>NC_140593.1:501387173-503787173 GCF_964204655.1 Triturus cristatus
GTGAGCGAGCTTCAGGCTCTTAGTTAAAAACCCCTGTTTTTATCCTTACATGCTGAAAGGATGGTCCTCAGGACCAGGGCTGCTTTCCTACCTAAGGTAGTTACTCCCTTTCATCTCGGGCAGTCCATTACTCTTCCTGTGTTTTATCCTCCCCCCTCACCCTTCCAAGGAGGAGGAAAGACTTAACCAATTGGAGCCTAAAAGAGCTGTGAGCTTTTATTTGGACAGAACAAAGGATTTTCGTTTGGATGATCAGCTCTTCGTAGGCTATATTGGACACTCTAAAGGCAAGGCTGTGCACAAGTGCACTCTGTCCAGGTGGATCATCCTAGCCATCAAGATCTGCGACGCCCTTGCTGGTAAGGTTCCTCCTGAGGGTATTAGAGCTCATTCAACTACCTCTGCTTTGGCCAGGGGTGTTGCTGTTGCAGACATTTGTAAAGCCGCGACTTGGGCCTCCCTCCATACTTTCGCAAAGCATTATTGCTTAGACTCTGAGATGAGAAGGGAGGGCCACTTTGCGCGCTCTGTCTTGCAGGACTTTTTGATATAGGAAGGTGGACATCCTCCTCCGGGAGTGGGACTGCTGTGGGAATCTATTCACAAGGTGAGGAATCCACTGGCAGATGTATCCATCAGAAGAACAAGTTACTTACCTTCGGCAACGCTTTTTCTGGTGGATACAGTATCTGCCTGTGGATTCCTCACTGGCCCACCCGCCTCCCCATTGTCCACCTTTGTATACCTTAAAGGATGCCTTGCTTGACATGTTGTTTTACATTGTATCTTCTATCTGGCACACTTATAGGAAATGCTTTTGTTCTTTAGCTTTCCTTTTCGTATATGTACTATGTATATTTGTTTGAATGTTGTATACTGTGTATACTTTGAATCTGTTGTCGGTCTACCTGTTTGCCTCGGAGGCACGGAAAAATGGGTGGAACTGACGTCATCACGCCGACGTGGCTCTCTTATGGCTCTGGTGACGTCATACGGAGTCGCGAGCGGAGCCGAGGTATTATGACATCCACGTCGGCGTGGAGAGCTGGGGAAAAAATTCCGTGGAATGCTGGTGCAGGGGATATACACGGTGAGGAATCCACAGGCAGATACTGTATCCACCAGAAAAAGCGTTACCGAAGGTAAGTAACTTGTTCTATAGAATTGGGGTAATAATTGATTATTCCATTATGGTGTTTCACGGGTGACACGACCCCACCACCCCATTCTTAGGAGAGATTGCTGCCAGGAAAGTATTACCACCCTGGTGGCAGTTGGCAAGGAGTGGAAAGTCTAATCTACTATATAAATGGGATGTAAGAGCCGGGTCGTTCATTATCCAGCGTTCCACTACATATTCTGGACCATCGCTGGGCCCATAGCGCCAATCGATAATCACCTGGAGATGTGAGGCACCGTAATAGGCCTGCATATCCGCAGCCGCGATTCCACCAAAGTACGTTGACTGAAAGCAGGGACGAAGTGCAACCCGAGAGGGCCCCCCCCAATCCCCCAAATGGAATCGCCCTAGCATGGCATTGATATGTTTGAACCAGGATAATGGGATTGAATGTGGGTGATTCTGCAGATGGTAAAGTAATTGTGGGAGAGATACCATCTTAAAGATTGCAGATCTCCCATATAGAGATAATGGCAGTCCCACCTAGAGCTGTGTGTTAGTTCTCACTTTTCCGTAGCAACCCCGAGATTCCGATCCCATGATATTTGGGGGTACTCCGACAGGAATACTCCTAAATACAGCAGTCCGTCTGTTGCAGGTTGAAGATTCTCGGGCCAATTGTTACACCCTAAAGTCCCCCGCAGTGGCCAGATAGTGGACTTCCGGGGATTTAAGTACAAGCCCGATGTTTCCCCGAAGATCCGCATTATCTGCAATATTCTAGGGCCCGTTTTATATGGATCTGTGAGGAAGAATAGTATATCATCTGCATATAGTGCTATACGATCTGATATATCCACGGTGCAATCGAAACCCCAAATCAACCAGTCTTTCCGGACCCATATGGCCAGTGCAAAAATGAGGGGGCAGAGGGCATCCCTGCCGCGTTCCACGCCCAACCGGGAAGAGGTCTGAGACGCAATCCGCAACTCTTACAGTAGCCGTTAGATCGGTATATAGGAACTTGATATGTGCTATAAACCGTGGGACAAAATTATAGCGTGGTCGAAGCACAACTAAGTAGGTCCAACTAATGGAATCTAAAGCTTTGTCCATATCCGCTAATAATAGAGCTGGTGGACTATCTAAGCGATCTACTGCTGCTATTGCGTTGTGAGCTCTCCGAATGTTATGGCGGATAGAACGATGAGGCATAAATTATGTTGAGGAGCTGTGGACCGAACTGGGTTAAAAATGCTTTATAAAACTCACTAGGGAAGCCATTGCGGCCCGCCTGTCTGCAGCTCAGACAGCAGTCGTTAATTCTTCAAGTGTAATGGGCGCAGCTAACAATTTCCCCGAATCATCATGGATAGTTTGTGGTGGTATATCATCCACAAAACTCTCTATTTATGAGATTTGTATGGCCTCACTAGGTCTGTAGAGATCCCTATACAAACATGCAAAATTACTGTTGTCGGGTCTGTAAGATTTGCCCTGTGTGTGTCGCAAATAGGAGCGAGAGGGGTGGACGTTGCAGCCTGCCTACATAATCGGTAGAGTAATTTGCTAGATTTGTCACCCCACTGATATATTCTTGTCTGGGATGTCAGCCAAATGCGTTGGGCCTTGTCCATTAATTCACTCTGATACTGTTGTTGGGTTAGACGTAGGTTCCTACGAGCTATGCGTGCGCTTCCCTGTCTTGGCTGCGTCTTTCTAGCATTATTATTTGGGTTTCTAAGTGTGCAAGTTTACAAATCCGGAGTTTTAGTTCTGCTGTGGTATAGCTAATGTCTATCCCACGTATTGTGGGTTTCATGGCTTCCCACAGTGTTTCTGGAGAGGGGTCAGAATCCGCGTTGAGGGTAAAATATTCTATTTCTACCTTATGCATATGATCCCTATATTTCAGATGTTGTATATGCCAGGAGGAGAGTCTTCATTTAAATGGGCGGCGATGTAGGCCGAGTGAGAGAGTTATCGCAATTGGGGAATGGTCGAATAGCCCGAGGGGCAAAATTGAGGCTTCAGCTACTCTCTGGAGATAGTGCTCTGGAATAAATAGGTATTCGAGCTGGTACAAGGTATTGTGTACTGAGGCGTAATATGTATAGCCTGTGTCATAGAGGTGAAGCATTCTCCATGTATCCACCCGGCCCACCATATTTGCAAGGGAATGTAGCTTTGATTCCTTGATTCCTTGGGCCTGCGCTATGGTACCTGGGGGTTGCCCCCTTACATCCATTAAACAATGAAGGTTTGAGAGTGGAGGGGGGCATAGATGCTACCTATTACTATTTGCACTCCATAGATAGTCCCTTGGACGATAATGTATCGCCCATGTGGGTCAATCCAGTGGCCCCTCCCCTGGAGCCTGTGTAAATCCCTTACTTTAATAGTGAATACCTAGGAAAACCTAGGTCCTCTTCAACCAACAGGTTGTGCTTAATGCCTGTGTAAATCCCGCATTAAAGACTAGGTCATAGCCATATCGGGCTAGGCACGGTGTCTTAGTGCCCATAAGGAGTGTCTCCTGCAACAGTACTATGTCTGCTCTAGACCGTTTTGCTTGGTGGAGTACCGCACCTCGCTTAATTTTATCTAATAGACCCCTTACATTCCAACTTCTGATACGCAGTTGACCCAGCGAGGCCTCATTTGTTTGAGATGGCATTGACATGCAATGGGTGGTTATATTGGTGCAGTCGCACAGTAGGGCACCTATCTAGCATTACAGTATCTAAGCACTGGGTAAAAACAGTAATCAAACCAACCCGTCCCTCCCCCAGCCACCCTATGCAATACCTCGGTGAAATTAAAGCATCTGTCGGAGATGGAACACCATACCGACCCCAACGGGGGATTGCCGGTGGATTCCTCCAATGAATCCCCGAACACCCAAAAGCCATAATTGCAACTTAAAAGAAAGGAAGCGCGTTCTGGTGTTCCAGCCCGCTATCAACTTAACAATAGACTGCATAGATCACAGTTTTTGTACTTCAGGTCAGTTCCTTATGGCCAACATTAGGATTAATTTATGCTGCGTTGAAGCGTCCACCGCTGGCATTTTTCCTGGTTCATTGTCCCGTATCTTAGAGCACCATGTGGGCCTGGAGCGGTGCCCCTCTTTACCGTGTTGGTGTTCGCAGGCGATGGGATTCACTGGATGACTAGTCTGAATCATGGCGAGGAGGGGTGTGAGCCTTGGTTCGTATCTGTTCATCTGTCCAGCTAAAGGCGGCTTCCGGTGTATCAAAGAACATAGTACGCAAATTGTATACAACTCGCAAACCAGCAGGGAACTGGAGTGAGTATACAATTTTGAGTTCATGCCGTGGTAGCCTGGAAGGATTGCCGCTGCTACAAGACCATTCTCGTATAGTCTGGGAATATCATGATTCTATGTGATTCATTGAAGAGGTCCCCCTTTATCGTGGTGGGTTTAAGGACTGAGTCATGATAGTTTAAAATATGTGCAATTATGGGTCGATGTCATTTCCCCAGTGGCGGGAACTGCAGCAGGGCTCTATGCGCGTGTTCCACATTGAAGCAGGGGGAATGGGTATCCCCTGGCAGCCAAGAAGTGAGCCACTGCGATATGAACTTTTCTGTACCTTTGCCTTCACAGTGTTCAGGGAAGCCCACGAAGCAAAGATTATTTCAGCAGGCCCGCCCTTCCACGTCTTTCACTTGCGTTGCGAGGCCTTTGGTAAGTTTCTCCAAGGGGGAGACCTTGGTCTGCAGTACAGAGACGAAATCTTATACCGCTGAGACCCTAGTTTCTGCATCCGTGAGGTGCTCTACCGCTCCCCTGAGGTCCTGGTGCAACAACGATTCCTCAGAGCCAACTGCACCTATCTGGGTCTCTAATGCCACTCTTGTCTGAGTAATTGCTGCCAGTAGTGTGGCATTATCTGGCAGAGCGCCAGCACCCCATTCGGAGCCTGCCGGAGTGGCCCCAGCCCAAGTGAACTTGTCCAGGGTGCTATGTCTGGCTGTCCCCCCCAGATGTTCTGTCTTTGTGAATCTGTGTGGCGAGGCAACTCGCGGCGCATCAAGTATTCTGCCCTGTTTTATACTGTAGAGGCCTTCGGTTTAGACAGGGGGTACAGTTGTCGGTGGGCTGAGATGACTCCCCCACGCCACAAGCCGCACGTAATACTAGTCCGCCCGCTTCTGTGAGCGCAGGACGGCTCCCCCACCCCCTATTGGGTGCCCTTTCACCACTGCTGCACCACCCAGAAGAACAGTATCCCAGCTGACGGTACTAATAGCAGCCCAATACTCACTGGGAAGGAGGGGATCCACCACACGCCACCACACCTCTCGCGGCTGTATGGGCATGCACAGCTAGAGTCTGCATAGCGAATCCCCATGTTATGGGCTCACCACTCGTTGCAGCAGTTCTATATAGGTTGGTCCCGGTTCCCAGTAATGCGAGTATGTCCCTGGCGCACCATAGAGCCGAAGGAAGGCGAGGGCAACCGGTATCCGGCACCAGAGGATGCCCCTCCGCACACGTTGGGACCAAACACAATGCTCCTCACTGGCCCTCCTGCTCCTCTCGGGCCAGACGCAGCAGCCTCCGGCGGCACGGCCGCAGCCAGCCTGGGTGCGGGTGTGGCGGAGTCTATCCGAGACCTCCAGTCTCCTCCTTTGGTGACAGGGTTAAGCTACACTCACTGTAGGACTTGGCCCTTTTTGGCTAATGTCCCTAAACTTTTTGCTTTCCCCCTAGACCTTTTTCTGACATAGTGTTGACAACTTAGATGCTTTGGACACTTTGCCACTGCTAAACGGTGTCAAAGTGTAAGTGTTCCCTGTATAAAGTAATGGTAATTGCTTGTCCATGATTGGTATGTTTGCCTTACTAAGTGAAGTCCCTAGTAAAGTGCACTGTGTGCCAAGGGCTGGTGATGCACCTGCTACTAGTGGGCCTGCAGCACTATTTGTGCCACCCACACAAGTAGCCTTAAAAAGGTAACTCGGGCCTGCCATTGCAGGGCCTGCGCGCAGTTTGTTAAACTGCCTGTTCTGTCAAGTGCATTCACTTGCCAGACCTTACCCTTCCCTTTCTGTGTACATCAGACACCCCTATGGTAGGTCTAGGGTACCCCGTGGACAGGGTGCAGTGCATGTGAAAGGTAGGACATGTACTAAGGTGTATACCATGTCCTGACAGTGAAATAATCTCTATTTCGTTTTTCACTGTTGAAAGGCCATCTCGCTCATAGGATAGAATGGGAAGGCTGGGTAATATGTTTTCAGCCCATCTTCCTAAAAGTTTAAGATGGAAAGGTGAAGTTTAGTATGCCTGAACTCACAATGTAATGACATATCTTTTTATGTAGGTGGTTTTTGCATTGTGTGTTCAGAAGCCACTCTTAGAAGTGGCTGAGTTTTTGTGCTCTAATATTTCTGTGTGTCTCTGCCTAGCTGTGGATTGACTGTCTGGATTTGAAAGCGTTCGGATCTGAGGAATGTCTTGACCCAGGGGAGGAGGTGAGACAGCAACAGGCTGGCCATAGAGGTGAAGAGGACTGGGATGCTGCTGCTATAAAATGATTGGCTCATCTCCTGCTGAGTGATTGAGAATCCAGACCCTTTTTAATCAAAGGAAGAAAGGTATCACTGGCAGGGAGGCATCCAGAACTGGTTTGAACAGGGGTCAGTGCCCTCTGAAGCACAAAGACTTCAAAGCCATTGAGGGGTATAACTATGGGAGCTGAAGCTCCTGTACTTTGGAGAATGGCTTGATCAAGTGTGAACAAGACTGGAGCTACTTTGTGGTCAAGAGGACCTTTGCCAAGGAAGAAACAACTGAAGAGACTGAAGGATAGGACTGACCCTTGCTGTGTGATCTGGGGCTGGCCTACAGTTTGCTATTTCAACCAAGGAAAGGCTAAAGGGACGTTGCTGTGTATTGTGTCCTCCTGCTTGAAGGACTTTGCTGTGTCCTGAAATAACTATCCCCAAGGGCCTGAGGTGAGCTGGCTCCCTGTTTGGAAACACAGGAACATAAAAGTTTCCAGGAGAGTCTCAGCTGCGCTGTGGGAGCATACCTGTTGCAGTCTGAGACCCTCGTAAGAACTGCCTGTGATCGTGGGCGCCTGGTGTCCAAGTGAGTTTCAGTGACGCTGTGTGCGTGTGCTTTGTGCAGCACTGAGACCTTCAGGAGGATCGGCCTGTGATCGGGGGCACCTGGAATCCAAGCAAGGGTCAGCAACACTGTGCTTTGTGCAACCTGAACCCCGTTGTGAGGATTGTCCAGTGATCGTGTGCACCGGAATCCAAGTGAGTCTCATCGACGCTGTGAGCGTGTGCGTTGGGCACTGTGAGATTTTCGTGAGGATTTACCTTGTGATCGTGTGCACCGGAATCCACGTGAGTCTCATCGCCGCTGGGTGCGTTGTGCACCGGCAGACTTTCGTGAGGATTTGCCGTGTTGTCGTTTGCACCGGAGTACAGTGAGTCTCAGCGACACTGTGTGTGTGATCTTCGTGCAGCCTGAGACCTGTGTGTGGAGTCCCCAGTGATCTTGCACCCGGAGTGAAAGAAGACTCCGCAACGCAGTGTGCGTGTGCTTTGTGGCAGCCTGAGATCTTCGTAAGTGAAGCTGCCCTGACCGGCAGTCCCGGAGGAGCTGTGTTGCCGGCCCGAGCTGCCGTTGCCATTTCACAAAGCTGCTTGGAGACCCAGCTGCTGGACGAGGAGAGGAGAGTGGATTTGCGCCCCCCAGGTAACGTGTGTCGACTCTTGGGGCGGGGCGCGGGCTCGGATGGAGATGCTCTCGGCCTCTCTCTTGTGTTGGCAGCGCGAGCCTCTGCTTCGGCTCGTATCGCGGCCCGTATTGCCAAAGGGATTGGCGGTACAGGGGCCGGAGTGCGAAGCTGCACTTTGGAATTACATCGTGCTGTGTTGGGGCAACTGTGAGAGGCTGACTGAAGGTCAGAAGAGGAGGCGGAGAGACCGCCTAAGGCCCGGTGATCAGGGCCTGAGTGTACTACGTAGTATTCCATTTCTAAGAGCGGAGTACCTGACTGACGTATTACACATTGCAACATTTCTGTATTGCGAACTACTTGATTGTCGTATGACATATTGCCTTGTTCCTGCATAACAAACTACCCGATTAGCGTATTGCGCATTGCATTATTCCTACATAAAGAATTACCTGATTAGGGTATATGCATTGCCTCATTATTGCAGAACGACCTATCTGGTGTTTGGATTACGCATTGCATTGTTTTACCTTGCAAAGTGCCTAATTGTTGCGTTACGCATTGCATTCTTTTCATTGCAGAGTGTCTGATTGTTACGTTATGCATTACAGTATTTTTACATTGCAAAAGTACCTGATTCTAGCATTACGAACTGTATGACGTGATTAGGAGTACAGGAGAATGTTTAGAAGTGGTCATTGACATCGCCAGAACTTACAAGGGCTGGCTGGCCTAACAATCGGCCAGGAGAAATATTACACAACCTCATATGTTGGTTTTATATCATGTGGTCTTATCGCAGATCTTTTTACATAAAGTTTTTACTCGTTTTATAAAACACGTGTGTAGTCTATTTGTGGTGTCATCATTGGATTATTGTGAGCGTGGTTGCGAATACTTTACACATTTGCCTTGAAGATAAGCCTGGCTGCTGGTGCCAAGCTACCGAGGGGGTGAGCGGGGCTATCTAAGAAGGTGACCTTCCTTTCCCTGACGTTGGAACGCGGGTCCCTACTTGGCCTAAGGTACCTACCTCAGCCAACCAGGGATACCGGGTCTAACACTCACGATCCCTAAATTACTGTAATTGTCTCGGCAACATTCTTCCACAACAAAATGCTTGCTTCCCATGGCCCAGATCAGTGTGTTTGTGGCACCTAACTTGTGTAAATACATTGTTCTCCAGTTTAGGGTGAAAAGTACGAGTGGTTCCTCCTAGCCACGAGCCGTGTTAAAATCGAAGTAATTTAAAAAGACTTTTGTGTCACAGAACAGTGAATAGATTGATTATACATGGACACTCTTGAGTTTTTTTACACTCTCCTAACTGAAATTAATTTTGTTGTTAACAGAATAAAAAAGATACCATGCGGCGTGTTCGCATTGAGGACGCAAAGGAGGCAAAGCCAGAATTGGCTCTCGATTATATTGAATACATGATGACCCATACCATGAATCGGGAGTGCCTGTTGTCGAGCTCACAGAAGAAGTTGAGCCACCTTTTGAAGGCTCTTGGATCAATGAAGGTATTTCTGGTAATTGTATGAATGGCCGTACCAAAAGTGAATTCATCTAGGTCTTTATGTTGTGAAAATTACAAATTCCAGTGTTATAAATTAGTTTTGATATTATGAGCTTCAGATGACTTTGGGAAATCCAGAACTATGATTGCTTGCTTAACAATAAATTTTGAGCACCCCTTCGAAATAAACACTAATATTCCCAATTTCATTTTATAATGAAACTTCAAATTCCAAGATAAATACTCTCCCCTTATCTGGACACTGAGCTGGACATTCTTGTATTGGTGCATTGTGTTTGCGGTATAATTCGATTTTGCTAGCCATTGTGGCTGAAACCAGTTCATAATAGATTTAATTACGCTAACCTACAACTTTTTATTCTTGTAACAGGTAAACACAAACCAGAGTAGTTTGACATGCTCTATAGGGATGTGCATTTTGCTGTTTAAATTAATGTGTTGTTTCTGGTGTATACATATATGCCTTTCAATGTGTAAAACCCAACTAAATGTTTACCTTCCAGGAGATAGTGCAGATCTATTTTTAGCCTATTTTGCAGAAGTGGCCCTTTTCATATCTAAAAAACGCAATCTGAAAAACAGAGGATAAAACATCTTAAAGAGGCATGGTAAAAAAAGGATTTTTGCATATTCATCATCAAAGAGGCTGTGGACGTGGGATTGGATTTATAAAGTATTCTGTGCATATGTCCTTTGTAGCATGGTACGAGTATCATTTCTATGTGTACTCCTTGTAATAATTATCCCACAATCTTACTTACTTACTGTGAAAGTCTTGAGTATGTTAATCTCACATAAGGAGACCATACTTTGTTTGAGATTATAGATGTAGTTCTTTTTACACTGGAGCATAAACCTTTGAACCCCTGGCTACTATTCACCTTAAGCCGGTGCTATGGAGGGGAGGTATTTCTAGGTGGCGATGTTTCTATGAGGATGAGTAAAAGACAGGCTTTCTCTTTGTAAACTGTTTGATAAAAACATTGAGGGTTCGGTAGAGTTTCCATGCAATGCAGGAATTGCTCCTCCTGGTACTGCCCCCAAAGAGGCTCAAATCTGGTACGGCCTCTGGAGGTCACTATTAAATTAACTGAAATATAAATACCTAAATGTGGAGAGCCCACTCAATTTGCATTTCATGGTTTAATTTGCTTTAGGGTTTTGCATGATTAGGAGAACTCATACCACCTCAATGTGATGAATGCACGCCTATAGAGGTTAGGTGTCTTGAGGTCCCAGTAAATGTTAGGGATTAAAATAGGGTTCAGAGCACAGAAACGGCTTTGCTGGCAGTGGTCCAGGAACTAAGAAGACTGTTGGATCGAGGTGGCTCAGTGGCAAATTATCCATTTTGATCTTAGTGCGGCCTTCGATACGGTAGATCTCGCCACACTTATTCGGCGAATATCAAATGTGGCTATCGATGGCTGAGCACTGAAATGGCTCTCCTGCTTTTTGAAGAATAGAACGTTTCAGGTGTTAGATCAATCCTGTTACTTGGACAGTCTACCTTTAAGCTGTGGGGTGCCTGGGGGGTCTTCCCGGACTCCCACCCTATTTAATCTTTATAATGTACCCCCTGGCTGAAATTGTGCGCTCCTATGGGTTGTCACTGGTCTCTTAGGCTGATGACACTCCGCTAGTGATACCAATCTTCCCTGACCCCAGCACAAACCTCCTCCGTTTGGTCCCATCTCTTCAGGAAGTAGCTAGATGGATGGCTAACTGCAGACTGAAGGTTAATGGAGACAAGACCAAGGTTATGCTACTGGCTGACAATGTTAGCAATAAGGTTTCAACTTTCGGGCCGGAATGCCTGGGTAGGCTTCCTAGCACCAGAAGTGTGATAAAGAGTCTTGGAATGTTGCTGTATTCCAGCCTCACAATGGATCATCAATTTAAAAAACTTGTTGCCAATTGTTTCAGTATCTTGAGTCTGAAAAAGGTTCTCAATCTTCTCCCTTTTTTTAGCTAGAAGGCTGATTCCCCATAATTTCACATCTGGATTATGGTAATACCTTATATTTTGGCTCGCCTCAATATGTGATCAAAAGGCTTCAAGTCGTCCAGAACGCCACTGCGCGTCTAATGAGCCTCCTAAGGTACCAATCTGCCAAAAAGCTCTGAAAGATCTACACTGGCTTCCAGTGGAGCAGTGAGTGCAATTCAAGGCATTATGTATTCTGCACAGATCACTTCATAAGTGAGGCCCCCTATTGCTAAGACTGTTAGCCACCCCATATATCACTGGGAGGTCTCTGAGATCCTCATGAGCATATTTGCTCAAGGTTCCCAAGATTTGTAGGTCTCGTTGGGAAGGCTGTTGCGTGACCTACTTGGCCTCCAGACTATGGAATACCCTTCCTTTTAAACTATGTCAGTTGACCCTTGAACTTTCCTTTTGCATCGCTCTGATAACCTGTCTGTATAGTAACTAATTCCTTTTCTGTGGCGATCTAGTAAATTATGATGACCGTTTTAGCGCTGGGAGATCTCCAGGTAGCCTCACGCTTTACAAGACCCTTAGAATTTAATATAATATAATGAACAGTGTCTCCCTTAGGTGTTTTATAGGCCCTACTGACAGAAATAGAAATGATAATGAAGGTATCTATGTTCACCTAGTCTATGACTGCACATCTGAGCTTTGATGGTGGAGGATGACAAAAATGAAACGCTAGAGCAAACACTTTAGTTGAATACCCTGGCACCACTGTAAGAATGAATTCCACATTCCTGGTGTCGTTCACCCAACCTTTGACAAGGAATAGTAGATGCACAACAGAAAAAGAATGATCTAGGGTTGATCTGAAACCAGATATGGGTACTTGTTAAATAAAAGGAGATGTCCTGAATATACCCATAATATTTTTACTTTGCCTGGATCCCTTCATTTGTCCAGAACGATACCTTGTATGAGCTCTCATCTTTTGGTTGAGCCTATTCAGCTGGGATTGACTTGCCCAGAGGAGGGGGCGACACCAATGATGAAGCATGCCACCAATTGGTGCATGAGGTATCTCCTCTTATTATCTAAATGAACCAGTGGGCTTCTGGGTAGAATAGAAGGCAGGGAGCTACTCCGCCACTGAGCCATTGCACTCTGTCATTTTAAGTTGTTAAAAAGGGCAAGCTTTCTCACCTGCCAGTCCACATCATTTTACATGTGCTTTCAACTTCATTAGCACTGTATCACTACATTAACTACATGCCCGGCCTGTCTCCTTTGTATCTAGATATCGTTGTTGCCCCTTGTGCTCCTTCTTTAATCATTCTATCTCCCTCACAAATGTCCCTCCATGTATCCAATTGAGACTCGTGTCAGTTGTAACTGATCATACTCACTTTGGCCCAGTCCCATCTCCTAACTATATGTTCGTATTATCTGTAAGTAAGCTTGTTACCTCCTGGAAATTCAGGAGTAAGTCATGCAGTGAAATTCAGCTATATACGTAAATTGTTTTGTGAATGAAGCTCTATGATGCTATCCCCAGCTGTAGCACCTCAAACCTTATGGGCTGTTCCCAATCTATTAGAGTATTATGCACGTCCAGCATTCCATAGAGATTATTTTTAGGTGAATACTCCTAATCTGCCTTTGAAGAAAATACATTTTAAGATGTTATATATGCAATTTTTAAAGATTGGGACAGACAAGGACCTTTGACTCATTTGCTGGTGGAATGGCCTTAAAATGTGCCATTTGACATCAACATTATGATGCGTTTCAGACCAAGTGCCCAAATCATTATTTGCCAACTGTTTGATGGGGACAGAAGCATTTTTGGGGCTGACCTCTGTTCATGAATGTTTTCTGAACTGGTTCAAAAGTTACTTTTTGATGGATACTTCGAACTGCAGATTCTGACCTTTTGAATCTTTTCAGTCGCTAGACTATATTTAAAAAATCTTGCCGTAATGCCGGATAGATAGCTACTTTCATTGCAACTTCGTCCCACCTCTGGCACTTGTCTGACGCCTCTTTGCAGAATTGATCCTTCAATGGAATCTATGGCTGAAGTGTACCCTACGCTGGTGATGCATTTTAGACAGAACCCACGTCTGCAAGGTGGCTCAGGAACTTAGTTGTGGATAACTGACACCAATTGGGCACGTGGCAATCTGTTTAACTTGTCCCTTCCAGAGCGTATAGTAGTTACGATGTGTCATCTCAGGATTTGGAACGGCATCTGGATGAGGTGATGATCAAAGGTCTCTGATTTTGGAGCACCACTGTATGAATCTTCTGGAGTTGGGAGCCATCTGGCTGCCCCTGATGGGGCTTCTGCTTCCACCAAGGGACGGTTAATCCAGGTGCTGACCTTCGACCTTTCCTTCACCGTCAGTTACATAATGAGATTCTTCATTCCTTCAACATCCGACAAACTCAGTAGGTGTCATCTTGCCACAAATAAGAGGCTTCTGCACCCTGAGTTGGCAAAAGCTATCTTTGCCCAGTGGGGCATACATTCGGTAGACTGGTTTGCGGTCTCTAAAAGTACACATTGTCTAGTTTTTTTTTGCTCATGAGCTTTTACCTCAAGGGTATCTTCTTCGCTTGTCCTGACTTTATTGGGATTCCAACCTCCTGCACATGGTTTTGGCTCTGCCGCTGATCCTTCAGGTTCATGAGTGCAGCTGTTTGTGATGGCCCTCGGATTGGGCCGTGAGAGTGTGGTATTCCAATCTGCTGACCCAGCTGCAAGGTAGGTTGCTGCTTGCGATCCTCTACATTCCACACCTTCATAAGTGGAGATTTAGTGAAGCCATCTGAGGAGGCTTTGATATACTTTCTGAAGTGGTGGATGTCATTTTGTCTTCAAGCTGCTCTTCTATCAAATCCATTTATTGATGCAACTAGCCAATGTTTATTACCTGGTGTCAAGAAAAGCAGGTTAATCCTGTACAGGCTCGATTGTCTGCTATACTGTTGTTCGTGTTATCTTTTGCCCAGTACAGCTGTACTGTGGACCCTGTGGAGAGTTACTTAACAGCCCTTTCACCTTTCTTTCCTCCATATAATACCCTTTTTCCTGACAAACATAAGGCACCGGCTATCGTTTATCTGGTAAGTAGTGTCATCAGCCAGGATAGCTTGACTCCAGTGGCATGGATGGCACGGGACCCACCTCTGGCATACCTGTCCCACTCGGGGTGCAAATGCAGGGAGGACCTGGCCTGGCAGTTTGGGCTTGACTGTTCCCATTGGGCTCAGGACTGATTTGCATATGGCTAGGTTCAAACTGGAATGGCAAGGTGAGCAAAAAACTATGGATTTAGGCCCAAATCTCTGTACTGGGGTGAATGCATGACATTGTTCTGCCTTCTGTCCATCAATTGTTATTTTTGCATTTGTCACCCACGTGGAACAGGTATGCCCAGACTTTGGTGCTGTGCTCTCCATGCCACTGGAGTCAAGCTATCCTGGCTGATGAGGGGTGAAACCTTGGATGCTTCTTTCCAGTCCAGGGAGGACCTGGCCTGGCAGTTTGGGCTGGACTGTTCCCATTGGGCTCAGGACTGATCTGCATATGGCTGGGTTCAAACTGAAATGGCATGGTGAGCAAAATAATGATGGATTTAGGCCCAGATGTCTGTACTGGGGTGAATGTATGACATTGTTCTGCATTCTGTCCATCAATTGTTGTTTTTGCAATTTCCAAGGCGGCACTTGTTCAGTGGCACTTTTCGTCGCGAGTGGAGCTTCGGCCTCCTGTACGCCTTCCCACCTATTCCACTTGTCCCCATTATGCTCAAGAAGATCACGCACAACTGGGCTCAAGTTATTCTTGTAGTTCCAGATTGCGCAAGAAGAGTACGTTACTCTGACCTTCTGAGCATGGTCATCTATCCTCCAATCGGACTGCCCCTTCCGGATCTCCTGTCGCAGCAGCATGGGAGGGCTCTGCAGCTGAACCTGTCAAGTCTCCGCCTCCTTGAGTGGAGATTGAGCGGCGGCAGTTGAACGCTTTCGCCCTAAAACGATGTACGACTGTAGATGGAACAAATTTGTGGCATGGTGCACTGCAAAGGCTGTTGATCCCATTTCTGCCCCTCTTTCAGAGGTTCTTTTATACATACATTCTTTGGCCCAGTAGGGATCTGCTTTGGGCACTCTGAAAGGATATCTTGCAGCTATCTCTGCCTTCCTACGCCTTTGAGATCAGCCTTCTTTTTTTAAGTCTCCCATTGTTAGTAGGTTCTTTAATGGCATTACTCATTTGTTTTCGCCGTCTCCTTTCATAATGCCCCAATGGGATTTGAATTTGGTTGTAATCTTTCTTATGTGTGCTCACTTTGAGCCCCTTCATAATTGTCCTCTCAGGCTCATGACTCTCAAACCAGCTTTCCTTATTGCAATCACATCTGCTCTGAGTCAGCAAACTTCAGGATCTATCTTCCAAGCCTTCCTACCTGTCTTGTCTATTTGGATAAAGTGGTGCTACGAACAAAATCTTTGTTCATTCCTAAAGTGGTCACGCCCTTTCATGGGGGACAATCCATCACTTTTCCCACCTTTTACCAGTCCCCCATCCCTCCAAGGAGGAGGGGAGACTCCACCTTCTGGACCCAAAACGTGTGTTGTCTTTGTATCTGGATCGTGCCAAGGACTTCCGGGTGGATGATCAGCTCTTCATTGGCTATGTGGGTGCCAAAGGTTGGGTTATTCAAAAACGTAATCCAACTGACTGAGAGCTGAAACAGACGTGCTGAAATACAGATCGCGTAAATAAAGCGACTGGCCTAAATTCCTCAAATCCTAATGCTATGAAGATTTAACCCATTACCCCAAAGACCCTTGATAACTTCAAGGACATCTCCTGAATCATAAGGACTACATACAGACTGAGAAACCTGTCGCGCTCGCAGATATTAATCAAAACCCGCATATGGGCTGTATACCCATCCCCACTGTCCTGAAGAAGACCCGCCGTGACGCTTATTAGATTTTGCGCAATACACGGCGTCGAAACGTCGATGCACCTTACATGTCTACACAACGCTTCTGATCACAGATTAATTCACATAGGATCGCGAAGTGTATGTGAAAAACCATAAAGACAAAACAAAAATTGTATCCTTCCTTCTTACTTATTTACTGTATATATTATTTATCATCACATGTCACTTTTTCACTACAAGTCACCAATATCTTGCTTTTTCATTTGAACTTATGTATTACGACAGCCCATAATACTTTATTCCTTTAAATTACCAAATTGCAATCTTCTATTGGTGTGTGTTTCTTTCCTCATTCATCTGATACTTGTTACATGTAATGTATATGTTTTGAACACCCTAAAGAAATTAGAAATTCCCGACACAACCATTGTATTTATATAATACGCATACCCAGGTTCTGAGGGACACCGGGTCACCCCATTATTTTTGCTTTAAAAAAAACACGCCACTAGAACAGCAGCAGCAACCACTGCGTTAGCACATGGAATCCCACTCCTTGATATTTGTCATTCGGCGACGTGAGCATCTCTGCACGCGTTTAACAGAAACTACTGCCTGGACAGTGCTGTCCTGAGGGACGGGAACTTTGCCCGTTTAGTTCTCCCGAACTTTCTCGTAGGAACTTGGTTCGCAGACCTTCCTCCGGGGCGGTATTGCTGAAGTATCTATTCTAAGGTAAGGAATCTACAACCAATAGTCTCTATCAGATGAAGAAGTTACTTACATTCATTAACAGTCTGTCTGGTAGAGACATATACTAGCTGTAGATTCGATACCTCCCACATCCACCACCCATGCTACCAGCTCTGTGAGCTGATTTCTAGGGATAGGGACTCCCCTACAGGGCCCTAGTTTGGACGCACCAGTGTCAGTGTCTTTCATGGGTCTGCGCTTCTGGCGTGGAAAGTCGTGTTAAGAATTGACATTGGCGCACATGGGCGGCTTCTAAATAGGTATAGTTCCGCAACGTCATTATGGTGTCGACGACTGACGCGGAGCCTACCGCCGCCGCCACCTACCGGCACGCAGGGGTATTACTGATTAAAAAATCTCGGATCCAGACTGACGCCTGGTGGAAATTCTAAGGTAAGGAATCTACAACTAACATATTTCTCTACCAGATACATCATTACTAAAGGTAGGTAACCTGTTCTTTCGAACCTATCCCCAGCTTTTGGCACGGTAAGTCACCGAGTTTTGAAGCACTGACTAATGGAGATTCGGATTTAGAAAAATGCCCTTTATCTCTTGGTTTCCTTCCTCAGTAACACATCTCACTCTGTCTCATTTGGATACTTTACTTTTCTCTTCCATGTGGGGGCCTCGTAGGGGTCCTCACTAAGCCCTACATTGATCAGCATCTGTGTGGCTCCACCGGCCACCTTGATTAGATCTTATGGATTCCACACACTATCTTATGCGGATGAGACCCAAATTGTTGTCTTCATTCACGCACACATAGATGAGGTAGCTATGAGATTTAAACTGTACGACCGTTATAGTCAATTCAACTTCGAATAGACGGAGGTGTTGTTTTTGGGTCAGACCTGTCCTCCTGGAATACTTTCTTGTGGGTTTCCACGCTTGGCCCTTTACCCACTCCAATCACTAAAGTACAAAACCTTGGAGTGATTTTTTTATTCCAAATTAACATTTGAAGACCAGACAAATCAGCTGACCTCTTCTGTTTTTATCTTCTAAAAATACAAAAAAAGTTCCACCATTAATTTCTACAGACAACTGTGGTTGTCTCTTTTGTACTTTCCCGGTTAGACTGTTGAAACGCTATCTATCTGTGCTTGAAACAAGGTATGCTAAAAAAGATTCAGCGGCTGCAGTGTGCAGCTGTCCGTATCTTGAAAAACATTAAGAAACGTGAATCGGCTGCTAACGGGCTTACGGATCTTTACTGGTTGTCGATTAAGAGCGGAGTTGCATTTAAAACATTCTGAATTGCACACAAAGCGCTGTACGGAATAGGCCCAGTCTAACTGAAGAAAAAAAATGTTATGGTATACTCCTAGAAGGTGTTTGCTATCTGCTTCTGCTAAGACCATGCAAGTCCCTAAGATTTGCAAAGCCACCTGGGGTGGCAGAAGTTTTTTGCATGCCACAGCTCTTTCGTGGAACTAAAATGCCACTGCATTTAAGGTCCTATTCAAACCTCATGAATTTTAGAAAACATTTTAAAACCTGGCTTTTTTCCTCTTTCGGCTACATTTTTACCTAACTATGCTTTTTTTTTGTTGATTCCGGTAGTGCAGACATCTGCGCAAAGACGGCTTTCGGGCTTTTTTCAAGCTTTATAAATGAAATCAATTCAGTCTGTAGAGCGGGTAATTTTGCCACTCTGTCATCTAGCAGTTCCAGATTTAAATTCCACTCTCAAGACTCCCCTTCTTGGTGAGCGCATTGCTTTGGTTCTGTTTGAAAAGAAGAGGAATCTCCAGTTAGAAATATTGATCAGAACAATCAGCTACTTACCTACTTTAAACAAACGTAGATTTCTCACACACCCTCCCCTGCTCAATTGAATTCAAAATAGTCTTTATTTAATTTCTTCAGTGTAATTCAGAAAAGCAAGTACAGACATAAAACAAATACTATTTTCAAGGCTAAATGTCATATAAAAAATGATTAAGTATACAGTAAGCTTTAAAAGTTAAAAATCTTCAGCAACAACTGATAATGAATTAATCATAAAATGTAATCTTATTTCCATCACCAACGGATCACACTATGATGGTTTCTCTACATCTAATTACATTCTTGAGGAAGATTGCCACAGACCGCATGGTGTACTCGTTTTCTAAAAGCTGAACGGATAAAAGTACTGGGCGACATTGTCTAAGACCAAGCAGCTTTTAAATCTGTAAGGTCCAAAACTTTCTCTGAACTTCATAAAATGTACAGAAGAGCACTACATGGATTGTTGTTTGCTGTGACATTCCGTCACATGGGCATTTACAGAGCGTGCTTGACCAGTCGTTAATTACAGGAAAAGCTATTAGGCGATGGAAAGTGCCAAACCTAAAGCAAGTTAAAACAAATTTGTCACAGGTGCCCTCCATGATTTGTGAATAGGGATGTATATCCTAGGAGGTCAATACCATTTTGTTACTGCGTACCGTCGATTTCATTATTTCTGTGGAGAGTCTATGTGACGCGCCTGCTCACTGATATGTGGAGTTGACTTTCATCTATTAATAAGATGCCAAGTTGTTTTTTAGTCACTGTCAGTGAAAGATCAATACTGCTACATATGCTCCTCATTCTTTGGCACAAAATTATATTATTATTAAATTGACGACAGCGTACGTAGGTGTCTCCTTTCTATGAATCCATGTCACTTTGTCCAGAGACTGCTTGGAGTCACAATAGAGGTGGAGGGCATCCCCTGTCGACATGCAGGAGCTATTGAAAGAATTTCTGAGTCCAGTCTGGGACTTGGAGAGAATCACAAGGTGAGGAATCTGATTAAAGTATCCACCAGAAGGAGTGCCACTGGAGCCCGTACCTTTTTCGTTCAAAACATTTGCAGTGTTTCTGTCATTTGAGGATACACTGTTATCTGAAAGAAACACATATTGATAGATTTCTTACCTTAGAATTACCCCCAGGCCTCAGACTGGATCCGGAAAGTTTTCACAGGCAGTACTCCTACGCATCGGAAGGTGGCGTCTTGCGGCTTCGCGTCCGTCGTTGGCGTCGTGGTCGCTGAGATGATGTTGCGGCAGCTACCTAGACGCCGCCCTCACACGCCGACGTCCGTTCTTTCTTTTTCCACGCCAGCAAGCGCAGATCCAGAGAGAGAGATACCCCCAGTCAATTTGTGACTGAGTTTTTCGAGGCCTTTTGTCTCTTCTTTTTTTGAGTTGATCTACTCCTGGTGCCGTAGGGATGCCCGGTTTCAAGTCCTGCGGAGATTGTCATTGAATGATGTAGGTGACTGACCCGCACCACTTGTGTCTCTACTGCGCGACGTGGCTGAGGGTGCGGGTTGTGCCTCCCCAGCGGCTCCGGCGGAGCCTACGGTGCCGCCGTTGGCCTAACCACCCTTAACGGGTCCATCGGTGACTCCA
Organism: Triturus cristatus; assembly: GCF_964204655.1. Lineage (NCBI taxonomy): Eukaryota > Metazoa > Chordata > Amphibia > Caudata > Salamandridae > Triturus > Triturus cristatus. Next base: position 501,407,607 of record NC_140593.1, read on the forward strand.
GCCCAGCTGCAGGAATTTCTGCCAGCCATGGCACGCCTCTTTGGGCCGTCGAGCTCCGCCGGCGTGCCTTCGGGCCCCGCGGGCCCAATTGGGGGTCCTCACTCTGTACTGTTGGCAGCTCCGACATCGCTTTCGGCTTTGGCGCCACAGGTCCCCAAGGATCCAGGCCTGGATCCCGGTTGGCGCCGGTTGACCTTGTGACACCTCCACCGACGTCGACCCCACTGGCACCACCTCCGACGTCGCCCGTGCCCCCGGACGTCGTCGTCCCCGGTTTCAGCCCTGAAGTGGACACGACACCGGAACGGCGTCGTTCGACGCCGATTCTGACTCCGATGGGGCCTTTCTACCCCTATGTCCACCAGTCTCCGTATTTTCGGCCTGTTCCACAGCCTTCGGAGGAAGGGGAGGACTGGGAGGGGTCTGAGGACCCGCTCACAGCACAGTGTGAGTTTGACCCTTACTGGGTTGAGGATTTGGGGGATGCCATCAGTCTTGAAACCTCTCCTGACCGTGGCATGCTCCGGAGGGGGGGTGCGAGTTATGCACTGGTGTTGCGTAGGGCGGCCGAGGCTCTCCACCTCAAACTTCCTACAGTGCCAGTCAGGACTAACCCCCTGACAGAAGTGCTTCAGCCGGCAACTACCTCTGCGAAGCCACTGCTGCCCTTTAACGATGCACTTTCAGACATTCTTTTGGGCACCTGGTCCAGGCCCAACACAGGGGCTCCTGTGGATAGGAACGTGGCCCAATGCCATTGCCCGGCCCCACACGACCCCTTCTTTCTCTCCCAACACCCCACCCCTGAGAGCTTGGTTGTCCAAGCCTCTACGTCCCAAAGCGTCTTCCCTACCGCCCCTCCGGATAGGGAATTCAAGAGACTGGAACAGTTTGGGAAGAAGATTTTCTCTTCCGCCAGTTCAGGGCTGCGGTCTGTGAACACTGCATGCTTCTTGGGCCGTTATTTCCACTCTGTGTAGGATACGGTGGCGCAGGTGCTGCTTCAGTGTCCGGGGGAGGCCCGGACAGTGCTCTCCAAAGCTATTCCTGATGTGAGAGATGCGGCAAAGTTCACAATACGATGTGGCCTTGACACCGCTGCCATGCTGGTCAGGGCGATTTCCACGAAAGTGGCGCTCTGCCGCCACGCCTGGCTGAGGACTACTGGCTTCTCGGGGATGTCCAGAACACCCTGATGGACATGCCCTTTAATGGCAGTCGCCTTTTTGGCAACAAGGCAGATAGTGCGCTGGAGTGTTTTAAGGACTTGCGGGCTACGACCAAGTCCTTTGGCCTTTGGGCCTCTCGCCCTCCTCCGCCTTCTGCCTTTCGCTCCTTTCCTGGCCATGGAAGGGGTGCCCCAACACGTTCGCTCCAGAGCCACAGGCCGCAGCAGCAGCAGTCTCAGCGCGGATGTGGGACCCACAGAAGTGGGTCAGGGGGCCAGCGTGCGGGTCAGTCCACCTCCACCCCAGCCACCACTGCCTCCAAACCTTCCTAGTCCGGTTTTTCGGGCCCTTCAAACGCCAGTGGGCGGCAGGATTCGCCTTCACCTCCCCCACTGGTGCACCATCACTATGGACAGGTGGGTTTTACAAATAGTCCGGAGGGGCTACTCCCTCCCCTTCGAGACTACCCCTCCAGCCATGCCCCACCCCAGTACCACCGCATGTCGGGGGATCACTTGGCACTTCAACAGGAAGTTGTGGCCAAGGGGGCCATCGAGCACGTTCCTGCCCCAAAAGTAGGTTGTGGTTGTTATTCCCACTACTTTCTGGTGCCCAAGAAGGACACAGGCCTGTGTCCTATCTTAGACCTCTGGAACGTCAATCGCTTCCTCCAGAAGCAGAAGTTCAAGATGTTAACTCTGGCTCAAGTCTTGTCTGCCCTCGACCCTGGAGACTAGATGGTAGCATTGGTTCTGCAGGACGCATATTTCCATATTCCCGTCCTGCCGGCTCACCGGTGTTACCTGCTGTTTACGGTAGGCCATGAGCACTTTCAGTTTACCGTGCTCCCCTTTGGCTTCACCAGCGCCCCTTGGGTGTTCACGAAAGTGATGGCGGTGGTCGCAGCTCATCTGCGCAGATCAGGGGTTCCAGTCTTCCGCTATCTCGACGACTGGCTGTTGAAGGCGGGATCGCCCCAGGCAGTCGTCTCCCACCTCCAGACTATGGCCGACCTCCTGCATTTGCTGGGGTTCTCCATCAATGTGCCCAAGTCACACCTGATTCCCTCTCAGAAGCTCCTCTTCATCGGAGCGGTTCTGGATACACTGCTCTTTTAGGTTTATCCTCCCGAACGGTGAGTCCAGAATATTCAGGCTCTCATTCCGATCTTTCGGCCTCTATCCTGGGTTTCAGTCAGGCTGACCCTGAGGCTGCTGGGCCTCATGGCCTCCTGCAGCCATCTGTCTTGCATGGTATGTCCACACTTTCTGCTGAATTGCTGATGTATTTTGACAGAATGTGCCCTTGGCTCCTGCCAATCAGGTGGTCAGGGCTTGTGTTCCTTCCCTAAAACTGCATTGAAGCCTAAAACCCAATTGGCATCTCTGGGCACATGTCAGCCCCTGGTAAATGGTACCATAGGTACCCAGGGCACTGTGACCAGAGAAGGCCCCTAAGGGCTGCAGCACTTATTTTGCCACCCTTAGAGGCCATATATATATATATATATATATATATATATATATATATATATATATATATATATATATATATATATATATATATATATATATATATATATATATATATATATATTCAGTGAAAAAACCATGGGTTTCACACACGTTATAGTTAGGAATTAGCATTTAAAAAACCTTGCAAATTCAGTGAAAAAACCATAGGTTTCACACACGTTATAGTTAGCGGACATTTCACTCATAAAAAACCAATGAAATTCCCCCGTTATAGTTAGTTAAGCTAACTATAACTCGCGCACCCGCAATCCACTGCTGATGACGTAACATATTACATCACTCATGACATGGTCAGTGACATCACTCATAACATCACTGATGACATCTCAAATGACATCACTGATGACATCATCCAGTGAATGTGTGTTTTTCTGAAAATTAAATATGTTTTATATATGTATATCTCAAGGTCGATGGAAGAATAAATGGGTATATAAGTGTCTAAAAGGATGATTTGTTTTTGAAAAATTGATTGTGTAACTGACTGATTAAGTGTATCTTAGTGAATACATGGCTTAGTGAGTAATGTTTAAATATGTAAATATCTGTATCAGTCTCTCACTTTGTGTATAAGTGTCTGCATGGGTTGGTGAGTAGCTACATGGGTGTTTATATAGGATATTAGGTTGTTTTTTGAGTATCAGTCTGAGTGTCTGCATGGTTCGGTGGGGGGTATTACGTAGTGCATAGGTGAATGAATGAGTGAGTCACTGTTTGTATGTGTTGAAGACAGCATGTGTGCATGACTGTATGGTTGGATGAGTGTGTGTATGGGTGTGTTAGTGAGTGAATGACTGTCTCAATAGTGTCTTTATGAGTAACCACATATGTTTTAAACTAGTATATGTGACTATTGATGTATATAAGTGAGTATATGTGAGAGTGAGAGATTGAAAGAGTTCCTGTATGAATAAGTATGTGTTTTTATATGTGATTATTTAAAAGAGTAAGTATGTGTAAGTTTCCGTAGAAGTAAGTGTGGTGGTGTGTGTATAACTGTATATGCAAGTAAATGTATGTTTGATTCTTTATTAGCATGAGTGACTATGTGTGTGAGTAACTCTATGGATGAGTGGCATTGTGTAACAGGATGTATAGGTGTATGAGTACATATGATGAGTGAGTACATGTATGAGTGACTGTATAGGACTGTTGGTGAATGAGTGGATGTGTATGTGGATCTTAGAATTACTGAAGAGGTTGTTGTAACTGGTATTGGTATGTCCATTTTTTTGAAAATTTCAGTCTCTATTTTTGAATGTTTGTATCAAAGGTTATATTAGGGTGAGAGGAGGTCTACCACTCTGTCACAAGGATGATGTCATCAGTGATGTCATTTGAGATGTCATCAGTGATGTCATTAGTGATGTCACTGACCATGTCATGAGTGATGTAATATGTTACGTCATCAGCAGTGGATTGCGGGTGCGCGAGTTATAGTTAGCTTAACTAACTATAACGGGGGAATTTCATTGGTTTTTTTATGAGTGAAATGTCCGCTAACTATAACGTGTGTGAAACCTATGGTTTTTTCACTGAATTTGCAAGGTTTTTTAAATGCTAATTCCTAACTATAACGTGTGTGAAACCCATGGTTTTTTCACTGAATTTGCAAGGTTTTTTAAATGCCAATTCCTAACTATAACGTGTGTGAAACCCATGGTTTTTTCAGTGAATTTGTATGGTTTTTTAAATGCTAATTCTTACCTATAACATGTGTGATTCCCATGGTTTTTTCATTGATTTTGTATGGTTTTTTTAATACAAATTCTTATATTAAACGTGTTTTTTTTTTTTTTATTTGCAAGCTTTTTTTTTTTTTTTTACTTTATATTCTCTTAAAACACTATGCTTAATTTTTTAAAAATTCTGCAATATATTATTTTTTCTCATTTTTTTTTTACCAAACCGGTGTAAGATATATTAGTATAACATACTGATTTTTTTTTTTTTTTTTTTTTACGTACGGTTTGCGTAATGTTCGTAATATTTCTACTCTTTTTGCGTATGGTTACGCAATTTGCGTAGCCGTGCGTACTGTGTACGCGGCGCGTAAGCGTGTACGCTACACGCGCACGTTACGCGGAAGTGTTTGGGCGTGCCTGTTATGCGCATGCGCGCGAGCGCGTGTCTTTTTTACGCGCATGCGTACTTTTACCGTAAGCGCTCCGTAAGCGCTCCGTAAGCGCACCGTAAGCGTAACGTACGCGCACGGTGGGTCATGTGATCAAGAAACAAAACTTTTGATTGGTTCAAAGTAGTTTCAGTTCTAGAACTCTCCTACACCACACCCATTCCCCTCATTTCTGCTTGTGATCCCTTAGGAGAAGGAGCTGAGTTGTCTGTGGGATACGATGGCAGACCAGCACTCCTCTGCTGAGAGTGAGGCTAGCAGCACCACCATCAGGCAGAGAAAGAGGAAACAGAAGAGCTCTTTTATATGGGAGTATTTTACTTGTCCTGAGGGCGAGAAAAAAGTCAATGCTGCTTTGGTGACTTGTAAGCTGTGCCAGCGTGTACTTTCAAGAGGTAATCCTAACAAGAAGTATTCCTTCGGGAATCACACTATGTTACGACACCTTGAGGATGTACACCCTAGGACACATGCTCGACATACTGGAGGAAACCCTTCAGTAAGTCGACCAAGCACATCCACAGCAGCTCAGCCGAGTCCTTCTTCGGAAGCTCAGCTGAGCCCTTCATCTGTGGGGGCAGATTCACCTTTTTCTGGTCCTGTGGAAACTAACCCTCGGTTTGCGAGGGTTACAATGCGGTGTTCATTTTGCCATGGTCTAATTGTTCATAGGGAGACCAGTCTTCCCCTCATTAACAACAAAATAGACCAGCACATTTGTCCTACCAGCTAATGTTCCCATTCTTCCTTTCCTCTGTCCCTGCATGAACATAACAGCTCTTTTAAGAGCCAACATTACCTCTCAATTTTTTTTAATTTTTTCTTTAAAACTTTTTTTTTTTTACCGTACGCGTACGGTAAGCGTATTTTTTTTTTTTTTTTTAAACTAAAAAACGATTACCACATTACAAGGTCCTTGAGGGATTAATAACTAAATACTGAAAATCTGTTTGAGGAGAAGTGGAAGAAAGGGACCATCTAATTTCTGACTTACCTGACCCACCCAACAATTTAATTTTTAATTAAAATTTAATTGAAATTACTTGTAAAAATGGATTTTTTTCCCCAAAATTTTCTTTCACAATCTGAAAAAAAAATATTAATATTTAATAAATCATTATATAATACAGTACACGTATTTACATATTTTCCAAAAACAATTTTTTGCCATTTTTTTGCTGTTTTCAGAATATATTGCATCTCACTATAAATCGTGAAAGCAATTGCATTCATCACTTAACAGCGGGCAAAAAAAAAATAACAATCTCAAAGATTGTTTTAAAAAAGCCCAGAATCTCTTTTCACTTAAACATAACATTATAGAAATGCAAAATATTCAAAAAAAATATCATCTAATAACAATAACTATTTCTTTAAAATACCGTCTGACAATTTTGTTACAGAAGCATAATCACAAAAATAATATATCTCAAATAACTCCACAATACATCTGGTTACCTTTCCTTTAGGCCAAATGGTAATTTTAAAAATCTTTTTTGATTACATTTCCAATGGTAATCTAATAAAATTCCAAAATTTAAATTGTACAGATGTTACCGATTCTCTCTAAAATTTTGGTTTCCGAAAGATTAATTAGGAATTAAATAAGTCCACAATACAATTGGTTACCTTTCCTTTAGGCCAAATGGTAATTTGAAAAATCTTTTTATTTGAAAATTCCAATGGTAATCCAATAAAATGGTAAAATTGTTTTGTACAGATCTTGCCAATTCTCTCTAAAATTTAGGTTTCAGGAAGATTAGATAGGAATTTGCTAAATCAAAAGGCAAACGTTGCTTGAAAATCAATTGGGAATCATTACACAGTGTCCAGCCTTTTTCACATTTAAGATAAACTGTGTAATGTCCTGAAGTTACAGTAGGTCCTTCATGGAAAATTATTGCAACTGTTACAAAAGTTTTTCCTGAAATTGATAATTGCTGTCCTATAAACTTCTTTATTAAAGTATCCAATTTTGAACCATCAGCTGTACATCGTTGCATCATTAAAATTACATACTGTCCGTATTCCTTTAAAATTAATGTTGAAAACATGTCTGATTTACACTCACTGCATTCCATGCTATGATTAGCAACTTTAACTAATTTAGCAAAAGTGACTGTTTTACACTCTGGCAATGTTAAATAAATAAACCTTTCAGAATCAACATTAGAGCCACATGTATGGAAACAGTTTTCACAACTATGTTCCCATTTATAAGAGAGACCAAACATATTTTCAATGTGTACCCCTTCTTCTTCTAGTACCTGAAGAAAATACATCAAGAATTCCTGTGCGTCTTGCTGTACATTTTGAGAAAACTGTGTTCGTCCTGAACATACATCTAAAAGCTTTCTATTTTAGTTTTATCATTACTCCGCTTTTCAAAAAGGAGACTCAACTCAGAATAGAATCTTTTTCTCTGATTTACTATTATCTGTTCTTTCAAACTTTCCAGATAAAATACAACATTCAGCACTACATTAGCGTAGCAGTTGACACCAGAGCTATTTTCAAAATGACAACCTACAACCTCTTCAACATTTTCCTTTTTCTTTTTGCTTGCAATTACATCACTTCTCTTTTTTTTTCTCCTCTCTACATCCTCATTATAGATATTCTCAATTCTCCTTTTTCGAGAAACAACACGTTTTTCCAACACAGGATACTGACCTAAATGAGGAGCATAGGTTCTTCTTAATCTATTATACTCCTTTACACAATTTGCATCAGCACTAACTTTTGAGTCATCAAAGTCTATCATAAATAAACCAGATAATGTTTTCACTCGTGACAAAGCAACATAAGCCATACCTTCTTTGAACACAGTTGAACCAATGTTTACAAAAGCACAATCTACAGTCAATCCTTGAGACTTGTGAATAGTTACAGCATATGCTAGAGAAAACGGAAACTGTTTCCTACGTACATATGTCTTTCACAAGCATGAAACGAACTGTACAACGACAAATGTCTATAACTTCTTCTATCTGATCAAATTTTATTGTTAAACATTCAATTCCATCTTTTTTCTGGTAATTAATAAAACCCACAACTCTTCCCATAGCTCCATTCACTAAACCTTTTTCAACATCCAAATTTCTCCTTAAAAATACTCTACAGTTCATGCAAACATATAGATATTTTTCTCATCCAGCTGTTTTGGAAATGTTCTTCTCTAGTGAATCCAATTTATTTTTCAGTTTGCCTGTTAATGTAATAGTAATTCTTTCATGCTGAATTTTGTCCACTGCTTCCAATTTCCTAATCTCTTCCTTTTCCAATTTCAAAAGTTCCTCATTGAATATTGAGCATTCACGTAGAGTTGGCATTAAGCAGATGACACTTTTCTTTTCTGCAATGTTCTTGTATATTTTTGCTGCAACTATTTCTTCCTTTGGGAATAAATTATGTAGCAACCGACTCTGTAATGCTTTCGTGCCAGCTTCAGTGAGTAGTCCAATTCTGATATCTTTCAGAATACTTCCATATTCTTCATCATTTGCTTGCCTCATATTAGTAGTAAGTTCCTTGTACTCAAAGAAGGACCAAATATTTGCATTACCAATGCTTCCCAATGACTTCTTTGTGTCTTCATGTGTCACAGTATTAAACACTGGTTGTCCTTTAACTGGAGTAAGCTGTAGAAGATCCCCAAAAACTATGACATGTTTTCCACCAAATAACACGTCATAGTCTGTCCTTAGAATTTGCTGCATTCTTAAATGCACAAAGGCAAGCATTAAGTTTGATACCATGCTCACCTCATCAATAATGAGAACTTGCATCTTCTTCAATACTCTTGAAACTTCCAAGCATGCTTCTCCAGTTAGCTTGTGGTATTGTATTTTGTTCTCATGCTCCACTGGTAACATTAGTAAACGATGTAAGGTGATTCCTTTTATGTTATATGCTGCTAACCCAGTTGGAGCAGTAACCACACAAGACAAAGTTGAATCTGTTTTTTGCTGTAGGTAGCTTCTGATGACTTTGATTAAGAAACTTTTTCCAGTTCCAGCTTGTCCGCTTACATACATCCTGATTGGTTGAAATGATGTGCATGAGCACTCTTTTTTTTCATGTTGTAATCCGTGATCAGTTTTGTTTCTGATCTCTTCATAAATTTGTTGCTGCTCTTCATTCAGTTGTCTTTCCAAATTTGGTAAGTCTATAAATTCTTCTTGAGCTTGATTCATAGCCGTTTCCACTTCAGTCATTGCTATTGCAGCTTCATTTTCAACGATTGGTTGTCCTAGGGGATCTTGACTGAGTGTTCCAGAACTTTGGCTGTCTTGAGAACTGTCTCTAGCTACTTCAGCTGCAATTGTAGTTTCCTGTTCAATGTCTTCATTTAACATTTGCACATAATTTCTGAAAGTACTGTATTCTATGCTGTCTTTGCAAGCATTAAAGGAATCTTCATAGCTTTGAAATTCTCCCAGTAGTTCGTCCTCTGAACGCCATGGTTTAAACAGCTGTAAAAGAGCCAAGTAGTAAAATTCCTTTTTGTCAGTAGTGTCGCAACTCAGCTTCCGGTGATTTATCAAACTTCCTTTTGTTTGCTTCACCAAACATCCTTCCTCACCAATGACTTTATATTTTCCATTGTTGATGTCTTCTGCGGCTTTCCGTGAATAAATGTAGTTCTGCAGCACTTCATAGAGACACATGTTCTCTAGATGAACACTTCTCTTTGGATAATATGTGTCCAACATGTTTGATTTCAAAATATCTGTACTTTCTGGGTCATTCTCGGCCAAATATTCAATTTCTCCAACAGATTTCAGTACCCGATTTCTCATTGCTGCAAGGCCTAAACTTGCCCAAATTATTCTTCTTGATTTTGAGTAGAGACTTGCAGAAGATAACCTATCTGAACATTCGTAGGATCCAATTTCTCGATGCGATAACATCTTTAAACTGAAACTGTACAGCTTCTTACTGACAGTCTTCTCGTGAGAAATCTCTTCCCACATTTCTTTCAATTCAGTTTTTTCTGATTTCGTAATGTAAGACGTAACATATCGAGCAACAGCAATGGAATTGTCAGCTACATACTGTATATCCATGTTAGCATTCCACATGGATAAAATGACTGGGTTGTAGTCATTTATATTTTTTGATTCTTCTTTTCTTTTTAGGTTGTAGGTATTCTTGGGTGATTGTCTTGTAATAGTATGTCTCACAGCTGACATAAAACTGTTTACTCTTCCTTTTGAAAGAACAGGTCTAGGAAATCCAAATCGACGTTTAGTGTAGAATTTATCTTTTGTCTTGTACTTCCGTCGACAGTATTTTCCACACCGATGACTTTGGAAACGTAAAACTTGCTCTTTTAACTTTTTCTCTTCTGTGCTTTTTGGTATAGCACATGTTGCATATTCTTCAATAAAAGATAACACTGCTTCATCAGTATCTGTTCCAAACTTTGGGGCATCCTTGATCCACAACAGCATATTAATATGAGGAGCACCTCTTGCCTGGTACTCTTTTCTCCAAAAGAAATCCACAACTTCTCCAAGAGGTGGATTTTTTTTATTGCAGATGAAGGACATCATAGCCTCAAATCTATGATTGAAATATCTGCAAACATTAACCGGATCCAATGAGCACAGTTCTCCTGCTGTCTTGTATTCAATGTTTTTAATGTTTGAATTTGCCTCTCGTAGAAAATCCAGTAAATCATCCCAAGCGTACTCAGCACAGCTTAGGGTAAGGAACCATGTTGGTGTTCCTAAATTCCGTAACATGCATTTTAATTCACCATGGCGTCGGTACCAATATTCATTTGTTCCACGCTGACAAGCCATCAGATTGATCAGTTGTGTTTCCAAATGATCATCTCGGTGCTGCACTTTCTCCATAAAATCCTTAGCAGACACATTTTGTAAATGTACTCCACTTTTTAAAATGTGATTTACTGCATAAGACAATGCAGACAAGTTGCTTTCAAATAAAAGATAGAACAAATAAGGAATACTTTGTCGAAATCTTGGATCTTCTGCATATAGTCTTGTAGTCCGATACTCAGATGCTGGAATCTGTTCTGGACGTTCATCGTATCGTCCTTCTTTTCCTGTAGGAAACAGCTGGGGAAAACATCGAGCTTCCAAGCTCTCCTCCCATACACTCACGGGAGTTCCTTTTGCTTTCTTCATCTGAAACAGATCAATAGTGTCTCCCATAACTTCTTTTGAATGAAGAGGATGTATGCTAAAATGTTCATAAATTTCTTCTTCCTTTGACTTGTCCACTTTTTCAATTTGTCCAGTTGGTCTTTCGGTGTCTTCTTGTAAATCTTCTTCTTCTTCTTCTTCTATATAAATTGATTCATACCATTTGTTATTCCTTTTCAAATACAAATTTGCTCTTTGTACTTTCCGTACATCTACCAGCTCCTGCCAAATCTTCTTATTCTTTGTAGGTACACCATTAACCAGAATAACTAATGGTTCAGTTTCCAAAGTATCTGCATCAATAGTTTCCATATTTTTTTTCAAATCCAAGGGCAAATACACCACTCTTCCTTTTAAACCTCTCAGTAAATCTGAAGGAGGTAATTTACCAGTTTTGGGCTCCATACGTACTATGGTCTGGAAGGGATGAACACATTGAATAAGTATAGACTCATATGTATTTAATTCAGAAAGTTCGGCAGGAATAGCATCCAATTCTAAATTATTATGTACAGCTCTGGTCGGCATTCTATTTTCTTCTAACTTGTTGTAACAGTATTTACAAATACGCTGATCTTCACCCAATTCAAAACAATTTTCAAGAAATATATATGTGGCAAAATCCTTCCACTTATAATTATCTTAATTTTCACTTTTTCTGTAGAGATCAACATTCCTGGTTTGTTTTTTATAATGAGTTCTGCAGCAACAAATACAAGTAATATTTGGTCTTTCTTTAGAGATGATTGCAAATTTTGTCATTTGATCATCAAATTTCTTACTTACAGAGGGTTCTACATTCTCTTCCACATCTTCCTCGATAACTGTGTCATTACCTGCACTCTCTTGTTCTGGACCAAAGTAACAAAACTGAATTTCATCAGTAACCTTCTCTACATCTGATACCGATCCACGGAACAGTGCCCTATTCAATTCATCTAACTTTATTGCTGGACTTTTAGCAAAATACAATCGTCTCACAAACTTTCTCATTTCAGTATGATGAACAGCCAGCATCCTAAAATGATGAAAAACACTTTTACAAAAGGCACTTCCTTGACCTGCGGACTACCTCTCTGCCAAATTTCAAGTAATTCTGTTCAGCCGTTCGGGCTGTAGCTGTGTCTAAAGGTCCTATGGAAAAATGCATGGGGAAAACGCTTGACGAATCCCCCCGAGACTTTCAGGGTAGGAGCGGAGCGTAGCGCCCCAATTGTTTTGAAAATTTCGCGAGGATTCGTCGACCGGCGCCAAAGTTATTCCAAATAGAATGTTGCGGATTTCCTATGGTAACAGGGTCCTAACTATAACTACCTACTGGCGACCGCCAGTAGGTAATATATATATATATATATATATATATATATATATATATAGGCTGAGTGTCTTGGTGCAGAACAAAACAGAGTCCACATGGCACACATCCCTGTGTGCCATGCCCACAAACACACTGCCCTGGCATACCTCAGTCACCCCGCTAGCTGGGTGCACTATGCCAGTGGTGAGGGTACAGGTGCATGAGCCCTGTACTCCTACAGTACCCAGGTCCATTCCTGGGCGTGCAGTGCTGCCATTAAGAGTATATGGTGCTGGGAGGTTGTCATCACGAACTCCACAGCACCATGAAGGCTACACTGAAGACTGAGAAGTTTGGTATCAAACTTCTCGGCACATTAGACCCACACTGATGCCAGTGTGGGATTTAATGTAAGATGCACGACAGAGGGCATCTTAGAGATGCCCCCTGAACCTAACCAACAACCAGCTTCCTGCCTGAGAGGCTGCCTAGGCTGCCATCCAGCAGACATGTTGCTTGACCCCTGGGTAGAGAGCCATCTGCTCTTGTGGGTCTGCAACAATGCACATCCTGGGCGAGGTGCTAGGTCTCCTCCCCCAGGATATGCAAGGGAAGCTTCAAAGGCATGCCGCCTTTGTGAGCTTCTCCAGGCCACTTGCTGTACTCAGCAACTGGCCCCCACCGGTTCTGACCCCTACTCTGGCGGGAAAACCTAAGTGAGGAAAGGGGGTGTGCCAGCCTCCGCCAACCCCACCCCTCAGGGAGGCGAGGTGAAGCACAACTCCGGGCTCTCGCCATCTTTAGGATGGGGAGCCCTACCCAATCAGGACTAGGCTCCTGCCCCCCTCCCACTGGAGAGTGGCAGGTTAGGGGGTGTACCCACCCCAGGGAAGGGACCCATTGGTCCCTGACCTCTACCTACCTGTAACGCCCCTAAATTTAGTATTTAGGGGCACCCTGAACCTTCCTTCCTCAGATCCTGAATCCGAAACAAGCAAGAAGAACAAGAAGAAAGAAGACCTCCCGTGCAGCTGCTAACAAGAGGAAGACACCAACTGACTTGGCCCCAGCCTGTCGATCCTTGAACCTGCTAATCCCCGGCGTCTCCAGTGGTCAGCAACGTCGAAAACCCCGGAGGGTCTGACTGCCGTGTGACTCTAAAAGGCTGGGACTCCCACGAGCTGTGGTTCTGCTCAAAGCAAGTAGCAAACCCCTGGTGCCAGCCAGGAACCGCGACTCCTGCACCCGCCGAGCCCGGCCTGTACCTGAGTGGACAAAGACCACGAGGACGTCCCCCCGGCAACTGTGACCAAGAATCCAGCACCCATGGACTCTCCTCGACGCTCCTGACGACGCCTGCAGCCTCAGAACCGGGGACCCCTCCAACCGCGACCAGCAGAGAGTAAGATTTCCCGATGCGAAAAGACACCCCTGCACCCGGCGCCCTGCGGCCCCCTGTGCCCAGCTCCCGGGTGCCTACCTAACCTACAGATTCCCAACTTAACTCTCGAAGTGGTGGTTGCACCTGAAAAATCTCCGTCCCCGAGCTTGCAGCCTTTGTTCATCTGGTAGCTTCTCCATTGAAATACATTGAACGCCCGACGGCTCAAAAGCACCCTGCACCCAGCTTCCCGAGTGCCCCTGGAAGTGCAACCCCTATTCTATCATACTTCCCCACTTGCCCTGTGCGACCGACCAGGAGCCCAGCTCCCGCAGCAGAGTGGCCTGCCTGCTAGCAGCCACCAACCAAGGGCCCCCTGCCCGGCATAGGCTAACATTGGGCCTAACTCTCTCTGCACCCGGCTGCCACTGTGCCTCTGAGGGTGTAACAACTGCACCTATCTGACCCTGGGAGACCCCTGAGTCTATGCCCAGAACCTTAACTCTGCCAGTTGAGTACTTACCTGAAAGCCGATAACTCACTTTTTCTCCATAGGGTAACATTAACCGGTTTCACTTGGAAATTCTTCTAAGTGTCGAGTTTTGAAACTTTAAAATATTCACTAAAAATCAGCCGAACAACGTAAACGAAATTACTCGCCTGTTATCAGGAGAGATCCCAGTGCTCGATCTTGGTGCCCAACACTGACCCTGAAAAGTAATTACAACTGTACTTACCAATAACTTGATTTTCCTCCTTAGGATAACATTGCCTGGTTTTTGCCAGAAATTCTTCTAAGTGTCGATTTTTGAAACATACAAATATTCCTTAAAAATCGCCTGTGTAACAAAAACGATTTCTTTCAACTGTTTACAGGAAATGCCCCAGGGTTAAATCCAGGATCCAACCCTGAGTAAGAAAATCACATGCAAAGTAATTGAAATTGCATTTACTTAAAAACTCCCAGTGAGCTCAATGTTATAATTGTGTTTGAATTGTGGTGCCTATTGCGACAACTGTAACTATTGCACTTAAAAATATAGTGCTTATTGAAAGTTTACAACTACAGCATTTCATTCTGAGAACGTATTTTGATACCTACTTGTGGTTCTAAAATAAGACTTGAATCTGGTTCTCACATACTGGATGAGCGCTCCCTTTGAGCCTCTTCACAACTTTCCTCTACGTCGCTTAACTCTGAAGACTGCTTTCCTGGTTGCCATCACCTCCGCTAGGCGAGTGAGTGAGCTCCAGGCTCTTTCTTGTAAACCTCTTTTTCTGTCTGTCCATCTGGACAAGGTTGTGCTCAGAACCCGTCCATCCTTTCTGCCAAAAGTTGTCACTGCTTTTCACATCAGGCAGACCATCACTTTGCCCACCTTTTTCCGCCTCCGCATCCTTCTAGAGAGGAAGAGGCTCCACGGTCTGGACCCAAAACATGCGCTCTTCTTTTACCTGAATTGCACACAACAGTTCCCGGTGGATGAGGAGCTCTTTGTTGGCTACGTTGGTGCCAAGAAATGTTGGGCCGTACACAAGCGGACAATCTCCAGATGGGTCGTCTTGTATATTAAAGCCTGTTACTCTTTGGCTAAAAAGGAGCCTCCATTGGGGCTGCGCGCCGATTCCACCAGGGTGACGGCTGCCACTACAGCATTGGGACGTGGTGTCCCCTTACAAGACATCTGTCAGGCAGCAACGTGGGCCTCACTCGCCACTTTCACTAAGCATTACTACCTGGACAGCCAAGTCCGGAGAGACGGCTTCTTTGGCCGTTCTGTTCTCCGAGACTTCCTGGTGTGATCTTGGTTCGCAGACCCACCACCGGGGTTGGTATTGCTGGGGTATCTATTCTAAGGTAGGAAATCTATCACTGTGTGTTTCTTTCAGATGAACAAGTTACTTACCTTCGGTAAAGATATATCTGTAAGGAACATTAGTAGTGATAGAAGACTTACCGCCCCACCCATCCTCCCCGTTCTGCGAACTGTCTTCTATGGTTAAGGTCATCCCTTCGAGGGCCCTAGTTTCAAGGCACCAGTGGTCAGTATCTTGCATGGCTCTGCGTTCCTGGCGCAGAAAATCATGTACAGAAATGACGTCCGCCCGTGAGGGCGGCGTCTCAAGTAGCTGCCGCAACGTCATCTCGGCGACCACGACGCCAACGACGGATGTGCAGCCACACGATGCCACCTTCCGATGCGCAGGGGTACTGCTGACGAAAACTTTCCGGATCCAGTCTGACGCTTGGGGGTAATTCTAAGGTAAGGAATCACTACTAATGTTTCTTACAGATATATCGTTACAGAAGGTAAGTAACTTGTTCTTCACTGCTCCATTCATTTTCATAACCTGTGGTATTAAAAATGCAGTATTGAAGGATACTGTAATTATAAATGAACTGCTGTTACATGAAATACATTTGGACCTTAACATTTCTGCGCCATGTTCCATTCTAGGAGGAGTTGGGCGCGTTCTTGAGATCATCAGACGTGGCATTGCATCGCGTCAATCAAGCAACTGCTCTGAGAGGGTTCAGCCTGTACTGCAGACTAAGCATTCATCTTCAACATAAGGTAACCTACTCAATTTAAAAGTCTCAACAATCATAAATCTTACTGTTTACAACATAGTGTTGCATTAAACTTACATCGTAGCAACTGTTTTTAGTGAGAGCTAGCTAGATACAGACCAGCATTGGTTCAGGGGGGTACGCCAACAGTAAAAGTTGGAGAAGTTATTGTGAAGGAGGTGGTAGCGGCAGCAGCAATGGGAGGTGCTGAAGGTCTCTACGAGTCACTATAAACAGAAGGCTTGTTGTCTGATGGAGATTTGTACTCTATAAATCTGTTAGTTATTCTATTCTCCATTGACATTCCATTGATATTTAAGAATAGTGCAATTCCTCCACTTGTTTTTGAAATAATTTGTGTAGTAGACCAGTGAGGTCAGTGACAGCATTTTCAGAATCTTGTTGATTTCTTCCTCAATTGTTTTGGTGCTGTTTAAATGCTTTACACTCGTTCCTATGTTTAAGCCTTGTGGCTCAGAGCCACAGCTACCCAGTGTTGAGCTGAAGGTTTGGCAAACAAACCTGGAGGGTCCTAAAGGGGTTGGTAAGTGCATTACATAACAACACCATATTATACACCCCATTTCCTGATAATGGTGCCGAGCTGTGGGATCCAGAAATCTGGTCCAACTCCTGAAGAGTATAGACAGAAACTTGTGACAACACAGAAGCGGGCAACACAAACATGAGTAGACTTTGATACTTCAGTTAAGGCACTAGATGGTTGGATTAAGGGCAACAAAGTTAGACACACTTGAAGGGCTCTACAATGTAATTGTTAAGGAGCACATTTTGCCAGACTGCCACTCAGAGAAGTTGTGCACGCATCTGATGGACTCTAAACTATTTAGCCCCAGGGAACGGGGCAAGACAGCTGATGAGTGGGTTCATACTAGGGTCCTCAAGAAGTCCTAGGTAGGTGACCAGAAGAAAGGTGGTGAAACCCTCCTTCAGGGTAAGGAGGGAGGTAAGGATAAAAAGAAAGATAGCCCAGAAGAGCCACCCAAAGATGCCGGGGGGAGGGGTGGGCAGAGCCACATCCCACTCAAAGGGGATGGGTTTATCAGGGAAATAAGTTCCCCAAAGGCTGGGGTGTGTTTTGACTGTAATTTGCTAGGACACAAAAGGGGAGATGCAGCGTGTACCAACCAAAAAGACATCCACCAGTAACCAGTCCAAGGGTTTGGCCAGTGTAGGGATCTGGTGGGAGAATGCCCCTACAGATCACAAATGGTAGACAGGGGCCACCCCAGTGTCCCTGGGTAGGGAGAACAACAAACCTTTATCTCACTGGGCTCCAAGTATGGAGAAATACCAACAGTGGCCAAAAATCAGTGGGGGTGGAGGTGAAGGCTCTGAGGGATACAGGTGCCAGTGTGATCTGGTCATGGCCAAGCTGGTTTTCCCAGACCATCCTACCAGAGTAGGTGCACGAGATTTTCATCGCTGACAATGTCACAAAGTCACACCATGTGGCTGTGTTTGACTTTTAGTGGGGAGGAGTAATTGGTCCAAAAAGGTAGCTGTGTCCTGCCATCCCTGTAGATTGAAGAAGCTGCACTTGAAGGACAAATCTGTAACACTTGGGAGAGGGGCTACTCCATTATTCAGGCAGATAGGCAGGAATGTGGGGCAGGAGAGGCGAAACCAGTTGCCAACCAAGCTTTCCAGGGGCGTGTAGCCCCCTTGGTAGCCACACCTCTTGGATGGGCTAGGGAGCTCAACACACTGGGAGAGAGGGCCTGACATACATTAAGTGGGCAGAATGGTGTATCCTGGAATGCCTAGATGCCACACTTTGCAGGAAGTGGTCATCACATGGGAGGGAATCTGGTACCCCATTGGATACTAACCACATCATGCCTTGTGGTCATTTTCTGAGCAGAAGTATGGCACTGCAAACTCCGATCCCATCTGCACTGGAAGGAGGATCGAAGGACTACTCTGCTTAACTGTGGATCCAGCAAAGAGGCTGGTGTGGACTGCAAGTGCTGAACCTGGTAGCTAGCAAAGGAGAGGGACTGTGTCTGCTCTGTCGTTTCTCTGGGAGAAGTTGTCTGCAGAGCCCAGCCAAAGCCATGAGATTCCAAGCGTCGGTGTTTTGATTGCACCTAGCAGATAATCTCAGAATCTTCCACATGGTAGCCCAACACCCGGCGCAGCCAAAACTTTAACACAGCACCTTTAGAAAAGGGTTTTATTTTACAAAATGCAAGGACTCTCTCTCTTAGAATAAGGCTTGAGGTTTTATTTCACACCATGCTCTCAAACTTTCCCAGATGCCAAATGCAAAAGATTCAAATATACAAAGATATATATCACGTTAGTTAGATTCCTCACCTTAGAATACCCCCAGGCGTCCGGCTAGATCGGAAAGATTTTTCGTCAGCAATACCCTTGCGCGTCGCTAGGCGTCGTCTGCGGCTCCGCGTCCGGTGCCGGGATGACGTCCTCGGAGTACTTGGACGCCGCCCTCGCGCGCTGACGTCAGTTCTTCTTTTTCCGCGCCAGACAGCACCGATCCAGGAAGAGCATACCCTTTTAGTAATTTTTTGACTAAACTTTTTGGACTCTTTTGGTCTATTCTCGTCGACTCTGGTGCCGGTAGAATGCCTGGTTTTAAACCTTGTGACTCCTGTTACCGACTGATGTCGGTTACGGACCACCACCGCTGGTGCCTCTACTGCCTTGAGGCCGACCACAATGCCGAGTCGTGCCTCGACTGCCGGGCCTTGACTTCGAAGGCTAGGCGGGAGCGGTCCCGCAAGCTACTTGAGCTCCGGCAGTCAGCTCCGCGCAGTTCACGGTCGCGGAGGAGGTCGAGGGACCGGTCGCGGAGCCACAGCCATCACCACTAGTCTGGTTCCAAGTCTTCGGGTAAGTCGAAGCATAGTAAGAAGTCCAAGAGGCGACATCGCTCTTCGGGCTCCCCTCGCCGGTCACGCGACTCGGCTGAGGGTTCGGGTGATACCACCCACGCGGCTCCGTCGGAGCCGCAGGAGTCACTTCCGTCCCCATACCCGCCCGTCCCTGGGACTGACGCGACTCCGGCGGAGATCAGTGCCTTCCTCTCGGCCATGAGAGGCCTGGCTCCACCGTCCGACGCCTGCCGGCGCGCCTTCAGGCCCCGCGGGCTCGACTGGGAGGCCTAGCGAGCCAGCGGCCCCGGTGCCGTCGTCGACTCCGGTCCCGAAGCCGCAGATCCCCGTGGGATCCAGGCACCGACTCCGGTGCCACCCCCGGCGCCGCCTTAGGACGACGCTCTTCCCCGGTTCAGTCCCGGTCCGGGCCCGATGCCGATGGGTGGCAATTTCATCTTCCGCCCGGCTCTGATCATTCCACCTGTCTACCAGGAATCGGATGACGGTGACGACTGGGAGGGGTCTGATGACCCTCTGGCCCGGCAGGGCCAGTTATCACAGGACTGGGCAGAGGAGCTGGGGGATGCCAGTGGTTTTGACACCTCCCCTGACACTGGCTTCACCTCTCCTCCGACCGTGGCTTCGGAGGAAGGTGCTGCATTTTCTGTGGTGCTGCGCAAGGCGGCCGAAGTCCTTGGGCTGGAGCTACCTGCTGTTGCCGTGAGGACTAACCTCCTCACAGAAGTGTTCCAACCGTCAGCAAGCTCCTCGGTGCCTCTGCTGCAGTTTAATGAAGCACTAGTGGACGTTCTGAAGGGCACAGTACCTCAGGTGGAACGGAACGCTGCCCGGCGCCACCGCCCTGCACCGGGCGACCCCAGTTTTCTGTCCATGCACCCCACGCCCGAGAGCCTGGTTATCCAGGCCTCTACTTCCCAGACCTCCTTCCCTTCCGCTCCCCCGGATCGGGAATCCAAGAGACGAGAACAGTTTGGTAATAAGCTGTTCTCCTCCCTTAGTTTGGGACTGCGGTCTATTAACACCGCTTGTCTCTTGGACCGTTACTCCCACTCCCTGTAGGATACGGTGGAGGACGTGCTGCTCCAGTGTCCGGAGGAGGCCCGGACACGGCTCGCCCAGGCTCTTGCCGAGGGGCGGGATGCAGCGCGGCATGCAATCCGATGTGGACTGAACACTACGGACTCGCTGGGTAGGGCAATGTCGATCACGGTGGCGCTTCGTCGCCACGCCTCGCTGTGGTCCACGAGTTTTTCTGGGGATGTCCAGAGCACCCTCATGGACATGCCCTTCGATGGCAGTCGCCTTTTTGGCGACTGTTGGACTTGGGCCTTCTGGCAGGTTCACCCCTGAACTTTTTGCTTTTTATGGTTAGTGATTTTTTACTTCTGTGCACTTTACCACTGTGTCCCAGGGTAAAGTGCGTGCGTGTAGTGAAGTTGGCCTGCCCTCCCATAGGAATGCATGGGGGAAATGTATGTGTCCCTGGTAGTTCCTGATGCGTGGGGAGTGTGTGTGCGAGTTTGGTATGTGCGGACTCGTGTGATGAAATGCTGCGCGATGATATGTGCGGCGTCAATGTACCTAGTGTGGAAGTGCCACTTCTAGAAGTGGGCATTTCTGTGTGCAGTGTGAGATGAGTGCCTTGTCTGGCGATTGGCTGGCTGAGGTCATGTGACGGGCTACGGAATCCCCAGAGTCAGGAGGAGTCACCCAGTGGTGAATGGGGAGATCAGCAGCCAGATGGGTGGGAGGAGTACACCTGGGACCTGAATAGGGCTGGGCTTTCCCCACACAATGCTGGTTCCGCCCCCTGTGGTGCGACTGATGACCCTGGCCTGTTCTGTGAATAGGGAGAGGGGCTGACCAAAACAAAGTGCTCAAGAACCAGTTGTATCTGGTTCGCCCCTTCCCTGCACCTTGAGACAAAGGGATTTGGTGTATAAAAGAGGGGCTGCGACCCCATGAAAATGTTCTTGCTCTGACTCGAATCTACCAGGGGCGTGCTGCTGCTGGGGCCCAGGGGAAGGCTTGCCTCCCTGGGCCCTGCCCAGCCCCTGGATACCTAGAAGACTTCTGGGACCTTTTTGGACTTTATTTGCTGTGCTTCCTTACTAGCCTTATGGACTCTAGGCTGCCCTAGCGCTTGGTGGGCGCTGTACCTGCACTCTGCTGAGAGGCGCTTCATTTCTATGGCAGAGTGCTTCCCTGGTTTCCCCGAGCGCCTCTCTTTGCTGCCTGCAGCGCTGGGCTGCGATCTTTTTAGAGGGAATCCCCAGCGTAGGGATTCCCCCGCCTTGTGTCCTGTTGCGGGTGCCCACCCCGCTTATTCCTTTAGATAAGTCGCGGGTGCCCACCCCGCTTATTCCTTTATTTATGTCGCGGGTGCCCACCCCGCAATGTGCCGGTTCATGAAATCACCGCGGCGGCCCGAGTTGCAGAAAGTGCGGAAGTCAGGCAACGACGGGCCTGACGGCGGGCGGGACTTCCGGTTTTGTGAAGGAAGTCCCGCGCACGCCGCCGGAGAAGCTGCCTAGGAGGATGGTGTTGGCCCCTGCCCGTGCGGAGTTCCCGTTGCTGAGTGAGAGCCCCGCGGGCGCCAGCCAAGTAGGATTTGAAGGTGGAGGGGGGCGCGAGGCACATTTCCGGTGCCTGCCCAGCCGCAGAGGAAAAGAATCGGAGACCGGAGTCCGGCCGCAGAGTCCCGGTGAGTGGGGGTTCCATGTTTTGCACCCTTCAGGGCATGGTGCCAGTTATGCTTTTGGAGCGGCCCCGGATGGCAGCGGGCCGCTCCAACAACGGGGGCAGAGTTGTTTTCAGAGCCTGCAGGCTCCAACGCAGGGAGCAGATAATCACTTTTAAGTGCCAGTGAAGGCACTGCGGTTAGGGTTCTTGGGCGGCCCCGTCTGATAGCGGGTCGCCCCTTCGTGGACATTATTAGTCTAAGGGCCCTGAGTGGCTCCAACGTTGGGGGCCAGTTTATTTAAAAGCCTTGTGAGGGGGGGCCAGAGGGCCCCGTGTGCCGGTCCCCTAGTACCATGTACAGCTGCCCCGCTGGCTAGAGGGCAGCTGCCACGTTTCAAGGGTATGTTTTTTTTCAGAGCCTAGATGGCTCCAACGTGCACCTTATCTCCAGAGTCAGATGGCTCCAACATTTGACAAGGATTTCCGGAGCCAGTGCGCTCCAGAGGGACATGGTTGATTCTAGAGCTCATGCCTCATAATTAACTTTCCCAGCTGCCCAGCAAGTAGTGGGCAGCTGCAACGTTTAGGTCCTTCCTTTCTTCAGGGGCATGTTAGTAGTGAGATGCACTCCTTGGCCCCATCCTTTCACAGCTGTGCAGCACTTAGTGCCAGCTGCAACGTTTAGGTTTTGCGCAGTGGCGCACCCTTGACCTTCGCTGCCTAGGCAGCAGCCCTGACCTGGGGGACATAGGGCATTCAAGCCCCTGTTTGAGATGGCCAGTTGGCCGGGGGGGGGGGATTGTTAAAGGTGTAGGGCGCCAGGCTCTACTAATGTGATATATGTTCATATGATTACGCCTACTGTAAATTAGGATTGGGACGTTAGTGTCGAATGCGTTAAACTTCTAATGTGACTTTTGTGCTACATATGATGTGGTGCTAGGAAATGTGATGTATGTAGTTTGGTTACGAACCCTGTGTTAATACCTCTAAATGTGGGGTATGATTATGAGGTTGGGGTGCATATAATGGGTTAGGCTAGGGAGTTTTATTCCCCAAGATGAGTTATGCTTAGGAGGTTAGAGTTGAAGGTGGCTAGACTTGTGAGAGAATTAGGTAATGTGGTTATGCTAAAGCGGGCGTACAATGCGTTGGCGCCTGACATGAGACTAAGCCTAATGTAGTTGATGTTACAGGCTGATGCGAAGTGCAGTAATTACCAGTAGTACGGGCTGTGTTCTATGTTTATGTCAAATTCTACCTTTACTAAGTTCACTTTGTGATGGTTCTGACAGTGGTCCATGTGGCCCTGTCATGTGTACATAATCCCTTGTAAATATTGCCCAGTGCCAGTTGGCACAGTGTATATTGTGTGTGTTTTTATCTAATGTGTTTTGGTACAATACAAAGGCTATTTTTATATAATACCTTGTGTGGAGTTTCTTTTGTGGTGGGCCTTGGGTGTTGTTGCTGGGTGCGCGCGCAAACGCTTTACACATTGCCTCCGGGATAAGCCTGACTGCTCGTGCCAAGCTACCAAGGGGGTGAGCAGGGGTTATCTTTGGCGTGTAACTTCCTTGCCCTGACTAGAGTGGTGGTTTCTGCCTGGCTTTGGCACAAGCCCTAGCCAACCAGAAATCCCATTTCTTACAGCGATAAAAAGCGGATAGTGCGCTGGTGCGCTTTAAGGACTCCAGGGCTATGGCCAAGTCCTTGGGCCTCTCGGCCCCGCAAACTTCCGCTTTTCGTCCCTTTCATGGCCAAGGAAGGGGTGCCCCCTCATGTCTGACTAGCCACAGACCGCAGAACCAACCTCCGCTCGGTCGCGGATTCCGCCGAGGCGGTACTGGGGGACAACGTGCCGGTCTGTCCATATCTACCCCAGCAGCATCTGCCTCAAAGCCCTCCTAGTCCGAGCTTTCAAGCCCATTCCACGCCAGTGGGAGGCAGAGTTCGCCATCACCTGCTCCACTGGCGCACCATCACATCGGACAGGTGGGTGCTGCAAATCGTCCGAAGGGGTTACTCCCTCCCCTTCGAGGCAACCCCTCCAGCCATGCCACCGCAGTGCCACCGAATTTCGGGGGATCACTTGCAACTTCTGCAGGAGGAAGTTACGGCCCTCTTGGCCAAGGGGGCCATCGGGGGCGTTCCTGGTCCAGAAGTAGGTCGTGGTTGTTATTCCCACTACTTTCTGGTTCCCAAGAAGGGCAAAGGGGGCCTACGCCCTATCTTGGACCTCAGGAGCGTCAACACCTTCCTCCGGAAGGAGAAGTTCAAGATGCTCACTTTAGCTCAGGTTCCGACTGCCCTAGACCCTGGAGACTGGATGGTAGCGTCTCCCACCTTCAGACTACGGCAGACCTCTTGCATTCGCTGGGGTTCTTCATCAACGTGCCGAAGTCGCATCTGAGTCCCTCTCAGCAGCTCCTCTTCATTGGAGCGGTTCTGGACTTGGCGCAGTTCCGGGCCTATCCTCCGGAACAGCGGGTCCAGGATATTCAGGCTCTTATTCCCATCTTTCGGCCTCTATCCCGGGTTTCGGTCAGGTTGGTGCTGCGGCTTCTGGGTCTGATGGCCTCCTGCATCCTGTTGGTGCATCACGCCAGGTGGCGAATGCGGGCTCTGCAGTGGGACCTGAAGTTTAAATGTGCCCAGCATCGGGGAAACCTGTCCGACCACGTCCTGATCTCGGAGGGCACTGCGAGACAGTTGCAGTGGTGGCTCACGGATCGCGATTGGGTCAGTGGCAGATCCCTCTCCCTACCACAACCGGAGCACGTAGTGGTGACGGATGCGTCTCTCCTAGGAATGGGGAGGCCACATGGGAGAGGCGGAGATCAGAGGCCTCTGGTCTCCGGCGGAGTCCCGGCTCCATATCAACCTTCTGGAGCTGAGGGCGATCCGGCTTGCACTGAAGGCATTCCTTCTCTCTGTCCGGGGAAGTGTAGTGCAGGTGTTCACGGACAACACCACCGCCATGTGGTATTGCAACAAACAAGGCGGGGTGGGGTCGTGGACCCTTTGTCAGGAGGCTCTGTGCCTCTGGACATGGCTGGAACATCAGGGCATCACCCTGGTGGTTCAACATCTAGCGGGCTCTCTGAACGCCAGAGCAGACGAACTCAGCCGCCGGTGCATGATGGATCACGAATGGCGCCTAAACTCAGACGTGGCGCAAGGCCTCTTTCGGCAGTGGGGAGAGCCTTGGTTAGATCTATTGGCCACCGTAGAGAATGCGCAATGTCAGCAGTTCTGCGCGTTGGAGTTTTCAATGCGGCACTCGCTCGGGGACGCCTTTCGTCACAAGTGGAGTTGCGGTCTTTTGTACGCCTTTCCGCCTATACCACTTCTGCCCAGAGTGCTGAAGAAGATCAAGCGCGACCGGGCCCAAGTCATCTTGGTGGCTCCGGATTGGGCACGAAGATTCTGGTATCCCGAGCTACTCAGTCTGTCGATCGATCCTCCGATATGACTGCCTCTTCAGGAGGACCTTCTGTCGCAGCAGCAGGGGACGGTCCTCCACCCGAACCTGTCCAGCCTCCATCTCCATGCGTGGAGATTGAGCGGCGGAAGTTGATGCCATTTGACTTGCCTCCTGAGGTCTTTGATGTTATTCTGGCAGCCAGGCGTCCCTCCACAAAATCGGTATACGCCTGCAGGTGGAACAAATTTGTGGCATGGTGCACAGCAAAGGCTGTGGATCCCCTTTCCGCCCCTCTTTCTGAGGTTCTCCTCTTTCTTCTTTCCATGGCCCAGCAGGGCTCTGCTCTGGGCACCCTAAAATGTTATCTTTCTACTATTTCTGCTTTCTTGCGGCTTCCTGATCAGCCTTCAAATCCCCTGTGGTTTCTCGCTTCTTTAAGGGCATTACTCACATGTTTCCTCCTGTCCCTTTCGTAATGCCTCAGTGGGATTTGAATCTGGTCTTGACGTTTCCGATGTGCGCTCCCTTTGAGCCACTTCATAATTGTCCCCTTCGTCTCTTGACGCTTAAGACTGCTTTCCTGGTAGCCATCACCTCTGCTAGAAGGGTGAGTGAGCTCCAGGCTCTCTTCTAAGCCTCCTTTTCTTTCTGTCCATCCGGACAAAGTTGTTCTCAGGATTCGTCCTTCCTTTCTCCCTAAGGTGGTAAATTCCTTTCACATCGGACAGTCTGTTACGTTGCCCACCTTCTTTCCGCCTCCGCATCCTTCGAAAGAGGAAGAGAGGCTCCACCGTCTGGACCCAAAACGGGCGCTGTCCTTTTATTTGGACCGCACCAAGCAGTCTCGGGTGGACGACCAACTCTTTGTTGGCTACGTGGGCGCTAAGAAGGTGCGGGCGGTGCACTAGAGAACCATCTCCCGGTGGGTCGTTTTGTGTATCAAAGCTGGTTACTCCTTGGCTAAAAAAGAACCTCCTGTAGGGCTGAGGGCCCATTCCACTTGGGCCACAGCGGCGACAACTGCCCTGGGCCGGGGAGTCCCCTTGCAGGACATCTGTCAGGCAGCAACGTGGGCCTCGCTGCACACGTTTGCTAAACATTTCCTGGACAGCCAAGTCTGGGGAGATGGCTTCTTTGGCCGTTCTGTTCTCCAGGACTTTCTGGTGTGATCTTGGTTCGCAGACCCACCACCGGGGTTGGTATTGCTGGGGTATCTATTCTAAGGTGAGGAATCTAACTAACGTGTTTCTTTCAGATGAACAAGTTACTTACCTTCGGTAACGATATATCTGTAAGAAACATTAGTTAGTTAAATTCCTCACTGACCCACCCATCCTCCCCGTTCTGCGAACCGATTTCTAGGGTTGAGGTTATCCCTTTCAGGGCCCTAGAATTTTTTGGCACCAGTGTCGGTCTCTTGCATGGCTCTGCGTTCCTGGCGCGGAAAGCTATGTACAAGAATTGATGTCAGCGCGCGAGAGCGGCGTCTAAGTTCTCCGACGTCATCCCGACGCCGACGACTGACGCGGAGCCGCAGACGACACCTAGCGACGCGTAAGGGTATTGCTGACAAAAAATCTTTCCGGATTCAGCCTGACGCCTGGGGGTATTGTAAGGTGAGGAATCTAACTAACTAATGTTTCTTACAGATATATTGTTACCAAAGGTAAGTAACTTGTATGTGTGTGTGTGTGTATATATATATATATATATATATATATATATATATATGTGTGTGTGTGTAGATATATATTTATATATGTTTATATGCAAGCAATAATAACACTTTTGGTAAATATAATGCATGAATAATGCTGATGAATAAACAAGCAGCAAATAATATGAGATGAGACTCAAGCAAATATACTGGACGTTCTGCAAGAGATCAGAAAGCTATATATATATATACACATCAAATGAGTACTTTGGAGGTGCACTTTGACTCACTCACACATCACAAAGAAAACACACTCACACATCAAATGATCACAGCTACTGGCTCACATAACAATGGCAATAACCAAAACTCAATACATCACCTGGTGCAAAAACACTGCATCTCAGACTGAGGAAGTAAACAGCCGTGATTGAGAGCCTCAGCAACCAGGGTTCACTCTGAGGTAGACACGTCCGCCCCCACTCAGATTCCAAACTCCCGGTTTCCAAGTCCACAACCCTCAGCTTTAAACACACTAGAAGGTTCGAGAAAGACCTCCTCCTGGGCCAGAGGAATCTTACCAGAACTGGCCAGGTTCCAAGCAAGCATTCCCACGGCAGGAAGAGCTCTCGTGTCCCCTTCTCCAAATCTCGCATGTTCCAGCCTCTATCTTGACGAAGCTCACAAAAGCCTTTGAGTACATAAACAATCCCTCACAAAAACAGAAAGACCTTGAACGTGAATTACCCAAACAACTTGCAAGCGCTGCTGTGCACGCATAAAAGCTGAAGCAAGGCAAAGCCAGGGAAAAAGGATGACATTAGGCCATGTCAAAGCCAATAGTAAGCACTTCATAGTTCTCATTAATGTACAACACCGAGCACATGTGTGCATCACTGCCCACAACACTGCACTTTGAATCCAAAAAGTAAATTCCACGACACTCTCTCCCTCTCTCTTTCAAATGCACATCCCACACGCTCTGCTCTTGGCTGTTCTACTCCGTGACAGCTCCCACTGAAGGCAAGGCATATGCAGGACCGTCGTACATCCAGGCTAGGATGAAATAACACACTAAAGTCAGTTAAAATAATGGTAGTCAAAGGTCATCACTGGGTGTCAAACCACAAGAGTGCCTCTAGCACTACATTCCACCCCATGATCTTTGACTATCATCACTTACATATATCAAAAACTAGACTTCTTAACTGAAGGCACAACTACAATTGAAAAACTGCATTTCTTAACTGAAAGCACAACTATGATTGAAGCACTGCATTTCTTAACTGAAATACACAACTATGAATGAAGCTCATTTTGAAGCAGTAACATTATAAGCTCATGTGCTGAACTGAAAGCACATGTATAAAATCGTGGAATCATAAAAGCATGTAAAAATCATTTCAAAGCATGTAAAAATAGCTCATGCATATCTGGATACTCAGCAAGAATAAATGTTTGATGGATACACAAAATAAATGATGCAAATAGAATCAAGCATATGAACTCAGTAATGCTCCTAATGTCACAAATGGCTAATATTGGAACGTCTACTGTTGAAGCAGCCAAACGTATATATTTTGTGCTAAAAAATAAAGGCAACATCATCTTCTTTTTATCTTTAACTCGAAAAACAACTTCCTAAATTGCACAACATTTATGTCCTTTTTATTTTCGAACAAACAGTCCTTCTGTGTGAAAGACACACAGCCTTCTTGCATTTAAAATGATAACTGTGTACATTGTACTTCATGTTTATGAAATCAGTTCATTGGTCTTGGTGGTCTGTCTGGTTTCTTCAGCCACAGGATGTCAGCTTGCACCGTCCGGTGGTGACTCCAGGGTTGGAGAGGGAGGGGAGGGGTCCCACCCATGTTTATAAATTGATGTCAGAATTCTTTGTTATCTTGTTGATTTCTTCCACAGTTGTTTGGGTGCTGTTTAAATGCTTTACACTTTTTCATTTGTGTGAGCCTTGTTGGTCAGAGCCACAGCTACCCAGAGTTGAGCTGAAGTTTTTACAATTGAAACCTCAGGGTCCTAATGGGGTTGATAATTGTAATGCACGGTGAGGTCACACAACCACACCATATAATACACCCATTTCCTTACAAAGGCTAAGTCTTATTACAGAACCTGTTCACTTAAACGTTTGTGTCCTCTGTGCGAATGGTTTTAATGCTCTGATCTTAAGGATCATCTTGCTCTATTTTCTACTCTTGATCATCAAAGAAAATAGCCTAATGGGAGACAAACTTGGCTGTTATCCTAGTTGTCCTTCATATTATTTTTTTATTTATTAATAAATATCTCAACCTTCTCCTTGTAAAACCTTGATAATAGAAATCAACTTATAGGTATCTGTATAGTCAAGTAAGTCACGTAAAAGTGATCTTGCTTGCTGACCTAATAAGACGTTAAGGGCCACAGGTATCCTTAAAAATGATGGTCTGAATTTTCATATCCGGCACATTGTGCCTATTTTCTTTCTTTCAAAAGTGTTTAAAACTTAAAATGTTAGTTTTAAAAGGGTTTCCATAGATGAGTTTAGATATTCTACTGTTTGCAAATTCCAAGAAAGTACTCATAAGGGAGAACTAGAATTACAAAGTTTTCCATCATTGCTTGGAGTGTGCAGAAACATGGCCCTCCAAGAATAGTTATAAAAATCTCTCACATATTTCTACTTGTCTAACTGATTTCTTCTCTGAGGAGGCGTAAGCAAGGAGCTTCCTACTTGTTGATCTTTACAGACCACAATAGTTCAACAGTATCACTATAGTTCATTTCATTTAATGTGTGACTAATCTCTGATATTTTATGTGCAGTTCTGCTCAGAAGGAAGGACCTACTTATCTACACTGGAGGAGACTGGACTGTGGATAGAAAGAGACATCTTATCGTTACTCCAGACTTCTGAAGGAGAAGCAGAAGTTTCAGAAACTTGCTCAGTTTCAGAAACTTTCTCAGTTTCACAGCAGATCCTTAAGGTTAGTATATCTTGTGCTTGTTTGTGGAAAAAATTTGAAAAATTTCACATTCCCCACGTTAACCGAAGGAGGACTTAAAATACTTTTTTTTATTTTTTGCTAAATATTGCTGCTCTGCGCCATACTTTCCAGTAAAAATATAAAGTTCAATGGTAAACTAGAGTGTTGTATGTATTGGAACTTTATAAAGTACAAATCTAGCTCAGAAGGGATAGGAGGAGAAAGACTATTTTTATATTTTTCTTTAGATTATTTTGATGTATGAAAGGTTGGGTCTATTTTCCCTCCCTTCTCATCTAAACCCAAGAACATAGTCTGCGGCGTCCCTCAAGGCTCATCCCTCAGCCCAACTTTCTTCAATGCCTACATGACCTGCTTGGCCAACATCGTCAGGAACCACTGACTCAACATCCCCTCATATGCTGATGACACCCAGCTCATCCTCTGGCTATCCAAAGACCCCTCCACCGCGAAGGCCAAATTCCTACACTGCTTGACCAACATTGCCAACTGGATGCAAGGTAAACGCCTCAGACTAAACGTTGACAAAACTGAAGTCATGATCTTCGAAAGCATCACCTCACCATGTGCCAACTCCTGGTGGCTAGCCAGCCAAGGGACCTAACCCCACGGTCGAAACCTGCAACCTCCGCATTATCCTGGACAACAAACTCACCATGTAAAACCAGATCTGAAAGAAACAGTTAGTTATAGATTCCTTACCTTAGAATTACCCCCAGGCGTCATACTGGATCTGGAAAGTATTTCGTCAGCAGTACCCCTGAACGTCGGTAGGTGGCGTCGTTCGACTCTGCGTTCGGCGTCGTGGTCGCTGGGATGACATCGCAGAAGTTATTTAGATGCCACCCTCGTGCTCTGACGTCAGTTCTGTTCTTTCTTTTTCCGCCACTAGCAAGCGCAGATCCGGGGAGAGCGGTACCCCCAGTCACTTTTTGACTGACTTTTTGTAACTTTTGTCGACTTCTTTTAGAGTCTTACATCGACTCCTGGTGCACGAGGAATGCCCAGTTTCAAGGCCTGCGGTTCCTGTTCTCGACTGATGTTGGTGAAGGATCCGCACCACGTGCGCCTCTACTGCCTGGAGCATGACCACGAGCCCAAGTTGTGCTCCGACTGCCGAACCATGGCCCCGAAGTCTTTGCGGGAGCGGTCCCGAAAGCTACTCGAGGCCCGGCGGTCGGTTCTGCGTCGTTCAAGGTCCTGGTCGCGTGGGAGGTCGAGGGACGGATCGTGGAGCCATCATCACTCCTCGTCTAAGTCTTCACACTCTGAGTCAGGTAAGTCGAAGCACAAGAAGTCGTCGAAGAAGCATCATTGCTCTTCGACTTTTCCTCGTCCGTCGGCCGACGCGACGAAGGGTGAGGGTGGTGCGACTCCTGCTACTCCGCATGCGGAGCCTTCCGGGTCGACACCGGCCTTCCCTGGACTGGGAGTGACCACTGCCCAGCTACGTCAGTTCTACGAAGCGATGCATGCCATCTCTATGGCAGCCCGACTCCGCCGGTGTGCCTTCGGGCGACATGGACTCAGCTGGGGGCCCTAGGCTTTTGACGTTAGCGGCTCCGGCCTCGGCTCCGCAGGGCCTTCTTGGATCCAGGTCTGGATCCGGATCAACGCCGGTCAACCTCGTAACATCTACACCGGTACCGACTCCACCGGCACCATGTCCGAACCCTGGCTTCCACCCTGATGTGGATAGGGAGCCGAACCGGCGTCAATCGACGCCGGATCCGGCGCCGATGGGTACTTTTGTACCTGCATTCCACCCTAGCAATTTTCTGCCAGTTTGGCAGCCAGATGAGGGTGAAGAAGACTGGGAGGGATCTGAGGACCCTCTCACTGCTCAGTTGGAATACAATCAGGACTGGAGAGAGGACCTGGGGGATGCCAGTGGTCTGGACACCTCCCCAGACCTTCGCATGTTGTCTCCACCTACCGTGGCTACGAAGGAGGAAGTATCTTACACAGTGGTGTTGCGTAATGTGCCAGCGGCCCTACACCTTGAGTGTACTGTGGCAGTCAGGACTAACCTCCTGACAGGTGCTTCAACCGGCAGCGAGCTCTTCTGAGCCCCTGCTGCTGTTTAATGAAGCACTCACGGACATCCTTTTGGGTACCTGGTCCAGGCCCACCACAGGGTCTCCTGTGGATAGGATGGTTGCCCAACGCCACCGCCCGGCCCCGGGAGACCCCACTTTCCTCTCCCAACACCTCTTCCCCGAGAGATTGGTAGTCCAAGCCTCAGCGTCCCAAAGCGCATTTCCTACCGCACCACCGGACAGGGAATCCAAGAAGCTGGATCAGTTTGGAAAGAAGTTGTTTTTTTCCTCCAGCTTAGGGCTGAGGTCGGTGAACACCGCATGCCTCTTGGGCTGTTATTCCTACTCCGTGTGGGATATGGTAGTGCAAGTGCTGCCTCAGTGCCCGGAGGAGGCCCGGGCTGTGCTCACTCGTGCTGTTGCTGAGGGGAGAGATGCAGCAAAGTTCGCCATCCGCTGTGGACTGGACACTGCCGACCCACTGGGTAGAACCATTTCAATGTCGGTGGTGCTTCACCGTCACACCTGGTTGAGTACGACTGGCTTTTCTGGGTATGTCCAGAACATCTTGATGGACATGCCCTTTGATGGTCGTCGCCTGTCCGGCGACAAGGCAGACAGTGCGCTGGAGCGCTTCAAGGACTCTCGGGCTACGGCCAAGTCCTTGGGCATCTCCACCACGCTCCCCGCATGGTCTGCTTTTCGCCCCTTTCATGGCCACGGAAGGGGTGTCCCAACACGTTCCTTTCAGAGCCACAGGCCAGCACAAGCTGTTCAACCTCAGCGTGGCCGGGGGCGTGGGAACCACAGACGTGGTTCTGGGGGCTTGCGTTGGGTGAGTCAATCACCAGCCCCTCTGTAGCAGCCTCCAAACCTTTCTAGTCCGACCTTTTAGGCCCATCAAATGCCAGTGGGCGGCAGGATTCGCCCTCACCTCCCCCACTGGCGCACCATCATGTCAGAGAGGTGGGTTTTGCAGATAGTCCGAAGAGGCTACTCCCTCCCTTTCTAGACTATCCCTCCAGCCATGCCGCCCCAGCACCATCGCACGTCTGGGGATCATCTGGTCCTTCTCCAATAGGAAGTTACGGCTCTCTTGGCCAAGGGAGCCATTGAGCAGGTTCTTGCCCCAGAAGTAGGTAGTGGTTGCCATTCCCACTACTTTCTGGTGCCCAAGAAGGACAAGGGCCTGCGTCTTATTTTGTATCTAGGACTTGAACTGCTTCCTCCGGAAGGAGAAGTTCAAGATGTTGACCCTGGCTCAGGTCTTGTCTGCCCTCGACCCTGGAGACTGGATGGTAGCATTGGACTTGCAGGCCGCTTATTTTCACATCCCCGTCCTGCCGGCCCACCGGCATTACCTGTGGTACACGGTAGGCCATGAGCACTTTCAGTTTACCGTGCTCCCCTTTGGCCTTACCAGCGCCCCTCGGGTGTTCACGAAAGTGATGGCAGTGGTCGCAGCTCATCTGCGCAGATCAGGGGTTCCAGTTTTCCCCTATCTCGACGACTGGTTGTTGAAGGCAGGGTCGCCTCAGGCAGTCGTCTCCCACCTCCAGACTATGTCCGACCTCCTGCATTCGCTGTGGTTCTCCATCAACGTGCCGAAGTCACACCTGACCCCCCTCTCAGAAGCTCCTCTTCAT
Organism: Triturus cristatus; assembly: GCF_964204655.1. NCBI lineage: Eukaryota > Metazoa > Chordata > Amphibia > Caudata > Salamandridae > Triturus > Triturus cristatus. Next base: position 501,441,215 of record NC_140593.1, read on the forward strand.
CGGAGCGGTTCTGGACATGACGCAGTTTTGGGTTTTACTCCCGAACAGCTAGTCCGGGATATTCGAACTATGGTTCCGATCTTTCGGCCTCTATCTCGGGTTTCAGTCAGGATGACCCTGAGGCTGCTGGGCCTCATGGCCTCCTGCATCCTTCCATTGGGCGCAGCATCCGGGGAATCTGTCCGATTGCGTGGTGGCTCACGAACCAGGATTGGGTCAGCGGCAGATCCCTCTCCATTCCCCAACCAAAACACACATTGGTGACAGACGTATCCCTTCTGGGATGGGGTGGCCACATTGGCGAGGCGGATATCAGAGGCCTCTGGTCTCCGGCAGAGTCCGAGCTTCACATCTTCTGGCGATTCGTCTTGCACTAAAGGCATTCCTTCTCTCTGTCCGGGGACGAGTAGTGCAGGTGTTCACGGACAATACCACCGCCATGTGGTACTTCAACAAACAAGGCGGGTGGGGTCGTGGACCCTATGTCAAGAGGTCCTCCATCTCTGGACATGGCTGAAACTTCAGGGCATATCCCTGGTGGTTCAACACCTGGCAGGTTCACTGAACGCAATGCGGACAAACTCAGCCGCAGGTGCTTGATGGATCACTAATGGCGTCTTCACCCGGAGCTGGTGCAAGGTCTCTTTCAACAGTGGGGAGAGCCTTGGTTAGAACTATTTGCCACCGAAGGGAACGCGCAATATCAGCAATTCTGCGTGCTGGAATTTCCAAGGCGGCACTCGCTAGGCGACACTTCTCGTCCCGAGTGGAGTTGTGATCTTATATATGCCTTTCCGCCTATACCACTTCTGCCCAGAGTGCTGAAGAAGATCAAGCGCGACCGGGCCCAAGTTATTCTTGTGGCTCCGGATTGGCCACGAAGAGTCTGGTATCCCGAGCTGCTCAATTTGTCCATCGATCCTCCAATCCGACTGCCTCTTTGGGAGGATCTTCTGTCGCAGCAGCAGGGGATGGTCCTCCACCCGAACCTGTCCAGCCTCCACCTTCTTGCGTGGAGATTGAGCGGCGGCAGTTGACGTCATTTGACTTGCCTCCCGAAGTCTGAGATGTAATCTTGGCAGACAGGCGTCCCTCCACTAAGACGGTATACGCCTGCAGATGGAATACATTTGTGGCATGAAGTACAGCAAAGGATGTGGATCCCCTTTCTGCCCCTCTTTCTGAGGTTCTCTTGTTCCTTCTGTCTTTGGCCCAGCAGGGCTCTGCTCTGGGCACTCTTAAGGGCAACCTCTCTGCCATTTCAGCATTCCTCAGGCTCCCTGATCAGCCTTCTCTTTTCAAGTCCCCTGTTGTAAATAGATTTCTCAAGGGCATTACTCATCTTTTTCCTCTTGTTCCCTTCGTAATGCCTCAGTGGAACTTGAACTTGGTTCTTACTTTTCTGATGTGCGCTCCCTTTGAGCCGCTACATAACTGTCCTCTCCGACTCCTCACTCTGAAAACTGCTTTTCTGGTTGCCATCACCTCTGCGCGCAGGGTGAGTGAGCTACAAGCTGTCTTCCAAGCCTCCTTTCCTGGCTGTTCATCCGGACAAGGTCGTGCTCAGAACTCTACCTTCCTTTGGTCCAAAGGTGGTCACTTCTTTTCATATTGGCCAAATCATCACTTTGCCCACCTTCTTTCCGCCTCCGCATTCTTCAAAGGAGGAAGAGAGGCTCCACCGTCTGGATCCAAAACGTCCACTCTCCTTTTATTTAGATCGCACCAGGCAAGCTCTGTGTTGGTTGCGCGGGCGCTAAGAAAGGTCGGGCCGTGCACAAACGGACCATTTCCAGGTGGGTTGTTCTGTGCATCCAGGCCTGCTATTCTTTGGCAAAGAAGGAGCCTCCTGTGGGGCTGCTCGCACATACCACCAGGGTGACGGCAGCTACTACTGCTTTGGGATGGGGAGTCCCCCTAAATGACATCTGTCAGGCAGCTACGTGGGCATCACTGCACACGTTCACCAAGCACTACTGCCTGGACAGCCAAGTCCGGAGAGACGTCTTCTTTGGCGGATCGATTCTCCAGGACTTTCTGGTGGGAACTTGGTTTGCAGATCCACCTCCGGGTTTGGAATTGTTGGGGTATCTATTCTAAGGTAAGGAATCTATAACAAACTGTTTCTTTCAGATGAACAAGTTACTTACTTTGGGTAACGATATATCTGTAAGAAACATAGGTTAGTTATAGAATTCCTTACCGCCCCGCCCATCCTCCACATTCTGCGAACTGATTTCTAGGGTTAAGGTAATCCTTTCAGGGCCCTAGTTTTGTGCACCAGTGGTCAGTGTCTTGCATGGGTCTGCGTTCCTGGCGTGGAAAGTCGTGTACAAAACTGACGTCAGCGCACGAGGGTGGCGTCTAAGTAACTTCTGCGACGACACCGATGACAGACGCGGGGTCGACCGGCGCCACCTACCGTCGCGCAGGGGTACTACTGACAAAAAACTTTCCGGATCCAGTGTGACACTTGGGGGTAATTCTAAGGTAAGGAATCTATAACTAACCTATGTGTCTTACAGATATATCATTACCGAAGATAAGTAACTTGTTCATCAACACAATCTCCTCTACCTGCTTCCTCATTCTCCGCATGCTACACAAGATCATTAATTAGCTTCCCGATACCACCAGACGCACCGTCACTCAAGCCCTCGTTACCAGCCTCCTGGACTATGGCAACCCTCTGTGTGCCGGAATCACATCAAACTTCACGAAAAAACTACAAATCATACAGAACTCTGTGGCTAGACTCATCCCGTTACCTCCCCAGAAGGACCCACATCACCCCCACCTGAGGAACCTCCACTGGTCGCACACAAAAGATGCCAATTCATGGTGCTGATCCGTGCCTACAAAGTCCTTCACAACCAAGGACCAGTATACCTCAACCACTGCCTCTGCTTCCACCTCACCTCCAGACCCCAGTGCTCTGCCTTCCTCTCACTCGCCCACACCCCTGCCACTGCAAGAGTGGAGGCCCCTCCTTCTCATACAGCGCTGCGAAATCCTAGAGAAGCCTCTCCATCCACCTCAGAACAGCACACTCACTCCAGCAATTCAGAAGGGGGCTCAAGACCTGGCTCTTTGACTGAAACGGCCGTGGTTGACGAAGTTTGCTGCTCCGTATCTCCACTGTCGAGAGAGCGATGCCCCCGCTTTCAGCCCTTTGCAGCCAGTGAACCTGGAGGCACTCTAAAATCGAGCGCGGGCTCCTGCAGCGAGGATGTGGGCGGGCCCATCTGCGCCCGTCAGAGGCTGGGCTGGACCCCCGCCCTAACGTGTACAGCATAGTTGCCCTAGTGGATCGGGTTGGACTCACAAGATGGCGTAACAGAAATCACCAACTACAACCAATGGAGGTGAGCCTACGAATACATTAGACTCCTTTCTTATAAGAGCTACTGATGCTCTTGATAGGGAGATTCTTTCTGTTAAACGAAGATTATCTATGGGGGAATGGGAGTCTCGGCTGCTTGGATCGACCCCACAAATAGAGGTCCACACTACACCAGTAATAGAGCCCCAACTTATAACCTCAGAGCCTACCACTACTCGCCCTAAACGCCTGACTTCCCGTATACCTAACGCCCTACTGTCCCCTCCGGGCTTATCAGAACCCCGCCCCCCGAAGAAGAAGAAAGGTGGGGGGAGGCCAGTAAAAGAAAAAACTGTTACACCTCAAGAACTCAACATTTCCCATCCATCTTCTATGGATTCACTGATCTTAAAGATAGAGCAGTCTATTACTGTTTTACTTCAACCATTGATAGACAGATTGTCCAGGATTGAGACAAAAATAGATTCTGCTCTAACTGCAAGGGGAGATCAAAATGACTACACTGGCTGTTGTATTAATCACCCAGCTAATCATGACTTATCAATACCTATTAAAAATACGACTGGGGGGGAATTACAACAGATCCCCCAAGCAACCAGCCGCAACTTGTCGCTCAAAATATTAATCCCACGGTTGCAAAAACAAATATTGCCAACAATTTCGATAAGACAGCGCAAGGAACATTTAAGGACATTACCAGGCCCCCTCTAAGACTCGAGACAAGATCAGACCAAAGGACTGGACTGGCCAAAAGTGGCCCAAATGATAACTATACGACCTATGTACTTCCCCCGCAGCTTGCCCTTACGTTGTAATATTAACAAATGTGCCGAAATTACATAATGCCCAAGTGGAGACAACCGAACAATTCATGTTTAAAGCAAGCCACTGGTTCAAACAGTTTAACAAATGTTATCAATTAGTAGGGGGTCAAAAGGCGATGCTGCCACATATCTTAATGGCCAGGAAAGTGGGCTGGGTGGGAGAATCGGAGAAAAGCTTTGAAGGGGATTGTGTGGTGGTTAATTTTAACTCTCCACATTTGGTTCGCCATTTATTACAAATATAACCTACTGGCCCAACATCACCTACCCAAATTTTTGCCTTACCGTTGGGTTATTTCTATAAACCAAATACAATGGGGCTGCGAGGCCGACAATCTCCTGTATCGGATCTGGTTCCTCTCCCCTGGTTTAATCTCCCCCAACACTCTTTGGTCATGTTTTCGGCTCCCCTCCCTAAACATAACAGATTCAATGTATTAACAGACCTAAAGGGTTGTGATTGACACACTCCGAACAGGAGTTCTCCCACTCCTGTTCAAAACTCACCCTTATGGGTCTCTGAAACACAACTGTCTGTATCTGAAACACCTGATCAGGCCAAACCAATTGCATTTATGTCTTGGAATATTGCTGGTTTGAGCAATAAAATCCAGGACCCAGATTGAATAAATATTGTTACTTCATATGATCTGATTTGTTTCCAGGAAACGTGGGAGGTTGAGCAGATTGACCTGGATGGTTATTGCTCGTTTTATACTACTGCCCTTCCATCTAGATCTGGCAGAGCCAGGGGAGGGATTCTAACTTTAATATGAAATACGCTACGGGTGGAGGTTGTCTTATTTCACAGTGTTTCCCCTTTTTATCATTTACTATTTTTAAAAGGTTCAGATGAAGATATTATTATCTTTGTTAACTTTTATAATATCAACTTTTCAGGGGATATGAAAAATGTGGCAGATCAGTTGGAAATAGATATTGTTCCAGCACCTTGAAAGTCACATCAAAAATCTCTTGGCTGGGCGATTTTAATGCACATTGCTGCCAGCTTTCAAATACAGCAGCATGAGGTTTCAATGACGTTGAAGGGGATCCCCTATACCTTTTTAGTCACAATCAGTATGGGGAAGCTCTGAACAGACTTTTAGCGATTAATAACTTGGAGATCTGTAATCCAATTGATACCTCTTCTGGGACGCTATATAATATGTTTGGTTCACCCTCACAGGGCAGTACAATCGATTATTGCAGTTGCGAGGTAAAATATTTACATTTTAGCGACCACGCAGCGATCACTGGAAAAAGGAACTGGGCAGGAATTTTCACGGAACAGATAAGGCACATCAACCCTACAATTGTGAAAACTAATGGGATAACCCAAAAATGGGCCTTAGCATCTCTTGTCCCAAAAATAATTAAAAAGAGCCAGAGGGACATTTTATTATGCCTAGAACCTGCGTCTAGCTCAACTCAAATAACTATGGCATTCAAGGCGATACTATTTGAGGTCAGGTCCCACCTATCTAGGAAAAAGCCAACTACTATAACAGCAGGGCCTAGATGGTTTGATCATCAATGTGCCAAATCACTAACAATTTTGCATCAGGCCCTGAGGTCAACTCCAAGAGATAAAATCTTAGTGAAGCAACTCCGCTGCCAAAATAACGAGGCCCGAAAAAAAAAGAATCAAAACTCTGAAGGAAGAAACATGGGTTTTGCAGCGTGAATCTTTCTGGATTCACTATGCTGTGCATTATTCCGCGATCTTGTGGTTGGGTCCGGATTCGTAGTCTTTTCTTTCTTTTTTTTTTTTTTTTGGAGCCCATGTGGGCGGCGACGACCCACCATTTGGTGCACCTCCCGTGACGTCGTCGTGCTTCCTGCGGAAGTCCCACCTTTGGGGCGCCATCTTCAGATTATTTTTCCGCCGTTGGGTCTGGATCGTCATCGGGAAGCTCCAGGATTTCAATCGAAGGAAGAAGAAGGAAAAGCGAGTTTCGTCGATAAATAACTACGAGGAGAACACAGGAGAGGAATATATTACATCCGGAGCGCGAAGAAGGGAGAGTTCCGCCTTTTTCTTCGACGCCCTTGGAGAATGCGCACTCAGAGGCCCTGAGCGCAATGGACAAGACGCCATTCAAGTTCTGCCCTAACTGTCACCACAAGTTCGCGCAGAAGGACCAGCATCCGGTCTGTAATCTCTGCCTACCGGGCGACCACCTGAGCAAGGACTGCAACGCCTGCTCAGCCTCCGCGCCGAAGACGCTCCGGGTGAGAGAACGTCAGAGAAGAGCCAACGCCAGCATGGAAGGCAAGGGTAAGGCCCCGTCGCTCTACGATCTGGGCCTCTCCACAGACGATGAGGACAACGTCGCCGAGGGACCCGAAATCTTCACGGTCGTAGAGACCGACAAGAAAACTCAAGACGAGGTAAGAGTCGTCTAGTTCAAAACACCCGAAAATGCCTCGAAAACCCGAGGGTGACTCGAGAAAATGGACAAGAGGCCGAGCGGATCCTTCGAAAAGGACTCCCTGGTGCCGAAAGGCTCGGTTCGTCGAAGACAACCCATGAAACGGGGCGCTCGACGCAGAAGGACAAGCCAGCGTCGACACAAGTTCCGTCGAAGAGGCCCGCGGTGGACGCCGATAGCATCTCCGAGATGGAGAAAAAGAAGAGGCGGCTCGAGGCCGAAATGGAGAGCATCCTTCAGAGGAAGAAGGAGTTCGACGCCAAGATGAAGGAATTCAAAATTCCAACGGCTACGCCGACGGAAGTCGTCGAAATCGAGGAGCAGAACGATTTCGACACCGAGGGGCTGCCGAGAGATCTCGAAGAGGAAGATGAGACCTATTATGAGGGCGAAGCCGAGGAAGACGACCAGCAGTCGTTCTACAGCTCGGCCCCATCAACCAGCCACGAGATAGAATGGCAGGATCTCGACACCGAAAACCCTGAGGAGCCCGTGGACACGTACCCTTCGAGGCCTTCGCCGCCCGACGACATCGGGGTGTACAATATGGTGGTCAAGAGCGCAGCAACAGCCTTCGGCGTGAAACTGGAAGAGGAGAGGCCGAAAGCCGATTTCCTCCTCGAGACCCTGCTCCCCATCCAGACGAGGAGCCAATTCCTTCCCATGCTACAAAGTGTGCTGAATCAGAGAAGAGAGGCCTTTAAGGAACCAGCGACTTGCCGTTCGATCACGCCCAGGACGGAGAAGAAGTATAAGCACTCTTCTCTGGACCCCCTTACATCAAGGGTAGTATCACGGCTGACTCCATCATAGCTTCCACGGACAGGAGAAGGGCCAACGTGCCAGCGACTTCGGGGCCACCACCCGATAAAGAAAGCAGGAGGATGGACCTCACAGGAAGAAAGGTCGAGAGGAACGCCGCAATGCACTGGCGCATGGCGAATTCCAATGCACTTCTCAATAGACACCAGTACCAGCACTGGGACGAGATGGGGGAAACTATTAAAACACCTCCCCGAAGAATACCGCCAAAGAGCCTCCCACCTGGTGGAAGAAGGTAAAAACATCGCCAACTCTTGCATTAAGACTGCGTTGGACGGAGCCGAGACTTCGGCCAGACTAATAGCCATAGGGGTCACCGAGCGAAGACATGCATGGCTAAGAATCTCTGGATTCAAACGGGAGGTGCAGAACAACATTCTTAGCACCCCCTTCAACGGGGAAACACTGTTCGGAGCAACAGTAGACGAGAAACTCACCCAGCTGAAAAAAGAAAACGAGACGGCGAGGTCCATGGGGGCCCTACAGCTCAGGGGGATGAGGAGAGGCAATCCCTCTAGGAGACCCTACGGTCGGGGAGGAAGCCAGCAGGGAGCGTCGCACCAGACGTTCCAGCAGGGTCAGCAGGGTGATAGTCACGGACAACAAGGTCAACAGAAGCAAAACTGGCAGTACCAACCTCGGGCCAGTCCTTTCGCGGGAGAGGGAACGGACGTGGCCAGAGGAGAAGAGGGGGTGACCAACCCTCATCCAAGTGACTCGGCACGCAGGAGGACGCCTACCCACGACATACCCCCAGGGGTGAGGCGCAATGCAGTAACATCAGGGGGGAGAGGAGAATCAAAAGCCTACGAGCATCCAACGCCAGTAGGCGGAAGACTGAGTCTCTACCTTCAGGAGTGGCGACGTATAACCACAGACAAGTGGATACTGAACGTCATGCAATACGGATACTGCGTGGATTTGGAGAAAAGACCTCCAAACAGAAAACCAAAAAGAAGGCAGAGATCGGGTCAAGAGCTTGCCCTACTCAGAGAAGAAACGCTGAAACTACTTGAAAAAAGAGCCATAGAGGCAGTGCCGTTCAGAGAACGGAACAAGGGGGTCTACTCGAACTACTTCGTGGTACCGAAAGTAGACGGAAACCTCAGACCCATCCTGGACCTGCGATACCTAAACAAATTCATCAGAACGCAGAAGTTCAAATTGACTTCGCTGCAGGAGGTGCTGCCCCAAATAAGGGACGGGGACTTCATGGTCACCGTGGACCTCAAGGATGCCTACCTGCACATTCCAATAAACCGAAGACAAAAGGGACTTCTAAGGTTCAACATCAACCAGGAGCATTACCAGTTCACAACCCTGGCCTTCGGGCTAAAATCAGCGCCAAGGGTTTTTACGAAATGCCTGTCGGCAGTCGCAGCCCACCTACGAAGGGAGGGGATCCATGTCTACCCCTACCTAGATGACTGGCTGGTCAAGGCAGACACACGCGAGAAGTGCGAGAGACACGCAGCACGTGTAACAGACACTCTGACGAACCTGGGGTTCTCGATACACTGGGGGAAGTCATCACTGGAACCAGAGCAGGTGAAGATTTTTCTGGGAGCAAAAATCAACACCCTAAACAGCACAGTGGTGCCCAGCGACAGGAGAACAGATGCCCTACTGAAGGAGACGCGTCTCTACCAGAAGGGGCGAGCTCTGACAGTGAGGTCAGTGAGCAAGATCATGGGGATGATGGCGTCGTGTATCCAGCTGGTGCCTGCACATGAGACCATTCCAAGAATGGCTACAACAGCAATGGTCACAAGCAAGCGGAAGTTGGGAGGATCTAGTGGTTGTTACGCACGCAGTGCAGGAGGAGATGAATTGGTGGAACAGAGACAACATGACAGCAGGGAAGAGCCTGACACCACCAAACCCAACAATGACCATTACCACGGACGCATCTCAAAAGGGATGGGGAGCGCACATGGACAATCTCAGAGTGAGGGGTCTGTGGGCTCCAGCAGATGCGGTACGCCATATCAATTACCTCGAATTGAAAGCCATCCTGCTAGCCCTGAAGGCATTCCAGAGACACCTGTACAACCAGAGGGTGTTGGTTCAAACAGACAACACCACGGCGAAGTTCTATATCAACAAGCAGGGGGGGACTCAGTCGTTTCCCCTCTCCTCTCTGGCACAGGAGATTTGGAGATGGGCCATACCTCTCAGGATAGATCTACTGGCAATTCACCTTCCAGGGAAGGACAATGTGGAGGCAGACTGGCTAAGCAGGCAGACCTCGGCATCGCACGAGTGGGAGCTCAATGGCCAGGAAACGCAGAAGCTTTTCCAGAGATGGGGGACTCCCACAATAGACCTGTTTGCAACACGCCAAAATGCAAAATGCCAAAGCTTCGCGTCCAGGCAACCAGAACAGCAGTCCCTGGGGAATGCCCTATGGATAAGCTGGTCAAGGACATTTGCCTACGCCTTTCCACCGATACCCCTGTTACACAGAGTGCTCGACAAGTGCAGAACCAGCAACATGACACTGATCCTAGTGGCTCCGCAGTGGGCAAGGCAGACATGGTTCTCCCAAATTCAGGAAATGGCGCAAAGCAATCCCCACAGGTTCACGAGAAGAAGGGACCTGCTCTCCATGCAAAATGGAGAGGTCCTACATCCGGAGCCAGAGAGCCTCAGCCTGGCGGCATGGCTCCTGAAGACCTAGAGTTCGCTCACCTTAGATTGCCTCCAAGCACTATGTGGGTGCTGCGGGAGGCAAGAAAACCAACTACACGCAAATGCTACAGCGCGAAATGGCAGAGATTTACTATGTGGTGCAGGAAGAATGGGCTGCAAAATACAATGACAAGAGACTCCACAGTACTGAGGTACCTCGAGCTCCCTAAGGGTACACCTAGCGGCGATCGTAGCCTACACCAGAGGAGAGAAGGGTGGAAGTTTCTTCACATCGCAGGTTGTAAAGAGATTCATGGAAGGAGCCAAAAGAATTGCTCCTCCTAAAAGGTTGCCGCCGCCAGCATGGAATCTCAACGTGGTACTGACGGAGCTCATGAAGGCACCGTTTGAACCCATTCACAAGGCCTCACTGCAAATGTTGACTATGAAAACGGCCTTTCTGGTAGCCATAACCTCGCTATGCAGGGTGAGCGAGCTTCAAGCGCTAACACTACAGGAACCCTACATTCAGATCCACAAGGACAGGGTTGTCCTGAGAACAGACCCACTCTTCATGCCCAAGGTGGTGTCGGCGTTCCACATGAACCAGAGTATTCAGATACCGAGTTTCTTCCAAAACCCGACTTCAAACGCAGAAAAGGCTCTACATACTCTTGACGCTAGAAGAGCGGTGATGCACTACATTGAGAGGACCAAGGAACTCAGAAAATCAAAGCAGTTGTTTGTGTCCTTTGCTACTAGCTTCATGGGTAGACCAGTGACTAAGGGCACCATCGCTAGATGGATTGCCCTCACTTTTCAATTCTGCCACAAACAGGCTGGACAGGAGCTAGCGGAGGGGCCTCAGGCTCACTCCACAAGGAAGAAGGGGGCAACCGTTGCCTTTCTGGCGAACACGCCCATTCAGGACATGTGTCTAGCGGCAACTTGGGCATCTGTGCACACGTTCATAAAACACTACTGCGTGGACATTCAGATGAACAAGGGAGCACAAGTTGGACAGAAGGTGCTTCAACACATTTTCAACGACCAACGCTCATCTACCACCCAGCCGCCACAAAATTAGGAAAACCGCTACAAAGTCTATGCACAGCATAGTGAATCCAGAAAGATTCACGCTGCAAAACGAATAGTTTCTTACCTGTCGGTGTAGTTTTGCAGCTTGAAGATCTTTCTGGATTCACTAGCGAACCCACCCGCCTCCGCCCGGAAGATGAGGCTTGAGGAAGAGGGGGTAAAATAAAGAAGATCAGAAGGAATGAAATAGTACAGAAAAATGGACATAAAGGATTAATCAATCGCCTAGGGTTAAAAAAAAAAAAAACGAGAGGAAAAAAAGAACCTGAAGATGGCGCCCCAAAGGTGGGACTTCCGCAGGAAGCACGACGACGTCACGGGAGGTGCACCAAATGGTGGGTCGTCGCCGCCCACCTGGGCTACAAAAAAAAAAAAAAAAAAAAAGAAAAGACTACGAATCCGGACCCAACCACAAGATCGCGGAATAATGCACAGCATAGTGAATCCAGAAAGATCTTCAAGCTGCAAAACTACACCGACAGGTAAGAAACTATTCGATCAACTCCATCAAGCGGCAATTGCTAAAAACTCTAAGGTTTTTTGGAGCATTATTAACGCCCCCTTGCTTAAACCATCAACAGCTCCCACACTGGATTTCCATGTTGACGAGGGATCTTGGGTTGGGTATTTCTCCCGCATATTTGACCCCAGTGTGGAGGGGATGGCACCTCAGAATGTATCTGTGATCCCTTTCATTGAGTTACCACTGGTTTTCGAATATTATGAGGTTAAAGAAGCCCTTGCCCAGTGTTCCACAAACAAAGCGCCAGGACCAGACTGCACTCCCATAGATTTCTTCATTGACCAGCCAGTTCTGTGGGTCCCTGTGCCGACAAATATTTTTAACGCAATCGCAAAAGGGGGCCCACCCGACTAATGGAAGAAATCAATTTTAATACCAATTTACAAGAAGGGAGAGTAGTCTGAACCAAAAAATTATAGACCAATATCTTTGTTGGATAGCAAAGCCAAACCCATGGGTAGGCTTTTATTAAACCACTTAGAAGAATGGGCAGAAAAAAGTAAGGTTTTAATCCCGGTCCAATATGGTTTTAAAAAGGGTATGGGTACTCAAGATCAGTGCCTCAACCATAGTCTATTAATCACCAAGTATACACAAGCAAAGTCCGGTAGACTATACGTGGCTTTTATGGACCTGTCCGCTGCGCTTGACTGCGTGGCCCACAAACATCTATGTTATGTTATGTTATGTTATTTTTCATTTATAAGGCGCACAGATGCCACAGCCAAGCGGCGTCCTGGCGCTACAAAGGACGAGCAACATAACCAACAGATGAACATGCTAACCAAGATCGCTAGACCAAAGGAAACAAGAATGTTTTCACCGCTTTCCTTAAAGGAAGCAAGTCCGGAATGGACCGAACACTGAACGGCAATGTGTTCCAAAGGCTGGCCGGCAAGACACCAAAAGAGCGTCCGCCCATTCTGGCTTTTTTAAAGCGAGGGATTGTGGCCAAAAATTGACCGGTTGAACGAAGTGTTCTAGCCGGTGTGTAGTAGGAGATAGTCTGAGACAAAATAGGAGGTGAAGCCAGTTTCAGAATTTTAAAAACCAGGCACAGTACTTTAAATTTTATCCTCTGCCTAACGGGCAACCAGTGAAGATCAGAAATGGCGCTCCTAACTGAGCAAAATTTAGGCAGACCTATCAGTATACGAGCAGCCGCGTTTTGTACGCGCTGAAGGCGTGTAAGCTCTGCTTGATTGGTGCCCAATAAGAGTGCACTGGCATAATCCAATCTGGAAAGAATCATGGCCTGCACTATAAGTTGCCTGGTAGAAGCGTCGAAGAATTTAAGAATAGGCCTGAGACTCTGAAGAACGCCGAAACAGGTGCCCGCAACTTTCTTTGTGTGGGGGATGAATGATAGATTGGCGTCAAGCAGAATCCCAAGATTCTTCACCTGGGTGACTGGTATGGGAGTTGGGCCGAGCTCTAAAGGCCACCAGTCGTCTCCCCAAAGATAGATTTCCTTGCCCAGCACTAAGACTTCTGTTTTTGTGGCATTAAGTTGGAGACGATTGTCGGTCATCCAGCTTGCCACCTCTCTAAGAGCTTGTTGGAAATTAGAGGAATTCAGCGTGGTAGACCCATTAAGAGCCACAGCTAATTGGGTATCATCGGCGTAAGATACCATAGTGAGACCCCATTTATTGGCAACTTCCGTCAACGGTCTCACGTACAAATTGAACAGGGTCGGACTAAGTGCCGAACCCTGCGGAACTCCTTGGGAAATAGGGCGGGGAGAAGACTCGTAAGGGGGAGTACAAACCTTAAAGGTACGCTCGGCCAGAAAAGAGCGAAACCAACCCAAAGCAGTGCCGTTAACTCCCGCTTCTCTCAGCCTCTGGAGCAGGATCGGGTGGGAAACCGTGTCAAAGGCGGCACTGAGATCCAGCAGGATCAGTGCCGCCGTCTGACCAGAGTCTAGCATAGTACGAAGATGCTCAACCATAGCCACCAGGGCTGTCTCCGTACTATGGCCTGCTCTAAAGCCATTCTGGGAGGGGTGAAGGATACCTGTATTTAAAAGGTGGCCAGATAGGATGTTATTGACATGAGCCTCAGCGATCTTGGAGACCCATGGAAGCAAAGAGATGGGCCGGTAGTGCTCTGGCTTTGCAGGATCTAATGTAGCCTTTTTCAGTACCGGCATAACCATGGCTTGCTTCCATTTTACAGGTACCGACCCAGTACTGAGAGATAGCTTAATAAGACTGAGAAGAAACGGAAGACACAGCTCTGACAGGTCCCTGAATTGTGCGGGTCTCAGAGGGTCCATTGGAGAGCCCGATTTGACCCTCACCACCAGGGAGTCAAATTCTTCCTGAGAAGGCGCAGGAAGCACCAGTAATGGACTAGAAAAGTCATTCATAGACGTTACAGGATTAAGAGAGGAAGCAGGGGGGGGGAAAGCTCTATAGATCGCATCCACTTTTTCAACAAAAAATGACGCTAGTCCATCACAGTGAGCCTGGGAGCCATTCCCCAACGTAACGGCTTTCCTGCTAGTTAAATCTTTAAGAACCTTAAAGATTAACTTAGTTGGATTTGCACTGTTCCTGAATTGTAAGGAATAGAAGGAGGCACGTGCTTTGCAGATGGCTCGATGGTATGCCTTAATACTGGCTCGATAAACCTGCTTGAGAGTAACGTCATCTATGGAGGATAATGGAGGAAATGGGCACAGATAAGGCTATTATAATATTCATCAGGCAGCTTTACACATCAGCTACGGCTTGCGTCAGATACGGGAGGGAAGGGGAGTGCACCAAGGCGTTCCCAATCAATAGGGGAGTCCGCCAGGGTTGCGTTCTCGACCCATTTCTTTTTTCTATCTACACCAATGGGGTTGAGGCACCCTTGACGGACTCAACACCAGACGTCCCTAAAATTAACAATGTGCGCACCCCAATCCTCCTGTATGCCGACGACGCAGTGCTAATTGTCCGTACGGGCCTCGCCCTACAAAAGTTACTAAACATCTACGTAACCTACATGCAAAAATTAGGTCTGAAAACTAATGAGGCAAAGTCCTTCATCCTAACCCCTGGTCGGAGGGATAGGAAGGTGCCGAGCTTTTATATTTCAGGGACAAAAACAGCCCATATGGATACCTTTTCCTACCTGGGCGTAACATTCAACAGGCAGCTTCCATGGTCCCATATGCGTGCCACTAGAGGACGATCACTGGAGAGAAGTATCAATTGTCTCACTCCTTTATTAAAAAACTGGGGTCGAAACCTATTGATATGGTGAGAAAGGTTTATGCAGACAAATCAGTATCGGTAGCAACCTATGGGACAGGTATATGGGGCCATATTAATTTGTCTGCCCTTCAAGTGATAGAGGATACCTCTTGGAAAAAATGAATGGGCCTCCCCGCGAGCTGTTCTAACTTTATCACCCATACAGAATTGAAGGTCCCATATCTGTCTGATACAATCTCTCAGGCCCCAATTATCTTGTGGCATTCCATTTGGAGAAGGGAGTCCATTCAGATTACACAAAAATGAATTGAAGATTGTCTATCCATGGATAATGCCCATAGGATTCCATGGATTTTGTACATTAAATCTACTCTCTCCTCCTTAGGCTTCGAGCGTCAATTTGTTACCCCCCAGGGATTGAATGAACATCTCAAGACGGGAGCTAAAAGCCCGCTTCCCTAAACAAAGAGCAGATGCTAGACTGGAAAAAAACTGCACAAAGGTGTTGGTAAAATTATACCTTGAAGGTCCGAAGCATCTGGATGGGACAATGTAGTATCTTTTTACTGTGACAAACCCACAACACAGATTCTTTCTAATTAGATTCCGGTTAACTTTTATCCCGTGTATGCTGGCACACCCTGCAGGAATTTATTCTATTAATGATTTACCCCATTGTCCCTGCGATGGTTCCTCTGCGCAGTCAAATTTACATATTTTCTTTTTCTACAAATTTTAAAGGGAACCACGCAAAAGATTTATTTTCCCTATGATGCGCAATCTCCATTTTAAACAATGTTGAGTAGCAATGTTGTTTTTACAGTCTCTGTCCAACCCTATGGTTTGCCTTTCAGTGGCATCTTTTTTAATTCAATCATGGAAGATCAGGCGGCAGCACAACACTAGCGAATGAATTTTAAACCGTTTTTAGTGACTGGTTTTCTTATCTGTGATTGTTAGAACTCTTTTTATTATTTTTATATTGACATGTATATAATCCCTGATTTTGCAATTATTTATTTATGTTTTTAAACAGTTTTTTTATCTGAACTTTTATGATCTTATACTATAAGCATCGAATAAAGTAATTGACTGACTGACTGAAACACCGAGCAGTCAGGCCCAGCCCCTGGATACCCTTACTGGTGATTTAGCCCGCTATTAAAATCCCGATTGAATAATTTGAGACTTGGAACCCCTAATCAAAATGTATTAAATATGTTATAATCTGAACCTATTTAACTTAATGTAAGGATGTCTTTAATTGACAACAAATGGGGTGGAGGCAAAAATAATGGCGGAATGAGCAAAGGAAGAAAGAGGGAGAAGAAATTGGGGAAGAAGTCAGGAAAAAAGGAAAGTATGATAAAGAAAATAGCAAAGGGACAAATCGTGCAATTTCTAGCGTTGCACATCTAAAACCGTAGTTCTAATCATCATCACTTCCAAATGCCCCAATCACTCTTCCCCACCAGTATCGTTTTTTAACACCTGCTGCTCATTGGTAAACATGCATTTGCTGATGTCTTCTTGGCAAACTCAGATTTAACCCCTATATCACAACCTACTGGATCCCTTAAATAAAATAGCTATTTGTCCTCGGACTATTACAACAAATCCCCTCATGTCCATATGTAAAGCGTCTTTAAGTCGAATGGATGACATTCATTTCAACAAATTTTTTGCCCCTTTCTCCCAACACCATAAATATTAAATTTTACAAGAAGAAGTTTGATCTAACCTACTGACCAATAGAAATCTAAATTTCTGGTGATCCATGATTCACAGATTGTGGGTAGTAGGTATAACTCATTGGCACAGCAGAGATTATAGTGTTGCACAGTAGGATCTATGTTTCCAAATTTACTATACTGTTTCGAATGGTTTTGGTTAGTCTCATAAAAGTTATATACCCAGGTGCCAGACTGGATCCATAAGATTTTCCAACATAGCCCCTCCACACCAGTGGGGGTGTCCTGCTGTTCTGCGTCGACTCTGCTCCTCCACAGAAGTGATGACTGGTATATAGATTCCAGCCAAGTATGCTGATATCCGTTCCTTTCTGTCCGCACCATCGTACGTTGATCCTACTTTTTCCTCTTCAGATGAGCCCTTTTTTCTCAAAACAATTCTTTCCAGTGGGCAAGAGAACATGTTCTCTCCTAAAACTTCAAGGTTTAATTCTTGTAGGGACAGTCGCAAGTAAATACCTGTGACAGATCTGCATGAGGTGCGCCTATGGTGTTTGTGGTAGGGCCACAACCCCAAGTCCTGCGAGGAGTGTGCCCTGATGCACCCTAAGGCGAAAATGGGAATGTAAACCCAAGCTGTCCAATGCTGAGCACCATAGTAAATTTCGTTTGAAGTCAGGGACACTCACTGCACCCAGTGTTATTGCGGTCCAAGTCTTCCAGTAGGTCAAATCCCAAGAAGAAGCACAAGAAGCCCAGGCAGCCTTGTTCAAGGCTCGCCACTCTCCAAATGAAAAGTCATAGGGACACGTCAAGGTACACTCCGGTTTCGCTCCCTGGTTCCCGACCAAGCAGCTGATTGCGTAGCTGATCTCAATGCACTGAGAATACCTGGGTCTGTTGGCAACACCACAACAGACTGAGGTGTGTATTTTAGGTATGCATGTCAGGATTTCTAAAGCGTATGGCTACTCCAAGGAGTGTCCCGGCGCTATTGTAGAAAGTAAGATAATGCAAAGGGACAGAATTAGAGAGTGAAAAGGCAAGTTTTTAGTTGCTTTCTGAAAGATCATTCATTATGCGTAACTCAGCAGGCATGCTGTTCTAGGCTTGCAGGCCCTGGAGGCAGAAAGATCTTCCTCTGGTTTTTGCTTGTTAACCCACGGATCTTTGGCAAAATGACTGAGGAAAGAACGTAAGGTTCTTGGGGAAGAGTGGAATTTAATCGTGAAGGACAGATATCCCGGTCAATAATGGTTTAGAGACCTGTGCATAAGAGTCAGGATCTTACACTTGATCCTTTTCTTTTAACAGGAAGCCAGCGTAGGTTCCTCAAATGAGGCAAGATCCAGGCTTGCCTTGGTAATTGAAGAGCCAGACGGTCTGCGTCGTTATGAACCGTTGTAGTTTCTGCAGCAGATATTGAGGCAATCCAGCATAAAGGACATTGGCATAGTCCTGTCTGGACACCACCAGGGCTAGAAGAACAGTGATCCTTGCTTGAAGGGAGAGAATTTGCAGGAATTTTTTTACTCTTAGCAACAGACCACAGCATGTGCCAGCCACCATATTAACTTGAGAATGAGGCCACATCTGTTTATCAATCTTCACACCCTGGTTTTTCACTACTTCTGCCTGGGCGTTAGGTGTAGGAGCCTCGTCAGGCCAAAGGGTTTGTAGGTCAAACATAAAATTATGTTCAAAGCTAAAAATCTCAGTTTTATTGGTGTTACATTTGAGTTGATTAGATCCCATCCACCGAAAGACCGCCGATAAGCAGGGTTTAATGGCATCATTGTCGATTGGCTCATCCTTCTTAAAGGACAATAGTAGCTGGAGCCATCAGCAAAAGAGACTTTCTTGAAAGACTCAACTAATGTAGCCAAGGGACTCATGTAGATGTTAAAAATAGCAGGGCATAGAGCTGAGCCTTGTGGCACACCAACCAAAACACTACTCCTTCTAGACAAGAAAGGTGGCAGCCAGACCTCTTGGGATCTATCCTCAAGGAAGGATCCCAGCCATTTAGACCCGTGCCCCTGATGCAAATGTCATGAAGACGAGCAAGCAGTCTGGAGTGTGGTACTGTATCAAAAGCGGCAGAGAGGTTTAACAAGACCAAGAAAGCTTTACTGCCAGCATCTGAAGTGTAATTTGATCTCTTAAGACTCTTCCAGGAGCGCAGTTTCACAGCTAAATTTAGGTCTAAACACTGATTGGCTGGGGTGGACTAGCTTATTCGTTTCTAGGTAGCTGGAAAGCTGCAGATTCACTATCTTCTCTACAATTTTGGAAGCCATTGGCATCAGGGAGATGGGTCTGTATAGCTACTTAGACTCTTCGTGTCTGCATTATTTTTGAAGGGGCAGAATCTTTGACTGTTTTCAGGTGGAGGGCACAATCCCAGACGCCAAAGATGTATTAAGTAGGGGGTTCAATACCGGATTGATGACTCCCTTTGCAAAGACAGCTGGGGGACAGGGATCAGAGGGGGAGAGGGAGCCTGTTCTTAGATTTAGGATGGCAAGTCTTGTATCCTCTATCGGAATTGGAACAAAGGAGGAGATTTTGCAGATGATGGCATCAGGAAAGGGCCAGCAGATGTCTGTTAGATTCATTGTGGTTAAACTGCTTTGAATGTCTGAGATTTTCTTAAAGAAGAGGGCTAGTTGTTTACACCACATGATAGAGGGTTCTTTGCTGTGATGACATGCTGTGGGGTCACGGAGTTTATGGAGTCTGTGCTCCGAGTCTTCAGCATCCTACTGGCTCATTCTGGCATCCCTTCTAGCCTCATTATACGTGGATATCTCCAGACGGGTTACTGCTGGCTGGTTCTCCCTCGGCACTGCCTGTACCTCCTGAACCTGCTTTGGGTTCTGTGAGAAAGTGGCTCTGTATATACTGTTCCCTAATAGGTACAGGGTGTACAGAGTCCACAGTCCCCCAGAGGCTGATAGAGGTCAAAGTTAGGTATGACCTTACTCTCAAAAGTGGTAGCTTGGTCGAGCAGTAAGGCAGTACCAGAGGACAGTGTAAAGCATTTATTGTACACACTCAGTCAGCAAATGGTTTCACACACTCAATAACTGAACTCTAGGCCAATGGTTTATATATATAAAATATATGCTTGTTTTATTTTTAGAACCACAAAGGGGATAAAAATATACTTTCTCAGAATGAGAGGTTGAATATAAATACTTTTGCCTTAAGCAATAAATTTTTGTAAACAGTCACAGTTGGTTGCAATAAACAATCCTATTTCCTAAACATAACAATGCATTGAGCTCAATGGTAAATTCAGGTTATTTGTAATAAATTACTTTTCAGATTACTTTTGGAATTCCAGGTCTGGCTCCTAGATCCAGCCCTGGGTTAGTATTCAGAATCAAGTGATGAAAGTCGACTTAATAACTGTAATGATTTTTAAATAATATTTAGCTATTTCAAAAGTTAGCACTTAGAAAATATTTCAAAGAAAACATTCAATGGATCTCTATGGCAAGAAATTCAAATTGCAGGTAGAGTACTTTATCGTTACTTTAGTAATCCAGTCCAGGACTGGGTACCTAGACCCAGGACTGGGGTCCTTATCAAAAACAGGTAAGTAATTTCGTTTGCAGAAATGGTACGATTTTTGAAGAATATTTCAAATTTGCAAAAGTAGACACTTAAAAGAAATTTCACAGAAAAGCAGACAATGGTTTCCTGTGGGAGAAAAATGGGTTAGAGGTAAGTATAGTTGTGGACACTTTTCAGAGTCAGGGCTGGGCACCAAGATCCAGCACTGGGAGCTCACCTAGGAGCAGGTGAGTAAATTCGTTTTTGTCACTTGGCTGATTTTTAGTGAATATTTGCAGTTTTGAAAAGTTCACACTTAGAAGATTTTTCAAGAAAAAGCCAGTCAATGTTACCCTATGAGGAAAATGAAGTTAGCGGTTTAAGGGTAAGTACTGGACTGGCAGAGTTGAAATTCCGGGCATAGACTCAGGGGTCCCCCAGTGTCAGGTAGGTACAGTTGGTTCACCCTCAGCGGTTTCAGGACGGCCGGGTGCAGAGAGAGTTAGGCCCAATGTTATCCTATGAGGGATAGGGGGGCCTTGGTTGGTGGCTGCTGTCTGGCAAGCCACGCGGCTGTGGGAGCTGGGCTCCTGGTCACTTACTCAGGTTTTAGTGGGGACGTAGGTTAGTGTAGAGAGTGCACTGCCAGGGCCACTCGGGCGGCTGGGTGCAGGGTGTGTTTGAGCCTTCGGGCGCTCAATGGAAGTCAATGGGAATGTTCCGGTTTGGAAAAAGGCTGCAAGCTCGGGGACGAGGATGCTTCAGATGCCACCACCACTTTGAGAGGTAAGTTGGGTAGTTGTAGGTTAGGTGGGTACCCCGGGATTGGGCACAGGGGGCCGCAGGGCGCCGGGTGCAGGGGTGCCTTTTGATGTCGGGGATCTTACCCTCTTGTTGATCGCGGTTGGGGTGGCACTCTGTTCTGAGGCTGCAGGCTTCTTCCGGAATGTCGAGGGGGGGTCCTTGGGTGCCGGACTCGGGCTCACAGTCGCCGTGGGGTCGTCCTCAGGGTCTTTGTTCACTCCGGCACTGGCCAGGCTTGGCTGGTGCAGAGTGTGCTGGGTTCGCGGTTCCGGGCTGCTGCCAGGGGTTAGAGATGTAGGTTTCTGAGTAGAGCCTCTACTCATGGGAGTCCCAGGGGCTTAGAGCCAAAAGGTAGCCAGGTCCTCCGGGGCTGGTGAGGTTGCTGGCCACGAGAGATGCCGCGCTGGTGCAGGTTCGAGAGTCGACAGGCCGGTAGGGCTGGGGCCAAAGCAGTTGGTGTCTTCTTCTCTTTTTAGCAGCTGCAGGGCAGGTCCTTGTTCTTCTTGCTCTTCTTGTAGTTTTCTGTCTGGAATCTAAGGGAGGAAGGTTCAGGGTGCCCCTAAATACTAAATTTAGGGGCGTTACAGGTAGGTGAAGGCCAGGGACCAATGGGTCCCTGTCCTGGGGTGGGTACACCCCCTATCCTGCCTCTCTCCTGTGGGAGGGGGGCAGTAGCCTAATCCAGATAGGGTAGGGCCTCCCATCTTCAAGATGGCGAGAGCCCGGAGATGTTTCACCTCGCCTCCCCCACCTGAGGGGTGGGGAGGGCAGGCTGGCACATCCCCTGTCCTTGTATGGGGTTTCCGGCCAAGCTTCCCGCCAGAGTGGGGGGTTGCAGTGGCCTGGGGAAACTCCAAATGGCGGTATGCCTTTGAAGCTTCCCTTTGCTCATCCTGGGGGAGGAGATTTCTCACCTCACCCAGGATGTGCATTGTTGCAGGCCCGGGAGAGCAGGGGCTCTCCCACCCAGGGGTCCAGCAACGTGTCTGCTGTGTGGCAGCCTGGGCAGCCTCAGAGCAGACGTGGATTGTAGGTTAGCTGTGAAGGGGCATCTCTAAGATGCCCTCTGGGGTGCTTAGTACATTAAATCCCACACTGGCATCAGTGTGGGTTTAATGTGCTGAGAAGTTTGATACCAAACTTCCCAGTCTTCAATGTTGCCATTATGGTGCTGTGGAGCTCGTGTTTGACGAGCTCTCAGCACCATGTACTCTTAAATGGCAGCACTGCACTTACAGTGCCCAGGAATGGACCCGGGTACTGTAGGGGCACAGGGCTCCTGCTCCTGTGCCCACACCATAGGCGTAAGGCACCCAGCCA
Source organism: Triturus cristatus (assembly GCF_964204655.1). Taxonomy (NCBI): domain Eukaryota; kingdom Metazoa; phylum Chordata; class Amphibia; order Caudata; family Salamandridae; genus Triturus; species Triturus cristatus. Next base: position 501,463,476 of record NC_140593.1, read on the forward strand.
GAGGGGTGACTGACATATGCCTTGGCAGTGTAGGTGATGGGCATGGCACACAGAGATGTGTGCCATGTCGACTCTTTGTTTTGTCCTGCACCCAGACACTCAGCCTGCAAGGCAGTGTGTGTGTGTAAGGGTACAGGGCCTCTGAGGGTGGCACAATGAGTGCTGCAGCCCTTAGAGGCCTTCCCTGGCCACAAGGCCCTGGGTACCTAGGATACCATTTACCAGGGGCTGACATGTGGCTAGGGTTTTCCAATTTGGAGTTTGTGTGGTTTAAGGAAGGAACATAGGCCCTGGGCACCTGATTGGCAGGAACCCAGGGTACACTCAATCAAAGTACATTCAGCAATTTAGCAAAAAGTGGGGGCATACCATGCAAGAATGTGGAGTCTGCTCCAGAATCAAAGCATGAGATTGGCAATTGCCTTCCATTGAGGTAAAAAAAAGTAACGTCCTCCTGGAAGTGTTTCAACCCAGACAGACCATATCTGGGTCACTAGTCCCATTCGGCGAGCCCCTCGCCCACATTCCTATGGGCACAGTTTTGTACCATTTGAAGTTCGGCAAAGACCGCACTCGGGGCACCAAGATACAATGCATTGCTGTAGTCCAAGGGTGACAAAATGAGTGTTCGGATAATACGTTTCTTTGCCTGAGAGGGAAGCAGGGGTAGCACTTTGCGAAGCATCCTTAAAATGCCAAAGCAGGAGGCAACTACCTTTCTGGCCTGGACTTTGAGGCTGAGATCTGAGTTCAGCCAGAACCCTAGGCTTTTTAGGTCTCGCCTGAGCAAGTGCATGCGCTGCTCTGCGAGACATTTAGTCAGTGGCTTTTTGAAGTGCTACCAAAGGTTTTTGCCGGCCACCAGCTTGCGGTTACGCGCACAAGCACGCGAGCCTCGCTCCTCTACAATGACTGTTGCACGCGCATCTCTCGCGTGCTTAGCACAGAGCGCGTCATTGCGAGCAATTTCGCTTTCACCGCAATGACTTTCGCTTTCACGGACGCGCAGCGTTACTCATACGGCCGCGCGGCCAATGCTTGTTCGCTATGGTATCATTATTTGCAACCGTTAAGTTGCACTCACTGCAAACGGAGTGGACAACTTGCCTCATACCTCGTAAATAATACGTGGATTATTAAAATTAGAATTATGTAATAAACATGTCAAAATTAAAACATTTGTGTCCAGCAGTTTACAGCTGATACCTACATGGGCCTGCTAAGTTACCTGCTTGTAACTTCACCTATTATATCTGTATTCCGTTGTTGCAGTTCTCGATTTATGACGTGTCCGTGCCCTCTGCTGCGAGCGAATAACAATTGTTATTTCTCACACAAACTGGTCCGAATCAAAGCTGAAGGCACGAAACCAGAGGAAAGAGCCGTTAACAGCAATTAATGCCCGCTGCTTTTGGACAGTGTGTATCAGCAACCATCTCCCCAACCTCAATCCACTCACACAGTCACACTTGGCCATCGTAAGCAGACCCCATCACTCATGTTAAATACATTTGATGAGATGGATTCTTTGTGGCTTTGTCCCGAACCCTGCGGAACCCCACAATGGAGGGGCCACGATTTAGAGATGACCTCACCCTCGAATACCTGGAAAGATCTCCCTTCCAGGAAAGATTTCAGCCAGATCAGGGCTATTCTGGACATGCCCAGATTTCTAAGTTGGTCGACCAGGATACGATGATTGACCGTATCGAAGGCTGCGCTTAGATCTAAAAGAATCATTGGAGCCATCCTGGATAAGGTGCTTTTTCGGGAGTTTTGACGGGCCCTTTCTCCGCAACAACCAGTGCAGTGCATTCAGGCTATGACCTTGATAGTTCAGACTCAGTCTTGTCTCTCAAGGGTGGGTCAGAGGGTTCTAAATCTGTTGGCATCCTTATTTTTGACCATATGCATGCTCTACAGTGAGATCTGAATTCTCAGTAGACCCAGCACCAAAGAAACCTGTCAGACTCCATCCACGTTTTGGGAGAGACTGCAAATGATCTGCAGTGGTAGCTGCTTGACTGCTGTTGGTCCAGCAGCAAAACCATCTCCCTCCATCCACACAGAACTGACGGTGGGGACAGATGTGTCACTGCTAGGTCAGGGAGGTCATTTGGCAGAGGTGGAGTTTAGAGGTCTCTGGTCTACGGTGGAGACCTGCCTCTATAGTAGTCTAATGCATTTGTTTCCATTAACTTGATGTTGAAAGCCTACAGATCCTCACGGACAGCACCACTGTGGCTTTGCAACAATCACAGTGGGGTGGGGACCTGGGCTTTGTGCCAGGACCTTGCACCTTTAAATCTGTCTGAACCAACACGGCTTCTTCCTTATCTTGCACCACTTGGCGGGATCTGTAAACACTAGGCAGACAAACTCAGCTGGCGACGCCTAGCAGCTCATGAATGGCTGCTACACCGGGAACTGGTGCTGTGCTCCAGCAATTGAGAAAGCCTTGGCTCGATCTCTTTGCCTCCACCGAGAACGTAGATTGTGAACACTTTTTCATGTTGGACTTACCAAGAAAGCTGCCTCTTGGCGATGCATTCCGCCTAGAGTGGAGCACAGAACTCCTATATACCATCTCTTTGCTCACTTTCCTGTCCAAGTTCTGAAGACGATCAGGAACGACTGGGCCCAAGTCCTCCTAGCGACTCTGGATTGGGTCTGTAGAGTGGTACCCGGAATATCTAGGCATTGGCATATGTTCTGTGACCAGCCTGCTGCTTAGGGAGGATCTTCTGTTGCAGCAGCAAGGCAGGGTCTTTCACCCAGGCCTGCACAATCTACACCTCTATGGAGATTGAGCTTTGGCATAAGCTCTATCTACTGAAGTAGTGTCATCGTGGAGGCCAGGTGTCCTTCACCATAATCTGTTTGTCGAATGCCGGCACAAGTTTGTGACTAGTTGTGGCACCTATAACATGACCCTATTGCAAGACAATCTATAGGATGTGTTACTGGTTGTTCTGTCTTTGGTCCAGCACGGACTGACAGTGGGCATGGTTAAAGGTTATTTTGCATCCCTTTCGGCCCTTTTGCATGTACCCTACCAACCATTCTTGTTCAAATTGCGTTTTCTCAAAGGTTGTCATATATTTGCCTAAACCTTTTGCGATGCCATAGTGGGATCTTAATTTGGTCCCTTGCTTACTTATGTGTACTCCTTTTAAACCATTGCACAGCTGTTCCCTACATCTCCTGAGCCTGAAGACGGTCTTTCTTATTGTGATCACCTCAGCTTATCCTATTAGTGAACTTTAAACTCTTGTCAGTCCAGCCGCTATACATCACCTTCTTTCCTGACAAACTGGTGCTGAGGGCTAGAGCAGCCTTTCTACTGAGAGTTATAACTTTCTTTTTTCATGAGCAGTCAGTCCATCACTCTTTAACGTTCTTTGCCCCACCTCACCTCCTTCAAGAGTAAAATTGACTACATCATTGGACCCCCAAAAGAATGCTCAGCTTTTACATCAATCACACCACAGATCATCGGGTGGACAATAAGCTCTTTGTCGGGGGTCATGTGCCGCAAAGAAACGCAAAGCAGTGTAGAAACTTGTTTTGTCAACGTAGATAGTCCTTTGCATTATGATCTGTTAGGCAGTAACCAAGAAGCAGCTTTCAGAAGGGTTGAAGGTCCATTCCATCATAGCCAAGGCTGATACAACTGCTTTGTCACACAGAGTGCTTGTTGTAGACATTTGTCAGACTGCAGTGGGACATTAGTACACACATTCACAAAGCATTACTGCCTTGGCAGCCAGGTCTGAAGGGAAAGGCATTTTGACCTTACATTCATGCAGGACTTTATGGTCTGACTCATTCAATAGTCCCACCAGTTGGGAAGTACTGATTTGGCATCTATTCTAAAGATGAGGAGTATGTGATTAGAAGTATTCAACAGAAGAGCAAATTACATATCTTCAGTAATGCTCTTTCTGGTGAATACTCCATCTCCCTGCCCTCTTGCGTCCCAATTATATGGAATGGACTCTTTTCCATCTAAAAAGATCTCAAAATGATGATCTGCACACTGGCACGGACAATTAATTTTTGGGCTCGGCGTATGATGGCTCTGAAGGGATCCAGAAAGAAACTGTTGTAAGAGCACTTGGGTGGCCCTATCTCCAGGCTCCAGCTGTCACTTCTGTGGCGAAGCTGAGTTGATGCAGAGCCACACGACGTGACTTACTAGCGCTCCTGGGCTTTGCTAACAAATGTTCAGAATCCAGTCTGGCGCCTGGGGATATTCTATAAGTGAATAATCTGCACTTAGATATAGAGTATCTACCAGAGAGAACGTTACCTTAGCTAAGTAACTTTTTGACTTGGATTTAGTGTCTTTGTGCCTTGACAAATGCAGATCTAAACTCACTTATTTCTATTTACAGGCATATCTTATGGTATCTAAGGATGTTTTAATGGTTGGCCTTGGCGATACTGAATTTCAAGCACAAATTTTAGACATCATACTCGGGATAACGAGCACAGGTACGAGCTCATTTTATGCTCTGATGGCAGTTCAATTTTACAAATCTATTTGATTCTTCATTTTTGTATTGATAGTTGCTGTCGTGTAGGAATATTAAACCAATGGTGCAGCTAAATTGTGTGTTTTTAACTCCTACATCTTCCCTTTCATTGAATATAGTTTGAATTGGCCTAACTTTCAGGTTGAACTCTGTAATCATTAAAATACCCTGTAGTGATGCCAAAGGAATCTCAGAAGAATCCATAGTGTTTATGGTGTGACCAAAGACAACGGCCTCAAAGCTGCAGCAGGTGCCAAAAGCCTGAGGTGCAAAAACTTTGTTTCTGCTGCCACATGTTTTTTTTCCATTTATATTTGCTGTATGAATTGGTTTTTCCTGTCCATCCCACAACGATTCAGACTTTGACCTCATACGTGTGTTCAAAGTTACTGGACTCCCAACCAAATTATCAGAATACATGTATCATTTTTGTCGGTATGTAGGTTTAGGTTTATCTGTGTATAGGTTTAGTTTGCATGCCTGTACCCGAGGGCGTTTTTGATTGGATGCTTCACCAACCTGTTACTAGGTTGTTCTCAAAGCCTGCGTTCAGTGGCCAATGTCGCGTGCAGTCGCAACAGACGCTCTTGGCAAATGCAGACTAGGAAAATAAACCAATGTAGGTTCCAATCAAAGAGTCGTAGTCACACCTCTAGTTTGCACTTTGACACTGGTAGTGAGCGGCAGAGAGAAGTTGAGTCACCTGCAGTCCCGCTCTGGATCCTGCCATGTGATGGAATAGTCTTCCTCATAGGATGCAGCACAAAAATCTTCAAGTGCATTTCCTGTAGTTGAGAAAGTTTCCCTCCTATTTACACAATATATTATTCTTAATATATTGCTGATCATTTTCCTATAACATTCCAATCTTCAAATGTTATAGTGGGGAAAATGAGCACCAGAGGATCACTGTTTTTCATTGGATTCCAGATCATTCCAGGTTAGATAGGATATGCTGGTGGTTCCCTTGGTTATTTCCACTAAACTGTTGTATCGTTTTTTACAGTTTTGACATTCTGGTGTAGCACAGCAATTTTATTTACATCCAGAAAACAAAGCAACTTTTCGTAGTGAAGTTGGCGGATTCCCAGTGCTACTGATTCCGTGTCTACAGCTGCAAAACTGCTTTACTTTAAATTACCTTTCTACCCCCACTGGCCTCTTGGCATTGCAAAAGGATTCTCAAGCAAGTCCGAATGAGATGTACAGACCACATTCTGTGCCCTCCTATGTATAGAAACACCATCCCAGCTTAGAAGAGCAGTGGGGTCTAGTTATATTACCTACCTCATGTTGACTACAAAAGGGGTGCAGCATGGTTCTGGCAGGACCCTATATCCCACCCCATTACAACACATATACTCTCATAGGTCACCCCCATAGCAGGCCTTGCTAATCCTACAAGGCAGGGTGCTGAGGTATGTGTGAGGGGGCCCCCTACATGAGTAGGGCCTCTCTGCAACCTTCGTAAAATCATTGCTGGGTTGTTTGTAGTGTAGCCATACCATATACTCTTAACCGCATTATAAGTCTATCGCGATAACGCGATAACTTGAGAATGGCTACACAGAACCATATCGTGTTTGGTGTCAAACATGTAGGAATCGTACGCCCAGTCCAGCCATGGGCATGAGGGCATGATTCCCCCCTGCTAGAGGGGCGATATGGGAAAAGCGGCAGAATTTAGACACCAATTTAAAAGTGCATAAGTAGTACAAAATGGCTACTACACGCCACCTGCACGACCCTGGCTGGCTGTTGCTGGGGAAAATCCCAGCCTCGCCAGCTGGACAATAGGGCTCCTGTGGCAGGGAGGTGCTAGCATCTCCCCAGACAGGATAATGTGGATTGGAACAGGGTGGGTGCACCAAATGTCTTTTCAGAGTTGCACGTAGGCAGCTACAGCGCCTGCATTCTGCATACACCGCTTGGAACCGGTTCAGGGGCATCCTGCCCCTCGCCCAGGTGGGAAACGCACAAAGGGGAGAGGGTGTAGCCACCCTTTCCCGCCTCACCACTCATTGGTGGACACTACTCTGGACACTCCCCTAATCTTGGGGATAAAGGTGAATAACGTGGCCCCAGAGCCTCAGATTAATCTTGAACTTTACAGTCTTGACCTTCGACTTGCTGCTGCCCAGCTGACAGAAGAAATCTCGCATGCGGTAAAGGAGTTACCCCCCTGCTTGGCAGGCACCTGAAACACTGCAAGTGACCCGGTTGGAACCTCGCTGCTCCTATGGACTTCGACGACTTCCAGCACCCTTGAGGTGGGTTTCCTAAGCATCCCAGAGGCCAGTGAGTGTGTTCAGCGAACCTGAGCACCGTGTCGCGTGGGTGCCGAGATTCCCAATACCCCAGGACACCGGCCACCTCTTACGTAGCACACGACCCTGACCAGTGGGGAAGTTGTGCTTTGGCCCATTATTGAGCCAACCACCAAGCGGCATTTGTGCCAAAGACCAGCCCCCTAGCCCCCTCCGGTGGCCCGTGGGCTCCCTTTTACGCACTCTATTTTGCTGCCTTCCGCGGTCCCTTATCTCTCGACTTGTGGGCCCTAGCGGAGGACAATCTCGACAACTAAGAGTTCCCCTGGTTGCTCCAGGCCTGCTCTACAGTCTCTCCAAAGGAGACCTCTCACAGACCTCGTGGGTCTGCACCAGTAGCTGATTTGTTCATCTTGCGTGGGTTGCGGTTGCCAAGGCTTAGTGGATCCATTCCGGAAACTAACACCGCAGCGACCCTCATCCGACGTGGGACAGTCGCCCTCCAGAAGCTGGCCTTCCTTGAAGCCTCCCGGAGCCCGTGGCTGCAGATCCAAGCTACACCTCTTTCCACTTGAAGCACCCGACATTGAAGGGCTCTTTGCTTTGAGCTCCCTGGTCACTGTGCCGTGACCGAGACTCTGTCCCCTCTGCTTTCAGGTTCTTCTCTACAACTTCTACAACTTCAATCTTCACGGCATCATCGACGCTTTTGGCTAGCAGCACTTTTGAACATTTTCCCATTGAAAATCAGCCAGCGACCCGACTTTGTACTCCTGCTAGAAGTGACTTTAATCTGTGTAAATCAAACCGCGACATTCTCCATAGGCTTTAATAGAGATCCCGATAGCAGCTATTTCCACTGCACGCGCCTCCCGTGGGTCCCCTTCCTCATAACCTGGGGTGGATTCTTAAGGGGCCAGCGATCCTAAATCCCCTAGGCATTGTCTGTAGAATTGTCGTGGTTCTTATACCACTTTTTTGATATATGGTTTGGTCCCCCCCCTGGGGCCCTGTGATTCCTGTGCTATTTATTGTGTTTATAAATGCTTGTTTGAATTGTAACTTTGTCACTAGCCTCATAAAGAGACTGTGGGATTCTGTCTAGAATAAATACATATATTTTATATATATACCTGTGTGGGCTACTCTTTCATTTGGTTATTCAAGAGGTTATCTATGGTAAAACAATAAGCTTAACACTCCTTCAAGACTTAGCCTGAAGGCTGCTCTCCACAGCTACCACTAGGATAGCTTTCTTTAAAGGTTGTCTCAAACCTATCATCAATAAGAGTCGAATTGGACTGGTGCAAGGTGTCCCCTATAACTAGGAGACAGCATATGCCAGGCCAACGTCTCACATTGGTGTGCAGCGGTTGGATTCAAGCTTGCCATTGTTTTACCAGATAACAAATTGAATTTCTAAAGTGAAAGCCACTTGGTACCAAAGGTACATATAGATTCAAGCTTAGAATACAATAAGTTCTACTGAACTTAGGAGTTGTGTGTAGAGGGTTTAGCACACCTTGACTACAACTCAAGAAAGGGTTCAGTAGGCCACACCTAGTGTAGGTAGATACACCACTACCACTACACTAGAAATGTCTTTAGGTTCAGGTGCCCATAAGGCTCTGGAAGGACCCCAAAGGGTCCCAGTCGACAAATATGATCATCTCTCCTTTGCTGATCTTAGGGAGATGTGCACCTCTAGGAAACTTAAGACAAACAAAGGTGCCAATACTCAACGTCTCAGGGAAATCCTGCTCATAGCAAACTTTAAGCAGACTTTAGGGTCTGATGGGGTAGACAGGTTGGGTGGGCATCCCTCAGAAGAGGACCCTCCTAGAGAGGACTCTGATGAGGACCAGGAAGAGGATGATGATCCTGACCTGGAAGAGCCAGACCACTCACAACATGGAGGTGATGGCCCAAAAGGCACTCTCTCCATCCCTAAAGGGAAAGTGGTGGATCCAAGTAGAAGGAACAGATCCCCCTTAGTGGGGTCCAACCATTCTAGGAGATCCAAAAGGACCTCTGCCTCTCCTCAGAGGAGAGAATCCTCCCAAGAGAGGAAATGCAGACTAATCCAGTTTGGGCAGGCAAAGCTACAGCTCAGGAGAGAACAGTTAGCATTGGACAGGGAGTCCCTGGAGCTTCAGAAACCTTCAAGAAAGTGGGGTCTAGAGACCCCTGGTGGCAGTAATGAAACCCCTAGAGTTAGAGAGAAAGTCCCTGACAATAGGAGCCTCCACAAGATTGTGCCCCCCTATAAGACAGGGGATGATATCCACAAATGGATCTCTGCTCTTGAGAGGGCCTGTAAAGTACAAAGGGTCCCAATAGCGCAGTGGGCAGCAATCCTGTGGCTCTCCTTTGCAGACAAAGGTAGAGACAAGCTCCTCTCTGTAAGAGAAGAGGATGCAGATGATTATTATATCTTGAGAGATGCTTTAATAGATGGGTTTGGCTTAACCACTGATCAATACAGACTTAAGTTCAGAGACACCCAAAAAGCACAGGATCAAGATTGGGTAGACTTTGTGGATTGTGCTACCAAGGCATTGGAAGGTTGGTTAAATGGCAGTAAAGTAAATAATTATCAAGGATTGTATAATCTCATAATGAGGGAGCGGATTCTTAATAATTGTCAAAACCAACTCTTACAGGAGCACCTGGTGGACTCTGATCTGACCTCTCCCCAAGAATTGGGAAAGAAGGCAGACAAATGGGTCAGAACCAGGATTAGGCCCAAGAACCAAGGTGGTGACCAGAAGAAAGATTCTACCAAGCCCAAAGAGAAAGGTGGGGATAATAAAACAGAAAAGTCCTCTGAAGGGCCCCAAAAACCCAGTGGTGGGGGTGGGTCCCAAAATCCTTCCTCTTCTAACAAGAAACCATATTGCCATGTGTGTAAGCAACCTGGCCACTGGAAAACTGACTCCAGCTGTCCAAAGAATGGCAATAAAGAAAATGTTCCTCCCATTGCAGCTCCAATACCTCCTGTTACTACTAGTAGTAATCCCCCAGGTGGTGGGAGTGCACCCAAAAATTTAGTTGGGCTTTCTTGGGGAATTCAGGTGGACTCTGGCCTAACCAGGTCCCCTACACAAGCAACTCTAGTCTGTGATGGTGGCATGGGGTTTGCCAACTTTACCATGAGTCCCAGTATCCTGGGCAGGTACAGACAAGAGCCCATGATCAATGGTCAGAAGGCTGTGGCCTACAAGGAAACAGGGGCTAGTGTCACCATGGTGACCAAGAGACTCGTGCCCCTAGAACTGCTTTTACCTGGGTTTAGCTACCAGGTGACCAATATAGATGGAATTAGGACAGACCATACCATGGCAGTGGTAAATCTCAGCTGGGGATGGGTCACTGGCCCAAAGAGAGTGGCAGTGTCCCCCACCTTGCCTGTAGATTGTCTACTGGGGAATGATCTGGAAATCTCAGCCTGGGCTGAGGTAGACCACAATGCCCATTTGAAAATGGTAGGAATCCCTGAGAGAGTGGATGAGACCCTGAGGGCCTCACCTCCACACCAGGAGAAAATAATGGGAGTGAAGCCTGAAACTATGGATCACTCCACACAAACGGAGAGTATAGGGGGTGAGGAACAGCCCTCCCCCCACCAGACTAAAGGTAAGGGTCAAGTTTCTCAGGGAACTGATCTGCCCCTTGTGAAGTAACTGCCCCAGAAGTGGACAGGCCTGGCCTGGTCACCTCTCTGATGGCAGGGGATCCTTCCAAGGTGGTGCCCAGTCTGGAGCAGGTATCCTGCCCCTCTTTACCCTGCCTCAGTCAGCCCAGGGCTGCAGAGGTCAGGGAGGTCAGTGGACCCTTAATGGGCCCCTGCCCAGAGGAACCCCCTCATCAGCAGATTAGGGACACCCAGCAGAATAGTTTTAGCCAGGTGAATATTCCTCTACAAACTGAGGGATCCCCCTTACCCCTAGGTATAGGTACCCCTCAAATGGATGTTGTTGGGCCCAGGGAAACCTGGGGCATAGTTGCCCCAAACCTTCCAGTGCCCTCCACTATTCCAACCCAAGGGATCCAACCCCCAGCTGTAGGCAGCCAGAGGTTGACCCTTAGGGCCAGATATGACACAGTCATGGGCAGAAAGGCTTCCATGGTGACCAGTGACCTGAGGAGGTTGAGACCACCCCAAATAGGGCCTCACTTCCAGACTCAGACACCCCACCAGCCCACCTCTGTACCAAAAACCAATACAGGTAATTCCCCTAGACTTTGGAGAAACTCTAGAACCCCTTGGGGTAGGATTTCCCAAGTGGACCATGAGACAGGGAGCAACCATGCTAGTGCAGGTTCTTCCTTATATGGCCACTCAGGAAATAAGGCTTATCTGGACAAGGTTAGCCTTATCTCCTTTCGTTTGGGGGGGGTTATGTAGGAAGGTGGAATCTGACTAATGGTTGCCCCCAACATTTTGCCTGGTATTTGAGTGGTTTTTGACTAGTCTGGCTGGGATCCTGCTATCCAGGACCCCAGCCTATCTGCTTTCTCCCCAAAACGAATGTGAAGTACCCTAGGTACAAACCAATTGGATGCTGAGGATGCCCTGACAGTCCCTTGTAGATGGTACCCTAGGTACCAAGGGCATGGGTCCCTCAGTAGGCCTACCAGGGCTGCAGCACTTATTGTGCCACCCTGGGACAGCCATACAAACTGACACCACCAGACCACTACTGTAGTCTGGGTAAGGTGGTGCTTGCACCCCTTACAGGGATATAAGTACCCTATATCCCACCCCATTACAACACATATACTCTCATAGGTCACCCCTATAGCAGGCCTTGCTAATCCTACAAGGCAGGGTGCTGAGGTATGTGTGAGGGGGGGGCCCCTACATGAGTAGGGCCTCTCTGCAACCTTCGTAAAATCATTGCTGGGTTGTTTGTAGTGTAGCCATACCATATACTCTTAACCGCATTATAAGTCTATCGCGATAACTTGAGAATGGCTACACAGAACCATATCGTGTTTGGTGTCAAACATGTAGGAATCGTACCTCCAGTCCAGCCATGGGCATGAGGGCTTGATTCCCCCCTGCTAGAGGGGCGATATGGGAAAAGCGGCAGAATTTAAAAGTGCACAAGTAGTACAAAATGGCTACTACCCGCCACCTACACAACCCTGGCTGGCTGTTGCTGGGGAAAATCCCAGCCTCGCCAGCTGGACAATAGGGCTCCTGTGGCAGGGAGGTGCTAGCATCTCCCCAGGGAGACCTCTCACAGACCTCGTGGGTCTGCACCAGTAGCTGATTTGTTCATCTTGCGTGGGTTGCGGTTGCCAAGGCTTAGTGGATCCATTCCGGACACTAACACCGCAGCGACCCTCATCCGACGTGGGACAGTCGCCCTCCAGAAGCTGGCCTTCCTTGAAGCCTCCCAGAGTCCGTGGCTGCAGATCCAAGCTACACCTCTTTCCACTTGAAGCACCCGACATTGAAGGGCTCTTTGCTTTGAGCTCCCTGGTCACTGTGCCGTGACCCAGACTCTGTCCCCTCTGCTTTCAGGTTCTTCTCTACAACTTCTACAACTTCAATCTTCACGGCATCATCGACGCTTTTGGCTAGCAGCACTTTTGAACATTTTCCCATTGAAAATTAGACCGCGACCCGACATCGAAAACGACCTATGCACCCGGCTTCCCTGGGGCAGGTAACAGTGGTACCTTGGTACTCTCGTGGTAGTGGGCTCCTCAAAAGCTTAAGTCTAAACTTTTAACTTTGTACTCCTGCTAGAAGTGACTTTAATCTGTGTAAATCAAACCGCGACATTCTCCATAGGCTTTAATAGAGATCCCGATAGCAGCGATTTCCACTGCACGCGCCTCCCGTGGGTCCCCTTCCTCATAACCTGGGGTGGATTCTTAAGGGGCCAGCGATCCTAAATGCCCTAGGCATTGTCTGTAGAATTGTCGTGGTTCTTATACCACTTTTTTGATATATGGTTTGGTCCCCCCCTGGGGCCCTGTGATTCCTGTGCTATTTATTGTGTTTATAAATGCTTGTTTGAATTGTAACTTTGTCACTAGCCTCATAAAGAGACTGTGGGATTCTGTCTAGAATAAATACATGTTCGAGGCATGTGGGCTGCTGAATTCATATCTGTGCATAGATCGCCGCCTAGTGTTTGGTCCGGATGTTTGCACGTTGTTGTCCTGGAAGAGTCTTCGAAGTATCCTGATATAGGTGACTCCTCCCCTGGACCACAGTGCGCATGGGCATCCTCTCCATCCTCAGATTGTTTTTTTCCGCCATTGGGTTCGGATGTGCTTATCTTAGCTCAAGTTAGGAAAATTTAGTTTAAGGCCAAAAGGCCTTTAGTTTTCGTCAGTACTGTTCCCGCTCGGTATTGACAGCTTTCTTGCTTAGTTTAGCAAACTTCTTCAAGTTTTTCGGATCCGTTTAATCCAACCATCGACCTTACATCGACGATGGAATTGAGGACCCCATTCAAACGGTGTCCTGTATGCCACGCCAAATATCCACATATCGACGTCCACCCGGTGTGCAACAAATGCCTCTCGCCGGATCACGACGAATCGAAATGTATGGCCTGTGCCCGATTCCGATCCTAGAAGACTCTCCGGAATCGACGAGCAGCGAGATTAGAAGCGCACCAATCGGCACCGGCCCCGGCCAACATCTTCAGCACCGAGGACGAGGATGTTGAAAGCGTGGAAGACATAAACTCCAGCCCCGCTTCCGAACACGATTCCCGATCGGAAGACGCCGATGAAGCGCTTTTTCACAGGGAAGAAGCCGACGATGAGGTAGGAGACTACGATGAGGCCTTTGGGGCCGAAGAAGATAGCTCTGGTGAAGAGCAGGGCCTACCCGTCGAAACGGAGGCTATCAAAGTGCGTCATTCTACGGCTCCGGTCGAGGGATCGCCTCCGGGCCTTACCCGAGACCAATCCCGCAGTTCTTTGGCCCCGCCTTCGGGCCCGGCCTCGAACATCCAGCAAGAGCCATTATTACCGAAAAAGACTGGTTTCCCTTCAACGAAACCGAAACCAATCGTCGCACCGGTTCCCCAGAAACCGAAAGTGAAACTAGCAGTGGTCGGCTCGAAGACCTCCACTCCTTCGACGCCAGCACAAACCGTCGGCTCCGAACGCGCTAAAAGGGATTTCGGTGCCGAACTCGCTGCTGCGGACATCGGTACCGACCCGAAAAGGAAGGCCATCGGTACCACAAAAGCGCCTCGGCACCCGACACCGAAGCCATCGGCCCCGACCACCAAAGTTAAGATGGCCGCTCCATCGGAGTCCACTTCGAAGGCAGCGACACGGCTCAAATCATCGACTCCGTCGACCGCTACTACCTCTCCTCGAATCGATGACCCGGTGGCTCCGAAGCAGTCCACGCCTACCTCAACGGAACCACTCGGCACCAAAGAACCTTCGGCGTTCTCGGTGCGACAAGTTGCGGCGTCATTGCAACGCATTAGAGAACGGGCAGCCCTCCAGTCCACGTCGGGCCCCACCCGAAAAAGGCTCCGAAGGCACCTTCGGCAGCAACCAACATCACTTTTGGTTTGCCGCCGTCCACGGCGCCGAAGATGTTCGAGATCCGAACACGTGTCCGCCAGACAAGGTCCCCATCTACTGGACACTCTCCTACTGAGCCTTCACCGTCCCAATTCATCGACGCCGACACCGGCAGACTCATGCTCCGAAAACGGAAGGTCACGCCAGAGAAGGCCTTGGACTCTTACAGAATCCCTCTGAAGCAGAAACTGCCAGCAGAGTCGGAACCGGTTCTATATGAACGCCTGCATACCTCCTATCCGGATCCCCAGTCCTTTTCTCTGACGCCCTCCGACACGGACGCAATGGAGGATTACATGGGTGATGATACCACCTACCCTAGGGATATAGATCCTGAGGAGCAGCAGGACCCAGATCAAGCTTGGGATGACCCTGCAGACCCGGGTGCCGCAACAGATACCCAGGACACGCAGCTTTACGGCGCAAAAACATCTCCCACAGAGGACACTGCTGCCTTCAATGCCCTCATAGAACGTGCTGCAGCCAATCATGGAGTGCAACTCCACTCTGACACAGTTGAGGACGACTTCTTGGTGGACACTTTCGCCTCCTCTGAGAGGACTGTCAAGACTCTGCCCATGTTGAAAGGTGTTCTCAAGCCAGCAAAGGACATTTTCAAGGAAACAACCAGGGCACGGGTGCTGAACACCAGGATTGGAAAAAAATACAAACCTGCGCCCGGGGACCCTATGTACATTAGAGGTCAGTTACCTCTGGACTCCATGGTGGTTGCTAACGCTCGCAAACGAGCGCACTCGCAAACAACTGGTGATGCTCCTCCCCCAGACAAGGAGTCCAAAGTGCTGGAGACCTCAGGCAAGAGGATTGCAGCTCAAGCAGCAAACATCTGGCGCATTGCCAATACACAGGCCCTCCTGGCTCGCTACGATCGTTCACACTACGACACGCTAGAGTCACTACTCCAACATCTGCCAGACGAATACAAAGAGGCAGCGGAGCTCCTCATCAGAGAGGGACAACTTCTTACAAACGCATCCATTAAGTGCGCACTAGATGCTGCCGACACAGCTGCAAGGGCGATAAACACCAGCGTCATGCTACGCCGACACGCTTGGTTAAGAATCTCCAGATTCAAACCTGAGATTCAAAACAACATCCTAAATCAGCCTGTCAACCCCGACTATTTATTCGGACCAGAAGTTGACACCAACTTAGAAAAGATAAAAAAGGACACTGACACTGCAAAGTCAATGGGGGCTCTGCAAACGCAAACATTTCGTAGTGGCTCCTTTCGTCGCCCCGGGAATAGGGGAGCAGCTAGAGGACAGGGGTCACAGCAGACATACAATAAAGGGGGCACACAGAGTACCTACGATAAAAACAACAGAGGTGGATATCGTGGCTCCAGCACCAAGGGCAGAGGACGCGGTTACGGCAACACCAGGTCCTCACCCAAGAACAAACAGTGACGCCCTCTCCCTTCCCCCCGACCACGTAACACCTGTCGGGGGGAGACTCCAGCGGTTCCTGTCCACGTGGAAAGCCATCACCACGGACAGGTGGGTCAGGGATATTATCCAGCACGGTTACTGTCTCGAATGAACCTCCACTCACAATACCGCCAAAGCACCGTCCTATGTCCGCAGAGCACTTAGCATTATTGCAGCAGGAAGTGCTAAGTATGCTGCAAAAAGGTGCAATAGAGGTCGTACCCGTCAACCAGCAGGGGACAGGGGTGTACTTCCTAATCCCAAAAAAGGACGGGTCGCTCAGACCTATACTAGACCTCAGACCCCTCAACCACTACATTCTGTCGGAGCATTTTCATATGCTCACCCTACAGCAGGTTCTCCCGCTGCTCAGCCAGGGAGACTTCCTAGCCACTCTAGACCTCAAAGATGCCTACTTCCACATACCCATCCACCCATCACACAGGAAATATCTCAGGTTCACTTTTCAGGGACAGCACTATCAATTCAAAGTCCTCCCCTTCGGCGTGACAACAGCACCCAGGGTCTTTACCAAGTGCCTAGCTACAGTGGCTGCACATCTACGGCGACGACACATTCACGTCTACCCTTACCTGGACGACTGGCTTGTTCAGGCAAAGTCAGCCCAGCAATGTGCCAGCCACATGTCCCTCACCATTCACCTTCTTCACAGTCTGGGATTCTCACTAAATTACCCAAAATCACATCTACAACCCGCACACGTACAACAGTACCTGGGCGCGACACTAGACACTCTGGCAGCCACAGCTCAGCCAAATTTAGTGAGAGTCAACAGCATGCAACTGCTGATCTCCAAGTTCAAACCACAACACTCCCTTCCTGCAAGAGTGTTCATGCAGTTGATAGGCATGATGGCCTCCTGCATTTTCATAGTCCCGCACGCAAGACTACATATGCGCCCGCTTCAGGAGTGCTTAGCACGTCAATGGAATCAGGCTCACGGGCAATTAAAAGACCTAGTGTTGGTGAGCGGTCGGGCATACAACTCTCTGCATTGGTGGAATCCACAAAACCTTTGCAAGGGCCGACCGTTCCAAGAGCCTGTTTCACAAATAATACTGACGGCGGACGCGTCTCTCCAGGGATGGGGAGCTCATGTACTCATTTACACAGTGCAGGGACTATGGGCAACACAACAAAAGAAGATGCACATCAACCTTCTGGAACTGATGGCAATCTTCCTGGCAATGAAGGCATTCAAAGTACACTTGTGCAACAAAGTCGTGTTGATCCGGACGGACAACATGACTGCCATGTACTACATACAGAAGCAGGGAGGAACACACTCTCCACAGTTGTCTCATCTGGCTCAGAGCATGTGGAAGTGGGCCATTCAGAGGAACATATTCCTCATGGCGGATCACCTCCCGGGCAAGGACAACCAGATGGCGGATCTGCTCAGCAGAGACAGCCACCAGATGCACGAGTGGGAGCTACACCCATCAGTACTCCAACCGTACTTCCAACAGTGGGGTCACCCAGAGATAGACCTATTCGCCACAAACGAAAACGCAAAATGCCAAAGCTTTGCCGCCAGGTTCCCACATCCACAATCGCAGGGCAATGCGATATGGATGAACTGGTCTGGCAGATTTGCGTACGCTTTTCCCCCAGCGCCATTAATACCACTGGTGGCACGCAAACTGCGACAGCACTCACTGACGCTTATCCTAGGTGCTCCAACATGGGCGCGCCAGCCATGGTACACCACCTTTCTGGAACTTTCCGTGGTGCCGCATCAAAGGCTGCGGATAAAACCTGCACTTCTAACGCAGAGCCATGGCGAAATTCAGCACCCAGACCCGCAACAGCTGAACCTGGCAATCTGGCTCCTGAAGTCTTAGAGTTTGGCTACCTAAATCTGCCACCTGACTGTATGGAGATCATCAAGGAGGCCAGGAGACCCACTACCAGAGCTTGCTATGCAGCTAAATGGAAGAGGTTTGTCATTTACTGCACCCACAATGACATCAACCCGCTAGACGCATCCATTCAAAACATAATCTGTTACCTCTTACACCTATACCGATGCAATCTGGCATACACCTCAATACGCATCCATTTAACCGCGATAGCAGCCTATCTCCAGTACAGGCAGCACCTCTCTATATTCAGAGTGCCTGCCATCAAAGCTTTCTTGGAGGGACTTAAACGAGTAATTCCCCCGAGACACCCGCCAGCACCAGTGTGGAACCTCAACTTGGTCCTCACCAGACTGATGGGTCCACCCTTCGAACCTCTCCACTCGTGTGAGATTCAATTCCTCACCTGGAAAGTAGCTTTCCTAGTAGCAATCACTTCCTTGAGAAGAGTTAGTGAGCTCCAGGCACTAACCATTCAAGAGCCATTCATACAGGTTCACGCAAACAGGGTCGTACTGCGTACCAACCCCAAATTCATGCCTAAAGTAATATCGCAGTTCCACATGAATCAAACTATTGAACTGCCTGTTTTCTTTCAGAATCCACAAAATGTCGCTGAAAGAATGCTCCATACACTAGATGTGAAAAGGGCCCTCATGTACTATATAGACAGAACTAAAGACTTTAGGAAGACAAAACAACTTTTCGTTGCCTTTTCTCCACAACACAAAGGCAACGCCATCTCCAAAGCAGGTATAGCCAGATGGATCGTTAAATGTGTTCAAATTTGCTATCAAAAGGCTAAACGCACATTAACGATTCCCCCACGAGCCCACTCAACACGTAAGTTAGGGGCGTCCATGGCTTTCCTGGGAAACATTCCTTTACAGGAAATATGTAGAGCAGCCACATGGTCCACTATACATACATTTACCAAACACTACTGTGTAGATGTACACTCAAAACAGCAGGCAGCTGTAGGACAGGCTGTTCTCAAAACTCTTTTTCAGACCGCTGCAGCTGGCACTGGTGGCCGCCGCTAATAGGAGGTACTGCTATGTATTCTATGCACAGATATGAATTCAGCAGCCCACATGCCTCGAACTGAATATGCTACTTACCAGTATGCATCTGTTCTTGGCATGTAGGGCTGCTGACATTCATATCGCCCACCCTCCTCCCCGGCGCCTGTAGCAGCTGCAGCTCTCAGAATTAATGTATAGCATGGTCATCACTTTCTGTATCTACTCCATCACTGCCACAATGGCGAAAAACAATCTGAGAATGGAGAGGATGCCCATGCGCACTGTGGTCCAGGGGAGGAGTCCCCTATCTCAGGATACTTCGAAGACTCTTCCAGGACAACAACGTGCAAACATCCGGACCCAACACTAGGCGGCGATCTATGCACAGATATGAATGTCAGCAGCCCTACATGCCAAGAACAGATGCATACTGGTAAGTAGCATATTCAATATTTTATATATATACCTGTGTGGGCTACTCTTTCATTTGGTTATTCAAGAGGTTATCTATGGTAAAACAATAAGCTTAACACTCCTTCAAGACTTAGCCTGAAGGCTGCTCTCCACAGCTACCACTAGGATAGCTTTCTTTAAAGGTTGTCTTAAACCTATCATCAATAAGAGTCGAATTGGACTGGTGCAAGGTGTCCCCTATAACTAGGAGACAGCATATGCCAGGCCAACTTCTCACACTTAGTGTACATGTGTGTGCTCTATGCTTATGAAATCTTAGCATTGTCATTTTTATTGCGCCAAGACGCGCATGAGAAACTGGATCATCTTTAAAGCAACTGGAATAGATGCAGGGAACAACCACTTCATGTGGGACATGGGCAGCATCCAGAGATAATTTTGGTCGATGCTAGATTTCGATGATTTCTCGTCCGAACCATGTTTCCAGATGTTAGACAGGATTCAGCAATTTCTAAAGTAGTTATGATCCAGTGGTACCAGTTGGCTCTGTGCACCATTAACTACTGTCATTTGAGTCATAACAGACTGTTTACAGGCATGGCGAACGGCACTGATGATATCAATTATTTCTTTTTTGCCTCAAATGTGGACTCCACAGCCATTGAGAGTTGTCTTGATGGCTTTTTAGTTACTAATTGTTTCTCACTTTTTAATGCCATGTCAGTGCTCTCCCCTTTTGCACCACCAAGGATTCAAACCTTGCCAGAACTTTTGATGACCAATGTTAGTCACAGGCCTTCAATTGGATAATGAGTGGGGTTTAGGTAACAAACTTGCGGTAGCACGCCCATAAGTTTCTCTCATGCATCCCTAGGGTGTCAATCTTTAAGGTCACACCCAAGCTCTAAGCTAAATTCTACATTAAGATTATCCTCAGAGCCATTCTGAAGTACAACAGACATTTTCACACATTAGGAATTGCTGTAAGGTGCAAAAGCTTTCCTTCCCACCATCAGCAAGGCTGTAAGTGTGGAAAGAGAAACAGGCAGCCCTTTGGCTCTTCTTCAGTCTTCTCCTTTATGGCACAAAATGCATCACCGGGTAGTATTTCTCTTAGATCATCTGTGAAACTAATTCTGGCCTTACAACAGGCCAAATCAATTCAATTCACAGCATTTCTAGAGCCTGATATGTAAAAGAACTCCGACCTCTTCTTGCTTTGTAAATGCGAGGGACTTTGAGCAGTTCCAGCTTATTGGATCTTAAGGAATCTGGTGTGCGCATAGGGTTTCAATCATGTACTGAAGGTACAGAGGACCTCTATGAGTAAAGGCTCTAAAGGCTATTTTCATGTTCTTTAATTTACAGAGGCCTAGACCTCGCTTGAGCTACTGCGACTCCCAGACTGACCGCTGACTTCTACTGACATTAGCTCCTTCCTAACCTGTCTGAATGTCTCAACCTCTTGTTATGGTGCAGACTGTGCCAATCAAAGTATCAGTGATGCTTTTTCTGCAAAGTCAACCTCGGTGCCCGGGATTCCAAACTAATCTATTAACTATACCCTACGACTGATTTTTTTTGTTTGTTTTTTGATTAAAGAGTGCCAGAAATAGATATGCAAACTGTATGGATGAGAAAGATGCCAGGGATAAAGAATATATTATGCTCCAAAATATTGTTTAGGTTTTGGGGTAATTTTTGCACGGACGCTCTTTGTTGCAGAGAGATCTACCCATTTAGAGATGAAAAAGGTAAAAGCCTATCAGAAAACACCTGCTGACTGAACATTCTTAAACAGTGTTCACTTGGATTTACAGAATGCCTATGTGGTGAGTTATAACTTTCTACCCCATCTCGTATGTGCACACTTTTATCACCTCTGTGATAAAAAAAAAAGCTACATAGGTATTTGGGACTCAAAATGCTGTTGCGCATAGAGCAGGCAATGGCTTAATATCTTCATTGAATCCCTATAACAAACAGGAGACAGAGCCAGCCCTTCCCTTTAATGAGGCATTATAAATCATAATTAGGGCAGCATTGGAGAAACCCCACTCCTTTTGTTGGACACCTCTAACTGCAAATTACTCACCTTAAGAAAATAGTCGGAAGCTGGACCCGGAGAATCATCTCAGCAATGCTCCTTCATGCCTGTTGATGGCATGATGTACCGCCTCTGACTCCATACTGCCCCGCAATTGATGGAGCAGAGCTTCATATAAGTGCCACCCCTGGGCACTATCGTCCGTTCCTTTGTTTCGGTGCCCTCGCACAAGGTTCCTGAGCTCTGCTCCCAACTTTGTCCTTTTCCTGGTGACTTCTAAATGATGCTAGACAGTGTGCTTAGGAGTGATGTCTCCTTCGAAAATGACAGGAGTGAAGCTGGGCTGCGACTCTAGCAAGAATTTTTTTGGAGAGATTATAGTTGAAAAGTCTTTTCTCCTTTTTAAGATTGGTCTTTGAAACTGCGTAATAGGCAGAATTACAGAGGCTTTTGGTCTGCAGCCTTTATCTGTTGGTCTGTTAAATTGTCAACCACACTTTACTTCCACCCATCATAGCATACAGCATAGGTCAATGGGCGAGAATGAAGCAGTGGGTCAGTCCACTTCAGCTATTGGCTCCCCTTTTGTGTGAGTGAGGGCATTTTACTTCTGCAAAATGTAGTTGTTTTCGCAGAAAAGAGTGCACTTTTTCCCAAGGGATTGGCAGCTACATTGTTCGCTTGCATTGATATGCATGGCTTTATATGCATACTATATTTTAATTTATTTTACCATTCTAAAATCTTTGATAAACCAATGTTAAGGTATATCATACACTGTCATAAACTATTGCAATATAACTGGCCATGCTTGTACATGTGCACAAGCGGTTAGCTTTGGTATACTTTGACAAAAAAAACAAGATGGCTATACAGTATAACAAAAAATATTCAAAAACATGGTTGCCTGTGCACACATGGGCCAGCATCTTGTTATAGTTTTTGCCATAGAGTATGCCTACTTAAACAAGCATTGACAATGTCATGCTTTGTGGCTGGATGTTGAAGACCAGGATTATTGGCTCTGTCAGTGCTTGTTCGGAAACCTGTCAGCTGTGCCAATGCTAGCTTCTTTTGATGCCAAAGCAATGAAATGCTAGCTGTTAACAATTTTATATGTAGACCTATTTTACACACTTTTTAATAACTGCATAATAATAAAATATTTAGGAAATACTATTATTAATGTAGTTGTGTTACTTTCTGTTCTTGTTTTCTCTCTTTAGAGCATGGGTCGTTTTGTATGCCAATGCTTCTTTCTGTTTTGAAAGAGGTAACTGAGACTTGTTTGTCTCAGGCTATGAATGCAACAAATGAAGATGCCACAGCACTCCTTGAAGCTGTTCAGAAGTTGTTTCAGAAAGTTTTGGAAACTGTTGCACGTAAACTGAGAAAGCAGAGAAACGAAGCTCTTCAGGTATTGTTTGCATGTGTGTTGCTCTTTAATTGTGCACAAGTACAGGTGAAACATCATGCAACTAATTAACTTGTTTGAAAATATGCCTATAGGATAAGTTGCGTTTGATTTGATTCTTGGCTCGTATATCATTCTAATTCAAGGAATGTGTGGTAGCAGCATCAATACAGCTCTTGCTACCATTGGTCATGCACTGAAACGTTTTGCAAACGGGTAGCATGCCACTGCGAGAGAACTTAGTTTTAGTGAAACATATTGGTAGGCGTTAATCAAGTTGCCATTCTTCAAAGTGTTGTATTTCTACTCATGTAAATTTTGGGACAATTTTGTGGCAGTTCTTTGTGAGTATATTAATTTTTGAAGGATACTACTAAACGCAGATTACTAACTTTAAAATACTTCACAGTCACAAGACTGGATCCGGAAACTTTTCTTAGCAGTGTTCCCACACACCGCTAAGTTTCACATTGGCTCTATACCTCCATTTAAGTGACAGAGTGGAGCTGTATGTAAGCGCCCTCTGTGTGCGCTGATGTCAGTTCCTTTCTTTCGGTGCCTTTCATCGCAAATCCATAGCTCCGCTTCCAATTTCGTTGGCCTTCTGATGACGTCTAAAAATGTGTGCTAGGGAACGATATCACCAGCTAACACTGCAGGTTTCAAAGCATACCACGACTATTGAAAACAGATGTCTGTCATTGTCCTGCTCCAGGCGTGTCGTTGGTCTCTGGGCTTAGGCCAATGCTCGAAATTGTGTGATAATTGTGTCCTCATGCAGCTGAAGGTGATCTGGGACAGAGGCAAAGCTGTACATCACTGAACATAAGAAGTCGTTGGGCCTTTGCCGAAATCCCTTTGCAAGTCATGGCTGCGGACTCTGTCTCTCTCTAAGTGCACTCTTAAAGTCCTCTGGTAAGTCAAAACAGAAGTCCAAATGCAGACATAAAAGACCAAGTGGGACTCCATCTTATCCATCCCTCTGAACCCAAAGAGAAGGTGCACAGGTCATGATGGAGGCCTTCACCTTCGAAGTCACAGCTTATGAAGCAGGATCTTCAGCTGACCCCGGGCACCCCAAGATTCCCCTTGTTGACTCTACTTCAGATTGAAGAGTTCAACAAAACCATGCTTCAGATTTTTGGTGGGCTTCTGGTTCCCTCCGACACAGCTTTGGACCTCACGGAACCACAGGAGCCCCCAGTTGGGTTACCACCAGTGCCATGTCCTTTTTTTGTTTTTTTTTTGCTGTCTGACACCTTGGTACCCGCTTCGGACCAAATGCCGACACCGGTACAGGCTTCCACCACAGCTCTAGAACCTGCACTGGTCCTTATACTTAAGTGTCTGTACCGGTACAGGAAGAGGGTCCAGTTCTGATGTCAAGACACTGAAACAAATTCGGCTCAATCTTTACCAGTGTTGTGCTAGGAATTTACAAAAGCATGACTGGTCATCACGTACACTGACCCTTTGCCTCTACCAGGATGTATATCCTTGCAGAGGCTGCATTAGCTTTTTGACTGATTCGGAGCAAAGGACGCCCTAGGATGGTGGTGATGAGTTTCTAGCCGCTCTCTGCACAGATATTACATTTTACATGGAATTGTAAGAGGCGAGTGGGCTTGACACCTTTCAGGGGCAAGATTTGACTTGACACTTGGGTCACTAATGGGAGATAGTCCCTCCATTGCAATGGTGTTCTGGAAGGCAGGGGAGGTTCTGAATTTACTGTTGCCTTCAGTCAAGACCATAACAAACTTCCTGGCAGAAATGTTAAAGCCTGAGCCAGCTACCTCAAAGCTTTTGCTCCCTTTTAAGGAGGTCCTTACTGAACCTTAATGGCCACACTTGGTCAAAGCTATTTTCCTACCTACTAGTAAATAGGCAGGTGGCCAAGCATCACAGACCGGCTCCTAGGGATACTGATTTTGTTACCAAATACCCTCTGCAGATAGCCTTGAGGTTCAGGCCTCAACCAGTAACTTGAATTTCAATTAATTCCTAATGGATCGGGAATCCAAGAGGATTGAGGATTTTGGAAAGCTTATTGTAGGAAAGTACCCCTTTTTACATGGTCACCCCCACTTTTTGCCTGCTAAATGATGTGATTTCGGCTGAAAGGGCACTGGGTTCTTGCTAACCAGGTCCCCAGTACCAGAGCTCTTTCCCAAAACTGTAAAATTGTTCCTCCAATTGACACAACCTTTAACACCCTCTGTAAGTGGTACCCTGGTATCTAGGGACTGAGGTACTAAAGAGGACCCCTAAGGGCTGCAGCAAGAATTGTGCCACCCTAATGGGCCCCTCACCAAGTACATGCGAGACTGCCATTGCAGGCTGCATGTCTTGGTGCAGACAAGTGAAACCACGACATGTCACACATCCTAGGGGGCTCGTATGCTGGACCTACAAGCGCCTCTGGACCCTCCTCCTTTGATGTTACATATCCCTGTGTGCCACATCACTGCATATCATATTTGCAAGTCACCCCTACAGCAGGCCTAACAGCCCTAAGGCAGGGTGATGAATATTACATGTGAGGGCATACCTGCATGAGCAGATATGGCCCTGTGCTGGTCAGTCCTATCACTGCCAGTGCAAGTGGACAAAGAAGCCATTTTAAAACATGCGCTGGACACTGGTGAAAACAAGTTCCCCAGCTACATGATGGCTTCACTGAAAAAAGGGATGTTTGGTATCAAGCATCTTGTATTGGTAAACCCACACTGATGCCAGTGTCTGATTTACCAATACATGCACCTAGAGGGCACCTTAGAGGTGCATCCTGAAAACCTACCAGCCTCTGGTGCCCAGCTTGCCACCTGAGATGCTGTTCTGACCTCCTAGGGTGACAGCCATTGCTCCCAGGAGACCCAGAACAAAAGCCTGTCTGGGAAGAGAGTGTAACACCCCCTCCCACAGGATGACCTGCTGATTAGCCTCCTTGGGCCGGCGAGCTTCAAAGAAGCTGCTGCGTTTTAAATGCAAACCTGGCTCCCCTCACAGGAGTGGAAGCCGCCCCCCTGTCCAGTGCCTCGTTTACAATTAGGTAGTCAGGTAAGCGTTCCGCTTCCAGGTTAGTATCATCCCTAAGGTGGGCTACTGTCAGGTAAACACAATTTTTCAGAAGTAGCCATCTTTGTGATGGCATGCTTAGGAATTCTGGAGGTGGGTTATGCCCACTTCCCACAGAAAGTGGTCCTTTAGGGGGCGTAGTGACCCCAAAGGTCAGTATCCCATTGGATACTAACCTACACTCGCCTAACGCCCTTAAATTCAGTCCCTGGCACCAGAGAAGCAGATCCTGATGACTTAAAAAGAGAGAGGACACAGTAGAGCCGCAAAAGCAGAGAAGAGAGAAGCAGCATCTGACCTGGTACCAACCCTGCCGGCCTGTCTGCATCCTTCGCCGAAAACCGGTCCAAAGTCGACTCATCCTGCAGCTGTGACTACAGAAACTTGGGAGGACTGTCTGCCTTTGTTCTTAAGAATATCCAAAAGAGAAGACTCTGACGTCTCCATAATTGCCAAAACCTGACACCTGAAGCCACCACTGCACCCATCGCCTCCGGCCCAAGTTGAAGTGGGACACCGGTGCTAACAAGGTTCTCCAGCGCCCCAGAGCTCGTGTCCTTTGGTTTCATCCCTCCTGTACTCCCCAGCGTCACCTTCAGCCTCCTCACACAGGCCCCTTCAAATGCGACTGATCCGGTAAGGAAAACAACCTGACGCCTAACGAGACACCTGCACCCGTCTCCCTTGGACCTTGGAGAAGAGGACCAAAAGTGTCCTCCCGTCCCGGAGCATTGCAAGACCTGAGCCTACTTGATGCTTCAGCCCGACTAGCTTCCTAGCGAGATCCTGCAGCCTCTTTTTACAGTGATCGATCCCCATTGAAATGCATTGGGCTCCCAATGCTGATTTGCACCCTGCACTTGACCGCTCTTGTGCTGCTGGTGCTGCCTTGGAACTTGCCCACCACTTACCTTAACTCCTGGATATTGGTCCAGAAAGTCTATGTACTGTACCCGTTTACAGTACTTGTTCTTCCTTCCATAGTCTAACATTGCAGAACTCAGAAATTGCACGGTGTAGGAGAGTAGGATCTGCTTCTTATAGTTACCCCCACTTTTTGCTGATGTTTCACTGTTTTTCGACTTTAGTCTCGCTGGGGCCCTGCTAACCAGGACCCCAGCCTAGCTGCTTCCTCTCTAGAATGATTCCCAGTACTTTAGGTACACTCCAGATTGGATTCTGGGGTACCCTTATAAGACCCTAGTATATGGAGTATATGGTATACTATGTACCCAGGGCATAGGGACCCCAGAGGCCTACCAGGGGTTACAGCATGTATTATGCCACCCCTGGGAAGCCTTCCAAAATGGCACCACAGGCCTGCTACTGCAGCCTGGGTAAGGTGGCGCATGCACCCCTTACTGAGATATAGGTTCACTATATCTCTCAATATCACTACACATATAAACCTATCAGTCACCCCTATGGCAGGCCTTACTAATCCTGAAGGCAGGGTGCTGGGTTTTATGTGAGAGGGTGCCTATCCATGAGCAGGGCCCCACTGCAGCCTTCGGAACCTTTGTTCCGGGGTTGTTTGTGGTACAGCCAAACCATATACTCTTTAAATGCATTATAACCAAACGGTAAATGCTAACTTTGGGATGGCTGCACGGAAACATATTGTGTTTGGTGTCAAACACCTTGGAATCATACCCCCACACCTTCTATAGGGAGAGATATGACAGCACCGGTATACACGGTACCAGCTAACAGAGCGCTGGCATCACAAAATGGATGCTGCCAGCCACCGACACAAGTCTGCCCTCCTGCTTCTGAACGAAACTCCGGCAGGGGAGGCCTGGACAATAGGTTTCCTGTCACAGGGAGTTGTCACCACCTCCCAGACAGGCTTTAGTGTATTGGGGGTGGGTGGGTGCACTCCAAGAGGGCTTTGAAGTTCAGCACTGGGGGCACATTTGTTTTCCCTGTGCATAGTCCAGTTCAAACCGGCTGCAGGGGCTACCAGCCCCTGCTCTGGCGCGAAACTGGACAAAGGAAATGGGTGTAGCCACCCCTCTTTCCTGACCCTCCCATAGGTGGGTCCCTAGAGTTTGTCCAACCCCTTCCTTGGGGTATAAGAAAGGAACCCCTGGCTACAGAACTTTAGATTACACCCGGATGAAACTCTGATACTGAATCCTGGAACTTCAACTATCTACATTGAACTAGATGACTGAAGAATCTCCCTTGGAGTAAAGGAGTTACTCCCCTGCTTGGCAGGCACCAAAGACGCATCGGTCCGGTTTGCATCTCCAAAGCTCCCGCCGGACTCTGAAGAATTTTGCAACACAGGAGGTGGGTTTCCGTGGTCTCTGAGGTCGATCTGTGCACTCAGCAATTCTGAGGCCTGTATCCCTCGTGGAAAACCGTGCAACCCGAACCCCTGGACACCGCAACCATTTGCAGAAGCATCAGCTTTCCAACGACTTTTACAGCTGAGCTTTGGGTTACTGACCCCGAGCAGCATTTGCACCAAAGATTGCCCACCTTCACTCCACAAGTGTTCCGTGAGCAGGCCCTTTGTGTTTTCTCTCGATGTCCCTTTGCGATCCCTGGTCCGTCGACTGGTGGGTCTCTGTGAAGGTGACTAACTTTAATTGGGCTTACCTGGTTTCTCCAGACATGCCCTGACTCTCCATCGCTTGGGGAGTCCCCCGGACCTTGCCGGTCCGCACTGAAGCATCTTTTCTCTTCCTGCGTGGGTTGCTGTTGCCAAGGCTTGTTGGGTCCAATCCGGGCACTGACACCGCAGCACTCGACATCCTTCGTGGGACAGCTCGAATCCAGCTCCTGGTCGTCGTCGACGCCTGCTGGTCCTCGTGGCTGCAGAGTCAAGCTTCACCTCTTCGCACCTGAAACACTCGACATCGGTGGGCATTCGTCTATCGTGCCCCTGGTCACTGGCAAGTGACCCATATTCTGTCCCCTCTGCTTTCAGGTTCTTCTGATCTTCGATCCAGGCTTGGATCACACCGGACACTTCTCTCCTTCCCGGCAGCAGCACTTTGCAGCAGATCGCCATTGGAATCCACGACGATTCCTGACGCCATTTGACACCTATGCACCCGGCTTCCCTGGGTGAGGTAACTCTAGTACTACGGTGCTCCCGTGGGTGCTGGCCCTAGAACCCCCTAAGTCTAAAGGGGTTTGCTCAAAGTCCTCTCCGAAGTGTCCTTAACTTCTAAAATTCCAACCGCGACATTCCCATAGAATAGTACGGGACTTGCGGCTGTGTTCTCACACTGCACACGTCCCCCGTGGGTCTCCTGTGTCACTACCTTGGGTGGTTCCTTGGGGTCCCAGCGATTCTACATGCTCTAGGCACTGTCTAGTTAAATCGTGGTTCTTATACCACTTTCTTAATATATGGTTTGGTCCACCCCTAGGGCCCATTGTATATTGTGCTATTTACTGTCGTTTTAGAACTGTATTATTGTGTGCCTGGCTCTCTAATCTCATAAAGGGATTAGTAGAGTGTTTAGAAATAAATACATACATTTTATATATATATACCTTGCGTGGTTCTCCTTTCATTTAGTAATTCAGGAGGTTATAATCTGGTGAACCAAGCTGCTTTACACTCCTTCAAGACTTAGCCTGAAGGCTGCTCTCCGTAGCTACCACTAGGATAGCTTTCAATAAAGGTTGTCTTTAAACCTATCATTAATAAGGGTTGTTTGGACTGGTGCAAGGTGCCCACTATAACTAGTGGGCAGCATATGCCAGGCCAACTTCTCACACACGGTGTCCACTTTTTAAAGAGAAAAGAATTTATATTTAAAAACGTACTTACCTGAACGATATATCTGAAAGAGACACGTTAGTGATAGATTCCTTACCTTAGATTCCTTACCTTAGAATATCCCCAGGCATCAGTCTGGATCCGGAAAGTTTTTCGTCAGCAGTACCCCTGTGCGGAGGAAGGTGGCGTAGTGCGGCTCCGCGTCCGTCGCTGGCGCCGAGATGACGTCACAGAGACTACTTAGGCGCCACCCAAGCGTGCTGACGTCAGTTCTTTCTTTTTCTGCGCCAGCAAGCGCAGATCCGGTAAGAGCATGTACCCTAGTCATTTTTTGACTAAACCTTTTGACTTTTTGTCTTCCATTTTGAGTTTTGGACTCCTGGTGCCACGTAGGGATGCCTGGGTTTAAATCCTGCGGGGCTTGTCGCCGTATGATGTCGCCGACCCCCATGACGTCTGTCTCTACTGTCTGGGGCGCGACCATGACTCCCGGTCTTGTTCCGACTGGCTGGCCATGGTTCCGAAGGCCTTGCTGGAGCGGTCCCGCAAGCTGCTGGAGGCCCAGCAGTCGTCCCCGCGCCGTTTGAGGCCCAGGAGTCGTTCGAGGGACCTCGCGCGGAGCCATTGCCATCGCTCCTCGGGGTCGAAGTCTTCACACTCTGAATCGGGTAAGAGACGTCATAAGAAGAAGTCGAAGAAGCGTTTCTGCTCTCTGACGTCCCCCCGTCAGTCTCCGGACGCGGATGAGAGGGCCAGGGGTCCCACCCCCGCGGCTCCTTTGGAGCCTGTGAGTCCCGCGGCCTACCCACCTTATCCGGGTCTGTCGGCGACTCCTGCCCAGGTGCAAGCTTTTCTTGCTGCTATGGACCACCTTTTCAGGCCTCGGGCTCCCGCAGGCGTGCCTTCGGGCCCCATGGTCCTAGCTGAGGGCCCTCCCTTGCCGCTGGCTCCGCTGCTTGGACCGCCGGCGGCTCCAGTGTCGCAAGGTCCACTGCCGGAAGCTCCGGCGTCGCAGGGCCCTCGGCCGGCGGCTTCGGTCATGGCCCCGCCCGTGGCGGCGCTCCCGGCACCGCAGTGGGTTCAGTTTGTTCCACCACTTATCCCTTGCCCGGGTTCCTGGACAATTTTGTTCCTGGTTGGGACCCTAATTGGGACACGGAGCCGAACCAGCGCCGTTTGACCATTTATATTCCCATGTCCCTCCCCCACCGCTGCAGCCTGTTCCACGGGCAGTGGAGGAAGGGGACGACTGGAAGGGGTCTGAGGACCCTCTTGCATGGCAGTGCGGGTCGGAACAGGAATGGACAGAAGAGTTGGAGGATGCAGGTGGCCTTGACCTCTCATCTGAACCTGGTTTTCTTTCTCCTCCTGCTGTGGCTCTGGAGGAGGGCGCCACATACACTGTGGTGCTCCGTAGAGCAGCAGAGGCCCTTGACCTCAACCTGCCTACGGTGACCCTCAAAACTAATCTCACTGAAGTGCTTCAGCCGGCAGCAAGCTCTATGGTGCCCCTACTACCGTTCAATGAGACGTTAACGGACATATTGATGGGCCCCTTTTCTAGACCAGCCACGAGGGTTCCCGTGGATAAAAACGTGGCCAGGTGCCATCGCCTGACCCCGGGTGACCCTGCTTTTTTGACAACCCACCCTACCCCGGAGAGCTTGGTCATCCAAGCCTCCACTTCCCAAAGCGCATTCCCTACCGCCCCACTGGATAAGGAATCCAAGAAGCTGGAACAGTTCGGCAAGAAACTGTTTTCATCCGCCAGCTTAGGGCTGCGGTCGGTGAACCTCATGCCTCTTGAGCCGCTATTCCCACGCTGTATGGGAGACGGTTGCGCAGGTGCTGCCTCAGTGTCTGGAGGAGGTTCGGACAGTGCTTTCCTAAGCTGTTGCATAGGGGAAAGATGCAGCAAAGTTCGCCTTCAGGTGTGGACTGGACACCGCGGACTCGCTGGGTAGGGAGATTTCCAAAACAGTGGCCCTACGTCGCCACGCCTGGTTGCGGTCCACTGGTTTTTCAGGGGATATACAAAGTTCTCTTATGGACATGCCCTTTGATAGTACTCGCTTGTTTGGTGATAATGCAGATAGTGCGCTGGAGCGTTTAAAGGACTCACAGGTTACAGCCAGTCCCTTAGGTCTCTCCACCACGTGCCCGGCCACGTCTGCTTTTTGTTTCCTTCGTGGCCACGAAAGGGGTGCCCTGACACGTTCGTTCAGCCAGAAGCCTGCGCAGAGCCAACCTCTGTGCGGACGTGGTTCCCGCCGCGGCAGGACAGGGGGCCAGTGTGCGGGTCAGTCCACCACCGCAGCATCCACCTCAAAGCCTTCCTAATCTGAGCTTTGGGGCACGCCCCATGCCGGTGGGAGGCAGGATTCGCCATCACCTTCCTCACTGGCGTTTCATTACCTCGGACAGGTGGGTGCTGCAAATCGTCCGAAGAGGCTACTCCCTCCCCTTCGAGTCTGCCCCTCCAGCCATGCCACCTCAGTTCCACTGCATGTCGGGGGACCATTTTGCGCTTCTTCAGCAGGAAGTCACGGCCCTCTTGGCCGAGCCATCGAGCACGTACCTGGGCCAGAAGTAGGACGTGGTTGTTATTCCCACTACTTTCTGATCCCCAAGAAGGACAAAGGGGTCCTGCGTCACATCTTGGACCTCAGGAACGTCAACCGCTTCCTCCGGAAGAAGTTCAAGATGTTGACTCTAGCTCAGGTTTTGGCTGACCTCGACCCTGGAGACTGGATGGTAGCGTTGGACTTGCAGGACGTATATTTTCAAATCACCATCCTGCCGGCCCACTGGCGTTACCTGCTGTTCACGGTAGGCCACAAGCACTTTCAGTTTACCGTGCTCCCCTTCGGCCTTACCAGAGACCCTCGGGTGTTCACAAAAGTGATGGCGGTGGTCGCAGCTCATCTGCGCAGATCAGTGGTTCCAGTCTTCCAAATTTGACAGAGACTACTAGCCACAGATTCCTTCACGTAGAATTATCCCCAGGCATGAGACTGGATCCGCAAACTTTTTGCCATAGCATCCCTGCGCGCCAGGGGGCGGGGCGATACCACGTGACTCCGCCTAGGCGTCATCCGCGTACCTCACGTCAGCGAGGTCACCGGCGCGCCTACGTCAGTTTTTTCCTTTCCCACATGCAACGCGGATCCGGTCTTGCTACGGGCCTGTTTCGGGACCTTTTCTCTTCATCATTGTCCTTCTCTTGGTGGAACAGTGTGCGAATGCCGTCGGACTTCAAAGCTTGCACGTTGTGTTGGCGTCTTTGTCGGCGACGGACCCTCATCGCATTTGTATGTGGTGTTTGGGGGAGGATCACGGCACCACGGATTGTGAGGCGTGCCAACAGTTGAAGCCAAAGTTCTCTTGCCGCGTCTCTCCAGGTCGACCTCCTCCCCTCGATCGGCAGACGGCTTCAGATACAGCCGTGGTCGTAGTCATCGCCCTTCCCTGATGTCGCGAGAGTGCCACTCACCGGTGGGTAAGTGTCGCAGTTTGTCCCTGGGGGCCGGGTTTCGGCCTGCCGGGGGCGTGGACTCTCCGCGGTAGATGCGGCCCCGCCTGTCCTCCTACCCACCGTCTCCCGGTGATGGAGCGTCGAGAGTCCAGATGGAGACACCACGGCGTCTCTGCCTCGCCGCAAACTCCTGCGGTAGTCCCTGTGGTGTCGCGTGAGGTCGCCGGGGCTCGAGTCGCATCCCCGAGCCCCTCGACAAGGTGTCTTAGACCGAGGTGACGGCGCTACGGCGCTGGCAGCTGCTGGACCGGGCGGCGCCACAGAGTTCGTTGGACTCTTCTCGTCCCGCTTCGGGTCGAGGTTAGGCGCGACCCCCTCGCCCTCCTCCGGGGCTTTCTCGTCCCTCCATGCAGGCGGCTGCTTCGTTGGAGGGCAGTCTGAGGTTGGGTCGGCCCTGGCGGCGCCGCATGGCTCGCCGGACCACCTCTGTCGTATACTGGGCCGAGGCTGGCGGAGGGCTTCGTGTTGCAGATTAGTCTTCGGACACTCCCTCTTCTCCAGAGGCTGCCTGCATATTGGTGTCGGCCTCCCCGGAGACTGGCCGCCGAGTGGTGTCTTTTTCACCGGCATGGTCGAAGGGTGGCTGAGGCCGCAGTGTTCGCCAGAGGAGCGGCAGGTCCCCCATTCCTCGGCTTCTCCTACCTTCTAGGTATGGCCCCTGCCCGTTCTGCTTGGCTTGGGGGAGGACCACCTTAGTCTGCAGCCGTCGCCCATGGAGGAGCTGCTTTCTCCGCCGACGGGCCCTACAGAGGCGGGTGCGGCCTTTGCTCACGCGGTGTCCACGACGGTGGATATTCTGCGCATGGGTGACCCGATTGCTCGTTTTCCGACGGATCATCTCTTGGAGGTTCTCCACCAGGGCTCTGGTGGGAGGGAGATCTTCGTCCCTGACGGGGGCTTGGGGGCGTCCTGCCGCAGTGGATCCGGTGCCTCAGCACCCTCTACATCGACACCTTCCGGCGCCGCGTGACCCTGCGTGTCTCTCCCTCCACCCCTCTGCCGCCAGTCCTCTTTTGCGGACTGCCTTTCCCGCCCTGCTGCCGCTGTTGACTCCGCCCTCCCGGGAGGCCCGCTGGCTGGACTCTTGGGAGCGCAACATGTTTGCCTCGACCAGTGCGGTCCTGCGGGCCCTGAACACCTTGTGTGTCCTGGCTAGGGCCTCCTCTTGTCTGTGGGACTCAACCGAGTCCTTGGGGTCCGCAGCTTCTCAGGAGACTGTTCAGGCGGACTTACGGCGTCATGCGTTGGATGGCCGGGAGCTAGCGGCGTTTATTCTTTACTCCGCTCTAGACATCTCGGAGGTGCTGGGCCGGGCCATGGCTTCCTCCATTGTTCTCCGTCGCCATGCTTGGCTTCGGGACGGCGTCTTCCCCGAAAATAATCGGGAACGGCTCATTGATCTCCCGTTTGATGGTAGCCTGTTGTTCCATGCCCCAGCTGACTCCGCCATCCAAAGGTTCCTGGCGGGGCTTCGTCCTCCTCCCCCTTATACTTCTCCGCCTCCTCCTCCTCCTCCTCCTCCTCAGTGATTAAGGAGTTGAGCTGGTTCTGGTCCTTCTTGGGACAGTCGCTCTTGCGGTGCCGTGTGTTTTCTGGCCATTGAGTCCTCCTTGTGGGGACTTTGGCAATGTTGGCTGCTGGACGGCCCTTGTTCGCTGTGTTTCTTGCTAGAACTGTTGCGCAGACTGGGCCCACAGATTAGGCCTTCTGTTTTTCTTTGGGCTGATTGTCAAGCCGTTCACGTGGTGTTTTCCCTGTGGCTCTTTTGTTTTTACTCTGTTGCGGAAGTTCTTCCAAAGAGGGTTCCCATTGCTTGCACTCTGCTGGGGAGTTCTGGTGGCCCTTTGGTGCCTGTTCTCCGTGGCGTTTCTGTATGTTGCTTTGCTTCTTGAGGGCGTGTACGCGGCCCCTCGTGGGGGTGTGTCTAGCCCTTTCCTCTTCTCCCTTCTTTGGATCATTCTGTGCCCTCCCTTGTCAGGTGTTGCCCACTCGGTCTTCCTGGGTCCCTGAGCTACTTTTTCTAATCTGGCGGCTTGTCTGTTAGCGCCGCTCTGGTTGTCCTGTTGCCTTTCATCTGGTGTGGCTTAGCCTTCTTTTCCCTCGTTTCCTTGGGCCCTCTGGGCTCCCCCCCTGGCTTTGGGGGGAAGCTTATTGTCTTGAAATGGTGTGGGGTACTTCGGCCTCTCTGACCTGGCCCTTGGTTCCTCTATTGCGAGTGTGCGCCCCCCCCCTCTTTTCTTCTTCCCCCATCCTTCTGGGGTCGGTTGTGTTCTGCTTGCGGGGGCTCCTCTTGCCTGGGAGGGGCCGGGTTATTGCCCGGTCCGCAGGTCTTGTCCCCTGTGTGACCCTCTGTCCTGTTATGGCTGGGGGGGGGGGGGGGGGGTCCTTTCGCAGACCCTCCTTTCCCGTGGGTATTTATTTATTTTATTTTATTTTCGAGATTTTTATTGCGCAAACAAATACCCGAAGGTGTCTCGGCGCATGTGGCGGATAGAGAGACCGAGCAGCAGGCTTACTGGTTGAACAACCATGTCTTTAAGAGCCTACGAAAGCTCATCAGTATTGCTAGGGTATCTATTCTACGTGAAGGAGTCTGTGGCTAGTAGTCTCTATCAGATGTACTAGTTACTTACCTTCGAAAACGATGTATCTGGTAGAGACGATA
The DNA here is from genome assembly GCF_964204655.1 of Triturus cristatus. NCBI lineage: Eukaryota > Metazoa > Chordata > Amphibia > Caudata > Salamandridae > Triturus > Triturus cristatus. Next base: position 501,499,110 of record NC_140593.1, read on the forward strand.
CTAGCTGCAGATTCCTTCATGGGCCGCCCTTCCTCCCCGTTATGCGAGGACCCATGGGTTGGTCTCGGCACTCGCCTCCTGGTGGGGGGGGCTGTCTCTTGTGAGTGCATTCCTTTGCTCTTGGCGGGTTGCTCAGTCTTGTTGCTGTTCCTTCCTCCCCTTGGTTCTATGGAGGATGGGGTTATGGTGCTCCTGTACCCCGCTACTCGGGCTGCTCCAGGTTGGGGGGGGGGGGGGGGGATTACCTTCAATCTCAGCCCTCCCTCCTTCCTCTTGCTGCTGGGGGTCCCTGCCCCTCTGCCGTCCTCTGTCTGGGGGTCACCTGGCCATGCCATGCCCTTGTTGTTGTTGTTGTCTTGTCCTGTCTGTTCTGGGGCTGGCTCCCTTTCCCTATTTCCAGGTGGGGCTTGTAGGCCTGCTACAGGTGTCCTGCCTTTACATGTGTTCCCTGTCTCCGGGGGAGGGGGTGGGGAGGCGGTTACATGCTGGCAGGGTGGCTGCTCAGGGCTCTGCTCTGTTCTTTATTCCACCCCTGCCTTTGGCGGCTGCAGCGTTGCACCGCTCCTTATGGTGTCGCTTGTCTCCATTCTTTGTTTCTACTCTTTCGCACACTGTTCCCCTGCTTCCACAGTTTGCCTGGTGGCTCCGCGTTGCGGCGCGTAAAAGTTCTCCGAAAAAAACTGACGTAGGCGCGCCGGGGTGGGGCTTATGTGACCTCGCTGACGTCACATAGGCGGACAACGCCTAGTCGGAGTCGTGTGGAATCGCCCCACCCCCTGGTGCGCAGGGATGCCATGGCAAAAAGTTTCCGGGTCCAGTCTCACAATCTGCGTCTAGATTCGTCTCTACCAGATACATCGTTACCGAAGCTAAGTAACTCGTACATCTGGACGACTGGTTGTTGAAGGGGGGCTCGCCCCAGGCAGTAGTCTCCCACCTCCAGACTACGGCCGACCTCCTGCTTTTGCTGGGGTTCTCTATCTAGTCGCACCTGAGTCCCTCTCAGATGCTCCCCTTCATCGGAGCGGTTCTGGATTCAATGCAGTTTTGGGTTTATCCTTCCGAGCAGCGAGACCGGGATATTCAGGCGATGATTCCAATCTTTCAGCCTCTATCCCAGGTTTCAGTCAGGATGACCCTCCTGCTCTTGGGCCTCATGACCTCCTGCATCCTTCTAGTGCAACATGTCAGATGGCATATGCAGGCTCTGCAATGGGACCTGATGTTCCAGTGGGCACAGCATCAGGGCATCCTGTCTGATCACGTCCAGATCTCAGAGGGCACTGCACGACAATTGCAGTGGTGGCTCACGAATCGCGATTGGGTCAATGGCGCGTCCCTCCTGGGATGGGGCGGCCATAAGGGAGAGGCGGAGATCAGAGGCCTCTGGTCTCCGGCGGAGTACCCGCTCCACATCAACCTTCTGGAGCTTCGGGCTATCCGACGCACTGAAGGTGTTCCTTCCCTCTGTCCGGGGAAGTGTAGAGCAGGTGTTCACAGACCGCACCACCGCCATGTGGTACTGTAACAAACAGGGCGGGATGGGGTCGTGGACCCTATGTCAGGAGGCTCACCGCCTCTGGACATGGCTGGAACATCAAGGCATTACCTTGGTGGTTCAACACCTGGCAGGTTCTCTGAACGCCAGGGCGGACGAACTCAGACGCCGGTGCATGCTGGATCACGAATGCCATCTGAACTCTGACGTGGCGCAAGGTATCTTTCTGCAGTGGGGGGAGCCTTGGTTAGATCTATTCGCCACCCAAGAGAACGTGCAATGTCTTCAGTTCTACGCGTTGGAATTTGCAAGGCGCCACTCGCTTGTTGACACTTTTCGTCACAAGTGGAGCTGCGGTCTGTTGTACGCCTTTCCGCCTATACCACTTCTGTCCAGAGTGCTGAAGAAGATTCGGCGCGACCGGGCCCAAGTCATCCTTGTGGCTCCTGATTGGGCATGAAGATACTGCTATCCCGAGCTACTCAGCATGGTTATCGATCCCCCCTATCCGACTGCCTCTTCTGGAGGATCTTCTGTCGCAGCAGCAGGGGACAGTCCTCCACCCGAACCTGTCCAGACTCCAACTCCATGCGTGGAGATTGAGCGGCGACAGTTGACCGCTTTCGACCTTCCTTCCGAAGTCTGTGATGTCATTCTGGCAGCCAGACATCCCTCCACTAAGACGGTATACGCCTGCCGGTGGAACAAATTTGTGGCATGGTGCACAGCAAAGCCTGTGGATCCCCCTTCTGCCCCTCTTTCCAAGGTTCTTTTGTTCCTTCTCTCTTTGGCCCAGCAGGGCTCTGCTCTGGGCACTATCAAGGGTTATCTCCCGGCCATTTCCGCCTTTCTAAGGCTTCCAGATCAGCCTTCTCTTTTTAAGTCCCCTGTTGTTAACCGCTTCCTGAAGGGCATTACACACACGTTTCCTCCCGTGCCTTTCATAATGTCTCAATGGGACTTAAATCTTGTCTTGACTTATCTGATGTGTGCTTCCTTTGAGCCACTACATAACTGTCCTTTATGTCTTCTCACTCTAAAGACTGCTTTCCTGGTAGCAATCACCTCTGCCAGAAGAGTGAGTGAGCTCCAGGCTCTGTCTTCTAAACCTCCTTTTCTCTCTGTTCATCCGGACAAGATGGTTTTAAGGACTCGCCCTTTTTTCTTACCAAAGTTTGTCACGCCCTTCCACATCGGCCAGACCATGATTTTGTCTACCTTCTTTCCGCCTCCTTCAAAAGAGGAAGAGAGGCTCCACCGTCTGGACCCAAAACGTGCGCACTCGTTTTATCTGAATCGCACACAACAGTTACGGGTGAATGACCAACTTTTTGTTGGTTACGTGGGTGCCAAAAAAGGTCTGGCTGTGCACAAACGGACCATCACTCGGTCGGTCGTTCTGTGCATCAAAGCATGTTACTCGTTGGCTAAGAGAGCCTCCTGTGTGGCTGCGTGCCCATTCTACCCGGGCAACAGCAGCCACTACTTCCATGGGACGCGGCGTCCCCTTGCAGGACATCTGTCAGGCAGCTATGTGGGCCTCTACACATGTCTACCAAGCGTTATTGCCTTGACAGTCAAGTCCAGAGAGACGGGTTCTTTGGCCGTTCTGTTCTCCGGGACTTTATGATATGATCTTGTTTGCAGACCCACCACCGTGGTTGGTATTGCTGGGTATCTATTCTTAGGTAAGGAATCTATCACTAACGTGTCTCTTTCAGATGCACAAGTTACTACTTGTGTAACGATATATCTGTAAGAGACATTAGTTAGTGATAGATTCCTTACCGCCCCACCCATCCTCCCTGTTCTGCAAACTGATTTCTAGGGTTAAGATCATGTCTTTCAGGGTCCTAGTTTCATAGCACCAGTGGTCGGTTTCTTGCATGACTCTGCGTTCCTGGTGCGGAAAGTCATGTACAGAACTGACGTTCGCACGCATGGGTGACTCCTAAGTAGTCTCCGTGACGTCATCTCGGCGCCTACGACGGACGCGGAGCTGCACGACGCCACCTTCCGACGCGCAGGGGTACTGCTGACGAAAAACTTTCTGGATCCAGTCTGACGCCTGGGGTTATTCTAAAGTAAGGAATCTAAGCTAAGGAATCTATCACTAACTAATGTCTCTTACAGATATATTGTTACACAAGTAGTAACTTGTGCTTCTCTGCTGTCTAAACATATATAATGATACTTGCTATTTTCATAAATTGGTGTGGGTCTCCTTCTTGAGTTGTGGTGTAATTTATTAATTATTGTGTGTATTTGCAAATGTCTTGTTCTCCTCCTTGTTAAGCCTAAGGCTGCTCAACCACACTACCCCCTAATTGAACACTTTGGGTTCGTATAGCAAGCCCCTGTCCATTCATAAGGGAACCCCTGTTCTTATTGATATACCACAAGAAGTGCCAGCTTTCTACACGTTTTCTTCTGCTAGTGTGATATTGCAGTAAGTTAATGCTTTTTGCTTACTCCGTACTTGTACACATGCCCTGTGGAACATGGCCAGTAAGAACTGGCTGGCAGTCCCCCAGGACCTTGGGGCCTCTTTGGCTCAAACAATTCATGATGGACAAACAACAGCCAATATGTTCTCCATGTGAGTCTAGATACTACTGATTGCTTGGGACGGGCAGTGGGGTACTGTTGTTCTTCATGACATGTTGATGCGCTTCACAATATTTTCCAGTGATGTACAGGCCTCCCTCATGGTTATGGCCTTTGTTGGGTGAAAGCTTTTTAGGTGATAAGGCAAATTCTCCTTATGAATGCTTTAAGGAAAGCAGAACGTCTCACACTCCTTGCGTCTGTTAGCCCCTGCATAGCAGTGTCCACACCAATTCAAAAAGTTAATAGGCTATGCCAGAGGTCTTGTGCATATTCTTGCAGTACAGCAGCGCCCTAGTCCTTTCCAGTCTGTGGACAGGGATCGCAGGCAGAGCGCAGGCCAGCAGTACTGCCTATTCTCTTTCCCTGATTTAACAGACACCCAGTCACTTTAGTTTACCCTTAGAGGAACATACCCATCCAATGGACTGCAGGATCCATAATTTCCTCCCGGTTTGGCAATCCATCACATCATACAGATGGGTCTTACAAATCGTTTGACATGTCTTTGCCCTGACTTTTCTTTTTGGCCCGCCAAATATTCCCACCGCATCAGAGAAAATTTCAGAACAGCTATCCATTGTGCAGCAAGTGGTGTGAGCGTTTCTCTCCAAGTGTTCTATTGAGAATGTACAAGACCTGAAAAAAGGAGAAGGCTGAAAACTCTCACTATTTTCATGTGCTGATCATGAAACTATTTAATTGTGTTAGTTACTAAGTATGCAGTACCAACAGAAAACAGAGCCATGCCAGTATATCCACATGCATTATTTTACAACAGCCTTCAATGTTTAATTGACCTATCCACGTTGGGAATATCTGAAAGAAACACGTTAGTTATAGATTCCTTACCTTAGAATTACCCCCAGGCATCAGACTGGATCCGGAAAGTTTTTTCGTCAGCAGTACCTCTGTGGGTCAGAAGGTGGCGTCGGTCAGCTCCGTGTCCGGCGTCTGCGTCGTGGTCGCCGGTATGACGTTGCGGCAGCTATTTAGACACCACCCTCGCGTGCTGACATCAGTTCTTTCTTTTTCCACGCCAGCCAGCGCAGATTCGGGAAGAGCGGTACCTCAGTCAATTTTTGACTAAATTTTTCTCAACTTTTGTCGACTGTTTTGAGTCTCCGACTCCGAAAAGGTGCACAAGGGATACCCAGGTTTCAAGGCCTGCGGTTCCTGTAACCGACTGATGTCAGTGACGGATCCGCACTGCATCTGCCTCTTTTGCCTGGAGCGCGACCACGACCCCAAGTCGTGCTCCGACTGCCGGTCGATGGCACCGAAGGCTTTGCAGTAGCGGTCCCGAAAGCGGCTTGAACACCGGCAGTCGGCTCCGTGCTGTTTGAGGTCCCGGTCGAGAGGGAGGTCGAGGGACTGGTGGCGGAGCCACAACCCTTCTGGTTCGAAATCAAAGTCTTCGCACATGGGTTCGGGTAAGTCGAAGAAGTTGAAGAAGCATCGTCGCTCTTAGACTTCTCCTTGTCGGTCAGCCGATCCGACTAGGTCCGCGGGTGGTGCCCCTTCTGCCTCTCCGTGCGCGGAGCCCGAAAGGTCGACTCTGAGTTTCCCTCCCTTTCTGGGAGCCAGAGCGACTCCCGCCCACCTTCGTACGTTCTACGAGGTGATGCATTCCATCTTTGGGCAGACCAACCCCGTTGGTGCGCCTTCGGGCCCCGCGGACTCGGTAGGGGGGGGGATAGGTCTTCGCTGCCAGCGGCTCCAGCCCCGGCGCCGCAGACCCCCCTTGGATCCAGCCCTGGATCTGGATCGGCGCCGGTTGACCTCGTTACGCCTCCACCAGCACCGCTTCCGACGGCACCACTACCGCGTTAGACGCCGGCCTCCATGGCAACATGGACAAGGAGCCGGACCAGCGTCGTCCGTCGCCGCATCCGGCGCCGGGTTGGGTTTTTGTGCCCCTGTTCACTCCTGGGGTCCTTTTTCAACCACAATGGCACCCAGAGGATGAGGAGGAGGACTGGGAGGGGTCAGGTGACCCTTTGACTGACCAATTGGACAATGAGCAGGACTGTAGAGAGGAATTGGGGGATGCCAGTGGTTCAGGCATCTCCCCTGACCTTGGCATGTTGTCTCCTCCTATGGAGGAGAGTGTAGTGGTGTCGCGTAGGGCGGCCGAGGCTCTCAACCTTGAGCTTGCTACGGTGGCGGTCAGTAGTTAACTCCTGACTGAGGTGCTTCAACTGGCTGCGAGCTCTTCTGAGCCCCTGCTGCCGTTTAATGAGGCCCTCACAGACGTCCTTTTGGGCACGTGGTCCAGGCCCAACACGGGGGCTCCCGTGGACAGGATGATTGCCCGACGTCCCTGCCCAGCTCAGGGCGACCCCACTTTTCCCCTCCCAACATCCCACCCCTGAGAGCTTGGTAGTTCAAGCCTCCAGTTCCAAGAGCGCCTTCCCTACCGCCGCACCGGAAAGGGAATCCAAGAAGCTGGACCACCTTGGCAAGAAAATTTTCTCTTCCGCCGGCTTAGGACTGCGGTCCGTAAACACCGCATGTCTCTTGGGCCGTTATTCGCACTCAATGTGGGATAAGGTGGTGCAAGTTCAGCCTCAGTGTCCGGAGGAGGCCCGGGCAGTGCACTCCCAGGCTATTGCCGACAGGAGGAATGCAGCAAAGTTTACGATGCGTTGTGGGCTGGACACCGCCGATTCTCTGGGTATGACCATTTCAACGTCGGTAGCGCTTTGTCGCTATGCCTGGATGAGGTCCACTGGCTTTTCAGGGGATGTCCACAACACCTTGATGGGCATGCCCTATGATGGCCGTCGCCTTTTTGGCGACAAAGCAGACAACGCTCTAGAGTGCTTCAAGGACTCACGGGCTACGGCCAAGTCCTTGGGTCTCTCCACCTGTCTGGCGCGGTCTGCATATCGCCCCATTCGTGGCTACAGAAGGAGTGCCCCGCTACGTCCCACCCAGGGCCACAGGCCGCAGCAAGTTACCCAGCCTTTGCACGACCGGGGATGTGGATCCGGGGGCCAGTGGGCGGGCCAGTCTATTTCTCTCTCTCTCTCTCTCACGCCCCCCCCACCCCCCCCCCCTCCTGCAGCCTCTAAACCTTCCTAGTCCGACATTTCAGGCCCAGCAAACACCAGTGGGCGGCAGGATTTGCCATTATCTCCCCCCACTGGCGCACCATCACGTTGGACAGGTGGGTTTTGCAGATAGTCAGAAGGGGCTACTCCCTCCCCTTCGAGGCTACCCCTCCAGCCATGCCACCGCAATACCACCGCATGTCGGAGGATTACCTGGCACTTTTCCAACAGGAAGTTGCTGCTCTCTTGGCCAAGGGAGCCATTGAGCAGGTTCCTGCCCCAGAAGTAGGTAGTGGTTGCCATTCCCACTACATTCTGGTGCCCAAGAAGGACAAGGGCCTGTGTCCTATCTTGTATCTCGAGGACGTGAACTGCTTCCTCCGGAAGAAGAAGTTCAAAATGTTGACCCTGGCTCAGGTCTTGTCTGCCCTCGACACTGAAGACTGGATGGTAGCATTGGACTTGCAGGACGCTTCTTTTCACATCCCCGTCCTGCCGGCCCACCGGCGTTACCTGTAGTACACGGTAGGCCATGAGCACTTTCAGTTTACCTTGCTCCCCTTTGGCCTTACCAGCGCCCCTCGGGTGTTCACGAAAGTGATGGCGGTGATCGCAGCTCATCTGCGCAGATCAGGTGTTCCAGTTTTCCCCTATCTCGACGACTGGTTGTTGAAGGCAGGGTCACCTCAGGCAGTCGTCTCCCACCTCCAGACTACGTCCGACCTGCATTCGCTGGGGTTCTCCATCAACGTGTCGAAGTCACACCTGACCCCCTCTCAGAAGCTCCTCTTCATCGGAGTAGGTCTGGACACGACACAGTTTCGGGTTTCACTCCTGAACAGATAGTCCGGGATATTCGAGCTATGATTCCGATCTTTCGGCCTCTATCTCGTGTTTCAGTCAGGATGACCCTGAGGCTGCTGGGCCTCATGGCCTCCTGCATCCTGCTGATCATATGTGGGCTCTGTAGTGGGACCGGGACCTGAAGTTCCAGTGGGCGCAGCATCCGGGGAATCTGTCCGATTGCGTGGTGGCTCACGAACCAGGATTGGGTCAGCGGCATATCCCTCTCCCTTCCCCAACCAAAACACACAGTGGTGACAGACGTATCTCTTCTGGGGATGGGGTGCCCACATGGGAGAGGCGGAGATCAGAGGCCTCTGGTCTCCGGTGGAGTCCGAGCTCCACATCAACCTTCTGGCGATCCGTCTTGCACTAAAGGCATTCCTTCTCTCTGTCCGGGGACGAGTAGTGCAGGTGTTCACGGACAATACCTCCGCCATGTGGTACTGCAACAAACAAGGCGGGCGGGGTCGTGGACCCTATGTCAAGATGCCCTCCGCCTCTAGAAATGGCTGGAACATCAGGGCATATCCCTGGTGGTTCAACACCTGGCAGGTTCACTGAACGCCAGGGCGGACGAACTCAGCCGCAGGTGCATGATGGATCACGGAGGTGGTGCAAGGTCTCTTTCAACAGTGGGGAGAGCCTTGGTTAGATCTATTCGCCACCAAAGAGAACGCGCAATGTCAGCAATTCTGTGCGTTGGAATTTCTAAGGCGGCACTCACTCGGTGACACTTTCATCACGAGTTGTAGTCTGTTGTACGCCTTTCCGCCTATACCACTTCTGCCCAGAGTGCTGAAGAAGATCCGGCGCGACCGAGCCCAAGTCATTCTTGTTGCTCTGGATTGGGCACGAAGAGTCTGGTATCCCGAGCTGCTCAACATGGCCATCAATCCTCTGACACGTCTGCCACTTCAGGAGGATTTTCTGTCGCAGCAGCAGGGGACGGTCCTCCACCCGAACCTGTCCAGTCTCCACCTCCTTGCGTGGAGATTGAACGGCGACAGTTGACGTCTTTCATCCTGCCTCCCGAAGTTTGTGATCTTGGCACTAGTACACACAAAAGAGTACACCAGAAGGAGTAGGGAGTAATAAAATAGATTTATATTGCGTGATGGCACGTGCTGTATGTGCTAATACTGCCCTCAGACAGATGTGTGACATGCTTCATCATTGGGCTGCTTACAAAACACCCCGGCGTAGCCACGCACGGGATGGAGCAATAGGGTGGGGAAAGACAATACAACACAGACACACAAAATAATTGTATAGTTATTTGGAACAACGGTAGTGAAAGTGCAGTGTAGTGAGTTAAAACTAGCTCGGAAGTGTCACTGTGCCTAAGACTTTATTCCTGGACCTTTCGGCCAGAGTTAAAAACGTGAAGGATGGTGGTGATTGGGAGATACTATATGCTCCTAGCACCCCTCCTTTACTGCCAGGTGGTCAACAAGTTTCTGCCGTAAGTGTATGCCCCTTGTCACGCCGGCCTTCCTCAGGACTCTACCTGTCCCAGTACGTTCATACTCTCACCTCCAATTGAGATAAGAGGGTACCTTAAAACCAGTTCCTTCCGTGTTGAGTACTTTCCTCTGGCAAGTCATTGTAATACTAAAACGGTAGGAAAAGAGAATACCGGTAGGAAGAAACAACCAGTTAGGAGTAGTAATCTTCTCCAAGTATATGCAACTTTATGTTAAAAGTTTCGTACATACAAAAGTACATCCCGGGGTGTCATTCATACCACACGGAAGAGCTATGGTGTCTGCCCCTCCTATTATCACGAATGCCAAAAGTGGAGGCCAAAAATACCTGAAAGATGAATGATTGATTATATCTACAAATAAAAGTATCTCCAGCAAATGTAACGATCAGGCTATCATCCAAACAATCAACTCCGCTGCCCAGTAGGGGTCCGGTGTGTGTCTACTCACCGAGTTTACCCCTATTTTGGATTAGATCTGGCGGCGGGCCAGGCATCCCTCCACTAAGACGGTATACGCCTGCTGGTGGAACAAATTTGTGGCATGGTGCACAGCAAAGCCTGTGGATCCCCTCTCTGCCCCTCTTTCTGAGGTTATTTTGTTCCTCCTTTCTTTGGCCCAGCAGGGCTTTGCTCTGGGCACTATCAAGGGCTATCTCTGCCATCTCTGCCTTCCTTCGGCTTCCAGATCAGCCCTCTCTTTTCAAGTCCCCAAATATAAGTAGATTGCTGGAAGACATAACTCACCTCTTTCCTCCCATTCCTTTCGTTATGCCTCAGTGGGACTTGAATCTTGTTTTAACCTATTTAATGTGCGCTCCCTTTGAGCTGCTTCACAACTGTGCCTTGAGGCTTCTTACGTTCAAAACTGCTTTCGTGGTTGCCATCACCTCTGCAAGGAGAGTGAGTGAGCTCCAGGCTCTTTCCTTTTAGCCTCCTTTCTTATCTGTCCTTCCGGACAAAGTGGACCTTAGGACTCGTCTATCCTTCCTGCCCAAGGTTGTCACTGCCTTTCACATCGGGCAGACCATCACTACCCACTTTCTTTCCGCCACCGCATCCCTCGAAAGAGGAGGAGAGGCTCCACCGTCTGGACCCAAAACGGGTGCATCCTTTTATCTGGATCACACCAAACCGTTTCGGGTGGATGACCAGCTCTTTGTTGGGTATGTGGGTGGAAAGAAAGGTTGTGTCGTACACAAACGAACCATCTCCCGATGGGTTGTTTTGTATATTAAGGCTTGTTATTCTTTGGCAAAGAAGGAGCTTCCAGTGGGGCTGCGCGCTCATTCTACCCGGGCGACAGCAGCAACTACTGCTCTTGGAAGAAGCGTTCTCAATGACATCTGTCAAGCAGCTACGTGGGCCTCGCTGCACATATTTACAAAACATTACTGTCTTGACCGTCAGGTCCGGAGAGACAGATTCTTTGGCGGTTCTGTTCTCCAGGACTTCCTGGTATAAGATTAGTTCGCAGACCCACCTGAAGGGTTGGTATTGCTGGGGTATCGATTCTAAGGTAAGGAACCTATAACTAACTTGTTTGTTTCAGATGAACAAGTTACTTACCTTTGGTAACAATATATCTGTAAGAAACATTAGTTATAGATTCCTTACCGCCCTCCCCCCCCCCCCCCCATCCTCCCTGGAGCCTGGATTGGCTGTATGATCACACATAGGCTGGGCATGACACAAAACACCTCCTCTTCCCCCCTGACCACTCTCCTCCAGCTGTCGTTCACGGTGATCCTAAGCAGCGGAAACTGGCGTTTGACAGACCTCAATCCTCTGATACCCTGAGCCCGCACCCACCGACGACATGGGTTGCTCTGACCTGAGCCAGTGTTTGTGTGTGGACACTATCATGGCATAAGTGAGTGCAGGCTTTCGCGCCATGGATGGTAGATTTGTCTCCCTTGCTTGATACCTTTGTGGGGCAGTTGGACGGACACACCACCCGGCTGGATGCGACTGGGGGGAGGGTTTCGGGTCTGGAGGAAGGGGCGACCCCGGGTCTGGAGGATGGGGTGACCCCTGGTCTGGAGGATGGGGTGACCCCGGGTCTGGAGGATGGGGCGACCCCGGGTCTGGAGGATGGGGCGACCCAGATCGCTAAGCACCTAGACAAACTGGAGAGACTGGAAAACTGTGGCAATCAAGTTTGAGGACTTGGAGGCAAGGGGTTGCCACAATATTTTGCGTATCCTGGATGTAACGGTGACCACCTATACCAGGCAAATGGATTTTTTTTTCGAACTGCTACTATCCGATCTCCTAGGCCGACAGCACTTCAGCCCCACCTTCGTGATGAAAAGTGCACATTACTCCCTAGGCTGCACCCCAACCCGGGCCTTCGCTCCTAGATCCATCATCACCAGATTGCTCAATTTTCGCGACCATGACATCGCCCTCAAGCTTGGGCGCGAAACTGGCCCACTTCGTTGTTAGGTTAACGAGATCGCTTTATTCCCTGATTTTACCCAGATGGTGCAGGACGCGCGCCACAAGTTTGTCGACGCAAAATCCTCCCTCAAGAAACTGGGACTCTGCTATGGCATGCTATATCCAGGAAGGCTCAGGGTGTATGTGAACGGGAAAGCCCGCTTCTTCGACACACCAGCAGCTGTCCAAGATTTTTGCAAACAGTACTCCAGCGCACGAGGGACACACGACTCACGAGTGGTCCACTCCAGACTGTCGAATTCCAGTGTGGACCCTTTCCCCTCTGGCTGAGATGCTCTCTGTCTGACCTGCATGGCTGGCCGGCTGTTTTCCCCATGTTGGCGCCGTTCTGGGCTCCTCAGCACATGGCACAGCGCTGGACCAGACACCTCTACCCTTCCCTCTGGACCCATTTCACACTAAGTTGTTTCTTGATCCACACTTCTGCCCTGGGACACCACCGTGAGAATATTTCTCCTTCTCCAGCACCTATTCCAGAGGGGTCTGCATTATATTTTATAAAAATGTCCCCTTTTGCCCAGCTTCTTTGATTTTTCACGAACATGGACAATCCGCTTTGGTAACAGGGACACTGGCGGGCAACTTGACCCTTTTGGCAAATATTTATGTGCCAAACATTGACTCCTCTTAATTTTTCCAAACGATACACACACAACTTGCCAAATTGGACTTTGACCATCTCATATTGGGGGGGGGACGATCTTAATCTATTAATGAATCCGTCTTGTGAGTCAACAGCTAGTGCTCCAATTGGTAAACAGCGTTCCCTCCGAGGTCCTGCAAGACATCTGGACTATTTATACTCTCCACGACGCCTAGTGTCTAAAAGGCACCTCATCGCTGGTGTACACCCACGACTCTGCCCCACATGCCACCTGGACATGATTGGGCCCGTGGCTGCAGTCAGTTCACCACCTAACGCGCACACTCTCTGATCACACCCCTATGCTAGCCACTTTCCTCATTCCATTCGGAGGTGCTCGCGACCGTCCTTGGCGATTCTCCATGATGACACGTTGTTCTGCTCCACTTTGCAGGAATCGATCTTGGAACAATTTAGACTGAATGAGGGCTCATGACCACACTCTGGAAGGCTTTTAATGCCTACACCAGAGGCATTTGTATATATCAACAGTCTGGGGTGTTGTGGGAGATCCATAGGGAATTGACGCGGGTGGAGAATGCAAACATAAGTGTAGGAAGCTGGCTGTGTATATACTATACCAAAATGAGGTATAGTGTGCACAGAGTCCAGTGGAACCCCAAAGGTACGCAGAGATAAAAGTAGATAGCACCTTACTCTCTATTTGTGGTAGTGTGGGCGAGCAGTAAGGCTTTATCAGAGGGTAGTGCTAAGCATTTGTCGTACACACTCAGGCAGCAAATGATGTCATACACTCAAAGACTGAACACAGACCAATTTGTTTGTATAAAAAATATTATTTAGTTATATTTTTTTTCTAGAACCAAGCAAGCCTGGTAAAGGTAAGTGAAATTGGTACTTTTCAAGGCAGATTGAACAATGCAAGCATGCTGAAGGAAAATGACTTTTGTTACAGGTCTGTAAATACTTTCAATGCAGTGGAAATTACTGTTAGATTACTATTGATTACTTTTCAGATTACTTTATGGATTACTTCTTCTACTCCGTGTGATATGCGTAGATATCACGCTGGGACATTTCCTAGAGAAAAGGTAAGTAAAGCAGTTTTTTGATATTTGCAGTTTTTCAAGTTCTCATACAAAACCAACTCCACTCTCAAAGCACCCTCAGCGGCAGTAGGGAGGCCGGGTGCAAAGTGCTGAGGCCCAATGTTATCCGATGGGGGATAGGTGGCCTCCAGTTGGTGGCTGTTCATGTGCAGGCCACAACGTTGTGAGAGCAAAGCTCCTGGTGTTAGCCTCAGGGCAAGGGGGGATCTGAGTTAGCACCCAAAGTACACCCGCAGTGGCGCGGCGGCGGCTGGGTGCAGTGTGCTTTTTTGGCGTCGGGTGCCCTCTTGTTTTCAATGGGAGTTGCCGGTTTGGGACTTTGCCCGCAGGCTTGGTCCAGGAAGACTTCTGGGAGAAACCAACAGCTGGGCTGGTAAGTTGAAGGGCTCTGGGAAGTAGGTGCACCACTGATTCTCCTCTCCAGGGTGCTGGGCAACTGGATGCAGGGGAGTCATTTGAGGTCGGATTTCACCTTACCGGGCCACTAGTGATTTGGGGGGGGGTCTCCGTGCAGAGGCTGCAGGCGACGTTGGGGAGTCTTGGAGGTGTCATCCCAAGGTGGACTCGGACTCTGGAAGGACCTCGATGGGAACGGTGGGCTACTCGGGCGTTAGGCGTTTGGTGCAGTGGTGGTTCCAGGCGTCTGGTTTCTTTGTCCTTAGCAGACTCTGAATCTTTCTTGGCTGTTTCTTTTGAACAGAGCTGCTGTTCACAGGAGATCTAGTCTTTGTTGAAGGTAGTCAGTCCTCCCAGGGGTTCTGGAGGTCTATATCTGCAGGACAAGGTGACTTTTGGCGCAAGATCTCTGGAAACTGCAGACAGGCCGGTGGGGCTGGGGCCAAGTCAGTTCTTCATGCAGTCTCCTCTGCTGGGCATTTTCTTTTGTCCTTCTTCGTAGGTTGCAGGAATCTGTCTAATTGGTTTAGAGCTGCCCCCTATATACAGTATTGAGGGGCGTTTTAGGGGTCTCGAGGTCAGTAGCCAATGGGCTATTGACCTTAGGGTGACTACACCCTTGGTGTGCTGACCCCACGTGGGGGAGTGGGCACAATCCCTAATTGGAGAGTGCCTGCCATCTGCAAGATGGCTGGCACTGAAGAGTGAGCTTCATCTCCCCTCCCATACCAGAGGGATTTGTTTAGCAGAGGTGGGCACAGTTTCTTGGCTGCTCTAATGTCTTCCTGCCCAAAAGGAGGGGAGACAGGAAGGGGGCCAGCTCCTGATAGCAGGAGAGGCTGGGGGTCTCGTTACAAAGGCAGCAAGGCCTCTGAAGCTCCCCTGCCACAGATGGCTCTTCCTGACCTGGGGGAGGTTTGAACACCTCAGCTCAGGAAAGGCTTTGTTTCTGGGCTCAGGGAGCAAAGGTTCCCAACCCAGGGGTCCAGAAACCTGTCTCGTGGCGGCAGGCTGGTGTCTAAGATGTCCTCTGAGTGCATTGTATAATAAATCCCACACTGGATTCAGTGTTGGTTTATTATGCTGAGAAGTTTGGTACCAAACTTCCCAGAATTCAGTAAAGCCATTATGGTGCTCTGGAGTTCGTAATGACAAACTCCCAGACCATATACTCTTTATGGCTTTACTCCACTTACAATGTCTAAGAATGGACTTAGACACTGTAGGGGTAGAGGGCTCATGCACCTGTACCCTCACCAGTGGCATAGTGCACCCAGCTAGAGGGGTGGCTGACTTATGCCATAGGCAGTGGGTTGTAGGCATCGCACACAGAGATGTGTGCCATGTGGACGAGAGAGAGTGAGAGAGAGAGATTTTTTTATATATATATAACATTGAAACTTAAAAAACATTTTTTGCTTAATCCCAGTACAAGACCAACAGCTACACCAGTCCCAGGCGGAGAACCAGCTGGGAATTTAGAAATCACAGATATGAATTTAATGCTGGAGTTGAGAGAAATGAATACAGAAAACTCTGGAGAAGTGACAAATAATGCTGATACAGTGGCACATGAAGAAGGTATCAACATTTATCAAAGTGTACGAACAGACTTCAGACCAAGTTCAAAATTTACCCCGATGACATCAAGGGATGTGACTGACATTTACAATGATTTGGTAACCAATGATCTAAAAAAGCTGGGAGGACGATCAAAGCCAGTCCAGAATAAAGAAAGGACCACAAAACAGAAACTGTATGAGGCTCTGATTAAAAAATTGTCCAATGAGGATAACTGCATAGTACGGAATGCTGATAAAGGGGGCAATATAGTCCTCTGGGACAAGCAGAAATATCTGACAGAGGCCCATAAACAGTTAAACAACAGGAGTTGCTATGTAAAAATTAATGAGAACATCATGATTACGAGTAACATTGAATTCAATGGGGAACTTAATGGTTTGAACAGGGTCTGTTAAAACATGATGAATTCATGTTTTTAAAAATCGATCAGCCAACTACACCAGTGTACTATTTAATCCCGAAAGTACACAAGGATATAAGTAACCCACCTGGGCGGCCAATAATCTCAGCTATGGGGAGTGCGTTAGAAAACACATCAAAATTTGTAGATTCTTTTCTAGGCCCCCTAGTTAAGACACTCCCATCCTATATACAGGATACGGGAGATTTCCTACGCAAAATTTACGATCTCCCTTGGGAAAATGATTACCTGTTGGTTACAGTTGATGTGTCAACGCTATACACTAGCATTAAACATAATGATAGGCTACGAGCTGTGAGACACTTCCTAGGGACAAGACCAATACAACTATGGGCACACACACAGATGGTGATAAGAATGATTGAGAAATGTCTGACAAGCAATTATTTTTTGTTTAATGGGCAATTATACCATCAAGTATGCGGTACTGCGATGGGCACCTGCTTCGCCCCCAGCTATGCTAATTTGCATATGGGCTGGTGGGAGGAGCAGGTGATCCAAGTGCAGTATCTGAGTGAGTGGGAAAATCACATAATGCATTGGAGCCGTTTTATAGACGACCTATTCATTGTATGGAAAGGTACTGAAAGTGAAGCAAGAAGTTTTATTGATAAAATTCAGACGAACGAGCTAAATCTAAGCTTCACCAGTGAAATCAGTAACTCCAATGTCAATTTCCTAGATTTAACTGTATATGTCCATGATGGCAAAGTACAAACAAAGCTGTATAGGAAACCAACCTCAGGCAACACACTTCTGCACGCTAAAAGTTTTCACCCAGTAAACCTTAAGCGTAGCATCCCCTATGGAGAAAGTCTCAGGGTAAGGCGTAACTGCAGTGAGGCAGGGGAGACAAAAGCAGAACTCAATATTCTGAAACAAAGGTTCAAGAGTAGAGGGTACCCAGATAGTTGGATTGACACGGGAGTAAGGAAAGCGACAAACAAAAAGAGAGAAGAACTACTTTTTGATACAGATAAAAAACAAGAAAAGATTGAATCGCAATGTAGATTTATAACAACATATAGTCAGCAACACCAAGAAGTAAGGAGTATCTTGAACAAACATTGGTATTTAATCAAGAATGATCCAGTTCTCGGAAAAAATGTGCCCCGGAGACCACAAATTACGTTTCGCAAAGCGAAGTCTTTTAAACAGTCTCTAGTCAGGAATAACTTTAAAAAAGCTAAACCAAAAACAACATGGTTAAACAAAAAGGAAGGGTTTGTGAAGTGTATTAAATGCAAAGCATGTAAACATGGCATAAACACTGATCAGTACAAACTAGGTCTATCCGACGGAATGCGAAGGATAAGAGGCAGGTATACATGTAAGACCAGTTATGCTGTCTACGTGCTACAATCAATCAATCAATCAATCAAAGACATTTCTAGAGCGCACTACATACCCGTAGGGTCTCAAGGCGCTGGGGGTAGGGGGGGTGCCGCTACTGCTCGAACAGCCAGGTCTTCAGCTTCTTCCTGAAGGAGAGGTGGTCTTGGGTCAGGCGCAGGTCGGTCGGGAGGGAGTTCCAGGTCTTGGCGGCCAGGTAGGAGAAGGACCTTCCTCCTGTAGTCGCTCTTCGGATGCGGGGGACCGCGGCGAGGGCGTGGTTGGCTGAACGGAGGTGGCGTTTGGGAGCGTAGAAGTTGATTCGGCTGTTGAGGTAGCTCGGGCCTTGGTCGTGTAGGGCTTTGTGTGCGTGGGTGAGGAGGCGGAAAGTGATTCTTTTGTTGACGGGGAGCCAGTGTAGGTCTCTCAGATGTCCGGAGATGTGGCTGGTTCGTGGGATGTCGAGGATGAGTCTGGCTGAGGCGTTCTGGATCCGCTGGAGTCTCTTCTGGAGCTTGGCGGTGGTACCGGCGTAGAGGGCGTTGCCGTAGTCCAGTCGGCTAGTGACGAGGGCCTGGGTGACGGTCTTCCTGGTCTCGGTGGGGATCCACCAGAAGATCTTCCGTAGCATGCGTAGGATGTTGAAGCACGCCGAGGAGACGTTGTTGACTTGTCTGGTCATGGAGAGGGAGGAGTCCAGGATGAAGCCCAGGTTGCGTGCATGGTCTGTCGGTTTGGGTGCGGTGCCCAGGGCGGGAGGCCACCAGGAGTCGTCCCAGGCGGAGGGTGAAGAGCCCAGGATGAGAACCTCCGTCTTGTCTGAGTTCAGTTTCAGGCGGCTGGTCGTCATCCACTCGGCTACCTCTTTCATCCCTTCGTGCAGGTTGGCTCTTGCGGCGGCGGGGTCGTTGGTCAGGGAGAGGATCAGCTGGGTGTCGTCGGCGTAGGAGATTATGCTGAGGTTGTGTTGGCGTGCGATGGCCGCGAGGGGGCTCATGTAGACGTTGAAGAGGGTGGGGCTCAGCGAGGAACCTTTGGGGACGCCGCAGATGACTTCGGTGGCCTCTGACTTGTACGGTGGTAGGCGGACTCTCTGTGTTCTTCCGTCGAGGAAGGAGATGATCCATTCCAGAGCCTTGTCCTGGATTCCGACGTTGCTGAGGCGCTGTACTAGGGTGCGGTGGCAGACAGTGTCGAATGCCGCGGAGAGGTCTAGGAGGATGAGGGCCGCTGTTTCTCCGTTGTCCATCAGGGCTCAGATGTCATCGGTGGCGGCGATGAGTGCGGTCTCGGTGCTGTGGTTGGCTCGGAAGCCAGACTGTGAGGGGTCGAGGGATCCATTCGTCTCGAGGAAGGCGGCCAGCTGCTTGTTGACGGTCTTCTCGATGACTTTGGCTGGAAACGGGAGGAGCGAGATGGGGCGGTAGTTCTTGAGTTCGGTGGGGTCCGCTGTGGGTTTCTTGAGTAGAGCGCTGAGTTCGGCGTGCTTCCAGCTCTCGGGGAAGGTGGCGGTGTCGAAGGATGTGTTGATGATGTCTCGCAGGTGGGGTGCGATGACAGCGTCGGCCTTGTTGAAGACGTGGTGAGGGCAGGGGTCGGTCGGTGATCCGGAGTGGATGGAGTTCATCGTGCGGATGGTGTCCTCGGTGCTGATCGGGGTCCAGGCGTGGAGGGTGGTGGTGGGGGGTGGTTGTTCGGTCGTGGTGTGCGTTGGTTGGTTGTTGAAGCTGTTGTGTATGTCCGCGATCTTGTTGTGGAAGTATGAGGCGAGGGAGTTGCAGAGGTCTTGCGATGGGGTGATGTCGTTGTTTCCTGCGCTGGGGTTGGATAGCTCTTTCACGATGTTGAAGAGTTCCTTGCAGTTGTGTGCGTTGTTGTCCAGCCGTCCTCGGTGCTGATCGGGGTCCAGGCGTGGAGGGTGGTGGTGGGGGGTGGTTGTTCGGTCGTGGTGTGCGTTGGTTGGTTGTTGACGCTGTTGTGTATGTCCGCGATCTTGTTGTGGAAGTATGAGGCGAGGGAGTTGCAGAGGTCTTGCGATGGGGTGATGTCGTTGTTTCCTGCGCTGGGGTTGGATAGCTCTTTCACGATGTTGAAGAGTTCCTTGCAGTTGTGTGCGTTGTTGTCCAGCCGGTCCTTGAATGCAGTTTTCTTGGCGGCGCGGATCAGCTGGTGGTGCTTCCGGGTGGCAAGCTTGAAGGAGGTCCTGTTGTCCGTTGTAGGTTCCCTTCTCCAGACTTTCTCGAGGGCTCTGCAGTTCTTCTTGGAGCTCTTGAGTTCGTCGGTGAACCATGGGGCTTTCTTGCTGCCGGGTCTGCTGGGCGGGGTCCTCAGCGGGGCGAGCTCGTCCGCGCAGTTGCTGATCCACTTCGTGAGGTTGTCGGCGGCCTGGCTGGAGTTCGCTGAGCTGGCAGGAGGGTGCTGGCTCAGGGAGGTGGCGAGCTGGTCGGCTGTGATCTTGTTCCAGCTTCTGCGGGCAGCCTGTTGCTGGTGGTGGTGGGTCGTCGTTCTTTTGAAGGTGAAGTGGACGCAGCTGTGGTCCGTCCATTGAAGCTCTGTGGCGTGGCTGAAGTCGATGTCTGTGCAGGAAGAGAAGACTGCGTCGAGTGTGTGTCCGGCGAGGTGGGTGGGGGTGGACACCAGCTGCTTGAGTCCAAGATTGGCGAGGTTGTCGAGCAGGGTGCTGGTGTTGCGGTCGTTGTTGTTCTCCAGGTGGAAGTTGAGGTCCCCCAGGAGGATGTAGTCAGCGGAGGGGAGGGCATGCGGGCTGACGAAGTCGGCGATGTCCTCGCTGAATTGGGTGCGTGGTCCCGGAGGTCGGTAGATCAGGGTGCCTCTGAGGGTGGTCTTCGGGTCGGTGTGGATCTGGAAATGCAGGTGTTCGGCAGTGGTCAGGGTGTTGTCGGTGCTGGTCGTGAGACGGATGGTGTTCCTGTGGATGATGGCGATGCCTCCTCCCATCTGGTTGGCGGTGCGATCCCTCCGGGTGATCTTGTAGCCCTCTGGGATGGCGATGGCGATGTCGGGAGCTGAAGAGGCGTTCATCCAAGTCTCCGTGAGGAAGGCAACGTCCGGGGCTGTGGCGTCTAGGAGGTTCCAGAGTTCGATGGCGTGTCTGTGGACGGAGCGGGTGTTGAGCAGGATGCACTTGAGGTGGGTGCTGCTGGTGTTCGCCTTTGCGGGTGCTGGTGCGAGGCAGGTCCGGATGCAGGTGAACTTGCAGGCGTGGCAGCTGAAGGGTCCGTGGGTACGTCGTGGTGTGGCTCGGTAGCATCCTGGGAATCGGCCGGTGTTGAGTGCGATGAGGGTGGCGGCGGTGTACGTCAGGCGGGTCGGTCGGGGTCCTCGTGGGCCAGGGGTCCTGGCACTGGGCGCGATCCGGTCGCGGACGGGCGCAGACGGGCTTACCTTTGGCGCACCTTCGGCGCTCAATCGGTGCTCCCGCTGCGCGCGTCCGCTGCGCGGTCGCTCTGGGGACGTCATAAGAAGTGCCCTTGTGGTCTGCGGTACGTGGGCAGCACAATTTTAGAGGCGCACAAAAGAATCCTGCAACATCTGAGGGCAATTAAAAACGGGGACAGAACATACCCAGTAGCGAGACATTTCGAAAAGGTGCATGGGAAAGAGACCAAAGGCCTGACTTTTTATGTGATAGATGCTGTTGAACATAATGTAAGAGGTGGAAGCCGAGAAAGAAAACTTAAACGACTGGAGTCTCGCTATATAATTGAGTTAGACTCCAAACAACCAGGAGGATTAAATATTGAGGAAGACTTACACACACATCTGTAGATAGATCCTGTAAGGGAAGAACCGCCATATTGTGAAGAGTGTAATAATGAATTTTAATCAGGAAGAGTATTATATAGATTTTTTGTGACAGACTCGAAAATTCTGCAAGATTGCCATGTATAGCATTTATTAGTAAATCAAAGAATGAAATCGTAACTGAATGTAAGCCCACTGGGGCATAATTGTTTCAGCGGTTTGTCATAAGCTCACATGAGCGAAATTGACAAATATTGTTTTTATGTCAAACACAATATTATGGCACCAAAGTAGAGCGTGCAATTATATTTTGTTTAATTGTTGAACTATCCGACATGAATTTAATTATGAAAACCGTCGTATATGATGTGAAGGTTTCATTCTAAAACTAATTTGACTATTGATGTGCATTACTTGAAAAAACTACGAGTCTGTTTTCACGTTTGTCACGATTGTAGTTTACCATGTGATTAGTTTTCAGGCACGTATGCACTTTAAAATGGCCGCGCGTTTTGAATTTCGCTATCAGTGAACAAGGCTGCTTTGCAGTTGAAACGCGTTTGATAACGGCAGTTTAAATAAAGCTTTGAACCGCACACGGCGTCGTCTTTTTTGGATGGATGTGTCAGGACCTGCTCTCGAGAGGTCCCTCGTGGGGACGCAGCTCTCCCTAAGGAGTGGCAAAGAAATACTCGAGAGAAACAAGAGGATATATATATATATATATATATATATATATATATATATATATATATATATATATATATATATATATATATATATATATATATATATATATATATATATATATATATATATATATATATATATATATATATATATATATACATATACACACGTACACACATATATATATATACACACATATGTTTATACATATATACAGGACCTCTGTCACAATATGTGCTTCAGCCCTTAGAGGCCTTCCCTGGTCACAGTGCCCTTGGTACCCATGATACCTTTGACAAGGGACTTGCATGTGGCCAGAGAGGTGCCAATTGGGGGTACAAAAGTACAGTTTTGGGAAAGAACACCGGCCCTGGGAACCTGATTGGCAGGGACCCAGGGTGCCTCAGAAATCTGGCAAAAAGTGTGTGTGTGTGGGGGGGAAGGTTACTGCAACAGAAACCCAGCTTCCTACAACAAGGAGATGATGGACTGAGCACTGAAACTTTTCAGACACTCTCCTCCAGTCACAGATCTGGGTTGAATCCATCATCATTATTTAGCTCACTTCGCCACCCCAGTTCAGACCCGGCTATATTCAAATCAGACTTGACCTCATGGGAACAGTCCAGCCCGAACTGCCAAGCAAGGTCTTCCCTGGACAGAAAACGAGCATTTTGGGACCGGTTCTGGGGTAACATCCCTCATCAGCCAGGTTAGCTTGAATCCAGTGGCAAAATGAGCAAGGGACCCATGTCTGGGCATACCCTGCCAACTTAGGGCAAACAAAGCAAACACAAGGAGATGATGGATGGAGCGCTGAAACTTTTTGGGTGGAGAATGCCCTTACCAGCTTGACCTCAAGACTCCTCCGTCTCTCCCTGCTGCACACTCACTCAAATGAAACCTGCTCCTGTCAGAGTACTGAGATTTGGAGGACCACAAGGTTTTGTTCTTTAGGAAATACACCAAAGCCAGCAGGTACGGAAAGGGCGAACATTCTGGATGCACGCTGGCCCAGCTGCTAGCCCCCCCCCACCACCACCCTCCTCCCGGAATGACACCAACATACAGAACTATACATTGACTCCGGTTCGCAGGTGACCTCTAATGATGACATACTAGTCATCCTCCTCGGATACTACATGCACCTTTATACTACTAGACTCTGGAGACCTATCGGCCCAGTCTGCGTACCTCGATGAGGTGGCCATGGTTGGCTCACCACGGCACAACAGCAATTCCTAAGCGCACCACTCACCCGCGACAAAATCACACAAGCAATTGATTCCCTGGGGGGCAGTAAGGCTGCACGCCTGGATGGCTTTGCAGGAGATTTTTTATAAAGGTTTCAAACACATCCTTGTGCCGCGGTTGCTGGCGATGTACACGGAGTCCATCGCTACTGGGGTACTCCCCATGACATTACAAGAGGCGATTATCACCCTGCTCCTAAAGCCAGGTGAAGACCTTCGTCATGGTGGATCTTACCGCCCCTTGACGCTATTAAACCAGACAATAAGATTCTTACTATCTAACCGCCTTGTGATATTAATGGACAAAATAACCTCCCCTACACAATCTGGGTTTGTCCCGCACTGCTCCACTTAATTAAATGTACATGCAATGTTCTCAGAACTAAACAGGATGTCTCCAGACACTCCTGCAGCAGTGGCCCTCCTGGTCACAGAGAGGGCCTTCGACTTCTTGGAGTTGCCATTCCCCGGGTGTCCCAAGTGGATTCTCCCCCTGATTAATCTCTTATATTCTGCCCCAACAGCGTGTCTTAGAACTAACTCACCGGTCACTCCTATTATCCGGGATACCCTTCAGTGGAGCCCGCTATCCCCCACTATACATCATAGCAATGGGTCCCCTCGTCCGACACCTGCAGATGGATCATATGCACTGCGGCTACAATTCCAACCTGGGCCGGTGCTTGCATCTCTGTTTGCAGATGACGTCCTACTCTTTATCCGTTACCCAGAAGAGAATCTGTCCCCTATTCTGCATGAGGTGGTGCGCTCTGAGAGCCATTTCGGGCTCCTGGTTAATTGGTCCAAATCCGAGCTTTTCCCACTGATGGATGCCATGACTCGGTTCCAGTGTGACTTTCCCTTGAAGTGGTGTGATGGTTCAGTTAAATACCTCGGAGTGCACATATATCGTGATAAGGAACACGTGGTCCGCTTGAACTATGGTCCTGCTGTGGACACCCTGACTGCTCAAGTGGAACGCAGGTTACGTCTCCCACTCTCCATTGCCGGGTGCATCGCCATCATCAATATGGTGGTTCTCCCTCAGTTTTTAACCCTCTTCCAAAATATTCAGGTAACTCTAAACAATGCCTTTTTCATTACAATACGGGGGGCCGGTAAGCATCCCCGCATTGACTGGGACACACTAGTCCTACCATATGAACGGGGTGGGTTCAGTGTACCACATTTCCAGCTGTATTATCTTGCAGCCCTTACACTCGCCACTGGTTCCATAGAGATGCCAGGCTCCCATTCGCCTGGCGGGAGATTGATCTGGCCGCCCCAATGCAGTTAGAATCTGTACAGCTGAGGGGCCTCCCAGTGGACACCACTAACATACAACCACTATCCACCACGTGCTGGGCTTGGCGCAAACTGCAGCACATGCTGAATGCCACGTTGCTGTATTCCCCTTCTCTGGTAGTGGCCAACAACCTGTGTTTCCCAATGAGACACTGGTTAGGCGTACCCTGGCATACTACAATATTCATACGTTCTGTGACCTTTTGCCAGACGGTTATGCCTTTACCACTACACAGATTCCCGGATGACTGTAGCAACGGTAATGGACTGCTTTGTATTTCAACATATACACAGCGGACTTTGTGCGCAGATCTCTTCTTACCCATTAGCGCCTGAAGAGTTTGCACTACTTGCACTCATGATAGACTATGATAGCGGCACTTGGTTTGTGTCTAAACTCTTTTGTTCATGTCTGTCCTTGTTGCCCACCAATGACCAAAAACTTCACGCCCGCTGGAAAAATTATCTGGGCGTCCTGCTGACAGACAAATATTGTCTGCCTGCTGTCAACAAACGCAATCAGTTTCCCCCAATTACCGCCGTAAACGTATTCATTTTAAATTCCTAAGTCATGCTTACGTTACCCTGGCCGACCTTCAGAAATGCGACCGTACAAGACCCCACCAGTGCCCTAAATGCCACAGTGTAGATGCTACCTTTCTACAAATTACTTGTACTTGTAGACCTATCACACGTTACAGGGTGGAGGGTTTTTCTAGTCTGACACAGATTGTGGAAACTAATATTAGCCCAACCCCACTAATGGCTTTGGTGGGATATGTGCAGGATCTCCCAAAAGACATCCGTTGATACACGACGATGGCCCTCCTACTTGCTAGATTGCCCTTTATTGCGGCACTCGCCACCCGACTATTTCAAACTGTCTTGCGAGCCAGGCCCATAGTGACACTACCAGCAAGCTCTGTGCCTCGCTACAACCCCCTCCGACAGGCCTAAGGATATTTGGCAAACCCTCCGCACTTATTTGTTGTCGAGGGCACATTCCACACCACATACCCAGAGTGCCTCTTCCCCACCTGCCGCCCACGCAGGATCACCCCACTCCCTGCCGAAGACGCCTACCCCACAGGCCTCCCTCTCCACAATGCTCTGACCTCTGCTCCCTCAGCCCCCCATTCCTTCCCTGGTTCCATGACACACTAGTGGGTTGAAGGACATGAGATGTATGCTCACATGTAATCTCCTTTAGTGCTAGCTATAGGAAGACGAAGTTAACGGCACAGCAAGTAAATGTCCTGGTTGGGAGCTATAAAAAAAAAAAAAAGTGAAGGTTGTTTCATATTTGACCATTTCTTTTAGGCAATGTTCTCCAAAGAAGCATACCTGAGATGATGATCTTGCCTCAGATAGCGCCAAATTTCTCAACATGTGGTTGGCTTTAATGAGTAATGAGTGTGTGCATTGCGAACAACGCTCAGTTTGTGTTCCTAAGCAGGCATATGGACCTTTGGAGTTGGACCCATCCTTGACAGGATATCCTGAGCTATCAGGCTCCTTTAGACCTTATCATTGGTCCTCTTTAAGATCATAGTCCTTAGCTCCACGATGTCCAGGAGTTTGTCCTGGCAATTTCAACTGGCTTATTGATTTCCTTCTTGATTTCTTTGATAGACCTGGCCAGGAAAGTGGTGTAAGGAAATGCTTCTTTTTGTATGGTCACCCCCAAGTTTCTTGACTGATACTGCAGGTTTTTCTACTCTGAGAGTACACTGAGGCCTGTTATCAGGCCTCAGTGCCCGGACTCTAAAGTGTATGTCAGATTGACTGTACCCAATTGGAAATGGCTAACTTAACTGTAAGTCCCTATTGTATGGTACCCAGGGCATGTAAATTAAAGGGGCACCCAGGGCTTGCAGCACTGGTTGTGCCACCCTGCAGGTCCCCCACATAAAACAGGTCCCCCAGTCAGCCACTGCAGATTGGCAGAGCAGTTGTGTACCACTAGCCCGGCTTCCCCATTGAAAGCAACCACAAAGCCACTAGTTCCCCATTACATCTGTGTACGTCTCCCCTCTGTCAGGCCTATGGAGTCCTATGGCAGGGTTCAACCTATGACATGTGAAGAACATGTATTTTACATGTCTTGACAGTAAACACGCAAATCTAGCAATCTATTTCATAGTCCCCCTGCCCCCCGCACCATCCCTCCCCTCCATCGACCGCACAGCATCAGCAGCATCCTTCTATCATCTTCAGCATCCTTCATCCCTTGCATCAGGACATCTTCCATTGTAAAAGCCTGGATTTGATCAAAGTGCCTGGAACTGACTGAGGATTGCTTCACCTGTTAAGGTAGCTGTTCTTGAGGACCTGGTTGGTTCTCCCAAACTGGCTTCCGAATGGAGATGGTCACCTAAAGTGACTCCAAGTAACCGCGTTGAACCAAGCCTAACTTTTTACTGAAAAAGTTAAGTGTCAAATTAGTTGAATTTACCAGTGCCTGTTCATGGTTAAGTGAATTGTCTTGATTTATTAATTTTTGTAAAATCTAGATCTCCAGAACTCTCTGGTGGATCTTTTTTTATTTTGGTGTCTACATTTCTATAAAAATGCAGTCTGTTTTTATAAATTAGTGTCGTATTTCTTGTGTGTTGTGTCAATTTCTTCAATTGTTTTGATGCTGTTTAAATGCTTTACTCTAGTTCCTCTGTGTAATCCTTGCTGCTCAGTGCCTCAGCTACCCTGGATTGAGCTGAGGGGTTGACAGACAAAACCTACTGGCCCTAAAGGTGTTGGTAAGTGTATTACAGAGTGAGGTCGCACAACCACACCATTTAATACACCCCATTTTCTCAAAAGTGGCCATCATTGTATAAATCTCAGGAGTAAGAGCAATGTTGCCTTCAAAGTAATTTTAAAAGCACTCTACCCTAAGGTGAGCACGGACGTTCTTCTCCTAGGGTCTTTATTTTGCTAACCGCATAGGAGGTGACCTTGGCCGCTGGGATCTACTCTGACTATCTTGGATGATACAGATTGTCTGGTTCCATCATATCAGCTGGACCACCTCCCTGTGGATCTTCTCAGTGGAAGCGATTGGCATCTGAACTGGGGCATCAAGGGCGACTGGGCACAGCATCCTTATTGGACTCATCCAGTGAGTCGCTATTATTCATACCCTCGTCAGTCGTATAGACTCCCTAGAAGAGAGAGAGAACATGTTCAGCAGCAACACGATGTTACAACCTTCCAGATTGAAGGGACTGCTTCACAAGAACCTTGAGCTCCAAAGGAAGACCTCACGCAAGAGGTCACAGGTGTCTAGATGACCTGCATGGTCCCTCTTCGCCTTTCCAGTTGGTATTGGGTCCTCCTGCCTCTGGTCTAGGGTTTTCATCACCTGGCAATTCCTCCTACGATAGGAGAGGGGTTCTGACTGCCCAGGTCTTCAGATCCTTGCTCACCACCCTTTGAATGAATGTACCAATAGCCTACATAAGTCTGGGCCTCATAAAGAAGGATGACTCCTCTTCCTTCATTACTTTCTACTGCTCTTTCCCCAAAAGGATACTGGCCATCTTATGCAGGCCAACTTCTTTTAGCACACTAAGCAGAGCCCAAACTGCACTGGGCAGATTTCCCAAGGTAGGCCTTGGTATTAACAGTATTGGCCTTCCAAATAATTGTCCATACCTGCTGATGCCTGGGCCAGTTGCTTGCTGCACCCAAGGAAACGCTACAGGTCATTTACACTGCATATGCGAGTTGTGGCCAGCTGTCCAAGCAACAGACTGTGCTAAAAATAGGAGACCCAAGTCTCCCAAAAGCTTAACATGCTGCACAGAGGACATCCCAGCATATGTTAAGGCTCAGCAGCGTCACTGCCACATTCCCAGGCCGATGGGTGACTACAAAAATTGACTACTGTGGCCTTCAAGCACAGTAACCGTGCCTGATACCCGCAGCCCGGATTTGCAGCTATTATGCTCACTGAGAACACTCAAGCATGTCTGCCTATTGAAGCCCTACCACCTCCTGCTGCCACCCATACCTAGAAAGAAAATCCACATTCCCCACCCAAGAGTCTGGCACTTGCCACTTTCACGATTAGCTGAGCAGTAAAAGCGCAAACACTCTGTGAATCATAGTACAAGGGTGGATGGGGAGGGGAGCGGTGGGGAAATCTGCTTCAGGAGCCTAAAATTTCCTCAGAAGAAAGCACTTATCTGAGTGCTCCTTCTGTTGAGAGATTACGTAGTGGAGCCTCAAACTCAGATTGGATATGATGTTTAGGTCTGGTGTTAGCCAGGAACTTTGATTTACTAAAATTATATGTATAATATACTTACTTATTTTGGGCGTTCAACCATCCCTTTACATTCATTAGTCTGTTTATGCGTCACGCACGTTTTTCCCCAATCCCAACAACATATGGAAATGTCAGCCCACTTCAGTCATTGGCTGACTTCACTATAAGTGGCGTCATTCTGCCCTTTCACAAGGAGCAAAGACACACTTATTCGTAAAACCCATCAGTGCCAGTGCTTTGAACACTAAAGGTTATTTTTGCTAATGTTTGTTTTGACGAAGCCGGAAACCTTCCCCAGCAATAAAGTTTGGTGAAATCTATGACAAAACAGTACAAGCATTGACAAATGCAAAAGGCTAGCAGCCAAAGCTGCCAGTGCTTGTGTTCTACTCGACTCATGAGAGTCTATGTTCTGAAAATGTTTGCAGTTTTATTGTTGGTTTAAATGGCTGCTGCGAGATTAAAATTAAGAATGAAATGCATAATTCCTCGCCTTTGGTCCCCAAAGAATTACAAATGCTATTTAAACAGTAAACATGAGAACTGGCTTTTCAACTCTTAAAAGCTGTTTTTCCAAAATGAGTTCATTAGCATAAAGGAGCCACTTATTGCAGCATGTTCATATTTTTTCACAACAATACTTTGTTACACAAAATAGGTAATCTTTCTATATGTTACCACACATTATGAACCATAGGTGATTTTAAAAGTGAGTAGCATTAAAGTGTGTGTGTGTGTGTGTGTGTATATATATATATATATCACCAGAGGTCCTTCGTCTGCTCGCAGCGTTGTGAGCGCTCGCTTCCGCCACAAAGGAACCACGAACCACCAAACTGCAGGCAAATCAATATTTTATTGCTGTTTCCTCCATTACGCGTTTCGGGCACCACTTGCCCTTGTTCACACAGAGTGAAAAAGCCATTTTTTAAAATGCTTTAACCACGTGATCAAACACCACTAATAAACATAGACAAAATACACATATCTGCCAGAACACCCAGTCTCTTTTTTTTGGTCTCTTTTTTTTCTCTTTCTTTTGCTCTTTTTTTCTCTTTTTCATCATCTTTCTTTATCAATGTTGTGTCCATTAGATATATATAATGCAATCCTCGTTTTTCCTTTATCCATAAGAAGGTGATAGGTCCCAATGATTTCTTTGGCCATTTGAATACATCCTTTCAATAAATATTTCCATTTTTATCAATAATATCGGAGAATATAAATATAATATAAAAATATATTGATACATTTTTTAACATCATAGTTTGTGCAAAATATCACCACTACATCACATAATATATTTAAAACTATGTGTATATACATTCTCCAAAAAAAAAAGAATATTCATATAAACAGACCCCCCAGGATTTCGCGATTTCGCGATTTGCAAAAAAATCGCGAAATCGGCACTTTTGTAAAAATGCCGCGATTTTTACAAAAGTGCCCGCGAAATCCTGGCATCCTGGCGGCATCCCACCCCCATCCAGCAGCAGACAGCAGATCACGCGCCTCTCTTCCTCTTCTATTGTTCTATTGGGCCAGTGGCTCTTGCCACGGGTCCAATAGACCAATAGAAGGGGGTTAAGGGGGGGTCCTCACAGCAGGCAGTGCTGACGACTCGATGACGACGCGACTCACCTGGTCTGGAGCGGCGCTGCTGGTCTGGATCGTCATTGTATCGTTGTCTGGCTGGTGGTGGATCGTCGGATCGTTGTCGTCGTCGTCTCGGGAGGCCCAGAGGCCCAGGTAAGCTGCTGGGAGGCGTCTCTCGCCCTTAACATTTGCTTCCACAGGCAATAAAAGTGAAGGATCGACCCGTGCTGGCCGCCGCAGCAGAAGGGCTGTAGATTGTATATAGTTATACGTTGCACTCTGATTCAGGGCCGGCTTTAGGGTGCTGGCTTCCTGGGGGCTCCGTCAATTAAAGTTTATTAGGCTTTTGAAGCACTTGCCGCAGCGTTTCTTTCCGCGAGCAATGGCCAGGCCTCACATAAATGTCAAGATAACTCCTGTGATTAATTATCTTCCTGGATAGAGATCAGCATTTTGTGTAGTTCAGGGTTTGACTTGGGTGAAGTTAGTGCAGAGGGTTCTGTGCCTGCTGCAAAGAACGTGTACCAAGTAGATTACAGAATGCGTAGGATGTAAACAGATCAGCAGGTTACTGCTTTCAAAAGAGACATCCTTTTGTTACTTGCAATTTATAACTTAAAGTCCTAATATAGAACAGCGAGCTATTACCTTTCATCCCAGAACTGCATACACACCGCAAAGTATACATTATTAGAACATAGATTGATCCACTTATTTTAACTTTACAAATATCTTTAAAATATCTGTGTGTATATAAACATGGACCTGACCCATTAAGGCTACCTGACCAGCATGTAAACCCCCCACTTTTAATCAGCATCACCACAAAAGGCCCTAAGCCATGCCCATTTCTTATAGCCATTTACAAAAACCTAAGGCCTACCAACAGGTCTGGCTCGCTACCCACCTTTCGCTGAAGAGGCCCTATATCCTCTTGGCCTAGCCCTAAATGTCACTTTACCCTGCCCCGTCTTAAACCACAACCAATCAAACCCTGTTTTAATCTGGCACCCAGGGCCGGCTCTAGGGCGGTGCGAGCGGTGCTACCGCACCGGGTGCTGGCTTCCTGGGGGCACCATACTTGCAAGTTTATTATGTTTTTAAAGCACCTGCTGCCGGGTTCCTTTTCTCCGGCAATTACCAGGCCTCACAAAAATGTAAAGTTAACTCTTGTGATTAATGTTCTTCGTGGAGAGAGATTAAAGTTTTGTATAGTTAATGTTTTGACTTATGTGAAGGTAGTGCAGAGTGTTAATATGCCTGCTGCAGAAACGTGTACCATGTAGATTACAGAGTGCATATAATGTAAATAGATCAGCAGGTTTTCTGCTTTTAAAAGAGATGTCCTTTTGTTCTTTGCAATTGATAACTTAAAGTCCTAATATAGAACAACGAGGTATTAACTTTCATCAAAGAGCTGCATACACACTGCAAAGCAAACATTAGAGCATAGATTAATGTTGCAAAAAGGGTTTCTTTGGGTAGAAATCGATTCTTTTTATTAAACAAAACTCCCAACTATGCTGTTTATGTCCTATTTTTAGTCTTGAAGACAAACAAAGTCTCTACATTGTAAATAAACCAAATATACATAGCTTCATGGTGTTAAATAACTCAAAAAACAAAGAGATCTGTGTTTGTTGTAGGATAAACTGCCAAAGAAAACGCCGCTAAATTGCCGCTAAATTCCCATATTTGTGCCGCTAAATTTCCATATTTGTGCCGCTAAATTTGCTAATCCATGCCGCTATATCCTGGGGGGTCTGTATAAACTCTCCACTTGAGTAAAGGTGACTAGTATTAATCACCTAGAACTGCCTCCAATGCCTGCTTAAATGCAAGGTAAATCCCAACCACTTCTGGGACCTACTCCATCCTCCATCTTAATAATATAAGGACAGAATAGTACCATACTTCAGACTGGACCTAAAGTGCAAATGTCTGAAGTGCATATTGAATGTGCAAATCAATGATAATATTAAAGTGCAAATGTCTTAAGTGTTCTAACCATAAGAAATATTTAGACATTCTAAAAACGTGCTAAAAAATGTAGGCCACTAGTAATTGAGTGCAAACAAAAATGAATAAAATCCAATCTTCATTGCACCCAAGTAAAATGCGGCCGCTGCTCAGATACATGCGTATTTACAAATGGATACAGGATTTGCATAGTGAGTACATAGGGGCCACTTCTGAAATATAATATCGGTTGATCCCAACCAGCCCAGATATCTATAAAAAGTTATACAAATCTTCCGTATTATTTAAGCCATATGGAAATTTAGTATCTAGCTCTAAAATCATTTTAGACTCCAACTGTCTCGGGGCTTTTTCACGATCCCGTCCACGACGTAATTTGGGAATAGCAGCTGCCACAAAATAACTCCGACAACTAAGATCATTGTTGTGTGTTTGTTTAAAGTGGCGAGCTACAGGGTAGGTGGGGGTTGTTGTTCACTATGGCACGTAAGTGTTGCAATATCCTGACATGCACCTGCAATTTGGTGCTACCCACATATCTTAGTCCGCAGGTGCATGTCAGGATATATACCGCAACCTCAGTTCTACATGAAAAATTGCCCCTGATGGCTATTTAGTTTCGGCTAAAAGGTGAAGAATAGTGTGTAGTATTCTTCCCAAACTTACAGCCTCTACAAGTAGAGCATTTAGTAAAGCCATTCTTGGGTTGTAGCAAAGTTTTAGCGGCTGGCAACTCCCGGCAGGATTTCCCAATCTGTGTGCGCATTGAGATGCCCTTCCTATAGGTAACAATAGGTTGAGATGGTAATGTAGCAGACAAAATGCCATCCGTCAAGACAATCGGCCAGTGGCGTTTGACAATGGCACGTACTTTTCCCTCTTGTTTGCTGATGGCAGTGATCAGCCTCGGGGCAGAATCAGCCTTAACTGTTGCCTCTACATTGTATGTGAGCAAGGATTACCTAGATCAGTCCTTGGTTTTATTGATGGCCGACCTAAGAATCCTCTCACTGTACTCCCTTTGTCTGAATCTTTGGTAAGCCTCCTCAGTGCATCTATTTAAATCTTCGTTGTTATTGCATATCCTTTTAAGTCGTAAGAATTCACCATAAGGGATATTATCAATCGTGCTTTGGATGAGCACTGCTTGCATGTAAAGTTAAGTTGCCAGCAGTGTCCTTTCTATACAAAGTGGTACACAATTGCCCCTCACTTTGGTAAACCCTGACGTCCAAGAAATCAATGCTGCTCTTACTGATATTAGAGGTAAATCTGAGGTTTGCAGTATTGATGTTTATCGGCTTAATGAATTCAGATGCGCTCGATTCACTGCCCCGTCATATAATAAAAACATCATCAATGTAACGCAACCAATACAAAACATGTTCATTAAAAATGGTGGCATGCAAAACTTTGAGGACCTGCTCCTCCCACCAACCCTCATGCAAGCATGCATAGCTGGGGGAGAAGCAAACCCCCATCGCAACACCTCTCATCTGTAGATAAACATCATTGCCAACTAAAAAATAATTATTGTGCAAGCACCATGAGATCATACTTAAAAGCATCTTGTTGTGTTGGTAAAATTCAATTGGCCTGAAATCTAAAAAATACTTAATGGCCATTAGACCTGTGGAATGTTCAATACTGGTGTACACAGATTCAATGTCCAACGTAATAAAAAGTAAATCCTCAGACCATTTGATACCTTGTACTTTTCCTAAAGAATGTCCTTCACATAGCTACGCAATTTCTTGACAAAATCCTGGAGAAAAAAGTCCACATACTGAGTAATAGTTTCACCTACACTGTTGATGGCCGATATAATTGGCCTACCAGGAACAGGTGTAGTTTTTTTGTGGACTTTAGGGATGAAATAAAATGTTGCTAAAACTGGATGTTCTATGTTCAAAAATTTAAATTCCTCCATCGATATCACCCATTACCTTTTCAAGGCCATTCATTCCTTTTTCAGATTTTGTCTTGCCACATTATATTTAGTATGGGAGGACTTCTCATAACATTCTTTGTCTTGTAAGTGTCTATTGGCCTCTTAAAATATAATCTTTCTGGGGCCAAATGACCATGTTTCCCCCTTTATCAGATTTTGTTACGATGATCTCATGTTTGTCGCCCAATTTTTTTAATCAATTTGGCATAGTCCATTTCCTTCTTACTCTTATAACGCTTTCTATGTTTTGTGCGATGGTATAATTTCTTGACGTCTTCTATTACTACTTCATGATAGATAATATATTTAATTTGTTTTGCATCAAACTGTTGCTTGTGGTAGCTGCGTTTAATTTCTCACTACATTTATTCTACATAGGTATGCTTTTACAAAGGAGCAAAAGGCCATGGACTTAACGCTTTTTGGGGAGGGGATGTTGTTACCATGATTTAGAAGGAATAAGTAGCAGGTCCACTAAAAAGCTCCACCATACATGCTTCAAAATAAACAAATGTGTTCCTTTTTTATGATCTTTTTAGTTGCTGCGCTCTATTCAAGAGCCACTTGGGGATTTCATTCACACTGTTCAGTACTGGCATTCTGTGTGCACAGATGTACACCATGGAGTTCTTTCTACACTACTTGCCGCAGTTGTCGTAGAAATCAGCTACACATTACGAAAGGTAAATATTGTGACTGGGTGCTTGATCTCAACATTTAACGGGGTGAAGTATTACTTATACCATTTTGTTTTACTGTACATGTAACTGTGGGCTAATGTCTTCACAGATTGAGTTGCCAAGGTATTTATTGATTTGATTGTTTTTTTTTATTGCTGCACAGGGTACGGGGGCTAGTAACATTTCATGGTTAATAGGTGGTCCATGATCCGCCACTTTGTAGACCAAATATCATGTTGAGAGAATTTAGCAACACTTTTCTAGTAGATTCTCAAATTGTATCCCCTATCACTGTAGCTCCTTGAAGTGCAAATTTGAATAGAGGGATATTTGACATCTGAGGAATGGATCTTTTCACTTTCCCTGCTGAAATGCATTGAAGGGAAGGTATTTTGAAAAGGGCAAATTGTCAAAAGAATTATGAATTCTTTGTTTCAATGCTCTGATTGTAGGACTATGGAGGTGGGCTTCAGTGTGGTGGACAAAAGTGCTTCATGAATGTATAGAGAGACGCACACATAGCCGCCCGGCAAATGTTTAGGACAGGGACCTCACATGATGACGCAGTGGTGGCATGTTTGGCCCTGGTAGAATGGGGTCACAGTTCTTCCGAAGACTACTTTTTAGCCAATGTGTCGCAGATCTTAATGCAGAGCTTGATAGAACAGATAGATAAGTCACCTTTATGTAATTTTTCCAAGGCTAATCAAATGCTGTTCTCCCCATCAGCAATAATTAGTATTTGATGTGACTCACATTCATATCTCCATAGTGTCAAATACTTGTTGCTAATAGTCCTTCAGCAATTCCCCTAGTGTGTGCCAATCATGAATTAAGGTTTTACTTATTTTCAGTTTTCGCCGACAGCGTCTTGGGTCCTTTTTTTGCAGCCAGAAATCATCAGTACCACAAAATGATACCATCCCAGGGACCACTGACATCAAAGGGAACCCCTTCGAGTTTGGAACTTAATGAATGAATGAGTGAATAGCGTGATTTATAAAGTGCGTGTCTACTCCCAGGAGTGTCCCGGTGCTCGTGGAGACAGAAGGAGAGTTGTATTTAAAGAGTAAAAAGCCAGGTCTTCAACTGTTTTTTAAAAGAGCATTCACTGACTGCTTGACATAACTGCCAACAAGCTGTTTCAAGCTTGTGGGCCCAGGAGGGATAAGGATCTGCCTCACATTGTAGCTCGCTTTACCCTATGAACTTTGGCAAAGTGACAAGAAGATAACCGCAGAGTTCTAAGGGGAGAGTCAAATTAAATCCTAGAGGACAGGTATTCTGGACCATGATCCTTTTTTTTGACAGGTAACCAGTGTCGGTTATTCAAATGGGTCGTCATCGATACTCATCTAGGTAAATGGAGTACCAGACGAGCTGCTGCATTCTGGACAGTCTGCAATTTCTGCAACAGGTATTGTGGAAGTCCTGCATATGGAGCAATGCCTTAATCTAATTTGGACACTACCAGGGTGAGGTGACAGCTCAGACTTGAGTTGCAGCTCAGATAATAGCTATGGCATTACCAACTCCATTTCCTCCCAGGACTGGATCAATGGGTCCTTCAGCAGGAGGACAATAGGTATCCTACTGGACCTTCAAGGCAAGATTGTAGATTCAAAGATGGTTGTAGACCCCTCGCCCCAATGATGCACCCCTCCATCTTTTGTGCCCATGCTGACAGCGGGGTCCAAAATTCCCCACAGTGGCTGCATCAACTTTAGCCTTGACGATAGTGCACTGATTTCACCATTTCTTGATGCCATGGATCCCATCTCAAAAACTCTTGATTCAATCTCCGTCGATGGCTCGGACCCGAAAATCTGATCATCAGTTGCTTGAATTGAGAAACACTGCAGAGTTGTTGGACAAGCACCATTTGGTCCGCGAGTCGGGGCTCAAAGTCATGTTCAGTTCGGTTAAGAGCCTCTCTGAACATCTAAGAGCACAGGACAACATCGAAGAAATTCAGCTTTCACCAGCAAAGATGAAAAATTAGTGTTATAAAACATTACAAGGAAATATTGATCCCAGGATGTCAATGGCTTTATCTGTGATGTCTTCGTCCGTTTCAAATTCCATTTTAGAAAAATGACCTGTGTTAACAAAATCTTAAAATAACACAGTGGGTCGAATCGCTGTTCGTTTAGAGCCAAAAGTTTTCATGTTGCATACAATGGTAAACTCGGATGTAAATCACAAGCATCCAGACAATGGAAGTGGAAGCCGTTGATTTGCTGCCAGAAGATGATTTTACATTAAGTTGCAATAAAAAGAAGATGAAGAAGCTTCGCAAACTAAAGAGACTTGGCCAGACGCAACCTACGTCAAGGAAAGTAATTTCACCCCACCCAGAAAAGCGTCTCACACTCTCTCTTTTCCATCTTCTGATGCAATACTAAAATGCATTCCAGTTCCATCTCCAGCCCCTATAATTACACACTGCGAAACAGCTGTCAACATTTGTCAACCGCATCACTGCCAATCGCCCCAAATTCTCCCACCAGGATTATCACCAAGGCCCACAGCATCAATCCACAACTGTGTAAGTAGCCACGCCAATCTCTGCAGATTCACTCCAGTTAGTCTCAGATGTTAAACATCCATGCAAAGTATTTTCCTTGTCCCAGGTGGTCACTGGTTGAGCTCCATCATATGGTAACACCAGTGAACCTTGGGCCGCATATAAACAACTCCAGTTAGACCTGGTTCCAGTGTATTTCTCAGAAGGGCCACAATATGTTCTGAATAAGGTCAACATGCTTCATCTGTTCAAGTCTCTTGAGGCGCTACAGCATGTGGTATCAAATGACATATCTTTTGTTAAATTTGGTACTTGTGCTGAGGTAGGCAGCTGCAAGAAAACTAGGTTGTTATGGGTGTCCGGGGAATCCAAACGTTTTGTTGGCCCTCAGATGGAAGCTGTTCAATCTAGGAATTGAAGTCATTCAGGTACCCCTCAGGAAATACCCCTTTGTGCTGAGGAAGCTACAGAAGTTCTCAGCCTCTTCCTTCAATACCAACCTGGCATGAGAAGAGGAAGTCTTGTGAGAGCAGCTTAGCAATTAATTCAAGGGGTCTAGAGCATAGTGTTGTGACTTTATACTCCAGTATGCAAATCTGCTTTAACCAGTATGCTAACTACAGATGGGTAACTGAACATGACATCCATAGAGATGGAAACTGGGTGGCTTATTCCCTCCTTCAAAGACCGCTGGGCAGCTGCTAACGACCTTCTGGATGAGCCTTTATTCTCTTCTGATGTTTCCACAGTTCTGTGCATAGCAAAAGGCACTTCAGATTTCAGATGCGCCCCCTGATGGAACACTCAACACTACTACATTCTGGTGATTTTTTTCAAATTGTGCACATGTCTCCAAAGTTGGGGTGAGTGGTTAGAAAAAGTTTGACTATCTCTCTCAGAAAATTGTATGTTGGAACATTGCTGGTAATGAACCCCAAGTATTCTTTCTGGTGGCCTGTTGCCACGAAGGACCCAAAGTAATCTCCATACAAATGTTTCCAACATCAGATGAAAACTTAAATGGGATCAGGTGTCGCTCCAAACGACCATAAATCCTTTGAATGATCTGGTAGCCACAGTTTTGGCCTCCTTACATCTGCCACTGCTTGACCCACATCAAAGCCTGAAACTCCATTGGTCGGTTTTCAGGCACATTACTCCATGTTTTTCCAAAACGTTACTCTACCGCTAGACTGCCATATCTAGCAGCCATCCTTAGTTGGTTAAAGATTGCAGACAAGCACGTTTACCTTTATTGTGGCCATCAAAAGTAACACCAGAAGATAAGTTAGTGACTGCAGACCTCACTATAAGGCCCTGCTGAAAATAAAGATGGCAGGATTTCCGGTGGGCTGTGGATACGCTCTCCTTCTGGCATTTTTATAGCCAACAGCAGCAAATATCATTCACCAAATATGTAAATTGTTGGTTTGAACTATGTTCAGCCTTATATTTTGACTTCTTAGCCTGGCAGAAAGCGGCATCTACTGAAGAGTAATAACTGAAAGACCCGCACTCCAAAGTAAATTCTTTTGGCAGCCAACAAACAAAAAAAGTCTTAGCCGTGGCCTTGATTAAATCTAGGCTGATCTAAATAATAATCAGACTCTGTCGTCTCGGTGAAGGAAGTGGGAGGTTACATCACTTTAGTAACTGGGAGGGCCCTCATACCATCTTCCTGGCTTGGTGTAGAGATAGTGCCAGTTTACAAGAATAGTGAACATATGACCCAGCCAACTATCGCCAGATTAGTCTCCTTCAAAGTCTCTAAAAATATTTACTTCAGTACTTCTATCCAGATTTGAAGCATGAGCTAAGTCTAATAAGATTTTGTCCCAAAATCAAGTTGGGGTTAGAAAAAACAGGACCAGTCAACCTTATTCAGATTTTTCCTGGTCCTGGAAACGTTTTTCAAAGTGAAAAGAGTACCTCTGTATCTAGTTTCTGTGGATCTGAGATCCACATTCAACATTGTGCCAAGACATTAATTGTGGAAATCCATTCATTGTACGAATATTCCTTAGCTCTCCTGAATATCTTAATTCGACTTTCACAGGATCTTTGCAGTGGTCAGATTGGGGTGGCTCCAGCAAAAGAAGAACACCATTTTTGGTCAATGAAGGTGTCTAGCAGGGCTGCTCCCTAGCACCCCTCGATTGTCACTGTACTTTACTTAAATCAAGTGGTGTCTGAGGTTACTGTCACGGTGATGCCCCAAGGCAATAGGGGACCAAGATCTCCATTATTCGCTGAGGAACCTCTTTACATATCTACTTGATAAGCTTGCAGACTTCTGTAGAGCACAGAGCCTAGCAAACAAGGTCAGAAAAAACACATTAATGATGTTCAGGCTGCATAATGGTGTCAAACATATTTTACTTTGAACAAATCCAGCCTTGAGCAAGTGAATGGATTTAAGTTTTTAGTGGTCAGTTTATCATCATGTGGAAGACCCACATTCTTTGAATGAGGAACCTTCTTGTATAAAGAGGAAGAGGAGGAACCTC
This sequence comes from Triturus cristatus, assembly GCF_964204655.1. Taxonomy (NCBI): domain Eukaryota; kingdom Metazoa; phylum Chordata; class Amphibia; order Caudata; family Salamandridae; genus Triturus; species Triturus cristatus. The sequence continues at coordinate 501,539,033 of NC_140593.1, forward strand.
ACAGTTCACAGTGCAAAACGGAGGAAACTTTATGGCCCTTGCTTTTGAAGTCTACAAGGCATAGTGCCAGAATGCTTCTTTACCTGAACCAGAACTCTGGAGCCATCTGAATACTGGGTTCCTCAGATGATTGTGGAGACTTCCATTTGGTACACCCACAATGGGCATTGTAGGATCTGCTTCTTATGGTTTCCCCCAATGTTTGCTTGATGTGACACTGTTTTTGACTAGTCTGACTGGGATCCTGCTAATGAGGACCCCAGTCTATCTGCTTTCTCCCTAAACTGTTGTGTTAGTACCTAGGTACAATCCCAGATTGGATACTGGGGTACCCTTATCAGTCCCTAGTATATGGTACTCTGGGCATAGGTACCCCAGAGGTCTCCCATGGGCTGCAGCATATATTATGCCACCCATGAGAGACCATTCAAAATGGAACTACAGGCCTACCATTGCAGCCTGTGTAAGTTGGTGCCTGCAACACTTACGAAAGATATAGGTTTAGTATATCTAAGGGTCACTGCACTTAAAACCTATAGGTCACCCCTCACGCAGGCCTTTAAAATCCTGAGGGCACGGTGCTTGGTTCTAAGTGAGATGGTGCCCCTGCATGAGCAGGACACCCCTCCAGCCTACAGAGTCCATTCTCGCGGGTTGTCATTGAAGCAGCCATATACTATATAAAGGGGCATCACGTGACCGCACGATGACCATCTCGAAAATGGCTGCAACGAATCCTATTGTTTTTGGTGTTAAACATGTTGAAATCATACCCCCACCCCGTTACCGGTGTGGGAGGTATGATTCCACCCACTGGGAGAGCCCTCCGTTAGGCTCTCGGTGTTCCCGGTACCCAGCATAAAATGGTTGCTGCTGACCACAGACACATTTCTGCCCTCCTGCCGCTGAGCCAAACTCAAGCAAGGGAAGGCAGAGCAATAGGCATCCTGTCACAGGGAGGTGTGACCACCTCCCAGACAGGATTTAGTGTATTAGGGCTAGTTGGGTGCGCTTGCCAGCGCCTGAAAGCTTGCATGAGGGGCACATTTGGTGCCCCTGTGCATAGTCCAGTTCAAATCAGTCCTGGTAGCTGTTCGCTCCAGCTGTGGCGCGAAACTGAACAAAGGACATGAGAGTAACCTCTTCTGACCCCCCCAACCCCCCGACCCCCGGTCCAGACCCTACCCTGCGCGGGTCCCCTGTATCTTCCCAATCCTTTCCTTAGGGCTTACCTGAGTTTAGGTCCCTAGATTTTTAGTGGACAAGATTCAGAACTGAAACCACTGCACTTCTACCGTCTGGCACTCTGGACTTCGTTTGGGCCTGACTTGGTCTCCTTTTCAGTCTGCTATCTCGTCTGTGCCTATGCACCATACAGGATCCGTGCAGCACCTGTGGCGCATCCAAGACACTTGAAGATAATCTCCCTTGGAGTGAAGGAGTCACTCCCCTGCATTCGCAGGCACTGCAACACAGCTGACCGGTCTGCTGATCCCGAGCTCCTACGGACTCCGAAGGATTCAACAACACAGGAGGTGGGTTTGTTCATCCCTCGAGGCCAGAGCTGCCCTCTCACCCAGTTTGAGGCCAGAATCCCTCGTGAGCGTTGCAATACCTGAACCCTTGTGCACCACGTTATTTTGCAAGTGCAAATGCTTGTTGGCAATTCTGCAGCTAGTGCATTGGGCTCCAAGTAGCCCCAACCTCGTGCAACTTCTCCTGCAAAGATCTTTAATCACATTGCACCGTGTGCTCCATGGCCTGTTTTGTAAAGCTGCACGAGGTCCTCCTGCGACTCCAGTGTCTTCTAGCTGTGTGTCCTGCGGAGGGTCAACTACATCTTCTTTGGGCTCCCCTGATTGCTCCGGGCTTGCCCTAACCCCTGCTTGTGGTGAGTCTCCTGGGCCTTGCTGGTCCTCTTCCTGCAACTTCTTGACTTCCTGCGCAGGTTGCTTTTGCCAAGGCTTATTGGTGCTCCCCCCGGACACCGACCCCTCAGCGCTCGACATCCTTCGTGGGACAACTCCTATCCGGCTCCTGGTCATCCTCATCGTCGCCTGGTCCCCGCAACTGCAGAGTCAAATTCATCGACATCTATCCTGAAGCACCCGGCATCGGTGGGCATTCATCTACCAAGCCCCTGATCACTCTCAAATACCCAGACTCTGTCCCCTCTGCTTTCAGGTACTCTTCATCAAGAATCCACGTTTGGATTCACACGGACGCTTTCTACTCTTCCATCAGTGGCCCTTTCCTGAAGTCCTCCATAGGGTTTGACGGCGGTTTCCGACACCACTTCACACCTATGCACCCAGCTCCCCTGGGATAGGTAACTTGGGTATCAGGGTAGCCGCAGGTGGGGTGGCTCTCCAACCTTCTGTCTTCCACGGGGTTTCCTCAGGGTCCACTTGGAAGGGTCCTTAATCTTTAAAAATCCAACCGCGACAGTTGTACGGAGCCAGCGGCCGTGTTCTCACACTGTATGCGCCCTCCGCGGGGTCCCTATCTACTTACCTTGGGTGGTTACTTGGTTCCCCAGCGATTCTACAACCTCTCGACATTGTCCTGATTGAGTTGTGGTTCTTATACCCCTTTCTTAGTATGTGGTTTGGTCCCCCCTGGGGCCCACGGTGTATTAGTGCTATTTACTGTGATTTCTTTGCTATAGTGTTCTGTGCTTTGTGTTTATCGCCATGTGGGAGATACTGAAACGTACTAGAGAGTATTATATAATAAATACTTATTTTTATAAATACCTTGTGTGGTTCTTTTTCAATTAATCCATACTATAAGATTGCATTCTGGTAAAACAAGCTGCTTTACACTCCTTCAAGACTAAGCCTGAAGGCTGCTCTCCACAGCTACCACTTGGATAGCTTTCTAAGGTTGTCTGAGACCTCTTAAATCACCATAAGGGTTGTCTGGACTGGTGCAAGGTGCCCACTTACATTAGTGGACATCATATACCAGGCCAGTTTCTCACAGGCATGTTCCCATTAAAGTCATTTAATTTCACCTGTGGCAATTTTTTCCTTCAATGAAAAATTGCCTGCATTGAAGATGAGACATACTTTTTAATATTTTGTCCAGCATATATGATGACGTTGTGAAAATAATTGCTCCGAACACTAAGACTCCGGAATCTGGAATCTTATTTTTGACTTGGAATTATGGACATCCTCTACATTAGGTGTAATAATGTTTCCCGGCTACTTGTTTACCCCATGGCGTATTAGACGCAGGCTTAATATATCATGGTGATGGCCATATTTCTTAATTTTTTGCATTATCGTCAAACTCGCTTATATCATTCAGTGCTGCTGGCCATATTAGTTAAAAAAAAATGCCATCTGTTAATTAGTTTTTATTTTTTTTTATTCGTGTATATTGTATAGGTGATACCTGAAATATACTAATCTGACTTGATAGTGTAGCCTTTGCTGCGAGTTCTCTTCAGGTATTCAGTGCTTAACCATGGACCAGAAAGGGCTTCACTTTAACAGCAATGCTGTACACCCTGCTTTCCCATGTAAAAGAGCATACTTTACAAACCTCTACAGCCACTATTTTCGTTTAGCATATTTTTGTACGTTCATCATCCGACTATCCTGAAAAATATTACTGCCTTTCAAAAATACATATTGTTAATAAAATATTTTCCTACCCTATTTTCGGTTTCTTTGTTTAGTGGTGTGAAAAAAATCTAAGCAAATTTAACTCCATTTTAGAATGGACTCTAACAGGTGTAAGTATAAGATGTTTTCATGTTTAATTTGTGACATGTCTGCCTCTACATGCTGTATTTTAATAATTCCTAATGTTTTAATGAATACTTATAGTTTTAGATTCCTCACCGTGTGACTACCCCCAGCCACCAGACTGGAGCTGGAAATTTTTCTCAGCATTGCTCCATCATCCTGAAAAGTGGATTGGCTCTAATCAAAGTCAGACTCAGAGGTGTTGGAGTGCTGCATGGCGACCTCTAGGCAAATTAATTGTATTATCGAAGTCTGATGGAATGCAGGCTGAGGACGTAGGAACAGGAGGCAAGCACAGACCTCAATTTGTTGCGGTAGCTTCAACGGAACTGGGAACTAGAGGTGCATCGGAATCAGCTGCTGAATCTGCTCCTCAACAGGGAACCATGAGCTAGACTTCTGGGTACTTTGACCCGCTTGCAACTTCTCAGGAGGAGAGTGGCCAGGCTAGGATATGGCCCCTTGGACTTCTTGTGTTTCTTCTTTGATTCAGACTTAAGCAAAGACTTTGAATGTTATGAAGATCTATCGCAGGTCCGGCCATGCGAACGGAAATGGGTGCAAGACCCTGATTTCGAGCGGGAGTGACCCGTCATGATCTCCAATGATGTTTTACAATATACAGCTTGGCGTCGTGTTCCGAATCGCGTTTGGATTCATCAGGACACACTCCCTGCATAACTTTGGAGTTGTGGCCCTACTCTAGACACCAGAGGCACACCTTGTGGGGTCTATCACAGACATTTGTTTGTGACAATCCCTACAAATTTTAAAGCCTGTGGTTTTAGAAGGTGACACTTAATTTGCACACTGGAATTTTTTTTTGAAGAAAGGCGGTTCTTCAATTGACAAAGAAAAGAAGGCGCTAGCTCCAGATCGGCGTACTAAGGCTCAGAAAGAAAGAAAGTATTGTCAGTGCACTGGGCTGATGTATTATTTACTCTGCCATAACTTCTGTGGTTGGATGGAGTCAAAGTACAGCTTCACAATGCTACCTGAGCAATGCTGAGAAAAATTTCAAGTTCCAGTTTGGTGCCTTAGGGTATTCTCAGGGTGAAGAATTTGCATTACATAGAGTTTCCACCAGAAAGAGCATTACAAAAGGTAAGTAGTGTGTTAATTAAGAATGCAAAATGTTCCTACATGTATGTAACTAGGATTTTGCAAATTCGTTCTGAGCCTAAACAATGGAACTCATTGTTGACTTATAATAACTCAACAGTGGTGGGGGTATTTTATCCGTTGCCAACTACTGCTTTTCTAATGTCCAGTTCTATCCGTGTTGATACTCTTTTGGAAAAGTATTTATGAGTTGCGAAATGGCAAATAAAATTATCGCTATAGCTTAAGCCATTCTGGTTCCAAACACATTTTTTTCTTTCATTTTGGTCTGTCTCTTTTTTGATATTGAATACAATATTATTTTCCTTTAGATTTCGAATATTGAAGAATTTGCTGTGCCAGAAACGTGTTTGCATTTGCCACCGCTTTCTTGTTGCTTAATGACAATAATAGCCAGATCATCAAACGTCATGAGGTAAATACTATATTTTTCAGTGTCATTTATGTTTGTAAGATGCCAGTATTAGGTGCCTTCAGTAGTGAAGAGATTCACTTACAGCTGCACTATTAGGTTGGCTTTTTTTTTAAAAGCTTAAGTTTGGTAAATGTCGCACCCACTACTCATGCTGAAGACTAATACAGGCAATAGTCAATGAAATAAGTAGAACTGCTGCTTTTGATTGGTTGAGTTGTCAGAAATGTGCATCAAGAATGGTGTTTAGCTTCTGTCCAGTAGCTTTTCTGTAGCTTCCAAAAGTTTTCTTTGTTCAACTCTGTTCTTTGGCATATCCCACCTGTTAACCTGGTACCATTGGCGTGAGTCTTCCTTTCATTTTTTTTTTTACGGATTGCCTCCTCTGTTTTTGACATGTTTTGCTGGTTTAGATGCTTTGAGCACTTTGCCACTGCAATCCAGTGCCACAGTGCAAGTGCTCCCTATGTCTAATTGATGTAATGGATTAGTGACTCCATGATCGGCTTATTTAATTTATTTGTCAGACCCTAGTACAGCACCATGTGTGCCCAGAGCCTGTAAATCAAATGCTGCTGGTGGGCTTGCGGCACTGGTTGTGCCACCCACAGAAGCAGCTTGTAAAGTGTTTTTCAGGCCTGCCATTGCAGAGCCACTGTGCAGCCCACTACTCCCATACTGACTTGGTAAGTGCACCCACTTACTAGTCCCTAAACCTTCCCTTTTCTACATGTTAGCCACCCCTAAGGGAGGCCCAAGGGCAGGTTGCATTGTACGTAAGAGATAGGACATGCCCTGGTGTGTGTGGCATGTCCTGATAGTGAATTACAGCCATTTGCGTTTTTTACTATTGCAAGGCTACCTTCTCCCATAGGCCGGAATGGGCAGTTTGGTTATAACATCTTATAATCCGAACTATCCCAGGGAACATGGTAGAGAAACAAATTTAGTATGCCTGAACTTAGAATGGTAAAATACATCTTTTAGTGAAGGTGATTTTTACATTCTGTGTTTGAAAATATCACTTTTAGAAATTGGGTATTTTCTTGCCTAACCATCCAGCTGCCTCTGCTAGGTTGTGTATTGCATGTCTGGTTTGTGAGTGACAGGAGGGCTTGTGCTCCAGCAGTCTGATGAGTCAGGGCTGGGCTGAATAGGACCATGGCTGCATAGAGAGTGGGGGGCGGAGATTTCCTTTCAGCTACCTGGGCCAGGTCTGCTTTCAACAATGCTGTCTCCACCTTCTGCCAGGAAGCTGAACAGAACTGGTTTTGGCCAGGCACCCTCTGCCTTCAGAGGACAAAGGATTTGCTAGTATAAATATTGGGGCCCAGACCCAAAAACTTTAGATCACTTCTGGGAACAAGACTGACCTTTGCCAAGGAGAAGAACCAGAGAAGCTGAAGGAGTTGAACTGCCCTTGTGCCAGTGTGCTATTTTCTTGGGTTGGCCTGCAGTGGTTTCTTTATTGCCAAGGAAAGGGGAAAGACTTTTATTGCAACTTTCATCATCTTGAAGCAGAATCTCCAAGGGCTTGAACTGTGCTTGCCTCCTGCTGAAGTCTCAGGGATACAAGAATTCACCACCAGCTCTCCCCTGAATTCCCTTGCTGAGGATTTTGTCTGCAGAAGCCTGCATGTTGTTGGGAGCTGGAAGCGCGACGCAACGAGAAGAAGCATGTCACCGCCGCAGCGGTTACCGACGCATCACCAGAGAAGCGTGTCGCCGCCATAGAGGTCGCCGCCGCATCGCCAAAGAAGCGTGTCTCCGTTGCAGCTGCTGGTCGTCGCATCACCAGAGAAGCGTGTCGCCACCGCAAGGGTCGCCGACGCATCACCGGAGAAGCGTGTCGCAGGGCCTGTTGCGGATCAGAAGATACAGAGTTCGCCGTCGGGCGAGCACGCATCGTCTTCACGTTGTTGCATCAAGGGCGCCATCTTGTCTCATCGCATCGTATCGCTTCGAGGCGCCATCTTGTCACATCGTAAGCGGAACGCAGTAAGAGATCGACGCATCACCTACTCTCCGGTAAGGAGCAGACGCATCGCCTACTTTGCGCAAGCACTGAGGAACAGACGCTTCACCTCCCCTGAAGCCAGAAGCCGACGCATCACCCTCCCTGTGACCCTTTTTTGTTTTGCGTTACGCATTTCAGGTACTTTGTGGGAAACGTGTCGCATTTACCATCAACTTGAACTAAGCTATTTCTACCATCTTTAAGCCTATTTTTGATTACAGTATTGTGGATTTTTTTTCGTTTTGGGTCTTGTGTTAAGTCTATATAAAGAATACTTATTTTTATAAAACCTGTGTGGTGTCCATCTGTAGTGTTTTCACTGTATTACTGTATGTGTTCACAAATGCTTTACACACTGCCTCTGAGATAAGCCTTCCTGCTCGTGCCAAGCTACCACAGGGTTGAGCAGGGGTTATTTTAGGAGTGTAGCCCCCTTACCCTGACCAGAAGAAAGGGTCCCTATTTGGACAAAGGTGCAAACTATTGCCAGCTAGAGACCCCTAGTTCTAACACCACCACTATGATTTTTGTATGGAGCATGTTGTACTCTATTTTAAATAGAAACTCTGGATCTGAAAATATTTGAAGGAACAGGATGCGAGAAAATAACAGAAATTATTGCTTTAACTCGTTCCGTGCTCATGACGGAACCACGCCGTCATGAGCCACGGTTGCCGTGTGCTCATGACGGAGTGGTTCCGTCATGCTGCGGCCGTTGGCGGCCGCGCCGCCCACGCGGCGCTAATTCCCCGCCTGTGCGGGCGATTAGCGGCGTGGGCGGAGTCATGACGGAACCACTCCGTCATGAGCACAGCGCCACCTCGCTGCCCCCAAACCCCCCCCCCCCTCCCACCCAGCGCTGCGGCGGAATTTCCGCCGCAGCGAAGGGGTTAAGTTTGCCATTTATTTATTCACAAAACTACCAGCGGCTGACCATAGGTTCTGCACCTCAAACCCCGCAATTTAAATTATATTGTCCTGTGCAATCCTATACCAGCTCTTGCCGCCACTGAGAAACAGTAGGAATGATACACTTAAAAATGGAAGGTGCACCAGAATTGAATTCACGATCACAAGTTAGTCCATCATCTTCTTTTATTAAAGAAGAATAATTCCATATGATTTAAAATCAGCCAACGCGTTTTGTTCCTGTCACAGAGGAACTTCATCAGGGTTTCATATATTGAATAGCATGTACAGACAGTAATTCAGAGAACCGTAGGGTCGTCACCAGGATTTGTAAGCTACCCCAGCTATTTGCTGCTCACAGCAACTGGCCCCCACTGGTTCTCACCCCCACTTTGAGCGGGAGAATCAGCAGGAAAGCCAAGTTAGGAGGAGAGGTGTGCCCACCTTTGCCAACCCCACCCCTCAAGTGGGGGAGGCGAGGTGAAGCACAATTCTCGGTCCCCACCATCTTGCAGATGGGAGGACCCAGCCAACCAGAGAGAGGCTTATGCTCCCCCTCCCACTGGAGGGTGCCATAATAGGGGGTGTATCCACCCCAAGGAAGGCACGCAATTGGTTCACACCTGTACCTACCTGTAACTCCCCTAACTCTAGTACTTACGGGCAACCCCTATCCTTGCCTTATCATACAAGAAGAGAGAAGAAGGACCAAAGAAGCCGTGCTAAAAGAAGAGGAGGAGGACACCAACTGACTTGGCTCAGCCCTACCGGGCTGTCCCAACCTCGAACCTGCTCCAGCGAAATTCTGGTGTGTCCAGCAGCCCCCAAGAACCCGGAGGACCTGCCCTGCCTTCCCAAATCAAAATGTTGTCTCCCGTGAGCACGAGATTTGCTCACCAACAGACTCTTGCTCCAGCCAAATCCGCGAGACTGCACAACTCTGCACCCAAAGCACACGGCCCGAGTTCGAGTGGCCCAACACCATGAGGAGGTCTCCTCGGCGATCCTGACCTGGGATCTGGTGATCCCTGACCTGCCTCATATCGCCAACCGACGCCTGCAGCCCCTTTCTGGAGGATCCCCCGACCAGGGCCGATAAGAAAAACCAGACACCAAAAGACACCCCTGCACCCGACGTCCCACGGCCTTGGGTGGCTCAACTGACGGTGTCTCAGCATCCCCAGGCATCCCAACTTACCTCTCCAACCGCTGGTCGCCTCCAGAATATCTTCGTCCCGAGCCTGCAGTGTGTATTGCAACCGGAGATTCCCCATTGAAATCAACAGGGCACCCAACATCAAACAGCACCCTGCACCCGGCCGCCCCTGTGCCACTGTGGGTGCACCTAGTGTGCAAAATTGGATCCCCCTTTGCCCTGGGCCTAACACCAGGAGCTTTGCTCCAACAACCTTGTGGCCTGCTCATGAGCGGTCACCAACCAGAGGCCCCCAATCCTCTGTTGGATAACATTGGGCCACAGCACTCCGCATCTAGTGCTGCTGAGGGTGCCTTGAAAGTGCATCCTTGACCCTGGGGGAACCCTGGTTCTAACCCCAGAATACCAACTCCAAAGTATTTACTGTGAAACCGATAACACTGATCCTATAGGACTGCATTGACTGTTCTCTGTGAAAAGTCTTCTAAGTGAGGAGTTGGTTTGTATGAAACCTTGAAAAACTGCAAATGTATAAAAACTGAATTACTTACCTTTTCTTTAGGAAATGCCCAGTGTGATATCTAGGCGTATCACACTGAGTAGAAAAGTTACTTAAAAAGTAATCTGAATAGTAATGTACAAGGTCGTCTCAAAAGTAACTATAAAGTAATTTTGACTTACCTTTAAATAAACCAATTGCATTCAACTGCATCTGAAATGTATTTCAACTGCAATATACCTGCAAAGTATGATTTCACTTACCTGCACTAGGCCTGGCTTGGTTCTAAAAATAAAATAACATTTTTACATAAACAAATTGGTCTGAGTTTAGTCTTTGAGTGTGTGACATAATTTCTTGCCTGAGTGTGTACAATAAATGCTTAACACTACCCTCTGATAAAGCCTTACTGCTTACCCACACTATACCACAGAAAGAGAGTAAGGTATTATCTACTTTTACCTCTGCCTACTGTTTGGGTTCCACTGGACTCTGTGCACACTATACCTTCCTTTCATATTGTATATACAGAGCCAGCTTCCTACACCGGTGACAGTTGACTGTTCTTAATTCATACAGAGAAGCCAAATTAATAGTTTTGCCTAGTAGTGTTGAAGCATAAAATGGACCCTTACATATTTTGTATTTTTTGTCTTCCCAACTCTCGTACCACAGAAGTGTTTTTAATGTCAAGAGGTTCTCTGGGATTTGTAATGATCATGAGTAAAGTAAATCAGACTTTGAGGCAAGATGGATGAGCTCTAGTGATAAAGTGAATCTGAAACTGCATCAGTGAGGCTAATGATGTCTACCATCTTGCAGCATTGCTCTAGCCTCACTTAGCTGTCGATTTCACAATCTTTACATTCTGTCATCCTGTTTATAATTCATCCTTCGTTGTTTGACTCCGGACCTCCAGTAGATTACACCAACAATGCTTTCTCAACTTACAGAGCTTAGTTATGAAGACCTTCCATTTTTCTGCTTCTTTGACTGTATAGCTGTTTCAATCCTTTTGATTTTCTGATATAGGTGTGCATGGATTGCCGGTGATTGATCTGAAAAGGCCTTTCACCTTCTTTCTTAGATTGCTTTTTCAGCAAGGTCCTCCTCTCTAGCCCTGTCCCCCATTTCTTTTTAGAGCAGCCTAGATGCAAAATAAAGTTGTCTTTTTTTTCTCTGCCACGGCAGTCTATTAAGGTAAGACACTTTATGTGAGAAATTGGGTTGTTGGTTGAGGGTAGTGTAAGCCCTCCTCAAACAACAGCCACAATCCTTGTCGGGGTGAACCACAAAAGTCAATAAATTAACTTGTGCCTTGCCCTCTGGTAGCTTGGCACAAAAGAAGCCAGGCTTAACCTCGAGGCAACGTGTAAAGTATTTATGCAACACACAAATAGTAATAGTGAAAACACAATGCAAGAAACATTCCACACTAATTTAGAAAAATAGAGTGAAATTGAATACATTATTTGACACCAAAACGAAGAAAAAAAATCCAATCAGTGGAACCGGAGATGTGCAGTTTCAAGGATTTACTGTTAGTATAGCACCTAAAAGCACAAAGCACCACTCACTGTTATCTGGATGTGTGAGACTGGGTGCATATTACAAGTACAGTCCGATCGAGGTGCAGCACGGGCCGGATACAGAAACCAGGTTTGTCCGACTGAAAAAGTTACCATTTAAAGTCAAGTGTAAAGAGTTCCATTTGCAGTTAAGAAGGTAGTGAGGGGCAGGGATAGCGTTGCAAACGGTCGTTGCTGTACCGTAAAGAGCAGCCTGCATGTCACGGATGGTCGTCGCTTACGTGCGAACACCCTGTCGGGCGTCATTGACGGTAGTTGCTAGAACTTCGCGTCTGCTGTAACCACAGCTGTTGATGCTGTAGCTTGAAGTGTAGGTCCCGCGTTGCCGGTCGTCGCTATAGCATGAAGAGTCCAGTTCACCGGAGATTTGCGTTGGTGGTCAGCAATGGGCAGAAAGATCTTGTTGCAATCAAGCCCATTCACGGTTGCGAAGAGCCCAAAGCTTCAGGATTGCTACAGGCCCAAGAGTAATATTTAATTTACCAGCCCTGGGTACCTGTAGTACCATTTTACTAAGGACATATATGTACATTAAATATGCTAATTGGGTATATGCCAATTGTATCAATTTTTAAGTAGAGAGCACAAGCCATTTGACACTGGTTAGCATAAGTAAAGTGCACAGGTTCCTAAAAGCCACCAAAACAGGTTCAGAAAACAGAAGGGGCGAGGGCAAAATGTTTGGGGTGGCATTGCAGAGGGGATCAGGTCCAACACTTTCAAAAATGTCATTGGCTTTATAGGCAAAGGAAATTCACCAGCCAGAAGTGTATGTTGATGAGGAGGCAGTTCTAAGCAGTAACTGAATCTCATCTCTGTGTATATCCTGCTCCAGTCTTTCCCAAAGGAACGGGGATTGAGACACTTGTGAGTGACAAGTAATTTGGTGTAAGTGCAAGAGTGCTGTGCAAGATGCTTCACCCCTTTCTCCAGGGCGTCCTTTGGCCCATCCATCTCTCTCAAAATCATCCAACGGTCTTGTTCATAGCTACTGCTTAACTGTGGGCCAAGGTGCTCTAAAATGTCTCCAGGATACATCCTGGTCACATGTTTCTGGCAGTTCAGTGCTTACACTCCTGTCTCATGATGAGGGAATCACAGTTGGACCCAACGACCATCATTTGGACTTACAAGGCCTCCATGGAGCCGAAGACCAAGGTTTAAATGACTAGATAGCCACCTCTTTTTCTGTTGCATGATTTTGGGTCACCTGTATTTGGCGAAAAAGTAAAGAGTTTGAGGAGGGGCGTGGCTAACCGCCTGTCATGGCGGTCGCAGAGCAGTAGAGCTCCGGACCCTCCGGGGGGGAATCTAATCATCCTTTGCCGTACCGCAGACTTTTGTGGCCGGGAGACAAGCATCTGGGAGCCCCGCAGCCCTCAGCACGGCTGAGTGCGTTTGGCTGCTCGACTAACGGCACTCCGATGCGGATATTGCCAGGGGCCTGTCGGTTGTTAGACCCGAGCGGAGACCGGGACCTTGAGTGACAAGGGCGCCCCAGCGCGGGACGAGCGCCTGGGCGCGCTCCCGCCCGGGACCTGCACTTGGTGTGGGATTTTGGGTCCCTTCCTCGCCCATCCGGCGGCACCCTGCAAGATCCACACCCACCTCCGAAAAATGAGTGCGGGCCTGATCCCCCTACTGGACAGTGGCTATGGGGCGGACGGCCTGGCGGGGGAGCGGCCTAGGGCTCCGCATCGGGCCGGGAGCGTCATCACCCAGGAGCGAGCCTGTCGTGACCTAGCGCGGTGAGTGGGCCTCCGGAGGCGCCTGCGCTGACTCACGCGCTCGGGCCCCAGATCTGAGGCCTGCTGGGACCCGGGAGCCGTTAATCCTGCGAAGAGGAGGTTGGCGCGGGCCTACTCGGGCTGCGCCTGGAAAGCGGCCAAGACCTGCAGCAGAACACGGGCGCTGCAACGTGGGTCTGAAGCGGAGACGGCGGTGGTGGGGTACGTTGACCTGGCTCCTGCGCCATGTAGTTTCCTGGTACGGCTGCACAGCGGAGGAATGCTGGAGGCTCACAGCGGAAAGACACACAGCCCATGGACCGGACTGGCCCCCGGAGGAGGTGCGACTGGGAAGGCACAGAGAAGCGACAGGGCAACCTGTCAATGATCAGTACAGTTCCAGGTATAGTGCCACGGTACCGCGTAGGACCCCTGCGGACTGCCATTGAGCCTCGTGGTGAGGCTCAAAGCGAGGTGAACCGGAGTGTAAAACCCCGACCCCTTTTCTTCTGTCTGTGGACTGCCTGGACCTAGAGGGTTGCCGGATTGACATGGGGCCCCGGGGGGGCTGGGGAGGGGTGGCTGCAGGCGGATACCAAGACGTCTTCTCCCAGTACAACCCACGGTGTAGAGCTGGCTGACGGGGGACCCTGGGCGCCCCTGCCGCTGTCCTTTACCGGAGTACAACAACGATGGACGCATTCCCCTACGGTGGACCGAGCATATTACACACGTACTGAGGCGTCACACATAGCGAACACCATACAGGGGGGCCCTGTGGTGCCATATCACCTAACAACTTTCGGACACCACTGTCCATGAACGCTGGTTCTACCTGCTCTGCCTGGACATACACAGCGGGATACGGCCCCCCCTGACTCCCAGGCCCAGCGGCGATACTCATCCAGGGTGCGCTGAAACGCAATTAGGCTGCGCCATAACACTACTGGAGACACTACCGGAGTCCCCGTGGACCCGACCATAGAGACGGCTTAGTACGAAGACTGGTTGCAAGGTTGCGTCATGGGCAGGATTCGGGCGAAGACGCTGGAAGGACAACAAGGCCCTGACCACTCTTCCACCATGACGGGCCACACTAATAGGCCCTCCTCGTCAGGGGCAACATCGACTGGACATACAGAAGAGCCACCGGATAAACTGGACCTCATTCTCAAGGAGATCCGAGACTCTAGAACAGCGCTGGAACTACAAATGGGTACGCTCGCCACGGGGCTCACGCTGCTGAAGGCAGACCATAATAAACTGGCGGACACGGTCAAAGACCACGGCTAATCTATCACTGACGTTGCCCCCAGAGTAGTGGAACACTCATCCACATTGCAACAACTACAAAAGCAGGTGACTACGCTCCTGGATCGGGTGGAGGATGCGGAGGGCAAAAACCGACACAATAATGTCCGTGTCATTGGACTGCCGGAACGCTGTGAAGGGAATAGGGCGGCAGACTTCATGGAGACATGGTTCAGAGATCATGTGGCATCTGAAGGACTTTCCCCGTACTTCTGTGTGGAACGGGCTCATCGAATTCCGACGGGACAACCCAGGACCGGTGCGCCGCCCCGCCCTCTGATTGGGGAAAACACTTAATTATAGAGACCGCGACGTCCTACTACAGAAAGCTAGAGGAAAGGTACTAATCCAGTATGAAAACTACCGTATATCCTTGTATCCCGACTACACAGTGTTGGTAGAGAGACAAAGATCATCCTACCAGGCTGTGAAGAAAAAACTACAGAAAGCACAACTCAAATACGCACGTTTATATCCTGCCCGGATGAAGGTTATACATGACCAGAAAACCCACTTTTTTGAAAGCCCAGCAGATGTCGAGGAATGGTTGGAAGTAATGTGCATCGGTTCTAGCCAAAGCAGCAACCCGGGTATCTCCTTGCAGGATTCAGACGCACTCCTGAAAAGGACCTCTCGCCGAACTCAGTACCCCGACCAGAGTAAAGGAGGCGCCGGCCCATCACGAGAACAACAGCGACAAGACCAGGAGGGAGCGATTGCGGTTGCTGGTGCCTTCCGTGAAGACTCGCACAAAATCTCTACTGACTCAGAGGACAGTACAACTCAATCGGATTCTGAACACAGTGCAATTCTCTTCCCCACGATCACACCAAGGGCAGCCGATGATATGACCGACAACTGAATATAGGGGACGAGTCAATGACACCAGAGTCGGAGGCTGTGGGACTTGCCCTTGCTACTGGCGTGTGCTCTGCGCCTGAGATATTATTGTATCCTGTAATGCTTTATGTGTATGCTGATGAACTCTGAGGTTCAATCTTGGGGTAGGTGGAGCTACAGCCTTATGTCCTATTGATATAACTGTTGCACTCTGATACATCTGGGATATGCGCTATCTGAGGAGGGGCTTCGTGGTACTCCCCATTATGATTGATCATGCCAATAACAATGTCCCCACCACATCTGCATGCACTCCCCCCCCCCCCCCCCCCCCCCACCCCCACTTCCCAACCCCCCCCCCCCCCCCGGGCCGCTAGGGTATCAGGTATGGGGTTGGCTTCCTCCCTGCTAGCGTACGCACCGTTATTTGTTTCGTACTATTGGTACTACACTGTTGGGCCCAGCGCAGTTTAGGCGCTGTGCCAAGT
Organism: Triturus cristatus; assembly: GCF_964204655.1. Lineage (NCBI taxonomy): Eukaryota > Metazoa > Chordata > Amphibia > Caudata > Salamandridae > Triturus > Triturus cristatus. The sequence goes on from NC_140593.1 coordinate 501,554,861, forward strand.
TTTGTTAAGGTTATGGGAAAGGGGTCTCCTGGTCAGGTCTGCTCTACTGGCTCCACGAGTATGGGAGCTCCACAGTATATATGAAACATGGCAGGGAACACTAACACAACAGGGTCGTTTAACTTAATCACATGGAATGTACGGGGACTAGGTGCAATCCAGAAAAGGCCCCGTATTCATGCATTCTGCCTTCGACACAAGACACAGGTGGCGTTCCTTCAGGAGTCCCACCTAACCGAATCTGAAACACAAAAGATGCTGAAAAAATGGAGGGGACATATTTATTCCACCAATTACTCCGCCTTTGCTAGGGGAGCGACTATTTGGATACGCCACGGGGTACCCTTTCTTGAACTGGAGCGCCGGGTAGATGACATGGGCCGACACATCCTGGTGAAGGGCACCCTTGATGGCTCCCCGGTGGTCCTCGGCAGCATTTATGCCCCTAACTTCGACCAGGACCGTTTCTTGGGTACGTTGGGTGCAGTCCTAGCAGACTGGGACGGTATACCCTGGATACTGGGTGGGGATTGGAATGCGGTACTGGACACGGAGCTCGACAGGTCAAACCCCCCCCCCCCCCGCCCCCGCCCTACATGGCACGAACGCTAGCAAACTAGCGGAGCAATTCACAACATGGGCAAGTGGGTGGACACTTTCTGACGTGTGGCGCAGCCTTTACCCAACACACAAGGAATATTCCTTTTACTCCCCGGTACACAGTCTCCACACCAGAATCGACAGGTTCCTCTGTTCGAGATCCATCATAGTGAAGGCCCACCACTCCACATATCTAGCAAAGACCTTCTCTGATCATAGCCCCCTCGAGCTCACACTCCGTTGGGGCATGGTGCCTACCCCAGTCCCCACATGGAAGCTACATCCACACCTACTTGAAGATGCCCCATTCCGTACGACTCTATCTAACACTATCACCAATTACTTGGCTGAAAACTGGAACACAGCCTCCTCTAATTTGATCGAGCGTGATGCGCTGAAAGTGGTGGTGAGGGGGGCGATGATTGGACAGTTAGTGGGATCTAGACAAGAGACACACCAAAGGCTGCAAGACATTGAACACAGGCTACACGCACTGGAGAGGGAGGCAGTGTCAGACCCTGACAAACAGGAGGCATTGCAATCCGCACACATAGAGCATGTGGAAACACTGGAGACACTACGGACAATAGACTACAGGGCATTTCTCCAACGAAAACACACCGAAGCAGGTAGATCAGGTGCACTACTTGCCCACATTGTTAGAGACAGACCAGACCCGCCAATCATAACTAGAATCCGAACCCTAGCAGGATATATAGTCTACACACAAGAAGAAATAAATGCGGCCTTCCATGACCACCTTGCAGCACTCTATGCACCCCCTGCTCCGGTAGAAAGCTCCTCAATCACTGAGTTTCTACAAGACCTCCCCTTCCCAGTGCTATATGATGAGGTGCAGAAAGAGATAGATGGTCCTATAACTCAACAAGAGATCCAGGCTGCAATCAAGGGTCTAAACCGTAATAAGACACTTTGGATGGATGGGCTCCCTGTAGAATTTTACCAGACCTACTCTGAATCTTTGGTTCCCGCGCTGGAGGCCGTATTCAAGACTGCTTTTGAGATTGGCCACCTGCCAGATTCCACCATGCAGGCATTGGTCACGTCCATACCAAACCAGGGCGAGACGGGTTAGAGATGTCTAACTACATAGCCCTCTCTATGTTATCTACAGAATATAAAATTCTAAGCAAGGCCCTTGCTAATCGCATACAACCCTGTCTTACTACGCTTATCCACAGGGACCAGTGCGGTTTCCGCAGCACCTCTGAACACCAGACGGCTATATTATGTAATGAAGGTCACCCCACGTGCTTACCAATAGGCAGGGTGTATGGCACTGGACCTCAAACAGGCATTCGACTCCCTCTCCTGGGACTTCATGAGACGGTTTGAATTTCCGGACACATAACTTAAATGGGTCCGCTTATTATATACGTCCCCTACGGCCAGAGCTCGCACAGGTCGCTACATTTCAGACCAATATAATATCTACAGAGGCACGAGGCAGGGATGCCCTCTATCCCCCCTGCTATTTGTCCTTGCACTAGAGCCCGCGGACCGGCTTGGCATTCCTATCGATGGAGTGTGCCACCTAATATCCATCTATGCAGATGACATACTCCTATACTTACGAGACCTGACCACTGATAAGGCCCCTCTCCCTGATATATTTGCCACCTTTGAGCGACTGTCGGGCCTGGCCATAAACCCTGAGAAATCGGCGAGCTATTTCTTCCAAGATGTACCACATCTAACCCGCCTGCAGTTCGGCACCTATACCCTACCGGTAACTCCTACCACCTTTAAGTACCTAGTTATCCAGGTCTATAGAACACAGGAGGATCAAATAGAGGGCAATATACAGCGGGCAATAACGGGGCTCCGTGATAGTGTAGGGTTCTGGTCCTCTCTACCTTTATCGGTGATGGGACGGATCGCGATCTCAAAAATGGTGATGCTGCCTCGCCTATTATACTACTTTGTGAATCTACCCGTGATCCTCCCGCAGTCCATTTTTAACACATTGAACACTATACTGGTGAGTCTTATCTGGGGTGCCGGCCGCAGACTAAGTCTTCGGAAGCTCCAACTGGAAACACACAATGGCGACCTGGGAGTCCCTGACTACTACTCAAGCCAGCTCCAGTGGCTCTCATACTGGACCGCAGGAAGGAATTTGCAGGAGATTGGGTTCACGCTGCAGCGGCTAGATCGAGGGGAGCAGCATTCCTGGCTGTTGCCGAGGGCTAAGATTCCCCCAGACTGTCCTCCCCTAATGAAGACTGCCCTATTATGCTGGAGAAAGGCCCTATCTTGTACATCTACGGTGATCCCTTGCGCCGCGAACATTCCCATCCTAGGTATCCCTACACCGCACGGCAGACTCACGAAGACCAGAATACGGGACTGGACAGACAATGGGGTTGAAGAAGTGGGGGAGTTCTTTGGGGATGGCACCATGCTGGATCACGACTCCTTCATGCAGGCCACGGCAGCACCCTCACGCTTATATCTCTTACACGCTACTGTGACGCATTACATCAGAACCACATGGGCCCCACAGAGGACTGAACCCCCACAACATGATTTGGTACACCTATTCTACTATATGGGTCCCGGGGGGCATTTAGTATGCTGGCTATACACTGGAGTCAGGGCACATGCAGCAATTACACTTACCTCCCTTAGGGCGCACTGGGTGGAGGACTCTAGAGTTGAGATCATGGATAAAGCATGGAAGAGTATGCTGGAGCACCCCAAAAAAGTATCGCGTAATGCGAAACTCAAATTTATTCAGACGATGATCCTTCATAGGTCATACCTCACCCCGAAAAAGATACATCGCATGTTTCCAGACTCCCCCCACTGTAGGGGAGACGAGGCGGACTTTATCCATATGCTGTGGTCTTGCCCCTGCATACGGGGTTACTGGGGGAGAGTTCGCCACTCATTGACGGTAGTAACGCAACTTCCGGTTCCGGATGAGGCCCTGAACTGCCTGGTGGGCCTTCGTAGGCGCTCAGGGGTGCAAAAGGTGCGGTTAAAGTTCTTGGACCTAGCACTCATCTTAGCGATCAGAGTTCTCACTATGAGGTGGAAGTCCCCCAGATGCCCGGCAGTCACTGTTTGGCAAACTGACATGCTTCAGTGGGGACGGGCGAAGGGTGCAGCTCTTCACAGAGAAGTAGAGAGATGGCTAAGGAAGCAGCCCTTCTCACTGGAGTGGGAGGCTATGATAATTGAACTGGAAACACTTGACCTGTCCCCTACATAAGCTATCCCGACCCAGCAATACGCAAGGATGCCTTATGGCCTTTCGGAATCAGGCCCTGGGACCCGAGAAACGATGTTCTTGCCATGAAAATTAAATCCCCTAGGAGAATAACGCACATAGACCACTTACGATTACCGTGTCAGTTGAAGTAAGAACGACCAGGAGTGGGGTAGGGATGGCTGGGAGGGGGGGGACAAGGAGTTTGCATAAGTTCCTATCAGTTGAATGTTCATTTACACAACTTTGTAAAGACGCTAATGATAGACCGTTTACACTATTTGCTAGGTAGCATTCTTACCACAGAATGCGACCCTTGCCCCTTTTTCTCGTGTTTATAGCATACAGGACAATGGAAACAGAACTTCTGTGTGAGCATATATATTGTAATTGATGTACTAAGGGAAAAGAACAAAACAGACTGTATCGAGTGACTCTTGCTTATTCTATGCATCTGGTATATTGCGGTAATCAATAAAGTGTTTATAAAAAAAAAAAGTAAAGAGTTTGAACACGAGATGGGGCTCGATGGAAAAACTCAACAATCTTGTGCCCCGACTAGCCCGACCCCAGAAATGTAAGTTTAAATGCATGTTAAGCCAATGTTTATGGGCACCTAAAGATGTGAATTGACTGAACTTCTGTGATATTGAGCCAAACCTTGGCATATTGTTTGACCTCTTATCGAGAGACTCAAAATGTTAACTGTAGCCTTTTACCCATGAGCAGTCATATATCAGTTGCAGTGCTCTGTTTGACTTTGCTCAAACAGAAATACTTTAAAGTTAACTAAACCATGGGATTTATGAATACCTCTATTTAAAACTTTACTATTAGCCTCACCTTTCACCCTGGAAAATGTTTTTTTTTTTAGTGATTACATTTTTTTCTTACGTCCACCATTCTTACAACCATGAGAAGCACTGTTTTGTGTATAAAAACGTGAACGGGAAGGGTTCAGTACCGTACTTACTCAATCTAAAATGATTTGACCATTTCTCCTCTTTTAAAAGCTATAGCATCTGAACTAGGCTTACGGGCTATAGTATGTTGTTGGAGCCTGGAACTTTTTCGTCTGAGACTGGTTTATTCAGGCATATAGCGCAAAGGTAGATATCATATCATGACTTACACATTTAGCCATGCATAGGCCCACGGCCGTACATTACTTGGGCTCATCTAGCTGAAAGTCTTGCAGTGTTTTTCTTTTCAAGAACTTTATTTTTATCGTGTGATTTTTGTTTTTTATTTTTGTTTTTCCTTTTTAATTTCTGAAGGGCAATTGTTCCATTATGCTCCAACCTTGTCTGCAAAGTACCTCCTTCCAGATGTACTCCGATCTTCTTAACAGTAAGGGGCTATTCCATGTCTAATTTGACTGAGATCTGCGAATAGTCCAAAACATGTTCCAGATGTCTCAAAGTGTCCTGGTTTGGTGGCTCAGTGGACTAATGCGTCCACTGTATGGGTCTGTCCCATGTTCAAATCCCGGCGAGTCCACTCAGCCTTTCATCCGTCTGAGGTCAATAAAAGGAGTACCATTGAGTTGGGCAGCCTTAAAACCCTTGGGTGATACATGTGCTTTACAGATACACTTGTTACGTTACGTTTATGTTTACACCTTCACAGCACCTAACTGGCCATCAAGAACCACTGCTATCTGGCAGGGGTAGTAAAGATCTTTTTCTCAGGACTTGTAGGCAACACCTACTGCTTTATTTTGCGACTCATGTGGTCTCCCAAGTGCGTGCAATTCTAAGCTTTAATGAGAAGTACACTTCTAACCCAAATTCATGAACATGTGAGCGCCCACGCCATGCAACCACGAGGGGGCAAGGTTTTCTTGTTGGGTCACAGTTGATAATTATGAGCAAATTTTACTCAGGCTAATGCACTTGAAGTTATGGCCATAACTAAAGGTTAACAACCCAGTTGTGACCTATTGGTGTAGCAGACCGCCGCCTCATGACAGGTGTTGAATGGATACGCCCACCTCCATCGCCTCCTTTTCAATTACCTTGTGCGTCCCACTTTAGCTGTAACCCACTTCCCCTGGAGGTATCTTCTCCTCACAATCAAACTCTAGTCCCTATGCAGATGTCTAGATACTGCTTCTCCATATTCCTTCTCCAGCTTAACTACTAGCTCTGTTTCATTAGCATACACCTGAAACTCGAAATTGATGGTGCATGATGATCCCAGCCGCTAGACACATGTATGCATTGAAAACCAATCAGGACGCAAGGGGGCTTCTGGAAATCCCTTCCCCTAGGTTGACCTCCAGTAACAACTGTTCCCGGTCTTGGATCTCCCAGTCCTATATTCCTTCTCCCAAGTGGTTGTGGTTCAGTTGACGGACCCCTTATTGGATGGTGCCCAACAGGTTGAACAGTACCAGTATCAGTGGTCTTACTTTGTACTTTTCCTTAAACAGTGTTTCTCAGTCGCACCAAAGTGCTGTAACTGACTCTAAGCCATGTGCTTCACTTAAGCCTGTGAAGTATGTATGAGTCTGTACCAAATATAAACACCAGACTTCTGGCCATTTGGAATTGAAAGTAACTTGGCTGAATTAAAAAATAATGCAAAATTATTTTTTTTTTCTTATTTTATAAGTCAAAGAAAAGGTTTTTGTCATGTACAATTAAGACATGCAGCCAGTGATTCTCTTTTTAACCTCATAGGCACAGGATCATCCTTTGAACGCTGTTAAAATGAATACTAATAAGTTGGCTAAAACCAAACATTTGTCATTTGCAGTCTAGTTGTTTGAAGGGGGCGAATATGCCCTTTATGGATACTTAAGTCGTGTTACTTTGTCCATTAGGTATTGTTAAGCTAGACATCCTGTAAAGAGTGGAAGCAGTAATGTTCCATGTGAGGCATGCATATAGCTGAATATAATTTTAATGTGATGAAAAGATCTTATTTAATCAAAATTTTTCTTACAGGTCCTTCTTAACTGAGCTGGCGGACTGTATAGTTTCTGAAGAAGTAGAAGGAATTATAAGCCTTACAGCAGCCTTGTACATTGTGCTTGCAGTAAACAAAGGTCAGTTTTAATATCATATTATCTGCTTGTAGAAGTTTTTTGTGTGTGCATTCCTCTTTAAGACAAAACAGTAATTGTGTATTTGGTTTGCTTTGCATCTAGGTAAAATCAAGGATGCCTCCAGCAAAAATATTGCCACAACCATTTTTAGAAAGATGAAAAAATATGAGGAAATTACATTGGAAGACACGGGTAACCTTGAAAGGTATAAAAATATATGTAATTAATTGCAGTAACTTGTTTTACTTCATGGTGACAATCACGACATGATCACTACGTAGGACATGAAGGTATACAGCCCAAAATGGCAAGATTATCTAGTGCTAAACGGCATGTTTTGATTATTAAGCAACTAGAATTTGGTCTAAAGTATTGTAACCTAACGTTTTGGGCCCATACGCTGGGCCAAAGATTGTTTTCTGAAATGAGTGAAAATGAATGCATCTTGTGAAATTTGAAATGGTATCCACATTTTCTGCTAAACAGATGCCGTCGTAAATTACAGTTGAAATTAAAATCAGGGGTGTACCAGCAAACCACAAGAATAAATGACAGCTTTTCAGATCTGGTGCACACAAACTTTAACGATCTTTCTTCCATGCATCTTAAGTGCTGATGCGGACTGGCCTCACTTAGAATTGTAATCATTCATGCACGTGCAGTTATCCAAGTAGAAGAGAGATTACCCTAGTGAGTGACTTAAAACTTTTTGTATTGAGTGATTACCCACCAATAATGTGTGTAGCGATGCGGCCAAACTTGGCAGTTGTTGGGTAAACTGTGCCCAGGAGTGCAGCTGGGAAGAGAAGTGCCCAATTTCCAGCAATAGGGAGTTGGACATGATGCCTCAATACATAAGAGCTGAAGGTAGCTGCCGCTGTGAACTGAAGCTTGCTGAGCTCAGGTAAAGGGGAGCGACCACCAGCCATTGTTGTTCCTTTGCATTTTGCTACTGTAGTAATAGGTGAAAGTGAATCAGGTGACTGAGTGTAGGCTTGCACTTGGGACCGTTTGGCTGTTGCTCTTATCCAGGGAAAAGACGAGAGACACTGAGTGTCTCCTGGTGTGCGTTGAAAACCTGGTGGAAGAAGTGAACTCTGCAAAAAGTTAATCAAAAAAAGAGCTGAAACCCCAAACCAAGAAAGCGCTAGAAGGCTTAATAGCAGAGCATGTTTTAATAGACCCTTGGCGTGACGCTAATCCCTCTAAGATGGAATTTACTTGTTATTCCCACAAATACAATACAGCATCTAGAATTGATTTTTTTTAATAACTAAATCTTTGGGGTATAAGAGTACACAAATTATGACAAACCCTTTTCCAGATCATTCCCTAATAAAAGTAGAGATCAAAATTGACGAAAAGGTGAGATCAAGATCCAAGTGGCAGATGGATCGACTTCTCTTACAGGATAGTCAGTGGGTGAATAATACGGAGGAATGGATAAAGGAATTTTTTAACAGAAATGAGTACACGGCAGACATATTCTCTGTATGGGGGGGGTTTAAGGCTGCTCTAAGGGGCCAAATAATAGCCTACTCGGCCGCCCAAACAAAACAGAGGAGAGAAAAAATTAATAAACTCCAACAGAATGTCGAAAAGGCAACAAAGGCAGTAAATAATCGGACTGCAATGTTAGAGGAGGATAAAAGATATCTAATTAAAGCTAAATATGAATTGAAAGAATTTTTTATTATAGAAGAGATAGGTAGCTCCAGAGCTTACCAGCAACGAGTGTATGAAGAAAACCAGTTGATTGGTAAAATGCTTGCTGGCGCTACTAAGACTAAGGAAGAGTCAGCAATGATCACCGAAATCATGGACCCCAGAAATAATGGCCTGTTGACTGAAAAAGGAGAGATTGCGCAAACATTCTTGGAACACTACACTAAACTATACGCAACTGAATATCAGGTTGGAGTAGATCAGATCGATCAATTTTATGAGCAAGTCGAGATACCCAGTCTTACAAGAGAAATGGCAAACCAGCTTCAAATGGATATATCCAAAGATGAAATAGAAAAGGCCATAGGACTAATTCCAGGGGCAAAAGCCTGCGGAGCGGACGGGCTCCCGATTGAGCTATATAAAACTTTTAAGAAGATATTAACTCCCTTTTTAAAAAAATTATTTACTTCTATCAAACACGGTGGTAAGGTTCCCAGAACTTTCACGGAGTCTATTTTGATCAGTTTTGTTAAAAAGGGGAAGAATGAAAAAGATTTTAATTCGTATAGACCAATCAGCCTCTTGAACGCAGACTTTAAAATATTAATGAAAATCTGGGCCCTGCGCTTTACACCCTTAGCCCAAGTTTTAATTCATCCAGATCAGACTGGGTTTATCTCAGGTAGAATGTCAACAAATACCCGGTTTTTAATTCAGACTTTAGACTTTGCTTCTGTAAATAAACTACCCATTTTTATCACAATGGTCGATGCCGAAAAAGCTTTCGACCTAGTGAATTGGGAAGCTCTCTTTATCGGCTTATCCAAGTTTGGGTTTCCTAGCCAAATTATTAAAATGCTAAAGAATATATATCAAGGAGCTCATGCCAAACTAATTATAAATGGTGAATCAATTGGAGAAGTAGAAATAAAATGAGGGACAAGGCAGGGCTGCCCCCTTTCACCTATCTTGTTTACATTCTTTATTGAACCATTGGCTTGTAGAATAAGGGATAATCTCTTAATTAGAGCTCCCATTGATGGGATGCCAAAAATGAAATTATTTGCAGACGACATAATCTTGTACCTATATCCGGATGAAATGAACTGGAGCGAGGTATTAGCGGAGTTTAGAAGATTTGAACAATTTGGGGGATACAAAATAAATCAAAATAAAACAGAAATGTTAATATTAAATAATGACTATAATTTTTTACCCCCGAATTTAAGACCCCAGGCGATGAAAACAGACCCAATAAGGTATCTGGGTATTTATGTCTCCAGCCAAGTTGATCTACTTTTTAGCTTGAATTACTTGACAATGAAATGTAAGATTAAAAGTTTATTGGATAAGTGGTCTATACTACCATTGACTTTGATAGGCCGGGTTGGGCTTTTAAAGATGTCTATTCTACCCTTATTAAATTTTTTATTTATTAATATTCCTCTTAAGATAAATGTAATTTTTTTTAAAGAAATTGATACAATGTTCAGAGAATTTATTTGGAATAACAAGATCTCCAGAGTTAAACTTTCCACACTACAATTAGAAATAGACCAGGGGGGATTGGCTCTACCTAATCCAAATCTATTATGAGGCTGCCCTTCTGGACATAACTGCCCGTCTACTTGATTGTAAAGATTTGACAGAAATTTTTTATTATGAAAAAATGCTTAGTGAGTCTGGAACACAATTATCAGCCTTTCTTAAAACAACCAAACTACCTAAGAAATCCCGTTATAAGACAATACGAGACTTCTCCAAGCGCCTTTTATGCTTTTTTAAACAAACTAACTCTTCCGGCTACATTTTTTTAAATCTTGAAGAAATTAGAACTCTGGGGCTGCAGATACATTCTCGCCTGAAAACAAAATGGAAGGACAATGGTTTTTTTGAGCTAGGTAGCTTTTTTTTAGCTCAAACCTTTATGTCCTGGGAACAGGTTATAGCCAGATGTGGGAATATGGAGAAACCTGGATTTTTGGAATATTTACAGATCTCGCACCTGATTAAAAAATATGATATCTGCCCAGACCAGGTAGGAGGAGGACTTGTGAACGCACTCTATAAGATGAGATTGAAAGGCGTAGGCAACTGGTACTCTCTACTTTTAAAACAGAGGTCAGCTCCTTTAGTCGAAATTTTTTTGGGAAAAATCATTCAAGAAACTAATTGCAAATTTTCCCAGCAAGAGTGGCAGCAGATTGCATTAATGGGTAATAAAGCATTGAGAGCGGCCAATTTTAAAAGGATGGCCTTCCTTTCAAGGTGGATGGCATACTATACTCCGGCAGCATTAAATAAGCGGCATGCCGGGGTTGTTAATAATTGCTTTCGGTGCCAGGCCTTGGGAGAGGGAGACTGGCTACATATCTGTTTTACATGCCCAAAACTCCAGATTTTTTTTCCAGCTGTAAGCAATGCAATGGATAAAAATATCGAGCCTGAAACAGAGGTAGCACTGTTTGGGATCACTAGAGGAGGAGCTGACCTAAATAATGCAGAAGCAACGTTCGTTGCTATTGGCGCTGCAATAGCACGGTCATTGATTCTACAAAAGTGGCGAACAGAACAGATTCCCACCTACTCGGAATGGTTAATTAAAATGTGGAGGACCAGGAGATATGAAGAAGCATATGCCAAGCGGATTGGGGCAGTAAAAAATTTTTTTTTGGTTTGGAAATTTCTAGATAAGTATCAAGCTATATAAAAAAAAAAATAGTATTTAGCTCTAAATACCCTAGCATGCTGCACTTTAGGATAATTTGCATTTTTGCACAATTTATTGTAGATTTGATGAAACAGATCAAAACATGCCAGGAAAAATGCAGAGGATAAAGCAAAAGTATCTCTTATTGTGGAGTAGAGACCATTAGATAAACTGTTGCACTTTAGCACATGGCACTTACGCATATTGCACTTTAACCAAATTTGTATGTTTGCACAATTTATTTCTGATTTGATGTAAAGATTAAACACGATGATATTGAGGGGCGAGGAAAAGTAGATATTTTTCATATGATGGACTGCAGGTTAGTAGATACACTATTATTAATATAAAATTGTAGTCTTGTAGAAAGCCCCACAGTCTTGCACATTGCACTTTAATAGTTTTATATTTTTTAGATCACTTACTTGGCTATTTTAGGCATTTTAGGCATCTCGACATAATTGTTTGTTGAACTCTCGTGGGCCTAATTGCACTGCACATTGCACTTTAGTAGCTCTACACTTACTGTTTCTCTGATTTTAGATTGGTTTGTTAGGATGTGCTGTTCCAGATGTATACATGTAACAGAAAGAAATTGTAAAATTGCTTTAAAAATTGTCTTTTTTCCTATCCTGCTCTAATCTGCTCAATGAAAAAAAGAAAAAAAAAAAGTTAATCATGCTTTTATCCAAGATACGTTCTCACTAAGTTGGAAGACATGCCTTGTACTTCCTCATGATGTATTAATTATGTGAATCTTGTTAGACAAATGAGGAAGAGTTATCATGGGAAAAAGGAAAAACAACTTAGGTGAGAAACGGAGCCAGGCACATTCAAAGCTTTATTTATTTCTACTTTACGAGACAAAGGCAGGCAGACTCATTGGATGAAGCTGGCGACGGGCATCTCATCCAAAGAAGTTGAGGCAAATATTCCTTGGCCAAGTGGGTTCCTAATAGTAAAGAAGTGCTCGGCAGTTGAAATATATACCAAAAGTAAAATGGCTGTATATGTGCCCACTTTCAATACTTTAGTGATCTCTACAACATTATGGGACTTGGATAGTTGTGTAGTACATAAATTTACTGAAATTAAACAAAAATGAGCTAGGTGCAGTAACTCAGGTGCGGATGGGTTTGAGGGATCAAGTGAGGAGTGGTTTAGGAGTGTGCCATTACTGTCAGAACTGAAGGCAGATATTGGAGATTTGCCTGTAATAATTATCAATTTAAATAAGAAGGTTGGAAAAATGATCTTAAACCCTAGACTGGATACAACTGGAAAGGGACAGAATCACTAGAAACTGTGAACCGTCCATAGGCAGGTGCAGTACAGAAGCAGAGTGTTTGGTTAGGTCAATTTCAGCTTAATGTGAAGTCTGTGCACCCCTTAAATCGAACATACATAGTGGGTTGGTTCAACCCCCATCACATAGGTGATAGAAACACATATAATCAACATCTTGGAAAGCCCACAGTTCTCTCCAGAATTCATTGTGGATTATGCACATCAGTCGTTGGTTCCCAGATCCTGTCAGGCACCAATTCATGATTGTGACCTAATGCTGAGGAGTTACAAGGAGGGGAAGGTGAGGTGATGTCTTAGAGAACGCTTGGTTATTTATTCTGATTTTGCTTCTGTACTTTAAACTGTGAGGGATACTTGTGAAAATTGTGACTATTCTGAGAGATCAAAAGATCTAATAACACATGCTGTGTCCCTCAAGATTCTCACAGAGAATCATGAAAAACTCCCTTTTTAAGTGGTGTTGAATTGTTTAAAAAAACTCCTCCAGTGAAGAGGATGGGGAGATGCAGTGTGATATCCCAGTGCAGCAGAAACCAGAGGTGACCAAAAGATTGGATGAGAGAATGAATGAGTATACAACTATGGGTAAATAAATTCTGAACTTGTCAGGGAAATGGGGGATGAACTTAGTCAGGGCTGGTGTTTCAGTAATTAGATGAATGAATACCTATACTGATTGGTTATTTTGCCTTTTACCAGTTAATACTAAATGCACTTTAGTACCCGTTCTTACTGTTACTTATCTCAGTCGTATTCATTTTTTTAACTTTAGAATGATGAGTGTCACGTTTGGACCTAGTGGGATTCAAGCCTCCTGCTTTTTAGTTACATATAAAATTACAGTTGATTTACTATTCCCCTAAGGCTTTATCTGGCTGTCCCTGTCCCCTATCCTTCTTGAGCCCCTTACCCCCACACACTCCCCCACCCTCTACCCCCTCATCCATCAGGTCAGTTACATGGTGAAATGAATTGATTGAGTGTGGAGTTATTGTAGTATTCAAGAGAGATGAATTTTAAGCTGTGATGTATAATTTGATATTTGGTCATATCAGAGCACTTTACCTTTATTATTAAGAATTTAAGAAACCTGGATTTGCAAAAAAACAGAATCTGAAAGAGACACGTTAGTGATAGATTCCTTACCTTAGAATATCCCCAGGCGACAGACTGGATTCGGAAAGTTTTCATCAGCAGTACCCCTGCGCGTCGGTAGGCTTCGTCGTACATCGCTAGCGTCGTAGCTGCCGAGATGACGTCATCAGAGCTACTTAGACGCGCCCACGTGCGCTGACATCAGTTCTTTCTTTTTCCACGCAGCAGCGCAGATCCGAGAGAAAGCGGTAAAAGTTTTAACTTGGTTTCTGACAACTTGTTTTGTTGTGTACTTGATTCCTGGTGCAATAAAGATGCCCGGGTTTAAGTCCTGTAGGGCCTGGGACCCTCACGACGTGTGTCTCTTCTGCTTGGGGCATGCCCATTACCCAGAGGCGTGCCCCGATTGACGGGCCATGACGCTGAAAGCTTTGCAGGAGCTTTCCCGAAAGTTGTTGGAGGTCTGGCAATCGGTTCCGCGCCGATCAAGGTCCCGATCCCGTGGGAGGTCAAGGGACCGGTCGCGGAGCCATCAGCATCGCTCGGCGGAATCGGGGACAGGTAAGTCTAGGTGCCATAAAAAGTCAAAGAAGTGACGACGCTCTTCTTCTACCCCTCACGGGACGCGGTGGAGGGGGCGGGCGGTGACTCCCCCGCGGCTCCGTTGGAGCCTCCGTCGTTGCCTGCGGCCTACCCTCCCTTTACGGGGCCACTTCGGACGAGGTGCAGGCCTTTGTCGGCCTTGCGCCATGTGTTCGCCCTGCCGGGTCCCTCCGGAGCGCCTTCGGGCCCCGCGTATCAATCGGAAGTGTTTGCCCCCATGCCGCCGCCTCTGGCCTTGGCTACTCCGGCACCATACCCTGCGGCGCCACCGGCGCCGGCCCTGGATTCGGCGCCGGGCCTGGCGCCACCGCTTCCGCCGGACGTTGCCGACCCGGGACTGGTATCTTACCCTCCCATTCCTTGGAGGGGAGTTTATCCCGTTTCCCAGGGCACCTCGTCCTTACCAGCCTCTTCAGCAACCGGTGGACGAAGGGGAATACTGGGAAGGGTCTGAGGACCCTCTTGCAGCTCAATGCGAGGATGAGCCTGAGTGGGAAGGCGATGTGGAGGGTCTAGCGGATCTGGATTTCTCTCCACACCCTGGTACTCTGTCCCCTTCTTCCGTGGCCACGGAGGAGGTTGGCACTTTTTCGGTGGTTTTGCGTCGGGCAGCTGAGGCTCTTAACCTCGAGCTCCCTTCTGTACCTATCAGGACCAATCTCCTGACTGAGGTCCTGCAGCCGCAGTCCTCCTCTGCGGAGCCGTTACTGCCCTTCAATGAAGCGCTTACTGATATCCTGTTGGGAACCTGAAATAAACCTAACACAGGAGTCCCTGTAGGTAAGGGTGTGGCGCGTCGCCATCGCCCGGTGCTGGGCGATCTCTGCTTTCTCACACAACACCCGACGCCTGAGAGTCTGGTTGTCCAGGCATCTGCCTCACGGAGTGCGTTACCTTCTGCTCCTCCGGACAAGGAATCTAGGAAACTGGAGCAGATTGGGAAAAAGATTTTCACATCTGCCAGCTCTGGGTTGCGGGCAGTGAATTCTGCATGCCTGCTGGGCCGCTATTCCATTCTGTGTGGGACACCGTGGCACAGGTGCTGCCTCAGTGCCCTGTGGAAGCACGGGTGGTTCTCTCCTAGGCCATTACCGAAGGGAGAGATGCTGCAAAATTTACTATTCGTTGTGGACTTGACACGGCCGATTCTCTCGGTAGGGCACTTTCAAAAACTGTGGTACTCCGTCGTTATGCTTGGCTCCGAACTACTGGCTTTTCTGGGGATGTCCAGATCACCCTGTTGGACATGCCCTTTGATGGTACACGCCTCTTTGGTGATCTGGTGGATAGCACCCTAGAACGCTTTAAGGACTCTCGAGCTACGGCCCAGTCCTTGGGTCTCGCCACCACACGTACGCCCTCGGGGTCTACTTTTCGGTCCTTTCTAGGTCAAGGTTGGGGCGCGTTCTTTTTAGACCCGCAAGGCTGCGCAGCCACAGTCTCAGCGCAGCCGTGCCGTGGGACCCGCCGTGGTGGGTCCGGAGGACAGCGGACGGGTCAGTCTACCACCTCCTCTGCTGCCGCCTCTAAACCTTCCTAGTCCGGTGTTTCAGGCCCACCTGACGCCAGTGGGTGGCAGGATTCGCCATCACCTTCCCCACTGGCGCTCCTTAACCTCGGACAGGTGGGTTCTGCAAATTGTCCGCAGGGGCTATTCCCTCCCCTTCGAATCTACCCCTGCAGCCATGCCACCTCAGTACCACCGCATGTCGGGGGAACACTTGGCACCTCTCCAGCAGGAAGTTACAACCCTCTTGGCCAAGGGGGTCATCAAGCGCGTTCCGACGCCAGAAGTAGGTCGTGGTTGTTATTCCCACTACTTCTTGGATAAAGGTCTGCACCCTATCTTAGACCTCCAGAATGTCAATTGCTTCCTCCGGAAGGAGAAGTTCAAGATGCTCACGCTTGCTCAGGTCTTGTCTGCTCTAGACCCGCAAGACTGGTTGGTAGCGTTGGACTTGCAGGATGCTTATTTTCATATCCTCATTATGCCAGCCCACTGGCGTTACCTACGGTTCACGGTGGGCCACGAGCACTTTCAGTTCTCCGTGCACCCTTTCGGCCTTACCAGCGCCCCTCGGGTGTTCACGAAAGTGATGGCGGTGGTCGCATCTCATCTGCGCAGATCAGGGGTTTCAGTCTTCCCCTATCTCGACGAATGCCTTTTGAAGGCGGGCTCAGCCGCCCTCCTGAATTTGCTTGGGTTTTCCATCAACGTGCTGAAGTCGCACCTGATTCCCTCTCAGAAGCTCCTCTTCATCGGAGCAGTTTTGGATACGGCGCAGTTTCGGTTTTATCCTCCCGAACAGCGAGTCTGGGACATTCGGGCTATGATTCGGATCGTTGGCCCTGGTCCTGGGTTTCGGTCAGGAAGACACTGAGGCTGTTGGGCCTCATGGCCTCCTGCTGATTGATCATGCCAGATGGCATATGCGGGCTCTGTAGTGGGACCTGAAGTTCGATTGGACGCAGCATCGGGGGAACCTGTCCGACTACGTCCAGATCTCGGAGGGCACAGGACTTGCAGTGGTGGCTCACGAACCAGCGTTGGGTCAGCGGCATATCCCTCTCCCTTCCCCAACCGGAGCACACAGTGGTGACGGACGCGTCCCTCCTGGAATGGTGCGGCCACATGGGAGAGGCGGAGATCAGAGACCTCTGGTCTCCAGCGGAGTCCAAGCTCCATATCAACCTTTTGGAGCTCAGGGCGATCCTACTTGCGCTCAAAGCATTCCTTCCCTCTGTCAAGGGGAGAGTAGTGCAGGTGTTCACAGACAACACCACCGCCATGTAGTACTGCAACAAGCAGGGCGGGGTGGGGTCGTGGACCCTATGTCAGGAGGCTCTACGTCTCTGGACGTGGCTGAAACGTCAAGGCATTTCCTTGGTGTTTCAACACCTGGCAGGTACCCTGAACGCCAGGGCGGACGAACTCAGCCGATGGTTCATGTTGGATCAGGAATAGCGTCTTCACTCGGAGGTGGTGCAAGGTCTCTTTCAGCAGTGTGGAGAACCTTGGTTAAATCTATTCGCCACAGAGGAGAACGCGCAATGTCAGCAGTTCTGCGCGTTGGAGTTTCCAAGGCGGCACTCGCTAGGCGACGCTTTTTGGCGTGAGTGGAGTTGCGGTCTGTCTTATGCCTTTCCGCCTATACCACTTCTGCCCAGAGAGCTGAAGAAGATCAGGCGCGACCGGGCCCAAGTCATTCTTGTGGCACCAGACTGGGCTCGACGAGTTTGGTATCCAGAGCTACTCCGTATGAGCGTGTATCCCCCGATCCGACTGCCTCTTCGGGAGGATCTCCTGTCGCAGCAACAGGGGACGGTCCTCCACCCAAACGTGTCCAGCCTCCACCTCCTTGCGTGGAGATTGAGCGGCGACAGCTGATTCCATTTGAATTGCCTCCCGAAGTCTGTAATGTAATTCTGGCAGCCAGGCGTCCCTCCACTAAAACGGTATACGCCTGTCGGTGGAAAAAATTTGTGGCATGGTGCACAGCAAAATCATTATTGCTCCTGAGGCTTGAGCTTCTCTCGGACTTGTGGAGCTGGGCAGGGCCGCCATCTTGGGAAGTCACAGGTCAGCGTACTAGGCTTTTCCCTGACCTGGACTTAAAGGTAGATGCAGGCGTGAGCGCGCATCATTTTTGCTCCTGAGGCTTTAGCCGGGAGGTTATTGAGGTACTTCAGCATTACTTTGCACATCAGCGTATTTTGCATATTTTACGTCTGGCATTTTAACAGCTTCTGATTTTAAATAGCGTTTTACCAATACTGTGTTTTGTTACCTGTTTTTAATTCATTTGCTGCTGCTCACCGGGCTGATACATCTGTGGTTACTCACGAGGGTTGGAAGGCGGGGGTCACATCACTCTCGGACTCGTGGAGCCGGGCAGGGCCGCCATCTTGAGAAGTCACGGGTCAGCGGACTAGGCTTTTCCCTGACCTGGACTTAAAGGTAGATGCAGTCGCGAGCGTGCAGCGGACGTGCCACAGGTGCGCCTAAGGCAAGCCTGTCTCTGCACACCCGCGCTCAGTGCCCGGACCCCTGGTTGTTGCGGGTCAGGTGCGCCTCCCATCTGCACTTATACTAAAGAAACTCTGCTAGAACTTAAGGGGGCTCATAAGGGTAGGGATTGCATTTGCCTTTCCTTCCACTCACCAGTACCGCGTCTAGCTATGTGTTCGAACTGTAAAATGACCCTTCCCAAAGTCCTATACCAGCCCATATCAGCTATGGCGGAGCAAAGGACAGTGTCTGCTGGACATGATTCTCAAACAATCAACTGTGTCTTGCTCAATGCGAGATCATTGGTCAAGCATAGCATGGAATGCGCAAGGCTCATTGAAGAGTGCATCATAAAGTTGGCTTTTATTACGGAGGCATGGACGGATGATTCCTCCGGTCCAGACAGAGTGAAAGCCACACCAGCTGGGTTTCTATGCCACATGCTAAATTGGCCGCTCAGGAAGGGGGGGGAGGAGAGGGAGGGAGGGGGGAGGAGGTCTGGCAGTAATTTACCATAGCTCAATCAGGGCAGCGTTTCAAGCTGCACCGTCGTTTGCTGCATGTGAGGCCTTATCCTTTAACCTCAGCCTATCTTCCCATCACACTTTTAAAGGTTTGCTCTTGTACAGACCTCCAGGAGTCAGAAATAACTTTCTAAATTTACTTTGAGATCTACTGGAAGAAGGCCTTTACACTGACACTGACACACAATTTTAGGAGATTTCAACTTCTATCTGGAGGCTTCTACTGAACCTGACACAGTGACACTAACAGATATGATGAATAGCGTGGACCTAAAGCAGCAGGTACTCGGTCCCACCCATGCGGGAGGCCATACCCTGGATGGTATTTTTACGAACCATCCTGGCCTACAGTTCACATGCCTACTCCCTCTCTTATGGTCAGACCACGCTGCCGTTCAATTCAAGGTGACTTCAATGGCGCAACGCGCTAATGAACCTCAGTTGAAAGGCCATATAGTTACCAGAGCCTGGAACAAGATTGAGCGGACAGCTCTGCTGGAGCTTCTCACCATCACTGCCGGGTAGACACCGGTGGGAGTAGAAGAGGCCACCATAGCATACACGAAATGGCTGGAGAAAGCCTGCGAAAAATTAGCCCCTGAAAAAATCTGTTTTGCTAAAAGATTACAACCATCTGCCCCGTGGTTTACAGACGATTTGAGGAATCAAAATCTTGCGTACAAACGACTAGAGCGGAGTTGGAGGAAGGGTTGTAAGGAATCAGACAAAAAGCTGCAGAAATATAAACAACTCCTCTTCATAACCAAACAAAAGTTCTAGGTTACCCGCATTCACCTAGCGAAAAACTCTGTAAAAGAACTTTTTAGAACAGTCGCTAGCTTGGCTGCCCCAAGTCCAGCCAAAGTCCAAGCAAGTCAGGAACTGTGAGAAGACATCGCAAAGTTCTTCCAGACTAAAGTTGAGACCATCTTCTCAGCATTTAGCAGTACTAGTGTGGCCTTGTTGAACACGGCAAGGGAAGAATGCAAGCCCACAAGGATGTCGACTGCTACGTTTGATAATTTCATGCCAGTATCCCCTGATGTCGTGCTTGGACTTCTCAGGATAGCCAAATCAGGATCACCCTTTGACCAAACTTGCCCCGGGTCCGATTGCTTCCTCACTGTTGTCTATTTTTAATAACATGTTTGAATCAGGGTGTTTTCCAACATGCTGGAAATTGGCCTCCATACTACCCCTTCTAAAGAAACCTAGTTTGGATCTTAAGGACCCTAATAGTTTTCGCCCGATTTCACGTCTTCCGCTTCCTGCTAAATTGGTCGACAAAATCATGAACACACAAATCGGTGCCTTTTTAGCGGCAACACAAGCATTGGACCCCTCTCAGTACGGCTTCAGAGCGGGACACAGTACTGATTCAGCCCTCATCAAAGCTACGGAGGAGATCAGAGAGGCCGTGATCCTATTGGACTTGTCTGCGGCCTTTGACACGGTCCATCACAACATCTTGATGGACCGTTTAAAGGAATGTGGGATCCAATCCAAAGCTTGAGATCTGTTAAGATCCTTTCTATCTAACAGAGGACAGACTGTTGCTCTGGGTAAATACCAGTCCAGACCTTTCATTGCCCTGTGGGGTCCCACAGGGGTCCTCCCTGAGTCTGACCCTTTTTAATGTGTTTGTCCTCTTTGGCCCCCATTATCAGAGCATTTGGGTTTGGTCTCACCTTGTATGCTGATGACACCCAAATTCTGGTGTTTCTGCTACCTGGCCGGGAATTGGGTACGGATAAACGCTTCCAAGCTTGTATGGAAGCAGTTGGAAGATGGATGACAGAGAACTACTTAAAGCTTAACTCAGGCAAAACAGAGGTCCTACTATCAGGAAAGGTCACCAACTTCTGGACACCGAGCTGGTGGCCTGACTCGATGGGCTCTCTCCCGAAACCTTCTAAGAAGGTAAAAAACTTGGGAGTAATAGTTGATGACCGTCTTACCTTTGGGGAGCAAGTAAATGCAGTGGCAGCAACAACAGCCTATGTGCTTAGAACGGTTAGGAAAGTACTGCCATTCCTTCCCGCTGGCAGCCGACAAACAGTGGTCACAGCACTGACATTGTCTAGGCAGGATTACTGCAATGGACTGTACTTGAATATCCAACAGAAATTTATGAACAAGCTCCAGCTGCTACAAAATGCAGCTGCTAGACTCCTCACAGGCACACCCAAGTTCTCTCCCATTTCCAAGGAATTAAAGAAATTGCACTGGTTCCCTGTTAGAAGTCGAGTGCGTTTTAAATTACTTTGTGTGCTTTTCAAAGCCCTTCAAGGTACAGGCCCAGACTTTTTAGAACAACGGTTCCAGTGGTACACACCGAGAAGGACACTTCGCTCTCTGGGGGCCAAGTTAGTCTCAGTGCCGCACACAGGCAAAGCTCTGTGGGGTGGCAGAAGCTTTTTCGCGGGGGCAGTGAAGGCCTGGAATGCCCTTCCGTTCCACTTTAGAAATGCCTCGGATCTTTTAGCCTTTAGGAAGGGCTTAAAGACCTGGCTTTTTGCTGAATAGACCTCATGTCCTCCGTGCTCTTGCCTTCAGGATTAAAGATTAGCGCCAGGACACCCACAGGTAACCGCTGCGCTTTAAAAATATTACTAACATAACATCAGTTGATCCTCTTGATGCCCGTTTTTCTGAGGTCCTATTGTTCCTCCTTTCTTTGGCCCAGCAGGGCTCTGCTTTGGACACTATCAAGGGCTACCTCTCTGCTCTTTCAGCCTTTCTTAGGTTGCCTGATCAGCCCTCTCTTTTCAAGTCCCCGGTTGTCAATAGATTTCTCAAAGGCATTACTCACCTTTTCCCTCCTATTCCTTTTGTGATGCCTCAATGGGACTTGAACCTGGTTCTCACATACTTGATGTGCGCTCCCTTTAAGCCTCTTCATAACTGTCCTTTGGGGTTATTAACTTTGAAAACTGTCTTCCTGGTGGCCATCACCTCCGCTCTGCGGGTGAGTGAGCTCCAGGCTCTTTCCTGAAAACCGCCTTTCCTGGCGATTCATACGGACAAGGTTGTGCTTCGACCGCGTCCCTCCTTTCTACCGAAAGTAGTCTCTGCCTTTCATCTCGGGCAAACTGTCACTCTGCCCACTTTCTTTCCGCCTCCGCACCCTTCAAGAGAAGAGGAGAGGCTCCAACGTCTGGACCCAAAACGTGCGCTTTTGTTCTATCTCAACCGCACACAACCGTTCTGGGTGGATGACCAGCTCTTTTTAGGCTACGTGGGCGCCAAGAAAGGCCGGGCTGTGCACAAGCGCACTATCTCCCGATGGGTTTTCTTGTGCATTAAAGCCTGTTACTCTCTGGCTAAAAAGGAACCTCCGGTTGGACTGTGCGCCCATTCTACCAGGGCAACAGCAGCTACTACAGCATTGGGACACGGTGTCCCCCTGCAAGACATCTGTCAGGTGGCCACTTGGGCCTCGTTGCATACTTTCACTAAGCACTATTGCCTTGACAGTCCGGCCCGGAGAGACGGCTTCTTTGGCCATTCAGTTCTCTGTGACTTTCTGGTGTAATCTCACTTCGCAGACCCACCACCGGGGTTGGTATTGCTTGGGTATGTATTCTAAGGTAAGGAATCTATCACTAACGTGTCTCTTTCAGATGCTCAAGTTACTTACTTGTGTAACGATATATCTGTAAGAGACATTAGTTAGTGATAGATTCCTTCCCGCCCACCCATCCTCGCCATTCTGCGAACTGTTCTCTAGGGTTCAGGTCTTCCCTTTCAGGGCCCTAGTTCTATTGCACCAGTAGTCGGTCTCTGACATGGCTCTGCGCTTCTGGTGCGGAACAGTTGTGTACAGAACTGACGTCAGCGCGCATGGGCGCGTCTAAGTAGCTCTGACGACGTCATCTCGGCGGCTACGACGCCAGCGACGTACGTGGAGCTGTACGACGACTCCTACAGACGCGCAGGGGTACTGTTGATGAAAACTTTCCGGATCCAGTCTGACGCCTGGGGATATTCTAAGTTAAGGAATCTATCGCTAACTAAGGTCTCTTGCAGATATATCGTTACACAAGTAAGTAACTTGTGCTTTAAGGATGTAAGAAAAAAGACTATTTATTTATTTTTGCACGTATGCACTTTCGCGTTAAAAATAGTCATGTTTGAAACTTGACCCATCGGTGAACAAGGCTTGAGGTGCCGAAACACTTTGGGTCCATGATATTTTGAAAATCATAATCTTTTTGAACGCTAGTTTCTGGTCTTGCATGTGGGGAGAGTGCGTGACAAATATATATATCTGCAGATTTCTTGCTCCTAGAGAACTCTCCCAGGCACCAAACTGCTGCAGCTGGACATTTTTCTCAGCATTGCTGCTGCACACCAGCAGATGGTGTCATCTGGCTTAACAGTGACGCCCGAGCCATATATATCATGCGGGGAGTGTGCCCTGGTAAATTCGAAAGCTGTCCAGGGCAGCGAAGCTTAGGTGTACGTTGGTTGAACATCGTTGAGAATTATGTAAGGTCACTCCCACCTTCAACTATTCTGACCAAGTCCCGTTCTCTGGGCAAGTCCCATGACCGATATTTGTCGCCCTCAAAGTCTTCAGATAAGTCCAAATTGAAGAAAAATCCCAAGATGCCCAAGCTGACCACACAGTCAAAGACTGTAAAATGTCAAACTTTCTCACAGAGGATCCGTAGGATGGAAGACTTCTATTGTGGTTGCATAGACCTAAATCTAAAGACTGTATCTGAGGCATATTGTGATGATTCCCTTACTTCTGCCAAGTCACCAAATAAGAGAGAGATCATCAGAAAAGGAGCCTTCTGAATATTCTAAAAAGCCCTTAAAAAATCTCATCATGAAACACCTGGTCATTCCAGGAAATTTCAGGAAAAGTCTCACCACAGACCTTCTTCAAAGGTTCCTTTCCAGCCTTCTACGCAATCTGAGAAACCTGTTCTTGGCAAAAGGTCTTCTAAATCCCTCCCGTTGACTACGGGATCGACTCAGACTGAAAAAATAAAGATTTTTGCATCTTTTTTTCCGTCGACGATGCTCTCGTATACAATATCGACTACACTAACATCCACATCCTCTACAGCTTCGTCACCTTTGATAATATCATCGTCTCTGACAGCGTCGACGACCCATGTTACCTATAGACTGTTATCGTCGACGGCGTTTGTCTCCACCCTCATTGATGAAGCGTTCTTCTAAGCGCTCACCGACATTATCGTCGACGGCTAAGGATTCCGCACAGTCGACGAGGACATGCATGTCGACGGATATCCCAAGAAAACCACCATAGACTGAACATTAGTCAACAACGTTACCATCGTAGACGACAGCCTCGTCGATAATACATCCATCAAAAAGTCTGGGTTTGCCTGCGAAAGTATTAAAATCCTCGTCAACGGGGGAGTTGTCGACGGAGGCCCGGAATCTGTCATCTACGGCATAATTAACTCCTCTGGTGCCAGCTATCCTGTTGGAGGAAGAATTTGATGAAGAAAGCCTTTTTAGAGCGGCTCATATCCCTTCAGAACTGAATGTAAAATGCCAAGACTTCGATGACAAGAAATATTATGAGGAGGGATACCAACATTACCCTGAATATGTTCCTCAAGATCGCTCAATACTAATGCCCTTGAACTTGGTAACCAATCTACAGGGAATATTGCAGGACTACTATAAACTGTTTCCAGAACCTGTTTCCTCTACTCCTGCTCCTCTGGTTCCACCTTCAGCTCAGTTCACACATAAAACGCCGCCTCCTAGACTGTGCACTTTGCAAATTCCAGGAACCCCTCTATCATCATTACCTCTGGCGGAACCGCAGACACATGACCATGATGTGTCCGACGGGGTTCAAGAAGACGGAGAAATAAGAAATTGTGCTTCCACTATCAACGAGTGGGATGATTATTTAATAACAACTCCATCCCCTCTGAGTGCTCCTTCGGTGGATATCCCCTAGATGATATTGGAGGTTTCCATAGTATCATGGAAAGGGTGGCGAAGCGCTTCCAATTGCCTTTTTCAACCAAGCAGACCGACAGCTTTCTTTATGATTTTAAGGAACCAATGCAAAAATTGATAAGTAACCATTCCTATTATAGATTATTTTTGGCATGAAGGGGTCTATATAATGAAGAGCCCAGCCACAGTCACAGCTGTTATGCCCAGGTTGGATAAAAAGTACAAGGCACAGGATGACACCCGTGCATGCCTCGTTGGACAGCCAAGGCCAAATTGGGTCATCAGCCATGCAGCTCAGAGACGCTTTAGGAACCCTGCTACCCCTATCACAACACCACCAGATAGGGAAGGGCGTAGACTGGACATGATTGCCAAATGTTTCTCCAGCACAGCTGTATTGACAGTCTCAGCAGCAAATTCTCTGTCAATATTAGGATGATTTAACAGGCAAATGTGGTCAGATATGGCACAGTTCATCGATCTTCCGCCAGAGGATGCTATGCCCAATGCTTTAGATTCTCCTGGAGGGAGAGAGAGCTTCTTCAGAGATAACTGTGCTGTCAATGTAGCTTCTACAGGATTCAGTCAGCTTGCTGGAGTAGTTGTCCTCCGCAGGCAAGGTTGGTTTGAAATGACAACGTTTAGACCGGAGGTTCAGATGAAAATCCTGTACATGCCTTAAGACGGAGAAGCTTTATTCGGAAAAAATATAGATGAAGCGCTACAATCCATAAAGGCTGATACTGATACCGCAAAGGCCTTAGGAACATTACAATTTCGAAAGCAAACCTTTCGAGGAGCTAGAGGGAAAAATGCTTATTCCTTTAGAGGAGGATTCCAGATCTTTAGACAACAATACCAACCTTATCAAGGGCAATCTACACCACAATATGGGCAACAGTACAGGCAGCCATCAGCAGCGGCTTACAAACAACCACTCAGAGAAAAGCAACCCCCCAGGGGGCGTGATGTCTACAGAAAGTAATGTTCTTTCTTTACTGCCGGCTACCTTCCCCAAATCCACACAATTAGGAGGACGCATTACTCATTACACTAACCAGTGGGCCATTATAACAGACAATTGGGTCCTCGACATCATACATCAAGGGCATACCCTGGAATTTGTCAACAGACCCCTGAATGCGCCTCCAAAAAGATCTATTAACTCCCCATATGAAACAACTATTGGAGGAAGGTGCCATCATGTTGCAAAAAGGGGCGATAGAGAAGGTTCCAAAGCTTTAACGGGGTAGGGGTACAGACTTCTATTCCCGTTTCTCCCTGATCAGGAAAAAGTCAGGAGACTGGAGCCCAGTTTTAGATCTTCAAAATTTTTTAAAAAATATCTGCAAAAACAGTCATTTCGAATGGTCACCCTGCAGTATATCTTAAACCTTCTCAACCATGGGGACTATATGACCGCGTTGGACCTTCAAGACACATACTTTCATGTCCTGATTCATCGCAGCCACTGGAGGTTTCTGTGTTTTCAGGTAGCGGCTCACACTTTCAGTTCAAAGTGCTCCCCTTTGGACTAGGTTCAACTCCAAGTATATTCACTAAGTGCATGGCACCAGTGACAGCACGCCTGAGGCTAAATGGTGTGCCAGTTTTTCCGTACTTAAACGATTGACTCATAAAAGCTCTGTCATTCCATGAAGCCAAAGTGGGTACTGCACAATGCCTATCGTTATTCAAACAGTTGGGTCTCAAACCAAACCTTCAGAAATCCACTCTCGAACCGACAACATCATTAATGTTTCTGGGAGCAGTCTTAAACACTCACTCAGTCAAGGCCCTTTGTCTCACCAGAATGGCAGGACAAAATCAAACACTTGGCCCAAAAGCTCTGCAAAAGAAGGTCCGACTGTACAAGTCATTCCTAGGAATGTGCTCCTCCTGTATACCTCTATTTCCAAACTGCAGACTTCATATGCGTCCTCTACAAGCGCAGCTAGACAAGCAGTGGCTGCAGGTTCCGGCTTCATTCGACAATGTAATTCGGATAACCACAACAATGATAAAAGCTATACAATGGTGGATGGTATCAGCCAATGTTTCTCAAGGGATGACGTTTCAGTCTCAAGCAACAGATCTTGTGATTACCACGGATACGTCCCTGGAGGGATGGGGCGCTCATCTTCAGGAGCTATCAGTCAGTGGCAAATGGACGACTATCGAGAAAACATTGCACATCAGTCTCGTAGAATTGAAGGCCATAGCTCTGGCATTATGTTCAGTCCTTCGCAGGATTGCAGGCTTGTCGGTTCTTCTCCTTACAGACAATACCACCAGCATGCACTACTTAAACAGGGAAGGACAAAATCTGTGGCTGTATCTCATCGGGCACAAACAATCTGAAATGAGGCCTTACAGCACAAGATAACACTGAGAGCAGAACATGTACCAGGTGTATCCAATGTGCTAGTGGACACATTGAGCAGATTGACAACAGATTGCCAAGAGTGGGAGCTCGATTCTACGATTCTAAAGGACATCTTTTTTCGGTGGGGCACTCCGAAGCTCAATCTGTTTGCAACACCGACAAATAAGAAATGCCAATATTGCGCAAGATGGCATCCCCAGAGAGGGTTGTGGGGAAATGCCTTTTTGATCGGATGGTTGAAAATATTTGCTTACGCTTTTTCCCCAATTCCTCTTATACTGTAGGTTCAAAAGAAAATGAAGAGAGAACCATGCAGATTGATCCTCATTGCTCTGAAATGGCAAAGACAATTCTGGTACACGGAACTTCTCTTTCTCTCAGAGCAACTATACATTCCTCTGGTAGCAACTCTGACGCTTATATCCATGAACAAGGGCCAAGTACTGCATCCCAACCTGACTTCTCTTCACTTGTCGGCCTGGATGCTGACGGCAATGAGCTCGGAGAATTGAATTTACCTGATGAGTGTGGAGTAGTTCTGTCTAAAGCGCGAGCAGAATCCACCAATAAAACATACCAATTTAAGTGGAATCGTTTCTGTATGTGGTGTCAAGAAAAATAATTGTATCCATTACTTGCGACGCCAGTGCAGAATCTGCCTTATCTTATTCATTTCTCCAGGACTGGCCTTGCACATTCGTCAATAAAAGTACACCTGGCAGCAATTTCCTGTTCCAGAAAATCGAGGAACTCAGTGTCCCTGTGGTTGGCAAGATTAGTTAAACAGTTCCTCAAAGAACTTTTTAGATCTGTTCCACCAGTGAAACAACCTCCTCCATCCTGGCATTTGAATGTGGTACATAGTCAGTTAATGAAAAGCCAGTTCGAACCTATCCACAAAGCACAATTGAAATTCCTGTCGTGGAAGACGGCTCTGTTACCTGCAATAATCTCTGCAAGAAGGGTTAGCGAGTTGCAGGCATTCACTGTTAGACAACCTTTGATGAAATTCAAAAAGGACAAGGCAATATTAAGGACTAACCCTAAATTTATAACAAAAGTCCCTACGGACTTTCATCTCAATAACCCTATTGTTCTGAGAATTTTTTTTCCATATCCACTCACAAGGGCTGAGAAATCCTTACATGCTTTGGATGTTAAGAGGTGCATTAAATTCTATTTACACAGAACAAAACGGTTTCGGATATCTGATCAATTGTTCATTGTTTATGCATGGTTGTATCCCTGACTCTGGTTTCAAAAGGCAGGTCGAGGGTCTGTTGCTGTGGAGGAGGGCCTTGGCGTTGCCTTTGAGCCATACCCCTTACAAAGCCTCAAAAGGGGTGAAATTATTGAGGATAATGCCACACAAGTGCAGAAAGGCCAAGGGAGTTCGTTGTAGCTCTGCTTTCTTTTAAGTGCTCCACGGCCGAGTCTCTGTGGGACATTTATTCCAGGGGTTGTGCTAATTTTTGACTGTTTCACAATGTCCTTGCTAGTGAACAGCAAAGTATAGTATTCTATTGTACATGTTGTAAACCAGACTGTCTAATATGTGAAGTGTTACAACTCTAGAAACTGGCACAGCCTCTCCGCTCTTTGGTTCTGCTCATCATTGAACTGGCAATAGGAATATTTTTCACGTCGGCCACCAATGACGTAACACTGTGCTTGATGACCATAATATAAACATCTCAAACAAGCCCAGCTCTTTTTTAGGACAAACCCTCAACTGGGCTTTGTCACTGTACAGTAAATATGTCCTCCTGCCTAATCACCATTGGCGCCCCCTAAGGTGTGGTCCCCAAGCACTCCATGCTGCCTACGATGCCTTGCCAACTTCACTTTCAGTTCCACAGTTAAACCTTCCAAGTGGAGAGAGAGAGAAAGTTAATGTCCTTCCCACGACCCAGAGATTTGTCCAGTTAGAACTCTGAATCTGGCTCTTACCATGCCATGTGAAGAGTATGGCCTTACTGAAGACTATGCTGACCATGTGCCCTCTTACAACACTAACAATGGCCTATATCTACAGATGAGAATATCCTTTACATCTTTGTATTCCTCCGGAGGAAGTCTCTTTCCACCATAGTGGAAAAGCAGCAGCATCATTGGAGTTGACTCTTCCCTCTGCACAGATAAAATCTAATATTTTGCAGTCTTGTTGTCATCCTCTAAAGTTTCAGAGCCCCTGGTAGCTTTTAACACAAAGCATTAACACCTTTCTGGCTGCTTGGGAAAATCATCCCTGGGCTTGACAGCACACAAACAAAAAGCTAGATGACCTAGATCAGCCCCTTGTGATCCAAATTTCTTGTAGTCACTGCAGACCCCCCAAAAAGTCCAAGTCTCCTGCAAAATTAAACTCTGATGCCTATTCCATGGCCCCTCCAGTTCCAGAATCTAAAAGATTAGAGACTGTGGAACAAAACATATTTGCCTATAGCAACCCCTTCCACTGCAGACTGAATATCATGCAACTTCATAAACCACTATTCCCCCGCTCTGTGGGAACTTGAAAAAGCACCTGTCTGATCTGGTTATCAATGGTTTCGATCCTTTCAAACAAATCCTGAAGTAGGAGTTGGATTCTGAATACAGTGTCGCTCAATCAATTGGCACAGCTTTCACAGTACACCCTCTTGCTAGTGTGCATTCCACTGGCACCTCTAAAGATGTCTAAATCCTGCCTACCCTGCAGCGATGAGTGACTATTCAGCAAGAAGACTAAGAGCTCCCTGGAAAGCATGAAGAATGGTAGAACTACAGCTCACTCGCTGGGCCTACACTCCAGAAAAAAGGAGTTCACCCTATCCTTCCTTTCATCCCCTCTAAACTGCCCTCCTTCCAGCAGGACGTGCTTTCTGGCACATGTCTTGATTTTGGAGCAGGAAGCTCTTGTCTTTTTAAACAGTTACTGACTTGGTGTCAGTAGAGGGGCAGAGGATTCTACTTCCTTTACTTCTTGGAGAACTTAGGTCTGAGACCTCTTCTTCTCTAATGTATTAATTTGGCAGGACAAGTTAATGTTGGCCCTGAGCCAAGTCCTGCTGGCCCTCTGTGCTCAGATTCTTGTATGACTCCTATTTTTGTCTACCAAATCGCCCTGCCCACAGACCTTACCTAATGTTCACCTATGTTCATGGCCTCTCCCACTGCTCTGACCAGAGGCCCTCCTGTACCTGACATCTGGTGGGCAGCCATGTAATCATACTTGGATATGTTTGCTAAACAATGATGGATTCTATTACTTATACACAATGATGGATACTTAGCCATGACTGTGGTGCATGATTTCCATGTTTAATCTGTACTACTCAGTCCTGCCTCCAAAAAGGGATTTGCTTCGCGGCTTATTCATAAGATGAGAAATAGGCGGGGAGCTGTATCCATCTGAGGAAAAAGTTAGTTTTATTTTGGGAACAATATTGTTAGTGCATATATAATCTTTCTGCAGCCACTTCATCACCCTCTCCCTTCACATGGGAGTTAATTCTGTGTTTCATTAGGTCCCAAAGTATGGTCTGTATGGTGGCAACTTGGCTGTTGAACAACCTCTCTGTTTAGCAGATGTGCTCAGTGTACAGGGAATGTGCCAAATAAGAGTTTGAACACATGCTGCTGACAGCACATTTGTTTCTTCCAAAGTGGTGCACCACCTTAATTTGTATTTGGCCAGTGCACAATACGTTAATCCTGCATCAGGTGTACAAAATGCAAAAGCAGAGATTTTCCATTCACTTCATATAACTTTAAATGACAAACCAATGCCCAAAATTTACTGAGATTGAAGTTCTCAATTTAATTTACGTTTAATTGCAAACTAAGTGCCTGCACTTCGCATTAGTGTTTCCCAATTAAAAAATGTTTTTCTCGATTTTGTTTTTTACCAAGATTCTTATTCGAGGTGAAGCACTCCTAAGCCACTCTGATCCTGACTGCAGCAAACTGACCATAAGTGTGGTGGTCTGTTGATCCCCTAGAGCAGATATGCAGGCCAGATTGGAAAGATTTTCCAGCACAGACCTCAATCCTTGGTGCTTGACTCCCATGATCCTTGAATATGGGTATCTAAATCTGCCACAATACTCAGGAAATTGTAAGAAGTGAAACACCCATCCACCAGTTCGATATATGCCTTCAGATGAAAGGTGTTCTGCATCTGGTGTCTGGAGAAGGCCATCAAATCTACAACTGCCAGAAAGAGACAATTTTACTGTCTCTTGTCCGGTTAGGGGAATCATGCTCGCAGTTTTCCCTAAAGGTACACCGAGCAGCTTTTAACTGGTAAAGGAAAACAAAATTCCTCTTGTGTCCATGTTTTCTGGTCCAGTAATCAATGGAGCATAATAGCACCATTTAAAAGTTGGTAGGACAGTTTTTTGGTTTAAATGCTCAATTCAGAACCTTTCACGAAAAGATGCTGTTTTAGCGACCATCACTTGAGCTTTTTAGGTGGCTGACATCTATGTCTGAAAATCCCAGAAACCATATATTTTGTTTTGCAAAAATAAGGTGGTTCTAAGGGTGTATCCATCTTTTTTTTCAAAACGTAGTTATGAATTTCTTTTGAAATCAAAACCACATCTCTTCCCACTTCCTTTCAAATCCATCCTCGCCTGCAGAGATCCCACTATACACTTGGAGTAAAATGTGTGGAACTAAGAACCTAAAACATGAAAGTTAACCAAATGTTTTTCTTCTATATATGGGCATAAATGACAGTTAAAAACATTTTTTAGGGGAGAATTCTCTCTTTGTAAAAGTGATACTGATTCAACACACGTGAGACAGCTAATATTTAGAATTTTAAAGAAGATGCTTATGGTAAAGAACTAGAGTTACAAGAAAGTAATATTTCCACTGTGATTAAAGACGGGAGTTGCTTCTTTTTGAGAGTCGTGGGAATCCTACGTGCAGTGAAAAATGTACTTTTTAGGGGCCGATTCCGATCTCGCTCTGAAAGGCTCCGAACGCGATCCGGCTAGAAAAAGTATGAGCCGTAAGCGTATTTTCCGTCCGACTCGTACATCTGTACGAACGAGCAAGTACAATGCGAGCAACGTGAAATTCGCCGACTGAAACGTTTCCGGGTCCGAACCGCTCCATACGTCTCGTCGGTAAGCAAACCGTGCCATGCAATGGAGGCGATTTACGACTGAGCCAGTGCGATGCACGATTCGATCAGCCGGAGCATCTGATACGTAAAAGCTCCGGCAAGTGGACTTCGTGGGTCCGCGCCGGACCCCCCTTCACCTGTAGCCTTACGAGTCGATCACAGGGGGAGACCCAAGGGTCCTCCCTACACATGCATGTACGGTGCGGGTGGCACAGATGCGTCCCCACTACAGGGGGGGGTCCTTTGTGCCCAACGTACCTTTTACATCAATGGGAGCCTATGTACGCGTCATACAACAGGCTCCCATTGACTTCAATGGGGCTCCGAGCGACCCGTGTCCCTCAGTGCTTGTTCGCTTCGTACTTGGTCGCTCGGAGCACGAGTCGGTCGGGAAGCCTTCCAGATCCGAGTCGGACGGAGCCTTCTCCCAGCGAGGTCGGAATCGGCCCCCTAGTCTCTTGACTGCTGCTGTTGATCGCCTGGTATTTTTCGATGATGCTAGGATGCATAATACTTTTGAAGTCCTGAATCTGGGTAGTGGACATGAGGCTTCTGCGTGTGATTGAGCATCTAGTATACATATATATATATATATATATATATATATATATATATATATATATATATATATATATATATATATATATATATATATATATATATATATATATATATATATATATATTGTATTGTGTGTGTAATTAATGCACAGTGTCTTATAAAGTCTGGCTTTAGTGCACAGCCTTTTTCTTTTTTTTAATATCCATGGCACCAATGTTATATTGAGTGTATTTTACAATGCATATTTAAATAAAGGAAAGACATTTTCCTATGAACCATGTAGGTGTGCCAGATGAATGCTTCGTCCTCCAGAATCAAATTTAAACATCCTAATGGGCTGAAGTCATTGCCTGCAAGAAGACAGTCTTCAAAGTGAATGAAACTGAGTAATTCCATCAGCTCCAAAGGGGATGCCATGAGAAAATCATCAAAAGATTCAAATCCCATCGAAGAAACAACCAAAGCGATGGGAGTAAAGAAATAAAGTAAACTTTGAGAAAAATATGGGCCACTAATTGCAACTTAAATAAAGATGCAGAAGTTACGGAGTCCCTAGGTGTTGGGCTAGATCTAGTACTTTATTTAAGCTTTTCCCACTAGGTGCCGGAGTAACTCATGAGGAAAGCCGCCTGGGCACCAATATTGTGAGCAATGCCATGCTGTTGCTCAACATAGGTTCAACCAGCCCTCATGATGTCTATTATGATTTTTCCAAGTGCCAGATCTGTGTAGTTTTCCAAATATAGTTTAATCTTATTTTTTTTCTCACATTTTATGTCTTTAGGTGTTATAATGCCCAGTACTCGGATTGAGCCCTGCATACCTAAGTACCAGATGTCTTTGTCTGATCCCCAATAGTGTGACTTCCTTGGGTCCTGACCACGGGTTTATTTCCCTTCACATCTATTTTAAGTATACAGCCAATGGCATAGGGGAATGGAAGGTGGAAGCCATTATAGCCCGACAAGATCAAGTTAGATGGTATCCTGGTTCCTCATTCCTTTAAGGAGCCAACCAGACTCTGTCGTAATGTACTGTGAACCTTTAGCCCGTGACCACAGGCAGGAAAATATTTTTAGCTCCCATCTCGTATCCGAAGATATTTCAAAAGGTAATTGATCTGTGGGGAGGTAGATTGTCCAAAACAATTAGCAAAGGTTAGTAATTTGTACTTTGTCTTGTGACTTTTTGAAGTGTAAGGCTCTGTAGATCTTAACTTTTTCGAATGGTTTGTTTTTTTAGAGCACTTTTCCAGTCCTCGATGAAGATTTTGGATGACGTTACGCAGCCATGAAGAGACCCTTCTTCAAGACTCAAGCTAAAATTTGGCTTTGGCGCTATGTATATTATGTTTATGTACTGTAAAAAAAATACATTTTGTACTGATTGTGTGAGGATAAGTATGTAATTCAATTCGTATTGTCAAGCCCTGGCTTTTAGTGCTGCTAAACTGAGGTGCTTTATATTTTATTTTATCTGCTTGTTGTACATAAATATATATAAAAAAACATTTACAGCCACATGGAAGATCATTCTCAAGACCTTTACTGGGTTATTGTTTGCACAAAATTATATTGTCAAACAAAAGAGTCCCTTTGTGTTCCTTATGTAGCATACAGTGGTGCTAGTTTCCGGGTTGACCATTAATGCCTTTTTTTCTTCAAGTTTATAGTGCAATAGTCCACCTCAATTTCAGCTAGGATCTGCCAACTACTACGTTTTGTTATGGTCTACAGAGAATGATATATTCAACACAAATCAGTTTAATCAACATAGTGAAATTACCTTTTTTGATTTGTTTCCCCGAAAACACCTCTCTCAATATACTTCTTTGCCTTCCAAGAGTACTAAAATGCATTGCCCAAAGTTGATCACACATCAAAAACTTTTTCTCATCGGCCTATTTGAATAACGCCTCCAGTCGCCCTTTTAACTCTAGCATACTTTGTCTCTGCATTGTGTGCCTGCTTTCACTTGGCACCTGCCATCTTTTCACCCTCTGACACATTGACAATCCTTATTTTCTTTTGAGGCACGTTCAGGGGCTTGCATATATCAACAAAGAATCCTCTTCCACCAAAGTGATTTTTTTGTGTGATTTTTTTTTTTTTTATCAGCAGGGAAGTCATTTTGGATTTAGTTATCTTTGATTTTACAGTTTAAGTTTAGAAAGATTGCATTAAGATTGTTTTCCAGAAGATATTTTGAGGTGATTCGTCCAGAATGTGGGAAAGGTGGGCATAACAGTCAAATTTCTAGATATGCCTGGCGCACATCTGATCTCCATCTGCCCCCACTAAAATCCCACCAGCCTTTCAATCCACATTTGCAACATTGCATTTTTGAAATGTAACTCATCATTTTTATTGTTCTTTAAGGAAAGAGGCACAGGCTTCTGATTCATTTATCATTGATACGTGCATTACTTCACAATATACCCACATTTTAAATGATTTCCTAGTTACACAGATTCCTGTTGGGCAATATATTGTATGAGACTTTCTGATATTTAAAACTGCTGAAATATTACTTCACAAGGAACAGTTGTCTCTCGTACTTGTGCCAAAGCTGAACAAAACATTGCACTCCTCTCACAGTACAATAGAAGAAGCTACTTATTGATACATCTTACTAGTCATTTCCTAATCGTATGCTCTGCTGCTTTCTCTGGCTCTCAAATTGTAGCAGTTAAGTGAAACTACTCGGAAGTCAAAAGTTGCAATGCAATTCTAACTCTCTTCAGTAGGCCAAACAAAACTTGTGGCTGTCTTCATTGGAGCATAGTTTAGAGGACATTTGCCAAAGTCTCCTGGAGTACAAAATACATCCATCTCACAGTGTTTTTGATTTTTCCTGAGAACTATGAATTGTTTTCTCTTCCATCTTCCCCCAAGGATGAGTCTTTAGACACATTTGCCCAGATACTGTGTAGTGGAAGACATCTCTTTTTTGTCCACACTACTTGGGTCTCCGCAAACAGGTCTGGTATTTCTTCCAGAACATTTGAGGTTAAATACACATTTATCTGCTCAAGGCAATTTGCAAAATAACATTTTCTCTGTCTGTTCAGTGTACAGCCCTATTTGGGCAAAGCAAATAGGGCTGTA
Organism: Triturus cristatus; assembly: GCF_964204655.1. NCBI lineage: Eukaryota > Metazoa > Chordata > Amphibia > Caudata > Salamandridae > Triturus > Triturus cristatus. The sequence goes on from NC_140593.1 coordinate 501,590,796, forward strand.
CACTGTACGACTTTGAGATATGTAGAAGTAAGTATGTTTAAGCCTATTTACAATTGTTATATGCTGATCTTACCCCAAATCCTGTGTACCTTTTCTGACAAATGACTGTTCTAACTTATGTACTGACTGTTCTTTAATTGTTTTTGCATGTGTATACATTCTGTGGGATATTTTATTAAAAAAGAAATATGGATATTTAAACGGAAGTCAGGCGTGTTTGCCCTTTGAAAAGGAGGGTGAATAGTTTAATAACCTGGCTGCTGAGTCTAGGTAGCAAGATGTCCTGCCTAGAAAGGCCATGTCTTATGGAAATCTGCCATGTTTGGTCTTTAGGAGAGCTCATTTTACCCACTGACATTAGAGCTGCTCTTAACACTGATCAGTAGCTAGTAAAAGTGTCAAGAGCTTCTCACCATCCATTCCCAACCACCAGAGATCTAGGACCTTAGGGCATGACATTTAGTGGCAGGAAATCGATCTGTGAATCGAAGTCCTGTTATATGTTCAAGGCCCCGAGCAGAAGCAGGAGCATCTTCTCACTTCCATTTTGCTCACTTATTTTTCCCCCAAATTTGCCTGTGTCACTTCGCAAAGATTTTTTGCTTAAATTCTGTGAAGTTTCACGACAGTATTCTATACAACCTCGGGTACCACTACCTGTGTTTGTTTTGTACAATGCTGACTTTGAAAACAGTGCAGTCTGGAATCCCTGCCTGATCCCTTAATAAGGTGACTATTTTGCTTAGAAGCGCTTGATCTTTGGACGAGGTGCACTTCTTTGTGGAAAACTGTTGTAAATCTGGAGATCAAAAGTGCATCAAAAATTAGGCTATCAAATTAGTAAAAGGAATAGTTAATTAATTTTGATTGTGGCCTCAACTACGTAGATCAATTTTTCTTCTGGAAAATGTGACTGAAGGGATCTCTCTATCCCGGCAAAGTCAATATTGGGTCATCAAAGAGGTTGTTGAACAGTAGAAGGAAGCTAGACAACAATAGGGAAAGGATATTGATACATATTTGGAGTCAGTGTCAAGAAGATTTAGCAGGACTCTGACTCCAAATAAGCTCATTCCCTCCACTTGCAAGTGGTGGATAGAGTCCATATCTGTCAGCCATTGATCTTCTACTGAAAGCAGAGACTGTGTTGTCACTTCTTAGATCGGTTTGGAAATTGCTGCATCAGGTATGGAAGCAGGGTACTGTAACTGCAGGCAATCTGCATCGCAATATAGTCATTAATGCAGACTTTTAGAATTTTTTATTGCAGTTAAAACCGCAAATTGCTTCAACTTTCTTGCAATGCCGATGCTGTTTTGTGGCGCTGTAGCTAAGACGGCTTCCCTTTAAGAGTTCTGTTGCTCTTTTATGATTAATTTGAACACTTTGTGTACTATTTTCCAAAGTCTAGAGCTTCCAATTTGGTGTGTCAACATCTTTGCAGATGTCAACTTCTGTTCAGTCTACAGAGAAGGTGGTATATCTTGTAGCATATGTCGACTCTCCACTCCACTGGGGTCCATGGATCGACACAGATGACTCTGTATAAAGGAAATATATCCGATATAAGGCAAGAGCAAAGAACAAACGGAGCGGAAACCCTGTTTCCCTCAGGTGATCAGATTGATATTGGGGACTGGCAAGTTTATTAGCCTGAAAGTAGGCCAGTGTTTATTGATCTTAAAGAGACTAATATTATTCAGGGTTCATGCAAGTGGGTTGGATACATGTCTCAATTTTTTTTTTTTTTAACTAAGGTGGTACTTGTTGTACCGGACCATTCTGCAGGATCACACCAAGATTTTGCCTTTCTTTGCTGAACCCATTTTTAAAGCTTAGACTCTGATCAAAGCCATCCATTGCTTGGAGTTTACAAAGGAGATGATGGGGGTGACTTTCCCCACATTAAGATAATGATTACCTATGCATGGTCCTACAAGAGTAAAATAGACAACTCATTTTTTGGCTCAACATCCTACTACAGTGAGTCTAGTGGTACAGGCTTTCACTAGCAAGGCAAACCCCAATTCATTCCCAACAAACCCCTAAAACAGGGAAATAAAGACAATGGAGGCATTTAGGAAACTAATGTTCTCATCGGTCAGCCTAGCCTTAAGATGAGTTAGTGCCTACTCAGATATCTGATAGAGACTACTAGCTGCAGATTCCTTAACGTAGAATTATCCCCAGGCATGAGACTGGATCCGGAAAATCTCTGCATGCCGGTACCTCGCGACCCCGCCCTGACATCGTCGGCGGATGTGACGTCAGCGAGGTCACATAAGTCCCTCCCCGTCGCGCTGACATCAGTTTCCTTCTTTTCCGCGTGCAACGCAGATCCGTATTGTGTTCCCTTGACCTGTTTTCAGGCCTCTTTTACCTCCTTTGATCTCGGAACAGTGTGCGATGCCTTCGGGCTTCAAGACGTGTGCTTCTTGTGCGCGTCAGATGTCGACGACGGACACTCACCCAATTTGTATGTGGTGTTTGGGCGAGCACCATGATTATACGGACTGCGAAGCTTGTCAGCATCTCAAGCCGAAGTCCCGATGGGAGAGCCGGATGAAATTACTTTCGGCCCGCTTGTCCAGATCGGTCTCGTCGCAGCATCCGTCTCCTACCTCGGAAGGGTCCAGGAACCGCCGTTTCCGGCTGCGGCACCGTCCCTTGCCGAGGCCCCACGGGTGTCGTTCGCCCGCTTACAGCTTGCCACCGCGACCTTGTCCTCCTTCCAATGAGGACGCGGGCCCCTCTCGGGACATGCGCCCTCGCCCGTCGCCCCCCCCTATCCGCCGTTTCCTGGCATTGGGGCGACGAGGGCACAGATGAAGGCCTACGCTATAGCTCTGCAGGCTTCTATGGGCCCCCTTCCTCTTCCTGAGACGTCCGTGGATCCCTCGCCATGCGCGGGGTCTTCTGTGGACTCGCCGCCGGCTACGCCCCTGGCGCCGACAAGTTCGGCTTCAGGTCTTGGAGGTGTGGTGTTGAGGTGCGGCCCTAAGGCGTCCCTGCCTCACCACAAAGCCCTGCGGGGCTGGCTGCGGTGTCGCAGGAGGTCGCCGAGACTCACGGTTTATCTCCAAGTCCCCCTCGGTCCTCTGGGCAGGCGGCTGTCTTCACGGAGGTCAAGCCTGTCCGGCGTCGACGGCTTTCCTCCCCGGCCCTCTTCACTGGAGATTGGGCGCTGAGTCATTGCTTTTTCCCCGGAGACTTCTGGGACGGGTTCTAGGCCGTCTCCACGTCCACAGCCCCCGGACCCGCTCTTCTGCTCCTTGCAGTTATCTGCCCCGCAGGCTTCTCCGCCTTCTCCGGAGACCCTCAGGTTCCTCATTCATCTGTGGGTCTTCCTTCTTACAGGGACTGGCCTTTTCTTCCTCCAGCAGGGCACGGGGACGGGTGACTTAGTTTCCAGCCTTCGCCCACGGAGGAATTGCTTCCCCCCCACGACGCCCTACAGAGGAGAGTGTGGCCTTTGTCCGGACCATTTCCACAGCCACCGGCATTTTGCAGATGGGCAATCCGGTCGCTCCGCTTCAGTCAGACCACTTGTTGGAGGTTATACACCAGGGCTCTGGTGGAGGGGAGACCCTTCTCCCATTTGAAGCTTCGCTCTATAACTCTCGACTTCTGCTGCGGTTTTCCCTAAGAGGTGTTTCCCTGTTTTGTTTTTGGACGTGTCATACCCTAGTTGGGGTACTTGTTGGCTATTGTATAGCTCTGTCTTAAGCTGGGTGGGTGTGGATACCTTCTCGGTTTCCTCGCATTTTCCTGGCGTCACTGTATACCGCTTGGTGCGGTCTCTCTTTTTTCTTCTGCCTTGGCGCAGCTTGCGCTGCTCCAGGTTCTGTCCCGCTCAGTATTAGGTGGTGTTTCTACCCATTTTCTACAGGGTTTGCCTGTTGTCCATTTTGCCTTCCCTCTTCAGCCTCTGAATTGTCAGACCGACTTTTGTCATGCTGTTTTCAGCGTCGTATCTTGGTGTTTACACCTTGTTCCCCGCCGGTTCGGCCTGGGCCTTTGCCTTGTGTTCCAGGGAGGCTGGGATATTCCTGGTGCTCTCTTGGGTTCTGGTTGCCGGCTTTCGGACTGTACTACATGTGTCTCTTTATCTTTTGGCTGGTCCCACTTCTCTTCGTGGGCCGGGTGGTGCTACTGGTAAGGTCCTTCTCTAGGGCTTGTTCTAGGGTTCCCTCGCCTCTGTCTTAGTCTTGCGCTCGGCTTGTTCTGGGCCCGCTGCTTCATAGTATTTGCCGGCTGTCTGCTGCGTACAACTGATAGTTCTGGTTCCCCTCCGAGGGCCTCGGCGTGTCAGCATGTGCTTCTGTCCCTTGCCTTGCTGGAGCTTTGCACGTCTGTCTTCCTTCTCACGTCTGCGCTTATCGCCTGTGGGGCTGTTTCCTGCCTTGTTTCCTGCTTCGGAATGGACACCCGTACAGCTGTTCGCTGTATGTGTTCTCCTGGGGCAGATTCTGCCTCTGTTCCTCCTCTTCTCCTGGATTTGTGGGTGGTTCTTTCTCCCTTGGTACTCGCTGGGTGCTGTCTGTCCCTCTGGGTTTTTTGGCGGATGCCCCTTGCTTCTCGGATCGACTGGTGGTACCCTGGCCTCGCCTTCTCCTTGCTTACTTCTGCTTGGTGGGGGCTGGACCGTCCTTCCTGTCCCCATGACACATCCCCTGTTGGGGCCCTGTGTTCTTTCACGCTGGTGTGGTTCTCGCACCCCTCCTCCCCTCAGGGTATGGCGTGGGTATCTATTCTACGTTAAGGAATCTGCAGCTAGTAGTCTCTATCAGATGTACAAGTTACTTACCTTCGGTAACGATGTATCTGGTAGAGACGATTCTAGCCGCAGATTCCTTCACGGCCCACCATTCCTCCCCGTTCTGCGAGGACCCTTCAGCTTGGACTTATGCACTTGTCTCCCTTCGGATGGCATTTGTCTTCTGTGGGTGCTCTCTTTTTCTTCCTCCTTGGCAGGATGCTGCATTCTCTTATTTGTTCCACTCCCTCCCTTCTGGTACTTGGCCGGTAGGTTCATGTGTACTGTTGCATTCCTGCACCCTGGTTCTACCAGTGTGGGGCCTACTCTCCACTCCTCTGGGTGGTGATCTCTTGGCTGTGCCTCAATCCTTGTTTTTTTTACAGGGGATAGGACACTCCTTGTTGGTGTTGTCTTAGGCTGACTTGTGGTTCCTCATCTGTTATGGACTTGTCGCCCTTCACTGTTATTGATTGTGGTCGCTGACTTTGTCATCCGTCCCAACTTTTGCATATGTTTTTCTGTCTCCAGGGAGGATATCGCCTTCGCTTTGCGGGGTTTGCTTCTCGAAGCAGTGCTCTGCTCCTTCCTTTCCCTGCTTTTCAGTTATGCGGTGCTTGGCATTGTTCCTAATGGTGTTGTTCCTCACCATTCGTTTCTCCCTTTTTTGTTTCACTGATTTTTCACACACTGTTCCCATACTCTCACAGTTTTGTTTGTGATGGCACCGCGTTGTGGCGCGGAAAAGTTCTCAGAAGAAAACTGACGTCAGCGTGCCGGGGTGGGACTTATGTGACCTCGCTGACATCACGTCCGCGGACGACGTCAGGGCGGAGTCGCGTGGTACCGCCCCTGTCGCGCAGAGATGCTGTGCCTAAGATTTTTCGGATCCAGTCTCACGCCTGGGGCTAATTCTATGTTAAGGAATCTGCGGCTAAAATAGTCTCTACCAGATACATCGTTACCGAAGGTAAGTAACTTGTACGTTACACACATGCCTTCTGGGGCATGCTCAGCCATATCTTGTCAGTGACCCCTTAGAGTTTTGGGTGCCCCTGCCTCAAACCATTCAGTATGTGGCCAAATATGTAATTTGTGCTTGCCTGGACACCACTGATTGAGACAAGCAGTCTGCACTAGTGCGATGCTCCTTTGCCAAGCGTGAATGAAGTCTATGGGTTTCTCTAGAGATCTTCATGCAGCCTTAATGAATACACTTTTCGTTGGAACTCATGTCTTTTATTGAGAAGTACAATTCTGCCCTTGAACCCTTCAAGGAGAGCCCTTCCACTGTGCATTCTCTGGGCCTTTCTGCCCCTGCCTTGTTCAGGAAATTGTTCCTCCATAATTTCAACCCTTTTGGGTCTATTCACGATGTTTTTTGTATAGACAGCTCAAGGTCCCCTGCCCGCAATAGCTGAACCAGTCCTATCTGGGATCAGTCAGGCAATGTGAAGGTCCCAAGGCCACAGAAAATCCCATTCCCACTCCTCTATATCAGCTTCAAAACTGCTTTAGTTTTTTCTTAGTAGCACACAACCACCCTGTGGGAGGCATGATCAGACATTTCCTCCAATGGTGGCAAGCTCTTGTATCCAACAGATGAATCCTTCAGAGTAGTTAACGGGACTAAACCCTTACATTTCTTTCCAACCCACGCCATCTTACACCAACATCACAGCGGCATTCCGAGAAGCAATTCTCCATCTTGTTACAAGAGGTGCAAGCCTGTCCAAAGGGTCCAAAGAGAGGGTCCCGGATGTGGAAATTAATACTGGTTGTTACTCCCTCTATTTTCTCATGCTGAAAATCCTATTTTAGATCTTCACTCTATGAACACCCACCTGCAGAAGAAAAAATTCAAAATGCTCAGTTTGGCCCACGTTGACTCTGCTTTAGATTGGGCATCTGGATGGTAGCTTTGGACCTGTAGGATGTGTACATTCATGTTTCCGCCCTGCAGTTCCACAGACATTAGCTGTGGTTCAGGGTAGGCTAGAAGCATTTTCAGTTTGTGCTGCTCCTCTTTAACCTTGCCAGCGGGTGTTCATGAACGTAATGGCAGTGTTCGCCATGCATTTTCGCAAATTGAAGATACCAGCTGTCCCCTACCTCTATGAATAGCTGTTGAAAGCGGGCTCGTCACAGTTGTAGACCACCTTCAGATGACAGCAAACTTCCTGACAGTTCTGTGCTTCACAATCAACGGTACAAAGTTACACCAGACTCCTTTGCAGAAGCTTCATTTCATTGGAGCAGTCTTGAATTCTGTGCAATTGAGGGCCTTTTATACTTTCAGCGACGAGTCCATGACTTTCGGGCTATGCTCCAGATGTTTCAGCATTGTCCCTGGGTCTCAGTGAGACGAGCCCCAAGGCTTCTTGGCCTCCTGCATCCTGCTGGTGGATCTGCCAGGTGACTTATGTGGGCTCTGCAGTGGAATCTTAAGTCTCTGTGGGTCCAGCATCAAGGAAACCTGCCAGACTCCATCCAGGTATCGAAGTAGACTGCAACAGATCTTCATTGGTGGCTGCTCAAACACATTTGGACTAAGGGAAGACCCCTCTCCCTAGCCCACACAGGTAATGGATGCATCATTGCAGGGTTGAAGGGGTCATCGGAGAGAGATCATAGGTTTCTTGTCACCAATAGAAGCCTGACTCCACATCACTCTGTTGGAGTTCTGGCAGTTTGGCTGGTGTAGAAGGCCTGCCTTCTGACCATCAAGGGGATCCTTGTGTACCTGGGTCTGTGCAGTCTAGTTAATGGAGATTGATTGCATGCAGTTAGCTGTTTGACCTACCTCATGAGGTTGTGGATGTTATCCTTGCTGCGCTGCATCCTTCCAGATAGTCCTTTTAATTCTCCCAGAGGGTCACATTTGTGACCAAGTGTAGAGCCCGCAACATAGACCCATTGCAGGTCACATCATCAGATGTTTTATTGTTTATTTTGTCTTTTTCCCAGCAAGGCATTTGCCAGACCAGCCGTCTTTGTTTAAATCACCTGTTGTGATCAAGTTTATAAAAGTTTTAGCACATGTTTCCTCCAAAACAGTTTTTGATATCACAGTGGGATCTCAGTTTGGACTTTCCCCATGTGTACTCCCTTTGAGTCGATGCACAGCTGCTCACTAAGTCTCAAGGCGTTCTTCCTCATTACATTCACTTCAGCTCGTCATGCGAGTGGGATCCAAGATCTCCCTGTGCAGCAACTTTTTACCCAGATAAACTGGTGTTGAGGACCAGGGTGGCGCAATCCATCATCCTCCCAACATTTTTTGCTCGCCTTCATCAGTCTAAAGAGAAAGAAAGACTCCCTATTCTGGACCCCATGACAGCCTTGAGTTTTTATATGTCACACCAAAGACCATCAGGTGGATGATCAGCTTTTTATGGGGTTCTTTGTGGCAAAATAAGGTAAGGTGGTACAGAAAAGTACTTAGTCAAGCTAAATACTATTCTGCATTAAGACGTGCTTTGCATTAGCCAAGAAGCAGTTTCCAGAAGGTCTGGGGGATTATTCCACGAGGGCCAAAAACTACTACCACTTCATTGGCATGCGGTTGATATTATTGGTAAATAACAATAGGGTGTACCCAGCTGGTCTGGGCTAGTAATGGTACATAAAACAAATGGTCCAAGTGACCAGTATTTTTTTTTTTTTTAAACAAAGTAAATTAAGAACACCCCACAATTATTGAATGGAACTATGACTAGGATAATCTTGGTTATCAAAAAAGTTTATATGAATTAGCCCCTTCTGTGCCCATGACGAGCTGGACTCGTCATGGAGCACAGTCGCGCTGTGCCCATGACGAGTCCAGCTCGTCATGAGGCATTCCCCGAGGAATCCCTCTGGTGCGGGCACCAGAGGGATTCCCTTTTAGCCAAAATAGCCTCGGGAGCTGGGGAAGAGCTTCCCCAGCTCCCGAGGCCCCCGCCCCTGCTTTCAGTGTAATGACGATCGGCGCGCACGTCGCGCCGATGTCATTACACTGAAAATGAAACTGAAATGAGCCAAGAGGCTCATTTCAGTTTCACTTTGTACGTGCTCAGGGGGCTATCTCAGCCCCCTGAGCACGTAGAAAGAAGGGAGAGGTATCATTGGAAAGGGGAGAATCTCCCCTTTACAATGGTACCCCTCCCCAGTGGATCCCTGCTTGGGGATCGCCACAGGAGGGCGATCCCCAAGGAGGGATCCACCCACAAGACACCAGGGAGGGGGGAGCGGACCCTTGGGCAAGGGCCTTTGCTCCCCCCAAATAATTTTGGCTTAATTTAGTCTTTTTGCCCCCCCTGGGGGGCAGATGGGGCATTGGCCCCTAATCTGCCCCTTCGGGGGGGGGGGGGGGGCAGAAAGCCCACTATACACCAGGGATTTCTCGTCTGTTTTTTTTTAGGGTGGGGGCTGCCCGAAACGGGCACGCCAATGCCCCCACCCACCCACCACCATTACAGCCTTTCTGCCCCCCCTGGGGTGCAGAGGGGCATTGGCCCCCAATCTGCCCCCCCCCCCCCTCCCGGGGGCGGCAAAAAGACCACTAGACACCAGGGAATTGGTAAAAAATAAAAATAGGGGTGGGGGCTGCCCAAAACGGGCAGGCCCATGCCCCCACCCCGCCCCCCCAATTATCAGTCTTTCCCCCCCCCCCCCCCAAGGGGCAGATGGGGCATTGGCCTCTCATCTACCCCTTCGGGGGGGGCAAAAAGCCCACTAAACACCAGGGATTTTTTTTTGCGCAATTGTTTTTAGGGTGTGGGCTGCCCGAAACGGGCACGCCAATGCCCCCCTCCCCCCCACACACAAAAATGAGTCTTTCCGGCCCCCTGGAGGCAGATGGGAGCTGTAGCCCCCAATCTGGCCCCCCCTGGGGGCGCAGAATGCCCACTAGAAACAGTGGATTTTTTTGTTTTATTAGTGTAGGGGTAGGGGCTCCCCAAAATGGGCATGACAATACCCCACCCCCAGAGAAATTCCAGTCTTTCTGCCCCCCCCCCCCCCCCCCCCCCCCGGGAGGGCAGATGGTGGCAGTGGCCTCTGATCTGCCCCCTGGGGGGGCAGAAAGCTCATTAGGCGCCAGCGAGTACGCAGGCTTTTTTTATGCGTGAGGGTGGGGGCTGTCCAAAATGGTCATACCAATGCCCCCACCCCCACAAAATATAGCCAGTCTTTCTGCCCCTCTAGGGGCATATCAGGATGAAACCCCCTTCCCCGATTACCCCACCCCCCCGGGCGGCAGAAATCCCACTGGCCTTCGAATTTTTTTTAGCAATATGCATACCTGTGGATTTTGGGCCCTAGCGCAGTTGGCACGTAGGCAAACCTGTACATTTTTTAAAACTAGACACCGAGGGGAATCCTGGATGGGGTGACTTCACTGGCTCTCACCAGGTTCTCTTACCCGGAATCCATTGCAAACCTAAAAATGTGTCCAAAATAACACATTTTCCTCACATTTCTGTGGTGGAAAGTTCTGGAATCTGCGTGGGTCCACAAAATTCCACCCACCCTGCGTCCCCCAAAGTCTTCAGAGAAAAATGGTACCTCACTTGCGTGGGTAGGCCTAGTGCCCGCGTCAGGCAAGGGCCCAAAACCTATTGAGGTGACATCAAAATTACCTATCACAAAACAACCTGGTTTTGCAAAGGGGGTCCCATGAGTTTTTGGCCCCGGGCTTGGCGGCCATCTAGGGAAACCTACCAAACCCACACATTTCTGAAAACTAGACACCCGGGGGATTCCAGGGAGGTATGGCTTACGTGAATCCCCCAACGTTTCCTTACCCAGAATGCCCTGCAAACCTCAAATTTAGCTGAAAAATTCACCTTTTTCACACATTTTTGTGTGGGAAAGTTGTGGCATCACCGGGCTGACCCAAATTTCCTACCACCCAACGTTCCCCCGGGTCTCCCGATAAAAACGGTGCCTCACTCGTGTGGGAGGCCCAAGTACCCGCGACAGGCAAGGGCCCAAAACGTATTGAGGCGACATGAAAATTGCCTACCTCAAAACGACCTGGTTTTGCAAGGGGGGTCACCTGGGTTTTTGGCCCGGTGCTCGGCGGCCACCATGGGAACCTACCAAACCCACACATTTCTGAAAACTAGACATCCGGGCGATTCCAGGGAGGTATGGCTTGCGTGGATCCCCCAATGTTTCCTTTCCCAGAATGCCCTGCAAACCTCAAATTTAGCTTAAAAAATCACCTTTTTCACACGTTTGTGTGGGAAAGTTGTGGCATCACCGGGCTGACACAAATTTCCTACCACCCAGCGTTCCCCCGGGTCTCCCGATAAAAACGATGCCTCACTCGTGTGGGAGGCCCAAGTACCCGCGACAGGCAAGGGCCCAAAACGTATTGAGGCGACATGAAAATTGCCTACCTCAAAATGACCTGGTTTTGCAAGGGGGGTCACCTGGGTTTTTGGCCCGGTGCTCGGCGGCCACCTAGGGGAACCTACCAAACCCACACATTTCTGAAAACTAGACACCCGGGGGATTCCAGGGAGGTATGGCTTGCATGGATTCCCCAACGTTACGTTACCCAGAATGCCCTGCAAACCTCAAATTTAGCTGAAAAATTAACCTTTTTCACGCATTTTGGTGTGGGAAAGTTGTGTCATCACCGGGCTGACACAAATTTCCTACCACCCAGCGTTCCCCCGGGTCTCCCGATAAAAACGGTGCCTCACTCGTGAGGGAGGCCCAAGTACCCGCGACAGGCAAGGGCCCAAAACGTATTGAGGCGACATGAAAATTGCCTACCTCAAAACGACCTGGTTTTGCAGGGGGGGTCACCTGGGTTTTTGGCCCGGTGCTCGGCGCCACCATGGGGAACCTACCAAACCCACACATTTCTGAAAACTAGACATCCGGGGGATTCCAGGGAGGTAGGGCTTGCGTGGATCCCCCAACGTTTCCTTTCCCAGAATGCCCTGCAAACCTCAAATTTAGCTTAAAAAAATCCCCTTTTTCACACGTTTGTGTGGGAAAGTTGTGGCATCACCGGGCTGACACAAATTTCCTACCACCCAGCGTTCCCCCCGGGTCTCCTGATAAAAACGGTGCCTCACTCGTGTGGGAGGCCCAAGTACCCGCGACAGGCAAGGGGGGTCCACGCAAGCCATACCTCCCTGGAATCCCCCGGGTGTCTAGTTTTCAGAAATGTGTGGGTTTGGTAGGTTTCCCTAGGTGGCCACCGAGCACCGGGCCAAAAACCCAGGTGACCCCCCCCTTGCAAAACCAGGTCGTTTTGAGGTAGGCAATTTTCATGTCGCCTCAATACGTTTTGGGCCCTGCCTGTCACGGGTACTTGGGCCTCCCACACGAGTGAGGCACCGTTTTTATCGGGAGACCCGGGGGAACGCTGGGTGGTAGGAAATTTGTGTCAGCCCGGTGATGCCACAACTTTCCCACACAAAAATGTGTGAAAAATGTGTTTTTTTCAGCTAAATGTGAGGTATGCAGGGCATTCTGGGTAAGGAAACGTTGGGGGATCCACACAAGCCATACCTCCCTGGAATCCCCCGGGTGTCTAGCTTTCAGAAATGTGTGGGTTTGGTAGGTTTCCCTAGGTGCCGGCAGAGTTAGGGTTCAAAAACTACAGCTAGGCACTTTGCCAAAAAAGGGTCATTTTTCGCTACGAAATTGAGGTGTGTCCACCTTACGTTTTGCGCCGTTTCCTGTCGCGGGCACTAGGCTGACCCACACAAGTGAGGTACCATTTTTCTCGGAAGACTTTGGGGAACGAGGGATGGGTGGAAATTTGTGGATCCACGCAGATTCCAGAACTTTCCACCAGAGAAATGTGAGGAAAAGGTGTTTTTTTTGGCAATTATTTAGGTTTGCACGGGATTCTGGGTAACAGAACCTGGTGGGAGGCAGTCAAGTCACCCCATCCTGGATTCCCCTGGGTGTCTAGTTTTCAAAAATGTATAGGTTTGCTAGGTTTCCCTAGGTGCCGGCAGAGCTAGGGTTACAAAACTACAGCTAGGCACTTTGCTAAAAAAGGGTAATTTTGCAATGTGAAAATGTTGTGTGTTCACGTTGGGTTTTGAGCCATTTCCTGTCGTGGGCACTATGCCTACCCCTACAAGTGAGGTACCATTTTTATCGGGAGACTTAGGGTAATTCAGATTTGTAAAGGAACTGTTATTACCTATTGACTTTCGATGCATTTCTGCCTTCCAAATGAAAGACATTGTGTAAAAAAGAAGTCATTCTAAAAAATGACTGATAATTCTCATGCTAGTATGAGTATCCCAATTTCGGAAATGTGCAAATATCTACTGTTTCTAAACTCTATATTTTGTTCCCATTTCAGAAATACATCAGTGTCTTTCATACCGATTTTTCCATGTACACATTTTTACAGAATAATTACTATATAACCGGTACATAATAAAAAACCATTGCAAGTTGCTGCTCAGTTTTTGGCTCTGGGTTCGTCGGGTTCTTGGTGAACCTACAAGTCCTATATATCCCCACAACCAGTAATGTCCAGCGGATGTAACGGTATATTGCTTTCAAAGAGCTGTCAAGAAGTTACAGGTGAAAACGTTGACACAAAAGGCGCTTTTTTCAACAAATTTTCAATTTATCCTATATTTAACTGTTAGTTTCTATAAAGAAACCTTGATGGATCTACACAAATGACCCCTTGCTGAGTTCAGAATTGTGTCTACTTCTCTAAAATGTATAGCTTTCCAGGATCCATTATTGCTTTTGTACCCATTTCTACCATTAACTGGAAGGAGGATGAAAGCACAAAAAATAGCAAAAGTAGGCTATGTCCCAGAAAAATGCCAAAACTGTGTAAAAGATTTTGGGTTTCTGACAAAAGTCTGGTATCCCCTAAAAGCTGGGGAAATGGTGATTTCAGCCCCACAAACCCTTTTTTGATAACATTTGCAGGGAAAAGCCCAGATGCTTTCATTTGCAGCCCGTTTTTCCCACTTTCCCAAAAAAACCTAAATTTTGCTGTATTTTGGCTCATTTCTGTGACCCCTCCAGGGGAATCCACAAATCCTGAGTACCTTCAGAATCCCCATGATGTTGGAAGAAAAGGACGCAAATTTGGCGTGGATACCTTATGTGGTCAAAAAGTTACAGGGGCCTCAGCGCGCACTACCCCAAATAGCCAAAAAAGGGCGTGGCACAGGAGGGGAAAAGGCCTGGCAGCGAAGGGGTTAATCATAAGTTTGCGCTTTAATTGGTTGCTCCAAAGTGAAAAAGTGAGTAAGGTGCTTGAGGTAGTGCTCGTGAAGGGATGAGGGTGTGATGGTGACAATAAACATTCCAATATTTACAAAGATAAAAGCGACCTGTCTAACAATGTATAAAAGGACTGACTAAACAACCCAAGTAATGAGATGCCATGAATGCATGATGAGTTCTCCACTTCTGGGCTGAAAGAGTAGGTACAGGTCAGATTGTAAGCAAAGTCGATGTTTCGACCCCAGAAACTGGAGGAAGGTTGTTTGTTCCTTACAACAGGGTCTTCATCAGGACCATTGCCGTAGCAACCTACAAGGTAGGAAAAATTACCATCAATAATAGTACAGGGTGAATGGGGGGGTGCGTGACTACAAGCACATGGCAACGGGGCTCACCTCAGTAAAGCACTACCCGGTCGACAGTGGGACAATGGGCGATGGAGCTAGGTTGCTCCCGGTGCAAGAAAATGTAGGACACTGCGGGTACAGCATAGAACTGAAAAGAATGAAGAGAGGCACATCAGTGCTCAGTGGATTATCCGGTAATATGGCTCAGACTGAATTGGATCAATACTCACTGATAGAAAGTCTTCACAGTAATTAGTGAGGAAAGGCCTTGGAATTACTCAGGCTTGGAGGATTGAATCCCCCATGAGAGAATATGCACTTAAATAAATCCAAAGTAGTGCAGAGTAAATCAGCGTTATTCTAGGAACAAAAATGCAGGCCATTAGGTTGTGATCGTCTGATGAATATGCGCGTAATTATACACAATGTGGAGTTATATCCCTGGGTGATATTATCATTAAGGTACATAGGCGCATCATTGAGGCATTGAATTAGGGCTCAGAATGAGGTTATATCAAATTTGTGGGGTTGAAACAAGGTGGTTAAGGCAAAGGTATCAACTTGTAAAGCACCAACTCTGCGACTAATTTAAGTAAGTTAATTACAGGCTCCTGAAGACACAAATAACTTCTCGTATAACAGTGTGCCAAGGTATTCAAGGGTTAAAAAGCCAATGGTGTAAATGGATCCACACAGATGGTATTACCAGAAGGCACACTGCACAAGGGGGGTGATTTTATGTTACTGACATCCTTCTGGGCACTTGGTCCAAGGCCAGCACAGGTGCTCCTGTGGACAGGATGGTTGTCCAACACCACCGCCTGGCCCCGGGTGACCCACTTTTCCTCTTCAAACACCCTACCCTTGAGAGCTTGGTGGTCCAAGCCTCATCCTCAAAAGGCGCATTCCTTGCTGGTCCCCAGATAGGGAATCCAAGAAGCTGGACTATCTTGGGAAGAAGATGTTTTCTTCCGCCAGCTTAGGACTGCAGTCGGTGAACACCGCGTGTCTTTTTTGCTGAAATGTACAAACGGTGTGGGGTACGGTCACGCAAGTGCTGCCACAGTGCCCGGAGGAGGCCCGGGCCATGCTCACCTGCGCTGTTGTTGAGGGTCGAGACGCAGCTAAGTTAACCATCCGGTATGAGCTGGATACCGCTGAATCGCTGGGTAGGACGGTTTCCACGTCGGTAGCCTGGCTGAAAACATCTGGCTTTTCTGGGGATGTCCAGTCCACACTTTTGGACATGCCCTTTGATGGTCGTCGCCTGTTTGGTGACAAGGCAGACAACTCGCTCGTGCGCTTCAATGACTCTAGGGCCACAGCCAGATCCTTGGGCCTCGCAGCAACTTCTCACCCCATGCAGTCTGCATTTTGTGGCTATGGAAGAGGTGCCCCACCATGTTTCACCCAGAGCCACATGGCCATGCAAGCTACCCAGCCTATGCATGACCGGGGACGTGGGACCTAGCGTTGCGGGTCTGAGGGCCAGTGGGCCGTCCGGCACCAATGCCCCCCCTGCAGCAGCCTCCACACCTTCCAAGTCCGGCTTTTCAGGGCCACCAGTTGCCAGTGGGTGTCAGGATCCGCCATCACCTCCCCCACTGGCACAATATCAAGTCGGACAGGTGGGTTTTACAGATAGTCCAAAGGGGCTATTCCCTCCCCTTCGAGACTACCCCTCCCTCCATGCCACCAACTCTCCATTGCATGTCAGAGGATCACTTGGCCCTTCACTGCCAGGAAGTTACGGCTCTCCTAGCCAAGGGAGCTATCGAACGAGTCCCTGTGCCAGAAGTAGGTCATGGTTGCTACTCCTACTACTTCCTGGTACCCAAGAAGGACAAAGGCCTGTGTCCTATCTTAGACTTCAGGGACGTCAACCGCTTCCTCCGGAAGGAGAAGTTCAAAATGTTAACCTTGCCTCATGTCCGGTCTGTCCTCGACCCTGGAGACTGGATGATAGTGTTGGACTTGCAGGACGCTTATTTTCACATCCCCGTCTTGCCTGCCCACCGGCGTTACCTACGATTCAAAGTAGGCCACGAGCATTTTCAGTTTATCATTCTCCCCTTTGGCCTTATCAGCACCCCTCTGGTGTTCACGAAAGTGATGGCAGTGGTCGCAGCTCATATGCGCAGATCAGGGGTTCCAGTCTTTCCCTATCTCGACGACTGGCTGTTGAAGGCGGGCTCGCCCCAAGCTGTCGTCTCCCACCTCCAGGCTACGGCAGACCTCCTACATTCGCTGGAGTTCACTATCAACGTGCCAAAGCTGCACCTGATTCCCTCTCAGAAGCTCCTTTTCATCTGAGCAGTTCTAGATACAGCGCAGTTTTGTGCTTATCCTCCCGAGCAGCGAGTCTGGGATATTCGGGCTATGATACCGATGTTTCAGCCTCTATCCCAGATTGCGGTGAGTATGACTCGGAGGCTGCTGGGCCTTATGGCCTCCTGCATCCTGCTGGTAGATCATGCCAGATGGCATATGCGGGCTCTGCAGTGTGACCTGAAGTTCCAGTGGGCGCAGCATCAGGGCAATCTTTCTGATGTCATCCAGCTCTTGGAGGGAACTGCGAGTCAGTTGCAGAGGTGGCTAACGAACCAAGATTAGGTCAGCGGCAGATCCCTCTCCCTTCCCCAACCAGAGATAACAGTGGTGACGGATGTGTCACTCTGGGGAGGGGGTGGCCACATGGGAGAGGCGGAGATCAGGCATCTCTGGTCTCCGGCAAAGTCCGGGCTCCACATCAACCTTCTGGTGCTCCGGGTGATTCGTCTTGCACTGAAGGCATGCCTTCCTTCTGTCAAAGGAAGAGTAGTGCAGGTATTCACGGACAACATCAACGTCGTGTGGTACTGCAACAAACAGGGCAGGGTGGGGTCATGGACCCTATGTCAAGAGGCTCTTCGCTTTTGGACATGGCTGGAACATCAGGGCATATCCCCGGTGGTTCAACACCTGGCGGGTTCCCTGAACGCCAGGGCGGATGAACACAGCTGCCGGTGCATGATGGATCACAAATGGCATCTTGACTTGGAGGTGGTGCAAGGTCTCTTTCAGCAGTGGGGAGAGCCTTGGTTAGATCTATTCGCCACCAAAGAGAATGCGCAATGTCAGCAGTTCTGCGCGTTGGAGTTTTCAAGGCGCCACTCGCTCAGCGACAACTTTCACCACGAGTGGAATTGCGGCTCCTGTACGCCTTTCCACCTGCACCACTTCTACCCAGAGTGCTGAAGAAGATCAAGCTCGACTGGGCCCAAATAATTCTTGTGACTCCAGACTGGGTGCGAAGAGTCTGGTACCCCGAGCTCTTGAGCATGGCCATCGATTCTCCGATCAGACTGCCTATTCGGGAGGATCTTCTGTTGCAGCAGCAGGGGACAGTTCTCCACCCAAACCTGTCCAGTCTCCACCTCCTTGTGTGGAGATTGAGCGGCGATAGTTGACAGCTTTCGACCTTCCTCCCGAAGTCTGTAACGTCATCTTGGCAGCCAGGCGTCCCTCCACTAAAACGGTCTACACCTGCAGATGGATCAAATTTGTGGCATGGTGCACAACAAAGGCTGCGGATCCCCTTTCAGAGGTTCTCTTCATTCTTTCTTTGGCCCAGCAGGGCTCTGCTCTGGATCCTCTTCGGCGATCTATCTTTCGGCCATTTTGGCCTTTCTTTGCCTTCCTGATCAGCCTTCTCTTTTTAAGTCTCCTATCGTTAACAGATTTCTGAAGGGCATTACTCATCATTTCCTCCTTCTCCTTTCGTAATGCCTCAGTGGGACTTGAATCTTGTCCTCACTTATCTTATGTGTGCTCCCTTTGAGCTATTACATAATTGTTCTCTTCGTCTCCTTTAAAGACTGCTTTCCTGCTTGCAATCCCATCTGCACACAGGGTGAGTGAGCTTCAGGCTCTCTCTTCCAAACCTCCCTTTCTTGCTGTCCATCCGGACAAAGTGGTCCTTCGTACTAGGCATTTTTTTTTGCCCAAAATGGTTACCTCTTTCCACATAGGCCAGACCATCACATTGCCCACCTTCTTCCTGCCTCCGCACCCTTTCAAAGAGGAGGAGAGACTCCACCTTCTGGATCCAAAACGTGCGCTGTCCTTCTACCTTGACTGCACAAAAGACTGTGGGGTGGACGATCAACTCTTTGTGGGTTATGTGGGCGTCAAGAAAGGTTGGGCAGTGCACTAACGTACCATCTCTCGATGGGTTGCCTAATGCATTAATTTCTGTTATTCTTTGGCAAAAAAGGAACCTCCAGTCGGACTGCGCGCCCACTCTACCAGTGCGACAGCAGCCACTACGGCTTTGGGACGTGGAGTTCCATTGGATGACATCTGCCAGGCAGCCACTTGGGCATCCCTGCACACGTTCACGAAACATTACTGCCTGGACAGTCAAGTCCGGAGAGACTGCTTTTTCGGCCGTTGTGTTCTGCAGGACTTCCTGGTATGAACTTAGTTCGCAGACCCACCACCGGGGTTGGCATTGCTGGGGTATCTATTCTAAGGTAAGTAATCTATAACTACGGTCTCTTTCAGATGAACAAGTTACTTACCTTTGGTAAAGATGTACTTCTAAGAGACATATGTAGTTATAGATTCCTTACCGCCCCACCCATCCTCCCCGTTCTGCGAACTGACTTCTAGAGATCGGGACTCCCTTACATGGCCCTAGTTATGTGCACCAGTGGTCAGTCTTGCATGGCTCTGCGCTTCTGGCGTGGAAAGTCGTATCAGAACTGACGTCAGCATGCATGAGCGGCGTTAAAGTAGACACCGCGATGTCATCCCGGCGGCCACGACTGACATAGTCGACCAACGCCATCTACAGCTGCGCAGGGGTACTGCTATGAAAACATTTCTCCAGATCCAGTCTGACACCTGGGGGTAATTCTAAGGTGAGGAATCTATAACTACATATGTCTCTTACAGATACATCGTTACCAAAGGTAAGCAACTTGTTCTACACTTACAGCAAACTGGACTAGCTTATACATCTATTTGTTTGCACCTTGCAGCGGTAGCTGCATATTTGCAAAACCGGTAGTATTTATCACTGTTTAAAGTTCCAGTAATCAAATCCTTCATGGAAGGCTTGAAAAGAGTAAACCCACCAAGAATTCCTCCAGCCCTAGTATGGAATCTTAACAGTGTTCTTACAAGATTCATGGGTCCACCCTTTGAACCATTGCATAAGTGCCCTTTGCAGTTTCTCTCATGGAAAGTTGCCTTCCTTATTGCAATCATCTCATTAAGGAGAGTTTGTGAGCTACAGGCATTAACCTTGGAAGAACCCTTCTTTCAGCTACACAAAGACAGAGTAGTTCTTCGCACCAACCCCAAATTCCTCCCCAAAGTGGTTTCTGCTTTTCATATAAACCAATCCGTTGAGTTACCTGTGTTTTTTCCTCAACCTGATTCTGTAGCAGAACGTGCTCTTTACACGCTTGACGTAAAAAGAGCTCTATTGTACTACATAGATAGGACAAAAGACTTTCGCAAAACAACTGTTTATTCCATTTGCTTCTCCTCACAAAGGCAATCCCATCTCTAAATCTGGTATTGCAAGATTGATTGTTAAATGCATTCTAACATGCTACGCAAAAGCTAAAAGAACTTTATCCATATCCCCTAGAGCGCATTCCACTCGCTCAATATAGGCGTCTATGGCCTTTTTAGGTAACATTCCGCTAGCTGACACATGTAAGGCAGCTACATGGCCTACACCGCATACATTTACCAGACACTATTGTGTAGATGTGTTAGCACGTCAACAAGAAAATGTTGTCCAAGCAGTACTTAAACACTGTTTCAAACAACTGCTACATCTACAGGTTAGCCACCGCTTTGGGAGTATACTGCTTTGTAGTCTATGCAAAGCATGTGTATCTACAGTACACATGCCTCGAATGGATTATGCTACTTACCTAGTAAGCATCTGTTCTTGGCATGTAGAGCTGTAGATTCACATGCGCCTCCCCGGGCACCTATAGTAGTTGCAGTTCTTCATTATACATTCATACGCATGGACATCTCTATACTATACTTACTCCATTTTCACCCTCTTTCAGCAAAACAATCTAACAATGGAGTCGATGACCAAGTGCACTATCACCAAAAGGAGGAGAGTCACCTTACCTCTTGACTAGGAAAGATTTCTTCAAAGAAAAACAACTTGCAAACATCCGGACCCAAAACTCGATGGCAGGAGTATGCAAAGCATGTGAATCTACAGCTCCACATGCCAAGAACAGATGCTTACTGGGTAAGTAACATAATCCCTTCTGGTAGATAATCTAACCACAGATTCCTCACTGCCCTCCCTTCTCCCCGTTCTTTTGAATGGTCTCTCTTTCCATCCAAAAAGGTACTAACTTGGAGATCTGCACACTGGTATCACTGATTGATTTTGTGCTCCGCATTCGAGGTTGCGGACAGAGCCAAGAAACTGTCAGTGTGAAGGAATGATGCCTGTATGCGTCTCCTTCACTTCTGGGGTGGAATGGAATCACTGTCGAGCCACATGGCGCTAGCTGCTGGCACGCATGAGCACATGCTGTGAAAACCTTCCGGATCCAGTCTGGCACCTTGAGATAACTTAGTTGAAGAATCTTCTATCAGAGTATCCACCAGAAAGAGTGTTATCAAAGATAAGTGACTTGTTCAACCGCGATGTAGAGCAATGCTGGGTTAATGAAGTGAGGAGTGCAACCATAGAATGGAATGCAACAACAGTTATCGGAGATCTTACCACAATCTGTCCAGATGCTTCAAGAAGATTTGCACTAGCTGCCAGACTGTAAACAAGATGAGTTCAGCTGCATCAGGATCCAAAGTTGAGTATGAGACTGTGACCATTTTCTGATCCCTGTGACTTTGTACCAGCATTCCAAACTCAAATCTGTTTAGTTAATGACAATAGAATGTAAAAGGTTTAGCATAATCAGGGAGCACTAAGGCAGGTGAGGAAGACCAGATTTGCTTTATTTTTACAAATGCATTTTTGGTTTCACTAGACCACTGCAATTGTACACGGGTGTCTTTTAGAATAAATTCTTGGGAAGGCTTGGCCATTTCAGCGTAACCCAGAATCCATTGTCTACAATAACACCCATTCTAAAAAAAATTATATTCCTGAGAGATAGTTACCAGCAGAGCAACTTAAGTATGGCACAGCTGAAATCTCATGGCCAAGTATTGCACTTGGGGAAGAAAAACTACAAGTTTTTCCTTTGAAGTATCTTGCTCCAGTAGGAAAGTGCCCTTTTTTGCATGGTTGACCCACTTTTTGCCAACTGTTGATGTACATTGACTGCATGTGCCCTGGGGTCCTGCCAACCAGGTACCCATGACCTATGTTCTTTCCCTAAAACTACAGTTGCAAAACCCAATTGGCAACTCTTTGGCCACATGTAAGTCCCTTGTAAAAGGTACCATGGGTACCAAGGGCACTGTGACCAGGGAAGACCTCTAAGGGCTGCAGCACTTATTGTGCCACCTTTAGAGGCCTTGCACCCACACACATACTGGCATTGCAGGCTGCATGTTTTGGTGTAGAACAAAGTGAAGAGTCGACATGGCACACATCCCTGTGTGCCATGCCTACAATCCACTCCCCTGGCATAGGTAAGTCACCCTTCTAGCTGGGTGCACTATACTAGTGGTGATGGTACAGGTGCATGAGCCCTGTACCACTACACTGTGTGTCTAAGTCAGTTCTTGGACATTGTAATTACAGTAATGCGATAAAGTGTATATCGTCTGGGAGTTTGTCATTACGAACTCCACAGCACCATAATGGCTTTACTGAAAACTGGGAAATTTGGTATCAAACTTCTCAGCACATTAAGCCCACACTGATGCTAGTGTGGGACTTAATGAAAAATGCACTCAGAGGGCATCTTAGAGATTCCCCTGAAAAACGTCCTAACTATAGTGTCCTGGCTGAGTGGCTGCTCGCCAGCTGCCACCACCAGACATGTTTCTGGACCCCTGGGTCGAGAGCCTGCCGCTCTCAGGGTCCTGAAACAAAGCACATCCTAGGACGTGGTGCCAAGCCTCCTCCCCCAGGATGGGCAAGGTCCACCAAGGGTAGGCTTCAAAGCTTGCCGCCTTTGTAAGCTACCCCAGCCATTTGCTGCTTCCAGCAACTGGCCCGCACCAGTTCTGACCCCCACTTCAGGCAGGAGAATTGGAGGGAAAACCAAGTTCAGAGAGGTGTGCTGACCTTTACCAACCCCACCCCTCAGGTGGAGGAGGCGAGGTGAAGCACAACTCTCAGTCCCCGCCATCCTGCAGATGGGGGGACACAGCCAACCAGAGTGAGGCATATGCCCCATCGCACTGGAGGGTGGCATAATAGGGGGAGAACCCATCTCAAGGAAGGGACAACTTGGTCCCTACCTGTAGTGCCTCTAAATTTAGTACTTGGGGGCAACCTTGAACCTTGTCTTCTCAGAGAAGAAGAAGGACTGAAGAGCCATGCTGAAAAGAGGACGACTCCAACTGACTTGGCCACAGCCCTACCGGCCTGTCACGACCTTGACTGACTACAGGGAAATCCCAGTATGTCCTGCAGCCCACAAGAACCCGGAGGACCTGCCTTGCCTTCTCAAACTAGACTTTGTCTCCTGTGAGTACCGGATTTGCTCACCCACAGACTCTGGCTCCGGCCAAATCAGCGAGTCTGCACCCGACAACCACGGCTCCAGTTCGAGTGGCCCAACAACACGAGGAGGTCTCCCCGGCAATCCTGACCTGGTGATCCCTGACCTGCCTTAAGTCTCCAACCGACGCCTTCAGCCCCTTTCTGGAGGATCTCCCCGGCGGCGACCGGTGTCCTGGCATCCCAAGACATCCCAACTTACCTCCCCAACTGGTGGTCGTCTCAGAAGATCTTCGTCCCCGAGCCTGCAGTGTTTGTTGCAACCAGAGAATCCCCATTGAAACCAACAGGCCCCCCCTGTGCTGCTGTGGGTGCACCTTGGGTGCTTAATTGGATCCCCCTTTACCCTGAGCCTAACACCAGGAGCTTTGCTCCCACAATCTTGTGGCCTACTCGTGAGCAACCACCAACCGGAGTCCCCTTATTCCCCATTGTATAACATTGGGCCTCAGCACTTTGCACCTGGCTGACCTTGTGCCGCTGAGGGTGCTTTGAGAGTGCATCCTTGACCCTAGGGGAACCCTTTTTCTAACCCCTGAACACCAACTCCCAAACCGAAGTACTTACCGTTAAACCGATAACCTGGTTTTCTCCCATAAGACTGCATTCTTGTGAAAGTTCTTCTAAGTATGGCGTTGGTTTGTATGAAAACCTTAAGAAACTGCATATGTGTAAAAACTGAATTATTTACCTTTTGTCTAGGAAATGTCTTGGTGTGTTATCTAGGCATTAGCAAAAGTAACTTAGAAAGTAATCCAAGAAGTAACGTACACCGTAATCTACAAAGTAACTGAAAAGTAATTTTGACTGTTGGCTTACCTGTAAATCAACCAACTGCATTTTATCCTGCATTCAACTGTAATTCCCTGCATAAATATTGCAAAGTATTATTCACATAACTGTACCAGGCCAGGCTTGGTTCTAAAAATAAAAATACAACTAAATATTTTTATACAAACAAAATTGGTCTGAGTTCAGTCTTTAAGTGTGTGACATTTCTTGCCTGAGTGTGTACAATAAATGCTTAACACTACCCTCTGATAAAGCCTTACTGCTTGCCCACACTACCACAAATACAGACTAAGGAATTATCTACTTTTACCTCTGCCTACCTTTGGGGTTCCCCTGGACTCTGTGCAGACTATTCCTTACTTTGGTATAGTATATACAGAGCCAACTTCCTACAGCTTCTTCTTAGTTAATTCTGTTAGCGATAGAGTGATCTAGAGTAAAAGATGCCAACAGTAAATTGTCAATACATCAAACAAAAAAGGAAGAAAAGGGGACCTAAGAGTGTCCTCGCACCTTAAATTTAATGTCAAACCAAAAAAGGACACTGTTCCTCAGGCGGGGTCCAAAGATAACCCAAACGCCAAAAAAAGAGAAAAGGAAAGAAAGAGAAAACACCTAGATTAAGGAAGGCCCATCAATGGGGGGGAAAAGAACAAGTCTTGCCTCCTGTTGCCTCACACATCCCGAAGGATGTCATGCTTCATCATCGGGCATTTGCTCCTCGCAGGGCCGGCGCTGCAATCTCCTGCGAGGAGAAATCATGTGGAAATCATAGTACCCAAGGGTCTCGGTCCTGATTTTCTGCCATGGAATAAATTCCACAGTTAGTCCTTTTTCTGACCAAATTTATGGTTCTGTTTGCAACACTGCATTAGATACAAGTATTTAAAGGGGTAATGTTGCATATTTTTTAGTGCCCCTCTGGTGTGTCTTCATTCTTCATGGATCTGAGGAGACCTCGTTCAGTTTACTGCTGTAAGAAACATCCAGATACCAACTACTTCTCAACCTCTGTTTTTGGAGCCGTCAACTTCTCAGCCAGTGTCAAGACCCACAACATTTCTTCATGCATTGGCCACAGCAGCAATGCCAGATGAAGTCCCTACAGACCAATCACACTTAGAAGTGAATCCACGTTGCACCCATCTCAACCTCAACCCTGGTTAGTCTCTGAAGGCATGCTTCCGCTGCTGCAATTTCTTTCAGACCCTGAACAACACATGATGATGATGAGTCTCAACTTTATGATGAAGAGAACTTGTTTTTGGATCTCCAAGAGGCCAATGGCCTGGACATCTCCCCTGACACTGGCCACATCTCCCCTTACACTGGCCACATCTCTCCACCTGGGCCACCAGTGGAGGAATCAGCATTCTTTGCCATTATCCTCACCCTCCAACTAACTTTTAGTAGCGATCAAAACGTATGTCCTCACAGAGGTTCTGCAGCCATGGTGAAATTCCTCGGAGCAGCTACTCACCCTCAATAAAGCCCTCAAAGAGTCCTTACTGGGTCTTTGGGCAAGGCCAGGGGCTTGTCCACTTGTCAATAGATTGCTAGAAGCTCCAGAGGACACATCTTTCCTCCTCCAGCACGCCATACCAAAAAGTCAAGTAGGTTTCACCTAATTCCTTCCCAACTACACCTCCAGACAAAGTCCAAATGAATGGAGGCCTTTGGGAAAAAGGATGTTCTCCTCTGCTAGCCTCCCGCTTAGATCCATGAAATCAAGTTGCCTCCTGAGGTGGTACTAGCACACGTTTCATGGCCCGGTGAGCATCAGCTTGCTCGCGGTCTTTGATTACCTCCAAGCCAATCTGCTGCAGGTCATACAGAATGGCCAAGATGCAGTGAAGTAGGTCATTAGGTCAGGTCTGGACACTACTTGTCTTGGGTAGTTGGTACCAGCGTGGTGCTTTGGCATCATGCATGGATCAGATTGATTGGCTTCTCCAGTGATGTCAAAGCATCACTTGTGGGCCTGCCATTCGATGGTACCAGTCTCTTTGGAGAATAGATGTACTTTTCCCTCAAGCGTTTTAAAGAGAGTAAGACTACAACATGCTCCCTCTGCTGTTTTATACATGTGTGGAAGTTTCTTCAAAAATATCTCTTTTTTTCAAGGCTTCGGAAGCAGCATACAACAAAGGCAACGTCAAAACCTTCTTTAACAACAACAGACCCTTCCCTATACTTTCGGGATAGAGGTTGGGGATCCGGATGACAGTTTCCAGTCCCTCAGGGGCAATGCACTGCCCAATCCACTGCTGCAAAAACTCTCGTGTCTGCCATTGACGGCACATTGTTGCCTAGTTGGAAGCAGGTTGTTAATACTTCCACAAGTGGCAGAGCATCAAATGGGTGTTTACTTCAAATCGTCTATGATGGTTACGCCCTACCCTTCCTTTCCACCCCTCCAAACAAGCCATCTACATCACAACGGCTTCCAGAGGACTACTTGTCTATTCTATGTAAAAAAGAAAGCCTGCCATTGTCGGAGATTGGGTCTGGTTGCTACTCCTTTTCTTTCTGGTGCCAAAAAAGGTTGGAGGACTTCTTTTGTTAGAGATTTCAATCCGTAGATTCCTCACCTTTTTAATATTCTACTAGCATCAGCCAGGATTTGGCAACATTTCAGCAGTACCTCTGTGCTCGACACTGCACTGATGTCATTCTGCTTTGGAAATGACATCCAGGGACTCTATAGACCCCACTCCTGCACATAGACATCAGTTTCTTTCTTTCTGTACCTTCAGACGCAGATTTGCAGTGCACTCGTCTTTCAGAGACCCTTGCCTCTATATTTTTTCCAAATGTTCTCAGTATGCATGGAATGTCACCCCTGAAATGCTACATTTTAAGCCATGTAGAGACTGTGGTTAACAAATGGCTGTGACAGATCCTCATTAAGTGTTCCTGTGTGGTTGAGTCACGCCTCCAAGGCCTGCAGTGCGTCAACAAACCCAAAGACCATCGAGGAGAGCAAGGCAAACTTTTACATCGCCACCATAACAAGACTCCTAAACAAGACTGATCTAATTTGCTGTCCAAGTCCAGGGTGCACTACTGTTCCCACACTAGAAGTCACCAAAGCCGATTCCAGAGCCCTGTCTTCATTGCAATCCAAATGGTCTCATAAGACCAAAAAAAAGTACAAGAATTCATCACGCTCCGGTTGCGGCACCATTGCTCTCAATCTTGCTCCCTGAGTAGTCTGACTTTGGAGCTGATCTCACAACTGGTTCCGGCAAAAGCCTTGTTTCCGGGGCCGTCTGCCACTGAGATTGAAGAGTTCCGTGCAGCCATGCTCTGACTCTTCAGATCCTTGCCAACTCATTCTTGTGCCTTCAAGTCCCAAAGAGCTGAAATGACTTCCATTAGGAGTACCTCCAGCTCGTTTGCCCCTGGGGCCCTTTGGACCCTCTGAGCCTGTCACAACACCTCTATCTCCAATCCTGACTGTCTCGGGGTGCCACGATCCATGCCGGTGCCTGGAACTCCAATGCTAGCAGCAAATTCATCAAAGCCGGATGAGATTCATTAGTACTGTCTGATTCAGAGTGGGCGCCAGTCTGACCTCGACCGATAAGGCACCCGAAGCATTTGAGGCACTGCTCCCTCCACTTGAACTGCCACTTCCACAAAGGAGACGGCATACCCTACACTCACTTCGTCATGGACTCGGACCATGATTATGATGTTGGTGCGGCCCTATCCAGACGGTAGTTGTTATGATGTCTGACAGGAGGATAGTGGTCTCAAAACTTCCCCTGAAACTGGCATTCTATCACCCCCTGGTCCAGTCTCAGAGGAGTCCACTTCCTGTGCCATGGTAATATATAGAACGTCCGAAGGCCTTGTCCTCCAGCTCCCCATCTTGAAGGTAAAGACTAACGTACTGAAAGAAATTCTCCAGCTGGGGCAGACACCTTCTTTAGCCCTTTCTATCATTTAATGAGGCTCTGACGAATACCTTGTTGGGTGCTTAGGCCAAACCTTATTGCTGGCCGTCTAGTCAACATTCAAATCCTAAGACACCATTGGCCTGTCCTGGGTGACCCTGTGTTTCTCCTTGAGCACTTTTCCCCTGAAAGTTTATTGGTGCAAGCATCCATGAGCAGGTCTAACCCGAAAACCTTTCCTACTGATTGGGAGTGTAAACAGGGGGTAAACATTTAAAAAGCACGTTTTTTCCTTCTGACAGCCTGGCTCTCCTATCCGTAAATACCAAATACCTCCTAGGACGCTAGCCCCATGCCATTTAGGCTCAGTGACTCAAGTCCTCCCTGGTGTACCTGAAGATCTCTGACCTGTCCTTGCTCAGGCTATCCAAGACGGTTGTGATGCAGCCATGATCAAGATTCGTTGTGGGTTGGTTAACACAGATTCCATTGGGAGAGCTATTGGCACTAGTGTCTCCATTCGCCATGGGTGGCTGCGATCATCAAAGTTGTTATGTGATGTCCAGTCTTCTGCTATGGACATGCCCCTCGATGGAACTCTACGGTTTGGGGACAAGGCTGATTCTCCTGTAAGCAATTTAAGTATAAAAGCATGCTCTCTGCTGTTATCAGCCACGCTTTGCCAACCACACCAACCTTACTGCATCTTTTACGGATTTGGTAGAGATGTCCCATTCCACCAGCCTATCTAGTCTCGGCAAGAAATCCTGCAGATTTGCGGTTAAGGTTGTGATGCTCACCACCCCCGCGGCCAAGGCCACCGTCAACCTAGTCAGCTGCCACCAGCAGCCCCACCTGCCAAACCTCTTTAGAGTGCCCTCAATGAAATACAGCCACCCAGTGGGTGGCAGGATCCAACGAATCTTCCTGGTTTGGTAAGTGATAACATCGGATAGGTGGGTTCCGCAGATTGTTCACAGGCGATATGCCGTGCCCTTCTTCTCTTCTCCGCTGCATACCCCAGTAACTGATAGAGGACTATCTCTCCATTTTGCACAGGAAGTGCAAACTTGGTTGGCCAAAGGGGCTGTGAGGGACTGTCAGAGTAGGAAACAGTTGTTATTCCTACTACTTTCTGGTGCCCAGAAGGGTGGAGGCCTTTGTCCTATTTTAGTCCTGCGTCCTCCAGAAGGAGAAATTCAAAATGCTCACCCTGGCCCAGGTCTTATCTGTCCTCGACTCATGAGACTGGATAGTGGCTTTGGACCCGCTGGATGCTTATTTTCATATTCCCGTTCTTCCAGCCCATCCACACTACCTGCAGTTTCTGGTAGGATAGAAGCATTTTCAGTTTGCTGTGTTTCCCTTTGGTCCTACCAGCACCCCTCGTGTTCACGAAAGTGATGGTGGTGTCAGCACCCCGTCGGGGGTGAGGGGTGCTAGTCTTCCCCATTCTTGATGACTGGCTGTTGAAGGCAGGCTTGCCCCAGGCAGTTAGTTACCCCAAGAGAGCAGCAAACTTCCAGTCACACATAAATTCTTCTTAGGCACTCCCTTTCATCTGAGCCTTCCCTTTTATGCCTTTTCCCAGGACATTCAGGCTATGATCCCAATCTTTCAGCCTCAGTCCTGTATTTCAGCGAAGTCGACTCGGAGACTGTTGGGATTGATGGTGCCTCATCCATCTTGCTGGTCGTACACCTCAGATGGCACTTGTGGGCTCTGCATTGGGTCCTGAAGTCTCAGTGGGCCCAACATCAAGGGGGACCTCTGCGACCATGTCCAGATTTTGGAGGAGACTGCAAAGACCTGCAGTGGTAGGTATTTAACCAAGATTGGGTCAGCGGCAGGCTCATCTCCCTATCACACCCAGAGCTGGCTGTGTTGACCGATGCATCAAGTGTTGGTTGGGCTCCATGTCAACTTTCTGGAGCTGACGGTCATGCTCTTGACGCTGAAAGCCTTCCTTTCATCCATCGAGGGTAAGCTGATACAGGTACTCACGGACAACACTGCCATGTGGGGAGGCGTGATCTGGCCGTGAAGGAAGATGGCTGCTTGAATCCGGGTCTCTGTGCTGTGAGGAGCCCCGGACGGCAGCTTCATGACTCTCTAAATACCGCTTCTGACCTGAGCCTTGCAGCGTTTTCAGTTGAAACCACTGGGATTGAGGTGATGTTGGGCTTGTTCTCCGCGACCTCCTCAGAGCGCTGTTTTTGTCATAGGAACTGCGGAGGATCATAGAGCGGAAAATGGCAGCCTGACAACATCGCAACTTTGACCAATGAGGTGCGCGCACCGGCCTTCCAGAATTACCGCTACCCAGGAACTACTCTCAGCTTCTCTTTTTTTTTCACTTCTGCATTTCCTGAAGCAGTAGTGACTTCTTCCGCTATTGAGAAGTGTCTTTGGTGTGCTTTTAGACTCCTGAGGTAAAACAAGATGGCGGCCAGTATCGTGTGTGCTATGAAATACTGTTTGTGCCTTTAAGCTTACCTGGCACAAAGCAAAATAAGGTGTCTAGGTTTGGCTATTCCTGTGACTTCTGTCGGAATTTTGAAGAACTTTTAATTGCCTCAATTCTCTTTTGATGATTTGGTGATTTTCTAACTATATTTTTGTCACAATCATTTATCACTTGTCCAACTCATATTGGCAATTTAAGTCCCTTGCTTAATTTAAATATGTCCTTACCAACAAAGTCTCCATATCAAAGTTCTGTCTTACGAAGGCATAATCTATGCTCGCACAACTATATAAATTTCAAATATATTGTTAATCATTGACTGTAACTAAAGAAGGGTCTACTACTACGGCAAGATGCCTATCTGCTCATAATAAGTAACTTCTGCCTTTGCTAGGAGAATTTATATATAAAGAAGGAAGAGGTTTGTAGTCAAATAATCCAGATCTGCAACCACACTTGCGTAACTAAAACTGTGTGAAAGATCTGGTGATGCCTTCTGGCAAATCGTCTAGTAAACCGCCTAAGCAACTACTCCTTTCAGAAGCTTTAAACCAGGGCTGCCTTTCTACAGACACAGGGAGAACTGTTTCTTCGACTCAGAAATCATCCATTCCTACAATGGCGTCCTTGTCGGATACCACCATGGAACGGATCCTCCAGGACTTCTATATCTACCCTCACGTTGAAGACTAAATCTATTTGTACAGGTATTGCTGCATTCCAGAACCATATTGATGGTCTAACAGCATGAAAAATAGTAGCAGAGAACCGTCTTAATGTTATACCAGACCGAGCCCAAGAGCTTCTCTTTCTCAGGAGCAAGATTGTGGAATTGGAAGATAGGAGTCGTCGAGATAACGCCCGTCTCTTTGGCTTTCCTGAAAGAATAGAAGGTCTAGATGCCAAATCCTTTCTTAGAGAAACCCTTCCAAAACTCACTGGTATTACGTTTGTCCCACCATTGGAGATGCAGACAGCTCATCGTGTAGGACCACTCAATACAGGGAAGAACACGTGACCATGACCACTCATCGTCTGCTACCTTCGTCATGAACAGGCCCGTCAATTGATTACTGCGGCTCTAACCCATGGCCCATTTGCATTTGAAGGCCGCGAGATTAGAAAGACAGCAGATTTTTCGAAAGAAACCAATGAACGTCGTAAAGCTTTTCTCTCCCTGAGATGTCGCCTACGACAGCTTGATTTCAAATATGGCCTTTTTTAACCTGCACGTTTGCGAATCACTAAAGGTGGAATATCTAAAGAATTCTTTAATCCAGAAGACCTATGTCATTTTCTGGGCAGTCTTTCCCCTCAAAATATGGAATGAACTACATCTCTACCAGAACCTGGATCCCAAACGCAGTCTTTGAACCCTACAATACCCTCAATTGAGCCCCGGCGTAACCCGGGCCGGTCTCAAAGCAGAGAACGAAATCTAGATCGACTTATCCGCTCCCTAGGGGATAGTGCGACAGCCCTTCAGGCAGTGGCTGACCTTACACAAGAAAAAGACCGAGACAAATCACGTTCTCCTCTAAAGCCTTCTTTATTGGAGGAGGATGTGTCTTGATCTAGTTTGTTCAAGGGACCTTCTACGACACTGAAAAACTGAAGACTGTCGTCTTCATATCTACTCACGTTGGCGATTATTCCCACCCCAAAAAAGACAATTTAAGCAGTGGTAATCTCCATATAGAATTGATATCGAAGTAATAAAATGTTTTCCTTCAATACTTCCTTCCCTTTATCTGGGGACAATTTGCCCAGTGCTCTTATTGATTGATTTATCCTCATGCATTAAAAAGTTGATGAAAATTTGCTATATTCGACTTTGACTACCTTAACATTTATTCATCCTCCTAAACATTATTTACATTATAATACTTCAATGTTATCCTGTTTTTTTTCTCTCTCCAATATATACTTATGATAATATTTCACTGTTCTTATAGAGTTTTCCAAAAACAAGAATGTTTTACATTTCTAGTATTATAAATTCTGTAAGACATAATTTAAGATGACTGGTTATATGTTTGAATTCCTGCTTGTTTGATATATATTGCATGCTCTATTGTATTGTTATACTTTTGACCTCTTCTTGAATCTTTCCTCCCTCCTTTCCTTTCTTCCTAATTTATCTGTTTAATATTCAATATGTATTTATGTTGTTATTCATTAATGATACTATTTAACTATGCCAATATTTTACTATTTTAACTATTATAATATTCAATCTTATTGATACTAATTAATGTAACTATTATAATACTTAACTGTCACTATTTGTAACCTCTACTACTATTTTAAACCTTATTTAATCGTGTATATATCTCGTGATAATATCATATGGTATAGACTTTCTTCTCTTCTTTTCTTACCTCTCTCATTCTATTCTAACTTTATTTTCCTCCTCCCTCTAAAACTACTTCTAATACTACTTTTATTATTTTCTTTCTTTTCTTTATCTCCCCTCCCTTTCCTTTCAACTCATATCTTTTTATTTTATGGTTTGCATTCTGATACACTTGTTGTATTCAATTTGTGCTTCTTATTTAATTAAGTAGATGTGGTAATAATTAACTGTTGATATTTCACTATTATATATTGTTTAACTTGTCATAATATTTGATTATTATTACATTTAATGTTCAATTGCCATTATAATCTTACACAAAGCTTTTCTAATGGCTTTCTGTTTCTACATATGGTACTTATATTGTTTCATATAATACAGTTTTTTTCTTTCCTCCTTTTATTCTTTTATTCTATCCTGCTCTCCTCTTCCATTATATTCTAATGTTACCTCTGTCCTTCCTTTATCCTTCCCCCTTCTACTTTTCAATCTATTTTTAATATCACAGTTCTTTTTGACTGAACATTTACTATCTATTTTAACCTTCTTACTGTCAATTTTATTATAAGGTTGTATCCTTTCTACTTACTTTATCGCCTGATAGGGCTCCTCCGGCGCATATAGCCCGAAAGCGTAGACCCGCTGAGAACAGTCCTACTCCCCAGCACTACGTTGTTCTTATGTAGCACATCTATCTCCTCTCTCTCTTTAATTATTTTCTTTTTTTTCTTTTAGTCTCTTTAGTGTCTTGTTCCTTCTCCTTCTTATTTGTTTTCCTCTACATTAACAAGTTTCACATATTTAATTTCCTTCCTTACCTGGATTTTCTTTCTGCTTTTTCATTACAGATCTCTCCCTAATTTCTTCTCTTACTTTACCCATCCTTTCTTTATACCCCTCCCTTCCCTACATAGATATTGCTCTTATAATCTATTATCTACTGCATAGGCTTTTCGCTGAATGCTCAACTCTTCCATTTCTAACGCTCACATGGCAGCTAACATTTCCTCCACTTCTCACCCATTACGTGTAATCTCGTGGAATGTTCATGGGTTTACACATTTCATCAAACGTAAGAAAATACTATCATATCTAAAAACTAAAAAAAATGATATAGCTCTTCTGCAAGAGACACATTTGGATGCCCTGGAATCTTCTAAACTATGGCGAGATTGGGTGGGAAAAGTCCTTCATTGTGACTTGAAGACACAATCTCTTCCTAATGGGAATCAACCCCGGAAATGTGGAGTGATTATTCTAGTACACAAATCCTTACCCGTTACTATTATTAAGTCTTGAGTTGATCCAGGTGGCAGATATGTGTTTGCAAAGCTAAAAATAGGCAATAAAATCCTTTGTTTTGGCTCTGTATATGCTCCGACAGGAGCTAAACGCTCTTTTTTTTTCTCAGTTTAAATCACCTATTGGTTGAAATCAGAGCATCCAGCTATATAATCAGTGGTGACTGGAATCTTGTTTGTGTACGCAGTGAGTGATAGAACAGGTCCCTTGGACAGATGTAATGAAGGAGACAGAGCTTTATTGAGAGACATTACATCCGACCATGGGCTAGTGGATCATTGGTGTTTGTCACCCTTCAGATCTGGAGTATACCTTCCTCTCGTCTACTCATGGTACCCAATTCAGAATAGATTACTTTCTCATTCAGCTGTTGCGATTACTACTGAATCTGATATCCTGGCAGCTGCCTTATCGGATCATTCTTCTCTTCTTATTACCCTCGGAATACGTTTAACCTCTCCTGGCTGTAAATCATGACGTATGAACATTCAAAGATATTGTTCACCCAAGGGTAAAACCCTATTACATTCCCATCTTTCTGATTATTTAACTATCAACAAATCATCAGTTGGCTCCTGTAGAACTGTCTGGGCAGCTGCAAAAGCAACAATTTGTGGTCAATTGATGAGAGATGCAGTTGAGGCCAATAAGTCGGCATCCCTTCGTCGTATTGAATTAGAAACTCAAATGATCTCTCTCACACGTATATACCCAACCCGCCCCACAATACCCAATCGTCGTAAATTAGAGCTAGCCAAATTGGCGCTTAATAATTTATACACTTACAAAGCTGAAAATGCTCTTCAACGTCTTAAAGGCAGACATTATGAGCAAGGGGAAAAAGCAGGCCGGCTACTTGCTGCTCAGCTGAAACAGTGTGAGGCAGCTATGGCGATTCCTGCAATACGAACAGAAACAGGTGTACTTCTTACTAAACCTCAGGAAGTTGTCAACACTTTTGCATCTTTTTACAAACAGCTTCATACTCCTGAAACCTCATTAACTAAGGATCAAATAGCCGCCTATCATGCAGATATTGATCTCCCGTGCCTCATTAAAGAAGGCAGAGACTTCCTTTAAGGTGACATTAGCAAAGAAGAAATTACAGTTGCCATTGCTAAATTACGCTATCATAAATCTCCAGGAGAAGATGGTTTTCCTGCGGAGTTTTATAAATGGTCAGGTACGGAAGCAGTTGCTACTTTATATTCTGCCTTTCATGAAGTTGTACAAATAAATTCACTTGGCCCTATTTCTAACAGAGCATTGATTGTGGTAATCCTCAAACCTGGCAAAGACCAGCTTGCATGTGGTAGCTACCGTCCCTTTTCTCTAATTAATGGAGATGTCAACATTTTAGCGAGTATTCTGGCGGCGTGACTTCGCAAAGTTATCCCATCTCTTGTACATCATTCGCAGGTTGGTTTTGTCCCTGGTAGTTCATCTAGGAACAACCTTCAAACATTGGCTCTGCAAAAGAGTTGACGGAAGATGCTGTGGCCTTCTCATTGGATGCAGAAAAGGCATTTGACCGTATTGATTGGGGATATCTCTTTGCTACAATGAAGCGCTTTGGTTTAGGTGATCAATTTATCTCTAAAGTTTGCCTTCTTTATGATAACCCAGGAGCTCAGGTCAACTGTGGTGGATTTCTCTCAGATCCTTTTGCAATTTGAAAGGGTACCCACCAAGGTTGCCCCCTCTCCCCCCTTCTATTCCTACTAGCGATAGAACCCCTTGCCTTACTTACCTGCCACTCACCACAAATTCAGGGTATTCTTAAAGCGGGAGGTGAATCTAAGCTATACTTGTATGCTGATGATATCCTTCTAACTTTAAAAAACCTCCCTCGCTCTTTACCAGCTTTACTTAAGATTATTGACGGCTTTGCAGTCTATTCCGGTTATAAAGTGAACTGGGATAAAAGTGAGGCTCTTCTGCTTTTCTCCGGCACCACAAAAGAATCAATTGATGGATATCCCTTCTGTTGCAAATCATCACAGTTGAAGTACTGGGGAAATTTAGTCAATAAAGGTTTGGCAAGCATGGTTTCAGGTAACCTTTCACCCCATATAACACAAATGGAAACTGACTTTGCCAAATGGGCTCTCTTAGGATTTTCTTTGTGCGGAAGAGTACAGGCTGTTAGGCTGGTCAACCTACCTCGCTTTACTTATGTGCTTTGTATGATTCCGATTGTTGTTCCTTTATCTATATTGTGTCGGATTGATTCTCGTGTGCTGTCTTTTGTCTTGGGATCTATGCTCCCTCGCTTGTCTGCTGCCAAACTAATAGCTCACCGCTCCCATGGTGGCCTGGGGTTACCATCCCTAGAACATTATTCTTTAGCCTTATACCTTTCACAATTGGTTTATCTACTTCCATGTCTGAATGACGCTCTACAATGGGTTATTACAGAGTGTTCCCTATTTATTCAAAATGATGGCCTAAAAATGATGGCTTCAATGTTTTGTACGGAATTTCCTATCCACAGTCCTCCCCTTCGCATCCGATCATACAAGCTACATTCAGGCATGGCAATGAGCACATCGCCTTTTATGGTTTAACCATTGATTACACTCTAAAGCTCCACTTTGGGGAAATTATAGTATTCGAATAGATGGTGGAGCACTACATTGGTCTAGTTGGAAGTTGGGAGGAATTCAGACACTTGATCAGGTTATTCTAAATGTATAATCAAATTCCTTTGATTTACTTCGCGAGGAGTTTGATCTCCCTTCACACCAGATTTCATGCCATTCGCAACTTCAGCACTGTTTAAGGCGTTGTCTGGGCCCTGTACCCAGGACATTAGAACCTTCAACTATACTGGATTATCTCCTTCTTTGCGAACGACACAAAGCAGTAATGTCTGGGCTATATGGTATTCTAACCCATCACTTATATTCGCAACCACTTCAAAAAAAAAAAAACCTCTGTGAGAAATGGCAGGAAATCTTATCCATCACAGTTGACGACGATGCCTGGCCGAACATTTTGGATGCACTCGACAAAGGTACATGAGAGGCGCGTCTGAAATTATGTCTTGTCAAAACTTTACATGATTGGTATTGGACTCCTCTAAAATTACAAAAAGCAGGAATATTGCCACTTTCCAAGTGTTGAAGGTGTTCTAGAGTTAATTGTGACCTTCTCTATATACTCTGTGAATGTCCTCATATGCAGTGTATCTGAAAGAAACACGTTAGTTAGATTCCTCACCTAAGAATATCCCCAGGCGTCAGACTGGATCCAGAAGATTTTTCGTCAGCAATACCCCTTGCGCGTCGCTAGGCGTCGTCTGCGGCTCCGCGTCCGTCGTCGGCGTCGTGCGCCGGAATGACGTTGTTGGAGTACTTAGACGCCGCCCTCGCGCGCTGACGTCAGTTCTTCTTTTTTCCGCGCCAGTAAGCGCAGATCCGGGAGAGCTACCCCTTTTAGTGTTTTTTGACTAAGTTTTTCGATCCTTTTTGATCTTGTCTCGACTCCGGTGCCGGTAGGATGCCTGGTTTCAAAGCCTGTGCTGACTGTAACCGCTTGATGTCGGTTACGGATCATCACCGCTGGTGCCTTTACTGTTTGGGCCTCGACCACGACGCGGAGTCGTGTTCGGACTGCAAGGCCCTGACCTCGAAGGCTAGATGGGAGCGGTCCCGTAAGCTCCTCGAGCTTCGCCACTCGGCTCCGCACGCCTCTCGATCCCGGTCCAGGAGGAGGTCCAAGGATCGGTCGCGGAGCCGCAGCCGACGTCCTCATCGCTCGTCTGGCTCCAAGTCTTTGGGTAAGTCGAAGCACTCCAAGATGTCCAAGAGGCGACACCGCTCTTCCGACTCCCCTCGCCGGTCGCGCGACTCGGCTGAGGGTCAGGGTGGTTCCACCCCCGCGGCTCCAGCGGAGCCGCAGGCGCCGCGCCAGTCCCCATACCCGCCGGTCCCTGGGACTGACGTGACGCCGGCGGAAGTCAGTGCCTTCCTCTCGGCCATGAGGAGCCTGGCTCTGCCGTCGACGCCCGCTGGCACGCCTTCGGGCCCCGCGGACCCGACTGGGCAACCTTGCATGCCGGCGGCTCCGGCCCCGTCGCCGGCTCCGACGCCGCAGGTTCCTGAGGGACTCGCTCCCGAGTCCCCGTCGACGCCGGTCGACCTCGTCACGCCTCCTCCGCCGGCGTCGACACCGGTTCCACCTCCGACGCCGGCTCTGCTCGGCGTCGAGCCCCAGTTCAGCCCCGCTCCGGACCCGGCGCCGTTACGGCGTCGATGGACGCCGCGTACGGCGCCGTTAGAGACACATTATGTCTATCGTCCGGCTCCGCTTCTTCCTCCTGTTTACCAGGAATCGGATGACGGGGGCGACTGGGAGGGGTCCGAGGATCCTATGGCCGTTCAGGCTCAGCTGTCACAGGACTGGGCAGATGAACTGGGGGAGGCCAGTGGTCTGGATACCTCACCAGACACTGGATTCATCTCTCCTCCGACTGTGGCTTCGGAGGAGGGTGCTGCTTTCTCTGTGGTGCTGCGCAAGGCGGCCGCAGCCCTTGGGCTCGAGCTGCCTGCCGTGGCTGTGAGGACTAACGTCCTCACTGAGGTGCTTCAGTCTGCAGCAAGCTCCACTGAGCCTCTGCTGCAATTCAATGAGGCCCTCATTGACGTTCTGCAGGGCACCTGGTCCAAGCCCTCCACAGTTCCTCCTGTGGACAGGAACGTCGCCAGGCGCCACCGCCCTGCTCCGGGCGACCCCAGTTT
Organism: Triturus cristatus; assembly: GCF_964204655.1. NCBI lineage: Eukaryota > Metazoa > Chordata > Amphibia > Caudata > Salamandridae > Triturus > Triturus cristatus. The sequence continues at coordinate 501,629,350 of NC_140593.1, forward strand.
TCTGTCCTAACACCCCACTCCCGAGAGCCTGGTTATTCAGGCTTCTACCTCCCAATCCTCCTTCCCGACCGCTCCGCCGGACCGGGATTCCAAGAGACTGGAACAGTTTGGCAAAAAGCTGTTCTCCTCCCTTAGTTTGGGTCTGCGGTCCTTGAACACCGCCTGTCTTTTGGACCGTTATGCCCACTCTCTGTGGGATACGGTGGAGGACGTGCTGCCCTTGTGCCCGGAGGAGGCCCAGACACGACTTACCCAGGCTCAGGCCGATGGGAGGTGTAGGAGAGTAGGGTCTGCAATCCTATGATCACCCAGTTTTTTTGCTTTTGCTTCATTGGTTTAGGACTTTCCCCGGCTGTGGGCCTGCCAATCAGACCCACAGCCTAGCTGTTCTCTCTCGAAATTAAACACATGTACATTAGATGCATCCACCAATTGGAACTGGGCCGCCTTGTCAGTCCCTGTCTCAGCATACCACAGGTATCCAGGGCATCGGTGTACCCAGGGCCTACCAGGGGCTGCAGCATGTATTATGCCACCCCTGGAATGGCCGCCCAAATCTGACACAACTGGCTGCACGACAGCTGGGGCAACGTGGTGTAATCACCCGTTGCTGTAGGTGTAGTATTCCTACACCTAACCCTAAAATGGACACATGGATTCCTATCAGTCACTCCTATGGCAGGCCTTATCAATCCTGAAGGCAGAGTGCAGGGAATCATGTGGGACGGTGCTCTGGCGCGAGCTGGGCCCGTCGACGGCTTGCGGAACCAAGTCCTAATAGCCGTTCCATGGTGACGCGGGCCAACTACTTTTAAATGCATTATAATCCTCGCGGTTATTTGCTAACTTTGGCATCGCATCACCTACACATGTCGAGTAAGGTGTCATACGAATTGGAATACGAACCCCTCGCCAGTTCCGGCGACGGGGTTAGCATTCCCCCCTTTTAGAGGGGCACGACATGGAAGTAACCTTGAACCCCGGTTAAAGTTGACTCAAGCCTCAGCATCACAAAATGGATGCTGCCACCAGACACAAGTCTGACCTCCTGCTGCTGGGAGACCTTCCAGCGAGGGGAGCTTGGACAAAGGGTTTCCTGTCGAGGGCGGTGTTAGCACCATCCCAGACAGGGTTTGTGTATCCCAGGTAGGCAGGGCTGAAAGGAAGGTGATTGCCAGTGGCACCCCGGTGCTCACTGTGCATAGCCCGGCTCAAACCAGTTTCGGGGGCACACCAGCCCCTGAGCTGGGGCGAAGCCGGACAAAGGAGCGGGGTGTAACCACCCCCCTCCTGGCTCCACCCATAGGTAGTACCTAGTCACGGGCCAGCCCCTTTTTCTTAGAATAAAGGTAGGAGCGAGTCCCCTTCCCAAATTGGATAATTCTGAATCTTGAACTACTTTCCACGAAAGGAACTCTTCACTATTTCTGAAGACTCTCCCTTGTGGCTAAGGAGTAGCCACCCTGCACCAGCAGGCACCACATAAGCGCTTGCGGTTTGCTGTAAGTCTCTCCCACGGATCAAGACTGCCCAGCTCGACGAGACCCGAGTTCCCTGCCATCTCTGACCTTTTACCTACCTCATCAGCCCAGCTGAGAACCGTAGGTGTGACGAGACTTGCGGGACCGGCCATCTTCAGAACCTGCACGACGCTTATCTAGCACGCCCACCGAGGGACCCTCGAGTGAGTGCACCTAGGGTTTGAGAAGCCCTAACCCTGAGCAGCTCCAGCACCGAAGTCTGCCTCCCCAGCATCCACGAGATCTGCGTGGGGGCCCTTCCGCTCCTTGCTGTTCACCGCGTTGTGCGACCACTTGTGGCCCTCTTCACGACGCACCACGATTGTTTCATCACTAGTCTGGTTGCTCCAGACTGGCTCTTGCTCCCCTTCAACAGAGGAGTACCACGGACCCTCCTGGTCCACTCCAGACGCCATCTTGACTCCACCGCGTGGGTTTGCCACTGCCAAGATCCGCTGCCCCATTCCTGGGCCCAGCATCATCGACAGCAGACACCTTCGTGGGACAGCTCGCCCTCCATCCTGGTCGCCGCCGCGCCTCCTGGTCCGAGGAACAGCCGAGTCCGACGTCATCCACTCACCTGGTCGAGGTGACTTCAGCCGGTACCCTCCTGGTGCCCACACGATCGCTGGCTAGCGGTTGAGAACTGAGTCCCCTCTGCTTTCAGGTTTCCTTCATCACCGATCCAGGCTTGGATCTCGCTGAACATCGACACTGGTCGCCTGCCAGCAACTCTTCTTTCAGGCTCCTGAGACTACAACGAGGACTTCCGACATCTTGCCGAACCTTCAACCGCCGCAGCCTCTATGCTAGGTAACTCGAGCATTTCGGTGCTCCATCGCAGGTTCGCTTTACAAGTGTCCAGTTCCTTTTTCGTTTAGTCCCACTGATCGGATCACTCCGGAATCAGTAACTTTAGACTTTCTAACTTCACCCCTTCCACTTGCAGTGTAATGGTTTCGTGCCCTCGGGCATTTGTGTAAATTGTGCAACCAGAAGTATTTTCCTAAGAGTTTTGTATTGTGCTTAGCTCCCTGACTCATAAAGAGCCAGGGTAGTCTTGTTATAAATAAATATCCTTTATTTTCATAACAACTTGTGTGGTGCCCTTTCACTTGGTGTTCAAGGGGTATATGTGATGGTAAACAGCTGGCTTAACACGCCCTCTAGAGTTTAGCCTAAGACTGCTTGTATCCACGCTACTAGGATAGCTGGTCTATAAGGTTGACTTACAACCAATCATCAATAAGGGTCGTTTGGAATGATACACAGTGATCACTAGAATAGTGAGCACTACATATCAGGCCAACTTCTCACATTGGTGAGCAGCGGTTGGGATTTGAGCTTGCTGTTGTTTTACCACACACGTATCCTAAGAATATCGCAGTGAAAGATCACATAAGTACCCAGGTACATGTAACTTAACTTAGAATACTCCGAGTTCTACTGAACCGGCTGTTGTAGTGTAACAGGGCTTAGCACACCCTGACTACAACTCTTAGCAAGGGATCAGTAGGTAAACACATAGTGTAGGTAGGTGCATCACTTACACCTCACTAGAAAAGCATGTCGGTCCACGGAGAGTCTTCGCAGACTCCCTTAGTGGTCAGTGACCCTCCACAGGTCATGTCACGATATGCAGCTCTTAGCTTCAAGGAGATGCGACAACTGTGTGCCTCCAGGAAGCTAAACCAGGGTTCTAACCCTACCATCGCAATTCTGATAGGTCTCTTAGAGGCGTACGATGCTAGGAGGTCCTCTAACACAGGTCCCCCCAGTGCTGATGGGAACATGCCTCCCTTAGAGGGAACCCTCGGTGACCCAGACCTCGACCTCCACACAGAGGAGGAGGACGAGGAGGAGTTATCAGGAGACGAGGCAGACAAAGGTCCAGTGGTAGTCGGCAGGCTTACAAGGACCAACTTAAGCAGGCATGAGAATGGAACTGGGGGAGCCCCGGGCCCACGCTCAAGCAGGCCTAACCTTGAGAACGGACGAGCTAGGTTTCTCTCCAGAGGCTCTGGCAGATCGGTTCATACATATGTCTCTCAGGCATCTTCTCAGAGAGGAATGACGTCCCCTCAGAGAAGGGAGCATGAAGCGAAGATGAGGGAAGTCAATCTGAGGATCGAGCGGGAAGAACTTGCCCTCGCCAAAGAAAGACTTGCCCTGGCCCGAGAGCAGAAATTAAGTGGGTTAGATCCCACTGGTGGCAGCATTCTCAATAGAGAGAAAGACAGGGGTATAGACACTAGACACCTGAGTAAAATAGTGCCCCCCTTTAAACAAGGGGACGACATCCACAAGTGGATAACTGCCTTGGAGAGGGCCTGCACTGTCCAGTGCGTCCCCCCAAGTCAGTGGGCAGCTATACTGTGGCTTTCCTTTGAAGGTAAAGGAAGGGACAAGCTCCTCACTACTAGAGCTGAGGATGCTAACAACTACCAAGTCCTGAAGAACACACTGATTGATGGGTTCGGCTTAACGACGGAACATTACCGGGTGCTGTTCCGGGACACCCAGAAAATTCAGTCTCAGGATTGGACTGACTTTGTCGATTGTGCCACTAAGGCTTTGGAAGGCTGGTTGCTGGGTAGCAAGGTTACTGATTACACAGGATTGTACAATCTTATCATGCGAGAACAGATTTTAAACAACTGTCAGAACCAATTGTTGCATCAGCACCTTGTCGACTCGGATCTGACCTCTCCCCAAGAATTGGGAAAGAAGGCAGACAGATGGGTCAGAACAAGGGTCAAGCAGAACCAGAACCAGGGTGGTCAGAAGAAATCAGACCAGAAGGGTAGTAACAAGAACGAACAAAATGACCAGAAGTCTTCGACAGGTCCCCAACAAACCAAAGAGGGTGGGGGTCAGGCTTCACAGAAGAAGAAGACTCAAGAAGGCCAGTCAAAAAGGTGGTGCCAATACTGTAAAAGTAAGACTCACTGGTTTAGTGAGTGCACCAAGAAAGGAGGGCAAACTCCTACCACTGCAGCCCCTAAGGCACCTGCACCCCCTAGTACAGTCAGCAGTGGTAGTGCGCCTCCCAAGGCATTAGTTGGGTTAACCTTGGGAACCGAGGGGAGTGACGACTTAGTCGGCACACTCACTCAGGCCGTCCTTGTCTGTACAGGGGATATGGATATGTCCCCTGATGCCAGTCCCAATACTTTGGGCAAATACAGACAGACACCTTTGATTAATGGAAAAGTGGCTCAGGCCTACAGGGACACTTGTGCCAGTGTCACCATGGTGACGCCTAACTTTGTGGACCCTGGACAGATCATGCTAGGTACCAGTTACCTAGTGACCAATGCCAGCAACGTTACTACCAACCACAGTATGGCAGTTGTTGATTTCTCCTGGGGAGGGGTAAGTGGCCCGAAAAAGGTTGTGGTTAGTTCAGACCTCCCCGTAGAATGTCTGTTGGGCAATGATTTGGAAACGTCACAATGGTCAGAAGTGGAGCAGAGGACTCACATGGAAATGTTAGGCTTGCCAGCACATGTCCTTGCTGTGACCAGGTCACAGGCCAAAAGGTGCCCCACTGAACAGGTGCTGGATCCTGGAAGAACGGACCAGACACCTTCCAAGAAGAGGAGCAGTAAGGGTAAGGCTTCGCCTTCCCCCTTGCCCCAGGTCGTGGATCAAGTCTCTGAGGAGGCTGACCTTAAAGAACTGAGGGAAACTGAGCCGAAAGAGCTTGAACCTGGTCAGGTTGAGTTTCTGGGCTCAGGGGGACCCTCCAGGGAAGACCTGGGGAAGGCACAGTTAGACTGCCCCTCCCTTGAACCCCTCAGACAGCAGGCTGCTGCTGAGGCTGCAGGGAACGCCACAGGTACCCACAAAGTGTACTGGGACGATGGACTCCCGTACTCCGAGGCAAGAGACCCCAAACCTGGTGCGACCAGGAGGCTGGTCATCCCCTTGTCTCTGAGAGGTTTCCTTCTTACCTTGGCCCACGAGATTCCCCTTGCAGGTCACTTAGGCCAGAATAAGACTTGGGACAGAATTGTTCCACACTTTCACTGGCCCCACATGTCCGAAGATACGAAGGAGTTTTGCCGCTCCTGTGTCACTTGCCAAGCCAGTGGTAAGTCAGGTGGCACGACAAAGGCCCCCCTCATACCACTACCGGTGGTGGGGGTACCCTTTGAACGAGTGGGGATTGACATTGTCGGACCAATGGAACCCCAGACAGCATCAGGGCACAAGTTTATACTGGTGGTGGTGGACCACGCCACTAGGTATCCTGAAGCTATTCCACTTAGGACCACTACAGCACCTGTGGTGGCACGGGCCCTACTTGGAGTGTTCTCCAGAGTGGGCTTCCCTAAGGAGGTCGTCTCAGACAGAGGTGCAAACTTCATGTCGGGATATCTGACTGCAATGTGGAAGGAGTGTGGTGTCAACTACAAGTTCACCACACCCTATCACCCACAATGCAATGGGCTTGTTGAGAGATTCAACAGGACCCTAAAAGGGATGATTCACGGACTACCTGAAAAGCTTCGGCGGAGATGGGATGTCCTGATACCCTGCCTCTTGTTCGCCTACAGAGAGGTCCCGCAGAAGGGGGTTGGCTACAGCCCTTTTGAGCTTCTGTTCGGACATCCTGTAAGGGGACCCCTTTGTTTGGTAAAGGAAGGATGGGAGAGACCTCTCAGAAAGCCGGCATCGAACATTGTGGACTATGTACTCGGTCTCCGCTCGCGGATGGCGGAGTACATGGAAAAGGCGTCTAAAAACCTTGAGGCGAGCCAAGAATTACAGAAAGCTTGGCACGACCAAAAGGCTGTCCTGACTGTGTACCAGCCTGGACAGAAGGTGTGGGTGCTGGAGCCAGTGGCCCCAGCAGCACTCAAAGACAAATGGTCTGGGCCCCACACGATCATTGAGCAAAAGGGAGAGGTCACCTACTTGGTAGACCTGGGAACTCCCCGGAGCCCCCACAGGGTGCTCCATGTAAACAGGCTCAAGGCAAATGTCGACAGGGAGGGCATGGGCTTGCTCATGGCCACAGATGAGGGACAGGAGGAGGAGAGTGACCCTCTCCCGGACCTGCTCTCTCAGAACCCTGACGATGGGTCAGTAGATGGTGTTGTCTTTTGTGGCAGCCTCTCTGGACATCAACAAAAGGATTGTAAACAGGTTCTTCAATCCTTTCGACATATGTTCTCTCTGACGCCCAGTCAGACCAATTGGTGTACCCATGAGGTCGACACTGGGGACAGTCTGCCCGTAAAGAGTAAAATCTATCGGCAACCGGATCATGTCAGAGACTGCATCAAGACGGAGGTGCAGAAAATGTTGGAGCTGGGAGTCATTGAACCCTCGGACAGCCCCTGGGCTAGTCCTGTAGTTCTCGTGCCGAAACCTCACACCCAGGGCGGTAAGAAAGAGATGAGGTTTTGCGTGGACTACAGAGGTCTCAATGCAGTCACTAAGACTGACGCCCACCCAATACCAAGAGCAGACGAACTTATCGACCGGTTGGCTTCGGCCAGCTACTTAAGTACGTTTGACCTGACAGCTGGGTATTGGCAAATCAGGTTAGCTGAGGAGGCCAAGCCCAAAACCGCATTTTCTACCCCGGGCGGGCATTATCAGTTCGTGGTAATGCCCTTTGGTTTGAAAAATGCACCTGCCACCTTCCAAAGGCTGGTGAATCGAGTTCTCACTGGGTTGGACGACTTCTGCGCGGCGTATCTGGACGATATCGCTGTCTTTAGCTCCACCTGGGAGGATCACCTGGTCCACCTGAGGAAAGTGTTAGAGGCCCTGCAAACGGCAGGCCTCACTATCAAGGCCACTAAGTGCCAGATAGGGCAGACACAGGTTGTATACCTGGGCCACCTTGTAGGTGGAGGCCAGGTTCAACCATTGGAGAGCAAAATACAGGCCATCCAGGACTGGGCTCCTCCAACCACCCAGACTCAGGTTCGAGCTTTCTTGGGCCTGACTGGTTATTACCGGAAATTTGTCAGAAATTATGGATCCATTGTGACCCCGCTAAACGACCTGACAAGTAAAAAGATGCCAAAAAAAGTTCAGTGGACAGCAAGCTGTCAGAAGGCATTCGATGACGTAAAGCAGGCCATGTGCACAGCACCTATCCTAAAGAGTCCAGACTACTCCAGACCATTCATTGTCCAAACAGACGCTTCGGAGCTGGGTGTGGGAGCTGTTCTATCTCAACTGAATTTTGATGGTCATGACCAGCCCATAGCTTTTATTAGCAGGAGGCTGACCCCCAGAGAGAAGAATTGGTCAGCTATTGAGAGGGAGGCCTTTGCTGTGGTTTGGGCCCTGAAGAAGTTGAGGCCATACTTGTTTGGCACTCACTTCAAGATTCAGACCGACCATAAGCCCCTCTTGTGGCTAAATCAAATGAAGGGTGAAAACCCCAAACTACTTAGGTGGTCCATTTCCCTACAGGGGATGGACTTCACAGTGGAGCATAGACCTGGCACTGATCATGGCAATGCAGATGGGCTCTCCAGGTATTTCCACTTAGAGCAAGAAGACTCACCTGGTCAAGGTTAGCTTATTGTCCCAAAGTTTGGGGGGGGGTCATGTAGGAGAGTAGGGTCTGCAATCCTATGATCACCCAGTTTTTTTGCTTTTGCTTCATTGGTTTATGACTTTCCCCGGCTGTGGGCCTGCCAATCAGACCCACAGCCTAGCTGTTCTCTCTCGAAATTAAACACATGTACATTAGGTGCATCCACCAATTGGAACTGGGCCGCCTTGTCAGTCCCTGTCTCAGCATACCACAGGTATCCAGGGCATCGGTGTACCCAGGGCCTACCAGGGGCTGCAGCATGTATTATGCCACCCCTGGAATGGCCGCCCAAATCCGACACAACTGGCTGCACGACAGCTGGGGCAACGTGGTGTAATCACCCGTTGCTGTAGGTGTAGTATTCCTACACCTAACCCTAAAATGGACACATGGATTCCTATCAGTCACTCCTATGGCAGGCCTTATCAATCCTGAAGGCAGAGTGCAGGGAATCATGTGGGACGGTGCTCTGGCGCGAGCTTGGCCCGTCGACGGCTTGCGGAACCAAGTCCTAATAGCCGTTCCATGGTGACGCGGGCCAACTACTTTTAAATGCATTATAATCCTCGCGGTTATTTGCTAACTTTGGCATCGCATCACCTACACATGTCGAGTAAGGTGTCATACGAATTGGAATACGAACCCCTCGCCAGTTCCGGCGACGGGGTTAGCATTCCCCCCTTTTAGAGGCGCACGACATGGAAGTAACCTTGAACCCCGGTTAAAGTTGACTCAAGCCTCAGCATCACAAAATGGATGCTGCCACCAGACACAAGTCTGACCTCCTGCTGCTGGGAGACCTTCCAGCGAGGGGAGCTTGGACAAAGGGTTTCCTGTCGAGGGCGGTGTTAGCACCATCCCAGACAGGGTTTGTGTATCCCAGGTAGGCAGGGCTGAAAGGAAGATGATTGCCAGTGGCACCCCGGTGCTCACTGTGCATAGCCCGGCTCAAACCAGTTTCGGGGGCACACCAGCCCCTGAGCTGGGGCGAAGCCGGACAAAGGAGCGGGGTGTAACCACCCCCCTCCTGGCTCCACCCATAGGTAGTACCTAGTCACGGGCCAGCCCCTTTTTCTTAGAATAAAGGTAGGAGCGAGTCCCCTTCCCAAATTGGATAATTCTGAATCTTGAACTACTTTCCACGAAAGGAACTCTTCACTATTTCTGAAGACTCTCCCTTGTGGCTAAGGAGTAGCCACCCTGCACCAGCAGGCACCACATAAGCGCTTGCGGTTTGCTGTAAGTCTCTCCCACGGATCAAGACTGCCCAGCTCGACGAGACCCGAGTTCCCTGCCATCTCTGACCTTTTACCTACCTCATCAGCCCAGCTGAGAACCGTAGGTGTGACGAGACTTGCGGGACCGGCCATCTTCAGAACCTGCACGACGCTTATCTAGCACGCCCACCGAGGGACCCTCGAGTGAGTGCACCTAGGGTTTGAGAAGCCCTAACCCTGAGCAGCTCCAGCACCGAAGTCTGCCTCCCCAGCATCCACGAGATCTGCGTGGGGGCCCTTCCGCTCCTTGCTGTTCACCGCGTTGTGCGACCACTTGCCGACCGGCTTGTGGCCCTCTTCACGACGCACCACGATTGTTTCATCACTAGTCTGGTTGCTCCAGACTGGCTCTTGCTCCCCTTCAACAGAGGAGTACCACGGACCCTCCTGGTCCACTCCAGACGCCATCTTGACTCCACCACGTGGGTTTGCCACTGCCAAGATCCGCTGCCCCATTCCTGGGCCCAGCATCATCGACAGCAGACACCTTCGTGGGACAGCTCGCCCTCCATCCTGGTCGCCGCCGCGCCTCCTGGTCCGAGGAACAGCCGAGTCCGACGTCATCCACTCACCTGGTCGAGGTGACTTCAGCCGGTACCCTCCTGGTGCCCACACGATCGCTGGCTAGCGGTTGAGAACTGAGTCCCCTCTGCTTTCAGGTTTCCTTCATCACCGATCCAGGCTTGGATCTCGCTGAACATCGACACTGGTCGCCTGCCAGCAACTCTTCTTTCAGGCTCCTGAGACTACAACGAGGACTTCCGACATCTTGCCGAACCTTCAACCGCCGCAGCCTCTGTGCTAGGTAACTCGAGCATTTCGGTGCTCCATCGCAGGTTCGCTTTACAAGTGTCCAGTTCCTTTTTCGTTTAGTCCCACTGATCGGATCACTCCGGAATCAGTAACTTTAGACTTTCTAACTTCACCCCTTCCACTTGCAGTGTAATGGTTTTGTGCCCTCGGGCATTTGTGTAAATTGTGCAACCAGAAGTATTTTCCTAAGAGTTTTGTATTGTGCTTAGCTCCCTGACTCATAAAGAGCCAGGGTAGTCTTGTTATAAATAAATATCCTTTATTTTCATAACAACTTGTGTGGTGCCCTTTCACTTGGTGTTCAAGGGGTATATGTGATGGTAAACAGCTGGCTTAACACGCCCTCTAGAGTTTAGCCTAAGACTGCTCGTATCCACGCTACTAGGATAGCTGGTCTATAAGATTGACTTACAACCAATCATCAATAAGGGTCGTTTGGAATGATACACAGTGATCACTAGAATAGTGAGCACTACACATCAGGCCAACTTCTCACAGGAGGGATGCAGCACGTCATGCAATCCGATGTGGGCTTGACACTACGGACTCGCTGGGTAGGGCGATTTCTACCACGGTGGCGCTTAGACGTCACGCCTGGCTGCGGTCCACGTCCTTTTCGGGGGATGTCCAGAGCACTCTCATGGACATGCCCTTTGATGGCACTCGCCTTTTTGGTGAGAAAGCGGACAGTGCGCTGAATCGCTTTAAGGACTCCCGGGCTACGGCCAAGTCCTTGGGCCTCTCGGCCCTGCGGTCGCAATCTTCCGCCTTTCGCCCCTTTCGTGGCCAAGGAAGGGGTGCCTCCTCACGTCCGCCTAGCCACCAGCCGCAGAACCAACCTGCGCGCGGTCGCGGACGTGGTTTCCGCCGAGGCGGTTCTGGAGGACGACGCGGTCAGCCCACATCCACTCCGGCAGCATCCGCCTCCAAGCCTTCCTAGTCCGAGCTTTCCGGCCCATTCCTCGCCAGTGGGCGGCAGAGTTCGCCATCACCTGCTCCACTGGCGTACCATCACTTCGGACAGGTGGGTGCTGCAAATCGTCCGAAGGGGCTACTCCCTCCCCTTCGAGACGACCCCTCCAGCCATGCCACCGCAGCACCACCGTATCTCGGAGGATCATTTGAATCTTCTGCGAGAGGAAGTTTCGGCCCTCTTGGCCAAAGAGGCCGTCGAGCGCGTTCCCAGCCCAGAAGTAGGTCGTGGTTGTTATTCCCACTACTTTCTGGTTCCCAAGAAGGGCAAAGGGGGCCTACGCCCTATCTTGGACCTCAGGAACGTCAATGCCTTCCTCCGGAAGGACAGGTTCAAAATGTTGACTTTGGCTCAGGTTCTAGCTGCCCTCGACCCTGGAGACTGGATGGTAGCGTTGGACTTGCAGGACGCTTATTTCCACATCCCCGTCCTGCCGGCCCACCGGCGTTACCTGCGGTTCACGGTGGGCCAGGAGCATTTTCAATTCACCGTGCTCCCCTTCGGCCTCACCAGTGCCCCTCGGGTGTTCACGAAAGTGATGGCGGTTGTCGCAGCTCATCTGCGCAGATCAGGGGTTCCAGTCTTCCCCTATCTCGACGACTGGTTGTTGAAGGCGGGCTCGCCCCAGGCAGTCGTCTCCCACCTCCAGACTATGGCGGATCTCCTGCATTTGCTGGGGTTTTCCATCAACGTGCCGAAGTCCCACCTGAGTCCCTCTCAGAAGCTCCTTTTCATCGGAGCGGTTCTCGATTCGGCGCAGTTTCGGGTCTATCCGCCGGAACAGCGGGTCCGGGATATTCAGGCCCTGATTCCCATCTTTCGGCCTCTATCCTGGGTTTCGGTCAGGCTAGTGTTGCGGCTTCTGGGGCTGATGGCCTCCTGCATCCTACTAGTGCATCACACCAGGCGGCGCATGCGGGCTCTGCAGTGGGACCTGAAGTTTCAGTGGGCCCAGCATCACGGCAACCTGCCTGACCATGTCTTGATCTCGGAGGGCACTGCACAGCAGTTGCAGTGGTGGCTCACGGACCGCGATTGGGTCACGGGCAAGAGCCTCTCCCTTCCCCAACCGGAGCATGTTGTAGTGACGGATGCGTCCCTTCCTGGGATGGGGTGGCCATATGGGAGAGGCGGAGATCAGAGGCCTCTGGTCTCCGGCGGAGTCTCGCCTCCACATCAACCTGTTGGAGTTGAGAGCGATCCGACTTGCACTGAAAGCCTTCCTTCCCTCTGTCAGGGGAAGTGTTGTGCAGGTGTTCACGGACAACACCACCACCATGTGGTATTGCAACAAACAGGGCGGGGTGGGGTCGTGGACCCTTTGTCAGGAGGCTCTGCGCCTCTGGACGTGGCTGGAACACCAGGGCGTCACCCTAGTGGTTCAACATCTGGCGGGCTCTCTGAACGCCAGAGCGGACGAACTCAGCCGCCGGTGCATGATGGATCACGAATGGCGTCTGAACTCCGAAGTGGCGCAAGGTCTCTTTCAGCAGTGGGGAGAGCCTTGGTTAGATCTATTCGCCACCGAAGAGAACGCGCAATGTCAGCAGTTCTGCGCGTTGGAATTTCCAAGGCGGCACTCGCTCGGCGACGCTTTTCGTCGCGAGTGGAGTTGCGGTCTGTTGTACGCCTTTCTGCCTATACCACTTCTGCCCAGAGTGCTGAAGAAGATCAGGCGCGACCGGGCCCAAGTCATCTTGGTGGCTCCGGACTGGGCACGAAGGTACTGGTATCCCGAGCTACTCAGTATGTTGACCGATCCTCCGATACGTCTGCCCCTTCGGGAGGATCTTCTGTCGCAGCAGCAGGGGACGGTCCTCCACCCGAACCTGTCCAGCCTCCACCTCCATGTGTGGAGATTGAGCGGCGGCAGTTGATGCCATTTGACTTGCCTCCTGAAGTCTGTGATGTTATTCTGGCAGCCAGGCGTCCCTCCACAAAGTCGGTATACGCCTGCCGGTGGAACAAATTTGTGGCATGGTGCACAGCAAAGGCTGTGGATCCCCTTTCTGCCCCTCTTTCTGAGGTTCTCCTCTTTCTTCTTTCTTTGGCCCGGCAGGGCTCTGCCCTGGGCACCTTGAAAGGTTATCTTGCTGCCATCTCTGCCTTCTTACGGCTTCCTGATCAGCCCTCTCTTTTCAAGTCCCCTGTCGTGTCACGCTTTCTTAAAGGCATTACTCACACGTTCCCTCCTGTCCCTTTCGTAATACCTCAGTGGGACTTGAATCTTGTCTTAACATTTCTGATGTGCGCTCCCTTTCAGCCTCTTCACAATTGTCCTCTTCGTCTTCTGACTCTTAAGACTGCTTTCCTGGTAGCCATCACCTCGGCTAGACGGGTGAGTGAGCTCCAGGCTCTATCGTCCAAGCCTCCTTTTCTCTCTGTTCATCCGGACAAGGTTGTCCTTCGGCCTCGTCCTTCCTTTCTACCGAAAGTGGTGACTCCCTTTCATCTTGGGCAATCTGTCACCTTGCCCACCTTCTTTCCACCTCCGCATTCTTCCAAAGAGGAAGAGAGGCTCCACCGTCTGGATCCAAAACGTGCGCTCTCCTTTTATTTGGACCGCACAAAACAGTTCCGGGTGGACGACCAACTTTTCGTTGGATACGTGGGTGCTAAGAAGGGAAAAGCTGTGCACAAACGGACCATCTCCCGGTGGGTCGTTTTGTGCATCAAAATCTGTTACTCCTTGGCGAAAAAGGACCCTCCTGTTGGGCTGCGCGCCCATTCTACTCGGGCTACAGCGGCTACTACTGCTTTGGGACGGGGAGTCCCTTTGCAGGACATCTGTCAGGCGGCTACGTGGGCTTCGCTACACATGTTTGCCAGGCATTATTGCCTAGACAGCCAAGTCCGGAGGGATGGCTTCTTTGGCCGTTCTGTCCTCCAGGACTTTCTGGTGTGATCTTGGTTCGCAGACCCACCACCGGGGATGGTATTGCTTGGGTATCTATTCTAAGGTAAGGAATCTAACTAACGTGTTTCTTTCAGATGAACAAGTTACTTACCTTCGGTAACGATGTATCTGTAAGAAACATTAGTTAGTTAGATTCCTCACCGACCCACCCATCCTCCCCGTTCTGCGAACTGACATCTAGGGTTAAGGTTATCCTTTTCAGGCCCCTAGACTTTTTTGGCACCAGTGTCGGTCTCTTGCATGGCTCTGCGTTCCTGGCGCGGAAAGCTATGTACAAGAACTGACGTCAGCGTGCGAGGGCGGCGTCTAAGTACTCTGACGACGTCATTCCGGCGCACGACGCCGACGACGGACGCGGAGCCGCAGACGACGCCTAGCGACGCGCAAGGGGTATTGCTGACGAAAAATCTTCCGGATCCAGTCTGACGCCTGGGGATATTCTAAGGTGAGGAATCTAACTAACTAATGTTTCTTACAGATACATCGTTACCGAAGGTAAGTAACTTGTTCTTTTGGGATTATGTAGGGAACACCCTGAAGGAAACAATTCCTTCCCTTCATCTCCCCATTACCTCCCCCTTCATCTTATTGTATGATTTTGAGAATCTACCTACCATTACACGTCCTCAATGCTGTCTTTTATATACAGCACGCTCTACTGCCAAAATGTGTATCTTAAGACATTGGCAATCGCCCAGTCCCCCTAAAAAAGATGACTAGATGGTTGCAATGATTCAGATGGCATCCCATGAATGTATAATATACTGATTACAAGACCACGAGGAAATTTTCCAACAAGTTTGGGCTCCTTTTCTCCAAGATCTTTGAATGTTTCCTCCCCCTCTATTGTGCTCTATTCATTCTTTCCTCTTCTCTTCTTTACCCTCTATTTTCTGTTTAAGACTAAATTGTATTCCCCTCTTATATTAATATTCATGTTCCATTCTGTTTTAATTTTTCTGTGACTATATATAAAAGGAGTTATGAATTAACAAAATACCACATACCACCCCCTTCTCCTCCTTTATTTGTTTGTTGCACCTCGTGTGATCCCCTTTTTTTACTCGTATTTTGTTTATTCCATATGATTCTACTCCCTCTTTGATAAAGTGATATTTTTATTGATGGTAACCTTTTTTGAGCCCACTATGCCATTTAGCAAATTCATACATTTATGTATTTATCTATGTACTCATGTATTTATAAATCTTAAATTCTTTCAATAAAAAATTATGAAAAAAAAACACTGCCATGTGGTACTGCAACAAACAGGCCAGGGTGGGCTAACAGACCCTGTGCCAGGAGGACTTGTTCCTGTGGAAGTGGCTGGACCACCAAGAGAGTTTCCTGGTGGTGAACCACCTGGCTGGATCATTGAATGCCATGGTGAACGAGCTCAACTATCCACGCCTGGTGGATCAAATGCGAAAGTTACACTAAGAGGGTAGTTTTAGGTTGCTTGTGTGAATATGGAGAATTTTGACTCCATCTGTCAGACACTGCTGAGAACACACATGGCTGCACATCTGGTCGTTGAAGTTTCCAAGGCATCTCTTGCTCAGACATGCGATCTGACTCAGTGGTACTCAGGACTCATGTATACCTTGCCGCCGCTATGACTCCTGCCCCGAGTAATCAAGAAGGTCAGGACCGACCGGGCCCAAGTCATCCTAGTGGCTTCCAATTGGGCTCTGAGAGTGTTTTATCCAGAACTCCTGGTCTGACCATTTGTTCTCTGATCAGGCTGCCCCTCTAGGAGGATCTGCAGTTGCAGCAGTAGAGAAGGATTCTGCACCAGGGCTTCGGAGTTTCTACCTTCATACTTGGCGAATTGAGCGGCGACAGCTTAAAACCGTCGACCGTCTGGCGGAGTCATCATCTTGGCAACCAGGCATCCCTCAACAAAAACTGTCTGTGTCTGCGTTTGGGACAAGTTTGTGGTTTGGTGCGGCACACACCAGATTGGCTCCTCTATGCCAAGTTATGTGACTTTTTCTTGTTTGTTTAGACCTGGTCCAGCAAGGCCTTGCTCTTGGCAGAGTTAAAAGGGTACCCTTTGGCTATCTCAGCTTTTTTGCAGTTGCCGGATCAGCACTTTAAGTCTCCAATTATGCGATTTTGAAAGGGATGCAACATTTGACTCCTCTCTCTCCCTTCATCATGCCACAGTGGGACCTTAATTTGGTCCTCACTTTGCTGAGGTGCTATCAATTTGAGCCTCTTCACTGCTGTTAATTGTGGCTCCTCACTCTTAATACTGTGCTCTTCGTCACAATAACATCGGTGCTGCGTGTGAATGAGCTTCAAGCTCTCTGTGTTCACCCAACGTACATCACTTTCATCCAGGATGAAAAATTATTTTATGGACACGGGCAGCTTTCCTGTCTACGGTTGTGACGCCTTTCCATGTCGATCAGTGCATCACCTTGTTGGCATTCTATGCTCCTCCTCGTCCCTCTGAAGAGTAGAGACTCCATCGCTTGGAACCCAAAAGATAACACTGAGCTTCTACATAGATTGTACCGGGTGGATGATCAGCTCTTTGAGTGGTTAGCTGGTGTGAAAAAAGGCAAGTCTGTTTAGAAGAGAACCATCTCTCACTGGATCGTGCTCTGCATTAGGATCTGCTACACTTTGGCTAAAAAGCAGCCATAAATTTCTTACCTTAGAATAATCCCCAGGTGTCAGACTTGATCCGGAATTTTTTTAGCAGTACCCATGTGCACTGGTAGGTGGCATCATTCCACTGTGAGTCAGCTTTGTCCATGCCGGAAGTGAAGTGCGCGGAACCTATATAGATGCCCACCCCAGCACGCTACCATCAGTTCTTTCCTTTCTGTAACAGATAGGGCTGATTAGCTCAGAGCTACCCTCAGTTGTTTTTTGACTGGCTTTTTACTCAACTTTTTTGTCAACAGATTTTCTCTCTTGGTGTGGCAGGATGTCCCCGGAGAAATCAGCTGGTTTCAAACCATGTGGTGCCTGTGAGACAGTTGTCTGTGACAGACCCACACTTGTTGTGTTCATGGTGCTCGGAGATGGACCATGACCCCAAGACCTGCGAGGAATGCCATGCACCCGAAGGCACTGAGGAAGCGATCCCTCAAGCTCCTCGACGCCCGACGTCTGATGACCCTGTGACGTTTAAAATCAATGTTGTGTGGAAAGTCCCTGAGACTATTCAAAGCGGAACCCGGAGTTCATCATAGCACTCAAAGCCAGCTAAGTCTCAAAAGCATAAGGAATCAAAGAATTCGAAGAGGTCTTTGACTTCACCGTGCCCGTCGAAGTCTTCTGATGAGGAATGGGAGCATCAGCACTCCAGGCCTCGTGCTTCCTGACTTTACTGGAGCCGGAGAAACTCCTAGCAAACATATGAAATTTTGAGGTCCACGCACCTCATATTTGGGCAGCCCAGCTGCTCCGGGGTACCTTGGGGCTCCACGGGCTCATAAGGGGCCTCACGGGCTCATAAGGGGTCCCACAGGCTCATAAGGGGTCCCACAGGCTCATAAGGGGTCCCACAGGCTCATACGGGGTCCCACGGATCTTTGCCGGTGGGTTCACTCTCTGCTCTAGTCGGGCCCCATAATTCCAGTGTTGGATCCATAGCAGAAGCACTGGTGAGACCAAACCTTTTCGTGGCACCCACTCCAATGCCGGCGCCAGCGATGCCATCCCCATCATCATTCCTGGCTCCGACACAGAGCTAGACGGGCATCAACTTACGCCTGTTCCGACTGGGACCATGCTCGACTGATGGGAGCCAGTGGCTTTTACATCTGACAGGCTTGGGGAAGGAGACGAATGAGGGGGTACAGAGGATCTTTATGGATATCATATCAGCATTACCTAGATGAGAAGGAGTACAACTGGTATGAGGAACTGGCAGAGGCCAGTGTGTGAGACACCTCACCTGACACAGGCCTGGTCTCTCCTCTTACCATGGTTATGGAGTAGGGAGCCTCTTTCGCTGTGATGGGGCATAGGGCGGCTGAGTTCTTGATCCTTCAACGACTCACAATGGCAGTCAAGATCAATATATTGATGGAGGTACTTGCCCCTTCCAAACCTTTACTCCTTTTAATGAAACCCTTGCTGACGTCCTACTCGGCCCACAGGGACTCTTCCGCATAGGACAATTTCCCATCACCATCGCACCACTCCGGAGACTCAAGTTTTCTTACTCAGCATCCCACCCTGGAGAGCTTGGTAGTCCAAGTCTCCACCTCAAGGATCAACCACGGCACGTTCCCTACCACTCCACCAGCTAGGTAGTCTAAGAGGCTGGATACCTTTGACAAGAGAATGTTTTTTTCCGCCAGCCTTGCACTGCGACTGATTAACATGCGTGCCTTTTGAGCCTATATTCCATACAATAAGGGATTCAGTTGCTCATATGCTGCCTATGGTGTCTGAGGAGGCCTGAGCCATATTCTCCCAGGCTATTGTAGACAGGAGAGCTGAAGCAAAATTCAACATACGTTGTGGACTGGATAAGACGACTCACCGGGTAGAGCGTTTCCATCGTTGGTGGCCTTGCAGTGCCACACCTAGCTGAGAATCACTGGCTTTTCAGGCAGTGTCCAAGCTTTGCTTATGGACATGCCCTTTGATGGCTCTCTTATTTTTGGAGAGAAGGCGGACTCGGCGCTGGAGCACTTTAAGGAACGCAGAGCTGTGGCCAGGTCCTTGGACTTGTCTATGGCCTCTAATCCTCGCCAGTCTGCCTACTGCTTCTTGATGATGTGGGTCCCATTGACCAAGTGGGACCAGTAGACAGCGGTCAGACCAGTCAACTACCCCTCCCCCTTCTCCCGTGTTCCCTCCTCCGGCAGCTGCAGCCTCCAAACCCTTCTAGTTTGCCCTCCAACCATCATGGGCTTCCAGTGCGTGGGGGAGGCAATACGCCATCACCTGCACCACTGGCGGTCAGTAACATCGGACCATTGAGTTTTGCAAATCGTCCAAAGGAGCTACTTCCTCCCCTTTGTGACTATCCCTCCACCCATGCCACCCACTTGCGATCAGCTGATGGAGGACCACCTCTCCTTGCTTCATCAAGAAGTGCTTGCTCTCTTGGCCAAGGGAGCCTTAGAGAGGGTGCTGGCATCAGAAGTAGGTTGTGGTTGCTATGCCCTCTACTTTCTGGTGCCCAAGAAGGACAGAGGCCTTCATCTTATCCTAGACCTGCGACTTGTGATTCTCTTCCTGAAACCGGGGAAATTCAACATGCTCTTGCAAGTTCTTTCTGCCGTGGACCCGGGAGACAGGATGGTAGCATTAGACTTGCAAATGCATTTTTCAACATCCCAGTCCTGCCTGCTCACAGACCAATCTACGATTCATGGTGAGCCAAGAGCACATTCAGTTTACTGTGCTGTCCTTCAGCCTTACAGGCACCCCTCAGGTGTTACTTGAAAAGAATAGCGGTCGTTTTAGATTATCTGGGGAGATCAGGGGTTCCAGTCTTTCCCTTATCGCAAGGATTGGATGTTGAAGGCATGCTCTCCCTATGAAGTCGTCTCCCACCTCCAGTCTACTGCGAACCTTGTGAACTCGCTGGGGTTCACTATCAACATGTCGAAGTCACACCTGACTCCCTCCCAGATACTCCCTTTCATCAGAGCTGTATTGGACACAGTGAAGTTTCGGGCCTACCTTTCCAAGAGGCGAGTCCAGGATATTGAGGCCATGATACCGATGTTTCAGCCTCTATCCTGAATTTCAGTGAGAATGACCCTGAGGTTGTTGGCCTCCTGCATCCTTTTTGAAACTTGTGCCCGTTGGCATAAGCGGGCTCTGTAGTGGGACCTGAAGTCCAAGTGAGCACAGCATCAGTGAAATCTCCGGACATGGTCCAAATCTCGAAGGGAACTGCAAAAGGTCTGCAGTGGTGGCTGTCGAACCAGAGCTGACTGTGGTGACAGATGAATCACTTCTGGGATGGGCGGCCATATGGGAGAGGTGGAGATCAGAGTACGGTTTCTCCGGCATAGTCCCAGCTACACATCAACCTGTTGGAGTTTCATGGTGATTCTCTTGGCATTGAAAGCCTTTCTTCCTTCGATCAAGGGAAAGGTGGTGCAGGTGTTCACTGACAACACTACTGCCATGTGGTACTCTAACAAACAGGGTGGTCGGGTCATTGACCCTTTGTGAAGACGCTCTGCATCTCTCAACATGGTTGGAACGCCTGGGCATTTCCTTGGTGGTTCAACACCTGGCGAACTTTCTAAATGCCAGGGCAGACTAACTCAGCCAAGGATGCCTATCGGATCACAAATGTTGTTTCCACCCAGACCTGGTGTGAGGCCTCTTTAAGCAGTGGGGAGAGCCTTGGTTAAATATATTTGCCACCTCTGAGAACGCTTAATGTCCACTGTTTCGTGCACTAGAGTTTCCAGGGTGACTCTCGCTTGGAGACTCTTATCGATTCGAGCAGAGCTACAGCCTCCTGTACACCTGTCTGCAAATACCACTCTTGCTGCGAGTTCTCAAGAAGACCAGGAACAACCAGGCCAGGTTATTCTTCTGGCTCGGGATTAGGCACAGAGTCTGGTATCCAGAGCTGTTGATCTTGACCATTGGTCGTCTGATCAGGCTGCCTCTTCAAGAGGATCTTCTGTCATTGTTTTAGGGAAGGGCTCTGCATCTGAATCTTCACACCCTTCACCTTCATGCATGGATATTGAGTATTGACATTTGACAGGTTTTAATATTCCTCCTGAGTGATGTTATTCTGGCAGCCAGGCATCCCTCCACAAAGTTGGTATTTTCCTGCCTTTGGGATGTTTGTGACATGGCTGGATTCCCACAACATCAACCCTCTTTCCGCACCTCTTTCTAAGTTTCTCTGTTTGCTCTATCATTGGCCCAGCAGGGTTCTGGTTTCGACACAGTTAAAGGTTATCTAACAGCCATTTTGGCATTTTTGCGGTTGCTGAACCAAACTTCTTTATTTAAGTCACTTGTTGTGGCTTGGATTCTGAAAGGCTTGCGGCACATCTCTCCACCCTGTCCATTCATCATCCCCCTGTGGGATTGAAATTTTGTTCTAACTTGGTTGATGTGTGCACCCTTTGAGTCTCTGCACAATTTCCCTCTTAGGCTTTTGACCATCAAAACTGTATTTCTAGTGGCCATAATATCGACCAGGAGTGTCAGTGAATTGCAGGCACTTTCAGTGCACCCTCCCTACACCACAGTCTACCATGCCAAGCTTGTACTGCTGATACGTGCCTCCTTCCTTCTGAAGGTTGTGACTCCATTCCATGTAAGCCAGAACATCACCCTGCCTACCTTCTTTTATCTGCCTGACCCCTCCAAGGAGGAGAAGAGACTCCACCTTCTGGACCCAAAAAGAACATTGTCGTTTTACCTTGATCGCACAAAACAGTTCTGGGTGGATGATCAACTCTACGTGGGATAAATGGGAGTTCTGAAAGGGAAGGCTGTGCAGAAACAGACCATCTCGAGATAGATAGTGCTCAAGATGTTATGTTTTGTTAATGTTCATTTATAAAGTGCACGTCCACCAAAAAGGTCTCTGGGCTATGCATTGGCCAAGAAGTAAATCTCTGAGGGTTTGCATGCTTATTCCACCAGAGCTAAGGCTGAGACCATTGTGTTTTCCTGCAGACCCCAATCTTGGACATCTGTCAGGCAGCAAGGTGGGCATCTTTGCACACGTTAACTAAACACTACTGTCTGAACAGCAGATTCCTTACCTTAGAATAATCCCCGGGGGGCAGACTGGATCCTGAATATTTTGAGGAGTACCCCTGCATGCTGGTAGGTGGCGTTGTTCGGGTCCATGACAGCTTAGTCCACCCCAGAAGTAACGTGCATGGTACCTGTATATGTGCCACACTGGCAGGCTGACATCTGTTACTTTTGCGACTTTCCATGCGAAAAGAGCACTATACCACGATGAGAACTGACCATGTGTGTGAAAAACTAAGACTATGAGAAGGGTGTCCCTTGCATTGCAGTCAGCTCGCAGACCAGGGAGGACGGTAGGGTTGGTAAGGAATCTGCTGCTAGATAGTCTCTAATTAAGTAACTTGTTCACCAAGGCCAAAGCTGCTACCACTGGGTTAGCACACAGAGTCCCTGACCTGGACATCTGGCAGGCGGCTACGTGGGCGTCCCTCCATATTTTCACAAAGCTCTATTGTCTGGATGATCTGTAGGGTCCGCTTGGTCTTGCAGGACTTTCTGGTTTGACTCCATTCACAGACCCACCTCCAAAAGATACTACTTTAGTATGTATTCAAAAGGTGAAGAATCTGCAACTAGAAGTCTCTGTCACAAGAACAAATGACTTGCCTTCGATAACGTTCTTTTTGGTAGAGACTCTATATAGCCACAGATTATCATTGATACTCCCCATTCTTTGAGAGGCCTCCGTCCATTAATAACATCCCAAGTCTAGGAATCTACACAGTAGTTACACCAACTTGTTTTTGGTGCTCTGCTTCTGGGGACATGGACAGTCTTGTAAGCAACTGATGTCAGCCTGCACCTTTAAAGGCCCTGCATATAATTTCCAGAACAATGAGGCATCTGTTCGGAGTCTCACTGCGCCACCTACAAGCATGCAGAGGTGCTGCTGAAAAGTTTCCAGATCCAGCCTGATGCTTGGGGGATATTCTAGTGGTGAGGAATCTGGGGTTAGATAGTCTTTACCAGAAAGAGCGTTACTGGAGGCAAGTGATTTGTTCATCCTATCCTCAAGCTCTATACTTTGAACTTCTTTCTTAAAAAGGAAAGTTCAGGATGCTCACTAACACAAGTTCTGTCTGCTCAGGATCCAAGCAACTAGATGGTAGCGTAGCATTTGCAGGACGCCTTTTTTCACATTCCCTTCTTGCAGTCCCAACCCACAGGCGTTACCTGTTTTAAGTGGGCCATAAACACTTTCAGTTTTCTGTACTCCAGTTTGGTCTCACCAGTGCCATTCATGAAGTGATGGTGGTGGTCTCTGCACATCCCTGGAGGTTAGGCATGGCAATCTTCCCATACCTTAACGACTGGTTGCTGAAGTTGAGCTCAACTCAGTTGTGAACCACCTCCATATGACAGCCAACCTGTTAACATTCCTGGGTTTCTCCATCAATGTGCCGAAGTCACACCTTACTCAGTTACAGAGGCTCCCGTATATTGGAGCCATCTTTTATATAGTGCTATTCCAGGCATTCCCTTCACTTTAATGAGTCTACGATATTCGGGCTCTGGCCCCCATGTTTCAACCCTTGACCTGGGTCTCAGTGAGAGCAGTTCTGAGACTTCTTAGCCTGTTGGCCTCCTGCATCCTGCAGGTAGACCACACAAGTTCGCACATTCAGGCTCTACAGTGGGATCTTAAGTCTCAATAGTCCCAGTACCAGCGAAACCTGGCAGGTTCTATCGAGGTTTGGGAGGTGACTGCAAATGTTTTCCAGTGTTGGTTTCTGGATCACAATTGGACCAGTGACGTACCACTCTCTTTACACCACCCAGCGCTAACTGTCATGACTGGTGCATTGTTGATTGGTTGGGGAAGTCATCTAGGAGAGGTGGAGATCAGCAGACTCTGGTCTCCACCAGAAACCTGTCTCCACATCAATTTCTTGGAGTTGCAGTGATTTGTTTGACATTGAAAGATTTCCTTCTGACTATCAAGGAGGAACTGGTGCAGGTCCTCAAGGACAATTACACACCTGCCTTCTGAGGTTATTAATCCCAAATACACTGTTCCTCATAGCAATCACATCAACTCGCATGATTGAGTTCCAAGCACTCTGTCCAGCAATCATATACCACAGTTTGTCCAGATCAGTTAGTGCTAAAGACTAAGACGCCATTCCTACTAAAAGTTGTTATGCCTTTTCACATTGGACAGTCTATCACCCTGCTGGCATACTTTGCCCCATCTGATCCATTCATTGCCTTGGTTAGATCTGTTCGCCACCACCAAGAGCGCGCAATGTCAGCAGTTATGTGCTCTGGAGTTTCCAATACGGCTCTCGCTCGGGGATGCTTTTTGGCTATAGTGGAGCTCAGGTCTCCTGTGCACCTTTTTGCCCATACCGCTCCTGCCCAGAGGTCTTAAGAAGATCAGGAACTACTGGGCCCAAGACATCCTTGTGGCTCTGGACTGGGCTTGGAGAGTTTCGTATCCCGAGCTATTGAGCATGGTCATGGGTCCTCTGTTAAGCTGTATCCCCGGGAGGTTCTTGTGTTGCAGCAGCAGGGGAGGGTTATCCACCCAAACCTATCAACGCTTGTCCTTCATACGTGGTGATTGAGTGGCAACAGTTGACAGCTTTCGAAGTTCCACCCGAAGTCTGCAGTGTTATCTTGACAGCCAGGTGTCCCTCCACCAATACTGTATACGCCTACAGTCGGGGGTAGTTTGTGGCATGTTGTGCAGAGCAACAGGTTTTTTTTTGTTTTAACTCTTTTTATTAAAGAATAGAGGGAGATGCAGCGTATACACAGCTAGTCGCCTACAACCCTGTGAGGGGCCGGCCACATGGTTCGATTAGTAATCAACATGCACGATAAAAACATTATATGACATCGCATTTATGTTGGGTTACACAGCAAGTCGCCTACAAGCCAGACTGGGCCGGCCGCGTAGTGAGACAGCTGTATTAAAGAAACATTGTGAGAGAGCTCCTTCACACTGCAAAACAAGTCAACTCCAACGGAAATATATATACAGAGAAAAAGAACTAGGAAAAGGGGAGAGGGGAAGAGAAAAGCCCCAGGAAAGCCGGGTGGAAGGGAAGAGAGAAAATCAGGTGTGTGGAAGGAGAGGACAAAGAGCGGGTAGAAAAAAAAAGGATGACAGGATGAAGTCCAATGTATGGTCTACTTGCAGTATGCTTGTTGTAGTTAGCAGTTAATATACTTTCTACCATGCAATTCGCCATATTGCTATCTACCAATGCTCGCCACTAAATATTACATCAATTTGGCCAGTGGTCGATGATCAAGATATGGCTTCTATTACTGCCTAGTACGCATTAGAATAAGGCAGACATCTAGGGCATTGCAGCGCCGTCTAATGACCAGGATACGGCGAGGCCTTATGTCTAAGTCCAGCCTCATGTTTGTACCACTGTGTAGTGCGATATGGATTGGAACGACCGCCGCTCCAGCTGTGTTCGGAGCTATATTCTACTCAGCAGGGCAGAGCCCTAGAATCGCAACTGTCGAGTTTGCTCTTGAGGAACCCAATTGTGGCTGAGAGTGGCACATCCAGTTTAGGAAAACAAAGAAGGAGAGAAAGAGGAAATTAGCATAATAGAGAAGGAGGGAGAGAGGGCCGAGGGAGTGGCGGGGGGGGTGGTCGGGTAAAAGGCTGGCGCCACCAAAGCTGTGTCCTGCAAGAGCACTAACGCTATGGTACTGAGGGTCGCTAGCAAACGCTAAAAGCATGGGGACCAAGGCCAGCGGAAATTATGGCAAAGTGAGAGCGAGGGTCTCTTGGTTTAAGGAGGGGCACCCAATAGACAATTCAGGTTGAACCGGCTGCGAGCTTTCCTAGACTGCGTCTGGAGGGCAGATTGTGTCGTCAAAGAGGCATAGGGCCCTCAACCTCGGGGGTTTGAGTCTAGCATGTTCCTGCCGACCTAGGTGAACCACCAGTGGGCCCCACAATTTGGTAAACTTAGCATCTTGGTTTTGCAATCGTGCAGTAAGTAGCTCCATCGCCACCGTGTGCCACAGGCGGATGAACCATACGTTGATCGGAGGTGCCTCTGCTTTTTTCCAATAAAGAGCGATGGTTTGTTTGGCAGCACCCAGCATATGTAGGCTGAGGTGCCGGTCTTGTCGGGTCATGGCTCGCAGGTTCACCGGCCGGAGGCCCAAGACGATTTTGAGCGGGTTCTCTGGGAGCGGGTAACCTAACACCAGTCTAATATGGCTAAGAACTTCCTTCCAGAAGACAGTCAAGAGCGGGCATGTCCATCAAACATGAAGAAAGTCCCCTGTGGCCCCAGTGCAGCACCAGCATAGGGATGAGGTGGTAGAGAACATTGTGTGCAGTATGTGAGGGGTGTAGTATCATTCTGTCATGACTTTGTAAGCAGACTCCTGTTGGGGGACGCTACGGAAGACCTTGGGGATGTCCTAGATTCACCCATTGGGTGGGCGTAATATCAGTAGCAGAGGCTGATTGCCACCGCTGCTGATAAGGGTGTGGGGCAGTTTGCTGTGAGTGCTGAAGAACGTGGCATGTGCAAGATATTAATCCCCTAGTGTTGTCAAATGACCGTACCAACTGCTCGAACGGGGTGAGGGGCCGAGTAGCCGCTTGTGTCAGCGAAGATGCCTGCACCCAATGTCTGAGTTGGACATACTGAAACCGTGCCCCCTCAGATAGCTGGTAGTCCTGTTTACATTGTCCAAAAGTTTTAAGAGAGCCCCCTTTAAAGAGATCCCGAATTGTCCTACATCCCCCTTCCGTCCAGTCCAAGAAGTAGGGCGGATGAAGGGCCGGTGGAAAGTGAGAGTTGCGAGCAATGGGAGTATGGGGGGACAGGAAAGACGTGAGGCCTTTGCGCACTGCTACTTTATCCCATATCTCAAGAACAGTCTTGGTGGGACTGCAAGGTAAGTGCTACGAGAACGTGCCTCTCGTGAAAGCCATGCTAAGTCCTAGATGGGGCAACAAGTCACTGCCCGGTCAATATGGAACCAGACCTCGCTCTCCCACGCCATCTATTCTGAAATGAAACGGAGGTGAGACGCCCAATAGTACTCCAGGAGGTTGGGGCAAGCCAGCCCTCCTCTGTCTCGCGGAAGCATGAGAATTTTGTTGGAGAAACGCAGCTTTTTCCCTCCCCATACAAACCCGTTGAGCTCCCGCTGGAGGCCTTGGATTTGGTGCTCTGGAATGGGCGTGGGTAGCATCTGGAAAAGATAAAGTATCTTTGGGAGGATCGACATTTTGATCGTATTTAGGCGCCCCAGCCAGGAGAGTGATAGAGGTTTCCATACCCTTAAGTCAGCTATGACCGCAGTTTTGCATTCTTGCCAATTTGCTCGGGTCCATGTGGCAAGAGTGGAGGTCAAGTTAAGCCCCAGATACCAAATGGAGTGGGATACCCACTGATAGGGAACAAGTGATTGTAGCGCAGAGACCTCATCGGGAATCGTGAGGTTTAAAGCCCATGATTTTGTGTGTTTAATCTTAAGCCCCGAAACCTGTTCGTACAATTGGAGCAACTTATGCAAAGCAGGTAAGGAAGCCTGTGGGTTGGATAAAGTGAGAAGGAGGTCATCTGCGAACAAGGCTATTTTGTGATCCAGACCCCGAGCTTGATGCCATGAATATCCGGATCTTGCCGGATCAGGATGTCCAGGGGTTCTACCACAAGGGCAAATAGGAGAGGGGATAGGGGACACCCTTGTCAGATTCCCCTTTGGATGGAAAAGGGTTGTGTTAGTTGGCCGTTGACTCGCACCCTAGCAAGCGGGGAAAGATAAGGAGCCATGATTCTGGCGATCATTTGTGGACCCAACCCTATTTTCTGCAAGACAGCCCGGAGAAATACCCAGTCGACTCGGTCGAATGCTTTCTCAGCATTGAGCGATAACAAACAGGCAGGTATGCTCCAATGATGGGCCTTCCCGACTAGGTACGCAATGCGGCTAGCATTGTCTGTCCCTTGACGTTGGTGAATAAAGCCCACCTGGTCTGGTTCTATGAGGCCCGGAAGGTGTACGCTGAGGCGTTTAGCTAGTATTTTAGTGTACAGCTTAAGATCTGTATTTAGAAGTGTGATGGGGCGGAATGAGGAGCAGAGCGTAGGATCTTTCCCGGGTTTGGGGATTAGGGCAATTTCCGCCATAGCCATGTCTGTGGAAGGACCCACCTGGTCCGAGAAAGAGTTAAAAAGGTGGAGTATGTAAGATTAGTGTAGCGGCAAAAATGCGCGATTGAACGAGACTGGCAAGCCATCCGGGCCCGGAGTATTGCCCAGAGGGAGATCTTTTAGAGCGCCAGCAAGTTCCTCCAGGTTGAAAAGTTCTTCCATTACTTGGGAATGGTACTCGCTAACTGGGGTCCATTCAATGGCCTCTAAGGCGGCCAAGATCTGGTCTGAGTCAGACAACTCCCTGGCATAAAGGGCCGAATAATAATTCCGGAACGCCTGAAGTTTAGCAGCCTCCGTAGAGGCCCAGGTGCCGTCATCCACTTTAATTTTGGCAATATGTGCCTTAGCTGCTCGCGTTCGAAGGTGGCGTGCCAGCACTGTGCCCACCTTGTCCCCCCCCCTCGTAAAACCACTGTTGCAAAGCTAAAAGAGCGTGCTCAGCCTTGTTGGTTCTGTGTGCCCGGAGCTGGCCTCGGAGCGTGGCTAAGCGCCTCTTGTGTATTGTCAAAGGGCATTCTTGGTCTAGTCTCTCCAGCGTCTTTATGTCGCGGGAGAGTTTGTCCTTGAACAGATGAGCCTCCCGCGCCCGAGCTATAGATGTAAGGGTGCCACGAATCGTGGCTTCAAATGCGTCCCAGATCACTGGTAGAGGGGTGTCCGGGAAGTCATTGATCTCAAAATAAGACGTGATAGCATTCCCGAACTTCTTTCGCATCCACGGAGTCTCTAAGAACATGAAGAGGGAACCGCCACCTTGGGGGACGTTTGGGAAGGGCGAAGCAATCATGAATAAGGAGTTCCACATGGGCGTGGTCAGAACTTGAAATAGCGGACATAGACGCTGATAGTGTGTCCTTAACTAGGGAGTGTGAGACAAAAGGTGATCAACGGTGGGCATGAGAGTAGTAGGAGTATCATCGTATGTCCGGCGAGTGGTATCACCAGATATCTACAAGGCCTAGAGCAGTTAGTTGTTTCTTTAAGGCGGGGTGACATGGTCCCCATCCCATGAAAAGCGCCCTCACTACGATCTAGCTTTGCTTCCCATACCAAATTAAAGTCACCCCCCAAGATAAGACCGGGGTCGTCATGTGTTATGCGTTCCCGTAGCAGCCCCCGCAGGAATGAGTCCTGTGCCTGGTTTGGTGCTTAAGTGTTGCATAATGTGAGGACACGGTGCCCAATCTTGACCGTCGCTTTGAGGAATCTACCATGTTTACTACAAACTGTTTTGGAGTCTGTTAGACCTGTCAGCCCTTTGGGTGGTCCCTCCTCATCATTATTTATTTTGTCCCACTTTTGCCTCAAACCCTGTTTGAATTTTTCCTTTTTGGGAACCACCAGACTTTTTAGTGTTGCTGCAGATTCAGGGAGCCATTTTACCTACCCCTGAAACTTCTGTCTGAGGGCCTGGAGCACAAAATGGTGGCCACCTGTGACATCACCAGCATCCACTGGAACCTACCAGCACCTTCCAGAACATTCCAGAACCCTGTGACAGTTGGAGGCGGTTTGGAATGTTGGGGAGTTAAGAGGGAGAGTTGGCAGTTGGAGCTGGCAGTTGGCACCTGACTGGTGAAGAGAGAGGAGCACAACAGTGAAGGAGGAAGGAGTGAAGCAGCAGGGGTGGAAACTTGTGCCTGGAGTGGGGTCCATAAACCCACCCTTGATACTTGTCCCTACTGATGGATCCCAGCCTATAGCCCTGTGTGGGAAGAAGACAGAAGAAAACCATCCTAAGGACCTGGACAGCAGGAACAGGCCTTAGAACCAAGAAAACAGCAAGATTCTGACCTGAGAACTGGTTTCCCTGGAGTCCGGCGTCGAGTAGCCTGAAGACCTGGAGCCCGAGGTGGAGAAGCGGCGCTGACTGAAGTAGCAGACGTCGTACCCGGAGCCGCCTGAGGTCGTGAGAGGGCGCCGACGGAGGTCGTGAGGAGTACCAGAGGTCGAGGAGGGAGTGAACCGAGGTCGAGCGAGCGGCGTCATCGGAGGAGTGAAGTCCGCCCTCCGGAGTCGTCGGAGACCGAGGTAGAGGAGCACCGGAGGTCGGGAGTGAGGATCGCACTCCGGAGTCGTCCGGAACCTGTGTGGAGGAGCACCGGAGGTCGGGGGTGAGGATCGCACCCCGGAGTCGCCGGAAGTCGACATCGAGGCCAGGCCGGCCGACGTCATCGGAGCCGAGAGCGCCATCGGACCGGAGCCGCCCGAAGTCGACATCGTGAAGAGACTGCCCGACGCCGTCGAATCGGAGGTCGAGATCGAACCGAGGCCACCGACATCGGACCGGAACCGCCTGCCGGCGTCGTCAAAGAACTGACATTGTGCCGAGGCCGCCGAGACCGAACCGGAACCGCCTCACGGCGTCGACACGACTCCAGCGGCGTCGGAACATCAGAAAAAGGGCAGTAAGTGGAGTAGAGGGCGCCTAAGGCCCTGTGGAGACCTGAGAGACTGCTCTAAGGGGCTAGGGAGGTGCTGAAACCCACCTGACTGTGCCTGGGGTGAACTGGGACTAACCTAGAGAGGTTGTGTGGAGAGAGAAAGCCAGGGCACTGGTATACCCCCCTTGGATCTACCTCAGATTAGGCCTCAGCCTTGTCCCAGCCAGGGAGTAGCCCCCCTCAAGCCTTCCACAACCCTACAAGCTGTGCCTGGGCCAAATCAGCCCTTAAGAATTGAAGTGTCATCTGATTACATGAGTGTTGCTGTATACTTTTAATTATTTATTGGGGGTACTGTATTTATTGAATTTTTACCTATTTATTGCTGCACTATATTTATAGGTCCACAGGACTTGATGGTGTACAATATTTATTGGTACAGTATTTATTGCCTCAAGGTATTTAATTGTCTGTATATATTGCACTTGTATTTATGCCCTGTTATTTATGATCACCCCTATTTATTTCATCAAACAGCCAGTATTTATTTGACCTGCACTATTTAAATTTGTATATTGTGATTGTCTTATTTATTTTTCCAATCAGCAACTAAGAGAAAAAGATAAAGAAAGAATATTTTCATAATTTTTACGGTGTAGAGTCGTTTTTGGAACGGATGCACGCATGGTTATTGTATGGGTATATTGTATGCTTAGCACGGCGCCTGTTTCCTGACCACTCGAGCCAAGCTACCACAGTGTGTTCGGGGAGTCCACCACCACCCTTTCAGAGTGGGAGTGGGCGTTTCCAACATAAATTGGTGGCAGCGGTGGGATAGAGCTGTGCCTACATATACTCAACAATAACTGTGGGTAGTCCATAGGCCTACACCGGGAGTTTTCTCACAGCGGCCTTCCTAATTGTGGGTTTTTGTTTTTTCCAAATTTACTCTGGTGGTGGGAGGAGGTATTATTAAAGGTACCCCCCTGCATTGTTACTGCACAAAACCTGTCCTCTAACCTGAGTGGGCAAGATGGAGTTTGTACTAGAGAATCTAGAAACGTACACTGTGGCCCAGCTCAGGGAGTTTTGCCAGCGGGAGGGGGTGTACTGTCCCCCAGGAGCAAAGAAGGGTGCACTCCAAACCAGCTTAAGGGCTTGGGGGGAGGCACGCAGGGAAAGCAAGGCTGAGGAGGAAGACAGGGATGGAGAGCCTGACCCCGAGGGGGCTGAGATGTACCAACCTGAGGTGGGGAACCTGTCAGCAGGGCCCAGGACACTTTCTAGGAAGGGCAGCACTGTCTCTAGTGGGGGCTTATCCGAAGTGGAGTTAGCAGATCGGAGGGAGAAAAGACAGCTCACATGGGACTTAGCAAAGCTGGAGAAGGAGAAGGAGGAACAGAGGATGGCTCATGAGACGGAGAAACAGAAGATGGCTCATGAGATAAGACTGAAAGAGATAGAGCTTCAGATCTTAAGAATTGGGGCACCAACTGTTCCTAATGGTGGCAGCAAAGACCAAGAAATCACCAGGGAATCCAAACCTTACCTGCCAAAGGACATAGTAGCTAGCTATGGGGCGGGTGACGACATCGCCAAGTGGCTAGCAGCCTATGAGGTCTCGTTGAGGGCCCATGGGGTTCCAGTGAAGTATTGGGGAGGAGGATTGTATAGGTACATGCCTCCAGCTGGTAGGGATGCTTTATTGGCCCTCGAAGAGGATGAGCAGACCCACTACCCCACCATGAAACTGGCGCTCATCAGAAAGTTTGGACTAACACCTGAAAAGTACAGACAGAAGTTCAGGGGTAGTCACAAGCTGGGCACACAGAATTGGGTGGACTTCCTGGACTATGCAAAGAAGGCACTGGAAGGTTGGATTCAGGGCAGTGAAGTAAGGAACTACGAGGAGCTGTTTGACCTAGTACTGAAGGAACACCTACTCGAGAAATGTTTCCCTGAACTGCGGCAACACCTGGTGGATAGCAAGCTGACCAGCCCCCGGAAGCTTGCTGAGGAGGCGGACATTTGGGCTAGTACCCGGGTGTCCACAAGGGGGACTGGAGGGGATACTCAAAAGGCCGGACAGGGCGCCCCCCAGAAGAAAGAAGGAGGGGAAAAGAAAAAGGAGTTCTCCAAAGGCCCCCAAAATAACTTCCAAGGGAAGGGAACAGGATTCACCTCTAAGGCTAACCCACCCAGAAACCCTAATCCTGGCCAGAGTCAGCAGCCAAGGGTTGTCCATTGCTATGAGTGCGGTGGCGTTGGACACTATAAAGGAGATCCGAAGTGTCAGAAACGATCACCCCCTCCCACTGGAGGAAAGACCCCCGGAGTAGCTAGTGTAGTGCTCGGGGAGGAGATGCCCTTAACTAAGGGAAGGGAGTGGGCGGGTGTCACTTTAGTGTCCCTGGGAGAACGGGAGATGGTTCCCAAGATCCAGGTGCCCGCAAATACCGCAAAGTATGGGCAGTGGATCACCATCAACGGCCAAAGAGGGGAGGCTCTGAGAGACACAGGAGCCAGTATGACTATGGTGCGTAGCCAACTGGTGTCTCCAGAGCAGGTAATTCCCGATGTACTCCACCCAGCCGCGATGGCTGACGGCAGAACAGGCCACTATCCCGTGGCCGAGGTTCCCTTTGAATGGGGGGGGGGTTGCAGGTTCACTTCGAGTTGCCGTAAGCCCTGCCGTGCCAGTCGATTGTCTGCTGGGCAATGACATGGAGCACAACGCTTGGAAGGAGGTGGAATACCGGACTCACACCGAGATGCTGGGTACACCTGACTGGGCCTGTGTTAGCACAAGGTCCGAGACTACCCGAAGAGGGAGTTCATTCCGGCTGGAGCCTGGAACAAAGGCCCAGCCAGCTGCCAGTCAAGGGAAGAACCGAGGACAGGAGGAGCCTGCCTCGGCGTCTCCACCCCGTAGGACGGATAGGCCACCGGAGGTGGTGGGCCAGGAGTCTGCGGAGGGGGACGTTACCAACCTGGAGGACTTACCCATCCCGGCCGAGTGGCACGTGGAGGGAGGCCCGTCCAGGGAGGAATTCTGCCAGGGGCAGAGGGAGTGCCCTACCCTTGAGGGGCTGAGGCGACAGGCCGAAGCCCAGGCAGCAGGGAACGTTGAAGGGAACTACAGTGTTTACTGGGAGGATGGCCTCCTCTACAGTGAACCCAAGGCACCCCTACATGGATCGTCACGAGCCTTGGTAGTTCCTCAACGTTATCGAGCCTTCCTTCTGGAGTTGGCTCACGAGATACCATTGGCAGGACACCTGGGGCAAGACAAGACCTTCGCCCGTCTTGTCCCACACTTTTATTGGCCTCAGATGAAAGTGTCGTCCGATACCTACTGCCGGACATGTGTGTCTTGCCAAGCCAGTGGGAAAACAGGGGTGAAGCTGAAAGCTCCCCTGGAACCACTTCCTGTCGTTAGCACCCCCTTTGAAAGGGTGGGCATCGACATTGTGGGTCCATTAGATCCACCGACTACAGCTGGTCACAGGTTTATCCTGGTTCTGGTGGATCATGCCACACGGTACCCAGAGGCAATACCTCTGAGGACCATAACAGCACCTGTTGTGGCTAGGGCCCTGATGGGAATCTTTACCCGAGTGGGTTTTCCCAAGGAAGTTGTGTCCGACAGGGGGACCAACTTCATGTCAGCGTATATGCGGGCAATGTGGAAGGAGTGTGGAGTGACCTACCGGTTCACGACTCCTTACCACCCCCAGACCAATGGTCTGGTGGAAAGGTTTAACAAAACCTTAAAAGGCATGATCAGAAGTCTGCCTGAAAGCCTGCGGAGGAAATGGGACGTCCTCCTACCCTGTTTACTTTTTTCCTACAGGGAAGTGCCACAGAAGGGAGTGGGCTTCAGCCCCTTCGAGCTTCTGTATGGGCACCCTGTACGTGGACCTCTCAACCTGGTGAGAGACGGATGGGAAAGAACTCCCAGAAAGCTTCCCCAGGATGTGGTGAGCTACATGCTGGCCTTCCGGAGCCAAATGGCTAAGTTGTGGAAGCAAGCTTCTGACAACTTGAAAGCCAGCCAAGCAGTGATGAAGGCGTTGTATGACCACAATGCTCACCCGGTGGAGTTGGAGCCTGGCCAGAAGGTGTGGGTGATCGAACCAGGAGAGCTTAGTGCCCTCCAGGATCGCTGGTCAGGACCCTTTGAGGTGTTGGAGAAGAAGGGTAAGGCTACCTACTTGGTGGACCTGAAGACCCCTCGTCAGCCCCTGCGGGTGCTGCATGCCAACCGCCTCAAACCCCACCACGAGAGGCCCGAAGTCATCTTGATGATGGTGACTGACGGAGGAGAGGACGTGGAAAGCGAGCCTCTCCCTGATCTGTTTGCGTCTCAAGAAAAGGATGGGTCGGTGGAGGGAGTGATTCTCTCCCCATCTCTAACTCCTGAACAGCAGGAGGACTGTCGCCAGGCCCTGGGGCAGTACTCTTCGTTGTTCTCCCTTGTCCCGGGTAGGACTCACCTGTGCGTCCATGACGTGGACACAGGAGACAGCCCACCTGTGAAGTCCAAGATCTACCGGATGTCAGACAAGGTGAAGGCCAGCATTCATAGTGAGGTCACTAAGATGCTGGAGCTAGGAGTGATTGAACCTTCTAGCAGCCCCTGGTCCAGTCCGGTGGTGTTAGTACCAAAAGCTGCACCACCGGGTGCCCAACCAGAACTGAGGTTCTGTGTGGACTACCGGGGACTGAATTCAGTGACAAAAACTGATGCTCATCCGATCCCTAGGGCGGATGAATTGATTGACCGGCTGGGAGCTGCCCAATATCTAAGTACCTTTGACCTTACTTCGGGGTACTGGCAGATCTCTTTGACTGATGGAGCAAGGGAAAGGTCAGCCTTCTCCACGCCCAATGGCCACTACCAGTTCTGTGTGATGCCCTTTGGGCTCAAGAACGCACCTGCCACGTTTCAGCGCCTGGTAAACCAGATCCTCACCGGGATGGAGAGTTTCTCTGCTGCTTATCTGGATGACATAGCCGTCTTCAGTAACAGCTGGGAGGATCACTTGCGTCACCTGCAAGCTGTTCTCCAGGCCCTGAGACAAGCTGGATTGACGATCAAGGCCAGCAAGTGCCAGATCGGGCAGGGGTCGGTAGTGTACCTTGGACACTTGGTGGGTAGGGGAACGGTGCAACCCCTCCAGGCGAAGATCGAGGCCATCATGGCCTGGGAACCCCCCAAGACACAGACTGAGGTCCGAGCATTTTTGGGCCTCACGGGATATTACCGCCGCTTCGTGAAGGGGTACGGTACCATCGTAGCCCCCCTCACGGAGCTCACGTCCAAGAAACAACCTCGACGGGTAGTCTGGACGGAGGCTTGTCAGCAAGCCTTTGAGAAATTGAAGAAAGCCATGTGCGAGGCCCCGGTCTTAAGGGCCCCAGACTTTTCCAAGAAGTTCATTGTCCAGACAGATGCATCAGAACATGGCATTGGGGCAGTGTTATCGCAACTCAACGAAGAGGGTCTGGATCAACCCGTGGTCTTCCTATCCAGGAGACTACTTCCCAGGGAACAGAAGTGGAGTGCAATAGAGCGTGAAGCCTTTGCAGTGGTATGGGCTCTGAAGAAGTTGCGGCCATACCTGTTTGGATCGCACTTCCTAGTTCAGACCGACCACAGACCCCTTCGCTGGCTGATGCAGATGAAGGGGGAGAATCCCAAGTTGTTGAGGTGGTCTATTTCCCTACAGGGGATGGACTTTCAGGTGGAACATCGGCCTGGAGTGGACCACGCCAATGCAGACGGTCTCTCAAGGTATTTCCGCCTTAGTGATGAGAACTCCCAAGGGGTTGGGTAGCTCTCCCCACTTTCAGCTGGGGGGGACGCGTGTTAGACCTGTCAGCCCTTTGGGTGGTCCCTCCTCATCATTATTTATTTTGTCCCACTTTTGCCTCAAACCCTGTTTGAATTTTTCCTTTTT
Organism: Triturus cristatus; assembly: GCF_964204655.1. Classification (NCBI taxonomy): domain Eukaryota; kingdom Metazoa; phylum Chordata; class Amphibia; order Caudata; family Salamandridae; genus Triturus; species Triturus cristatus. The sequence goes on from NC_140593.1 coordinate 501,665,642, forward strand.
GGGAACCACCAGACTTTTTAGTGTTGCTGCAGATTCAGGGAGCCATTTTACCTACCCCTGAAACTTCTGTCTGAGGGCCTGGAGCACAAAATGGTGGCCACCTGTGACATCACCAGCATCCACTGGAACCTACCAGCACCTTCCAGAACATTCCAGAACCCTGTGACAGTTGGAGGCGGTTTGGAATGTTGGGGAGTTAAGAGGGAGAGTTGGCAGTTGGAGCTGGCAGTTGGCACCTGACTGGTGAAGAGAGAGGAGCACAACAGTGAAGGAGGAAGGAGTGAAGCAGCAGGGGTGGAAACTTGTGCCTGGAGTGGGGTCCATAAACCCACCCTTGATACTTGTCCCTACTGATGGATCCCAGCCTATAGCCCTGTGTGGGAAGAAGACAGAAGAAAACCATCCTAAGGACCTGGACAGCAGGAACAGGCCTTAGAACCAAGAAAACAGCAAGATTCTGACCTGAGAACTGGTTTCCCTGGAGTCCGGCGTCGAGTAGCCTGAAGACCTGGAGCCCGAGGTGGAGAAGCGGCGCTGACTGAAGTAGCAGACGTCGTACCCGGAGCCGCCTGAGGTCGTGAGAGGGCGCCGACGGAGGTCGTGAGGAGTACCAGAGGTCGAGGAGGGAGTGAACCGAGGTCGAGCGAGCGGCGTCATCGGAGGAGTGAAGTCCGCCCTCCGGAGTCGTCGGAGACCGAGGTAGAGGAGCACCGGAGGTCGGGAGTGAGGATCGCACTCCGGAGTCGCCCGGAACCTGTGTGGAGGAGCACCGGAGGTCGGGGGTGAGGATCGCACCCCGGAGTCGCCGGAAGTCGACATCGAGGCCAGGCCGGCCGACGTCATCGGAGCCGAGAGCGCCATCGGACCGGAGCCGCCCGAAGTCGACATCGTGAAGAGACTGCCCGACGCCGTCGAATCGGAGGTCGAGATCGAACCGAGGCCACCGACATCGGACCGGAACCGCCTGCCGGCGTCGTCAAAGAACTGACATTGTGCCGAGGCCGCCGAGACCGAACCGGAACCGCCTCACGGCGTCGACACGACTCCAGCGGCGTCGGAACATCAGAAAAAGGGCAGTAAGTGGAGTAGAGGGCGCCTAAGGCCCTGTGGAGACCTGAGAGACTGCTCTAAGGGGCTAGGGAGGTGCTGAAACCCACCTGACTGTGCCTGGGGTGAACTGGGACTAACCTAGAGAGGTTGTGTGGAGAGAGAAAGCCAGGGCACTGGTATACCCCCCTTGGATCTACCTCAGATTAGGCCTCAGCCTTGTCCCAGCCAGGGAGTAGCCCCCCTCAAGCCTTCCACAACCCTACAAGCTGTGCCTGGGCCAAATCAGCCCTTAAGAATTGAAGTGTCATCTGATTACATGAGTGTTGCTGTATACTTTTAATTATTTATTGGGGGTACTGTATTTATTGAATTTTTACCTATTTATTGCTGCACTATATTTATAGGTCCACAGGACTTGATGGTGTACAATATTTATTGGTACAGTATTTATTGCCTCAAGGTATTTAATTGTCTGTATATATTGCACTTGTATTTATGCCCTGTTATTTATGATCACCCCTATTTATTTCATCAAACAGCCAGTATTTATTTGACCTGCACTATTTAAATTTGTATATTGTGATTGTCTTATTTATTTTTCCAATCAGCAACTAAGAGAAAAAGATAAAGAAAGAATATTTTCATAATTTTTACGGTGTAGAGTCGTTTTTGGAACGGATGCACGCATGGTTATTGTATGGGTATATTGTATGCTTAGCACGGCGCCTGTTTCCTGACCACTCGAGCCAAGCTACCACAGTGTGTTCGGGGAGTCCACCACCACCCTTTCAGAGTGGGAGTGGGCGTTTCCAACAGAGTCCCCCTGGTGGATACCTGCCCGACAAAGGATTGCTACTCCTGCTGACTTGGTGGAGGCAGAGGCCCAGAATTGAAGAGGGTTACGGGGGTGGGTCATACGGGAGGTGTCCTCGCGTAAAAGGTGGGTTTCTTGCAGGAAGATGATGTCTGGGTTTTGCAGTAAGAGATAGCGCCATATTTGGCGACGTTTATTGGGGGCATTAAGCCCCTTCACATAAAGGGAGAGAAGCTTCAATCAAGGTACCTGTGAGAATGTGGCCTGATATATGCTGTCCACTAGTTCTAGTGGGCACCTTGTTTCAGTCCAAACAACCCCTTATGGTGAATGGTTAAAGACAACCTTTATTGAAAGCTATCCTAGTGGTAGCTATGGAGAGCAGCCTTAAGGCTAACTCTTGAAGGAATGTAAAGCAGCTTGTTTTACCAGTCTATAATCTCTTGAATGATTAAATGAAAGGACAAGCACACCAGGTATATATTCAAAATATATGTATTTAAGATAAAACACACCCCTCTAGTCTCTTTATGAGACTGGAGTTCAAGTCCTTTGTTCAGTCAGCAATTATCAGTAATAGCACAAATACACGTTTGGGCCCTAGGGGCGTACCAAACCATATACCAAAAAAGTGGGATAAGAACCACGACTGGAATAGACACTAGGCCTATAGCCTGTAGAATCACTGGGACCCCAAGGAACCACCCAAGGTAGTGACACAGGGGTCCCACGGGGACTGTATGCAGTGTGAAAACACAACCGCGGGTTCCCGTTATCTTCTACGGGCAATGTTGCGGTTGGAAATATAAAGATTAGGGACACTTCTAATCGAGTCAGGACCAAACCCTTTTGAACTTAAGAAGTTCTAGGGCTAGCACCAACGAGAGCCCTGGAGTACTCGAGTTACCTCACCCAGGGAAGCCGGGTGCATAGGTGTCTTTTGGTGTCGGGTCGCGTCGCGTCGTCGATTTCAATGGAAGCCTGTAAAGAACTGCTGCTGCTGTGACGAAGAGAAGTGTCCGAAGAGATCCAAGCCTGTATCTGGGATGGAAGGAACCTGAAAGCAGAGGGGACAGAGTCTGGGTCACTAGCCAGTGACCAAGGGCAGGATGGACCAATGCCCACAGATGTCGAGTATTTCAGGTGAGTTGATGGGTGCCTTGGCTCTTCAGCCACGAGGTCCAGGAGGCGTCGACGAAGTCCACGAGCCGGATTCGAGCTGTCCCATGAAGTCTGTCGAGTGCTGCGGTGTCGGCGACTAGAATGGACCCAACAAGCCTTAGCAACGGCTAGTCACTGGAATTCAGAGAAAGGACTGCGGTGCAGACCAGCAAGGTCTGAGGGACTCACCCAGCAACGGTAAGTCAGGTTACATCTGGAGCAACCAGGAAAGCCCAAGTAGAAAAGGAGTTGCCTTCGTGGGGACCTTCTAGCCAACGGACTAGTGATCGCGAAGGAGCCTCGAGCTGTCGCACTGGAAGCTGGCCCACCGGTCACTCGTGGAGTGGAGGCCAACAATCTTCGGTGCAGGAGGTGCTCAAGGCTGGGGCTACTCGGAGCCCAAAGCACAACTTCAAGGAGAACCAGGAAGATAGTGTTGCTGCAAAAGTTCACGGTGTCCAGGGGTCACGTTTCCACGTCACCCACGATAGCCACGGGCCTCAGCTTTGCTCTGGACTCAGGGTAGCCTCAGGGAAGTCTGGAAATCCACCTCTGGTGATGCAAAGACTTTGATGTCCGGCGGTAGCTTCAGCGATGCAGACCGGTCAGTTGCTTCTTTGGTGCCTGCTAAGCAGGGGAGTCACTCCTTGACCCCAAGGGAGATTTCTTCAGTCTTCTAGTTAAAGTAGAACGTCGAAGGTCCAGGATATATGTTGCAAAGTTTCGTCCAGGGTAATCTAAAGTCCTAGGGACTGGATTCCTATACTTCTACCAAGTTTAGGGGATGGACTAACTCTAAGGCCCCACCTATGGGTGGGCTTGGAAAGAGGGGTGGTTACACCCATTTCCTTTGTCCAGTTTCACGCCAGAGCAGGGGCAGGTAGCCCCTGCAACCGGTTTGAACTGGGCTATGCACAGGGACAGCAAACGTGCCCCCAGTGCAGGACTTCAAAGCACCAGAGTGTGCTCCCGCCCAGCCCCAATACACATCTGCCTGTCTGGGGAGGTGGTTACACCTCCCTTCGACAGGAAACCTGTTGTCCAGGCCTCCCCTGCTGGAGTATGGGTCAGCAGCAGAAGGCCAGACCCGTGTCTGTGGCAGAGGCATTCATTTTGTGAGGCCAGGGCTCAGGAAAGTCCTACCGGGTTTGACATGTCTTTCCCTCTAGAAGGGGGGGGGTTGTATTCCAAAGCGTTTGACACCAAACACGACATGTTTTGATGCAGCCAGCCCAACGTTAGCATTTACCGCTAGGTTATAATGCACTTAAGAGTATATGGTATGGCTGTATCACAGAACAGCCATAAGGAAGTATTTCCGAAAGCTGCAGAGGAGCTCAGATCATGCTTGGGCACCCTCTCACACAAAACCAAGCACTCTGCCTTCAGGATTGTCAAGGCCTGCCATAGGAGTGGCTTATAGGTTTATATGTGTCTGTATATATGTGTGGATATAGGTAGCCTATACCACTGTAAGGGGTGCAAGCACACCCATACCCAGGCTGCAGTAGCAGACCTGTGGTGCCATTTTGGAGTGCTTCCCAGGGGTGGTATAATACATGCTGCAGCCCCTGGTAGGCCTCTGAGGTACCTATGTCCTAGGTACATAGTATACCATATACTAGGGGCTTATAAGGCACTCCAGAATCCAATTAGATATGTACCTAATGTACATGCAAACCATTTTACAGAGAAAGCAGATATACTGGGGCCCTGAATAGCAGGATCCCAGTCCAACTAAGTCATAAGCCAGCAAAACACCAGGAAAAAAAGTGGGGGCAACCATATAGTCAGATTCCACCTTCCTACAGTACCGAGGTCATGGCAGCAGTGTATCAGGGGTGAACACTAGCTCAGACTGTGAGGTGGGAGCGGGAAACTGGGTGGCCTGTCTCCCCCCCCCCAGTGGTGTGTAAGGAGTACAAAGGCCATAGCATTCGCTGCAAAGAGTTGTGGGAGCACAGGACACCCCGCCCATCAGGAATTCCCAGAGTTGTCGGATCTGTCCCCCTGCCAAGGGAAAGGATAGGATAGCAAAGAGAGGAGGTGAAGGAAAGAGAGGTATAAAGGAGCATAACATAACCATGGCCAACGAGATCTATTCCAGTCCGGGCAGCAGCCAGACACAAGACACAAGCCATCCCGGAGATGTCACTCTCCACGGAATAGAAGTGGGGGTAGGTCATACTGTAACTCAATCACCATCTGGGAGTGTGATCCGGTACCGCCGCCGGGACGTAATTCAGGCACAGAAGAGTCACATCCACAGGGAGTCTCTGGAGGGGGAAACGCTGGTCTCAATTCCGCAGAGGGCTGATTCTAAGGGACATAGACAAACCACCTGAACCATTGTGGGGGTGCATTGAGTAGTTATTGAGGAGGTGACTGAGAGCCTGTAGGTGAATGGCTACCCTCCAAGGAGCGGATATGCTGTATGATGTCTTGCTTCTCTTGTGATGATGTGCAGACGGAGCGTGGCGAAGGGCGCCTGGGCCGATGTACTGTAGTCCACAGGGGTTTTATCGGTTCACGGGCCTTGGGGGGTGGGCGCGAGGGACTCGATGGTGGGGTATCCGGGATCTGGAGCAGCTTCGCGGAAGGACCGCAGCACCCGGCGCTTGGACTCCCACTGGAAGATAAGTTCAAAAGGGTGACTACATTGGTAACGGATCCCCAGTTCTCGTAGTTTATCCATTATTGGCTGGAAGTCTCTGCGGCAACGGAGCGTTGCAGGCGCAAGATCTTGGAACAGCTGAATGGGGGTACCCCTACAGTAAAGATCCGATTTGTCACGGGCTGCTTTGAGGATAGCTTCCTTCTCTGTAAAAAAGTGTACCCGTGTCAGAATATCTGGTATGAGGCCTGGTCGTCCAGAAGGGCCCGACACTCGGTGTGCACGGTCTAAGGCTGGCGATGAGGCATCCTCGTCCACCCTACTTTCATGAAGCAGCTCAGCTCAGCCACAAAGGTCATAATGTCTGCACCTTCTGCTCCAATAGAGACCCCTCGCAAGCGCAGGTTGTTGCGGCGTCCCCTATTTTGCAAGTCCTCCTGTTTGACCTGTAATTCAATATGTTGGTCCCCTAAGGTGGCCAAGCGCAGTCATAGATGTTCTTGATCCTCCGATCGGGCGTCAAGTGACTTTTCAAGATCGTCCACCCGCACCCCAAGCTACACGACGTCTCTCCGGAGCTCCTTGACGCAGGACTGGACCTCTGTCCTAAGGGATCCAATTTCAGATTTGAGTTTGTGCATGAAAGCTGTCATGAAAGATTGTGTAACAGGCGCAGAGGACACCCCGGCCACTGATGCCATGTCTGCTGCTGTGGCTGTGCCCGGCTTATTCCACAGGGCCATAACTGGGTTATCTTTTGGGGCCGCAGAGGATTCTTTCACCATCCGCGAGCGAGTCATGACCCCAGGTAAAATGGCCCCTTTGAGTAGGTGCCACACTGACAAGGAGCATTGTATATTCCAGCTGAAGAGGGTGAGTCTAGCTACCCGGACAGGGTGCCAGTGCGGTGCAATCCAACACAGGTTGTGTGATGTAGGTCGGGCCCCCCTGAGTCTCCCCAAAGGTGCGAAGGGACTACTAGGGAGACGTGGCGTAGAGGCTGGTTGGGGCAGCAAGAGTGCACAGTTTGACTGATACCCCGTGACGTCCTCAGGATGCAGCCCTATTCCAGTGAGATATCAGCGATGGTGATGGCAAGGACATCTTCAAGGGCAGTCAGGCGGCCATATGCATCACACGCACCAAAGCCTATCCAACGAGAACAGTCCAATCGAGCAGAAAGGTGGAGCAGAGTCCCAAGCTTTACCACACGGAGCTGATAGTCCGAGCACACCGTGGGAGCAATGCTGACCGCTTGTAAGTGCCAGGACCTCAACTGTCTCGCAGTGGAGGGAGCTCCCCTGGAGAGCGCAAATCGTGGTCACCCTCTGGAGTCTTCGAATGGCCTCAAGCGGTCAGCGTCTCAAATCAAGCCCAGCCACGACCAACAGCGCCCCCACACTCCTCCGTGAGTGGTCCAGAGCCTTCAGCAGCATCAGGTAGGGGCTCAAGGGCTTGATCGTGCCCCAGGTCATCCCGCTAGGACAACAGAGGGAGCCGCCGGGCCGCCAGCAGCGGCGGAGACCAACAATATCGAGTCCCACATCCGAGGCACAGGCCAGGGGAGACAGGCCCAACCGCGCTCACTGCTTTGCCCCCGGGAGAGGATCAGAGGCTCCGGAGGTGCAGCAGTGGCCCGGGGTCGTGTGTGTGCCTGGGCCCACTCCGCTGTATAGCAGGATGATGGCGGGTGATCAGCAATGGCAGGCAGGCTGATGATTAGCAGTGAGGGTCATCCACCAAGCCTCCCAGACGCTGTGGAACATCAGGTGGGAGAACCCGGGGACTGCAGAACGCCGCCGCCCAGAAACAAACCGCGCCACTTCAGGGTCAGAGTCAAAGGTAATAGCGGCGGGATGAAGCGCCCCCTGGCACGATACTCCCTCAGCAGCAATGTCAGCACGCCCCAAGCCTGGTACCTTTGTAGTGCGGGTTGCCTCCCTGGCGTTGGTAGCCTCCAGAGCAGGGCCGGGATTCACTCCAGGTGCCTCAGGCCGAAGAGCACAAAATGGCGGTCGCGGTCTTCCCCGCCTCTGCAGCCCGACCTCCACCGCCGCCCAGCCGATCAGAGCAAAGCGGCAGGAGCGTCGGGCCACTTCACCGCTCCACAGCGCTCCGGCGCCCCCTCATCAGCTGCCCCCGGCCCGTGTAGATGGGTCTTGTCATCACCGGAGCGCGCACAAAATGGCGGGCACGCCCTCTCAGATCGGGGCCTCCCCTCCGTCGCAGCGTCCACCGCTGCCTGTCCACGGCCTCCAAACAGCTGCCTGGACTTGTCCGCTTGTTGCTCACCCCCAGGCCAGGTGTCCTCGGGACCGCTGTGCCGCTTATAGATGCTGCTTTAACCGGCGGCGCACCGCAGCTCCAATGGTGTGCGTCTCACTCCATCTGCAGCGAGACCACGCCCCCAGGTTTTTTTTTTTTTACTTTATTTTTCATCGATTATCATAAAACAAAAGCAAATGTACGATCCAATACAGTTTTCTTTGGTAGGTACATCACAGATATCGTGTTGTTCTGTATAGTTCACATTGTAATGGATACAGTCATCTCAAAACGTCAGCAATGGTTATAATATACACTACAATATATGACACACGCTCGGCAATCAATATGTCCTGCGTCTAAATGCCTCTCTCGTGTTTGTCAATACATCCTGAGTCTGGCCTGACATTTGCAATCATCCCAATCCGCACTCAACAGAAAATGCCGCTTGGATAAAAATACGACGGAGCGAAAATCAGCAGTGTCATATAAATCCTCCTCTTGCTTGTCAAGGTGCATTCCATATAAACTATCCTATACCCGCTGGTACAATCCTCGAACTAGATTGGGAGGAAGAGGAGTTGTGCAAATTATCAAGATATGTCTTGTATGGGTCCCAGATATCCTTATGGCGGGCAGTGCTGGGCATTAGGCTAGCGGTACGAAAGGGGGTGGTAATGGACGGAGCATCAGAACCAATCAAACACTCACACCCAGTCAACAGATCTGGGTTTGATCCATCACCGTTCTTTAGCCCACTCTGCCACCCCAGTTCAGACATGGCCATATGCAAATCAGTCTGACCCTGTGCCTCATGGGAACAGTCCAGGTCGAACTGCCAAGCCATGCCTTCCCTGGACCAGAAACAAGCTTCCTAGGACCGGTTTCTGGCATTTCAGCCATCTTCAGCCAGGCTTGCTTGAATCCAGTGGCAAAGTGAGCAAGGGACTCACGTCTGAGCATACCCTGCCAACTTATGGCGAACAAAGCGGTACAAAAGGGGGTGGTAATGGACGGAGCATCAGAACCAATCAAACACTCACACCCAGTCAACAGATCTGGGTTTGATCCATCACCGTTCTTTAGCCCACTCTGCCACCCCAGTTCAGACATGGCCATATGCAAATCATTCTGACCCTGTGCCTCATGGGAACAGTCCAGCCCGAACTGCAAAGCGATGCCTTCCCTGGACTGGAAACAAGCTTCCTAGGACCAGTTTCTGGCATTTCAGCCGTCTTCAGCCAGGCTTGCTTGAATCCAGAGGCAAAGTGAGCAAGGGACTCACGTCTGAGCATACCCTGCCAACTTATGGCGAACAAAGCGGTACAAAAGGGGTGGTAATGGACAGAGAATCAGAACCAATCAAACACTCACACCCAGTCAACAGATCTGGGTTTGATCCATCACCGTTCTTTAGCCCACTCTGCCACCCCAGTTCAGACATGGCCATATGCAAATCAGTCTGACCCTGTGCCTCATGGGAACAGTCCAGCCCGAACTGCCAAGCCACGCCTTCCCTGGACCGGAAACAAGCTTCCTAGGACAGGTTTCTGGCATTTCAGCCGTCTTCAGCCAGGCTTGCTTGAATCCAGTGGCAAAGTGAGCAAGGGACTCACGTCTGAGCATACCCTGCCAACTTATGGCGAACAAAGCGGTACAAAAGGGGGTGGTAATGGACGGAGCATCAGAACCAATCAAACACTCACACCCAGTCAAAAGATCTGGCTTTGATCCATCACCGTTCTTTAGCCCACTCTGCCACCCCAGTTCAGACATGGCCATATGCAAATCAGTCTGACCCTGTGCCTCATGGGAACAGTCCAGCCCGAACTGTCAAGCCACGCCTTCCCTGGACCAGAAACAAGCTTCCTGGGACCGGTTTCTGGCATTTCAGCCGTCTTCAGCCAGGCTTGCTTGAATCTAGTGGCAAAATGAGCAAGGGACTCACGTCTGAGCATACTCTGCCAACTTATGGCAAACAAAGCGGTACAAAAGGGGGTGGTAATGGACGGAGCATCAGAACCAATCAAACACTCAAACCCAGTCAACAGATCTGGGTTTGATCCATCACCGTCCTTTAGCCCACTCTGCCACCCCAGTTCAGACATGGCCCTATGCAAATCAGTCTGACCCTGTGCCTCATGGGAACAGTCCAGCCCGAACTGCCAAACCATGCCTTCCCTGGACCGGAAACAAGCTTCCTAGGACCGGTTTCTGGCATTTCAGCCGTCTTCAGCCAGGCTTGCTGACCATGTCTGAACTGGGGTGGCAGAGTGGGCTAAAGAACGGTGATAGATCAAACCCAGGAGGAGTTTCGGGATTAATCCTATGCAATACTACGCACAAGGTCCGCAAATTAAATGAGGTCGAATGATGTGGGACGAAGCCTGATTGCGCTGGGGAGATAATGAACTCCATTAACTGACAGCCGGTTGGAAACAATTTTGGCTAATATTTTATAGTCTATATTTAAGAGTGAGAGTGGCCTATATGATCCGCAAAGGGAGGGGTCTTTACCGGGCTTCGGCAAAAGAATAATAACTGCTTTGCTTAACTTAGGAGGCAACATTTGCTTTTCCAGGGCCTCAGCATACACCTCGATCAATTTCAGTGCTAGAAGGTCAGAAAAGGCCTTATAGAACTCTCCAGTAAATCCATCTAGTCCTGGGGCGGAAGAGTCACGCAGTACTTTGTGCAGAGCAACAGGTTGACACTCTTTCTGCACCTTAAAGGGCTACCTTTCTACCATTTCAGCTTTCTGTGGTTGCCTGATCAGCCATCCCCTTCAAATCTCCTATTGTACATAGGTTCTTGAAAGGTTTGCAGCACGTTTCCTCCTTCACCCTTCATCATGCCTCAGTGGGACATTAATCTAGTCCTAACGTTCATGATGTGTGCTCCCTTTGAGCTATTGCACAACTGTCCCCTCAGGCTTCTTACCATCAAGACGGCCTTCTTGGTGGCAATAACATCTGCCCGAAGTGTCAGTGAACTTCAGGCTTTGTCATCCAAGCCTCCATACCTGAACATCTACCAAGACAAGCTAGTTCTGCACACTAGCCCATTCTTTCTGCCAAAAGATGTCACCTCTATTCATGTAGGCCAGTCTATCACTCTGCCTACCTTTTAAGCTCCGCCACATCCCTCTAACAAACTGGACCCAAAAAGAGCATTGTCGTCCTACCTTGACCACATGAAAGAGTTCCGGGTGGACAACCAACTATTCGTTGGGTATGTCGGAGCGAAGAAGGGAAAGGCCGAGCAGAAGCAGACCATCTCCTGATGGATTGTGCTCTGCATTAAGATCTGCCACACATTTGCCAAAAAGCAGCCGAGGGTATGCGTGTTCATTCCACCGGAGCTACGGCTGTGTACACTGCATTCGCATGCGGAGTTCCGGTCCTACGTATCTGCCAGGCAGCTGCATGGGCTTCTCTCTCAAAGTTTATGTAACGTTACTGCCTGGACAGTCAGGTCTGCTGGGACAGACAGGCACATAGCTTGTTCAGTCCTGCAGTACTTTCTAGTGTGAAACAGTTTTGCAGACTCGCCTCCGGGGAGTTATTGCTCGGGTATCTATTTTAAGATCAGTAATCAGAGGAACAAGTCGCTTACCTTCAGTAACACCTTTTCTGGTAGAGACTCTATCTAGCAGCAGATTTCTTACCGATCCACCCATCCTCCCTGCTCTGCGAACAGATTTCTAGTGATGGGGTTGTTACCCTTTCAGGTCCTAGTTTTCCACAACAGAGGTCATTGTTCTTTGTGGCTTCTCACTCCTAGCATGGAAAGTCATGGAAAAAAACTGACATCAGCGCGCTGGTTTGGCACCCATAAAGGTACCTCGCAAGTCACTTTCAGCGCGGACAATGCTAAGCGGAGCTGAGCGACACCACCTACTGACGTGCCTGGTACTGCTGACAAAAAAAATTCTAGATCCAGTCTGACGCTTGAGGATAATTCTAAGGTAAGGAATCTGCAGCTAGATTTACTTTCTACCAGATAAGGCATTACAAAAGGTAAAAAACCTGTTCAACTGAAGGGGCACTTTGCACATTTGGTCCTATGGGATGTCTTGGTCTAATCCATTCTACAAATCCACCACACGGGGAGGTACTGCTTTGGTATTTATTCCCAAATAAGTGTCCATTCGAAGAACAAGTTTCTGGTGGATACTCTAACTGCAGATTCCTCACAACCCTCCCTTCTCCCTGTGCTCTGAAGCAGACTTTTTTCCCCATCTTAAAAATGTTCCATTTAGAGATTTGCACACTTTAAAACTTGACCAGTACGGTCTCCAGGTCTGGTGGCATGGACAGGTATCCAAAAGAAAATGACGTAAATGGGTGGGTGTGGTAGTGACCTATATGGCTCTGATGTCGCTTCTGGGTTAGAATAGAGCTGACACGAAGCCTCATGACTCCACCAACCAGCAAGGGAATTGCTGAAATAAATCTCCGGATCCAGTCAGAATCCTGGTGGTGGTCACGAGGTGAGGAATCTGTGGTTAGAGTATCCACTCGAAAGAGTGTTACTAAAGGTAAGTACATTTTTCTTTGCTCCCAGAGAAGCCCTCTTGTTGGCCATATACTTTTCGCACCTTCGTCTGATCAAGAATATTACGATTGGACTTAATCTCTTTTTTGGAGCTCAAAATCCTCCATCTGAACAATGTTCCAGACTGTATGCAACGATGAGTTCTGCGAGGCTAGATACCTTCTTGCCAAGGGACAGATTTTCAGCTGTGGAGAAGCTCCCAGCAAGATAAAACTGTTACTTTAGTCCAGCCAAGTCTCTCCTTGGGCTGATTGGCTTGGTGGTTGGTCCTGGTTCTTCGGAGGTTTAGAAATCGAAAAAGGTTTGAAGTCCAACTTTTCAGAGATGTTAGGAGAAGTCCATTCACACACAGCCAAGGGTATCACGATGTCAGGAACAGCACTTGGATGTCAAGAAAACAAATGCCACCAGCAGGGTGCAGTCCTGGTTCAGTTACTACCGGTCAACTAGGCAGTTCAAGGAAAATACGTCTTGGAGCTTGTTGTGCACCGTTAGCCACACAGGAGGTTTACTAACTGACCCTTGGGGTTTATATCCTTGTCCTGGGTATAAGTGGGAGCATGTCCAGCCGTCAAGTCTCCTCACAGGTCTCAACCAGAAGGTGTAGTCCTTCTGTCTTCCACACATACAGAAACTGTTCTGTGGAGGGTGCCACATTTATGCTTGGTACCAGATAGTAGGTGGGAGCTCCTCCTAGACCAGTGGGTTAAGTGTTCCCAGTGTCAAACATACCCACTTTTGCAGAAGTTCCCGTTTGTCCTCCTGCACACAATCCATCTTCCTCCAAGATGATGAACCATTCTGCTCTTGTGACAATATCGAGTAAGTCAGGGTTGAGCAGAACCTTAACTCTGCCGTTTGTTTCCATGGTCCCCCATGCTAGGGTTGTACGGGGAGCTGTACCATTTTCTGTTCACATCTGTGCCATTCCGGGGCAGATGCCCATTGGCTTTCTTGTCAAGTCCCCTTTATATCCACGGTTTACACCGGGTGGGTTGTTCTGCCCTCTGCAAGTACTTTTCTTATTATTATACTGTCAATGGTGGGATGTTGAGCCCACAGTCTTGGGACGTATTTTGTTTTCTGGTCCTATGTACGCCTGTTCTTACAGGCTTCTTTCTGCAGGCTAGTTTTCTACTCCAGATCCTGTTCTCTAGTGGGTATTTTGATTGCATTTCTGCGGATGTAGTGCTGCCTTGCTCCCTGTTCAGCAGGGACCATTTTCTGTATGACTTGTAGGCCCTTTTCAGATCTGTTCTAGTACTTGCTATCCCTTATAGGGCCTCTGGTTGTGTGCCTCCGAAATGTAATGGTTGTGTATTCGCCTTGCACCAGCTCCCAATACCATCATCAGAGGGGTTGTCTCTCATCCCCATAGCACCTTTATTTTCTACTAGGTCTCTTTTTTTCCTTAGCAGGAGCAGTGCACCAAGTAACGTACCCGCTGTGGCCTATATTGACGTTTCCACTTTGGTCTTTTATGGGTGCGTTTGCAATTATTTCTCCTCTTGTTATGCATTGCCAGGATGACTTCCTGCCACTGATCCTTCCTTATTAAACTATGCCTAGGCCTGTACCTGTAGCCTCCCTATTTTGTCTCTGCTTCACCCCTAGAAATGGGTTTCCTGCTGTCTCTTTCTGGAATACCTTGTACCCATGGGTATTGTTAATTGTCAATTTTCCTTCTGGAACGTGGTACCTTCGGCATTATGGTTCCACCTCTCGGCGGGACTGGTTTCCTCTCAGTACCAGTACAATCGGCAATGGGGCGAGCGTGAGTTAAGTGTTTTTTTCATTTTTTTATTTTACATTCCCGATCCAGTTGTTTGTCACTTTCACCCCCCATTCCCCGCCCTGCCCTACAGCAGTTACCTGCATGAGCGTGTCTGCATCATCCGTGAGGATCTTGAGACGCCGGGTGAGGGTCTTGAGGCAAGGGGACATCTGCCTCCTTTCACACCCTTTTAGCTAAAGGTTCTCTTTTTTTTTTCATGGGATGTGATACCGATTCTCACATCTAAGTTTGATATGCCACTTCCTCTTTATTTTTGTGACCTCCTTTTCTGGTGGACTTTTTCCTCTCTCCTCCAGCTCTTTCTTGGCAGCTCTGGGTCTTTTCCTCTTTTTACCATGCGGTATTCTGAAGCCTTGGCTATATATGCCTCCTTTCTCCTTGGGAGAATTGTTATGCTGGCCTAATATCTCTGTCTATTGGTTGAAACTGGGTATGTGTCGAGGCCTTCAATGTGTTGGCCTTTATTTTGACTACCTTTGTATAGTCCACGATGTGCTCTTCTTTCACTTCATAGCAGAGTTTCACATCTGTGTTTTCTGGTTATTTTCTGTCAACCATCTGCTGGTCTACTTATCGGTCAGTTGCGTTGTTTTTGTCTTTATTCAACTCTGTAGTCGTCTCAGGTTTGGTCTATCGCCAATGTATGTCATTCTGTTTGCTCTTTTATAGATGCTCCTATTGTATATATATATTCTTCATTCCTACTCTGGTCGATATATCCCCACTGGCTGCAGTTGGCCGTGATTCTTTTCCCCAATGGGAAGGATATGTTTCTAGTGTATTCTGATATAATGTATCTATGTGTATAGGTGTGTGTATATATATATATATATATATTCACTGAAAAAACCATAGGTTTCACACATGTTATAGTTAGCGGAACTTTTACTGATAAAAAACCAATGAAATTCCCCCGTTATAGTTAGTGCAGGCAACTATAACTCACGCGACCGCAATCCTCTGCTGATGCTAATACTGTATTTAGACACTTATTTGCCCATGTCTTCTTCCATAAATTTTTAGCTATACATATATTACAAATATTTTTTTTTCATAAAGACACATATGTCATCAGCAGAAGATTGCGGTCGCGTGAGTTATAGTTGCCTGCACTAACTATAACGGGGGAATTTCATTGGTTTTTTATCAGTAAAATTTCCGCTAACTATAACATGTGTGAAACCTATGGTTTTTTCAGTGAATTTACAAGGTTTTTTAAATGCTAATTCCTAACTATAACGTGTGTGAAACCTATGGTTTTTTCAGTGAATTTGTACGGTTTTTTAAATGCTAAGTTACTTTACGCCATTCGTGGCGTGCGCGCCCACTTAACGCAGTTCGTTCCGTGCACGCACGGTGCGCTTCGCGCTCCGTGCGCGCACAGTGAGCACGCGGTGCGCTTCGCGCACCGCGCGCCCACTTTACGCAGTTAGTGCCGTGCACGCACGGTGGGCACGCGGTGCGCTACGCGCACCGCGTGCCCACGTTACGCTAGATGGGCCATGTACGCACGATGCGCTTCGCGCACCGTGCGCACATGGAGGACATATGATGCACTTCGTTTTGAAAGGTAATATTTAAATTTTTCACACCTCTGATACGCCATGCACAAATGGTGCCCTTCGGGCACCATTTGCACACGGGATGGGGAGAGTGTGGATAATTATTTTTTTTTTAATATGTTTTTACCGTACGCGTACGGTAAGCGTAATCGGCGAAATTAGCGAAAAAATAAAAATTCCGTTTTTGGCCTTGGGGGATCTTTGGGGACTCCCTCAACATGGCTAGGTGTTTTGGAGCTGTCCAAACAGCCCCTTTACATGTTTTTGTGCTTTGTATTTTAATCCACACTCTCAGTGCGAGAGAGAAAATGGCGGCCGCCGCTTCCTGGTTTCGGCCGATTCGAATGTTTACTAAGATCTAAGAGCCAATCAGAATCGCGCTCGCGCACACCACCGTACGTGTACAGTAAGCGTACCGTAAGCGCACCGTAAGCTGGCTCAGATATATATATTGATTTAAAGGCTATTTTCTCAGAATCTACTGAACAGATTTACACCAAACCTACAAAAGGCACTTCCTTGACCTGAGGACTACCTCTCTGCCAAATTTCTAGTAATTCTGTTCAGCCGTTCGGGCTGTAGCTGTGTCTAAAGGTCCTATGGAAAAATGCATGGGAAAAACGCGTTTTGGGACCCCCCTTTTATCTCAGCCCCCGCTTGACGAATCCCCCCGAGACTTTCAGGGTAGGAGCGGAGCGTATCGCCCCACCTATTTTGCGAGGATTCGTCGACCGGCGCCAAAGTTATTCAAAATAGAATGTTGCGGATTTCCTATGGAAACGTGGTCCTAACTATAACTACCTACTGGCGACCGCCAGTAGGTAATATATATATATATATATATATATATATATATATATATATATATACTGAAGACGTCCTGTCCGCCCAATTCTCGACGGTAGAAAACACAGGCATGGACCTCCCAACTCCGAGGAAGAAATTACGGACTCCCACACAGCATTAGTGGGTGAAGCAGTGCAATTTATTAAGCAAAAGATAATATCGGAACAGTGCCCTTCATGACGCGTTTCGCTCCTCCTGGGAGCTTGATCACAATATATCTATCTATCTCCATGCTACTCCAGACTCCATCAAACAGTGAGCACATGCACGCAAAGCCTTTAGAATCACAGCTTCTTTAATGCTGTGGGCCTCTTTCAGCCCAGCTATTCAGAGTGACGCGTTTCCAGGTATACGGATATACTGCAGGTGGGCTTCTCACAGGGCTTACCTATCTGCTCTTGTACCTGCACTTATCTTGGTGTTCTAATTCAACCTTTGCTTGGTCGTTTTCTCTACTTTCTTTTCCTTGCTTCTCTGGGCTTCTTTGTTTCATATCCCCAGAGGTGTACCTTCTCACTCAAAGGATATCCCTCCTTTCATTGTTGTTGCTCTTCTTGCAATGTTTTGGGGCAGAGTTGATTCGTTTTCTCTCCCCTTTTTCCATCGTGATGTATTCTGAGACCCCTCTTCCCTTTTTTTCAAGGTATTTTTCAGGCTGGGGTTGTTCCCATGTTCGACTCTACGACACAGTGCTCTGGCACAGTGGCATGTGCTGTTTTCCTTGAACCTTCAGCCTTGTCCAGTCATGGTTTGGTTACTATGGGGCGCGCTACATAATTGTTTTTGTGCAAGTGTGTTCTCCGACTTTTTCTACTCTCCTCTGCTCTTGGTGTGTTTTCCGCATACTTTTATGGTCCTGCAAACTTCTGCTCCCTACAGGCTTCCAAACTCCTCCTACTGGCGCTTCTTTTTTTCCTTTCCATATTCCCACAACAGCCTGTTCCCTCTCTCTCTTTTCAGGCCGGCTTCTCCTATTTGGGGATTTTTCGAAGGTTCATTTTGCAGACCCTCTAGGGACGGTATTGCTTGGGTATATATTCTAGGGTGAGGAATCTGCAGTTAGATGTCTCTATCAGATGAACAAGTTACTTATCTTTGGTAACGGCTTATCTGGTAGAGACAAGATGTAGCCACAGACACCCATCATCCACGCTCTGAGAACTGCTGGTCCTGCTACCTACAAGATCCCTTTCTTGGCATTCTGATGACTTTCTTTAGGACTTTGTATTTGTTTGACACAAAGATGTCTCTTTCTGGCACACTGATGCTATAGGCAGTTTCTATGTGTGGCTCTGTGTTTTGGCGCGGAAGGTAGTCACAGAAGAAACAGACATCAGCGCCTCAGGGGATAGCTTATATGGTTCAAATCTCTTATTTTTCAGAACAGAAAAATAGCAGTACATGGGCCATTGGCCCACCAGTAGTGATACCAATATGAATACACTCATCAAACCCCAAACTTCCCCATGCCCCCGAGACCATAATACATGAGAGAATAGATGAAAGTGTGGTCTCGTGGATTTTGATGGAGCAAGTCAACCAGGACCCCCTTGTGGAGGGCTATGGGGAGCCTCGGTTAATCGGAGAAGGTGTAAATATGTGGGACAGGTAAGTTCTCATAATTCTGAAGGTAATAAAGCCAGGAAGGGGTGCCATAAATCAGGGAAGGAGGTGCCCTGGGTCGATAAGGAGAGGGTCAGGCACTCCATCCCTAAGATGTAACAAAGTCGATGCAACCATCCCTGGTAGGTCGGAAGCTGTCCCATGCCTCAGTGTGACAGGATGTTCTGCAGGGCTGCCCCTAAAGCCAAACCAATTTGTTGTCCTTGGCGAGATTTGAGTGGGAAGGTGATAGCATTGGGTAATCCCAAAATTATGTAGGCTGGAAAGCAGGGGAGCTGCGTATTGAAAAGTATATACCTGATAGAGACTACTAGCCGCAGATTCCTTCACATAGAATTATCCCCAGGCGTGAGACTGTATCCAGAAACTTTTTTGCCACAGCATCCCTGCGTGCTGGGGGCGGGGCGACATCACGCGACTCCGCCCAGGCGTCGTCCACGTATGTGACGTCAACGAGGTTACATAAGACCCGCCCCGGCGCGCCCACGTCAGTTTTTTCCTTTTCCACGTGCAACGCGGATCTGATTCTTGCTACGGGCCTGTTAGGGCCCCCTTTTTCTTCCATTTTTTAGTGCAACAGTGTGCGAATGCCTTCGGGCTTTAAGACTTGCACATCTTGTGGGCATCTTATGTCGGCGACGGACCCTCACCTCATTTGTATGTGGTGTTTGGGGAAGGATCACGGCACCACAGACTGTACGCAGTGCCAAAAGTTGAAGCTGAAGTCGCTGCGGGAGTGCCGGATGAAACTTCTCTTGGCACGTCTCTCCAGGTCGACGTCCTCCCCTCGGTCTGCTTAGACGGACGGCTTCAGATACGGCCGTGGTCGTCGTCCTCGCCTTTCTCCGATGTCACGTGAGCGTCGCTCCCCGGTGGGTAAGTGTTGCAGTTTGTCCCCGGGGGCTGGTTTCTGGCTTACCGGGGCCGTGGACTCTCCGCGGGTGATGCGGCCCCGCATGTCGTCCTATCCACCGTTTCCCAGTGTTGGGGCGTCGAGAGTCCAAATGGAGACATACGCCGCGGCTTTGCAGACCTAGCTGGCGTCTCCTCCTTCTTCCCCTCCTGGGGCGTCGGCGGATCCCTCGCTCTGCGGCGCCGCCGGTGGCTCCGGCGCCGACTGGTTCGGATCCAGGCTTGGAGGATGTGGTACTGTTGGGGTGCGGCTCCTCTGGGGCACCTCCTTCAGGCCACGACATCTCTGCCTCGCCGCAAATTCCCTCAGGGGTCCCTGTGGTGTGGGGGGAGGTCGCCGGGGCTCGGGTCGCATCCCCGAGCCCCTCTCGGTCCTTTGACGAGGTGGTCCTGTCAGGCTGAGGTGACGCCGCTACAGCGCTGGCAGCAGCTGGACCGTGCGGAGCCACAGGGGTCGGTGGACCCGCCTCGTCCCGCTCCGGGTCGAGGCTGAGGGAAGAGCCCTCATCCCTCTACGGGCCCCTCTCGTCCCTCCCCACAGGTGGCTGCCTCGTCGGAGGGAGAGTCGAAGGTTGAATCATCCATGGCGCCGCCACATGGGTTGCCGAGCGATCTTCGCCTCATTCTGGGCCGCAGCTGTTGGAGGGCTTTGTGCCACTCCCCAGGCCCGTCTCGTTCCCCCGCGCTGGTGGCTGCCTCAGCGGGGGTTGGGTCAGCATCACTCCGGCGCTGCCCCGGGGACGGTGCGGCTCCAGCTCTTCTCTGGTCTCCGGTCCCCGGTGTGGGGTGACTTGGAGGTCCCTTGTCCGGCAGCGCCGGCTGGTGCCGACATCTTACCTCAAGCAGGAGACTCTACGGCTCCGCGCAGGGGTCGTACCGCAGATTCGTCTTCGGACGCTCCTTCTCCGGAGGCAGGCTGTATATTGGTGTCGTCCTCCCCAGAGACTGGTCACCGTGTGGTGTCTTTTTCACCGGCGTCGAAGGGCGGCTCCCCGCCCTTTCTGAGGCAGAGGTGTTCGTCGGAAGAGCAGCAGGTCCCTCATTCTTTGGCTCCTTCTGTCTTCCAGGTCTGGCCCTTGCCCGCTCCGCTTGGCCTCGGGGACGGCCGCCTTAGGTTGCAGCCGTCGACCACGGAGGAGCTGCTTTCTCCACCACGGGGCCCTACGGAGGCGGGTGCGGCCTTCGCTCACGCGGTGTCCACGGCTGTGGGCATTCTGCGCATGGGTGACCCGGTGGCTCACTTTCCGGCAGACCATCTATTGGAGGTCCTCCACCAGGGCTCTAGTGGAAGGGAAATCTTACTTCCCTTTGAAGGTTCGCTCCTTTCTTCCTTGACGGGGGCTTGGAGGCGTCCTGACTCAGGGGACCCGGTGCCTCAGCAGCTTCTGCACCGGCACCTCCTGTTGCCGCGTGACCCGGCGTGTCTTTCCCTTCACCCCTCAGCCGCCAGCCCCATCTTGCGGACTGCTTTTCCCTCCCTGCCGCCACTGTTGACTCTGCCGTCCCGAGAGGCCCGCTGGCTGGACTCTTGGGGACGCAACATGTGCGCCTCGACCAGCGCGGCCCTGCGGGCCCTTAACACCTTGTGTATGCTGGCTAGGGCCTCCTCCTGTTTTTGGGACTCGGCTGAGTCTCTTGGATCTGCAGGAGTCTGGCCTGGTGGACTTATGGCATCATGCATTGGATGGCCGGGATTTTGCGGCGTTTATTCTCCGCTCAGCTCTGGACATCTCAGAGGTGCTGGGCTGGGCCATGGCTTCCACAGTCGCTCTCCGTCGCCATGCTTGGCTTCGGGACGGAGTATTCCCTGAGAATATTCGGGAGCGACTTATCGACCTTCCGTTTGATGGCAGCCTGTTGTTCCATGCCCCGGCCGACACCGCCATCCAAAGGCTCTTGGCAGGGCTCCGTCCTCCTCCTCCGCCTTATCCTCCTCCTCCTCCTCCTCAGTCCGCTCCTCAGTGACTTTTGGCTGTTCTTCTTGCTTCTGGCTTTGACTGCCGGCGCTGTTCTGGCTGACAGGCTGCTCTCCATCTGGTATGGGTTCTCCCTCTTTCCCCTGGTTTCCTTGGGCCCTCTAGGCTTCTTCTTCTTCTTTTTCTTCCGCTTTTCCTGTCTTGGCATTGGGCGGAAGCTATGTTGCCTTGTGGGGGAGTGTGGGTGCTTCGGCCTCTCAGGCCTTGCCCTTGGTTCCTCTGCTGTGAGTGTACGAGCCTCTTCATCCTTTTTTCCCTCCTACATCCCCTTGGGGTCGGTGGGGTCCTGCTTGTGGGGTTCCCTTGGCCTGGCAGGGGCAAGGTTCTACCTGGTCCACAGATCTGGTCCCCTGTGGGGCCCTCTGTTCTGTATGGCATGTGGGGTCCTTTCGCAGACCCTCCTTCCCAGGGGGTATTGCTAGGGTATCTATTCTACGTGAAGGAATCTGCGGCTAGTAGTCTCTATCAGATGTACGAGTTACTTACCTTCGGTAACGATGTATCTGGTAGAGACGATTCTAGCCGCAGATTCCTTCAAGGCCTGCCCTTCCTCGCCTATTCTGCGAGGACCCTTGGGTTGGTCTTCGGTACTCGCCTCCCGGTGGGGGGCTGTGTCTCCTGTGAGTGCCTTCCTTGTTCTTGACGGGTGGCTCCGTCTGGGGGCGGTTCATTCCTCCTTTGGTCCTTTGGAGGATGGGGTTCCGGTGCTCCAGGGCCCTGCTGCTCTGGCTACTCCAGGTTTTAGGGGGATTGCTTTCTATCCCTGTCCTCCTCCCCACCCTTCCTTCCATTGCTATCCTCTGATTAAGGGTCATCTGGCCTTGTCTTGCCCTTGTCCCTTGTGGGTGGTTGCCCTCTAGGTTGGGGTGGCTTGGAGGTTTGTTGTCCCTGTCTGTCTTGGGACTGGTCCCATTCCTTGCTCAGTATGGGGAGGTTTTCCTATGTGTGCCATGACTTTTACGCATGTTCTTGCCTCCGGGGCACAGGGATGGGAGGTTGTCTATGTGCTGGCAGGGTGACTGCGCAGGTTTTTGCTTGTTCTTCTTCTTTCCCTGCCCTTGGGTTCTGCGGTGTTGGCACTACTCTGGTGGTGTTGTTAGTCACCGTTTCTTTCCAATTTTTCTGCTCTTCGCACACTGTTCCCATGCTTCCACAGTTTTTTATCTGGTGGTTCCGCATTGTGGTGCGTAAAAGTTTTCCGAAGAAAACTGATGTGGGCGCGCCGGGGCGGGTCTTATGTGACCTCGCTGATGTCACGTACGCGGACGACGCCTGGGCGGAGTCGCGTGATGTCGGCCCGCCCTCGGTGCGCAGGGATGCTGTGGCAAAAATGTTTCTGGATCCAGTCTCACTCCTGGGGATAATTCTACGTGAAGGAATCTGCAGCTAGATTTGTCTCTACCAGATACATCGTTGCCGAAGGTAAGTAACTCGTACGTCAATGTCATCAAGCAGTTGTGCCCAATAGGATGTAAGTTTTGGGCATTCCCATAGCAAGTGTAGTAAAGTAGCTGGGTGGGGGGGCTGTATTTGCACCAGCAGTCAGACTTGCGAGCAGGGTTGCCTCTATGTAAACAAGTGGGTGTGAGATACAAATAGGTGGCGATCTTCGTAGCTGTTTCAATACTGGCCATATTACGAGCCGAATGCCTAGCACGATAATAAATGCCCCCCACTCCCTCTGCATCAACGAACGGTCCAGTTCCGCCTCCCAACATTTCTGACTTGTGGTTTTGGGCTGAGTAGCAGCAGACTGGAGGAGGCTATAAAATTCAGTAATGCGACATGTATTCGATGTTTTACTGACCAACCATTTTTCGAAAGTGGCAAGAAGGCGCTGCGCCTTAGGGTGAACTGAGGGGTGCACCAATCAATGTCTGATTTGAAGGTAGTGTAGCCGCTCCATTTCAGGCAGGCCATAATCAGATCATAGGCATTCGAAGGGTAAGGGCCCTTCATTGTCAAATAAATGGCTGATGGATCGGCAGTCACTCTTACCCCAGTATTGGAAAGCTAGGGCATGTAATCCCGGATTTCAACCTGTGTTGCTAACAATCAGTCAGAGGAGAGGGAAATGAGGTAAAGCCATCTCGCTCAGCCACTCTGTCCCAAACATCTAAGGAAGTTCTGGTGATAGGAAAAACATGAAGGCTCCTGGGACTTTCAGTTCTGTGGAGGAAAGGAATTTTCCAAAGGTATTGTCCTGCCACCGCTCTATCCATAAAAAGCCAATGCTGTTCGGATTTGTCGCTGCACCATTCCAGAAGAAACGTGAGGTGGGTTGCCTGATAGTAACTTGAAAAGATTTGGGTTACCCAGGTTTCCCTCGTCTGGAGGTCTATAGCTTAACTCCCTCTGCATGCGGGGTCGCCCATCAGTCCACACAAAGCGGTTGAACTCTCCCTGGAGGGTTTGATTCTTTCTGGAGGAGGCTCCACACAGAGCACCTGGAAAAGAAACAGGATCTTGGGTAGGATTGACATCTTTAAAACCACAATGTGACCGGGCCAGGAGAGGCGAAAGGGTCTTGATCTGTTTGAATCTGATTTAACCTGGTGGGTCATATTACTATAGTTGATGGCAGCAGTTGCCTGAGCTGTAGCAGTTAGTTGTATCCCTAAGTAGGGGATAGATGGTATTGCTCATTGTATTGGAGAGCTTATATGGACTCTGTCCACGTCACATCCAGTGGTCGTCAGCGCTACGGAGTCGCTCGATGCCCTCTACCTACGCGCAATGGTACTGCTGTGAAAAATGGCCGGATCCAATCTGGCTCCTGGGGGAGAATTCGAAGGTGAGGAATCTGCGGCTAGCTCCTGTCTCCACCAGATAAGTTGTTACCGAAGGTATGTAACTTGTTCAATTGGCATTGTTCGACATCAAAGGGCATGATGCACAGTCATTAGCTCAGTATGTGCCAAAATTACAAGCATTTATTTGTTTGATGGGGATAAGTTTTATATCTTGGGCCTAAAGCTTGGCGATAATGTTTTGTTTAAAGTCTGTACTCTGGACATTGTTGGTGATTAAGCCGGGTCTGGTGGCTCAGTGGACTAATGCATCCACTGCAGGGGCCTGTGTTTGACCTCATGGTCACAGGTTCAAATCCCGGCAGGTCCACTCAGCCTTTCATCCATTTGAGGTCGATAAAATGAGTACCATTGAGTTGGGTAACAATATACATCTGTTATTTCAGCGCCAAGATACCCCGTTGCTGGGGTGAACGTGCGCTTTACAAATACACCTGTTATGTTATGTTATTACAAGCAAACAGCGGATGCTGCTGCAGGGAGGGCTGCTGCTGTTCTTCGTCCCTCCCTTTCCACTCCTGAGTGGCCTCAGTCTGCTCATCTTTAGTGCATCAGTTCCTAGGCCTGGCTGTCTCCCCCTTAGTACGAGCTGAGCCCTGAAATGTTTGCCATGTAAATCATGCAACAAACCTCACGTAAAATATGATAATTTCCTCCAGATTTCCTAAAGCACCTCCTTTAAACAAAATGAAGCTTTGCCACTAATCCATCATACATTGATACATGTATCTATTTTACATAACTCTATCCATGTACTGTTCAGTATTATCCAGGGTGGGGAGAGAACTGTTTTGCATTTTAGAAGAGTTCTTAATATTGGCATTCTTCAAGCCTGTGGCCTGCAAGCTGCAGATCTCTGCAGCGGATGCATTAACCTTCTGAGCTACCTTGCATGTTTACTAAGGCACAAGCATAATAGTGCATGTGCGTAATTTTTAACTGAGGACCACCAAACATTTTGTTTTTTAGCTCCTAGCCATTTTTGTTTTCTTTACAACACTGCACTGTGCATTTTTTACTCGTTATGTTGTGACTCACCGTAGGAACAACTGGTTTGCACGACTCCTTTCACTCATTTCATTACCAGCCCGTTTAAAACAAAGTACACTGAGGTGCATGGGTGCGTCATGTATTATTTCATTGTACTTTACCTGGGAGGATTAGTGTTTCCAAATGTGTTTTTATATGCAACATATGACTGCTGTACAGTGCATACTGTGAACTGAGTCGCATCCAAATGTCTTATTGAGTAGAATCTGTGGGTGTGTGATTATGATAGAATGTCAATGAGAGCTCTGGATCTGAGGCAGGATGCAGTGCCAGATTATCCCAGTGCCTGTCAATAGGAACTCTAATCTTTACCCTCTCTACAAACCTCAGAGAGTGATGGTCACATATATGCAAAATATTACTGAGGGAAAATGTGTGGAGGAGGTACACAACTTTTAAAATACAACATCACCGAAGGGACACAAAATGCAGTGCTTGAGTGGTTAGGTGGTTTGTGTGTGAGGGGGATGTCGAAGAAGAGGAAATGAAAGGAAGTATGTGCAGGATAGAGTGAAAGAATGGTCCTGAAGAGGAAAGATGACGTGTGAGCTATGCCTATGAAGCATTTTCAGAAATATGTGGGGAGAAAAAGGGTGTGTCAGTGAAACACTACAGAGACAACTGGTGTGCAGATCAGACATTGTCATTTCACATTGTCACAACAAAATCATTTTTACTCATTTAATTGATACAGCAGGAAGGCATTGGTAAAGCCAATAGGTCTTGCTTGTTTTAGGTATAGGTCCATTGTTGTGTTCTGATTGGATGTAGTAACTGAAAACTCCAAAAAGCACGCAAATACTGGTTAGGTTTGCCGCTGTGTAAAGGACAGGATTCTAGTTCACATGTTTTCAGCCATCCCTCTCTAATTCTTAGCTACACTTCTTTGGGTATGCCCCTTTTAGAGATCGCTCAACCAATTTTAGTCCACTTAAAGCTCTGCTGCATATGTGCAGTAGTGTAAGGACTCCTGCTGAGCTGGCACTGCAGGGAATAGTACCTGCATGTAGTCTGTTGCCTCCCCAAAGGCACAGAATCAAAGTGTTGGCACATTTTCTCAACTCCTCCACAAGTGCATGTAGGGTCAGGGAGAGTTTCTAAAACTCACTCTGCATCCTGATGGTGCAAAAGTACATTTATGGTACAACACATACTCTTACGGTGGGATTTCAGTCTCGAGTTTCTAGAGGGAGGTTTCAATGGCTCTTGGGGTTACAATCTGATGCTGCATCGTCAGTGTAATGTCAAAGTTGGGTGCCAGATTTTAGGGTGGTGTTAGTCTGCTGCTCATTTCTTGGTGCCAAGTCTGTCATCCTAATTTTGTAGTGCTTTCGTCCATTGTGCTACATATCAATTGAACTGCAAGTGTTCAAGAAGTCAATTATTTTTATTTAGTCTATCATATTTTTTACATGCCACTTGCTTGCTTTCATGTGGAATGTTCTGATGGATTGTAGCTGTCATCCCTATGAATTGCCTAGCTCGCCCAGCTCTACCACTCATGCTGTATGAATGCCAGGGAAAAACTGTATCACACAATGCAGGTTTATGAACCTGTTTAATGTAATGAATGTTAATAGAGAAACCCATGAGCGCATGACTGTTTGGCCTGAACAGTAGCCCCAGGTAACTATTGCATACATAGTCGGTTTCTTGGTGCACATTCTTGGCTGCAGTGCACAGAGACTATACACTACAGCACACAGATGAAAGAAAATAGGGGGAACATTGCTTGTGACAGTAGATTCTGACAGTTAACAAACAGGACCTTTGTCAAAGAGTCATCCTCCATTGCACCACCAACTTTTGGATCAGACTCTGACCAGAGCCAATCAACTTTTGGTGGTGATGGTAGGGATGAATTTGCTCCTCAATATGATCATTTTTATATGGACCTATAAGCTACTAGTAGGTTTGACACTTCCTTGATACCCCCCTCCCACCCACCCCCCATCACAGGGCTGGTCTCTTTTCCTGACCTTTCCATAGAGTTTGCTTTATTTGCCAGGGTCATTAGAAGAGTGGTCGAAGTCTTAGATCTACAATGTTCTTCCATCAGAGCAAAAACCAACTATTTCACATAGGTGTTACAACTCAGACAATCCTCATTGGAACCTCCATTGCCTTCAACGAGGTCTTAACTGCATGGGCACTTGGATCAAACCCTACTCTTGACCACCCTTAAACAGTTCAAGGTGTCATGACATCACAGACCCACCCTCACTTCCTAACATTTCACCTTACTCCTGAGAGCCTGGTAGTACATACGTCCACTTGCATGGTTAACCCCAGTTCTTTTCCTACTACCACACGTACTCCTGGATGAAGAGTCAAAAAGAATTGAGGCATTAGGGAAGTAGATGTTTTCTACCTCCATCCTCATCCTTTGATCAGTCAGTGCTAGCTGTTTGCTAGGCAGGTACTCCCAGGCATTATGGGACTGTCACTAAAATCTTACCAGCATTTCCAGAAGATCTCATGGTAATTTGTCACTGACCGTTCAAGGTGGCCAGGAGCTGGCCAAGTATGTCATTTGGTCACAAAAGACTGCTTAGGCAGATTGGGTGGTACTAGCCTTTTGCTCTGGTGCCATGCATGGATGAGATCCTCAGGCTTTTGGGTTAACGTTCAGGCATCACTCATGAATGTCGTTTGAGTGGTCTTGCCTCTTTGGCAAGAAGGCTGACTCTGCCCTCAAGCAATTTAAAGAGAGTACAGCTGCTGCACTCTCTCTGTCTTTCCATACCCACAAGGCAGAATCCCCAGCATTCTGATAGATACTTCTAACTGCAGTGGATACTCTCAGGTGCTAGATTGGATCTGGAGGTGTTCTCAGCATTGCTCCTGTATGCCAGCAGGTGGCATAATTTGGCTCTGCATTGCTTTTGACCAACCCATAAGGGATGCTGAAGCCACATATATGTGCCACCCCCTACAAGCTGATGTCAGTTCCTTTGGTTACACACCTTTGGGCACGGATTTGGAGCCACTCCTAAACTTTCTTCTCCTCTTTTGACCAATTTATCTCAAATATCTTTTCGCAGTGTGCAAGGAAACATGTCCCTTCTATAAATTACAGTTTAGGCCTTGCATGGCCTGAACCGAGCAGATGTCTGTTGCATATCCTCACAAGGCATATCTGTGGTGTCTAGGGCTCTCACTCAACTCCAAGTCTTGCGGGGATGAATCCCAAGGTGATCCGTGACTGCAAAGCCAAACTCTACATCGCCGAACACCAACCGGTTCGAGTTGAAGTCTACAACACAGACCTGCTTCAGTTCTTGAGGTAGTTCCCCCAAAAGATCCACCTCGCACTCCAAGACTTCAGGTAAGTTTAAATCGAAGACAAAATATAAAAGACAGCAAAGCATGAATCTGATAGACATTATTTCCTTGTGCTGAAAAAGGCAGAGGCCTTTGACCTATTTTAGCTCTTTACCCACTCAATTTCTTCCTGAAAAAGGACAAGTTCAAGGTGCTCAGGCCCAAGTTCCTTCTCCCCGGATGCAGGAGACTGGATGGTAGCGCTGGACCTGCAAGACACTAATTTTCTTATCCTGCAGTCCTTCAAGCAATTCTTGGCAGTTCAAGAGCATTTTCAGTATTCCATGCTCTCCTTTGGCCTCACCAGTGCCCTTCAGTGCCTTCATAAAAGTGATGGCGGTCGTCGTAGCACACCTTTGGAGGTTAGGTACACCAGTCTTCCCTTCCCTTGACAGTTCAAGGTGGGCTTGCCGCAGTTGATCATGGGCCATCTCTAGATGACAGTGGACCTCCTGCCAGTTTTGGGGTTTTTGGTCAATGTGCTGAAGTCACACTTGGCGTATTTAGAGGCTCCTGTTCATTGGAGCAATTTTGGATACCTTGCAGTTTCAAGCCTTCCCTCTGGTTTAATGCATCCAGGACATTCAGGCTATGATCCTGATGTTTCAGCCTCAGTCCTGGGTCTCAGTGAAAGTGGCTCTGAGTCTTGTTGACCTTTTTTTCCTCCTGCAGCCTACTTGTGGACTAACCCAGATGGCTGTTCAGTGGGATCTGAAATCTCAGTAGGCCCACAACCAGGGAAACCTTTTAGAGTCCATTCAGGTTTAGAGAACAAAATAAATGCAGTGGTGGCTACTTGACTGCAGTTGGACCAGAAACAGAACACTCTCCCTACCCTGCCCAGAGATGATGGTAGTGACCGATGTATCACTGCTAGGTTTGGGAGGCCATCTTGGAGAGGTGGAGATTAGAACACTCTGGTCTCCGATGGAGACCCACCTCCACATCCACTCCTGGAGTTGTAGACTATTCCTTTGGCTTTGAAAGCGTTCCAGCCATCCATCAAGTTGAGGCTGGTAGACTTCCTCACGGACAACACCACTGCCATGCGGTAGTGCAACAAGTGGGTTGGGATCCTGGGCTATGTGCCACGAGACCCTGCTCCTCTGAAGTTGGCTGGATCATCAGGGCATCTCCTTGATTGTACACTCCCTGCAGGATCTTTAAACACCAGGACAGACAAACTCTGCTGATGATGCCTAGTAGAGCATGGATGGAAAGTGTACCTGGAGGGGTTACAGGGCCACTTCCAGCAGTGGGGAGAAATCTGGCTTGATCTCACTGCAACCGCCAAGAATTGTAGTGTCAACATGTTTGTGTGTTTTAGTTCTCCAAGAGCCTCTCTCTTGGCGATACATTCCTCCTAAAGTGGAGCATAGGACTCCTGTATAATTTCCCGCTGCTACCTCTCCTGCCCGGAGTTATGAAGAAGATCACGTATGACTGGGCCCAAGTCATCCTAGTGGCTCCTGATTGGACCAGGAGTGTGGTTCCTGGAACTTCTATGCATGAGCATCTGTCATACATCTGGCTGCCCCTCCACTAGGATTTTTATCGCAGCAGCAAGATAGGGCCTTTTACCCGGGCCAGTGTAAACAGCACCACCATGTGTAGAGAGTGAGCATTAGTGGTTGACTGCATTCGATCTATCTCCCAAAGGAATGGATATCATCCTGACAATCCTCCACACATTTGCCAAGCACTACTGCCTGGACAGTCAGGTCTGCAGGGACAGGCATTTTTCCCGTTCGGTCCACCAGGGCTTTTTAGTCTAGTAAACTGTCTGCAGTTCACACCAGGATGGTATGGCTTGGGTATCCATTCAAAGATAAGAAATCTGCAGCTAGAAATCTATCAAATGAACAAGCTACTTACCTTCGGTAACAAATTATCTGGTAGAGACAATATCTAACTGCAGATTCCTTACAGACGCACCCATGCCTCCCTGCTCTGCCGACACATTTTTGGAGCTAGGGTTCATCCCCTTTTCAGGGCCTTAGTTTGAATGCACACTGGTCAGTCTAATTCCTGGCCCTGCTTTCTGGTGTGGAAAGTCGTGAAAAGGAATGGACGTCCGCCCGCCTGGGTGGCGCCTATATAGGTGACCGCAACATCATATCCAGCACTGCCACTCGGAGCCGAATAGAGCCACCTGACGACACGCAGGGGTACTTCTCATGCAAAAGTTTCCGTATCCAGTCTGTTAGACTTGGGGGTCTCTGGTTGGCGCAAGGTTGTCCTTGTGTCAAGTAGGAACCCTCGCCTCTATGTCAGGGCGCAGGATAACCCCTTGTGAATGACCCTTGCTCACCCTCTAGGTGCGTGGCGCGAGCAGCCAAGGCGATTCCTCAGGCGTTGTTGGTTAAGCACTTACAATCACACACACAGTAAATACATCAATCCCCCCAGAAACGGACACCAGACTTGGATATGTAGAAAAATACGCTTCTTTATGTAAAAATAGGTATATATATATCTCAGCAGACTTATCACAAGACCAATAACGTTTTCGCTATGCCACCAGGTTATAAAGCAGGCAAATGTTCTTTGTTTGTAGTTTCAAATGGATACTTTGTAGTCTCTCGCAAATGTTCCTTGTGGTTCCAGTACTTACAGAGATCGGCTCCTGCGAACGGGGAAATAAGGCGTTGCGGGCCCCGAGCCCGATACTGGAATTCTTAAGAACGTGTAGTTGCTTTTGGGAGTCGGCACGGGAGGGTGCGACTCAGCAGTGATGGGGCACCTTTGGATCCTCTTGAGCAGGTGCGTGTAGTCAGGCAGGCGCGGCCCACGACCCTCAGCACGGCAGTGCGGGGGTCTCCTCAGCGGGGGCGGCGCGGCATGATCTCAGGGCGAGATTGCGAAGCGGGGTCACAGGGCACGGTCCGTGCAGCTGGGGGCCCGGCGGGGATCACGATCGTCGGACAAGAATTCCGGCGGGAGGGGTGATAGCGCTTCAGCGCGCTCCAATAGCAGGCGGTGGCAGAGGTGCCGGCGGCCTAGCCCGGCTTAGAGAGCGACTCCGGTCGGAGCGAGGCTCTCAAGGGGGGCAAAGGCAGGCAGGCTCCCGAGTGTCACAGCCCTAGGAGTGGCGGTGAAGGTCGCAGTCTTCCTCAAGCGGGATACACACACGGCTCGAGTTTCAGGACGAGCAAAGGCACAAAGAACCCACTGGTCCTGGGGTTCAGTTCAGGGGGCAAGCTCAGATCAAGCCCTTGGAGAATGTTTAAAGCACAAAGCAGCAAAGTCTTTTCAGTAAGTCTCTTCCTCTCCTTTCTCAGCAAGGCAAGCAGCAGGCCAGCTCCTCCAGCGTCTTCTTCTCCTTCTAGTCGGGCAGAGGTTCTTTGTGGTAAAACAGGATTCTGATTTCTTAGGAGCCAGGCTCCTACTTTTATACCGTGATTCTTTTGTTCCTTAGCGCCAGGGGGCCTGGGCCTGGCCCAGTCCAGTTCTGGAGCACTTTGTTATGGTGACTCTGCTCTTTCCTTTCAGCAGCAGGGCAGAGACATCAGCCGCTCCACAGGGGGCGGAGCCGGCTTTGTGGTGGCAGAGCACAGGTCTATTCAAGAGTCAAGGTGTACTCCTCCCACCCATCCTGGTGTAATCTGGTGTAATACCCACCACCTGGCAGCCAACCTATCTCTGGGGATTCCCCAACCCTGCTCCTTACTGTTGCTAGGCAGAACACACACACACACACAGCAGAGGCGGTCTGAAATGGCCAGGTCAGTAAATACTAACTTTCTAAAAGTAGTATTTACAAACCCAGGATATTAAAATAAACTTGACTACAAGAAGTATTTTATTATTCTGAGTTCAGGCATACTAAACTTGACATTCTACCATGCTCTATGAGTCCACTGGGGTCACAGCGTGTAGTGACTCCAGCAGCCCATTCTGGCCTATGGAGAGCAGGTAGCCTTCAATAGTGAAAAACGAAAATGGCTGTAATTCACTACTAAGACATGCCACACACATCAGGGCATGTCCTACCTTATGCCTACAATGCACCCTGCCCTTGGGCCTACTAGAGGGGTGGCTAATATGTAGGTAAGGGAAGGTTTAGGGACTGGCAAGTGGGGGCACTTGCGCAGTCAGCGCGACAGTCCCAGACCGCACGCAGGGTCTGCGGTGGCAGACCCTAGACACATTTTACAGGGCTGCTTTCTGTGGGTGTCGCAACCAGCGCTGCAAGCCCACCAGCAGCATTGGCATTCACAAGCCCTGGCACCCCTGGTGCACTTTACTGGGGACTGACAGTAAATCCAATAAACCAATCATGAATATCAATTACAGGTACACTTTACCTAGGGAGCACTTGCACTGCGGCACGGATTAGCCGTGGCGCAGTGCCCTGAGCGGACAACACCAGCAAAACATCGAGGCACACCATCAAAAAAGTGGAAGGGAAACTCACGCCAAGGTGCCAGGTCTAACATGTGTCCCCTCCAGCTGAAATGTGGGGAGAACTACCCTTGCCCAGGGGGATCCTCGTCACTAAGGCGGAAATACCTGGACAGACCGTCAGCGTTGGCGTGATCTGTACCAGGACGGTGTTCCACCGTAAAGTCCATACCCTGTAGGGAGATGGACCACCTCAACAGCTTCGGGTTCTCACCCCTCATTTGCATCAACCATCTGAGGGGCCTGTGGTCCATCTGAACCCGGAAGTGAGACCCAAACAAGTAGGGTCTTAGCTTCTTCAGCGCCCAGACCACAGCAAATGCTTCTCGCTCAATTGCACTCCACCTACTTTCCCGTGGAAGTAACCTCCTACTGATGAAGGCTACGGGTTGGTCCCAGCCCTCCTCAGTCATCTGTGAGAGAACAGCCCCTACACCATGCTCTGAAGCGTCTGTCTGCACTAGGAATTCCTTGGAGAAGTCAGGGGCCAAGAGCACGGGCGCCGTGCACATGGCAGTCTTCAGGGTGTCGAAAGCTTTCTGACAGGTGTCAGTCCAGATCACGTTCCTGGGCTGCTTCTTGGAAGTCAGCTATGTCAAGGGGGCAACAATCATTCCATAGCCCTTGACAAACCTCCTGTAGTACCCAGTGAGCCCCAGGAAGGCCCTCACTGCGGTCTGCGTCTTGGGGGGTTCCCAAGCCAGGATGGTCTCAATTTTGGGTTGCAAGGGTGCCACCTTGCCACTCCCCACTTGGTGTCCCAAGTACACCACGGAACCCTGCCCGATCTGGCATTTGCTCGCCTTGATCGTGAGGCCTGCTCGGTGCAGAGCCATCAACACTTCCCAGAGGTGGCGCAGGTGTTCGGGCCAGGTGGCACTGAACACTGCGATGTCATCCAGGTAGGCGGCACTGAACGCATCCAGCCCAACCAGTACCTGGTTGACCAACCTCTGAAAGGTGGCAGGGGCATTCTTCATTCCAAATGGCATGACTCGGAACTGGAAGTGCCCATCTGGTGTAGAGAATGCTGACCTCTCTTTGGCCCCATCGGTCAAGGCGATCTGCCAGTACCCAGACGTTAAATCAAACGTGCTGAGGAACCGGGCAGCCCCCAGCCGATCAATGAGCTCATCAGCTCTGGGGATGGGGTGCGCGTCAGTCTTAGTTACTGAATTGAGTCCTCTGTAGTCCACACAGAACCGGAGTTCAGGTGTGGCTCCCGGCGCAGCAGCTTTGGGGACCAAGACCACGGGGCTGGACCAAGGACTGCTGGAGGACTCAACCACCCCTAGCGCAAGCATTTTGGAGACCTCCTTCTTGATGCAAGCTCTGACCCTGTCAGTTACCCTGTAAGCCTTGTGCTTCACAGGTAAGCTGTCTCCTGTGTCCACATCATGGACGCACCAATCTGTGACACCAGGAACCAGGGAGAACCTATCTGAAAACTGCCCCAGCAAGTGGCGGCAATCTTCCTGTTGTTCGGGCGTCAGGGTGGGTGAGAGGTTAACTCCATCCACTGACCCATCTTTCTCGGAGGCTACTAAGAGGTCAGGAAGAGGCTCGGTCTCCTCTTCCATTCCATCATCAGTGGCCAGCAGCATGCCCACTTCGGTCCTCTCTAAGTGGGGCTTAAGGCGGTTAACATGTAGGACCCTCAAAGGGTTCCTGGGAGACTGCATGTCCACCAAGTAGGTGATAGGACTTTTGCGCTCCACAACCTCAAATGGACCTGTCCACTTATCCTGAAGTGCACAAGGCTCCACTGGGGCCAAGACCCACACCTTTTGTCCAGGTTGAAGCTCTACCAGAGTGGCATTCCGGTCGTACCACCGCTTCATCTCCTCCTGGCTGGCTTCCAGATTTGCCTCAGCAAGTTGCCTGAAACGCCTAGTCTGGTTTCGGAAGGCCAGCATGTAACTGTATACATTCTGGGGAGGTTTCCTGGGAGATTGCTCCCAGCCTTCCTTTACCAAACTCAGAGGTCCTCTTACCGGGTGACCATACAGAAGCTCAAAGGGGCTGAACCCTAGAGACTTCTGTGGCACCTCTCGGTAAGCGAAGAGCAGGCATGGCAAGAGGACGTCCCACTTACGCCTCATTGGACCGTCTAGGCCCATGATCATGCCTTTGAGGGTTCGGTTGAATCTCTCAACCAACCCATTTCCTTGGGGGTGGTAAGGAGTGGTGAACTTGTAAGTTACCCCACACTCCTTCCACAGGGATTTCATATATGTGGATATGAAATTGGTCCCCCTGTCGCTCACCACCTCTAGAGGGAATCCCACTCGGGAGAAAATTCCCATCAGTGCCCGTCCCACCACGGGGGCCGTCACTGTCCTCAGAGGGATGGCTTCAGGGTACCGGGTGGCATGGTCCACCAAGACCAGGATGAACCTGTTGCCCAGGGCTGTCTTGGGGTCCAGAGGCCCAACAATATCAATACCCACTCGTTGGAATGGCGTACTGACCACAGGGAAAGGTTGCAGAGGAGCCTTGTGCTTCCCTCCGCTCTTACCACTTGCCTGGCAAGTCTGACAGGTTCTGCAGTAGGAATCTGAATTCTTGTGCATTTGGGGCCAGTAAAAGTGGGTGACAAGCCTGTCATGGGTCTTGTCCATCCCCAAATGCCCTGCTAAAGGCACATCATGAGCCAGCCCCAGTAGGAAGGTTCTGAACTTCTGGGGTACCACCAGCACACGGGCTGACCCAGGTTCAGCAGCCTTAGGCTCGGAATACAGGAGGTCACTCTCCCAGTACACGTAGTGTGTTTTGGCCTGAACACCATTGGCCTGGTCTGCAGCCTGCTGCCGCATACCCACGAGAGAAGGGCATTCTTTCTGCTCCCTGCAGAATTCCTCCCTGGAGGGACCTCCTTCTTGCTGCCAATGGGTCAGCTCAGGCAGGTCTCCCAGTTCGGCAATCTGTTCCCCGGTAGGCTCCAGGGCATCCCCCTCAGGGTCTGCTTCCTCCTGGGCCGTGGGAACTTCGGGGGCCGGTTTCCCGCGCCTCCTGCACCTTCTCCCTAAGGCCGGTTCCTGGACCTCTCCCTCAGGCTCCAGGACCCTCTCAACACCCCTACTGGCTGCCATGGACCGGGTGGTCACGCACGCCCAGTCGGGTAGACCCACCATCCTCAGATGCGTGGTCTTCTCCACCTTTTCCCAAGGGGAGCTCTCCAGGTCGTTCCCTAGCAGACAGTCTACAGGCATGTCAGTTCTCACAGCGACTTGTAGAGTACCAGAGACCTCCCCCCACTCAAAGGGAACTTGAGCCATTGGACAACGACTCTCTATGTTGTCAGCATTGACAACCCTACAGTAGGCATTGGGTACAATCTGCTCTTGAGACACCAGGTGTTGCCTCACCGAGGTCACGCTGGCTCCTGTATCTCTAAGAGCCTCCACCTTCTTCCCATTGATGGTTCCTACTTGCCCATATTTCTTAGTGTTAGAGGGTAAGTAGGTTTCAGGGACCATCTCACTGTCTCCTAGCGAGACTAGGGTCATATGCGCAGGACCCCCACCCCCCTGGACTGCTACCTCCTCCCCAAAATTAACATGAGCTACTTGCCGGGGTGGAGCACCAGTGGGTGCTGTCTTACCAAACAGGCGACACTTAGGATCAGAGGCAATGTGACCCGGTTCACCACATCTATAACAATTGAAGGGCCCCTTTGGAACAGGCCTACCTGTCGGGGCCCCGTTCTGCTGCTGGGGTGGGGGAGGCTGAGAGCCCTTCTGCTGGTTCCCTTGGGAATTACCTTGGGGGCCTTTTTGGAACCCTCTCTGTTTACCCCTGTCCCCCCCACTCTTCTGCTGGGGACCCTACCCACCTTTGGCGGAGTCTCCCACTTGACCCTTGTGGACCCTGGTGCTGAGCCAGCGGTCCGCCTCCTCAGCGAGCTTCCTCTGGTTGGACAGCTTGCTATCAATCAGGTGCTGGCATAGCTCAGGAAAACATTGACTGGACAAGTGCTCCCATGCAATTAAATCAAGCAACCCTTGATAATCACTCACCTTGCTACCCTTCACCCAACCATCCAGTGCTCTGCAGAAAAAAGTGACATACTCCACATACTTACTCTCAGGGATCTTCTTAGTCTCCCTGAACCTCTGTCTATATAGCTCAGGAGTTAACCCATACCTGGTCATTAAAGCTTCCTTCATATGGGGGTATGAGGCTTGGAGATCTAAGGGTAAATCTAACAGTGTGTCACGCCCTTCAGCAAGGAACCTTCCCCACAACCCCGCTCCCCAGTCTTTCTCAGGGACCCGGTGTGAAGACATGGCCACCTCATAGGCTCTAAACCACTGCCCTATGTCATCCTTTCTAAAATACTCCTTTACTACATCTTTGGGGATGTACACCTTGGACTCTACCTGCACCGGCGGAGTGCTGCCACCAGAAGGAGCGGTGTCCAAACTTTTCGCCTTCAGCTCCAACTCCTTCAATTTGATATCATGATCCATTTGGCGTTGTTGTGCCTCCAAGGCCAACTTCTGCTTTTCCATTTCCATTTGTCCTGCCAACTTTGCCATCTCCATTGCATGCGCCCGGTCTGCTGCCCTGTCTGCCAGCTCCTCTGTCGACAGGACTCTGCTGGGCTCCCCAAGGTTGTCGGGTGGAACGATGTCCCCCGCATTCTGTGGGTCTCTTGACTCCTTCCAGGCTCTCAACGCCTTGGTGTACTGGACCTTCCTCTTGAATCCAGCATGGGGAACCCGGAGTTTTACACTGTAGCCTTTCAATTGCTCTACTGTGCATCCCTCCAGTCCCTCCCAATCCACCTCATCTATTCCAGAAATCACAGAGAGTGCTCTTCCAGCAGGGAGTGAGCCAGGCATGGCTGTCGCAATGGTCGATGTCTCAACAGTTCAAACAATGAAAACCTGTGGCTGCGTTATTTGGTCTGCTCTCACTATCTGGTGATTAATAATTCACTGTATGCAAATTACAAATGCAAATCCGAAATCCCAGCCGCTGCCAACAATGTTAGACTTGGGGGTCTCTGGTTGGCGCAAGGTTGTCCTTGTGTCAAGCAGGAACCCTCGCCTCTATGTCAGGGCGCAGGATAACCCCTTGTGAATGACCCTTGCTCACCCTCTAGGTGCGTGGCGTGAGCAGCCAAGGCGATTCCTCAGGCGTTGTTGGTTAAGCACTTACAATCACACACACAGTAAATACATCAATCCCCCCAGAAACGGACACCAGACTTGGATATGTAGAAAAATACGCTTCTTTATGTAAAAATAGGTATATATATCTCAGCAGACTTATCACAAGACCAATAACGTTTTCGCTATGCCACCAGGTTGTAAAGCAGGCAAATGTTCTTTGTTTGTAGTTTCAAATGGATACTTTGTAGTCTCTCGCAAATGTTCCTTGTGGTTCCAGTACTTACAGAGATCGGCTCCTGCGAACGGGGAAATAAGGCGTTGCGGGCCCGCCCCCGAGCCCGATACTGGAATTCTTAAGAACGTGTAGTTGCTTTTGGGAGTCGGCACGGGAGGGTGCGACTCAGCAGTGATGGGGCACCTTTGGATCCTCTTGAGCAGGTGCGTGTAGTCAGGCAGGCGCGGCCCACGACCCTCAGCACGGCAGTGCGGGGGTCTCCTCAGCGGGGGCAGCGCGGCCTGATCTCAGGGCGAGATCGCGAAGCGGGGTCACAGGGCACGGTCCGTGCAGCTGGGGGCCCGGCGGGGATCACGATCGTCGGACAAGAATTCCGGCGGGAGGGGTGATAGCGCTTCAGCGCGCTCCAATAGCAGGCGGTGGCAGAGGTGCCGGCGGCCTAGCCCGGGGTAGAGAGCGACTCCGGTCGGAGCGAGGCTCTCAAGGGGGGCAAAGGCAGGCAGGCTCCCGAGTGTCACAGCCCTAGGAGGGGCGGTGAGGGTCGCAGTCTTCCTCAAGCGGGATACACACACGGCTCGAGTTTCAGGACGAGCAAAGGCACAAAGAACCCACTGGTCCTGAAGTTCAGTTCAGGGGGCAAGCTCAGATCAAGCCCTTGGAGAATGTTTAAAGCACAAAGCAGCAAAGTCTTTTCAGTAAGTCTCTTCCTCTCCTTTCTCAGCAAGGCAAGCAGCAGGCCAGCTCCTCCAGCGTCTTCTTCTCCTTCTAGTCGGGCAGAGGTTCTTTGTGGTAAAACAGGATTCTGATTTCTTAGGAGCCAGGCTCCTACTTTTATACCGTGATTCTTTTGTTCCTTAGCGCCAGGGGGCCTGGGCCTGGCCCAGTCCAGTTCTGGAGCACTTTGTTATGGTGACTCTGCTCTTTCCTTTCAGCAGCAGGGCAGAGACATCAGCCGCTCCACAGGGGGCGGAGCCGGCTTTGTGGTGGCAGAGCACAGGTCTATTCAAGAGTCAAGGTGTACTCCTCCCACCCATCCTGGT
This sequence comes from Triturus cristatus, assembly GCF_964204655.1. Taxonomy (NCBI): domain Eukaryota; kingdom Metazoa; phylum Chordata; class Amphibia; order Caudata; family Salamandridae; genus Triturus; species Triturus cristatus. The sequence goes on from NC_140593.1 coordinate 501,704,800, forward strand.
GTAATCTGGTGTAATACCCACCACCTGGCAGCCAACCTGTCTCTGGGGATTCCCCAACCCTGCTCCTTACTGTTGCTAGGCAGAACACACACACACAGCAGAGGCGGACTGAAATGGCCAGGTCAGTAAATACTAACTTTCTAAAAGTAGTATTTACAAACCCAGGATATTAAAATAAACTTGACTACAAGAAGTATTTTATTATTCTGAGTTCAGGCATACTAAACTTGACATTCTACCATGCTCTATGAGTCCACTGGGGTCACAGCGTGTAGTGACTCCAGCAGCCCATTCTGGCCTATGGAGAGCAGGTAGCCTTCAATAGTGAAAAACGAAAATGGCTGTAATTCACTACTAAGACATGCCACACACATCAGGGCATGTCCTACCTTATGCCTACAATGCACCCTGCCCTTGGGCCTACCAGAGGGGTGGCTAATATGTAGGTAAGGGAAGGTTTAGGGACTGGCAAGTGGGGGCACTTGCGCAGTCAGCGCGACAGTCCCAGACCGCACGCAGGGTCTGCGGTGGCAGACCCTAGACACATTTTACAGGGCTGCTTTCTGTGGGTGTCGCAACCAGCGCTGCAAGCCCACCAGCAGCATTGGCATTCACAAGCCCTGGCACCCCTGGTGCACTTTACTGGGGACTGACAGTAAATCCAATAAACCAATCATGAATATCAATTACAGGTACACTTTACCTAGGGAGCACTTGCACTGCGGCACGGATTAGCCGTGGCGCAGTGCCCTGAGCGGACAACACCAGCAAAACATCGAGGCACACCATCAAAAAAGTGGAAGGGAAACTCACGCCAAGGTGCCAGGTCTAACACAGTCTGACACCTGGCAAATTCAAAGGTAAGTAATCTGCAGCTAGATATTGTCTCTACCAGATGCGTTACCAAAGGTAAGTAACTTATTCAGCATGGACCTCTTGCAGATCAAACTGTTGGATGGGTTACTATGTGTTTTGTTTATGGGCCAGAAAAGACTTGCAGTGGGCACTGTTAAAGGTTACTTGTCTGCCCTTTCAGCCTTTTTTTTGTTACCTAGCCAGCTGTCCTTGTTCAAATCACCTATTGTGATGCGCTTCCTCAAAGGTTTGGGCTACATGTTTCCCGTCAAAGCCTTGCATGATTTCAAAGCGAGACTTTAATTTGGTCCTTACTTTTCATAAGTGTACTCCGTTTGGGTTGTTGCACAGCTGTCCCTGTGTCTCCTCACCCTGAGGACCATTTTTCTGCATTTAATTGAAATAAAAGAAGAGCCTTTTGCAAGCATCTATTAGTAGGCATTTTGCTTCAATCTGTATCTCTGTCACTTGATATAAGTTCCAACGTTTTTGCAATAGGTTTTATGAACTAACCCAGGTAAATGCTATACTTGTTATTCTTAGTCAATAGGTATCAAGCAACTCGCTCTGTCCTTTTCAAAGCAATTGGGTTCTCCCCGACAGAATCACTTTTATGTAGGCCAGTTGATCGCACTTCTGATGTTCTTTGTTCCACATCACCCTTCAAAAGAGGAAGAGAACTCCATCCTTTGTACCCAAGGAGCACTGTCTTTTACTTTGATTGCTCCAAACACCATCGGGTGAATGATCAGGTCTTTGTGAGTTTCTCTTGGGTGGATGGTCCTCGGCATCTGCTGCCTGATGGCTGGGTAGCAGCCTCCTGAGGGATTGCTGACTTACCGCTTGGTGGGAGCAATTTCTTTGGTATCAGTTCTAAAGGTGAGGAATCTGCGGGTAGATGTATCCATCAGTAGAACAAGTTACCTTCTGTAGCACGCTCTCTGGTGGGTATGCCATCTAAGTGAAGATTCCTCACTGTCCTCTCACTTATCTGTTGTTTGGATGGGACACTTTTACATCTAAAAAGGTCCCAATTTGGAGATCTACACACTGGTATGAAAAGTTGGTCTTTAGGCTCTGTGTAACATTTTCTAGAAAGAAACGGACAACAGCGTGCTTGGGGCGTGCCTATTTGTGGTTCCAGCTGTCCTTTCAGGTTGACAGGAACCCGCATGACACCACCTACTGGCATGCAGGGGCTGTGATGAAACATCTTCTGGTTCCAGCTTGGCACCTGTGGATATTCTAAAGGTTAGGACTCTGTATTTAGATAGAGTATCCACCAAATTGAGTGTTACCGAAGGTGAGTAATTTGTTCTTTTGGGATCGTTTTGCCATCGTAAAGGCACTTTCCATTTTTCTTATTTGTTCCTTTTCCTCCTTGGAAAAAGGACCTCGGATACTGCAGAATTTCGTTGGCTTACTGAGACCACTGTAGCCTTTTCTTTGAAGCTTGGCATGTTTTTGAAATGTTTCTTTCTTTTAACTCATTTTCATTCAGATTCTGTGATCAAAGCGCAGTGTGAAACTAGTCAGGTCTGCGCATGAGGCTGACTGGGCATCAAGAGCATGGCGGACGCATCTTAGTGGTGCTCTGTCAAATGTCCCCGTAATTTGTAATAATTATACTACACTGCTGAGCGTTTGCGGCCAGAAACAACAAGCGAAGTGCCAGTAACACCCCCTGAGGACCGTGGACATTGTTGGGGGTCTGGAGAACAAGCTATCTGAGCCACCTCGATGTGCGGGCATCCGACGCTGACTCTACGGCCTCAAACTGCCGGCTAGGCTTACTGATTCCAGACCCGGACAGCAGAGCGCGTTGGGTCCGCGCTGCAGAGCACTATGGGACAGCGCGGGGACGTTCTGGTCCCGAGTCATGTACTAACCTGGACAGACTGACCAGTATACTCGGGGGCTGTGGCGTAAATACGTGGCTCGTCGCAAAATGGGGGATGAGCCGTGGCCGTGATTGTCTGCTTGGGACGGCTTGACATGGCTACAATCTTCTGTTTTCTGCCTATGTGCCACACCCACAGGAGCACAAAATGGGATAATGTGTTGCCTGGCTGATTCCTGGACCTGGGGGATGACGAGGAGCCTGTACCGGGAGTGACTGTGAGAAGTGCGTGCTTTGGTCGCACATTGGGAGATAAGGGGGGGTGGCAAGCCGACACAAGACCAACTTATTGTGTGTGAAAAAGGCCGCTTTATTGAAACAGGTGCATATCACAATTTCATCCCTTGGACACTGCCTTACAAAACTAAAACCTCACTATACAAGAATTTCTTGACCCCTTGTTCCTCCCCCCACCCCTACGACCCCCACATCAGATCCCCCACCCCACAAAATACAACATAACATTCCATAACCATAATATAACCCGATCCTACACAATCTAGCCTTTCCAAATCCTAACCTCCCCATACCCTATTCCCTACCTGCCTTTGTGCTACTGTAACTAACCAACCTCTAATCTAAACTTATCCTACCTGGTTACCCTTTCCCTGCTCACAAACTACCAATATATAACAAAAAACTACAGCCAATCCCGGCCAACTGTCAACCACCCCGCCACCCAGAAAAAGGCGGGAGTGTAGGCGGATACGCCGCCTCCCCCTTTTTCTGCCCCCCCAACAGTCCCCCTCCTCTCTCAATGCCGGTATACGCCCAACAACCGAGCCAACACCTCCCTCAATTCCAAAAGATACAAATCCATACCGAGCCGGGGACAAGTGAACCCCATCATCTCTGTAAAAATCTGGCTTGTCATACCGAATATCCTAATGCGCAATCCTGCAAATCCCCGACTGCCGACAAAATCTCACCATTTCAGTGTTCAACTTACGCCTGGCCTTGTCCACCGCCCCAGGATTGACCGCCCCTCTCCAAACCCTACGGGGAACAAACTCAGTCCATACAATGGAACACCCTGCCCACCGAGCTTTAATCAAAGACAAGTCCCTTTTCATGGAACGCATAAGTGCCAAGCCCATCTCCCTGACCATGTCGTTCTCCCCTAAGTGTAATACCAACACATCCGGGCACCTACCAGCCACCAAAAGCCCGTTGAGAACCTGTAATAGCTCGTTCCACCGCATACCGCCCCTACCCCGCCAACCAACCGAGAATAATTCTTTATTAAACCCCAAACTTTCCACAAAGTAGCTTGAGCGGGCCTGGAATTGCGCCAGTTTCACAAAAGAATGGCCAACAATCCAGATGGACATCTCCCTGGCGAGGGGACCCATAACCGAACCTGCAACAAGAAACAAGAATGAACAACAGGAAACACATTTTTTTTTTTTTTTAACAAGAGAGCTATAACCCCCCAGAAACGCTGCGCACTTAACGCTGATAGCAATCCGAAGACCACCTGCCCAACCTCATAATATCCCCTCGCTCCCAGTCTCTAGAGTGAGCCTCTGAAGCTGCCTCAATCCGAAAAGAATGCGTCCCAAAATCCTTCCCGTCGATCCCCAGCCTTCCCAGCGCTTTCTGCAGTGCCACTAAAAGCTGTGAAGCCTTGACACACCGCCTGTCCCCATGAACAAAGACTAAACCTCCCAAAATCCCCGAAAAAGACCTCCACCGCAAACCCCACTGAAAAGGACAAACTTGCGACGTGAGCCTCATTGGCAAAGATACCCATTTTCCCCTGCCCCTCTGATCCGTTTTCGCCTTCCTCAGCCATATGTGGACCTCATCTGCACTAAAGGAAACCTCCCTCCAAGACAAACCCTGCTCCCACTTGGACCCCAACAACTCTGAGACCCGAAAGGCCCCGAAAAACATCCAGGACATTACCGTGGAGAAAAGAGTCGCTTCCCCTACATCAAAACACAACCCAGGCAACACCCCCAGCACCCCTTTCAACAGTTCCCATGACAAAGGCTTCTGCACCCGGGTAGCGCACCCATATTCCTGCGCCCAACCCTCCAAAATACGTGCCCCAAGTTCCCCCGCGGAGGGGGCATAGCCCCACAACAATTTCCCGACGAAAGCAATTCCCGCTAGCTTGCCCACAATCGTGACTTTAGTAAGACCCCTCTCCACCATGTCCAAAATAAACTGGATAACATCCTCCTGTCTAGCCGCCAAAGAGACCCGCCGCCATGCCCCGGAACGTAAAAAGTCCTCCCATGCCGCCCGATACGCTGTCCTCGTGGAGTGGGCTAAGGAGCCTAGAACCAGTTGCAACATCCTGTGTTGCCTACGTACCACAGCTGGTGCGGCATTCTGGTCAGGGTCCTGTCCGCGTCCTTGGCGAGCCTACGGAATCTCCCCCACTGTGAACGAGGCAAAGCATCCGCAATGTCATTGTCCACACCTGGCACATGCACCGCGCGAAAAGCAATATCATGCTTCAAGCACCCCAACACGAAGACCCTCAACAATTTCAGAACCTGTTCATCTCTGGCAGACTGTCGATTGACAATGTGCACCTCTGCCATATTGTCAATCCTGAAAGTGACCTCCTTGTGCGCCAAAAGAGCCCCCCCAAAGTGTGATTGCCACCACCAAACTCCAAAAAGGCAATGCTCCTGCCACCTTCCAACCACTCCTCCGGCCAATGTTCGGCACACCACCTCCCTTGCCAGTAAAGACCAAAACCAGTAATCCCTGCCACGTCCGAAAAAAATCTGTACGTCCCACACCATGTCCGCCTCCCTCATCAAAGGTATCCCATTGAAATGTTGCAAGAAAAACTGCCACATCCTCAAGTCCTCCCGCACCCAAGCTGACAGACGTACATGATAATGTGGAGGCCTCTGTCCCTCCAATGCCCTACACAGTCGCCTACAAAACGTCCTCCCTACTCTGACCACCCGACAGGCGAAATTGAGATGACCCAGCAGAACTTGGATGTCTTTAACCGTAACCTTTGATTTTGCCAACATGATTTCCAGCAACCCCAACATTTGCTGCTTTTTGTCTGCAGGAAGACGTGCCTCCACCGTGAATCTAACTCAATTCCTAAAAAGGCAAGGGCCGTGCTGGGTCCCATAGTTTTCTCTGGTGCCAATGGCACGCCCAGTTCCCTCATGATCTCATTGAAACTGTACAGAGCCCTCTGGCAGTCCGTGGAGCCTGAGGTGCCCACAAAAAAGAAGTCATCCAGGTAGTGCGTAACTCCTTGGTGACCTGTCCGTTCCATAAACAACCATTGTAGGAACGTCCTGAAACATTCAAAAAGCGCGCATGACATAGAGCAGTCCATCGGCAAAGCTTTGTCCATGTACCAGTGACCGCCAAATTGGATGCCCAAAAGATCCCAGTCATCAGGGAGAACTGGAAGCAGCCAGAAAGCTGACTTTATGTCGCACTTTGCCATTTTTGCTGTTGCGCCCGCGGTCACCACCAGTGACATGGCTACGTCAACAGATGAGTAAGATACGGTGGCCTCCTGTTCGTCGATGAAATCATTCAACGACCCCCCCCCCTTCCGGCCACGACAAATGCTGAATGAGGCAAAACTGACCCTGCTCTTTTTTAGGCATCACTCCAATGGGTCACACAATTAAATTTGGCAACGGCCATTCCTGAAAGGGACCCGCCATGCGGCCCTCACGCACTTCCTTGCCAAGCTTGTCCTGCACTACCTGCAAGTGCTCTCGCGCCGATTTTAGATTGTCTGCCCATCTTCTCACCCGTGGACCCTCGTACCCCAGTCTGAACCCCTCAAGAAACCCCAGTCGCAATCGCTCCGCAGCCTCCCTTTCCAGATACCCTTGCAAGGCTGCCAGCAAATTATTCACCCTAACCGGAGTACGAGCCCTTTGGCCCAGGCCCCTTAGCCCCTCGCCCCCCTCCTGGCTACTGCTGCTGCTTCTGACCCCCTACCTTAAAAGCTCCCTCTGCTGTGATCCCTGCGACTGACCCTGGCCGCCCAAACAATTGACCAGCGCATGTCGTCCTCCACATCCAGAGCAATCATGCCGGAAACAGCAGTACTCTCGGGTGCACAATCCTTTATTATAATCCCAGCAAGCCCCTTTTGCACCTGCCTGCTCCCCCCACACCCCGCGGGTGGGGCCTCCTCGAAAGGGCCGATACAGGAGCGGGAGCCCGCTGGCCGTGAAAATGGTTTTCCCAGACCCCGCTAGCCCCATCGTATGCTGCCACAAATCCGTATCTAGCTCGCCCCATTTCACCTCCCGGTCCCACGCCATGCGCGCCCGGAACTCTTCATCGTACTGCGCACAGGCATATCCGCCCCCCGTAATCTGCGCCTTCCGGATCACATCCATGTATTTAAACATGGCCACTGACCTCTCCGGGAACTTCTCGCAATACACACTAGCGTAAATGAGAAACGCTGCCGTCCAATTCTCAATCGTCAACCGCACCTTAGGCCGTTTAGCCAACTCAAATTCCTCTTCCTTCGAACCCTCTTTTGCCCGCACCTCCCTATGGAGGAGTTTTAGCATCTCCACATATTCCCCTTTCCAAATCCATTCCTTGGTAGACAGCATCAAATGAGCGCCCAAAGGTTTGGTAACCCCCATGTATGGCAAGCATTTTATTTTCACCTCCTTACTCTCCAATTTGGTCTCCCCTTCCCCCGTCTGGCCATCCACCGTCACCTTCTTGTCCGTCATGCTCTCCATGTCTCTGGCCACCTTACCTGACCCGTCGCCCTTACCTGACACAGGGCACCCGAGCAGACCGTTAACCTGGCGCCAAGGACTCCGTCCGCCGTTCCACCCTGCGTCCTGGCCGAGGGGCCGAGCTGGTCTCCCATCTCGATGTCCGACCCGTGGGCAGCGCCTGGCGTCGTGACACCTGTAAGACACTAGACACAACATTACTCAGCCCCCCACTCCCTCCTCTTCAACATCCCACACCTCTCCCTCTTCCATACTATCATCCTCATAATCAAGCTCCTCCTGCCTCACACCCCCAGCGCTCCCCGCTGGTGGTGCAGACTGAACCCTACAAGACCAACAAACATCCTCTTCGGCATTGCTCCGTCGACCGCGTTGTCCCCCGGGGCGTTGCGACCCCGTGGGTGTTGGGGCCGGCGAGCCCGTCCCGGGCCTACTTATGCCGGCCACGCCGGGATCCCCCGCGGGTACTGGGTACGCCGCCCGAGGCTCCACCCTCCCTTCTCCTTGTGCCACTGGGTCGCTCCCAGCCCTACCAAGTCTAGCACCCCACGATGCTCAGGTTGTCGGTCCACCACCTGCAACAAAAAGGAATGGTCTGGTGTGCTGGGCCTACCTCTCTTCTGCCTCCCATCCCATCCCCTCTTACCTGCGCCTAAAGTGCTAGCTACCCCAGCCCGCCCCACTGCACCCAGATCTACAACCTCCTCAACGTCGCCCACCTCTTCCTCCCCTTCAATCCACTCCAAAAACCCTGCCCCAGATCCCCCCCGAAAGCTCGGCCCCCCTCCGCCTCCTCTGCGTCACACCCCCATTCCATCTGCACCCCCCACTTGCTAAACGTGCCGAAAGGACTTCGCCCCTCCCCCCCACAACCCCAGACCCCACACCCACCCCGAACCCCTCCAACGCCCCAGTCCCCAGCACCCCAGACACCCCTTCCGACCAGGACGAGAAAATGTCCAGGCCCGCCCAGTCCCGCTCACTCCCCTCCGACTCTTCCAGCAAAGGGGAATCCCCCCTCCGCCCCACCCCCCTCCTGCCCCGACCTAGCCCCTATACCCCCTTGATCTGTGGAGCCCACAACCCCTGCCCCAAGGGCCTGCACCACACCAGACCCCCCACCCTTCTCCCCAGCAACCAGAGAGGTCCGCTCACCCCCAACCCCACTCTCCCCCAAATCTTCCTTACACCGTTTGCTTTCCACCCCCCCTGTGCCTGCCCTGGCCTCATACTGGGGGCCGCTCTCCTAGCATAGGAGCAGCCTCTCTCAACTTGAGACCTTGGAGGGGAGCCACGCTACGCGCTCCCTCTCCGAGCTCTCCTTCCCGCTGCATTCCGTGACCCCGGACACATCCCTTTTCCCTCCCGCCTCCCCGCAGCATTCCAGGCAGCGCTCTCCGTAACCGCGATGCCCCGCTGCGACTCTGACACCAAACCGGCATGGGCCGCTCCGCTAATATCCGCGCGGCCCCCACCTGAAAACAGTTCCCCCACACCCTTCGCCGGGGCCGCTCCCCTGGTATACGAGCGGCCCCCAACGGATCGTCTACTCGGCGGGGAGACGCCAGACGCGCTCCCCCGCTGAGACAAACTCTCACGCCCCGTGTCGCTACCCAACACCCCCACTTCTGCACCTCCCGCGACAACCCCCACCGCCTCCATAACACCAGGGGCCGCGCTCCTGACATACTCCCCAACACTCACCTTATGCACACCGGCTTTCCGGGGGGCGAGCAAGCCGCGACTGCAGCCGCCACCCCGGCCGACGCGTGCCTCACCGGGTGCGAGGCCATCGCCACGTCAGGGATCACCAGATCCATACGCCCAGCCTCACTAAGAAGCCTCAGTGCTTCGAGAACACAATAATCGCCACCAGACATGTCAAAACCACTCCAAGAAAGCGACTACAACACAATCAAAGATCCACTAGGCCTGACAAAAAACCTGCCCGACACTGCGCTCCCAGCCACCAGGTCACCAAACCTAAAATGGTGGTCACCAAACCTAAAATGGTGGCTGGGTGAGCGCGAAAAAACGTTATATAACCCTTGGGCTACATACTGAACATTGGGCTACAATTAGGCTAGTCCCAATATAGCCAAAAATATACAAAATGGCCGCGCGCCGGCCAATACCCCCCCCCTCCCTCCCAATCTGCCCGGGGGGCAGACCTCGCCGTGCTCGGCTGCCCCCCAAGCCCCCATTGCAGGTTATGTGCGTGGCTGTCTGCTTACTGTAGTCAAAAGTGAAGAGGCAATTACAGGCACCTGGACAATGCAATAGCAGAGGATATCCTACATGCAAGTCTCCCAGTGATGGTGGTTACAGCTGTTGTCCATCTGTGGAATCAGCGACGGGGAAGCCTAGTGTGACTGCACAGCACTGTATGAAAGAAGGGGAGTCTTGTTATCTCATCCTACTACATCTGTGGCCTGCATTTGGATGGCTGTTTTGAAATGAGGGAACAGATGTGCGACGCCCAGGATAGTCGTGTTGCCTGACCCACGTTTCAAAGTGGTGGCACGGCAAGTGTGTGCGCTGTAGGTATTGATCTGGGTGTGAAGCGCCTAGACAGAAACTCTTGACGAGGAGTAACAGCGGCAACACACTACTGCTTGGCAAGGCAGTGTACAGCTTTGGTAGCCTGATATTATCGGGTTGAGTGAATATGAATCCCCCTGGCACCAATCAGGAGGATCTAACGGCGAGGAACTGATGAGTGGTTGGCCCCTATGGTCCCTGGAAGTGCAAACTGGTATGGGGCAAGGTGTCGCTGCAGATTGCCCCGGTGAGACATTCTGGTGGAGTGGTGGACTTGCCTTGGAGTGGGCAGGACAATGGGACGTACTGGGGGGACGGGTCAAGGGCCTCTTCACAGGCAGGGGGCCCCCGCTACAGACTCACCGCAACTGGCAGGGTAACAGCTGGTCACTGATGATCGCTTGGACGCCATAGTGCAGGCCATTGAGTGCACTAGCGCTTCCATGGAAGCCAAACTAGACAAAGTGGCCCTTGACCTCAATTTACTACATGCGGACCACCGGAACCTGAAGGATCGAGTTGTTGCTGTGGAGCAGGACATTGCTGAACTGAAACCTGCCACGGAATTCCAAGATAAGCAGCAGAACACCCATGAAGTTCGGCTCCGGTACCTTGAAGATCGCATATAAGATGCAGAGGGCCGCTCATGTCTGAACAATGTTCGGTTGATTGGAATGCCGGAGGGCGCGGAGGGCCAGGAAGCGGTTACTTTCCTGGAATCCTGACTTAAAACTATCCTGCCAATCACGGAATTTTCTCCATTCTTCACTATCGAGCGGGCACATCGTGTTCCAGGTAGAACACCAGCTCCTGGTGATAGAGCACGTCCACTTATTTTCAAACTCCCACATTTCAGAGATCGGAATGTGATCCTCCGGGAGACCAGGAAATTGGATGATATATACAATACGAAAACGCCAAGGTGTTGTTTTTCCTGGACTACACTATGAAGGTTCAGCGCCAGTGGGGTTCTTTCTTTCCTGTGAAACGTCAGCTCCAGCAGCTCAATCTTTCCTATTCGCTGATGTTCCCGGCCAGGTCCCGTGTTGGTTCGGACGAAAAAAACAGGTTCTTTGATACACCTCAGGATGTCTGAGACTGGCTGGAAACGACGGGCCGGTATTCTGGCCCAAGGCCTGGGGACACAACTGATACGGCATGGACTGGGGAAGATGGTGGCAAAAGGGGTCGGAGATGACGGTCGAGACAGCGATTTTCGGGCTCAGTGGCGGTGCCGGGCCCTAATCAGATCCGTAGGGAGTGGCAGGAAGTGGTCTGCATTGCAGAGAAGATGGCAGAAGCAATACTACAAGAAGATAAAGTGGACACTTCCGATCATTCTTCGGGGGATGTGGGTTCCTCAGTAGGGGACTTTTCCGATAAAATATCCATGAGAATGCCGGACATTACACCTCAAACAGCAGATGGTATTGTATGAAACTGGTGGTTCTGAATATACGTTGTTGGATACTGATGGTTGCATTAATGTGAAGGGCACCTGATGTCCCAGGGTTTTATGTGTCTACACAAAATAAGATGAGGTGGGTTGAATGGCTCTTGGGGATGTGGACATTCTTACATTTTCTTGGGTTTGTGCTACGGCAATGCCTATTGGTTGTCTTTGGAGGGGGACTTCAAGAGTGTACCCCGCATGGTTTCACAACCCCCTGTTCTCCCTAACGTGTCAGAGTCAGTAGGGCAGGCGGCTAGGTTTCTGTCTGTTGTGTTTGGACGATTCCCTGATGTTTTAGGGGCTGTCCTTATGTGGTTTTTTCCTTCCCTAATTGGTATTTCCCAGCTCCCTTTTACAGCAGGAGTCCCGTGGAGGGATAATGAAAAGGATGTTGTATATGTTAGACTGTCACACAATGAACTGTGGGACGGGGGGATCAATGTCCATTGTTGTACAATTTTCTTGGTGCTGCTATGGGTCACGGAATACTTACCTGGAATGTCCGGGGTCTCCGCACGTCTTCTCGCAGATATACAGTGTATTCCTATTTAAAGCGTCACAGTGTGCATATAGCGCTGTTGCAAGAGACACATTTAAATTCATTAGAGGTTACCCGCTTTCAGCGCAGGTGGCGGGTTAAGATATATGCAACAGATTACTCCCTGTTTGCTAGTGGTCCCTTATCTGGATACGTCCTGGGACACCCTTTGCTGTGGATGAGGCTTTTACGAATAAGGAGGGCAGATATGTATTGGTGAAGGGTAAATTGGATGGACGTTGTGTACTGTTGGGAAATGTGCATGCACCGAATGTGAATCAGGGCCAATTTCTTGAGCAAATATCTCTTTTGGGGAGGTGGTGTGAGATCCCACGGTTGTTGGGCGGGGACTTTAATAGTGTCTTAGATGTAGGGATTGATAGATCTTTCCCTCTCCTTGGGCCCACGGCTGCCACAACCAATTCTGTGGCATTGAATGGCTGGGCGCGGGGTTGGGGTCTGGTTGACATTTGGAGACAACATCACTCAGGGAGAAGGTGTATTCGTTTTTTTCAACCCTTCTCAACCTGCATGTTAGACTGGATAGGTTCTCTGGGTCTCCCTGCCTACTCCCTTATGTTTCGAAATCGGAATACTGGTGGTGCACGCACACTGACCATAATCCCCACTGTGTTGTGTTGGCCTAGGAGGGCGGGGTTCCAGGTATTCCTACATGGAGACTACAGCCAGCCATGCTAGATGATTTAGTGTTTCAGGAGGCGATTGGTGAGGCGATTGGGGACTACTTTGAATTTAATGCAGGGACCTCTTCCTCTGCACTAGTGGAATGGGCGGCTATGAAAGTCACCCTGAGAGAGAAGTGCCTGGGACTAGGTTGTGGGTTGCGACAACGGGTAGCTTCAACCTGCTGTGGTGGAGGGAATTGCGTCCTGCATATTTTAAATAAGTGTGTGTGGCTGAACATGCCCTGATTTGTTTCTGGGAAGAATGCACCACTTTACAATTCTGGGCTACCAAGACGACGTTTTTATAGACTCTTTTGGGTTGTGGGAAGGAGTATTTGCGCCTGTTCTTGTCCGATTTGGGTGCTTCTGTGTGAGTAAACAGATCTGCAGTCACGGGACGTACCGTATTATACGGTCTTGACGAGACTTCAAACTCATCTCTGGAAGGGTGGGGTTCTCGTGCGCAGACTGAAGCCTGTCTCTCTTAGTCTCTTCTAAGGGGCTTATTACAGATGCAACATGCTTATGGCCAATTGCACTCTTTCAAAACAGTAGTATCTGGAGCCGAACGTTGTGCCTCATATTAACATCACCAGAACTCACTGTAAAAAGAATCGACATCGAAAATGGGACAAAAGAAAAAGAGCTGCAAATAAGACACGCTTGAAACACTCACAGGGGGGCGGGGAAACCATTTAATTGCAAGAGTCCCCATAAATTAAGACTGTGACAAGATGATTCAGAGGGAGTGTGCACTGTTCCAAAAATTCAGAAAAGAGTTGCAATTTAGATGCAACTGAAATACAAGAGAGTGGATGGTGAACCCCATTGCCCCTTGGTTCCTGGGGTCACATAAATGAAGACAGTCTAAATAAATCACGCAGAGGGGCACTGAAAATTATTGCGCACCAAAAATTCACGTTTGATACAGTAGCCCTTGGTAGACCGCAAGACTATGGGGAAAGAAGGCATCAGACACCAATTTTTAAGGGAGAGAGCCAGAGACATTTGATGCCCCTGCTGTTTCTCAAGACATAGGCAGAGAATCATTGTTTATGGTGGTAAAAAAAATAATATTTAAAGGTTATATCTTTGTTTTGCAAAAGCAGATGTATTAAGCTGAAATGATTCTGTCAAAATATATATATATATATATTTTTTATAATTCTGTTTATTAACAATAGGAATCAAATTACAAGGCAAGGATACGATACAGTCAGATGTCTTAATTGGTCATAGATCACATACGTTGTACAAACACATTAGGCTGGTTACAGGTGAATCATGCAATCACTATAATGGTTCATCTCGAGCTGGTAATAGTGGTGGGGTGCATATGGCACCTCTATATTCATTCCAATCATTCCAAATGCGGGACCATTTCTGAGGACATCCCCTGGCTACATAAACATATTTTTCCCGGAGCATGCACCAGTCCATGTCTTTCTTCCATACACATATTGTTGGAGCCTGCGATGCCCCCCATTTCTGAGCTATGTTACGTTTCGCTATCATCAGCCCCAATGTAACCCAGGTCATACGTGTGTTGTTTAAGTCAGTGGGTTCCCATACATTTAGGAGGCATCTCTTAGCTTCCAATGGGAGAGCATAATTTAACACTTCGCCCAAGACCTCGTGCATTTTCTTCCTGAACCTCTGAACCAGGGGGCACTCCCATATTATGTGCAGAAAGGTGCCTTCATGTCCGCAGCCCCTTCTACACTTGCCATCCGTTGCTCTGCCCATTCGTACCATCCCAGGTCCCGTGATATAGACCCGGTGTAAGATTTTAAGTTGTATTAGCCTCAACTTTGCTGCAATAGCTACCTCTCGCGGCGAAGAAACGGCTGCCACCCAATCCTCCTCGTCCAGGATTATGCCATCCCCTTCCCATTTCTCTCGCAGTCTCATTAGGGGATCTCCGGAATGGTTAACTAACTTTTTATATGTAAGCGAGATGGCCTTTGTTGGGAGATAGCCATCCAGGAGCCTGTCTTCGAGGGGAGTGGCTTCAGGGGGGGTTTCCCCCTTTTGGAGACAGGAGTATAAGGCGTGGCGGACTTGGAGATATCTGAAGTGTTCTGTGGGGGCAAGCTCGAACTCCCGCTGCAGGGTGGAAAATGCCTTAACCTCCCCCTTTACCCATAGGTCGCCCACTTTTGAGATGCCAATGAGGTCTCATTTGTCAAAAACCTTGGTGGACCAGAGGCTCCCGAGCTGTTCCGAGTCCCATAGTTGCGTCGCCTGGGTTATCTTGTGTTCCCATCCCATACTTCTATTGGCCGCTCTCCAGACCTGTAATGATTGTTTGGTTGGTCCGGTTAGTCGGCACCTCCCGGTGTTTGAATAGAGCGCTCGGTTGTAGTTCCCGCCAGGTAGTAGCCACCGATCCATCGCGTATCCCGGGTCGCCTGCTTGTCTATATGTGTCATGGTTAATGGCAGCCAGTTGTGCTGCCCAGTAGTATTTTTTAAGGTCAGGGAGGGCGATCCCTCCATCATACCAGGAGAGGTGCAGTTTGGGCAATGCTATACGTGGTTTCCCACACTACAGGAGGCTGCGCTGGAGAGTCTCAATCTCTTTGAAGTAGCTAGTGGGGACTAAGTCCAGCGAATTCTGCAGGACATAGAGGAACCGGGGCAGGGACATCATCTTAAACAGGGCGGCTCTGCCCAGCAGTGAGAGCGGGAGTGCCATCCAGCGCTCGGAGTCTCTTTTCAGTCTCTGCAGGGAAGGGAGCAGGTTTTGGGTGAATCTGTCTGCAGAGTTAGTGGTTATATAAATACCGAGGTATTTGAAGCCCTGTGTGGTGATTTGTATCGGGCAGCCCCTAGGGAGCCCCGTGAGGGGTCCCCTGAGGACATACAACACTGATTTGAGCCAGTTGATGGTGTAGCCCGAGTATCTTCCAAAAATGGCAAAGATGTCAAGCACTGCTGTTAGCGAGGTCTTCGGGGAGGCCAGAAACAACAAAATGTTGTCCGCATACAGTGAGATGCGGTCCTCCCAGGAGTCAGCCCACCTAGGACCACGGATCACAGGGTCTTTCCTTATCCAAGATGCCAGAGGTTCCAGGGCCAAGGCGAATAGGAGGGGGGAGAGCGGGCACCCCTGCCTCGTACCCCTACTCAGCTCGAACACCTCCGATTTTTTGTTATTGACCACTATCTGAGCTAGTGGCTTCGAGTAGAGGAGTCGTACCCATCGGGTAAATTGGGGCCCGAAACCCATTTTCTCAAGAACTGCAAACAGGTATTGCCATTCCAACCTGTCATACACCATGGAGGCGTCCAAGGATACTAAGATTGCCTCCTCCTGTATTGCGTTCGCCCTCCCTACCACTCCATGTATTCTGCACAGGTTTAGTGCTGTGTTCCGCTGAGGCATAAAGCCGGATTGATCCGGATGTACTAGATTACTGATGACCTTGATCAGTCAATTAGCGAGTAGCTTGGCTAGAATTTTGGGTTCGGCGTTCAGTAAAGAGATCGGTCTGTAGGAGGAGCAGTCTGTCCGGCTTTTACAGTCTTTGTAAATCATCACTAAGGTCGCAATTCTTTGATCCCAAGGCAGCTCCCCAATCTCTCGACTCTCCTTGAACATATTACAGAGGTGGGGGGCAAGGATATCCGTCCCTAATTTATATAGTTCTATCGGTAGGCCGTTGGGCCCCGAGGCCTTCCCCGACTTGAGCCCTCTGATTGCCAGTGCCACCTCATCTGGCGTAAGGCCCCCCTCCAGATACGCAAATTCTGACTCTGAGAGCTTGGGCAGCGTTATGTCACTAAGAAGATCGAGAGATTCTTGTGTCGTGTAGGGATTCTGGGAAGCATAGACCTGCTGGAAGTGGTGGCCGAACGTGTTTGCGATGTCCTGAGGGTCTGTGACTACGTGTGCGTCTTTATCGAGTAGTTCCGGTACTAATCTATTTGCCAGTTTTTGTTTATCTAGCCATGCGATTAATTTCCCAGCCTTGTCCCCTTGGTCATAGACTCTACTCAGCGTCTCCCTTCCCAGTTCCTTGGCCCTATCAGTCACGAGGGCCTTATAGTTATCTTGTTTTAACAGTAAAGTGTGTAAGGTATCTGGGAGGGGTTGCTCTGCCATCTCCCTTTCTAAACGGAGGATATCTAGCTCTAACGCTTCTTCCTCCTTGACGTTTTCTTTCCTCACCCCCGCTATTTGTGAGAGGGCTTGGCCCCTGACTACCGTCTTGAAGGCTTCCCATAGTGTTTGGTACGAGCTCACCGATCCCTCATTTTCAGGGAAGTAGTGTTCCATGGAGGCACGGATTGCTTTGTGTACAATCAGGTTGCGAAGATACCAGGGGTTGATGGGGGCCACTCTTCCCACTCTATGATGGCCCACCACCAGGTGCATCCACAATGGGGAATGATCAGATATACCTCTCGCCATATGCCTGACTTCTCTCACGTGTTGCAATTGTTCAGGGGGGACTAGTATGTAGTCTATCCTGGATTGGGTGTTGTGTGCCCCCGAGTAGAAGGTGTATTGAGAGGTGCCGGGGTGCAGTGAACGCCATGTATCCTGCAACCCCAAAGCCCCCAGGAAATTTGGTAACCAACTGTTGGATGGGTGGAGTTGTCGTGGCGGGATTCTATCGCATACACCATCTACTACTGCATTCAGGTCCCCCCCCCACAATTAACAGTCCCTCCGGGATTGTCATCAGGATGGAACCCAGATCCTTAAATGCTAAGTCCTGGAGGGCTGGCGGTACATAGACCGACATGAGGGTCAGTATATTCCCTTCCCAAAGGCTGGAGATGGCCACATATCGCCCCCCGGCATCCACCCATGTCGATTTGATTGTCATGGGAAAGGAGTTCCTCAGTAGTATTCCTGTCCCCCTCGATCCCGAGGTGAAGCCAGAGTGTGCAATCAAAGTGTATCCCCACCTGTTGAGAGCTTTGCAGGAATTCCCCACTAGATGCGTCTCTTGTAGGAGTATCGCGTCAGGGGCGTGTCTCTTAATATACTGTAGGACCACTGTCAAGGCTGTCAAAATATATTTGGAAAAAAACAGCTAGCTCTATGAATGAAGCGGGAAAGTATCTTAGTTATTTAAAGTTAAAAGGGTGCAATCTTTATGCTTTACGTTTTTAGGAAAATATATATGTTTTAGATTATATCTGTTAGAACGGTCAGCCTTAGGGTGGTCGTCCCCTAAAGGGTTTGGCTTCCTCTTCCATTGATATCATTTTTGTTGGCCTTAGGACTCTGCACATTTTAGTTCTGCTAACCAGTCCTAAAATGCTTGTGCTCTCTTCCCTAAAACATGGTAACAATGGCTTACGCCCAAGCGGCATATTTAAATTACTTGCTAATCTCTAGTAAAGTATTGCTACATGAACCAAGGGTCTGTAAATTAAATGCTACTAGTGGGCCATGCAGGGCTTATTGTGCCACCCACTTAAGTAGTCCTTTAAACATGTCTCAACCCTAAAAATTGAAGCTGTGTGTGCTGTCACCTACCATACTTACACATCACAAAGGCTCTGCCTGAACACACTCACAAAGGGTTTGACACACACTAGTCTTTTGTGTCCCCATGAACGGTGGGGCCAGCGCAGAGAGGCAAGGTACTCCAAATACCTTTGGGGTGTAAACCTCCAGAACCTTCTCTTACTTCAAAGTGGGCACTGGGTATAAATATTGGGCCCTCAAACTCATCTCTTCAGTACTCCTCTGGACCTGTGGAAGATTCAGAAGGACTGCTGTGATGCTCTGCACGAAGGACTGTTACTCTGCTGCGTGAGGGAGAAGGACTGGACCTACATCTTGAGCCCAGGACCACCAGAGTGACTCCAAGGGCTAGTTAACTGGCCTCCTGATCAGAGCCTCTGGGACAAAAAAGGCTCCAACCCCCTTGAACCCAGCACCTGGACTCTGCCTGCGCCCCAAGTGGTGCCAAACCAGTCCTGGATCCTTGGAAGTAGCCATGAAGGTGCTCTGCCAGCCCAGCAGTGGTCCTGTGAGCGAAACTGGTGCAGCTTGCCACATCTCCTCTCAGCTGCATCAGAACTGCCGGTCTCCCACTCATTCCTGATGCAGGACCTCACAATGCAGCCTCCAGCTTCCTCGAACTCCCCTTGCAATGCTTCCTTGACGCAGGCCTTCACATCGCAAGCCCCTTCTCGACAGCATCCTCAATGACAACATAGGACTTTGCTCCGCATTCCTGCAGCTCCCTCTGAACCACTGCTGCGTGACACATCCTTGACTAAGGATCTCAGAACAATATGCAACCACGATTTAAGGTACTTTGTTCAGTGGAACTAACTTGGTTCCTGTATCCAACCCATGCTCCATTGTGGTAAGCCTGAACCTGTGTGTTTGTCCTGATCCAATGCGACCAGATAACCACAGTTAGCACTTTGTGCTTCTAGGCACTGTTTTCACTAAAATCCGTAAAACTCCATACCTCTGGGTCTACTGTTTGGATTTTTGTTGCTTTGGTCTCAAATAATTTACAAAAAGTTATTCTATTTTTTTGGTTGGAGATTTTTCTTGTGTTTTCACTTTATTACTGTTTGAAATACTGCATACATACTTTACACATTGCCTCTAAGTTAAGCCTGAATGTTTTTCTGCCAAGCTACCAGGGGTTAAGAACAGACTTGAGGTGGGCAGTGACTCTCCGTGACAGCACGGCAGAGGTCACTATAGTGCGCCAGAATCTCCAGGAGTTACTGGTATCAAAAACAACTGATCAGTACGTTACATTTGAAACCCCGGACCAGACGTAGTCCCTCCAGACAGATTATATAATTTTGATATACAAATTGAGATTGACATACAGTGCACCATTCGGGTACAATTCTGAGAAAATGTAACATTATCATACAACATTCTCTAAGCGGAGGTCGATTGACCACCGGGGTTTGTGCGAACATCACTACAAGGTGAAAATGTAATGCTTCAAGAAAGTGTGACACGCGGTTTGCAAGTCACAAAAGAGTTGCACAGCCTTATGCACATTTGTGTTCTAAATTATCCACGTACTCAGTCAGTATACCAAAAAGTT
The DNA here is from genome assembly GCF_964204655.1 of Triturus cristatus. Classification (NCBI taxonomy): domain Eukaryota; kingdom Metazoa; phylum Chordata; class Amphibia; order Caudata; family Salamandridae; genus Triturus; species Triturus cristatus. The sequence goes on from NC_140593.1 coordinate 501,724,533, forward strand.
TAATCTTGTTTATTTAATGTTGTTAACAAAACTTGTCCATCACGTCAAAGGTACGAGGTTCCATTGTTTCATGCTTTATACTTGCACAGGAATTGCCCATCCGGGCCTTTTCACAGACATGTTATGAATCTCGAATCCTCTGTCACAATTTTTACTTTCACCCAATGCATTTCGGTCATTAGTGAAGCGTTTGGGATGGGCTACCCGAATGGGGACTCTGTATACAGGTCATCCATTCATCATAATCTCCTCACCTTGTGTTTAATATAACTTTAAAAGTCATCTCGAGGCGCAGCCCACCCAGTACGGAGCATCAAGCGTTTACATGGATATATCATTCTCAAGCAGGAAGACAACCCCATTAAACTTTTGGAGGCATATCCCGTTAAGCACGGAGCAACAACCCTTCATATGGACATGTCAGTCCAAACAAGAATGCACGTTGGCAAGTCCATTTTATCACCCCCGTTCTGTGAACACATCGGCTTACTGTGGCCTATATTATCTGAGAAGTTAATTGGAGGCGGCATTCCTGAAGAAGGCAGGTTCTGCCGAAACGTGCGTAGAAGAAAATGATATGAAAACCACCTGTCAATTACATTACCCTATAGGACAGTTGCCACATTTTGTAGCCTGTCTGCTCTATCTATCCTTGTCAGAATCAACAATAATATTCTATCAATGTGCCGTAATGTGGAATGTTTTCTAAGAGCTAAAATCACTGTTTATCAGGAACATCAAACAGTTGATTAATGTGAACCATTCAAAAACTTTTTCAGTATGATATGTATGTATGGTTAGAGAGATGAATGCAGTATGTATGAGATTCATATGATTACTTCTCTGTCATGAAATGTATATATTGAATTATATTTAATGAAAAGATTAAATAAAAAACATTTTTGTATTTTTCTAATTTGGAGTGCTCGCCTTTTTCTCTCTTAGATATATTTTTAACATTATGGTTATTTAAACATTTCTTGAAGTTGCCCTAGGAATTTCACAGTATGTTATATATCATTGTTACATAAGAACCATTAATTTGACTGACGCATACTTATTAATACATTGTAGAAACCCCTGACGAAGGTCACTAATGACCGAAATGCATTGGGTGAAAGTAAAAGGTTCATAACATGTCTGTGAATAGGCCTGGATGGGCAATTCCTGTGCAAGTATAAAGCATGAAAGAATGGACTGAGTACTTGGATAATTTTGAACACAAATGTGCATAAGGCTGTGCAACTCTTTTGTGACTTGCAAACCGTGGGTCACACTTTCTTGATGTATTTATATAAGTGCACCTGGGACGGGGCACATTAAGAGTGAATGCACGCCGAACTTGAGGAATATAAAGGAATAATATGGATTGAGCACAAGGCGAAGGGTGTGCTTCAGGTCAACTTCAAATGAAAATGTAATACTGCCATTATCTTCTGCGCTTGTCCATGATAAGGTCAAACAAGCCTTTGCCGCAGAATGGGCTCTTTCACTAGCCCCAGGTTTATATTGCAATCATGTCGGCTGGGATAAGGACTCTCCTTATATGTAATACCCATAAGGTCCAGCCCACAAGTGAAACCACAATACGCAATAAAACGGGATGCTAAAGCACCTGTTAGAGAAATTCTCTCACAATTGGAGTACCAGGGAGTCATTGAATCCTGTGTCTCCATAATGAATATTCCCTTTCTCCTATATTAAATCTGGATCATTCATATCGCATTGTCTTAGACTATAGACATTTGAGTAGTTATACACGCACATTTGCAATACAGAATGCTCACAGTGCAGCACTTATAAATAATATAGTCCGTAAAAATACAAAACATCTGAAGGATAAAAATCATTTGTTCTGTTTATTCACACCATGTAAAGTTAGCACAATGTATCTATGACAGTATTCTAATCGCATAAACACCTATTGATAGGTTCTAGAAGAAGCATATTTCTTTCGTTTCTCACTGCACGACAAAAGGGCCGAAAACCATACTGTAGCCATCTTGGTCTGTGATAGACCACGTTTCAGATCACGTGGTTTCCTTTGCCTACCATCTTCATGATTTAGTTCGTACCAGCCCTGAGACAGGTTAGTTGTATTTACGGCCGAGGCCCAAGGTCACATCTGCTGTAGGGAGTATCAAGCAAATTCCTTCAGGCCCTGGGACGAAAAGGGAGTCACCCTGCCGACCTCTTCCGTATAGATAGCAACCCTTTGTGTAAGGCTGAAACTTAACACTGTATGAGCTCATCCAGGAGCCCATGGACTAACTGGTATTTTTCCACTTGTATGGCTTTGTATGCTGAATCTGTTATGTATATAAGTGTGGTTTTGTTAAGGAGCTAGCAGTCTTCCTCGGCGCACCTGATGGGTGAGGATCGACTAGGCTCCTCTATGTAGAGTTTTGCTTTGGCCAATAAAACGTTTGAACCTTCTCCGTTGCCAACTGACTGTTATTTGGAAAGGCTATTGTGAACCATCGGTAAGTGTGGCCCTTGGGATTTTTGTTAAGTACATCAGTTGGGGACTCTGGTGGGACCCCGTGAAAGGGTCTTTCCTCCCCCGTATTTGGGTGGTCGGATTGAGGGCGCCCTGGTCGGGCGGGTGGAGAGGAGAGATTTTATTTTTTCCTTCTCCCTGATTTTTGGCACTTCCACTTCGCACTCCTGATCAGGGTGTCCTCTGCTGCTAGTAGCCCTTCACCGGGGTCCTACGGGCTTAACCCAGGAGCTGACCGTGTTGGTCCCAAGAAGTTGGCAGCGGAGAACGAAAGTCCGTACCTGGGTGCACCCGGTGAGTAATTTGTTTGTTTGACGCACGCTTTGAGCGGTGCATTTGGAAACAGTTAACTGTATTTTGATTTGGGGATCATGAGTACCCTAGGAGAATTATGGAGGTCTTGCAGGGTGGTCCGGTAGGGACTGACTGCAGAGACTCCACGGATCTTTTGTGATTTAGAGACACCGATCAGATGCCTAGTTGTTACCTGCGTGTAACACACGGCCGGATTGTATTCAGAAAAGCCTGTGGCTGTAATTGGGTAGCCATGAGACATACCTGAGGTGAGGCTCGCACCACATCAGAACGGTCTCAGTGGTGAACCAAGGAGGTCATGGGATGGTCTGTAGTCCAGTTCGTGGTCGCACCTGTCTGACTGCCTCTTGCCAGTCTTTTGGAAGACTGCTCGTTGTGATTCTGTCGGTCCGGTATTTTGAATAATTCTCCACGAACGGGAGTCGACGGGCTCGGTTCGTTTGTTTGGATGCATCAAGTTTGAATAAGTAGGTTGAGGTTGAACTGCAGAAAAACGTTATATAGGAACAATCAGTATGTGTTATATGTGATACAAGAATTTGTTTGTATGTTGTTGGTGTTTGTCTGCTAACTAACATGCCGTGGTTCAGTAAATTGAATTGTTTTGGTTGCTGTTGTCGGACTAGTGGCTCTCGTCTGGCCGAAAGCCAGCCTGCCCCACCGGAAGGCAGTCCTAGTCATTATATGTACATAAAACACGGAATAGCTCCTCTATTGTTCAATACTTTGTGGCATAAGTATACCAGAGGTAATGAAGAATTGCAATGGCCTAAAACGGGTTCTTTTGATGAAAAGAAAATTGCCTTCTTACAGGATCAGTTATTTTCTAGACGCAGTAGGCAGTCTATGTTTGAAGCGTTAAACACCTGGCAGAAGGAATCGAAATGAAGGCGAATGAGGGAAGAGAAGCTAGCTAGAGTAAAAGCAGGGCAAACCATTACCCAGAAGGCTGTTGCCTACGACAGAGCCCGCACGGAAGAAGGGATCGAATGTGTGAATCGTAAGTTTAGATTACAGGTCGATAAAAGTTATGTGGCTCGGCCTGACGCTAAAGATGAAATAGGAGATCTATTGGACATGCGTCCACCACCCCCATATGTGCCGCAACGGTTATATCCGGAAGCACCAGTTGCCCCGGTATCAGCCGTTGCGGGGTCAGCAGCTCCTGCGCAAGTTTCAGCTGTGTCAATAGTAGCTCCTACTGTGTCAGCACCTCCAGCCCCTCCCTTCCTTGCGCCTCAAACCAATTTGTCCCGGTTGTCCTCGTTTGTCTCAGAGATTATGACTTTATTGCCCAATTTATTGTCATCTGCGGCAGCTGAAACTCCTCAGCTGTCACCCGGGTCAACCCATTTTCTTCATGTGTTGACCTCTTGCTCAGCGAGTGCGACTCCTTTACCAGCTGTTTCCACTTTGGTACATCCGCCCGGGTTTCTTGATGGTAAGAAGCTGTTTACCCGGTCAGCAATGGGATCAGAGGAAAGAGAAACTATTGCACAGCAAGCGTCACAATGGATGCGACAGCCCTATTTATACTTTGTCTGACATATGGAGCACTATGAAAGACTATGAGCCCGTGATGCAACAGCATGCGTTAGACCATATGGCTGCACGCCTGATATCATTATGGGAACAGGTTCATGAAGGGGGGAAGGCTCCAGCAATATTGTATGAAATTCATGACCAAGCGCATAAATTTCACTTAAGCCCGGAGGAGGTGTACAGAAATATTGGAACAATGGTTAGTTATAGAACTCGACTTCACTCTGCTGTTCCTACGGGCTCCACACATTTCCCATTGCGTGAAGTCCACCCTATTTATCATCCAGAAATTACTGAAATAGTAGATGCAACGGGGGTGGTTACCCGCCCGCGAGTAGATGCTCGGTTTCAGGAACAGTGGGTGTACACCCCGTGGAAACGCAGTGAAGTGCTGTCATTAAAGGCTCATTGGCCCTATCCTAGGAAAAATCCCACAGCATATTATAAAGAACTTACTGAAGCCGCCTCATCAGCGGTAATGACGTTGGCCGATATAGAGTTATTCTTTGCTTTATTGGTACCAGTAGATATATGGCGTCAGGTACATGACCAAGATCATGTGACTGAATTTGGGGGAACATGGGATCAATTGAAAGATTGGGATAGAGATTGAAAACCAGGAGATAAGGCCAGGGCTGAAATATTAACGTTACCTGACAAAATAATCACATACATGCATTCGTTAATCCCTCCTAGAAAAGTTGATTGGGATAAATTGACAGCGTGCCGACAAAAGAAAGATGAGAGTGTGTCGGACTTTTTCACTAGATTTTAAGGTGTTTTCATTGACTTCAGCGGACAAGACTTATCCAAGGAGGGCGGCATACGTTTGTTTATCAATAGGTTTGTAACTAATTTACTGCCTGAAATTTCGGCCCGGCTCCAGGCAGCAGAAAGTACTTGGACGACGTCTACTCCTTCGATTATATTAAGCATGGCTCAATACTATGAGCACCGAGAGAATGAAAGTAAGGACAAAACGGAAAAGAAAGCAAAGGATTTAAAAACGCGGGTCCTGTTACAGCAGGTTGAGAGAGGCCGTGGAAGGGGTCGGGGAGTGCCGACTTCTGCCTCACGAGGGGCGGGCCAAGTACAGGGTGGAGGAAGAACTGATTTAGGAATAAACCAATGCGCATTCTGTAAACAGGAAGGACATTGGCGTTCTCAGTGTCCGTTGTTATATGCGCAACACAGTACTATGCGGGGCCAAGGGAGAGGACGCGGAGGTGGTAATCGAGGTGGACATAAAAGGCAGGAAGAGTCTGGACAAGGTGGGAATAGTCAAAACTATTTTGATCATGGTCAGGGAAAGCAGTACTTCAACGAAGAATGTGTCAGCGATGCATCGGCAGGCTATTCTCATGCATAGGATAGCCGAAGGCAGAGTGGGGGACGTGTGTCAATTCCTATAGATCAAAACGGACCTTATGTTAATGCACATTTAATGGGTGCATCGGGTAAGTTTCTAGTTGACACGGGAGCTATGAACAGTTCTGTTTTGCATGCCCTAGTCCCTGGGGCTGCTCTGTCTGGCCAGAATAACGTGTCCATAGGTTTCTCAGGAACTCCGGTGGTGAGCCCCATTTCCCAACCTCTTTCGTTCACTTTGTGCCCTATTTCTATTGATTCACCATTTCTTTTAACGTCGCAATGTGGAGAGAATTTATGAGGCGTAGACTTATTGAAAAGGTTATATGCTCGTATATATTGTTCCCCAGATGGTGTCTATTTGACTATTAAAACCCCTTTTACCCCTTCGGTGCAGTACTTCTCCAAAACGGATACCTTACCCCCTGAATTTGCGAAGGTTCCAAAAACACTTTAGGCTACTGGAGACACTGATGTGGGTTTGTTGAGAATACCCCCTATTTCAATTACCTTGAAGCAAAATTCTGGTCTACCGAAAATACCGCAATATAAAATTGCCCCTGCAGGTGAACGAGCCTTGTTGTCCATTATTCAGGATCTGATCCGCTCTGGGGTGGTGGAGGACACAGCCTCCAATGTGTGTAATAGTCCCATCCTTCCTATTCTTAAAAGGGCTCCCGTAGATTGCAATCCTGATTATGTAGATACATATCGTTTTGTGATTGATTTGCGAGAAATTAACAAGATTGTGGTGCCTCAGTATCCCGTGGTGCCTGATATAACCACCATATTAACTATGATTCCTCCTACAGCTCAATATTTCTCTGTGATTGATCTGAAAAATTCTTTCTTCAGCATTCCCGTTCATCCTGATAGCCGATATCTTTTCGGATTCTCATTAGCTGGTCGCAGCTTCCAATTTTGTCGCGCTCCCCAGGGCTATACAGAAAGCCCTAGTATTTATAGTCAAGCGCTCAAAGCCCTATTGGATACTCTAATTTTGCCTGATGGTAACGTACTGTTACAATACGTAGATGATCTATTGGTGGCTTCGGATACTGAACAGGGTTGCCGGGATGCTACAGTTCAATTGTTGCAGCATTTGGCCAACCATGGTAATAAGGTATCCTTGTCTAAATTTCAATATTGTCGACCGGAGGTGACTTATTTAGGTCATCTCCTGTCGAAGGAGGGTAGGCGTCTAACTCCTGATCGTATAACAGCTATATCTAACATGTCTGTTCCTTGCACGCAACGTGATGTCCGTGCTTTTCTTGGCATAACCTCTTATTGTCGCCAGTGGATTCCTAACTTTTCCCTTCTGACTAAACCCCTACTATATCTGAGAACTAAGGATGTGCATGAACCTTTACCTTGGACTGTTGAATGTCAGGATGCTTTTGTCTCTCTGAAATCTGCTCTTTGTTCTGCTCCTGTGCTTAGCACTCCTGACTACCGGAAGCCTTTTACACTCTATGTGCATGAGGTGGACGGTTGCTCGCTGTCTGTGTTAACACAGGGTTTTGGTGGTAAGCAAAAACCTTGTGCATATTTTTCGGCAGTATTGGACAATGTCGCCAGAGCACTTCCCAGTTGTCTAAGGGCCACGGCTGCTGTTGCGGTGGCAATTCGACAATCAGAAGGGCTCATCCTGAATACTGACCTCACAGTGATGGTGCCTCACGCTGTGGATGTATTATTAAACAGGACCATGACACAGCACCTAACTAGTGCGCGTCTTACAGGGTATGAATTGACCCTGTTTGCACCCCACATCACTATCAAAAGATGTGCCACTCTGAATCCTGCCACGTTACTACCCCTCTCTTCGGAAGAGCAAAATCAGGACATACATGACTGTATATTTCGGACAGAGGAACAAACGAAGGGACGGATAGACCTGACAGACACTCCCTTATCTGACCCACAAGGGGAGTTATATATCGATGGCTCATGTTTTAAGTTACCGAATGGCACTACCACATCCGCCTATGCGATCACCACTCTCCAGACTGTAGTCGAAACAGCTAAAGTGTCTTATCAATCTGCCCAGGCTGCCGAATTAGTAGCCTTGCTTCGAGCTTGTGAGTTAAGTGAAGGTTTGAGAGTAAATGTCTATACCGATAGCCAATACGCTTTTGGCGTAGCACATAGCTTTGGGAGGTTATGGGCAGAAAGAGGTTTCCTTACTTCGCATGGTCAGAAAATAAGGAATGGCCCGTTGGTTCTGAGACTGTTGACTGCTCTCACTTTACCAAAAGAAATTGCTGTTGTTAAATGTAGCGCCCATAAAGCTGTAGTTGATGCTGTAGGCAAAGGAAATTCATTTGTTGACAGAATCGCTAAAGAAACTGCACAATCAAACACCACCTCTATGTTTGTAACCAGTTCATCGAGAGGAATGGTAGAAACAGAAATATTCAATAGCACTATGGATAGTGTTAGAGAAATACAACAAGAAGCGACCCCTGAAGAGCTAGTACATTGGCAAGAGCAGATAGGGAAACTAGATGAAAATGGATGTTGAGATGACCTGTCAGACAAATGCAGGTGGTTACTGCCAAATGCATTTGTGAATGTAATAGTATCCATGGCACATGGCCCTGCGCATATAGGTGTTAAAGGTATTTGTGCAGTACTAGATCCTGTGTGGTATAACACCAATATCAGTAAGACTGCAACACATTTGGTCCAGAACTGTGTGATTTGTTTACAGCATAATCCAGGAGGTAGTGTCCCTGTTCTGAAAGGTAATTTTGCGCCTCCTACCTTACCTTTTGAGGTGTTACAAATGGACTTCATTCAATTAGAGCGGGTAAATAATCTCAAGTATGTTCTAGTAGTGGTTTGTGCGTTCAGTAAATGGGTGGAAGCATACCCCACCAAGGAGAATACCGCTCTAGCCACAGCCAAAGCTTTAGTAAAGGAATTTTTTGCTCTGTATGGTTTACCACGTGTGATCTGGAGTGACAACGGAAAGCATTTTAATGCCGACCTTATTAAACATATTTGTAAAGGCTTATCCATTAATCAGAAATTTCACGCTGCTCGCCACCCCCAATCAGCAGGGTTGGTAGAAAAGTATAATGGGATTATCAAACTGAAATTGGCAAAATTGCAAGAGACCACCGGGTTGAAATGGCCTGATCTCTTACCGTTAGCTTTGTTGTCTGTAAGAACAACTCCTCATTCCCGTTCTAGAATATCACCCTATGAGGTGATATTCGGTAGGCCCGCTAATGTTTGGGGTGTACCGAGACCGAAATCCTTTAGAGATATTGAGTACCCCATGTTGACAGATTATCTTTACGCATTAACTAAAGATCGTCGTTCCATTCACCAACAGATATCGGCGGTATTGCAGCCTCTGCCAGAGGGTCCTGGACATCTTCTTGAACCTGGACAGTGGGTCCGGATCCGGAACTATCAGCGAAAATCGAGTCTGGATCCTCGATGGACCAAACCCCATCAGATACTCCTTTCCACAAGAACGGCTGTTAAGGTTGAAGGGAAGCGGCATTGGATTCACGTGTCACACCTAAAAAGAGTTCCTCTCCCATTGCCGGATGACCAGCGGGATCAGAATGAAGGGTTAGTGCATGAAGGTGAACAGCCCACTGAGGATTTGCCTTCCTCTGAAGCCCGAGGAGAAGTGAACGGGCGAGAGGAGGGTGCTGTGAGTTCCGAAACGCCTGCAGCAGCTGGCTCAACCACCAGTTCTGCTCCCGGAAATACTGCATCTGATCAGAAAGAGCACACATCCAGTATTTTGTCTGATCCTACTGTGCCTACTCTTTTCCCTGAACCCAGAACCCCTGGTCATGTTCGCTATAACCTGCGGCCCTGACAAAAGAACACTGGACTGAACTAGCTGAGAGCTCGGAACTTTCAGTAAAGCTCTGTTCAGAAAGAAAATAGAGACATTGATCGGTTAGTGGGGCCCAGGTGGAGTCCTTCAGTAAGAGTTGTGTCAAGTACAACTCCAACGCGAGAAGTTTTTGTATTTTTTCCTTTTATATTTTCATTTTATGAACAATAGGAGTCTGCCTGTGAGGCTCTGAAACGGACACAGGAAAGAAGCACCCTCTGGCAGGTTGGACTGCAAGTAGACTTATTCCCCTTAGATAATATTTGAACTTTTAGCAAGAATGTATCCTTTTGCTCGCTTTGTTCCCGAAGAGGAGCGACCTATAGCACCACGTCCTTTGCACCCATATATGCCTATGTTTTCTACTTGGAGTTTGCGTATCAAGATAGTGTTCATAACTATAATAGCTATATCACTAGTGACATGTTTAGGTGTGTTCATTTATTTAGAATGTCGTCACCCTGTGCACACCCTTATAACCTCTACTCCTGTTCCTGAAGAGCATCATTTCCATACTTACGCCCCGCATAAGGAAAGACATCGTCAGACATATGTAAAGAATGCTTTTATTGAAATGTTGCATCAGACCCATAGCTCGACTAATGCTACAAATTGCTGGGTCTGTGGCCTCCTCCCCTCGGTTATGCACAAGCATGACCTTTTTATTTCAATGCCCTTGTCATAGCTAGGCAGTTGTGAAGCCTGGTTTAAGTTACTGTCAAAGATATATACGCACTAAACTGTTGATGAGCACAGATTTTCAGAAAAGGATTATGAAATGATTTTAGCATATATAGAAGTACACCAGGGATTCACTCCGAATGAAGATGGTACAGATGGTACTCTAGACCCAACTGCTTGCATGAATGAGTATACTGAATATGCAAATGACACTTGGTTAAGGGATGAAGTGTTGGATTTTATGTCTTTCAATTTCACTGAGTATTTTAAATATTTTCAGGAACGAAATGTATCCGATGATAAGGTCTTCCGGTCCCTGTGTTGAATGCGTCATCTTCCTTCTGTATACATGGTACTGGTCACCTATCAGTTGGGTTTACTAAATGCAATTATACGTACAGATTCCGAACATTCAGCAGCCTACCAATGCTTACTCCTCCGAATGTGTATTTTGTATGCGGGGAAAATGCATACACATGGCTCCCCAGAGGATGGTCAGGTAGATGCTATTTGTCTTTCCTATACCCACAAGTCTATATAGCCCCTTCTGACTATCATAAAACCCATTCACTGAACCGGCGGAGTTTAGGAAAGAGAGCTACTACGGGGGATGCTACTGATCAGACCGATACTCCTGCACAACACTTTGTGGACATAAATAAAGGAGTCCTGCCCATATGGGGACCCTTTTTGACTAGTAAAGAAATCAGAAGATTATCTAGATGTTAGGAACCGTTCCGTGGGTTCGTCGTCAGGATCGAACGGCGGAAATGCGGAAGGAAAAACTACATTACCCAGTAGGCTGTGCGTCGCGCCCGGGACGTGCCTTCGCTCTTCCGGCACGTGATGACGTTTGCAGTGCGGCGCATAGGTGAAGAAGGGAGCGGACGCGCAAGGCTGCGCCGGATATTCCTAACGGTTCCTGAGGAGGACTACATTCTGGCGTGAGGCTGTCGCGGTGGGGTAAGGGTGCTTGGCGCACCGAGATGTTTGTTGCGGAAACCTCTGAGTAATACTCGATACAGGGTGGGGTCCTGTTATACGTTGTTGCATTGCTCCTGTTGCTGCCACAGTCTTTGGAACTTACAAACACTATCACTCTAGGCCATAATGACTAAGGGTGTGCCGAGTGAATGAGAGAGAGAGAGAGAGAGAATTCCCGCTGATAGGGAAATAGGATTAACTATTTGCGCCTTGCGCAAAAACTTCTGAGCTTTGAGGCGATTCATGCTGTATATAAATTGGGGAGCACAGAGTGACGAAGCCGGGTTGCGAACCGGCAACTATGTGCCTGAATCTTCCGTGGGCGAAGCCGTGTTGAGAAACGGTGGATGTGAAGGAAGAAACAAAGGGGGATGTATCATAACTTTCATGGATGTATTAGTCCTTTTTGGTAATTTGGCAGGTTCTTAGTTGGGGAAAGTTACCTCCGAACCTCATCTCTGTTCATGACTTTCAATGAAATTCCTGGTTCTTTTCTTTTACAGGTAGTTGACCAAACTCCAGGCATTTTACATGTTCCATGTGTACTGTCTCCATTACTCATAGATCTAGTGTATAACCTTGTGCTTACATTTTTACAGGTCTCCCTCCCCGCTGTCCCCATCCTTTCCTTCCCTCACTTGATCCGATCTGTCTCTTGTGCTATTATAGCTATCAGAGAGGAAACGATCAAGGGGTGGAACCCTTTTGAGCAACGAACCAATCCTGAAGAGGTCCACGGATTCCACTCGAGGCTATAAGAGCTGACAGAATATCCGGCCTTTACCTAGGATTACTTCCCGGTTGGTTCGGGGCACAATGGCCACCCTAGAAGAGGTTATAGCCGCTTTACAAATAGTGCAAAACGAGGTAGCAGCCTCTAGAGTAGAAACCGCGGCGTTGCATGAGCGCGTAGAACGATTACAGCGTAATCCGTTTGACGCAGTAGGGAGTAGAGCTCAGGGTGGAAGTGCATGGGGAGGAGGCTCGTCCTCAATGCAGCCCACTCCTGTTACTGTTGAAGTACCCACGCCCATTCCCTTAGCAGCCCCTGAAAGATTTCATGGGGATGAAAAGAAGGTCCAGGTATTTTTAACACAAATCATGATGCATTTCACCTGTCGTCCCAAGGTCTTTAATACAAATCAAGCGAGAGTCGCCTTCCTGATCTCATATTTGGCAGGGGATGCAGCGCAATGGGCGGTTCCTTTGGTAAGGAAAGACGATCCTTTTTTGTACGACTGGGATGGGTTTCGGGAGGAGTTTGAACGAGTATTTGATCAACGAACTCAGTCGTATTCGGTAGATAGGGAATTGTTGGAATTAAGACAAGGGAATCGGGAATTATTAGTGTATGTGAACGCTTTTCAGCGTTTAGTGGCCGAAACAAACTGGCCCGAAGATAAACAAGCAGCTATCTTTCACCATGGTCTGAGGGAAGAGTTGAAGGACGTAATTGCCCAAATAGACCCACAACCCCGATCCTGTATCGAACTCATTAACCTAGCGAGACGGTTGGATCATCGTCTGTCAGAAAGACGGGGGGATAGAAAGAAATATGACCGTCCGTTTGTGAGGAGCGATAAACCCCGCGTACCGGTGGGGGGATCTGGTTCAGTAACGGAACCTATGGAAATAGGGTCCGTAAGGGCGACCCTTACCCAGGAAGAAAGGGAACAGAGGAGAAAGCAAGGCCTATGTATGTATTGTGGGAAGAAAGGGCACTACGTAAAAGACTGCTTGGCTAAACCCAAGGCTAGAGAAGGAGGGTATGCGAGGGCCACTTCCCCGATCGTACCAAAGGCGGAAAACTAATAGGCCCAGGGATTGGGGGAGGAAATGCCAGGGGCCTGTATGAAATTCCTTCTGTGATAGGTGAGAAAGAACATTTTTATGTGAGTCTGCACTTCCGTCTCAAAGGAGAAAAAGTAGAAGTGAGCGCTCTTTTGGATTCTGGTGCGACAGGCATCTTCATGGATGAAGACGTTGTGCAGAAGTTAGAGATCCCCAAGGTAGCTAAAGAACATTTGGAAACCGTCCTGACCGTAGACGGTAGGAACCTGGTTTCAGGACCCATTGGTTTTTGTACCCCCTCTCTTGAGGTTTGCTGTGGAGAAAACCACATTGAATGGCTAACCTTTAATATCATCAAGACCCCCACGTATGGGGTGATACTAGGACTACCCTGGTTAAAGAAACATAACCCTACCATACAGTGGGCAGATCACAGCATAGTTTTTGATTCCCCGTTCTGTGACCATAATTGTCTTCCGGAACACAGTTCCGTAGACAGGTCAGTAGGAAAGGAATACATGATCGCCACCGCTGCCGAAAAGGATGTGGTGTTACCTGAAAGATACGGAGAATATGTAGACGTCTTTAATGAAAGACAGGCGAACAAGCTTCCTCCGCACCGCCCATACGATTGTCAGATAGATCTTGTTCCGGGGGCGGTAGTGCCTTGTGGGAGGATTTATGCACTGTCAGAGAAAGAAAACGAGCATTTGCGAAACTATTTGGAGGAATACCAAGAGAATGGGTTTATTAGGCCCTCCAAATCCCCAGCTGCGTCACCCCTTTTTTTTATACCAAAAGCTAATGGAGAGTTGAGAACTTGTATTGACTTTCGCGCCTTAAACAAGGTGACCATCAAAAATAGCTACCCCCTTCCGCTGATATCAGTCCTGCTGGACCAGGTAAAAAAGGCGGTAATCTACACCAAACTCGATCTCCGAGGGGCATACCACCTCGTTCGCATGAGAAGGGGTGATGAATGGAAAACGGCTTTTCGCACCCGATACGGATTATTTGAATATCAAGTAATGCCGTTCGGGTTGTGCAATGCGCCTGCCGCATTTCAGTATTTTCTAAACGAGGTGTTAAGGGAGTATTTAGACAGATTCGCTATAGTGTACATTGATGACATTTTAATATACTCAGAAGATGTCAACCAGCATGAACAACATGTGGGGAAGGTGTTAGGTGCCTTGAGAGCCAATGCACTTTATTGTAAACTCAGTAAATGTGAGTTTCACGTTGACCAGGTGGAATTTTTGGGGGTTATGTTGTCAGCACAAGGACAAACCATGGCCGACAGAAAGATCAAGGCAGTACAGAGGTGGCCTATCCCTACGAATGTCAAGGATGTCCAATCCTTTCTTGGATTTGCCAACTTTTACAGAAGGTTTATCCTTCACTTTTCGGATATAGTGGCCCCAATCACGCAACTCCTCCGGAAAAAGATCAAATTCGCATGGACTCCAGAAGCCCAACAGGCGTTTGACCAGCTCCGAGAGGCATTTACAACGGCCCCAGTGCTGGCCCACCCTGATCCGGAAAGGCCATACCTGGTGGAAGCAGATGCCTCAGAAGTAGCAATAGGGGCGGTGTTATCCCAGAGGGATCGCCAGAACGGCCTGTTGCACCCCATCGCCTTCATGTCACGAAAGCTCAGTGGAGCAGAAATAAACTACACAATAGCGGAAAAAGAACTGCTCGCTATACGAGACGCATTTAAGGAATGGCGACACTATTTAATGGGGGCCAAACATACCACTACAGTATATTCCGATCATCGGAATTTGCAATATATGACCTCAGCTCGCCTCCTATCCCCCCGACAACTCAGGTGGATGTTGTTTTTTGAGGAATTTCGGTTTATACTCACCTACAGGCCGGGGAGTGCGAACAAAAAAGCGGATGCCCTCTCAAGACAAGAAAGCACTCCAGCGCCTCTGGAACCTATAGCACGATCCATTATACCGCCAGAGCAAGCAATCTGTGTGGTGAAGTCCGAACAATTCCTCAATAGAGTAAAGACCGAAATGGAGAGGCCAAAATGGAAAAAGTGGTTAGTGGACCACCCAGATTGGAAAATCCGGGAAGGCCTCCCTATGAAAGGGAAACAGTTATTCATACCTACCCCGAGCTTAAGGCAGGAAGCTCTTCAATGGTGTCATACTTCACCCACCGCAGGACACAACGGAAGAGAAAAGACACAAGAAAGGCTCTTACGACAATTCTGGTGGCCAACAATGACCAAGGATGTGCACTCCCTGATACAGACATGCCTCGTATGTATGCAAACCAAACCCGATCGGGGGAAGCCCTACGGGCTGCTCCGCCCGTTACCCACACCTGAGCTGCCTTGGGAACACATAACGTTGGACTTCATTGTGGGGTTGCCGAAAGACCAAGGATGTACCACGATATTGGTGGTGATTGATAGTTTGACCAAGATGGGCCACTTCATAGCATGCCCTCGAATACCTACTGCTGGACAGGTAGCACAACTCCTGCTCACGCATATAGTGCGGCTGCATGGCCTTCCAAAGACGATTGTCACAGACAGAGGCACGCAATTCACGTCGCAGTTCTGGAAAGTGTGGTGCGCCGCATTACGTATTGATTCAAATCTGTCTACAAGCTTCCACCCCCAGACGGATGGACAAACAGAAAGGCTAAACCAAACCTTGAAACAATATCTAAGATCTTACGTACACGATGATACCGAAGCGTGGGTTGAATGGTTATGGCTCGCCGAAATAGCCTACAATAGCGCACAACACAGAACAACGAAATATGCCCCGTTTTTTGTCACCTATGGCTTCCATCCCCAGTTTCTACCCTTTATCCTCCCAAGAGAGGCCACAAAGGTGCCAGAAGTACAAACGAGGGTCAAAAAGATCCAAAGGGTTCTAAAACACACGCAAAGAAACATCCAGAAGGCCAAGACCGCATACAAACGACAAGCCGATAAACATCGAAGACCTGAACCAAGGTACAAAGAAGGAGAGGTGGTGTGGTTATCCACCCGAAACATACGTTTTCGGCGCTACAGTATCTTCAATCCTCGCTATATTGGTCCTTTTAAGATCATTAAAGTCATCAACCCGGTAGCAGTGAAGCTGGCATTACCGAATCATATGCACATACATCCGGTTTTTCACGTCTCGTTGTTAAAACCAGCTCACAATCCAGTACCCAGACACCCAAAACCCATCCTGATTAACAATGAACCAGAGTACGAAGTACGTACAGTGGTGGACTCCAAGCAGAGAGGGAGGAAGGTGTGGTATTTGATATCCTGGAAAGGATATGGCCCGGAGGAAGACTCTTGGGAACCCGCGGAAGCAGTCCACGCTCCGCGACTAGTGCAACGGTTTCATCAGCTGCATCCGGACAAGCCCAAGCCCTGACGACGTCCCTCGGGGGAGGGATGTACTGTTAGGAACCGTTCCATGGGTTCGTCGTCAGGATCGAACGGCGGAAATGCGGAAGGAAAAACTACATTACCCAGTAGGCTGTGCGTCGCGCCCGGGACGTGCCTTCGCTCTTCCGGCACGTGATGACGTTTGCAGTGCGGCGCATAGGTGAAGAAGGGAGCGGACGCGCAAGGCTGCGCCGGATATTCCTAACGGTTCCTGAGGAGGACTACATTCTGGCGTGAGGCTGTCGCGGTGGGGTAAGGGTGCTTGGCGCACCGAGATGTTTGTTGCGGAAACCTCTGAGTAATACTCGATACAGGGTGGGGTCCTGTTATACGTTGTTGCATTGCTCCTGTTGCTGCCACAGTCTTTGGAACTTACAAACACTATCACTCTAGGCCATAATGACTAAGGGTGTGCCGAGTGAATGAGAGAGAGAGAGAGAGAATTCCCGCTGATAGGGAAATAGGATTAACTATTTGCGCCTTGCGCAAAAACTTCTGAGCTTTGAGGCGATTCATGCTGTATATAAATTGGGGAGCACAGAGTGACGAAGCCGGGTTGCGAACCGGCAACTATGTGCCTGAATCTTCCGTGGGCGAAGCCGTGTTGAGAAACGGTGGATGTGAAGGAAGAAACAAAGGGGGATGTATCATAACTTTCATGGATGTATTAGTCCTTTTTGGTAATTTGGCAGGTTCTTAGTTGGGGAAAGTTACCTCCGAACCTCATCTCTGTTCATGACTTTCAATGAAATTCCTGGTTCTTTTCTTTTACAGGTAGTTGACCAAACTCCAGGCATTTTACATGTTCCATGTGTACTGTCTCCATTACTCATAGATCTAGTGTATAACCTTGTGCTTACATTTTTACAGGTCTCCCTCCCCGCTGTCCCCATCCTTTCCTTCCCTCACTTGATCCGATCTGTCTCTTGTGCTATTATAGCTATCAGAGAGGAAACGATCAAGGGGTGGAACCCTTTTGAGCAACGAACCAATCCTGAAGAGGTCCACGGATTCCACTCGAGGCTATAAGAGCTGACACTAGAGTAGTAGAGGGAGTAGTGAATATCACTGCAGGAATACTAACTAACATAACTGTGGAGCTTCAAGCGACCAGGCTCGTAACTCTTCAAAACCGTATGGTTTTAGACGTTATCTTAGCTGGTCGTGGAGGAGCATGCAGAGTGATTGGCAGTTCTTGCTGTGTGTATATACCTGAATCCGCCCCCTCTGTGCATTTAGCCAATCAAAAACTGCACCGCTTAGCATCTGAAAATCATACAGATACTGGTACCTGGTCCATTTCTAGCTGGTTCTGGGGCCTCTTTGCCACTTGGGGATGGAAATTACTCATGATCCTTTTGGGTATAGCAGGTTTCCTTTTCACCTGTTGTGTCTGCATACAATGTGGACCTGCCTGCTGTTCTTATTGCACTAATCGACTTCTTCTTGCCCTTTTCGAATCCAAACCAAACCCAGCAAAGATAGGCACTCAGTTAGTATAGAAGGAAATACACGACATGATGCAAATAGATGAAGGCATTTTTGAAGATTAAGTTGGTATGTTAGCTACATTATGCTAAAAGGGCCGATCTGAAGGATAAAAATCATTTGTTCTGTTTATTCACACCATGTAAAGTTAGCACAATGTATCTATGACAGTATTCTAATCGCATGAACACCTATTGATAGGTTCTAGAAGAAGCATATTTCTTTCGTTTCTCACTGCACGACAAAAGGGCCGAAAACCATACTGTAGCCATCTTGGTCTGTGATAGACCACGTTTCAGATCCCGTGGTTTCCTTTGCCTACCATCTTCATGATTTAGTTCGTACCAGCCCCGAGACAGGTTAGTTGTATTTACGGCCGAGGCCCAAGGTCACATCTGCTGTAGGGAGTATCAAGCAAATTCCTTCAGGCCCTGGGACGAAAAGGGAGTCACCCTGCCGACCTCCTCCGTATAGATAGCAACCCTTTGTGTAAGGCTGAAACTTAACACTGTATGAGCTCATCCAGGAGCCCATGGACTAACTGGTATTTTTCCACTTGTATGGCTTTGTATGCTGAATCTGTTATGTATATAAGTGTGGTTTTGTCAAGGAGCCAGCAGTCTTCCTCGGCGCACCTGATGGGTGAGGATCGACGAGGCTCCTCTATGTAGAGGTTTGCTTTGGCCAATAAAACGTTTGAACCTTCTCCGTTGCCAACTGACTGTTATTTGGAAAGGCTATTGCGGACCATCGGTAAGTGTGGCCCTTGGAATTTTTGTTAAGTACATCACAACCATGACTATGTCCAATGCTTTTTTCCTGCTAAAATATAGCATTTAAATGCATAGATTGGGCTGCCTTCATGGTGCTAGGCTTTCACTGTCGCTTTTATTGACTCCCCATGGGGTATAAGAACATTCCAGGACTATTTGCTGCCTGCATTGTGTCGATTGTACATGATATTGACCCAGACACATTGTCCTATGTAAATGATATCCACTTGACGGATGATGTATGAAACACACACTTAGTTAGGGTAGATCTCAATATATTGGAATTTACTAAATCTGGCTACAAGTTCAACTTTAAGAAATCTAAGAGAGCATTTCTAAGTGTCCTATTTCTGGGATACAAACTTACCCATGAGGGAAAAGGCCTTTCACAACACTTTCTAGACAAGTGTGCTCTACTGCAACCACCAAACACTCTTAGAAAACTACTTCTTGTTAGGATTCCTCAACTTTGGCAGAACGTACATACCTGATTATGTACAACACATTAAATCATTAGATTATTTAATACACCCTGATTTTTCCAGTACACATTAGACATCAGAACATACACACATACTCAGATCACTATAATAGGAATTGCTTGCAACACGTCACTTACAGAAATGTTTAAATACTACAAACCTTATCATCTGTTTAATCGCGGGTACCATTGGCTTTACATATGTCACTTTGAATGAGGGTGAAATAGTGCTGATTGCATATAAAGCACATATATATTACAATGCTGAGATGTGTTTTGCATCCACTGACAAAATACTGACAGCGGTGCAAGTTTTAAACTAAATAAAGTTTATTAAACAAACAAACATTAAACAAGTTCATTACTTACAAACAGTGGTGAGGTGGTATAAAACAAGTTATTTTTATTGTCCTGGTACAGGGCATTTGCTCTGCCTTCCCTGAAAATAATCTCTAAGACTGAGTCTTGATAATTTTTTGCCTCTAAGTGGCAGGACATCTTTGATAAATTCAATAAAGAAAAAGAAATAAATTAAAGTAAATCAAAATGAGATTAGCTAATAATCCATGCTAGTGATTTGTTTCTATTGCATGTTCCACAGAATGTGTCCCAGACTAATTGCAATGAGATAGAAAACTTCTCTATAGAACTGCATTAGTTTGTTTTGACGTTGAAGCCTGTCCTGTGGGACCACAGCTAATATTACTCATATTTCATCTTGTCACAGGCCATAGGGTCTCCTATAGTGTGAGCATACCTCCACTCTTGAGAAAGGACATTTATACAAGCATACCATTGTCTCAAGATCCAGAGTTGTATGCAATTGTTCCTGAAGTACCAACGTTTTGTACCTGCATGAGAGCAGCTCCATAATCCAAGCTTGGATGTAAGGAAAAGACTCTTTTTGCTTGATCACCCCAAAGGTTTTGGAGTGATGCTTCTGGTTCTTCTACTCTGAGAGTGCACTGAGGCTTTATAACCAGATCTCCATGGCAGTGTTCTATCCGATTTCAAAATGCATGGTGAATTAGCTACCCCCAATTGGCATAAGCTGACTTACCTATAAGTCCCTTGTATATGGTATCAAAAGGAACCAGGGCATGAACGACAGAGTGCCCCCCCCCCCGTGCTGCAGCACTGATTGTGCCACCATATGTGTGACAAAGTACAAAATTGCTCCCAGACTACTACTGCAGCCTGGGAGAGCAGTTGTAAAACTGCTAGTTAGTTCGAATTTGCCATTTAAATCTCCCTTAATGGAGGCCTATGGAGCCCTAAGGCAAGAAGCTGTACATTAATGCGTGTGGTATATACTTTTAATATAACGTCCTAACAGCAAAACATCCAAATTGCCGTTTTTGCTGTGGAAACGTTAGTAGCCACATTGGCTAACACAGTTAGCGGCTGACTTCTCAGTGCGGTGACTTCTGAATGGGACTTCTAAAAGTGGAAATTCAAGTTATCAAATGAATCATGAAATTAAACCCGACATGATGCCCAAGTAAAATTTAATGTCACTTTTAAAGAAAGGCAACATTTAGAAAGTTGCTCCAATGTTGCCCAGTGGCCTTGTACAGTTGTTGGCCACCAGACATCCTTCTGCCCCTTTAGGGAGTTGTGTTAATAACTCCCAGGCTCAGGAACAATAGTAGCACGCTACAGATGGAGGTGTTATCCCCTTGCAGGAAGCCCCTCTGAGTGTTGGTTCAAAAGGCGAGCTTCAAAGGTGAAGCCACCTGTAATGGGCAACTGGTGATCACACTCCTGAGGGGCTATCTCTAGTTCACGTAGAGAGGCTGGCATTGGAAACAGAAAGGGGAGTCCAATGCCCAAACCAGTTTTCCCATGGGCATGTAGCCCACAAGTAGACACACCTCTAGGGTGGGCTACGAAGCTCCTAACATCCATGGATCGGTTCAACCATCTTGAGAGTGGGCAGAAGGCGCACTCTGTGGTTTCTAGATGGCACACATACCCGGAAGCCATCACAGGTAGCCCATTGGCTAGTGACTGCATCATCCCATCCTGGGCATTTTCTGGGCATAAATATGACACCCCAGGCGCCTTGAACCTAGCCCAATATGGAATTGGAGAAAGAACCTAAGAAGGACTGCCCTGCTGACCACTGGACCCGGCAAGAGAGGATGCACCGACTGCTGAACTGCACCTGCCACACCTTGGGCAAGCACAGAGAGGGCTGTGCCTATGGGTCCTGGTTCATGGAAAAGTCACTCCCAAGCCCCAGACCAAAGAAGTGACTCCAATGGTCATTCAACTGATCCCCTGGAAACAGCACCAGGGCCATCAAAGCTGAAGTAGCTCATTCTGGCAAGGCAGTGGCCACATTCTTTAAATTACCACTGACTGCCAGTGGGCAACCCAAGAGACTGATCCTCAATGGCCAAATGCTGCACCCGAATCTGCTGGATCCGAGAGTGTAGTCTGAGTCCAGATTGGTTGCCAAAGATGGACACCGGACTTCACCAAAGTATACCGCAGGACCTGCCATGTATGGAGATCGGTAGCCCAGCCACAGCAGCCTCGACATTACTTGCTTTGAGGGTCACTGACCCCTGTGGCCAAAGTTGCCCCACCTTACCAGTGGACTGAAGAATAACAGCAAGGACACCCTCATCAACCACATATCACCCAGAGCTTCTTTCAGAATCTTGGATCCCTGCAACAGGACCACTCCATTGAAGTCTATTTCAGTCTTGATGTAAAGTGAGGAACTGGACTTAAGACTGTTTTTGTGACTAGTTATCTGTCCGAGTACTCCTTATTGGCCCCCCGAACCTTCTTATTCCTGTTGGATTCGGTCACCCCACTTGGGCTGGAGTAGCCAAACACAACTCTTCCAAACGTTTCAAAGGTTTTTAAACATTACAAGTTGAGATTTATGTTTTGCTTGGAAATCTATTTCTCTGGAAATCTCTGGTGGATTTTGCTCATCTTGGTGTTTAAAAATTCATAAAAATATAATCTAATTTTATAAATTGGTGGCGGATTTTTTTCGTGTTACCTGACTTTCTTTTTTTTAAGTTTTAGTTTATTAAAGAAATAAAGAAGGGAAGGAGAAGGGAGGGGAACGGGGTATAATCATCATGATAAGCATCTACAAAAAATAAGCAGTTCAATAGAAACTCTCATTAAAAGCAAATATAACAAGCATGAAGCTTACATGAACAGAACCTGCATATAGGAATGAAAAATACCATATAATATAGTAGAACGTAATATCATAACAAAAAGGCATTAAAGAAACAAGAAAATCATGGTGGCTTACGCACCTCAACTGTGTCAGGGTCTGGAGAGGCGTGCGCTAGAGCAAAGGAGGAGAGATAGGATACCAAAGGGAGCCAAATCAGGTTGCGTTTAATTGCTATGGAAACGGGAGATACATAATTAGTATCTAGGCGATGATGGAAGCAAACTGCATTCCACCAAGATTGGTAGGAGACATTTGCAGCCTGTTTCCAATTAGAAGTAATGGTATGGAAAGCCACAGCAACTAGAAGGTAAAGTAATAGATAATGGGACGGAGATTGCGGGAGACTCGGTGATAGGGAACCTAGAAAAACTTGCGAAGGGGAAAAGGGAATTTGAAATTGGAATATCTTTTGTATTTGCATCCAAACTAGGTGCCAGAACTTGGAGATAGGAGGGCATTCAAACAACATGTGTTTGAGATCTGCAACGGGACAGGAACAGGACCAACAAATAGGGGATGTGTCAGGTGAAAAACGGGATAGAGCATGTGGAGTACATAAGGTTCTGTTATAAATGAAATATAAGGTTTGGGTAGTATTAGCAGCTCTAGAGGCTTTATGAAGCTTAGCCCATATTCTGTCGCAAAAAGGTATTAGCCAATCCTGAGAGAGATCCAATTCCCATGCATTCTCGATTTTAGTCTGTCAGTGGAGCACCGGAAAGAGTTATAAATAGCAGAGGCTGAGGGAGACGTCTCCAATAATTAAGAAGTAGCTTTGCGGTCCAAAGGAATATCGGTAGATGGCGCCAAGGAGCGAAGATATAAGATCAAGACTGGGAGAAGGGCATTGTATTGCGATCGAGCAGAAGAGGGCAGTGAGAAAGAGGATTGAAGTTCCTGGAATGAAAGAGGAGTATCTTGGGAAATTAATTGAGAGATCCAACACAATCCTCGAGAATGCCATGTCTTCCAAAATATGGCACGATTACGAATTTTGAAAAGAGAGTTGTGCCATATCGGTTGTTCGTGAGTGGAAAGGAGGGAGGGATAAGATGATATTATGTAAGGGAAAAGGAGAGTACGGGAATGAGAAATAACAGGCGTACGAAAGCGAACTAAAGAAGACGTGAAGGATAAGAACTCGCTAAAGGTAAAGGGGGACAGAAAGGAAGATTCCATACTTAACCAGACGGGCGGATAGTGCGGAAGATCAGAAGAGAACCAACGGGTTGATTGTTTCAAAGAAAAAGCTTGATGATATTCTCTGAAATCCGGGAAGCGCACACCGGACTGGGCCTTATCCTTGCGCAATGAAGCCAAAGCTATCCGAGACCGCTTGCCATTCCATAAGAATTTCAGCAACAAGGAATCAATCCGTTTAAAGAAGGAAACTGGAATGTGTACTGGAAGCATAGAAATGGTATAAAGAAGAAGAGGGGATAACATAATTTTTATAGAATTGAGCCGACCCCACCAGGACAGAAAGAGCGGGTTCCAACGTTGAATAGCCTTGTCCATTTTCTTGAAGACATAATCAAAATAAAATTTGAGCGTATCAGACAAGAGAGGAGCGAACCAAACACCCAGATATTTGATCTTTAGATGGTTGCCATGAGAAACCCGTTTGGGAAAAAAGATGCTTTTGACAAATAGGGTTTAAAGGTAGAATCTCGCACTTATCAGCATTTAGGCGATAACCAGAGACCGCGGAGAAAGAAGACACCTGCTGGAGAAAAGAGGGAATAGAGGAAACAGGATCAGAGCAGTAAAAAAGAATATCATCAGCATAGACCGAGAGTTTAACCTGACGTGAACCAAATTTAAAACCAGAAATACTGTTTTCCAGACGAATTTTGGTAAGAAAGGGTTCCAAGGCTAAAACAAAAAGTAGGAGGGATAGAGGACAGCCTTGTCGCACTCCCCTGTGTAACGAGAAATAATCTGAGGTCATTCCGTTGACAAAAATGGAAGCCTGGGGATTAGAATAGAGTAAAGAAATAATAGAGATGAATTTGGAAGAAAAGCCGATCCAGCGTAAGGCCTGAAACATAAAATCCCATCCAATCCTGTCAAAGGTTTTCTCCACGTCTAAAGAAATAGCCGCGAAGGGAAGCGACAGAGAGGAAGCCTTGCTAAGTATATTAAGAAAAACACGGGAATTATCAGATGAGAGACGGCCCTTGATAAAGCCTGATTGTTCAGGGCCAATGAGATCGGGTAAAAGGGGATCCATGCGCAATGCCAAAATTTTAGCCAGAATTTTATAATCCGTATTAACCAGGGAAATTGGTCTGTAATTTTTGCATAACGAGTGGTCCTTAGCTTCTTTGGGAATTAAACAGATTAAAGCCTGTTGGAAGGAGCCGCTGGAAGAACCCGCTGCAAGGAAGGATTGGAATAATAGTAACAGTTTAGGGAGCAGTAGAGAGGCGAAGTGGCTGTAAAATTCAATAGTGAAACCGTCAGGGCCTGGAGACTTACCGTGCCACAATTTAGAAACAGCATGGGAAATTTCAGAAAGCGAAATGTCCCGTTCAAGGACAGTAAAATCAACATGAGAAGCTGGGGGGGAGGGAAGCGAATGAAAATATGAAAGAAGATCCGTAGTCTCTGGGATGTATTCGGGGGTATAAAGATTGTTATAGACTTTAACAAACTCAGAAAGAATGTCTTTATCTTTAAAGCAAGAGTTCCCAGTGAAAGTCTTAATGGACTCAATCTTTGTACGCTCCTTTCTTATCTTTAAGTAATTGACCAAAAGTTTCCCCATTTTGTTCTTACCCCCATAATACCTGGAATTACATTTTAGCAAAAGGTTAGAGGCAGCATCAGTTGTAAACTTATTGAAGGAAATTTTCGCATCAATAAGCTTTTTAAGAGAAATCTCAGATTTAGAAGCATGATAAGCAAGCTCTAAAATCTTAATATTGGCTAAAATGTGTTAGGACTTGGCTTCTCGAAGTTTCTTTCGTCGGGCTACAAAATTAATAATAAAACCCCTAGAGGCTGCTTTAAAAGAATCCCAAACAGTAACAAAAGAGGAATCAGGGGTCTGATTGAGAAGGAAAAATTCAGTGGCAAAGGCAGTAAATTCAGAACAAAAAGTAGGTTCCAAAAGCAAAGCATTGTTGAAACGCCATCTGCTAGAGTGAGGGGAAAAAGGAAGTAGGTCAAGGTCCACATGAATCGGAGCATGGTCTGAGATTAGGATGGAACCAATGTCAGAGCGAATAGCGTGCTGGGATAGGGATTTACTAAGGAAGATATGATCAATGCGGGATTGTGATTGATGTGGAGGGGAGTAAAAACTGTATTCTCTAAGATCAGGATTACACAATCTCAAGATATCCACCAAGGCATTATTTTGAAAGGTGTTAACAAATTGAGAGTGCATCCTAGAGGGGACAAATTTAACATTGGACTGACGATCGAGGAAGGGATCAACAACTTGGTTACAATCTCCCCCGAGAAGTATGTAATCTCTAGAAAGGGAGGACAGCTTAGTGGAAATAGAGGGCCAAAATAATCTGTCAATCCCAGTTGGGGCATACACATTAAAAAGACTGATAGGAGGGCAACATCAGACTTAAGTCTCGCTAAATGTGATAAAACCCTTTGCCTTTTAATGGGGTTGTTTAAACCCTTAACGTTCCACGATGTAACACGGAATGGAACAGCAAAGAAAAACAGCTAACAGCAACATGCTTATTACTGCAGAAAAAATATCTTGAGAAAACTGAGAGAATTGTAACGAATTGATGAAGGAGAGAGGGCAGAAGTAGAGAAAGCAAAGAAGAAGAAAAGGAAAGGAAAAGAAGGAAGGAACCACTATGAATATAATACTGAATCCAAGGAAAGGAAGGAGCAAGAAGGGGAGATGGGTGGTGAAAGAAAGTGAAAAAAGAGAGGAAAGAGAGGAGGAGCCTAGCGCGCAACTAAGATGGCCGCGTAGGTGCGAGGCTCCCGAGGACCTCCGCGACCTCCTACATCTATCCTGTCTTCATCCTGATTCGGTTGAGGGGACTGTGTTGGTGAACCTGAGCCGAGGTGGTACCCGTTTTCCGTATTTCAATCGGACCCCGTGTGCCGTGCTGGGCATCGATTGAAGTTTGCGGCCTGCTCCTCTCCTGACCCCGGACTAGAGTTGGGGGGTGATCCAGTGGAGAAGTGAACAACAACGGCAGGACGAGCCTGGCGAGTCGCGTACCCCACACTTTCACTTTCGCTTTTGAGCCCTCTTGCCATTGTCGCGAGTGGGATCACGGCCCTTCTGTGTGTGGTGGTTGCCTCGCTGGGGGACCCTGCCTGCCCTGCGGGGACCTGCTCCGCCTTTCTGAGGCGACCTCTGGGGTCCTTGGCCTCGACTGTTCGCTCTCCGCGGTAGGACTCGTGGGTGTACGGGATACAGGACGATGGCGACGAAGCAGGATGGCGAGAGGCCAAGGGCCAAATCGACCCGGCGTGGCGCTGCACCTCAAGCCAACATTATGGATCGCTATACCCTGCCGAGGGGTTCTCCCGGCGGGTCGCATAAGTCCCCTGAGTGCCCCGCAGATGCCCCGGATTTGCCGACGGATCTGACTTTGCAGGACATCATGGGCGCCATCGCGGAGATGAAGACCTCGGTGGGTCAACAATTTGATACCCTGGCGCACAAACTCGACGCGGTTCTTATCGATGTTAACCTTGTCAGGGCAGATCTTTCCAAGACAAATGACAGGGTGGATTCTTTGGCTCACACCGCGTCGGGCCTCACGACTGAGGTGGCGGCCCTTCAGACGGAGGTACGTCGGCTCCGGCAGACTAGTGCGCTCACGGATCGGCGACTGGAGGATTCTGAGAGTCGGGCCCGGAGGAACAACGTTCGCATTATCGGGGTGCCAGAGGGACTGGAGGATTCGGCGGCGGATCTCTTTGTGGAGGATCTGATTTCTAATCGTCTGCAGCCTCGAGGTTTGAGTAAATTCTTTGCGGTGGAGAGGGCCCATAGAGTTCCTGGTGGCAAGCCGAAGGTCGGAGCTCCCCCGCGGCCTCTTATTGCCCGTATCTTCAACTTTCGGGACAGGGATGCGATCTTGCAAGCTTCTAGAGTGCAGGGGCCGCTTAAGCTGGAGAACGTGGAGGTGAACTTCTATCCTGACTTTACTCAAGCGGTCCAGAAGCAGAGGCTGGGTTTCATGGGCGTTAAGCGGCGGCTCCGAGATATGAACTTGAAATACGCCATGCTTTTCCCGGCCAGACTGCGTGTGGAGTCCGAGGGTCGCTCTCATTTCTTTGACCGTCCGGAGACGGCCGGGGACTGGTTGGACACTTTGCCTAGGGGACATGATCGAGAGGGTGTGGGGGCCGCGGGAGGAGAGTGCCCACTGGACCGGGCCAGCGGTATTGATACTGGGGCTAATTCCTGATGATGCCACCTTTCGGCTGTGCTCAGGGTTTCTTGACTGTCGTGCTTTGCTCCCCCTCCCGTGGAGGTTGTGGTGTGTCTCGAGGGGGTTCTCTTTCCTCCTCTAGGGGGTCTTTGTAGTTTAGTTCATGCAGGGGCGACAGGCACACTGCAATTTGGGGGGGCTGTTTGGGCTCATGCAGGGGTGCAGGGAGGGGGGAGTTTTGTTTGGAATGTTGGGTTGGGGTTGGGTATTGTTTGTTTGTACCACAAGGCAGACATATTGTTGTGTTCTATTCAAGGTGCTCTCTGGGAGGGGACAGATTGGTTTTGGCTGTGATGGGGGTAGGGGACTGAGACTTCTTTCCTGGAATGTTAACGGACTGGGGGACAGGATAAAACGGGGGGTGGTCCTGCAGTTCTTAAAACAGATTTCACCTGATATTGTGTTCTTGCAAGAAACACACCTTATTGGTAACTCCTTCTGTGCTATGAATAGGCGGGGCTGTCGCCTTGTGGCCCATTCGGGCTTCACCTCTGGTTCGAGGGGTGTGGGCATTATGGTTAAAACCTCGCTCCCGTTGGAGGTTGACGAGGTGCTCCATGATGACAGGGGGCGATATACGGCTCTGGTGGGTAGATGGGAGGGTAAAGTAGTTGTTTTGGTTTCTGTTTATGTCCCGCCGGGGTTGCAGACGACTACTTTTGCTGATTTGGGGCGCCTTCTTCTTGGGCTGCCGGAGGGTATCTTAGTGGTTGGTGGGGATTTTAATGCTGTGGTCTCCGGAACTGAGGATCGTCACCCACCCAGGGATCTCCCCCGGGCCCAAACTTGGTTGTCTGGCCTCATAGATACCCTGGGTCTGGTGGATTGTTGGCGGCTAAAACATCCTGCGCAGGTACAATACACCTTTCATTCCGGGGCTCATGGTAGTCTTTCGAGACTTGATTATGTTCCGATGCCAGCGGCACAGGCGGGGAGGGTCGGGGAGGTGCGGCATCTTGCTCGGGGTATTTCAGACCACTCCCCTCTCTTGTTGCACTTTGATATTGTCCCGGGGATGGAGGGGAGGGTGGTCCCGATCAACCCCTGGTACCTGCGTAATCCCGCGATTCGCGCAGATTTGATTAAATCCCTTGAGCAATATTTTGGAGATAATGTGGGATCAGTGTCGTCTGCTGTTTCTCTGTGGGAGGCGTTCAAAACGGTACTCCGGGGGGAGGCCCTGTCCCTCATTTCCCACTCCAAGAGGTGTGAGCGGGAGGAGGTGACCCGTATCGAGTCTGAGATAACTGAGTTGGAGGGTGACCTGGATTGTGGTGTCACGGACGACAAACTGCACGCTCTCAGGATCAAACAAGCGGACTACAAGGCCCTAGTCACCGAGGCGGCCAGGGGCCTGAGTAGGGAGCAGCAGGGGCGACTGTATGATATGGGTGATAAAGCTGGAAAACTGATCGCGTGGCTGGATAAAAAGGAGAGAGCGAGTCGAGTTGTTCCGCTGGTTGAGAGAGTGGAGGGTGTGTATGTTACTGATCCGGGTGAAATTGTTGATTGCTTCGCAGAGTATTTTCGCGGGGTGTATTCCCCGGTATCTTCTCGCTCGGAAGAGGATTCCCGCGACCTGCTTAGAGATATTGCGTTGCCTTCCCTTTCGGAGGAGGATAAATCGTTGATGGACGCGACTCCGACGTCTGAGGAGATCGCTCTGGCCATACGCTCAGTCGCCTCCGGCAAGGCCATGGGTCCTAATGGCCTTCCCATTGAATTGTACAAATTGCGGCCGGATACATTGGCGCCGCATCTTCGTGATATGTTCCTCGCGGCCCGGGCGGCGGGTTCCCTCCCGCTGGACCAGCGTCTAGCCACTATTGTGGTTATTCACAAGGAGGGGAGGCCGCGTGATCGGGTCACTTCTTACAGGCCCATTTCGCTTTTGAATGCGGAACCAAAAATTCTGGCCAAGGTGCTGGCTAATCGGCTGGTCAGCGTGGTGTGCGACCTGATCCATCAGGACCAGTCCGGTTTTATCCCTCATCGCAACACCGCGCTTAACCTGCGGCGTCTGCATGGGGTGCTCTTGAGGGTTCCGTTCATACGTGAGCCAGCCATTTTGGCGTCCCTGGACGCCACTATGGCATTCGGCACGCTTGAGTGGCCATATATCTGGGCGACGCTGGAGAAGTTTGGGTTTGGCCCGGGATTCATTGGCTGGGTGAAATTGTTGTATTCCGGACCGCTAGCCCAGGTGGTGGTGAATGGTAGAGTGTCGGCTCCTTTCGAATTGGGTAGGGGCACGCGACAGGGTTGCCCGCTGTCGCCTCTCCTCTTTGCGCTCGCCTTGGAGCCCCTGGCGGAGTGGCTGCGGTGGCACCCTTCGATTCGTGGTCTCCGATGGACTCCTGAGTATGAGGATCGAGTCTCTCTCTACGCGGACGATATTCTTTTGTATCTTGCTTCCCCGCGTGAATCGTTGATTGTGTTAGTGGATGTGCTGAATTCCTTTGGCCGTAACTCAGGCCTAGTCATCAACTGGGCTAAATCCTGTGTATATGTCCTCTCAGGGGAGGCCCCTATCCTCCCGCGGGGTTGTCCTATCCAGGTTGCTCCACAGGGATTTAAGTATCTGGGTATTTTTATTACCCTGGACTCTGCGGCCCGATACACACAGAACCTACTTCCCCCCCTCCAACATTTGAAGGCGGATGTGGCGCGTTGGAGGCGCTTGCCGCTCTCGCCGCTCGGCCGGGCGGCGCTGTTTAAGATGATGTCGCTGCCACGGTTTTTATATGCCTTGCAAAACACGATGGATGTCGTTCCGGCTAGTTACTTTCGGGAGGTGGAGGGTCTGCAACGCCAACTGTTTTGGGATGGGAGGCCGCGGATCGCCCTCGCGAAGCTGACGCTCCCGTGGTACGATGGGGGGGTCGCCCTCCCCGACATCAAACGTTATTACTGGGCCTCCCAGCTGGCTGCGATAAACCACGGGCTTTATGGGCCCGCCCTTAATCCGGCTTTTGAAATGGACAAATTGTTGTTGCCGGGTGGCGACTACAATCGTGCGCTCTACTCTAGATCGCTCGACGCACGTTTGACTGGTCCGACACGGGTCGCGGTACGGGTGTGGCATGCGGCAAACTCGGCGATGGGGTGGAAAGATCGGTTGACCCGGGCGACGCCACTGTATGCCTCTGAACGACTGGGTTGTTTGTGGACGACGAAAGGCTTCGAGAAGTGGGACACGATTGGCATTAGCAGGGTGGGCGATCTTTGGACGAAGGGGGGATTTAAAACGTTTGATGTGCTGAAAGCGGAATACCAGTTGCATGACAGGGAGTACTTTCGGTATGTACAGGTTCGCCACGCGTTGTCTTCCGTGTTCCCGGAGGTCGCGTCCATCCCGGAGTGCTCCCCCTTGGAGGATAGAGTGCTAGATGGGCATGTACCGGATGGCACTATCTCATTGATCTATAAAAAGCTCATCAACGATCGCTCGGCACTGCTGGCCACCCTCCGTGAGGCATGGGTCGCTGATGGGTTGGAGCTGGACGACGAGGATTGGGTATCTGCGGTGGCCTCCCCGAAAGAGGTGGCCATACCGGCCCGCCTTTGTTTCGTCCAGCTCAAAATACTCCACAGGGTTTACGTTACGGGACCGGGCCTGATGCGCATGGGATACGCGGTGGATGGGATGTGTAAGCGTGGGTGTGGCATGTTAGGGACCTTCCTCCACATTTTGTGGGAATGTCCGGAGGTGACTCGATTCTGGCGTGGTGTGCATGAGGTGTTGCAAGCGGTCACGCATGTTGCGCTGCTCCCCGAGGCTAGGAGGTGTCTGCTGAATGTGTGGGAGCGGACTGATTATACGGTGACGCAAACGTGGTGGGTGACATTGGGATATATGGTGGCCAAGCGTGACATAGCACAATTGTGGGGCTCCCAGAGGTCACCCACGATTTCGGTATGGAAGGAAAATATGGATTGGTGTATGTTCCGAGAAAAGGTTGTGTATGTGGCGAGAGGTAAGCCTGGGAAATGGGTAAAGGTGTGGGGCCCCTGGAACTCCTACCGCGGCGGGATCTGTACCCCGCCACTGACGCCCGACCAGGCGGCGGCCCTGCCTCCCTAGTCTGCACATTCTCTTGATTCTGTGTTACCGTAACCACTTAGTTTCTGCCCCTGCCCTTCCCCCCCTCTTATTCTTGTAGGTTGGTAGAGCCCTCCCGAGGGGAGCACATACTGTTGCCTAGATTTTTGCCGCCTTGTGGGTTTGTTTCTCGTTCTTTCATTTAAAATGAAACCGCCATTTGGGATGTTTGGGCAATGTGGCCGCAAATGATTTTTTGATCTGTGGGATTTTTTACTGCTTGCTGCTCGTGTTTATGAATATGTTTCATGGTCTCACTGTCTACTAGCGGCCGGCCTGAAGGTTGTAGGCCCATACTTGTATATCTCTGGAAATCTGTAATAAAGGTTTCTTAAAAAAAAAAAAAAAAAAAGAGAGGAAAGAGCAAATGGTAAGAGATCAAGTGTAGAAAAAATGACAGAAACAAAAACCAACAAAAAGACAGTACACGTTCGAAACGAACGACTGAAAAACATACTTACGGAACGAAAAACTCAAGAACGAGAAAGGGGTGGTGGCGCCGGGAGACAGCGACGACAACATCCAGAGTTGACATCAAACCTCAAATACCATGGAGCCAAAAACGCAGCATATAGAAAGTAGCATGGCACATCAGGGTTGGAAGGAGGAGGGAGATATCTGTAGAAACAAGAGAGATATACAATTGAAGGGAAAGACGTGTCACAGGGGAACAAGAAAAAACAAACTACAATTGAACTACAGAGGGAACACATGAGAGGGAAACGGCTGTCGAAAGAAGAGACAGTAGGGGATTCACAACATCAGCGATAATGGAGAAACAACAGAGTCATAACACGAGTTCCAAGAAGAAATAGCAGGTCTTGTCAACCAGGTCTGGATACATCCATAACATCTGGGCCTTGCCGTTGGAGAAACGCCTGCAAGGCTGCAGGGTCTTCATATGTGGTTGTTCTGTCTCTATATGTGACCTTGAAGAGACAAGGATGCAGTAGGCCATATCTAGCATTCAGGGCCCGTAGTTGAGGTCGCATGTCCAAGAACTTCTTCCTTCGATCTGCAGTGGCCTTGGAGACATCTTGTGAAAGATAGAGGCGATGACCTTCCCACATAATTTGCTTCTTGATCTTGGCAGCTGAAAGGACCTGTAAGAGGTCAGTGAATTGCAGGAATAGCATAATGACACCTCTAGGCTTACTAGCGATCTTCGGGCCAAGGCGATGAGCCCTTTGGATGTTAACGGAAGTTAAGGCCGGAGCATCTAAGATCTTGGCCAGAAAGGATTGGAAGAAGACGGTGGGGTTTGACCCCTCTGTATGTTCTGGAAGACCATATAGGCGTAGATTGTTCCTACGATTCCTATTTTCCAAATCCTCCATCTGACATTTAAGTAGAAGTATCTCTGCCTCCATTGACGGAATATGGGAACAAGAGGATTGCAAAGAGTCTGTGGAAGTTTCCAAAGTTTGAACACGTGACTCCAGAGACGACCATTTTTCCTGCATAGCCTGCATGTTCTTTGTGGTAGCTTCCATAAAGGGTTTGAACGCACGAAGTTCTTCCAAAATGAGATCCATGGAAGAGGATGAGGAGTGACTCTCTGGGGATGGTGGATCCTTCTTCAGGCGCTTAGAGGAAGCTAAAGAGGACGGGAGCGTTCCTTTGATGCGTGCTTTTGGGATGGCTCCTCTTATTAAATCTGATTTTGGTGCCGTGGCGTCTACCATGTCCTGAGGAGGAGAATCCGTATCTGAGTCCACAGGTAATTGAGAAGAAGTAGCCAGCTTTAAATTACTGAGTTTTCCCATGAAGAGTCTGGGGAGCGGTAACTGAAGTTTCCTGAAGATGCGCGATATTTCAGCGGAGCATTCCTCTGGTTAGCTACATATCAAGTAACCGGTGAGCGCAAAATCGTCGCGCCGGTTCCGGGAGCCTCACTCCGACGCCGCCATACTCATCGGGCGTTAGGTACGCCACCCCAGCATCACTATAATAATGTATCAGGAGTTACAGGTACACATGTCATCCTCTGCAAGGTCCAGCCGCATTCACAATAACATTTCCTCAGGTAATTGTTGAAAATCAGGAAGTGCTCACCATACATCAAGAAAAAATGAAACTTATTGCAGAGTCGTATTTTAACATCTGAAAAAGTCTAGTCGTATTTGTAAGAAAAACTCCCCAGACTCCTTCTTTAATCAGGAGGCACGCATCACATATCAAGAGAGAACAGAGACTGTTATAGGCTTGCGTTTTGTCACTAAGAATATCCAGCGGTATTGACAGTTAATTCTTCTCAGACGCTCTCGGCAAACAGGAAGTGTGTGCCACACATCGAGGAAAGGAAGAAAAAACGGAGGCGACTGCAAGGACGAAACCATTCATTTGAAAGGTCCAGGCGTTGACAGGAAAAACTCCTCGGGTACTCACGTTAAGCAGGCAGTTCGCATTACACATCACGGAGGCGCGAATTCAGTCCGCTGCATGGTGTCTACCTCAGAGGTCGGCGGCCGACATCGGAAATACCTCCGTTGCGAATGAAGAGGGAACCTCTCGCCTCCAAGAATGTCACATCAGCGAGTCTTTGTGTTTAGCCAGTTATTCCCCCTTAATAGTCAGCCAGCCTCAACATGAAATGCTATTCTCCGCCGACCAGGGCTCCCCACAGCGCGGAGCTCTGGGATCAAGTGGCCATCTTGCACCGTGGCTAGACCACGCCTCAATATAGCACATTTCTAACTAATTCTGAGTAACAATGTGGCAGCAGAACAACAAAGCACCGTGCAGAGCTGTCAAATTGGTTAGAGCGCCAGTATCGGGAACCCTGGTGAAGAGTAGAATGCAACTGAGGAGCGCATGAGGTGAAGGAAAGTATCGTTGAATATCAGTAATGAGTAAGGCTGAGGTGAAACCAAAGTTACTGAAAATTGAGCAGTATATGTGAAAGTACTGAGAGGAGCCGCTTCATTCTCAGGTTAAATTTATCGCAGGAATAGAAAACTTGAAGCAATGTCTCATGGCGGGTCACGCAACAGCAGAGCCTTCCAAGACGTGAGCGGTGCTAAGATGGCGGCCGTCAAGCCGGTCCCAAAGTCGTAATTAAATACAAGGCTGAGACGCACCTGAAAATGCTGAAAAGCCTTTCACCTTGTTGCGGGGAAGTTCTGACGGTCACATGTTCAAAGTGGTGAGAACATGCCGCAAATTACAGGAGAAATGCCGTCCGTCTCCCCGCCGTCCTCACCCGAGTTACGGGAACGCCGCCATCTTCCTTGGGCGCTAGCCACGCCCCCCCATTACCTGACTTTCTTATTTCGTTGTTTGGTGCTTCTAAAAGCTTTACACTAGTTCCTTTGTTTAAACCTTACTGCTGAAAGCCACAGCTATCCAGGGTTGACCTTAAGATTATACAAATGAGCCTGACTGGTCTCAAGACAGTTTTGCAAGAATATTACATGGTAAGTCCGCACAACCGTACCATATAATACACCATCATCCTCACATTGGTGCCAGAACTTGTGTTTAGCTGTACCAGACAATTAATAGATAAGTAACCACCATGTTGACGCTGAGAAAAAAGTTTCAAGTGTTTTTACCAAATTCTCTATATCGAAGGCACTGTTTTCTAGGAGTTTACTGACTTGCAGTAAAAGGTCACAATGTTGTCAATAAAAGTTACAAAACGTTTGGTAAAACTTTTACTGAGGGCCTGATTCAGATCTTGCCGGTCCCACTGCCAGCCCGCTGAAGGGGTGGGCTCCAGTACTCTATCGGGTTGATGAAGTCCCACCTGCCATATTTGGGGGGACACGCCTTCCATCGCCGGCCTGACGGCAGGGTCTAGTTGAGCCAATGTGGCTTTTCCAGTTTGCCTGGCAGTGCTCTGTTGGCGGAGTGAAGATAAGGGGTGACTGTGGTAGTGGGGAGACAGGTAAGTGATATTTAATTTTTCTATGTATAATACACATACGTTTTGTATGTGTCTATATGTGTATGTAGTTTATGTGTAGTGAACCCATGTTGTAAATTCTGCACTGAACCCTGCCAACATGCACATACCATGCACTGTATACCCAAACACACTATGTACACTTACCTCAGAGTTCATCCAAATAGGGTGCTGATGCGCTAGGACAGGGGACCTGGACGAAGGTGAAGAGAAGGAAACCACAGACTGTGGCCCAAAAAAGGTGAGTTTTCACCCCTTTCCGTCCATTTCCGCCGACTCAAAGTAAGGCGGGATTCCCGTCGGAATTCCCTTCAAAACAAGCTAGAACCAAATGCCGATGGCGGGAATCCTGGCTGAAGTCCTGCCACCGCCTGCTGCAGTCCACCCCCTGAAGTAGCGGGAAGCGAAGTCATGGGGGACTATGCGGGAACGCAGCAGTCTTCTCGCCCATTGAACTGTAGGTACAGGAAAATGAGTATGGGGATCAATGACAAGGAAGTGGACCTGGAGATGGCCCTCAGAGCATTGGAGGAAGCCAGGAGAGCGCAAGCTCAACTTGCAGAAGAGATCACCCCCAACAGTGGGGATGAGGGTGATGGCAGGGAGCTCTTTGAGGAAGAGGTCGAGATTGACAAGGAGAGTGTGGCCACCACAGTTCACACAAAGCCATGCCTTCACATCTGGGAGTGAGAAGAGTTCTACTTTAGTGAGGGGGTCAAAGGACCTAGAGTACCAGCTTAACTTTTTAGAGGTCCAAGAGAGGAAGCTGGCTCTAGAAGAAAGATAACTGGCCCTAGATGAGAGAATGGTCAAGCAGGGGCTGAAGTTCCAGGACATAGTGGCAGCAACAAAGACAAAGGTAAATGCAGGGGGTGCCTATGACCCTAGGTTGCCCAAGGGTATTATGCCAAAGTATGTTAAGGCAGATGATATAGACAAATGGCTAGATGGCTCTCAGGATGAGAAGGATGGGAGCCCACCATTGGGGAACCCTGTTGTGAGAACTGATTCCAACAGCTGGGAGTGGTAGGCTGTCAACACTAGTAGATGATGTGGTAAGGTCATATTCACACAATAAGGAGGCCCTCATTGACCTGTTTGGTCTAAAACCTGAAGAATATAGGCAAAAGTTTAAAAACACTCACAAGGGGTCATCTCAGACATTGTTAGACATTGTAAATGCTTCTGTGAAGTCACTGGAAGGCTTGATCAAAGGTAACTGAGAAGATACCTATGAGGGGCTCTACTATTTAGTGGTAAAAGTACAAATTGTATCTCAGAGAATTCACACCAGCAGCTGTTGGATTCTAAGCTTTCTAGCCCTAAAGAGCTGGGGAAAATAGATGATTAACAGTAACTAACTAGAGTGCCCAAGGAATCACAAGCTGTTGATCACAAGAAAGGAGGACAGGCCCTCCCTTCAGGGAAAAGATGAGGCAAACATAAAAAGTCAGATACTCCCAAAGAGTCCCTAAAATATGCCTATACACCCCAATCCTCACATGGAAAACCTAATTTACAGAAGGACTAGATGACAACTTTCGACTATTCCTGCTAGATTAATAAGAAACAACCAAATCTGGAAAATTACCCTATGCCGGTGTGATGCGATTGTGTCATTTTGGACCAAACAGCAGTCAGGCTGCATAGTATTGAAACATCTGAACCTTTGAGAGTGATATGCTGGGCTGGTAGTGGTTAGGGCAGCAGTTTACAGTTGTAGCAATAATC
Organism: Triturus cristatus; assembly: GCF_964204655.1. Classification (NCBI taxonomy): domain Eukaryota; kingdom Metazoa; phylum Chordata; class Amphibia; order Caudata; family Salamandridae; genus Triturus; species Triturus cristatus. The sequence goes on from NC_140593.1 coordinate 501,762,125, forward strand.
TGGGTTTGACATGACCATTGTGAGAATTAGATAATTTTGGAGTGCTATGATGCAGCGGCAGGACACTGTTCAGCTGACATAGATTATGGTGTTATGCAGTTTTGGAGACATCTTTTATTTTAAATTGAAGCTCTTGATCAAAGATCACTAAAAATGTGTACTTTTTCCACTTGGATTGGTGGAGTACCAAGTTCCTCTTGCCCAGGTAAAGGAAAAGGGAGTGAAATAACACTGCGCAGGATCAGATTTCCCATTTTGTCAGAGCCACTTAATCTGCCTTCACTGATGAATTTGGAAAAAAGGCAAAGAAATGAGTTAAGAAGGGGTGCCTTCAGCATCGCCAGGCTTGAAGGGTGAACCACAAAAGTCACGAAAATACCATGTGCTGAACCCTCTTCTATCTGGCACAAATACAGTCTGGTTTAATTTAGATGCAACGTGTAAAGTATTTTATGCAGCACGCAAAAAGTAATAAAGTGAAAACGCAAGACAAGAAAAATCCCACACCAATTTGAGATAAGAGAGTACATTTTAATAAATTACTTGACTCCAAATTGAGATGAGCAGACATATAAATATGGCTCTGCCGCATATCTGTGCTCTGCAGGAACTGGTTCCAAAATACTTTTTCACCATCTGTTTGTTTGCTCTTTCCACTGGTGTAAAAATGTGGCAAGAAGAGACAGAAGAGAATTTAAATATGTTCTGACATTGTCACAAGATTAGATTTGTTTTGCGTCAACTATGTGTTTCTCAAGTGCACAAGGCGAGGATATGAACTGCACGTTCGAGACCAGGGACTTTATTTAGAGTTTGAATGATGTGGGACATTAGCTGAAAAGCTCCACTCTAAGCAGGAAGGCTAGGGTAACTGACACTTTTTGACAGATGTCCCGTCCACCCAATTTAGTGTGCATAGACATCAATACATTCTAAATTGAGAGGATTGGACTTTGGACTCTATTGATGGAGGTTCCACGTCATCAAACTCTATATCCACCTCTAGGAATTTAGAATGCGTCACAGTTGATGCTTGACAGGTGTCAAGGCATTAAGCATTCCATTGCATCTCAGTGAAGAAGCCATAGTTATAGATGGTGCTTCCCCATCTAATTATCAAGATTAACAGTGTCACACATTCACCTACCACGAGGGCAGGCACACCAAAATACTGGACCTGGGAAGTGCCCACACTGAAGCAGAGTTGAGGAACAGATACTCCCATTCCAGACCTGACACTGACATTGATTGGTAATTCCAGAAGAATCGTGCGAAGAAGAGTATATGAGGTAACAGACAAGGAACCATGAAAGAACCCATATTTGAACTCAAAGCTTGATTATGGTCACTTCTTTACCCATATGAAAGTAAATAAAAGAATTAGAGGTGCAGCATAAATAGCCTATCATTTCCTCTTTTTGCAAGAAACAAAACATACAGTGAAGTTAACGTATACATCACTTTGTTAATGTATACTCGTAGCTGCACCATACTTTTTATGTGATGCGTTTCTCATTGGACAGTGAAAAAAGTGTCAATACAGTGCTCTTGTGTGTCATGCTGCAAGTCAAGGGTATAGTTGCCTAAAGTCAAAAGTCTACCCAACTACTAACTAACTGATTGTTGTTTTTAGCCCCACTTCACCAGATTTTTGGAGGACCTTTTGGCCTAAGGGTGCCCCCCTCCTTGGCCCTCAATAGAGCACGGTAAAAGAATTAGGAATCAAAATTGACAGTGCCCTTACTTTCCAACCACAAATACATTCACTGGCTGGCTCCTGTTTTGGGCCCTTGCACTCTTTGAAAACATCTATACCTCTTCTGTCTGTTAAAGCTAAGAAAATGGTGATTCAAGCACTGATAACTTCCAGACTTGATTATGGAAATGCACGATACTGTGGGTCTTCCAGAATACCGATCTTTATAGGCTTCAAGTTGTGCAGAATGCAGCATACTGAATTCTTCTTAACTTTTGCCCAAGAACCCATATGACCCCACATCTGAAAGCGCTTCACTGGCTTCCTATCAAAATAGGATTCTTTTTAAAGTCCTCATCCTGGTTCATAAAAGCACTACATGAAAAAGGAGCAGTATCCTTGAGGAGGAGGATTTGTTCCTATGCCCCCCCCAGGAATTTACGGTCAGCCTATGGTCATTTAGCCAGAATCCCAAACATCTGATAGGACCGGAGGCAGATCCTTCTCTTACCCTGGGTCGTTTGCCCAGAATAACCTTCCCCTGGAACTCCAAACCACAACTGAGCTATCCCTCTTCAAGAAAAAATTTAAAACCTGCCCCTTCCAACAAACTTAATATGATGATCACTTGATGACTTGCAATCAGTGACCGGACACTCTTTGGAGAATGCGCGCGCTCTATAAACCTCAACATCATCATCATCAACTGCAAAAGTTTGATGAGCATGGGCAATGTGTAATGCTGAGGTTGTCAAAGATCAGTGTGATTGGAGACCGGTAGTAAATCAGTCCAAATGCTTGGGCCACGTCATCCGACTAGAATGTCACTGTAGTGCTAGGCTAAGGAGCAAGCCTTAGCCTGGCCTATCAGCTGTGGAAAGTGGGGAAGAATGTCCCGGGGAATATAACATTGTGTCTGTCTTATCTATGCCGATTGTTGTTCATGGCATTTGCATACCCAGTATGTTGGTGGGTGGGGTCACATTTGCAGATTAGAAGTTGTTACCAAGATTCAGAACTTCATGTACACCATGTGATGAGGGCCTGCAAATATTTTTTATGAGAGTCCCTTGGCCACATATTAGCCAAGATGAATTTCAGTATTCATGTTTGCGCCCTCTTTATTGTATCATGTGGGATCATGATTGCTAGGAATTGTATCGCATATAAGAATCTGGTTAGGAAGTTAATTTTTATAGGTGCTCTTCTAACTTATTCGGTTACCAGAAGTCCTTAAATAGCAATTCCTGCAGCTCCTAGATATTTAATTGTATCCCTCGCCCAGACAAGGTCATTCCAATTCTACCGGGGTGGACTGTATCTAGCAATTCAGTGACATTTAGTGCACAGTATTTGTTCACATTGGTTTTACTCCTAGTAATCACGTGACTTCCGGAAGCATGGCTCGGAGTGTCCTAGCTGTATACTTAATTAAGCATCTGACTTCATCCCAAAACAGAGGGAGTTTAATTTTCTGACATGCTACATTGAGACCTGTGATTCAGGAGTTGTGACTGAAGTCTTTAGCCAGCAGACCCAGTGTAAAGCAATGGCGATATCAGAAATTAGTGCCAATTTGTTATATCCTGCTTATGTTAATGCAATGCCATTCTACCACTAGTGGAATGTTAATATGATGATGCTGTCAGAATGTTGGGAATCTGCAGAGAGTAATGACAGTTGACTGGGCTGAGCTGCCTGCTGGCTGCTCCTGGTGGGGTCTTGATCTGATCTACTTATGGTCTCCTTCTGGACCTGAACTGATCCTGATCTGGTCCTGTTCTAATCTTCCTGTGATCTTGTACCATCTTCTAATAAACCTCCTTAAATCATCTCAACTGAGTGGACATGATCACTACACAATTGTTCCTTGCGAGTGTTAGTTAAGGAGAGATAAATGTATTGGACCTGATTAACAAAGGTAAACGTACACTTGTTTAAAGTTAACGGTTTTTATGGTATTCACAAACTACAAATTAATAGTAGGTTTATGACTGCGAAATCTCCACTACAGTGACTCACCCGGATCCTGTTCAGATATCCCTGAATGAATGGTGTGTGAATAGGAAATATATATGGTGACTAGTAGTGTGCCTTGATTTTGAATGCAAGTGTGTGACTGTGAGAGACCAGAGGAGTCCATTTTGGATTGCCACTGGTAATGTATGACACAAGATGGAGGCTGAGGGGGGACATCCTTTTCAGAAGTGTACTCTGGCAAATTGTATGGTTGGCTTCCTGAGCTTTGGGTTTAGTGTCATACTTACCTGAGTAGTAGGGATAGACCACAAGATTGGACTAGCATGGGAGCAATGCTGGAACTGACCCAAATGGTGGCGTGTGTCTCCCTGATAAATCACCATCAACATGCTCCATCCAAGAAAATGGTGAGTGAGTGATACAGGAGTCAGCCTGAGTGTAGGAAAGGGTCTCTCTTCCTCCCAATTGCTGTTTAAGTTATAACCGGCGTGGTGTGCTAACTTAGGAGAAGGAGAGACCAATAGAGTATGATTGTGTCTGCGGGCTCCAAAGTCTGTGCCTGACATCAGATGACTTATGCTGACTTTGCCAACAAGTTGAGTACAGCTGAAAATGGAACACTCACCAGCAGCAGAGAGTTGGATCTTCACTAGTTTTAGAGTGGGGCTTTTGCTTTGGGCTTGTCGTCGATGGACCCTCCAGACACGCTTGCTGACCAGTCGCAATCTGTATAGAACACTTGAACAACTTTTCAGGAAACCAGGACTGTTGCACATGTTTTTTGTAATGAGGGCCTCGAGATGGGGAGTTCACTGCCACTACGCTCAGGAAATTCTCACACTCTTGAACTTCTGCTAACCAGACACTGCCATTATTTAGGTTTTAAGAAGAGCTATGCTGGGGATTGCCAGTGACTGCTCATTAAAGGACTGGCCTATTGGTCACTGAGATTGAAGTTTGCTTATGATAATCACAGCTAGCCTCCACCTGTGGGGTTATTGTAGACCAAATAGTTTTGCCTAATTTAGATATAGTACTTGTTATAGAATCCTGTACCCATGGGCGTATTTCTTTTTTGTGGAATTTGTTTAGGTATAATCTCTTTTATGAAAGGCAAGCACTAGTTTGGACAATCATTATTGCAATTGATTTGGTAAATTGATCACTGAGTCTCAACTCAATACCACATCCCTGAGAAGCATTGGACTGTGCACTCTAATACCCTTAGGGTCAATTGCTGAAAGGGTGAACTTGGTGTTCAAATTGCAGTGAGATAGTAGGTCAGTGTCTTGGACAGCAGGTGTTAAAACCACTGTGGTCATGGCCCAGTAACATCTTCATGCTCCATGGCTACAGAACCAGTTGTGACACCATCCTTTATGGCATTCACAGGACACAAAGGATAGAAGACTCTTAGAGAGGCAATTTGAAATAGGAACGGGTGACCAAACTGAGTACCAGAGAAAGGAGGAATATTACAGGGGGAAAGCCAACAAAGGGCAGCCCCAACAATGGAATGATTATCATACTGCTAAAAAGGAGGAGAAAGGTTTGGATCAAAAGGTTAACTTCGAAAAGAAGAACGTGGCAAGACTGATCGCTTAAAGGAAAAAGGAAACACCATGCCACAGAAAGAGAGATAATTTCTGCATAATGGGAGCCGGACCATTGTGCTTTTATACGGTGCGTCCGGGATCGTAATAGTTTGCCAGACTCTCAAGGAGCATCTCACCATGACAGTGACAGATAAATACATTTGAATTGAGATAAAGGATGGACATGTAAATTCCCCATGCAAAGTTCATGAAGTCTCAATTCATAAAGATAGGGAGTTGTTGCACACTATAAAGTTGTTCTTTCTGATCTGAACAGGCGAAGGACTATGGCATTATCCTAGTCAAGGAGAATTGACCTCCACCCTTTGTTAGGGATGCATCACATGTGAATGACACAATTCGACTTCTGAACTACCGGAGGATTTTAGAAGATAATTCACACATGTATGGGTTTTAAAACAAGGCCCTACCTCAAATAAGAATCATTGATGAGCTTGCCAAGTCCGAGTCTAGTTTCTATAAGGAATTGATGGCACTTCCGCAGAGCACTCCTTTAGTGCCCTTACTAATGGATCTAGGGTGCCATGCAATGAAAGACTTGGCAAAATTACGCCCCTTACTCCTTTGGGCCCGGCTCTGGCGGACCCCCGAGCTAGCTAAATATGCGGAAGGCCTAACCGAAATACTGTCTATGCCTTCTTGGCATAAAATCAAATGGCTGAAAGACGTGAAGGCCTTGCTTTCCGATCTTGGCCTTAAAGATGCATGGGCAAATAGAACTTCACCCCCGAAAGCAGAGTTAAAGAAATTATACTGGAGATGGGTGATTGCAAAAAGGAATTCCAGTTCCCTTGGTGGCAGTAGAACCATTGAGTTTCTTAACCTCAAAGATGTAGTGTGTTACGAGCCTTATCTTGACATTATCCAAAAATCATATGACCGAGCCCTTTATGTCAAGTTCAGGTTTGGAACCCTTCCGGTCCGCGAGTTGACCGCACGCTGGAAACCACCTTCCCAGACATCACCATTCTGTCCTTTCTGTAGGACCAAAGTTGAGTCAATTGCACATGTTCTATTTGCATGCCCCAAATACAAAATTCCAAGATCCTATTGGCTTAAACCCCTATGTAGAACATTGGGTACACGTGACCATTATATAGCTCTGCGCATCTTGAAATCAGATGCGCGGTCTCTCCATGTCTGTGCTTTATCAAAATTTTGGAGGTGGTCTTGGCTCTTAAGAACTAAAGCTCTCACAGCTCTCAACGAAGTAGGCTGATTGTTTTTATTGCTTGTATATATTCTTCTTTTAAATTGTCTTATTTATAGTGTTTACATGTATTTTTAATCTCTTGTGTATTTTGGGAAATATGACGATATTGTAATCACATGACTTGTTCCTTGGGCCCACAAATCTTTTTCTGTATGTTATATTTGTATGTGCTTTTTAAGATATGTTTTATCGAAATAAAGCTTATTTCATTCAAATAAGAATCAAAGAGGTTGGGATAAGAATTGACTCCACGTGTTATTCCTCTTCAGAGTGAGATATGTGGTCAAGCCCAGCATCCATTAAAGCCAGAAGCCAAGTATGATATAAAACCTATCCTGATAGAATTACAATATCGAGGAGTACCCATCCCGTCACTTGAACATGAATATCCCTCTGTTGCCAGCAGTTAAGCCAGTCAATTTGTAATGTCTAGCATTGGACTATAGAAATTTAAGCTCACGCACACTTGTGGTGCAGAATGCCAACAAGAGTGGGCTTATGAGAAATTTTGTACATAAAAAAGTACAATATGACATTAGACACAACACATGTTTTTTCCAGTCAAGTCACAATATAGCACCTGATTCACAATATTTGACAACCATCCCATTTGGCGGTCTCCAATATGCATATATGCGATGATCTCAATGATATTGTCATGGGCAGAATGTGAAGTAGGTCAGTCGAGTGCCCTTGAAGATTGCTTGAGGAATGGATGAGTCTTCTTAATAGCCATGATGAAGCCATGCACAAAATATTTTATATGAAAAGGTGACCGGTGAATGCTTTAGATGTTTACAGCTAGGAGGAAAAGCAGACAAAGGGGAAAAACTCCTTGGGCAAATTATGTAGTTCTTGATGGAAGATGTAGAGAGCGTAGATGAAATCGGTAAGACACCACACTACCACTGACATCAGAAAGGAGAAAGGATCAGAGAAAGGTACAGGGCTTTAGTTAGCAGATCCACAAATAAGTTAATCTAAATTGGTTGAGGAAAATTCACAAAAATAGTAAAAAGTGCTAACCAAGACAACAAATGAAAAAGGATAATTCCAAAGGAAGAATCTTATCACCAAGAAAAATCACACACAAAATTGTACCGAAAGGGGGCAAAGAGTGCAATGAAAAATCACGGAACAAATGCATTGTGAAGCATCTTGCCTTTTCTTTTTTTAAAGCTGTATTTATGAAGTTTTTTTGTGATAATAAAAAATCTTCTTCAAGGTAATAATTGATAGATAGTATGAAGTCTGGAACATAACAGCAAGAGGTATCATTTCTTACAGGTTACCATCATGTGGTACAGACTGCATCGCATATTGAAGCGATGCTGACGACACGACCTCCATAAAGCAACATCTGTTAAGAGTATTGTCCACTGAGGAGTGATGAGGGATATACATTTCGGGTAAGAAGGTAGAATCGCAGTGAAACCATATTTTTTTGGGTTGGCAAGTGAGAAGGTAGTGTGTCAGCATAAGTGTCCATGGAGTTGTTGAAAAAAATGAGGTTGTTCAGCCAGTCGTGAAGAGCAGGAGTGGGACTTCATCTGCAATAAATCATAGTTCTTCTTTTAGCTTTGAGAATGGCTGTGAGAAATTGGGTTACTGGTTAAGGGGGGGGGGGGTGAAACCCTATTCAAGTAGCAACAACAATCATTGTCAGGGTGAGGCACAACCCTCTGGAAGCTTGCCATAGAGCAGTCAGGCTTAACTTAGAGGCAGTGAGTAAAGAATGTTTGCAGCACTTGAAACATTAATAAAGTTAAAACATAATGGAAGAAAAATCCCACACCAATTTAGAATAGTAGAGCAAACATGTAATAAATATTTTGACCCCAAAATGACATAAAGCCAATCAGTAGAATCAGAGTTATGAATTTTTAAAGATTTAAGTTAAAAGAGGACCAAAAAGCCCAAAGTGCCACTCGTAGCTATTTGGTCATGCAAGACTGGGAGAAAGTTCCAAGTTTAGACCTACTGGGATGTAGTGCAGGTCAGATAAAAAGACCAGTGTGAGAAGTTGGCCTGGTATAAGCTGTCCACTAATTAAAGTGGGCACCCTGTACCAGTCCAAGCAACACTTATGGTGATTTAAGAGGTCAAAGATAACCTTAGAAAGCTATCCAAGTGGTAGCTGTGGAGAGCTGCCTTCAGGCTTAGTCTTGGAGGAATGTTAAGCAGCTTGTTTTACCAGAATGCAACCTTATAGTATTGGTTAAATGAAAGGAGAACCTTCCCTGTGGACTTCGAAGAAACCCAGTGGAACTTAGGAGGTTGGAGAGCCACACCATCCGTGGATACCATAGTATCAGAGTTACCTATACCAGGGAAGCCGGGTGCATAATGCTGAAGTGGCGTCGGAAACCCCCTTCGATCTCTATGGAGGACTTCGAAGAAGAGCCACTCCTGGAAAGAAGGAAAGTGGCAGTCGGAATCCAAAGGTAGATTCTTGGTGAAGAGTATCTGAAAGCAGAGGGGACAAAGTCTGGGTCACTCAGGAGTGACCAGGGGCTCGGTAGACGAATGCCCACCGATGTCGGGTGCTTCAGGTGCGTTGAGGGGATTCTTGACTAGGCAGCCACTGAGACCAGGAGATGTTGAGGACAACCAGGAGCTGGATATGAGCTGTCCCACAAAGGATGTTGAGTACTGAGGGGTTGGTGTCCAGCTGGAGCACCAACAAGCCTTGGCAACGGCAACCCATGCAGAAGGTCAAATAAGGTTACGGTTTGAACCAGCAAGGTCCAGGAGACTCAATAAATACAGGGGAGTCAGGGCAGGCCTGAAGCAACCGGAGGAGCCCAAAAAAAAGCAGTGTTGACCCTCAAGAGGACCCACAGGCCGGAGGCACAGGAGCCGCAAGGGGACCTCAAGCAGTTTCACAAAGCAACAGCCCACGGAGCACTCGGTGTGAGGTGGCTGGAGTTCTTTGATAGAAATGGTGCCAGAGGTTGGGGCTACTTGGAGCCCAGTGCACTTGTTTTGGAAACGGCAACAAGCATATGCACTTGCAAAAATACGTGGTACACAGGGGTACAAGTATTGCAGCCCTCACGAGGGATGCTGACCTCAAACCTAGTGAGAGGGCAGCTCGGACCTCAAGGAACTTAGAAACCCACCTCCTGTGTTGCTGGAGCCTTCAGAGTCCGTAGATATCAGGAGCAGCAGACCGGTCAGTTGAGATGTGTGCCTGCGGTTGCAGGGGGTGACTCCTTCACTCCAAGGGAGATATCGTCCTTGATGCGCCACTAGTCAGACACAGAGCTTGTATGGTGCATGGGCACGGACAATGCTTTGGACGGAGAGGGAGATGAAGTCGGGCCCAAACGAAGTCCAGAGTGTCCAGACGGTAAAAGGACAGTGGTTTCTTGATCCGAATCTTGTCCACATCGAATCTAGGGTCCCACAGCCAGGTAAGCCCTTTTGTACCCACGGGAGAGGGTTGGACAGATTCAGGGGAGGGTCTGGACAGTGGGGAGGTGACTCCCATGTCCTTTGCCCAGTTTCGTGCCAGAGCAGGAGCCAACAGCTTCCAGGACTTATTTGAACTAGACTATGCACAGGGACACCAAATGTGCCCCTCATGCAGACTTTCGGTTGCTGGAAACCCCACCCACCCAGGTCTAATACACTAGATCCTGTCTGGGAGGTGGTCACACCTCCCTATGACAGGATGCCTATTGTTTTGCCTTCCCCTGCTCGAGCTTGGCTCAGCAGCAGGAGGGCACAAATGTGTCTCTGGCCGGCTGCAACCATTTTGGGCTGCCCGGAACTAGAAGGCTGGTACCGGGAACACTAGGGACCTCACAAAGCTAATTTCTGAGGTATGGAATCATACCTACCGGTGTGGGGGTATGATTCCATAATGTTTGATACCAAACACGATAGGGTTACTTTCAGCCGTTTTAGAGTTGGTCATCACGCGGTCTCGTAATGCCACTCTATATGTCGGAAATGGCTGCAGTACTAACCCATGAGAATGGACTCCGTAGGCTGCAGGGGTGTCCTGCTCATGCAGTGCACCCTCTCACTTAGAACTAAGCACCATGCCTTTAGGATTTTCAAGGCCTGCTATAAGAGTGAATTACAGGTTTTAAGTGTAGTGCCCCTTAGACATTGTAAACCTATATCTAAAGAAAGTGGTGCATGCACCATCTTACACAAGCTGCAATGGCAGGCCTGTAGTTCCATTTTGCATGGCCTCTCATGGGTGACATAATACATGCTTCAGCCCATGGGAGGCCTCTGGGGTACCTATGCCCTGGGTACATGGGTACCATATACTAGGGACTGATAAGGGTACCCCAGTATCCAATCTGGAGTGTACCTAAGTACATTACATAACCAATTTAGGGAGAAAGCAGAGAGACTGGGGTCCTGATTAGCAGGATCTCAGTCAGACTAGTCAAAAACCAGCACAGCACCAGGCAAAAGGTGTTGGTAACTATGCAGAAAGATCCTATCTTCCTACAACCAGGTTAGTCCCTCTTAGAGTTACCTTCTCAGTCCAGTGCAAAGAGTCCAGTTTGCAGTAGAGGGGGGAGCAAGGTGTAGGTAAGCATTGCAGACTGTCGTCAATGTAGTGCGAAGAGCAGGCCATGCACCATGGACAGGCGTTGCTGTAACGCGAACATCCTATTGTTGTCGTGAATGGTCGCTCAGAGCTCCACGGTGGTACTCCCCAGGAACAATCAATGCTGTTGCGCGAAGGGTCAGGTTGACGGAACTTTGAGTTGGTGGGCTGTGCGAGTGACAACGTTTCGGCATCAACTGACCTGTTTGCAGTCGCTAAGAGCCCAAAAACTTCAATTCAGCAATTCTGTAATATTGGGTCCCTAGCACCTTAATAACTTTGTATCTCATCTTTGTTGGCTGCTTATAAAACCTTTTAACTGAACCTTCTTAAAGAATTTGGGATAGAGAAATTTCTACAAAAGTGTTTGCCCAACAGCATATATCTAAACATCACTCCCATATTTATTTTGTCATGATAGTGCTCCAAGAATCATAGATTCTTACTTGGAATGCCTAGTAAGAAAGCTCAAGATCTGGCATGGCCAGCCCGCTTATTTTACCTCATGCTTCAGCTTTTTCCTGGAATGAATCAATGAATAAATACATTTTATTTGTATGATTACTTAAAATCATTGCAAGTTTATGTAATTCAAGATAAAACATGTTATAAGGTGCAGCGTTCCTTAAAAACATATTATAAAGTGCAACGTTACTTAAAACCATTAAAGATTTGTGCAATTCATGATAGATATGAATAATAAAGTTCGAGCGACTATTTAAAATCAGTTAATACATAATAGTGATCAGAGGCAGTGAAATTTCCCCTTCAAATCACCAAATGGTTCGGGACTTAAATGTTTCCAGATGGAGATTGGCACATGGGTTCAGTATATGACCCCCCCTCCCCCCACCCGCATGTAGGGATCGAGATGGTAGACATTTTTGGCCAGATGTGGGATAAAGAGGTTGTTAATGTCAATTGTGTCGTGTTGATTGTTGAGCAATCGACTTCTCCTTGTTAGAGGCCTGGACAATGGCAGGAAGATGGTCATTTTTGGACAGCTTTTCCTTTAACAGTGAGCGAGCATGATCCATAAATGTCCCATACTTGGCCATATCTGCCACCGTTTCCTGGGTGTATAAGAGGTGCAGAATCTATTTGGCCAAGTGAGTTCCCTGGTGTAAAAAGATTGGCCTCAGTACAGTACGGCGAGCGTGTAGAAACGCCGGGCAGCAGAGTAATATGTAAATCAGTGATTCCCTTCAGTAATTGCACAGTATAATGGTTTCAATGGTTTTCCACGTCGAGTTCAGTTCTCTAATTGGGAGTGGCACCAGTCTTGCCCATGCAATTTGATTTAAAGAATGTTTTCCCAGGGCCTGGTGGAGATGGGGCTTGCCTGTCTGTTTTATTTGAGGTGTTATTAAGGAGTCATGTAGGGCCCTTGCCTGGAGGACTACCATATCCAATGCACTTGAGCGAAGGTATAGATGCTATTTTATTGCTGATTTAATACTTGTGTAATTAATGGTGCTGGTGTCCCAGTTCTCCATGGCAAGTTGCAAATATTCCCTTGCGGCTGTGAGATTTGTGGAAGAGGGGTTATTATCTTTTTGAAGATTGTTTTCATGAGTGCCTTCATGGTGTTGCCGGGAACGACTGTTGTCTGATAGTAATATTGTTCCAAGTCGGTCATGCATTTGAGTTTTCGCTGGATGAGGCCAAATTCAAGCCTGATCAATGTGTTCCTTGTGTAGGGGGGGAAGTTGGAACAGTTTCTTGTAGTCTGTGCATTGGATTATTTCAAGTTTGGCCGCCAGCATGCCAGGAAATGCATGCTGGATGTAATTAACCAAGGGTAGCTGTTGTGCCCGAATCACCCTCCTCATGGACGTACTTGTTGGACTGCTGAGGGTGCTGTTTAATTTACAGAGGGCATACGTGACCATCTTCCCTTTGATCTTCATTTTTTGTAGGTGCAGTGTCGGTCTTCCAGTTTCACTCAGCCATGCAAGTTGTAATTTTGTACTCATTTAAGCCTCTGTGTCCGCAGACACCATCTCATGCCCTTTTTTTCGGGTAACGTCCGAAGATCACTATTTTTGTTTTGCTTGCACTGGCAACGAGTCCGTTCTTTATGTTATACGTGTTCAGGTGGTTGAGGGACTTTTGACTGGTGACTTTTGTGTGGTCTAAAAGGACTAGATCATCCACAATTGCAAAAGATGGATTCTCTTGTCTCCAATCTTTGGGATGCCTAGGATTGCCCCAGTTAGAGCCGGGCCTAGGTCAGCAGTGCATGCGTTGAATAGGAGTGGAGCCAACACACAGCCCTGTTTTAGCCCTTGATAAGTGGCAATGTTGGCAATGACTGTGGCCCCTGTGAGATTGACCTTTACCCAGGTCCTGGTGTAGAGGGATATGATGGGGCTCAGTAGTTTAGGGCAGATGTTCCACTTTTCTAGTGTTTGCCAGAGGGTGTTCTGGACTACTCCATTGAAGGCTGTGGAGTAGACGATAAAGCAGGCAAAACCATGGAGAGATGCATGGGTTGCTGTTTGATGTGCTAAGTACGAGACTGCAACTATGTTGTGCACTGTTGCTCCTTCAGCTCAAAACCCTGTTTGGTAGATGGGTAGCAACCTTTCGATGGAAGCCCAGTTTACTAGTTCCTGCAGAAGTGTTCTGGCGTAGGCTTAGTCCTCAAAGTCCAACAATGCTATTAAACTGTGATTTCTAGGTTCAGTGTTGTTGCCCTTCTTGAAGATGGGATGCAGAAGAGAGCCTCTTAATGATTCCAGGACGTCTTCATGGAGTCTGCATTCAGCATACAGCGGGGCGAGCGCTGAGGCCCAGAACTGCCAATCTTCTCTGAATAATGACCCTGGGAGCTCATTGGGGCCAGCGGCACCATCCTTTCTGATCCTCTTCAGTACGTTTCGTACCGCAAGATCATTCAGTACTGCACGAGCCGTTGATCCCGCGGTCATATCAACATCAGCTTCCTCCATTTCCCTCCTAAGATCTAATTTGTTTGGGCAAGGTTTGTCAAGGCACTCGGTATAGAGTACCTTGGCATGTGCAATCCATCCTCCTGCTGGGACCGTGATTCCTCTATTGCTGAAGCTATGACATAAGGTGTCGAGATACTGCCAACATTGTTGGTGTTTGTTGGCAGAGATCAAGTCAAAGTGTTTGTTTCTTGGCTGCTATTGTAACTGCTTCTTTGAGATGCTGCTTTTCAATTTTCTGTGTGACCTCTGTTTCGCCCTTAAGTGCTGTGTGCTTCTTATGATCTCTGGAGTTGGGCCCAACATGTGAGTTGCATTGTTTTTCACTGTGGCCAGGGGTTTTCACTATCTGAGAATGCACAGTTCCGGAGTCAGCCCAGACAAGCTCTTAATGATAGCTGTTTTTGAGGCCAGTAATGAAGCATGATTTTTGTGAAATAATCCTGCTTGATCAAATCTGCTCAAAACTGTGTTATTAACAAAAAGAATGACTAATGGTGTGATTTTTAACCTCCTTTCCAGTTTGCCCTCCTTCTTTCAAACTTCCCTATAGACATAGTTGTCCATTTAATCCTCCATAGGAGTTTGTAGTGCTCCTTCCATTAGTGGTTCCCAATGTGCACAGGGGATCTTGAGTTCTAGCTGATAGATCCAGGTGAGCCAACAAGGCTCACCCGGTCGCTCTCGTTTTGTTGAATCTCCTCATAGCTTGTGAGCCGTCCACTTAGGCCCTAGCTCAGGAAAACATAGTCGATTTTAGTTGCTTGTGATCTTTATTCGAATGCATAAAACATCCATAAAAGCATAACAAACATCAGACAGCATTGTACAGTACATTAAAATATGCAAACAGTATTAAAACTCAGAAAGACCATTTATGTTGAAATTTTATACTTGTATAAAATTCCTAATTTAGTCTAAAAGGTTCAGTCCACTATAGGTGCATCTTTATGACGAACATGCCTAGCCAAGTTTTATAAAGTGCAAATCTGCTAATATTATTAAAAAAGTTACAGTCATCATGAACCTGGTGGGAAAAAAGAAATTTCCCGGCTCCAGGATCCTCCATTGTCCCCTACGCCTGTCATTAAAAAATATGATTGCCACAGTCCATGCACCCAGAAGGTACAATAATGTATTGTAGGGCCCGGACCCCCAGACCCTGCATCTGAACTTATGGAATGATCTAATTAGGTTTAATGCAAGGATACAAAATATTACACAAATCTGGTCAAAGTTAAATTATGACTATAAAATTATTATGTGACACAGCCCTTAATTCCACCAGGTGCTCATATTGATATTTCTAAAACATTTGAAAAAAAAAAGATTTAATACTGTACTTTCCAGCCCAGTCATAGAGTTAATACCATATTCTTTCTAGTATAAAAGACCGACCATAAGAATGACGCCATTCTGCAGCATATTTCTAAAGTGGGTAATGTTTGCAGGTATAGATATGCGGGGCGACATTGTGTAAAACCATGCTGTTTTAGTATAGGTAAAATATATCTTTTCCGTAGGTGAGTGCAAAACTTGCAGAAGAGGACCACATGCATTGTATCCTGAGGTAGCAAATTATCACAAGGACAGTTAATCAGATTTGCTGCCCAATCCTTCATTTTTGGGAGACTGACTAGTCGATGAAAGATGTCTACTCTTAGGCGAGTTAAAACAAATCTATGTCTACCTTGAAAAACTGATTTAAGATAGGGTTGCATGTTAAAAGTGGTTAAAATTAACTGATTCTTCGATTCACTCGGTTTAGTAGCTTCAAGTGTCCATCTAAGATTATCTAGATGCATCAACCCTTTCTCTTTCAAGGTTTTTTTTGCTAATGGTGCAAAGGGTATCTTTTCTTTCATAATACTTGCCCATTTCATGAAAAAATGGTTGAACATACACTAACCATGAAATTATTGTGTGCAAGCTCAGTTTTAAACGGTCCCCGATAATTGCTTGGTTCAACACTGTGTACTCTGAAGTCCAGATTTTATGCCAGAGGAGTATTGGTTCAGTTTTATCAAGTCTGTAACCTGTGGTGCCCCCAGTTCTGCATGGCTAACATAGACTGATGTACTATGCCTGAGATCCATACAGGATTTACCAAATAGTAACTTCCTGTTGGCAATTGCTTTATTCCACATACAATCTCTGTCAAATAAAACTCCCAGGTAAGAGAATGTGTTAGTAAAGCCAATGGAGGTGTCATCTATTCTTATGTCTCCACATTTTTTGCTTGCCCTGCCACATTTCCTAATAAAAGTTTTCCCCAAATTAATTAGGAGGCCAAGGTCCTTCATATATTCTGAGAAGTCAGACAGCAATGACTGAAGGGCTAAGGGTGTACGAGCCATAAGGACGACATCATCAGCGAAGAGGAGGGCCGGGACAGGGCGCGTTATTTGTGGTAAATCTTCAGTTGATGTTGCATGTACCTCTCCTACACTGTTGATGTATAATGAAAACAGGAAGGGTGCCAAGAGGCATTCCTGCCTTACCCCTCTCTCCACGCTGAATGCTTCAGTGCATTCTCCCTTGCTAGCAAATCTAACCCTGGTTTCGCAGCCCGAGTACAGATCCCTCAGTGAGCTGATGACTGGTGCCTCCACACCCATGTCCATCAGTTTTTGCCAGAGCTAGGAGTGTATGACACAGTCAAAGGTCGAGGATAAGTCGACAACGGCTAGGTATAGATTCCCTTTTTTGACATAGACATACTTTCCAATTAACATATTTAGATTACGGCTCTGCTCAATTGTTCCAATCCCTGGGCGGAAGCCATATTGTAAATCTGACAAGATGTTTTTCGATTCCGCCCAGTCCTGCAACCTTTTTAAAATTACGCACTCTGCTACCTTGACGAGAGAACCAAGGAGTGAAATAGGTCTATAGCAGGCGGGATTGAGGCGGTCTCCTTTTTTAAAGATCAGGTCGGCAACTTCCCTTTTAGACAACAGGCCCTTAATACCATGGTTAGCATAGGCCCCCAGCGATCAATATTGCCCTTGTATAGATCCACGGGTATTGCATCCAGTCCCGGTGCTTTACTACTCTTACTCTCTAGAATATCATTTTTGGCTTCTTCTAGTGTGACGGGAGTAATGTAAGAAGTTTGAGATGGAGTGGTATTTTCAATGTGGCTATGGGCAGACTCGGGTACCAGTAGTGAATCAGGCAAGGCATAAATCTTAGAGAAATGGCATATCTATTCTCCCTCCAGGACAGCGAGCTCCACTCTAGGAGCTTCAGGGTTAGTAAAAAGTGTAGAATTAATTACCCGCCAAAAGGCTCTAGTGTCGTTACTGAGTCTTGCTTCCTGTAGGTGCTCCCATGCCTTCTCTCTTAGACATAATTTCCACAACTTTACTGCCTGCTTATATTCAGTTCTACATTTGCGAACTTCTGTGGGGCTTCTAGGGGTTTTGTGTAATTCCTTCTTTAGTCTTTTGTTATGTCATGTTATATGAGTTTATAACACGCGTGGCTACTCATGAGTGTCCCGGCGCGGTGCCAAACAGGGTAAGTGCAGTGGGCTTCAGGTAAATAGATGTGTTTTCAGTTTTCTCTTGAACACAACTGGGTCCTGGATGGTGCGCAGGGCAAGAGGAATAGCATTTTAAGCGACCGCCGCTTTCACTGCAAATGAGCTGCCCCATATCCTCTGAAGCTTAAAACGTGGGACCTGAGCATAACATAAGAACGAAGAACGCAGGGTGCGCGTAGGAACATAGAAGGAGAGACGCCTCTGCAAAGAAAGAGGGTCACACCCGTGGAGAGTACGGTAGGCCAAAGCCAAAAGTTTAAATTTCATATCCACCATGGGAAGCCAGTGGAGAGAGTGCAACTGTTGACGAACACTGTCCCTAGCCAACAAGCCCAATAAGAGTCTGGCTGCGGTATTTTGAACCACCTGTAGCTTCTTCAGCAGGTAGCCCGGGATACCAGCATAAAGGGCATTGGCATAGTCCAGCCGTGACAAGATCAGCGCACAGGTGACCGTTTTCCTTGCCGCCTGAGGCGAGAGAGTGAAGAATCTTCTAAGAGTTTTAAGCAGGCCAAAACAGCAGCCAGCCAGCTTCTGAATATGTGTGGAGAAGGAGAGGCCTTTATCGAACCAAATCCCCAGATTTTTAGCTGGCTTCCCTGACGAGGTAGATAGTGGAAACTCAGGAGGCCAGAGCTGCTCTCTAAAATTAAGGGGAAATGTACCAAATAGCAGAATCTCTGACTTTTCTTCATTGCACTTAAGCTGTGCTTCCGACAGCCATTTAAAGATAGATGATAGGCAATGTTGAACCAAAAGTACAGAGTCCGCGTCTTTGTCCCAAGTAAAAAGCAGCTGGGTGTCGTCAGCGTAAGCTATCACCTTGGCCCCCAGCTCCCCTGCCAAGTATATCAAAGGAGTGACATGGATATTAAAAAGAAGGGGACTAACAAACAATAATAAAAGCATGGACCAATGCGCAGGAGCATTGCATCCCCCTACGTACATGTCGCCCATGTCATGGGACTTGAGCCACAGGGTGCATCCCTGCAACAGGGCAGCACATATCAGAGCCCAAAAAAAACCCTGTTGACACCAGTAGGCCACAAATGACAGCCAAAATGGAATGAATTGGGACACATGTGAAACGCTGAAGAGTGGGACACCGTAACAACTGTGACACACAAAACTGGCAGTTCGAATACGTGACATCCCTAACAGACTCACTGCCCAGAGGTGACAAACCCACCATGCAGCAACAAATTACAAAATTGTCAGCACAACATGTCGCACCCACACTCGTCTGAGTGAAGTGCCTGTACAGATGAGTGACTTGCACGCAGAGAATGTGTATTGGAATGCATTTATAAGAACATGCTGTGCCTGTGGTCAGTCAACGCACTGTCCCATTACTGCCAAGGACCGTCACAATGTGACGTCAACGAGAGAAGAAATTGTCAATGATGTAGTCCCTGCGGACAATTCCTGCTGCGGCTTCAGTGGGGTGTGGTCCACCTGCCTCATCTCCATCATCATCTTCCGGTGCATCTGGCTCTCATATCCATGGGGCATTGCTGCGTACACATATGTTGTGCAACACACAACATGCAACGATCATCTTGCACACGAGCTCTGGGCTGTACAGGAGCCTTCCACTTTTGACGTCCAGGCACCTGAAACGTGACTTCAACACACCAAATGTGCGCTCCACGATGCCCCTGGTGCATTTGTGGGCCAAATTATACTGCCTCTGGGCCTGTGTGTTTGTGTCTCGGAGGGTTGTCATCATCCAAGCGCAGAGTGCATATCCTTGGTCACCTGTGAAAGTACATGAGACATGAGTCAAGACAACTCACTGCATAATGTGTTGGCAGTCTCACTGGTTCCTTGGTGTGTGACGTGTGAATCTGAAATTCCTGTATGACATGAATTGCGTGTTGCAAATGGACGGCATCACTGTGTATCACGTAGCCTCACTGCTGCACCCCCCCCCGAGCACATATACCTGTGTGCACAGCGAGAAAGCATCACATGCACCCCTACGGCACACCATTGGCATGCCTGTCTGTGCATGTCCTCAAGCCTGACTACGACACAGTGATGATGCTGCGCAGAATGTGTCCAGCCACCTGTGTGTAGGCCCTTTGCAAGGACAGGGCTGACACAGATGTAGAGCACCGGCCTGGTTGAACTCGACATGCAGTTGAGTGTACATCTTTGGCTCATGCTGTGCTAATAGCGACACACACAACAGTTGGCATGTGTGAACCCTGACCTCGTGCGGGCATGCTCTCCCCCATGTACCCCTTCGGCTGAGCACGCACACCGGGAGCATGCCACATAGCAACATCATCGATTACGGGACGGGTGGCGCTGACACTACAACAGAGACACACGCATCAGCCACATCCTTGGCATGGCCTACACTGTACCACACCCAGATCCACGTGTGGAGTTGCCACACCCCTACGCTGTTCCACCCCGCTTACGCTCACAGGGAGGTACGACACAATGTCATGTCCCAGGTCTACACCACTGCCTGTGGTGACATGGATGCGCACGCTGTACACAGCCCAATGTCATGTGGAATGACCCAGGTCCCTCATGCATACATAATAACCACATGGACACACTGAGTGAGTTTGTGGGACTGGCTACGGGCACGTGCACCCGGCCCCTTTCATTGCCAGGGTCACATCTCCAGTGACGCCTGTGCTGGAGGGTGTTGGGTAGTATAAGCCACCACTCAGGGGTTGGTTGGATGCTGTCAGAAAGCACAACAGTGAGCAGACAATCAGCAATACAAGGTACGAACATCATGGGTCCCTGACTTGAGCATCACAGAGTTCGTGGCCCCAGATGCACAGCGTCCGGCACAGGCACACCGCCACGGGACGGTGACTTGCCGTGCACTGAGGAAGAGCCACGCGAGCTGAGCGTGTACTCGTCGATGTCCAAGGGGAATGTCGCAGAGGGTTGCGGAGGACAGTGGAAGGTGTCCTTCCAGGGCATGATGCAGAAGGCAGAAGCAAGCAGAAACAGGCAATATGGAGGACTTGAATGCTACAGACCCCAATTTTCCACCTTGTCAGTATCAGCTACATGTAGATGAGGACAATCTCCAGCCCATGAGCTCAGACGCCACCGAACTTCAAACAGAGATTGCCCATGAATTACAGGGCACACACTCATTGGCACCAGAGCTGGAAGGGGATGCAGTCTGCGATGAGGCCTGTACAATGACATGGACTCTGCTATGTAGAGAGCAAGACTCAGTTCATATTGTGTGACCTACTCCACTGCAGTGTGTGCCGGCGGTAAGCAGGGGCCCACAGCCGCGTGTGGTAGGCATGCACAGTCAGTGGCACCAGTGCAGCTGTCGGTAGTGTCCCATCACCCCCGTAAAGGTGATCCTTGTCTCCTCCAGACGGAAGCGCGTCTTCCTCTTACTCCTCTCTTTGCGTACTGTGACATGAACACTGCCATGAAGAAATCAAGACTCAGTTCCAAAAGTGCGACCTAGTTGGCTGCAGTGTCGGCCAGAGGCAGTGGTCAGCGCGGGCCAACCGCTGTCTAGCCATCTCCTCCTAGATCTCTCACACACGATGTTGAAATGGCATTTGTATTCGATTTGTGGCTGACGTAGGTAGTGGCACCAGGGCTGAGCGTGTGTGCAGCCGGCGAGGAGGCTGTGTCCTGCCCGTGACTGACTGCATTGGATTGGTGTGAGGCCTGCAGGATGGCAGTGCAGGCCAGAGACCGGAGTCAACAGGGGCCCACAGACACGTTTGGTGGGAGTCCTATGAACAGACTTGGTGGCACCACATCGTAGGAAGTATGCTGACATGAACTCAGCCTTAAATCATGTGTAATCAAGACTCAGTTTGAAATGTGTGTCCTACTTGTCCACTGTGTATGCCGGTGGAGTACGTCAATGATAAAGGAGTTCCGCGGGCCTGTGTCGCGGAGGCCGTGATGGTCCAAGGAGTCTGCCAAGGTCAGGAACCTCGGGCTTGGAGCTTGCACCGGCACGTGGTGGGCCCTCTTTGACACACGCCGGTGTCGGCAGGTGGGTATGGAGGCCTGGGTGCGCTGGGGCGGGCAGGAATGGTACGGGACCAGTGTCCCTGGGTGCAGCAGGTGCACATGCTTGCAGGCAACCCCACTCATGGCATAGGCCTCATGGCGGGGTGAGAGGTGCCGCCCTGGCAGGGACGTTGGGCATTCCGGAAGAGGACCACGCCCAGGGCTACTTGCTTTTTATTCACACCCCTACGCTAACCTGGCGTACGCCGGGCCAGCCCACTCTGCACACGCTTACAGGGGGGGACGTAAACAAGGTAGAATTCCCTGATCTCCCTCACTGACTGGGGTGACATGGTTGCGTCCACTGTCCACTACACTCCAAACACCAGTGGTGTGTGTCGACATGGAAATGTGTGCGGTCTGCATACTGCAGTCTGTCCAGCACAACCACGCCACACTAGGCAATGTGTGCAGTCTAATTCATCGGTCAAATTGCCTCCTTCGCACATGCCTGATCCCCACCTCTTCTGATATTTTGGTATTGTGTGGCAGAGGTGCCATGCCGTTGATGGGTACTGTGCATGGCTGGCCCAGGTTCCCACAGTGAGTTGTGCTCTCGTGTCTGGTGGGTGTGCATGTTGTATGTGAGTTTGCTTCGTGTGCATTTCCTGTGTTGTGAGTTGCATGATTATGGATTGGAGGTGTGTGGTGTGTTCATTTGGTACTTACCAACGAGCAGTGCATTTCCGTAGGTGCCATCCTGGAAGCGCTGGTTGATGATAGACTGTCGGAAGACGTATGAATCATGCACACTGCCTGGGTAGTTGGCGACGACATCGGTGAAGAGTCCCCGGTGGTCCACTATTGCCTGCACATTGATGGAGTGCGTGTGCTTTCTGTTGCGGTAATTGTGTGCAGTGTCGGCAGGGGGCACAAGTAGGACATGTGCGCAACACATGTGGGAATGCGGCTATGGTATAGAAGCCTTGTTTGGTCTCCAGCTGTTCCTGCGCAGTGTGGGGGAAGTATAGGTACTGGGGTACCAAGCTGATGATGGCATCCAGGACAGGTTGGATGAACTTGGATTGGGCTGGCTGTGAGACTCCTCCGACCCCGGTCGGTTGTTGGTTGAAAGGTACCAGAGGCCAACAGATGCAGCACAGCCAGCAGCTTTGTCTGCGGAGGAATGTTGGTTGTCTGCTGTGTTGGTACTGTCAGCCTGTGGGCTATGATGTTCAGGATGCGGAGGATGGTTGTCCTTTTGAGCCTGTAGTGGGCAATTACATACTCTGGTGTCATGTCTGTGAGGCTGGTGCGTTTTCTGAAGGTCCACGCTCTGTGTCTGCGCTGCCTCTGTGGTGGTCGTGGGGGAGGCTGGGGGGGCGGTCCTGGGGGTGGTGGCGGTGGGTGTTGTGGGCCTGTCGGGGCTCAGAGCTGCATGATGAGTAGCTCCATGGCATCTGTTGTTCTTCAGGTGTGGCTCTGGGCTGGGCTCCCTTTTGTGGCGCCAGCTGCCCTCCGACTTTACACCAGGTCAGAGCAAGTGTTAATTTCCTGCTGATAATGCGCCTTATCGCCTGTTTTGAGTCCGTATCGCCGATCTGGCCGGTTGTTGAGAATGTTGCAGAGTGGTGTTGTTGTGGCTTTTGACACAGGAACGACTACTCTGCATCAAGGCTGTACATTACTAAGCGCTGCGCTGTGGCATTTGGGTGTTGTGTTTAATTTTAAAAATTACCCGTTTTTGTCTTTTCGGTTAAATTTGCTTTATCTACTTCCCCCTGCTTTTAAAAAGTCACACTTACTTGCATTTTAAATTGTGCCCTCACCGCGGCTTCAGCGGGTCCTTACTAGCGCGTTTCGCGCTCTTTGGTGAATCTCGGCGCCATCTTGGGTAGGGGACGCTGATAGGACGCTAGGCCAGGTAGCGCTCTAGCAGTCAGGTGGACTGGCTAGACGCAATCTCCAGCTAAAAGTATTTAAGGGGCATTGGAAGGTAGGTTTGCTGGTCAAGGCTGTACATTACTAAGCGCTGCGCTGTGGCATTTGGGTGTTGTGTTTAATTTTAAAATTACCCGTTTTTGTCCTTTCAGTTAAATTTGCTTTATCTACTCCCCCCTGCTTTTAAAAAGTCACACTTACTTGCATTTTAAATTGTGCCCTCACCGCGGCTTCAGCCGATCCTTACTAGCGCGTTTCGCGCTCTTTGGTGAATCTCGGCGCCATCTTGGGTAGGGGACGCTGATAGGACGCTAGGCCAGGTAGCGCTCTAGCAGTCAGGTGGACTCGCTAGAGCCCTATATAGGCTTCACATGCAGGCGCGCAGCGTGTGCGCGCGGCGTGTGTGCCGCAGTAACGCCGGAGTCACGCCAGAGTCCAGCCCGTCTGCGCCCGTCTGCGCCCGTCTGCGCCCGTCTGCGCTGAGGACGGGCAGGATGGCTGGGAGACTGGACATATCGATCGTGCGACCACAAGAATTGGTTATTCCTGGCAGGATTTGATTACTCTAAAGCCTCCTCAGCTCCCTTGTCATCATGGGTTTGCCCCGGAGGCGTTCCAGACCTCCCCTGGCTGCCAATGTTTCCGGTCCTCTTCTTTGGTGTTGGCTCCTGGTGCTGTTCTCTCAGCTACAGATCGGAGTTCCAAGTCAGGAACTAGCCTGAGGAGTGATAAGGGGTTTCTCGTAAATGCGAGGTCATTAATTAAGAATAACTTTGCTTTCAAGGATTTCGTATTGGCTAGAAGACCCGCCTGGGTCTTTATTACGGAAACCTGGGCTAAGGACTCCTCAGGCCCTGATTTGGTTGAGGCAGTACCAGAGGTCTACACGCTGGTGAGGGTGGACAGAGTGGGACGTACGGGGGAGGGCTGGGTATCCTCTATAGAGACTGCCTCTCCTGCCATATTACCCCACTATATGAATTTCAGGATAGTTTTCAGGCTCTTCAGTTCTCCATTAATGGACCATATGCAGTGCCGTTTACTGGCTTCCTCATTTATAGACCTCCGGGGACCAGAACTGATTTTGGTCATCACATGCTCAACATTTTAGAGTCACATTTTGGATGTAAGCACTTTACTGTTCTTGGGGACCTGAATTTCCATTTGGAAAATCTGGAGTCAACCGAAACTTTATCCTTATTGGATATTCTCTCTGGTTGTGGGTTGAAACAGTTAGTCAAGGGTCCTACCCATCAGGCGGGCCATACGCTTGATGGGGTCTTTTCCAATGATACTCGGCTGTCCATTGAGACCCCCATCCCTCTCTCTTGGTCCGACCACTATGCGATCCCTATAGAACTAATGACTGCTTCTGTTGGTAGCAAGGGGAACGAGCCAAATAAGATGGAACTGAGACGTAACTTAAAAAATATAACCAATGATGTGCTCGTCTCTAGACTACCTAGTCTAGCAATTTCCCCAGAGGAGGACGTAAACTCTGCAGTAGTGAGGATGGAGAGTGCCATTAAAACAGCTATCGACGAATTGGCTCCAGCCTCATTGCGCTACTCTGCGAGGAAAAGCCCTTCGGCCCCGTGGTTCTCTGAATCACTAAGATCTCTTAGGCATGGACTACGGAGACAGGAACGTCTCTGGAGGACTAGCTGGGATCTGCGTGAGAGGGATAGTCATAAAATCCTCCTAAAGAATTATAAGATGGAGGTGATAAGAACTAAGCAAGAGTATTTCACCTCTCTTACCTCCTCACTCTCCTCGCCGAAAGAGCTGTTTAAAATCGTAGACACGCTCACATCTTTGAAGGTGCCTGATCCTGTTGTTAGTTCACAGCAGCTTTGCAATGATGTTGCACAATTTTTCCAATCTAAAATTGTTGACATATATTCGGCTCTAGAGTCTCAGAGGTTAACACTATCTACCTCTACATGCTCTTCGGTTTCATCGTCAACTTTACCCGAGGAGGTCCCTTTAGGGTGTCTGTCTAGCTTTCCACCCCTCTCCCTCCAGGAACTTGAAATCCTCCTGACCAAGACTAGGTCGGGGTCTCCTTTAGACCCTTGCCCCCTGAAACTCCTTAAACAATGTAAGGAGAGTCTTCTGCCTCCGTTATTGGACTTGATGAACAGGGCAATGAGAGATGGGACTTTCCCCTCCCAATGGAAGAAAGCGGTGGTCAAACCTCTGCTAAAAAAAACTACCTTAGATCCAGGGGTTCTCAAAAACTTTCGCCCCATTTCGCTGCTCCCAGCCCCTGCAAAGATGCTGGAAACCCATCTTAACCAGCATCTTGCAGCCTTTCTGGAAACCTCTGGTCTGTTAGATCCTTCACAGCATGGATTTAGGAGAGAGCATAGTACGGAGTCTGCCCTTACTATTGTGCTTGATAACATCCGTACTAGAGTAGATAAGGGTCAGACCACTCTCCTTATCCTGCTTGATCTCACGGCTGCGTTCGATACCCTGTCTCCTTCAGTTCTAACATCTAGGCTGAGGGAAATAGGGGTGGAGGGGCCCACTCTCAGGTTGCTGGCCTCCTTTCTTAGCCAGAGGGAACAGAGAGTTAAGCTGGGGGAGTTTTTATCTCCATCCCTTCCTGTGCAGTGTGGGGTCCCTCAGGGGTCGGCACTAAGTCCGACCCTTTTTAACATCTATGTGACCCCTCTTGCCAGGCTTATTAGATCCTATGGGATGGAGGTAATCTCCTATGCCGACGACACACAGATACTGATGTCTTTCGCCCAACCTGCCATCTCCGCTGCCTCCGATTTTAGACACTGTATGGAGGCAGTTGCTCAATGGATGATTTGCAATTCATTGAAGCTTAATGGCGAAAAGACAGAAATTCTGGTGTTCGGAGGAAAGGAGGACACTTGATCGGCGAATTGGTGGCCCACATCGCTGGGTATGTGTCCGATACCTACTACCCTGGCCAAAAATCTAGGAGTTATGATTGACCCCACCTTGGAGATGGGTCAGCAAGTAAAGAGGACTATTTCCACTTGCTGGGGTTTAATAAACATCTTACGGAAGATTAAGCACTATCTGTCCTTTCAAGCCAGAAAACAAATTGTTATTGCACTAATAGGCTCAAGACTTGATTATTGTAATGCCTTATACTTAGGCATTAATAAGGGCCTATTAATGCGACTTTAAATGGTGCAGAATGCCGCCGCTAAGTTTGTCTTAGATTTGCCTAAGCGGACCTCTGCGTCGGCTGCCAGAAAGACACTGCACTGGCTGCCAATTGAGGCCAGGATTTCTTTCAAGTCCCTGTGTCTGATTTATAGGGCTTTGGCCATTAAAAGACCTGGAGGTCTAAGGGATCTGTTGGCCCCTTATACCCCTTCCAGAACTCTGCGTTCCGCAAATAAAATCTTGTTATCAGTCCCCCGGTTTCGGAGAGCCAAGTGGGGTGGCAGAGCTTTTTCAACTTTGGCTCCTAAGTTGTGGAACACTCTGCCAGTGGAAATTAAATCCCTACCCTCAAAGCAAGCCTTTAGGAAGGCCCTTAAGACGCGGCTATTTGCCAAAGCCTACCCTTAGTTTTGGATCTGCCTTTTATGATTTTATTTGGTTAGGCGCCTTGATGCCTTCGGGCTTAGTTGCGCGTTTATAAATTTTCTTTCATTCATTCATTCATTCATCTCATTAGCGATAGTTCAATCAAATGCTTTATTCGACAACTTAATGTCATAAAAGTAAACAATTCAATCAATCATACATTACAATTAAAAATAGAATGTACAAGATATCAACTAACAGCTCATAGCAATTCGCTAGAAAGGCTTAACATACAAGATTCGAAAGATAGAAACATACAAACAGTATTGGGGTGCAAAACTACAAATGTCTTTTCCTGTATTTCATCTTATGGGGCTAGAGCTTTTCTGGGCATCTAATACAAGTTTTATATAAAATGCAAAATGCAATTAAAAGCTCATGGATTAAAATGACACATTGGTCCTCCGGATAAAATTTCAATACCAAAAGGGCAAACATATTAGGATACAAAATTTCAAATTTCTCTCCCCATGATACATCTTAGAGTAAAACATTTTTTGTAAAGTGCGAAGTGCGTACATGATAAAGTGCAAACATTTTCTTCCAGACAATCGTGAGGAGTACCATGGGTTACGCTACATACAATAAAAACGTTATTAAAAGTGCTATGTGCATATAAGACAGACTCATAGGTTTAGGGTGATCTACTGATATCTTGACACATTATTGTCCTCCTAGAAACGGTCCTTCAAATAAGTTTACATTGATGTTAAAAACACAAATCTATAATTTACATGATGACGTTTAAGAATCTAGACAATAATCAGATAACAAATGTCTGTTTTTCTTGAGCCTCATAGCAGCAACCAGAAAACATGCAATATTAAAAATATCCCATGGTGTACTCAATGACTGAAGATAGAGTAATGCTGGTCTAACCTGCAAAAAGCCCTTTCCTCTCAGAATTGGAATTATGTACTTATTACGAATGTCAGTATAAAAAGGACAAAACATCATAAAATGAAGGGTATTCTGGGGAGAAAAATTGTCACACTTACAAGGAATCGCATACTAAGGATTACACCACTCCTGGAAATCACCTAATAAAAAAGGAGCTAAGTTAAAGCGAAACCTGGTTAAAAGCCAACGATGGAAGGGTTTATTTACTGTTACCAAATAGGGTTCAATACAGATATTCATTTTAGTTAAAAAATGAGCCCTAACAGAGGGTTTCTGCAGCTCTAGTTCCTCCCTTTCTGCAGACAACAGATTCTTAAAATTAGATTTCACCCACAGGACATCCTCCTTCCGGATTTTTTCAGGGGCTTCAAATAGCTCTGGCTGCCCCACTTTAGTTAACATACTTTTAACACTGCGCTTGCGGGGCAGGGAGAGGCAACGTCCCCGTAGGGGGTCACCCCCATCTCTTGAGAGCTAGCGGTACTGTACTATCTCTGCTGGGTACGGTCTGCCCTTGTCCCCCCTACCCTCCCCTCTACCTCTTCCTATTGCACACGACGATGCGCAGGATAGGGCGCTATGGCATGTTTTGTCGATATGATTGCTTTACTGTTTGCATAATACACTCATTTACTGATTATTCCTTGAATTCTCCTGCGGCATATGCTTGGTATGTCCCTATTGGATATGCTGCAGAAGGCTGTGTGTGGTTGAACTGTGTCTATGCTTTGTTTTTCTTTGTTGTAAATTTTATTTTGAAAAATAAAATGATTTAGAGTATGCTAAAAAAAAAAACTAAAAAAAACATACTTTTAACATAAGACAGCCACTTGATCTTATTAGAGTTGTCTAACTAAACACAGTCTCGTAAAATCTTATGATTCAAAATCAGTTCTGGATTTATCCACGTTTTGAGCCAGCAGAGCAACGGGGCTAAGCTCAAAATGTCTGAGATATAACCAATCCCAAGTTCCTGGTGTATAGAAAAAACTGACGTAGATTGTGGGACTGATAGGAGACTACGTAGAAATTTATTTTCGGCTATTTGAATGCCTGGCTGTTCTTTAAAGCCCCATATAGAGGAACCATAGGTCGCAATCGCTACGCACTTTGCGCTATATATTTTCAATATACTCTCAATTGGTACGTGCCGTACCCACGCCCTCAGAGCGTGGGTACGGCCCGTACCACCATTGGAGTGGGGATGTAGGGGTACGCGTGGTACGGACCGTACACACGCCCCCAGAGCGTGGGTACAGCTCGTACACCCCATGAATGTGGGGGTACGGTCTGTCCCACCCGTACCCCTACGGCACCAGTACAGAATGGATACAAGGCGTACACACGCCACAAATGTTGGCTTAGGACCTGGTGCAGCATATAAGCAGTATATTGGTGTGTGTGTATGCACAGGACAGCAGTGTACTGCACCAAGGGGGCGGGTGGGTGGCTGGGTGGCTGGCTGCAGAGGACTCCCAGCAGTGGACAGAGACATGGGGGTGGGTGCAGAACACTCCCAGCAGTGGACAGAGACATGTGAGGGGTGGGTGCCTATTACTCCCAGCAGTGGACAGAGACATGGGGGTGGGTGCCCAGGACTCCCAGCAGTGGACAGAGACATGTGAGGGGTGGGTGCCTATCACTCCCAGCACTGCCCAGACATATGAGGGGTGGGTGCAGAGGAACACCAGTAGTGGACAGAGAAATGGGGGTGGGTGCAGAGGAATACCATCAGTGGACAGAGACATGGGGGTGGGTGCAGGGGAACACCAGTAGTGGACAGAGACATGTGAGGGGTGGGTGCAGAGGAATACCAGTAGTGGACAGAGCCATGTGAGGGGTGGGTGCAGAGGAATACCAGCAGTGGACAGAGACATGGTGGTGGGTGCAGAGGAATACCAGCAGTGGGCAGAGACATGTGAGGGGTGGGTGCAGAGGAATACCAGTAGTGGACAGAGACATGTGAGTGGTGGGTGCAGAGGAACACCAGTAGTGGACAGAGACATGTGAGGGGTGGGTGTAGAGAAACACCAGTAGTGGACAGGGACATGTGAGGGGTGGGTGCAGAGGAATACCAGCAGTGGAAAGAGACATGGGGGTGGGTGCAGAGGAACACCAGTAGTGGACAGAGACATGGGGGTGGGTGCAGAGGAATACCAGCAGTGGACAGAGACATTGGGGTGGGTGCAGAGGAACACCAGTAGTGGACAGAGACATGGGGGTGGGTGCAGAGGAATACCAGCAGTGGACAGAGACATGGGGGTGGGTGCAGAGGAATGCCAGCAGTGGACAGGGACATGGGGGTGGGTGCAGAGGATTCCCAGCATTGTCCTGACATATGAGTGGTGGGTGCATCATCCTCAGATGACCACAACTCCATGGGTTCATGAACGCATCCCCAATGTGCGAAAATGTTGAGAGTGCCATATCAACACATCACTGACAGCAGTGTCCCACTCCCATGAGGATGGATGTCTTCCCCCCACTGCATGACACACCACATGTGGGTGTGAGGACAAATGACACATGCATACCCACCCCTGGTGGATGCAGCACAATACACGCACTGAGAACATGTCACAAGACTGCATAGTTATGTGAAAGCCTACTAAACTAAGAGAGCCAAAGGGAATGCACACTGTCACGCACATTCCAAAACTGATAGGAATGTACAGGTGCTGGCACAGCCACCAAGTAGTTGTCTCCCATGGAAGGAATAGGGTGGACTTCCCACAGATACAATGACCACTATTGTCAGTCAGGTGACCAAATACCCTGCAGAACAAGTACCAATTGTGTGCTAGGCTGGGAGTACACACATGCATAGTGCGGAAAAGTGACACTTTCCACATGGAGGCATGGCAACATACTCTATACACAAGTACAGTGACTACCAAGGATGGCACAGACGATGCAGCCGGAGACATTGCTGAGCAGGCATGGGCCTAGTTGAAGTGATCCATCAGCCACCAAGGAAATGTAGACACAGGTCAGCACAACAATTGTGCAACTCCCTGCAGGGAAGATGTCAGGTGCCACAGAGGAAGGAACACTCCTTGGGACAATGTCTCCAAACACAAAGAGCATACACGAGCAAAGAATCTTTGCAGAGAACTTGTGATTGCACGCAGATACCAGGGTCCACCCCATGAGCACCATACTACAACATTTCCCAGACACCTAACACATGATCACCACCCCAACTCATGGAGCATCAGCACCAACATCAATACCTGAAAAGCAATCGTGTTCAAATGGAAAACAAAATGCTTTATTCAGCAGTAAAATAAAATGTATAAAAGGACACTATGTACAAAGGCCATAGGCCAGTCCAGATGCGATGTCCGGGGGGGGGGACACATGTCCATGCATCTCCCCAAGCTTGCCTGCACATTCGAAACCTCTGGTTCATCGACTGGGGTGGGGGCATCATGTGGGGAAGGACCAGGCACCGCAGGGACAGGAGGGGGAAGGGTAGGTGTTGTGGGTGCAGGGACGGACGACTCCACCACAGGGGGTGGGGCAGCGGCAAAGGTGGAGGTTAGTATGGCGCTGCACACGTCCGCAAGCTCTTCCAGCGTCTCCCCTGCACCCGAATGAACCACAGGCCCCAACGAGGGGGTGGGGGCGGAGGGATGGGTTGCAGCGCTACTGGGGGAGGTGGTGGACAGGGGGGTGGACTCAACTCCCCTACCCGTGGAGTGCCTTGCCCGTTTGCCCGATGGTGAAGCAGTGGGGCTGAGGCCCAGCACAGCCAAGTAGGTCTCCTTCTCAGACTGTGGGGCAGGGGAGCCGAGGGGAGTGACATTGGATGGACTGGGGAGTGAGGCATGCGGACTCCGACTGTGGCTGCGTGTCTGCCTGTGTGCCCTAGACCCAGTGGTTGTGCCTTCTACCCCCTGAGTGTGCGTGACTGGAGGTGTGCGCTTGCCCTTCCCTGTTGGTGTGCTGGCTGTGTCTGGTGTGGTGCCTGCCTGGGAATGTGTGCGTGTGCTTGGGACAGGCATGGGAGTGGGAAGTGTGGATGGTGTAGGGGTAGGTGGGGGGACCAAGCGCTGCAGGAGACCCACTGCTGCCGTCAGTGACGAGTCCATGGACCTCAGCAACATCCGTTGGTCAGACATCGCTGATGACATGCCCTCCATGTACGACACCATCTGTGTCAGCAGTGTGGTGTGGCCATGGAGGACAGTCAGGATCGATGTCTGCCCAACCGGCAACTGCCGCTGAATGTCCACAGACTCGGCAGCGAGGGCAGCAGGGGAGACAGGGGCAGGGGGTGCGGTGCCTGGCACGAAGGAGACACATTGTTGCCCTACACGGACAGAAGGGACCAGAGCAACTGGGAGGGCGGTGATGGGAATGGAGGGGGCGGTGACAGTTGTAGTGCTGCTGCCAGCTGTTGGAGCAGCCTCCGCCCCCTCAGGGAGTTCAGCCTCGGACCCGTCAGCGTCGTAGTCTGTGTTGGTACTACCCAGATCCTCCGCTGCACTCCCCTCGCCCTCCGTGCCACTTGATGCTTCCGACTCGCCAGGAGTGGTGGCACTGGTGCTGGATCCCTCCTCCACGTCCGTGCAGGTGTCTCCCTCGGTGTCCCCCGATGATGCTGTGGGCAAGGTGAAGAGACAGGAAATAATCAGTCACCTGTGTACATCTGACACATGAGTCCAAACATAATAGGTCACAGTGCATATCATGAAATGCATCATGAGTAACATCTAGATGACTCCGCACATATGTAAGCCCTGCACTCCCCAGTTGGTT
This sequence comes from Triturus cristatus, assembly GCF_964204655.1. Classification (NCBI taxonomy): domain Eukaryota; kingdom Metazoa; phylum Chordata; class Amphibia; order Caudata; family Salamandridae; genus Triturus; species Triturus cristatus. The sequence continues at coordinate 501,794,857 of NC_140593.1, forward strand.
CACCCACCATGCCACCTTAAATAATGAAAATCAGGACACAACAGCAAATAACTGGATATCAAATTATACAGAGAAGCTAGTGTCTGTGAACAGTGGAGCACAGCCAGACTATGAAGGCATGCCACCCCTTGCTCACTTTGAACGAAACAGTATTGGTGCACCCAATGCCAAATAACAGACACCAATGCTGAAGGTGTCCCCACACTCATAGACCTGTGAGTACTTTAGAAAATCCAAATAAATACTTTCTGATCCATTGGGAATCACAAAACCTTACACAATTGACAAGTTTGGAATGTGTGAATGTTCCACTTGTGGAACAGAACACACATGTGCATGAATATCAGAAGTCACACAAGGAGGTGCACACAAAACTACATTTACACAGTCATTGTATGAGCTGCCAGCCTAATGCCAAGAAGCCATTGTTAAGAAGAAATGTGGTATCAGGAAGTACATATACATGGCACCGCGGTGGTCCGGATGACTGGACACCAGTAAGTTGGCATCAGCAACAACCAAGGACTAACCCAAATGCAAACACACTGTGGGAACATGGATATGTATAATTCCAGAACAAATTTTGGACTGAACTGTGCCTTTGTTTGAAATGTGCCAGCGTGTTCCCCCAAAGTGTAAAGGTGGTTTCTTGTGCACTTCCTTGGGAGACATCTGTCATGCAGGCACATTATTGCCCTTCACAATAATCAAAGTGAAGCATCAAAACTATTGGGACATGTTGACAAGTGTAGTGAGTGCCAAGGTACAAGACTTCTTGATTGACAACTTAAAACATGCCACCTGTCACATGGCCATCTGTACCATGATGACACAGTTGGCAACACATCTGACACACTACCTGTCATGTGGATTGGCACACATGTCCAGACACAGGACAATGCATTAGCTAATGGCCCTGAAATAGTGTTGGAATAAGGAGCACCTGCACTGAGGAGACACCCTGATAGGACCGAAGAATGTCCACACAGATGTCAGCACACACAAACCAAACCACATAGCATCGGGAGCACACACCGGTGCCAATAATGGATGAGCTGGAAACATGTATTGTAACTTTTGACACATGCTGCAAAGCACAAACATGACACCCTGCATGACATGTCTGGGTCACTGCACTTTGAGTGTCAGTCCAGACAATTAGCACACACAGGTCAGACCTGGCAAGGAGACATAAGGTTTTGACATGTATGCCTTTCCTGCACAAACCCCCCATTCATGAGACAATGTGATTGAGACAGAGCAAGTAGTTACACCTCTCAATCTGTGTTTACTAAAAGGGGAATCAAGAACTCCTAAATGTACTCAACATCACCTCGTGAGGCTGACCACACATATATCTGTGACAAACATCCATCAACTGATAGTTGTACATAGACACACAGGCACTGCCCAGTGTGAGTATGCACAAGCCTAATGGGGTCACCCTGTACAGTGGACACATGTAGCACACTTTACGTTAATACAAATTAGGGCAGGGAACAATGCCACAGAGGCCAAACTATGCTGAACACACAGAGACTGGCCACAGTGTGTGATGCCACACATGATTCCTAGGATAAGGTGTCTCATGGGACAGTAGTGGGCACACTGCTCCATGGTCCTGGAATGATCTGACTGTAACTGGAGCAACCGTCCCGGCCCTAGGCATATCTCTCACTCATGCACATCATGTCTGAGGCCACTACATTGGTCATGCATGCTGCAAGGGTGTGTATTTAAAACCTCACACTCCTATGTGGAGCCTCAGGACAGTGCCAACAATTATGGACCCCCAAATGAGTGGACAGGACAGGGCACAGGCGAGGTACCAACACATGTCACAGACCACCCCCACACATGATGCAGAAAGCATTGTGCACCGTGATGACCTTGCAGCCTAGATGACCATGTGCAATAGTGATTACACACAGATCAGGGAACACATGTCAAGGAGGGGAAGGGAGGAAGAACAGCAGCGGTTGACTAGGGGGAACAGTATATGCACTGCACATATAAACCCTGGCAGTGTATCCATGCGACTGAGCACTTCCAAAAGCTTGTGACACACAACAGACACACATGTACCTACCCCCTTGCTGCTGCTGCTTCTCCTGTAACTGCCTATCCATGTCAGGGAAGACCACCGCCAGGACACGCTTCATTTGGTGGGTCAGGCGCCGGCGCCCGCCGTGTTTTCGTGCTGGTGAGTCCCCCAGCAGGACACGGGCGATCCTTCTGGTCCAGCACCGGATGTCCTGCCAGCGTTTCCTCACCTGGGCCAGGCGCCGACTGCGACCCTCCATTCGGATCACGGCCCTGACGGCCCGCTTGTCGGGTACCCCACAAGACTTACTTTTGCTTGCGAAGTGATTCCGCAGAGACGACAGGAGCACCCGTCCTTGTCCCCACCTGACCTCCCCTGGGACCAGGACCCAACAGGGATGAGATGGGCGCAAGGAAAGGAGCCAGAAAACGGGGATGAGGTGGTAATGCGTGGAAGGTGCTGCGCAGGATATTCCGGGGGCAACTGGAAAACAGAACAAGAATATAATAGGTAAAGATCCCCTGCTTTCGCCCTTTATCAAACCTTCCCTAAAACACACACAAGCGTTATCCTGCCAGGACTCACCGGTGTGTCTGCTGCTCACGGTCTCCAACTTTTCGTATTGCTTAATACGGAACTGAATACTCCAGGAGAGCTCCCCAGCATGGACCCCCTGTGAAGCAAGAGCATGCGCTCCTGTGAGGGTTCGAGGAACTGAATGATGAATCGCCCCTGCACTAGTCACAATGAAAGAAGGATTGCACAATGCTCTGACTCCCTATAACGTAAGATGTAGCGCTCCTGCGCTGTTGGCAAAAGAAAACAAGCCTGTTGGCGTTCCAGTGAGGAAACCAGAAAACACAAGGTCAGCGCTCCAGCGCGGTGAGATGAAACACAGTAATTAGCGCTCCAGCGCGGTAGCGAAGAAAAAACAATATACGCGCTCCAGCGCGGTGATACTAATACCCAAAAGCTAAAACAAGAGATGCGCTCCAGCGCGGTGAACAGGAAACCGCAGGTGTTACCGCTACAGCGCGATAACCAGGAACACAAGTTAACGCTCCAACGCGTTTTGCAACGAAATAGACTGGTGCTCACAAAACGGTGGGTTACTGGAAACTCCCACTCGACGTGAGCCTCTGACGAAATCTGAAGCACAGAGCCGGCGGGAAGCGCGAGCTAAAAGCGTTTCCCCCGGAAGTGCTTCAGTGCTCTGCAGAAACTAGACCGGGGCTCATCTTCCAACCGGAAGTGAGTATCCCGGCAGTGTTGTGTGTGTTTACAGGATGTCGGGGGAACGGCAACCGCTGCGAACCCGACAGAACCCCCCATTAAAACAAGCCCCCCACCGAAACCCCGGACCTCAGAAAGGGCAAGCAGGGCGAGGGCTCAGGGGGTGACTCAGATGAAAAGCACGGACCAGAAGGGGAGCATGACGGACATGGAACAATGGTTCCCAGGATCGTTCATCCGGGCCGTAACCCCTCCAGTCCACCAAGTAGAAGAGTTTACCCCGGACACGGCGAGACCCCAAGATGGCCCTGACCTCATACTCAACATGGCCCTCCACCACCACCGGAGACGGAGGAGAGGGAATCGGTGCACCAGAGCGGACCGCCCGCAGAAGGGAGACATGGAGGACCGGGTGGATCCGCATGTGTGGAGGCAGTGAGAGCTTCATGGCCACAGGGTTGATCACCTTCTCGATGGCAAAGGGACCCACAAAACGAGGCAACAGTTTCTTGGGACCATGCACGTTGAGGTGCCGAACGGACAACCACACCTTGTCGCCCAAACGGTAGTCGGGCTCCTTCTGTCTGTGTGCGTCGGCATGCGCCTTGTAGGTGTCTTTAGCTTTTGCCAACTCAAACCGCGCCTGCTGCCAGAGGTTGCGCAGGGACTCATGATAAGCACGCACCGATGGTAACTGGCTGTCCCGAGGTACCTCCCAAGCAGTGGTGCGGGGGTGACGGCCGTGAAGACAAAAGAAAGGAGACATGCCTATGGCCGAATGTTTGCTGTTGTTGTACGCGAATTCCGCCATCCATAACACCGCTGACCATTCCTTCTCCACCATCAGAAGCAAACAACGGAGGTACTGTTCCATGGTGTGGTTCGTTCTCTCCGCCTGACCGTCGGTCTGAGGATGATAGGCGGAGGATAAGCGTACGTCCATCCCGAGGATGGTGCACACCTCCTTCCAGAAACGGGACACGAATTGAGAACCCCGGTCCTTTATGACCACCCAAGGGATGCCATGGAGGCGGACCACCTCGTGAACGAAGACCAAAGCCAGCTCTGTCGCGGTGGGCACCTTCAACAAGGGTATAAAGTGCGCCATTTTGGATAGGTGGTCAACGATGGTGAGAACCGTGGTATGCCCGGTCTTGGTGATGGGGAGATCAACCACGAAATCCATGGAGATGGTGTGCCAGGGAAAGGGCGGCACGGGAATGGGCCGCAGTAGACCAACAGAAGGGTCGGACCTGTTCTTTCCTAGAAGGCAAATGGTACAATTCGCCACATGAGTACGGGTGTCGGATACCAATGTTGGCCACCAAAACTGTCTTTGTACGAGGTCAAGTGTCTTGTGGTAACCGGGATGGCCAGAGAGGACTTGATCATGGCACAGGCGTAGCGCCCTTTGTTGGCTGGGTGTTCCAGGTAGATACAACCGTTCTTCATGAAACAGCAGTCCGTCGGCATGGTTCGGTCCATCGTGTTCCTTAGCCAGGACCACCGGATCGGACTGCATCATCTCACTTTTCACGAGAGACAGGAAGTCCGAGGACGCAACCACCCCCTGGAAGTGTTTCTCAGCCAGAATAGGACTTGGCTCGGTGTTTTCGGCATAACCGTCACGTTCATCTAGTCGGGAAAGGGCATCCGCTTTGGCGTTGTCTTTTCCGGGTCGGAATGTAATTATGAAGTTATATTCATTGAAGAATAGAGTCCATCTCAACTGTCGGGCTGTGAGGGCACGGGCTGAACGGAGAAACTGAAGGTTCCTGTGGTCAGTGTAGATGGTCACCGTGTGTTTGGCGTCTTTCAGGAAATGGCGCCATTCCTCAAACGCCGTTTTGATGGCTAAGAGCTCTCGGTCAGACACCGTGTAGTTGCGTTCTGCTGGTTGTAGCTTCTTAGAATAAAAAGCCACCGGATGCAGTTGTCCTGTGCTGGTGCTTCGTTGGGATAACACGCCCCCCATAGCGTCCTGTGAGGCGTCCGCTTCCACTATGAAGAGCTGCTCGGTGTCAGGATGCACCAGTACGGGGGCGATGGTGAATCGTCTCTTGAGTTCTTGGAAGGCGCTGTCAGCGTTCTGGTCCCACCCAAACTGTACTCCTTTCCGTAACAAGCGCGTGATAGGAGCTACCATAGCGGAAAATCCTGTGATGAACCTACGGTAGTAGTTGGCAAAACCTATGAACCGCTGGACCCCTTTTACGAATTCCGGAGAAGGCCAAGTCAAGATGGCGTCGACTTTCTTGTTGTCCATCTGGATGCCTGCCGGAGTGATGATGTGCCCCAGAAACTCCACCGAGGTGACGTGAAAGACGCTCTTCTCCAGTTTGACGTATAAACGATGTTCCCCTAGTCGTTGGAGGACTGCGCGCACGTGCTGTACGTGGTCCTTGATGGTTCGGGAATATATCAGGATATCGTCTATATAGACAATACAGAAGACGTCTATGAAGTCCCTCAACACCTCGTCTATGAAGAATTGGAACGCTGCGGGGGCATTACAGAGTCCGAAAGGCATCACTTGGTATTCGAACAGACCAAATTTCGTCCGGAAAGCGGTCTTCCATTCGTCCCCTTTCCTAACTCTGACGAGGTGGTAGGCACCCCGCAGGTCGAGCTTCGTGTAGACCGATGCGTCTTTTACTTGCTCCAGAAGGTTTGAGATCAACGGTAGAGGGTATCGGTTTTTTACGGTGATGGCGTTCATCGCCCGAAAGTCAATACAGGTCCTCGGATCGCCTTCCTTCTTCGACACGAAGAAAAGAGGAGAGGAAACCGGAGACCTGGAATGGCGAATAAAGCCGTTGTCCAAGAACTCATCCAAATACGAACGAAGGTGAGTATTCTCCTTCTCTGTGAGAGAATATATCCTGCTGCAAGGCAGCGTGGAGCCAGGGATCAAATCAATGCGGCAGTCGAACGATCGGTGAGGAGGCAGAGTGTTGGCCCCCTTCTTATCGAACACCTCCGCTAGGTCCTGATACTCCTCTGGTATGTTTGCTTGGGAAACCGTCCCCATGCCATCTATCGGTAAGGACCGCGCCTGTATGGAGCGAGTCCCTGTTAGATTGTCCTTCATGTAACAGGTAGTACAGCAGTATTCAGAATCCAGGTGTATTGTTCTGGCCACCCAATCGATCCGGGGATTGTGCTTCACTAACCATGGTAACCCCAGGATGATCTTGAATTGAGGAGCGTCGATGACGTCGAAACAAACAGCCTCAGCGTGCTGGTTGACAAAGGACATGATCATGTTCTCTGTTTGATGCCTGATAGGACCGGAAGTACAGCCTTGACCGTTTCAGGTTGCTCCTTAGCTACTGTGGCTATGCCCAAGGTGCGTAGATAAACGGTGTCAATAAAGCTGCCTGTCGCACCGGAATCCAGCATGGCAGTAACCGACCAGGTCCTGCCCGCCTGATTTTGTAAGGTGACTTCTATTCCTAAGTGACGACTGCCGTCCAGCACTGCAGGGATCGCTGAGGTGTTATACGAAGAACCCAGAGAACGGATCCCCTTGTCTACTGGGTTGTCTCGTTTCCCATCAAATCACTTTTGGTAACGGGTAACGCAAACGGCCTTCTGCCTCTTGTTTTGGAGGGTTTCACTGGACATTCCCTGACGAAATGTCCGCTCTTCCCACAATAGAGACATTGGTTCTGTTTTCTCCTTTTTTCCTCTCTCTTGACTGGTCAACGGCCCTCTTATGCCCCCTATCTGCATGGGTTCGGATGTGTCACTTGGAGGTGTTGCTTCCTCTTTGGCCTTTTCGGCGCCCTTATCTCCGCTGGACAGGAAACGATGGTCGCTGTTTCTCCCTTTATCGGTCCTTCTTTCCTGTAGTCGGAAATTCATCTTCACCACTAAGTCTATAAAAGGACCTATTTCCTCAGGCGGGTTGGGCAACTGGGAGATGAGATCCTTCAGATCTTCCCGTAGGCCTCGGTAGAAAACTGACACCTTTTTATCCTCTGGCCAATGGGCCTCGATGACAAGCCGGCTGAAGTGGGTGATGTAATGTAGCAGGTCTTGATTACCTTGCTTTAGGTTTAGCAACTCATTGTCTGCGGCCTGTACAAAGGTGTGACGGGCGAACATACGCCGCATGGTTTCCTGGAATGTCGGCAAGTGGTGAAGCATGGGATCATCGTTTTCCACAAATGAAATGGACCACTGAGCTGCGTCTCCCCCCATGTATGATAAGATGTAAGCGATCTTGGATGCGTCATCGGGAAAAGCCGGGTTTCTGGCCATGAAGTGCAAATGGCATTGGTGGATGAAGATCCCATACTTGGTACTGTCGCCGTAGAAACGTTCAGGTGGTGCCAGTTGTACAGGATGGGGTGTGACGACTTGTATGGCAGTGCTCGGGTCGGTGGCAGCGGAGGGCCCCCCAAAGGTGAAGGTTGGTGGGCGCAACAACCCTTCTTGTATGACTCTGGGACTAGGAGTGGTTCCCCAAGGACTGGTGACCCCGGACGCCACTTGACTCTGTAGGGTAGTGATATCGTGGCGTAGACTTAGGTTCTCGGTTTGCATGGCAGCCAGCATGACTGCTATGTCACGCAAGGTGACCTCCTGGTCGCTCATGTCGTCTGGGTGGAATAGGTAACGTGGGCTTCAGATTCTGTCGGGTACCCCACAAGACTTACTTTTGCTTGCGAAGTGATTCCGCAGAGACGACAGGAGCACCCGTCCTTGACCTCCCCTGGGACCAGGACCCAACAGGGATGAGATGGGCGCAAGGAAAGGAGCCAGAAAACGGGGATGAGGTGGTAATGCGTGGAAGGTGCTGCACAGGATATTCCGGGGGCAACTGGAAAACAGAACAAGAATATATTAGGTAAAGATCCCCTGCTTTCGCCCTTTATCAAACCTTCCCTAAAACACACACAAGCGTTATCCTGCCAGGACTCACCGGTGTGTCTGCTGCTCACGGTCTCCAACTTTTCGTATTGCTTAATACGGAACTGAATACTCCAGGAGAGCTCCCCAGCATGGACCCCCTGTGAAGCAAGAGCATGCGCTCCTGTGAGGGTTCGAGGAACTGAATGATGAATCGCCCCTGCGCTAGTCACAATGAAAGAAGGATTGCACAATGCTCTGACTCCCTATAACGTAAGATGTAGCGCTCCTGCGCTGTTGGCAAAAGAAAACAAGCCTGTTGGCGTTCCAGTGAGGAAACCAGAAAACACAAGGTCAGCGCTCCAGCGCGGTGAGATGAAACACAGTAATTAGCGCTCCAGCGCGGTAGCGAAGAAAAAACAATATACGCGCTCCAGCGCGGTGATACTAATACCCAAAAGCTAAAACAAGAGATGCGCTCCAGCGCGGTGAACAGGAAACCGCAGGTGTTACCGCTACAGCGCGATAACCAGGAACACAAGTTAACGCTCCAACGCGTTTAGCAACGAAATAGACTGGTGCTCACAAAACGGTGGGTTACTGGAAACTCCCACTCGACGTGAGCCTCTGACGAAATCTGAAGCACAGAGCCGGCGGGAAGCGCGAGCTAAAAGCGTTTCCCCCGGAAGTGCTTCAGTGCTCTGCAGAAACTAGACCGGGGCTCATCTTCCAACCGGAAGTGAGTATCCCGGCAGTGTTGTTTGTGTTTACAGTATGTCGGGGGAACGGCAACCGCTGCGAACCCGACACCGCTTCCATATCTTCCCCTTCTCGTAGGCGGTTACCTGTGAGGATGACAAAGTGAGAATAGATCACTACACCTGGTCCATGTCACAGAGACACACATTAGAACATCTTTGATTTGTTGAACAGGGCATGGCATGCTGCAAACTAATAACACCTTCGTCATAGGAAATTTCACCTCTGTGTAAGCCCCAATGCACTACATGGCATTGAAAGTACACAGGTGGCATGAGGGGTGCAACACACTCCCTGATCATGGCACACACTGTACATCACAAGCAACACAAGGCTGATGGACAGCACCTCCAAGCAGTCACATGCCCAAGGCCACTGACCCAACCTCAGCAGAGTACACAGACGCACACAGGCACAGATAAATAACCTGCCAGTGGCAACAGCGGATACAAACATCACTCTGCACATGTGCCACTTGCCTGGGGCGTGTCACAGGCGTGGGGCTAGCCCAGCTAGTCAGACACACAGCACGGCTTACTTCTTACATCAGATGGGTTGAGCAGTTGCCTCCTCCATGCAGCTTTGGTGCAACACTCCACATAGACACTCACCCACATGACAAGGAACATTCACACACATCAATGTCCAGGGGGCGTACACATCATTTGGTCACTTTCACCACAGCTCCACTAAACTCACACACATCTGTGGGTACAGTCACCTGTCACACCGGGGGGAACACTGAATCACCTCAGGACTATAGAACAAGAATGGCCAAAACGATTAGCCATGCTGAATGTGCCATGCACCATGCCGTGAATGTCACAGTAAGCACAATGCAAGTGAGGAGTGCACGCATGAACCACATCATGCTCTGCATGACAGACCTAAGCCATTCCCCCCCCCCCCCCGGGACCCACTCTAAACAACATTGCATGTCTGTCACACCTGGACACAATGCCAGAAGTACCAGTCACAAAAAGAAGGGGCACAGTCAAAGGTAGCGGAGTCAGCACTCACCTGCTCCCCTGGTCTACCATACAGGCTGGTGAACTGTGGGAGGATGACGTCCAGCAACGCCTCATTCTCCTCCTGGGTGAAAGGCTGGGCCCTCTCCACAGTCCTTGACATGGTGCCAGAGGAAGCCAAACTGCAGCAGTGGTGTCGATGAAAGGTTGTGCAGGCAAGTGCCCTCTCATGGGTTCTGGCTGACTTATATCTGCCTTGCTGGGCTATTTCCTTTACAGGAATACCGAGTGATTGGTCAGACTCATTTGCATCCTACGTTTCCTCCAATCCCTTTGAACATACACCAGTGACAGCATTAGCATTTGTTCAAATTTGCTGCATCATGTCCAGTCAACAACCACTTTGCAACAATGTATAAGCTGCCCAACTGCTTTTTCCAGGCCACATGATGGAAAAATTTGATCTTGAAACTGGGTATCCATGACAACCAGCATGCATTTAGGCCCTAATACTTGTCCCTTATGTGTCCCCATTGTAATTTTCAAATACCCACACCGGTACGGTGCGTTTCACACGTACCCCTAGGGCACCACTACTCTAGTGATACGGCCCGTACACGCGTGTGTAGGGGTCGTATCCCCATGGGAGTGTTGCCGTAGGCGTACGCCATAGTGATACGGCCCGTACACGCGTGTGTAGGGGTCGTATCCCTATGGGAGTGTTGCCGTAGGCGTACGCCATAGTGATACGGCCCCTACACACGCGTGTACGGGCCGTATCACTATGGCGTACGCCTACGGCAACACTCCCATAGGGATACGACCCCTACACACACATGTATGGGCCTATCTCTATGGCGTACGCCTACAGCAACACTACCATAGGGATACGACCCCTACACACGCGTGTACGGGCCGTATCACTATGGCGTACGCCTATGGCAACACTACTATAGGGATAGGACCAGTGTGTACACGTACGTGTGTACGGTCCGTACACACATGAGTACTCCTACCCAACCCCTATATAGTGATACGACTGTACACACGCCCTCAGAGCGTGTGTACGGTGCGTTTCACAGCTTACACTGGTGATAGGAGGCGCACAGGAAAGGAATGGAGGTGTCAGGCTCAAGTCATTGTCAGTGCAGTCCTTCATGTGTAGGGCCTAGGTGTGTCAGGCAGTGATGTGGCACATATCTCCTCATGTTTTAACCCAATAGTCGTGTGATGACCTGTGTACACATGTCATGTGTGATGGGGCACTATGTGGTACACTTCCCCTTCACACCTTTTACATGTGTGCATGTAGTACAAACTTGTCAAGCACTGCATCACTGGCATGGCACAGTCACCAACACCCGCAACTGTCCCCTGATGCCAGGTACACAGATGATGACACCTGACATCTAACTACCAGCGTGCCACGATGTGACTATGTCATGTGTGTGTCATGTGTTCCCATGACCTTGCTGTTGGTGTTCCGTCAACTGCATCTGCTGTAGCTGCATCCAACATGTGTCTGTGTGTAGATGGCCATGGCACACTATTACGCACATCAGGCCACATGTGGAATCACACGTAACATAACTGTATGCATCGAACAGGGACTTGCGAGCTGAGGACATATCTGCGTAGTCTCAATGTCTGTGATCAGTTTTTACATGTACCCCTTCATGGCAAGGTGTGTGGTCTGTCCTTTTTCAATGACATGTGACCTGTGCGTCTAGCTTGCCGCCATCTGTCTGTATGAGATAACATCCTTCAAATGCACATATGTGGATGTATGTCACTCCTGTAATGTGTCTGGCTGTTCACTCACACTGGCCCACAGCTACTTTCATGGCATGTCATGTAGACCTTGACAATCCACGTTTGTAGCTGGCTCTTGGTAGGAGTATCACCTGGCTGGCATACGTGTCCAGGATGTATTGCACAGAACAGACTCTGTATGTAGCATATGTGTATTAGCTGTTGAACATGTGCTCAGTTCATTGACATTGGTGTAGTAATGTACTCAATCTTTGTTATTCCTTCCAAATTTCTGCAGGGCACCGCCTCTCCCCCGACCAATGCCAGACGTGGGTGCCATGAGGGAACGTGACTGCATACGCCGTTACAGATTCCCCCAACAGTTAATTGAGGACCTGACAAACAGGCTGGCACCACACCTCCAACCGCGACACAGTTATCCGACTGCGCTGACCCCCAAGATGAAGGTGATGTCAGCCCTACATTTCTTTGCCACCGGTACATTTCAATTCACCATAGCTGATGTGGGTGGCATGTCCCAGACCATGTTCAGCCGTGTCCTGCATGATGTTTTAGAAGCCATGTTGGAGCACCTGGATGAATTCATCCATTTTCCAACTTGTGAGCAGTTGACAAGTATCAAGGGTGAGTTAATGCCCTGGGAGGGATGCCCCATGTAATGGGGTCCATTGATGGGACACATGTGGCTTCGGTACCACCACAGGCACAGGAGGTAGCCTATCGAAACCGTAAACATTATCACTCCATTAATGCCCTTGTGATGTGTCTTGCTAACATGCTGATTTCCCATGTCTGTGCACGTTTTCCAGGGTCAGCACACGATGCCTGCATCATGAGGTGTAGCAGGGTGCCAGAAATGATGCTGCGGCTGCACAACGAAGGAGCATGTCTTGTTGGTGGGTAGACTCTGTCCAGTATTTAGCGGTATCTTTGTATGTTACCGCATCTCATGACCCACTTCTTTACATGATGTTTCCATGTAGGGGACACTGGCTATCCCAACATGCCATGGCTGGTGACGCCTCTCCGCAACCCCAGAACAGCTGCAGATCACCGTTACAACAACGCCCATGGGCAGACCAGGTGAGTGATTGAGAGGACGTTTGGCCTCCTGAAGAGCCGATTCCGTTGCCTCCACAAGACAGGCCGGTCCCTCCCATATGCACCTGTGAAGGTCTGCAAAATCTTCCTTGTGTGCTGCATGCTGCACAACATGGCAGTGGAGAAAGCTGTGCCACTCATCCTGGATCCCGATGAGCAGGAACATCCACCCGTGGAGGATGACGGCCTTGGTCACGAGGCAAGTGAGGAGGAGGAGGAGGAGGAGGAGGAGGAGGAGGAGGAGGAGGAGGAGGAGGAGGAGGAGGACATCCGGAGTCAGCTCATACGCAACTTCTTCTCATAATGGTGAGTCCCTGGGTCTGAGTGTGCACGCTTGGAGCCTTGTGTGGCATGTGTTGCAATGTGTGTGTCCAGCTGACTGTATGCTAAGTGACTTAGAGGTGTGTTCTGATGTGTCACTCGAGTGCTGATGTCATTCCACACATTGTAGCTGACACACTCAATTGACAACTAGCATGGTGTCAACCTTAGTCATGTAGAGTACATGACCATGCATGCGGATGACTATCTTTTTCCTGACTTCTTGTGTGTCTGTCATCCCCAGGTAGTTGCGCATGCTGTCTGCTCGTGGCATCGTTGTGCTCCTGCTATTCCTCATGAGTATTGCAACTTGTGCTGAATCAGCGTTACATGCACGGACATGGTGAAAAGTCTCCTTTGGGTAAGGATTGCAGCAAGGCATTTTGGGTGTGGTAGTTGTTTGGAATGTGTGGGCACTGCTCCTGTGCAGGTTTTGTTACTATGCATACATGTCGACTCACCATGGAGCACATGACATGTAGCACGACTCACATGAATTGATAGTCACACTTCGTGACAGTCATCTGTTATGGAATTGTGGATTGTGATGAAGGCATCAATGTGTGTACAACTTCCCTCGGAAACATACGGCATCTCTGGCATGGTTTTCAAGGATTGTGCATATGAGTCTATGTGTAGATTAGCAACCTGCATGCTGTTCTTCATGTATTTGATTCTCTATTGTGCATGAAGTCCATGGCTGTGTATGTGTTTTGGCATGTTGGTCCCCACAACGGGTCGTCAACACGTTCTGGGGTGTGTTTCCTGTGCGCAGCTCGGCCTTCAGTTTCATGATCCGGTGTCAGTCATCTTTGGTGATTGTGCATCCTTTGTCTCTGGGTGTGCCATTGAAAACCGGTCACTCCTTCCTTGACATACCCCTGTTGCAGTAGTCCTTTCTGACATCCTAGTCTTTGTGTGGAAATTGTGGCATAGTTCCCAGGACATGCCGCCTGCTGTTGCAGCCACTGCAGCAAGGGCACACGAAGTTTCCTGATTTGGCAACACATACACATCCACACATCAAAGATGCTCCTCCCTTACTCCCTCAACCCATTAATTTGGCTGTCATTAGCTTGTCTGTGCCACAGTTTTGGCCACGCGGTGCCAAAGGCTGGACCGTCTGCACATGCAACGTGCACATTGCACGACCCTCAGGTCCTTGCATGACCCACATCACACTACAGTCTGATGTTGCAGCCACCCTCCAAGCAATGTCCATCCACACATCTCCCGCTTGCTCTCAGGCATACACTAAGCGCACACACAACACCTTTGCATGATGAGTGTGCAACTCCGACTGCCTACACAGCGCTGCCATGCCTTCCAGGCCCTGTCACACCCACCAGGTCATGTCCCTCCTACTCCCCACCGGCTCTGTACCCCGGCAAGGCTATGGGAGTGGAACTCAAGGCTTCTGCATGTAGTATGGTGTCGTCGTCAGGCACATGGCACAGGTTCATCTGTCAGCGTGTCAATCTACAATGTGTCCAGGACCCCCCTCTCCACCATCACATGCGCACACAACCTCATCATCAACTCGTATGCCATTGACAGCCAGGTGCTCCTCACCCTCACCAAGGACGCAGACATTGCCAGTTCCAATATTCAAGATTGCATGAGATCCATTGATGAATGGCAGAACAGCAGCCACCTGAGACTGGACTTGTACAGGACTGAGGTCAACATCTGAGAATTGTCCACTTACAGCTGGGTCAACTGCTTGTGTCCCACCCGCAAAAGCCCTGCACAAGCACCCAGTGTCCACGCACACAAGATGGTGTGCATCATGGATTGCTTTGCTCACATTTGCCATGCTAATCACCAGCATCTGTGCCTCAGACTGCAACACCCTCTGAATTATGCACATGATCCCCAGATAGATCCACTTCAAGGAAAGACGGACCATCCCCCAGGTGCACGACAACATCCGTGTCAAATACTGCCCTGCCCTCTACGGAGCAGCCACATCCAAACTCCCGGGAAACTTGTCCACATCCAGGCTGCATCTGCACACCTCAGCTGCAACATCCCGCGCCCCAGCCACATCACCGTCCAGCAGAGATAGCTGCAATGGATCACTGTGTGCTGCAGGATGACCTTCAGACTCCCCACCCACACTCAGGAGGCAGGCCACAACCCCGACCCAAAACCAACCTTGTACCACTGTCATCCGAGACCCCGTAGTGCCATCTCCGTGCATCCAACCTTGACCTGGCCACCATTCTTCAGATCCACCGTACTCTAGCATGCAGGACATAGTTCTCCCACCTGGGAACACATACCTGGGACTCCCTCCCCGGGAACCTCCGAATGAGGCATGACCTCTACGCCTTAATGATACTCTTCCAAATAGGTCTGGCCGCACAGTATTGCAAGTACCCCCTCAGCAGCTTGAGGCCATCACAGGTGAGTATTGTGCTCCATGTCTGCATTGAATGATACATTGTGACCCATGTGTGTCCTGTACCAGACTCAGATCCCAGGGTATGGATGGGTGGAGTTAGTTCAACACTCAGGCATAGTTTGACATTTACACACACATATGTTGTGGACTAATGCCAAATGACAACAACATCACACGACAAAATAAAGTTTTCATTTTTGGTGGGGTAAGTCTTTTGGTAGATGAACTAAGGTGCTCTACCGGGTGCATAGAATCCAAAGTTCACAGGGGGAGATGGCATCCTTGTCAGTTGGAGTCATCAGAGTCCAGACCACAGTGTTGGTCATCATTGGTCAGACTGTGACCAGCAAGTCAATGTGGCAGAGAATGTCATTGGGTGAGGTGCTGCTGTTGCGCCGGAGGACCAGGTGCTAGGCCAGGTGACCTGGGAGATGTGGATGGTCCGCTGACTCTCACGGTCTTTTCCGTGGACGACCCACCTTCCTGGGGGACCCTCAGATGCAGGCCTTGACGATGTCTGTGATGCTCCGTCGGACGAATCCTCCTCCTTCTCCCTCCCTGTGGCTGGTGGTGGTCTTCGCCTGGTGGCACAGGGAGAGTTGCCCATGTTGTCGGCGATCCGACGGAGTGAACGGCTCATGTCCGTTTGCACCGCCAGGGGCTCAGCCAGTCTTGCCTCCATCCGTCCTTGGTGTTGTTGTTGACTGGCATGTTGCTCGGCCTGCAGGTTCTTCATCTCGTCGAGGGTCCCCTTCATCTCTCGACACTACCTGGCTGATGCCCCTGGTGTCACGCCGGTATGTGTCCAGGATGTTGCGTATGCGTGACATACCGGTCCCTCAGCTGGCTGGTCAGGTTCTCGCCTCTGCCTGCCTCCACTCCCACCACCCCTGCCCACACGAGCCTGGCCTGCCGTTGTGAGCACATCGGGTCTACGGGACCCCTGAGGGATGGCATTAGCGGGGTTGTCTGCCTCCTCCTGGGTGCCCGGAGAACCTTGTCCCTCCTGGTCAGACTGGCTGTGTTGTTCAGTGCGAGCAGGGCTCCTGGGTGTCTCCTGGGATGTGGCAGGAATGGTGGTGGGGGTTGGCACAGATGTACCTGACGCAGGTGCTGCAGCGGCTTGGGCACCAGAGGGGCCAGGTTGGTCGGGGTCATCCACGGAGTGGTGAGAGTCGTCGCTGCCGGTGGGATCATCTTCACGCAGAGCTTGGGACTGTGATTGTTCCCCCCCCATTGTTGGGGGGAGGTCGATGACGTTGCCCTGTGTGTGAGAGAGAGACAATATTAATGCTGTTTCATGCCACATCCATGTTTCATACATATTCAAGTTGTCACAGTTCCTCCAGGTAGTTGGAGGTGCCTAGCATTCCTCTCAATGTACACTTGGGGATGGGTATGTTGCGGGGGACAGATTGATATGTTCTCCTGAGTGTTTGACCAGTAGAATGTTGGCTAGGATGCTTATTTGGCTATGGATTGGTCTTGTTGTGTCACATGTCCATTGTGAGAGTGGGTAAATCCGTTGCCTGCCCCGGGGGTGTGTGCTTGTGTGAGGGTGTGTGTGACTGGGCCTGCTGTTGGGTGTAGTGTGATTTGTCATTGGGTCTCCCAGGTGATGTGTCTGTCCCCTCATGGTGCATGCTGGCATGACAGTGAGTGTGAGTTCCTGTGCTAGATATCTGAGCTTGTGGAGTTGGTGTTTGAGTGTACAGTGGTCACAGGAGGGCCTTGTGCTGCATACAGCAGGGCCAAGTGTCAGCTACCTTGTCAGTACTTTGCCAGTCCCTGTGCATTTGGCATGGTGCATGGGTATGTACCTAGGCCATATGGGCTGAGGGCATTGGTGTCTGCTTCTGAGTTGCACAATGTGTTGTGTGAGCCCCACCCTCCCAGCATCCCGGACATCCAGTCTTGGCTTTGTGGTTGGGGTGGCCTGGGACATGGCATTGCCTTTATTTGTGAATGGGTGATGGAGACGTTAGTGGCATGAGCGTGGTTTTTGAGTGTGGTTGTGTGCGGTGAGGGCTTGGGGGAAGTTGCGTGCATTTGGTGTATTTGTGGTGTGGATGCCATTCCCCCATGTTACGTGAGTTGTTTGTGTACTCACCAGGCTCTGCGACTCCTTCGACTCCGTGTACTCCCATCGGCGGAAGCATGGCCATCACCTTCTCCTCCCAGGGATGGTAATGTACGGGTCTGCGGGGCAGCCCACCTCCAGTGATGTTACTCTGGGCGTATTCCTCGTTCATTTTCCTCTTGACTGTACTGCGCAGATCGTACCACCTGGCTTGGCATTCATGCCTGGTCCTTCGGATGGGCGCAACAGCATTCACCTTATCGACGATCCTCTGCCACAGGCTTGTTTTTTGGGCTATGCTGGTCTGTCTGACCAATGTTCCAAACAGCTGTGGCTCGACTCTGATGACTTCGTTGACAAGGAGGTCCAGCTCCGCCCTTGTGAACTTTGGATTCTTGTCTGTGGGCATGGTGTGGGGTGTGGGTGTGGATGGTTGTGGGTGTGTGGGTGTGAATGTGACGGTGTGTGTGTGAATGTGAAGAGGGGGTGTTTGTGAAGGAGGTTGTGTGAAGGTGTGTAAGTTAAGGTGTAGTTAAGGTGTAAGTAAGGTGCAGTTGTTTGTCTGTGGGGTCTGGCAGTGGGTCTGTTGCAAAGGCTCATGGGTTGTGTGTGTGGGCCCTTTTTATTGGTCCATTTGTGGGTGTGGCTGGGTTTGAATTTGTGGTGGGTGTGTTATAAGAGGTGGTTGTGATTTAGGGCCTCTGTTTGCCTGTTTGGATGTGCCAGGTCAGTCATTGAGATGTATTTTGTCATGTAGACGTGTTTTGTGGTGTTGTGCGAGTCGAATTGACCCTCCTTGTGCTGTTTTACAGTGTCCTGGTTCTGTACGAGTCTTTTTCGTGTAGGTAAGGTCCGTACATACGCGATGCTGGGTGAGGGGGCTGGGGTACGGTGTTGGGGTATGGTGCGTACAGGTACGGGGCTAGGGGTATGAGCCTGGGGTGCGGTGCGTACAGGTGGGGGGCTGGGGTACGGTGTTGGGGTACGGTGCGTACAGGTGCGGGGCTGTGCTACGGTGTTGGGGTACGGTGCGTACAGGTACGGGGCTGGGGTACGGGCCTGGGGTGCAGTGCGTACATGTGGGGGGCTGGAGTACGGTGTTGGAGTATGGTGCGTACAGGTACGGGGCAGGGGTACGGTGTTGGGGTCCGGTGCGTACAGGTGCGGGGCTGGGGTACGGTGTTGGTGTACATTCATACAGGTACGGGGCTGGGGTACGGGCCTGGGGTGCTGCGCGTACAGGTGGGGGGCTGGGAGATGGGCCTGGGGTACGGTGCGTACCGGTGCAGGGCTGGGAGATGGGCCTGGGGTACGGTGCGTACAGGTGCAGGGCTGGGCTATGGTGTTGGGGTACGGTGCGTACAGGTACGGGGCTGGGGTACGGGCCTGGGGTGTGGCACGTACAGGTGGGGGGCTGGGGTATGGTCCTGGGGTACAGTGCGTACAGGTACGAGGCTGGGAGACGGGCCTGGGGTGCGGTGCGTACAGGTGCGGGGCTGGGGTACGGGCCTGGGGTACAGTGCGTACAGGTGCGGGGCTGGGAGACGGGCCTGGGGTGCGGCGCGTACAGGTGTGGGGCTGGGGTACGGTCCTGGGGTGCGGCACGTACAGGTGCGGGGCTGGGGTACGGTCCTGGGGTACGGTGCGGAGCGGGGTACGGTGCTGACATACGGGGGTATGGTGCTGACATATGCAGGGGGAGGGGGGGCTGTACGACTCGTATCCGGGCACAAGTTTACCCGTGTACATGTGTGCTACAGCGTTCGCTCCATAAGGGGTCTTTTACATGCGGTTGTGTATTCGGATGGGCGGTACGGATCGTACTTGCGCGCTCGGACTTATGTTTTCCGATTTGCACGTAAAAATGTCCGGCTCCCTCTCGTACACTTTTCCCGACGCTATTCGGACGTAAAAATTTCCAGCTCCCTCTCTTACCCTTTTCCCGACGCAATTCGTATGTATTTTTCATGAACGAATCATACTTTGCAGTTTGTACGGTACTTGTACGATTCGTACGTGAAAATATACGGATACGGGTCGTAGGCAAATTTTTTTGCCGGATTGGCACCTTAATTTGTATTTCACAATTTTTATAATATTTTTTACAACATTGACATGTTTAAATTATAATTTCCTATTTTTTTTAAAACATTTATTACACAGTTTTATTACATTTCCTATTGATATCTATGGGGTCGCCCAGGTCCGACTCGGTAGCCAATACCGTTGAGCGGAGGGCGGGTGGACAAGAGCAAGACACGCCCACTAACCCCGGAACAGGTGAGCGGTTAGCGCTCTAACAGCTTTTCACTCAGGCTATTTAGCCCCTCGTCGGCCAAAGCGCGCAGCGGTTGCGCGCAGAGGGGCGCCATTGACAGCACCGAAGACAAGCCAAAGACCTGCCCGTCTGCGCCCGTCCGCGACTGGACGGGGCCAGGGGCCATGGGGACTGCGAGGACCCACACACAAAGGCGTCCATCGGTGAGGTACACTTATAGCTCACATGTATTAAAGGGATACAACGTACAATCATTAAATAGTGGCAGGGTAAACGAACACCTTGAGGTAGATGGGCTTTTGCCAAGCAAACAACGGCGCACTGAGAGCACCATTGTTACACAAGATCCGCCCGATATGGATTGTTCTATTTTCGTCGACCCCGATATTAGTGGGGTTTCAGGAAACAACCATACTCTTTCTGGGAAGAAAAACATCCTGTGCAACATTAGGTCGCTCCCGAAACACTGTGCTGAAGTTTGGGACCTAATCTCTTCCAAACAACCAGATTTATGCTACCTCACAGAAACGTGGTTGAAACCACATTCCACTCCTGCCATAACCTTGGGAGTCCCTAGTGACTATAAAATAGTGAGGCTGGATCGCCCCACTAAAATTGGTGGGGGGATTGCAATTGTACATAAACAGGAAATTGGTATATCGGTTTTAGATGAAATAAGTTCCCCAGAAATTGAATTAATAATTTTTAAAATAATACTGCCATCTAATGATACTCAAAGGGGTGCATTAGTATATCGACCCCCTGGATCGTACAATAATTTCTCTAGCTTATTGATTGAGCTACTTGCCCCATATGTCAATAGTGACAGCGAGTTTATTTTAGTCGGAGACTTTAATGTACACTGTGATAAGTCGGATTGTTGTGAGGCCCAATCTCTACTTCTTGACCTGTCCTCATTGGGCCTTATGAAACGCAACTCTGGGCCCACACATCAGGCAGGCCATACCCTTGACCTGGTATTTTCTAATTTTATGCTGGTCTCTTGTCCACCAGCAAGGCAGGTCAACTGGACAGACCACTATGTTGTGGAATTCCTTACTCCCCACCCGAAACGTATCTCTTCTCGAACTAAACAGTTACCGAGGACACGTAGACAGTGGCACAAAATTACCAATACCACTTTTAAAAATAATTTTTATTGTCCACCTTCTGTTCCTAATGAAAATATTGATACGGCCGTGAAAAATTGTGAAAAAGCTATTGTGGATACTATTGACAAGATTGCCCCTTTTAAACAATTTAAACCCAGACTCACAAAAAACAAGAAATTTGGTTTACTGATCACCTTAGAACGTTAAAATTGCATGCCAGGAAACTTGAAAAGAGATGGAGAACCTCTCACTTGATCGAGGACAAAAATATTGGGACTCACTATCTATATACCACAAAGCCAAAGGTTGGTGAATCTCTCTCTGGGCTCAGGCACTGTCCCAAGAGAGTGGAAACGTGCTCTTATCAGGCCTATTAGGAAGAATACTACTATCCCATGGTCCGATCTAACAAATCTCAGGCCCATATCCCTTTTACCATTCTTAGGGAAACTGATCGAAAAATATGTTAATGGTCATCTGTCCAATCATATCGAACTTGTTGGCGGCCTGGACTATTCACAATCAGGGTTCAGGCCGAAACACAGCACAGAGTCTACCTTGCTGTCTGTTACAGACGACTTACATATGTATCAGGACAAGGGTTTCTCAGTAATCCTAGTTCTTTTAGATCTTTCAGCAGCGTTCGACACCGTGTCCCATACCATTCTTATTGACCGGTTGTCGAACGCTGGTATTGAGGATAAAGCCCTTGATTGGCTAAAGAGCTTCCTATCAGGGCGCTCCCAGAGAGTGATCATGGACACGTACCGATCAGCGGTGGTGGAGATATCGACAGGGGTGCCACAGGGCTCTTGTCTAAGCCCTACCTTATTTAACATCTACGTGGCACCCCTGGCAAGAGTGATGCGCAGCTATGGATTCATTCCAGTATCCTATGCTGATGACATGCAGCTCCTCTTCCCTTTCAAGACCATGTCCGCAGAAATTAAAAACTCCTTTTCTGCGGGCATGAAGGCGGTGGCTAATTGGATGTCTTCCAACTTCCTGCAATGCAATGTCAGTAAGACGGAACTAATGCTGTTTGGAGAAGCCAAACTATTGTGGACCCCTGATTGGTGGCCCCCCGATTTGGGAGTAGCCCCAGAACCCAAACAGGTTGTGAAGAGTTTAGGGATTCGGATGGATCAAGACTTGTCATTTGGACAGCATGCTAACCATACTGCTGGAATTTGTTTCCATACGATTGGCCTGCTACGCAGAGTCTTTCCCTTACTACCGGACTCTTTCAGACGAACTCTGGTCCAGACATTGGTTCTGAGTCGAATTGACTACTGCAATGGCCTGTTGCTTTCTGGCAACGAAAATGTGCTGGCCAAGCTTCAGGTCATTCAAAACACCGCGGCTCGTCTTGTCCTTAATGTTCCTCCAAGAACTGCGTCCAAACCTCTTCTGGAGAAACTGCACTGACTTTCCATTCGCCAGAGATCTAAGTTCAAGTTATGCTGCTTGATCCATAAATGTTTAAATGGACAAGGACCTATTTATCTTCAGAACAAATTTGTTCCTTATGTTCCAAGTCGTTCACTTAGGTCCAGTAACTGTCTTCTTCTGGTGATTCCCCGTGCAAAGAAATCTAGACACGGTGGTAAAGCGTTATCTATCGTAGGCCCTACCCTATGGAATAGACTTCCTCTTCATCTGAGACAGTGCAAAGAACATCTCACTTTCAGGAAACTCCTGAAGACTGTGTTGTTCAGAAACGAGATCTAGCTCCTATTATTCCTCTGTTTCTACCGGCTCCAGAAAGCGCAGAGATACTCCAGTTGGAGTCGATTCTAGCGCTATACAAACCCACAAATAAATAAATAAATAAATGGGGAGACAGTCTCTTGTTTTGTTTCATTTGGCGGCCATTTATTTTTACACCCAGCTTCTATTCTGCAGTCTATTTTTGTTATTTTGGGCGGGTTTTACAGAAGGCAAGTAGAGGCTAGGTGCTGCTTTTTGTCAGAACAGGAAAGTCCCTTTTTGGGGCTTACTTTAAAGGTTATGAGTGTAGGGGGGACATAGGATGAATATGTAAAAGTTAAGTTTAGGACCTGATTTTGAGTGTGGCGGTCCGACTGCCCTATAACAAGTTGGGCAGCTGGACTGCCATGGGACCGCTGCTGCCGCCTGAGATCCGCGACCCCTGCCGGTCTTGCAGTGGTCTGAGGCATCTAACGGACTGGTGGTGCAGCTGCGGCGCCGCCAAGCTTATTAGGAGTTTCTTTACTGCCACAGTGTTCATGGTGGTGAACCCGCCATGAAAAGTGGGGCGATGAGGAAACAAAGGGGGCCCTACAGGGCCTACTGGTGCCTCTGCATCAGGGGATGCATGCAGGTGAGCATATGGTGTGCCCCCCTGTCTGCATCCACCCCTAGTTCTTGCAGGGCATGGACTTGGCTGTCTATGCCCTGCAGAAATGTGCAATGGCGTTCCCATTGCGGTGCCTTGCTAAGGCTCATGTATGAGCCTTAGCACTGCACAGTGATGGGCCAGCTGCCGCAGGATCACGCCACCTGGATTCCTGTCGGAATCCGACGGGTGGTCGTATTATGGCTTTGGTGGTGTGGCAGTGGAGCGTTGGTGTGGTAGCCCGCTGCCAAACTACCAAAGTCATAGTAAGGCCCATAGTGCTGTTCAAGAGTTTTTTTGTATGTTTTGAACTGTGTTGTTGTGTCACTTTTTAAAAAATATATTAGTAATTTATGATTGTTCTTGCTAAAATATGAGATTTTACTTTTGTTTTGATGATTAAGTGTTCTGTATGTATTTATTTGGGACTGTGATGTATTGAACGGGTGGGTGTTTAACGTTTCTTGTACAGCTTTGTATTTTCAAATGATTTCAGTGTGAAGATGGAGTTTACGATTTTCTTTGTTGAGGAAATATATTTTGGTTTATTAGAAACCAATTGTTTTTAACTAGATTTCCTTATTTTTCAGGTTTCTTGGAACGGTTCTTTTAAAAATATATTTTTTCTGTTTCTTTATGGAACCTACAGACTTGGGATTGCTTCGAGGGATTTTGATTGGATTGTTAATAATTGTGCATTTTTGGGGCCTTTTGGTATTTGTTTTCTTAATTTTTTTAGTGCATTATGTTTTTTGCTGTGTGGATTTGGCCAGAGATCTACAACTACAGAACATTACGTTTTTTTTCATTTTTTGTTGTGGGTGGGAAATGTTATATTGCATTATTTATATTCTGTTTATGTTTTTGTATGTGGTATCGTTTGCATTATGTGTTGTATTTATTTGATGTTATGGTTTGAATTCATTTTTAAGTTGGTTACTTGGTCAGTATTATATATTTTTTGTTATTAATATTAATTTGATTCTATCAGTGATTAGTAATTTTTCTCTTTTATATAGTGCTTACTGATGTAATAAAATATTTATATTATTATCAAGAAATATATATATATTTGGTTTGTTTTGTTAGAGTATGTTGTAGTTTTTTAGGTTCTTGGTTGGGTTATATTTATTTTAGAAGATAGATTTTGCTATTACTTGTAAGTAGTCTAGTCCTTTGTTATTAAAATGTTGACTTTACTTTGTAGCATGTTGTACATTTTTTTGTTTTGTGAAGTTTAGGGCCAATTTCGGTAACAGATTGTTCTATTCTGAGTTCTTGGAAGCTTTGTTCTTTTTGTAATGCTTTGATACATTTGTAAAATGTAGGTTGGTTTCTGCCTAGTGTGGATTGGAAAGCATTATGGCATCCTTCCACTGCTTGTTTGTTTTGGCTTCCTTTACCAGGGTGCTGTCATAGACATTCCTCCATGGTATCTGGAATTTTGCTCAGTGTCTGTGTCCTGACCAATGCAGTGTGTCGGCTCAAGTATCTTCGAAGTAGTCCCTAAGGGGAAGTTTTCCTTCATTCTGTTGGTAGAAAGGGCTTTCAATTAGTAAGCTATAGGGGTTGACTACCACTGTGACAGGGTTATTGGCAAGTGAAATCATTTTTTTTACTTCGATGTTGAATTGGCTGTTAGTGGCATATTCTACACTTAGGGGCTAATTACGATGGCGGGCGGATCGCCACCGCCGGCCTGGCGGTGTCAATCCACCCACCATCGTAACCTGATTTACCCACCGCCAGATTACAATCGCATGGGTAGCACGGCGGACGGAAAGTCCGTCTGCCGCTTTTCCGCCAGTCGGCAATCGTTCCGATTGCCGGCCGGGCAGACTTGGGCCACTAATATGGTGGCGATGCCTAGCAGGCACCGACAGCCATATTAGGAGGCTGGGATGTAAAGGCCTTTCCATGGTGGCATCGTCGCCATGGAAAGGCTGGCAGGGATTTGCTTTGGGGGCCCGTTGCGGGCCCCTGGAGCGTGGTGTGTGCACTTGGGGGGGGGTACCCATGGTACCCCCTCCATTTCCAAGCACAAGGTGGCAGGCACCGCGCGGTGCCTGCCACGTTGTGCATGGAAATGCACAACATAGTAATTTGGCATTGCGGCGGGTGCTGCTGTAAGCAGCGCCCGCCGCAACTTTAAACTGCGGAATGCGACCGCCAGGGTCCGGTGCGGGACCACCGCATGTCTGGCAGCTGGTCCCAACACCGTGGGGATGGTGGGCATCCTAATCACCCCTTAGGGTCCAATTACGAGATTGGCGTTCCGACCGCTGGACTGTCAATGCGGCAGTCAGTAGTATGCTGCCCAGCCAGCGGCACCCCGACAGCCATATCACAAGAACACCACCGGGCTGACGGTGTTATTTAGACAGTGCCATGGCGTAGGTATGCTTCAGCTCATAGAGAACCTGTAGCACATGCCACGGCCATTGCAGCACTGCTTGCACGTCGGTGCACTGTGTACCATGCACCAAGTCTTGCATGGCACACAGTGCACGCATGACAGTGCAAGCAGAGGGGGCACAACATGTGCCCTCATGCACTTCTCCATGGGCAAAAACTGGAGCCCTGTTTGGGGCCCCTTTCCCTGCCTTTCTGCCACCTTTTCCTGTCGGGGTTCCCGCCATGAAAAGCTTGTTAGAAAGGAGGTTGTAGTCTGCAGGCAGTGCCTGCATCAGCGACACAGAGCACCTCTTTCCCCACTGCCAACCTGTCGGGATCCAGTATCCTGGCGGTGGAGGCGGTCTTGTGTCGGGCTGGTGGCGGTCCGACCACCATCTCATAATTGGGAGATAGGACCGCAGAAGTTGCGATGGTCGGACTTCCATCGCAGGTCTGGAGGTCTTGGGTCAGTCGTGCTCGAAATAAGGCCCTTGGTGTGGATTTTTGGCGGTGTCGCCATATACTTTGTACAAAGTGATAGTAACAGTCTTGTATGAGTGTTTGGGGGTATATTTTTAGGATTGTTTGAATCATAGCTTGTTCAAAGTCTATGACTATTTTCTGGGGGTAGTAGTTATTGGTTTGCTGTTTTATAGAATTGAGGAGTTCATAGTAGCTACTGCTTTGTTTATTAGGTAGTAAAACATATATGAAAGGGATATTGGTGTTTTGATATTCACTATGTATGGTGTATATCTGAGTGAATGGTGTGCGACAAATTTTGAAGGTCCCATTCATCATCTAGGTTTGGCATTGTATAGGTTTAATTAAGTTGTTTGCAGTTAAGAAGATCAGCATTACTTATTCATTATTTTTATTGTCATGCAAAAGGAAGGGTTCCTCTTTATGTGTAATTGTTTAATGCTTTGGTATGTATATGTTCTGGTATCTTCTAAGAGCAGGTGGGGTGTCACTAGTGGCTTTTTTAGTACATGTAATTGGACTTTTTGAAGTGGGGATAGATGGTTGTTGGCCAGTTATGTGTTCAGGGACTTTGGGTTGTATTTCTTTAAGGATTTGGGGCCAGATGTAGGTAAATCTGAAATACCGATTTCTTAATAGTGAATTTTACCGATTTGCTATTAAGAAATCGGTATTTCCTATGTAGGTAAAGATTCGGTAGAAAATACTGAATCCTTAATATTCCTTATTACCGAATCGGTAATTGAGATTCGGTAATAAGGAATACCTACCCATTCATTTCTATGGGCTTGGAGGCCCATAGGAATGAATGTGAAGACATTCACTATTAGCAATTCGGTATTACCGAATAGCTAATAGCGGGAGCACTTTCAAGGGTGCCAGGGTGGCAAAAGGACACCCTGTTGCACCCCTGAAATGTGTATGTGTGCACATGTGGCGCACATACATGCCCTAAGGGCATGAATGTGTGCCACATGGCACTTCTCAAAAAATAAAGAAGTGATTTTTTAAAGGAAATCGGTAATTACCACCAACTTGAAGTTGGTGGTAATTACTGATTTCTTAAGGCTCAAAAGCACTCTTTAATGTGCTTCCTACATTGCATTTAAGGAATCGGTATTACAGATTCCTTATTTGCCGATTCCTTACCTACATTAGGAATGGCTAAATACTGGTCGGTAACGCTGCAATTTACCGAATTTCGGCGTTACCGACCGGTATTTAGCCACCTACATCTGGCCCTTGGTTCCTGAGTAGTAGTGCTTGCCTCTCTTACGTCTTGTAAAGTTTCTCTCACTTCTATTTCTGTAGCATTTGGGGGGTGGTTGTGCTCATTACAACATTTTCTATTGTAGTTGCTCTTCCATAGCATGCATTAGAATAATATTTAGTACATTTCCATTTTATAGTTTCTGTCAATGCACTGCCTTGGTTGTAGGTGTAGCCCATATGCCATAATAATTGTTTTTCTTTTTGTGAAGTGATTTTTTCTGTAAGTAGTTTAATCATATAAATATGTATTATATTTAAATATTGCATGTTAGTTATTAATATATTTTAAAATACAGTTACTTTTATTTTTATTTACTTAATTGTATGTTTTGTTGAGATGTTTTACATGGTTTTGCAGCTTTTCCTTTCAGCTTTTTTAAATGTGGAGCAGATGTTTGTTTTCTATTTAAAGAGGAAAAAAAGTAAGAGTATGTTAAATTGATATTTTTTGCAAGTTTGTCGAGGTTTAGGGAGTTAGGTTTGTTTCTGGGCGCTGTTTGGGTGAATATCCTATTATGTATACTTACTTTATTTTATAATATTGATGCGGTGTTTGTCGTGTTGGAGTAATTATTTGCTTTAATTAGTGTGCCTTTTATTTTGTTTGTTTAATTAGCTGAGTTGTTTAATTGGTTAAAGTTGTTCATAGTGCTATTTTATTGGTTGGTTTAGTACAATGTTACTTTTTTTTATCAGTTAAATGTTCGTTTGGTAAATGTATGTTTTCTTTTAGTATTAATAAATATATAATTGTATTTATTTAAAGATGAAATTATTTGTTTTTCTAAAAAAAATTCTATTAGTATTTTTATTAAAATATTTACAGTTAATATTTTAGGTGTATTTATTGTATATTTTATAGGTGTAATATTTTTATGGGGTTATTGTTTCATTTTGGATGATGTAATATATTTTAATTTAATTATAGATGCTTTTTATAAGATTAGGATTTTTTTGAAGTAATTGGCTTATGTAAAAGTAGGGTTTTTGATGTTTTTATTGAATTTAATTGCTATTTTGACTATAATTTTGCAGTTGATATTGTGGTAATTGATATTTCTGACATGGTATATGTTTATTTATAGGAAATGTTATTTGTGTTTCCGATTTCTTTTTTATTGCGATGTGTTAAAAATCAATTTTTTAATGATGTTTGTGTGCTCGGTATTAGTGATTTTCATAATTATGTATACAGATTGGATATTTGTGTTCTCAATATCACTGATCCGGTTTTGGAAGTGACTGCACACAATCTGCATTGGTGTTTGCTCTTCTGCAGTTGAACCAGGGGCAAATATCTCTCCCTTCCTCACCTAGAGCAGAGGATGGTGACTGGTGCTCACTGCTGAGTTGGGGAAATCATCTGGTGGAGTTAGAGATCATAGGACTCTGGTAGCAGGCAGAAACCTGGCTCCAAATCAATCTGTTGGAGTTGTGGGCCATTTGTCTGGCAATCAAGGCCTTCCTGCTGTCCATCAAGGAGAGGCTGGTACAGTCTCATGGAAAATACAACTGCTATGTGGTACTGAAATAAGCAGGGCCAAGTAAAGTCCTAGGTCCTGTACCTAGAGGCTATGTGCCTCTGGCGTTGACTGAAGTGCCACAACATATCAGTGATTATGAACCACCTGATGGGATCTTTTTGCCACTGTTGAATGTGCAATGTCAAAACTTTTACATGTTGGAGTGCCTGAGAGAACTCTTCTTAGGAGATGGGGCATGGGATTTCAGTACTCCTTCCAGTCTCTGCCTCTCCTGTCCCGACTTCTGAAGAAGATCAGGACAAGTTTGACCACTAGGTACACTCACAAGAGTCAGTCTTTGATAAATTTGTGACTACAAGGAGACCTTCAGAGTATACTTTCATGTGGCAATAATGTCCCTTCATTAAAGGTTCCACACGCAACTGCAGAACATAAGTATAACAAATGCTTCTGCATGAATATTGCGTGAGTGTGCTGAGTAAATGAGTGAATATTTATTGTATATAACTAAGGGATTCAGGCCCAGATGATTACCATGGACACTGGATGGGGGCACCAGGCAGAAAGATGCTGGACTAATAGCATCAGAAGAAATTGTAACTATCTCCTTGGTACTCTTTTTCTAAAATATACTTTGAGACAACTTGGAGATTTTTAACCTATACTGTTTCGGATCCCTTCTTCATTAGAATATCTTTAAAGCACTTCCAATAAAGAGAGGAAGCAAATTCAACATTATAATAATGTTTAGCAAATGAGGAATCCAGAGGATGAAGCATGACACCTGGCTAAGTCTGTGAGGGCTTACCTATCACTATTTTGAAATATGTTGATTCTACTTTGAACAAATACACAGGACTATTGACAATGTACTCACTATCACAAATAATTTCCTTGGTTACACTAGTAGTTTATTAATAGTGTCTTTGTTGGTTTGAAGGTTAGGAACGACCAGGCTCAAGTCATCTTAGTAGCCCCAGATTGGTTTAGAAGAGTGTGGCGCCTGGAACTTCTGGGCATGAGTTTCTGTCCCCCGATCAGTTTATCATTCAGGGAGGATCTTCTGTCGTAGATAAACCTATGCAATCTACACCTCCATGTGTGGAGATTGAGCAGAGAAAGTTGATTGCATTCGATCTACCACCTGAGCTTGTGGATATCTTCCTTACTGCCAGCTGTCCATCTACGCAGTCCACAAATTTGTTGTCTGGTGTGAAATCTGCAACACAAACCCTTTACAAGCGAAACTGTTGAATGTTTCATTATTTGCTTTGACCTTGGCCCAGTAAGGCCTTGCAGTGGGCACTATTAAATATTATTTGCCAGCTTTTTCAGCCTTATTCAGTTTGCTGGACTAACCATCCATGTTTAAGCCACCTGCTGTGGTTTAAAAAAGGTTTAATACACATTTTCCCTGACATGCCCTATAGTCCAAGCATACTGGATCACGATTTTGGCCCTGATCGCCAGCATGGCGGAGCTCCAGTTTGATCCTGATCCCTTATTATGATTATTATTAGGAAGCTTATAAAGCGCTTAGGTTACTCCAACCGGAGTGTCCCCACGCTAGGACATAAATGAACCCCAGCAACCCTCCCAAGCTAACCACCATCCAGCGCGGACATCCACACAGAGATGGCACCCTACTACTTTAACCCTCCCGGGGGTGACGGAAGAGCCAGGTTTTCAGTTTCTTGCCGAACAGAGACTCCGACTCAGATGTCCTCAGATCCACAGGGAGCTCATTCCATGCCTTGGCTGCCAGGAAACCAAAGGATCACCCGCCAGCCCACGCCTTCCGTACCCTGGGCACAGTCAATCTAGCACTGCCCAACGATCTCAGATTACGAGCAGGCTGGTAGACCATCACGAGGGGGTGAAGAAAACACGCCTCCCTTTTCCCAAGGATCCTATGACTAAAGCAAAGGGCCTTAAAGGTGACTCTGGCCCACATAGGGAGCCAAAGCAGTTCCTTCTAAACTTTACCCATCGAAACCCTCCTAGGGATATTCAGGACAAGCCGGACCGCTGCATTTTGGACCTTCTGCAAGAAGTTAAGATTTTTTGCAGTCACCCCTAGATACAGGACATTGCAATAGTCAAGGCAAGACGTGACCAGAGCCTGTACAATAGTTCTTTTAGCATCCAGGGGAAGGAGGTCCAGAATCTTACGTAGCATCTTTAAAATGCCAAAACATGTACCGGCCACAGCAGATATTTGCTCAGAGAAGGAAAGATTTTCGTCGAACCACGCTCCCAAATGTTTCACCTTGGCTTTCGGCACTGGACTAGGTCCTAGTGCTTCTGGCCACCAATGCTGCGACCAGAGAAAGGGCTGTTTTCCAACCACCATCACCTCTGTCTCCCCTGCATGTAACTGGAGGCAACTCAGTCTCATCCAGTCCATAAGCTCCCCAGGTAAGTTCTGAAATCGGCAGCCCTTCCAGATTCCTTCTGTTCAAGGGTCACAACTAGCTGAGTGTCATCAGCATATGACACCAGCTTAATTCCATGTCTCAGAACAATATTTGCAAGCGGGTGCATATAAATGTTAAACAGGGTGGGGCTGAGAGCTGATCCCTGCGGCACCCCCTGGTTTAAAGGACAGACTCTGGAGCTGAAAGGATGTTGCAGAACCTGGAAGGATCTATTTTCCAGAAAATTCTTCAACCAAATCCACGTGACACCTCCGACCCCGACTTCCCGTAACCTCTCAAGTAGGAGGCCGTGGAACACCGTGTCGAATGCGGCACTTAGGTCCAGCAGAATCAAGGCCGTGGTCCTACCTTCATCAGCCGCAGCCCTCAACGCTTTGGCTGTCAGGAGGAGAGTAGACTCCGTACTATGCACAGGCCTAAAGCCAGACTGGATATCATGAAGAACCCGCCTCTCTTCCAAAAACCTCGAGAGTTGTCCATTCAGATGTTTCTCTGCAATTTTAGCTACATAGGGAAGTAGAAATATGGGTCTTAAATTTTCAGGAAGAGCGGGGTCCAATGAGGGTTTCTTCAACAGAGGGACCACCATGGCATGTTTCCAATTGCTGGGGACCTGCCCCATGCTAAAGGACAGGTTCAGTAGCAAGGTGAGAACAGGAGCAATGATTTTCTTTCCTAGTTGCAAAAATTTTGGAGGGGCCGGATCAAGAGGTGACCCAGATTTCACCGCATACATCACCCTGAAGACCTCGTGTACCACCAGAGGACAGAGGGCAAACTTATCCTCGGTCCAAAGGGCATCCATACCAGGCACGGGGGCATGCCTCCTACTACTTTCTGGAAAGGTGGCATATATCCTATCAATCTTATTAGTAAAATAGTCAGCGACCTTATCACAATAATCCGTAGAGGCAGCTGTCACCCGTTCCAAAGAGGATAATTGTTTCACTACCTGAAAGATGGTCCTTGTGGAATATTTTGCTAGCTCAATTTGCCCTGCGTAGTATTCCCTCTGGCGATGGTAAAGCTTCAAAGCCTCTAAATAATTATGTCTATTCTCATTCCGATAGCTCTTCCTCCATTGGTGCTCAAGATGCTTACAGCTGGATTTTATTTGCCCCAAATCTCCTGAGAACCACTTTGCAGAGGCAGATGTACGCCCACTTTTACATTGTTTTAGTGGTATCAGGGAGTCCACAGCCTCCAACATCCAACTCAATATTAAATTATCAGCTCTCTGGAAGTTGTCCCCTACCTCAGGAGGTCTGCCAGCCAGTGCTTCTTCAAAGGCATCCTGAGTTAATGTGGCCCATTTCCGGACCAGTGTAGGTTTGGAGCAACTACCCTGCGAGTGGTGGGCCTGACCTGGCGACAGTAAACTAAAAGGCAGTAGGTAGGGGTCTGACAAGGCTACAGGGACTGGCGGTATAGCAACTGTCTCAATATGCAATTTGAGAAAATGTTATCTAACGTATGACTTCTGTTATGTGTGGAAGTATGGACCAATTGGTTCAGGCCCAGAGTCTGAAGGCCTAATAAAAACTCAGCCGATTCTTTACAATTTTTATTTTCTAAATGCAAATTAAAATCCTCCAATAGGAGAAAGTTCGAGTAGCGAAGGGCATGTGGGGGAAGTATTTCCAGGAGTTCATCAATAAAGGTTCTCCACGGACCAGGAGGTCTATAAATGAGGAGCCCAGAAACAGATCTAGAGCTAGTGATATTCAGACTAAAAAAAGCAGCTTCGCAACTAAAAAGCGAGAGTTTATCCAATTTAAGCTGTAGATCTCTCTTGAAAATCACAGCAATGCCCCCTCCCTTCTGGCCAGACCTATCCACCCTCAGAATCTCATAGCCTTCGGGTATAGCATGTAAAATATCAGGGGCGGATGTCTCGTTAAGCCAGGTTTCAACTAGGAACAGTATAGCTGGTTCTTGGTCATTAAGATGATCGCGAATTTCTGTCCTAGGTTTACTACGCGATTTACAGTTCAGAGAAAGACAGTGTAAAGGGGTGCTAGTCATTCTTGGCACTTCCCTTTTACCCCTTGCCTCCACACCGGGTATCAGCCAAAAGTCACAGTGCTTACAGTCCCTTCGCCCGCCCCACGCCCGCAGAGAGTGTCGGCAAACCGTATCCCCCAAGCATCTGAGGGCCAGCAATTCCTCAGTGGTGTACACTTTCCTGACCTTCGTAGGAGAGACAGGGGTCCTGGCCCCTGGCACCATCCAGGCGCGCACGGGCGCGGACGGGCTTGCCTTAGGCGCGCATTCAGCGCGCCAGTGGTGCACCAGCAGCGCGCGTCTGCTGCGCGCCCGTTAGAGCATGCGTTTTAATAGCGTGAGCACTGGGAGCACTAGACCGCTCCACCCGCGCCACAATCAGCCCCGGAAGTGAGGATGGCAAAAAGGAAGCCAAATGTGGTACAGCGCAACGCCCTCCGCAACAATCGGCACACGCCGTGGCGGAACAGGGGGGAAGTACCTTCGGAAGAGAGCCACCAAACGCTGCTGACTTCCCTTGATCCCTTGTTACTTCTGTTGGCTCATGTTAAGCCTCTACCACCCAGCTCCCGATGCTTAGTTGCCATAGCTTTGCTCCTAACTACATGCCGAATCAACATTTGTTACGGTAGCAATCGATCTCCAACCATAGACAAATGGTTTAAAGGTATGATATGATATGTTGTGACACCACTAGTGAGATCTACACTACTCTTCAGTCTCCTACCTCCAGGCCCAGAGACATTTGGTAACCCCTACGTGACTATCTATTAACATTTCCGACACTGATACTAACAAATGCATATGCTGCCCGCTGCATACTGATGTGCACTATAGACCTTGGTTAATCTGTTAAGTTTGAGTGCCCTACATCCCTCCTTCCACAGATTTCTTCATCTGGCTCCTCTCCGCGACCCTCAGGCATTGCCTTATTTTTTGATCATTGTGTTCTTTTTGTCTTTTTCTGGAAACCATGTAAATAAAGTTTAAAAATAATACATTTTCCCAACCAACCTGTTTGTGATGCTAATGTTAAAACTTAACTTGGTTTTGATATTTCTCATTTGTATTCCTTTTGAGCCGATGCACAGCTGCTCACTGCATCTTCTGACCTTGAAGACTATTTTTCTCATTATGATCATTTCATCTTGAATGAAATCCAGGCCCTTACCGCTACAGCCACCCTACGTTAAATCCTTGTACACATTGGCCAAGAAAGAAGTCGCCAGAAGGTCTGAGGCCTATTCCACCAGGGCCAAGGCTGCCACCGCTGGGTTAGCACACTGAAGGTCTGTAAGGTCTGCCCTTTACAGCTGTCAGACCGTGATGTGGGCGTCGGTGCGCATGTTCACGAAGCACTACTGCCTTGAACACCAGGTCCGACAGAAAGGGCATTTCACCCATTCAGGCCTGCAAGATTTTCTGGTTTCAGCCCAGTCCACAGAGCCTTCATAGTTGGGAGGTATTGCTTTGGTATCTATTCTAAAGATGAAGAATCTGTGGTTAGGAATATCCACCAGAAGTTCCACATCACAGATCAGCACACTGGCACCCCCAATTGTTTTGTGCTCTGAGCTGGAGGGCGCAGGAAGTCTCAAGCAGGAAATTAATGTCAGCAGGCACGGTGGCATTTATATAGGGCTGCACTCCGTCACTTTTGGGGTGGAATGAAGCCAACATGGGGGTGCAGGACACCACTTAGAGGTGTGTGAGAGCACTGCTCCGGATCCAGTCTGGTGCCTGGGAAATATTCTAAAGATGAGGAATCTGCGGTTAGATGTGTTATTTGCCAGAAAGAGTGTTACCGAAGGCAGGTATCTTATTCGTTTTTTCTTCTCAAGTAGCATGATTATGATCTTGCTTTATACATGGAAATCATCAATTGATGGTGATAACACCTGCTGCAAAGGCACAACTATATGGTGCCACCTGGTGCCCATTTCTTGTATGAAAAAAGGTTTCTGGGTTAAATCTGGCACCTGGCGCTAGTTCACAATGTCAAGAATCTGCTGTAAAACAGGAAATCCGGTTTAAGCATTGCCATACTAAGGAAAACGACTCATTTGCATAAATTAGCATCTAAAAACATGTCAGGCAATGTTAATGCTTGCCTGGCACTAGCGCAGAAATCCAGAGCTTTCAGTCGTGTTTTTTTGGAAGAATTCCAAGCCCATGCTTTCTTCACTGACATCTGTTCTGCTACCAGAGAAAAAGCCTCTGAGCTCCACGGATAGCTCAGAGAAGAAAGGAAACACGATGTTCTGCGAACACTTATGATGCATTTGGGATGTGTCATTGTACATTTTACCTACCAATAATTTTCAGTTGGTAGAAACAAAATATGACTTACTTAACAGCAGCGATTTTCTTTTACTGCCATTCTAGCTATGTTTTTGAATTTTTTTATACTACTTGACAATCTCTGAATGTGTGCAAACCTTGGAACCTAATGCTTTTGAAGAAGAATCCGTTTAAAGAGCTGTGAGGAGGGAGCCCCTCCCCCCTCCCCTTAGAGCAATCTGTTATCTATTCTGTGCTTCTGTTCGATCTAAATTCATGGTAGCTAAATCGCGTGGGCATTAGTCATTAAAAAGAGTAGATGATTTTTATGCAGCGGCAGGTTTGACTTGATGACTAATAATTCCTTAGATAGTGTTTTACCTTTCATCACTCAAAGTACTTTCTTAGCAGATGTTACCGAGCTCCGAGTGCCAGGGCTGCCTCTGTGTTCTGCTGGTTTGCTCTCCCAACTTCCGGGTGTGCTTTATTACATGAGAGGTCCCCGCTCAATGCTATTCCATTTATTTATTTTGTTTGATTTGAGCCAAACAAGACGCACAAACATCGCGATGACTTACCTAAAATAAACAAGCATTTGCAATGCAATAGGTCTCGCATTATTAAAGTTTGAGCTATTGGCATTGCCAGTAGCTTAAACTCTCGCAAATGCAAGATAGGTCTCACATTTACGCTAGTTTAAACTATTGGCATTGTAAATGACAATGCCTTTCATTTATGTTTCAAAAACAACAAAAATAAATAAAAGGCATTGTCATTTACAATGCAATTTGTTCAAAGTCGCGTAAATGCGAGATCTATTACATTGAAGTTCCTGTCAGGCAGAAGAATTGGGTGAAAAGGCATCGCGTTTCCTGGAGACTGGAGCGGAGAGGTCTGTTGTGCTTGATCTGTGGCTTGGTTAATCAGACATAGTGCCAATATCGGCAACAGTTGTCCCAAAACACATAAGTACATAAATAAAACACACAACACTGTATTGTAAGTGGAGAAATATTGCTGCAGGTTTATTAGCATAACCAATATGCAAACATGGTGGGTTATCTTACGGGCGATCCCAGGGCAGGCCAGCCCCTATGCCGCCTGCCCGTCTGATAAGCCTAGAGTCACCATGGCAACGCCAAATGGTGGGTACCAAATATTGGGAGGGGCCGCCCCTCCCATCCGTGGACCACCAGTCCACTTGCTTTACACGCCCCCCCGTGATGGGTGGGCGGAGCATACATGGCAGCCCCCGGTTGCTCAGACCCACAACCGCCTGTCGGCTAACGGGGCGCCGTCGTTCTTCCAGGGGACACGCTAAAACATCCCTGGGTATCCTGGCTTAGCACCCCGCGGTGCTGCTGCATGATGTACCCCTTGGTATGTGCAGACCCTGGATCGCCCTGTAACTCCTCCTGCAACACAAAGTAACATTTGTTAGAAGACCGAGCCCCCCCTTTGTCCCTCCGGACGCCGGGTAAGCGGAGGGGCGGGCAAGGCGAACGAGCGGACAAGAGGGCGAGGAGAGGGCGGAGACAGAATATGTACCCCTGTCTCCTCCCCGCCCCCGCCGGAAGCAGCCATCTGCTGGGGTCTCCCCTGGAGTAGCCCAGGGACTCGACCTCCCACCCCTGTGCCTTCCTGTGGCACTAAGGCGGCCGCCCTCTAAGGGGGCGGGCCGCTACGCAACCCCCCCCCCCGGGCAGCCTTACATAGTGCCAATAACGGCAACAGTTGTCCCAAAACACACAAGTACATAAATAGAACACACAACACTGTATTGTAAGTGGAGAAATATTGCTGCAGGTTTATTAGCATAACCAATATGCAAACATGGTGGGTTATCTTACGGGCGATCCCAGGGCAGGCCAGCCCCTATGCCGCCTGCCCGTCTGATAAGCCTAGAGTCACCATGGCAACGCCAAATGGTGGGTACCAAATATTGGGAGGGGCCGCCCCTCCCATCCGTGGACCACCAGTCCACTTGCTTTACACGCCCCCCGTGATGGGTGGGCGGAGCATACATGGCAGCCCCCGGTTGCTCAGACCCACAACCGCCTGTCGGCTAACGGGGCGCCGTCGTTCTTCCAGGGGACACGCTAAAACATCCCTGGGTATCCTGGCTTAGCACCCCGCGGTGCTGCTGCATGATGTACCCCTTGGTATGTGCAGACCCTGGATCGCCCTGTAACTCCTCCACAGCCTTGGGAGTGGCCACCGTCACTACCAGGGCCCCCCACCAAGGTACCCCTACTATTTGCAACCCGCAGCTGCCAATGCTTCCCCAAGATCCAGTAAAAATAAATCCATGCCTAAATTGGAGAGGTGAACCCCATCGCCCTTCAGACATCCCGTTGATTTGGCATGCAGAAGGCCATGCCTGATGAAGCCAAAGCCTCTTTGCTCAGTGAACTTGCGCATGGCGCTGTTAACTTTTCTTCTTGACACCTCGACGGCGTCTCCTGAGCGGGCTCCTTGCCAAATGGCGCGTGGTGTCATCTCAGACCACCACAGTTCGCACGGCCCCAGCAACACGCTCAACTGGCAGAAAGTGTCCCTCATGTCTTGGAGCAAAGCTCTCCTTCCTAGTGATGTTAAATCATTTCCCCCCAGGTGAACCTCCAAGAGGTTGGGCGGGGGCCACCCTCCCCGGAGTCTCTGCTTCACTTTCCGTAACAGTTCACACCAGCGCAAGCCCGGGAATCCCAACCACGTGATGTCTGTGGCGACAAAGCCATTCTGCCACTCTCTCACATCCGCCCATTGTGCCAGTCTCGCAATAATCGAGTGACCAATTACCCACACCTTCATTCCTAATAAAGAGAGAAATAGTTTTGAATATATGTTTATTTAAAATGGAGAAAACAGCACAACATCTACATGCAAGATCTATGTCAAACATGAGCAAAAGAAGGGGGGGATGCCTGACAGACTCTAGGTACCGTTGAAGCAGTCACAAAATTGACCAAGGAGCCCCGCGGCCACTCCTAGGGCCGAATGTATCGCTTGAAGCACTGCGACTCCCAACGCCCCACCTTCATGATACCTTCTGGGGACAGGCCTGCTAAGAAAGCTGTGGTAGCCGCCCCTATGCGGAACGAGTGGCTGCTGAATCTTTTGTTCCTAACATCTTGGCCCGACAGCCGTAGGCAGGCCTGTAAGATGTGATCCACTTGGAATCTAGTGACCGGGAGGCCATCCGGATGCAC
Organism: Triturus cristatus; assembly: GCF_964204655.1. Lineage (NCBI taxonomy): Eukaryota > Metazoa > Chordata > Amphibia > Caudata > Salamandridae > Triturus > Triturus cristatus. The sequence continues at coordinate 501,833,713 of NC_140593.1, forward strand.
CAGTAGGTAACCCGCCCCCCGCGGGCGGAGCGGCAGGTAAGTTCTGACCCATGCTACCGGGCAATATCTCTCATCACCCAGGCCGTGTAGCACAATCAACCTCCCTCGCCCTAGCTGGTCAGTTTTAGACTGCCTAATGACTATCTTCAGACAACCCGGCTCCAGTTCTACGTCACTCACGTTCAAGGCCACCCCCGAGGAGTCAGTTTTTGAGCGAGCCACTAGTTCCCCGATCCTGAAAGCACCAAAGAAAGCTAGGGAAAAACAGGCCGAGAACAGTGTGGCTTCGTACCCTGAGTGAGTGACCCTATCCATACAATCCAACATCCCTTGCAGTAATGAGTACCCGATGGGGGACCTGGGATCAGGGGAGCGCGGAAACATCTTGGCCCACCCTCGCAAGGCTGCTTTGATGACAAAAGCCTTGGTGGGATCGGACTGTCCCCTCAGCTTGGCATGGTGGCTGATGGCAGAAAGGTGACCCGTTATCCAGGAATGCGTTTTACCCTCATCTCTGGCCCACAGAACGAATTGTTGGACTCTAAGCTCCAAGGCCACCTGATCCTCCTCCCAGGCCCCTGTAATCACACAGAAAAGAGTCACACAGCTCCTGTAGCGCTTCGCAGTCCTAGGGGCTAAGGACCGTTCCCCCAGTTCCCTCATCCGTGGTCCCACTTCAGCAGCCGCCACAAGTGTGGCGGGAAAGGAGTCCCCTCTTGATGTGCGCTCGGCCAGGCCTCCCGGAAGCGGTGCCACTGAAATCGAGACAAAGAGTCAGCGGCTACATTAGAAATCCCTTGAATGTGCCTGGCTCTGCACTCTACGTTGTTTAATAGGCAGGCCCTAACAAGCTCTCGCAGCAGGCACAAGACCAGGGGGCAGCTGGCAGACTGGGAGTTGATGGCCTGCACCACCGCTAGATTGTCTGACCAAAAAAGCACTCGTTTCGCGGACAAGGCCCTGGGCCACAGGTGAAATGCTACCACAATTGGGAAGAGTTCAAGGACAGTGATCTTGGACGTGACCTTTTTCTTGTGCCAGGCATTAGGCCACCTCTCTGCACACCACTCCTTGTCCAAAATCACTCCGAACCCTTCCCGGCCAGACGCGTCAGAGAAGAGGGCAAGCTCCGGGTTGCTAGCCCAGGGGTCGCGCCAGATGACAGCCCCATTGAAGTTAACTAGGAAGTCCGCCCACATCATCAGGTCTTCCCGCATCCCCTTGTTCAACTTAACCAGGTGATGTTTCTTACTAACAGAGGCCGTGGCTCTAGCTATCCTTCTTGCAAAGGCCCTGCCCGCGGGGATGACTCTGGCAGCAAAGTTTAGCTTCCCCAGGAGGCTCTGAAGGGATGCCAGGGAAACCTTATCCTTCCCTACAACTTGACTGATCTGTTCTCTCAGGTCCCGCACCTTGTCCACTGGCAGCCTGGCCTCCCCTGCCACTGTGTCCAACTCAATACCTAGGAAAGAGAGGACCTGGGCTGGACCCTCAGTTTTCTTGGGGGCTAAGGGAACGCCAAGATGCCGCATAAGCACCTGAAAGTCCGCGAGGGCTGCCCTGCATTCCTGTGTGCCGTCCCTCCCAATGAATAGAAAATCATCTAAATAATGGGAGACCCCAGAAACACCGTAGGAGTGCTGAAAGGCCCATTGGAGGAAGGAACTGAAGGCCTCGAAGAAGGCACAGGAGACCGCGCACCCCATGGGCATGCACTTGTCAAAGTAGTACATGCCGTCCACCTTGAAACCCAGCAGGTGTTGACTGCTCGGGTGCACTGGTAGTAAACGAAAGGCCGACTCAATGTTGGCCTTCGCTAACCATGCTCCTTTGCCAGCCCTCCTGACCAGGTCAAGCGCGACGTCCAATGTACAATATGACACGGAGCATAAGCCCTCCTGAAGGCCGTGGTTTACCGAGCCCCCCTCCGGGTAGGACAGGTGGTGAATCAGTCTGAAGGACCCTGGGTCTTTTTTAGGGACCAGGCCAAGGGGGGAGACTACAAAGTTATCTAGCGGGGGCTCACTGAAAGGACCCGCCACCCGTCCCAAACTCAGTTCCTTCTGAACTTTCTCTTTTAAGACCTGCGGAAGGACCCTGGCCGATCTGAGGTTCTCCGCATCGCGGCCGGACAGGGGACCTACATATGGTATGGTGAAGCCCACCGAGAAACCTTCCAGCAGGAACGCACTGTCAGACGTGTGAGGGTACTGCCTGAGTAGATCGAGCATGCGGTCAAGGATGACTGGGGATGGACCTTTGCAGGCATGGGGCGCGGGCGCGCAGGAGACTGCCTGGATACCTGAACGACTGGCGTGCTGGGTGAGGTAGGCGCCGCCGAGCACGGGGAGAGGGGGGGGAGAGGCAGCAGCTGGAGGGGGCGGAGGTGGCTCAGGTGGACGGTTTGAAGGAGTCAGCAGGCTTATTGTCATGTTTGGCTTGGCAAGAGGATGCGGGGTGACGCCCCCGCACTTACTACATGAGTGCTGAAAGCGGCACTTGACCCCCCAAGAGCATGCGCCAGCATTGAATAGATTGCATGTCCCAGGGGAGACTCGCTTGGACCCCCCCTGCCACCTCCCCTGCACGCCCCCCGAAAGGACTGCCTAGCGGGTTTAGAAATAGGCTGGGTACTCCCTGGCTGACCGCCCCCTCCTCCTGAGCCCTTGGAATGAGAGACAGTGCTCTGGGTTCCCCGAGTTCCCCAGGTGGTCCATCCACAGCTGTACCTCTTTCTGGTCCCATTCCATCTCAGGGCATATGGCCATCTTCTTTCTGAACTCACGGTCATAGTTGAGCCACCCCTCTCCGCCCCACTTCTGCGCCTCAGTGTGGATTAGCCGCTGATACAATACTAACGCCTGACCCTGCTCGGGAAATTTTTCAAGGATGACCGATTGTAAAATAGAGAAAGCGGACAGCCAGTTGTCTATGGTTTTATCAGGCCACTGCTGGAACCTGACCTTCTTATCGTCTTCCTTCCCCCCAAGCCTGCGCGCGTCTTGCCCATGCTGGCCCAGCAGTAATAGAGAAAAAATGTCCAAGAATTCGCGCCTCCAGATGAATTCCTTTACTGCCAAGGGAACCTCCCAGATCAGCGAGCTATGCCCAGACAGGAGCGGGGCATGAGTAACCTCCTTCTTAGCTGTGGTCTGCTGAGCTGGCCCTGACAATGCTGTGCTAACTAGCTGTGTGGACGTGCTGGCCCCCTGGGCGGGGGAGGGGGCGGTGGACTGAAGGACGGCAGCAGGCTGCCCGGTTGGCGGCTCACCTCCAACCCGTCGTTGATGCTCCCCCCCTGCAGTGAGAAGCCCTGTTCCGGGGGGCCCTGCGGGTGCCGCCGCCTCCTGCCTGGCGGCCTTCTCAGAACCTGCAGCAGCCGGCTCCGCACTCTTGGGCAAGGAAATGGGTGGTGTACACGGCACCGCAGGCAGCTCAGGGGCCTGACGACATGTCCCTAGCGGTGCCCAGACGGTAGCTGCAGCGGAGGGGTTCCCTCCCGCACTGTCAGCAATAGGCAGTCCCCCGGCTGTAGCTGCCCTCGAGAAACCAGCCCTGACCTCTTCCATGAAAGTCTTCAGGGTGTCATTGAGATTGGCCAGGTCTTCCCTGGAAGCAAAGTTAGAGGAAGGTGTACCAGGACTGCTGGAGGGGGCCGGACCGGCCGGGGACGGCAGGGGCGGGTGCCCGGTGGTGCCCTTGGCGGTGGGCACCGAGCGGATCCTGTGTGGTGGTGCTTCCGCAGGGAAATCTCTGACGGTGGCCCTGCGAATACGTTTGGACCGGGGCAGGCCCGCCTCGTCAGTCGGCTCTTGTCCCGGTGTGGGACCACCAGAAATGACCCCAGAGTCGTCAGGGCTGCTGGCCTTAAGGAGGTCTGCTGCCCAGGCCAGTCCTTTGGATTTAGCGAGGTCAATAATGGCCGCTATCTGGGCGTCCTGCGAGGTGCCCTGCTGGGTCTCTTCAACCTGAGACGGCGTCGAGAAGAGCACTGGGGTACCCTCACTATCCATCCCTCGACTGGGTCCTAACTCTCACGGAAGCGTGCGCGCGGCCTTCTGATCCGAACTTATGCTGTCTCAATTTTCCTGCATAAAAAGAACAACAACTGTTAAAAAACCCGCGCCCAACGACGACCTTGCTCTTGTGCTTGCAAGCCGAGCGCTTACTCTCCGTGTCCCTCCCCGTCCCTTAGCAAACTTACACCCCTGTCCAGCAGCGAGCGTGTTCCTTCGGTCAGCCGGACACCTGGCACGATCTAGGAGGGAGAAAATAAACTTAGCAAATGAAAGTTAAACCACCGATTGAAAATTGCTCCAACCGATAGGCCAACTCCTCTCAAGAAAGGTGAATAATACCAAGACCGGGGGCCGAAAATCCCACTATTGCACCTTTATAAATTGCGGGCTCGACCCGACGGTGTTAGGACGCTGGCATGGGCACGGTGTTAACATAAAACCTAAAATCTCGGGGGAATAGGTGATATGGCCAGACTACAGGGTGAGAACGCGACCCGAGGCGCAGCAGATGAGCCGGCAGACCCCCTCCCCTCCTTAAGTGAGTCCCAGGCCGTACACCTCCCGCACGAAAACGGCATGTAGGGGCCACGGCGCGGGCGCGCGCGCCGCATGCAGGCCCCCCGCAACGGGAACTCGCCTCGCTGAGCCGGCGTACCCTCCCGTCACGTACCAGGCTTGTTCGTGCACGGGAGGAACTACAGAATGGCCAGCATCATGGGATGTTGCCCAGCCACAGGACAGGACGCGACCCCGAGGCTCGAAAACACCAGTGGATCACGTGCGTTTTTGCACAGCGATATACACAGCTAGCTTTGTTTAAGGGAAAGGAGCAATCCTGGAGAATGCGGGCATCGACCATGCGACCTCTCGCATAGTAACCTTAAGCACTACTAATTGAGCTACTTCCCCCTAAACCCCGGTCACCCGCACCCAGAGGTGCCCTAACAGCCTACAATCCACATCCACGATCAACATGGGCGCGAACGCGAGGCACGACCAGGCACCCAGCATTAAGGTCGGGGTTAGACCGAGGTACCCCAAGGCCCTTCTAAGCCCAGCCTCCCCGGTCGGCAGTCGGGTGCCCTTGCCGGCGGGCTGCAAGAAGCAGGTGAACCCCGAGGCTGGCCACGGAAGGGACCGACCCCTCTGCGCGATACCCCCCCGCGGTTGCCCGGCCTATCGCAAGGAGAAAGCCCGAAGCCCGCTCTGGGCAGGGAGAGGTCTGGACACCAGGGGGGACCGACGTCGGGTGGCTGCAGTGTAGTGTCGAGCGGGCGGGGGGAGGGGGGGTAGCAAATTCCCAGGAGCCCGAGGCCTTACGATGAGAAGATCACCAGGCCTGACTCCCGGAGCAGGGCCCGAAGCGAAACGCACGAAGTGGCAACCAACCAGACGTAGGACGCACCCAGACCGTGTGAGACCGGGTCAAGTCTCCACCACGCGGTTCCCCTGCTGTCCCCCGGCGCAGCAAACACAGCCAACGTCGCCCCGGGTGCATGTCCCATCCGGTGCTGAGCGGCGGGGATATGCCGGAGTGGGAAGAGGGGGGAGGGGGGGTTGCCGAGCGCGAGCAGCAGACAAATGTGCACCCCAGCCGAGCCTATGTGCGGTGGCGCCAGGTGCACACGCTAGTGTGGCCTTCTCTTGCACCGTGCAAGGACGCCGAGCATGGTGTGCAAATAAACATTAACATTTTCCCCTGCTGCCGCCTGGAACTCGGACGGGCGGCGACCCCCCCACACCACGCATTGAAACCCAGGCAAGCCTGCCACATTCAAAATCCCCAAGCACGGCCCCCCCCCCCCCCGCCCGTGGTACACCGACCACAGGGCCCCGTCTCCTGGTACTGCCCAGGGACAGGGCCGGGGCGAGGGGAGTTCGCCGGCATGACTCACCAGAGGGAGCCAGGGGGGATGGAGACCACGACTATCACGCGACGGCGACACGACCTCGCATCAAGGCGAACGAGCGGACAAGAGGGCGAGGAGGGGGCGGAGACAGAATATGTACCCCTGTCTCCTCCCGCCGGAAGCAGCCATCTGCTGGGGTCTCCCCTGGAGTAGCCCAGGGACTCGACCTCCCACCCCTGTGCCTTCCTGTGGCACTAAGGCGGCCGCCCTCTAAGGGGGCGGGCCGCTACGCAACCCCCCCGGGCAGCCTTACAGTGTCTGCAGCTGCCCTTCACCTGCACTCTCACGCCAATGCCACCATAAGCTCCCGCCAGTCTGTGTATGCGGAGGTGAGGCTGAGGTGTGAGTTACCACGGTGCCAGGGTCCACTTTCAACAAGCACATTAATACGGACTAAACATATACATACACAGAGCTCTGCTTTCAGCACATTAACCCCGTCCCTGAAATACCTTACTAGCGTTGGTACACGTGACTGGGAAGTTTCACACAGATTTCTGCATCGGGCACTTTAACCCCCTCAGCGACGTTACAGGCAGTGCGCCCTAGACAGGAAAGTTACGTAAACATACCTGTCAATAGTTTACAACAGGAAAGTGGCACATTTTAAATAAAATTTTAAAAATCGGGACAACGTAATTGGGACAAAGTAGCTGCCTTTGGGGCAACTCCGGCCTAAATAAAAAAAACAAAATAAACATTACTGTGTGTGACACACAATAACATGCCCACTGACGCAACAACGTATACACACTGAAACAAGAACACGCACGCTGTCATAAGAACACACAACCAGAAGCCAAATCATATACACTATGACATAAGCCCGAACATCTTGACACACAAGCATACATAGTGTAGCACAAGAGTACACATGCTGTGATACATAAGAATGCATACACTGTCCACAGAACACCCAGACAAGAACATAGGAGCAGCACGCAGACAGGCACCAGAACATACATATACACTGACATAATAGTGCACATATAGTGGCATAAGAGTACATTCACATGACAGAAGAAGACCCACACACTGGCACACGTCCGTACACTATCTGACACCAGTTCACCATCACACGCAACCGTATACACAGGAATACAAAAGCACATAAAACACTGACACAACAGCACCTTCATACTGACACGTGTGTACAGAATCTGACTCAATAGAAAACAACCTCTGCCACAAGAGAATACAGACACTACAAGATCATATACAAAAATCACACGAGTACACACTGACACTAAAGAACACACAAACTTACAAGCCCATACATACGATGACACAAGCACATACAAAGTGATACAAAAACATATACAGTACTGCCGTAAGAGTATACACATGTTGACACACAAGCTTAAAAGCACTGACACTTGACAATGCACATAACTGGACACAAGAGCATACACATCCTGACTCAGCATAACACATAAGTGCACACACTAACACAAGAACACACTTAAGTATGAGAGCACACGCATTGACAGAAAAGCACACGCACTGATCCAAGCACACAACCACTATCAGAAGAGCATACACATCCAGTCACAAAAGCACAGACATGCACAAACTGACACCAATCATACACAAACTGACATTCATGTGCATGCACAATATGACACAAAAGAACAGACAGTGACATTGGGGCACACAAATATTGATTCGAGAGCGCCTGCACACTCTGACCAATGAGTACACAAGCACCAACAAAAAGCTTTCACAATGTGACGTAAGACAAACGTGCTAACACAAGAGTACATGTACACTGTGATGCAGAGGCGACACGAAAGAATAAGTGGACCCATAAACACAAAAGCATGTACCCACACACGAACAAAGGTATACGCACACAGGAACAAAGTGTAACGACAGTGACACAAGAGCGTACACGCGCACCAACTCCATGGCACTACAAGCGGGTGCACGCACTGAAGAAATAACACATGTACTCACACTAGAGCACCGAGGGTAACACAAAACGTAGACACGAACACACACTAACGCGACTGAGAGCACACACTGATACAGCAGTGTGCAAACATGCATTTACATAGAGTGCACACAAGAGTTCATCGGAGCAGACATATAGACAGGGGCACACACTCGCACAGGAAGAACGACCAGCGCTGCTAACTTCACGGACGGGGCTGTTTGAGAGTACAGCACTGAACTCTGTCCTCCCTACAGCCCGGTCCGCACATGTGCACCGTTCCGTATTAGAAGATGGTGTTTTTGGGGTTTTACCAGGCGCTTTGGAGTCAGAGGCAGGGTGGGGGTAATTCAGGCCTGCGTAAAACCCTGACAGGAAGGAAAGTGAAGTGAAAAGAACAAACATTCCCCTGAACAGATTCCAGTCTGTGTAGAGTTAGGGAAAAGAAGAAAGAAGCTAAATGAAAGGGAAAGACAGACACATTGTACTGACTGCTTTTTGAAGCCCCGGGATCACGTTTCACCATCCCGAGAGTTGCAAGTTTCTGCAAAAGAGTCGAATGTGTGCGTTTTGCGTTTTTTTCTAAGAGCGCTGTCGCTGTGCAAAAGTCAGAGGCAAGCTCCCACACTGTTCCTGCGTTTAATAGAAGCCACAAGCCCGCAGTAGACTGTGTGAGAGACACGGTCGTCAAGTCACAGGAAGTGGTAGCGATCGCAAAAGTAAAAGCGATCGCTATTGAAAAACAAAGAAGCCCACGAGTGGTGCGCACGCACGCGCCACAGCAAGACATGTGGCTTTAATTATCACACCCGTGTCTGGGCACGATAATTGAAACCACATGACGGCTGGTGCGCGTAATAAACACCAATAGGCCATGAGCGGAGCAATGCGCCCGCCTTTGGCCTATTGCGTGCTCTGTTTGTGAAAAACACGCACGCACAAGCCAATCATGGGGATCAAAAGAAAAAGCACACTTACGAGCATGTGCGATTTCTAGGTACGTTTTCAAACCCCCTACAAGAGGTCTCTCGCTGCGCGAGCAGCGTTACGCACTGCAACGCTAGGCACGAGACCTAAAAAGGACCCACCCACAGTCAATCTGACATTCCCATCCCTCTACTGCAATACAGTGTCCATTGCTACCTTAAGTATAAAGTGACATTCTGTGTGCAGAGACTAATTAAAATGCAATTTAACTTCATAGGAATCGTGATAATATCAATAAGCATAATCCCACCAATATAGCATTAAAAATGTAACATACAACGGGATTTATATCACAGATCCTATTGTCTATTACCACAGGCAAAAACCATTATTATAAATAAAATTCACCTTCTTTACTCAGCCTGTTTACCATTTCTAAATGTTTATTGCCAGTTCTTTAAAAGTAGCAGGCGGGAGACACACCAGAACGTGGGTGATTTGATGGTGGACCTACAGATGGGCTTCTCTGATTCTGCATAGGGGAGAAGTCAGTGACTTGTGACCTTCAGGATAGTGGTCAGTGTATGGAGCAATGAAATCCTAGGCTTTTGGTCTTAGTCCTGCATGCCTCCATGGCCAAGTAGGGATTGAGAAGGTAGCTGAGACCTTTATACCCTGATCTGCAGTGTGTTGGCCTCATTTTGTAGTTGGGACTTGGCTTACAATTCTTCAATTCTTCCCCGGACCCTTCAGGTCACAGGTGATGGTTGCTACATCGATAACTACCTCTCTGCAGCCAGCAATTTTTCTTCCCCCGCCTCAGCTGTCTAGCCCCAGTAAAAGTGCCTGGAAGTATGGCCATCATAAGGTGAATACAAATTGCAATGCCTCACTGTAGACTCCTACAATGTGTGAAGTTGATTTAACCGAGGACTTCAATCCCCATCACCTCTCTCGTTGAAGTAGTGAGCTCCAGAAACACTTCTTATCACCCACACCACACTAGCCCTCACTATGCAAGAACTTTACTGCCTTAATGTCAGAGCTCTCACTATTCAAGTGAGTGAGTGATTCATTAGGTGGGTCCATGCGATCACACTGCTTTCCAAAATAGCTTTGGAAAAAAATCACTTTTCAAATCCATCTTGTACAATAACAATGTTATCTATGTAGGTAATTATTTTGACCAAAATGTCTGTCCATAAATTTAATGCATATTTTTACTTAATTTTGTTTTTCAGATGGATACCTGTAACCTCCGATTCCCCACGCGCCAGACTGAATCCAGAATTATTTTCATAGCAGTGCTCCTAAGCTGCTAGGTGGAATTGTGTGGCTCTGTGTTAGTTCCACATCACCCTGGAAGTGATAGAATGTAACTGCATACGTGAATCCAAATTCATTACCAACCGCTCATCTGTATTGAGAATCCACGAGTATTGAGGCTTTTGGCAAGAGCATGTTTTCTTCTGCTAGTCTGGCACTGCGATCTGTGACATTGGGTATGGCTAGCGAGATCTTGCAGCCAGTTTCGGAAGATACATGTTGGGCAGGACGTTGGCAAGTATGTTATCTGTGCATGCCTGGATACCACGGATTGCCTAAGCAGGACAGTCATTAAAAATGTTGTCAATGTAGACACACCTGGATGAGATCCACAGGAATCTCTGGTAACGTACAGGCCTCCCTAATGAACATACCCTTTGATGGGTCCTGCATCTTTGGAGAGAAGGCAGACTTTCCTGTAGCACACTTTAAAGACAGCAGAGCTACAGCACGTTCTTTGGGGTTGTTGACCCCTGCCAATTTCCGCATTGTTTACAGAGGTTCAAAAGTGACTTCAAATGACTGACAAATAATAGACTGATGCAGCCAAATATAATTTGAGATGTTATCAGTGATGGTATCAATGATGTCATTTAAAATTCCTGAGTAATGTTATATATGAGGTCATAAGCAGTGTATGGTGGGGATGCAAGTTATAGTTAGCTCAGTAAATTATAACTGGCGAACATCAGGGTTTTTTAACTAAGCATAATTTTTTATGTAATTTCAACACCTAACTATTTATTTATTTTTTTAGAGTTTTATATAGCGCAAACTTGACCCGAATCGGGTATCAGAGCGCTTTACATAGCACCAGTTACGTTACATAGGACACACATTCATTTTGGTAAGGCACGGGGAGATTAAGTGATTTGCCCAGAATCACAGGATGTTCAGCGTTATTGCCGAGACTCGAACCCAGTTCCCCAGATTCGAGGTCGACCGCCCTAGCCGTTAGGCCAACTCCTCTCCCCTATAACGTCACTTAAACCTTTGTATTTTTCAGTGAATACCTATTTGACTTTTTCAGTGTATTTCGGTTTGTTATTCATTATATTAAGCCAATTCCTCCGCGAAGCACATATTTCGGCCATATGCAGTGGGGGTTGGAAGCAGGGCCTGGCCTCTGGCATATCCAAGGCTCTGTTGTTCATGGCCTAGCCTTTGGTTCACCGCAGGGCTTGACCTTTGGCCAGGCTCTGTACCCATCCCTCCATGGGTGGGCTAACTCCTACAGCTGCACATAGTGGGTGAGGGCTAGCTAAATCTCTGCTGGTTGTAGCTAAAGGCATGCTGAGCGTGGGTTTGGTCAAAGGGCCTGGCCTCCAGCTCGGTCAGGGGTCAAATTTGCTGTGGGCCGCAACCCCCAACTGTGGCCACATCTCCCGACTGCATACATCCTTTGGCTGTCCACAGCGGGCGTTGCTCCCAGGAACAGGCCTTTGGCCAGGCCCTGTACCCATCTCCCCATGGGTGGCCAACCCCCGCTGTGCAGCAGAGGTTGGAAGAAGGGCCTGTCCTTCAGAAAGGCCCTGTGGTCAACCCCATGCAAGCGGCCAACCCTATCTGCACACGGCTTTCGGATGTGTGCAGTAAGGGGTTGGCCACACATCTAATCTGCTGTATGCTGCCAACCCCTGTGTGTCCCTAACACACATTTCATTTATGATATTTTAAAAAAATCTTTTCATCATTACCATCATACTCTCATTGTACCGAAGTGCAAGCTTCACCACTGTGGTACTGTGCAAGGTTTACTGATGAAGATTACTCTGTACCGTGGTACCATAGCAGTTAGGCCTATGTGGCAGATCCCATGGGAGTACTGCTATACCTCATGGGAGAGCCGTACTCAGGGCACTGGGCCCTGAATGTGTCCCACAGTATGTACTCAAAGCCCAAAAAAGTGCCAGGTGGCCACGGTGGTTTCCCTATCCTGCCACCTTATTTATTTTTTTCTAACTTAGGACGCAGGGAATGAGTCACCAAGTCCTGCAATGGTGGCCATAACATTTGTCTCTACGCTGTGGACCACCAATCCAATCTCTTCATACTGCAGGACCAGTAAATTTTTGTTATGTTAAAACTTCCAGATATACGTTTTTTAACCCTCAATGACCACCCCAAGCACCTTTGTGAATGCAAATTTCTCAAACAGCTGAACCAATTTACACCAAATAAAGTTCTGTCTTTCTGCCAAATTTGGTAGAATTCTGTTCAGCTGGTGGACTCTTATTCGTTTTTACATACTCCATACTGGCAAGCCTTGCACTTCTACATTTTTTAAAAATGATAGAAAGTACCCAGTTGCCTGCAACTTTGAAGAGAAACACAAATGTAATGATAGAGAGCTGAGATTTTTTTTATTCTCATTTGTGCAGCTTAGAGACAAAAGGAGCTCAGTCTAGAGGAACATTGGCAGAATTTACTCACTTCGAAAGGAGAAAAGAGACATAAATATATTTTGACAGGCTCCGGAGCCTCAAACAGCCGTTTATGTGAGAGATTTCTTGCTGGTCCCGGTGGTATTTCCCATTGAAAGGCTGTTGCTTGGATCCATAATCATTGGACGTTTTCTTTTCTAACCTAATGTGAGCTCACATATTATTTTGCCAGGACTGATACCAGTGTTCCCATGACTCCAGCATCTCTATTCTATTAGTTGAGCAGCAGCTGTTATCTAAACTGTTCACCCGCTGAGTCGATGTTACCCAATCCCAGATTGCCAGAGGGTTAGGCACCACCAATTTCAAACAGTTCTCCCTTTGTGCCATCAAAATTGACACAAACAGTAAGTATACTTGCTTCCTATTCAGGGAGTGGCCCCTCACCATTTGTGACCCCAAAAATCACCAGTGCCAGGCTTACCTTTACTTCTTGTCCTATTACCTCAGAGAGTACCTTACCCACTTCCTGCCAGAAGACCTGGATTGAGGGTTACTGCCAGAACATGTGAACAGTGTCTGCCTTTACCATGCCACTCCTGAGACATGCCTTCACTTCCCAACCTCCCAGGATCTACAGCTTTTTTGGTGTTTAGTACACCCTGTGCACTGTAAATTGATGATTTTTCCTGAGAGGGGCAGATTTGACAGACAAAGAGTAGACATTAATACTTGCCATAAAGTTGTTAAATCCAGCGTCGGGAGGTCTCTCTTCCAGGTCTCTGTTGGCAAGGTAAAAATTTCCTTCCTGGCTTGCTTAGTATTCAATACCATTTGGAAACTTCTCTTCTTTGTAGTGGACTTCCTTGTAGCTTTTCCTCCTAGTCTCTCTTTCCTTTTCCATCTCTACCCAGTCCGTGTGTCCAACTTGCAAACTGGTAGTACTTTTAAATTTGAACAAGTTGTCCTCTTTGGTTTCCATCAGGGACTCCCAAGAGACCAGTGAATTTGCCTTAATAATTTGAACTTACCTATGCAATCCCACCTCAATTAAGGGGTTTGCCAGCTTGTCCTATAGGCATTCAGGTGTTCCCGGTGAATTCCATATTGGTGCGAATTCACTGTAATATGGCATTACTAGTGTCTGCCTAACTTGATACCATAACTTGCATGCTGCCTTTAACATCCTCAGCCTGACCTGTTTGAAATACTTGCTTGGGGTGTGCAAATTTAAAAATTAAATGATCCCCACCGTGGGACAGATTTTCCTCATTGCTTCAAAAAGCAGGGTAAAGGAAAGATTGTCCAACAGTAAAGATCTTATATTCTTTAGCTGGAAAGCCAAACAGTAGAGATGGAAATCTGGGGTTATGGTCCTCCCATGCTCTTTTTCCTACATAGTTTCCTCCATGCAATTCTCACCCCCTTGGATGACCATATGAAACTGCCAATCTCCCCCTGCAGTTTCATAAACTACTCTGGCTTGAAAACTAAAGGTATTGCGTTTAAAATTAAAGTACATTTTGGAGAATCGAAATTTTTATGATGTTGGACCTCCCTTAAAAAGAGAGTAGAAGACTTCCGCATGTTCTTAATAATTTCATAGTTTCCATCATTGTTTTATCAAAATTAGCCTGAGGCATTTTGTCTAGGTCTTCTACCACCTGGATTCCTAAATACCTTATTTCCTATATCAGTAGAGGACTATTGCAACAAGTGTTCCATTCCATAATTTCTGCGTTTTGCTTATTAACTAAATAGCCGTCAACCTTCCCAAAGTCCTCCAAGGTAGTCAAGATAACTGGGAGGGGCCTTGTCAGATCACGTGCATACACCATCAAATCATCAGCATAAAGAGCCACTTTTTTCTCCCACCCATTACCCTCAAAGGGGATGATATTTTGACTTGCCCTAATTTTATTTGCCAAAGGTTCAATATATGAGTTGAAAAGCAGGGGTGACAGTGGGCACTCCTGCCAAGCCCCTCTCCCTATTTTTTTCTATTTGGTGAGATTACCATTCACCAATATCCTAGCTGTTGGGTTTTTGTATAATGACCTGTCAGCTCTTGAGAAGTCCTCACCCAAGTCACACTGTTGGACCACATAATGTAAAAAGGGCTGCTCGCCCTATCAACAGCTTTGGCGGCATCGAAAGTCAATGCCGCCAGAGCAATTTTATCTTTTGTAGCCATATCTATTGCACGAATCAGGTCATGCATTATCTCATGGAGTTGCCTTCCCCTAACAAAACCCTTTTGTCCTTCGTGGACTAATGTCCCAGTTACCTTTTCCAATCACTTGGTTAACACCTATGTATAGATTTTATAGTCGCTATTCAGTAATGAAATCGACCTATATGACTCACGAATCCTAGGATCTTTATTCAGCTTCAGAATTATACTAATAGTGGCCTTATCCCAGGAGTGTGGCATGGCTTCTCCTTCCGAGAAAGCAGCGTTCAGCAGTTCAGTTAGAGCAGGTACTAGCTCATCTTTTTGAGCCATATTCAGCTCACTCAGTAGACCATCAGGGCCAGCTGCTTTACCTCTCTTTAATTTCCTAATAGCTGCTAGCACCTCTTCAGTGCTAATGTCTAGATTTAACGTCTCCGTTATGTCTACTTTCAAAGTCAGGATGACCATTCCACTAAAATAGTTCTTGATTTGGTCCTCAGAAGCCACTAAATCTTTGTATATAGTTTTTGGAAGAAATGTGTAAAGGCCTCTTCTATCCCTTCTCTGTGCATATTTTACCCGTTTCTTTGATTTTGAATGCTTAAATAGTGTCTATAGTCTGTTCCACCTTTGTTTTCCAGACCAAAAGCTTGCCACATCCCTCTCCATACTCATAATGGGCCAATTTACTGGCTTCCCATTTACTCCGTATTATTGCCTCTAAATACTTTGTAAGGTCAGTTCTTACACTCTTCATCCTATCCTCCACAGCAACCTGATCCTGGGCATGGTGCATGTTGTATGCCTCTCTCTGCAGTCTCTGTGTTATACATTCAGGATCCCTTATCTTGCCTTTTGTTTCTTTATGCTTATTTGCTGCTTGACAAATTAACCTTCCTCTGATGAAAGCTTTATATGTATTCCAGATGGTATGCAGAGGGGCCATATTCCTGTTTATCTAGGGGGAGCAGGTATTTTATCTAGCGAAAATTCTAGGCGAACTGCTGAGTGATCAGAAAGATATTCTGATACATGTTCCACCTTATTGACTTTTTTTTCTCTTTTGCTTAATATTCCTGTATTCACCAGTTGGACACGTTTCAATGATAACTGCCTTTCTCAACACTGGGACTCCACATACTATGCATACTTTTTTTTGTAAATTAATTTAATTGCATTTTACATATATCAAACATACAATGAGCGTAGAAAAAAGGGGTCAAGCACTATGACTGTGGAACATTATATCAGATTATGTACTGCTCTCATTTCGTAAACATAACAATTCCAAACAAAGGAGCATGTTCAGTCCATTATACAGTAGTGATTACAGTGCAGTCTGGAAACCGCAGTGGTTGAGACATTTTCAACGGTTCAGTGAATTACAGTTCAAAAATTAGTAGTACTCATGTAGCAGGACTCCGGCTATTATCTGTAGCAACCCCACCAGATCAATACATTCCATTATGCTTTATACACTTCCCTCAGACACTTCACTCATTGGATGGATCTTTAAGTAGTCCTTGAGTGGTTGCCAGATGTCAAGTGGGCTCGAGGCCATGGGTGACAGTGTGGCATAGACATCACTTGTTGTGTTACAGTAAATAGGAATCGCCAAGCCAGTCCTTTATTTTGGGCGTTAGTGTTCTACCCCAAAGTAAAGAGACTTGGCGTTTTGATATAAGCAGGGCAACCACAGAAAATCTCCTAATGCTTCTTTTAATTGGTTTGATGTAATCCAATAGTGCCATCAGTGGTGTAGGTCTCAAGGTGTGCTCCACCATAAATGCCAAGTGATGGAATATCTCCTTCCAGTACATCCTGATGGGGGGGCAATTCCAAGCAAGATGCGCAAAGTCCGCTTCTGGCTCCGCGCACCTGACACATGTGTTCGGTACAGCCGGGTTCATCTTAGCTAATAGTTTCGGCGTAACATAGGCCCTATGGAGGTATTTAAAATGTAATAATTTGTGCCGATGGTTATTGGAGATATACCGTGTCTGAGCACAACAGTATAGCCATACATTGTCAGTCAGTGTTTCACCTAGATCCCGCTCCCAGGACGCCCTAGCCTTGGAGCCCACCGCAGGGCATATGGATTGTGACATGTGATATAGTCGTGAGACAAGGTGAGTACCATCTGGGGAGCTGATTACAAGTGCAAGTGGGGGGAACTCATCCAGTTCTGCTGCTGCGTCTGATATTACACTCAATAAGGTACCTCGAACTCTATGAAGAAGGAATCTGTCCATTTTTGTGGCAGCCCCCCCAGGATGCGAAGTCAGTGACCGTGCAGGGACGAGAGTCTTTAAATAAATCTCCCACCGTGCGGAGTCTAAGTTTATCTAACGTTTTTACAGTGAGGGTTTCGGTGGCAGAAGGTATCCATGGGTTATCGGCCAATGGTATCTGTGAAGAATATAAGAAGGCAGTCTTCAAGTATCTTCGCAGTTTAGTCCACGCCCAGCAAGTTGTGGATAGTGTCTCTATTTCAGTAGGGCATGGAGGTAGACCCTGTGGTAGAATCGACAAGAGTTAGTTTGGGTGTATTTGTGATCGTTCAGGCTTAAGATATTGTATCCGTGCATCAGGGTGGTACCAGTAATATGTAACGTGGACCTGCGCCACCAGGTAATATAAATAAAAATCAGGAACCCCGAAGCCCCCTCATTCATATGGCACTATCAGAGTGTTCCAGCTTATGCGTGGCTGTTTGCCCGCCCATATCAGCCCGTCAGCAATGAGCGTAATGTATCAAAGAATGTCGCAGTTAAAGCAATGGGACTGCTTAAAAATAAATATAACAATCGTGGTAAGACTACCATTTTAATTATGGCAATCCTTCCAGCGGTGACCAACCTTTACAACGAAACTATTACAACGCACTACACTTACAACGAAATTTTTACAACGCAACATCCACTACAACGCATTCCATTACATAGCATGACACTACAACGCATGTTTAAAAACTACCTTTACAACGCATTCCATTACATCGCATACTACCTTTACAACGCATACCATTACAACGCAATCCAACACTTACCCTACTGTTGCACCCCCTGGAGTTAGAATAGTAATTTTTACCCCTATACTATGCGTTGTAATGGTATGCGTTGTAATTACATGGTAATACAACGCAAAGAACAATTTTCATTTTTTTTTGTTTCCCCCCTTGTTTTAAAAAAGAACATAACTCCCAAAACAAACAAAGCAAACATATTCTTTGATCTATAGTATGGTCTCGGATCTCCACCCCCCCTCCCACCACCCCCCGAGTTGCGCTGTGCTCACTGAAAATCGCTCACCCACCCGCACCCGGTAACCCCAGGAACAGAAGAAGGATAGCGGCCTATCCGCCCTGATAGAGGCCCGACTCACCCAGGCCGCCCCTGCACCCCCATGGCACCCGTCTCCCCAGGTTGCAGAACCCATCCCTCTAGTCCTGCCCTACTCCCACTGGGATATCTTCAATCACTACAGGGGGCTCCAGCCACAGGCCCCGAGCCACAAAAATGGGTTGTTCCAGGCCCATACAAAAGTCTAGGCCGTTTTTCCAGGCGGCCACCGAGGGGGCCCGCTCATCCTTCCACATCCTGGCAATGTCGCGCTTCGCCAAGGTAAGACCAAGCAACATGAGGTGCCGTTTATAGATATTGCCCCCAATGCCATCCATGACGTGAAGCAACGCCAGCTGCGGCGTACGCTGGAGCAGCCACCCCAGGACCTCAGACATACAAGAAAAGACCCCCCTCCAAAATCGATCCAGCGACGAACAGTGCCAAACCGTATGTAGGAAGGAACCCTCCGCACTACCACACCTGAGGCATACCGGTGAGGCAATCAAGCCCGCTCTGTACAGGCGCGCCCGAGTAAAGTATACCCGGTGTAGATATTTGAATTGGACCAGACGGAGGCGCATCGCAATGGCCGCGCCCCGCGGGGCGGCTAGGGCCTCCCTCCAATCCTCCTCTTCCAACGAACCTACATCCTCTTCCCACGCCGTCCGTAACCTATCCAGGGTGGGCGCACTATGGGTGACCAAAGACTGATAGATCCGCAAAATCTTTTTAGTTGCGAGATCGCCCATGAAGACTTTCGCCTCCAAAGGACTAAATTCAGGAATGTCCGCCAGGCCCTCCAGGCTAGGAGCAAGTGCGTGGCGGAGCTGGAGGAAACGAAAGAACTGCGTCCGGGGCATATCAAATTCTTCCTGTAAGTCCCGGAACGACTTAAGAGATCCATTCCTCATCACGTCTCCCAAAGTAGATATACCAATGTCATCCCAGCCGCCGAACCCCTGTAGCGCAGCCAACTCCGGTAGCCGTCCATTGTGCCATAAAGGCGTTTCCCCCGTTAACGTGTTCCACCACCCTATTCTCTTTAGGGACTGCCGCCAAATCTGAAAGACTACTCTGGACACCGGCGGCAGCGAGCCCCGCAGCGCCGGAGAATAGAGGATCGTATGGAGAGTATGCCGCCCCATTAGGTGCCTCTCATGGGCGTATGCCGGGTCCCCTCGATCGCCATACCACCACTCATTAAGGACCAGTAGGTGTGATGCCTGATAATACGAGAGCATGTCGGAGGTCGCCAGCCCTCCATAATAAGTGGAAAGAAAGCACTTACGCAATGCCACACGCACCGCCCCCTGTCCCCACAGAAACTGGCCGAGCACTGAGTTCACCGTGCGGAACCAGCCGGGCGCAATCGTGTACGGGTGGTTCTGAAGTTGGTACAGTAGCCGGGGCAGTGCCACCATCTTAAAGATCGCCGATCTACCGTAGATTGTCAGCGGAATGCGGGACCAGGTCATAATATCCTCTCAAACACGCGCTCAGACCGGCGCCACATTTCGTGCCCACGACGTCTCCGGTGCCTCCGAAAGGAAGACACCCAATAAAATGCCTTTTTGGCATTTAGTAGCACCACTGGCGCAGGTAGAGTAGGTTCCATTTGATTCATTACTGAAAAGACCGCTCGCAGATTGAGTGTCGTGGATTTGCCGGGGACAAATCCAGTTTGAAATGGGCATAATGTAGTGTCCATTAACAGCAAGAGGTGGGTGGCTAAAACTTTGGCAAGAATGTTATAGCTGTGGTTAATTAATGATACCGGTCTATATGACTGACATTGACTTGGGGGCTTTCCTGGCTTAGGCAATAGTGTAATTACGGCCTCTCACATGGTAGGAGAAAGGGAACCGCTCTCTAGGGCTTCAGTGCAAACTTCCACCAGGCGTGGAGTTAGTATATCCTGATAAGCTTTATAAAAATCACCAGTGAGGCCATCGGAGCCAGTAGCACGGCCGCCGGACAGATCTTTTATTGCCTGTCTAATCTCGTCAGTATCTATTGGGGACGCCAAGAACTCACACTGCCCATCCTCCAGCCAGACCATGGCTATTTCCTGTAAATAGTACATCAGTGCTTGCCCACCGGGGGGATCACGTGTTTTGTACAGTTGCGTATAATAGGCAAGGAGAGCCGCGGAGATGTCTGCGCTGCTAGTCCGTGATTTACCCGTTTCGGTGTCTAGTGTTGTTATGTATGCTGATTGGTATTGTGGACTGAGAAGTCAGGCGAGCGTTCTCCCGGGCCTCTCACCTCCGTATACTCGGGCCGTAGCATATTTACCAAGATACTTGACTTCTCGGGCGGCTGCATCAGTGAATTCTGCCATTAATGCTGAGCGGCTGCGAAAAGAATCTGGTGAGGGAGCTGTAAGTGCGGCAGAGTCAACGTCCTTTAGTTTCTGCTCTATTTTCCCTAGTTCATCACGAATGGAGTGGAGTACACGAATGCTTTGAGATGCTGACTCCATGGACAACCGCCTGAAAGGCGTCCCAGAGCATCAGCTGCAAATCTACCTCGCCTTCATTCAATTAAAAATATTCACTAATGGCATCTCCCACTTCCCTGTGAAAAACCTGGTCTAAGAGGGCAGTAGAGGGGAATCTCCATAGTGGTCTTTGCTTGGGGATCATGGGGAAATCTAATACAAGCAGGGCTGGGGAGTGGTCAGATATTGTATAGGGTAGATAGTCAATCTTACGTACTTCTAGCAATAATTGTGGCGTGAGATACCTGTGGTCAATACCGGACCATGAACTGTGCGGGGAATAATAGAAAGAGTAGTTATGACTCCCTGGATGATGTGTGCGCCAGTGGTCCTCCAACAATGTTGTATGTAAAAGGCTGAGAAGGCCCTGCGTGGCGTGTGGTTTTGTGCTGAATCCTGGGCTGGTAGTGTCGGTCGTAGGGTCTAGCGTGAGATTAAAGTCACCCCCTAATAATATAATTTCCGTACTCTTTCCATCGATATTTATAGCTATCTTGGGGAAGAAGTCAGTGTTATCAATGTTTGGGGCATATATATTAACAAGCAGTATAGACTTACCCCCCAAAAATTCCCTCACCATAACATACCTCCCCCCTGGATCCATCACTACCTCCACAACATGGGAGGGGAGGGAACGGTGCACCAAAATACACACCCCTCTTGAGTATGAGCTGTAACAGGAGAAGAAGCGATTCTCGCCCAGGTGGACGCAAATCTATGTGCAGGGAGTGGTGCGTAGTGGGTTTCCTGTAGGAAAGCGATTTGTATAGAGTACCTAGCCAAGTATGCTAATAACTGCCTGCTTTTTTGGGGATTGGCCAGTCCTCTCACGTTCCAAGAGAGACATCTGAGACGCAGTCCAGAACTACTGTCATCATCATTAGTGATCTAACCATCCAAATTCTCAACATTAACAACCTTGGGTCCGCGATATCAGTAATCTGCACTGTAACTATGAAGAGCGCTCCAGTCCAACCAAGAACATAAATATTACAGTCATAAACAGCATGCCCCCCAACCCACACCACCCCCCATCGGATACACAAAAACAAGGCACCCAGTGAATCCCAACAAAGGGGCAACACCCGAGGACAGGGGAGAGTTAAGGGGGAAGGAGAAAAAGGGAGAGCAGGAAATCACCCTCAGGGGGATGGCAACACTCCATTGGAGACCTTGGAATGTAGGATTATAGGTACCAGGGATTGTCTGCTAGTCCTGTGTCAGTTTCATGGTCATAGATCTGTTTGCTAGGAGAAACACCATATAAAACTATCAACTTACATACACAGGCGTGGTGACTAGCAACATTCGCACACAGGATATAACAAGTTTATAATCAGTTTGCAGTTTCCAAAACCTGAGCCAGTTACATAGCATCAGAATGTGCCGCAGCAGATCTTCGTGGACCAGGTCCAGTGTCATCGCCTGTGTGTTGCAGCACTTCAGCTGGTTTCTGCTTCCTCCAGAATTTCTCGGCTTCTTCGGGAGTATCAAAAATGTGAGTTATACCGCCAAGTTGGATTACGGAGTCTGGCCGGGTAGAGCATGGCGTATTTAGCATTTGCCTTTTGGAGAGTGCGCTTCACATTATATATTTGCGGCGTGCATCTTGAATTAATGGCGTGAAATCCATAAATAGGGAGATGTTTCGAGCCCTGATAGTTAAGCATGCCTCGCTCCCTGGATAGACGGAGGGCTACATTACGGTCATTGTAGTGGAGGAATGTTTTTTTAATAACAAGTTTTATTTGGTTATTTTGCATTATAACGGGCGTGAGCCCTACGGCTATCGTTGTTCCGCACCACCGATTTGTGTGTCTTACGCCTCCAAGCAACCATGTATAGTGTCCAGCCGGCTAGTTAGAGTGTCCAATTGAGTATCAATAGCCTGAAAACCAGCCTGGAGTTCAGCCATTATTGCAGCGGACTCCCCTCAAGTTGGTTCGATTCCTCGTCAGTGGTGTTCTCTGCCTCTTCACGCCTAGAGGTCTTCCCCCCATTGAAGTTGAGCTGGCATTGCTTTGGGTCACTGCGACCCATTTCCAGCTGTCGAGAAAGGGAGGGGATCCCCCGAGAGGCAAGATGCTGTGAGGAAGATCTGTGGTTACAGCAAGGGCAGGTAAGTTGTACTATATCATTGCCAGGGCCACGGCATGCATGGGTTCTGGAAGGGCCCAGGTGGAAAAAACGGGTGCAGCCAGTGACCGTGGACACCTATTGTCTCGAGCGCTCTCCCTGATTAGGCACAACACGGCCAAGGAGGCAGCCTGCAGTGGTGTGGAGGGACATAATCCAGCCGGGCTCAGGGCGATCCAGGATGCCCGTTGTCCAGGTGCATTCAGGACTGTAGATTAACCCTGGGCGGAGACCTTCGCTCCGCCCGCAGAGTGTGCAGAGATTTGCCTACTCTGCGGAGAACGTGGAGTAGGCAAATCTCTGCACACTCTGTGGCGAAGCGGAGTAGGCCCGCCCCCGCCACCCACCCCCTATTAACAATTTATTAAAATTTAAATAAAAAGAGTTTAAAGTAAAGAAAAACCACTTACCTTGGCTGCGGCATCCCCGGGCTGCGCATGCGCGTGCACCCGCGCATTACTCGCAGTTTTCCCAGAGACAGCGATGAAGAGGAGGAGGGCAGCCTGGGGCAGTCGCAGCCAAGGGAAATGGTTTTACTTTACTTTAAACTCTTTTAATTAAGTTGTAATCAATTGTTAATAGGGGGGGTGGGAGGCGGGTGGCGTAGCGTAGTTCCACAGAGTGTTTCTAAACTCTGTGGCCCTCCACGTAGCTCCGCTACGCCCACTACGCCCGGGGTTACTGTAGATGCAGCGTGTGGGGAGTGCCTGCGCACGTCCGATCAGGGCCGGGAGGCGCGATACAGATATTACCGGACGGGAGCCTCCACCTCTCGCCCCGGCAAACACAGGGACTCGTCGTGTTCCACCTGGTTTGCTGACACTTCCAATCGCCCCAGGTTTACGGGCAGCAGGAATTGCTCAGTGCCAGCAGCGGGCAGACGCGGCCACCACCGCACTCAATCCCAGCACGTGCGCTCTGGGCCCTGCCCTCAGGCTCACCCGAGTCTCCTGTCGACACGGGGCCTTAGAGGGCCGTGTCAGGCCCAGGCGCGTCGCCTGTTGGATCGCAGCATACCTGGCAATCTGGGGTGTCGCACTTAGACCAATCTGTTCACCGGCTTGTCGGGGTTCCTTCCAGCCACATTCAGACTGAGTTCACAGCCGTGGGACACCATTAAGCGGACATCCCTTTCCGATGTCTCCGGAGCTCCTGAGTCAGGCGGCCTTCTTGGTCGCCGGCTCAGCCACGCCCCCCCACTTTATTGACTTTTTTCGTCATTTTTATATCCACTAGGAAAAAATCAATCCTGGAAAAATGCCCGTACTTTTTGTTGTGGAAAGTAAAACTTTGCTCTCTATTTGCTCTCAGTCTCCAAATATCAACTAAGTCCATATCTTTCAATAATTGTTTTACTAACGCTCTCATTTTGGGGGAACTTGCAGTGTCTCTTGTGGTAGATTTGTCTAAAACGGGGTTTATTAGCACATTAACATCCCTTCCTAATATTATGGTAAGTTTAACCTCCAGAAAGCTGATTATACCAGGCCTGAAGGAGGACAGGATCATTAATGTTTGGTCAATAATACCTCACAGAACTGTACCATGTTCTATATTTTTCACCCTTGCGATCAACTATCTCCCACCTGGATCTGCAATAAAGTCCCTCAAAGTGGCTTTGAAAGATTTTTTAATGAGGATTGCGACCCCCTTAACTCAACATGACTGACTGGTGCATACGTAATGGTCTACCCATATTTTGCTTCTTTATGATAACTTCCCATTCTTCTTTTAACAGGTGGGTCTCTTGTAAAATTATAACTTTGCTGTCCGAAAGCCTCAGAGACTCAAGAATTCTTCTCCTTCTATTATTTACCCTAAGGCTGTTTACATTCCAGGTTAAGACCTTTAAAGGTACAAACCATGACGGCTAGGGCATATCATCCTAAAAGAGGGGACTAGCCTATACCTATATGAGCTTCAAAAAAAAACTTTGTGCTATCTCTTTGCAAATTAGGACTAAACATTTGTTTCTATGTTCTCCCACATGCTCCCACTCTCAATGCTTTATTATTAGGCAAAACTCCTGTCATGCCAGTGACCCCAATCCGCCCCCCCAACCCTGGGGAACCCTCCCTAAAGACATTGGGGTTTTCTTGAAATGATACGTTTTCCTCGTGTCATCTATTTCATTTTTGATGTGCTTTAATCTTTTCCACTAAGATCCCTGCTTCCTTCAGTTCCCTAATGTTATGCATCTTATTGTTCCAAATGATTTTCAGAGTGGCAGGGAACCACATCTGGACAGTGGTTCCTACTGATCTAAACTCTTGAATTTACTTCCCTGGCTCCCACTGTCTATTCTACATAGCTCTGGAAATATCCACCACTCCCCTTTAGTGAAACTACTAGCTTAAAGGGCTTCAATCAGACGTTTTTCCTTCAGAGGGTATGATTTAAAGTTAATCAAAATTTTCCTTGGATTTTTCCTGGCTGCCCCTTTTGTAAAAGCATCCTAATGGATCCTCTGTATGTCCTCCTCCAATACCATAGGGTCGATGCAAGGGATAAAATCCTTCATTAGATTGATCATGAAGCCTCTGATGTCTCCTCTCTCGGAACCTTCCGGAATATTCAGTACTCTGATATTGTTCCTTCTCATGTTTTATTCTAGGGACTCAGTTTTCTCTCGGAGATCTTTTCCTCCCATTTTTATTGCCTGAATCTTTTCATGGTTGGCCTCGACCTCCCTATTGAGTTCTCTAAAGAAGCTTCCATCACACACATTGTTTCCATTAAGGTGTTAATTTTGGCTGCTAGGGTATCACACACTCCCTGTATCTTTCCCAGATTTTTCTCTGATATCGCAAACTTCCCTCTGATTTCATCTGTCAAAATTGCAAGCATCTTCTCAACGTCTAGCTGACTTTTTTGTCCTTGGGGCTTACATTTTGTAGCTGAGAACCATGTAGCTGAGACTGATCCTGCCAGTTAATATCTGGAATCTGTTGCTCGATTAAAGTTCCACCCGGCTCCCCCTGTGTCCCCCATATCAACAATACTTCCACTCTGCGACCCTGACCCTAACTTGCCTGCTTGATGGGACTGAGGGTGTAAGGAAATGCAATCCTCTTCCTTTTTTTACTGAACTTTAAAAAAGGATCGCAAGGAGAGATTAATCTGAAAGTGCTTCATTGATTAGCATCCTTTCCCCCAAACCTCTTTTGGATTACCCTGTTTCCCAGGCCAGTTAGTCGGGCTAAAGATGAAACCTGAGAGGTAGGGAGTCTTTCCACAAAATGTATTTTCTTCTGCCTCTCATTTATTTTTAGAGGCAAATGTAACCAGGGCTGGCTTAACTCACCCAGATATGTTTATTTCTTAAAGCATTTCTATTTTCCAAAGTATCTGATATGCCTTACTCCAAGTCTTCTGCCCCTGAGTGTACTAACCTCTTACCTGCCGCCTTCTTGCCCATAGAAGGAAGTTTGAAGGTTTCTTGTGGGTTTCTTCTTCCATGTCCCCGTCCTCTTGGCGAACTCATATGGGGCCCACCGTCATTTTCTACCTTCTTGGTGGCAAAAGACATTCCTGCAGAGGGTTGAGGCAAGGATAAAGACACCCAGCCAGTCCAGCCGGCACCAGCAGGTCTCCGATGAGCATCGATGCTGACTCCACTAACTGCAGCCATTCGGTTCCGACTCAAAACACAGGAGGTTTACCATGGGCGAAGGCAAGACTCAAGCCCACTCTCATCCCCGTCGATGGATCCCACCCGAATCAAGGTAAGGAAAGAGCCCTTTTCCGAAACGCACACTCACGTTCTAGGACATAATACACTGAGGAATTAGAGACCTCCCAACCAGCGCTCACAGCCGGACACCATGTCCCCTCTACTAGTGTCTTGTAATTTGGCAGGCTGACATATTTTGTTTTAGGTTATGTACCTAGGGATAACCGAGTGCATGACAGAGAAAAAAAAATCTTCGAAAATTAGAATTAAAGTACATTCTAGAACTAAACACCAAGAACCCCTATGGGCCTCAATATGGAAAAAGACATTGGCACACTTCTATAAGTAAACTACCCTTTGGATCAGCTAGGAAGAACTGTTATTCCAGCTAACCACCGTCCACCATGTCAGCACTAGTGCACTTTAAAACACACACCGAAGATGATGCTCCTCATTGTGGACAAGGGTGCAGAAACAGTCAAAAGTCGCCAAAATAAATTGCAATTGCACAACTTCTTTATGGCAGCAGCCATTTTTTGACTAGTAGAAAGGACCGTGTGCGATATATATGCACATGCGTGGAAGCCGCTGCACAAGCCTCATCCCCATGCTAAAGCGGGACTGTACAAGCTTTAATAAGTGAAGCTTGCACAGTCCCATGGTACCATGTAGGTGAAGCTTGTGTGGCTGTACCATGAAAAATGTTTTAAAAATAATTAATGGAAAAAATGTCTGTGAGAGTCCGCAAGGGGTTGGCAGCATGCAGGGGTTGTATGCACTAAGCCCTATGCCCCCACACAGCTGTGCATGGTGGGGATTGGAAGTCTACTGGGATTTGGGCACAGAGCCTGGCCACAGATTAGGTCCTGCAGCCAGCTCACTGCTAAAAGATGTGCTCAGCAGGAAAATGGTTCAATATGATTTAAAAAACAGAAACTCACTAAAAACATCAAAAGGGTTAACTGACATTATAGTTAGCTATGGATAATAAGATCTTTCTTTACGTTAAACCCCCCCCTTGATAAATTCACTGAAAAAACCCTAAGGTTACAGTTATATTGTAGTTAGATAGGGTATGTGTTAGACCTGTCATCCTTAGGGTCATCTTCCCCCACCTTTTTGCCTGGTTACCTCCACTTTTTGCTGTATCTTTTTGTTGACCTTAGGACTCTGAGCACTTTACCGCTGCTGACCAGTGCTAAAGTGCATGTTCAGTTCATTAAACTTTATTCAATTTTTTTGTTAAAATCATAAAAGTGAACATTTCACTCAGCAAAAAAATTTAAGAAGTTGCATCTCTTTGAGCAGAAGCAATAAATCACAGTAGCGTACATCAGAGAAAAATACAGTGAATATGAATTAGATACAGACTTTACGATAAAACATTAAAACAGTTCATTAAAATGGATGAAAACAAAAAATACCATCTATGTCCTGAAAGGGGCTACATCTTAGAATGCCAATATTTAATAGCTTACAGATAGGAAAACCAGAGAAAAAATGAGAGTCAAAAAAACACAATTTGAGTATTGCTAGCCCTTGTAAGAAAAGATATGCAGGTCTAATTTGTCTACAATGTTGAGAAATTAAAAGAGGCCTGATGTACATGTGATGGAGATTAGAAACTTTTGAACACACAAGTACTATAAGCATAGTGACGCAAATCGAGGTATTGTCACAGCTACAGACAGGCAAATTGGACAATTTATACCAAGCCCCCTTTGGACACAGAAGCTGATGAAAGATAGCCAACCTCAAAAGTGTTATTGAGGAGGAGATAGGGCTCTATCCCACTTATTGATTTGACCAGGACATACTTTCACATGGTCTGCTTCGTTAAAGCAAAATTCTCTGTACTGCGACCACCTTTTGGGTGAAGGCCTGTTTAACCCAAGCATGGTCACTTTTCTCTATGTCCCTGGGGTTGGTATATAAACCTGGTTGCCCTAATTCATGAAAAGATTTTGAACGTATTGTAACCGTAGAATTTTCTAAGAACAGACAGTCCTGGAGTATGAGCCTAGTAAGGTGTAAATCATCCTTATGCCATATAAGAGCACCACAATAAAAGTGGGCTAACCCAAAAAAAATCTGCAGTATGGGACATACCTGGTTCCTAATGAATAATTTAGGTGGGGGTTCCTTTACCAACGGACAATATATTTCTCAGGAACCTATTTTCTATCACCCGGATACAATCAACGTTGACATACCCCCATATTTCACTACCAAAAATGGCCATCGGGACACATTTGGCCTTGTACACGTCTATTAAAGGTTTAGGGGGGCTATGCCCAATGCCCCAGGCAAAATTGTGTAACTCAGAAATGGCTCTTTCAAGGATTCCTCCATTTTTGATGAGTATGGGTTTCCACCTAAGTCTTGAATTAAGTAACAGACCCAGTTAAGATACATTTCCACTCTGGTGAAGATCTTACCCTGTGCTGAGAGACACCAACATTTAGTGTTCTTGGGGCCTACCACCATAAAATGTGATTTTTAAAAGATTTGTAAATAAATTGAAACTATTAATAAAATCTACAAATGCATCTAAAAGTCGTTGCAGGCTCCTTGCTGTGCAAGCAATTAAACCACATTGTATAATAATACTGGAATAGCTTTACATCCAACTTTGGGAACATCGGCACCAATATCAATGAGCACCTTCTCTAATCAGTTGATGTGCATAACACATAAAAGAGGGACAAGAATACATCCCTGGTGGACACCTTTTTTTAGTTCAAAGGACTTGGTACCATCCCCTTCAGGTTCGTATCTCACCACCCTGTAAGGCCTCTGTGTAAGTCTCTCATAAAGCAGATAAGCGACTGGTCCACCCTCAAGGACATCTTTTCAGTCCAGAGCTTGCTGCTGTTTACTCAGTTAATGGCTGAGCTTAGGTCCATGAAGGCCAGGTGAACTGAGCCCCCATTGGCCCTGGTATATTTGCGCATCAATATATACAGATGTAGATTTTGCTCAACTGTACAGCACCGGTTCTAAACCCATATTGGATGTCAGAAAGGATCCCTCCCTCGTTGACCCAGGTGGTGAGTCTCTACATGATCACTTTCTCTAAGATCTTAACTTTAACATTGATTAGCAAAGTTGGCTACAGCGCATGTGCTTCTCCCCTAAAAATGGTGACATTTGTGTAAACCTGATTGGCATATTTAGTTTACTTATAGGTCCCATGTAAACTGGTATACTATATACCCAGGACCTGTAACCTAAATGCTACTAGTGGGCCGACAGCACTGGTTGTGCCACCCACGCAAGTAGCCTTTCAAACCTGTTTCAGGCCTGCCATTGCAAGGCCTGTGTGTAAGGTTTACTGCCACTGCAACGTACCATTTACAATCACTTGCCAAATCCTAAACTCCTCTTTAATTACATATAAGTCACCACTAAAGTAGGCCCTAAGTAACCAGGGTGCTGTGTAACTAAAAAGTAGAACGTGTCCCTTAATGTTTTACATGTCCTGGTAGTGACAAACCTCTATATTCATTTTTCACTACTGTGAGGCCTACTCCTCTCATTGGCTAGCATTGGGAATTCCTTAAAACACCTTTAAGCTGTAATTCCTGATTAGAAAGAAGTAGTTGCATCATGTTTCATATCATTGGAATGCTAATAATCCTCTTTAATGGTAAAGTTGAATTTAACAATACTATTTTAGAAATGCCACTTTTAGAAAGTGGATATTTCTCTGCTCTTACTGCTCTGTGTGCCTTGCAGCTTGTCTCCAATACACATCTGGGGTGGGTGACAACTACACTTTGTGCATTCCCTCTAGACAGCCATAAACAGAGGAAGGGTAGGTGTGACATAGAACACATCTGCATTCATCTACATTCTAATAGAACACATCTGCATTCATCTTCCTGGGCAGAAAAGGGATCTCATATATCTGAACAGGAAGTGTCCTGTGTCCCACACAAAGGGCTGATTACTCCCCACAGATAACCTGGCAGACAGGGTTCGGATGAAGGGGGACCTGTGCACTTCAAGGGCCTGCTTTGAAGTCATCCCCACTTCAAAGGCACATTTGGGTTTACGTAATGGGGCTCTGACCCTACCAAGACAGTACACTGCTGGATCTGTGAAGAACTGTGCCAGGAGTGAGGCCTGTTTTGCTACATGGATTATCACTCTACTTGACTGACTATTCTGAAGGAACTGCTTCTCTGCTTTGCTAAGCTGCCTTGTTGCCTGCTGATCTCTCCCCTGGTGAGGACAAGGACTGGACCCATCTCATTTGAACCCGGAATGACTCCAAGAGCTTGCTAGCTTGCCTCCTGTTTCTGAAGTCTCAGGGCCATCAAAGACTTCATACACACTCTTCTGCTGGACTTTGAGTCCTCTCTTGCTTGAGGAGCCAATCCAGTCCTGGGCCTAAGATGTGGGTCTGCAGCTGTTTTTGGCATCAATGTTAACACAGTGACAACTCTGCGCTGATTGGAACTGACACATTGCCCTTCAATGCCGTGCAGGAGCCAATCGACGATATCGCCTCGATGTACTCGGCAGCTTGACGACGATGGAAAGCGTGGCTCCACGGCGAACCAGTGTCTACATCGTAAAGGGGTTAATCGACGAACCCTTCATCGACTGCATGGATTAGCACTGACACTTTGCCTCCATCTATGGGATTGATGACGACGCTGCTCCTCCTTGACTCCTCGCAGCTAGTCTTTGACATCACCCCAGCAAAGTGTAGGAGTGTTTGCCTATTAGTAATAGGTCAAACTCATGCTAGTTCATAGCTCCACTTTTATTATCAATATGTTGAGTCCATCTCCAAGAACAGCAACACATGTTTCACCCCCAAGGGCCAGTGTGCCTGAGGCTCTCAAGGCTGTATCAATCAAAGAAGAATAAAGAAAGAAAGAAAAAGCAGACTTAATACTAAATTCTGTTTTACTGCAAAGCCATCATCAAAAGTGGGAGTAAGGAAAGGGATTACCCACTGCGTATAAACTTGGTGTATCGACTCAGTTGTGGGAACAGAGAAGTTAATTTAAGGTCTTTCACAAAGACATGGTCGCCAACTTGGTGCAAGAAAAACCAGAAAGACATTGACATTTAAAGGAAGTTATTCAAAACAGTGATTTAAAGTAGGACAGTCGTTAGGCATTACCATGTGTGTCTTGGGTCTGGTGACATGTGAGTGAGGCTCGGTCAAGGGCTCAGTTGGTGTGAATGCTTTGTACAGTGGCGGTGCGTCCATTGGGGGCGTTGGGGCGTTGCCCCACCAAACAGTTACAATAATAAATTATAAATCCTCAATAAATTGCATGCAAACAAAATCGCAATAAATGGCAGCGCAGCGCACAGGTAGTCGTGACTGAAGTGACAAGCGAGCGCGCGCCGCGCACTCACTCGCAGTCTGTGGGTGGGTGTGTGTGGGGGCGGGGCTGCCGCTGACGTGGGAATAGCGCAGCAGACATTGATTGTTCAACACTGCGCATGTCACGTTTTGGGCTTTATTCTTGAATCCTGGCCCGAACATGCGCACACGGTGTGTGCTGCCTGTATCTATTAGCACCCATCGACTTCAGCGGCGACTGGGACCCGAGGGTGCGTCTCATGATGCAGCCCCCCGGGTCTCATTATGGGCAGGGAGTAACCCTGCTCTTAAGGCAATCCTGGCGCTGCTGGCGCTGCTGGCGCAGTGGCACTGGTAATGCAGCGCCAGGATTGGCTGAGTCTTTCACTGCGCGCGCAGTGCAGCAGCAGCATGGTCATCATGATGACTCATGGTGCCGTGTATGGCCAATCACACTGCGGCAATGTGAAGCCCTGCAGTAGTGATTGGCCATTCCTACACTGTCGGCACACCACGTCACCGTGCCAGTGCTCGACACTCGACACTCGACAGACACGAGAGACGACACGCGTCAGGCTGCAGTCACCGAGTCACGAGCGGAGCACGAGTCGTCGAGACTCTTTAATTATTCTTTCCATCCATATAAAAATTTAAGTTTTCCTTTCACCCTGCAGAACATAACCGAGACCAGCTTCCTTCCCCTCCTTTCACCGTACAGAATGTAACCCCGTCCCCAACATGTCCCTCTCCCCGTCTCACCTTTCACCCTCGGCCTCCCCTCAAGTAAAGCCTATACTGGCTCCCAAGAAGCCTTTAAATGTTCTGATTAACCAACTGCACCCATGTTCATATCTTTGATATAACAGGCACCCTGGGGAAAAGGCTTTCTTATTTTTTAGATGTCTGTTGCTTCACTCTCTTGACAGTACAGAGGCACAGATAAAGTATGTAAATTTACTGACCCCTCTGATCACCCCCGAAATCAGCCCTGCCTCTGTGTGTATAAGATTGATAAACTTGCCACACTTTGTCCCAACAAAAAACGGTGGGGTCTACATTTGTGCTGCATGTGGTATCGATGTCGCAATAATGAGCAAGGCTTCGTGTGGGGACGCTAAGAGACACCCAGGCCAATCACAGACAAGGTATAGAAGTGAGCTGAGCTCTCGGATCACCCCGAAAGTAGCCTTGCCTTATTTGTGTATAAGATTAATAAACTTGCCACACTTTGTCCCAACAAAAAACGGTGGGGTCTACATTTGTGCTGCATGTGGTATCGATGTCGCAATAATGAGCAAGGCTTCGTGTGGGGACGCTAAGAGACACCCAGGCAAGTCACAGATAAGGTATAGAAGTGAGCTGAGCTCTCGGATCACCCCGCAAGAAGCCTTGCCTTATTTGCGTATAAGATTAATATCATACAATCTGAAACAGTAATTGTTTTAACAAACCTTACGGAAACCGTTTTGATAAAATCAAAAAAGGTTAGAAATGTAGTTTCCAATACACACTGCCCACTTTGACCGCTAGCAATACCAGCAAACTAGCAGCTAGCTTTCGAAAGTCTAACCTGCTAAGCATTACCATAAGATTCATTTCCATATTTCCACTGTGAGTTCTGTGTGACCGTTCCGCGTAATTATTAATTTGCCACACTTACCAGACCTTTCATCTGCTTCACACTTTACAGCTTGACAAATGTCTTTTTCTAGATAAAAAAGTTACTAAAATGTTTTCGCTCTGAGCCGAACACAGAGCCAGAATATTCTCAAACAATTGCTGGTTACCTTAAGCTACTTATTGCTATAGTCTGGTACATATCCCCCCACTCGGACCTATCCTGGGAAGGGGGATTATGAATTCATATACGTCACCCCCTTCTCCCCCGGCACCTTTCAATTACACTCTGGTGCTGACATGGCTGCTGTTGGCCGTGCCTCTTTCTGGTATTAATTACTATAGGTGTCCTAATCAATTGATATCTACCAATATGGTGGCTCATGAATTATGGTGGAGTCCGATAGTCAAGAGGGTAATCTCGCTGAAATATGACATAAATATGGCTCGCCTTGACAAGCCCCTCTTGTGTAAGTGTCAAAAGAGTTCTGCTTTGCTTCCATTGGCCGCTTGATTTACCGCTGTATGGGCAGCGTATGTTTAATATGGTCTTAATTAGGTGGTACAGTAATAGGTTAATAATGGAACATGTGTGACAAGCATCAGGTTCAGCCGCGTGCAGTGAAGGGGCAGACTCATAGACAGGCTTTCGGCGGGATCTGTCTCAGTTAATTTGGGGTGAACAAGGAAGACTAAAAGCCATCGTGGGGGTGATGGACTAATAACAGCGACCAAAGACCGAAGGGGGAGGGAGGTGTCGTTAAGGCGTCCACATACCCACTACCAACATTTAACAGTGGAGCGACGATATAAACCAGTTGTTGCATCTCTTGGCAACTTAACACCTTTGGCCGTACCCCTGAAATGAACAAGCATTTGCCCTGCAATAGGTCAAGCATTTATGCAAGTTTAAACTATTGGCATTTTAAATGACAATGCATTTTATTTATGTTTCAAGAACAAAAAATAAATAAAAGGCATTGTCATTTACAATGTCAATAGCTCAAACTCACGTAAATGCGAGACCTGTTGTATTGCAAGTGCTTGTCCTAATCTGCAATGTATTTTTGACTTGCACCAGGGGATTTACAAGTCATTCCGGAGCGCAGGGAGGAAAGGCCTGAAAGGGGCATCCTGTTAACCTCGGAGACATCAAAAATGTTGATGTCTCCGAGGTTAACAGGTCACGGGTATCTTTGTATTAACAATTCTTTGTTAAGATTTTAGGTAAACAGTAAATCCAACTGTGGGACTTTTCAGTGTATTCAGGTTAACAGCTATTCCTACTGGATTAATGGAAGAGCCGCTTATGTGCCGTTTCTGAGTCTAAATTTGCACAGTGTCGCTTTGATGTGAGTTTTGTATCTGAATGAGTGAGAGAATGAACTGTGCCATTTCTCTTATTTAGAAGCATTATTACTCAGTAGTTTGTATTGAGTTGTCGTTTTAGAGGGCATCCTGCTGCCCACTACATGGCACTGGTGATCTATTGTGTGTGAGGGTGAAATGGACTATCTAATAATGTGTGTAGTATCTTTGGGTGTTGGTGTGCATGAGGAGCATATTGTGAGGATATTGTTAATGTTTTTCCTAGAGAGAGATCAGAGTTTTGTGTAATGGAAGTTTTGACTCATGGAAAGGTAGCGCAGAACTTCAGAAGGTTAATGTGCCTGCTGCAAAGAACATGTACCTGATGCAGATCACAAAATGCACATGATGTAAATAGGTCAGTGAGTCACTGCATTTGTCAGAGAGATCATTTTGTTACTTGCAGTTTGTAAGTTGTAATCCTAACATACAACAGTGAGCTATTATTAACTTTCATGTAAGAGCTGCATGCAAACTGCAAGCAGGTAAAAATTGTAGCGTTATGTTTTTTCCCCCCCAGTCTTTGTTTGATTACCCTAATGTTTCAAAAATAAATTGTTATATTTTTATTTTCAGCACCTGGTAAAGCCTGAAACATTAACTGAACCACTACCTAATTTTTGGGCAATTTTTGGACAGAGAACAGGAAGACCCAACCTCCTTTGCTGCTCTTTCATCCCGTCTACGACCCAGCAAACAACAGTGTTAAAGGTAAGGAAACTGCTGATATCCTTTTTTATATTGGAATTAGGGCTATGTTTGTGGTCACTGGTCACTCTAGATGGTGGTTGGGGTGGGTGCACATTCTGAAGATTGTTCTCTCAGTGGATAGAATTTACTAATACTGAGCCTTAGCCCTGTGCTTTGGGCACTGACGGTTGTTAAAGGCACTATCTATCCCTTGCCTTGTTCAAGGCCCTCAAACAGTCTCTTTTGCAGTGTCTTCAGCAACCACTATGGCACACAGAGGCAGCAGGCAGTAAGGCTGTATTTTTAGCAGTCCTGTTGTCCAAAGGGGAGCTTTGGAGATATATTGCGATAATGCACATGATAGATGTACTTATACTGAAATTTGATATTATTGCACCAAATCTTATACGTTGTACTTTGACTATTGACAGGCTTCTTTCATATTGGTAAGGACAGCATCAACATCCATGATGAATACGGTAGAACAATTAATTACACGGTCATTCCATGCACGGCCACTACAAGATAAACTACATATAAAGAGATTAGGACCTGATCGGCCAGACCTACAACTACAACAAGTTACCCAGGACAGAGGAAAATTATACACACGTACATTCTCAAACACCTGGTACACAAAAGCTGAATGGCTTACAGGGTGTCCGTCAAGAAACAAACTGTTCTGCTTCCCCTGCTTGCTGTTTAATGGTGATTTTCCTTGGACAAGAGAAGGAGTGATAGACTTGAAGCATCTGTCTGAAAAAATCAAAAAGCATGCACACACAAGAAAGCATATGGAAAACGTAACAAGACTGGGAATGTTGGGAGACACACCGATTGAGCAGCACATAAACAGTGCATACCGCCAAACAATACAGAAACACAATGAAGCAGTTGATCGGAATAGGCACATACTATCAAAAATAATTGATTGCATACGTTTCTGTGGTGCTTTCGAACTGGCATTGCGAGGCCATGATGAATCTGAAGATTCCACAAATCCAGGAATATTCAAAGGCCTTGTGGATTTAATAGCAAGAATAGACAAGGAAATGGAAGCACATTTAGCAACTGCTACAGTCTTTAAGGGCACCTCTAAAACTATACAAAATAAACTCCTTGAGTGTATGCTCGAAATTATGAGAAGCCATATTGTCCAAGAGTTGCAAAACACAGACTTTGTGGCTATTCAGGCTGATGACACCACTGATGTGTCCACACAAACACAGTCCGTATTAGTCTTTCGGTACCTGGACAATGACAATAATGTTGTGGAGAGGCTCTATGGTTTCACTCATTTAAGAGACTCTACTGCAGAAACCATTACTGCAGCTATACTGCGTCAACTGAACTTCATTTTTCCAGAGGTGCACCAAAAAAAAAAACTTATTGCACAAAGCTATGATGGTGCGTCCGTAATGAGTGGAAGCCTTGGTGGAGTACAGAAAAGAATTAGAGATGTGTACCCTTATGCTCATTACGTGCACTGTTACGCCCACCAATTAATCTTATTATGCAACAGGCAGTATCAAAGGATGTAGGAGGCATGGCAGCATTCTTCTCACGTTCCCCAAAAAGAACGGAAGCACTTCAGGAGATTGTGGACAAAAGGGTTCCAAGGGGATCCTCAACTCGTTGGAACTTTAACATACGTACAGTCCAACTAATATATCAATATAGGGAGGACCTTGTGAAATGTTTTCTTAATATAGAAGTCAATGAAACCTTTGATTTCAAAACTCAAAGTGAAGCCCGTGGCTTTGCTAGAACACTAGAAGATAGAGAGTTTCAGTTCTTTCTGTTTTTATTTCAAGACATAATGTCAGCTGTTGAAAATTTATACAATCAGTTACAAGCACGAGAGATC
Organism: Triturus cristatus; assembly: GCF_964204655.1. Classification (NCBI taxonomy): domain Eukaryota; kingdom Metazoa; phylum Chordata; class Amphibia; order Caudata; family Salamandridae; genus Triturus; species Triturus cristatus. Next base: position 501,870,912 of record NC_140593.1, read on the forward strand.
GATACTGTCTCTGTGAAAAGAAATACCGCTATGTTTGTCGAGCGCATAAGCATAGTGAGAAATGAGGTTGACAATTTAGACAGCAAACTGCCAGAGGCTTCAATTTTTGCAAACCACAGGAAAAACATCACCACTCTGGACCGAAATGCAAAGGAGATATGTGACATTGTAATTGTGCATGCACAAGAACGTTTTGCTTTCACAAAACATTTGGTGAGTGCCGCATTATTGGAAAGTCAAAACTTTGCAAAATATGGTGAATCCTTCCCTGAGCATGCTCTGCATGAGGCTGTGGAAGCTTATCCTATGCTCAACCAAGAGGACCTCAAAAGTGAGCTGACTGTACTGTACTCAATGCCTGTGTACCGAAATGCCAGAGATGCCAGGGCTTTGCTGACTTTAATTCATAAACTTAATATGGAAAAGACATTTACAGAGACAGTGACTTTACTTAAAATTGTCATAACCACTCCTATGACAACAGCAGAGGCAGAACGATCTTTTTCCGCCTTAAAGAGGATTAAGACATTCCTAAGAAACACCATGCTTCAGGAAAGACTGAATGCTTTGGCAATGCTCTCTATAGAGAGCAAGTTAGTTCAAAATATCTCTGATTTTAACGTTCAAGTAATTGAAAAGTTTGCTGCTCTTAAAAACAGACGTGCTGAGTTTAGATACAAAAAGTAAACATATGTATGTTCAATGCTGCTAGTTTCCGGCCACCTGTTTAGTTGTTTGTTAAATAAAAAACACCTGTGATGTACTCAGAAATGCATTATATCTCAAAGTCTGTTATGAAGCTCTGTGGTTATACTGAATAAGCAGCTACCTATGTTATATGACATGATCTCTTTATTACTGTAATAACTGCACTTTCTTCATTGCTTTATTAACCTTTCTGCTTTCTCAAATCTGCTTGAAAATGCACCATTTTTCCACTCTTTTTTCAAAATTTTCTCGGGGGGAGAACCCCCACGAACCCCGCTTAGGTAGTTCGGACTCGCTCGCTACGCTCGCTCGCTATGCTGAAGTATGCCAAACATTTTACGCCCACCACTTTCAAATGTCACCGTCCGCCACTGGCTTTGTACAGGGCATGCGTTGGAGTTGAGTAAGAGATATTGCTGATTATTGATCTTATTAGTAAGTGCTCTTTTTAGGGTAAGGTGCAGGCAGAAAAAGAGTAATCGACATGTGGCAAAACATTTCAGGCCAAGCATACCTACTATTATTTTACACAGATTGATCTTTTTATTTCCTGAGTCATTGTTGTGTCATAGTTGTATGCATATCTGTAATCAAATATGTTTCAATTAGGTTTAATATTCATACTATATTTGAGCAAATGTTGGGCATTTCTGGTCTCAGTATTTTATATACTTTTATGCCGAGTTTTCTAGATAACAGTGGGCGCAGTCTTAAAACCTGTCAACATGAGGCAGAACAGTAACGTAAGTAATTATGTATGGGGACTTATAAGCCAAATAAGTGTTATAGCGCTTTCCATGCATGCCAGTTTTATCTTTGCGGTATGATTTTTAATTGAAGTCTATGGCTGCCTGTTGATCTAAGCCTTGGCTGTTCAGCATGAGCCCCTATCAAGTGAGCCTAAGGCATAATCAAATTACCCCCGCGGCAGAATTTGGGGATAAAGTTATTTTACGCCCATGGTATGATGCACGGCAAATTAGGCTAAGAGTGCCATGTGTGCATATTGCCAAGGCTGCCCAGGGGGCCGCGCAGCGGCCCCTCAACAGGGCGGCCGCCTTAGTGCCACAGGAAGGCACTGGAGTCGTCCTTCTAGTTTCACTGGGCCAGGATCCAGGGAAGACTTCCGGCCGACCCCACTTCCGGGGAGGGGGGGGGGGGGGGCAGGGGTACTTATGTTGTCCCCCGCCCAGCGTGCAGCCTCTTGGTCCCTGCCGTCTCGCCTTGCGGCCGTCGTCGCCTCGCTGCCATATCGACCTTCACCTCGCTCACTCATGTTTCCTGGTGAGTAAGTGCAGAGCCCCCCCCCTGCCTGCGCACTTTAACGGTAGTGCTGCATGGCTGGGCGTCCCAGCTTGTGCTGGCTGGCTGCCGGGGGGTACCGGGCTGCTGCCTTAGGGACGGAGCGGGGGTCGGGGAGGGCGCGGCGTGTGCGAGCGGGTATTCCGGTACTCCCTGCTGGGCAGCGTTGGGGGGCAGCATGCTTGGCAAGGCGCACCCTTAGGGCGCGCCTGGCCTCGGCCAACGCGTGATGGCCTGCCTCCACCACGGGCTGATGTGTGGGGGGGAGGCGGTTCGAGGGCAGGGTTGTTGGGAGGTCCTCCGGCGTGAGCAGCTGAGGGCTCCCATGCAAGCCGGGGCCCACGTGGCCGCTGTCTCTCCCGCGGCGAGAGGCGGTCTATCGAGAGCCTTTCACTTGGCTCGCGCTAGCTGTCGCCTCGCTCGTGGATGAGGGGTCGGCGGCCATCTCTCGTCGGCGGCTGTATGGCTAACGGAGAGCCCTTTCCCTGCAGCTTTGTCGCCTCAATAGGATTGAGCTCGTATAGGTCTAGCGCACTGCACTGACACCTTGGGTGCGGGTTGTGCTGCCATCTCCCAAACTGGGGCCTAAGGGATCCTGCCGCGCCACCCCACCCCCCGTCCTAGGCGCCGCTGATCTCAGGCCCACGCCTGGGGGGGTGGGGGGCGAGGCGACGCTCAGGGGCGGCATCCGTGCGGCTTCCTTGCGGGAGCGGGTCGCGTGCGGACTTCCACCGCATGGCGCGTTGTTTCCGGTGGCTCGGCACCTTCCTTCCGGGCCACCTTCGGTCTCGTAGCGGAGGCTGACGGGCCCGGCCTGGGCCCAGGGTTGCAGTGGCCGTGGCGGCTTGGCGCCTGTTTGGAGGTGCCTGGCGTTTGGGGATTCGTGGGCTCGCGCAAGGCGGGCCGCCTACGGGCCGGTTCGCCCCCACCCCCCCCCTCTCGCTGAGGAGGGGAGGGACCCGGGTCTTCCCATCCGGGGTGCTGGTGCGCGGTTGCGGGTATTGAGGGAAGGCGCACAGCTGGTGTGTGTGGCGGCTCTGCCAGGCGGGGCTCCTTTACCCGGATGCCTAGCTGCTGCCGCGATTCTTGGCTTCGCGTTGATTTTGACATCTCCAGTCCGGGGCTGAGGTGGTGCCTCTCGCTGCCTGCCGCAAGGAGGGGCAAGAGCCTGGGCCTCGTTGTCGCGCATCTTGCTGTGTTTCTAGGCTATTCACGTGACCCCTCAGAGTCCTGCAGATTGTGGTGCGGTGCGCAGGCAACGGGCCCCATCCATCCAGGCCATGGCGCAGCGGACAATGGGGACAGCGTCTTTGCGTTGAGAGGCCTGGGCATCCTATGGTAGGACGATGTTGTGGCTTTCTCGCCCCCCCCCCTCCACCGTTGTAGGGTACTGGGATACAGCAGGGGCTGCGGGCCAGGCGGGTCACGAGAGTGTGGTTAGGTGTTGGCAGGGAGCCATACCTGCGCACTCTCAAGTTTCCCCCCCGCCCAGGTTAGCGTGTGGGGCCTGCCTTGCAGAGCTGACCGCCTCGGGGCACAGCGAGCTGGAGCTCGCTTGCACCCAGCTTGTCCTTGATTTCTGACCTCTGGCTGGCGCTGTAGCAGGTTCTTTATGCCAGGTGACTGCCGTTCCGGACCCCGGCCGTGGTAGGAGGGGGTTAGGTGCACATTCATGCAAACATTACAGAAGAGCCAAGTGGGAAATAATAGGAGAATGAGACCTCGAATCGGGTTACTGTCATGTGTGGGCTTTGGAAGTGGGCTGCTGCAGGACCGGACTTTTGATACGCAAGTGCACGCTTCTTACCTCCAGAAGCATAGAGCGCGATGGCAGGCAGAGGTGATGCAAGTGTGGTGCACTGGCCTGGCAGGTTGCTGGCAGTGCATACAACACCCCACCCCTCCACCCCTCGTGTGAGGCTTTATTGGCTTTTTCAGCCCTGCTAGAGCCCCTGCGTTGCCACTCTGACTATTGCTGGAAGAATGAGTACGTTACACATTACCATACCCTGTCAGCTGAAACCCCAGAGGAAGCGGTTTTTGCTTGCAGGAATCGGGAGGCGGGAGACTAGCCCTGAAACCGGTAGTCTCCCGCCTGTTTCGGGAGGGTTGGCATGTCGGGTCGCAGTCCCGGCACCAGCGCGGGGCCGTATACACACCCGGCAGGTAGGGGGCGGCACATAAGCTGCGGCCGCTGTGGGGTCATATTTACCATGCACTAGTGAGTGCAGGAGCGCGCATGCCTCCAATTCAAGGGACTCTGAGCTTGCTGTGTGTAACCTTTCAATCACCACTATCTTAGCAGCAGTGAATCGGGCGATTCACTGATGGCACTTGTTCACTGCACCGGACACACAAGCACTTACAAGTCATAGGCAAGTCCGCGTCCTTTCTCCCCCTTCGGAGCTGACTCCTGGCTGCCTGCTCCCACTGATGTGTGAACTCAAGGATGGCTAAGCGCAGGCCTATGATCACCATCAGGTTACTCCCTCCACGCACACATCCAATAACGTCTAGGAACCTGAGACACCTAGTTCACGTGATTAAGGGGGCTATGGTTACGAGGGAGCTTGTTATGCAGGGGAGCAGCGCAAGCCACGGCTGACGCTTTCCGCGCAGTGCATAGTAAAGTTTGGGCGGGCAATGTCAGTCTGCAGTGCATGTAGTTTCCAAGGATATTGCGCAGTGCAGTTCTCTGGTCCATTGGAGCCACCGACGAACTCAAGAGCTCCAAGAAGAACTGCCGTGCCCTCGAGAAAGCCTGGAGAAGAGACCCAACGCCGGACAACATGACTACCCTCAAGCTCGCCACCCGAATGCACCATCAACTGATCCACGCCACCAAGAAAACAGCATTCAAGGACCGGCTGGACAACAACGCACACAACAGCAAGGAACTCTTCAACATCGTCAGAGAGCTCTCCAACCCCTACGCCGGAACCAACGACATCACCCCATCGCAAGACCTCTGCAACTCCCTCGCCTCCTACTTCCACAACAAGATCGCTGACATACACAACAGCTTCAGAACACAACCAACGCTCCCCACGACCAAACCAACGCCCCCCACCACCACCCTCAACGCCTGGACACCGATCAACCTCGAAGACACCATCAGCACGATGAACTCCATCCACTCCGGATCCCCAACCGACCCCTGCCCTCACCACATCTTCAACAAGGCCGACGCTGTCATCGCACCCCACCTGCGGGACATCATCAACACCTCCCTCGACACCGCCACCTTCCCTGAGAGCTGGAAGCACGCCGAACTCAGCGCTCTACTAAAGAAACCAACGGCGGACCCCACCGAACTCAAGAACTACCGCCCCATCTCGCTCCTCCCGTTTCCAGCCAAAGTCATCGAGAAGACCGTCAACAAGCAACTGGCAGCCTTCCTCGAGACGACTGGTTCCCTCGACCCATCCCAGTCAGGCTTCCGGGCCAACCACAGCACCGAGACCGCCCTCATCGCTGCCACCGACGACATCCGAACCCTGCTGGACAACGGAGAAACAGCGGCCCTCATCCTCCTGGACCTCTCCGCGGCATTCGACACTGTCTGCCACCGCACCCTAGTGCAGCGACTCAGCAACGTCGGAATCGAGGAGAAGGCACTGGAATGGATCATCTCCTTCCTCAGCGGAAGGACACAGAGAGTCCGCCTGCCCCCGTTCAGATCAGAAGCCACGGAAGTCATCTGCGGCGTCCCTCAGGGCTCCTCGCTCAGCCCCACCCTCTTCAATGTCTACATGAGCCCCCTTGCGGCCATCGCACGCCAACACAACCTGAACATCATCTCCTACGCCGATGACACCCAGCTGATCCTCTCCCTGACCAACGACCCCGCCACCGCCAGAGCCAACCTACACGAAGGGATGAAAAACGTGGCCGAGTGGATGACGACCAGCCGCCTGAAACTGAACACAGACAAGACGGAAGTCCTCATCCTGGGCTCCTCACCCTCCGCCTGGGACGACTCCTGGTGGCCCCCCGCCCTGGGCAACGCACCCAAACCGACAGACCACGCACGCAACCTGGGCTTCATCCTGGACTCCTCCCTCTCCATGACCAGACAAGTCAACGCCGTCTCCTCGTCCTGTTTCAACATCCTGCGCATGCTACGTAAGATCTTCCGGTGGATCCCCACCGAGACCAGGAAGACGGTCACCCAGGCCCTCGTCACCAGTCGACTGGACTACGGCAACGCCCTCTACGCCGGTACCACTGCCAAGCTCCAGAAGAGACTCCAGCGGATCCAGAACGCCTCGGCGAGACTCATCCTCGACGTCCCCAGACGAAGCCACATCTCCAGACACCTGAGAGACCTGCACTGGCTCCCGATCAACAAAAGAATCACCTTCCGGCTCCTCACCCACGCTCACAAAGCCCTACACAACCAAGGCCCGACCTACCTCAACAGCCGCCTCAACTTCTACGCTCCCAAACGCCACCTCCGCTCGACCAGTCACGCCCTCGCCGCCGTCCCCCGCATCCACAGAGCGACAACAGGAGGAAGATCCTTCTCCCACCTGGCCGCCAAGACTTGGAACGCCCTCCCGACCGACCTACGCCTGACCCAAGACCACCTCTCCTTCAGGAAGAAGCTCAAGACCTGGTTGTTCGAGCAGTAGCGGACCCCCCCCCCCCCCAAGCGCCTTGAGACCCTCCGGGTGAGTAGTGCGCGTTATAAATGCCTATGATTGATTGATTGATTGATTGATTGAGCGGGTATGCAGCACGGCTGGCGGTGCATTGTTGGGGCGCTCACCGACTCCTATTAGGACCAGCTAGATGGCCCGCGTATGTATCATGCCATGCCGCACGGTTCCGGGAATGGTTGGGTGCTCTGTTCGGGGGAAGGCCTTGGGTGTTTTCGGCACAGTTACCCACTCGGTTTGGAACATTGTCATCAATGTTGTGTTCCCAATTCCCAAATCTTGAGCATGGGCAGCGGGGGCATAATGCTCCTGCCCTGCACTCCGGTTATGCTTCGCGGTTTTGGAATGATTTGAGGTGTGCTTTGTCCCTTGGCAGGCCGCGTGCGTTTCTCTTCACAGTCGGCGGTTAATTCGACTAGAATATATGGTGTTGATGTTATTCTGTCATTTTGCTGCCAATCCCAGATTAATGTGATGGGGTGTGCGTTCATAAATGTGCAGGGTGCCTTGCTGAGATTGTCATCCGTGTTCTCTAGGCAGCACAGCGGGATTAGATTGGCTGTGCAGTCCTCACAGGTGAGGCGAGAGGTTTAATCTGCTTGGGTCAGCACCCGTTTTAGGGGAATTTTGACATATTTCAGTGTCAGCAAAGAGGTGGGCTCATCGTTTAAATGGCTTATCTGTCGTTATGAGCTTGGTGCCCGTGTCCGTGCTACAGAATCGAACATGCACAAATAAGTTGCTGTCGCGCCGCCCAGGCTCCTTTTTGCTCATTTCCAGCCTGCTACGGTTATCCTGCTTTAATTGAAGACTGCAGGGGGAGGGGCTGGTAAGCGTTTCAACCCTGGCAACGAAGCCGCAGTGTACGCACTTTCCGGGTGCAGTAACGTCCAGCCCTCCAAGACCTTAGTGGTGTAAGGAAGGTCTGTGCTTCAGGGTCTCTTAGGCAATGAGGGGGCTCTTAGCGGCAGCCGGCTAGAAGGTGGTCGGCTTCATCGCCAGCGCAAGGATTGAACATCGCCAGTCCGGCTTCATTATGGCTGTTGCTTTCCAGTTCGGGCACGCGCATTTGTGACCCTGTTTTTTTATCCGCTTCTGTTGGTTTCAGCTGGTTAGTCAATAGATGGGCTTGTTGTAGGTGGTGCTAATTTGTAGTAATTATAGGGATGCAGCGACATGTGCTCAGTATGGCATGTAACTGGAGCTCATGTTTAACGTTTCAACGCCTTTGTGTTCACACACATTTACATTTGTATAATTGAGATGTAATTCTCAATGTGCGTTAGATTAACGCTATGAATGGTGATCAGTCAGGCCTTTCAGTGAGCGGGACACCTAGCAAATGTACGGTGTGCTGGTGGCCGGTCTGTATGCCATAGTCATTGCCTGAGCAAGCTGGGTAGCCCTGCAGAGTAGTTCCAACCCTTAAACAATCCTTGAAGCTTGCGCAGGGCTCCCTCGGCTCTGTTGGTGTCTTTTATATCGCCGGGTCCTCTTGGGACTCTTCACCGCTGTGTCCGGGATCAGGTGGAAGGGCACTCATCGCCTTCAGCACCTATGCTAAGCAAAGTTTTAAGCTTAAGTGTTGAGGGTGATTTAATGTTCCCGGGTCTTTCAGAAGGGGCACATAGGGTAGGATGACCCAGCGGCAAGGAGCAGCTAGGGTGGTTTACGTGTGCGTTATCGACGATGAAGAGAGTATGTTTCGCGCGGCCCGGCTTCAGATGCTGATAGGATGTCCGTTGTATTTATTCGATCGTAATCGATTAGTTTGGTATTTGGGCACAGCCGTGTGGTGGGTCTTTCCTCGTAAGATTGGGGTTAGCCTGACTTTAATCTCCCTGTTTGTCACACATGATTTAATGCGGGGGGTGCCAACAAGCCCTGTGCCGTGAGGCGAATGGACGGCATGTAGTTTTCTGATTGATTTGTTCGACCTGTTATTAGTAAACACACCGGGTACTATGAGGTAGTGACATTTGTACTCAAATAATAGGTACCCCAGGACACATGTCCTCCAATACACACATCTCCAGACAGGACTGCCCCTCCCTGCCCACACCCCTTTGGCAAAGGGTAGTAAATACTTGACGGGCTGGCAGGCTTTTACAGACGTTTGTGGCAAGCTCGCACATGATTTTGCTCATAATTTTATGTTCGGATAGTTTGGGGCAGGTTACAGGCCGCATCTTGTCTCTGTGGGGTTGAAGTAGGGTCGGGTCAATTGACTGAGGAAAGCCATCATCGCTTGGTTATCAGGGCAGGAAGGAATGCCAGGCAAGATTATAGCGAAGGCAGGTAGTGGTACTCTCGTGTATTTGATGTTGTCTCACTGGCAGGCCGCAAGCCTGGGGACCAGGTACCTAGGTCACACATCAGGCAGTACCAGGTTAACAGGGACGTTGTACTAGAATAAACAGGAGTGGTTCCCACCACTGTTGGTTAGTCGGGATACTGTCATATCTTCCTTTACTCTGGATCTCCTTATTCCAACACTCCATGTAAGCTGAGGATGCCTGTTGATGCTGTCAGACCTGCTATTTACTAAAAACACCAAGTACTATGAATTTTCAGTTGTACTCGATTCTTAGGTACTTACAGGATGCATATGGTTCAATACATTCTCCTTTGGACAGGCCATTGTACCTAGGTCAATTACATCAGGCAGAGATGCCCAGTGGAAGCATGTGGGGGACTGCACAGAACAGGATCTGCACAGGTTAGATGCTGGCAAATTGTGGCTGCACTACGGCAGAGGGCAAAGTAAACCTTACTGATTCCCAGGCGAGGTATGGTGGTGGTGGTGGTCCAACCTTTTTTCTCAGGATCACTTCCTGTCTAGTTTAGCGGTGCTATTTGTACCATCAGTAGCACCTGCAGCGGCTCACAGGGGTAGCAGTAAAGCTTCTTTTATTTCGCCTGGGATGGGAGCTGGCAATGTGGGAGGGAGCACTAATAAGGACAACCACAAGAGCACATTTTGCAGTCATAGAAGGTTAATTTAATAATTTGATGGCATGGAACCAGTTGCTTCAGTTATGTGCATTTTCCTTTGCAATTGTCAGCGAACATTCAGAATGCAATGTTGGTGGTTAGCCTGCTGTCATGCCTTTCAGATGTGTTTTAGCTCAGGCATGGCCAAGCAGGGGTTAGATGCCTGAGGTCTGCCCCGGGATACATGTTCACAGGCAGGTGGAGCGGCAGAAGTTAGAGGGGCTTGGGTCCGACCTCTGGTTCAGGTGCAGATCCTGGTAGGTTCACTTAGTATCCTGTCCTAGAGTTCGTTGAAACCGGCACCTTCGATTTGAGTAACGATAACGTGTAATTTCTCCCGCCCTCCAGCCTTGGCTGGCAGCTATGCAGGCTGTGGAAGTTGTCTTCCAACTAGGGCGATATGGTCCACAAGTTTGGGGGAAACGCCTGGGTTAAACTCAATTGGGCTACAAAGTATTAGAAGAACACTTGGCATTCCCAGTATTAAAAAAAAAAAAGGTTTTATACTTTGGTTCCCCTCTGGTTCACCCTGTCCTGTCCGCTCCCTGGTATACTAACAGAAGTTCTGGGGAGGGCAAGGCTTCTCATAGGGTGGTGACTGACGGAATGCGATGGACATACTCCGACTAGTGCTAGACTCAGATAACTCAGTGTAAGAGGAAGTAAGGCGGGCTTGTCAACTCTTACCTCCACCCGCATGGGCATTTCCTGGCAGGAGTGACTTGTCAAAGGTATGGCTCTTCAGCCAGGCAATGTTAACATTTAACCAGCACCTAATTATTGGTTTTAGGTCATATCAGTCAAAAATCCACGGGGAGTTTAGAAAGGATGGGGGCACCTGTCCAGAAGGGGCATGCTGGCCTCCGGTCCTGTATCGGTAAGACTTGTGTGGCTGGACCTGGGAGAGGCCCGGTATCAGCATGTTGGAAGTAAAGAGGCCTACCTGGGTGGGGGGCCCTGGTAGTGACGGTGTCCACTCCCAGAGCTGTGGAGGAGTTACAGGGTGATCCAGAGTCTGCAGATACCAAGGGGTACTCCATGCAGCAGCACAGCTTCGTGCTAAGCCAGGATACCCAGGGATGTCTTAGCGTTGTCCCCTGGAAGAACTACGGCGCCCCGTTAGTCCTACGGGCGGTTGTGGGTCTGAGCAACTGGGGGTCGCCAGGAACGCTCTGCCCACCTCTTTCGGGGGGTGCGTGAGTAAGCGAGTGGACTGGTGGTCCACGGATGGGAGGGGTGGCCCCTCCCAAGATTTGGTATGCACCAATTGGCGACAGCCACGGTGTAATTTGGCTTATCAGACGGGCAGGCGGCATATGGGTTGGCCTGCCCTGGGATCGCCCGTAAGATAACCCACCATGTTGGCATATTGGTTATGCTAATAAACCTGCAGCAAATTTCTCCACTAAACAAGGTGTTGTGTGGTTTATTGATGTATTGTGATGTGATATGTGACTACAGTTGCCGATATTGGCACTATGCCAAGGCTGCCCGGGGGGCTAAGCAGCGGCCCCTCAACAGGGCAGCCGCCTTAGTGCCACAGGAATGCACTGGAGTCGTCCTTCTAGTTTCCCTGGGCCAGGATCCAGGGAAGACTTCCGGCCGACCCCACTTCCGGGGAGAGGGGGGGGGACAGGGGTACTTCTGCTGTACCCCGCCCAACGTGAAGCCTCTTGGTCCCTGCCGTCTCGCCTTGCCCGCCCCTCCGCTTACCCGGCGGACGGCCAATATAAGGTTTTTGGGGGGGGAGCATAATTTCTAACCTATTGTTTTGTGTTGCAGGAGGAGTTACAGGGCGATCCAGAGTCTGCAGATACCAAGGGGTACTTCATGCAGCAGCACAGCTTGGTGCTAAGCCAGGATACCCAGGGATGTCTTAGCGTTGTCCCCTGGAAGAACTACGGCGCCCCGTTAGTCCTACGTGCGGTTGTGGGTCTGAGCAACCAGGGGCTGCCAGGAACGCTCCGCCCACCTCTTTCGGGGGGGGCGTGAGTAAGCGAGTGGACTGGTGGTCCACGGATGGGAGGGGTGGCCCCTCCTAACATTTGGTATGCAACAATTGGCGACAGCCACGGTATAATTTGGCTTATCAGACGGGCAGGCGGCATATGGGTTGGCCTGCCCTGGGATCGCCCGTAAGATAACCCACCATGTTGGCATATTGGTTATGCTAATAAACCTGCAGCAAATTTCTCCACTAAACAAGGTGTCGTGTGGTTTATTGATGTATTGTGATGTGATATGTGACTACAGTTGCCGATATTGGCACTATGAGTTCAATAACCGTAAAAAAATCGACAAGGTTATATTTTCAAACCCAACATTCATTTTGTCATTGTTCCCCAAAGCCTCCATCCTACCTGTCTCATCGGGAAAAATCCCACCACCGATATCACTGGCTTTGTCACTGCCCCATGTTTATGGTAGTCCGTTCTTTGTTTTATATTTCAAAGAGTGTAACGAGGACTCCTTGTCGCTTCATTAACTTCCTCCATCTTTAAACGAAGTCAGGCGAAGTTTTAACAATAACGGTTTCGCTAAGAACTCGAATACTAGTTTTAGTACAAATATAGGAAGGACTAATTTTAGTGAGTTTATTTCTGGTGTCGTTTTCTAACTGTTTTATAACAAGATAATTATTAGCAACGGATTTAGTAAGTACGTTCCCATGAAGAAACGAGGAAGAACTGGATTGCAGTGTCTTTTGATGGTGTCAGATGGTGTATAAACCATAAGGTAGTGCCAAGAGAGCGCACAAGTGCCTCTCTCAGAAATCAAAAAGAGGGCTACTAGTAATGAGTTTATTATTGGTATCATTAACTAATGTCACCGGGGTTTTGTAAGAATAAATTAAAGTACCTTAAAATTCCCTAGTGATGGGACAATTGTTACAAGGTAAGCAACAGTGTTTAAACAAGCAAAAGTTAAGCAAATATTCAGGAGGAGATCGACCCTGCGGTGAAGCAAAGTCAAGTTATTAACCGAGGTTATACCTTAGCAGCTTAAGTCCCTATTAGTGATAATGAAACACAGAGGGGTACTTTGACATTGATTCAAACCAAGGTAGTCATAGTGTGCATCTTATCTGTGATTGTGCTTTAATTCCCTGGGATACACGGCGAGATGCATGTTATATTGAAAGGCATCATTTTTAACCTCCATTATCGGGGCTAATGTTATAGGTAGGTTAAAGTACATTTTTTGAAATTCTAAGATAAAGCCCTAATGTGTGTTTTGATTATACCCTATCTAAGTGGCATCAGATGTTAAATGGGCAAGTTGTCGTTGTTTGTCTGCCCTAGTGATCAGTCACTGGAGGACATATTCCTGGAGAGCTCTCACTCTATTTAAAGCCAATGGCACCATTCTGCATCCCTATTGAGCTCATGCTCTACTGTTTAAAAATGTATAATTAGTGCACTTTCTTCCTGACGTAATTTCAATCCAATACCCCCCCTCGTTGATTCAGTTTTATTCTCCGTAGTCCACAAAAGGAGAAAGATCTTTCGTGTGGATGAAATGTGAAGAAGTGTTCAAGCAGTGGTTGTTTTGTGTCTTCCTTGTGAATGGTTCAATAATGTTCTTGAATCTGTGTTTTCAATGGCGTGGTTGTACTCCCAATGTAATTTGAATCACAAGGGCAGGTTATGAGATAAATTGTTTTACAACTGTCACAATTTATGAAGTCTTTTACGCTAAAGTATTTTCCATTGATGTACAGGCCCTTGGTTTTGGAGGTTCCCAATTTGCAGATTGAGCAGTAGAAAAAACACTTGGTGGCTGGAGGAATGTAGCTGTTAGTTTTGGTTCATCCAAAAGAGAGGGGCCCCTCTCTTAGTTTTGGTGGTCGTTTGAAGCTCATTTGAGGAAAGGTCGAAATGGTGCTTTGGAGTGTTTTTTTAAAAACTTTCTGTGTTTTTTGGTGTCCATTGCTATATGTAGTAATGAACCTGGTTATTTGTTTGTCTTTCTTCTCTTTTCCTCCATGTAAGATTGAATCCCGGTTAAGTGCGGAATATTGGTCCTGGATCGATGTGAGTTTACTTTCATCATAACACCTTGACGCCATGCGTTTCGTGATTTCTTTAGCACTAGCTTCACATTCACTAAGTTTGCTGCAATTTCTTCTTGCTCTTCTGTATTCTCCCGTCGGAATGTTCAACACTATGTGTCGTGGGTGGTAGCTAGATACATGAAGTCTGGAGTTTGCTGCTGTTTGTTTCTGGTGGTTCTTGGTTTCCAGTGCTTTTCCTTCCACGTAAAGAGTAATGTCAAGAAATTCTTCAGAATTTTGTGAGATAGTATGGGTTACTTGGATGCCCAATTTGTTGGGTGAGAGACCATCTATAAATTGTTTAACGTGTGATTTGCTTCCTTGCCAGATCAAGAGAATGTCATCAATATATCTCCCCCAGATCACGATGTGTTCTGTCAGATTTACCTGGTTATTATTCCAAAGCCAGTATTTTCCCACTGCCCCCATTAGGAGACAGGCAAATGGTGGAGCAAATCGCGCTCCCATCGCAGTTCCTTTCAATTGTAGGAAATAGTCCCCTCTGAAAAAGAATAAGTTGTTCTTTAGGCAAAATTCTAACATTTATAACACCTTTTGATTTCTCTCCAAGTGGAGTGTAGATCTTGTTGCCAGTTGCTTTTTAAAAGCTTCTAGGCCATCTGAATGTTTGATTGATGTATACAGACTCACTACTTCAATTGTTGCTAGTAGATAATCACTTCTCCATTTAATTAGAACAGACCGAGTTGATGCCAGCAATTTTTGGTCTTCCCTTCGGTGGATTCACTGATATATGGATTTTAGGAAGTAGGTAAATTGTAGGTGTGATTGGTTGATCTATCCAAAGGAACTGTTTTTCTTTCCATGTGATCAGACCATTACTTATCATTTCTGAATAAGAGTTTGTAATTGACCCTCTACTTCCTTCATAGGATTTTTAGATAATGCTTTGTAGCAATCGATGTCATTAAGTAGTCGGTAAGCTTCATGGATGTAATTCTCCTTTTGTTGTATGACTAAGTTGCCACCCTTATCGGCTTCTTTGATGACCAGTTCTTTGTCATGTCTTAGTTCTTTTATTGCATGTTTTTGTGTGTCTGTGATGTTAACAGGTAGGCACTTTTTCTTGCATTAATATTTCTCATGTTCCTTAGTTATGTCCCTTATTACTGCTGTGAAAAAGACATCAATTGTATTCCCAAGTGGGAACTGTGGTATGAATTGAGAGTTGGTAGATTGTTCAGGTGCAAGGTGTCGATCACAAGTTCCAATGCTGTGTCAAGGATTTTAGTTGTCTCTTCTGCAGTAGCATTTTCTGATAAACAGGTCAAGAGATGGATGGTCTCTAGGTCTTGTACAGATAGCTCACTGGTGAGGGTTGCTCTACCTTGTTGCAAATTGTAATCTACTTTGCCAGCAAAGAATGAGTGTAATTTTAGTTTTCTGGTAACCGTAAAATGGTCTACTTTGGTCTGAACAAGGTCCCACTGTGCTGTTGGACAGAAAGAAAGTTCTTTATTGAGTAGTTGAGTATGTGCCTCTGACAAAAACTGAGTTGATAGGTTTACTACTAGTTCATTTTCCTGGGTATTGTCTTCTTGGGTTTTATACTTGGTGGCCTTATACGGTTGTCCTGGGTATTTTCAGGCGATGTTGTTTTACCTCTTTCTGAAAATTTACAATTGGATGTACATTCACAATATTTGCTCCTTCTTCTACTCATTCTGCTTCAGAGGAAATAACCTTTTCAGATGAGCTTGCTTTGGTGGTAGTTGCAGTTGTTGTTTTGATGTTATCATATTTTTTAGCAAATGAGTCTTTAACATCAACGCTTACTCCATCCAAGGTACTTTGTCAGCGGCACCTGTCCGGGTGCTGTAGCAAGCTTGCCTTCAATCGCTGTTGGCCTGAACTTTGGCTTTACCCCGGTCTAGCGTCACCTCAAATAACTTTTAAGCGCTATTGCCTTCTAAGCACTATTTGTGTTCATTCTTAAAAAATTGATAACTATTGTTCTACTTTTATCATTTAGGTATTGATTTTCTCACACAATTACTCTCTATTCTTCTATACCTGTGTGGAGTCTTTTGTGGTGTTTCATTCTGTTACTGTGTGTGTGTTGCACAAATACTTTACACATTGCCTCTTTAGATAAGCCTGGCTGCTCTGTGCCAAGCTACCAGAGGGTGAGCACAGGTTTATCTTTTTATGTGGATCTAGCTTACCCTGACTAGGATTGTGGTCTTCACTAGGGCAGGGTGCATACCTCTGCCAACTAGAGACTCAATTTCTAACACTTGTGATCAGCGGTGAGGATACGACTTGTGTTTGTGTAATTCCATATAGTAACTCATTGTTCACTACAAACTAAGAGCAATTCAAACCTTTTTCAATTCTCCCTAATTGACAGCTTTGATTTTTCCAAATTTCCTTTTGCCCCATACTTATTTTTTTTGCAATGTCTGTGGCCTTATCTGGCAATATGGAATTCAAGCTGGCCAATAAAGAAACCTACACAGTGGCCCAGCTCAAAGGGTTCAGCCAGGAGAAAAGGGAAGTGCCAAGAAGGCAGAGCTTCAGAACACATTAAGAGCATGGACAGCAGCCCACCAGACAAACACAGAGGATGAGGAGGGGTCAGGGTCTGAGGAGGAATTTTAGCAGGACCTATCTGGAGGGCTTCTCATGCAGCCTACTGATGAGGGGGGGTAACATCCTCCCAAGACTGGAAGTCCACAGCAGTGTGTCTTCGAGGAACCTGTCCCCAGAGTAGCTGGAGGACAGGAGGGAGGAGAGAAAGCTGAAACCACAACCACCAGCACACCCACAACAACTACCACACCCACACCCTCAAGCACCACAACCAGACCAACCACCTCAACAGCACACTCATCTAAACAAACACACTCACAAAAAAAACACACCTACACCCAGAACAACAGCAACCAAAATCAAACGTACACACTCACCCGAACACAACACACCTGCCAAAAAACACACACCCAAATGTACAAAACATACACCTGACCCACCTGCAACTAGATGACAGAGACACATACACATCACATGCTCCAGCTCCCTCTACCTCCAAAACCCAGTCCTCTGCCACCCCTTCTACCCTTTATCTTAGTTATGTTTATATTTCTGCTCTGACCTTTTCCCCTTCCAAAAGCAACCCCCTTCCCAAACACAAACCCACCCTTCCAAAACCCACCCTTACAAGGAAGATCCTTGATGTCTGTCCCCACTAGATGCCCCTTCATCAGGAGATTCACCTTTGGGAGTATGTTTATGAGGCAAGTTTGAGGCAACGCTACAACGTTTTTGGGACATTTTATTGTTTGGATTTTTTTATGTATGAAAATAAAATACATCTTGATTTCAGAGAAGTATCTCATTTATTAATAACAAATATTTTAATTTCACCAAGTTTGTCCTGAGATAATTTTTCATTCACTATTCTTTGATTCCAAGAACTGTTAATGATTAAAATGTGACTGGAATATTTTAACTTAAAATAAGACAGAAAATGCAACAGTTTTTTAGATTGTCTAATTTGTAAACTACATACACTAGTAATAAAAATATGTGATGGACATTAAAAATATTGGAGCAAGCATTCATCATGATCATGGACACAACAAAAACGGATTAGTTATATTTTTTAAGTGTTAATACATTTAATTACATATAGCAAATGCACTGGGCAAGGGGAAATGTTAAACTGATAAATATAAATTAATTGATAAAACTTTCAAACTGACTTTGCTTTTACAGTTATTTTAAAACAAACGTTTCACCTTGTCAAGTGCAGTCAAGTGCAATTTCTACATTATTTTACATTGCAATTATCCCAATAGTGTGTTTATGATTTTATTGTTTCAGAAAGTTAAGTTAACACAGCTGTATGGTCAGTTTTTGGTTTTTGGGTTGATGACCATTTTTGTGTAAGAGTCCATTATCATGAAGGCAACTTGGTCCTAAATTAAAATTACAATACAATTGTACAAGTGTTTTTTTTTCAATTTCTTTAACAACAACATTACCCACAAATGCATTACACATTGGTATGCTCTTGCTTGTAAGAGAGATTTCAACATGCATGAGTCCTGATCAAATGTAAACTAACGAGTCAAAAGGTAACAAGTTATAAGAGAAGCTTACCTTCCATTCCGGCAACAACGGTGTTGATTTGCTTCTTCGTCAAGTACCAGCAGCAAAGGCAGGACTTGTACGATTGAATCCATGACGGTAAAGGAAGTGTGAAAGAGAAAGAAGATACGTTTCAGCCTTATATCCATTCCAATCCGCCAATTCCGGTGTGGAGCTTTCTCCACCATAGTCACGTTGGCAGGAAGGCACATCGTGATTGGCTCGTAGAAAAAACTGGCTGTACTCCCTCTGACAGCCGCTTTTGCCTATGGAGCCGTTAATGCGGGTGAACATACCTGGCAGAGTTGGCTGCACTCCGACAATATTTTGGCCATGGACTGACCAGCATCTAAATAGGGCGGGTGGACCGCCTAGTAGGCTGATAGGGAATCCTATGGAAAATGACGGTTGAACCATTACCACCAAGATCTAAATCAGGCGCTAAGCCTAAAAAGGGTATTTTCTTGAGTTATAATGGGTTCTCACTTGTGTATGGACAAAGCTGCACCTCTCTGAAGAGTTCTAACTAGAGCAAAACAGATGTGTCTGCAACTACTCATTCATTCAATGTTGCTTGGCTGGTAATTTACTAATCCAAAGCTGTAATACTGATCCTGGAGTGGTTAAAGGCTTTTCTCACTTTGCAGCTCGGTGTGGATCACACTATCCTAATCCTATGCTTAAAGATTTTGCTATAAAAATGGCAAAAGACTTTGTCCCTTCCTAGCTTGGCTTGAATGCTACTGTGCTAATCCTATGCTTAAAAACACTTCTAGAAAAACAAATATTTGAGGTGAGCAGATTCAGAGTGTTGCTGGTGTTGTAGGGTGCTCCATGTAAAAGAGATGCTCTCTGCCTAAACCTGACAACTCCCCAACATTCCTTGCTTCCTGTTTTGCATATGTGTGTGTGTGTGTATATATTTATAGTAGATAGTTATAGATAGGACCTAGTTTCCATTGGAAAAGCGTTTTTTCTTTTCCCAATAACTTTGGCGCCGGTTGATGAATCTTTCACAACTTTTGGCCCGCTCCGGTCAGCTCCTATCCTTAAAGTTTCGGGGTGATTCGCCAAGTGGGGGCTGAGAAAAAAGGGAGGTCCCAAAACGTGTTTTCTTCATGTTATTTCCAATAGGAAACTTTGGACACGACTACAGCCCGAACTGCTGAACGGAATTACACCAAATTTGGCAAAAAGGTAGCCCTTGGTTCAGAAAGAGACCTTCTTTTTAAATGGTGTAATCCGTTTAGTAGTTCCTGAGAAATTCAAAAAATACAGGTCAAAAAATCAATTTCCCAAAGGAAACTTTAGACACGGTTACAGCTGAAACTGCTCAACGGAATGACACCAAATTTGGCAAAAAGGTAGTGCTTGGTTCATAAAGCGACCTTTTTTTAAATGGTGTAAATCCGTTCAGTAGTTTGAGATATTAAAGGAAAAACATCTTTATATATCTGGGCGGAACCTAACAACACAAGCACAAGCTTGGCTCTAATTGGCTGCCAACACTTCAGTTCAGGAAGTGCTGGCAGCCATCTTGGTGCGATGCTTTTTAGGTCTCGCCTAGCGACGCAGCCCATGCGCTGCCCACTACACAAACACCACTGCACTGACCTAAACCCTAAAACACTACCCCAGCACGACCCCCTACACTGCCCGAACACCACTGCACTGCCCTAAACTCTGAAACACCACCCCCAGCACGACCCACTACACTGTCAGAACATCACTGCACTGCCCTAAACCATGAAACACCACCCCCAGCATGACCCACTACACTGCCTGAACACCACTGCACTGCCCTAAACCCTGAAACACCATCCCCAGCACGACCCACTACACTGCCCGAACACCACTGCACTGCCCTAAACCCTGAAACACCACCCCCAGCATGACCCCCTACACTGCCCGAACACCACTACACTGCCCTAAACCCTGAAACACCACCCCCAGCACGACCCACTACACTGCCAGAACATCACTGCACTGCCCTAAACCATGAAACACCACCCCAGCATGACCCACTACACTGCCTGAACACCACTGCACTGCCCTAAACCCTGAAACACCATCCCCAGCACGACCCACTACACTGCCCGAACACCACTGCACTGCCCTAAACCCTGAAACACCACCCCCAGCACAACCCCCTACACTGCCCGAACACCACTGCTCTGCCCTAAACCCTGAAACATCAACCCCAGCACGACCCCCTACACTGCCCGAACACCACTGCACTGCCCTTAACCCTAAAATACCACCCCAGCATGACCCGCTACACTACCCGAACACCACTGCACTACCCTAAACCCTAAAACACCACCCCCAGCACGACCCCCTACATTACCCTAACACCACTGCACTACCCTAAATCTTAAAACACCACCCACAGTACGACCCCCTACACTACCAAATCACCACTGCACTACCCTAAACCCTAAAACACTAACCCCAGCATGATCCCCTACAGTACCCAAAGACCACTGCACTACCCTAAACCCTAAAACACCACCCCCCGCATGACCCCCTACACTACCCAAAGACCGCTGCACTACCCTAAACCCTAAAACACTACCCCCTGCACGACCCCCTACAGTACCCAAAGACCGCTGCACTATCCTAAACCCTAAAACCCTACCCCCACATGACCCCCTACAGTACCCAAAGACCGCTGCACTACCCTAAAACACTACCCCCGCACGACCCCCTACACTACCCAAAGACCGCTGCACTACCATAAACCCTAAAACACTATCCCCCGCACGACCCCCTACACTACCCAAAGACCACTGCACTACCCTAAACCCTAAAACACTACCCCCTACACTACACAAACACCACTGCACTACCCTAAACTCTAAAACACCACCCCCAGCATGACCCCCTACACTACCCAAACACCACTTCACTACCCTAAACCCTAAAAACTACCCCCAGCAGTACCCCTACCCTACCCAAACACCACTGCACTACCCTAAACCACTACCCCCAGCAGTACCCCCTACACTACCCACACACCACTGCACTACCATAAACCCTAAAATACTACCCCCAGCAGTACCCCTACACTACCCAAACACCACTGCACAACCCTAAACCACTACCCCCAGCATGACCCCCTACACTACCCAAACACCACTGCACTACCCTAAACCCCAAAACACTACCCCCGCACGACCCCCTACAGTACCCAAAGACCGCTGCACTACCCTAAACCCAAAAACACTACCCCCGCACGACCCCCTACACTACCCAAAGACCGCTGCACTACCATAAACCCTAAAACACTATCCCCGCACGACCCCCTACACTACCCAAAGACCACTGCACTACCCTAAAACACGACCCCCTACACTACACAAACACCGCTGCACTACCCTAAACCCTAAAATCCTACCACCAGCACGACCCCTACACTACACAAACACCACTGTACTACCCTAAACCCTAATACACTACCCCCTACACTACACAAACACCACTGCACAACCCTAATCTCTAAAACACTACCCCCAGCATGACCCCCTACACTACCCAAACACCACTTCACTACCCTAAACCCTAAAACACTACCCCCAGCAGTACCCCCTACACTACCCAAACACCACTACACTACCCTGAACCCTAAAACAATACCCCCAGCAGTACCCCTACACTACCAAAACAACATTGCACTACCCTAAACCCTAAAACACTACCCCCAGCAGTACCCCTACACTACCCAAACACCACTGCAAAACCCTAAACCACTACCCCCAGCATGACCCCCTAAACTACCCAAACACCATTGCACTACCCTAAACACCAAAACACTACCCCCCGCATGACCTCCTACAGTACCTAAAGACCGCTGCCCTACCCTAAACCCTAAAACACTACCCCCCGCATGATCCCCTACAGTACCCAAAGACCGCTGCACTACCCTAAACCCTAAAACACTACCCCCGCACGACCCCCTACACTACCCAAAGACCGCTGCACTACCATAAACCCTAAAACACTATCCCCCACACGACCCCCTACACTACCCAAAGACCACTGCACTACCCTAAACCCTAAAACACGACCCCCTACACTACACAAACACCGCTGCACTACCCTAAACCCTAAAATACTACCACCAGCATGACCCCTTACACTACCCAAACACCACTTCACTACCCTAAACCCTAAAACACTACCCCAGCAGTACCTCCAACACCACCCAAACACCACTGCACTGCCCTAAACCCTAAAACACTACCCCCTATTCTACACAAACACCACTGCACTACCCTAAACTCTAAAACACTACCCCCAGCATGACCCCCTACACTACCCAAACACCACTGCAGTACCCTAAACCCTAAAACACTACCCCCAGCTGTACCCCTACACTACCCAAACACCACTGCACTACCCTAAACCCTAAACCACTACCCCCAGCATGACCCCCTACACTACCCAAACACCACTGCACTACCCTAAACCCTAAAACACTACCCCCAGCACAACCCCCTACACTACCCAAACACCACTGTACTACCATAAAACCTAAAATACTCCCCCAGCACGACTCCCTACACTACCCAAACACCACTGCACTACCCTAAGCGCTAAATCTACCCCAGCACGACCCCCTACACTACCCAAACACCACTGCACTACCCTAAAGCCTAAATCTACCCTCAGCACGACCCCTACACTACCCAAAAACCACAGCACTACCCTAAACCCTATACCACTACCCCAGCACGATCCCCTACACTACACCAACACTACTGCACTACCCTAAACCCTAGAACACTACCTCAGCACGAACCCTTACATTACCCAAAGACCACTGCACTACCCTACACCCTAAAACACAACCCCCAGCACGACCCCCTACACTACCCAAACACCACTGCACTACCTTAAGCCCTGAAACACTACCGCCAGCACAACCACCTACACTACACAAACACCACTGCACTACCCTAAACCCTGAAATACTACCCCCAGCATGACCCCTACACTACCCAAACACCACTGCACTACCCTAAAACCTAAAACACTCCCCCCAGAATGACTCCCTACACTACCCAAACACCACTGCAGTTCCCTAAACCTTAAATCTACCCCAGCACGACCCCCTACACTACCCAAACACCACTGCACTACCCTAAACCGTAAAACACTACCCCCAGCACGACCCCCTACACTACACCAACACCACTGCAGTACCCTAAACCCTAAAACACTACCCCAGCATGAACCCCTACACTACCCAAACATCACTGCACTACCCCAAACCTTAAAACACTACCCCCAGCGCGAGCCCCTACACTACCCAAACACCACTGCACCACCCTAAACCCTAGAAAAGTAACCACCACCCCATGCCCAATCCCCCTTACCTCTCACTCCTCATGGTTCCTCTCTCCTCGTGGTTCCTGCTTCATGTCATCTCTGAGGGGCGGTGCACGACGTTGTGAGGAAACGAAACAGCCTCTGTTTCCTTACAACGACGTGGATCGTCTACATTTTTTAGAACTCATGGTCATTTACCATACATACCTTTACAACAAAATTAGTTGTAAAGGCATGCGTGGTAAATGACCATGCGTGCTAAATAAATGCATAGTAATGACTTTGCGATGTACAATGCATGCGTTGTAATGGTATCGCAAAGTAAAAAAGTTGTTGTAACAGCTGTTTACTGATCAAAACTGGCCCCTGTTCTTCAGTGAGTTGTTCATTTGATAAATTAGGAGGAAGGAATGTGTTTTTTTCACCGAAAAGAGCATTCCCGGCTGTTGTATTGTGAAAGTGTCCACGTGGCCTGGTTTCACTTCCGGTGAGAGAGTTGAAGTGTCTGTTTGGATCTAAAGGGGTTCTGCTGCTGGACGGGGCTGGCGCGACACATCATCAGAAAACACAGCTTATGGAAAGCGTTGTCCCCGAAGTGTGGAGCAGTGCCATGAGAGGTCAACGAGTGTGCGTCCCACCGCAGTATGACCGTCCCGCGTGACCCATGTGCCGTCTCCATTGTACGGAAGGCAGAAGCGGCATCCATCGCAGGTCCTCTTGAAGACCATTGTAGCACTAATTCTACATTTTGGAACTAGGGCATTTTAACCTTGTTGTTCCTGCCAGATACAAAGAGAAGATCCTGTGTTATTCAGTGCCCTTGTTACCTTTTCTGTGGGTAGTGGTGCTTGTCACTTCGCTGCCCCGCCGGTGCACACGACTGGGCTCCCCACCTCGTATGCCATCTGCAGGGCCTCTGCCCTCGGATCACTGGTTTCGGTTTCCGGAGTGGCAAAATAAAGAGTTGCTCCCAAAGGACTAGCCTGAACACTTAGGTGAATATCCCCTGCGGCAGCATTCCATGGAAATTCTTTCCTAGCTCTCCCACGTCCACGACGATGTCATAATAGCACGGCTCTGCTCGCGACACCGTATGACATCATAGGAGCCATAAGAGGACCTCGTCGGCGTGCTGACGTCAGTTCTACCCATTTTTCCCGTGCCACCGACACATTTTCACATGTATACATAGTATATTAATATATATATATATATATATATATATATATATATATATATATATATATATATATACAAATGCATAACCAATAAAGGCATAAAGAAATAACAACAGATCAAGCATTTCTCACTATTAAAACATAAGCATGATTAAGACATATTAAAAACATTCATGCCAAACAGTAAAAGCATCTTTTTGGTAGAAACAGGGGGACAACGGGGAGGCGGGTTGGGCAGTGAGGAATCCACAGGCAGATACTGTATCCACCAGAAAAAGCGTTACCGAAGGTAAATAACTTGCTCTTCTGATGGATACTTCTGCCTGTTGATTCCTCACCTTTTTAATAGAATCCTCAAGCCGTACCTCACCCGGAGGAGGGTGTCCACCTGACTAGACCAAAACATCTTGCAAAACAGATCGAGCAAAATGGCCATCCCTCCTAACCTCCGAATCCAATAATAATCGAATAATTTTTAGTCGAAATTATATTACAAATAATACTTTAAAAATACTTTTATTAATAAATTTAGACAAACACTTAAAGAAAAACTTTTATTTATAATGAATTTAAAGATATTTCATACTTTACAAATTACGCCGAAGTCCCGACCCCAGTGCGACTTTTCAAAATGGCTACCGGAATGCGAGCAGCCATCATGTAGGGTGTGCGAAGGGTGTGCGACTTCTGTATAATAGTTTTTAAAAAAAAGAATGAATATAGTTTTCCTAACTAAAAATTATTCACAATTTTTTTAAATATATATATGTGTGTATATATATATATATATATATATATATATATATATATATATATATAATTAAAAAAACATAGAATTGAGGTACATTAGATTTACAAATTTTCATTTAAAAAACCTTTGAAATTCACTAGAAAAACCATAGGTTTCAGGTGCTTTATAGTTAGAAATTAGCATTTAAAAAACCATAGAAATTCACTGAAAAAACCATAGGTTTCAGGCACGTTATAGTTAGAAATTAGCATTTACAAACCATAGAAATTAACTGAAAAAACCATAGGTTTCAGGAACGTTATAGATAGTTGGACATTTCAATCGTACAAAACCATAGAAATTCTGGCGTTGTAGTTAGTTCAGCTAACTATAACTCGCGCCCCCGCAATGCACTGCTGATGACGTCACATTACATCATTCATGACATGGTCAGTGACATCACTGATAACATCACTGATAACATCACTGATGACATCTCAAATGACATCACTGATGACATCACTGATGACATCATCCACGTGAAAATCTGATGCACCTCCTCACACCTGAATATAACCTTTGATACACCCATTACCATTTTCGAAAAAATAGACACATCAATACCAGTTACTAAGTACACACTGACTGATTCCTAGGTCTACACACAGATCCACTCATTCACCCATACAGTTACTCATACATGCAGTCACTCATCAATACAACACTATCATATGCACTCATACACCTATACAGACACTCACACACTGCCACATATCCAGAGTTACTCACACACTTAGTCAGTCATGCAAATAATCAATCATACTTCCATTTACTCACCTATACAGTTATACAGACACAACCTCACTTATTCATACAGATACTAACACATAATTACTCTCTTATAGAATCACTCATACAAATACACACTCATCCATGCAGCCACTCTCACAATTACTGACTCTCACATATAGTTATTTATATACACCATCACTCACATATACTGCCTTTTAGATATGTAGTTACTTGCACATTTACCACTGAGACATCCATTCACAACACACCCATACACACACTCACCCACCCATACAGCTGTTTCCACATGCACTCTTGAACCCATACACCCAGTGAATCAACCACTCACAGATCTATGCACAGTCACACACCTCCCACCTACCCACACACACACACACTCAGGCAGCTATACAAATACTCAGGCAAGCAATCAATAACCCATATAGACACTCATGCAGCTACTCACCAACCCATGCAGCAGCTTACACAACAACAGACAGACTGATACAGACTTTCACACAGTTTAGTCACCAACCCATGCATTCAGTAAAACACATTTAATCACTCACTTATACAGTCAGTCATGTACCTACTAAATTCTCCATACAGACACTTATACACCCACTCATTCCTCAATACAGCTTGGCATATATATATTAAAAAAACATGAACTTTACAGAAACACACTGTCACTGGATGATGTCATCAGTGATGTCATCAGTGATGTCACTGACCATGTCATGAATGATGTAATATGTGACGTCATCAGCAGTGCATTGCGGGGGCACGAATTATAGTTAGCGGAACCAACTACAACGCCGGAATTTCTATGGTTTTGTACGAGTGAAATGTCCAACTAATTATATCGTTTCTGAAACCTATGGTTTTTTCAGTTCATTTCTATGGTTTTTTAAATGCTAATTTCTAACAATAACGTGCCTGAAACCTATGTTTTTTTCAGTGAATATATATATATATAAATATGCATATATAGATATATATACATATAAACCATAGATATTCAACAGTTATAGTTATCTTTAGAAACTATAACTCATGCCCTAAGGTAACTACCTTACACCCCCCCATTCACGGTTTTCTCATCAATACTTTTATTGTAGATGTTGCAGTGATATTATCACTGATGTCATAGAAGGTGCCATGACTGATGTTATATGTGGAGTAATTAGCAGAGCATGGGGACGAGGTATGGTATCTTGAGATAACTATAACTGTAACTGCTAAATGTTTTTGGTTTTATGTGTGTTTGTGTGTAAAACGTGGACGTGACAATAACGTCCCTGTAACCTTTGGTTTTTAGTGAATTTTGAAAGTTTTTTAAGTTCTATTTCCTACCTATAATGTCCATGTAACCTTTGGGGGTTTTCACTGAATTTGTACGTTTTATACTGCTATTTCCTAATTGTAGCTTTCCTGAACGCTTTGTTTTTTTCAGTGAATTTCTAGGGTTGTTTTAATGTAAAGTAATATTAAATTACCATACGCTAATCCAACCGCCCTGAAAGCCATGCGCAGCGGGGAATTAGCCACAGGGCCTGTGGCCAACTTCCCGCATGCAGCCAACCCCACACTGCACACAAAGCAGTGGGGGTTGGCCAGAAGGTCTGGCCTGTGGCCAGTCCCTCTGGTCAACCCCCACAGGCAAACCAATCCCACACTGCAGAAGGTCTTTGGCAAGGCCCTGTGGCCTACCCTCCAAAGCCAGCCAACCGGTGGGCTCCCTCCCCATGCTGCTTTTGGCCCCGGAGACCCCATCTCCTGAGGCCCAGTTCATTTTTTGGGGGAGGGGGCATGAAGTACCCCCTCCCTGGGCTACATTTTTCTCCAAGGACCCCATCCCACAGGCCCTGGCAACAAACTTCTGCAGGAGGAGGGCTTGCAGCACCTCTTCCCAGGCCGATTTTCCCCAGGGACTCCATCCCCAGGGGATGGCATTTTCTTTGGGAGAGTGGAGCACCTGCCACACTCCCTGGCCCTATTTTGGACCCAGAGACCCCATTCCCAGTGCCCGCCACTATATTTATGGGGAAGGGGGTCAGACGGCCCCCATCCCCAGTCTGATTTAATTTCTGGGACCCCATCCCCCAGGGCCTGGCCATACTCCAATAGCAGGGCCCCACACAGGGCACCCACCAGACTATGGTAGAGGGCTGGGGGGGCAAGGCCCCTGCAGCCCTAGCCAGCTTCTGCCGCTAGCGGGAGTTTGCACAGATCCCGCCCACATGGAGCAGCTAAAATGCTGCTCCCTGCAGTAGGAGCAATCTTTTCATCTGTTTCCCTGCCCGCTTTCATGCTCCCACCTTCCGGGAGCGGCCTTAATGGTTAATTCCCTTGATGGGAATTTTGAAATTGCTCCCGCCAAGCGAAAGCAAACGCAGTTTTCCCTGCCTTGCCAGTGCAGGCAGGGAAACCGCTATGTCCTGGAGCAGGCACCCCTAGACATAGCATATGAGCTGGCCCTGGTGGATGGGGTCCCCAGGGCCATTAATGGCTATGGGAGGGTGACCGTGTGGCCCCCCTCCCCTTTGTAGTTGAAGCTGGCCCCGGGCCCCAGTGTGACTGACTGTTTGTTTGAGTAAGTAGGTGTGTGAGTAGCTCTATGGGTGACTGACTCGATGCGTGGGTGGCTGTATGGGTGTATAAGTGGATATGTCAGTGGCTGTATTAGTGAGTGAGTGGGTGTATGAGTAGCTGTATGGGTGAGTGAGTGGGTAAATCAGAGATTCTGATGATGATGTCATCAGTGATGTCATTTGAGATGTCATCAGTGATGTCACTTACAATATCATGAGTGATGTAATATGTGAGGTCTTTAGCAGTGCATTGTGGGGGCACAAGTTATAGTTAGCTCACTAACTATAATGGCTGAATTTCTCTGGTTTTGTACGAGTGACACATGAGCCTAACTATAACGTCACTGGAACCTTTGGTATTTTCATTGAATTTCTAAGGTTTTTTTATTCCATTTCCCAACTATAATGTCCCTGTAACCTTTGTTTTTTTCAGGGAATTTCTATGGTGTTTTGAATGCTAATTCCTAACTATAAAGTCCCTGAAACCTGTGTTTTTTTTCAGTGAATTTCTAAGGTTTTTTAAATGCTAATTCCTAACTAAGTTTTTTTTGCTAGTAGTCGCATTTGCAGAGTGGTGGAGAAAGGGGTCTGGGACTCCGACCAGCTCTCGGGAGTCCCGCTGTGTTGAACTTACAGGAGGTACCAGGAGGGCTTCTTGGCCTCCAAGGTCCCTCAGGAGTAAAGTGGACTTCCTCTCCCAGCCAGTAATGCACCTTGAGCAGCATATGCAGAGTGGTAGAGAAAGGGGCCGTGGCCTCCGAAGACCTCTTAGTAATCCCACTGTGTGGGACTTATTGGAGATAACAGAAGAAGAGGTAGTTGCCCCCCAAGGATCTCCCTGGAGAGCAATACCCCTCCTGTTACCTCCAGTAAGTCCCACACAGCAGGATTGCTGAGACCTGGTAGGAGGCTACGCCCCCTTTATCTACCACACTACAAACTCACTCCTGAGGCACTCCTGACGCACTACTAGTTGGGAAAATAAATCTGCTTGGCTCTTGAGGGTCCTTTGGGGCTGTTGTCAAGTTCCTTTGTGAGTGTGCAGGAGTCTTTGAAATGTGAGTGGGGTAAGGGATAGCTCCGCCCCTCCCATCCTGGCAGGATGGCCTTCTCAGCTACACCCAGATCCTACTGTTCACTATCTGGGCCTAATGCACAATCCTGATGGGGGAGCAATTAACAGGCTCAGGCAGTTGGGAACTCCTAGAAGGTTTAGGAAAGTTTAGGGCAGGAAAAGGCCAAGCTTCTAAAAGTGTCATTTTTAAAATTGTTATCTAATCTATGAAATTACCAGTAAAGAGGATTTTAAATTACATTTAAATTAAAATTAAATTTGAGTCTAAACATGACATTTCTAACTGCTGCTAATGAAATGTTTGTACTTATTCAATGTAATAAGGTAACCCAAGGTTATCGTATGAGAGAGGCAGACCTTACAGTAGTGAAATCCAAATTTAGGAGTTTTTCACCCCCATGACAAGTAAAACTTAAAAATGCATGTCCTACTCCTAAAATACAATGCACCCCACCCTATAGGGAGTTTAAGACCTACCTTTGGGGTGGTTTATATGTAATAAAAAGGAAGGTTTGGGTGTGGCCAAAGGTTTATTTTTGCCACGTCAATTTGACAGTGTGGAACAGCACTACAGACTGCAATGGCAGGCCTGAGACATGTTTTAAAAGGCTAATTTTGGTGGGTGGCACAATAAGTGCTGCTGCCCACTAGGAGCATATATTTTACAGGCCCTGGGTACACATGGCGCCATATACGAGGGACATACGAGTGAATTAAATGTGCCAATGTGGTGAAAACGAATTGTCCCTTGTTTTAAGGGGAGAGACCAAGCACTTTAG
Source organism: Triturus cristatus (assembly GCF_964204655.1). Classification (NCBI taxonomy): domain Eukaryota; kingdom Metazoa; phylum Chordata; class Amphibia; order Caudata; family Salamandridae; genus Triturus; species Triturus cristatus. The sequence goes on from NC_140593.1 coordinate 501,901,223, forward strand.
CACTGGTTAGCAGTAATAACGTGTCAGAGTCCTAAAAGCCAACAAAAATGGGTTCAGAAAACAGGAGAGGTAAAGGCAAAATGTTTGGGGGTGACCCTGCAGAAAGGGCCAAGTCCAACACATTTCGAACTGGAAGGTATTCAGCTAGGTAAATGTAGACCCAATTTTCCATAACCTCTGTAGTACTAATGTGCATGACCTTTCACATCAAGTAAACTATGAAGCCTCTTTGATAAATCACCTTCAGTAAATAGATATTATGGTCTTTTTAGTGGTGTGTAAGAGACCTAATGGCTCTGTATACATTAAAGAGATCAGCAAATTATTAAACCTTGACTACCTTTCGAAAACTGTCTTAACTGACAAATAATTTTAAGTGAACAGCTTCACATGTACACATTAGCGAATTATAAGGTATGGACAACCAGGTCTCCCGGACAACCCCCTGTAGTATGTACAAATACCACACACATGTCCCTCAAATGAGCATAATGGTGTACACCATTTTTTTATCCTGTTTTTATTGCAACACTGCACAGATATGACATTACATGTTCGTCATACAGTTTACAATGTGCCATTGGCACGCTAATTATTAACGTGCTACATCACAGCAATCTACTTGGGTGCCTGTATGCTCCGCTCAATAGTTTTATTGCTGGGCGCATAGTAGCTATTCGGTATTTGAAGCCTTTTCCACCCTGGAGAGATGAGCACAGCAATACTTATTATTACTTATAGTAAGAAAATGTAAATAGCAAAAGAAATCTTGGCAGCGACAAGTGATGGAACCCCATCCCATAGGTAATATATATCTAGGACATCTAGAGCAGGACTATCAGATAGATAAAAAATGTTATTTCTGAGGAAGCCGGTGTGATCTCTTCTGCCCTCTGGGGAAGGCTATTTCTATATGTGAGAATGTGGTTTTTCTCCATTGTTTGGGTTCGGTGTGAGTGTGGCATGATTTGACATCTGTGTTGAGCCCTCCTCCCTCTCATTCTGGTCTTCCATAGACTGCAATCCCTTCAGCATGTGTCACCATTCTTCCAGATCACGCTCTGCATTTTCGTCCGTATGCACAACTAGCAGGTGGCACTCCTCATCCACGCCCCACTCTCGCACGTCCGCCCTCCATCTGTCTAGTCTAGGGGGGATAGCATCAGTCCAATGTATTGCAATATGATGTTTAGCCAGGACAAGATCTAGGAGCGCGAATTTGTATCTTATACGGGTTCCCTTTTTTGGTGTCGGAACTACTCCTAGTAAACACTGCTTAACTGACACCTCTATTCACACAACTGTAGCTGTTTGGAGCACCTGGATCACTTGTTGCCAATACAGTTGCAGTTACAGTTGCAGGTGGATGCAGTTCCAGGTCATATGTATGAATGTCGCCGGGTCTGTAACACATCTGGGGCACACCGAGGAGTACCCTGGATTGAAACATGCCAATCTCTGAGGTGTCAGGTGAGTGCGTTCTAGGTACTAAAACTGAGTGAGTTTAAACCTTGCATTACTGGCTACCTCGCTGACTTGCGCAAACGCCCTTGTCAACTCGCCCTGAGTGAGTGGAGACAGTAAGTTTGCTATCCATCTGTCTTTTATAATGGATATTTCAACCCTTTTAGAGCTTTATATATGCATGAGATTAGCCATCTAGTGGACTCCGGGTCAAGTAGCAATACTAATGTGTGTGACTCCTCCGACTCATCAGAAACTAGGTCCATATTTTGCGAACTGTGTGCAAAATTTTCACATATTGTAGGAAGTGACTATCTGGCACTTGGAACCACTCCCTTGCCTCATCAAAGGACAAGAAGGTTCCATTCATATACATGTCCCCAGCTGTTGTACAGCCTCTCTCCTACCATTTCATGAATGCCATGACTGACGGGATTATGGTGTACACCATTTTAACAATGCTTACAATTATACTGCAGCTTAAATTATCTGTGAGTCACCCATAGATTATACATTTTTTTCTGCAATGTATAATGGCTCAGAATTTTCACTGATCCTATGGAAATATATATGTGCACTTTATAAATCTCCAGTTTATATGGGAATTCTTTATAGCACTACATGAGAAGTCTTTGCCGTTAGTATGTGAACAGAAATCTACAGGTAAATAATGCAAGGAGAAGCTTTAGTTTTACACACGTTTTGGTGGCAGACCTTTGAATTAACCGACAACCTATCTGAAACATACGTCTGAAACTCACACTAGTTGTACCCAGACTATACCTTGTTTAAATGGAGTGCTGCTTGCACTTAAATCTTCAATGGTAGCTAAAGTGTGCATCATTGAACTTTTACTATACTGAATCAGACTTGTTTCCAGTACTACACTGTTTCTATTTTGCACATGTACACAGATACAAAAAGCTAGTATTTTTGTGGGTACTTTGCTACCTACTATAATTTTTTTTAATGATAAAGTAATTTATAGAGCAACTTGAGAAGAAGTAGCTTGGATGATGTCATCAGTAATGACATTTGTGATGTCATCAGTGATGTCATAAGCAGTGCATGGCGGGGGCGCAAGGTATAGTTGGCTCAGTAAACTATAACTGGTGAATTTCAGTATTTTTTGGTATATATACATATTATGGATATATAGTTTACATAAATAAGGCTTCGTATTAAATGTTTGCAGGTTGTTTCAAAGCTCATATTCACATATAGGAAGTCCAACTGTGGATTATTCCCTTAATTCACAGTGCTGAATTGATTTCCAGGGTGTTTAGTTTCTATAAAGAAAAAAAGCCAAATGGATGCTTAACACAATATTTTGTCTTTCTTTCTTTGCTGGTTAAAAAACACTTTAACTATGACAGTGCTGCTCTCAGAGCATTATTCAGCCCAACTGATAGTCACCCACGCAAACATCTATGGTTATGTTAGATGAATTTGTATCGCACAACTTATAACCTGTGAGGGTGTTCAGGTGCTGGAGCAGGAGCCTGGGGCCAGCGGTGCTCCTAGATGAACAGCAGGTCTTCAGCTGCTTTCAGAAGTTGAGGAGTGGAGTAGCAGTTCTGATGTGTAGAGGAAGTTTGTTCCAGTTTTTTTCGGTGAAGAAGATGTCGCACCCTCCTGTCTTGCTTCTGCAGATGTGCAGTATTAGTACGAGACAGGTGGAGCATAGCTGTCTGGTGGAATGGTAGAGTTGGAGTCGGTCCTTGTGGTGCACTGGTCCTGTATCGTGGAGGGCCTTGTAGGAATGGATGAGCAGCTTGAACTTGCTACGTTTCTGGATGGGTAGCAAGTGAAGTTCAGTGAGGTAGGGAGTGATGTGGGCATTTCTGGGGATGTGTAGGTTGAGTCTGGCTGCACTGTTTTGGAGTCTTTGCTTGAGATGGTTGGAGATACAGATGTAAAGTGTGTTGCTTTGGTTGAGTCTGCTGGTGATGGGGGCTTGGATGACCGTGTGTCTTGTGTGTGTGAGTAGCCATGTGAAGATCTTGCGGAGTGTTCTAAGGATGTGGCAGCTGGATGCGGTCATGGCGTTGACCCATTTGTTCATCATTAGTTTTTTGTTCAGGAAGATGTTGAGGTTTCTGGTGTGGTCTGTAGGGGTGGACATGTGTCACAGGTTGGGTGACCAACAGGATGAGTTCTATGGGGATTTCTTTTATCCGAAGTTCAGGATCTCCGTTTTGTCCATTTTGAGTTTAAGGCAGTTCTCTCGCATCCAGTTGGCCACATTGGACATGTAGGCGGGGAAGTTGTTCATATTGGTGAGGGAAAGGATCAGCTAAACTAAACTATAGTGCCAGTGTACTACAACAGAAGAGCACTTTTTAGAATGCATGTTTTTACTTACCATACAATGCACTTTGCATTTAAAATATATATGACTTACCATAAAATCCATTGTTGCATGAAACACTTTTTAAGAATTAGCTTTTTTTTCCCAACTGAAACACACATTTCTCAAAACATTGACTGACCTATCTGCAGCCTCAGACAAACAATGGATACTAAAGTAATGATGTTCAAAACTTTCTGAAGGGTACTAAAAGCAATCAAGAAATAATTTATTATAACGAATACTTAATGAGTTGAATGAGATGAATGTTAATTAAATGAATTGCCTAAAGCATTAAGTTATCTAAGAACATTGTCCACATTTTATTCAATGTGAAAATGATGCAGCAATTAGCACAACAGGCAACTATTTGAATATAATGAATGAATTGCATGCACATAGCCTCTCCTCTGAATGGGAGGCATTTAAGGTAGTCGTCAGAGGGCACAGTATGGGACTGGTCTGGAACATGCACAAGAAACTCACCAGAGAGATAGGGAAGCTAGAACAGGACCTCCTACAGTGCGAGGCCCAAGTGGCATTAGGTGCAGGGGACCTACAACAACCACGCAAGAAGCAGAACAAACACATTAGCCTTCTTGAAATGCTGCGTTGCCTCAACTACAAAGCACACTCAGCGTGCACACATTCACTGTCAGACAGGCCCGGCCAATTGTTGGCTTGGCTGCTACGCCAGGAGCAACCCAGGCACCCTATTCATTCCATATGCCCCGCAGGCGGCCCCACAGTGTACACCCAGCACGAGATACATGAGGTGATGCCCAAACATTACGCAGCCCTGTATAAAGCCACAGCCCCGCTAGATCATGCCAGATCAAGTGCGTTCCTCTCGGCAGTCCAACTACCAACTATCATGCCGAAGCAGCGCGAGGCACTTGGCTCTCAATTGAGCAAGAAGAAATCAGGGAAGCCATATTGGCATTAGCAACTGGTAAAACCCATGGCCCGGATGGGCTACCGTCTGAATTCTATAAGGCATACGCAACAATACTGGTGCCACGCTGCCAAGCGGTCTACGCCACCACAATAGATGACTCCTCCCTCACACCCTCACTAAACGAAGCGCAGTTAGTTTCTCTGCCACAACCGGACCGAGACCCTATGGACCTAGGCTCCTATAGACCACTACCTCTGTTTAACACCAATTATAAAATACTGGCAAAACTGTTAGCGGACCAGCTAGCACCCCTAGTTCAATCACTAGTGCACAAAGACCAAAACAAGTTAGTCCCAACACGCAGTACCTCCTTAAACCTTCGCCGATTCTTTAGGGTTGCCGAATATGCACCGAGGCAATGGTCTCGTGCGGGGAGCCTGATCTTAGATTTGGAAAATGCATTCGACACTCTAGAATGGGACTTCCTATTCACGGTGTTGCCACTTTACGGGCTCGGGGAGGCCTTCATCAAGATGGTCCGGTTACTGTAGGACAACCCACTGGTGGTATATGTCAGCCCCCATCAAAGTAAGGAGAGGTACCAGATAGGACTGCCCTTTATCTCCGCTACTGTTCTTGCTTGCAGTGGAGCCACTGGTGGCAATGTTTCAGGCAAGGGGCGGAGACTGAGGGATCCCGCAGTGTGATAATATACACATAATTTCGTTGTACACGGATGACCTCCTCCTATATCTGAGAGATAACACTCTGTACCAGGAGAGGTAGAACACATCTTAAGAGAATTTGCAGTGGTGTCGGGGCTGGTGGTTAACGTGTCCAAATCCTGCCTCTACCCATTTTTTACGTGGCATCCCCGACCCGCAATATGCTCTTAATGACACATGCATCGAATGGAGGGCCCAAAACTTCCAGTATATGAGGATCTGGGTATACCATCGCCCAGCAGACCAGCTTGAGGGCAACCTGGACAGGGCAATGGCCTCCATCCGGTCGCAAATAGCATTCTGGGGAACACTCCTCCTAGCCACTATGGGCTGTGTTAAAAAAGATGATAATCCTGCCACAGTTACTATACTATTTTGCCAAATTGCCCGTATATCTTCCACCAGTCCTTTTCAAAACATTGGAGGGACTGGTGAGTGGACATATCTGGGGGACCTCCCATAGCAGAGTAGCAATCCGGAAGCTATACCTGCTGACTGATCATGGGGGGGCTCTTCTTACCCAATTTGGAACACTACTACTTGGTGGGCCAGCTGCAATGGGTGGCCGTATGGCTCTTGGAGCAGCACTTGGCCAATACTGCGTCAGACCTCCCGGCCCTGACCCATAGGCCCCTTCTCGTCATCTTCCACCCTTGCAGTAAGCAGAAGCCACCACCACAGCTCCTGTGGCACTTAGATGCTACAGCAGAAGTCTGCACCTGATGTGACACACCAAGCCTTATGCTCCTGTTCTCCCAATAATAGGCACACCAAGCAAAAACAGCACCTTCATGGCCTGAGAAGTGTGCCCCCTCGTCAACAGCGGCATACAGAACATGGGAGAAGTGTATCGTGATGGAAATCTGTTGTCTTATGCCTCACTCATAGACAAGTATGGGGCAGCACCGGAGCAATTCCTTAAACACCAAGAGATCATAGTCGCCCTGCACAACATTGAGGAGACATGTCCATAGAGCAACCTACACATTTAACCATTCAATAACTACACGTGATGGGTAGGGGCAGGCACCCCATAAAGTGTTTTACAGCCTCCCTTCGGTCTCACATAGCAACTCCTTTACTCTCCCTGCTCACATACTGGGAGGAGGATCTCCAACGTCCTTTCACAGATGTTGAGTGGATCTCGGTGCTGGAGGACCCGATAAGCATCCCGCGCAACATGATGTTCCCTCTTATACAATACTTCATTACACAGAGGCCATACCTCACGCCAGCGCAAATTAACAAATTCTATATTGGAGCGACCGCTGCCTGCCCGCGCTGTCAGGCTGCCGATGCAGATTTACTGAACATGCTGTGGAGTTGCCCGAGGCTGGGGGACTATTGGGAGTCGCTAATGTCAGCACTAGGCCGCTGTACGGGCTGATTAATAATAATACCGCTAAACAGGGAGACCTGCATTCTGCACCTGTATGCAAGCATAACACGTTTGCGAGTTATTTCCCGGTTTATAGAGCTGGAGTTGATTACCGCAAAGAGACTGACCACAAAACTTTGGCGCCCAGCAGAACCCTCGACATTGCGGGCCTGGGAACGCTCGCTGCAGATCTGGGCCATGGCAGAGAGCGTAGCGCTGCGCAGGGAGGATGCATTGGGCCATCGTAAGATCCCAATTGCAGAAAACTGGGACGCCATATTGTGGGAACTCTTGAGCAGTGTTGAGACCCAAGAGCCCAAAGTAGGCCCAAAGCACATGAATAGCAGTGGAGACCCTCACATGTAACCTGACACATCTGACGACATGCGTGACACCCATGCGCTGCACCTGTACAGGAACATGCCAACCCCGCTAGAATGCGGCACCTTCATGCCTCTTAAAACACGCAAGTAGGGTGACCAACCGTCCGTAAATTTCACGGACAGTCCGTAAATTGGACCTCACGTCCGTTGTCCGTGAGGATCCTTTTTACGGACGCCTTTTGTCCGTAATTTTAGGCATTACAGAGAACTCATCTGTTCCCCTGCAAGAGACCTCAGCTCCCTGATGGGGCCGCCTCCCACTCCTCAGAGTACAAGAGCAGTCCCACCCTGCCCATTGTCATTCTGTGTGGGGCTGATTGCCACATACAGAATGACAATGGGTCAGTCTGGGCTGGCACAGCATGTGGTGGCATCCTCCAGCCTCGGTCCAGGGCAGGGCATTCTGTCTCATGGAAGTGCAAAAACGCCCATGCTGCTGCTAGGTGAGAATCCAGTTAACCAAAGGAAGGCGGTGAAATAAGCTCAAAGGAAAGGATTATAGTTATAGTATAGCAGCCATGGTTGCTGCTTTTTTATTTTATGCAACAACCATTGACAAAGCCAATAGTTCTGGCTTGTTGTAGTTGTAACGTTACTTGTTCCAAGTGTAACGTTACTTGTTGTATTATATATCTGGATGTAATGACACAAGCAACAAAAATACCAGTCGGGCGGCACATTATATTAAGCACAGATTTTTAGCTTATGTGTTTTAAGCCACGCATTTTAGTACATTAAACACCCTTTTGCAGAGACCCCCCTAGTTTTTACATCCCACTTAAAGCTCTGGAAACAACACTATGTCACAGTCCAGTCACCCCATGTCCAGGCACTGTGCATCATGCATGACTCATGCCTTCCACTTTTTCAGATTGCCTAAGTGCAGGGGCATACTGAACCCTGCCCCACCCCACCCCTTGCTTTAGGAACTACAGCGAGGGTGGAGTTCTTGATGGGTCTCATAATTAATGTGAAAAGGTGAGTAAGTAAGGGATGGGTGGATGGATGGCTGGATAGATGAGTGAAATGATGGATTGATGGATGAGTGAAAGGGTGGATGACAGGCAAGAGAATGAGTAGATGGATGAGTGAAAGGATGGATGGATTGATGAATTGATAAGTGAAAGGGTGGATTGCTGAATTGATAAGTGAAAGGGTGAATGAATGGATGGATGAGTGAAAGGGTGGATGTAAGGCTGGATGAGTGAGTGAAAGGGCGGATAGATGGACACAAGGATGGATAGATGAGTGAAGGAGTGAAAGGGTGGATGGATGAGAGAAAGTATGAATGGATGAGTGAAAGGATGGATGAATGATAGGTTCAATGGATGGATTCATGAGTGGATGAGTAGATGGGTGGGTGGATGGAAGGATGGATGGCTAAGTGAAAGGGGAATTGAAAGTGAAAGGGGGATGGGTAAATGGATGTCTGAACGGGTGAATGGGTGGAAGGATGAGTGACTGGATGGATGAATGAGTAAGTGAAAGGATGGCTGGATAGGTAAATGGCTGGATGGATGAGTGAATGGATGGATGGGTGGGTGGAAGAGTGGATGGATGAGTATACGGATGGATAGGGTGAAAGGGTGGATGGATGGATGGATGAGTTAAAGGGTGGATGGAGGGATGGCTGAGTGAAATAATGGATGGATGGATAGGTTTGTAATTGGTTGAATATGGACATGGAGTGGCACACAGATGGAAGGACAGAATGAATGGTGAAAGACTGAATGATGGATGAAAGTATGATTACACATTGTAAGCCCCATTATCTTAAGCAACATTTCCTATACATTGATAAACCAGATTGGTCGCACACTGCTACACCTACCAGGCGTGTTCCCCCAATGAAAATGGTCCCTGAAGGTCAGCGTCGGCGGATACACCTATGCTCGAGTGTGAATGCAAGTATGCGTGGCGTGTGCCATCCCTGGACACGTGTTTCGAGGTAGTTGCCTCTCGTCAGCAGGGAGTAGGAAAATGTGTGGGGTTGCTGTGTAAGCTGCTAAAATCGTTATCAGGTCTAGTACCTCTCGTAGCGCGCAGGTGCGTAACCATGAGTCCGTCGACTCCACCGGCTCAAGGGAGCCTGAATATAAAGTTAAACCAGATTGGTCGCACACTGCTACACCTACCAGGCGTGTTCCCCCAATGAAAATGCATTACACGGGCATAGGCGTACTCGCCGACGCTGACCTCAGAGACCATTTTTCATTGGGGTAACACGCTTGGTAGGTGGAGCAGTGTGCGACCAATTAGACGTAACTTTATTTTCAGGCTCCCTTGAGCCGGTGGAGCCGACGGGCTCATGGTTACGCACCTGCGCGCTACGAGAGGTACTTTACCTGATAACGATTTTAGCAGCTTACACAGCAACCCTACACACTTTCCTACTCCCTGCTGACGAGAGGCAACTACCTCGAAACACGTGTCCAGGGATGGCTAACGCTACTCATACTTGCATGCATTACACGGGCATAGGCGTACTCGCCGACGCTGACCTCAGGGACCATTTTTCATTGGGGTAACACGCTTGGTAGGTGGAGCAGTGTGCGACCAATTAGACTTAACTTTATTTTCAGGCTCCCTTGAGCCGGTGGAGCCGACGGGCTCATGGTTACGCACCTGCGCGCTACGAGAGGTACTTTACCTGATAACGATTTTAGCAGCTTACACAGCAACCCTACACACTTTCCTACTCCCTGCTGACGAGAGGCAACTACCTCGAAACACGTGTCCAGGGATGGCTAACGCTACTCATACTTGCATGCATTACACGGGCATAGGCGTACTCGCCGACGCTGACCTCAGGGACCATTTTTCATTGGGGTAACACGCTTGGTAGGTGGAGCAGTGTGCGACCAATTAGACTTAATTTCCTTTACATTGACTTTAACATTTATATGAGTGATTGTCTCTGTATAATATGTGTGTGTTGCAACGCACTCCAACACTCTGCCCCACAGACTTGGGATGATTAGCACTATAGAAGAAATTAAATACACTTGAGAGAGGGTCTATGTGAAGATGAGGGGCGCCATTGGAGGGTGGTATCAAAGCCGGACTGGCCGGACCGGGCATCAGGCGTTTTCTCTGGGAGCTGGAAAGGTGGGGTGGGGTGGGGGCGGTTTTGTTACCACAAAAAGACCTGCACATTTGCTTAAAGCTGCGCGCACACTGACAAACCATAAAGTGCACAATTGTCTCAACCTAATGTAAACTTATTTTCACTTGTACTTTAGTAGTTGTCTATTTACTTACTTATATACTATTGCGCAACCTTCTCTGATGTGTCTATAAAACGTTCCTTTTGTCCTGAATTTTGACGTCCTGTCCTGAATTTTTGTCCTGAATTTTGACCCCTTGTCCTGAATTTTTACACTCACTGTCCTGAATTTGCACCCATGTCAGTTGGTCACCCTACACGCAAGCCACCCCCAAACGCTAATGTAGCATTATAACTTGCACTCCAGTTGTTCAGAGGTGTCCCGCCCACCCATGCCCCCACCTGGTTGTTCGTAGTCACTCCCGACACCCCTGCCACTTAAAATCCCTCCAGCAGCGCTGACACAAGTGATAGCGAGAATGCATCCCACGAGCAAGCGACTCCTCCTCCGGTTCGCAGCAGCAAGGCACAGGGTGCGCACTGCTGAACTTCTACCTGTGCTGTTCCTACAGCGCACAATTATTATGTAGTTGGGATAGTCACTCAATTCCCTCTGCTATGCATCAGCTGCAGCCGGCATCTCTGCGTCCTCTGTTTGAGCTGTACCCGTCAGAATGATAAATGCAGTGATTGAATATCAAAGCGCGCCGGGAGGGATATGCCCTAAGGGCCTGGTCATTTATTATCTCCAATGTTGTTCTCCGGGTTCTTAAAAGGCACAGACTGTCTACTTCTGACATTACAAGTTGGTTTTACTTGTGATATATGGCCCCCCAGTAGCCGATCTGTGTCCCATATATGTACCACCGTATTTTTTCACGATGACAATACATTGTATTCTCTTCCATTAAAATGTATTGTGTACTTCGGTGCGGTAACATCGTGAAACATTGTTGATTGTGCCAATAAATTGTATAAAGGAAAAAAAAATGAATACATTGCATTGTGCCTGAAGCAGGGGAGTAGACAGTAAAATCTTGGAAATGACCAGATCCGTTTATGTGATTCCCTTAAGACCCACACATGGCTGAACACCTAGCGGTACCCTCGAAAGTCAGTGCCTAAAGGCTTCCCTAGTCACCCTCCTTTCAGAAAACTCAAATGTTATGCAGATTTGTAGTGTGCACTATCACCAGGCAGGGTATCCTAGCGCTGATACTCAACTCAAATGTATGGGATCCATGTTCTTGCCTCTGACAGCCCTCCACATGAATGCAAAATATTTCAATTAAAAAGGCTACTATTTCTTTTACAAAGATTGCCTCCTCAGATTCAAAAACTGCGTCCCAGAGGTATGGGCAGCAGCAGAGAACCCACTTTAATAGCAATCACTACTTTGAAGAGCCACTCGAATGTGTTAGCCTGCCTTCACTATTCCTTCCTGTGGGAGGAAGAGTGACACACTTCCTGCATCCATGGGAAGAATAAACCTTGGGTCAGTGTGTCCTCAAAATTGACCAGTACAGCTAACTGTCCCCTTCCTGACGATTCTCATTCTCCTTAACCTCTGTTTTTTACCAGTTTCGATTCTTCAGGAAACAAAAAGACTTCAAAGGAAAGGAGCCATTAAAAAGTGCTCCACAGATAACAGCTCCATCCTCAGTTATAGGGAATTGAACAGTCCTGGACCTAGGCCACTTGTTGGTCAATCTATATATCGCCAGTGCACCCTTCTCTCCATCCCAGGAAGTGTTAAGGTGTCTTCATAGTGAATGGACTGCTGTACCAGTCAAGGTTCTATCTTTGGCCTTACATTGCACCATGAGTCTTCACTAAGATCTTCACTATTATGAGGTTCCATTTGGGGAGCTTAGGTATACAAGAATTACCATAATGGGATGATTTTCCAGTGGAGATGACTTATTTAATCATCTTGGAATCACAACTGCAAAATAGCCTCTGCTGTATCTTCACAAGTAGGAATTTTCCAAACCTCCATTTGTTCCCTCCCACTACCTGTAGTTTTTCAGATTCACTTCTGACCATTCCAGGTTTGCATTTTCCCTTGGGGCAGAGCATGAAAAGAGAATACAGAGCATTCTGCAACTGATTTCACTTTTCTAACCACAAGCCATTCCTTCTGTCACTAGTTTCTATTTTGTATTTTTATATTTTTATAAATCTGTCTGACAATCTGCAATCAATAAACAGAGATTGTCTGCAAATAAAATTACTTCAGTAATAATTCAAAAAGAATAAATATGAAAAACTCATGTGAAAATAAATTCGCTGTAGTTATGTAGACATACTGACGTATCCTAAGAAAAAGAAAGAACAAAGTCTAGCATATAGATTATATAAAAAGATTAACACATATCATCAATTTTGCAATCTTCTACTTTATACTGTTTCAGACAAGGGATTTCGAGTCACTAACAATCAGTAATTGCTCTGGATGATACCAGACAGTAAACTTTATTACATTGCTTACAACTTCTCTGATCTTTTGTGTCAATAAAAATAAAATTTCGATTTAAAAAGTACCCAGATTTCGCAGTAAAATGAATCATGTGATAGTTCATTTGGTTTAACCCGGTATCTGAGAACAATCTTTCATGCTACCACTATGGCTATTATAACAAATGCAAGGATTGTCTTGGGTCTCTTTCCCTGGCCTCCAAGTCCAAGTTGCAGAGGAGAATCATTTAGTGGGAATTCACATCCCTTGCTAATGTGGCCTAATGTTATCTTGCTACTGTTTTGAATTTGTATTATTCTGCTGATCAGAGTTCCATAGTTCCTGTTCCTCTGTTTCTAGGCTCTTGAAAGGTTTTCCCTTAAAACATTTTGTTTTCAACCAGGTTCTCCCATTTTGATGAATTCTGAATAGAGCCTTTTCATTCTCCTGGAGCATTTGACCTTACAGACAGTATTTATAAGAGCCATTGTTTCATTTGGATGACTGAGGGAGCAGCAAGTACTTTAAACATATTACCTGTTCTTTACATGTCAACCTTACAAAGTCATTAGGATAATGAAGTCTAAAATCCTAAAAACATGACGTACACAATAAGTGAGGTAATGACACATTTCACGGAATTCTGAAAACATAGACAAGATGGCTGCGTTTTGAAAGATAAAGGAAGCAAGTTCCATTGGGTAGCATATGCAAGCATAAAACTTAGGAACTTACTAAAGGAAAGCCTCTCCTGGTCGTATGCAGCAGTTGGCATTATCCCAGGAAAAGCTGTGATTATGGCATTTGGCAATGATCAAAAAGCTTTTATGAACCAAATGGAGAGATTTCAATAATGCACCGAATGCAGAGAAACTTGGAAAAACAAGAGATACATGGTAAAACTTCTTTTTTAAGTCTAAAAAGGTAACTGGTCACTGGTTTCTATACATTTTGAAATATGTGTAGTGCAGAAGCATGGAGTTGAAGGTATAGTTCATTGCAGTAATAAATATGAGTTGAAAGGAATGCATTCACAATTTGAACCTCAAGTGGGAAAGAGAATTAAGAAATTACTTGTTCAAGGTTTGAAGTTTCAACATGCAAGAGTTTACAACATAATTTAAAAGATTAATTAGGGTTGGTGAAAAGTCAAATCTAACTTCCCTATTTTTCATATAGGTTGAGGCAGGGATTTATTCTTTGCTCCATCTTCATCATCCTGCGCTGTGCCTTGATATGTTTAATTAAAAAAAATCCTCAATTTTTTCCTGGCTTCTATCAGAGGTTAAAGTTCACCAAAGCAATGAATTGGAGGCTTTTCTAATGCCAAAACGTACTGGGTAGTTTTGAAACAAACTGTCTTACAATGAATTTATCACGTTATCAGATTTTGCCATGGACCTTCAGGAAAGAGTCACCATGGTGCAGTCTGCTGGAGAGAATGTATCTTCTGCTGCCCTTACAAGAGGAACTTCTATGTTGGGCATTTGTAACACTCCAACCTTGGCCTCAGTTCATACCTCTACAAGGCTCTACATGTTGGATAAAGAGGTTCTGGAGAAATGAGGATTGGCTGCGCTTTTGTATTTCTTTCTGTTAATGGGCGACTCTTATCTTCTCAAAACCACCTGTGCTATAATTAAGAATTGACAGAAGCTCTTTTTATAGTTCAGGAATCTGTGGCAAGAAATATTCTTTTAATGAACGAAGTAGCTTACGTATTTCTTCCACAGAGTGCTCTTTGCCCTTTCGCCTTCCTCAAATTTGGGTTATGGGTGGATTGCATGTATGCTCTTTTGTAATGCTTGTCGTTTTAGCTGCATCCCTTCTTTGAATGTGGGGGATTGAGGTGGAACACTCTTTGCCACTGACTTTCTATAGTCCTGCTATCATTTCCGGTAGTTGCATCCATGCAGATTAGCTGCTCAAGTTGCTTTTTTTGTGCCAGGTGGCACACTGACATTACTGTTGAATAAGTATCTGGACCCATCCTGGTGAGTGGAAATTATTCTACAGATTAGTAATCTGCAAGAATTTAAGATTATTGTTCTGGTATGTATTGGTGTGTTCACTTTCTTTGTCTTTTGGGATTTTGTGCTAAGCTGTCTCCACAAATTGAAGGCTGACTACAGTATGTTTATTGCAGTTTTAGTCCATTTACGTGAAGATATCACATAGACAACCAACCATCAGGAAGACAACTCAACTCCACTCCACATCCATGAATGTTGTTGTCGTTTTGTCTCAGTCAGGTTCACTGTAGTTTATGGTGAGTGATCAACATTAGGAAAACAGGTTTGACAAAATAAAATGTGTTTATTGCCATTTGACACCCACTCTTTTGGCTAGGGTGGTGTGAAAATAGATGAGCTAGACTACACTTTACAAATTCAGTTTTGTGATCAAGAGACAATAGGGAAAGTTTACATAGTGAGGAGGGAAGATAACTTGTTGGGGTGGGGTCAGTTTCACTTTAAATCCTAATGTCCCTGAGCAACTTATTTTAGTTTCAAATTCTGGTGATGGAACAGATTTGGCTGATGAGCTTCCGAGAGTTTTTAGGAAAGAGTTAGGCTTGCTCAAGAATTTCAAGCACAAGGACATTCCTAAGGGTTCTGCTATTCCTTCAGTTCATAAAGTCAGGAAAGTACCAAACTTGATGTTAGGGCCTCTCAAAGATGAACGTCATAGGTTGCTTGAATTAGGTGTAATTGAGGAGACTGAATCATCTGAGTTGCTTTCCCATGTGGTTTTGGCATCCAATAATGGTGTTAAAACTCTAAGGATGTGTGTTGACTTGCGCAACCTATACAGACACAAATGGGTAGTTTGCCAGCTACTACTACCAAATGTCTCTGATGCATTGACAGCTCTTGATGGTGCACGTCTATTTAGTGTTATGGATTTTTGATCAGCATACCACCAGGTCAAGTTACATCAGAATTTATGTCATCATTCTATTTTTGTCACACCTCTGAGAGCTTATGTAGTTACTGGAATGCCATTTGGTTTAGCACCATCTACAGCTTGCTTACGGAGGGTGATGAAGGTTGTCCCCAGGTCACAACTTTTGTAGTAGGTCCCTAGCTCTATTATTTTCTATGGTGGGAGGGGAATTGAGTACATGTGGTTGGCCATGTGTAGTGCTGGACTTACTACAAAAGTGCAAATTATTACAAAAGTGCAGTCTTTGAATACAAGAAATAAGTAAGGTTGCTCAAAAGTGTAAGCTACCTTTGTGAATCAGGCTGAATGTGTCTTGCCTGTGTACCAACCATCCAATATATGACTCTCTGAGTTCTCTTTAGAAACATCTGTTTTGCACACACTTTTGATTTGAATTGAATTCAAATGTTAGACTAATAGTAAATATTAAATAATTAAGGGCCTGGTGTAGAGTTTGGCAGAGGGTGTACTCTGTCACAAAGATGACAGAGTATCTTCTCTGTCAAACTAAAGGTCCGCCTGCCTCATTCAGAGTTGAGAGGACATTTAGAATGTCGACGGTGTAGACTTCTCTGTCTCTGCAGCCAACATGCCCCTTATTCAGTCAAGCCATCAATGGTTTTGACATTTGTTTGCCTGCCCTATTTAGAGTGGGAGAACAAACGGCAAGTTTTCACTGTCAGTCAATGCCAGGTAAAATCCGCAGTAAAGGACCTGCAAAATCCTGACTTGGGAGGTCATTGAATTTTGCATTCTCTAAAACAAAATTCCACTTTAGGATTTTGTGTTTGTAAATAAAAAAAACAACATTAAATGTTTGCTGTACAGCTTCTTCATGTTGACAGAAATGTCTGTCTGCATTGACTGGAACCACCATGACAGCAGTTCCTGCCAATGCAAGAGATGTCTGCTGAACTGGCAGACAAAAACTAAATATAGAGGGGGGGGGGGGTGTCCTCTCTCAGGGCAATGGAGTATTTCACTCCGCCGTCTTTACGTAGTAAATCTGTCCTCCAAGCTCTAAATCAGGCCCCTAAGTAGGTATACTTTTCTTTGTTAATCATCTCCTTTCTCAGTTCTGGTAAATTATCTGCAGTCCTAATCATCTAAACACAGAAAATATATATTTATTTATCCACGCTTGTTTGCTTGACTGTTAGCTATCTAGACCCAACTTTGCAGTAGATAGAGGGCAACCTACTGACAGTAACTATTGTGGAAGCTGATCTTCATATTGGAATATTGTGCCTAAATTAGGTTAGCTATAGTTGACATGACTAGGCCGCATCAGGGTTGAGCATTTAAAAGAACACTTGTTTATTTGTGTGCACGAGCCCTACACGCTCATGTTTCAGCTTCTTTTGAGACAATCTTTTAAATTCAGCTGCAAACCAGTGTCCCTTCTTGCATTTAATAAAATAATGTCTCACTAGCTTTCTCGGCAAAAGATGCTTTGATGTTGCAACTTTGCAAGGCTACACAGCTGAGCGTCTCTTAAAATGTTGAAGTTATTTGTGTGCAGAAACAGTTCATTGTTTTTTTTTTCGTATTTGCAATGACAACACATTATGTGCACTGTTAGCCAATGCAATACCTGTTATGTTAAAATAGTGATATGATTGGTGCTGTGAAAGTAACATTTCAGTACTGCCCATAGATACGAAGTCATGATATATAAATAGTTTTTTTTAATTTAAACATTATGAAAGACGTGCATCTTGTGGCATAGACAACTTTTCATGCACTTTACTTTTTGCTTCAGATAAGTGAGTGTTGGTGCAGCAGAATTCTTACCTTAGATTCTGAATGAGACATACCTTACATCAATCTTGACAGTTAGGGCCCGATTATGAGTTTGACGGTGCGGCAGAAGGACCGCCCCGCCGTCGCACTGCCAAACCGGGGTAAGAACCACCCGCCATACTATGACTTTTTTAGTCACTGGCGGGCAGTTTTTTTGGTGTTCCCACAGCACTGACGATAAAATAGGCACTGCAATGGGAACGTCAAAGGAAGTCCATGCCGTGCTGGAACTGGGGGCGCATGCACACAGGGGGGCACATGTTCTGCCCCTCTGGGTGCATCTACATGGAGTGAGGCACAAGGGGCCCTGTAGGGCCTCTTTTATTTTCTCACTCCCACTGTTTTCGTGGGGGAAAGACCTGCATAAAATCAGTGGTGGTGAGGAAAGTCGTAATTATCTTGGCAGGACCTTGGCGATCCCGCCAAGCATATTGATGCCTTTTGAACGCCGGGCCACCAGCAAGGAATGGCGGTTCCCTGGTGGAGTCAGCGGTCCCCGGGCCGCACGACCAGCAAGCTCGTAATCTGACGACCGCCACCGCTGCCCACCACGAGTCTGGCAGTCAGAGGACCACCAGACTCATAATTAGACCCTCAGATAGGGCCAGCTTATGCCTTTGCTTGTGTTTGAATTATGCTAATTTTCTATATGAATAACTAATGTTTTTGCTTTCTGTAATGATTATTTGGCAATTTGAATAAATTACCAGAACTGATTCTCACTCATGCTCACCCCCATTCAATGTTACTCATGCACAAACATACTGATAGTCATTGGCTCTCAAACACTCACTGACTCACCAACATACACATAGAAGCAACATTTTTTTTTACTGAATTTGCTTTTATTTGCTGGCAACTCAGAGTCTCCATGACAGCAGCAGAGCACGAATCTAGTGCTGAATATTGGAACCAGCAACCATAATACCTAACGAAAAATCAGACAGATCAGAAAGGGCAAGTTTGAAAAGACCCACCTCAATCCCTCTCCCAGTTTTTCAACCAGACTGGAAGTACAGCCCTGAAAGGAGCTGGGATAGTGCTGTGGATCTTCTCATTCGTCTCATGGATTCACTGATGTGCGCCCTCACACAAATTTTAGCAAGTATACTGTGCTGCCTGAAGTATGTGCAGTATGTCTGTGTCACGATCTGGGTCCCGGCAATTGCGCTCGCTGCTGAGGCAAAACATGCGAGGCCCGAGACACCAGAAACTACAGCCCCCATCATGCCCTGCGCGCTACGCAGTACGTAAGGAAAGGCGGTTCCGGAAGCAGGAAATAAAGATCCTGCGCTCCGGACCGCGTTGCCGATTATTCAAGCTCAGCCACAGAACAAGCAGGAAGCTTTGTTTTCTCCGCTCCCAGTGCGGTAAGGGTGTCGGAAGACACAACGTACAATTCCGGTCTATAGTTGACTCCCCTGTTGGAGGTGACCGCACCAGGTGAGTTACATTGCAGGGGAGCGAAGGCGCACTTAGTGGCGCTTGGGCTGCTCGTCACTCCGTTGGAGAAACCTAACAAGGTTTCATGCGGGGTGAAAACAGCGCCCGCGAATTTTCACAGAGAAAGCGAACACAGAGGCGCTTGGGCTGCTCTTTGCTCCTTTTGGAGAAACCTGACACGGTTTCAAGAAGGGGAGAACAAAAGCCCTTAAGATTTTCCTTTAAAAACAACAATAGTGTGTATGCGCGAGTGTGATTGAACTCAGCAACACAAGACTGTATTAGAAGCGTTGTGTGTGTTACACGGAGGCCTAATACCAAGACCACATTAGGGGCAGCACGTGGTATGGGTGTTCATTACGTGTAGCATTTTGACTATAGCTGAGTGTCTGGATGGAAGCGAACAACGTGACATTGTAGGAATTGAGGTGTGCTTATCAGAGGGATCACCATATCGCACGAAGCCCTTCTCAGCAGCCATAATCCTGCAGGGAGCCATTATCTGTTCTTGTGTCTGTCTACCCAGTCTGCTTTGCCTTCTTTAGTTGTTGGTGTTATGGTGTTTCTTTCTTGGTATTCATACAGGAGGAAAGGAGAACAAGCCTCACAAGACAAATCAAGGGCTATTCAACAGAGCCCATCTCTAGTAGCAGTTTACCTCTCCGCTCCTCAGAAGTGTGGTAGGAAAGGGAGGTGGAGGGGGCAAAGAGAACAGAGGAAAGGAAGATAAGGTTCTAGTTTAATTCTCATGGTGTTTCCTCTTTTTCCAAACAGGTCTCCCTCCCCGCAGTCCCCACCCTTTCCTTCCCCCGATCAATTGGCCAAAATGTCTGCGTATGTTTACATAATCCAGACTTGGGTCGATTCAGAGGTGGGCCCCCATTGAGCATCAACATAGCCCCGGGGATACGGAACCAGCGAACACGACAGAATAATCGGCCCACGAATCGGTTTCCTCCTGGTTGTGTTGAGTTAGGTTTGGCCACCCTAGAGGACGTAGTCGCTGTCTTGTCGCTAGTGCAAGCCGAACTAGCAGCGTCACGTCAGGAGACAGCGTCTCTTCATTCCCGAGTAGATAGACTTCAAAGAAATCCCTTCGATATAGGAAGTTGCCCTCAAACCCCGTCCGTAGTGGTAGAGATGCCCACACAAATCCTGTTAGCACCCACAGAAAGATTCTATGGGGACATTAAGAAAGTGCAGGTGTTCCTTACTCAAGTTCTCCTTCACTTTAATTGTAAACCAAAAATGTTTAATACCAATCAAGCGAGAGTGGCATTTTTAATCTCGTACCTGGGCGGAGAGGCCGTGCAATGGGCAGTCCCTTTAGTGCGAAGAGACGACCCGAAGCTCTATGATTGGGACGAGTTCCGTACCAGTTTCGAAAAGACATTCGATCGAAGAGCCGACACATTCTCAGCAGATAGGGATCTGCTGGATCTTCGCCAAGGATCATCCGATTTAGTTAGCTATTTGAATAGCTTCCGGAGATTAGTCGCCGAAACCGATTGGCCTGAATCTAATCAATCGGCAGTATTCTATCGAGGGCTCTCAGAAGAACTAAAGGACGTATTAGCACAAATCGATCCTCAGCCCCGTACATGCACCGCCCTTATTGACCTCGCAGTCCGGCTGGATCATCGACTAAGAGAGCGTCGGGGAGAAAACAAAAAGAAGAAGAAAGGCATCACACAGGGCAATCGAGCCTCCTTTTCAGACAACATAACGGCTCAACCCGAACCGATGGAAATAGGAGCGGTAGGAGCTTCGTTAACACTAAGCGAAAGAGATCATCGCCGTAAACAAGGGTTGTGTCTCTATTGTGGGAAAAAAGGGCATTTCCTTCGGGAATGTCCTGTGAAACCCAAGTTTGGTAGGGGAAGGGTCGGACAAACCGCTGCCCTCACCACCGAAAAGGAGGAGGGAAACTGCAGGGCTTGAGGGAGAAAGAAGGGAAATCCTCAAGCGAATGTGCCATCCCTTCCGTGGATGCTTATGGGTTCGCAAAGAAGAACCATTTCTTTATCGATCTGATACTAAAGATACAAGTTGAAAACCAACACATACAGGCAATGGTAGATTCAGGAGCCACCGGATGCTTCATGGACAAAGAAAAGGCACAACAACTGGGCGTAAAACTTATACCCAGATCTACTCCAGAGAAAGTGTATGCAGTAGACGTTCAGGAGTTGGAAACTGGGCCCATCACACACCACACCCAGGAATATGAACTGTGGTACGAGGAAAATCATCGTGAGGAACAATCGTTCTGCATCATACACGCGCCTCAGTACGGAGTTATTCTAGGCTTGCCATGGCTCCAGAAGCATGACCCAACGGTTAGGTGGTCTCACAATACGTTGAGCTTTGATTCTGAATATTGTAGAAACCACTGTACCTCTACGCTGTCAAGACCTTCGAGAATCCTAGCCACCATTCACCACATAGCCACGGCAGTTGAGAGAGACGTGGAGCTGCCTCTGTGCTACAGATCATACGCCGATGTGTTTTGCGATACAACAGCAGAACAATTGCCGCCCCACAGAGAATACGACTGTCGCTTAGACCTGGTCCCGGGATCGGTAGTGCCTTGTGGGAGGATATACGCTCTTACGGTCCCTGAAACAACCTACCTGCGAGAGTATTTGGAGAAATACCTAGAGCTGGGGTTTATACGCCCCTCTCGATCGCCAGCAGCCTCCCCTCTTTTTTTTATACCAAAAGCCAATGCGGATTTGAGGTGTTGCATCGACTACAGGGCGTTGAACGCGATTACGATCAAAAATCGCTATCCGCTTCCCCTGATTCCCGTACTTTTTGAGCAAGTACGTGCCGCAGGCATCTAAACTAAACTGGACTTGAGGGGTGCCTACCACTTGGTCCGAATAAAAGAAGGGGACGAATGGAAGACAGCATTCAAAACAAGGTACGGGCTCTATGAATACCTAGTAATGCCCTTTGGGCTGTGTAACGCCCCAGCGGCGTTTCAGTTTTTTCTCAATGAGGTCCTGAGACAATACCTGGACCTCTTCGTAGTAGTCTATATAGACGACATTTTGATATTCTCAGCCAATGAAGAAGAACATGTGGAACACGTACGCCTGGTTTTACAAGCCTTAAGGAAACATCGGTTAATCTGCAAAATAATGGAATTCCTTGCGGTTATGCTTACCCCTTCTGGCCAAGTCATGGCGGAAAGGAAGGTAAAGGCCATCCTCGAATGGCCTTGTCCTCACAACGTCAAGGAAATCCAGAGCCTTCTGGGTTTCGCGAATTTTTATCGCCGGTTCATCCGGCAATTCTCTGAGATAGTTGTTCCTTTGACTAAATTAACGAGGAAACAGATTCCGTTCTTATGGACCGAAGATGCCCAGAAGGCCTTCGACCGGCTAAAAAACGCTTTTGTAACAGCCCCTGTTCTAACCCACGCCAATCCAGCACTACCGTTCATAGTGGAAGCAGATGCCTCCGAAGTGGCGATAGGAGCAGTGCTCTCGCAACGACAGGAAACCTCGGGTTATTTACATCCTATCGCCTTTATGTCTCGGAAACTAAATACAGCGGAAAGAAACTACACTATAGCAGAGAAGGAGCTGTTAGCTATAAGAGACGCCTTTCTGGAATGGAGACACTGGCTAATGGGAGCGGTCCATCAGGTCACTGTGTACTCCGACCATCGGAATCTTCAGTTCATGAAGGCTGCGCGTCATCTCACTCCGCGGCAGCTTCGGTGGATGCTCTTCTTCGCCGAACACCATTTCGTAGTTACCTACCGGCCAGGAAGCCAGAACAGAAAGGCAAACGCCTTGACAAGACTCTTACACTCGCCTACCCGAGATACACACAAGACTTCAGCAGATGCGCAAAACGCTTCTAACACTACATGACAATCTGACGAAAGCCAAAGAGAGATACAAGATACAGGCCGATAAACGGCGTAGACCTGGTCCTACGTATGTGAAAGGAGATAGGGTCTGGTTGTCCACAAAACACATTAGATTTAAGAAACACAGCGTGTTTAGCCCAAGATATATAGGCCCCTATCAGGTGGTGAAACACATCAATCCTGTGGCAGTTAAGCTGAAGTTCCCTTCCCATATGCGCATACACCCAGTGTTTCATGTATCCCTTCTAAATCCAGCTCAGGGTAAGGCATAGAAACGTCCAGCTCCCGTGTTAGTACAGGGGGATCTCGAATATGTGGTGCAGAACATCTTAGATGGCAAGAGAGTAAGGGGGAAGCTATGGTATTTAGTGGCTTGGAAAGGGTATGGCCCAGAAGAAAACTCTTGGGAACCGAAGGAGGCGGTGCATGCGCCCAAGTTGGTATCCCGGTTTCATCGCCTGCATCCTGAGAAACCTGATAGCAGCGTGCGCTCCCGTTGAAGGGGATGTACTGTCACGATCTGGGTCCCGGCAATTGCGCTCGCTGCTGAGGCAAAACATGCGAGGCGCGAGACACCAGAAACTACAGCCCCCATCATGCCCTGCGCGCTACGCAGTGCGTAAGGAAAGGCGGTTCCGGAAGCAGGAAATAAAGATCCTGCGCTCCGGACCGCGTTGCCGATTATTCAAGCTCAGCCACAGAACAAGCAGGAAGCTTTGTTTTCTCCGCTCCCAGTGCGGTAAGGGTGTCGGAAGACACAACGTACAATTCCGGTCTATAGTTGACTCCCCTGTTGGAGGTAACCGCACCAGGTGAGTTACATTGCAGGGGAGCAAAGGCGCACTTAGTGGCGCTTGGGCTGCTCGTTACTCCGTTGGAGAAACCTAACAAGGTTTCATGCGGGGTGAAAACAGCGCCCGCGAATTTTCACAGAGAAAGCGCACACAGAGGCGCTTGGGCTGCTCTTGGCTCCTTTTGGAGAAACCTGACACGGTTTCAAGGAGGGGAGAACAAAAGCCCTTAAGATTTTCCTTTAAAAACAACAATAGTGTGTATGCGCGAGTGAGATTGAACTCAGCAACAGGAGACTGTATTAGAAGCGTTGTGTGTGTTACACGGAGGCCTAATTACCAAGACCACATTAGGGGCAACACATGGTATGGGTGTTCATTACGTGTAGCATTTTGACTATAGCTGAGTGTCTGGATGGAAGCGAACAACGTGACATAGTAGGAATTGAGGTGTGCTTATCAGAGGGATCACCATATCGCACGAAGCCCTTCTCAGCAGCCATAATCCTACAGGGAGCCATTATCTGTTCTTGTGTCTGTCTACCCAGTCTGCTTTGCCTTCTTTAGTTGTTGGTGTTGTGGTGTTTCTTTCTTGGTATTCATACAGGAGGAAAGGAGAACAAGCCTCACAAGACAAATCAAGGGCTATTCAACGGAGCCCAGCTCTGGTAGCAGTTTACCTCTCCGCTCCTCAGAAGTGTGAAGAAATCACGTTCTTTTTTCTTTACAGGTAGGAAAGGGAGGTGGAGGGGGCAAAGAGAATAGAGGAAAGGAAGATAAGGTTCTAGTTTAATTCTCAAGGTGTTTCTTCTTTTTCCAAACAGGTCTCCCTCCCCGCAGTCCCCACCCTTTCCTTCCCCCGATCAATTGCCCAAAATGTCTGCGTATGTTTACATAATCCAGACTTGGGTCGATTCAGAGGTGGGCCCCCATTGAGCATCAACACAGCCCCGGGGATACGGAACCAGCGAGCACAACAGTCTGCTAAATGGATTGCTCCTGTGTGAGGAGATTGTAGTTGAACTATGCACCACAAAGGCGCATAATCCACGCATCCACCTACAGTACCGAATTTTAAACAGCACCCAATAGCTGGATAGTGCCTTCGACCCTTCAGTCCCTGCCTACTCCTATCATCCGGAGACAAAGCTAACAGGGATGACCTGTACACTGTAGTTTTCATGAAAACACCAAAGTCATGTTTTCATGATCACTGTTCAGTTAAACAATTATGAGTAATGGCAAGGAGAAGTAGGTGGTGCTTCACTGAAGGCAGGGCTGTGCCCTGAAGCTCCTGAATGCCTCTATAAGTGTTAGCAAGAGGTAATTGCTTGGGGCTGCATTCTAGTCCATTTGTTTGCCCATTATACTGCATAGTAGGGCCTGGTTTTATCCATGAGAGTTTATTGGCCAGTTTATTGGCCATTAAAATTAAAGATGGATCACACAACAGAATAGTGATTGTGAGCACCATTGTTTGCCTTCAAGAGAAATAAGAACATTAAGGTCTTTGTAGTTAGAGCTCACAAAGAAACAAAAACTAAGAGTGACACTAGAACAGTATGGGGTCTAATATGTATACAGGGTCATTTAAAATGTTGAGAGTGCATTGCTTGCAAATTCACCATGGACACCAAGACATTGGTCATTGCTTGCAACTAGAACATTTACACTGAGGTAATTCTCTAATTGTAAGACTCATAATGCTGTGTACGTCATTAAATGTCCCTGATTGTATATGGGCCAGACTTCGCAGATGGAGAAACAACAGATTGGACAGCACCGAAACCTGATGAAATGTAAGGCTGAAGGCGCGCATTGGTCTCACACTTTGTGCGAAAAAGACACACCCTGAAATTGACATTTGCTGGCACGTCGTGGAGGTAGTGACATCTCCACCTTGCTAGAAATCAGAGAATATCAATGAATGGGCTCTCTTGATAGCACAATGAAAGGATTGAATGATCTCTATGAGCTATGACAGCTTTTCATTGTGAAGCTTTAGACACTCAGACTATGCCCATTGAAACATTTGTGGTATTTCCACATGAATATGTATTACTGAGACGTAAATTGAGTACATCCTGGTGACTGTGAATTAGAATGTACCCACAGAATGAGGAAAAGGAGGAAGAAAGAGGTGGCAAAAATACCACCTTCTTCTTGGAAAACTTGGGGTTTCTTAAAAGATTGCCCTCACCCACTAGATAGTGGCATGCTTCATCATACGGCTACTACAACATTCCTGCACAGACCAACTCCTGGGATGGAGCAAAGGAAGGGGAGGACATAACAAACATAAATGTGTTATGATCCACGCAGTAAACAAAAAGACAGTGATTGTGTGAATGTAAAACTAACTCAGAGATAACCTTTCAAATTTTTATTCCTGGGTTCCATGGATAGGATTAAAAATCGGAGATGGTCTAGGGGAGGTTAGGGCCCCCTTCCTCTCCTATACTGCTTCTATATCGTAATGTTTCGGCCTTTACTACTGCCCATAAAGAGAAGTTTCGGCCCTCCTAAGGACTAGCAATCCCGATTGGTACAAATCCCTTTCATGGTAAATATCCAACTCTTCAAAGAAATATGTGTCTTTTGACAAGATAAGTGTTACTATATACAATGACCTGTCTTGTCACTTTCTGTGTAGACACTCTCATGTGTTACAAGTTTCATCGATACAGTTGCTCAAACTGGGGTGCAAGAGGGGGCATCCACATGTAGTCACACTTTTCTCAAGGGATTGTGAATTTGAGACAGGCCACTGAAGGGGCAGTGATGTAAAAACTCAATAGCTTGCTGACATGACATTTTTCTTGCTTAGGAAATGTTTTAGTGTGGAGCTATTTCCAGACAGACTTTCGATCACTGTGTAGTGTGGTCTGCCTTAAGTGAATGTTGTCCCATACTGGAGTGACAGTTAGTGAGGTCTGCAAGGTTAGAAAGAGTCATGCATTGTTTGTGAATGCTATATGACTTATAATGCAACACCTAGGCCTCACTAACCAGTGGAGACACCTTGAATATAGCAATGCTGGACAGCTGTTTGAAGCTGTTCCAAAGTGGTAGAGAACTTAGTTATTTGGAGCCCACCCTCTACACGGTTGTGGCCTTGAGGAGGCTTTGAAATGTTTTCTCCTTATTTGAGCTACTCTGGTTAGCATGGGCAATTTGATACCTTTGGCCATACTTCCAAGATAGTGCCATTGTTCTGAGATCTAGTTGTCCTTGAAACTCATGGTGGTAGTCACAGGAACATCTGCTTTGTGTATTCCTTTCATGCAGTGATGGCAGCAGTACAGACAGGATACACACTTGAATTTTCAACTAATTGGTGAGTGTGTGAGTCCCCACACTATGGATCAGGAATTGGATTTCTTATTATTTATGGCAACCAAGACTGGGTGTGCTAGTTCTTATAACATGGGGGATGATTTAGGATTTCATGCAATTCTTGATGCCGGGATTAAAAGTATGGTCTTGTTTATTGTTTCATCATATCTATTATGCAGATTGATTCAGGCAAGTTACTGGGACTTGTGGATGTATGGTGGCGGGCTGCATGGGGTATGGAAAAACCCATCCTTGATGTAAATTCTGATGACACTTTGAGGTGACTAGGCATAATACTCATGAGCATGCGAGTGTTAGGCACATACTGGTGTTAACTTGTGCTGCAATAGTGATGGGTTAGAACTCTAAAATACATGGGCAACTAAGAGGCACCGATTGATTTACCTTGGCATTGATATAAGCAGATGCATACTAACTCAATGATTCCACTATACACAATGTGGCACCATTAAACAACTAGTGCTTGCAGAAGGTAGTCTGCACCAACCTAGCCGGGAATAGGTCGGATGACTTGATTAGGATACATACATTCATGACGCACACATAATTTGCATGTGCTATTTATGGTGTGCACATTTAGGCAGTATGGGCTGTGCATACGAAGGTTCTCAGAAAATTTGGGACCTGTACATTTTGCCTTTATTGCAGAGTTTTGATGATTCAGGGGGTGACTACTGTGAGTGCCCATATGTTCACTCAGAGTGTGGTGAGTACGTACATTTGTTAGTCAGTTTGCATTGTATGGTGGAAAAGGGAGTTACATGGACTGAGTCTTTTTTCTCATTCACCATAGGTGCATTAGTCATGTGACAGTGGTCTTGATGAAACCTGACAAGTCAACATGGGTCGAAACGTCACCTTGCCACCTCCCCAATGGTTGTTTAGCATTAGATTTTGGTAGGGGATATTGTATACAGACAGGAACAGATTTCTCCTAACTAGATTTAGACTTGAAATTATAAGGTGGCATTTCAGTGTTCCTTTGGGCCAGTTTGACCCCAATAAGGTGTAATCTGTCCTTGTGATGTCCTCGCCCCAGAGTTTGCTTTATTTGACCTTTTTTTGTAAATTCTAACTGGTACTTTCCAAGAGGTTTTTAATACCTCTAATTCAAGCTCATGGTTTTAGAAGATGTGCTGAGGCTCTGCTCTATTTGCAAGGGTTAAATTCTGCCACACTTTGTGCCTCTATTTGTTCCTTCTTAAAGGGTGCCGTTGCCAGGAGAAAACAGATGTTGTTTTAATAGTTTGATCCTGACAGCTTGATCTGTTTATTCAATGACTATGGGTCACGTTGCTCCATGGCAGGCTTTTTTCTTAACCTGTTGGAGGAGGGCTTTGACTCTTGAGAAGTGTGGCTCAATGATTAGAGCCGCAGACCCTGATGCAGAGGTCTAGCCCAGGACCAGGGTTCAATTCCCCGCCTCGGCGGGTCTTGGGATAAAAAAAATTCCACGGACCTGATAATTCTCGCCTTGGTGCCATTCCAGTCATGGAGTCCCACTCTGCAACTCTGGGCAATAGCTTGCTTAATCTCCACAACGGCCCCCACAACGCTAAGGATGCCTGGTCTCCACCTTGGGGTTGCCCAGGAGTGGACCCCTCACAGGGAAAGCCAGGATGGGTTCCACAGCGGTATTCGTACAAGCGCCTTGAGACCCTTGCGGATGAGTAGTGCACTATACAAGTATCAATTTACATTTACTGTGTTTTTATTGATTATATTTATTCTATTTGTTACTATTAGATTTGTCTTATTAAGGTAATCATGAGATGTGTTTTATCCTTGTAACATGCTTTTATGGCTGTGTTTCACAGCCGAAATGAAGTTTATCTAAGTCCAAATATACAGACAGATACTATCTCTGACCATAATTGTTTCAAACCATCTTACAACCCTAAGCTTTGCACAGTGCCCTTTTTGCATGTTTGATCACTGCAGTATCTGCACTGTTATTACACTGTATATATTGCACTGTGTTTTAACAAAGCTAATTAATGTATTTGTGGGAACAAAGAGAAACGTTTCCTGTAGTTATTTCTAGTATTATTTGATAAGAGATGAATGATTCAATACTTTGTGTACCTGGGATGCATACGAGAGGTATTTTGATCAGTGAGTCCCACGGGACAGTTGTTGCATTTCACTATACCGCTCTAGACAGGGACTAGCCTTATGCAAATCATACTTGGTTCTACTTCAATAGAACTGCCCAGCCATGAACTACCAGGCGAGGTTCCCTTCTGGTGCAATCACCCTCAGACCAGTTTTAGACTTTTCATTCCTCATCAACGAGGTACTGAATCAGAGCGAGCACTGATCCAAGCTGGTAGTGCTTAAAGGGTCTTACTTCAGAGCACTAGAAAAGGTAGACTATAGATGTAAAAGACTTTGAGCAAAATTGCCCACGTTATTTTTAATTAAAAAACACAAGCACAACAAAATCCCTGCAGTCAGTTTCCCTGTAGGTACAAAGGCTGTCCTTAGGACTGGTTTCAGTGGCTGATTTGAAAAATCATAATTCTTAAAAACACCTTGATATTTCCCTTTTCATTTACCAGTTACATTCTGTGAGTCTTCGAGTTGTCTTGGAAGAACGTGCCATGGTTACCAAGAATCCTGCATGTGTGATTTTTTTCTCTTTCTGCCCATTACACTTCTATAACGCAGGCAGTCCATCTGCAGCCTGTGCATAAGGGTATACATTGGATGTAAAAGCATCTCAGCTAATGTTCCCATTACTGTAAATTCAGGTTGAAGAGCCAAACCCAGTGCTGTAAAAATCCTTTCAAATCGGAAAGATAAGTACCGTTTTCTATTAAGATCAAATAATATTAATTAAACTAGTAATATTCTACGCATACAGTTCTTTCATTCGAGTTAAATCAGACCTATCTTAAATTACTCATCACAAATAGGAGCTACAGAGGGTAAGTGCCAAGCCGCCCTCCACTCAAAGTCAATATATCAAGCAAGGCTAGGCACCAAAGAGGGGTATAAACTTTTAGCGTAGGACCAAAAAACTGTTTAGAGAGAAAACAATTTTTCTTCTACTACTGGTATTCTTATCCAGAAATTATTTAGGTCCAGCCGCCCTCAATTTATCAAACTTCAAACAACAAACAAACAGCCCTTCACTACCCATCACCTTCACAAAGACAAATCAAAAGTATTTGAGCAAAAAAGAAGGTGAAGCATGAGTGGACCCCTCACGTACGCACCACCAGGGAGGCTGCCAGCCGGTTCTCGCTAGTATGCCCACGTTTTCTCATCATCGGGTGCCCACTCATGGGAGAAAGAGATTAGAGTCCAGTGAAGAGAAAAGAGGGAACAGGCCGCAAGAGAAAGCTGTGTTCCTGTTCCCAGCAGAAAGAGAAAAGACAAAACCCGTGAATTGCAAGGAACGACTGTTCAAAGCAATCTTTAAAATTGAGTTGTAGACTCACGTCACAGTCACCCTCTTTATTCAAGACAGTGAGCCCACTCAAAAGTAAAAACACATAATGTTGTTACCCGTTTCAAAGAAGGCCAACATGTTTCATTGCCACTTAACTTTGTTCTGGCAAATTCATCAGGGCAAGGGTTTCAAAGGTTTCAATCACCTCACTGGAATTGTAATTTTGGGATTGCAGAAGGGCTGTTTAGAGAATAAAAACAGAACCAAAACAGAAATAGAGGTTCCTGTTTGATCATCATATGGCACACACCAACCTATCGTGGTTCTAATCAAAGATTTCTGCACTTAGGGTAGTAGGTTATATTTACCATGTAGAGGCGGAGGGCATTCGTACCTGCCTCCACTATGCCACACGGGGTTATAATGAATACTGTCCCCCGAGTAAATGGCAACACTATTATTTGCTCATACACCGCCTGTGGAAAAAAGAGAAAGATACAGCAGTCATGCTGTACTTAGCACACTCTTGCGTTATATATCTCCACCCAAGTTTGTCATACTGCAATTATACCTGAGTAATTGCTTCTTTCAACCAAATCATTAAAAAATGCGTTTTAACCACTGGGTACTACTTTAAAGATGGTATATTATGAGCACCACCCATAGATACAAGACCACGTACTCCCAGGCTATGTCTGCTAGTACCACGGTCAACACAACGCCCTTTCCGGCATTCTTTAAAATCAGAAGACACTTAGCCTGAGCCCAGGCTTACAAACACTCTCGTCCCGGCAATCATTGGCTACCACTGCTCGCTTTCTCGAGCACAGCATTCAAGACTTCGTTAAGGCAAGTACCACTGGACTATAGTTAACCGCTGTGTGCAACCCCCTCAATAGAAAGCGCCCTGTATCATCCTATCTCGGGTCGCTATGTCTGCCACTTAACGTAACGTAAAATGTCCCTTCTCAGAGTCAATAATCTGCGTTATTTCCTAGATTAGTAATGGACAGAAACTGCCTGGCGTTTTCTGACAATCAGATTGCCGCAATCCTCTCAGGCCCTTCATTGTTCCCTTATTCCTCTTTTTCAAACATAAGCTCTGCAAGGGAAGAGTGGGAGAAACTAAGTAACCTTAAGAAACACCAGGTGAGGGTTGCTCTTCATGGAGCTCTGATGACAGAGTATCTCCGTGCTGGAGCAGCCCCTGCAAGTCTACTAGTTAGAATCGAACCCCGCATTTTTCTAGAGGACAAAAAATTCAGACTCGATTGGAGTTACATTGCCAACAAATGCACTAGGGATTGGTTAATATTAATTATTAACACCGCAAAAAGATTGAGTGACGAATTATTAGCAGAGATCCTAGAACTGGAGGATAACATTAAAAAAGATACTACAATTGTAGACGCTAAAGAACAACTAGCACGCATACAGGAAGATCTGGCAGAGTATAAACACTACATGGTTAATCAGAAAATTAAGGGTTTGAAGAGGAACCTTGAGAGATATACTCACGAGTGGGCTTTTCCCTATGTAGAGGACAAACACTACCAACAGGGAAGTGAGACAGCACCACAGGCTAGCTATCGTGGGAGAGGGGGTAGACAATATCAGAAAAGGACCCCCCAGAACTGGACTTTTGAGAATACCTCCAGTGAAGAGGAAGAGGGCGCACCATCATCTAATCAAGGGAGAGTGAGCTTTGATCCCCAAATTAAAACCAACGAAGATCTGGGAGCTCTGGTACGTTCTTTTTTATGACAGACCAACAGAGGCAACAGAGGGGGAGGTCAGAGAGGCAGAGGGCGAGCACGGCAGGGTTACAATCAAGGACAACAATGGCCGATGTTCTCCCCACGGATAACCCGCAGCCGAGGCAGGAATCCGTTGTAAACAACATAGTGATGAACCTATCGAGTTGTACATTATCACCTAATGAACTGGGTGTTCTTAACAAAGGACTTGGATATGTTCCAACTCCACGCCATGACGCCTTCAAATGCAGAACTGAGTTCCATGAAACCATGAGAAAAATCAAACTCAAAAAGTTTTTTGCCAATAGAGAATCCGAACCAGAATCGCTGTTCTCTACCAACTTACGACGCCCCTCTCATTTTTGCCCCCTGAGCTCGATGGTTGGCCCCGAGGTCATAGTTTTTGAACAAAAGGTTCTAGAGGAAATCTCTACCCTGGAACAACTTGATCAACAGCGGCGGGCCTTTAGCAATATGAGCAAGGATGACTGGGTGGCCCTTAAATCACTTCAAAATAACACCTTGATCACCATAAAAAGTGCCGATAAAGGTGGGGCTGTTGTGGTGATGAACACTTCAGATTATGATCTTGAAGTACGCAGACTCCTGGGCGAACGGAAGAATTACCATCCCCTCGCCAGAGATCCCACGCCCGAGCTTCTGAACATAATTACAACCATGGTAGCGGAGGCTCGGAGCAAGAACTGGATCACGAGTAAGGAGGCTGATTTTCTTGTAAACACCAAACCTAGAACACCGGCGTTTTATGTACTCCCCAAAGTACATAAAGCCCAACGGCCCCCCCCGGCCGTCCAATAGTTTCGGGCATTTCCTCCATTCTTGAGCCCCTTTCCCAATTCGCAGACTTCTTCTTGAGAGAATCTGTCCTCAAACAACAATCCTATGTACAGGATACTACAGATGTATTGAACATCTTGAGTACTTTGGAGTTTGATGCCACACAGCAATTTCTTCTGACCATCGACATAGAATCCTTATATACCAACATCCCCCAGGAAGCCACGCTGGTGGCAGCAGCGAGGGCCCTGGGGGAGCAGGATTGGTTTTATGACACGCCCCAAACATTCGTGCTACAATGCATCGAACTCGCCCTGACTCGCAATTATTTTTGCTACAAAGACGAGTTATTCCTGCAGGTGTCTGGTACATCTATGGGCGCTACCTTTGCGCCGAGCCTGGCCTGCATTTATGTAGGCCAGTTTGAGGAGCTTTTTTTGTACCAGTCATCTAATCCTTTCCAGAGACATATTTGTCTCTGGAAAAGATATATTGATGATGTCCTGTGCATTTGGGAGGGCACTGAGACGGTCCTCCTACAATTTCTTGAGTGGCTTAACAATCTTGACCCCTGTCTTAGATTCACCTGGACAGTTAGTAATGACCATGCAGTGTACTTAGACCTTGATATTAAAGTACAGGGTAATCAACTGGTCACCACGGTTCACCAAAAAGGGTCTGACAGGAATTCTTTACTCCACTATCAATCATATCATCCAAGAGCTTTGCGGGATAACTTACCGGTTGGTCAGTTTTTTAGGTATCGCCGCAATTGCTCCACTGCAGAGAGTTTCTCTCACCAAGCAGATGAACTCACGGGGAGGTAAATTCAAAGATCATACCCTAAGAAGATCGTTAGCAGGGCACGTAAGAGGGCCCTAAATACACCACGTGAGGCTCTCCTAGAGAGGAGCCAAAAAAAGTCAGATGAATGTCTAACAGTAGTGATGACGTACGATCCCCTGGCAACTAAAATACGACAGCTCATCAGGAGGCACTGGCCATTGTTGTCTACCGCTGATTTTAAGATGCCCCAACCCAGATTTGCATTCAAACGGGCCACCAACTTGAAAGATAAGTTGGTTCACTCGCGTCTACAAGTGACACAAGGGCCTTCTTCGATCCCGGTAGGACACCATCCATGTGGCAGTTGTTCGGTCTGTCATTTGACTGACAAAACTAAATCCGTAACATTGAATAGCGGTAGAATTTGGTATTTGAACAAATTCTCGAATTGTAACACCACAAATGTTATCTATAGACTCACGTGTCTATGTGGACTTCAGTACGTCGGTCTCACGACAAGGAAAATAAAAATCCGGGTCCAGGAACACCTAAGTACGATTAAAGCTGGTAAATTGTCCACACGCCTGGTGCAACACTTCTGTGAAACTGGACATGACTTAAAATCCTTGAAATGGGTGGTCCTAGAGAAGGTGGTGGCTAGTAGTGATTGTATTGATCGAGTTTTAGCCACTAAGGAGGCACGCTGGATTTTTTCAGAAAAAGTGGACCAGAAGGGGTTAAATGAGCGTATTGAGTGGAATAAAATCAGGCATTAAAACAGTATCCCTTGATAGGTCTGTCAACAAAGCACGTTGAAGTACAGGAAAGTCGGGGCGTCTTACTCCCTTGTTGTTGAACTTGCATGGCAGGTATATACACTGTGAGATAGCCATGTGAATGGTTCATCCCATTTCTTTATCAGGGTCTACTATACCTGTGTGGAAACACATACTGGCATTATTTTGACAGGTCCCGGTAGAATAGGCGTTATCCACGAGCACACGCACAATACAGGCATTCAAAAAGGTGTTAGTCTGTACTGTCATTTTGTCTTTCCCCCCCCCCCCTTTTTATTTCATTGAAATTTAGACATATAACTAAAGAGATCTGTGGGTGATAGTGTGCAGCTCTTAATGTAGCTGGTGGTTAGATACACACAATAACATGAAATCACACACTATAAGATGGCCGCCGTGGTTCCAATATACCTCGTTGTGAGCCGTGTGACTTCATTCAATTGAAAAAAAGAAAAAAAGAGGGGCGTGTCAGCGGCTCGGCTCAATATGAGCTCCCGTTCCACACGCGGATAATGAAGCAGGGACGAGACACAGCTCTGTCAGCCTACGGTTGCGGTGAGAGGGGCGGATTAGGGCAGACGACTGGGATCTTGGTGGGGGCACTGATATTGACTCTGAGAAGGGACATTTTACGTTACGTTAAGTGGCAGACATAGCGACCCGAGATAGGATGATACAGGGCGCTTTCTATTGAGGGGGTTGCACACAGCGGTTAACTATAGTCCAGTGGTACTTGCCTTAACGAAGTCTTGAATGCTGTGCTCGAGAAAGCGAGCAGTGGTAGCCAATGATTGCCGGGACGAGAGTGTTTGTAAACCTGGGCTCAGGCTAAGTGTCTTCTGATTTTAAAGAATGCCGGAAAGGGCGTTGTGTTGACCGTGGTACTAGCAGACATAGCCTGGGAGTACGTGGTCTTGTATCTATGGGTGGTGCTCATAATATACCATCTTTAAAGTAGTACCCAGTGGTTAAAACGCATTTTTTAACGATTTGGTTGAAAGAAGCAATTACTCAGGTATAATTGCAGTATGACAAACTTGGGTGGAGATATATAACGCAAGAGTGTGCTAAGTACAGCATGACTGCTGTATCTTTCTCTTTTTTCCACAGGCGGTGTATGAGCAAATAATAGTGTTGCCATTTACTCGGGGGACAGTATTCATTATAACCCCGTGTGGCATAGTGGAGGCAGGTACGAATGCCCTCCGCCTCTACATGGTAAATATAACCTACTACCCTAAGTGCAGAAATCTTTGATTAGAACCACGATAGGTTGGTGTGTGCCATATGATGATCAAACAGGAACCTCTATTTCTGTTTTGGTTCTGTTTTTATTCTCTAAACAGCCCTTCTGCAATCCCAAAATTACAATTCCAGTGAGGTGATTGAAACCTTTGAAACCCTTGCCCTGATGAATTTGCCAGAACAAAGTTAAGTGGCAATGAAACATGTTGGCCTTCTTTGAAACGGGTAACAACATTATGTGTTTTTACTTTTGAGTGGGCTCACTGTCTTGAATAAAGAGGGTGACTGTGACGTGAGTCTACAACTCAATTTTAAAGATTGCTTTGAACAGTCGTTCCTTGCAATTCACGGGTTTTGTCTTTTCTCTTTCTGCTGGGAACAGGAACACAGCTTTCTCTTGCGGCCTGTTCCCTCTTTTCTCTTCATTGGACTCTAATCTCTTTCTCCCATGAGTGGGCACCCGATGATGAGAAAACGTGGGCATACTAGCGAGAACCGGCTGGCAGCCTCCCTGGTGGTGCGTACGTGAGGGGCCCACTCATGCTTCACCTTCTTTTTTGCTCAAATACTTTTGATTTGTCTTTGTGAAGGTGATGGGTAGTGAAGGGCTGTTTGTTTGTTGTTTGAAGTTTGATAAATTGAGGGCGGCTGGACCTAAATAATTTCTGGATAAGAATACCAGTAGTAGAAGAAAAATTGTTTTCTCTCTAAACAGTTTTTTGGTCCTACGCTAAAAGTTTATACCCCTCTTTGGTGCCTAGCCTTGCTTGATATACTATCTTAAATTACGCCAGAAACCATTGTCATTCATGTCACACCCTGTTTCTAGCTCCTGTTTCTAGCAGATGGCAAGGCACACGTCAGAAAATATCGTATGATAAATGAGCTATTTAAGGTAGTGCTGATTACAAGCCCACGCACCAACAGGAAGACCAAAGTGTATATTTCCTTCAGAAGCTTGGGGCCATATTCATGAAAAAGTGGTGCAGCCCAGCGCAGCGAGTCACCTTGCTGCTCTGTGTTACAAGGAAAGAGCACAAATGGCCCGTATTTAAGGCAGTGCTGCGCATTCCTATCCTTTCCCCTGCGCTGGCGCACAATGGGCTGCCTAGCACCAAGCAGGCACCCTTGCACTTTGCATGCAAGAAGCGGCACCTTCCTGCACAAAAACAATCCTAAGAGGCTTTTTCCTCTATGTATGTGTGCCGCAGAAGCAGTGCGTATAGAAAGAGGAAATAAAATGAGGAGAAATACACATATTTCTCCTCGTTATGCCTCTCATGGGGAGGCGTGTCCTTTTGGCACATTCCCAGGTTTAAAAGTTCTTGTAAATCTGGGAATGCATCTAAATCAATTGATGTTGGGTGGGAACACCCACGCAAAACCAATGGAAATGCCTCCCTTGCGCAGAGTATTGCAAAGCAGCGATTTGCGATGTGTAACATTAATAGAGATTGATGAAGCTATGCAGGGCCACGCAAGGTGGCCTTACGTGGCTTCATAAATTTCATTTTTCATTTGTGTCGCTCTTGCCCCATGTTGCATGGTGCAAGAGTGTCGCAAAGTGGC
Organism: Triturus cristatus; assembly: GCF_964204655.1. NCBI lineage: Eukaryota > Metazoa > Chordata > Amphibia > Caudata > Salamandridae > Triturus > Triturus cristatus. The sequence goes on from NC_140593.1 coordinate 501,938,560, forward strand.
TCATGAATATGCCCCTTGGCTTCTCCACCAAAGACGGCATAAACAGGTTTGTAGAATCAGGTGCCCCCATTATTTTGCTTTACACAGTGGACAAAATATAAAGTATTGACATACAAAGGCTTAGGCACCATCTATATTTTAAATGCATTTAATTTCAGTTCTGTTTTGTTTTTATCAGATCTGTGACCTTTTTCATAACGGTCCAAAAGAGAGAAAGGAAGATAGTGCCAAGATGATGCTGAAATTTCCATCATGCATGTTGGTACCCGATGGTAAAAGAAAGACATAATCCTCAGCACCTCAATCTTTCTAAAAAGCACCACTGCAATTCATAACCCTTGCTCAAGAAAAAGCTCCAGAAATTAAAAACACACATACTCCATAAACAAGACCACAGATTTCAAGCTAGGATCAGGAAAATATTTTATAGGCCCACTCAAATCAAAAATGGCTGCCACTAAACTCGTCTTTTTCTGTGCATGCGGATCTAGGGCTCGATTATGTCTCTGACCTGATCTCCTTAAGCTCGCTCCTATGTTGGATTAAAATCTGGAGCAGGGTGGAGCTGAAGCTAAACTGGTTGATCCTCAAGGACTGTTTGTTTCTGGACTGGGCAACTAGTATACATTGGCTTGCTTATGTTAAGACATCCTTTTGTTCTCTAGGCAGGCCTGACATCTTTATGACTCTGATATCTCTCTCTGCTCACCAGTTAGGGAGTGCTAAAAGATTATTCCTGGAATCATCCCAATCGAAGAGTGAAGGTTTAAAATTTCAGAAGTAAAATTGGTTAGGGGCCACATGCTTTTAAAAACTGTACAAGGGATGGAGCCATATTTGGGCTTTGAGGTTTAGGTTTATTCAACTGCACCATTTTCTGGCTTCCCTGTGTATGTGGGTACGGCCGGGGTAAGGGCTCCCTGTGACTGCGACAATTTGTCTCCGCAGGACCTTTACATTTTATATGGTTGCGCTCCTACTTCAGCTGGCCGAGGAAGCATTTTTTAATCCCTTTGCTGAAATCACTGTAGTTTAAACAAGTGAGGCCTGCCTTGTTGTACCTTCAGATGCTCCCTGCAGAGGATGTGATCACTTTACTGCTTTGTCTTTTTTACAAGCTGTCTACGCGCCCAGGAATATGAGACCGGGCTAACTGTTTTATATGTCCCATGTTCTTATGAGCAATCTTATTTTCTGTTTTTTATTACCTAAGCATTAGATTTGATCATCTATGATCTGTATTCTTTTATGGTGATTTTATTTACCGAATAAAGATTTATATTGACTGCATGTGACGATGAGACAAGTTAGTAGTAGTTGATGAGATGGAGTGGTTGTAGAAGAGGATTTGTGTGACCATGTTTGGGAGTTAGAATAGTAGATTACTGTGAGAAAATGCCCTCTTTCAGCATGGTTGCCCCCACTTTTTGCTGAATTGCTGATGTGCTTTGACTGAGTGTGCCCTGGGGTCCTGCTAATCAGGTACCCAGGGCCTATGTTCTTTCGCTAAAACTGCATTGAAACCTAAACCCAATTGGCACCTCTGGTCACAGGTCAGCCCCTGCTGAATGGTACCACAGGTACCCAGGGAACTGTGACCAGAGAAGGCCTCTAAGGGCTGCAGCACTTATTGTGCCACCCTTAGAGGTCCTGTGCCCTTACACTCACACACTTCCTTTGGAAGCTGCATGTTTTGGTGCAGAACAAAGTGAAGAGTTGACATGGCATACATCTCTGTGAGCCATGCCTACAACCCACTGCCCTGGCATAGATCCGTCACCTCTCTAGCTGGGTGCACTATACCAGTGTTGAGGGTACAGGTGCTTGAGCTCTGTATCCCTACAGTGTCTAAGGCCATTCTTAGATATTGTAAGTGCAGTGCTACCATAAAGAGTATATGGTGCTGGGAGTTTGTCATTACGAACTCCACAGCACCATAATGGCTACACTGAAAACTGAGAAGTTTGGTATCAAACTTCTCAGCACATTAAACCCACACTGAGGCCAGTGTGGGATTTAATGAAAAATGCACACAGAGGACATCTTAGAGATGCCCCCTGAAAACTAACCTTCCACTAGTGTCCAGGCTGAGTGGCTGCTTTCAGCTGCCACCACCAGACATGTTTCAGGACACCTGGGTCGAGAGCCTAGCGCTCATGTGTTCCTGAAACAAAGCACATCCTGGTATGAGGTGCCAAGCCTCCTCCCCCAGGATGAGCAGGGTTCACAAAGGGGAAGTTTCAAAGGCTTGCCGCCTTTGTGAGCCTCCCCAGGCCACTTGCTGCTTTCAGCAACTGGTCCCCACTGGTTCTGAACCCCACTTTGGGCAGGAGAACCGGCGGAAAAACAAGTGAGGAAGAGAGGTGTGCCCACCTCTGCCAACTCCACCCCTCAGGTGTGGGAGGCGAGATGAAGCACAACTCTCAGTCCCCGCCATCTTGCTGATGGGGGAACTCAGCCAACCAGGGACCGGCTCATGCCCCCCTCCCACTGGAGGATGGCATAATAGGGGATGTACCCACCCAGAGTAGGGACCCATTGGTCCCTACCTTTTACCTACCTGTAACACCCCTAAATCTAGTATTTAGGGGCACCCCTGAACCTTGCTTCCTCAGACGAGAACCTGCAATAAGAAAAGAAGAAGAAGAACCGAACAGCTGCACCGAAGCTAACAAGAGGAAGACGCCTACTGACTTGGCGCCAGCCCTACTGGCCTGCCTCCACTTCGAACCTGCTCCTGCGAAATCCCGGTGTGTCCTGCAGCCAGCAACTTCGAAAACCCCAGAGGACCTGCCTGCCTTCAACCACAAAGACTTTGTCTTCCGTGAACACCGGATTTGTTCATCTGCAACCTCAGGCTCTGGCCGGACACCGCAAATCCGCCCCACTCTGCACCTGCCGTCCACGGCCCGAGCTTGAGTGGGCAAACACCACAAGGAGGTCCCCATTGTGTTCCTGACCCGAGATCCGGTGACCCCTGACCTGCCTCAAGCCGACGCCTGCAGCCTAAATCTGGAAGGTCTCCCCAACCGCGACCAGGAGCTGGTAAGAAGATCTGACCCCAAAAGGCACCCCTGCACCCAACGCCCCACGGCCTTGGTTGGCCAAACCGATGGTGCCTAACCAACCCCTAACTTTCCACCTTACCTCTCGAAGTGGTGGTCGCACCCAGAAGACCTTTGTCCCCAAGCCTGCAGTGCCTTTGCAGTGCCTTTGCAACCCGGAGGTTCCCCATTGCAAACAACAGGGCACCTCATGTCAAAACAGCACCCTGCATCTGGCCGCTCCCTAGTGCCCCTTTTTTCCCCATTTGCCCTGAGCTAAAGTCCAGGAGGTTTGCTCCCAGAACCAAGTGGTCTGGCCATGAATCGGAGGCCCCCTCTCCCACATTGGATAACTTTGGGCCTCAGCACTCTGCTCCTGGCCGCCCTAGGGCAACTGAGGGTGTAACTAGAGTGCATCCTTGACCCCTGAGTCTCCCCCAGAACCTCAACTCCCACTACCAAATACTTACCTCAAAACTGATAACACTGTTTTCCTCCATAGGATAACATTGAATGTTTTTCTTGGTAAAGTTTCTAAGTGTGGAGTTTGAAAATCTAAAGAAATTCTTTAAAATTGTACTATTTAACCAAAACGGTTTTACTTACCTGTTTACAGGAAATGTCCCAGAGTAGTATCCAAGTATACTACTCTGAGTAAGAAAAGTAATCTAAAAAGCAATTTACCTGGTATTTTACTGAAAAGCCCATTCAAGTCCATATACTGTATTTACAATGTATTGCATTTCTCTGCAACCATACTGTAAGTCAAAACAAAGTGCATATTCCATTACAATTCAAACTGTTTACAAACTGCATTACAACTGTAAAGTATTTATTGCTTACCTGTGTCATGCTTGCTTGCTTCTAGAAAATAAAATAACTAAAAGAATATTTTCATACAAAAACAATTGGTCTGAAGTTCAGTCTTTGAGTGTGTGAATTCATTTGCTGACTGAGTGTGTACAACAAATGCTTAACACTGTTCTCTGATACTGCCTTACTGCTTGACCACACTACCACAAATAGAGAGTTAGGTGCTATCTAACTTTACTTCTGTCTACCTTTGGGGTTCCACTGGACACTGTGCACACTATACCTCACTTTGGTATAGTATATGCAGAGCCAGATTCCTACAATTACACAATTGCACAGTCTAACAAATGGTATACACCTGGGGTGCTTCTCCCTCTCCAGCAGAGTGTAATGCTCTGCTGGGGAGTCACATTCATAGAATTTTGGAGCACAATTCATGGTTTGGCTGAGCAGAAAATTTACCAGGTTCCCACAGAAATTATGATTTGAGGAGCATGGCAGCACTGGAGTACCGTTCCAACCTCATATCCTGCAGTAGATACCCAATTACGTTTTGTGTACATACTGACCCAAATTTGGTCTTTAGCAAAATGCCAAGTTTGACTTCACTCAAAAATACTCCTTATCAGCACAGACACAGTACATTTTTTTATGTACCAGAACCAAAAACTCTTTTACTGAAACTATCTTTCACAGAGAGTTTTATTTTCCTTCTGCAAATTCTTCTAAAGTCAGGCATCTGATGACTCTCTTGTAGACATTAACTCTGTTGTGGGTAGCTGAGTTTATGTGGCAGAGAGAGAGATGGAACACAAAAACATTTAACGTTTTTCAGAGAGAGTGAAGCTGTTTCCCAGCTTTCTGATTTTTATGGGTTTTAACTTTACTTTTGCACAGAAGTCAGCCCTTTGATGACTTTATCAATTAGCAACTTTGGTTCAGCCTTGAAATATGTGCAGGCTCCACATTGGATTCAGAGACAAATATAAAAACAATTATTAATCCCTGTCACAACCGCACCTCTAACACTCCCTTTCCGCAAAATGAAGAATGTCTTTCTCAAAGGGACTTTTACTGAAGGCTGGCCTCCTTTGCTCGCTCACCTTGATGGGTGATTTAACATTTTTGTAGGACTTCTAAACTTTAGAAAACTTTAAAGTATTTATTTTTTATTTAATTTCATTTTCAGGCTTAACGGTCTACTTTTTTCACTCCTAATACACTCAGGTTGACAGAAATTAACTTCTCAAAATCTAAATATACGGGAGTCTTACATTTGTAACAGGAGTTGGCACAAAAAACCCCCACAGATATGGAGTTCAAATAAGAATATTTGATAGTTTTGAGGGATACGTTATAATTTGTATTATTTTTAAGTGGTTTGAATTTGATCTTTCACCTCTTAGAATACATTATTCTGGTTGTGTCTTGTAATTATGGATTAGTTCACCTGTGTCCTTCAGCACAGTTAGATCAATTTAATAGATAATAGCTCCTTTGACCGTGCCTCCATTCAAATATAATCCAAAAGGCATGCAAGGTGGAACACTATAATGTAGGATCTAGTAGATGAAATGTCCTATGCACTTGTTTTGAGATCTATTACGTTTGCCTTATTTGACTATGCGATTTATAAGATTTAAATTATGTAGATCAATCTTGTGCTTCACCAAGGACCTCCAGGAAAAATACCAGTTGCACTATATAGAATAGACCTGTTCTTTCAGTTTAGGCACAAGGTATTTTCCCATATAAAACCTGACCATGGCAGGGCATTCAGTGGGCCTACGTGCTACAGGAACATGGGAAGAGTGTATGAGGGTTTTGATAAAGAAACGCCTTTATAACATTTTTCTCAACCTCACCAACTTCACTCACTACCTACCTATATGTTATGTCGAATTTTATAGTATTTAAACTGGAGTTTCCTTGTAGCCTGGTCACCTGCATTAACTGCACCAGCCATGCAAAACCGTGTGAAGGGTTTTCCTAGAAAATGCATCAACATTCCAGCATACCAGTCCTGAGTTATCCTCTAAGTTAATATCTGGAATTTGCAAGGAAATGCTCCACGGATAGACCATCCGCCATTGTAGCGGTTTGTGGTCATTTAGACCACAAAAGTAGTTCCAAATTGGGATGAACATCTTCAGTGCCAAAGCAATTAGGTGAGCAGCTTCTTCAATCTTTTCCCAGTTGTGTTCTCTGTGCATTAGAAAAGTGGTTCTTTCCCTTTTGACTTCTGTGGACACCCACTTAATCAATATTGCAGCCTGAGGACCTCCTTTGAGCCATTACCGGAAATCAGGGACCCCCCATTGAGTTATTACCGGAAGCCGGGAATCTTTGATGATTTGAATTACAAGAAAATACAGAAACAATCATTCATCAAACAAATGCACAAAGATGAAATGTTTTATTTATTTCATAAACATATAGAAAAAAATCATTGTTTTGTTTTAATGGAAAAATACACTTTATGAGTCTGTTAATATTATTTAATTTTCAAAGCTGTTGAGAACCCCCTGAGTAGGCTTTTTCAGACCCCACGGATCCCCGGATGACCAGTTAAGAACCACTGGATTAGAAAATGACTGATAAAAGCTATCAAATGCAGTTTTCTCATCCTGTTGAATTGTGACTCAATGCCACCATTCACACAAAAGAGAGGTAGGAAAGGAGAACATGGTTATGTGATGCTAGTGGAAAGTGATCAGTGTGAAAAAACTGCCCTCACTCACAAATTGTGACATGCTTCATCATTGGGATTGCTTACTAATCCCCTGTGCAGACCAACGCCTGGGGTGGAGCAAAAGGGAGATGGAGACCATACAAACCCATATAAATAATAGTGGGATCAACAAAGAAAAATGTGCAGTTTAGGTGATGTTAAAACTAGCTCGGATATATCCTTGGTTACCCTTTATTCCTGGATTACCCGGCCAGGATTAAAAGAGAAAAGGATGGAGGCCATTCACCCCTCCTAACTGCATGCGTTTCGACATGTTTCAGCCGAATTACAAAGCCCTCAGTTTGAAGGTCTGGACGGCTTTCTTCAGGACCGCTTCATCCCCTATATTTAGAAAAACCTTCTGTCCTACCTCAATCCAGTAGGTACATTTGGGGGTATTTCCCGTTTTTCTTGTAGGGGGATATGTAAGTCACACTTCGGTGATATCGAGTTTCAATGATGGTAACGCTCGAAATGGCATGAGAGTCGGAGCGCCTCCCTGTATCACATATTCTTCAAAGTGAGACCGCTGCTTCGGCAAAGCTCCAATCACGCCGTATACCCACCAATCACCATGTCAGAGACACCTGTCTGCACTATCAAATTTCTGCTGTAGTCTATTATAATTGATCTTTGCTCAGAACATTCTGGAGCAGGCCAAATGATCCATGATACTCAGCAGTTTAAATGGCTACTGCCAAACCTATAATCCGAGATGACTAGATCAAGTTACTGGTTTGCCGGTAGAAAATTGTTACATTTTAAAGTCAACTGGGTAAATTGTACTAAGCTGCATTTCAATCAAGGTGGGACAAATTCTAGCACAAGTGTGCCTAGTGGCAGCTCTCTTTGGAAGATGGATGGAACATCTGTCAGAAAGAATTTGGCCCTATAAGGTTATGATAGACAAATATGTTCCTTTCATGCCTGAATGGTTTCAGATACAACTGCTGTGTCCAGTTGTTTGTGTACTTGTTGCTGCAATACAGAACTGGTGGGACGGGGGTTGATGGAGGAAAAAAAAAAAGAAAAAGTTAAATACCTGCCAGACGTCTCCTCTCCTCTGTCCTCTTCTAACTCCCGGCAGCACACAGGCTCCCAGACACCCATAAGCCAATCACAAAACTGCTGTCATGCGACTAATAACACAAAGCTCAGCTGTCACCTTGACCCAGATGCTTATTTTAGGGATGGGCAGAGGAACTGAATGGTTAAAGTAAGAAAATGTCAACTTTATAAAAGTTGCGTGGTTTTTTTTTTTTTTACAAATGCGGCCACGACACCACAAGGTCCCAACACAATTTAAATTGGATTTGGGCTCCAAAGCTTTGAAGAACTATTTCAAATTTGAAGAAGAATTGTTTATTTCAGACCAAGGGGGACTGGCATGGGTCGTTCTTTTGCACTGGAGATGCAGTACTGTTCATGGCCCTCTCTGAAGACAAATTCATCTATAATAACAATCCGTTTTCAACCACATTAGAAAATGGCTACGGTATATTGATGACATCTGGGGGCAGATTTACAAGCCCCTTGCGCCACTTTTGCGTCACCTTTCCCATGTTAAAATCACACATTCCTTCACTTTTGAACCTGAAGTAGAGGGAAGTGCACCACAATTACCAGCATGCAACAGTGAAGCCCGATTAGTAATCTACTACTTAGGCCTGAATAAGAGTTCGGGAAGCCTTGGCAATCAGTAGCGCAGACAACTGAAGCAAGCAGAAACCGGGGAGACGCTAAACACCGATGCAGTCTTCAAATAAGTAAGTTTGAAAGTGTCCAAACTCACTCAGCTGCTTGGGAACGATAAAGAGATGAGTTACGATATGTATATAAACTCTAGTTAACATGTAAAGTATCTTTGTTTTAAGTTACAAACGTGAGCCAGTCAACAGGCTTGCAGCCTAATTATTTTCATGGGAAACTAAGTTGACACACATAATCTGAAATACAGATCTTTTGAAATGTGAAGCACAGCCCTTACATACATGTTAAACAAACATAAGTGGTTTCTTAACAATTAATTAATTCGTGTAGGACATAGACAAGAAAAATTAGAAATTTAGTTTTTAATGAAAGCCAGAACACCACATTGCACGGAAATGTTTTGTTTGAATACAAAATTGAAGTCAGACCTCGTGCACCTATCGTAGCCACTGTTTTACGATACAATGTGGCAGGCTTGCATCATTGTAGCCCGAGGAGAGTTCCTTTTTAGTATGAATTGTAATGGAATTGCAGATTCGTGCTAATCAACAAGGAACAGCTGTCTGGCTCATACATGACAGCTGGCAACAAGATATTTTGTACTTGTAATTTAACAACACTTAAACAGGACAAGTCAAGTCAAATCAACCTCTGATCTTTCAGAGTAAAAAGCTTCTCCTCACCGAAATATACTGGCTGTAAGAGCCTGTAAATATTAATAAGACAGGGTTCTTCAAACTGTGGTGAACTGTGACCCTGGATGCCCTGAGGTGGGTGGGGGGGGATCAGTGAGTGGGGTGGCGGGGGCCAAGGATGTGGTTAAAAAGAGCAATATATTCTGTAACAGGTTTGCTATTTTCCTAACCTTCAGGTATCTGCATACAGAAAAATGTGCACAAGTTAAATGGAAAATAAATGCAAGTTAAACTAATTAATTTTAATACAGAACCTTAGTTGCCTAAAGCAATCAAGACATATGCCTGTTTGTGGCTAGAAAGCAGCACCACTAGAATTATGCAGCAGGAAAAGACCAAAGTTATGCGGCAGGGTTAAATAAATTATGTTGGAAGAAAATGCAAATTGTACGACTTGATGTGGCACATTGTATGATTGTATTTCATTATGTTTCCATTTCGTTTACATGTGACTACACTCTGGGAAAAGAAAATTAATTGGTACCAGATTACCACCGAAATTCACCAACGAGCAACTGAAAGGTGACTAATCACCTTTTGTGAAGGGCTGTCCACTGTGTGGTGACACGCAGATACATTTTTAATACTTCTTAATCCATCTGATCTAGAAACATTTTTTTTTGTTAAAAGTTGCAGATTATGCAGCAGATGACTGATTAAGTGGCAAATGCGTCAACATCCATAATCATGCAGAAAATGCAGCAGAATTGCATAATTTCAGTGGTCCAGAAAAATCACAAAACTGAATCCTAGTTGGCGCAGTAGGGAATAGTGACGTGTATATATAGTGCTGAAAAGTCCAAGCCTGTGATAGAAAACACAGTGAATGTGTAAGTCATAATTTTTATCTATGTATTTAAGTTCTGGAACCCTGAAAGGACTCTAATAGCAGTAGGGTCACTGCATATATAATATTAGCAATTGCAACCTCTTCATTTTGTATATTATCAGACTAGTCATGATAGTAAGTTTTTTAATTTTATGCTATCACGGTATTAGTAATGGTAAAGTCGTGTACAGTGTTTGTATAGTGCAATAATGTTTGTTGATTGAATGTGGTCTAACGGATATATTCAAGTGTTTAGGAAATTGCACAGAAGATCATGAAATAACTGGTAATAAATACACAGGTTAAGACAATTCATTTACTTGACCTTGAATTTAAAGAGGTTTTTAGAACTATTACAGCTAGGGTAATTGGTTTTATATAACTTTCTAAAAGTGTTATTTTCAGAACTACAATTAAATAACCAACTTTAGTAAAAGATATGTTTTTAAATTGTGAGTCCAGAGACGCCAAACTCCAATTTTCCATCTCCTCCCAATTGGAAGTTACACTTGTAAAGTGTTAAAAAGGTAGCTACAAAGCTAATCTATGGGAGAGATACGCTTTGCTGAAGTCAAAAGCTTATTTAGAAGTTTTTCACTACCAGGACATGTAAAACCTAAAAGCACATGTCCTATCTTTTAAATACAGTGCACTCACCCATGGGATTTCCTATGGCCTACCTTAGGATTAGTATAAAGAGAGATTCCCAGGCGTAAAACTTAAAAGGACACCATGCTAATTATGGCACACATAAATTACAGCCCATATGTTAGAACATGTACAAAATCAAATTAAACAGAAAACCATATTAAAATGATTAAAACGTTTTTATTTTTTATAAAAAACACAGTAAAAATACTTTGATTTTTAAGTATACAGAAACACATAAAAACTCACAGTTACAGCCCACAAAATGCAGTCCTATATATTAGGGAAAATGTCATGCCCTACCATACCAATGGGGTATGCAATAATCTCAACAGTAGATAGTTTCATCTAATTCCTATTATAATCCAATACACTAAACAGAGAGACAAAAACAGACAGTTAATTTTGTCATTCTTCTAACACATCCGTTTTAAAGGTTTCAAAATGCTATTCTTCGGAACAATCAGATCATAATGTATCTCAAAGAAAAGCTATTGATACGGATTGTGTCAAGTAATAGCGTCGACGCGTTTCGATGGTTTTAGCTATGGTCCATCTTTATCAAGACAATAATAACGTCCCTCTTATAATAGGCACTGGTTGGTTGCCATTGTTCCCTCCTGTTAACAATAGATCAGGATAAACAAGTCAGTTCACAAGTTATGGCTATATACATCATCTGTTACATGAACTGCTATTCATCGATTACATCTGAATAAACCATTCTTTTTTATTGGGTCTCATACTGACGTATATATAGTTTTTGTTATCCAGCACCCTTTCATCTCCATTTACATTACATAATTTTCCTGTTATATTCTATCAGATGGGCTTTTAAAAAACTTCATAACTTGATAGGCATAAACACAACCCTTTATTTTTAATAGTCCCCAAGACCAAGGGATTACCTTATATCATAACGTCCTGTTTCCAAATATATAGATAGGATCGATAGGTCTTTGCCATTAAAATGGGTGGAATCTGGAAAGATATAATGGTGAAAGAGTGTGTCAAATTGACCCTCCTTCTAGTGTGGTGTTGTGTAGTGATTACCTTAGGATTGCCTTACATGTAATAAAAGGGAAGGTTTGGGACACTGTACTTGGAACTTATTGGTGAATCAAATATGCCAATCATGGAGAAACAAAATGCTATTATATTTTAGACACATATCACATGAGCTTTCGCACTGGTCAGCAGTGATAAAGTGCCCAGAGTCCTAACACCAGCAAAACTGAAGTCAAAACCAGAGGAAGAAGAAGACAAAAAGTTTGGGGATAACCGTGCAAAAAGATTCACTTCCAACTCAACCACCTTCCAGCCTAAAGCCAGGGAAGACTAATCAAAACCTTGATGGGTTTTCCTGCATAGGGCAATAGAACATGGACTACAGCCCACTACTGCAGGTTCTCTGAGCCCAGGGGGCTACCTCTGTCTTTATTGTCACTGAATTAACCCATGGGGAACCCCTTCCCTGCTCTTTGGACCCCCATCTGTGCTGCACCTAGCATTAGTTTGCTCACAGATGCATGCCAGTAGGCAGACAGCACCACCATGGCCAACATAGTGATGTCAGACCCAGGGATGTGGAATGGGCCATGTCTGTCCCCAACCCAGGGAAAACTCTGACCACAAGAACAATAGCCAACAGGGGCCACTGGCAGCTGTCAAGATCCAGACCCCTGGTCATCCAGGGGTCTCTAGCCTCCATGTTTTCTCCAAGTGAGGGGTAGTAGCCCCAGGTGCCTTGAATATTTTTTCTTTTTTACACTTCACCTACTACCAGGACAGGGGTGGTATCCTGAGACTGGTCCCTCAACCTAGGGTCTGTACCCTTAGGCTGAACAGGAGACAGGGGTGGGCTTCCCCTCACCCTGTCCTCTCCTCTGGGGTCCTTTACCTTCTGCTTTGGAGTACCCCTAGAAAAATGAACTGTTGGGGCACTTGTGGTGGCCTCCCCTCCTGGCTCTCCTGACACCAGGGGCAACCCATTCCCCAGAAAGCAGTGTATGGTCATCTGAGTACTAAATATGGCCCTACACTGGGCACCGCCACACCCCACACTAGGGACACAAGGGCCATATACGGAAAATGTCCTGCCTATGGTCTGGAGTTACCCGACACACCTGGCTGGTGTATTGCTCTGGAAAACTAACCTTTCCACAACTAAGGCCCGGCTAGCCCCGGTGTCTTTCGGAGCAGTGACTGGGACCTCCCCCTCACTCACAGGGAACCTAAGCCACCAAACATTGTTGCTCACTGTTGTCTACAGCAACTGCTTGGTGGACCACATTAGGGACTACCTGCTCTGAAGACACTACATGACACCTGGCAGTTGTCATGCTGGCTTCTATGTTTCTCAGATCCTTCACCCTCTTCCCAATGATGGTCACCCACTGCCTGTACTTCCTGGTGTTGTTAGGCATGAGGGTTCTCTGGACCATCCCATTGTCACCAAGGGAAACCAGGATCAAGTCCGCTGGCTCCACACCACTAACTAGGGCCAACTCCTCTCCAAGCACTACACTAGCCATTCCTACTGTCTGCAGAAAGAGTCAACACACTCGACCCATGTTTGAGGACCAGGTTCCTCACTTCCCTAAACGTTTGCCAGTATTTCTCTGGGGTAAGACCACATTTCATAATCAGCGCCTCCTTCCTGGTGGGGTACCTTGGCTTTTCCCCTTCCATTAGGGACAGTAAGGTGTCCCTCCCCTCCACTGAGAAAACACTTCCACAAACCAGCCCCCAATCTCTCTTAGGGATCCTGTGCATTTGCAAAGCTATCTTATAGGCCCGAAACCACCGATCAATGTCATCTCCCACTCCACCTTCAGTCACCAGACTTTTGGGTATGCACACGTTTCCGTCTGAGTGTACTGAAGAAATGCTGCCACCATTTGTGCTGGGCTCAGCCCTCTTGGCTTTCAAATCCAGCTCCTTGAAGCTCAGATCTTGAGCCAAAAGCATTTTCTTTTCCTCCATAGCCAATCCATATTTCTCCATTGCCAATGTGTGCTTCTCTTCATCCACATTTAGTATTGCCAGCTCCAACTGAGATTCCTTTCTTCCTGTCTGTCTTGCAAATCCTCTGCAGGCAGCCTTTTAGAGAAAACACTGCTTCTAGCTCTGGAGGTAACACTTCCACCATTCAGGCTGCCCCCCCCCCTTACAGGCAATGTTAGGTCATCAGGCCATTACAGGTGCAAATTTGGTTCCTCCTCCACAAGAACATTCCCTGGATGCACAGCTGCATTCCTGGCTGCCAACCAGGTGCTCTGTGCCTTTTGCAGCCCCTGCTTTTTAGTGAAGCCTTTAAAAGAACATATGAGCTCCATGCAAAAACCTTTGAGTTGGGACACCATGTAGGTTTCCACGTTTTACTGCTCAAACTCCACTACTGCAGTTACACCTGATGGCTCTCCAGATTGAGACATGGTTGTTGCAAAAACCTAATAGGTTGAAGAAAGAGCAAAAATTAAAAATAGTATGCTGGCATGTAATGGTCTGACATATTGAAGTAGTGTACACCACCACTGAGTGTAATGCACGACTACAAGCCCAACCCACCGCTGCCACCAATGTTAGAAATGGCGTCTTTAGTTGGCAGAGGTATGCACCCTGTCCAAGTAGGGATCCACACTCTAGTCAAGGTAAGTGTAGTACACACTAAACGTTTACCTGTGCTCACCCTCTGGTAGCTTGGCACAGAGTAGTCAGGCTAAACCAAAGAGGCAACATGCAAAGAATTTGTGCACACACACAGACACACACTGTAACTCAGTGAAAACACCACAAACGTACTCCACACCAGTTGAGAAAAATAGCCAATATTTATTGGAGTAAAACGAGCCCAAAACGACAAACAAACACCATACACAAGTCCAGATATGAATGTTTAAAGATTAAATCAAAATGCAGTGCATAGAAGTCTATAGCTCCCACTAAGGCCATCTGATCGTGCTTGACCGAGACAAATCCAAATGTTTAGTCCGACCGCAATCGGATACAGAAGTCCCGCACACCCCCTTACAGTACCTTGATTGCATCAGAAATCAAAGACGATGCGTGCCGCAGAGGAAGCGAGGCGTCCCGGATGCATGTGATGCATTGCTTATTTAAAGCGGCGGAAGGTCATTGAAGCTTTGCCGCTCAGGCATGATGTGCTGCACAGAGGAGGTGATAAGTCGGTTGTGGGTGCTAGGCCTCGGTTTCTAAAGACGACGCTGTGTTGATATCGAGGGCGCAGTGCATCAATTCTTCATCATCGAAGTTGAAGCGCTAGGCTGAAGATGATCCATCGGTCGAAAGCCACGCAGGACCGGGATTATGCCAGAGTCAGGACAGTGTTCCACGGACATCGATGGTGCAGTATCCAAGACTCACACAGCGGCTGTTCTTCGGAGGCATTGCGGCAAGGTCAGTGCTGTGTTGAAAGTCAAGGTCATTTTGTTGCACACTCGGTAAGCGATGGCCAAGGCTTTGGTGCAGGCAGAGGCAATGCGTTAGTTCACAGGGACGCGCCAGTTCCAAACTGATGCTTTGGAGTTGTCAGTTGCTTGATTACAGCTCTAGAATTACCCCGAAGGGCCCAGGACTCGATTTGGCACCACTTGGCAGGTGAGGACTTACAGCAGAGTAGCCCAGGTGCTGGTAACAAGATGCAGGTGAAGTCTTTGATGTCCCTGAGACTTCCGCAACAGGAGGCAAGCCCAGTCAAGCCCTTGGAGAACCTTAGAAAACAGAATGCAGAGAGTATGGTCCAGTCCTCCGGTTAGAAATGGGAGTCTTTAGTTGGCAGAGGTAGGTACCTTTGTCTAAATGGGGACCCTTGCTTTTAGTCAGGGGGGATACACACTTTGGATAACCCCTGCTCACCCCATTGGTAGCTTGGCACGAGCAGACAGGCTTATCCCAAAGGCAATGTGTAAAGTATTTGTACCAACATTCACAGTAACACAGTGAAAACACCACAAATGGACACCATACCAGTTTAGAAAAATAAAATATCTTTATCTAAACTCAACAAGAGCAAAACGACAAAAATCCAACATACACAGTTTAAAAATATGACTTTCAAAAGGTTTTAAGAACTTGATCCATAAAAAACCATGGATGCGTGTCTTTTACACAAAGTACCTGAGGTTGCTTCAAAATTCAAAAGGCTAAACAGCCGCAGAGTCAGAAACCAAGAGATGCGTCAACTCCTGAGACCTTGGGGAGGCGATGCGAAAGTCCTGCTGCACGCAGATGAAGAGCTGCGTTGAATCCAGTCTGTATGGGGAGTGATACATTGATTCTTCATGACGGTTTTGGTCCGCCGGCAATGCGTTGGGAAAACTGGCCGCACAGGTGTGATGCGTGGAAATCTGGGATGCGTCGATGCTCAATGCAGTGACCTCGAGTGGTGATGCACCAGTCCTCTAAAGCTGAGATCCCTCAATGCGTTGATTCTTGCAGCGGAGACTGACGCTGCATCGGTTTTCGCAGCGGCACAGGGATGCGTGGAAATTCTTCTCGCTCCGTGGAGATGCGTCGGAAAAATCAACCTCAAGAAGAGTGATTTGTTGTGTTATTTTGTGTTTTATTTTGTTTTGTTCTTCAAGTTTCTTTTTTCTTCCAGCTATCAAACAAAAACAACAACCTCCAGAGGCCCAAACTGGAACAGAAACCTTCTGAAAGGTCCGAACTCACAGCAGCAGAGTTCTGGGGGAGTTGGGGGGAAGTCTTTGTGTCTCTGGGACTTCAGAATAGGAGGCCAGCACACACAGGCCGTTTGAGATCTCCTTCAAGCAGGGGACACAGCACACATCAAAGTTCTCCTTTCCTTGGCAGAAACGGCAACTGCAGGCCAAACCCACACAGCACACTGTAAAGGGGCAGTACTCCTCCTCAGTCTCTCCATCTCTTCTCCTTGGCAAAGGGGCCTCTTGAAATCTAGGGATGATATAAAGTTGTAGGGTATGGGCCCCAATATTTATACAGCAAATTCCTTTGTTCTCTGGTGGCAGAGAAGCCCTGTGCCCCATCAAAAACAGTTCTGTCCTCTCTGGTGCAGCTTCCTGGCAGGAAGTGGAGACAGCATTATTGAAAGCAGACAAGGCCCATTCAGGTGAAAGGAAATATCCTCCCCCTACTCTAAATGCAGCCCAGGTCTATTCAACCAGCCCTGACTCAACCAGACTCTCTGGAGCCATTGCACATCCTCAGCCCCTGTCACTCCAAAGCCAGACAGTTATTACGCATCTTAGGAAAGGCACACTGGATGACTAAGCAAGAAAATACCTACTTTTCTAAAGTGGTATTTTCAAACACAGAATGTAAAAATCAACCTTACTAAAAGATGCATTTTAACGTTCTGAGTTCAAGCATACTGAAATTTATTTTCCTACCTTGTTCCCTGGGGTAGTTATGTTTATAAGATGTTATAAGCAAACTCCCCATTCATCCTATGGGAATAGGTAGCCTTGCAATAGTGAAAAATCTATTAGGACATGCCACGCACACCAGGGCATGTCCTATCTTTCACAACACCGCACCCTGCCCACAAGGGTACCCTGGGCCTACCTTAGGGGTGACTAACATGTAAGAAAATGGAAGGTTAGGGCCTGGCAAGTGGGTGCACTTGCCAGGTCGACATAGCAGTTTAAAACTGCATGCAGATACTGCAGTGGCAAGCCTGAGATACTTTTTCAGGGCTACTCATGTGGGTGGCACAATTGCTGTTGCAGACCCACTAGTAGCATTTGACTTACAGCCCCTGGCACACATAGTGCTCATTACTAGAGTCTTACCAGTAAATCAAATATGCCAATCAGGGACACACCCATCCATAAACACAATTTATACAGAGAGCATAATGCCCAGAGTTCTAAAGCCAACAACAGCAGGTCAGGAAAAAATAGGAGGAAGAAGGAAAACGTTTGGGGATAACCCTGCAAAAAGGGCCATTTCCACCCCCTCCCACTCCCAGGTAAGACGAAGCAGGCCAACACAGCAAAGCAAAAAGCAAAGTGGAAGTCCCTCCTGGCAGCACAACAGCTCTTCTTCCTGGCAGAATGCCCTCAGTCCAGAATTGTTCTGAGTATATGGTGTCAAAGAATCAGTACATATACCCATGTAGTACATATACCCATGTTAGCCTTTGAAGTGGGGAGACTTTATAGTCACAAGACACACTACAAGGGGTATGCAGCTCTTTGTTTGGGGACAGAAAGCAAAAAACACACAATTGATGGACGGAATGCAGAACAAATCAAAACATTCACCCCCAGTCAAGAGAGCTGGGTTAAATCCCTCATTCTTTTGCTCACCATGCCACCCCAGTTTAGACCTGGCCATTGGCAAATCAGTCTTTACCCTGTGCCTCATGGGAACAGTCCAGCCCGAACTGCCAAGCCAGGTCCTTCCTGGACTGGAAACAAGCATCCTAAGACCGGTTTCGGGGTTTCACCCCTCTTCAGCCAGGATAGCTTGATTCCAGTGGCACAGTGAGCCCAGGACCCACGTCTGGGCATACCTGGCGCACTTAGGGCGAGAAAGCAAAAGAGACACAATTGATGGATGGAATGCAGAAATAATCAAAATATTCACCCCCAGTCAGATTTGGGTTAAATCCATCATTCACTCCTCTTCAGCCAGGATAGCTTGATTCCAG
The DNA here is from genome assembly GCF_964204655.1 of Triturus cristatus. Classification (NCBI taxonomy): domain Eukaryota; kingdom Metazoa; phylum Chordata; class Amphibia; order Caudata; family Salamandridae; genus Triturus; species Triturus cristatus. The sequence continues at coordinate 501,956,687 of NC_140593.1, forward strand.
TGGCACAGTGAGCCCAGGACCCACTTACTGGGGTGAATGTATGACATTGTTCTGCATTCTGTCCATCAATAGTTCTTTTTGCTTTTGTCACCCGAGTGGGACGGGTATGCTCAGACTCTACTCCCATTAGTAGTAGTCAAAAAATATGCATTCACCGAATGTCAAACATTTTGAGCGCATACATGGTTGCATACAATATTTGATTCACCAAAAGACCCGTTTAGCTACTGGTAGTAGTTGGGATAAATATCAATAGAGTAAAATAAAATTGTACAGAAATTCACCATGTTTAGGATAGATATATATTTAGCATACTGGATCCAGGCACCCTATCTACAGGCATTACACAGACCTTAAAATAAGGTCTGTAGTAGATACTTGCTTGTCATTCTGTGGAACAGAGGGCAAGACTTTCTAATCTCACCCCAGTCCAACAAGGCTCAGTCTGTACGAAGGGAAGCGCCAAATCGGCTCACAGCCTGCATGTTCCGGACTTTCAAAATCCTTCTTCCCAAATCTCCCATGCTCTCAGAACTGCATTTGACATTTTCCTGGGAGTAAAATTTAGAAGCTCAAATTAAATCAAACTGTTTATTTTACTGATAATTAACATCTCTACAATTTAAGACCATATATCACAAAAGAAACAGAACACTGTCGTCCATCAGACAAAAGCTAAAATGTAAGCTAGTCATGAGGTCATGTGCATAATATCTCACTGCATAGAATAACTCCAACTACACAACATATATTTAGTAAATTATGCCATTAAACCTCGTTGCTGCATCAAAATGTAAGTCCCATAGAATAATTTCATGTTTCGTAGTGACGCTCAATATTATATACCGACCCCATAGCTCGTGCTTACTTTAATGGGTGGGCAAAGACTTGGATGTTCGCTTGATGGTTAAATCCATACATTTTACTTAAACTCTGTATAAGCTGTATGTTGCACCAACTGAGGCGCCAGGGGACTGATCTACAAAGTTGTCATGCAACGCAGAACAGTAACCAAAGTTGAGGTGCTACATTGCCTGAGAGGGAGAGAGCCAGTGGTGGCTCCTCTGCTAAGGCGGAGGAGCGTTGCCCCACTCCTTTTTAGCAGTGAAATAAAAGGAAAATAAAATGATAACTCATGTTATTATTACTTTATTTTAACCTACTTTTGCTGTTTTGTTTGAGGGGGCAGAGGAGGAGTGGTAACACCCTTCTAAGTGTGCAATGACTGCTTGTCCGGCCCTCTCGGGCCGGCCAAACAGTCTTGCACACTTTGTATATTCTCCATGCAGGCTGCATTACAGCCTGCGTAGTGAACATGTCCAGGCTCCCAGTCAGCCTCTAAGTGCCAAAACACGGAGCTCAGACCAATCACAATGCTGCTAGGCAGCGTTGTGATTGGTTAACTGGGAGCCTGGGCATGCTTCCTGTAGAGGCCAGTGAGGGAGGACTACGGAGGAGAGAAGCGCCGAGAAGGGAAGTGTTTTTTATTTTATTTATTAATACCCGCTTCCCCCGTGTCCTCCCCCTCCCCCCCCCTGCCCCTGACCTAGCCTCCGTACCTTCGATCCGTGATGGCTGCCACTGGAAAGAGCAGGACAGAGTCATATTCACTAAAATATTGTGCACAATCAGGTTGCCTGTACATTTTACTAAAACCCCTCTCAGCTGTATGTTGCACCAAGTGAGGCTCGAAGGAACTGATTTGCAAAGTTGTTGGGCAATGCAGAGAAGCAACCAAAGTTGATGCTCTACATTGGTTGAGAGTGAGAGAGCAGGACAGCACCATATTTACTAGGATATGGTGCACAATGAGTATGCATAGTGCCAAGCATACACCTTTGCACCATTGTACAAAGGTATCTATGTGATGTAAAGCATTAGACAAACTTGAAAATGTTTCTAACTTTGGATGTGTGCTGTACAGTGCAGCATGCATTGAGAGTTAGAAATGTTTTGAGAAATAAAAACCTTTCTCCTTTTTAACACATGCCTCAAAGAGGCGTTATTTGTATGTGCGCAAAACCCTGTGTACCTTTGTTAGTAGATAGGAATTTGTATCAAAAACCATGGGTGGCTGCATAGTAATGCCCCCTTGAAGCAAAGTAATGGAAAGAGACACTTTGTTTTAATTTCAGGTCACTTTCCAGTGCAAATAGGTTTTGAGCTGGAAAGTAAATTCCAAGTAAACATTTTCTGACACAAATCCAGGGCAAAATGTTAGCAAATCTGCTCCTCAGAACCATTTGAAATTTGACAATACAGGTGAATAGTTTTTACGTCTTGCCAAGTGGAAAGAAAATGGTTCCTGTCATTATGCTTGGGCATGCATGCTTGATTTTGCATGCCCATGGATACGTCGTCATTCATGCGCTCACACATGCACAAGCATACATAATCACATATGATCATGCACACATCATCATACATGCATGCTTCAATTGAATGATACAACCACCACCAGCCAGTGGTGGCTCATCCGCAATGGTGGAGTAGCGTCGGCCCACTACCTGGCTCAGAGCCAGCAAATGTAAAATCAAATAATGTTCTTGCATCATTTTAATTCCCACCTGCCGGCTCTTAGCCAGCGGTGTTGGGCGGTGCGGGCCGAGGCATGGGAGGGGGAAGGAGGAGTGCTAGTGCACTCCCTAGGCGCTTATGTGTGTTTGGCCGGCTGTCTCAGGCTGACCAAAACACACATGGGCACTTATTCTCGGGCCCAACTGCATTGAGCAGCCAGGCTGGAGAAAACCCACAGACTCCAGGGTCTGAGCAGGGCGTCTTTCCTGCCTGCTGAGACCAATCCCAGTGCTGCTCTGAGGCACAGGGATTGGAGAGGGAGTCTATCCCAGGGAATGCTGGGACAAGCAGGCAGGAAGAGGAGAGGCGGCATGACGAGAAGCGACGGTGGAGGCAGCCGGCGCCAAAAGGTACTTTTTTAAAAATATTGTATTTTTAACCCCCCAGCAGCTGAGTCTTCATGCTTTTTGCTGCAAAAATCATTGGCTAAGTCAATAGGGAAAAAAGTAAATACCTATTGACTTTGCCAATGCTTCGTATTGGATGCAGTGACGTGAAAAGTTTTTAAAGTGATGGCTCACAGAATTTTGTCTGCCAAAGCATGGGGGTTTTGATCGGTACTGCAGACATGGTGCACATGCATCAACATCCCAAAAAGCGAATCCTAAATAGCGAGAAATAAAGAATAGGTAATTAGGAATCGCATTTCGGAATGCATGAACAGATTCAGTAAATCTCAGCGATTCCTTAAAAATCGCTAATATTTACCGAATACTCAATAGCGATTTCTGAAAATACCGATTAGCAAATACAGATTTCGGTATTGGCGAGTTCGGTATTAGCGAATTCGCTAAAAACGGGTCGCTCCAGAAGCGGGCTGATGACATCACAACCAGGAAGTCAACCAGCCCCACCCTCATTCACTGCCCTGAGAAGCTCACAGGAGGTGGCAGAGCACACAGGCTGAGGCAAGAGAATTCACCCACTGAAACCATCCACCCTACCTTCATCCAGGATGGACAAGGATGCACCAGCCACTGCAGACATGCCCAGGAAGAGGAAGAGAAAGTTCTCTGACAGGGAACTTGAGCACTTGATCGAGGGGGTGAGCAGCAAGCTTGACAAGCTGTTTGACAAGCTGTCACTCAAGGTGCCCGAAGCTGAGAAGAGGAAAATTTGGCTTCGCATCAGGGAGAGGGTGAATGCTGTGAGAGTGACGCACCGCAGCATCGACGACCTAAAGAAGAGGTGGTATGACCTCAGGAAGAGGGCAAAGGAAAGAATTGCTGAAAGGGTCAAGGAGGCAGCTGGCACTGGAGGGAGGCCATCCGCAGTACCTGCAAACACTGCCCTGGAGGAGCTAGTCGAGGGGACCATTGAGCCAGAGGCGGTCGTCGGAGTAACGCAGATGGACACCTCCGGCGCAGCCACCACAGAACTAGGTAAGATGCATGCCTGCGCCCATACGCTGCGTATCGTATACCCATCCCCATCCCCCCAGGTCAATCACAGTGTGCAGGCAGAAGTGCATAACACATATGCCCTCACATCAGTATTGCATCATGGGAGTCGTAGTCATGTCAGCAAAGTGTGCATGTATAGTCACAAATGCTAAATAAATGAGATTAGCAGTACAGGGCCAACAGAGAGTCAAATCATGTAATGCATTGTAGGACATAAATGCAGAATGACAAACGGATGTAGTCACAAAATAAACTAACAATGCACTGTTTCATACACAGATGCATCTCCTGGGGATTCAGATGATAGTGGGCGCCTCATCATCTCCGAAACACCGGCAGATTCTGATGGCGACACTCCGCGGGAAGGTCAATCCCCACCACCACCAGCAACAATACCACCACCACCACCAGCGACAATACCACCACCACCAACACCAGCGACAAAACCACCAAGACGCAGGGCACATGTCCCCTCCCTGCAGGTGATGGATGCATGCCCGAGTCCTGCACCCACAAGTGGGCAAAGTCATACAGGTGTCACACCGCTAGCACCACCACCAGCACGTGGCAGAGTCACGCAGCGGCGCAGGTCCATGCGCAGTACTGCCGAGGGAGCCGACCAGGCAAGGAACATTTATGGTGGAGTTGAGGCCCAGATGGTGCGTGTTCAGCGCCTGCAGGTGAGACACATGGGGACAATGAACCTCAATATTTCACGACTTGCCAAACATATATGCACTCTAACTGACGTTGTGCAGCACATGACCACAGTTGTGGCAGAGGGCAATAGGGACATAAGTCAGAAACTCAGGAGCTCACCCGTGCCATCTGAACAGGACAACACAGCGAGTGCCGGAGGCATAGGCAGAACTTGCTCCGTTCCACAGCATCGACCAGGGCCATCACGAAGCTCTGCAACAGCACTGCTGTGTTGTCCCGCCACTCCGTGTTACTGCAGGTGGACCTCGGACATTACTGTGGTGACGTGGCGAAGGCCTTAGGCCTTAGGCCAGGTGACCACAGCAGTGGAACACTTGCAGTCAGGGACATTCAGTGGCAGCAACTTGGGAGGGGAGGATGGCAGTGAGGCTGCATCCAGTGTGAGCAGCGTGTCGGTGCTGGAGACCTGCACCAGGAGGCGCAGTTTGCGCTGCTCCACAGCCTCAGAGACACAGCGTGGTGAGGTGCAGGAGACACGCGATAGGAGGCTGGATGTTCGTGGGAAGCGCCACTAGACATTCAGTCCTGCATCCCTGACGATGGTAGGGTAACCATGGCCCACTTTAATTTTGCATTTGCACTCCCGTAAAGCCAACGGTCATGTTTTTGCCCACAGTGTGTGGGGGAACTCTAATTTGCATGTCAGTGTAACATTACCTACATAAGTGCTCATGTGAAGTAAACAATAGCACTCCTAATGATATTGTCATGGCACATTCTTACCTGGCTCTGAAATGATGTTGTGTGATGTATGTCCGCCTCCTTTGAGCTTCAGCTGTGTTTGGAACGTGTGACTGTCTGTGTTGTGCGGGTGGTTGATCATCCCGGTAGTTGTCATTCCTGTCCACCTCTATGGGTATCCACCCTTCTGGTTGCAATGTTGTGCAGCATGGCACATACTGCTACAATCCTGCAGCGGGTGTCTGGTTTAAATTGCAAAGCACCACCAGTCTTATGTAAGATCCGGAAGCGACTCTTCAGGATCCCGAATGTCCTCTCAATCACATTTCTGGTGCTTATGTGGGCCGCGTTGTAGCGTTGCTCCTGTGGTGTTGCTGGGTTGATGTAGGGGGTGAGGATATATTCCCGCAGGGTGTATGCACTGTCACCTACAGGATGGAAGCAAAGGCTTAGCGTCAGTCATGATGATACATGTGTGATACAGATGTTATGAATAGGTATGTTTACGTACCAAGCAGGAGTCCCTCTCCAAATTCTCCATTGAGCAGATGCCTGTGGATGCCACTGTGTCTGAATATATAGGAGTTGTGTGTGCTCCCTGGAAATTGTGCCACTATGTCCGTGATGATGTGCTTGGCATCGCACACGACCTGCACGTTGATGGAGTGATAGGACTTCCTGTTACGGAAGATGTACTCTTTGGCTGAGGGTGGAAAGATGGGGACATGCGTGCAGTCAATGCATCCTATGAAATGGGGGAATTGGGCCACCTGGTAGAATTCCTGTTTGGTGTGGTCCATCTGCTGTGGGGTTGTGGGGAAGCTGATGTGGGTATGTATCATTGTCAGCATGGCATCAATGAATTTACTGAAGAAGCGTCATACGCCTCCCGCTACCGCTATGACCCCCTGGAAACTTCCAGACGCCAGTAGGTGCAGGCTGCATAGGACCTGGACGTGCGCAGGAATGGCATTGGTCCGACGTGTCTGGTGCTGCAGTAGTGGTTCCAGGTCAGAAATTAGGCGCATTATCATTGCACGATTGAGACGGTACTTGTCGTATACCTCATCCTCATTTTGGCCAAGCAATGTAATGCGCACTCTGAATACTCTCTCCTGGATCCTTCTCCTGCGCTGTGCTGCAGCATTTATTCTCATCCTCCTTGCAAGCACGTAGAGGGCTGCCATTTTGTGAAAGGAAACAGGGTCTCCAGGCACAATTTGTATGGCTTTCTGATTGATTGCATCTGTGGAACACTTGTGAGTTTTTCTGTTTTTTTAAAAATCTTTTCTGCAACTTTACCTCCTAGTTCTGATTCCCCTTAATCTGCTCATGCTAAATAGCGATTTTTGAGATTTTCGGTATTTGCGACTTTTGACGCATTCATTAGCGATTCTTTATTTGTGATTAGCTAATGCCGTGCGCTATTTGTAATTTCGGTATTTCCGATTCTTTATTTTGCGATTCTTTATTTTAACGGGAAGTTTTTTGCGATTCTTTATTTTTTTGCTATTGGTGTTGATGCATTGGGATTCGTTGTTTGCCACTCGCTAATGGGAGATTTTTGCGATTCGGTATTTTTGCGAGTTTATTTTTGCTTGATGCATGTGCCAGTATATGTTTACTTTCATGAAATGTACATCTAATTAAATCGGATACATCTAATTGCGTGGAGATTAGATTAGGAATCAATACTTTCAAGTCTTTCTGTATCTTCCTTCCTGTACCAAGGGAGAGATGATGACCCTCTCAGAACGTTTAAAAAAAAAAATTTCGAGTCCCGCACATCTGACCACACCATATAGTGTAATTAGTTATTTCCACACATTTTAAATTAGAGCAGTTCATGCGCTTTTTAAGTTCACAGCAAACAGAAACCTCAGTCATGTTGATTTTTGCTCCGAAAACACCACTGCAAAGTGCAAAACCTTGGCAGCAAGCCATAGAAAGTATTCACTGCTTGTAATTGCTTTTATAATTGAAAGAAAATCTGTTTAGTTTTTACAGTAATCTCAGACAAATTACCAGAACTTTTCAATTGGAATCAATACTCTGTTTTGAATTACTTTACACATTTTCATGTGCTCTTACAATTGCTGTTAGGAAAAGTGTACAGTGTTGTTTTAGGGTATTGTGCTTGTTATCAAGTGTTGTACTAGATAGTGAGATAGTGTAGTTATTTTTTGTCTTAATTCATGTGCTATATATTGTGCCGCCTAATATCATATGGCCGGGTCTAAACTGGGGTGGCATGGTGAGCAAAAGAATGATAGATTTAACGCAGATCTCTTGACTTGGGGTGAATGTTTTGATTTGTTCTGCATTCCGTCCATCAATTGTGGGTCTTTTGCTTTCTCGCCCTAAGTGCGCCAGGTATGCCCAGACGTGGGTCCCGGGCTCACTGTGCCACTGGAATCAAGCTATCCTGGCTGAAGAGGGGTGAAACCCCGAAACCAGTCCTAGGATGCTTGTTTCCGGTCCAGGGAGGACCTGGCTTGGCAGTTCGGGCTGGACTGTACCCATGAGGCACAGGGTCAAGACTGATTTGCATATGGCCAGGTCTAAACTGGGGTGGCATGGTGAGCAAAAGAATGATGGATTTAACCCAGATCTCTTGACTGGGGGTGAATGTTTTGATTTGTTCTGCATTCCATCCATCAATTGTGTGTCTTTTGCCTAATATCAATACATTCGAAATTCCAAGCCAAAAATGTTAGTTCCTTTTGAATTATTTCCTTATTTTGTTTAATTGATTTTTGTCCTTAGTGGCACCCTAGAACCTAAGCTGCATGCAGGCTTCTGCCTTCTGCCCACCTATAATACAATGCCGGACATCACATTACCCCACCACTTCCGCTGTACTACAGCATTATACGCGGCAGGTGCAGGCAGGGAGGTGTCAAAGGGGAGAAGCGGGGTTGGAGGGGAGACCGTTAGCAGGGGGAAAAAGCTGAGATACTCCCACGCTGTAAAGGGAAAAAAGTAAAGCAGGGGTTCGTGGGCTCACCCCATACAATATAACAAAAATTGGATGTACCACAATAAAGGGGTGGCCGCGAGAACATTCCATGCGATGGAACCTCCCTTCTCAGTGACGCAACGCAAAATGATGTGCCTGCATACTAAAATATAAACAAGTGCTGACGCCACTACCTTCCATAATTCAAGCTTCATGACGCCAACACTCAAAACGAGGCTATGCTTTCTTCACAGCGCAGTAAATGGGCAAGTGTACACTGAATAAAATGGCTTTTAGGCCTTAGAAGTACATGAAAGTTTGCAGAATGTTTAAGGTTAATGTGCACTTCGGACCAACACTGCAATTCAATCATGAAACATAGCAATGCATGTTAAGGTATACAGGAGCATTAGCATGTTTGTTCAGTACTAGAATTAAGGCACTGCAATATGATGCTGCTTTTTCAATTATTATTCCAGAGTAACACAGTGTATCATATAAACAAGCATTGGCAAAGTCAACAGGTGTGCTTTGCCTGCAATACAGCCAATATGCATGCAGTGGAACAATTGTTCCATGCATGGTAAACTAAGAAACAGAGTTTCTGCAGCCCCTTCACCCACGACATGATGTTTACAATGTTTCCTTTAAAAATCTTCAATCTGCGTGGCTCTGTATATGAAGTATGCAATTTATTAGTATGTCCCCAGATAGTTTAAGGTGCCTGAAACCAGACGCTAAAACTGTTTCTCCAATAATATCATTCACTCTTGTATTAACTTTTTAATTTGGAGCCTACAACAGGGCTGGCACTGCTTCACAGGGTCTTGACTGCCAGGGCAGTCAATGGACCACCTACGGTTCCACTGGTCACAATAAAATTCTGGGGTCAACCAATGAAATCCAGAAAGGTTTATATCTGAGTTTGAATATTGAGGATTCCCCAGGTCCAGCATTGCCTGGGACTGAATCTTCCTTTTACCCAAATTGCTCCCAATGAGCAGTTTGGATGGAGAATTTTCTCTAAAGACTTTACCCAGCATGAAACGTATTACCTTCATTCTACGCTTGGCTCTCTGCGGAGCCTTCAGAACTTTACTCAGATGTATTTATTTATTTACCTGTTTTATAAAATGCAAAAAATGTATAGCATACAGCCCCTCCACACCACTGGGACACTGAGGGGCATATTTATCATTATGTGACTCAGTGCGCTACTGTGCTGCGCTGAGTGACAGGGAAAGGTAAGGAATGTGCCATATTTAACATAATTTGGTGCAGTTTTGCCTTTTCCCAGCGCTGGCACTCAATGTGCTGCTTAGCGCCAATGCAGGCACTCTTGCACAATGGTGCAAGGGTATCTGCTTTGTAAGAAGGATTGTTTTTGTGCAGGAAGAGGCACATTCCTGCACAAAAACAATCCCTTGAGGCATTTTCCTCCTTCTATGTGTGCTGCAGAATTCTGCATACATAGAGAGAGGAAAAAACAAGGAGAAACATATTTCTCCTTCTTGTGCCTCCAATTGGAAGGCATATCCTTTTGGCACATTCCCAGGTCTATCAGTAATGGTAAATATTAGAATGCATCAAAATCGATGGGTGTTGCACGAGACACCCACCCACCACCCGTGGAACGCCTCCCTGGGGCAGAGGAACGCAATGCAGCGATTTGTGCTGCATTGCGTTATTCCAGAATTATTAAGCCACCCAGCGCCTCCCACACTGTAAAGGGGGAAAAAAGCAAAACGGGGGTTTGGGAACTCACCCCATACATGATAAATCGCATTTAGTAGTTGCATCACACAAGTACCCGTGGTGCAAAAGTGACGCGATTTACATGTTAAATATGGCCCTGCATTTCAAAGGTCTCTGCACAATGCCCTCAGGTTAGGATATAAGAGTTACGCAGCTAAAGGTCAATCCTGCTGACAATTAAGTAGTATTATAGGAAGGGGCTGGTTCCAAAGATGAATCAGAATATGAACAACATTTTTAGTATACTAGCAGACCTCCCAGCCTTAAGGAAAAAAAAATACTGTTGAGGCACTTCTGCACCCTCCCCCAAAAATAAAACCCTCTCTCGTAAAAAACAAGTCTGCTGAGGCTGGTGAGGATGTCCAGGGATGTTTTCACAACCCATAATGAAAATCGGCTTTTACAAGCCTCTAAAAGTTTTTTAAAAAACGAGCTGGTAATCCACGATGTAAAGGTTTCTAGCTAATTTTTCCTGCCTCCATGTGATATTGGCTCCTCAGTGGGCGACCATGTGAAGGGAGATGATATTGTGTGACATACAGTGGCTCTGTGTGAGTTGGCAGGTCTGTACTATTCTTCAGACACCCGTAGATGGTTGCTATGCTGAATTGACTTTTCCCATTGGGCTGCATTTATTCTAGAGTTTTGAGCCCTGTGTTTTGATGATGTTGCTTCTGTACTACTTGATGTAAAATCTGGATGGAGAGATCAAGTTTGCTTCTATTAATAATCCCATGAGAAAGCTGGGCAAATTCTGTAGGCAGTCCATACTAATACGCCTTTAGACTTTTAAAATGGTGCACAGCATCTTGAATTAAATCATTTGGTCCACTGATGCCAATGACGTTCATTCAGTGCAGGAATTAAATTGTCTTAGTTACTTAAGGGTGAGATAGAATTGGCATGCTTGGTTTTGAAGCATCTGAAGTGACAGTGTTTATTTCTTCAGTGTGCAGCGTAGATTATTTGCAGTAATCTAGCTGAAAGTAAGAAGGGGCCTGCTAAATTCTGTACAGTGATATGCCTGGAGTAACGGAATTACCAATTTCAGCATTGTAAGAAATTGGGTTACTCGTTTAGAGGGGCGTGAGCCCTAAAAAAACATAATCCTTGTCAGGGTGAACCACAAAAGTCATTAATTAAACCTGTACTGAACTCTATGGAAGCTTGGCACAAATCAGTTGGGCTTATTTTATAGTCCATTTGTAAAGTAGTTATGCCTCACTAAAACAGTAATAAAGTGAAAACACCACACAACAAAAATCTCAAACCAATTTAGAAACATAAGAGTACATTATAATAAATAAAATGACATGAAAACGAAAAAACCAATCCATTAAGTAGAACTGGAGTTAACAAATGTTAACGTTTTAGGTAAAAAAAATAGCACCAAAAGGCACAAAGACCCACTCCGGTTATCTAGTTGCACTGGACCAGGTTAAGGTTACAAGTTTAGGTGGACCACATTGGAGTGTGGGACAAAACACAGGGACCAGGTTTGTCCCAGTGAAGAGTTTACCTTCTCACACAGTCCACGTCCACACAAGGAGCTTCTTGTTGGCAGGAGCCGGAAGGGGATCATTGTCACTGAAGGGGAAGTCGTCGCTGGAGTTTGTGTTGACAGAAGACGTGAGCTGATTCTGTTGACACGAAGAGCAGGTTGCAGTCTGAGCTTCACGGTGACGGGAGATGTGAGCGATCATTGTTGATGCAAAGAGTCTTATTGCAGTTGCGAAGAGCCCCTAACCTTTGAATTTTCATCTTTAGTTCATTCTTTGTAGTTTTGAAGTAGGAGGAAGACACTCTGATGCCAGCCAAGGGCCCAGGACCTGGTGGGACACTTCTTGTAGATCAGGACTCACTCAAGCAGAGACCAGCAGCAGGGCTCAGTCAGGTCCAGTTAGTGCCAGTCGGCTGGGCACTTGCAGGGAAAGCATCAGAAAACATGTTTATCAATATAGCTCAAACAGGTGGTCAGTCAACGGACCCTTGGAGTCGCTTCTGGGGATCCTGTTTTCAAGGTAAGCCAGTCCAGTCTTCCTTATTCAGACAACGGGACAGTGCTTCTTTTGAATGTTCTACAAGTCCAAGAGTGCTCTGATGAGAGGGTCTAAGGGTGCCACAGTTTTACGCAGTGTCAGACTGTGTGAAGGTCCCTTTCTTTATGTACCCTTAAACTGGTCTTGGTAAGTTCTGCCCCTTCCCCTAGGTTTAGCTCGATACTGTCTATGGAGACGTAGGACAGGCAGACCCAGGTGTCCGCTGCCCTTGCAACTGAGAGAGCAGGAAGCTTCAGAAGCCACGAAGAGGGTGGGCCCTCGGCTATGCTTTAATGCTCAGGAAGGGCTGAGGACAACCTCCCTGGCTGTCTTGGTCAGGAAACCAATACCCTTCCCAATACTCAATGTCTTTTTGCTTACTGTCTGGAAGGAATACACATCACAGCACAGGAGAGTCATTACAGTCATGTGACCCTGGAGCGTGGCAAAAAGGCACATTTAGTTTATGCAAAAAAGTAATTCAAAATCTGACTTTACCATTAAAGAGGCGTTTGAATTGCAATTCGAATGAGCAGAAGAAGTATTTTTCTACCTGCTCCCAAACTGAAATTATCATCTATTAAGGTCAATAAGGTAATCCGTTGTGGTAGTCTATGCAAGAGTTAGACTTTCTGCAGTGAAAAACGACTTTGGGAGTTTTTCACTGCTAGGACATGTAAAACTTATGTACACATGTCCTACTCTTTAAATACCATGCACCCCGCCTTATAGGCCTTTAGAGCATACCTTAGGGGTGACTTATAAGTATTAAAACTGAAGGGTTAGGCCTGTCAATAGGTTTATTTTGTCAGGTCCAAATGGCAGTGTAAAAATGTACTACAGGCTGCAGTGGCATCCCTGAGACATGATTTACAGTGCAACTGAGTGGGTCACACAATGAGTGCTGCAGCCCATTCGTAGCATTGAATTCACAGGCCCTGGTTACTTGCAGTGCCATGTGTGTATATGTTGCTATTTGTGCTGGGGTTCCTACTTCCCTTACTGACCTGAAAGAGAAATGGGAGACGGTCCTAGAGCTTCAGATTACTGATATGGACTGGGAGAGTATCCTAGCACATGTACCTGCTGTCTCTCGTAATGCCAGGTTCAAATTAATTAATTTTTATATTCTGCAGCGAGCTTACCTTACACCTTGCAAGATCAATAGTTGTATGCGACTGCTGCTGAGAAATGTCCAAGATGTGGGGGAGTTTGGAGCAGAAATGTTCCATATAGTATGGTTCTGCCCATCTTTGATGGAGTTCTGGGACAAGGTAATGAACTGTGTTAATGAAATAACTTTACGAGCTATCCCTTGTACACCCTTGGCCTGCAAACTTGGGGGATACCTTTGCCCCAAAAACAGGAAAAACACTACTGGATTTATTGACATGGCATTGATTCTGGCAAAATGAGATTTGACAATGCAAAGTCTACGTGAGGCCGTCAAATGATTAAATGGTGAGAAGAACTGGTTAAGTGGGCAGGTCTTGAGAGTGCTATGTTATTTCGAGTGCTGAAAAGAGGGCGGGGAATGATTGATGGGGCTACAGCATGTGAACACCTTGTGGATTGCTTGTTGGCCCCAATTGATGACACGGATACATCAAATAGCTCCATGATTTCTCAGTAGGATCTGGAGGATGGTAATAACTGACCATGCATGTATTGTCTTAGGTGGGACATTAAACTACTGTGGTGAACTTCAAAGATGTTGGCTACTGTAGCGTACTACATCTGACAGCTTAGTTCGGGGTAACAGTATGTGGGGGGCGGGTTCGTTGTTTGCTAGTTAGAAGCTGTAGTGGTCTAATGATATGTTTGAAATGTTTTGCATTCAGACTGTACTTGCTTGTCTTTTTTCACCTATTTATATATGTACCTGCTTGCTTAATTGTCATTTTTATCCTATGTATTATATGTACTGGCCTGCTTGTCATTTTAAAATCTATTTACTATGTTCTGTTGCAGTGCATTATCCATTATTTGTTATGTATTCTGGCAGCTATTGCGTTATGTTTGTATTTGAAAATAAAAACTTTTTGTTTAAAATAACACATAGTGCCATGTATTGGGGAGTTATAAGTAAATTAAATGTCCCAATTAGAAGTAAATCAATATTGCCATGTTTACGGGAGAGGACACAAACACTTTACCACTGGTTAGCAGAGGTCCTAATGCCAACAAAAAGGGTTCATCAAAAACAGGATAGTGAAGCCAAAATGTCGGGAGCAGTACCATACTGAAGATGGCAGGTATAACAAGCATCATACATTGATCATTTATGTTTCTCTTGATGACTTCAACTTTCTGAAAAAAGAATCCAATAGACAAAGGGATGTGAGGAATCGAAGTTCTGAGGCAGATATAGTAGGGAGTTGCAAATGTAGAAAGAGGACTTGCAGAGTATTTCCCCAAGGTAGTGAGCGAGCATGGCATCATAGCACTTAAGATCATGAAACTAGCACTTTACAGAGTAAGCACAACAGCAGAAACTGAAGTCCATAGCGAGCCATAAAAAATAGGTGCTAATGGTAAAAGGGGAGTAGAGGAAATGCAGTGGGGTATGTAAGCAAGAAGCAGCCAGAACCAGAGTTACATAACATGTGAGTGACAGTACATAGCGACAATAAATCGAAGAAGAATACGAATGATAAAATACATAAAAGTTATGAGGTAGCTGAGGAAGGGAGATGTAAGGATGGGGAGAGTCAAAGCACAGTTTAGTTTTGGGGCAGTAGTTTCTCAGATCCCTAGCGATCTGTTTTCAATGTTTTCAGCAAAAAAGATGATGATGGTGTTTTTCATAGCCTTGGACACAACCCCCCACTGTAACAATGTGTTAATGACTGGTTGACTGTGCTGTCTTCCGACACCGCTTGGGGGCTCGGTCAGGGGTCACCGGTCGAGAGGATGCGAGGCCTCGTGGGCAATAAAACACGGAGCCAGCGATGTGCTTTTGGATGGGTTCGCCGCCGTAGCCTGACTGGCGTACGTGCGTGCGTCCCTTTCTTTTATTCTCGGAACCCACGTGATCGGACGCGTACGCCCAAGCGTATTGCGTCATGACTCACGATATTACATTCCTCCCCAACAACACAAAAACCAAAACATTTTAGAGACATTCTACTTTAGCAATATACTTATCCCCGCATTCTCAACTTCCTCTTCCGGCCCAGGATACTTAGTTAAACTAACACAGTCTTACGTGAAGTAGTCCTTAAGGCGGCAGGATGGTTCGGGATAACTTCGGAGATGGTACCTTGGCGCCTCCACGTGCGGTGCGTTCTCTGGATCTCTTCTCAGATCACCACTAGGCTCACCACCGCTTTGACCATGGAGTTCTGAATGTCTGCCCAGGCTGGGCCTTCCCGATGGCTGTTGAACTTAGGGAACTTCTGTCGTCCCCGGCTGGGGTGGTGCCGGCTCCTGCGCTGCACCGGTGGGGGCTGTTCCGTCTATGGGCCTCTCTACACCGTCCGGATCGCTACTGGGAGCAGCCTGCTCCTGACTGTCGACAGGGGATGGTGAATTGTACCTTTTGAAATATGAAACATTCCTGGTGATCCTTTCCCCCCTCCGGGCGGCAGTGACGCAGTTTCCCCTGACGGTCTCCACTGTCCATGGCTCATTTTCGAACCTCAGTCGAAACTTGCTTCCGAGGGTCTGGTTCTTTATGAGCACCATGTCTCCCGGATTGATTTTCGGGGTTAGCACGTGCGAGGGCACTTCGTCTCTGGGCGTCAATGGCGCTGTCCTCGGGGGTTTCTGGTTGCCACTCCGGGTGGTGAGGTATGGTATCCATGACCACTCTTCCCATTAGCAGGTGCGCCGGAGAGACCCCCGTGGTGGTGTGGGGTGTCTGGCAATAGCTCCAGAGGAACGTGAAGATCGCCAGTTCCACGGACTGAGACTTGTCGTGCGCTATGCGTATTACCTTGTTAAGGGTTCTCATGAACC
Source organism: Triturus cristatus (assembly GCF_964204655.1). NCBI lineage: Eukaryota > Metazoa > Chordata > Amphibia > Caudata > Salamandridae > Triturus > Triturus cristatus. The sequence goes on from NC_140593.1 coordinate 501,972,781, forward strand.
TTTCGGCTTCCCCGTTGGCCTGCGGCCATCGGGGCGCTACTCGCCGATGACGGATCCCCAGACTCTGTAGATATGCGGCAAAGTCCTGACTCTGGAAGGGGGACCTGTTGTCCGTCTGAATCTCCTTCACTAGCCCATGAGTGGCCATGATTTTTTCAAACTTGGGGATGACCTCGATTGCACTCAGGGCCGACAGGATCTCCACTTCCGGGTACTTCGAGTGGTCGTCGATCGCCACAAGGGTGTGGCGCCCATCAGGCAGGCTGCCGAAGTCCACACTAATTTGAGACCTCGGAACTCTCGGCCACGGCTCCATGATGATGGGTGCGGGCCGTGGGGCCTCCCCAGTGACCTGACACGAGTGGCACGCTCGAACAGTGGTCTCCACGAGATCATCCATCAGGGGAAACCAGACTTTTGAGCGAAGTCTGGACTTGGTTTTGACAATACCTTGATGTCCCACATGGGCTAGATCTACCATCTGCTGGGTCAGTGATGTCGGGATGACTAGCCTATGCCCCCTCAGTAGACATCCGGTTGCATCCTCGGTGAGTTCATCCCGGACATGGTAGAGGCTGTCCATGATTTGCTGCGCCGTCACTGTCAAACCTTTCCACTCCTCCCGGGCTCGGTGCCAGTTGTTCTGCTGGACGGCCCTCTTGGCCCGCTGCAGGCACTCGTCTTGGCTGGTGGCTTGCTGAATGCGGACCATGGAGAGTGGTATGGGACACGACCGAGCGGTGACACACCGTACATACTCCTCGGTGTCAGCGGCTTCTTCCATTTCTTGGGGAGTGGCTTTCCGAGGGTGGCGCGAGAGGTAATCTGCAGGATTTCGGGATCCTGGTTGGTACTCTATCTTGCAGTTGTAGTTTTGCAGCTGCAGCATCCACTTTTCAGTTCGTGGTGGAGGTTTTGTTGAAGTTCCGGAGAACAGGGATACTAACGGCTTGTGGTCAGTGGCAACCACGAACGGCTTCCCGTACACGTACAGGTGGAAATGCCGACAGCCCCAGTGAATGGCGATGGCTTCCTTTTCTATTTGTGAGTACCTTTGCTTTGTCTCGGTTAACGATCTGCTCGCGAAGGCTACGGGGCTCCACTCATCCTGGGGTGTGTTCCTTTGCAAGAGAACGGCACCCAGTCCAACTGGACCAGCGTCCACAGCAATGAGCGTGAGCTTTGCGGGGTCAAAGAATGCGAGTGTCGTGGCCTCTGACAGTGACTTCTTGACTGTTTCGAACGCTTGAACCAGCTCGCTTCCCCATGTCCACGGTGTGGATTCTTTGGTCAGTTCTCTCAAGGGGGCTGTCAGGTTGGCCAAGTCCTGGATGAATCTTCCACAGTAGTTGACCATCCCTAAAAAGCTTCGAACCTCCGTGACATTGGTGGGAGCAGTCGCTTCTTTGATATCCCTCACCTTCTCGGGATCTGGGTTCACCGCTTCCGCGCAAAAAGTGTACCCAAAGAATTGCAGTTTCTCACACAGGAACTCACACTTCTCTCGATGCAGTGTTAGGCCAGCTTCCTGGATCCGGCGCAATACTTGGAGCAGACGCTCATTGTGTTCTTGGACCGTCTTCGCGTGAACCATAATGTCGTCACTGACATTGATCGCCCCTGGAATTCCAGCTATGAGCTCTTGTATCACGTTCTGGAACACCTCGGCGGCGCTGGACACTCCAAAACTCAGTCGAGAGTACCGCCTGAGCCCCACGTGGGTGGAGAACGTCGTGATATTTCGGGAGGCTTCGTCCAGGACTAGTTGTTGGTACCCTGACCGGAGGTCTAGTTTCGAAAACCACCGAGCACCAGCCATCTCCCCGATCAGGTCGTCAATAGTGGGTGTGATGTGTCGCTCCCTCTTGATTGCAACATTGGAGAGTCGCATGTCAACGCATATTCGGACTGCGCCGGGCTGCTTAGGTTTCCTGGCAACCACGATGGGGGATACCCACGGCGTGGGTCCTGACACCTTCTCGATTATTCCAGCCGCTTCGAGTTTCTGGAGCTCTTCCTCCACTAGCGGCTGTAGGTGGAATGCTATTCGCCGGTGTCGGAGGGCGACCGGTTGAACTGTCGGGTCTATGTGGAGGTGAATCTCCTTTCCTCGAAACTTGCCAATCCCGTGGAACACCTCTTCAAACTCACTCAAAAGGGTTTGCATGGACTCGTAATGCACCCCGAATGCAAAAGTCACTACTCCCAACTCTTCTGCCGCTCGGCATCCCAGAAGCATGCCCTGGCCGTCCTCGGTGACGTAGATGTTGGTGGTGACCGACTGAGTTCCATGTGATATGACTGTCCGGAACTGTCCCCGCACTCTCAGCGGTGTTTCTTGCCCATATGCAAACACGGTTATTGTTGACGGACGCAGCGCAGGAGCCGGCACCACCCCGGCTGGGGTGGTGCCGGCTCCTGCGCTGCACCGGTGGGGGCTGTTCCGTCTATGGGCCTCTCTACACCGTCCGGATTGCTACTGGGAGCAGCATGCTCCCGACCGTCGACAGGGGATGGTGAATTGTACCTTTTGAAATATGAAACATTCCTGGTGATCCTTTCCCCCCTCCGGGCGGCAGTGACGCAGGTTCCCCTGACGGTCTCCACTGTCCATGGCTCATTTTCGAACCTCAGTCGAAACTTGCTTCCGAGGGTCCGGTTCTTTATGAGCACCATGTCTCCCGGATTGATGTTCGGGGTTAGCACGTGCGAGGGCACTTCGTCTCCGGGCGTCAATGGCGCTGTCCTCGGGGGTTTCTGGTTGCCACTCCGGGTGGTGAGGTATGGTATCCATGACCACTCTTCCCATTAGCAGGTGCGCCAGAGAGACCCCCGTGGTGGTGTGGGGTGTCTGGCGATAGCTCCGGAGGAACGTGAAGATCGCCAGTTCCACGGACTGAGACTTGTCGTGCGCTATGCGTATTACCTTGTTAAGGGTTCTCATGAACCTTTCGGCTTCCCCGTTGGCCTGCGGTCATCGGGGCGTTACTCGCCGATGACGGATCCCCAGACTCTGTAGATATGCGGCAAAGTCCTGACTCTGGAAGGGGGACCTGTTGTCCGTCCGAATCTCCTTCACTAGCCCATGAGTGGCCATGATTTTCTCAAACTTGGGGATGACCTCGCTTGCACTCAGGGCCGACAGGATCTCCACTTCCGGGTACTTCGAGTGGTCGTCGATCGCCACAAGGGTGTGGCGCCCATCAGGCAGGCTGCCGAAGTCCACACTAATTTGAGACCTCGGGAACTCTCGGCCACGGCTCCATGATGATGGGTGCGGGCCGTGGGGCCTCCCCAGTGACCTGACACGAGTGGCACGCTCGAACAGTGGTCTCCACGAGATCATCCATCAGGGGAAACCAGACTTTTGAGCGAAGTCTGGACTTGGTTTTGACAATACCTTGATGTCCCACATGGGCTAGCTCTACCATCTGCTGGGTCAGTGATGTCGGGATGACTAGCCTATGCCCCCTCAGTAGACATCCAGTTGCATCCTCGGTGAGTTCATCCCGGACATGGTAGAGGCTGTCCATGATTTGCTGCGCCGTCACTATCAAACCTTTCCACTCCTCCCGGGCTCGGTGCCAGTTGTTCTGCTGGACGGCCCTCTTGGCCCGCTGCAGGCACTCGTCTTGGCTGGTGGCTTGCTGAATGCGGACCATGGAGAGTGGTATGGGACACGACCGAGCGGTGACACACCGTACATACTCCTCGGTGTCAGCGGCTTCTTCCATTTCTTGGGGAGTGGCTTTCCGAGGGTGGCGCGAGAGGTAATCTGCAGGATTTCGGGATCCTGGTTGGTACTCTATCTTGCAGTTGTAGTTTTGCAGCTGCAGCATCCACTTTTCAGTTCGTGGTGGAGGTTTTGTTGAAGTTCCGGAGAACAGGGATACTAACGGCTTGTGGTCAGTGGCAACCACGAACGGCTTCCCGTACACGTACAGGTGGAAATGCCGACAGCCCCAGTGAATGGCGATGGCTTCCTTTTCTATTTGTGAGTACCTTTGCTCTGTCTCGGTTAACGATCTGCTCGCGAAGGCTACGGGGCTCCACTCATCCTGGGGTGTGTTCCTTTGCAAGAGAACGGCACCCAGTCCAACTGGACCAGCGTCCACAGCAATGAGCGTGAGCTTTGCGGGGTCAAAGAATGCGAGTGTCGTGGCCTCTGACAGTGACTTCTTGACTGTTTCGAATGCTTGAACCTGCTCGCTTCCCCATGTCCACGGTGTGGATTCTTTGGTCAGTTCTCTCGAGGGGGCTGTCAGGTTGGCCAAGTCCTGGATGAATCTTCCACAGTAGTTGACCATCCCTAAAAAGCTTCGAACCTCCGTGACATTGGTGGGAGCGGTCGCTTCTTTGATATCCCTCACCTTCTCGGGATCTGGGTTCACCCCTTCCGCGGAAAAAGTGTACCCAAAGAATTGCAGTTTCTCACACATGAACTCACACTTCTCTCGATGCAGTGTTAGGCCAGCTTCCTGGATCTGGCGCAATACTTGGAGCAGACGCTCATTGTGTTCTTGGACCATCTTCGCGTGAACCATAATGTCGTCACTGACATTGATCGCCCCTGGAATTCCAGCTATGAGCTCTTGTATCACGTTCTGGAACACCTCGGCGGCGCTGGACACTCCAAAACTCAGTCGAGTGTACCGCCTGAGCCCCACGTGGGTGGAGAACGTCGTGATATTTCGGGAGGCTTCGTCCAGGACTAGTTGATGGTACCCTGACCGGAGGTCTAGTTTCGAAAACCACCGAGCACCAGCCATCTCCCCGATCAGGTCGTCAATAGTGGGTGTGATGTGTCGCTCCCTCTTGATTGCAACGTTGGGGAGTCGCATGTCGACGCATATTCGGACTGCGCCGGGCTGCTTAGGTTTCCTGGCAACCACGATGGGGGATACCCACGGCGTGGGTCCTGACACCTTCTCGATTATTCCAGCCGCTTCGAGTTTCTTGAGCTCTTCCTCCACTAGCGGCCGTAGGTGGAATGCTATTCGCCGGTGTCGGAGGGCGACCGGTTGAACTGTCGGGTCTATGTGGAGGTGAATCTCCTTTCCTCGAAACTTGCCAATCCCGTGGAACACCTCTTCAAACTCACTCAAAAGGGTTTGCATGGACTCGTAATGCACCCCGAATGCAAAAGTCACTACTCCCAACTCTTCTGCCGCTCGGCATCCCAGAAGCATGCCCTGGCCGTCCTCGGTGACGTAGATGTTGGTGGTGACCGACTGAGTTCCATGTGATATGACTGTCCGGAACCGTCCCCGCACTCTCAGCGGTGTTTCTTGCCCATATGCAAACACGGTTATTGTTGACGGACGCAGGGCCGGTTTTGGGCTCATCGTGCTGTACAACGCAGCGGCCATGATGTTGATGCTAGCTCCCGTGACCACCACTGCCGTCATGTCTTGCGCCCCTACTCGGATGTTGCATTGTGGCAGCCGCCTTGTCTTGCGCGTGGTGGTGCCTATCATGTGGATTCGGTGCACCACCCTCTCCTCTTCGTCATCATCATCCATGTCGCTAGCTGCCGACTCTCCATCTTTGACCGCGTTCACCACCGGGCGGGGCTTGCGGTACCACCTCTTCGACCGACACACCTTCTCGAAGTGATTGAAACGCCCGCACCCGGAGCACTTCTTCCCTCTCGCCGGACACTCTGCCGTGGCAGTATGTGGCGGTCCCCCGCAGTATCCGCACGACTTTGGCTGCTCTGTGGCGGGGGCTCTTGCTCCTTTCTTGTCCCATTTCTACTTAGGCCTGGCCGATACCGCATTGACTGGTTCAACTTTCACTGGCGCTTGAAGCGCAGCCTCCATGTGCGCTGCCCGCACCTTCGACAGCTCTTTGGTGCGACCCATCGTCAATATTTCCGCCAACGGCTTGCCTGATTCCTCCAGTATCCGCTCTCTCAGTTTGGCTGACGCGCATCCCTGGATAATTTGACCTCTAATTTCTTCGGTTTCGTCTCTGAACGCACACGTGGCCGCTAGATTCTTGAGGCGGGCATGGAATCTATCCAACGACTCTTCCGGCAGCTGGCGCGCTTGTCGAAATATGAATCGCTCGTAGTCGCGGTTAGCCATGGGTTCGAAGTGTTCATTCAGGGCAGCTATTAGGGTCACGTGCGTTTTGGGCGTGGCCTCTGCAAGCGTTTTGACGATGTTGTGAATGTCTTTCCCCCTAGGTGAATGATCATGGCACGTTTTTGGTCTCGGTGGACTTTAGTGGCCTCAAAGAATATGCGTAGCCTGTCTTCCCAGTCTTTCCATCTGGCCGCCACTGCGGACGGTGACCCCTCCACTGTGAATGGTTCAATTGGGGGTATATTTGTCATGGCTAGCGCGTGTTGCTCCTGCCAGGCGAGACCTGCTAAACACTAGGGTGGCTTGTCCTTCTTTCTTCACCCCCCTATCCACCAGTGTGCTCAGCCTGGCTGCCCACAGCAAAGGACCTCGGGTGTGTACCCCTCGCATGATCAGGTGAGACGCCCCTTCCCTGGGGTCTCAAGCACTCTCCCTCAGGTACTCACAGTTGGCCGGGCAGGGCTGCTACTGTGTGTCTCTCTCCACGTGCTCTCTCCGGTGCTCTGCAGAGCATGTGCGAGGCACAGGTGCCACTCAGGATGCAGGCCTCTGTCACCTCCAGTAACCTGGGCCACGTGGTGCACACGATCGGCTCCGGCGCTGCCAGCGTGAGCCCCCCTCCGGAGCTCCGAGACTGCCACCGGATGCCGAAAGAGGTCAAAGGCCAGACCGCGCAGGGGCACGAGCACTGCAGAGGACGAACCTCACACAGCCGTCACACCCGCGCGGAAGACACAAACGAGGGCACACCCACTCTCGTCGACAGCTTTGTGGTGTCTTCCGACACCGCTTGGGGGCTCGGTCAGGGGTCACCGGTTGAGAGGATGCGAGGCCTCATGGGCAATAAAACACGCAGCCAGCGATGTGCTTTTGGATGGGTTCGCCGCCGTAGCCTGACTGGCATACGTGCGTGCGTCCCTTTCTTTTATTCTCGGAACCCACGTGATCTGACGCGTACGCCCAAGCGTATCGCGTCACGACTCACAATATTACAGTTGACTATCAAGTGGCAGGGTGCTCACATGGCATTTTAATAATGGATTACAAGAATGGCTAGATCTAGTTTTAAACCTTACTTATGTGGCCGCTTTTAGAACCTTACCTGACCACAACACGGGAAATGTGGAAAAGAACATTTTGATATGCCTAAATTCAGACTACCAGTTGTACTAAACTATCACTTTTAAGAAGTACTTCTCAGTGTAATGCCACAATGTGCCTTAATATTGTCAAACCTTCCATATGTTAACACGTTTTAGGCACTTTATCATATTTTACTTGATGTTTGTTGTATGGTTTACATAGCAAATAATATCAAGCTTCTAGTTTTAAGATCCGAGCCAGTCTTTAGGGTGGACTGTGGCTCTGCTCTCCCTTCCCTTTAATTTGTTGACTCGCCTATCTCTAAAATTAACTACGTCAATTCTGTGCATTTTGGTGCTACTAAAAATTGGTTCATACTCTCTAGGTGTCGCAAAAAATGGGCCATAGAGCATGTCTCAGATGCCAGAAAAACTGGTGCTGTGAATGAAGAACTGCATCCAGTATAAATAATTATTGTTAAGATGTACAAATGGATAACAAAATCCTCTTTCTCTCAAACAGCCTCCAGTTATTGTCTAATAGGGATCTGTTGTGCTCTCTCCACTTCCAAATAATGACTATGGGACCACAGTGATTTTTCAAGCTGTATGGTGGGTGTTGAATTCTTTAGTGGAAGGTCTCCGACATGAACCCTTTGTAGGGTTGTATGCCAGAATATCTACAACAAAAATATTGTGCTACAAAAATATTGTGTACATAAATGCAGTGTAGGTAATGATAATCACAGGGACAAGAATAATTTCTATTTTTGTCAACAAATAAAGACAGCAATGCTTCTTCCTGACGACTGGTAGTATTACTTCTTAAGTACATTGCGAACTACGGGGCATATTTATGAGAGGCTTACGTCACGTTTGCAGCATGCAAGGTGGTACATGCGTGACGAAAGCCTCTGAGTCAGATTTATAAAGCCACACAAAGCAACTTTACGTTGCTTTACTCTGAGGAAGGGAGACGTTCCGAGGATGTCCCAGTGGGTGTTCCCGCGCAACTCCCATGGGTTTTGATGCCTTCCCAGATTTACAAGGACTTGTAAACCTGAGAATGCGTCAAAAGCATGCGCCTCCCCAGGTGAGGTGCAACGAGGCTTTATTTCTCCTTGTTTGTTTCCTGTTTCTAGGTGTGCTGCATTTTGTAGCACACTTAGAGGAAAAAGCCTCTCAGGATTATGATTGTGCAGGAAAGTCTCTTCCTGCACAAAAACAATCCTGCATACAACGGAGGCACCCTTGCACCATGGTGTATGGGTGCGTGCATTGGAGTTAGGCTGCCAAAACGGTGCTAATGCAAGGACAAGAATGCACTGTATTGAATAAATACGGTGTATTCCTGCACTTTCCCAGTGATGCAGGACAGCGCAGCAAGGTGATTTGCTACGCTGCACTGTGCCACTATTTCATAATACATGCCCCTACATCTGGGGCCGTATTAGAATACAGTGCACTTTCCTACTTTGCGCCATGGCACACCTTTCAAAAGGTAGGAAAGTGCACAGTATTAGAAGGAATGCGCTGCCCCCAGGGCAACCATGAACTCCATGTTTCCCCCGTGCTTGGCGATCTCCCTTGTAGGCTGGTGCAGTGAGTGACTGCACCTGCTAGCAGGGGGATGTCTAAGGGGTCCATGGGACCCTCTTTCTCCCCCCCTCCCCCAGGGGGCTGCCTTTAGGAGGTGCACAGAAGGTGCGCCACCTTTTTTTAGTACACTTTCAATGCGCCTCTTAAAGGCATGTTTGTTTCTACACTCACGTCGGTAATGCGGCATATCCATGGGCGCAGAGGCAAAGGGATACCCTCATTTGCATGAGGCCACACCACCATGCAAATAAGGGAATGCCCTCTCATGATAGAGCTGGCATAACGTGTGCAGCGTTATCTGTATTACAGAAGGGGATACACAAGCACCTTCTGTAATACCATTGTGCCCTGGGGGCGCTCAAAGTAGGCACACACGCTCAATGGGGACACAATGTATAATACGGGCCCAAGTCTTCATATGTGGTACAACGCAGCCTCTATAAATACAATAAAAATCTCAGTTCTTTTGTCTTTGACATTAAATTGGCCTAAAATTGAAAGGCCTGGTATGGGGAAAAAGCAAAAGCAAGTGGTGCAACGCAAAGTTGCCTACTCTTTACACATTACAGAATTGTCACCAGAATGTTTACGAACACATACAATGAACGTACACTTTGCACATATTTCTTATGTGACACAATGATTAATGAAACTATTTCACTTGTCAATATTATGAAAGAGTACCTTTGTTGTAGAATTAGAGAACTACTGTGTTTAACCATGTAATTAATTTTTTTAATGAAGTTCGAAAAGAAACCTAAACATCCTTGTTTAATAGATAATGGACTTATACTGATAAAGAAACCCAACTTTCCTAAACTTGTGCCATAACGTGTGATTAACCTATAATGCTTTGTAACTGTGATTGAAATCACTTTCAGATATGTAGAATGTTATTTCAATTAAAAGTACAAAACGTATATGATATATGCATTAATGCTACATGCATGTACATTCAAACGTAGATATCAGTCATACGTACCTGTGCGTAATTTAAATATTTACTGTATGCCTTATACAATTTGAACTAACTGCACTGAAGAATTTATTTTCGGTCATGTTTAACTGTGCACGCGCATACTAAATGTGAACCAGTGAATTAAATGCTTTAACAGTTTAGGCCTGTATTTCACCATGCTGTATTTCATAAATTGCTTTATTCTAAAAAGGGGCTTTCTTGCAGGTATTGACAAGTATTTTTAGGGTATTCAGACAGAATATTGAGTTGGAAATGTCGACTTACACAAATATCGAGTTGGAAATATCGTGACACTGAAATATCGACGTCAAGAATATCGTGGTCAAGAAAATCGAATTTAAGGTAAGAAATATCGTTTTTAAAAATATAGAAGTCATTAATATAATTTGCAAAAATATAGTTGTTTAAATATCGATTTTTTAAATTAGTGTTGTTTATTTATATTCTAAATGTATGTGATGTATGTTTTTTATATAAGTATTGTTTGTTTTGTAATATGTTTGATTTTTTGTAGTTATCAATTTTATTTTAACTAAATTTAGCGTTTTTTAGTTCTTTAGCAGGTTGTGGGTTGATAGGGGAATAGGGTGGGAAGTAATCTAATTATAATAAATTAATGTTTATTTTTGATTGATTAATATTTATTTAATTGAGATTTTATAGTGTTAATTGTGGGAAATAATGTATTTGTAATTAATTATGAATTGATTGTTAATTAATATTAATGAATTGATAATTAATTCTGGTAATTGTGCCCTCCCGTACGCAAGTTCATGATTTCTGGGAGAGGTGGGGTTGGTAGACGCCTGGCGGGCGCTCCACCCTGTGGATGCGTAATATACATTTTATTCCGGGGCCCATCAGAGCCTATCCAGGACTGATAACATCACAGTGCTGACAGATCAGCTAGGACAAATCAAAGAGGTGCGACACTTGGCGAGGGGCATCTCGGACCACTCCCCGGTTTGGGCCCTCGTGGAAATGGGGGAACCGCAGGTAGGTAGGACAGCACCAATAAACCCATGGTACCTTAAGCACCCGCTAATTAGAGAGAAAATCATAAAAGAATTTGAGCTTTATTATCAGGAAAACGAGGGCTCGGTAGAGTCCGCGCAGACTCTATGGGAGGCCTTCAAGGTGGTGATTAGAGGCTATGTAGTCTCCCTGATTGCGGGAACCCGGAAAGAGAAAAATGCGCAATTAGCAGGATTAGAAGCAGACATATTACACCTTGAGAGGGAGATACAGGATTCACAATCGGAAGAGACCAAACACTTGTTGAAGATGAAAACAAAAGAATACACGTCCCAAGTGACAGACGCTGCTAGGGCACAACACAGGGCAAAGCTCAGTAGAATCTATGATGTCGGTGATAAAGCAGGGAAACTGCTGGCATGGTCGCCAAGAGCAAGCCAACAGATTAGTGGTGGAATTGAGAGGCGAGCCCAGTAAACAACTTACTGACCCACAGGAGATGGCAGATGAATTTGGAAACTATTATAAACAAATGTATAAATCCCACACAGCATCGACAGAGGCGGAAGCAGATTCCTTGCTGTCTAATATGCCCATACCCGCTCGGAAGAAGACCAGGTTAATCTAGATTTAGAACTAGTGAGCATGGAGGTAGAGAGAGCAATAAGAGACCTTCAGGCAGGAAAGGCAATGGGCCCTAATGGTTTGCCTATCGATTTGTATAAGCTGACCCTAAGCAAACTGGCTCCATATCTCACGAAAATGTATTTGGAGAGTCGAGAGCAAGGGACTCTTCCGTTAGATCAAAGAATGGCCACCATTGGGGTCATCCACAAAAGTAGGAAACCCAAGAAATCCTCGTATTGGCCAATCTCCCTGCTTAACGCATAGGCCAAGATCTTAGCAAAACTATTGCTACTTGTTTGCTACACGTTATAGTAAAACTCGTACACCCAGACCAGTCTGGCTTTATGCCAGCAAAGAACACCTCTCCTAATCTTCGACGATTAAATGGAGTAATGGGTAGGCTGGACATGGTATGAGAAGATGCTGTGGTGGTGTACCTTGAAGCCACCATGGCGTTCGATACGATCCAGCAGCCTTATATGTGCGCAGTTCTTAAGAAACTCTGATTTTGCCCGGGTTTTTCGAGCTGGGTCCAACTCCTATACGAGGGCTCATTGGCACAAGTAGTTGTAAATAACCAGACGTCCCCAGTGTTTACCCTTGAGAGAGGGACTAGACAGGGATGCCCCTTTTCCTCATTGCTCTTTGCCTTGATGTTGGAACCACTGGCGATGTGGATACGGAAAGATCCAGTTATGAGGGGTCTCTGGTGGTTGGAGGACTGGGAGGACTGCGTTTCTTTGTATGGTGCTGATATCCTATTGTATATGGCGTCGCCCAGAGCATCACTAAACGGGGCTCTACATATTTTCACTAATCTCAGGAAATATTCGCGTTACCGCATGAATTGGATGAAATCAGCCATCTACATCCTAAGTGACAAATTTTCCCCCCTACCCAAGGGGTATGCCATTACTGAAGCGTTAGAGGGGTTCAAATACCTGGGGATTTCTGTCACCAAAATCCTGACAAGGTTCTATGAGCTTAACCTTTTACCTCTGCTCCAGAGACTTAGATGTGACATCAGTCACTGGAGGACACTCCCACTGTCACTACTGGGATGTGCAGCGCTCTTTAAAATGATGTCCTTGTAGGAGAGTAGGATCTGCTTCTTATGGTTACCCCCACTTTTTGCTGATGTTTCACTGTTTTTCGACTTTAGTCTGGCTGGGGCCCTGCTATTCAGGACCCCTGCCTAGCTGCTTCCTCTCTAAATTGATTCCTAGTACCTTAGGTACACCACAGATTTGATTCCGGGGTGCCCTTATAAGTCCCTAGTATATAGTATACTATGTACCCAGGGCATAGGTACCCCAGGGGCCTACCAGTGGCTGCAGCATGTATTATGCCACCCCTGGGAAGCCCTCCAAAATGACAGCGCAGGTCTGCTACTGCAGCCTGGGTAAGGTGGTGCATGCACCCCTTACTGAGATATAGGTTCACTATATCTTCCCTATCACTGCACATATAAACCTATCAGTCACCCCTATGGCAGGCCTTATCAATCCTGAGGGCAGGGTGCTTGGTTTTGTGTGAGAGGGTGCCCATGCATGAGCATAACCCCTCTGAAACCTTCAGAATCTCTTCTCCGGGGTTGTCTGTGATGCAGCCTGACCATATACTCTTAAGTGCATTATAACTAAACGGTAAATGCTAACTTTGGACTGGCTGCATGTAAACATGTTGTGTTTGGTGTCAAACACCTTAGAATCATATCCCCACACCAGTAACTGGTGTGGGAGTATGATCCCGCCCTTATAGAGGGAGAGACATGACAGCAACGGTATACCCGGTACCAGCTAACAGAGCCATGGCATCACAAAATGGATGCTGCCAGCCACAGACATGGGTCTGACCTCCTGCTGCTGACCGAAACTCTGGCAGGAGAGGCCTGGACAATAGGTTTCCTGTCACAGGGAGGTGTTACCACCTCCCAGACAGGCCTTAGTGGATTAGGGCTGGGTGGGAACACTCCAGGAGTGCTTTGAAGTTCAGCATTGGGGGCACATTTGGTGTCCCTGTGCATAGTCCAGCTCAAACCGGTTGCAGGGGCTACCAGCCCCTGCTCTGGCGTGAAGCTGGTCAAAGGAAATGGGTGTAGCCACCCCTCTTTCTTGACCCTCCCATAGGTGGGTCCCCAGAGTATGTCCAACCCCTTCCTTGGGTATAAGAAAGGAACCCCTGGCTACAGGACTTTAGATTACACCTGGATGAAACTCTGCTACAGAAATCCTGGAACTTCGATGATCTACATGACTAGATGACTGAAGAATCTCCCTTGGAGTAAAGGAGTTACTCCCCTGCATGGTAGGCACCAAAGACTCATCTGTCTGGTCTGCATCTCCGAAGCTCCCGCCGGATGCTGAAGAATTAGCAACACAGGAGGTGGATTTCCAGACTTCCCAGAGGCTGACCCGAGTCCCCAGCAAAGCTGAGACCCATAGCCCTCGTGGGTACCATGGAACCGGAACCCCTGGACACCGCACACATTTGCAAGTGCATCAACTTCTTGACATCCCTTGAGGCTGTGCATTGGGTTACTTGTAGCCCAGACCCTGAGCACCTCATCCACTGAAGATTGCTGGCCTACACTCCACGAGTGTTCCGTGAGCCCGCCCTTTGTGTGTTTGCTCGAGGCTCCTTTGCAATCTCTGGTCCGTTGACTGGTGGGTCCCTGTGAAGGCAACTCTTACTTCCATTGGACTTCCCTGGTTGCTCCAGATGTGCCCTGACTCTCCATTGCTTGGGGAGTCCCCAGTACCTTGCTGGTCCGCACCGAAGCATTTCTTCTCTTCCTGCATGGGTTGCTGTTGCCAAGGCTTGTCGTGTCTAATCCGAGCACTGATGCTGCAGCACTCAACAGCCTTTGTGGGACAGCTCAAATCAAGCTCCTGGTTGTCCTCGACACCTCCTAGTCCTCGTGGCTGAAGAGTCAAGCTTCCCCTCTTTGCACCTAAAGCACCCGACATCGGTGGGCATTCGTCTATCGTGCCCCTGGTCACTGGCAAGAGACCCAGACTCTGTCCCCTCTGCTTTCAGGTTCTTCACATCTTTAATCCAGACTTGGATCTCTTCGGACACTTCTCCTCTTCTCGGCATCAGCACTTTTCAGTCTCCTACCATTGAAAACGACGACGCAACCAACACCATTTGACACCTATGCACCCAGCTTCCCTGGGTGAGGTAACACAAGTACTCCAGTGCTTCCATGGGTGTTGGCCCTGGAACCATCTAAGTCCAAAAGGGTTTGCTCCTAGTCCACTCCTAAGTGGCCTTAAACTTTAAAATTCTAACCGCGACTTTCCCCATAGAAGCTAACGGGAGCTTGCGGCTGTGTTCTCACACTGCACACGTCCTCCGTGGGTCCCTGTGTCACTACCTTGGGTGGTTCCTTGGGGTCCCAGCAATTCTACAGGCTCTAGGCCTTGGGTCTAGTCACGTCGTGCGTCTTCTACCACTTTCTTAGTATATGGTTTGGTCCGCCCCTAGGGCCTAACGTGTATTTTGCTAATTTACTGTAATATTTGAAGTGTAACGTATGTGCTTTTACCACTAGCCTCATAAAGAGATTAGTAGGGAGTGTTTAGGAATAAATACATATATTTTATATATATACCTGGTGTGGTCTCCTTTCATTTAGCCACTCGAGATTATAGACTGGTAAAACAAGCTGCTTTACATTCCTTCAAGACTTAGCCTGAAGGCTGCTCTCCATAGCTACCACTAGGATAGCTTTAAAAAAAGGTTGTCTTTAAGCTATCATCAATAAGGTTTGTTTTGGACTGGTGCAAGGTGCCCACTATAACTAGTGGACAGCATATACCAGGCCAACTTCTCACAGTCCTTACCCTGCTTCTTATTTGTCCTGCAAAACTCTCCAGGCCTGGTCAGTTCAGAATACTTTAGAGCCATAGAAAGTTCCAAAGAGAACTCTTGTGGGACGGTAAACCCCCCCCGAATATCCATCCAGAAGCTTACAAGGGCATGTTATGATGGGGGAGTTGGTCTCCCGGACATCTGAAGATTATTGGGCAGTACAACTAGCTGCCATCAACCAATGCATTTATAGGCCCCAGGGGGACCCAGGATACCTGATGGATAGATGGCTACTGCCTGAAGGGGATTTCACAAGAGTACTATATACCAGACCCACCAAACTGAAGCTGACAGGACCCACTGCACACATTGTCCACATATGGCGGGCAGCGACTAAGAGCCTGGGTTGGGAGAGACAAATTACACAAGTCACCCCTCTCTGGGACATAGAAATGTTAGGTGACTTGCAGAAAACAAAAGGCTTTGACCAATGGGATGTAATTGGCATCTCCAAGGTCGGTGATCCATGAAGGGCGGGTGACGTAGTCTCCTTCACACAGCTGCAGACTGAGTATGAAATGGCAGGTACAGAGTGCTTCAGGTATCTACAGATACAGCATGCGTTACGAGCGGCAGTCCCTAAAGGGGAAGCTCTTCCAGAGTCCTCTCCACTTAAGGACCGAATCCTGGATGAGTACATGTCGAAGAAATCAATCTCCATGAGGTATAAGAAACTAATCAACAATATGTCAGACCCCCTGGTCCGGCTCCAGGCTCGATGGGAGCACGATGTAGCGGAATTGACGAGGAATGGCTGGAGGCCTTGGCCTCCCCTAGGGAGATAGCCATCTCCTCCAGATTCAGACTGGTACAACTAAAAATACTTCACAGAACTTATCTCACCGGCCCAGCACTATTGAAGGTGGGCTATAGGACCGACCCAGGGTGTGTGAGGCGGTGTGGGCAGGAGGGCACCTTTGCGCATAACATCTGGGAATGTGAGTATATCCAGAAATATTGGTCAGGGCAGATAAAGTGAATGGAAGAAGTGATGGAAGTTAAAATAGAAGCTAATATAAAGTTGCGCCTATTGAATATATGGGAACCCACAGATCTAAATAGCAAAGGGAGGATTTGGATGACTTTGGGAATTATGATAGCAAAACGGAACTTTGCCAAAATATGGCGAGCTCAGGTGTCCCCAACAATAGTAGAGTGGCAGAGAGACATGGACTGGTGCATGCTGATGGAGCGAACAATATACGAATCTAGAGATTGTCCCAAAAAGTGGTCGCAGATATGGGGAAGATGGAACGATTTCAGGGGGGGAATCTGCGAACTCCCACGGGTGGAGCATGACCAGGACCTTGTGTAGCATGAGTAAAATCTGGTTAAGAACTTTTTTGCAAAGAAACATGTATGAGCGGTAGTTGGTGCTCAATGTGCCAGTGCAGGCGCACTCCTTACTGATTATGTTGGTAAAATGATGGTATGTGTAAAGTGGTCATCAATAAAAAGAATTTAAAAAAAATTTATGGTAATTGTGTAATTTTTTTAGGTGCGGGTTGTGGGTTTTATAGGGGTAAAGGGTGGGAAGTTATTTATGTTTAATTCATAAATAATTAGTTCTTAATTAATATTGATTTAATTGAAAATTAAATATGGAAATTGTCTAATTTTAGGTGTGGGTTGTGGTGTTTATAGGTGTAAAGGGTGGGAAGTAATATATGTTTAATTATACTTTCTTCTTTTTTTTTCGCCCACAGAGTTTTAAATAGCGCAAACTTGACCCGAGGGTATCGGGTCCCAGAATGCTTTACACGAGCACCAGTTACGTTACATGAGGACACATTCATTTTTTTGTTCGGCATGGGGCAATTAAGTGATGTGCCCAGAATCATAGGATGTTGCGTGTCCTTGCTGAGACTCGAACCCGGTTGCCAGATTTGAGGTCGACCGCCCTAGCCGTTAGGCCTACTCCTCTCCCCATTAGTTGATCATTAATATTATTTAATTAATTTATATTTTATTAGGGTAATTGTTTATATTTTTATGTGTGGGTTTTTACTTTTATAAGTGAATTTTACTTATTTTATAATTAATTGTTACATACTATTATTTTTTTAATTGAAAATAAGTTTTAATTATGTAATTTTTTACAGTTTTATTTTAGCTGTGGTTTGTGGAGGTTATAGGGGTAAAGTGTGGGAAGTGTATTCATTTTTATGAGTTTTAATTTGTTTTTAATTAATATTTCTTTAATTGGTAATTAATTACGTTAATTATGTAAGTACATTTTTTTGAAAATTTAGATGTGGATTGTGAATTGTGTGGTATTATAGGGTAGGAAATAATAAAAGTACATTTATGTAATAATGTTTTTGTTTCTAAAATAATTTCTAATTAAAAATATTTATTTGTCTGAAAATTATTTTTTATTGTATTTAATATAATATTTGTAGGTATTTTTCATATGCATGTAACATAATGTTTTTTTATTTGTAATATTAAATATATTTGTGTTAAACATGTTAACACAGTTATATACTTCGTTTTTTTCAAATATTTTTGTGGTAATATTTTGTTTGTTTTTAATTTTGAACTGACTGGAGTGAGAATATTAATTGTTACCCCTCCGCAGTTCAACACTTTCCCTACTGCTGCACTCACTGGAGTGGGAATAGTAATTTTTACCCCTCTGCTATCCAACACTTTCCCTACTGGTACACTTATTGGAGTGGAAATAGTAGTGTTTCCCCTCCGCTATCCAACACTTTCCCTATTGTTGCACTCACTGGAGTGGGAATAGTAATTTTTATCCCTCCGCTATCCAACACTTTCCCTACTGTTGCACTGACTGGAGTGGTAAATGTAAGTTTAAAGATTTTTATATAGGTTAATGTTTTAATTTATAATAGAATGTTTTTTAAAATAATTTTATCTTATTGGTGTGTGTGTGTGTGTGTGTATGTATATATATAAAAATGTACAAATATATATGTATATATATATATATATATATATATGTATATATATATATATTTGTACATTTTTATATAATTTTAGAATTATAAATTAATTAAAAATTTAAAGTTTATTAATTGTTTTAAAGTAAATATATATTATATATATATATTATGTATGTTTAATTTTTTAATTGTTTATTTGTCATATCTGTTAAAATGTATATTAAATCTACTTTATTTTTTCAATTCATTTTATTATTTAATATATTTATTATTTTAATATATATATATATATATATATATATATGTGTGTATATATATAATCACTCAATATTTTGTAGAACTATATTTTTACCATCAATATTTTTGTACTTACCTCTTTAAGTATAGGGAGTCAATATTTTTGCATCCTATATTTTTCACATCTATATTTTTTACATCAATATTCTGTCAGTTAACCCATTGTTAGTTTAGAATAGATAATTTTTGTGTAATAGAGATAGAAACGGAGCCTGAGAAGAAGACTTTGAAGAAAGCACATGGAGAACCAGAGCGCTAATGAAAGAATTATTCTTTGCTGACCGGGATGTGAGAAGGATATGTCGTTCCTATATCGAGTGTGGGACAAACGGTGAATGTCTGCAATGTGTGAATAACATGGACAATGGATTCTTGAATGTGGCGTGACCAAAGGACTGTCACCTATGGACTTTATGGATCATAATATACTGAAAACCCCATTTTGATTTCAGAAAGTATTTCCAGACTCCACAGATCTCTATTTGGAACCCTGCAGGACACACTCTAGAGAACTTTTGAGGACTTCTTTGCTGAGCCCCTATTCTTCAAACTCTATACAGAATTTCATCTTGGTGACACTTTCCATGATTACCCCTTACCCTTTGAATGAACTTTGAGAGGCTTAAACCTCTGTTTTCTTTGGGTTCTGTCCTAAGTGTGGTGAAGGCTGACACTTATTCTTGGCCCACTGAAGACTCTTGACCGAGCTTCTGAGATGCTAACACTTGTTCTACATAATTCACCTTGCCCTGTCCCTGTTTCCTACATGGAACTTACAGATTTCTGAGAATAAGTAGATTAACTGAACCATCTTCTCCTTTTGACTGTGCGTGGGATATTTAGATAACTAATGTGTAGATGAGAGAACTTATATTAGAAACTGGTGGTGTGATTTTGTATCAGAGCCACTGTTTAATATTGGTCCGTGTATATGTCTTTAGGAGGCTTGGAATTCCTGTTTGTAATACTGTATCTTTATAGCATGGTATTGAGAGTGATCTATTTAAATTTGATTACTAATTTGTAACAAACATTTTCAAGTTGGCTACTGATTCCTGGGCCTCATTGTGTAGCCAAATGGTTTGCACTGTATAATAAATCAGATTGAAGTTATTAAATACTAACCCCCTTCCCCCTCAGTGTGACTAAAAAAGGTCCATCTGAGGACCAAGAGTAATAAAGTGTGGGCCCAGAAAACGCTGGATCAAATCAGGTAGCCTGTCCGATGGTTTGTCCACTGAAGTGAGGCAGTTAGGGTGCCCTATCTAGAAATTGCCCAAACCCAGTCCAAATCCCAAGTTCCCATGGTTCATTCGATGGATTGATGGAGTACCACCGGTTATGAAGCAACTTGTAGCAGCGGAGGAGTGTGAGTATTAATAGGGTGGCACGTTGAAATTGCTTATGCTTATATTGAGGTATTTTGAAATTGCTGTGAGGTGTTATGGGGAAATGATTTAAGTTGATGTGTGAATGTGGTGCTTTATGCAGAGAAGTTGAAGTGGTTATCAGGTCCGTCGTGGCCTAAGATATCTGGCTAGATAGAAGACATAAAGTCAAGTTACAATGTAGAAGACACTGGGTGTAGTTGTCTGCTGTGCTGTGGTGCTTGTCGTGAGACGTCATTGACAGCATTAGTGAGATAGGGACTTTTTCTTTGAGCCATTGTGAGATGTGGTTGGTATAGTTGATCTCAGTGCAGGGGAATAACTGTATAAATCTAAGTGAGATCCCGCGGGTCGAGTTTTCACTTGAAGTGAATGTTGGAATAGGTGGGAAAGTGTTTTTCCGAATTGCCTTTTGTTTGTATGAATAATATTTCAATTCTTTAGTGGAGCAGACAAAGTTAGTCACTGAAATTGCTTGCATTGTTTTGCATGAATTGTGTGAATTGCTTAGGGAACGCGCTTGAGAGAAATTGTAAAGGAGGGTGAGCTGCTGCAAGGAGTAAGATTGACATCATAGTGTGCCGCACTGGTATAGGTCTGTTGGTGTAGTGCTGCGCTGGGAATTGGTGTATATGATATAGAGAGCCCCACTGGTATTGGTTATGATCGCAGAACAGAGAATTGTGGGTGAAAATTAATTTCCTGGTTCTAACAAAAAGTAATTTGTGAATATTGCATATTCTATTAAAAAATGAAAATCTCTTAAAGCAAATCAAAGCCTAGTAAAGGGAGATGTGACTGTGCCTGTTAGAAAGGGAGAAAATGCACCACCTGAAGGTAGGCCAGGTCATATTATGGCAATAGATGTGGGTCTTCACACGTGTTTGGCTCCCCAGTGGCATAAGATCACTGAGAAAGATGGTCCTTTGACATTTCCACGTTATGGGGCATTTAATTTGAGAATTATTGAGAATTTAAGGAGGACACTGTTGAAATGCAACCGTCTCGTAGACCTACTCAATATGAAGCACTTAATGCTTGGGAACATACAGCGCATCTTGGGCAGAGAGAGAGATTTCATGGGTGAGTTAAGATAGGCATATGCACTTGTGTGGATGCTAGATGGGATGCAGAACAGAAATCGTGGAGAACTGACCTGATTGAGGGAGATAGTCTATATCCTGCATTGACATGTAAAGGAGAAGGGAAGGGTAAATGTAAGGAAAAGTAAAAGAATAAAGATCCAGAAGACAGAGAGAATCGGATTGAGGAAAGTTACAGCGAACCTTATGAGGATTTTGTGGCCAAATTATTGCTAAACGTTCCACCTCCATATAATGATATGCGGACTGGTGGAGCGAGTAATACACCTATTAGTGAGGGTTTTGAATATCTTTCAGCATCAGTAAATATGAATCTAAATTCATTTGGGGAAATTTCGGCAATGACAGCTCCTTTCAATTTACTTGTTCTGAATGCCCCGGTTGCATTGATAATTCCTGTCACTATTGGTCCAAATGTACCTTTGTATACGCCTGGATCGGTAGGGAATACTACACATACTTTGGCTGTTCCTACTTGGGCCAAATGATGTGGCCGACAATTCGGTAAGTTCAACAACAAGATAGATTCAGCAAACTCCTATGGTTCCAGAACAAGTGAATTCGCCAGGTGTTTCAAGTGCAACCCCTATTCTAAACTAGAATGCGATTGACTGGTCCATAAGGTTTCCTCAGAGACCGTCACCCTTTGACATGCCCAACACTAGTGCCCCACCGATGATGAATTACAGTATCCCTAGAGGAGAGATACCTATGGGAACGCCAACTTTTGACATGTCCCTTTTGAATTCACCACCTGCTTTAAGTAGTGGTACCTATAGAGGAGAAATACTTCTTAATACGCCAGCAGAACAACCAGGTCTTACTGCCCAAGAATTCGATGAATGGCTCAGAGGCATAGAGACTCCAGAAAATCCTAGGATGAGTGGGACATCTGTTCAAGTCTCAGGAAGATAAAAGGTTATGTATGTGGGCAAATAGAAAATAGAATTAGAAGAAGTGATAACAGGAGCTCTTGGTTTGTCTCGATTGGACACTTACCAGGGTGACAAACTGTTATTCCTGTGTAAAAAGAAATTCTAGGCATTCAGGACAGGCTCATTACAGACTATCAGAATTGGCTCCGAAATATTGGATTGATTTACAGAGATACAAAGCCCTACAGTAAAGATACAGGTTGAGCTTTAGAGACCAATACATTGCAAACATTCGTCCACCTGGAATTAAATTACAGATTGAAGAATACATTTTCTCTGTTCAAAAAGTGGAGAGAGCTAGATAAATGGGAAAGCCGATGGTCTAAGAAAAAGGAACCAAAGCAAGTCAAGTTACAAATGCCTCCATCTGCAACAGAGGAGAGTGATGAGGATATACATATGCCATTTTTGAGAGATGTCCCTGTTGGAGGGTATGTACATATACTATGAAGTAGGTTAGATCTTTTATCCTTCACAAATGATTTGCCGAAATTGAGAAAGAATCCAGTGGAATGGTACAAACAGGTTGATTGATTTGGGAAAATATCAAACGTTTTGTGGAAAGATTTGGATATTCTATTTGAAATTGTGGTTCTAGGTGATCTGTGGGTTGAATGCAAAGTTTCTGTTGATTGGCCTAAAGTAGAGCCAATGAGACATCCTGAATCACATGCTCCGTCCCCAATAGTCATGAAGAAACACAATCAGGTGATTCTTAAAGTTGGAAATCTCTCCTGATGAGATTGATTGAGTCAAGATTGACAGAACAACAGAAATAGTCCAAAGAATCAATTCATGCTTACTACTATAAGAGACTGTTGCAGGCATTTAAACAGTTCAGTGGGACAGAGACAACCGAGGCAAAGGGTATGGGACATTATGTTTACAGATGTCTGTATGGATTGAAGCCTGAGGTTAGTTCCATGATTCAGCAGTATCTGATTTGTTGGCAGAATAAGCTCATTGATTAAAGTGGGAGATATACAAAATACTGTAGTCATGAATTGGAAATGATGAACAAGAAATTGAAGGAGAAAATATGGATTACACAAATGAAAGCTGCACAGAAAGGTCAACATCAGTCATTTATTGATAACCATGGTCCTGTGCAGGGAGGGTATCAACAGGGAATTCCTATGATGCAAGGTGCTAATTGGTTCAACAGCAAGTGTTTCAACCACAAGGTGGAGAATGAGGTGTCCCAGTTGATCCGCGGACACATGTTGATGAATCAACTTTAAATAAAACTAACCCCTGCCATGTTTGCGACAGGTTGGGGCATTGGAAACATGAATGTCGATTCAATGGTGGTATCATGGTTAACAGCAATCAAAGTTCCGAATGGTGGATTTGTGCAATGAAACAATATAGTTCAGACACAGCACGTACAGAGGCAGAGAGTCCAGAATCCCAATGTACCCCAAGCCCAGGTGATGCAAATTCCCTAAGCCCCAATGCCACAACAAAATGTCAGTGTTGCAAATGTCCCAAGATACAATGCAAATCAGGTTCTCAATGTAAAGACTTATCCTTTGTAAACCAGAATATGTCCCAACAACATTCCAAGATCCAAACAGATTATTTCAGCTCAGACCTGTTGTAATAACAGGGCCTATAGGGGAGGAGGATTGTGTACTTGGCACAACCTTAGAGGTAGACCAGTGTGGTCAATTTGTGGATGGTGAGGTAAATGCGAATCCTGTATCATTCCTTGTTGGCACTGGTGCTAACCACTCTACTGTAAGAAAAGCAGAGGTTCCTAACCTACCCCTCCCAGGATAAAGAATCCAAGTAGCAGGAGTTGAGGACATTGGCTTTAAACTTGTTAGACAGAGATCAGACATCGGAATGTACCCTTTGCTAACAAAAGATGATTTGCCCCTGGAATTGAGAGACATAGTGCCACCTAAAGTCTGGGACTTTGCAGGTAAATATATTGGACCTATCAAAGATGTTGAACCTGTCCGCATTACTGTAAAGACCACCTTAAATTCAGGTATTGACACCTGACCACTGGGCACTGTAGCTATGCGCTCCTGCTTGTCATAATAACTTAAGTACTTGTAATCAACAATTTCTTACAATACAATTACTATTGTTTTAACCAAAATGTTTACTTCTCATCAGAATAAACAAAAACTGACAAAATCAAGTGAACATTATAAAATAAACATTATTTTGAAAGAAAACCTGTCTCATAAAAGTTTAAATCGTCGAACACCAAGAAGCGCTTACCTTCGGCTAACTCAACGAACTTCCAAGAATGATGTACGTAATCCAAACGCGTTTGAAACAACTTCCCCCAGTCTCCAATTTAACCTTCCACCCGTCTTCCACAGACATCAATGATGGATAACACCTAAATATGCGCGTTCAGCTCAGACCGAAAAGGACGCCTGTTTACACGGAGGAACTCCCTACTGAGAGTAAAAGATCAGGCTGGGAATGCTAATGCTGAACTTCTATACGACGAAGAGAAAACCAACTAAATACAACCTTCAATTTACTCCATGAGTGAAACAAAAGAAGTGCAAGAAAATAAATAAAATAAAAAATGAAATTAAAATCAGGACTAATAGTCATGTGTCATGCTATACATGTCGTCAAAGGACTATACCATCATAAGTACATGAACCCCATTGATGATGATTTATGATAACCAAACAAATGATGCTATGACATTCGATGTGCATCTATAAAAACACCCCATATACATTTTTTCATTCAAACCCTTTGGGTACTGTGTGTTAATTTTTTTGAATCCCAAACATCTCTCTTTGTAGTAAGAATCTGGTGAGATCCTTACCTTTTGTAGGTGCCACTGTCTCTATCACTTGAAACTTCATTTGAGCTATAGAATGGCGAGCTTCCGCCCAGTGGACTGCTAAATAGCTAGTTTTGTTTGCTGTTCTAATTGAGCTCTTCTGTTCTGAAATTCTTATTTTAATTTTCCTTTTGGTTTTGCCGACGTAAAGAAGTCCAGAGACATTTAATACCATAAACCAAGTTTTTAGAATTACAGTCGGAATTGTGTTTCAAAATTATAGATTGTCCTGTTAATGGGTGCTGCATTTTGTTACCTATAAGTACATTGTAACAATGTACGCAGTTGTAACATTTAGTGCCTTGATAGTTTGTACTTTCTTGTCTTGATGTGGATATCAAAAGTTCTTTCATGTTCTTTGATCTTCTATAGGCATACAAAGGTTTTCAATGAAGAGACTGTTAAAACGTACTTCATTCTGAAGAATTTACCATTGGTTGTTGATAATTTTCTTCAATTTCTTCGAACTTGTAGAGTATTTTGACACAAACACTTTCCGTTGGAGCTGCTTTTTGGGTTGATTTTTCAATAGCGTGCCACGATCTTTGGTGTTCATCCGTTCAATACCTTCTTCTAAAATACTCTCAGTGTATCCTTTTTCGATGTATTTCTGTTTTTGTATGTTTATATTTTCTTTGAGTGTGGTACGATGTGAACAGATTCTTTTGATCCGTAAAAATTGGGAATATGGTAAATTATGAATTAAGTTGTTGGGATGAAAACTTTGAAACATCAATGCATTGTTTTTATCTGTTTCTTTTCGATACACCTCAGTGTGAATACCTACATTCTTTCATAATAAGGACATCCAGAAAGGTGATGTAAGTATCGCTGATAGTGTGTTAGAACGGTATATGATCATCTTGTGTGTTGAGCTGTAAAATCTTCAGTTCGAGATTTTCCCGACTACTGGTCCACATCACAAAAATATCGTCAAAGTATCTGACATACAGTAAAAGATTCTCCATCCATTCATTATTTTCATATAAGAAATCGTTTTCAAATTTAGCCATATATGTATTTGCGAACGCAGGCGTCCCCGCGAAGCCCATTGATGTCCCTGTTAGTTGCATGTAAAACTTGTCTTCCCTTGTCATATACAGTTCACCCACACTATCAGCGATACTTCCATCAGCTTTCTGGATGTCCTTATTATGAAAGATAATGTAGGTATTCACACTGAGGGTTATCAAAAAGAAACAGATAAAAACAATACATTGATGTTTCAAAGTTTTCATCCCAACAACTTAATTCATAATTTACCATATTCCCAATTTTTACGGATCAAAATAATCTGTCCACAAAGTACCACACTCAAAGAAAATATAAACATACAAAAACAGAAATACATCGAACGAGGATACCCTGAGAGTATTATAGAAGAAGCAATTGAACGGAGGAACACCAAAGTTTGTGGTACGTTATTGAAAATCAACCCAAAAAGCCGCTCCAATGGCAAGTGTTTGTGTCAAAATACTCTACAAGTTCGAAGAAACTGAAGAAAATTATCAACAACGATTGGAAATACTTCAGAATGAAGTAGATTTTAACAATCTCTTCATAGAGAAACCTTTGTATGCCTATAGAAGATCGAAGAACATGAAAGAACTTTTGATGTCCACATCAAGACAAGAAAGTACAAATTATCAAGGCACTAAGAAATGTTACAACGGTGTACTTTGTAACACTGTAAATATAGGTAACAAAATGCATCACCCATTAACAGGACAATCTATAATTTTGACACACAATTCAGACTGTAATTCTAAAAACTTGGTTTATGGTATTAAATGTCCCTGTGGACTTATTTACGTCGGCAAAACCGAAAAGAAAATTAAAATAACAATTTCAGAACATAAGAGCACAATTAGAACAGCAAACAAAACCAGCTATTTAGCAGTCCACTGGGAGGAAACTCGCCATTCCTTAGCTCAAATTACGTTTCAAGTGATAGAGACAGTGGCACCTACACCAGGTAAGGATCTTACCAGATCCTTACTACAAAGATAGATTTTTGGGATTAGAAAACTTAACACACAGTACCCAAAGGGCTTGAATGAAAATGTTGATATGGGGTGTTTTTTATGGATGCACATCGAATGTCATAACATCATTTGTTAGGTTTGGTTATCATAAATCATCATCAATGGGGTTCATGTATTTATGATGGTATAAACCTATAACGACATGTATAGCACAAACAACAGTTGATGGACAGAATGCAGAACAATGTCATACATTGACCCCAGTACAGAGATCCGGGCCTAAATCCATCATGTCTTTTGCTCACTATGCCATTCCAGTTTGAACCCAGCCATATGCAAATCAGTTTTCACCATGTGCCTCATGGGAAACCTCCAGCATGAACTGCCTAGCCAGGTCCTCCCTGGACTGAAAACAAGGATCATAGGACCGGTTTCGGGGTTTCACTCCTCTTCAGCCAGTATAGCTTCATTCCAGAGGTATAGAGAGCATGGGGCCCACGTCTGGGCATACCCGTCCCACTCGGGGTGACCAATGCAAAAACAACAGTTGATGGACAGAATGCAGAACAATGTCATACATTCACCCCATTACAGAGATCTGGGCCTAAATCCATTGTTCTTTTGCTCACCATGACATTCCAGTTTGGACCCAGCCATATGCAAATCAGTCTTGACCCTGTGATCCATGGGAACTGTCCAGCCCGAACTGCCACGCCAGGTCGTCCCTGGACCGGAAACAAGCACCCTAGGACCGGTTTCGGGGTTTCACCTCTCTTCAGCCAGGATAGCTTGATTCCAGTGGCACAGTGAGCCCAGGACCCACGTCTGGGCATACCTGGTGCACTTAGGGCGAGAAAGCGAAAGACACAAAATTGATGGACGGAGTGCAGAACAAATCAAAACATTCACCCCCAGTCAAGAGATCTGGGTTAAATGCATCATTCTTTTGCTCACCATGCCACCCCAGTTTAGACCTGGCCATATGCAAAGCAGTCTTGACCCTGTGCCTCATGGGAACAGTCCAGCTCGAACTGCCAAGGCAGGGGCTCCCTGGACCGGAAACAAGCATCCTAGGACCGGTTTCGGGGTTTCAGTTGGGGCTGGACTGTTCCCATGAGGCACAGGGTCAAGACTGATTTGCATATAGACACAAGTAGAGGACAGATACATGGGACAACTGAAAGTGAGAACACAGCACATACATCGACATCCAAACCTTTTTTTGTCTCAGGCTGCGGATACAAGTCAACCACCTGGGTCTCAAATTTCAAAAACAGGAAAACAAGGAGAAGTCAAAGAAAAGGTACGCACAAACCTTCGCAGTCAAAAAACAACTTAATTGTTAACATATCTTCTATCGAATTAACTTCACCCCAGATTAATGTGTTAAACAAAGGATTAGGATTTGTCCCTACATATAGCACCAACACTCTGGAATGTGAGATCTCTTTCTGTAAATAAATGCGAACATTAAGACTTAGACATTTTTTTACAAACATTGTTCCACCTAGAGAAGATCGGATTGAGGAAGAATTTCTTGAATTCAAACCAAAATCAAAGTTCCAACAAACAATCCTGAAATTTTCATCCAAAAAGCGGACAAGGGTTGGCCGATTGTAGTCATGAACAAGGTTTTTTACAAACAGAATGTTAATGAACACGTCTCAGATGAATCTACATACCAACTCATGAGCCAAGATCCCGCGCAGAAACTGATGGAAACTGTGGATAAGATTTTAGACAATGCCATAGAGATGGGATGGATCATGTCCACCACCAAATCTTTCCTCCACTGTGCCAAACCCTAAGAGACCACGGATGTATATGCTGCTGAAAATTCATAAGAATCTTCAAAATCCACCGTTCAGACCTATAGTTACCAGTTATGGTACCATTTGTGAACCACTTGGTCAATACATTGATCATTCTTTACAACCATTTGTTAAAAAACGGGGGTCTTATGTTAAAGATACCACTGACTTTCTTTTAAAACTACAATCAGTTACTGTTCAAAATGAAATTTTATTTGGCACTATAGATGTAAAGTTACTTTATACGTCAATCCCCCATTCTGGAGGTATGGAGGCAGTGGAATGGATGGGCTCTCTTGGAGGGAACTCAAATAGGAGCTGATAAAGTTTTTTTGCTTGAACTCCTGCACTTTTGTCTGAATCACAGTTATTTCCAGTGGGAAGACAAGTTTTACATGCAACTAACGGGGACATCAATGGGCGTCGCGGGGGCGCCTGCGTATGGAAATACATATATGGCTAAATTTGAAAACGATTTCATATACGAAGATAATGAATGGATGGAGAATCTTTTACTGTATGTCAGATAGATTGACGATATTTTTGTGATGTGGACCAGTAGTCGGGAAAATCTCGAATGGAAGATTTTACAGCTCAACACACATGATGATCATATACAGTTCACCCACACTATCAGCGATACTTCCATCACCTTTCTGGATGTCCTTATTACGAAAGATAATGTAGGTATTCACACTGAGGTGTATCGAAAAGAAACAGATAAAAACAATGCATTGATGTTTCAAAGTTTTCATCCCAACAACTTAATTCATAATTTACCATATTCCCAATTTTTAAGGATCAAAAGAATCTGTTCACAAAGTACCACACTGTCACGGAGCCCCCTCCGCCAGTGGTAATATGGGATAATGGACGAATGGTGGTGTGTTCATGAAAACCGGGATCCTCTCCTTTCTTCGCAGGCTGGGTATTCCCCGGACTGGTTCGTTTCACAGGAGTGAGATCCTCCCAGGGCTGAGAGTGGTCCCTTTAACTGGGAATGGCTTTCGGAAGACCCCGCCCCCTGACCACGCGTCGTCGGCCCTAATCCTATTGAAGATGAGGCATGGGAATAGAGGACAGACTGGGAAAAACGCCGGAAGAACGAGAACGCCAAAAGTAGAGCCCGCGATGAGAAGCCGAGGAATGAGGGAGAAGACGCTCCGGGTTCCATATTGGCAGTTCAGTGAGAGATCCCTGAGGCGTCCAGAGAGCCAGGAGGCCAACGTCCCTACTCCTCGCCCAGCCACGCTCCAGGAGGAGCGTGGCTCTCACAGGTGCGTGCACGGTTTGCGGGGTGGGCTGGGAGGCGGGAGAAGGTAGGTGGTGAAAAGCCTAGCTAATTCCCCATATCTCTGAATCATCCCGACCACCCTCTTCCCTCACATACACAACTTCCCTTGTAGAAACGCACCAGGTGCATCCTCACTCCTTTTCCCCTTTTGGTGAAGGTAGAAAGACGGAACACTTTCTTACCCAATGCTCTTTTGTTTTCTTGAGGGGAGCCTAAAGTGTGAAGTTAGCCCCAGCAGAACACCGGTCCGCCCTGACGATTAGGAAGAAGGATTTCCTATGGATAAGAAGCATTATTCATAAAATCCTAGCAACATCTTTCAGACGTGTATACAAAATAAAAAGTACTGGAACCCCTTTCGTTGTGGAACTCACTCCTTCAACCTGCTCACACATACTCAAAGAAAATATAAACATACAGAAACACATCGAAAGAGGATACCCTGAGAGTATTTTAGAAGAAGTTATTGAACAGATGAACACCAAAGATCATGGTACGCTATTGAAAAATCAACCCAAAAAGCAGCTCCAACGGCAAGTGTTTGTGTCAAAATACTCTACAAGTTCAAAGAAACTGAAGAAAATTACCAACAACAGGTGGGAAATACTTCAGAATGAAGTAGATTTTAACAATTTTTTCATATATATGTATGCCTATAGAAGATCGAAGAACATGAAAGAACTTTTGATGTGTACATTGTAACAATGTAATTACAGGTAACAAAATGCAACACCCATTAACATGACAATCTATAATTTTGAAACACAACTCAGATTGTAATTCTAAAAACTTGGTTTATGGTATTAAATGTCCTTGTGGACTTCTTTACGTCGGCAAAACCGAAAGGAAAATTGAAATAAGAATTTCAGAACATAAGAGCACAATTAGAACAGCAAACAAAACCAGCTATTTAGCAGTCCACTGGGCGGAAGCTCGCCGTTCTATAGCTCAAATTGAGTTTCAAGTGATAGAGACAGTGGCAGCTACACCACTTAAGGATTTTACCAGATCCTTACTACAAAGAGAGATTTTTTGGATTAAAAAACTTAACACACAGTACCCAAAGGGTTTCAATGAAAAAGTTGATATGGGGTGTTTTTAATAGATACACATCGAATGTCATAACATTTGTTCTGTTTGGTTATCATAAATCATCATCAATGAGGTTCATGTTCTCATGATGGTATAGACCTATGACGACATGTATAGCACGACACAAGATTTTATTAGTACTGATTTTAATTTCGTTTTTTATTTTATTTATTTTCTTGCACTTCCTTTTGTTTCACTCATGGAGTAAATTGGCGGTTGTATTTAGTTGGTTTTCTCTTCGTCGTATTGAAGTTCACCATTAGTGTTCCCAGCCTGATCTTTTACTCTAAGTAGGGAGGTCCTCCGTGTAAACATGGCGTCCTTTTCGGTCTGAGCTGAACGTGCATATTTAGATGTGCTCCGTCATTGATGTCTGTGGAAGACGGGTGGAAGGTTAAATTGGAGACTGGGGGAAGTTGTTTCAAACGTGTTTGGATTACGTACATCATTCCTGGATGTTCATTGAGTTAGCCGAAGGTAAGTGTCTCTTGGTGTACGGTGATTTAAACTTTAATAAGACAGATTTTCTTTCAGAATCAGCGCTGGTGTTAAGACGTGTTTACTAAGAAGCACATTTGCTTTTTATACAGGTCAGTGTATGATTGCTGATATCACTTAAGCGCATAGTCATCACTGGTGGGTTAGTAATCGATTATGATGAGCGTTTTTGTCACTCCTTTAACAGCGTTGTTGAATAGATACGAGCGGTAAGTATGGTAAATTGGTTTAGGTGTGTTTCACTGACCCGCATTTCACGGTGTTTAAACCATGTGTGGAGACTGTTTTCAGTACATTTTTAGGGATACAGGTGGTTCTATGTTTAAAACTTTTTCTTTCTCTTTTCTCTCACATTATTTCCTTTTGTTTCTTGTTATATATTATTTTCGTGTCTATTTTGGTTTTCTTTCAAGTCATCCGTGGACTGTAAAATTTCTGCTTTTCAACCACGAAGAATGTGTAACACATGACCATTTCCCTGTGCATTGTATATATCTAGTAAAACATTGTATTTGTGTGTTATTTAATAGATTGAAGCCCCCAAAGAAGGGCCGTGTGGCCCGAAATGCATTGGGCATGCTACATCATTAGCATTTAAAGATTCTTCTGTGATTGAAACAGTTTTAAAAAAGTGTTATACTTCAACTCAATCTATGATTGTGTGCATAGTGTTTATTTTATAATGTTCACTTGAATTTGTAATTTTTTTTATTCTACTAAGAAGTAAACATTTTGGTTAAAACAATAGTAATTATATTGTAAGAAATTGTTGATTACAAATACTTAAGTTATTATGACAAGCAGGACACATAGCTACTGTTCACAGTGGTGGGTGTCAATACCTGAATTTAAGGTGGTCTTTGAGTTAGGCATTCTCTAACCGCATGCCCACCACTGTAGCACGCAAAATTAGTTGGATTCTCAAGCATACAGTAGTAAGATTGGAGTGTTCCACTTTTTGCATATTGTTTGTATTCTTATCTGACAAGTGGAAGCACCCACCATGTCGTTTGAAGCAATTACTAGTATTACAGACAACAGAGCCAATACTCTAGTTTACACAGCTGAACAAGCAGCTGAGATTTATTCATTAGTTCATGAAGTAAATTTAAGCAATGTGCAGGGGAGCACAATCTCACAACAACTTAAACAGTTTGAGTACCTCACCAGAAGAGAACTAAATCAGCGCTTACATGCGTCTACATAGGTCCAATACCATAAAGCTAAAATAATCCCTCGAGGATTAAGATTATCGATCAAACCAATGCTTTTTAGGTTTCATCTAAATAAGGATTTCATGGAAAGGTGGAACGCAATCCTTAACAAATGTTCTTTGGACTTGATTTTGTTACTTATAGAAGACCTATCCAGAGTAATTCGAGAAATTGGAGAGGAAATTGCCATCATTAAATCAGATTTGGAAACAAGAATGGAAGCAGACATTTGGAAAAAGCACTTGAAGATTCTAATCACAAACTTGAGATATATTCTAAAGAGTTACAAAAAGGAAAATTACGTAAATATAAACGTGACACGTTAGATTACAAGTTAAATAAGGTGTACACCTGGCCGGAGGTTTATGCCCAAAGGCGAGTTTATTTTAAGAAAAATAGTACTACATCATCAGAAGTGAGTGTGGCCACCGAAGGAGATGCAGATGTCAACCGCGCGTCAGCGCACATAGACACAAGTTGAGGACAGAGACATGGGACAACTGAAAGTGAAAACACAGCACATACATCGACATCCAAACCTTTTTTGTCTCAGGCTGCAGATGCAAATCAACCGCCAGGGTCTCAAAGAAAAGAAGGAAAACTCAAAGAAAAGGAATGCACAAACCTTCAAAATCAGAAAACAACTTAATTGTTAACATATCTTCTATCGAATTAACTCCACCCTAGATTAACGTGTTAAACAAAGGATTAGGATTTGTCCCTTCATCTTCATATAACACCAACACTCTGGAATGTGAGATCTTTCTTTAAATTTATGCGAATATTAAGATTTAGACTTTTTTTGCAAACATTGTTCCAGCTAGAGAAGATCGGATTGAGAAAGAATTTCTTGAATTTAAACCAAAATCAAAGTTCCAAGCACCAACATCACATAACGTTTTGGATGCCTTTGAAAATTTTGTATTAAACGATCTACAAAAATTGAATAGCAAAAAAAACCCCAAGGGTAATGTTACTGTTCATGAAAGAAACACATTGAAATCATTGTCAAACAATCCTGAAATTTTCATCCAAAAAGCGGGCAAGGGTGGGGTTGATTGTAGTCATGGACAAGGCTTTTTACATACAGAATGTATGAATCTACATACCAACTAATGAGCCAAGATCCCACGCAGTAACTGATGGAAACTGTGGATAAGATTTTGGACAATGCCATAGAGATGGGATGGATCACATTCACCATCAAATCTTTCCTCACTGTGCCAAACCCCAGGAGACCACGGATATGTATGCTGCCGAATATTCAGAAGGATCTTCAAAACCCAGCGTTCAGACCTATAGTTACAGGTTGTGGTACCATTTTTGAACCACTAGGTCAATACATCGATCATTTTTTACAACCATTTGTTCAAAAATGGGGTCTTATGTTAAAGATACCACAGACTTTCTTTTAAAACTACAATCAGTTACTGTTCAAAATGAAATTTTATTTGGTACTATAGATGTAAAGTTACTTCATACGTCAATCCCCCATTCTGGAGGTATGGAGGCAGTGGAATGTTCCCTCTTGGAGCAAACTCAAATAAGAGATGATAAAGTTTTTTTGCTTGAACTCCTGCATTTTTGTCTGAATCACAGTTATTTCCAAAGGGAAGACAAGTTTCACATGCAACTAACCGGGACATCAATGGGCTTTGCGGGGGCGCCGGCTTGAAGGATTCAAATTAATATATATGATTAGCATAGCGTAACTAAAGCTAGCTTATTGATTTAGTCCCGTAATAAGGCCCCTCTTCGTCATTATAGTTTGGTACGACGGAAAGGGCCGAAAGCAGGACCGCGGCCATCTTGGCCCTTGACTCTCTCTTCGTGCAGGAACTACGATCACGTGGTTCCCTGAGCCCATAGTTTCTTTAGTATCTGCACACACTAGTTTAGAAGACAGGCTGAATTGTATTTACGACCGAGAAGCAAGGTCACATCTGCTAAAAGGGAGTACCAAGCAAAATTCCTTCTGAACCTGGGACGAGAAGGGAGTCACCCGGCCGACCTTCTATTCGTAAAGATAGTAACCCTTTCTGTATCACTGAAACTAGATACAGGATGAGCTCATTAGGAGCGCCTGGACTGGCTGGTACTTTTCCACTTGTAAGGCTTTGTATGTGGCGCTGATAATGTATAAAAGTGTGAGTTTGTCAAGGAGCCAGCAGTCTTCCTCGGCGCACCTCATGGGTGAGGATCGATGAGGCTCCTCTATGTAGAGTTTTCTGTCTGGCCAATAAACGCTTGAACCTTCTACGTTGCCAACTGCTCATTATTTGACTTACATTGCGGGCCACCGGTAAGTGTGGCCCTTGGGGACTAACATTTGGTTACAACAGGCTTATGCAAATACATATATGGCTAAATTTGAAAACATTTTCATATATGAAGATCATGAATGGATGGAGAATCTTTTACTGTATGTCAGATACATTGACGATATTTTTGTGATGTGGACCAGTAGTCGGGAAAATCTCGAACGGAAGATTTTACAGCTCAACACACATGATGATCATATACGGTTCACTACTTCCATAACCTTTCTGGATGTCCTTATTATGAAAGATAATGTAGGTGTTCACATTGAGGTGTATCGAAAAGAAACAGATAAAAACAATGCATTGATATTTCAAAGTTTTCATCCCAACAACTTAATTCATAAATTACCATATTCACAATTTTTACGGATCAAAAGAATCTGTTCACAAAGTACCACACTCAAAGAAAATATAAACATACAAAAACAGAAATACATCGAAAGAGGATATCCTGAGAGTATTATAGAAGAAGCTATTGAATGGATGAACACCAAAGATCGTGGTACGCTTTTGAAAAATCAACCCAAAAAGCAGCTCCAACGGCAAGTGTTTGCGTGAAAATACATTACAAGGTCGAAGAAACTGAAGAAAATTATCAACAACCGATGGGAAATACTTCAGAATGAAGTAGATTTTAACATTCTCTTCATAGAGAAACCTTTGTATGCCTATAGAAGATCGAAGAGCATGAAAGAACTTTTGACGTCCACATCAAGGCAAGAAAGTACAAATTATCAAGGCACTAAGAAATGTTAGAACTGTGTACATTGTAACAATGTATTTATAGGTAACAAAATGCAACACCCATTAACAGGACAATCTATAATTTTTTTTTTTTTTGAAAACCTTTATTGACAGTTCAAGAAGAACAAGTATGGGCCTACAACCCCCCAGGGCCGGCCGCTAAGCAATCAGAGCAATAACAACAAGTATAAACACAGGCAGCACTTCGGGGAGCAAAATCGTACTGCTAATACTGTGAACAGCGTAAGTAGGGCACCAGGAGAAAGAGGTTTTCATTTTATGATGAAACAAGGCAGAAGGATCAGGTGACAAGCAATTTTAAAAACAACGATCCCGGATATGCGGAGTAGTGGACGTTAGCGATTTACAGCAATCTATTCGGTCAATGGCGCAAACACAAGAACATCAGGATGGGGAAACACATAGTATACAGTTGCGCCCGCAGTCACCCGCCAGAACTCCCCAAGAACACCCCGGAAGTTGTGAACACATGGAACGGCAACGAGGCATAGCAAAAGGAGGTGTATCACGCTGATCCCAGAAAAGAAAACAAAAAGAATCAGAGAAGAAAAAGGAGGCCATGGAAAAAAAGATGAAAGAATACAGAATCCCCTCCCCCAACCCCCCACCCTGCACCTCTGCAGATGAGTACGGCCCCCCCCCCCCAGCAGTGTGCCTGTCACCCTGGAACCAGACCCGAAATGTAGGAGAATAGGGAAAAAGAAGTAGGAAAGGACCCCCACCAGACGGGGGGGTAGAGAAAGTATTTGTAAACTGGAGGAGGGCCTTCATAACAGACCCCCGGCTTCTCCCTCCCGCACGGTAAGGTTCCCCTAAAGTAAACAAGGAACAGCACAAAAACAATCTTCTCAAACCTCGATGGGGAGCATTATGCACCTATTGTGCCAGTAGCCATGTCAGGAGAGCACACCACCCCAAGCCCGCCCGTCCACTAGGCGACCACCCCCGAGGGGCTAGCCTCATCCCTGACCACTCTTTGGAATTCTGCCCATGCCAACCCCTCGACCCAGCACCATACCCAATGTTCCTAGGCA
Organism: Triturus cristatus; assembly: GCF_964204655.1. Lineage (NCBI taxonomy): Eukaryota > Metazoa > Chordata > Amphibia > Caudata > Salamandridae > Triturus > Triturus cristatus. Next base: position 502,009,478 of record NC_140593.1, read on the forward strand.
GAGGAATGTCCAACAACAACAGAGAAGCGACGCACACAGGTGGGGTGGAAGTCTCTGAGCATCAACACAGTCCGCCGCTTGAGGAAACAGGCTTCCCAGTGCTGCCCTAGGATCTGCTCTGCACGCAAGGTTCAGGAAGGCAGAAGCAGCCAAAGCAGACATTAGTTGCTGGAGTTGTCTCTGGGTCGCAGGAGGGCATGCACGGGATGAGGCCACCACATCCCACTCAGGTCCGACGCCTCCGGGACAGATCAAGCCCTCAGAAGGTCGAACACACTGTAGCATACTGGCCGGGGCGTCCAGTCGTACACTAACCTCAGGGGTGGCCGCCACAGCGTCCTCCTGCGCGCAGTGTGGGTAAACTCTGTGTTCGTGCGGACAGGCGGGCCGCCACTGCCCCAACTCCGACGCCACACCATCGAGCTTACTCCCCAAGATCACGAAACCATGAACCAAGGAGGAGTGAAGAGTACCAATAGCCTCGAGGAGGTCGCCGTACCCCAGCTCAGCTCTTTGTGATCTCGCCGCCACACTCTCAAAAATCGTACGCTCACAGGCCCGCTGCGGCCCAGCGGACAGGATGGTAGGCTTCATCGACCCAAGATGGCCGCCAAGTATGCCCGACCCTCACCGGGGCCGGGACCCCGGGACAAGCGCCGCGATGTCCACGTCGCGGGTGACCGGGTTCCGGGGGCAGGCAAAAAAACCATCCGTGGTCACGGGCAACAGTCGTCCCCACCACGGACCAGCTCCCGTAGAAATCCGGGGGCGGCCCGCAATGATCGGGGCAGGATACGGACGGCGGCCGGGCAGCTCACCAGCAAGGCAGGGGCAGCCACCGGAGGATCTAAGATTTGCGCCCCCGGTCATGCACTCGGCCAGCTACACTGGGCAGTAGAAGTGACCACGCCGAGATGCAGGCCGAGTTTGGCACCGCTCCGGTGGGCCGACTCCACCCAGTCACCACCAGCCGCTGTTGTCGCACTGCCACCCGGCCACGGCGTCCACTCGATGTCCCGGCTCCAGGGTCGCACAGGCCGCAAGGTTCAGATGCAGTTTTCTCCGGCGATAGCACTGCTAGAAACCTCGGAGTCACACAGTCGGGAGCCCCTCTCCTTCAGAAACACGACCACGTAGCACAGGTTGAGGATCTCAGGCAGGATATTCGTGCGGGATGCGGAGGTTCACGGAGCCGGGAGTCTACGCTGCCGTCCCGGTCGCCATCTTGGCTCCTCCCTACAATCTATAATTTTGAAATACAATTCAGACTGTAATTCTAAAAACTTGGTTTATGGTATTAAATGTCCCTGTGGACCTCTTTAAATCGGCAGAACCAAAAGGAAAATTAAAATAAGAATTTCAGAACATAAGAGCACAATTAGAACAGCAAACAAAACCAGCTATTTAGCAGTCCACTGGGCGGAAGCTCGCCATTCTAGCGACCTCTGACCCGCCTGGACCCGCATTGGTCCGTGACACTGGTACTCCTGTGCTATTATTTCTCTCTCTGCCTTAACTGCCTCTGACTCTGTACCATCTTGTTTTTCTGTTTTTGCTTCCCCTCTGTGCCCCATTGCTTCTGTGCATAACTTGTTTTCTTGTTCTTGTTTTCTTCATCTGTGCCCATACTGTTGATTTTTGTGTCTCATCCTCTCCCCGTCTGTTTTTCCACTGCTGCGTCCCTGCGGCCCGACCCCCGCACTCCCATTCGCTGCTCCGCCTCCCAGCTGCTCCTCTCTCCCGCAGCTCCTCACTGCAGCGGTCGCGTGTAGCCGGCACGCTGCTGGCGCACCAAAGGCGCGCCTAAGGCAAGCCCGTCTGTGCCCGTCCACGCCAGGACGGTGCACAGCACCAGGACCCCTGGCCCCCCCAAGTGCCACGACACCCGCCTCCGCTACGACTCCAGCACCCTCCACGCACTCAACGCCGGACGATCACGCACCTGCTGCCTGGCCGCCCCGAAGCACACCCAAGGACCCTTCTCCTTTCGGGACTGCAGCTTCACCAGCATCCGGCCCTCCAACTCACCAACCGAAGAAACCAACTTCCTCAGATGCATCCTGCTCAACACCCGCTCCGCCCGCAAACACGCCGTCGAACTCTGGGACCTACTCGACACCAACGCCCCAGACGTCGCCTTCCTAACGGAGACCTGGCTGAACCCCTCTTCGGCACCCGACATCGCCATAGCCATCCCGGAAGGCTACAAGATCACCCGCAAGGACCGCACCAACAGAGTAGGAGGAGGAATCGCCATTGTCCACAGAAACACTCTCAAAATCTCGACCGACACCGACGATTCCCTCAGCACCGTCGAACACCTGCACTTCCAGATCCACACCGACCCCAACACCACCCTCAGAGGTACTCTTGTCTACCGACCCCCCGGACCCCAAACGCAGTTCAGCGACTCCATCGCTGACTTCATCAGCACACACGCCCTCACCTCGACGGACTACATCATCCTCGGGGATCTGAACTTCCACCTCGAGAACAACAACGACTCCAACTCTTCCACCCTGATCGAACACCTCGCCAACCTCGGACTCAGACAACTCATCACAACACCCACCCACTCCGCCGGCCACATGCTTGACCCCATCTTCTCAGCAAGCTCCCACGTCTTCTTCAACCACACCACCGAACTCCACTGGAGCGACCACCGCTGCATCCACTTCACCTTCCAGAAACCCACCGCACCCAGCAGATGCCTCGCCGCCGCTGGAGCAAGGTCACCGAGGACCAGCTAACCACCGCCCTCGCCCAGAGCCCACCCGCAGATTCAACCGACCCCAACGCCGCAGCCTCAGACAATGGATCGATGACTGCGCCAACACCCTCGCCCCGCTCAAGAAGCCCTCCAACACCCACACCAGCAAGAGAGCCAGCTGGTTCACCAAAGACCTCCAGGCCTCCAAGAGAACCTGCCAAAAACTCGAAAAAAACTGGATCCGCGAACGAACACCGGAAAGCTACACAGCCCACAAGAACGCCAATCGCAGACACCACCACCTCATCAGATCCGCCAAAAGGACCTCCTTCAAAGACCACCTAGACAACAACGCACACAACAGCAAAGAGCTCTTCAGCATCGTGAAGGAATTCTCCAACCCCAGCTCCAACACCAACGACATCCCACCGTCACAAGACCTGTGCGACTCGCTGGCCACCTTCTTCCACCGCAAGATCGCCGACATTAAATACAGCTTCGACGCTGTCCCACCCCGGCAACCGCTGAGACCCCCGCTCCCATGACCACCAACCGCCTGCTCACCTGGACCAACATCAACGACGACGACGCCATCAAGATCATGAACACCATCCACTCCGGATCCCCGGAAGACCCCTGCCCACACCACATCTTCAACAAAGCCAGCAGCACCATCGCACCCCATCTCCGGAAAACCATCAACATCTCCTTTGTGACAGCGACCTTCCCGGAGAGCTGGAAGCATGCAGAGATCAACACCTTACTCAAGAAACCCAAGGCGGACCCCAAGGACCTCAAGAACTTCTGACCCATCTCCCTGCTCCCGTTCCCAGCGAAGGTCATCGAAAAGGCCGTCCACAAACAACTGACCAGCTTCCTCGAGGAGAACAGCATCCTGGACCCGTCCCAGTCCGGATTCCGCAGCAACCACAGCACCGAAACTGCCCTCATCACCGCCACCGACGAAATCAGGACCCTGCTTGACAACGGAGAAACCGCAACCCTCATCCTCCTGGACCTGTCAGCCGCCTTTGACACGGTCTGCCACCGCACACTACGAACACGCCTCCACGACGCCGGAATCCAAGAGAAGGCCCTGGACTGGACCACCTCCTTTCTCTCCAGCAGAACTCAGAACGTCCACCTCCCCCCTTCCGCTCCGAAGCCACCGAGATCATCTGCGGCGTACCCCAAGGCTCATCCCTCAGTCCTACATTGTTCAATGTCTACATGACACCACTCGCCCACGTCGCACAACGGCATGACCTCAACTTCATCTCCTACGCCAACGACACCCAGCTGATCCTCTCCCTCACTAAAGACCCCCACACTGCCAAAACCAACCTCCACAAAGGAATGAAGGCTGTCGCCGACTGGATGAGAAACAGCCGACTGAAGCTGAACTCAGACAAGACGGAGGTCCTCATCCTCGGATCCTCCCCCTCGGCCTGGGACGACTCCTGGTGGTCAACTGCACTAGGAGCACCCCCACAACCACTGACCACGCACGCAACCTAGGGGTCATCCTCGACTCCACCCTCTCCATGACGAAGCAGGTCAATGCCGTCTCCTCTTCCTGCTTCAACACCCTCCGCATGCTTTGAAGGATCTTCAAGTGGATCCCCACCGAAACTAGAAGGACGGTCACCCAGGCCCTCGTCAGCAGTAGTCTGGACTATGGCAACGCACTCTACGCAGGAGCCCAGGCCAAACTCCTGAAACGGCTCCAACGCATCCAGAACACCTCCGCACACCTGATCCTCAACATCCCTCACCACAGCCATATCACACCCCACCTGATAGACCTGCACTGGCTCCCCATCAACAAGAGGACAACCTTCAAGCTCCTCACCCACGCACACAAGGCACTCCATGACACCGGACCAGCATACCTCAACAGCCGACTCAGCCTCTACACCCCCACCCGCCAGCCCCGCTCCGCAGACCGCGCCCTCGCCACCGTCCCCCACATCCGAAGAGTGACCAGCGGCGGCAGATAATTCTCCCACCTCGACGCCAAGACATGGAACACCCTCCCCATCTGCCTGCGGCAGACCGAAGACCTCCTTACCTTCAGGAGACTCCTCAAGACCTGGCTCTTCGAACAGTAGCAGCGTCCCCCCTCCCCTAGCGCCTTGAGACCCTCACGGGTATGTAGTGCGCTTTTATAAGTGCTTTGATTGATTGATTGATTGATTGATTGATTGATTCTATAGCTCAAATTAAGTTTCAAGTGATAGAGACAGTGGCACCTACACCAGGTAAGGGTCTTACTAGATCCTTACTACAAAGTGATTTTTTTGGATTAAAAATTTATATGGGGTGTTTTTTATAGATGCACATCGAATGTCATAACATCATTTGTTAGGTTTGTTTATCATAAATCATCATCAATGGGGTTCATGTACTTATGTTGGTATAGACCTATGACGACATGTATAGCACCAAACATGACTTTATTAGTCTTGATTTTAATTTCATTTTTTATTTTATTTATTTATTTTCTTGCACTTCCTTGTGTTGGGGGTGTGTGTGGGTGCACTGCCCCCTACATGTGCCTGTACCAGGTGGCAGGCACTGTGCAGTGCCTGCAACACAGTGCAGGGACATGCAGGACATGCTTATTTGGACATAGCGGTACAAAAGGGGGTGGTGATGGACGGAGCATCAGAACCAATCAAACACTCACACCCAGTCAACAGATCTGGGTTTGATCCATCACCGTTCTTTAGCCCACTCTGCCACCCCAGTTCAGACACGGCCATATGCAAATCAGTCTGACCCTGTGCCTCATGGGAACAGTACAGCCCGAACTGCCAAGCCATGCCTTCCCTGGACCGGAAACAAGCTTCCTAGGACCGGTTTCTGGCATTTCAGCCGTCTTCAGCCAGGCTTGCTTGAATACAGTGGCAAAGTGAGCAAGGGACTCAACGTCTGAGCATACCCTGCCAACTGAGGGCGAACAAAGCAGTACAAAAGGGGGTGGTGATGGACGGAGCATCAGAACCAATCAAACACTCACACCCAGTCAACAGATCTGGGTTTGATCCATCACCGTTCTTTAGCCTTCAGATCTGTTGACTGGGTGTGAGTGTTTGATTGGTTCTGATGCTCCGTCCATCACCACCCCCTTTTGTACCGCTTTGTTCGCCATAAGTTGGCAGGGTATGCTCAGACGTGAGTCCCTTGCTCACTTTGCCACTGGATTCAAGCAAGCCTGGCTGAAGACGGCTGAAATGCCAGAAACCGGTCCTAGGAAGCTTGTTTCCGGTCCAGGGAAGGCATGGCTTGGCAGTTCGGGCTGGACTGTTCCCATGAGGCACAGGGTCAGACTGATTTGCATATGGCCATGTCTGAACTGGGGTGGCAGAGTGGGCTAAAGAACGGTGATGGATCAAACCCAGATCTGTTGACTGGGTGTGAGTGTTTGATTGGTTCTGATGCTCCGTCCATCACCACCCCCTTTTGTACCGCTATGTCCAAATAAGCATGTCCTGCATGTCCCTGCACTGTGTTGCAGGCACTGCACAGTGCCTGCCACCTGGTACAGGCACATGTAGGGGGCAGTGCACCCACACACACCCCCAACACATTGGGGGTCCACAATGGACCCCCGGAGACATTCTCCGCATGCCTTTCCATGGCGGTTCCACCGCCACGGAAAGCTGGCTACCGCCAGCATCATAATCGTGCCGGCGGTGCTTGGCCCTGATCCGCCACAATTGTAGCGGTCCAGCTCCGCACGCCAGGCAAGCGGGCGGACTTCAACCGGTGGAAAAGTGGCGGGCGGGCGGCCGCGATGCTAATCGGACCGGCAATGTTCAGGGCTTCGATGGCGGGCGGATGTCCGCCGCCGGTCCGGCGGTTGCTACCACCCGCACAGCAGAGGACATCCACACTCCATCCTAATGGACCCCTAAGTAGATTAACTGAACCATATTTTTCTTTTGACTGTGCTTAGGATATTTAGATAACTCATTTATAGATAGGAGAACTTACGATTGTTTTTAGAGAAATAGAAACCAGCGGTGTGATTTTGTATCACAGCAACTGAATTGCTTGTCTGTTTAATATTGGTCAATTTCTTTAGGAGACTTGGAATTCCTGTTGTAATACTGTATCTTTATAGCATGGCACTGAGAGGAATCTACTTGAATTTGATTACTAATTTGTAATAAACATTCTCAACTTAGCTACTGATTACTGGTCCTCATTGGGTAGACAAATGAGTTGCACTGTATAATGAATTTGATTGAAATTATTAAATGCTACCTTGATTTCCCCTCAGTGTGACTAAAAAGCTGCATCGGAGGACCAAGAGTAAGTAAAGTGTGGGCTAAGAAAACGCTGTATCAAATCCATAACACTGAAAAATGATAAAAGCATTGCAGGTGAAATAAAAGCAAGAACTTTATCTTTGCTGTACACGAAGTCTTGAACTCCCCTGTTCCTGGGTCTACTCCATAATATTTCCTCTGTGAGCGCAGGAAGACGAAAACTTTGAATCTCCAGGGTTAAATATGGAGCAAAATGTTGAAGTCTGTGGGTGGGAGTTTTGTATCTTTTTTTTCTAAAATGGCTGATAAGAAATGGCTGAGTACGGCAACAATCTGGATCTCATTAACATGAATAATTATTGTAGGACTTTGTTGGGTTTGTTTTAGGTTCGCAAGAGTTGACTAGCAGAATAAAGGGGCATATTATCAAGCACGGCGTTAAAATTATCGCCGCTTTAGCGGCAGAAAACTGCCGCTAAAGCGGCGATAATGGGCTTGATAATATGCCCTTGAGAATTCCAATAAAAGCCCATGTTGACAACAGAACATGGGCTTCTATTGGAATTCTCAAGGGCATATTATCAAGCCCATTATCGCCGCTTTAGCGGCAGTTTTCTGCCGCTAAAGCGGCGATAATTTTAACGCCGTTTCTTGATAATATGCCCCAAAGTCTTTCCCCAGTTGTAGCGTCTAAGAAGCATGCATACAGAGTGGCTTCTGGGATTGTTAATAACAAATGTCATGTTGATTTTGTGCAGATGTGTGATAGTAGTGACAAAAAATCTTCAGGATTTGTTCACCAATTATGGCCAAATGAATGCTGTTTCTTGATATGGGTTTAAATGTGGCATATCTGAGTAGAATTGGGCATCGAGGTTGTTTGCTTTTGATAAAATATATAATTTATTCGGGTACACTAGAAGGCGGGCTTCTGTAACTTCTAGGTAGGGCAACTGAAAGGCCTGCACAGATAGGATAATCAAGAAATGTGAGTTAGGAGACCATCATTAGTAGGCAAAGTGGTTCTTGGTCGGTAAACTGTGCACACAGTACCACAATTAACCTACCTAAATCCTCTTTAAGATTTTTATGAAAATTGATCTGAGGGTTGCTCACACACAGCACTGACGTAGCATTGAATTACAAATACAATATGATACATCAATCACGTATTAACATCAAATAAATAACGTGATGCAATAGATTCAATGACTTTCCATAATAAACTGTAAATCAAAGCAGCAAACCATTGCAAACTGTATGGCACAGCAGCAAACTTTTATGGAATAAAATAGAAGTCACCAAGAGGTCGTTAAATAAAAAGCAAACCCACACTGTGAGGCAGATTCAATTGAACACCCTTTGTTTCTTACAAATGAAAGGCATAACAACTGTGTGAAACAGTTGCTAAGGGAAGCATTTTATTGGTTAAATTGGGAGGCACAGAACAATGTGTCATTATGGCACCGAGATTATTATGGAGAATGATAATTAGTATTTAAATCCTCATTTTGTTTCTGAAAATATGGTGGAGTTGATAACAAAATAAATAAGTACGCTGCCCTTATGCTTCCCTAGAGGCAGTCTCAGTTGGTTCAAGCAAGCTTCTCAGGAGTGTTGCCAGACATCCCTCTGTGTCTTGAAATGGTATCCGTGATTAGATGTATAGTCTGTATCTACTCATCCAGATTTTCTCTAACAATGACACTTTTATCTCTGCTCTGGAAGGATGCAAGAGAACTTCTTGTGATATATGTTAGTATTCTATTATGGGCAGCCAAGTGCATGGCATTTTTTCTTCCATGGCACAAAATATTTTCCACATATCTATCTTCATAACATATTGTTATATCATTGTAGAAAGTAGCAATCAGTCATGAGGTTCCTGCTGTTCTGCTTTGCCATTGTTTTATCACGCTTGTAGGGAATCATATTAAACTTTTATTAGAAAATAAGTGCCTTTTCCCATCAACCAATCACACAGTGATAGAGCTTTGCATCATTTACCACCCATGGGATGCCCCCTTTAAGAAAAGTAATGCCAAGCACTGAAAAGTGCTATTTATGTAGCTTTCATGGCAACTTTCCAGCACAATGAAAGGTTTTGGGTTGGAAAGGAAATACTTTATCAAGACTTGGCCTAGTTTGTGTCACATTGCGTTACTTTGCACTGGTGCAAAGGGTTGATTAATCTACCCCTTGTGATACTAAGCCCATGAGGTTCTGCCCATCATGAAGGATGCTCCCTGTTGGAGAATGGCCCTCTCTGAAGGGTAACCCCAAAACGGTTTGCTCTCCTTCTCCTCTTTTCTGACCTTGTTTTTGTTGGACTTAGGACTCTGAGCACTTGACCTCTTCTGACCAGTGCTAAAGTGCATGTGCTTCTCCTCTAAACATGGTAAGATTGGTGTATACACGATTGGCATATTTAGTTTACTTATAAGTCCCTTGTAAAGTGCTATACCATATACCCAGGGCCTGTAACTTAATTGCTACTAGTGGGCCTGCTGCACTGATTGTGTCACCACACAAGTAGCCTTTCGAACCTGGCTCAAGCCTGCCACAGCAGGGCCTGTGTGTGCAGTTTATTGCCACTTAGACTTGGCATTTAAACCCTTTGCCAAGTCTTTAATTCCCCTTTTATTACACACAGGTCACCCCTGGGTTAGGCCCTAGGTAGCCCATAGTGCAGGGTGCTCTGTAAGTAAAAGGTAGGGCATGTACTCTTAAGTTTTGCAGATCCTGGTAGTGACAAACTCCCAAATTCGTTTTTCACTACTGTGAGGCCTACTCAACTCATAGGTTAACAGTGGGAATTCCGTAACACTATTTTAAGCTGTAGTTTCTGATTAGTAAGGAATAGCTTCATCATTTTTTATATCTTTGGAATGGTAATGATAAATCCTCTTTGCTGGTAATGTTTGATTTAACAATACTGTTTTAGAAATGCCACTTTTAGAAAGTGGGCATTTCTTTGCTCTGTGTGCCTGCAGCCTGTCTCCAAACCAACCTAGGGTAGGTGACAGCTACACTTTGTGCATTGCCTCTAGACAGCCACAAACACAGGAAGGTTAATTAAGTCTCATGGCTCCTCCTGGTCAGGAAGGGAGGGGGGAGTTGACACTTACACCTGAATAGGCAGTGTCCTGCTTCCACACAAAGGGCTGATTACCTCCTTACTGATTGTCTGGAGCCAGGGCTAAAAAAGAAAGTACCTCTGTGCACTTCAAAGACCCTTCTTTGAAATCACCCTCACTTCATAGGCATAACTGGCTATAAGTACTGGGTCTCTGACCCCACCAAGACAGTACACTATTGGATGTGTGAAGAACTCTGCCAGGAAGGACTGTTTTGCTGCTACAAGAACTGCCACTCTGCTGGACTGCTTTGATGTGCTGCCTGTGGCCTGCTGAGGAAAGGACTGGACCCATCTCACTTGAACACAGAGTGACTACTAGGGCTCGCTGGCTTGAGCCTTGTTCTGAAGTCTCAGGGCCATCAAAGTCTTCCTACAACCCTGCAACAGCACCTGGACTCTGCCATCTGTGAGTCCTACCTTGCGAATTGGTGCCGACCCAGTCCTGGACCCTTAGAAGTGACTTTTCTGTGTTGACCCAACAGAACCCACAGACCTCCTTCGATGGCGATGCAATACCGCATCGACAAATTGCTTTGATGGACTGCATGACTCGACCACTTCAGATTGCTTGTATCGCAAATTCATGGACAAGGCTTCACTGACTTCACGGATCGGCTATATCCACGGGATCGACGACAAAGCATTGCCTCCTGTGCTTCTTGCAGTGGGTCCTCGGTGTCAACAATTCCTCTATCCAAGGTACTTTTTCAGCAGGACCTGCATGAGTCCTGTAGCTGGCCTCTTCTCCATTGTGGTTGGCCTGAGCTTTGAATTTACCCCGGTCTAGTGCGACCAGATGTCCTGGGGTGACTCTAAGCACTATAATTTGATTTAACCTTTAAAAATGCATAACTCCGGTTCTATTTATTGGACTTTTGTCGTTTTGGTCTTGTTTTTCTCATAAAAATATGCGCTATTCTTCTAACCCTATGCGGAGTATTTTTGTGGTGTTTTCATTGTGTTACTGTGTGTATGTTGCATAAATAATTTAAAAACCACTGTGTTATCCCTGTGCACTCTTAACGTTTAGACAAAGTTCAAAGAATTTATGTTGGTGCTCCTTGTGTCACGCGGAGTCCCCCCGCGTCTTTCTAGAAATCGTACGCCAACATTTTTATGAGTAAATTTGAAACTGACTATATCCTTGAGAACACCATGTGGAGTGAAGGTATCATCATGTACAAACGGTACATTGACGATTTATTCTTTATTTGGAAAGGACCACGTTCACAACTTGAAGAGAATATTTCGATATTGAACACACATAATGACCGGATAAAATTCACCCACCACATAGATGAAAAAATTATTACATTCCTTGACGTCATAGTCAAGTTGGATCAAAATCAGATTTCGACTCAACTACACACTAAAAAGACTGACAGAAACTCCAGTCTACTTTTTCAGAGTTTTCATCCTGAAACGCTAAAAAAACACTTACCAACTTCGCAACTGATCAGAATAAAGCGTATTGTATCCAACAATGATGATTTAACTAAGTCTATTGAACAACAAATGACCAAGTATCGACAAAGGGGTTATCCAGAGAGCGTGCTGAAATCATCTGCAGATAAAGTATTATTGTTATCTAGAGACAACCTTCTTCAAGAAAAGACCACGGATCAAAAAGATAAAAACAAAACAGTATGTGTATTGAAATACTCCACTGAATCGTCACAGATCAAGAAAATCATAAATAAACATTGGCGAATCATTTCTATGGAACCCGATCTTTACGATCTTTTTGACAAAAAAATTACATTTGCTTTCCAACGTTCTAAAAACATCAAGGAAATCTTAAATACACCCAGGAAACTGACTAAACAATGGCGAGGTATGCTCCAATGTCAAAATTGCACCCACTGTGGTAATGTAATGATTGGCAACAAATTCAATCACCCTACTAAAGGTTACTCTATAGCTTTATATCACACAAGCACCTGCGACACGACTAATTGCGTATATGCCATCAAATGCCCCTGCGGAAAAGTATATGTAGGTCAAACTGAGAGGAAAGTAAAAATCTGCATCTCAGAACACAAGAGTAACATCAGAACGAAGAATTTAAAATCATCCGTGGCATCACATTGGATTGAAGCTGGTCACCAGATCTCTCAATTGCGTTTCACAATACTTGAAAAGATCACACAACGCCGAGACATTGATCCTGCAAAACAAAGACTAAGGACAGAATATTTTTGGATTAAAAAGCTAAATTGTTCCCACCCTATTGGGTTGAATGACCGCATAGAATATGCTTGTTTTCTTTAAGTCTGCTGACCATAGTTACATTGGCAATAAGTGATATCCGGTCCCCCTATTTACTGTCATGACTAATTCATGTTATTGTATGATGACTGTTGATTCATGTTTGTATTTTGGTTTTATTTTTTTCATTTTTGATTTTTTTCACTCTTACTTTATTGAGTTTCTTGTCTATTCCCTTGTGTTTTCCCAACTTTACACGGTTTAAACTTGTCTGGCCGCTTTATTGGTCTTGCCGCCAGCGTCCTTATCCGTAGATTTCTGTCAGCCCGACTCCCATAGGTTCGCGTACTGTTTTCATTATGTAATTGCGTAACCGATTGGTCCATACTGTTTGTCCCCTCATCACGTGACTTAGTTCACATATACTGACCAATCACAGGGTGATTCTGATCTGTTATCCAGTTCGACGTTGAACTTTCACGCCGACTGCAGAGCCTTAGACATGAGAAAACCGTTTGGTTTCTAGTAAGTTTACTTTAATTACGCTCTTCTCGGGTTCTGAAATAGATTACTATTAGATCTTTTGCCACACTCCTTAACTCGTTTGATGCTCGCACGTTTTATTTAAACTGGGTTCCGGTCCTGGGTTACCTTTACCTTTATTTTCCCAAGCACATACTTAGTTTTTGCATGCTTCGGTAATTTTCATTTTTTCAATCACACACTCACTTTTCGCATGCTTCGTCAACTTTTCCTCATTCCTTGTTCTCTTGCTCATTTTTTAACTTGGTTGGTCCTAATAATATTTTGTGTATTGTGCACCATATTTGTTGCGTTCTGTATTCAATAATTTTACTGTTTATATAGTTGTTCATTTATCTAGGACAGTGAACTTAATGGTCCTGTTTCATTTCATTTTTAGACCCCTGAAGAAGGGTCAGATATTATTGACCCGAAATGCATTGGGTGGATGTCTAATGTGCTCACGAAGAACAATCTTCATTATGTATAATTATATTTGGAAATGATATTTCAACCAGAGACTCAATTGGATGAATTTTTTGAAACTCAATCTATGAAGTTAATAAATTGATGAAGAAACTCAACAGTTTCATTGTTTAATGCGCGCCCTTGTTTTGCATAAATAATTTACACATTGTCTCTTTAGATAAGCCTGACTGCTCTGTGCCAAGATACTAGCGGGTGAGCACAGGTTATCTTTTAGTGTGTATCTAGCTTACCCTGACTAGAGTGGTGGTTCTTGCTTGGACCAGGTGCATACCTCTGCCAACCAGAAACTCCATTTGTAATACTCCCATGGAGGAATGAAGGTATTTTTGTGCTGGTGCCAGCCCTGGCTCCTCAATCCAGCTGTAGTATGATAGAAAAGCATCGGTGATCTCGGTCCCCTGTGTTAGCGTATCGCCGTTGTCCACGTCAAGATGCGTAACATATACAGACTGATATTGAGGACGGAGCAGTCAGGCAAGCGTCCTTCCTGGTCTTTCTCCTTCGCCATATGTGTGGGCTCTCGCATGCTTTCCCAAGTACTTAACTTCACGGGCTGCCAGATCAGTGAATTCAGTCAGCAGTGTCGCCCGGTCATGTAACGATTGGGAGGGGGTGGTCATTTGTGAATGAATGAATGAATGAAATGAAATTTATAAACGCGCAACTAAGCCCGAAGGCATCAAGGCGCCTAACCAAAGAAAATCATAAAAGGCAAATCCAGAACTAAGGGTAGGCTTTAGCAAATAGCTACGTCTTGAGAGCCCTCCTAAAGGCTTGCTTTGAGGGAAGGGATTTGATCTCAGCCGGCAGAATGATCCACAGCTTTGGAGCCAAAGTTGAAAAAGCTCTGCCACCCCACTTGGCTCTACGAACACGGGGTACTGATAACAAGGATTTATTGGCGGAGCGCAGAGTTCTGGAAGGTGTATAAGGGGCCAACAGGTCCCTTAGGCCTCCAGATCTGTTAGTAGCCAAAGCCCCATAGATCAAACATAGGGACTTAAAAGAAATCCTAGGCTCAATTGGAAGCCAGTGCAGTGTCTTTCTAGCAGCCGAAGCAGAAGCCCGCTTAGGTAGATCCAGTACAAACTTGGCGGCAGCATTCTGCACCATCTGAAGTTGCATTAACAGACCCTTGTTAATGCCTAAATATAAGGCATTACAGTAGTCAAGTCTTGAGCCTATTAATGCAATTACAATTTGCTTTCTGGCTTGAAGGGACAGATAATGTTTGATCTTCCGCAAGATGTTTAGTAAGCCCCAACATGTGGAGATAGTCCTCTTTACTTGCTGACCCATCCCCAGGGTAGGGTCAATCATGACTCCTAAGTTCCTGGCCAAGGTAGTGGGTGTCGGACACACGCCCAACGATATGGGCCACCATTCCGCCGACCAAATGTCCTCCTTTCCTCCGAACACCAGAATTTCTGTCTTTTCGCCATTAAGCTTCAATGAATTGCAAATCATCCATTGAGCAACTGCCTCCATACAGTGTCTAAAATTGGAGGCAGCGGAGATGACAGGATGGGTGAGAGACATCAATATCTGCGTGTCGTCGGCATAGGAGACTACCTCCATCCCATAAGATCTAATAAGCCTGGCAAGTGGGGTCACATAGATGTTGAAAAGGGTCGGACTTAATGCCGACCCCTGAGGGACCCCACAATGCACAGGAAGGGATGGAGATAGGAACTCCCCCAGCTTAACTCTCTGTTCCCTCTGGCCGAGAAAAGAGGCTAGCAAACTAAGTGCGGGCCCCTCCACCCCTAACTCCCTCAGCCTAGATGTTAACACTGAGGGAGACAGGGTATCAAACGCAGCCGTGATATCTAGCAGGATAAGGAGAGTGGTCTGGCCCTTATCTACTCTAGTGCGGATGTTGTCAAGCACAATGGTAAGGGCCGACTCCGTGCTATGCTCTCTCCGAAATCCATGCTGCGAGTGATCCAGAAGGCCAGAAGTTTCCAGAAAGGCTGCAAGATGCTGGTTAAGATGGGTTTCCAGCATCTTTGCAGGGGCTGGGAGCAGCGAAATGGGGCGGAAGTTTTTGAGAACCCCCGGGTCTAATGTGGGCTTTTTTAACAAAGGTTTAACCACCGCTCTTTTCCATTGTGAGGGGAAAGTCCCATCCCTCATTGCACTGTTCATGATATCTAATAACGGAGGCAGAAGAATCTCCTTACATTGTTTAAGGAGTTTCAAGGGGCAAGGGTCTAGAGGAGACCCCGACCTAGTCTTGATCAGGAGGACTTCAAGTTCCTGAAGGGAGAGAGGTGGTAAGCTGGACAAACACCCTGAAAGCACCTCCTCGGGTGATGTTAGCGATGAGACAGGTAAGCATGCCGACCTCGAAGCTCTAGTGCCGAATATATGTCCACAATTTTAGATTGAAAAAATTGTGCAACATCATTGCAGAGCTGCTGTGAGCTGACAACGGGATCAGGCACCTTCAATGATGTAAGCGTGTCTACGATCTTGAACAGCTCTTTCGGCGAAGAGAGTGAGGAGGTAAGAGAAGTAAAATACTCTTGCTTAGTTCTTATCACCTCTGTCTTATAGTTCCTTAGGAGGATTTTATGACTATCCCTCTCACGCAAATCCCAACTAGTCCTCCAGAGACGTTCCTGTCTCCGTACTCCCTGCCTAAGAAGTCTTAACGATACCGAGAACCACGGGGCCGATGGACTTTTCCTCGCGGAGTAGTGCAATGAGGCTGGAGCCAGTTCGTCAATAGCTGTTTTGATGGCACTATCCATCCTCCCTACTGCAGAGCTTACGTCCTCCTCTGGGGAGATCGCCAAACTGGGCAATCTGGGGGCGAGCACGTCATTGGTTATGTTTTTGAGGTTACCTCTCAATTCCATTTTACTTGGCTCGTTCCCCTTGCTACAAACAGTAGCGATCATTAATTCTATAGGGATCGCATAATGGTCCGACCAAGAGAGAGGGATGGGAGTCTCAATGGTCAGCCGAGTGTCATTAGAAAAGACCCCATCCAGCGTATGGCCCGCCTGATGGGTGGGACCCTTGACTAGCTGTTTCATCCCACAGCCAGAGAAAATATCCAATAGGGATAGAGTTTCAATTGACTCCAAATTTTCCAAATGGAAATTCAAGTCCCCCAGAACAGTAAAGTATTCACCGCCAAAATGTGGCTCTAAAATATTAAGCATGTGATAACCAAAATCTGTTCTGGTCCCCGGAGGTCTATAAATGAGAGAGCCAGTAAACGGAACTACATATGATCCATTAATGGAGAACTGAAGGGCCTGAAAGGTGTCTTGAGGTTCAGATAGTGGGATAATATGGCAGGAAAGGCAGTCTCTATGAAGGATACCCAGCCCTCCCCCCATACGTCCCACTCTGTCCTCCCTCACCAGCATGTAGCCTTCTGGTACCGCCTCAACCAAATCGGGTCCCGAGGAGTCCTTGGCCCAAGTTTCCGTAATGAAGACCCAGGCGGGTTTTCTGGCCAGTACGAAATCCTTAAAAGCGAGATTGTTCTTAATTAATGACCTCGCATTTACGAGAAACCCCTTATCACTCCTCAGGCTAGTTCCTGATCTAAAACTCGCACCTACAGGTGTAGCGACAGCAACAGGAGCCGACACCATAGAAGAGGACCGAAAACAGTGGCAGCCGGGGGAGGTCTGAAGCGCCTCCGGGGCATTCCTATAGTGGCAAGGCAGCTTAGAAGGCTTAAGAGTGAGCAAGTCCTGCCAAGAATAACTGATCCCTATGTACTCACCATCGGTATGTCCAGTCTCCCAGCCATCCAGCCCGTCCTTAGCGCGGACGGGCGCAGACGGGCTGGACTCTGGCGTGACTCCGGCGTTACTGCGGCACACACGCCGCGAGCACACCCTGCGCGCCTGCATGTTAAGCCTATATAGGGCTCTAGCGAGTCAGCCTGACTGCTAGAGCGCTACCTGGACTGGCGTCCTGTCAGCGTCCCCTACCTACGCCCAAGATGGCGCCGATATTCCCAGAAAGCGCGAAACGCGCTAGGAAGGACCCGCTGAAGCCGCGGTGAAGGGCACAATTATGGTGCAAGTAAGTGACAGTGATTTTTAAAAACAGGGGAAGTGTTTAAAATAAATTTAACTAAGAAGACAAAAACGGGGTATTTTTAAAATAAAGCACAGCGCCTAAATGCCACAGCGCACCGCACAGCAATGGGAAGCCTTAACAGGCAGACCCACCTTCCACTGCCCCTTAAGTACTTTTCGATTGTGAATGCCTCTAGCCAGTCAGCCTGACTGCTAGAGCGCTACCTGGACTGGCGTCCTGTCAGCGTCCCGTCAGCGTCCCCTACCTACCCCCAAGATGGCGCCGATATTCCCAGAAAGCGCGAAACGCGCTAGTAAGGACCCGCTGAAGCCGCGGTGAAGGGCACAATTATGGTGCAAGTAAGTGACAGTGATTTTTAAAAACAGGGTAAGTGTTTAAAATAAATTTAACTAAGAAGACAAAAACGGGGTATTTTTAAAATAAAGCACAGCGCCTAAATGCCACAGCGCAGCGCACAGCAATGGAAAGCCTTAACAGGCAGACCCACCTTCCACTGCCCCTTAAGTACTTTTTGATTGTGAATGCCTCTAGCCAGTCAGCCTGACTGCTAGAGCGCTACCTGGACTGGCGTCCTGTCAGCGTCCACTACCTACCCCCAAGATGGCGCCCATATTCCCAGAAAGCGCGAAACGCGCTAGGAAGGACCCGCTGAAGCCGCGGTGAAGGGCACAATTATGGTGCAAGTAAGTGACAGTGATTTTTAAAAACAGGGGAAGTGTTTAAAATAAATTTAACTAAGAAGACAAAAACGGGGTATTTTTAAAATAAAGCACAGCGCCTAAATGCCACAGCGCAGCGCACAGCAATGGAAAGCCTTAACAGGCAGACCCACCTTCCACTGCCCCTTAAGTACTTTTTGATTGTGAATGCCTCTAGCCAGTCAGCCTGACTGCTAGAGCGCTACCTGGACTGGCGTCCTGTCAGCGTCCACTACCTACCCCCAAGATGGCGCCGATATTCCCAGAAAGCGCGAAACGCGCTAGGAAGGACCCGCTGAAGCCGCGGTGAAGGGCACAATTATGGTGCAAGTAAGTGACAGTGATTTTTAAAAACAGGGGAAGTGTTTAAAATAAATTTAACTAAGAAGACAAAAACGGGGTATTTTTAAAATAAAGCACAGCGCCTAAATGCCACAGCGCAGCGCACAGCAATGGAAAGCCTTAACAGGCAGACCCACCTTCCACTGCCCCTTAAATACTTTTCGATTGTGAATGCCTCTAGCCAGTCAGCCTGACTGCTAGAGCGCTACCTGGACTGGCGTCCTGTCAGCATCCCCTACCTACCCCCAAGATGGCGCCGATATTCCCAGAAAGCGCGAAACGCGCTAGGAAGGACCCGCTGAAGCCGCGGTGAAGGGCACAATTATGGTGCAAGTAAGTGACAGTGATTTTTAAAAACAGGGGAAGTGTTTAAAATAAATTTAACTAAGAAGACAAAAACGGGGTATTTTTAAAATAAAGCACAGCGCCTAAATGCCACAGCGCAGCGCACAGCAATGGAAAGCCTTAACCGCTGCAGCATCCATATATCTAAGCTTGCCCTCCACGACCACCAGCTCCCAATGTATTGAGCGCCTCACCCTAGCATGCTTTGATATACATATCCCTCTTATATACGCTTTAAAGGCGTCCCATAATGTAGACTGCAATGTCACTGTCCCTTCGTTTAACTAAAAGTATTCACTAATGGCTTCTCCCACCTCAACCTGGAAGGCAGAGTCAAGAAAGGCCTCAGCAGGGAATCTCCATAGAGTATGTGGCTTTGGTATCTGGGAGAACACCATCGTAAGAAGGACAGGGGAGTGGTCGGACAGTGTGAGGGGTAGGTAATCAACTGCCTGAGTGGCCAGTATCAATCCTGGTGTAAGGTACTAATGGTCCATCCGTGACCAGGACCCGTGTGGAGCAGAATCGAATGAATAAGTTCTGTCAGAGGGATGTCGTGTACACCAGGGGTCCGTCAGTAACGTGGAGTCCAATAGTGCAGTGAGGCCCTGTGTTGCATGTGGCTCCGTGGTATGACCTGGTTCAGTTGTGTCCTTCGTGGGGTCTAAGATGAGATTAAAGCCGCCCCCCCATAATAATAATATTATCTGTGTTGTTGTGTAATATGTACAGCAATTTTGGGGAAATAATCAGTTGTGTCTACATTAGGCGCATATATATTAAAAGAAGCTGTACAACTCCCAGGGAACCCGACACCAAAATGTACCTGCCATCTTCATCTGCCACTACATCTGAGACTATAAAAGGGAGCGAACGAGAAATCAAAATGCACACTCCACAGGAATATGTGCTATAACTGGCAAAAAAGCGATGACTACCCCATGAGGATGCAAACCCATGTGCTGGTGCTGGCGCGTAGTGCATTTCCTGGAGGAAAGCTAGTTGGACCGCATGCCTGGACAAGTATGCTAAAACCTGATGGCCCTTCCTGGGATTGGAAAGCCCTCTCACATTCCAAGATATACATTTAAAGCGCAAACCAGTATTGTGCACATCTGGAGAGGTCATGTATGTGGGGCACTGTCATGTATGATATATCGCAAATACATTAACTCCACACATTTATCGCAGCTGAGAAATATCACTCCGTACCAAAATTGAACAGGAAGATTAACATCGAACTACTCTTTACCCATCGCCCCCCACCCACATCGGGTACATTCAAACAAGCACCCGGTGAATCCCATTTGAAGCCTAAAAGAGAAGAAACAAGAAAAATGAAAGAGAAAGAGAAAAAGGAATAGAGTAGAAAAAATGTCTTCCTATGGGAGCTAGGCAACACTCCGTAGGAAGGAACCATCTATGTAAATTTAAGTCAAGTAAGTGAGTTCAATTCCACATCATGAAATAACAATGGCATGGCTGAAAGAGCCCAAGCGGGTGTGTGCAGTTCCCATTTGTCCACAGTTCACAAATTACTCACAGTGCTCCATAGTTATGACTGTTGCACGGCGGCAGTTCCCGTATTCATTCTTGCTATAGGCTCTTACTATCACACAAAATAGAAAGGGATCATGGATCGGCTGCAATCTCTTGGGGGTCAATGTCTTTACTTCCTCCTTGCCGAAGGAGTCTGCTTGCATTTTGATGCTGTTTCATAAATTTTGTTGCGTCTTTAGGATCATTGAAGATGTGATCCTTGCCTCCGATTTGGACCCGAAGGCGGGCGGGGTACAGCATTGCGTATTTAATATTCGCCTTTTATAGGGTACGTTTTATGTCCGTGTATTTGCATCGCGCCTCTTGTACCATTTGTGTAAAGTCTGGAAAGATCGCTATGGTTGATCCCTTCTACGTGAGCGAACCACGCTCCCGGGCCAGTCTCAGCACAGTATCACGGTCCTGATAGTTGAGGATTCTGGCAATTTTTGATCTTGGAGTAGTACCAGGTGCCGTCCGGGCCCCTAATGTCCAGTGTGCTCTCTCTACCGCGAAGGTACCTGAGAAGGCGTCTCTGCCGAAAATATCCACTAGAACAGTTTCAACAAATTTACCCATGGGCCCAGTGTTCGTGGATTCGGCTATATATGTGATACGAATGTTATTACGGGGCGAACGCGCCTCCAAGTCCCCTGCCTTGGCTGACAGGGTCCTAAGCAGATTCTCGGTTCTTTTGAGTCTGTTATTAACGCTGGGTTGCGTATCCTCAAAGGTGAAGCCATGTTGCTCCACCTCCCCAATATGGGTATCCTGAGTCTCCAGGCGTCCGCTAATGTCATCAAGTCGAGTGGTAAGGGTATTTATGCGAACATCAATGGCCTTAAATCCGGCCCTTAGTTCAGCCATTATTGCAGCGGTACCTTCTAGTTGTTGCGGCTCCTCCTCCGTGGTGCCCCCATCCTCTTGCCGGGGGTTCTCCCGGTGTCGAAATTCAACTGCTGCTGTTTGGGATCCATGTGCCCCATCATGTCTGGCTGCACTCTGGTCGGTGCGCTAAACACCAAATCTGTGGGCCTCCACTGAGACAATGTGTTCGTGGGCCACGCTTGGGCTGCACATGAGCATGTTGTTGTGTCAAGCGTTTTATGTGTCTACGCCACAGCTCAGGGACTCACAGAGGGGGGCCTGCTCTGTGACAGAAAGTGCAGAATCACCACCGCAGCACCGAGTGTTTTAGGGGGGGAGGCACATGGAGGTACGCCCCATACACTATATATAGTATAAGTAAGGATCTTCTTGGATGGCTATTTCACCTTCCCCCTCCGTGACTGCATCATTCACCAATTCCCATGTGCCAGTCTTATTGCTGCATGTTGCAATCGTGCGCAGCTTCCCCCCGCCTCAGCTGTAATGGCAGACACCCTCTTATAGCTGGTGGGATGCGACTATCGGGAACCGGGCTGCCCAAATTGCCGAGAATCACCACATACACTTACTTACTCGTGCGGAGAGTCACCGGCGGAGATTACTGCATATTACCGGCCGCCATCAACATTGCTCCAGACCTTCCAGTAGTGCAGCCTGTGAAGCCACATAGCGGGCTCAGCTGTGCACTCCGGGCCCCACCCTTAGGCTCTCCCGAGACCCCTGCGGTCTTGGGGCCTCCAAAGGCCATGTCAGGCCCAGGAGCGAGCCGGCCCGATCTCGACGCTGTAGGCATGGTTCAATCTCGCGGGCGGCGCATTCACAGTCGCCTGCACTCGCTATTCAGTCCCACTTGGTGCAAAGCTCCAATCGCTGATTACAGAGGCATTTGTTGGAATAGCGCGGGCGACGGCTGTGGAGTTTCGCAGTCAGGCGGCCATCTTGGTCGCTGGCTCGGCCACGCCCCCTCCAAAGAGCCTTCTTAATTCTGGTGGTAGTGACCCAGTGCTAACAGGGAAGACATTACATGGAAAAAAAGGATCTTTTTACTGGAAATGATGCTGGTGAGGAGAAGTAGCCGAAGCATTCTTATTCTGCATCACAAGCAAGTAGACTAAAAGAAAACACGGAGTGAGTTGATAATCTAAAGCTGAAATCACAAGGACAATACAACAACAACTAGCAGCATAGTGTTGATTTATGTACTAAAGTGAGCATAATGAAGCCATCAGGAGTCAGGACTCAGGAGAAGGTTACTACAGTAGAATCCATCCGGGATACATTTTGTAAAAACATTGTTTTAATAAAGACTTTGAACTGTGATGTTCCTTTTGTGTCTGAGTAGGAGGGGCGGGTTGGGCAAATGAGAAATGTTGGTAACCACTTCCTGTATCAGTTGGCTTGACTTTAATCTCACTTGCTCTGCCAAGTGGGAGATATGTTGATGATGGAAATTAAAACACATATCTACCGATCACACTCAACATAGGGGAAGAGGGTTAGGGGTTTCATGAATGGATGGGTAGGGGGAACTTGGGAAAGGTGAGAGATAAACAAACACAACATTGATCAAGTTGAGAGGCACATCACATCTTTTGTGGAAGGAAGATGACCGTTCAGTTACCAAATTCAAACAGTCCTTAATACTCCAGACTCCCAAGTTATCTAGTGGATTTGTCACCCAGACGTGCAAAAATAGGGAGGCCCCGCAGACTTTAAAAATAGTTATAGTTAGGAAAAGAATCATGATACTGTATACAAATAGATGATGCATCCACATTCTTCTGGCATTGTCCATGTTGGGTGCAGGGCTGAACCATAAAGTTAGAGCACTAAGTAGCCTCCTTCTTACAGTTGATTTGGCCTATGCAATGCGAAAATAAAAGGTTAATGCTTGATAGACAAGGTAGTATGAGGAGCAGGAAAGTGGAAGATTGGCTGGGGCAGTGGTGTTTTATTAACTGAAATGTGAGAAGAACCAAGCTTGTACTACCAATCCCAGACAGCTAGCTACATGCACCCTGCTGATTGCTCTAACAATAACAATATACTGCTGTGTCCAGTCAAGAAGACCTCAAGTCAACCATTTGATCAGAGTTTGCCATTTGAGGCACTAATCTGCATTTTCCTAATCCATGCACCTCTCTCACGGCAGCACGGCTAGGCCACTTTGAGTCTTCTTGCTTCTCATTTAAGCAGATAGACAATGGTCCTTCTTCTGCCTGTTGTGAACGGTACTTTAAGTTTCACTCAAACGAGATCAACAAGTAGTGTTGGTGAACAAGAAAATGCTGAGAATTAGAGGATTATTTTTTCCGAACTTTTATATAGCACAAACTAGATCCAAAGGTGTCGGAGCGCTTTACATGAGCACCAGGGGCTGTATTTCCCATTATCACTGTTTGCGCCCGGCGAACCTTTCAAAAGGTGTGCCGGGAGCAAACAATAGTAACGTGCAGCCCCCAGGGAGGCTCCGAACTCGCGCTGCCCTGGAGGCAGCGCATTCATGTGAAAACCAGGAGCAGCTGCTCAGTGTTTTCACAGTGCAGGAGGCACCCGCCTGCACTTTCAAAGGGGATTAGAGATCTCCTTGCAGGCGGGTGCAGTCAGTGACTGCACCTTCCTACAAGGGGATGTCTTGGGGGTCCATGGGACCACCTTTACCCCCTGCAGTGGGCAGCTCTCAGGAGGCACACTTACAGTGTGCCACCTTTTAAATGGTTCACTGTCAGTGCGCCTCCTGAGGGCTTCTTTGACTCTGCGCCCGCGTCTGTAATATGGCGGAGGCGCATAGTCAAAGGAATTCCCTCATTTGCATTGGGCACACCCCTATGCAAATGAGGGAACACCCTCTGAAGGTAGCACTGGCTCTTTAAGCGCGGCAGCGCTATTGTTATTATAGAAGGGGATGCTCAAGCACCTATGCCCTCTTCTATAATACCAAAGTGGCCCGGGGGCGTGTAAAGCGGGCGCAAACACCCGTTGTGCCCCCGGGGGCACCTTCTGTAATACTGCCCCTGTTGCGTTACATAAGGACACATTCATTTTTGTTAGGCATGGGGAGATTAAGTGATTCGCCCAGAATCACAGGATGTTGAGCGTCGTTGCCAAGACACGAACCCGGTTCCCCAGATTTAAGGTCGACGGCCCTTGCCGTTAGGCTGCATCCTCACTCCTGATTAGTTTAGTATTGGTAAATAAACTGACTGGTCTCAGAGGAAACTAGAGAGGATGAAATATATATAAATATATATCCCAGCAAAATGTGAAAGGTAAGCATTGATGCAGAATGATCCCTCTAATATTACATTATTTATTTTTGCATTTTTTATTGTTTTTTAACAAAACATCAAAACAATTCAGCAGATATATCTTGGTCAGCGTTCATCTGCCACAAGTGACAAAAATTACATATGATAAAAATAGAATGATAGCAAGAATACAATTCCCCCTAATGACCCCGGCGGTCGTTCCTACCCCCCGGTATGGGATGGCTCACAAATCTCTTAGTGGAGTGTAGGCTTAGAGGAGTGGAACCCACATCCCCGCCCTGTTTCAGATGCGGGCCTCTGCCTCTGTCCCGTCTTCTTCCATTTCAAAATTTTAATTGCTCAGCCATGGTTGCCAGACTTTCCGAAATTTCTGCGGGCACCCCCTTGCTTTATAGACCGCTTTTTCAGCTCCCATATACATATCAATACCCAACCTCCACTCCTTCAGTGTGGGAGGATCGGGTCTTCCCCAGTACCTGGCTATGTCTCATTTAGCCACTATAAGACCCAGGTTGCTAAGTAAAAGCTGATATCTAGAAATGTCAACATCCGTATTGATGCCCAATAAAACATATCTGGGGTTCATCGGGATTTGTGTGTGTAATACATTGTTTAACTCTTGCACTATCTGCATCCAGTAATGATGTATCGGCGGGCAATCCCATAATGTATGAATGAAGGAGCCTCTTTCTGTGTGACATCCCAAACACTCCGGCATCTATGCCCTACCCATCATATGTAGTTTCGCCCAGTCATAGCAAACCCTATGAAGGATTTTAAACTGGACTAATCAAAGTCTGAG
Organism: Triturus cristatus; assembly: GCF_964204655.1. NCBI lineage: Eukaryota > Metazoa > Chordata > Amphibia > Caudata > Salamandridae > Triturus > Triturus cristatus. Next base: position 502,034,777 of record NC_140593.1, read on the forward strand.
CTTAATCGCCACCTCTCTGGGGTGCATCAGGGCCATCTCCCAGTCTATATCTTCTAGTGGACCTACAAGGTCTTCCCACTTGCCCCGGAGTGTCTTTAGTCTGTCGGGCATATTGTTTATTACAGTTTTATAAGTCCAGGAGGCTGCTTACTCCTGTATCTCCTCCTGTAATAACCGACCCTCTAACGGGGCGTATTCTGGGAGCTCTGCGATATCCGGTTGCTGCGCCAGCCATGCGTGTCGGAGTTGAACATATTTGTGGTGCTGCGTATCAGTCAAATTAGAATCCGCTTGCAGATCTGCAAACGTCATCAGAGCGCCCAGCCGCGTTATGTCACCCAGGGTAGTGATGCCTATAGCGTCCCATCTCTTAAACCCCTGCAGCTTTACAAGCTCGGGCAGGCGCCTACCCTCCCATAGTGGTGTGGATTTCGTTAGCCATTTGTCCCAGCACATCTCCCGTTCGGTCTCCCGCCATGCCACAAACACTCTCTGTGTTGCGGGTTTAAGGCTTCTAATCCCTTGCCCCCAATAGATGTAGTGAAAGTGTGAGCGTTTGTGAAATTGGAGTCTCTCTAGGGCGTATGTGGGGTGCTCCTGCAGTGCATGTCCCCATTCATTGAGAACCACTGGGTGTGCCGCTCTATAGTATGCCCTAATATCTGGTAGAGCAATTCCTCCCTTGTATGGGCTTTGTTGCAGCATTTGGAGCGACACTCAGGGGTGTCCCCCGTCCACAGCAGGGTGCGCAATTCGGAGTTTATAGTATTAAAGATTACACCCCGTAATTTAGGATACGTATTTTGGAGGACATATAGTAACTTAGGCAGGGTAATCATTTTAAACATAGCCGTCCTACTGAGCAGTGTCAGGGGGAGGTGTCGCCATCGAGCCACATCACTCCTAAAATCTGTTAAGACTCGTTGGATGTTATGGGAGAGGCAGCATGTCACATCTACGGAGATGTAAAGACCCAAATAATTGAAGCCCTCCACGGTCATCGAGAGGCATGCCGGAATGGACTGCATGTCGACGTGTCCTGCTATTGGGTAGAGGACTGACTTTCCCAAGTTAATCTTCTATCCTGCCTGTCTGCCGTACTCTTTGGTTACCGTCAAAATAATTGGGAGTGTCTTGTCCGGATTAGTAACATACAACAGCATATCGTCGGCATAGAGTGAGATGCGTTCGTCGGACAGCTGACCCGTGGGGTCCCGGAACCCTGTGAGGTCTGTGTGGGTTCTAATCAGGCATGCATGGGGTTCTAGAACAAGCGAAAAGAGCAAGGGAGACAACAGGCATCCCTCCTAGTCCCCCATTGGATGGTAAACTTAGCCGATTTGATGCCATTACCTCGTACTCTAACCCTGGGGTTAGTGTATAAAATATTGACCCACGCTCGGAAGGTGTGCCCAAAGCCCAGTTTTAAAAGGACCAATGTACTGTATCAAATGCCTTTACGGCATCAAACGATAGCAGCAAATGGGGGACAGCACTTACTGTAGTCGCGTCTAGCCAGTTTGCTAGTCTGCGGAGAGTGAAACGTGTAGCGCGTTTGGGCATAAAGCCCGATTGGTCCTTGTGTCCAAGGGGTGCTATGACCAAAAGGCGCATGACCAATATGGAGGCCTATATCTTAGTTTCAACATTAAGGATCGAAATTGGGCGATAGGAGCCGCAGCTCTCCGGGGGCTTACCCGGTTTTGGTATGACCACAACTGTGGCTTGACAGAGGTCTGGGGGAAGTGATCCCTCATCTTAGGCCGCTAAGAACAAGTTTAGGAGGCGAAGAGCAAGAATACCGCTGTTTTGTTTAAAAAATTCCCCTGGGAGTCCATTCGGCCCTGGAGTTTTCCCCGACTTCTGCTTAGCAATGGCGGCCGTAACTTCTTCTAAGGTAATATCCCCGTCCAAAGCCTCTGTGTCTGCCATTTGCAAAGTGGGCATTTCTATCCCGGTGAGATAATTGTCTATTTTGCGTTTGTCCTTCGTCGAACGGGCCGAGTATAGATTGGCATAATAATTCGCGAACGCATCTGCAATCGTGGGGGCCATCGTGTGTCGCGTCTCACCCTTTTCAATTTGGTCTACCCAGTTCATTTCCCGGTCCTTCCGGATTAACCAGGCTAGGAGCTGTCCCGCCCTGTCCCCAGTTTCGTATAGTCTGTGGTGGGTGGCCAGAATTTGCATGCGAGCCTCTCCCTCCGCTAGGGCCTGGAATTCCCTGCACGTGATCTCCAATTGTCTGACCGTCTCCGCCTCGGTGTTTGGGGATATTCCCTTTTCGAGTTCTAACAATTTGCTCTCTAAGCCTTGTATTTGTAATGTTTCCTCTCTGTGCTTACGGGCAATTACATCTTTCAGCCTCCCTCTGAGCACCGATTGTAAGCCTCCCAAAGAGTGGCCTCTGAGGGTACGGACCCCTCACTGTCCTGAAAAAATAATTTAGTCTCTACAGCAACGGTCTCCGCTACGTGTTCATCACGTAGCTCCCAGGCATCTAATCTCCAATCCGATTTGGGCCTATGCGCCTTACCCCTAACCTGCAGCTCTAATGGAGAGTGATCAGCGATGCCCCTTACTAGGTAATCTACAGCCATGAAAACTTGGATTTCTCCCGCTGGCACAAAAAGGTAGTCAAGCCGGGAGAAGGACTTATGAGTCTTGGAAAAAATTGAGTAACTACGGTCAAAGGGATGGTGGCGGCGCCAAAGATCCGTCAGGCCCAAGGAATGTACGAAGTCTGCCAGTGGAGTAGGTGTCCGAGTCTCCGTTGCCTGAGTGGATCTGTCCACTAGGGGGTTAATCACGTCGTTGAAGTCACCCCCAATATATGGGTAGAGGAGTCTGAATCTAAGAGTATCTGAGCTACGGATTGTGGAAGGGTCGGGTTTTCCTGAGGAGGACTGCCACCCCTCGAGCACCGGGAGAGAAGCCTGCGTGCGCAAGTGTTGTGTACGCCCCTCGTCCTAAGAATGCACAACGGGTGCCTCAGAGATGAGTCTCTTGTAGGAGGACCACATCAGGCTTAAGCCGTTTGATATATCTCTTCACCAATCCCCTCTTAATCTTACTTCCCAGGCTGTTAACATTCCATGTCAGCACGGTGTATGGTATATCACCCATCCCGTTTGTGTGCTTCACAGGAGGAGTGTATCCTATCCGTGTTGTCCCTAACCAGTTGTTGCTGATTCTGGCGTAAGAGATAACCTGCTGCATGTAACCATAAATAATCTTTGAACCAAAACACCCCAAACTCCCTGCCCTGCCCCCACAAACCTCCCATCCCGAGCTTCACCTGCCCACGTCACCCAAAGAATCCCCAACTTCCCACCCTTCCCCTCTCTCCCCCTCTCTCCCCCCACCCCACATCTTCACGAAGCCTATACTCAACCCTGTAATAACCAAAATAACAACAAGCATAGGTGTCCATTGAGATGTCTGTCGCTCCCACCCTTCCCCTCCCTCCTAACCCCAACTAACAACCTAAACTGCAAAGGATATGTCTCTAGTCCAGGAAGATGGTTCACACAGTTCCTTCCTTGACACAGACAAGTCTGAGGGGGGTGGCCCCTTCGCCAGTGTTAAATCGCTGGTTGGTTCTTCCGCCACACCCATGAGTTACTTCTCTTTGCCACTTTGTTGCTGCTGTTGTTGATGATCTGGCTCCACTTCTTGGCCCGTTTCCTAGTCCCTTCGGCCTGGTGGATAGCCATGAGTAAGGGGTGCTCAACATCAGTGTTCTCCGGGAAATCCTGTTCAGACTGGTCAGCATGAGTGCTATCGCAATGAGTTGAGTCTCCAGTGGCATCCCGTGCCCCCCCGGGTCGCCCCTCTGGGATGTCTCCCTCCGTCTATATGGTGTCCCTGGTTGCGTTGTCCCCGAGCGTCTCGAGCTTCTTGCTGTAAGACGCCGTCTCTGTTTCCCTCTCCTTGGTCTGAGCTCCCATCTCGGTGGCAGGGCTCCCGAATGCGATGTGGTTCCGCTAGCCTTTGGTTCGAACCTCTGGCGTTCTTCAATCCAGGCCCAGGCGTCCTCAGGTGTTTTAAAGAACTGAGTCGAGTCTTGGAATATCACCTTGAGCTTGGCTGGGAAGAGGAGCATGTATTGAATGTTCATGGCCCGGAGCTTGACTTTCACTGCATCAAAGGACCTCGGCATTTCCTGTACCTCCCTCGAGTAATCCGGGAAGATCATGACCCTGGAATTAGTTAGCTTGAGTGCCCCAAGTTTCCGCACTTCTCTTAAGATTGCATCTCAGTCCTGATAGTTTAAGAATCGAGCGATTAACGGGCAGGGTGAAGCACCGGGTGGAGGTCTTGCAGCTGGCATCCTATTTGCCTGTTCGATGAGATAGCAGGAAGAGAACTTAGCCCCCGGAAGAGCATCTCACAACCACGTCGTCAGGCAAGTGATGGGGTCATTGTTCTCCTGTCCTTCAGGTATTCCGACAAAGCGGAGGTTATTTCTCCGTGCCCTGCTCTCCGCATCATCAACTTTCCACACGAGTTCCCTCACAGTAGCCTGTAGTTCTTTGATGTCGCCCCTAGACGTATGTGTCGCGTCTTCCAGTTCATATATGCGGGCCTCAGTTTGTGTGACGCGATATTGCAAACATCTTGCCGGAGAAGGGTCACTTCCGATCGTATCTCTGCCATTTGGCCCTCAATAGCTTCTCTTGAGGCCTGGATCGCCTGAAGAATGGCAGCGTCGTCCGGCTCACTCGCAGTGACACCCTCAGGTCCAGTGTGTGCAGGGAGCACCTTAGTGTATTTGTCCATTTTCCCTTGGCGATGGGACTTGGGTTCCTTGTCTTTAGCCATCATCAAGGCCGAGGGGGGATGTCAATCAGCCACCTTGTCGGGGGGGGGGGGAAGCACCAAAGAAGAAGGTCACAAGCGTATGACCCAGTCAATACTGCAGGAAGTAGCGCCTGGGAGGCAGGCACGGCACGCCCCCCCAGAACCGCAAACACACACCGAGCACACCTGCCTGTGTCGTCTCCTTGGGTCACACCTTGAAAGGGCACTCTCCGCAAAAGGATTAGCGTTCAGGGGGGCTGACACTGCACCGCTGCATCATGTGCCCCTGCAGCAGAAGTTCAGCTGCCCTCACCGGCCAACGGTACATTCGTCTTACGGTCGCGTGGCACAATAGGGCCCCACCACACTCCACCGCTGCGCTGGACTCCGTCACTACAGCGCGATCACTCCCATCTGGCTCCAAAACTCTTGACAGCCGCGTCCATCACCACCGAGTGCCCTCTCATTCCTGTCTGTAGCCCCGCAGGCAGCCAGGCTCTGGATCCGTGAGTCCCAGTACAGGGCAAAGAGGGTCCCGCTATCCGGCCCAGGGGCGGAGCGCGAGCCGCTTTGGCGCTGAAAAATGTGGTCCGCGGCAGTCTTCCCCTCTGCAGCAAGCCAGGGGGCATGGGACGAGGAGAGTCTCACTCCTGCACGCAGTGGGTGACTCCCCAGACAACCAAGGAGGGCTGCCGTGCCAGCCATCTGCGCTTCCAGGTGGCAGCTCGGGGACACCCCCCTGCAAGGAGAATTCTCTGTGGCATACACACTCGGCTGTGACGGGGATGGTATCGCACAGCCCTCTCCGCTGCTCCTCTGGCTCTTAGCACATGCTGGCACTAGCGCTCTGTCTGGCAGCGCGTGCAGAGAGATCCTATGATCCGGCGAGCTGGAGTCCTATCTCCTGACTCTCGGGACCCGACGGCCATCTTGATGCTCCTGAACTGCATCAATGCTGGGACCGCACACATCACTCGGGTCCAGCCGGAGGGAGGCACTCGACTCTGCCGTCCCGCGGTGGGGAGGTGGGAGAATGTCACTCACCCGCCATGACGTTGAGCAATTTGGCCCTGTTCTTCCTTTTCCGGCTGCACCTGGACCCTCTTTTGTTTCCGATGCAGGCTCCCAATGCCTTCCAAACAATGCCGCCAGCTCCCGGCCAATCACTGCCGGATGTTCACGGGAGGTCCCAATCTGTAGGTGGCTTCAGCTCCTCGGTACACGGGCAGCCTACCGCAGGTCTCCGGGCAGCAGTCCCGGCTTAAGATTACGTGGCTATCGGGTCCCATTGGCCATTTTAGCAGCCGCGGCTCGTCTCTGCTTCAATGCTAATTTCACCAGCCCGACCACACAAGCAGCTACTGAAGTGGCCCCTGTCGTGTGTCTGGGGTGCCAGGAGTAGGTAGCGGCCGAGATGACCTGTGGACAGTGGCTCAAAGAGCAGGATTGGTGTCAGGATCTGTGTCGGGCGGCTGGAGCTCCGGCAGATGCAGCTAGTTGGCCATGCTGCTGGCCACGCCCCCTAATATTACATTATTAAGCTTTTCATCAGACCTTTCCAGGCACTACAACTTGAACCATCCATTTAGTAATACGCATTAGTGGAAGCAAAGCACCTGCTTCAAGTGTGGTATTCTTTTACCTATGTGAGTATTTTCTCCATGGAAGCAATATATCTCTCTATATCTATATATCTCTATATCTATATCTAAAATAAATTGTTATTTATGTATTACTTTTTTTTAGACCACCTTTATTGAGTTTTTACATGTATATTACAGGCAGTATGTATGTAATTTCTGTTGTATTAATCTAGAAAGTAGAGTTCCTCTTCAAACTCAGGGAGGTTATGTGGAGGACAATCACTGGCCAATCTTGAGATGTCAGACCAATTGCCCATGCCATCCTCAGTTGTTTCAGGACTCTATAAACATTTGGAATGTACGTTTGTTCATCACCAATCTCCCTATATTTTGAGGTGAGAGACTGGTCCTTCTAACTGTGACAACTTTGTCAGCTGCACTGAAAATACTCTGTGAAGATACCCTAGCTACAGTACAAGTAAGATACTTTATTGCTAGCCTGTTGAACTCAGGCCACTGGGTCATCCAGATATACTTTGAAAATCTTCTGAATTGACAGGTGTACCTGCGTTGCCTGTGCCTCTGCACTTGACTTAAGTCCTGCTGAATGAAACCAACCCATTGCAGATGGTGGCAGTAAACTTGAAGCAGTTGTTGCTGTGGGTTTTGTTGTAGCTGTTAATGGTGTTGGCTGCTGCTACAGAGAGTGTGAGCCAACAGCACTGTCCTGTGTGGAGGTTGAAGGCTGCACTTCAGAGGTTCTGTCCCAGCCTCAAGTTAGCTGTTGTTCTTCTTGATCACTTACTTTACTGACAATCCAAGTTTTGCAAACTAAGACGTCTGTTTCAGTTATAGTACAGAAAATGCTCCACGCTTTTTTGTTTCATAGATACAGTATTTTGGCACAGATGTGGTATTTTGAGGGCACAATTTCTTTTAGGGCAACCTTTGATTTGTGCTCAAGTGAAGAATTAAGCTGCTTCTTCACTGACATTTATGAACATTTGTTCCACCTTTTTCAAGTGAACCTGTAGTAAATGCAACAATGGGATTGTTTGGCTCATTGTGCTGTCATCCTTTCTGACTTCCCGGATCATAATCTCCAAAGGAAGTATTATTTGTATCAGGCACTCCACTCGCACCCATTTGTCCACCTCCATTTTCATAGCTTTGGCAGTTGCATTCCTTCTGCTTTGAATTACTTAATCGTTGATAGACTTGTACTGCCCAAAAAGGCACCTCAATATGCAGTAGGTTGAGGTCCAATGTGTGGATACTTCCTGTACTACTTTTTCTATGATCACCCCCAAGATTTTGGACTGATGCAGCTGGTTTTCCAACTCTGAAGGTGCACAGAGTCCTGCAAAACAGTCCACAGTACCAGTGCTCTGAACCTATCTGGCTCGTCCACAATTAGCATAAGTTAACTTGCTCATAAGCTCCTAGTATATGGTACCAGGGTTTCCCGGGCTTGTCAGTTAATGTAACTCTGATTGACTGTAGCACTTATTGTGCCACCACAAGTGTGACAAGGCATAACATGACTCCTAGCCTGCCATTTCTGGCTGGCAAAGCAGTTTTACAAGCTAATTTGACTTTGTCATTTAGGTTAATGGCAAATCCCAAACCTTCTTTTTTAATATTTGTAAGTCACCCCTAAAGCAGGGCTATTGAGCACTAAAGGCAGGGTGCGTTATATTAAAAAGATGGACATGTGTTTTACTTCTTTCTTTATTATTAGATCAGATATTAAAATCCATCAAAAAAGAAATAAATAATTTTTTACACTAATACAGACACGTATGAGTAGATTTGAAAATACATTAAACAGATATTCTTAAAATCCTAAAAACATTTATTAAAACATTTAGTTAAAAGAATACATTTAAAAAGACAAATACTTGCTAGAGATTGTAAGTGTCTGACTTTCCTAGTGTTTTATATATTACCAGTCATGCTGCGTACTGACATTTAGAGACAACAGGCTAGATCTATCAAGACTCAGGCAGCGCTGCATTGCCCAGCATTGCATGGGAATGTGTTGTGCTGTATTATGCCACTTTCCTATGTCATGGATGTGCTGTACTTACTATACGGTGCACCATGACTTAGGGCCGAGAGATATGCCATGTTGCGTGCCACAAAGTTAAAGTTGCGGTGCAGCACACCATAACACAATAACTGCCTGCATGCTGCAAAGCTGAGTTGTGTGCCCCACAACACTTTTACGCACTGCAAGTCAGCATTATGTCATGCAGGAGTGCAATGCGTGGCATGAAAGTATAAAATAGCCACGCAGTGCAACACAATTGTTTGTACCTAAACCCCACCATCTTGCAATTTAGTAGGAGCATCAGGAAGGCAGGAGAGCACCATCCCTGAAGATGTTCCTGAAACCCAGGGGTAAAGGAAAAGGAGGCTACACATTACAGAGGTGGAAAGCCAAATATTGATAAATGAGGTGACCAAAAAGGACCTCTAAATTGCCATTAACCAAGAAGGATGCTTTGTGACATGGGTCTCGCAAACATTTTGCCAGGGGCCACAAAGTTTGGTTTGTGATGTAACTGAGGGCCACATTGATGCTAGCACAGTGGCAGTCATTCAGGCAGCTTTATGGGAGGGGGGTGTAGCAGTATGGTAGATGTAGGGAGCAAAGCATTTACATCTAGTAGATGAATTGCTCAATGTGAAACCAGAAAACCTGGGATTAATCCACGACGTCCCCACCTTATCAAATCGTGTGATCTTAGGCAACTACTTTATTTCACTTTCCCATCCTTTTTCTTCATTATTGTATACAAGAGAACCTCAAAATGCCTGACTTCGGGATTTGCACTGTACAAAACCTTCTCCTGTGTTTGATTTAATAAACTATTATGTTGTTCATGTATAATAGGCACTCAGGCCACTCAAAGAGTGCACGCAACTACTTACTTGCTTCTTAGTTAACTATTGGCATTGTTTCAGGGTGGGAAGAAGAATGAATGTTTCTGAATCTATGTTTGAAAACTATCACTTAAAATACTTCTCAATGCATTGATATCATATGATGTACTATGGTGAAACAGTTCTGCATGTTAATGAAATATGCTTTTTGATTTTTGAAGAGACCTGATATTTATACCCTTTTGCAGCAATATGTCTTTAAAAATGAAGGTTTTCTTGACATTAAGCAGTACAAGACAACCTAGTTAATTCCTCTATTTAGCATCAATAACATTAATATAGGCTTGCCTGTTAATTTAACATCATTTTAATCACAATGCTAACTCATGTAAATGGCAGCCCTGTGCTGCTGTTGACCAGGGGGACATGTAAAGGTCAGGAGGGCTGCATATGGCCCCTGGGTCGTACTTTGAGTCTCACTGCTTTATGACAATGAATAGTGGATAAGATCAGCTGTATGGCACCATGAAAAGGACTTTAGTGGAGTGTAAAAAAAGGTGGCATGACCACTAATACAGAACAAAAGAATAACTGGCCAAGAACCTAAGGCTGCAATAAGGACCGTATGTCCAAGAGGAGTTGAACCATTGGAGAAGATCACTTATTCCATCTGAGTAAGTTGACGGAGTTGAGGGCATGCACAGTGCTAAGGCAGAGGACCAACAAGATATACAGGGTGTGTGATAACATAATGCATGTCAAATATGTGAAACTTTACTATATGAACACTTTCAAACATATGGCCACACTTACCAATCTTTCACGCAAGGCAGGGCAACAAGCAAAGTTGTTACAGTTGAAAAGGAGAGAGCAGAAATGCTCCATATTTACCAAGATTTGGATAGTTTCTGATCTCTCTTTGCCATGGTGCACTGTGTGCTGTCTAGCGCTCTACGGAAGAAAGCTGTGCAGCACAGTGCAAGGGTGTCTCCGTTACAGCTAGGATAGTTGTTGTACAGGAAGGAACATCTTGCACAAAAGTATTCCTTAGACGCATATTACTCTTTCTAGGTGTGCTGAAGAATATAGTACACGTGGAAAGAGGAAATTAAGAGGATAAATAAAAATATATCTCTTGTGATGCCTCACTTGGGACTGTGTACCATATTGACGCTTTCCCAATGTTACAAGTGTTAACAATCTGCCAATGCCCCAAAAACCATGGGTGAATGTGCGTGAACACCCAAGCTTCACCCATCATTCTCCTTCCCAGGGCAGAGTAAGGCAAGTCAGTGACTTGCACAGCCTTGTGTTAATCTGGATTTGACAAGCCACGTGGCCCCACACTAGGTGGCTCTGCGTTGCTTGGCAATTCTGACTTAAGGAGTGCATTACCCTTGCATCACCTAACGTGTTGCAAAGGCAATGCAATGCTTTGATATTGCTCTATTGCAGGTAAGTATGTGGGGCTTCAGTTAGCACTATTCATCCAACAACTGTTAAAGGCTATCATCCATTGTGATGCATCCCTCTGTTGTGAAGACTGGTAAATGTAGGATTTCTTAGTGAATCTGTGCTTCGGTGTGTGTTACGTTTAGAAATTTGTGTGAATGCAAAAAAATCTTTTATGTTTCTCTGTAAGAATGTTGAAGTAAAATGCTGCCTATTGATATGTGAGTTCTACTCGATGTCATACTAAAGTGAAAGTCCAATAGATGTAGGATACTAAAATAATGTCATGTTTTGATAACACCTGATGAACATGCATATAGTAGGTATCTAGTAACAATTGACTTTTTCTCATCCTAGAAGTTACAAGGAGTATACAGGTTTGTGTACCAATATCCATAGGCAATGGAGACAATTGTGAAGTAAAATTCTGGGCCAGAATTATCAATATTTGATGCAGTGCAACGCACCAATACAACTTGTTGTAATGGAGAGAGTGTGGCTAGAGCGTCCAACTTCGAAGCTGAGGAACCGGGTTTGAGTGTCTCCAGGGACACTCAACATCCTGTGATTCTGGGTAAATTACTTAATATCCTCGTGCCTATAAAAAAATGAATGTGTTTGTAACACAACTGGTGCTCATGTATAGTGCCCTGATATCTTTGGGTTGGGTTTGCGCTATAAAACAAACTTCCCCAAAAAATGGAGACGACAGAAATGCAAACAATGGGAGGGAGGAGCTTAGCGCGCATCCAAGATGGTCGCGTGAGCACAGGGCTCCCCGGACCCTTTCTGCTCCTCGGAATATATCCTGAGACTATCCTGATTTGGTGTATGGAATCTGGGAGATGAAGACCAGCTGATCATATATCTCTTTTCAAAACTCTAATCGGACCTGGGACTCCTGAGTTATTGTCGCCGGAACTTTTGGGACCCACCCGACGGAGGTGGCCGGGGTGAAGGTGACCCGTGGGGCCGGGCTGCAATTGAACAACAGCGGCCTCAGCGCGGTGCCAGTTACCGATTCAGCACTTTCGGTTTCGGTTTTGGCCTTCAGGAGATCAGCTGGCGTGCGTGCTCAAGGTGGCGAGGTGCCTCCTGGGCCTCTGCCCGAGGTTTGCTTTCATCTGCTACTGGCGGGTCTGACGCCTCCGGCCCCTACACTGACGGTTTGTGGTCCTTTCGCTGGCACCCGCGCACCCCTTGATCGGAGGTCCCATTAAGTGACTGTGCTCATATGGCGGGCAAAGGGGGTCCGGAGGGGCGCAAGACCAAGGCTTCACTGCGCGGGGGAGCGGTCCAGAGCAACAACATGGACCGCTATACCCAGGGCAGGAGGTCCCCTGGCGCTGCTGGCCTCTCCCCGGATGCTGCAGGGGGAGGCACGACCGTCGCTGCGGAACCTTCCCTGCAGGACATTATGGGCGCCATCGAGGGCATCAGGGAAACTATCGCGACGCAATATGAGGCCCTGGCCCGTAAGATCGACACTGTCGCGATCGACGTCACCTTGATTCGGGCCGACCTCTCTAAAACCAACGAGAAGGTCCAGGCCCTTGATGCACGGACCTCCACCCTGGGTGCGGAGGTGTCGGATCTGCGGGCCGCGCTTGGGGACATTAGAGTGGTCAACGACCATATGGCCCGGCGGCTTGAGGACTTCGAGGGACGGGCCCGACGCAACAATATCCGCATCATTGGGGTACCGGAGTCCTCCGACAGCCGCCCGGTGGACCTCGTGGTCGAGGAACTTATCCTGCAACAGCTGTCCCCGGTTGGCCTAAGCAAATTCTTCGCTGTGGAGCGGGCCCATCGAGTTCCGGGCGGCCGGCCGCGGCCGGGGGCCCCCCCGAGGCCTATCGTGGCTAAACTGTTCCACTACAGGGACCGCGATGCTATTCTGCAGGCTTCACGGACCCGTGGCCCGGTCCGCTACGAGAACTCGACCATCAACTTTTATCCGGACTTCACGCAACTGGTCCAGAAACAGCGGATGGGATTCCAAGGGGTGAAGCGCCGTCTCCGCGAGCTAGGCCTGAAGTACTCAATGATCTACCCGGCGAAACTTCGAGTGGAGCATGGAGAGCGGACAGCCTTTTTTGACTCTCCTGTGGCCGCAAGTAACTGGCTGGACTCGCTGCCGGACGGGGGTGGCCGGCCCGGGCCCTCTGGGGGCACCGCAGGTGACGGGTCCCCTTAGACTGACCTTTGGTCCTTACTTTTTGCGGCTTGGCACTGTACAGTTGGGTCTTACTTCTTTTGCATACTGTGCTTTACCAGGACCCGTGAGGGGTGCGGGCGGGTACGGGTCCCTTTCCTCCTCCGGGGTCTTTTTGTAGAATGGGGTTAATGGGGCGACAGGCACACTGCAAGTTGGGGGGGGTCTTTGGCCCGCAGGGGTGCAGGGTGGGGGGCGTTGGACTTGGGGTGGGGTTGGGGGGGAAGAGGGGTTGTTTAGTTGTGTGTTTTTTGTTTACAGGGCGAGGTATTGATTTTTATCCATATTTGGGAGCGGTGCTGCGGGCTGGGGGCCTCTTGAGCTATTGGATGGGATGGGGGGAGACGGGTTGAGGATTATGTCATGGAACGTCAATGGGTTGGGGGACCGTATTAAGCGGGGTGTTGTACTGCAATATTTGCGTCGCTTGACTCCTGATGTGGTGTTTCTCCAGGAGACGCATTTGGTCGGCAATGTCTGCCATGCGATGAACAGGGGGGGATACCGCCTCGTAGCCCATTCTGGTTTCACAACTGGCTCCAGGGGGGTGGGCATTCTCCTGCGAACCTCCCTTCCGGTGGAGATCACGAGGATAGTCTCTGATGACAGGGGGCGCTATGTGTGTTTGACTGGGAGGTGGGAGGGGCAGCCCCTTACCCTGGTTTCAGTCTACGTCCCCCCGGGCCTCCAGAACTCCACCTTCACTGACTTGGGTCGAATGCTGCTTGACCTTCCGGACGGCCTCCTGCTCATGGGCGGGGACTTTAATTCTGTGGTTTCGGGTGAACTGGATCGTCACCCACCTAGGACCCTCCCCGCTGCCCAGTCATGGCTGGGTGGGATGTTGGAGACCTTCGGCTTGGTGGATAGTTGGAGACTATTGCATCCGACCCAGTGCCAGTTCACCTTTCATTCGGGGGCGCATGGGAGTCTCTCCAGGTTAGACTACTTTCTCATGCCCGCGGCGCAGACTGGTCGGATTCGAGAGGTCAGACACCTGGCGCGTGGTATCTCCGACCATTCTCCGCTGTGGCTTCTCTTTGACACCGGGTCGCGGTCCGCAGGTCGGATAGCTCCCATTAACCCCTGGTACCTGCGGGACCCTGTGACTCGGGACAGCCTGGTTAAGGCCATGGACCAATACTTCAGTGAAAACGAGGGGTCGGTGTCGTCTGCGTTGTCCCTTTGGGAAGCCTTTAAAACTGTGCTACGCGGACACGCCCTCGCCCAGATAGTGGTGGCCAAGAAGGTTAGGAGCGAGGCGGTGGTAAAGCTGGAGACTGACATCTCGGGGCTGGAGTCGGCCCTGGAGGCGAATGTTACTCCGGACGGACTACATGCCCTTAGCCTGAAACAGTTCGAATATAGGTCCCTGGTCACTGACGCGGCCAAAACTATGTATAGGGAGCGGCAGGGCCGATTGTATGACGCGGGGGACAAGGCGGGTAAGTTGATTGCGTGGCTGGACAAAAAAGAGAGAGTGAATCGTGTGGTCCCCGAGTTGCGTGCTACGGATGGTGTGTGTGTGACTGAGCCGGATGAGATTGTGGAATGCTTCGCTGATCACCTCCGGGCGGTGTACTCCCCGGTGACTGACAGGGACGAGGATGACTCTCGCCTCCTACTGAGAGATATTGCTCTGCCCGGCCTGTCCGTTGAGGACCGGGAGCGGTTGGACGCCCCCTTATCGTCGGATGAAATAGCGACCGCGATTCGTTCCCTTCGCTCGGGCAAGGCTATGGGTCCTAACGGTCTGCCCATTGAACTATACAAATTGCGTCCTGATAAGCTTGCGCCCTTCCTCGGCCGCATGTTCCGCGACTCTCTTGCGGCGGGTTCCCTTCCTGCCGACCAGCGCTTGGCCACTATAGTCGTTATTCCCAAGGAGGGCAAGCCTCGTGACCGCTGTACCTCCTACCGGCCTATTTCACTGCTCAATGCGGAGCCTAAAATCCTGGCGAAAGTCCTGGCCAATCGATTGTTGAGTGTAGTGTGCGACCTTATTCATCCGGACCAATGCGGCTTTATCCCGCACCGTAACACCGCTCTTAACTTGCGGCGTCTGCACGGGGTCCTCGCCAGGGCGGAGTTTCTCTCCGAACCGGCCGTGCTGGTTTCTTTGGATGCCACGATGGCATTTGACACTATTGAGTGGCCATTCCTCTGGGCCGTCTTGGATAAATTCGGCTTTGGAGAGGGATTTATTGGCTGGGTGAGGCTCCTTTACACGGGACCCATGGCTCAAGTGGTGGTGAATGGGCGGGTCTCTCGGCCCTTTGCCCTTGGCAGGGGCACGAGGCAGGGGTGCCCGTTGTCCCCGTTGCTTTTTGCTCTCGCCCTGGAGCCACTCGCTGCCTGGCTCCGTTGGGAGCCCTCGCTTAGAGGGATCCGGTGGGGCCCGGGCTTTGAAGATCGGGTCTCGCTGTATGCGGACGACATTCTCCTGTACCTCACCTCACCGCGGCAGTCACTCAACGTCCTTTTTGACGTTCTGACCTCCTTTGGGAACAATTCGGGTCTCACGATCAATTGGTCTAAATCCTGCGTTTATCCCATCGCTGGTGGTCCTCCTCTCCTGCCGCCTCGGCTCCCGATTCAAATATCTCTGAGCGGCTTTAAGTACCTGGGGATATACGTTTCGCTGGACCCGGTGGCTCGCTACGAGCAGAATCTTCTGCGTCCACTTCGGCGGCTGCGGGAGGACACGGCCCGGTGGTGCAGGCTGCCCCTGTCCCCGCTGGGTCGGGCCGCGCTGTTTAAAATGATGTCCCTTCCCAGGTTCCTCTATGCACTCCAGAACTCCTTTGACGTTATCCCAGTGGCCTACTTTCGGGAGGTGGAGAGCCTGCAGAGGAGACTGGTGTGGAACGGCCGGGCGCGTATTGCTCTTGCCAAGCTCACTCTCCCCTGGTATGACGGGGGCATCGCGCTTCCTGACATTCGCAGGTACTATTGGGCCTCGCAGCTATCTGCCATTAACCACGCCACGTATGCGCCCGGCTTGAATCCGGCGTATGAGATGGACAAGTTCCTGCTTCCCGGCGGGAACTACAACAGGGCACTTTATTCCCGCCTGGCTGACCGGACCCTTACGGGTCCTACTAAGATCGCTGTGCGGACCTGGAGGGCTGCCACTGCGGCCACGGGCTGGAGTGAGCGAATGACATGTGCTACTCCCTTGTTTGCCTCCGACCGCCTGGGCAGCTTGTGGACCACCAAGGGGTTTGACCAGTGGGACACGATTGGTATCAGTAAAGTGGGGGACCTGTGGCACAAGGGCGCGGTCAAGACTTTCGCGGTGCTCCAGGCCGAATACGAGCTGACCGACAGGGAGTTCTTCCGCTACGCCCAGGTTCGACACGCCCTGCTCTCGGTCTTCGGGGAGGGGACCAAGATCCCTGTTTCCTCGCCCCTCGAGGACCGCGTACTTGACGGACATGTCCCTGATAGTACTATTTCTTTAATTTATAAAAAATTGATTAATCACCGGGCGGATCTCCTGGTGCGCCTTCGGGAGGCTTGGACTGGGGATGGGGTTGAATTGGACGACGAAGACTGGCAGTCTGCACTGTCGTCCCCCAAGGAGGTTGCCATTCCGGCTCGTCTCCGGTTGGTACAGCTCAAGATTCTCCACCGGGTGTATGTTACGGGTCCGCGCTTGGTCGCGATGGGATTCTCCGACGACGGACTCTGTAAACGAGGCTGCGGGCTCAGCGCCACCTTTCTTCATATCCTTTGGGAGTGTCGCGAGGTGGCGGACTACTGGCGCCGGGTCCACACGGTTATGGGACAGGTCACCGGGGTTGTGCTGCTGCCGGAGGTGCGTCGCTGTGTCCTGAATGTGTGGGAGCCCAATGACTACAACGCGGCTCAGACTCGGTGGGCGGCCCTAGGGAACATGATTGCCAAGAGGGATATAGCGCAACATTGGGGCGCTCAACGGCCGCCCACCGTGTCTGTATGGAAGGAGAATATGGACTGGTGTATGTTTCGGGAGAAGACAGTGTATGTGGCCCGTGGCAAGCCGGGGGCATGGGGTAGAATTTGGGGTCAATGGAATGCGTATCGCGGAGGCATCTGTACGCCCCCCCTGGTAGACACTGATATCGCCATGTCCCCCTGACCCTTGACGGCTCCTGGCGCTTTTTGTAACAACCACATATGGACGTTCATCTCCCTTGACCCCCTCCCCCCCCCCCTCCGTCCCCGGCCTCCCGGTACTCCTCTCTTTAGCGGATTGCTCAAATGTTCTGACTGGAGTCTCCCGGGGGCAGCCTGAACCGCACTGGTATCCCTCGTAACTCGCCTTTTGTTTTTATTGTTTTTCTTTTTGTTTCTGTTATTGTTGGACTGACGCTTGCTGTTCCTCGAGGACTATCTTGAGCCACTGCGGGGCAGTGCCCTGGGAACGGATTGCAGCTTTGATATGTGTATATTTCCGTATGTACCTAGCGGCCGGCCCGGGTGGTTGTAGGCCCATACTTGTAACCGAATTATTGTTCAATAAAAACTTTTTCCAAAAAACAAAAAAAAAAAAAAAAAAAAAAAGAAATGCAAACAATGAAGAGATAGACTGGGGCTTGACACAAGTCCAGCATGTGAGCCCCTATGTGTCAGTTGAAAGAACAAGGGTATGCAGTTCCTAATGGGGGAAGGTGGGGGGAGTCCAGGTCTAAAGGTAAGAAGGAAAGATAGGGAGTTGCTCGTTTAGGAGCAGGGGCCCTGACACACCCTAAAGGGTGTCATACTTCATCAGTTGGCAGCTCCTTGTTGGGCAAGTGTTGCAATGCCTAACATGTCCCACAAGGGGGCTCTTTGCCGGAGGTCTTTTCTTTTTGCTGATGTGAGATGGAAGGCTTGGAGGGGCGTTTGGTTAGAAGTGGTATGAGTAGAGGTGTAGAAAAAAGGCGTGTGCAAGTTAAAATAGCTACAGAAATCCCACAGGGTTCTTTATTAGCTGGGTTCCTATGCTATGGTTAAAACAGGAGACTTAAGAGTCGTACCTAGAGAAGGTTATTCTGGGCCTCTGAAGCTCAAAATAGTGTATGTGAAGTGAGAGGGGTCAACATTTTTCATGCCTTTCATAGTACAAGGGATCTTGGCATTTCGTCAGGACCGGGAGATCCTTCCCTACTCATGTAGGGACGGTGAAAGTGCATGTCTCTGTGATACTGTGCCCTAAGATATTGGACTTCTAGTGTCAAATAAGTTATATAGACATACAGTATACCTTCTGGATGAACCTGGAAGAGGATACAAAAATAAGACATGATTCAATTATCAATGCATCTTGAATGTCTCAGCCAAAGTTCGTGATAATTGGCGGGGGAACGCTGCAATTCCTGTGGGATTGATGGGAATCTATTATGGTGGTTTATCCTGCTCAACATGGCATTAATGGAAGAATTGAACAAGCACGATAGGGCACTTTGTGACACTCCTCTAACTCGACGTACTACACACTGGAAGCTACCTGACGCTAGGAGGTGCAGGGAACATAGGACCTGCACATGAGTCGGTATGGCATGTGTCCTGCGAGTTTGACGCTGCAGTAAGGGATCTAATTCATAGAACATGTCTGCACTTAACCTATACATGTCAAAGAGCTCTTCCTCTGTCTGCCCCAACAAAGTAACGCACACTCTAAAAATGCGCTCCTGTATCCTCCTCTTCTCTGTGCTGCTGCTTGTAGCCTCATCCTCCTCACCATGACGTGGAGCGCTGCCATTGTGAAACATTCTGAGGCCTTCTGGGCCTGTTTAAATACTTTACCAATGTTACCCACCTGATTTGATTGTTTTCACCTGGTTACCACCTGATTAGATTTTTCGGTATTTTGAGAGTGCAATTTAGCAATTTCCCACCTATTCACAATTTGCGATTTTTCATGCATAGCTTTGTGATTCGAAAATAGCGATTCACTAATACAGACTTTTGGACTTGGCAAAATGGGTAATGGCAAAAATTTTGATTATGTAATATATTCTGCAATTTTGATTAATGTAAAGCTTAGGGCTATTTTGCGATCGCAAACTGCCTTTTTTGCGATTCACAATGTTTAAAATGGCGAAATAGCTTGATGCATGTGTCCCATAGTTGTTAATATTATTGACTAATTTGTTGCTTTTTTGTATGATATTTAAAAAAAAATGTTAATACTAGTTATTTTATATGTATAAATATTCTTTTTAATGATAAACTATATATTTTTTTTTCCGTTTCTTAATTTAGGAGCAGGATATTGGGCAATATATTTTATTAATTTACATTTACTTCTTTTAGGAGCGGGATGTTGGGTTTATAGGGGTTAAGGGTGGGGAGTAATTTAAAACATATTTCTTTGAAGTAATACATTTTTATTTTTTTTAATTTATTAATAATTGTTTTAAAATATTTTACTACATTTGATAATTTATTACGGCATATACATTTCTTTGTATTTTGTTTCATTTTGAGGTGTTTTTTTTAATTTAGTTTAGAATTTATAAAAAATTAATTGTTTAAAAACATTTATTTTAGTTAATTTGAGAAATATGATTAATTGTTGATTTAAAAAAAAAAAAAGTTTAAATAAAAAAATATAATTTTCTGAAAAAAATTACAATTTTGAAAAACGAAATTTAGAACAAATGTTACTTTTTTTTCCATAACAGATGTTATTAGTATACTTTCAGTTACTTGATTGTCCAATGGACTACATAATTGTTTGCAGATATATACATATATTATCAGATCGTATACTTTTAATGGTATAACTTTAAAACAAAACAACCTCAAAGCATTGGTGTATGTCAGTTACATATGCAGTAGCTAGATAAGAACCATAGTTCAAAGGTTTTTCCTCAAAGTATAAGTCACTACTGTGCTTCATAAGACCGAATTTTAGAGTCAATAACATATGTCATTGGCGCCTACCCCAGCAGGACCAACCCACGGTAATCTGCCCTTCTTTGCCAGACTTTAGGATGTTTCTGTGGGCATCCATGGGCCAGGAAGACCGGGATCTCCAATCCCATACAGAAGTCCATTCCATTTTTCCAGGCTCTGATCATAGGAGGTGTTTTTGATTTCCACGACCTTGCGATGTCTTGCATAGCGGTGGTAAGGCCAAGCCAAAGGAGATGGTGTTTATACTTGTTACCACCAATCGTATCTTTTATGTGTAATATTATCAGTCTAGGGAATCTAGGCAGTTCTCACCCAAGTATTTCCGTTAGGCATGCCAGTACACCAGACCTGAACCCATCCAGAGCCATGCATGCCCAAATTGTGTGTATGAAATATGCCTCTCGATTCTGACATCGTAGGCATACAGGGGTGTCAATCAGGCCTGCTCTCCATAGCCTATGACATGTGTAGCATGCCCTATGTAAATATTTAAACTGAATGAGTTTCAGTCAGGAGGATATGGCAGTACCTCAGGGAGACTCCAGGGCCTCGGTCCAATCATCCATGTCCAGGGGGCCGATTTCCATTTGCCGGGCGTCTTTGAGTGTCTCAAGTGTTGTGGCACTGTGGGTGATGAGGAATTCGTATATTTTGGATATCTTATGCTCACCTAGATCTCCCATGAGAAGCTTACCCTGTAATGGATTAAATTCTGGGAGGGATTCTATTTTATCAATGTGAGGTGTAATAGCGTGGCGAAGCTGTAAATATTTTTAGAACTGGGAATTATGCAGGGCGAATTTGTCTTATAGTGCCTGAAATGATTTTAGGGCCATGCCATGCATGATATTGCCGATGGTTGAGATTCCTATGTACTCCCATCCACGAAACCCCTGGAGGCCAGCTAATTAGGATAATAATTGATTATGCCATAGTGGTGTTTTGTGGGTGATACGATCCCATCACCTCATTCGTCATAGAGACTGTCTCCAGGAGAGAATTACTGCTCTGGTAGCAGGTAGCAAAGAGCGGAGATTTGATTTACTAAATAGATGGGAATATAAGGGTCAGATCGTTCATTATCCAACATTCTATTGCATATGCTGGATCATCAACGGGCTCATAACGCCAATCATTAATTACCTGAAGGTGCGATGCCGCTTAGTAGGCCACAATACCACCACAATACATTGAATGAAAACAGGTACGAAGTGCAAACCAAGATGCGCCTACCCCCCATAGGAATTGCCCCAGCATGCCATTGATATTTTTAAACCAGGAGGACGGGATAGGATAGGGTGGTTCTGTAGGTGGTTAAGCACCTGCTTCAGTGAAACCATCTTAAAAATGTCAGATCTCCCGTATAGAGACAGAGGCAATCCCACCCAAAGCTCAGTGTTGGTTCGTACATTTTCGGTAACTGCACCCAGATTTCGGTCCCACAAAGTTTGGGGGTTCTCAGACAGGAACACGCCTAAATACAACAGTCCATCGGTTGCCAGTTTAAGATTCTCCGCCCAGTTGTTATGCCCCAAGGTGCCCCATATGGGCCAAATAGTGGACTTCTGGGGGTTCAGTTAAAGTCCTGAAGTCTCGCCGAAGAGCCGCATAATCTGCAATATTCTGGGGACCATTTTATAGGGATCTGTGAGGAAGAATAGTATATCGTCAACATATAGTGCTATACGGTCTGATCCAGGATTCTCCAACCTTTTCTGTAGTGAGAGCTACTTCTGGTCAATGAAAATCATCATGAGCTACTAAAGGCCAAGCAACACGCACATTTTTCTAAGAGACGCCCCATGCCCAGTGTCATTGACTTTAAGCCTAATTTCTTCAGTGCCCTTACTGTCGCTTGAACAAAATGGGCCACACTCCCTCTTTTGAAGTGACAGACAGCTGCAGGTTGTGCTACCTGAAGCAAAAGCTTGTATTGCTTGGAAGAAATCCTGGAAAGTATAACGAGCTATGTGGGGTACAAGCCTATGACCTCCTTTTGTGGTCCTCGATCAACTTGTTCTCACACTGCAAAAGTTAAACCTCAACATATATTCCTTATCCAATGGGATTTATTGAAGTCTAGCTTAGATGTGCATTCATTAGTTTAAAAAAAAAAAGACTCATTTTAGTAAGAACCTCAATTATTTCCCCTTCACTACATACTCTTTTTTTTTTGTAAAGTTTTAAAATTTCACCTCCTGGTTCAGATTTAAATAATTTTTAACTCATTTGATTTACTAAGGGTTTTATTTTCTGCCATGTTTTCTTTGTGGGGGTGAAAAGGGATTTGTCTTTATGCAGAATACATATTTTTCAACATAATACATGGCCCAATCAAGTACAAGCTTAACTGAGTTTGTGAATAAATAGAATTTCAACATTCACAGGTGCTCTATGCCCGGGGCTGATGGGAAGATTTCCAGTTTTTTATGTGGCTATTCTATTTAGGCAGGTAGGTACCCTCCCATAGCTTCCTTCGTAAACAGGATAACCTCTAAGATAGACGCTATTTTTTTGGAGGAAAAAAAGAGTTTTAAAAGCTGCTTTATTTCAATGAATAAATGTAATCTTTAATAAAGCAGAGTATTACACCATTTTTTTAAGCAGCATTTAGTGTACAAGTAAAATCTGCAACGCTGCCTCGCCTATGCAGCTACTAGGCCTGGGCAGTGGCTCACAATGCATCTGTTAAACAATTTTGGGACCTGGCTCATTATGAAAGTGTTGGAAACACCTGTTGTTTTTTAACTGCTTTTATTGAATACAGAGTAAAGCTGGTTATTTTCCTTACTATATTGTCGTCAAATCACTCAACAGATATGCTCTGTTCCTAAGAGGCAGTCAAACTCAACCTTTAAACCAATCAATCAATCAATCATGGCATTTATATCGCGCACTACTCACCCGGTCGGGTCTCAAGGCGCTTGGGGAGTGGGGTCTGCTACTGCTCGAACAGCCAGGTCTTGAGCTGTTTCCTGAAGGCGAGGTGGTCCCGGGTCAGCCGCAGGTGGACCGGCAGGGAGTTCCATGTCTTCGCAGCCTGATAGGAGAACGATCTTCCTCCGGCGGTGACTCTCTGGAAGCGGGGGACCACGGCGAGGGCCAGGTTCGCGGATCGTAGCTGGCGGGTGGGTGTGTAGAAGGTCAGGCGGTCGTTGAGGTACCTTGGGCCCAGGTCGTGGAGGGATTTGTGTGCGTGGGTGAGGATTCTGAACGTGATCCTTTTGTTGACCGGGAGCCAGTGCAGGTCTCTGAGGTGGCTCGAGATGTGGCTGCGTCTAGGGATGTCCAGGATGAGTCGGGCGGAGGCGTTCTGGATGCGCTGGAGTCTCTTCTGAAGTTTGGCTGTTGTTCCGGCGTAGAGGGCGTTTCCATAGTCCAGCCTGCTGGTGACGAGGGCCTGGGTGACCGTTTTCCTCGTCTCGGTCGGAATCCATTGGAAGATCTTGCGGAGCATGCGGAGTGTGAGGAAGCAGGATGAGGAGACGGCGTTGACTTGTCTGGTCATTGAAAGGGTGGTGTCCAGGATGAAGCCCAGGTTGCGTGCGTGGTCTGTTGGTTTGGGTGCGGTGCCTAGGGCCGGGGGCCACCAGGAGTTGTCCCACGCGGAGGGTGATGATCCCAGGATCAGGACTTCTGTCTTGTCCGTGTTCAGCTTTGGGCGGCTGTCTTTCATCCATTCGGCGACATCTCTCATCCCTTCGTGGAGGTTTGCTTTGGCGGTGTCGGGGTCTCTGGTGAGGGAGAGGATCAGCTGGGTGTCGTCGGCGTAGGAGATTATGTTCAGGTTGTGTTGGCGAGCGATGGCCGCTAGAGGTTTCATGTAGATGTTGAAGAGCGTAGGGCTGAGTGATGATCCTTGCGGGATGCCGCAGATGACTGTGGTGGCCTCCGAGCGGTACGGGGGCAGGCGTACCCTCTGTGTTCTTCCAGAGAGTTATGAGGTGACCCAGTCCAGGGCCTTCCCTTGGATGCCGGTGTCGTGGAGGCGTTGTACTAGGGTGCGGTGACAGACCGTATCGAATGCTGCGGAGAGGTCTAGGAGGATGAGTGCTGCTGTTTCACCGTTGTCGAGCAGGGTTCGGATGTCGTCCGTGGCTGCGATGAGGGCGGTCTCGGTGCTGTGGTTGGTTCTGAATCCGGACTGTGATGGATCGAGGGAACCGTTCGTCTCGAGGAAGGCGGCCAGTTGCTTGTTGACGACCTTTTCGATGACTTTGGCCGGGAAGGGAAGGAGCGAGATGGGGCGGAAGTTCTTGAGGTCGGTCGGGTCCGCTGTTGGTTTCTTCAGCAGGGCGCTGAGTTCGGCGTGCTTCCAGCTCTCCGGGAAGGTTGCTGTGTCGAAGGAGGCGTTGATGATGTCTCGGAGGTGGGGTGCGATGGTGGGGGCCGCTTTGTTGAAGACGTGGTGAGGGTATGGGTCGGTCAGGGATCCGGAGTGGATGGTGTTCATGATGCGAGTAGTATCTTCAGGGGTCACCTCGGTCCATGTCTGGAGGGTGGCGGCTGGGTGCGTGGGTTCGACCGATGGGCGTGGGGGGTGTGCGCCGAAGCTGTTGTGGATGTCGGCGATCTTGCGGTGGAAGTACGAGGCGAGGGAGTCGCAGAGGTCCTGTGAGGGGGCGATGTCGTTGTTGCCAGTGCTGGGGTTGGAGAATTCCTTGACGATGTTGAAAAGCTCCTTGCTGTCATGGGCGTTCCTGTCCAATCGTTCCTTCAATGATTTCTTCTTGGTGGTGCGGATGAGCTGGTGATGTCTGCGGGTGGCGAGCTTGAGGGCGGTCATGTTGTCGGCGGTCTTGTCGAGGAGCCAGGCCTTCTCCAGGGTGCGGCAGGCCTTCTTGGAGTCCTTGAGTTCGTCGGTGAACCAGGGGGCCTTCTTGCTCCTGGGCCTGGTAAGTGGGTCCTTCAGTGGGGCGAGGTTGTCGGCGCTTGCGGACAGCCACTGTGTGAAGTTGCAGGCTGCAGTGTTGGGGTCCGTTGTTCTGCCGGGGGGGTTCTGGCTGAGGGAGATGGTGAGCTGGTCGGCGGTGATCTTGCTCCAGTTTCGGTGTGGGGCCTGCTTCGGGTGGTGGTGGGTCGTGTTCTTTGTGAAGCTGAAATGGACGCAGCTGTGATCGGTCCAGTGGAGCCCGGTGGAGTGACTGAAGGAGACGTGCTTGCTGGAGGAGAAGATTGGATCGAGCGTGTGGCCGGCGTGGTGCGTGGGGGTGTTGACCAGTTGTTTGAGTCCGAGGTTGGCGAGGTTGTCCAGCAGGGTGGTGGAGTTGTGGTCGTTGTTGTTCTCCAGGTGGAAGTTGAGGTCCCCGAGGAGGATGTAGTCGGTGGAGTGGAGGGCGTGTGGGCTGATGAAGTCCGTGATGTCATCGCAGAACTGTGCCCGCGGTCCCGGGGGCCTGTAGATGAGGGTGCCTCTGAGGGTCGTCTTGGGGTCGGTGCGGACCTGGAAGTGGAGGTATTCGGCAGCGCCGAATGTGTCGATGGAGTCAGCCGAGATGCGAATGGTGCTCTTGTGTACGATGGCGATGCCTCCTCCGGCCTGGTTGACGCGGTCCTTCCTGATGATCTTGTAGCCGTCCGGGATGGCTATGGCGATGTCGGGGGCTGAGGAGGCGTTCATCCAGGTTTCCGTGAGGAAGGCGACGTCTGGGGATGCGGTGTCGAGGAGGTTCCAGAGCTCGACGGCGGGTCTGTGGACGGAGCGGGTGTTGAGCAGGATGCACTTCAGGTGGTTACTGCTTCCAGTTCTGGCGGGTGCGGTGCAGGATCGGAGGCAGGAGAAGTTGCAGGATCGGCAGACGAAGGGTCCATGGGTGCGTCGTGGGGTTGCTTGGTAGCATCCGGGGGTTCGGGCGGTGTTGAGTGCGATGAGCGTGGCGAAGTCGTAGGTCCTGCGGGGGTTCTGGCGCTGAGCGCGGGGGCCAGGGGGTCTGGCGCTGGGCGCGGTCCAGGCACGGACGGGCGCAGACGGGCTTACCTTTGGCGCACCTTCGGCGCACATAAGGCGCGCCCGCTGCGCGCGTCCGCTGCGCGGTCGCTGAAGGGGCGTCATAAATAAGGAGCCGGGAGGGAGGGTCAGCGGGAGGCGGGAGCGGGGTGGCCAATGGGCAGGGAGGGGGGGCGGGACAGTAGGTGGAGGCGGGACTGGGAGGGTGCGCCTGGGGCAGCGGCGGCGGGAAAACGGCGGGAAGCGGCAGACACCAGGAGTGACCAGGTGAGCAGCGGGGGTCAGCTAGCGAGAGGAGTACAGGCAGCGGCGTGGGGGGTGGCCAGGAGGCAGCAGGCGTTACCTGGGAGCAGGAGGCAGGCAGCGGCGTCAGGTAAGTGAGGAGAAAAAAAAAATAATTAAAAAATGCGGCGGCGGCAGTCAGGCGTCAGGCAGCGGAGGCAGGTAAGTGAAGGATGCGGCAATCAGGCGTCAGGCAGCGGAGGCAGGTAGGTCAGCAGAGCGGTGGAGGGGAGCGTCCGTCTGTGGGGGGCACAGGGGTCGCACTGACCAGCCCGCAGGGTCCACTTAAATAAGGAGCCGGGAGGGAGGGTCAGCGGGAGGCGGGAGCGGGGTGGCCAATGGGCAGGGAGGGGGGGCGGGACAGTAGGTGGAGGCGGGACTGGGAGGGTGCGCCTGGGGCAGCGGTGGCGGGAAAACGTCGGGAAGCGGCGGACACCAGGAGTGACCAGGTGAGCAGCGGGGGTCAGCTAGCGAGAGGAGTACAGGCAGCGGCGTGGGGGGCGGCCAGGAGGCAGCAGGCGTTACCTGGGAGCAGGAGGCAGGCAGCGGCGTCAGGTAAGTGAGGAGAAAAAACGGAGGATTTAACTAGAATACTCCTGATCTGTCCATGATCTGTAACTTTGCTACCTAGAGAAACTGCTGTAGTGTTGGTGTTGATTACCACATGCACTAGAAACAGAGAAGTTTTAAGGCATGGGCAAAGTGGTCTCTGGACCAGAGCCCCACCCTTTCTGGGGGCCCGATAGAGCCAGCTCTGTTCTGCAGAGAGCCTTGCTCGAATGACCTTTAATTTTTAAACAAATCGTTTAAAATATTATTTTCCTTTCATTTATTATGAATGTGGATGACAAGTGAGTGTCTGCTACAGACTTTTTGTGGAGAAATGTTGTGTTAATGTTCATGCAATACCCATAAAAAAGTTTCTTTTGATTGAAACTAAATATCACATATTAGAAATGGGACAGTGTCACAGAAACTATTTGCAGTAATGTTAGTGAGCTGCTGCTGTGTCAAATACTGAAAACACACATCACTATCCCTGAATATTGGACATAAACACATGCATAATTTGGATGAGCGTGCATGTGCTCTGTCAGTGACCTGGCCACAGAGGGTATGAAAGAGTTGAAACTGGATCATAAATTCATAGCTGTTCTGAAGATTGGAACAATTACATTCTTTTCAGGAGTGCAGACGAGAAGAGCTTTCTTTATTGTGTGCCTTCGGTAAAGGAAACTGAAATTCGGAAACACACTGCTGTCTTGATTTTTAACCCAGAAATGGAAAGCGGGAGCAAAAGACATTCCCAGTCTTGCAAGAGCCCATGGCATACCAGCGGCTAAGTATATAAGGCGCACATCACAGCTCCAGTCTAGAGAACAATGCATTATGGTGTTTACTGGCCAGGCTAGCGCTTACCATTTGATCTGCTGCTGAAAAATGTTCCAGACATAAAATGGCAGGTGGTGCGGGTTCGTAGCAGTTCAATACTGCTTGCACCACCTGCATGCTAGCAGGCTTTCCAGGACCTGCTGCTCCGCTCCGACCCACCTGGTGCTTGCTCCGGCACATGTCTTGCACAGTTAAGACTGCGGTGCCAGGCTGTGAAAGGCAGGTGGTGTGGAGACCAGATCAGCAACAGCGTCATCATCTTTGCCCAGCCTGCCCTAGTTAAGCTCAGTTAGGCCAATCTGAGCAGCTGGGTTTGGTGATGAGAGGCAATGGCTATGAAAAAAGGCCTAAGAACAATAAATAAGAACAGGCTAAAAAATTGAGATGCGTGGTGCGAGCTACTCATGGGAGTTTGGCGAGCTACTGGTAGCTCGTGATCGACCGGTTGGAGACCCCTGGTCTGATCTATTCGCTGTCTATTCAAAACCCCGAATCAGTGCGTCTTTCTGGACCCATATGGCCAGTGGCTCAATGGCCAGTGCAAAGAGGAGAGGGGACAGAGGACATTCCTGACGCGTTCCCTGTCCAACTGGGAAGGGGTCTGAGACGCAATTTGCGACTCGAACTGTAGCGGTCAGGTTGATATACAGGAGCTTGGTATGTGCTATATACTGTGGGCCAAAGTTATAACCTGGTAAGAGTGTAAATAGATAGGTCCAACTAATGGAGTAAAAGGCTTTGTCCATCCCCACCAGTAGTAGAGCTGCTGGTCTATCTAAGCGATCTACTGCTGCAATCGAGTTGTGAGCTCTCCGAATGTTATGGCGGGTAGAGCGATGGGGCATAAAGCCCACTTGGTCTAGATGGACAATGTCTGACATATATATGGTAGGAGCCTGTTCGCACGAATTTTGGAGAAGATTTTTGCTTCGGTGTTGAGGAGGGATATTGGGCGATAGGAGGAGTGTTCTTCAGGTGGTTTACCTGGCTTGGGGAATACCACAATTTCTTCATACCACCAGTCAGATGACAGCTGTACCGTCTCGGTCATTTCTTGAATTATATTGAGGAGATGGGGGCATAATTGGGGTATGAACGCTTTATAAAACTCAATGGGATAAACATTAGGATCAGGGGCTCGGCCTGTCCGCAACTCAGACCCAGCTGTCGTGACTTCTTCAAGTGTAATGGATGCGTCTAAAGAGTGCTGTGCGTCCTCAGGTATAGTGCGTGGTGGTATATCATCTAGGAACTTCTCAATCAATGAAGTATGTATCAAATCTATAGGTCGATAGAGTTCACCATAAAAGTTTGCAAAGCTGCCAGCGATTTTTGTTGGATATGTAAGGGTCGTCCCCTGTACATCTTGAACGGGGGTAAGGGGTGGACATTGTGGTCTGCTTACATAATCGATATAGTAACTTGCTAAATTTATCACCCCACTGATTTATTTATTTATTTGTATAGCGCCTGAATAGACCCCGAAGGGGTATCTCTGCGCTTTGGATGGGCGGCATAACATGAGGCTGAGTTGCAACATCGCAGGTGGGAAAGAGCGGTTTAAGCTGCTTTGTAGGTGGTCTGAACATTGTCTTGAATGCAGAGGAAGTTTGTTCCATTGTTCCAGTTTAGGGGACCAAGATGGCTGATATATTCGACTCTGAGATGCCAACCAGGCTCGTTTGGCCTCTTCCATTTATTTACTCTGATATTGTTTTTGGGCGAGCTGTAGATTCCTGCAAGCCATTTGGACTTCACGATCTAGGCTACGTCTTTCTAGCACCGTAATTTGGGCTTCTGCTTGTGTGAGTTTACGTGTCCAGAGCTTTCGCTCGGCTGCCGTGTAGCTAATGTCCACCCCATGTATTGTGGGTTTCAAGGCTTCCCATAGTATTTCCAAGAAGGAGGCAGTATTCATACTAAGGGCAAAATATTGTACCACGGCTATATGTATATGGTCCCTATATTTCTGATTTTGCATGTGCCTTGGGGATAATCTCCATCGAAATGGCCGTTGATGTGGGCCGATTTAAAAGTGTTGGCATAATTGGGGAACAGTCAGATAGCCCTCGTGGCAGGATTGAGGCCTCAGTTACTCTCTGGATATGATTCCCTGGAATGATTAGATAATCTAGCCGAGAAAAGGTGTTATGTACGGAGGAGTAGTACGTATAGCATGTATCATATGGGTGTAGCATGCTCCATGTGTCGACCCAACCCAACATGTTCACAAGGGAGAGCGGTTTGGACTCCCCGGCCCTCTCTGTGGCCCCAGGGGGTCGCCCCCTATTGGCTGAAACATGCATTACGCCGTTCCAGTCACCACCCATAATTGCGAGGCATTCCGGGAGGAGTGCCCATACATCTATTAAGCAATCTGTGAATGTTTGAGATAGTGGGGGGCATATATGCTGCCCATTTTTCTATTTTTCTATTTTCTAGATTTGGTAGAGCGCAACAGCTACCCCAGCAATGGGGTGTCCCGGCGCTAGCAACAAGCAAACTCCTACTGAACGGGGGAGGGAAGGCCAAGAACCCTAGAGAGCGGGGAAGAGGTGGGTCTTGATAGCTTTGCGAAAGACTGGGAGACAGTCTATGGAGCGGATGCTGGGGGGGAGATCGTTCCATAGTTTGGGCCCTAGGACACTAAAGGAACGGCCACCAATGCGACTAAGTCTGACTCTGGGAACTGTCAGAAGAAGTTGATTAGAGGAGCGAAGATCACGGCCAGGGACATAGAGTCGGGCCAGCTTTCGCAACAGAGGGGGATTTCCCTGTTTGACGATCTTGAAGATCGTGATAAGAGCTTTGAATTTCACTCTCTGTTCTACGGGCAGCCAGTGCAGTTTGCGGATGGTGGCTCTGGCTGAGCATCTACGTGGGAGACCGACCAGAGATCTGGCCGCCGTGTTCTGGATACGTTGGAACCTGGCCGTTTCAGCTTTATTTGCTCCCAATAGAAGGACGTTGGCATAGTCCAGGCGAGACAAGATGGTTGCCTGGATAATTAGCTGGCGAGCTTTAGAGTCAAATAGCCCGAGTATAGGCCGGAGGTTTCTTAGGAGCCCTATACAGGTGGCAGCCACCTTTTTAGTATGTGACTGGAAGCTGAGGTTGGCATCCATCCAAACTCCCAAATTTTTTACACAGTTTTTAGGGGATGGAATGGTGCCAAGGGATGACGGCCACCAGTGCTCATTCCATAGGCAGGTGTTTCGGCCGAGGAGTAGCACCTCGGTTTTCCCGGCATTAAGCTGGAGGTAGTTGTCCGTCATCCATTGAGCCACTGATGCCATGCCCTCTCTAAACTTGGATGCCGCGGTGGACGGGCTATCAGAGAGGGTGACGACAAGCTGGGTGTCGTCGGCGTATGAGACCAGCGTGAGCCCCCACTCTTTGGCCACATCAGCAAGCGGCTGGACGTATAAGTTAAAGAGGGAGGGGCTCAGCGCTGAACCCTGGGGGACTCCTTGGGCTATGGGATGAGATTTAGAAAGAAATGGGGGGGCTGACACCTTGAAGGATCTGTCTTTTAGGAAGGATTGGAACCATGAAAGAGCAAGGCCTGTCACACCGGCCTCCTCTAGACGTTCCAAAAGGATGTCGTGGGACACCGTGTCAAAGGCTGTGCTGAGGTCTAATAGAATCAGCGCAGCACTTTGTCCGGAGTCCAGGATCGTCCTGAGATGTTCGGTGGTGGCCAATAAGGCAGACTCAGTGCTATGGCCCGCTCGAAAGCCATTTTGGGAAGGATCCAGAATACCGTGACGGTCCACATGTTTCGAGAGAATGCCGTTGACATGGGCCTCTGCTATCTTGGATAGCCAGGGTAGAAGGGATATTGGACGGTAGCTTTCTGGTTTGGAAGGGTCGAGGGAGGGATTTTTAATTATTGGTGATACCCACGCTTGTTTCCAGGTAATGGGTACAGAGCCCGAGGAAAAGGAAAGGTTGAGGATGTCCAACATGGGAGATAAAAAAAGATCCAGTGAGTCCAGGAAGTGAGAGGGGCTCATAGGGTCAGCGGGGGAACCAGACTTCACCTTCCTGCAAAGTTTGTTCAGTTCGGCAGCCGAAATGGCAGGAATTTGGGTAAGAGGGATACGGCTGGGGGCTAAAGTTGCAGGCTGTCTGGAATGAGGGGAGTTCTGTAGAAAGGTGGCATATATTTTTTGAACTTTTTCAACGAAGTATATGGCAAGCTGCTCACATTGTTCGTTGGAGGAAATTTTTGGAAATGGTGCCCTAGGGTTTTGGAGTTCTTTGACTAGTTTAAAAATGGCTTTAGCTGGGTTTGAGTTAGAGCTGATTTTGTTAGCATAAAATGAAGCGCGGGAGGATCTGATGGCTTTATGGTAGATTTTAAGTTTGGATAAATAGTTTGTTTTATCCTGATTATCAAAGTTTTTCCTCCATTGGCGCTCGGCTTTTTTACAATCCTTGCGTAGCGCTTTGAGGGTATCGTCGTACCATGGATTGGAGGGCGTGTTGCGTCCTTTAGTCAGTTTAGCTGGGATGAGAGTGTCAAGGCCATTGGTAATCCAGGTAGTGAACGAGGCGTAAGCCGCTTCAATCTCCTGATGAGTTTCACAGTGGAAGTCACCTAAGGTTTTGTGTAAGGCGGATGTGGAGAGCTTATGCCAAGGTCTTTTAAGGCGTTTGTTGGATTCAGTGTTGAACTGCCGATGTGGTGCAGGAACCATAAGTTTAACGAGGTAGTGATCTGTCCATCCCATTGGGGAGGGAATATCAGTGACTGCCTCTTGGATGGTAGTGAAGATCGGATCCAAGGTATGGCCTGCCATGTGGGTAGGAGCGTGGACTAGTGCGTTAAGTTGTAGCGCAGAAAGATCAGCAAGAAGGCTAGAGATGGTGTGGTCATTAGTCAAGTCAAAATGCAGATTAAGATCACCTAGTATGGTGAAATTGGCAGATTTGGTAATGAGTGTCGTGGAAGTTTCGAGGAGAGCGTCAATGAACCTTGAGGCTTGGCCAGGTGGGCGGTATATGTAAAGGCCGGATAGCGTAAACTGGGGACTGATGCTAATTTTGAATTGGGCGCATTCGCAGTCTAGGAGAGGTTCTTTGATAAAGGAGCAAGTGAGGTTCCTTTTGTAGATGACTGCGATGCCGCCACCCCGGGTTTCACGGTTTATGGTGACCAAGTGAAACTCATCAGGGAGCGCCAGGTTGGGGATGGTAGTTATGCCGTCTCGTAGCCATGTTTCGCACAAGAACAGGACGTCTGGATTTTCTTCCTGTAGAAGTGAATTTACCTCAAGGTGGTGTTTAGAGAGGGATCTGACGTTGAGATGTAGTATCGTCAGGGGCGGGGTAGTAGTTGCGGTGCAATTATCCCACACTCGAGCGGGCATGCTAGTGGCAAAATGGCATCGAGCACAGTGAAGTGGTGAATGGCCTAGGATGCCAATGGCGTCGGAGCAGCTTTGGCTAGTATTCAAGGCAAGGAGTTCCTTGCGACCATATCGTGTGGGCAGGGGTCTGGTTGGAGCAGGGGGACTGGCGAGAGGCGATGGTCTGGCGATGACGGGCGCAGACGGGCTTGCCTTAGGCGCGCCTTCGGCGCGCAGACGGCGCTCCCGCTGCGCTCGTCCGCTGCGCTTCCTACCAAGACACATGATAAATAGTGAAAGTTCTGGACGTAGGAGGAGGCGTGGCCACTCGAGGGGGCGTGTCCGAGAGGCGCCTCGCCCTCGTGGATCGGCGACCAAACAAAGAGGGGTTTCGTTGCAGCGGGGGTCCGCTGTTTAGGCTGCCAAGAGTGCAGTAGGTGAGGTATGCTTTTTTTAAAATAAAACACAGTATCACACAGTTAAAATACGTTCTTAGCTCTCCCGGCTTCCGCCTCAGGAGTGTGTTTGTTTAACGCGACGCCAGGGCACTGGGCGCGCTATTTATACAGCTTGGGGGCGTGGCCACTCGAGGGGGCGTGTCCGAGAGGCGCCTCGCCCTCGTGGATCGGCGACCAAACAAAGAGGGGTTTCGTTGCAGCGGGGGTCCGCTGTTTAGGCTGCCAAGAGTGCAGTAGGTGAGGTATGCTTTTTTTAAAATAAAACACAGTATCACACAGTTAAAATACGTTCTTAGCTCTCCCGGCTTCCGCCTCAGGAGTGTGTTTGTTTAACGCCGTATATGCTGCCCATTACTATTTGTTCTCCGTAGATAGTCCCTTGGACGATAATATATCTCCCATGTGTGTCTGTCCACTGAGCTGCGCATATGAATGGGACTCGGCGATGTATTAACAGAGCCACTCCCCTGGAACCCCGAGCAAATCCCGCATGATTCATGTGGTCAAATACCATAGCGTGCCAAACAGGGCGTCTTAGTGCCCATAAGATGTGTCTCTTGCAACATTACTATGTCAGCTCTAGACCGCTTTGCTTGGCAGAGTATCACACCCCACTTAACTTTATCAAGTAGGCCCCTAATATTCCAACTCATGATACGTAGCTGACCCTGTGAGGCCTCAACTGCGGACGACGGCATTGACATGTATTAAGCAGTTAGATGTATGAAGTTGCACAGAAAGGTATCTATCTAGTGTTACGTTGTCTAAGCATTGGATAAAAACAAGAAACGGTCCCAACCTTAACCCAACCCACTCCAATACCTCAGAGAATTTGAAGCATCTGTTGCGGATGAGACACCATATCGAACCAAACGGGGGTTTGACAGTGTATTCCTCCAATGAATTCCGACCACCCATAAGCCATAGTGGCAACTTTTAAGACAAATGGAGTAGGTTCAGGTGACCCAGCCTGCAAGTAACTAACAGTTGGCTGCATTGATCACAGTGAATACATTTAAGCTGTGTTGAAGCACCCCCCGCAGGTTTGCTGTCTTGTATCTTGTATCGCCATATAGACCTGGAGCGGTGTCGCTGTTTGCCCTTTAGCTCCGTTCACCTGTAATGCCATTCGATGGATGATGAGTCCGAATCGAGACGAGGAGGGGTGTGAAGTTTGGGTTGTATCTGTTCATCTGTGCAGCTAAAAACTGCTTCCGGTCTATCAAAGAACAGAGTATCATGATTCCATGAGAGCCATAAAAAGGTCTCCCTTGTTGGAGGACTGATTCACGATCATGATAATTAAGAATGCGCACTATAATGGGTCGTGGCTGTGTCCCAGGAGGTGGGTGCTGCAGCAGAGCCCTGTGTGCGTGTTCTACGATGAAACAGGGGGACAGGGCATCCCCGGCATCCACAAGGCCAGCCACTCCGATATGAACTTTTCGTGTCCTTGTCTTCGCAATCCTCAGGGAAGCCCACCAGGCATAGATTGTTTCTGCAGGCTCGGCCCTCTGTGTCTTCCACACGTGTTGCGAGGCCTTTAGTAAGTTTCTCTAAGGAGGAAACCTTAGACTGTAGTGTAGAGATGGTATCCTCTACTCCTGAGACCCTAGTCTCGACGGCCCCCAAAAGATCTTGGTTTAACAGCGACACCTACGAACCGACTGCACCTATCTGGACCTCTAGTGCCACTCTTGTCTGGGTGATTGCTGCCAGTAGCACTGTATTGTCTGGCAGGGCACCGGAACCCCCCTCAGGTCTGGCAGAGTTTGG
The DNA here is from genome assembly GCF_964204655.1 of Triturus cristatus. Taxonomy (NCBI): domain Eukaryota; kingdom Metazoa; phylum Chordata; class Amphibia; order Caudata; family Salamandridae; genus Triturus; species Triturus cristatus. Next base: position 502,069,816 of record NC_140593.1, read on the forward strand.
CCTATCCCCAGTGAACTTGTCCATGGTACTCTGTTTAATGGCTCCTCAAAGCGTTTAGTCTTTAGTCATGGCGGGTAGATAGGGTGCCGTGGACTCACCCCTGAACAATGGTGTCCCCGTAGGGGAGTGCCGATGGTAGTCCAGCTCCTACCGGGCCAGGCGGAAGTCTATTGCACATGACCGTGACTTTTGTGTCTTTGAGGCCGCCCCAACCAGGGATAGCAGAGAAGGTTTCCTCATGGCGGTCCTTCTCAAGTTGCTTCGACTCAGTGCAGGCTGATCCCCAGCATACACTCAGGTCTGGGGGTGGGCACCAGGTGGTCTGCACCAGAGATCAAGGGCCACTCCCGGCCTCACCCACCATGTGGCCACTCTTCATAGGCCCACTTGCATCTCCCAGGTAGGTTCCAAGGTGCTTCAACAATATGGCTATAGCCCCACCGGAGCAGCGGAAGGCAACCCGATGCTTACAGATGGTCCAGCAGGGTGCCCAACTATATATCAATTACGGCCCAGCTCGCCATTTGACAGGGCCCGCTCATTGGCCCCCTTGCACAGCGGTCATCAAGTCTCTTCAGGCTGATTGCTTCAACCCCAGATTACACTGTGGCAGCACCCCCAGGGGGGGAACAGGTTCCGCCGCATGGCCCACACTGACTCCGTCAAATATCTGTGTCCGGGACGGCAATATGGTGAGGTTACGCTCCGACCAGCAGAACCTACTCACCGGTGGCTCTAGGCCTCACAGCTGCGAGGAGCCCGGAGCGGTCCTAGGTTTGCCTGTATGACCCACGCCACTGCTCCTCCGTGGGGTTTCTCCCATCCTTTACTCTGCGGTCACGGCAGGTCTGGGGTTTTGGGCTCACAGCTTGGCAGCTGCTTCTCCTTGGCCTATGTGTCTCATGCGGCTGCGCGAAGCCGCAGGCTGTAGTCGATGTCCCCCGGCATGCGCACGCCTTGCTGCCTCACTCAGGTCGCTGTCCGTCTCCTCTGATGCCGCACCAGGCACCCAGCTGCAGCGGATGAGTCTCTCGGAGACACGTAGCTGGAGTCTCCGCGTTTACTTCACCTGCGGGACCAATTCATGGGTCTTAGGCAGCCAACTGTCACGGATTTTGCCAGATTTTTATGTTGGGCTGGTGGAACTGATCTAACTTGTGTCTGCCATGCTGGCCCGCTTGGACACTCCCCCACACACAAATTGTATGTTTGAATTAACATTTATAAAAATAAATTACATTTTAAAAAATTCCCATTAATTTAAAATGTAAAAAAATTCATTAATGATATATAGAATGTTAACAACATTTTGAATATTTTTTGATAGTTAAGAAAAATATATAGTTATTTTATTGTGTATTTTAGTTTTTTTAAATGTTTTAATTTTTGGGTACTTTCTCAGAATGTAGTTAATTGGGAGTTGGAATAGTAATTTTTTATGTTTTATTATCTATTATTTTCCATTACTTTAGTTAGCTTGGAGCAGGAATAGTAATTTTTAATGGTTTATTATCCAGCACTTTCCCCAAAGTTGAGTTAGTTTGGAGTTCGAATAACCATTATTAATGGTTTATTATCCAGCACTTTCCCCAAAGTTGAGCTAGTTTGGAGTTGGAATAGTAATTGTTTATGGTTTATTATCCAGCACTTTTCCTGAGTTAGTTAGTTTGGAGTTGGAATAGTAATGTTTTTCAGTTTTATTATCCAGCACTTTTCCCTGAGATTAGTTAGTTTGGAGTTAATATAGTACATTTTTAAGTTTTCTTAAACAGCATTTACTTGAGATTATACATAAATTATATATATAAAATGAGACACATGATTTTATGTTATTATTTTTATTAGAAATCAAGTGTATTTCTTTTAGAAGTTCACATTAAAATTTCTTTTTGTTTAGTTTTATTTTCCATTTTTTGTACGTAATTAACAAAGCTTTTTAACAGATTTTAATGTAAATCACAATACATTATAAAGTATAAAAAATGTTAACATATATTTTGAATACACATATACAATATTACAAATATCTTATTTAATACATTTATAATTTTTTTAACAATTTTGAAAATGTTTACATTGTTATCCAAACACAATTATACCATAGTAATATAAGTATATTTTTGTTATTGTGCTTATATACTTGTTAGGTTTTAGAGTTTTGTATTTATTTTAGAGAACAATATATTTTATACATTTGTTTTTACATATGTTTTTGATACATTTTAGATAATTTTATCTTTTCATAATAAAATTATATAGTATGCATTTTACAATGTAATAATCTTTACATTTTTTGGTTATTTAATATATTGAATATGATATTTCTAAAGAAGAAATGTATATTAAATAATTTACATATATGTTTCGAAATAATATTTTTGTATAAGACATTTTAGTTGTTAAACATTGGCATATTGTTTGTAGATTAACAATATTGTTTTGTTAATTTTATATTTAGAACATTAAATATATCACAAAAACAAATCTATTAATATATATTAAATATTATGTTTAATGTTTTGTGTTAATAGTATTTAATATATATTTTACATATTTTGTACATATTTTCTATATTCTTATATTATTTTTTCAAAATGTAAAAAAAAAATTGTTTTTGGAATTATTTTTTATAATTCTCCATTCTTGTCTATGGAGCGATAATCTTTTGTTCATTTTTATGATGCAGCCATTTTCGTTTCTATTTTCTCACTTTTCTATCTATCTATTTTGTTTTTAGGTCACTTTGGAAGGAGGAACCTTGTGGTTAGGAGCTGCATTCAGTCGCTTAAGGTAAGTTTGTTTTATTTTATTTTTAAGGTAATTTTAGTGCAGAGGGAAGCTAGTGGTAGTGTAGTTAGAGTGGTTATAGTGTTAAATGTCAGTTTGTTGTGTAGTACGGTGTTGTTTCGGTAGTTTAGTGTTCGATGTGTTTGACGTCGTTTTTAAGATTGGTAAAGTGTTATATAGTGTTACTTACGTGATATTTAATTGTGTTATGTTATATTAAATGTAATCAGTGTGTGTGTTTTTTTATGTTTATGTGGGAGGGTGATGTTTTTTTATTTTTGCAGGTTTCCGATTTCAGTTCACTATGGAGGTAAAGACGTGTTTTTTTAACGAAAAGACAAATGTATTTAGTTTCATTGAAACTAATTACTTTTTTACATTTCCTTTTATTTTTTGGGTTAGTTGAAGCGTTTTTTTTTAAAACTACTTTTTGGGTTTTTGAGGGTTTCGTTATTGAGAGGATTGCGTCCTTGGAGCCTTTTTTCTACAGCTGTATTTTTACTTTTTTTTTTGCGTATTCCTTTTTTCCTGGATTCGTATTTCGTTTTAAATCCTATGGATTTGTTCGTTTTTCGGGACCATCTACTGCTACAAAACTGTAGGTTATTTTTGATTATTATGGGCGGGAAATGTTTTTTGATAACGTTTGTTTGCTTGTTTATTTTTTGTTTTAATAATTATATTATGTCATATATTTTAATATAGATCTTTATTTATTAAATGACATAGTTATGATTATTGATTAAAAAACGAGTGGAAATATGTTGTTTGGTTTTAATTTTTTTTATAGAGTATGGTGTTTGCAATTTTGTTATTTTAAAGTATAGTCTAGTTTTTTTGATGGCTTGTATTAGTTTGTGGAGAGTTGGTTGTACTTTTGCCATTGTGGTTTGGAAGGCATTATGCCATCCTTCCACTGAGTTCTTTGTTTTAGCTTTTTGTGCAAGGGTGCTTTCATGGACATTCCACCAGGGGATGTGGAATTTGGGTTGTTTTCGGTGCCCTGATCTATGTAGTCTTCCTACCTAGGTGTTTTCGAAGTAGTCAAGCAAGGGTGTTAGTTTGGCTTCGTTGGCTTGGTAAAAATGGACTTTCAATCAGTAAATTATAGTGGTTTGCTAATTCTGTTGTTGGTCCACAGGCCAGGGCTATTAGTTTTTTAATTTGGTAAGCAAAGTTGCTGTTTGTTGAATATTCTATACCTAGGGCTCGATCTCGCTCGGAAGCGCTCCTGACCGCATCGGTCAGTAGCGAGTCCGAGTCGTTCGCGTGATTTCCGTGTGACTCGTACAGTTGTACAAGCAAGCAAGTGCGAAGCGATAATCGCCTCGCGCTCCGAGCGGCTTGGACGCATCAGCGATCCCCTCCGGACGACTCCACCATGGCCGACATGCACAGCTCAACAGGGCGGATTCCCGGACGACCAAGTACGATGCGCGCGCCGAGCAGCTAAGCTCCGACTTGGAAAAGCTCTGGGAAGCGCACTTCGGAGGTCCGTAGCGGGTCCTCCTTAACCCGGGCCCTTATGACTCAATCACTGGGCATGCATGGTGTGGGCAGGCCCAAGGCGTTCCCGCGACATGGGGCGCCCTCATCCGAGATGTGCGTTTATTGCCTTTTGGAGCCTATGTATGCAACGTACACCAGGCTCCCATAGACTTCAATGGGGCTCGGAGTGACCCGAGTTTGTCAGTACTGCAGCGCATCGTTCTCTGTCGCGCGGAGCCCGACTCACTCGGAAAGCTCTACGAGCGTGATTGGGCCATAGTGCTTTCCGAGCGAGATTGGAATCGGGCCCTTAGTGTCGATTTTTGGAGATGTTTCCACATATTTTGGTTGAAATGATAATAGCATCCTTGTATTGCTGAATGTGGATATATTTTGAAAACTGCCTGGATCATTGCCTGCCTGAAATCTTTTTTTTTTTTGGGTGGGACGTAGTTCTCTGTTTATTATTTAATTGTTGTTAATAGTTCTGAGTAGGTTGTATTTTGTTTGTTGTGAAGTAGGGCGTATATGAAAGGGATGTTAGTTTCTTGATATTCGCCTTGGATAGTATACAGTCGCTAAAATGTTTTAGGACAGACTTTGAATGTCCCATCTATCATCCATGTTTCACATTCTTTTAATTTTTGGATGTTTTTGTTGGTAGCAAAGATGATGATTCTTTTTTCATGACTATTGTAATAAACAATGAATTTTTCATCCTCGTCTTTTACTGTATGTTCTGGTAGAATTTCTATTTCTGAGAACGTTTTGGGGGTGGTGGTGTTTTAGCAGTTGATCTTTCAGTTCTGGCTATGAGGCATTTTAGGGTTGAGATAGAAGGTAATTGCCCTGTTACATGTTCAGGAACATGGGTTAGTACATTTGTAAAGATTTCTGTGCTAGTTTGTTGTGAGCTGGTGCTTCCTTCTTTGATGTTTTCTAGGGGTGGTTGTGTTCGCTAACATTAATTACAGTTTTTTCTATTGTTGTTGCTCTCCCATAGCAATAATTGGAGTAGTACTTCGAACATTTCCAATGTGTTTTATTTTCTGTTATATTTTCTTGTGTGTAACTGTAGCCCATGTAGCATAGTAGAAGTTTTCCTTTTTGTGAGAAAATTAACTTTGCCCCTTTCTTCTTTTTCTTTGTGTATCTGTGAATGAGTATATATATATATATATATATATATATATATATATATATATATATATATATATATATATATATATTTTTTTTTTTTTCCCAACAACTCCTTAATTCAAGAAGATTCCCGGACACTTTGGATCGTTGCAGCACCTTATTTTATTTCGCTGCACAGCTATGCCAATTTGGTTATGGGCTGGTGGGAGGAGCAGGTTGCTTTCCAATTGGCAGAATACGAACATTGTGTCCTGTGGCTGCGCTTTATAGATGACATATTTTTTATTTGGGATGGTGATATGGACTCAGCAAAGGCCTTTGTTGCGAAACTCAATAAACTGTTACAATCTAGTTTTTACTGAACAAATAAGCAAAACTAAAATTGAATTCTTGGATATTTTAGTTGAAATTGATGAACATAAAATAAACACCAAACTATTCTGAAAATCAACTGCGGGAAAGAGCATTTTGAGTGCTTCAAGTTCCCATCCACGGAAATTGGTGACAGCATTCCGTTTGGTGAATTGTTACGCGCCAAACGGAATTGCAGTTCAGAGAGTAGCTATCAAAAGGAAAAAGAAATCATGATGCAGCGTTTTAAAGAAAGGGGCTATGGTGATAGACCCATCTCTGAGGCATGCAAAAAGGTTGAGTCTGTAACATGCACTCAGTTACTTCACCCCGAAAATAAACAGAAGGAATTCAATACGCTCCGATTTATTACAACCTATTCTGGGCAAGCACATAATGGTAGGCAAACACTTAGGAAACACTGGCATATATTGCTAACAGATCAACACCTTAAAAAACATTTACCAGTGGTCCTCAAATAACATTCCAAAAGAATCGGTCTCTCAGGGACGAATTGAGTCCTAATCTAGTAACACAAACCAATAGACCAAGTAAAGGCAGTCACGCTGGTTTTCGCTGCTGTAAAAATTGTAAGGCCTGCAGCAACAGCACTGATTGCACCACACTAGAAATCTCCAGTACAAAAAGAAAACTGATGATTAAAAAAGCGCTCACGTGTAACACCATGTATTGCTTTTACGCACTCAAATGCCCCTGTAACAAGGCCTATATAGGCAGCACGATTCATCATGCGAAAAAACGAGTGCTGGAACATATTAGGGCAATTCGCCACAATAATAGACAGTACCCTGTAGCGCGACATTTTTTTGAACAACAAATGCAGAATGAGAAACTTTTGAAAATGGTTGTAATAGACGCTGTTTGTGAAAATGTACGAGGTGGCAATAGATTATTGACATTTCGAAAACTGGAGTTAAGATATATCATTGACTTAGAAACAATGACCCCCTTGGGATTAAACTCAAGTGAGGAACTGTCTGTACATCTGCATAATTGATGGTGCGTAAATGTAGGGTTTGCTATATTGCTGTAGAAAACATTCTTAAATTTGTTTACAAAATTTTAATCTTACACTCTTTCACTTTTTTAGGTTTTTGCACATGTTTGAACTTTGGCTATAGTAATCACTACTCACAGAGAATATGCCCACTAGGGCTGAATAGTGAATTTATGAACTCACCTCGATATTTGGACATTATGAAATTGGACACTGTATGGTTGTGGTCTTCAACTTTGTACAGAGATCAACGTTAATGCTCTGCCAATTGTATATTTTATACGAATTGTGTTGGCGTAACGTGATGTCAAAACGTTATAGGTATTTTGATTATCAGGAGAATAGGGTTAAATTATAGCCTAGGTCAGTCATTTCCTTGTATATTTACCAGATACGAGGTATTTATACCAACTGGCATGTTGAGAGAACACAATTGGCAAGTGTTGAAGAGGATATTTGGTTTATGAGAGCAAAAATGTAATACATCATATACCATATTGTGCCCTGCAAATTATTGTACTTGAAATTGTTTTGAATGAATTTAAAGGAGGATTCATATACAATGAGTATAGTGCTAAGATGGCCGCTGTTTTTTCTGACTTTCACATTAGATATATTCACAGTCTGTTTTTTATGTTTATTCACTGCATTTAAAAATATGTGTGAGAACGCCTGACACTTTGCGCGATCAATGCATAAGCTAAAACACGTTAAAAAGCTGTGCAGCTAAATAAAATAAGTTGCTGCAACGATCCAAAGTGTCCGAGAATCTCCTTGAATTAAGGAGTTATTGGAAATTATATGACAGGGTGACCGACACCCTGAACTCGGACCGCCCTGTCAGACGGCCTCCACCCCTGCCGGACTCTGTGTATAAATATACATATATATATATATATATATATATATATATATTATCTACTGGCGGTCGCCAGTAAATAGTTATAGTTCCAACCTAGTTTCCATAGGAAATCTCAAAATTCTATTTTGAATAACTTTGGCGCCGGTTGACGAATCCTCGCGAAATTTTCAAAACTAATGGGGCGCTCCGCTCAACTCCTACCCTGAAAGTCTCGGGGTGATTCGTCAAGCGGGGGCCGAGAAAAAAGGGGGGTCTCAAAACGCGTTTTCCCCATGTTATTTTCCATAGGACCTTTAGACACAGCTACAGCCCGAACGGCTGAACAGAATTACGTGAAATTTGGCAGAGAGGTAGCCATAAGGTCACGGAATTGCCTGGCTGGGTCTGGTGTAAATCTGTTCAGTATTTCCTGAGAAAATAGCATTTAAAAGCATATCAATATCTATACGCGCGCACCGTGCGCGCACTGTGCGCGCACCCTGCCGTGCGCGAGCGCAATTCTGATTGGTTGTTAGATGTCGGTAAACATTCGAATCGGTCGAAACCAGGAAGTGTCGGCCGCCATTTTGTCTCTCGCAGTCTGAGGGGGTGTAAAAAAAAGGTGGAGAACGTGAAAAGGGCGCAGAGTGGACAGTTCCTGACCCCCTAGCCTTGGTCAGGGGGTCACAGAAGGACACCCAAGGGAGGAAAAAACAATTTTTTTTATTTTTTAAAAATCGCGAGGTGCGCGCACCCTGCGCGCACGGCACGAACTGCGAACCGTGGGCGCTCGGTGCACGCACCTCGCGATTTTTAACAAAAAAAAAAATTTCACGGTGCGCGCACGGTGAAAAACCTGAAAAAAAAAATAATTAATAAATACTAACTTAGCATTTAAAAAACCGTACAAATTCACTGAAAAAACCATAGGTTTCACACACGTTATAGTTACAAATTAGCATTTAAAAAACCTTGCATATTCACTTAAAAAACCATAGGTTTCACACGTTATAGTTAGCTGGACATTTCACTCGTAAAAAACCAATGAAAATCCCCCGTTATAGTTACTGCAGGCAACTATAACTCACGCGACCGCAATCCTCTGCTGATGACGTCAGATATTACATCACTGATGACATATCTGTCTTTATGAAAAATAAATATTTGTAATATATGTATAGCTAAAGATTAATGGAAGAAGACATGGGTAAATAAGTGTCTAAATACAGTGATGTAATATCTGACGTCATCAGCAGAGGATTGCGGTTGCGTGAGTTATAGTTGCCTGCAGTAACTATAACGGGGGAATTTCATTGGTTTTTTACGAGTGAAATGTCCAGCTAACTATAACATGTGTGAAACCTATGGTTTTTTAAGTGAATATATATATATATATATATATATATATATATATATATATATATATATATATATATATTACCGACTGGCGGTCGCCAATAGGTAGTTATAGTTAGGACCTAGTTTCCACAGGAAAAGCTTTTTCTCTTTTGCCAATATTTTTGGGTCCGTTTGATGAATCTTTGCAAAATCTTCAAAACTAATGGGGCGCTCTGGTCGGCTCCTGTCTTGAACGTTTGGGGTTGATTGGTCGAGCGGGGGCTGAGAAAAAAGGGGGGTTCCAAAATGCGTTTTCTCTATGTTAATTTCCATGTGAAACTTTAGACAAAGTTACAGCCCGAAGTGCTAAACGTAACTACACCAAATTTGGCAAAATGGTAGGTCTTGGTTCAGAAAGCGTGCTTTGTTTTACTTGGTGTAAATCCGTTAAGCAGTTCCTGAGAAATTCAAAAATAAACAATATATCGATATCTGGTGGCTGAGGAGGATTTATGAACCTCCTGATCACAAGCTTCATTCTGATTGGCTGCCAACACTCCAAACCAAAAATTGTTGGCAGCCATCGTGTGACTCTGTAAAACTGAGTCACAAGAAAACAGTAAAAAAAAAATGAAAAACAAGAAAAGGGGGCAGGGTATAAACACCCTGACTCCCTAGGCCTGCTCAGGTAGTCCCAGAGGGACCCCCAAGGCCAAAAAAGCAAATTTGTTTTTGGCCGAAGTTGCTCTTGGTGCGCGAATCCGGCCTAATTCTATTTTTTTTTTTAACTAATTGCGGGCTCCCGCACTTCGTTTATTTGAGCCCACAGGTGGGCTAAGCCCTGGGGGCAATGTCCAATTAATGAGTGGGGGCCACCACAGCCCCAGTGACCGTCACCTCCCCGGGTCTTAATTTATTGTAGAGTGGGGGGCCTCGCGGACCACCTAGCCCTGGGGACCACCACCTCCCTGGGACATTACGAAAATATGGGCGGGGGCCTGGTGGGCACCTTCAAGCCCCAGGGACCGCAACCTCCCCGGGGCATCACGTAAATATGGGCACGGGGGCCTCGTGGGCCCCCCAAGCTCCAGAGACCACCACCTCCCCAGGCTGTTAGAAATAATGAGTGTGGGGGCTCAAGCCCCCCCACACTGCCCTGGAGACTACCACCTCCCGGGGCACTCTGTTTTGAAATAGGTAAGGCCGTTGTGGACCCCAGGGACCACCACCTCCCCGGGGCAATGTGCACGTTGGGAGGGGGGGCGGCATTGCTGGAGCCCTCAATGGCCCTGGGGACTGCCATCCCCTAGGGCCGGCTCCAGCAATGTCCCGGGGTGCCCACACCCGGGACATAGCAGTTTGCATTGACAGGGCGGGAGCCATGCTCCCGCCCTGTCATTGCAAACTTCTGCTTTGCTTTGTGGAAGCGAGAGCAGGACACCTGCTCTCACTTCCACAAAGCAAACCAGAATTGCTTTTGGACAAGAGGAGCTGCTTATCAGCGGCTCCCTTTGTCCAAAAGTAATGTTGGCTCCCACAGGAGGTGGGGAGCCAGCAGGGACAGCAGGAACATTGGTTTTCCCCCAGCGGTACCCAATGTGGGGGCCAGCCCTGGTGGATGGTGTCCCCTGGCCATAATTAGCCTCAGGAGGGGACCACATGGGCCCCCTCCAAAATAAAAAAGAAAAGGAAAGGGTGGCCAGGCCCTGGGGGATGGGGTACCCGGGCCATAAGTGGCCTCAGGAGGGTGGCCACGCGGCCCCCCCTCCAAAATAAAAAAGAAAAGGAAAGGCGGCCATGCCCTGGGGGATGGTGTTCCCGGGTAGGAGGTCCACGTGGCCCCACTCCCATAATTTAAAAAAAATAAACTAGGCCAGGCACCTGGGGATGGGGTCCGTGGGGCCCAAAAAATATTAAGAGAAGGGGGGCACACAGCCCTCCTTCTAACAAAAAAAAAGAAAAGCCGGCGTCTCGCTGGAGGCCCCACCCACTCTCTGCACCACTCTGCAAACACGCCTCCTGACGTGTTCTAAGTTGGGGGATTAGGTCCCCTTGAATCCTGAGGGTCCCTGGGGGCCAACTAACCCACTAGGTACCTCCAGTAAGCCACCCACACTGTGGGATTGCTGAGAGGTGGTCCGAGGCCATGCCCCTTTTTACACCACTTTGCAAACGCACCTCTTGCTGGTGGGGTGAAGAGGTCCTCTTGTGTTCTGAGGACCTCAGGACTAAAGCAGACTTCATCCCCCGGCACCAGTGCACCAGGACGGGCATTTGCAGAGTGGTGTAAAAAGGGAGTGTGGCCTTGGAACACTCTCAGCAATCCAGCTGTGTGGGGCTTACTGAAGGTACCTGGTGGGCTAGTTGGCCCCCAGGGACCCTCAGGATTCAAGGGGACTTAATCCCCAACCCAGAACGCACCAGGAGGAGCCTTTGCCGAGTGGTGGAGAAAGGGGGCATGGCCTGTGTCCACCTGTCAGAAATCCCACTTTCTGGGACATACTGGAGGTATCAGGTAGGCTAATTGGCCCCTAAGGACCCCCAGCAGCGAAGGAGACTTTAATCCCCATCCAAGAGCATGCCAGGAAGTGGGTTTGCTGAGTGGTGGGGAAAGGGGACGTGGCCTACTGTGTGAACTTAGCAATCCTGCTGTGTGCAAAACCACAGGTTTCAGGGACGTTGTAGTTGGAGGCTGTTCTCATGAGTGACTGCATGTATGAGTGACTGCATGGCTGAGTGAGTAGATGTGTGTATAGACCTATGAATCAGTGAGTGGGTATGTACTAACTGGTATTGGTGTGTCTATGGTTTCGAGAATGGTAGTCTGAATTTTAGAGTGGGTGTATGAAAGGTTATATTGGGGTGTGAGGAGGTGCATCAGTTATTAAGCAGATGATGTCATCAGTGATGTCATCAGTGATGTCACTGACCATGTCATGAGTGATGTAATGTGTGATGTCATCAGCAGTGCATTGCGGGGGCGCGAGTTATAGCTAGCTCAACTAGCTATAAAGGCCAAATTTCTCTGGTTTTGTATGAGTGAAATGTCCAACAAAGGTTTTTAAAATGCTAATTTCTAACTATAACGTCCCTGAAACCTGTGTTTTTTTCAGTGAATATATATATATATATATATATATATATATATATATATATATATATATATACTAGCGGCCGTCCTGCCGCTGGGCCTGCACCACCCCAGGATCAAGGGGGCCCACGGAACCCGAGAAATTGGCAGTTCATGATGTGGGGGTATGAGCATGGATTGAAGGCAGTGGTGATCTCTGGGGCTCATGTGTGAGCCAGAAACTTGCACTAATTGAGGGCGCATCCATTCAGGAATTACGAGGATTCCAACTCCCATAAGGCTACGTGGGAATCAATGCAGCCCATTGGGGCACACGTTAATGCCAAACGAAGGGGGATTGGTGGACCTACATGCACCCTTCTGACGTTAAAGCCCAGGAAGAAGATGTTAATCGAAACGCGTCGGCGATGTCAGGTGCTTTAAATTACCTGTGCGCACTGCCTGTACCAAATAAAAGCGTTTGGGGAAAGCTTCTCACACTCGAATGCGGCTCGCTTTTTGGACATTTCCCCAGTGAGCTGGATATACTAGCGGCCGTCCTGCCGCTGGGCCTGCACCACCCCAGGATCAAGGGGGCCCACGGAACCCGAGAAATTGGCAGTTCATGATGTGGGGGTATGAGCATGGATTGAAGGCAGTGGTGATCTCTGGGGCTCATGTGTGAGCCAGAAACTTGCACTAATTGAGGGCGCATCCATTCAGGAATTACGAGGACTCCAACTCCCATAAGGCTACGTGGGAATCAATGCAGCCCATTGGGGCACACGATAATGCCAAACGAAGGGGGATTGGTGGACCTACATGCACCCTTCTGACGTTAAAGCCCAGGAAGAAGATGTTAATCGAAACGCGTCGGCGATGTCAGGTGCTTTAAATTACCAGCGCGCACTGCCTGTACCAAATAAAAGCGTTTGGGGAAAGCTTCTCACACTCGAGTGCGGCTCGCTTTTTGGACATTTCCCCAGTGAGCTGGATATACTAGCGGCCGTCCTGCCGCTGGGCCTGCACCACCCCAGGATCAAGGGGGCCCACGGAACCCGAGAAATTGCGATAACTATAACTCGCGCGCCCACAATCCTCTGCTCATGACGTCACATATTACATCTCTCATGACATGGTCAGTGGCATCACTCATGACATCACTGATGACATCATCTTTGTGATAGAGTGGCAGTCACGCGAGTTATAGTTATCTCAACTAACTATAACGGGGGAATTTCATTGGTTTTTGCGAGTGAAATATCCACCTAACTATAACATGTGTGAAACCTATGGTTTTGTAAGTGAATTTGCAAGGTTTTTTAAATGCTAATTCCTAACTATAACGTGTGTGAAACCTATGGTTTTTTCAGTGAATTTGTATGGTTTTTTAAATGATAAGTTATGTATGTCTTATTATTTTTTTTATATATTTATTTTTCAATAAACTACGTATTATTATTATTATTTTTTAATGGTTTTTCACCGTGCGCACACGGTGCGCGCACCCCCGCGATTTAAAAAATAAATAAAATCTAAATGTTTTTTTCTGCCTTCGGGGTCCTTCAGGGACCCCCTGACCAAGGCTAGGGGGTCAGGAACTCTCTACCCTGCCCCCTTTTCACGTTCACCACCTTCCTTTGCCACTCTCGCACTGAAAACAAACAAAATGGCGGCCGACACTTCCTGATTTCGACCGATTCGAACGTTGACTGACATGTAACAACCAATCAGAATTACGCTCGCGCACGTTAGGGTGCGCGCACCGTGTGCGCACGGTGCGTGCACGGTGCGCGGCTATAGATATGTATGTGCTTTTAAATGCAATTTTCTCAGGAACTACTGAACAGATTGACTCCATATATGCAAAAGGCACTTCCCTGACCTGAGGACTACCTCTCTGCCAAATTTCAAGTAATTCTGTTCAGCCGTTCGGGCTGTACCTTCGACTAAAGGTCCTATGGAAAAATGCATGGGGAAAACGCGTTTTGGGACCCCCCTTTTTTCTCGGCCCCCGCTTGACGAATCACCCCAAGACTTTCAGGGTAGGAGCTGAGCGGAGCGCCCCATTAGGTTTGAAAATTTCGCGAAGATTCGTCAACCGGCGCCAAAGTTATTCAAAATAGAATTTTGAGATTTCCTATGGAAACACGGTCCTAACTATAACTATCTACTGGCGACCGCCAGTAGATAATATATATATATATACACATATATATATATATGTTAATTGTTACTTAGTAAAAAGTATATATATATGTGTATATATATATATGTTAATTGTTACTTAGTAAAAAGTAAACATTTAGGTATACATATTACATTTTAAATGATACTTACATATAACTTTTTTGATGCTTTTTCAAAGTTCGTGGGTGATTTACTGGTTTCTTTCTATTGGTTTAAAAAAAGGTTTGTTAGTTTTATTGATGTGTTACATTTGGTTTGTTAGCTTTCTTTAGTTAGTCCCTATGTTTATTTAGGTTTTTATTTGTTCTAGAAGATACTTACTATTTTTTGTTGATGTAACTTATTTATTTGATATTGTTTTTGTATTGTAGCCTGTAGAAGGAAAATAAAAGTATTTGTTAGTTATCTTTTCCTTTTTCAGTATTGTTTTAGGGGTAATAAGTTAAGTTTAAATATTAGTTAAGACATATGCTTACTTTCTTTTATATATTTCATGAAAGTTGATTTTGTTCTTTCTTTTGGGAGGAAATGGTGGTTTAAAAATTTCTAGGTAGACTTTTGGTCAAGTTTAGTCCATAAAATATAAAGAAAAATAAATAATAGTTGAATTCAGTATGTTTATACGTTGAATAATTTTTTAGCTAATGTTATTTACTTATTTTAAAAGTTTTGTTCTTACCTTTAATGAGAACTTTTCTGTTCAGTTATATGTAGATGTTTTTCATTGTGTTGTCTGTCTGGTAAAGTTTCGTTCTTCTGCAATGTTTGTTCATTTCACAGTAGTTTTTGGATTAATGAATTGATTGCTTTTATATTGTTAATTTAATTAGTTAGAGTTTTGTAGTTTTTGTAGTTGTAGTTTAAGTTTATTGGTTGGAATAGCGTTTGTTTGAATTTTTGGGCAGTTATAATTTAATTTGTTTAATTTTATTTGTATTCTTTTGATGTCTTTTTATTTTTTCTAGTAATATAATTAAAATATGTGTTAATAAATGTTATATATTATTTTGAAATATGTTTTATATATATGTTTGGTGGTGATTTATTTATGTTGTAGTATTTGTGTGTTTTTTATTTAATTTATTAAGTTTATTAGTTTGTATTTTAGTTTTTGTATTTGTGTAATTCTTTTTTTGGTGTGTGTTTTAATGTTTGAAATATGTGTGTTTTTAAGTGTTGAAAATATTTTCTTTTACTGTTTAAATTTTCTTTTTACGTTTAGTTAATATGTATTTTAGCGATGTTTGTTGCATTATGTTATTTTTAATTTTTCTACATTTCTGTGTACTATTTTTTTGTATTCGATATTTTTGTAGTCGATAAATATTTTGACGATGTTCTTTTTTCAATATTTGTGTCATTTCAATTGTGTGTATTGGAAGTCAATATTTTGTGTGCGATATTAGTGACTCGATAATTGTGTAGGTCAATGTTATAGGGGTCGATGTTGTCAGTGATCCAGCCACCCCAACCCTAGCCACCAAAAGAAACATGCAGACAAAAAATAACATACATTTTGCATTTAACCCAAGTCCACCCACTCAAACCACCTAAATGTTGTTTTTATTAAAAAAAACATATGGCACGGCACCAGTGAGAATAAGAAAAATACATCGAAAATACACCCTAGGGCAGGTGCAGGGCAGACTAGACCCCCAAACAATAAAGCAACATCAGAGTAAAATGATATATCAGTGCAAAATCCACAAACCCACATAGCAAAATGTAGAAAAAGTACATTTCACCATTGGCCTCTGCCATCAAAAAAGTGCCAACACTTCCTCTTGAAAAAAAGTTATTCCCACACCCCAGTCCATCCACCCAAAAAATATACAACCCCCCCAAAAAAAATACTGGTGCATGCCCTAGCTCAACCAGTAGACATTTTCCAAAGTGCTGCTCTGAACTTACTTGATCTTTTCCAAAAATTGAAGATTCCGGTGGTGTGGATACAACAGTTTGCAGACAGAGAGAGAGAGTAATGCTTTCCCTCCAAAATCGAAATCCAAAGCAGAACGAGGAGTCTTCAGGACTGGAAGAGGAAGTTGCTACTGTATGTACAGTGGCGTCCGGCACTTCCTTCCTGTGGAAAAAAACCAAAAAGTGCATTTTGCGCTAACAAATACCCAAACTGTCTGCTGGGATAAAATACCAACAAGAAAATACAAATTTGCAGTTGATTTCCTGGCAGCTTCAGTCAAAAATCTACCCAAAATTCTGCCCACCCATGTTAAAGATTTAACTGACACTCTCGTTCAAAACGATCGCTTAACATTTTGATCACTTTCGCCAAAGAAGAAATACGCGAGCGTTCGTGCTATCCCATTGTTTCAGTGATCCTCGCGGTTCGATTTTCCCTGAATGGTAGAATCAGTTATGATACGTGACATTTTGACTGTAAAATTGGTAATTATGTGTCACAAGAGTAACATGAAATTCCTCCAATTATGTCGGTGTAATTAAAATTATGCCCAGGCCCACTCTTGCTCAGAGGGAAGGCCACATGCGTCCACCATGTGTCACAAAAAGCTAAGAAATTTCAATCTTTACTGTCGTCTTTCTTGGTTGTATATAAGAAGATTCACTCAAGTACCCTGTGCAGGAAGGTTTTTTCTCCCCTATCATCACTGGACCTACAGCACAACCCATCCATGGGTCATCTCATTGCATGGACGAAACTCACCAGGCGAGGAGTGTTTGACACAACTTGATGGGTCAGAGAAGCACACACTGGAGGTGAGCCAGCAACCAGTGAGTGACCCGCACAATTCTAGCAAATGAATTGTGCTGACAGGGAGGAAGCATGTCAGAGAAGTGACAGGGTCAGACATAATAATTTTTCCTTCGTTTGTTTTTAAGTTGTTAAGGATGATTGCCGCCTTCAGAAGTGGGGTAGAAAAAGGAACATGATTCCTTAGTCCTCAAATTTCTTGAGGGGCCTGCAACATTCATTTACAGATTTTAACATAAGCCTGCACTATTTATTAATATTGCAACTGCCAACATCACTAAAACCACTAGATGGTGCCAGATGCCGTATCTGGCTTGCCGACTCTGATTCTGAAGAACAGATTATTTTCAATTTAGTAAAATGTCCTCGTTCTGTGAGAGGTCTCCAGAAGTTGTTGACCTGGGGACCTGCAAAATATTGAAACATACTTAGGTGAAATAAACATGGCAAAGCCTGCGACTCAAATTTGTTCCGTTGCCTGACCTACTTTGGTAACATGAAAAACACCCTTTATTAATGTGCAGGCACTCTCTGCTCTGATGTGGCACAATAGAAGTTAGGAGCACACGATAATTTTGAGTGCTACAGCAGTACATACTTCCGTCCGGAACATGGCTATTGTGCTCTGTCATGATACATTTCTGCTAGGGTTGAAGCACAACCAGAGATTACTTCACTGCAATAAGAAGATGAGCAGTGACCTTTTGGGTTTTCTACTGTCCTGGAAATGGCAGCAGACTGTCACTGAACAGCCACCATAGCTGGCTGACTCTATTATGTGTATTTTGGTCTGAACAAATCCATAATACAGTAATCGCTCAACAGTCCATTATCTACAGGGATCGAAGCCCCCACCATACAAGGAGTAATTAATTGTAAGATAAAGACAGCTTTGAAAACCGCTTTAAATGCTCTTCTTCCTTGAGAAGGTACCAATTTTCCCTAACCTACAAGTACAGAATAGAAAAAAAAAAAATATATATATATATTCATATATACATACATACATACATACATACATACACTTACCAGAAGTGAACCTGAGCAAGTGTCAGCCCGTTTTTACTCTGAAGCGGGATTGGGAGTTGATGTGTGGTCAGGCGGTCGGCGCTTGAATACTGACACGCCACTCGATGTGGTGCACCGCGGCTTGCCGGAAACTTTGGAGTGAGTGTGTGAAGGTACGCACTGCGGCGCCCCCCCCCCCCCGGCAGTGACATTCACATTGTTGCGAAGGGGAGAGAGCAGAAGATTCTCTGCTGAACAGGACGCTGTCTGGGTGAGGCAAATCGCCATCGAACCTGCCGCAGTGGTGAGAATGCAGCCTGACAGCTGACAAAGTCAGGGCATCATCGCATGCATGATACATAGTTACTTAACTATGCTCACGGATTTGGACTGTGTTTCTACCTCAAAAGCAGCAGGACTGGGTTCATATCCTGCTGCAGTCAGGGATTTTGGAACGATGCGAGTCAGAGGGGACATTACTTACAGCTGGAGGTGTAGAGTACCAACTTGAACCTGCAGTCCTCTTTCTATGACCGCATATATCCTCCAATGGGAGTCAATATGAGACTAGTTCAAATCCCTGATGGTGTTCTCTGTTTCACAAAGCTGGCATTGAGGAAGGCAACAAGCCGAAACGCGTCTGCCAGGTGTTACAGCAATGGCGAATTTTGATAATGCATGATGTGCCAAGATGGTGAAATAAAACTTACCAGAAGTGAACCTAAGCAAGTGTCAGCCCGTTTTTACTCTGAAGCGGGATTGGGAGTTGATATATATATTTATATATATTCACTGAAAAAAAACACAGGTTTCAGAGTCATTATAGTTAGTTGGACGTTTCACTCAGACAAAACCAGAGGAATTCGGCCATTATAGTTAGTTGAGCTCACTATAACTCGCGCCCCCGCAATGCACTGCTGATGACGTAACATATTACGTCATTCATGACATGGTCAGTGGCATCACTGATGACATCTCAAATGACATCACTGATGACATCATGCATGTGATAATCTGATGCACCTCCTCACACCCTAATATAACCTTTGATAAACCCACTCTAAAATACAGACTACCATTTTCAAAACCATAGACACACCAATACCAGTTACTACATACCCACTCACTGATTCCTAGGTCTGCACACACATCCACTCATTAACCCATACAGTCACTCAACAATACAGCACTATCATATGCACTCATACACCTATACAGACACTCACACACCGCAACTCATCCATACAGTTACTCACACACATAGTCAGTCATGCAAACAATCAATCACACTCCCATTACTCACTTACTCATCAGCAGTGCATTGTGGGGGCGCGAGTTATAGTTAGCTCAACTTACTATAACGGCTGAATTTCTCTGGTTTTGTACAAGTGAAATGTCTAACTAACTATAACATCCCTGAAACCTGTGGTTTTTTCTGTGAATTTCTAAGGTTTTTTAAATGCTTATTTCTAACTATAACGTCCCTGAAACCTATGTTTTTTCAGTGAATTTCAAAGGTTGTTTAAATGCTAATTTCTAACTATAACGTCCCTGAAACCTATGTTTTTTTTCTGTGAATTTCAAAGGTTTTTTAAATGGTAATTTCTAACTATAACATCCCTGAAACCTATGTTTTTTCCAGTGAATTTCTAAGGTTTTTTAAATGCTAATTTCTAACTATGCCTTCAGAGGTAGGACATGTGCAGAAAGACGAAGAAAGGCGCAGAAAGAAGCAAGAGAAATGCAAAAAGAGGCAAAAAAAGTCCAGAAAGAGGAAGAAAGGTGCAGAAAGATGCAAGGGATATGCAGAAAGAACCAACAGAGGTGCAGAAAGAGGCCTTGCTGCAAAGTCATCCAGTGCCCTGGGCACCCCCCAACTTTTAGCTGACTGGTACTGTTGGTAATTGACTCTGACTGACCCTGGGCTCTGCCTAACCATGCCTGGAGCCAGTGCTGCGCTGAAAGACACTTAGAATACAGTGAAAATACCTACATATACTAGGGTACACTATGGGTTGGGGCACCCCTGTGATCGGCATGACCTCCCCTATAAGGCCCTAGTACATAATAGGGCAGGGGGATTAAAACTACCTCTAAGTCCTTAGTATATAATTGGGCATGGCAGTTTAGAGGGCAGCAGCCCTTTTCTGCACTTGCATTTGTCCACTGCTGACCCTGGGGTCAGTTCAAAAGTAGCCCTGTGTGTGCAGAAAGAGGCAAGAGAGGTGCAGAAAGAGGCAAGAGAGGTGCAGAAAGAGGGAAGAAGGGTGCAGAAAGAGGCAAGAGATGTGCAGAAAGAGTGAACAGAGGTGCAAAAAGAGGCAAGAGAGATGCAGAAAGAGGGAAGAGAGGTGTAGAAAGAGGGAAGAAGGGTGTAGAAAGAGGTTAGAGGGGTGCAGAAAGAGGAAGAGAAGTGCAAAAAAGAAGCAAAAGGTGCAGAAGGAGGCAGGAGACGTACAGAAAGATGCAAGAGAGTTGTAGAAGCAGGCAGAAAGAGGTGCAGAAAGAAGCAAGTGCATTGCAGAAAGAACCAACAGAGGTGCAGAAGGAGGCAGGAGCGGTGCAGAAAGAACCAAGAGACATGCAGGAAAAGGGAAGAAGGGTGCAGAAAGAGGCACGAGGGGTGCAGAAAGTAGGAAGAGAAGTGCAGAAAGAAGCAACAGAGGTGCACAAAGGGGGCAGAATGAGGCTAGAGAAGTGCAGAAAGAAGCAACAGAGGTGTAGAAAGAAGCAAGAGAAGTGCAAAAAGAGGCAAGTGAGATGCTGAAAGAGAGGTGCAGAAAGAAGCAACAGAGGTGCAGAAAGGTGGAAGTGGGATGCAGAAAGATAGTAGAGGGGTGTGAACGAGGAACGAGGGGTGCAGAAAGAACCAAGAGGAGTGCAGAGAGAGACAAGAGAGGAGCAAAAAGAGGGAAGAGGAGTGCAGAAAGAGGCACAGGGGTTGCAGAAAGAAGGGATAGAGGTGCAGAAAGAGGCAAGAGAAGTGCAGAAAGAAACAACAGATGCAGTAAGGGGAGGAGGTGTAGAGAAAGAGGCGAAGGGGGTGCAGAAAGAAGGAAGAGAGGTGCAGAAAGAAACAAAAGAAGTACAGAAAGAAGCAACAGCGGTACAGAAAGAGGCAAGAGGAGTGCAGAAAGAGGAGAGGGGTGCAGAAAGACGCACAAGGGGTACAGAAAAAGGCACAAGGGGTTCAGCAAGAAGCAAGAGAAGTACAGAACGAAGCTACAGAGATGCAGAGAGGGGAAGTGGGGAAGAAGAAGAGGCAAGAGGGATACAGAAAGAAGCAAGAGAGTTCCAGAAAAAACAAAAGAAATGCAGAAACAAGGAACAGAGGTGCAGAAAGAGGAAAGAGGGGAGCAGAAGGAGGCAACAGAGGTGCAGAAAGAGGGATGAGGGGTGGAAAAAGAGGCAAGAGTAGTACAGAAAGAAGCAACAAAGACGCAATAAGGGGGAACAGGGGTGGAGAAAGTAGTGAGGGGTGCAGAAAGAAGCAAGACGACTGCAGAAAGAAACAGAAGAAGAGCAGAAAGACGGAAGAGGGGTGCAGAAAGAGGCACATGGGGTGCAGAAAGAAGCTAGAGACGTGCAGCAAGAAACAAAAGAAGTGCAGAAAGAAGGAACAAAGATGCAGAAAGAAGAAAGAGTAGTGCAGAAAGATACAACAGAGGTGCAGAAAGAGGCACAAGGAGTGCAGAGAGAGGCATGAGGGGTGCAGAAAGAAGTAAGAGAGGTGCAGAAAGAAGCACGAGGTGCAGAAAGAGGGAAGAGGGGTGGAGAAAGAGGCAAGAGGGGTGCAGAAAGAAGCAAGAGAGGTGCAGAAAGTAACAAAAGTGCCAAAAGAAGGAACAGAGGTGCAGAAAGAGACAATAGGAATGAAGAAAGAGAAGAGGGGTACAGAATGATGTACAAGGGGTGCAGAAAGAAGCAAAGAGGTACAGAAAGATGCAAGATATGTGCAGAAAGAAGCAACAGACATGCGGAAAGGGGGCTAAGAGGGTGGAGAAAGAGGCAAGAGGGTGCAGAAAGAAGCAACAGACATGAAGAAAGGGGGGAGAGGGGTGGAGAAAGAGGCAAGAGGGGTGAAGAAAGAAGCAGAAGAAGTGCAGAAAGAGGTGCAGAAAGAGGCAGGAAGAGTGCAGAAAGAAGGATGAGGGGTGCAGAAAGAGGCAAGAGAGTGGAGAAAGCAGCAAGAGAGATGCACAAAGAAGCAAGTGAGGTGCAGAAAGAGGCAACAGAGGGACGAAGAAAGAGGCAAGAGGGGTGCTGAAAGAAGCAAGAGAGGTGCAGAAAGTAACAAAAAGGTGCCGAAAGAAGGAACAGAGGTGCAGAAAGAGACAAGAGGAATGCAGAAAGAAAAGAGGGGTGCAGAAAGATGCACAAGGGGTGTAGAAAGAAGCATGAGAGGTACAGAAAGATGCAAGATATGTGCAGAAAGAAGCAAAAGACATGCAGAAAGGGGGAAGGGGGTAGTGAAAGAGGGAAGAGGGGTGCAGAAAGAAGCAACAGACATGCAGAAAGGGGCAAGGGGTAGAGAAAGAGGGAAGAGGGGTGCAGAAAGAAGCAAGAGACATGAAATAAGGGGGAAGAGGGATCGAGAAAGAGGCAAGAGGGGTGCAGAAAGAAGCAAAAGAAGTACAGAAAGAAGGAACAGAGGTGCAGAAAGGCAGGAGGAGTGCAGAAAGAAGGATGAGACGTGCAGAAAGAGGCAAGAGAGGTACAGAAAGAGGCAAGGGAGTGCACATAGAAGCAAGTGAGGTGCAGAAAGAGGCAACAGAGGTGCAGAAAGTAGAAGATATGTGCAGAAAGAGGCAAGAGAAGTACAGAAAAGGTAAGAAAGGTACAGAAAGAAACAACAGAAATGCAGAAAGAGGCAAGAGAGGCACAGAAAGAAGCAAGAGTGGTTTGCACAACATTAGAACCAATTCAACTCCCACATTTAGCAATAAGTAACAGGTGACCATTCTAGGTTTACCAAGGACCTTGCACCACACTGGAACACTTTTCGCTGCAGTTTTGGTAACGTTTGAGCTAGAAACAAGGTTTTTTTTGTTCAAATCTGCAAATTAGGCAGCAGATGATGAATTATGGGGCTAATGCGGAAAATGTATAATTGTGCGAACGTTGCTTCAGCCAAAGAGTTGCATAATTCCAGTGGCCCTGCTCATACCTCTGACCAGGTTCAGAAGTGCTCCTCAGTGATTCCTTCTTTTTTTGTCTCATTGAATTCACAGTTTAGCTTCTATGGAAATGAGGAAGGCTAAACCTGAGGTTACCACTTCACAACAGAGACTACCATACCACATAATTACTCTCCATAACACATAATCCCACTCTACATAATTCCTAAACTCTAAATAACACAAACTTTCTATCACATAATTTCACTGCACAACATACCAAATAATTCCACTATTCATAACCTACATCTACTCCACTCCAAAAAATATTAATAAAACACTTTTATATTTGTGACGGTATTAGCTTTAACACTTGCAAAAACAAGACCTATTACATTACAAATGCTTCTTTAACTGGTAGTCGCGTTTGCAGAGTGGTGGAGAAAGGGGTCTGGGCCACCAACCAGCACTCAGGAATTCTGCCGCGTAGGACTTACATGAGGTACCAGGAGGGCTACTTGGCTGCCAAAGTCCCTCAGGAGTAAAGTGGACTTCATCCCCCAACGAGTACTGTGCCAGGAGGTGCGTTTGCAGAGTGATGGAGAAAGGTGAGCGTGGCCTCCGAAGACCTCTTAGCAAGTGTGGGATTTACTTGAGGTAACTTGGGATTTACTCGAGTTAACAGGAGGGGTAGTTAGCCCGTAAGGTCAACATTGGGGCCAACTACCCCTCCTATTACCTCCAGTAAGTCCCACACAGCAGGATTGCTAAGTTCTCATAGCAGGCCACGCCCTCTTTCCCCACCACTCTGCAAACACACTTCCTGATGCTCTCTTGGATGGGGATTAAAGTCCCCTTCGCGGCTGGGGGTGCTTGGAGGCCAACTACTCTACCTAATACCTTCAGTATGCCCCAGATAGTGGGATAGCTGACAGGTGGACACAGGCCACGCCCCCTTTCTCCACTACTCAGCAAACCTGTCTCCTGACGCTTTCTGGGTTGGGGAATTAAGTCCCCTTGAATCCTAAGGGTTCTTAGGGGCCAACTAGCCCACCAGGTACCTCCTGTAAGCCCCACGCAGCTGGATTGCTGAGAATGGCCTCAAACCACCCTTCAGCAATCTCACTGTGTGCCAAAGATACTGCCAAAAGAAAAAAACACTTTTTGAATAGACACAAGGTCCTAACTATAACTATCTACAATGTATATATATATATATATATATATATATTCACTGAAAAAACCATAGGTTTCACACACGTTATAGTTAGGAATTAGCATTTAAAAAACCTTGCAAATTCACTGAAAAAACCATAGGTTTCACACATGTTATAGTTAGCGGAAATTTTACTGATAAAAAACCAATGAAATTCCCCCGTTATAGTTAGTGCAGGAAACTATAACTCACGCGACCGCAATCCTCTGCTGATGCTAATACTGTATTTAGACACTTATTTGCCCATGTCTTCTTCCATAAATTTTTAGCTATACATATATTACAAATATTTTTTTTTCATAAAGACACATATGTCATCAGCAGAAGATTGCGGTCGCGTGAGTTATAGTTTCCTGCACTAACTATAACGGGGGAATTTCATTGGTTTTTTATCAGTAAAATTTCCGCTAACTATAACATGTGTGAAACCTATGGTTTTTTCAGTGAATTTGCAAGGTTTTTTAAATGCTAATTCCTAACTATAACGTGTCTGAAACCTATGGTTTTTTCAGTTAATTTGTACGGTTTTTTAAATGCTAAGTTACTTTACGCCATTCGTGGCGTGCGCGCCCACTTAACGCAGTTCGTTCCGTGCGCTTACGGTGCGCTTCGCGCACCGTGCGCGCACAGTGAGCACGCGGTGCGCTTTGCGCACCGCGCGCCCACTTTACGCAGTTAGTGCCGTGCACGCACGGTGGGCACGCGGTGCGCTACGCGCACCGCGTGCCCACGTTATGCTAGATGGGCCATGTACGCACGATGCGCTTCGCGCACCGTGCGCACATGGAGGACATATTATGCGCTTCCTTGTGATAGGTAATCTGTTGAAATTTTTTGGGGAAATGCTGTGCTCTTATATGCCATGCACAAATGGTGGCCTTCGGCCACCATTTGCACACGGGGTGGAGAGAGTGGGTTTTTTTTTTTTAATAATTTTTTACCGTACGCGTACGGTAAGCGTACGGTAAGCGTAATCGGCGAAATTTTCGAAAAATAAAAAATTACCGTTTTTTGCCTTGGGGGATCTTTGAAGACTCAACTAACATGGTTATGTGCATGGGCGCTGTCTAAACAGCCCCTTTATATGTTTTTGGCATTTGTTTATCAGCTCCCCCCTCAGAGTGCGAGAGAGAAAATGGCGGCCGCCGCTTCCTGGTTTCGACCGATTCGAATGTTTACTAAGATCTAAGGGCCAATCAGAATCGCGCTCGCGCACGTCACCGTACGCGTACGGTAAGCGTACCGTAAGCGCACCGTAAGCGCACCGTAAGCTGGCTCAGATATATATATTGATTTAAAGGCTATTTTCTCAGAATCTACTGAACAGATTTACACCAAACCTACAAAAGGCACTTCCTTGACCTGAGGACTACCTCTCTGCCAAATTTCAAGTAATTCTGTTCAGCCGTTCGGGCTGTAGCTGTGTCTAAAGGTCCTATGGAAAAATGCATGGGAAAAACGCGTTTTGGGACCCCCCTTTTATCTCAGCCCCCGCTTGACGAATCCCCCCGAGACTTTCAGGGTAGGAGCGGAGCGTAGCGCCCCACCTATTTTGAAAACTTCGCGAGGATTCGTCAACCGGCGCCAAAGTTATTCAAAATAGAATGTTGCGGATTTCCTATGGAAACGTGGTCCTAACTATAACTACCTACTGGCGACCGCCAGTAGGTAATATATATATATATATCACAATGTATCCTCCGTAGCTTTCCAAACTAGCGGCTCTCCTGAAGAGAAAGGCACGGACCCAACTTGTAGTGCAAAAAATCTTTATTCCTCTGTCGCCATTACGCGTTTCGGCGCGCCTGAGCCTTGATCACATGACAGTGGTCTAAGAGATAACACCTTTTTAAAGTGACAGTGCCAGTATGATCGTGACCACGTGATCAGCTTGCTGCGATAATCTCGTAATAGACATAGACAACAAGAACAGCATATATTGGTGACGAGACAGGTAAAATTACATAAAATGTCAACCTGAGTATATATTTTGTAACAATCTCATAAAAATATTGAGAAACTAAATCACATGTATGTTTACTTAGTGTGCTGTCTTCAAACATGATTGATGTTTTATCTTCTGTTTTTTGCGTCACGATCAAAGTAAAATCAATAACCATAAATAACAACAATTGTTCTTGAAAAAAAGTGCTTGAGTGTAAAGTGCCATATATGTGCAAAGAAGCCTGGAGTATGTGCTGCGCGATAATGCGATAATTCAGTGACGTTGAATTATTTGTTACATTAGTTAGGGGATACTTGATGTTTATTGGATCATGGTTTCAATACCCATGCGCTCTAATATAGGCAGAATGACAAGTGGAAAGGTAGAGAGAGTTAGTGTAATATCACCTTGGGTTCGTGTATAATAGCTAATCTATTTTAGATGTTTGATTGTTTTATTGAGCAAATATCCATGCCTGAATGCACCGATACTCAAATGAGGTCACTCGCCCTCTACTTAGGAAATTAGATACTGCCTGACACTGGTGTAGTCCTAGATCAAAGGGAATGTAATATGTGCATCAATGCTGTTACATAGTCTGTACAAATTCAACTAAGGTTCGTCTACGACTAAACATCTTAGACTAAATGTCATATGTAAAATGTATATAAGTCAGTGTCGTAGCATAGTGCAAATTGCTAATAAATAGATAAAAGGTGTTAAAAAACCTTTAAAATACTATCTATCCGTTGACCTATCCTTGTAATGTGACATATGGATAGGTGCCAATTTAAGAACAAATTTACAATAAATATATTAAAAGACTAAGAATTCAAAATCTTAATAATACCTTAAAAAAGTTGTACAAAATACATAACCACATAAAAAATTATTGTCTTCCATTTGCAAACTTATAGGACTTAAAAAATGTTTTCTATATACAAGTGTCAGTGATGGGTGCTAAAACTGAATATTCTAAATCTAAATGGAGAATGTCATTGAATGCTATATATAATCTAATCACATGGTGACCACATATTTCCTCTCTTTGAGTTAAATCAAGCATGTGTATAAATCTTCAGTAGCGTTGAGGCCGGCAGGGTGTTTGGTATCTAACTGCAAAATGTACCGAGTTTCAAGTTTTCTAAGTTTGTTCTCTCGGTTGCCTCCCCTCCTGCTCGGTGGTACGGTGTCAATTACAAAGTATTTTACTTTGCGATTATCGGATTGATGACATTCTTTAAAATGTCGTGCGACAGGGTAGGTATTGTCCTGATTTGTGATGGCCCTGAGGTGTTGAAGGATACGTTTGTACACGGGTAGCTTAGTGCTGCCAATGTAGCGCAACTTGCAGGGACATGTAAGCACATATATCGCGAATTCAGTTTTACACGTGAGTAGCTTGGAAATAACGTGATTGTGATCGCTGAAAGGGGTTTGATATGTGTTGGTGTTCACTCCCTGGATGCATGCATTACATGTTTTGCATCGAAAAAATCCTTTCATGGATTGTATCCAACTATTGCTATCAATCACCTCAGGGCTTGTTCTGACAAGTAAATCCCTCATTGAAGGCGCCCTGCTGTAAGTGATGGACACCCTCTGCGGTAGCAGGGGTCCTATCACTGGGTCACTTCGTACCAAAGGCCAATTATGCTGAAGAATTTTGTTTAACGCTTTGTGCTGTTGATTGTATTGCACAATCAGACGAAATTCATTGTCTTCCTTAGTGTTAATACTTATGGTATTAGTGGAGCTTGCATTAGTCAAAATGTTTACGGATTTCTTGTCCCTTATGACTTCATCTCTACTTAACATCATAGATTTTTAATGGCGTTATCAATGACATGTGATTGGTAGCCACGTTGTTTGAAGCAAAGTTTGCTTGCTTCTTGTGCTACCACTAAATCATCATTGTTGCTACAAATGCGTCTGATCCTTAGCATTTCCCCGTAGGGGATGCTATTGATAAGATGTTTAGGATGCGCACTTGACGCATGAAGTGTAGAGTTGCCTGCCGTCTTCTTTCTGAAAAGACGGGTTTCAATTTTGCCATTCTTTATATACACCTGGGTGTCTAAGAATTCAATTTGTGTGGCACTGACTGTGGCAGTAAACTGTAAATTCATGTTGTTAGCATTAATCTGTTCAATAAAGTCATTAGCTTGCTGGCTAGTACCTTCCCAAATAACAAAAAGATCATCAATATATCTTAACCATACTTTGACATTCGTATTGACATATTCATGGTGTTCTTTCTTGAGGACCAGCTCCTCCCATCTGCCCATATGCAGGCATGCATAGCTCGGTGAGAAGCTGGCCCCCATAGCTACGCCTCTAGTTTGCTGGTAAAGTTGACTGTTGAACATAAAAATGTTGTTCCGTAAACAAATTTCTGTCATTTCAACCAGCATGCGATTATGTTCTAGATGCTGCGCAGATCTTTGTGAAAGGTAATGTTGGATCGCTGCTAAGCCAGACACATGTTCAATGCTAGTGTATAGAGATGTTACATCTAATGCAATAAGCAAATAATTGTCCTGCCACACAATGTTCAAAATTTTTCTGAGGAAGTCACTGGTATCTTTTACATAAGATGGTAATTCTTGTACAAACTCCGGCAGGTAATAGTCAATGTATTTGGTTGTATGTTCCGTCAGACTGTTTCTGGCACTGATGATTGGCCTACCAGGAGGATCATTGTAGTTTTTGTGAATCTTCGGGATAAAGTACATAGTTGGTGTAGTAGGACTGTCATTTTTTAGGAATTTAAATTCATCGTTGCTGATCAGATTAGCATTTTTCCATTTGTTGAGCTTAAGGTGGAAATCTTTATAGGTGATTTTCATGTTACTAATAGTAGTTCGTGTGTAACATGTGCGATCGTTGAGTTGCTTATATGCTTCCTTGTTGTATGCACTCATTGGCCAAATGACAATATTTCCACCTTTGTCACTGTTACGAATTACAATCTCTTTGTTGTTTTTTTGTAATTTAGATGTTAACAGCTTGTATTGCTGATCAACTTTATTATAATGCTTCGTTTTGGATTGTATTTTCCTGTTCAACTCCTTCATTTGGGTGGTCACCGCTTCGTGGAAGATATCGATGGAGTCTCTGATCATGATTGGGTTAAAGGAGGATTTGGGTTTGAATGGACTTGCTTTAAGAGTTAGATCAGTTGGGTTACTTTCATTGCTGAGATCCTGCATAATTTGTAAAAGTGATGTATCTGACTGGGTTAATGTGTTCATTCCCCGTTGGGTATCCGGAGTGGAGATGTCACCCATAGTTGTTTGGTTGGGTGTATTTATAAGGAAATGCTTTTTTAGTTTCAATTTACGTACTCCTTTGTATACATCAATTCTTGTTGTAGCATAATCAAAGTTATTGCGCGGAGCAAATGATAGACCCAATCTTAGAATGTTTTTCTCCTGTGTTGTGAGCTCGATGTTGGATAGGTTCACTATGGTATTTTCTACCTGCTCATCCATTATTGTTTGTTTCGCCAATATCCCCGTCCCCTCCTTTTGCCTTGTCTTTGCTCGTTTGGAATTTGCTTTACGCCTTTGTCTCCGTTTGAAATTGATGTAACCAGATTTGCCTGAGGTCTTGGGCGCAGAGTTTGTCTGCGCTCTTGACATAAAAAATTGAGTTCTTCTCCCGGAGATGGCTTCGACTTTGATCCCATCATCACAGCGGTGCGCATTTCTGATTCTGATTCGCTGCCTGCCCCAGAGCTGCCTTCTGATTGAGTGGTATTGGCCCCGCGATTTTCATTCAAATTTGGGACTGCTGGTGCTTGCTCAGTGCGGAATTTTGACTTCCTCAGTGCATCATACCGTTTTGCGAAGGTAAATATTTGACCCATCTCATAGTCAGTTCTGTCTCTTTGGAATTTATAAGCTTTTCTTGATTTGATTTTTTCCTCCTCTTTTGATAAGCGGGCCATCATTTCATTTCTTAATTTCCTTTGTTCATCCTTATCTTCATGTTTTTCCAACTCCTCATTTATATCATCAATTTCCCCCAGTAGTTTGGCTCTGTCGATGTCAGCGTATTTGATTAGGATGAGAGTTAGTTTCCTTGAGGATTCTAAATTGCACTCTGCCCATTCCTTCATTAATTCTGGGTTGGGTTCTTCGTAACTCGGTGCCGTTAGTATGCGCAAACCCCGTGGGATCCTATTAACATCGATGTATCCTTGCAATGACTTAGATTCCCACCACTTGGTCATTTCTGCTTTCATTTTTTTCTCCAGTTTTTTGAATAAATCCCTTACTGAATTGTTAACATTGGCTTTATTCAACCTAGGTTCCGTCATATTGCTCGTTGATGGGAGAGCGTCAGAGAACATCTCTGTTGCTGCCGCCTCCCGTGCTCTTGCCACGTCGGCCGACATGAGTAAAATAATATCGATACTTGAATACTTCAATTAAAACAGTATTGTATATGGCTGTATTCAATGAAGTATTTGCATGCCTCCTCACCCCGCAATACCCACTTGGGCGCCTACCTGCTGACTTCCGTATTTGTCGAGTCCTCCGACTCGCCTCCTACCAAGATCGTCAGGTTTTGCGGGCTGGTTTTTAGGGCTGCGGGGGGTCCGGCGGCTAGTATCCTGCATGAATGCAGGCTTCCGGGTCACCCGGGAAGAGAAGTCTCACTGCGCCGTCGACCGTTGACGAGAAGGGGGTCCGTGAATGGTCGTGCGAGACCAGCAAACGACCAATGAAATCACGATTTATCCTCCGTAGCTTTCCAAACTAGCGGCTCTCCTGAAGAGAAAGGCACGGACCCAACTTGTAGTGCAAAAAATCTTTATTCCTCTGTCGCCATTACGCGTTTCGGCTCGCCTGAGCCTTGATCACATGACAGTGGTCTAAGAGAGATAACACCTTTTTTAAAGTGACAGTGCCAGTATGATCGTGACCACGTGATCAGCTTGCTTCGATAATCTCGTAATAGACATAGACAACAAGAACAGCACATATTGGTGACGAGACAGGTAAAATTACATAAAATGTCAACCTGAGTATATATTTTGTAACAATCTCATAAAAATATTGAGAAACTAAATCACATGTATGTTTACTTAGTGTGCTGTCTTCAAACATGATTGATGTTTTATCTTCTGTTTTTTGCGTCACGATCAAAGTAAAATCAATAACAATAAATAACAACAATTGTTCTTGAAAAAAAGTGCTTGAGTGTAAAGTGCCATATATGTGCAAAGAAGCCTGGAGTATGTGCTGCGCGATAATGCGATAATTCAGTGAAGTTGAATTATTTGTTACATTAGTTAGGGGATACTTGATGTTTATTGGATCATGCAATGCAGACTCATTAGAGCAGCTGAAATTATGGGCGTGTTATTTTAATCAAATCTGGGAAGGAGTTCCGCCACAGCACGCACCTTCCAGGAACCTTTGAAAAAGAGATTTTCGAAACGCGTCAGGCGAATGAAAGGCTGCTTCAATCTACTGGCTGAACGAACTACTCCATACCCTTTCAATAAATGCTGGTAACCTTTTGCTGCTTGTCTCGAGTGCTTCCTACAGAGTTACCTTTGTTTGTCATATATATATATATATATATATATATATATATATATATATATATATATATATATATATATATATATATTCACTGAAAAAACCATAGGTTTCAGGGACATTATAGTTAGTTGGACATTTCACTCGTACAAAACCATAGAAATTCAGCCGTTATAGTTAGTTCAGCTAACTGTAACTTGCGCCCCCGCAATGCACTGCTGATGACGTCACATATTACATCATTCATGACATGGTCAGTGACATCACTGATTACATCACTGATGACATCTCAAATGACATCACTGATGAAATCACTGATGACATCATCCACGTGAAAATCTGATGCACCTCCTCACACTCTAATATAATGTTTGATACACCCACTGTAAAATACAGACTACCATTTTCGAAACCATCGACACACCAGTACCAGTTACTGCATAAGCACTCACTGATTCATAGGTCTATGCACACATCTACTTATTCACCCATACAATCACTCATACATGCGGTCACTCATCAATAAAACACTATCATATGCACCCATACACCTATACAGACACACACACACCACCACTCATCCATGGAGTTACTCACACACCTAGACAGTCATGCAAAGAATCAACCACACTCCCATTTACTCACCTATACAGTTATACACACACCACCTCACTTATTCATACAGCTACTAACGCATACTTACTCTCTTATACAATCACTGATACAAGTACACACTCATCCATACAGCCACTCTCACAATCACTAACTCTCACATCTAGACATTTATATACTCCAACTCTCACATATACTGCCTTTTACATATGAAGTTACTTGGACATGTACCACTGAGGCATCCATTCACTCACCAACACATCCATATACACATTCACCCACCCATACAGCGCTTCACAGAGGTACTCTTGAACCCATACACCCAGTGAATCACCTACTCACACATCTATGCACAGAATCACCCACCCACACAGACACTCAGGCACCCATACAGATACTCAGACAACCAATCAATAACCCATATAGACACTCATGTAGCTACTGACCAACCCATGCAGCAGCTTACACAATGACAGACAGACTGATACAGACATTCACACAGTTTAGTCACTAACCCATGCATTCAGCAAGTCACATTTAATCACTCACTTATGTCAGTCACGCACATACACAATCCTCCATCTAGACACTTATACACCCACTCATTCTTCAAAACACCTTGGCATATATATAAAACATATTTAAACTTGAGAGAAACACAGTGATGTCATCAGTGATGTCATTTGAGATGTCATCAGTGATGTCACTGACCATGTCATGAATGATGTAAAATGTGACATCAGCAGCAGTGCATTGCGGGGGCGCGAGCTATAGAAAATTGAACTAACTAGAACGGCCGAATATCTATGGTTTTGTACGAGTGAAATGTCCAACTAACTATAACGCCCCTGAAACCTATGTTTTTTTCAATGAATTTCAAAGGTTTTTTAAATGCTAATTTCTAACTATAACGTCCCTGAAACCTATGGTTTTTTTGAGTGAATTTAAAAGTTTTTTAAATGGTAATTTCTAACTATAACATACCAGTCGCATTTCCAGAGTGGTGGAGAAAGGTGAGCGTGATCTCCGAAACACCTCTTAGCAATCCCACAGTGTGGGATTTACTGGAGGTAACAGGAGGAGTAGTTAGCCCCCAACGTCAACCTTGGGGGCCAACTACCCCTTTTATTACCACCAGTAAGTCCCACTTAGCAGGATTGCTAACTTCTTATATCAGGCCCTGCCTCCTCACTGCACCACTGTGCAAACACACCCCCTAGCACATTGTAAATTGGGGGATTAAGTCCCCTTGAATCCTGAGTGTCCATGGGGGCCAACTAGCCCACCAGGTACCTCTAGTAAGCGCCAGAGAGCTGCTTTTCAGAGAGGTGGTCCAAAGCCACGGCCATTTTTACACCTCTCTGCAACGCAACTCTGTTGTGCTTACTGGAGGTACCTGATGGGCTAGTTGGACCCCAGGAACCCTCAGCATTCAAGGGGGTTAATTCCCCAACTTAAAACGTGTCATGGGACATGTTTGCACAGTGGTGCAGGGAGGGGGGGGGCCTGATGTGACAAGTGTGCAAACGCACCCTGTGGCGCATTTTAAGTTGGGGGATTAAGTCCCCTTGAATCCTGAGGGTCCCTGGGGGCCAACTAGCCCACCAGGTGCCTCCAGTAAGCGCTACAGAGCTGCATTGCACAGAGGTGGTCCGAGGCCAAGCCCCATTTTACACCACGCTGCAACGCAATTCTGTGGTGCTTACTGGAGATACCTGTTTGGCTAGTTGGCCCCCAGGGACCCTCAGGATTCAAGGGGACTCAATCCCCCATCTTAAAACGCGCCACAGGGCACCTTTGCACACTTGTCACATCAGGCTCTGCCCCCTCCCTTCACCACTGTGCAAACATGCTCCGTGGCACATTTTAAGTTGGGGGATTAAGTTCCCTTGAATCCTGAGGGTCCCTGGGGTCCAACTAGCCCACCAGGTACCTCCGCGCTTCATTTTTTAAAATATCGGCACGATACGCGACCCCAACGCGAATTACACCAAAATAAACAGGAAAAAATGCTTTTTTTGGCCCTGGGGGTCCTTGAGGGATCCCCTGGGCAGGCCTAGGAGGTCAGGGTGTTTCTTTCCTGCCCCCTTTTCTTCATTTTTCACTCTGTTTTACTGTTTTCTTGTGGCTCGGTTCTACCAAGTCACAAGATGGCTGCCAACACTTCCTGGTTTGGAGTGTTGGCAGCCAATCACAGTGAAGCTTGTGCTCGGGAGGGTTCACGGACCCACCGCTGCCCTAAATATCGAAACTTTTTATTTTTTTAATTTCTCAGGAACAACTGAGCGGATTTACACCATTTAACAAAAAAGGGCTCTTTCTGAACCAAGACATACCTTTTGCCAAATTTGGTGTAATTCCGTTCAGCAGTTTGGGCTGTATCTTTGTCTAAAGTTTTCTATGAAAATAACATGGGGAGAACGCATTTTGGAATCCCCTTTTTTTGCGGCTCCCACTTGACGAATCACCCCAAAACTTTCAGGACTGGAGCTGACCGGAGCGGGTCACTAGTTTTGAAAATTTCGTGAATATTCGTCAACCGGCTTCAAAGTTATTGGGAAAACAAAAAACGCTTTTCCTATGGAAACTAGGTCCTAACTATAACTACCTACTGGCGAGCGCCAGTAGGAGATATCTATATCTATATATATATATATATACATATATAACATTTACTTATTTGACTCGCCTCCAAAACTTCCAATTGTTTGCTGGAAAAGCAAGGACACTGACCACAAAATCGCTTGAGATGTTTATTAAGATGCCGCCATTATATGTCTATATATATATATATTTATATGTCGAGATATATATATATATATATATATATATATATTTTTTCCTTAGGCTTTACTGTTCAAGCGCGCTCTCAGGACAAAACACAACACAAAATAGCAGGGTGTCCGTTGTTTAATTCACAACGCGTTTCACCTCTGACGAGGCTTGATCACGTGAATGAAAGATTGACACAGCCGGCACTCCGCCGGCGTGCGCACCACCTTCCACGGGTCTCGTGGAGTCCAGAAGGAGTAACTGGACGCTGTGGATATATATATATATATATATATATATATATACAGGTTCCTGGCGCATTCATCCACTTCCAAGCAGGCGAGGAGGAAAGCAAACAGACACCGGTCGTGCTTCACAGAGATTTATTTAGACAACAGCGGCATAGCACGTCATTACGCGTTTCGGCCAGCAGGTGGCCTTGATCACATAGGTTAACAGCCAAACTGAATATCCTTATATACACAACACTAAGTGAACATGTGATACTAAGCAATGATCGACATAAAAGAAATATAGGTGGTGATAACCACTCTATAATGGGAAATTTCTTATGTTTAAATTGGAATGCATCTTTTAATTTGTCAAGATTGCAATATTCGTAAAAGATATACGAAATACATGAACATACAGTTTATATAAAGTGCAGTTTTTTGTTGTGCAAAATACGCAAGTTGAAGTGCAAATAGCAGTAGTATAGATGTGCAAAATACGCAATTGAAGTGCAAAATACAGACAATTGCTAAAAGACACAAGGTAACCATTGGAAAGTGCAAAATACATTTGATAAAATCCTAAATATGGTTAGATAAAGGGCAATTAATACTTCTCAATTATCCTTGTTCAAAATGCACAATAATGCCGAAGCTAATGTACAAGGCAACAATATTAAACTGATTTATAAATATTCATGAATGAAAATATAAAACATGTTACTTGTGTTTAGCTAAAAACACTGACAATCAAAGATGTCGATCATGTGAATATTGGTCCACCAAAGAAATCAAAGTGCAAAATGTGAACAAAATAAGAGGATAGAGAGACAAGGAGAAGCGAAAGAAGAATAAGCTTAGAATTGGAAGTGGAGAATATTGAATGTAATAATGAACATTTATATAAATCCAAATCCAAAGGCTAGATCAATAAACATATGCACAAAAATAAATGTGTCATTTGAGGGTCTTCAGTGGCGATAGTTCCAAAATACATGGTTGTTTGATGGTGCCATAAAAACCAAATTATGTGGAACATCAAATGAAAGCGCCGAAGACATCCGCACCATAAGGGATAAGTAAAATAATCAGGATGCTGAAAAAAAAAAAGGGAAAGAACATGAAAAGCACTGTGACAATACTGGTGAAAAAAGGAAAAACGAGAAGACGAGAGAGGGAAGAAAGAAGAAAGAAGAAGGGAGAAATAAA
This sequence comes from Triturus cristatus, assembly GCF_964204655.1. Taxonomy (NCBI): domain Eukaryota; kingdom Metazoa; phylum Chordata; class Amphibia; order Caudata; family Salamandridae; genus Triturus; species Triturus cristatus. The sequence continues at coordinate 502,106,434 of NC_140593.1, forward strand.
AAACGGACAAAGAAGAGAAAAGAGAAAGAAAGAAGGAAAGAAGGATATAAAAGCAAATTAATTCGTCAGTCATGGATCAGTGTTGATCATACTCAAGTAATCATGAAATGAGTAACATTGAACAGTGTCCTACTAGATTTTGTGCTGATAGATAAGAAGACTAAAATTGGGGAGCTAATGGTCAAAATAGAACAGATGTTAATAGATGTTTGTTATTATCATCTCAAGATCTGGAACGGGCGCTAATAAATGTCACCTAAAATTAGAATGTCAGTTAGAAGATACAATTATGAAGATCTTCAGTGTTGTTGAGTCCTGAGGGGGCCTTGCTATCGAACTCAAGGATATACCTTGTTTCGAGCTGTCTTAAAGACTTTTCTCTGTTGCCCCCTCTGCGAAGTGCAGGAACATGATCAATAACATAGTATTTAAGACAATTAAGATCATTGTTATGACAACTTTTAAAATGTCGCGCTACAGGATAACTGGAATCGTTGTTGACAATAGCTCTTAAGTGCTGAAGGATTCTTACATGGGCTTGAAGTTTCGTACTGCCTATGTAATTTAATCTGCACGTGCAGTTGAGGACATACACCACATATTCTGATCTGCAAGTAAAATGACCCTTGATTTGTCTAATATTAGGGCTAAAGGGAACAAGGTAATCAGTAGTGTTTAGCCCAAACTTGCAAGCCCTACAACTGGTACATTTAAAAAATCCATTTTTGGGTTTGAGCCAAGTGCTTTTGGGGGTTGTGTCCTTGCTGGTTCTCATGAGATCAACCCCCATTGTTTTGGCCCTTCTGAAGGTGATGACAGGTTTTGGAGGTAATATAGGGGCCAATACACCGTCAGTGAGCAAGATGGGCCAATTTTTGGTAATAATGGATCTGATTTTATGGTGTTGTTTGTTGTAGGTGGTGATCAGACGTGGTGCATCTGAAAGTGGATCATATGTCCCAAGATCAGATGCTTTGGGATGAGGGGTGCTGGATTTGTCAATCAATAGTGTATCTCTAGGTAGAGTTTGCACTTTTTTATAAGCCTCCCTCAGAATCCTCTCACTATATCCTCTTTCTTTCATTCTGAAAATAGCTTCCTCCGAGCATCTTATCCTTTCCTCCGATGTACTACAAATTCGTTTAATACGGAGGAGTTCACCGTAGGGAATACTTTTTATAAGATGCTGGGGGTGGGCACTGCTGGCATGCAAGATGGAATTGCCAGCAGTGGGTTTTCTATAGAGGGTAGTTTCAATTTTGTTATTGATGATCGTCACTTTGGTATCAAGAAATTCTACCGAGCTATTGTCAATGTGCGACGTGAATTTAAGATTAAAAGTATTGTTGTTTATATATGTCTTCCTTAGGCTGGGTACCCGCAAATGATTACACCACACACGGAGCTTAGCATTACACCTCTTTGTTCTTCCGCATGTACCTGCAAATTCAACATTCTAATTCAGGCTTCATTGCATTACTCTCTAACACCTACGTCACAGCTCTATGCAGCAGCTGCCCATGCAGGTAAGAGCTGTGGGGCTGGGTGGGGGAGATTTTGTCAGAAGATGATGAGGGAAAAGGAATTATTTTTTTAATTTTCCCTCATGGTCGTCTGTCGAATCCCCCCCAACCCGGCCACTGATCTTACCTGCACGGGCCGCTCCTGGCTCTACGGAATCCATAAGTAGCCAAAAGGCTTCCCTCATTGCTAACTCACAAGACACTACTTCTCCCTCTCTGTTAAATGAAAAAATTAACAAAATATATACATATACTCCATTAAATCTCTTAAATCAATCTTCTTGGTGCTAAAATTGTTTGCCTGGTCTTGTAACTGGAAACTTGGAACTGTCACCTTTAATGTCCAGGATCTGTGTTGGTGGAAAGGCAACAGCAGTCGCTGGTGATTCAGACCCAGTCTCTCCTAGAGCATGTGGATCTGCTGAACAAGGAGTTAAATGCAGAAAGTGAGAAGAGTCTCTGGTAATAGACTGCCCAGGGTCCTGGCCAATCACCATGTGTCCCTCTGTAGACACCACTTAAAAAGCTTCTGCATCAAATGGAGCATCCGATTTACTTTTTTGCATCTGGTGTGCAAGCACTTGATCTCCTGTCCTAAAGATGTTTGTCTCATGTCGTCTTTTGTCAGCTTACTCTTTCATCTATTGTTTCTGAACCAAGTGCTTCTCATGACTTGCAGTCTTGTTTTTCTCTCTTTGATTGGTCCACTGAGGTATCTTGGTTGTCATTGCTCTCCTGAACATCAATGTCTAAGGACTTTCACCTGTGGTCGAGTGAGGTGTTAAACGATAAGCTCTCATGGTAGAATTTAATACTGTCTTTAACTCGAGCTTTTTAAGACACAGCTTTCTTTAGCGTACTCATAAAATGCTCAACTAGTCTGCTGGCCTGCAGCCACAGAGGTGTGCTTTTCTGATGCTTTATACTCAGATGCTCTAAAAAATCTTTAAACTCACGACTGTTAAATGGCAGGCCATTGTCAGATTTCAACAAAGCTGAAACATCCCATGTCACAAAGATGCCATTGAGTCTCTGAATTACTTGGTCCTGAGTGGTAGATGAAAGATCCTCAGTTAAGGGAAATCATGAGTATTCATCCACAATCACCATCAGGTAATGTCCATTGTCAAGTGGAACAAAAACGTCAATGGCTACTCTCTCCCAGGCATGCTTCAGGCGTTCTGAAATGGTTCAGTTGTGTTGAGTAACTTTAATAGAAAGGCAGTTGCACAGATGACAGGCCTTTAGTTCCTTCTCAACCTGCTCATCTAGATACGGAAACCAGACTAGGTGTCGGAGAGCTTGTTTTGTGCCAATGATTCCTCGCTGTCCATTGTGGGACACTTCAATCATCTTCCACCTCAGACTCTCCGGAATAAGGATTCTCGACCCTCACAATATAACTCCTTCCTGAATTATGGACAGTTCATCTTTGACGTTTTTTCATTTTTGATATCCACCATCACTGGTGAGAGGTCAAGGATGTCGGTTCCATGACTGATGTATGATTATATCTTTCATCTTTAGCATGTCGCTCTCGTGGCAGTGATAATCTGGGCTAACTAAATAGCAGCTGGTGTGTTTGCTTTTACAATGAAATTGATATAAGCTTCAGCTGTTTTGGATGAGTTACCATGACCTTGGATAAGCACTCTGGAAAAGTAGTCATCAGTGTTCTTGTCCTTCCCTGGACGATGCGCAATGTTATAATTTTACTCTTGTAAATGTAGTCCCCATCGTTCAATGCGAGGAGGCATCTTGGCCTTTGGATTGCCAAATATAGTTTGTAAAGCCTAATTATGACTTGCCAGTGTAAAAGGCTTTCTGCATAGGAATACATGTAAATGTTCACAAGCCCATACCATGGCTATACTTTCTTTTTCAGGTTGTGAATCAGCATGTTCTGTTTGGGATAAACTACTAGTTGCATGTTCCACAATATGCCTTTGAGCATTTGTGTACTCTATGTGCTGTGCAAGGATGGCGCCTAACCCAACAACAACCTCTGCATGATGCTTCTGATTGAAATAAGCCATTTCAGTAGCATTCTCAATGGACTGTTTGATTTTCTTAAAACGTTTCTCATATTCAGATGACCAATGAAATGGAACATTTTTCTTTGTCAGCTCTCTCAATAGAGCACTTACAGTGGCAAAATCTTATATGTATCTGAAACAGTAGCTGGTCATGCAAAGAAATGAACGTACCAAGGAAACATCTTGTGGGGAATCAGCATTTGACAGCTCTTGTACTTTAGCAGGATTAAGTTTCATACCCCCAACAGAAAATATACGGCCAAAGAATTTTAACTTTGTCTTCTGAAACTCACATTTATCTGCATTCAAAGTCAAGCCCGCATCCGCAAGTAAACAACATACTTGTGTGATAGCCTTATCGTGCTCTTTTTGCGTAGCTCCAAAAATGAATGTCATTGCTATAGTTGAACGCATTATTGACAGGCTGTTTGTTACATTGAATGATGTCTTTGTAGAGTTCTGTAACCAAAACTTAGTCTTTTGTATTGAAATAGACCAACATGTGTAGAAAAAGTTGTAATGTACCTGCAATTTTCTTTGAGTTCCAACTGATAACCTTTATTTAAATCAAGGCGATAGAAGACCTTTGGACCATTTAATTGTGTTATGTCATCAATATGTGGGGTCCTGGATGTTGCTCTCTTTCAATTGTCTTTTTTGCCTGACGCATGGCAATGCATATACGTACATCGCTTTCACTGACCTTTTTGGGCACTACCACTTTGGGAGAAACCCATGGCATGGGACCAGTAAACCACTCAATTTTATCATGCTTAAATAATGATTCAAGTCCTTTTTCAGCAGCGTCTTGAAAATAAAAAACAATTTGTCTACGTCTTTGAGCAACAGGACAAACTTCCTCATTAATATGCAGCCTTACTTTCATATTCTCAAGCTTTCAGAAACCATGAAATAATGAAGGGAATTGACTTGCTATTTTGTGATGAGCATTCATGTTGTAGTTTACGGAAATCATTCCCATTATCAGCAGTTGTGCTGAAACTGAGCAGACAGGCACTTGACCTGAAGAACAAGGATGGTTGCTTGTACCTTAATTTTCTTGTGTTTCATCATCGCTACAAAGGAACATTGACTTTTTAAAGGCTTTGATGCATAAACTTTCGTTTTTTATGGAGTCAGACATGCTAATAGACAATTCATTATATTTCTTCTCAGGTATAATCTTTATTGAAGCACCACCGTTGATCATGAAAGGTCAGGGGCATGGAATTTAATAAAATATCTACTTGTCCATGGAGAAGGTTGTTTCATAAATTTACTTGTCCTGTAACAAAATCCACTTGTGCCTTTTGTGCCATATAATGCGGCAACAAATTATGGAAGCAATCTTATTATATAAGAGCCATGATATAGCCTCTCTGATTATGCCAGAGTTCCTACCACAGTAGGGTTTTAATACTAGCAATTCCCTTATGTTGCAATGTTTCTGTAGATCTACATACTGGGGCTGAAGTTAGTGGTAAGCAATAGTTCCAGGGTTGGAATGCCTTTTTGAGTATGTGCAAACTTAGTAGTTTGCATGTTTTAAGTGTTTTAACCAACTGTTCTCTAATCTTTTCCCATACTAAGAAAGGTTGGTAATTTATTCCTGACAATGGTAGACGTAAAACTTCTTCCAATGTTGGGAATAAAGTGATTGGGGGGGAAAGTGAACTTGCAAACACTCAGATGTTCGCGTAGGCAAATCTGAACATGCATATTTGCTCATACTAAAATGCAGCTCACAAATATTTTCTAGGAGTACAATTTTTTATTTTACTTCTGTAAAGTCACGAAAGCCATATATCTCTGCACTTAATGCAAGGACATATAACATGGTGCACTTATGAGACTTTCTTTTTTAATTGGGCCCCTAATTAGGTCAGGCATACACCATGACCTTTTGGGTTTATTAAAATGATTTCTCTCTCTGTCTATCAGCTGGCTTCACTGAGAGTGACAGTATTCTGCTCTATCACAAGGAGCATATCGGCACATAAAGTAGTTTTTGTACAGTGCCAGGAACTACTGTGCAAATGTGTGCTTTTTGAGACCAACATTTTTTTTGCTTTTGCCAATGTTTGTTATAATGGTGAGGGCCTGGCAGCTCCCACACCAATAAGGTTTTACAAAAACCATGCCAAAACAAGTCCCGCATTGACAAAACCAAAAGGTGAACCACCAATTTTAGACTTACTGGCTTTGTCAAATCTTGTTTATTTTCATTTTCCCCATAATCCTATTGAAATTAGTTACAATGATTTTTCATTATGAATATTTTTGGGAAATATTAGCATACATCAACACTTTTTACTAAATGATACTGCACAGAAATGGTACTTAAAATGTTATAGTAGTTTAGCTAAATGTTTTCTTCCTGCTTGCATTTTTTTGTGAACATTTATTTTGAAAGCAAAGTATTATCAATCGTGCTTTCAAGCTTCTGCAAATAATGCACCTAATCAGAAAGCCTTCTGGGAGCACTATACAAAGCCTCATATTGCTAAACTTTGAAAACGGTTGTACATATTTTTATACTGGAACGACTGTCAGTAGTGCAGTCCGAGCTTACAACATTTACTTAGAGCAAAAGCGTGCACCCTAATAACAAAGGTTTGCATTAATGAACCATAAATACACGTCTGAACAGCATTAACACATGGGCACAAATATTACCTTAATTGCAGACATTGCATTTCCCTGATCTATAATGTGATACTGTAAACTGGCCTGTAAACTGGCAGCCAAAGGTTTTTTGCTGTAGGGGGTTGAGCCTACTTGTCCCAAGGACAAAATACACATGAAAACTTGTTGCCTTTGACCCCAAAGAATTTGTCCTGGGCATCGGGCTATAGGAATTCCACATCCCTTTTCAGTGTAACCTTTGGACAATGTTTGAATTACTTTGGTGCTTTAGTATGTCGACTTTTCTTTAACTGACATTTTTCTTCACATGCGGCCAGTCTAACATGCGCACACTTCTCAGAGGTAAAGATCGACATGGCACAGCCATCTTTGTCACTTTCACCTGATACTGACTTAGAAGAACAGCTTGACGATGATTTAGATGAAAGTGGACTTAGTTCAGTGTTGATTTGTCTTAACTGATGTCACCGCTTGGCCTGGTGGGTGCACATCGAACGTTGATACTGGAACTTTCCATTGGCCGTTTTGTCTTCGCGCCATGACGCGCTTGCTTTTTCCTTTGCTCTGCAAACCGTCACAAAATGGTTCTCCTTCCCACAACCTTTGCATATCTGTCCAATGGCAGGACATTAAGCTTCATGTGGAACTGAAATCCCTCATCTAAACCACATCTTCTTTTTACTTGTAGACATCACCTTGGGTCCTTCAGTATTTGACGTTGGCTTTCTTTTCTCACTCATGACTGATTCATTCTGGGCACCTACGGCCTTCATGTCAGCAGCTTGTCTATCGGCATGTTTGTTAGCCCTAGCAGCCATTAACACTCACTCCAGACTAAGAGTTTCTCTCAGCATTCATCGTCTGAATGAATCTGTCAAACATCCATCAATAATTCTGATGTATAGCTTCTTCATCATCAGTAAATGCATTGAACTAAGTGAATAAGTGTTGAGTCTTACCACAAATTCATTGATGGTTTCACCAACTTTCTGTTGTTCTTGACTGAAAATGTATTTTTTGTAATCTACATTGGGTATTGGATTGACTTTACAATTCAATGTTTCTTTAATCTGACAGTATGCGATTTCTTAGTCAGTTCATGGCATTTTCCGTATGACTTCTTTTACACCATCACCAGCAAGGTTTTTGAGGTATTTGATACATCTTTTTGTTATAGGTCTCTTCAAGTGCACAAATGAAATCTTCACAGATCTCTGTCCACACAATTCATCTATTGCCAATATTTTGCTTTTCGGCAGCATCAAAAGGTGGAGGTGGGTTTAGGAATGCAGCAGCGTGGTAGTCCAGCGCGAAACTTAATGACACTGTTTACTGATCACTAGGGCTTTGTTTATGCTGCTCTTCTGTGAGACCTTGCAACGTGGCTCATCTTTAATGATAGCTGGAAACGCGACTTTCTTCGCTGCTATCTGAAAGATTTCACAATTCCGAAAGTCGCTCTCGGCTCTTTATTCTTTGAAGACTGGTGAAGTTGTTTTGAACCCCACTCAGCTGTATTGGTGGAAGACCACAACAGATATGGGCAGCCCGGTGAGCACAACCTTGAGCACGTCTCCTTCAGCCACTTCACCGAGTGCAGCTTCCAATGACTCTTAATGGTTTATGTATCACCAGCAGGTTCACGGCCAATGACATGTAGATTCTGCAATGCTTTTGTCTTCGAGTGCTTCACAGCGGCTGGAGCTGTGATTTGACTCCACCTGCATTAAACGTCGATTCCGTACTTCAAAGATGGCACATGTGGCACGCCCAAGCAGTTTGCTTGGACCATGGCAAACTCTCTGGGAAAGCACTGTCAGTCTTTGGGTTACTTATCCCCTATCTCGTCGCCATTTGTAGCGTCTTCCTCAGCCTGGGTCCCCACAAATGACTAAGCCACGCACGGAGCTTAGTATTACACATTGTTATTCTTCTGCGTGTATCTGTGAGCTCAACATTCTAAATCAGCCTTCATTGCATTCCACTCTAACAGCTATGACATAGCTCTACAGAGTCCATCAAGAGCTAAAAGAGTTCCGTCTTTGCCGACACTACATATATCACAATATATATATGTTCCATGAGCCACAAACTGCTAGACAGTTGTAAAAAATGTTCGTAGCATCTTTCAAGATCTAACATTGCAGCTAGATGCACATTGTCCAATTTTAACTTCTCACAAGGCATGTAATAAGTATGTCTCTCCAATCTGTGGTGAGCTTTTTCTAGGTTGTACAGAACTATTTTATTTATGGGAATGGAGTGTGTGGAGGACGGGAAACCCTAAACTATCTGTTGGGGGGAACACTGCCAGACACAGATGGGTACATATTGAGGCAAATACCTGACATAGGAACTCACCTGAAGAGGAACTAAGGGTACCAGAGGGAAGACACAAAGGCCTAATTACAAGTCTAGTTGTCCGAGGACCGCTAGAGTTGCGGGAGCGCGGTGGTGGAGGTATAGCCACCGCTGCACCAGCAGTCTGACTGCCCCATTACAAGTTGGGCAGTCAAACCGCCATTGCATCGCCGCAGCTACCAGGGAACCACCATTCCCTGGCAGTTGTGCGGCAGTGAGGGCCTCAGTAATATGCTGGTGGTGCTGCTACGGCACCGCCATGTATATTACGAGTTTCAGGATCGCCAGCAGTGTCATGGAGGTCTTTCCTCCATGAAAAAGCTTGCTGTCGTGAACCAAAGGAGGTCCAACAGAGCCCCTTGTTGCCCATGTGCATGGGGATGCATGTAGGGGGGCACACCATGTGCCTCCCTGTGTGCAAGCACCCCAGTTCCTGCACGGCATGGACTTTACAGACATTGCAGTGCAGGAACGTTTTTGGGCGTTCACATTGCGGTGCCCCTGAAAAGGGGCACTGCCCTAAAAAGCCTGCTAGACATGAGGAAACTCATAATCTGGTGGGTGGTGCGACCATGAGTTTGGTGGTGCGGCAGCGGGCCACCGGCGTTACAGTCTGCTCCCGCACCGCCAAACTTGTAATCGGCCCTTGGGGAGGATGTAGACTACATGAAAGTACAAGAGTGGGGTGCTCGGAAAGAGTACATGAGAAAGAACAGAGGGGGATAGTGTAGAAGATTTTTAAGGGGATGAAGGAGGGATTGGCAGGCCCCTGAAGCAAGTGAAAGGTCCCTGAGGATGATGGAAGGTACCTGATAAAGGGTGAAGGTGACTGCAGGTGGTGGAGAATATAAGGAGGATATATCAGAGAACCTGAGAACCAGAGGACCCTAGGGTGATGAAGTGTATGAGAGAAGGATGGACATGAGACAGTACCTGTGATGATACTCTGCGAAGGATGAAGTGTGAGAGCACCTCTGCAGAAGTGAATGTGGGAATACCTGAATGAAATGGAGGAGTGAGAACATGGGAAAGGACAAACAAGAGCACCTGAATGGGGATGAAAATATATGTTGGAAATAGAGGCAAGACCACCAAGGATTGGCAAGAGAAAAAAATACCTTAGGGATCTGGTGGACAGAGAGTACTTGAGCGGGATGAAAGGCACTTGAAGGTGATATATTCAACTGCTTATGATTTCAGGGAAGAGAAAGAATTTTTTAACTTGTTCAATTGCATATAATGAGGGCTCAACATGGTAAAAAAAAATTGTGATTTCTTTAAATAGCTACATCAATTGAACCTATTTCATTGTTCACCTCCCAACAAAGTGTCACTCAGAGTGTAACGCATCCGCATCTGTCCTGTCTGGGGGGTGGTGGGTACCCGCACGCCTCAATACAATTGTTTATCGTAAATGCCTGGTACTGAGGAGCTTGTCTTTGTCTACCCACTGGTATAGCCCACCAGTGACTGATTACTGATAGAATATGGCAACAAAAAATATTGTGTGGACAGAAAATTGTGTCAAAAATATTGAGGACCAAAAAATCAAGAAAGTAAGTGCAAATAGGTAAGTATAGATGTTCTGTTCTTGACTCCACATCTGCATACTTAGAAGATGTATATATCGTCAAGGTACATATGTGTGGAGGTACATATAGTAAAACTTTACTTACCTTGACAATATTTTTGTCCTCAATACTGTTGACATAATATTTTGTACCACATTATGTTTGGTTCTAATACTCTGTGTAAACACCCCAGGGACAATTCCTTGATGTGGAGGTCATGTGTACTGCGGTGAGGCAAGATGGCTTCCCGCAGGAATGTGCGTGTCAGAGTTGAGTATAGGGTCACTCAGTGGGATACTCCACACACATTTTGCAGTTATGCTATGAGCCTTCCTCCCACAACAATGTGTAATTTGGTCAAGAGGTTCAGAGGAACTTACTTGCCTCAGCCTCAGTGGCGACTGGCAGGGCAAAAAACACAAAACAAAATTTACCTTTTGCTGCCCGTTGTCCCTCCTCTGCTTTGGTCCGTTCCCACACCGCCTTCTCCTCAGCTTCAGCGGAAACAGGAAGCACACACACTCCCTCCCCTAAGCCAATCACAATGCTGCAATGCAGAGTTGGGATTGGTCTGAGCACCATGGTTCGGCGCTCAGACGGGGAATGAGAGCCTGAGCATGTTCCTCACCAGGCTGTGTAATGCAGCCTGGTGGGGAACATGCAAAGTGCGCATGAATGTTTGGCCGAGCCAAGAGGGACGGGCACACAGTCATGCACACTTAGGGAGTGCAAACCACTCCTCCCCTGTGATTCCAGCCCTGCCCCACCCTAATCTAATCCCATAGTGAAAAATAAATTGATAATAACTGTGTTATTATCATTTTATTTTTCCTTTCTCCTGTTCTCAGAGCAGTGGGGCAAGGCTCCTCTGCCTAAGTTACCTGAAGATTAATTTTCCTCCTCCCTTTTATTCTCTTTGCTCTGGATTCTAATCACAGATTGAGGATAGTTGAGAGCCGAGACATAGGATAAGGATAAAGTTACCTTTACTGCATATTCCAAACTCCTAGTCTGTCCAATCGCTCCCATTATCAACACTCTTTTCCTCTTGGATACAAATTCAAAACCCAGATTGCATTTTGTATGTCTTTGTTTAGCCAGGTTCTTTTGATTTTACTGAGATATATGTATAATATTTTTTACTTCTAGGAGGATTTAAGCAACCCCTCTTCAGTCATTAGTCAGTTATTGTGTTATGCACATTTTTCTTATACCCACTACAGCACAGAGCATAGGGCAGAGTGTCAATCACTTTCAGACAGTGGCTAACTTCCCTGTGAATGACAGCATTCTGCCTGTTCCTAAGGAGCACCTTTACTCACAATGTACTTCACTTCAGTACTAAGGACTAACTACTATTGAAATGTGTGGTTTTTGAGACCATTTTTTCTGTTTTTAATCCTCAATTATTATTTTTTCTATATAATGTGGAGGGTCGGACAGCATTCATAACAATAACGTTTTGCAAAAACCATGACAAAACAAAGGGGAACAGCCATTACAACGCGGTTTTTACCACGCGCAGCTTTTACATCGCATGAGTTACAACGCATGTGATGTTACAACGCAATGCCATTACAACGCAAGTCTTTACATCGACTTGCGCTAGATGGCGTGCTAACATTACAAATAGTGTAGTTTACTATCCCAACACCTTCCCTACTGTTAAGTGGACTGGAGTTGGAATAGTAAATTACACTTTTCTAATGTTAGCACGCCATCTAGCGCAAGTCGATGTAAAGACTTGCGTTGTAATGGCATAGCGTTGTAACATAGCATGCGTTGTAACGCATGCGATGTAACTGCACACGTTGTAATGACACGGGTTGTACTGTCATACATCCCAAAACAAACATTGACAAAGCTAAAAGGCTGACAGACAACATTAGACTTGTTGGCTTTTCCAGTGCTTATTTCTTAAGAAGACACCTGGTGAGAGAGTGCACATATGTGATGGAAGGGGACTGTGCTCATGTCTGTCAGACAGCTGGCATGGTTCCCACATGCAGGAGAGAGCCTATGCACTAGGAGAGAGAAAAGGACAGAGCCTATGCAGTAGGGACCATATTTGTAACCTGGTTTGCATCACTCTTGCACCATGCAATGTGGTGCAAGAGTAATGCAAACCTTAAGTGAGAATTTTGAAGCCACGCAAAGCCACTTTGTGTCACTTTGAGTGTCTTCAAAAATCTGGAGTAGCACAATGTTGCACAATTTGATGCGTTGCCTTACTCTGCCCGGGGTTGGCATTCCATGAACGTTGTGTGGGTGTTCCCATAAACTCCCGTGGTTTTTGACACATTCCCAGATTTACAAGTCCATGTAAACCTGCAAATGCGCCAAAAAGATACACCTCCCCAGGTGAGGCGCAAAGATCAAAAATATCTTTATTTCTCCTCATTACTTCCTCTTTCTATGTGTGCTGCATTCTACAGCACACACATAAAGAGGAAAATGCCTCTCAAGATTGTTTTTGTGCAAAAAGGTATCCCTTCCTGCACAAAAACAGTACTGCATGCAACACAGGCACCCTTGCACAATGGTGCAAGGCTGCTGGGTTGGCACTAGTCTGCCTAAAGGGCACCAGCGCAGATGGAAAAGTCAAGAATGCGCAGTGTACCTTAAATACTGCGCATTCCATCCCTTTCACAGTGACGCAGTGCAGCACAGCAAGGTCACTTGCTGCACTGTACCACAGTTCCATAAAGATGCCCCTAGGAGCAACATAGACTACATAAAGATTATTTTATATGGCACAGTGATTACTCTGTTTTATGTAAATTTCACTTTTGAGACATCACTATCTCTTTGCCACACCATGCCAGTTTGACGGACCTGTTGGGGTTTGAAACGGTTTTTAATTTAAATAAATAAATACTGCGCATGGAGGACATAGTATTTTTCTGCTGGGCATGCCACTGCAGGAAAAACACAGCAGAAATGGCACCGGGAAGCTTGCCCTAAATTCGGCAGGTCTTGCCAGGCCATGGCAGCTCTCTGTTGGGCGCTGGTGAGGATGTTTCTGAGGGCAGAGCCAGCTGCTCCTTTGCCATCAGAAACCAGGGCTTCAACCATCTGAACATAAGACAGGGGAACTGTTTATTAAGCGGACGGGAGACCCACCAATTTTTGATGGATGCCACCTTACCGTCCGGCTCTAAATCACCCCTTAGGGGTCTTGGGGGCATATCAACAAGGGCCGGCGATAATTATCGCTAAGTGCACTTAGCGCTAGGATAATTATCGCCGGCTATCGCTGCTTTCTATCGCGGAGATAGCGTGCTATCAGCAACGCTTATCTCCAAAGCGATAGAAATGCAAGCGTTAGCTGTAAATCAGTGTGATTTTCACTGGAAGTCCAGCGATAATCGCACTGTGACCGGCGATACCTTGCTGATAAGGCAGAGTGGTCTTAGCCATGTAATCCACCTCCCATTGGATTACATGGCTAAGTCAGAACTAAAGCAGGCGTAAGGAAAGTAGCGATAACCATGGTTAGCGCTACTTTTCTTATCGCTATGCTTGTTAGTGATTCCCTTGATAATTGGAGAAATGTCGGTTAGCGACATTTCTCCAGTTATTTCGGGAAGGAACGCCCACTTTGCATCTCATTAGCGATGCAAAGCTGGGCGTTGATGTAACGGGCGCTAAAGCAAGGATTCACGAGATAGCGTGACCTTGCTGATATAGCGATATAATATCTCCGCTTTTCGGCTGAAAACGGCCGCAATAGCGGCGATAATTTTTTATCGCCGCCTTGTAGATATGCCCCTTGGATCGTGTACAACTCAACAACTGCTTAGCTCAATGGAAACAAATCTTTCGGGGCTGGATTTCATAACATTGAAGGGTGGAGGCATAATTGTGCAACAACATCTCTAGATCACATTGAGGTATTTTGCACTGACGTGCACCCGGTGATCACTGAAAAATGACTATGTCCCTGAGTGTCAAGTGCAATTATCGTGCATCGTCACAAGTACCTTTGCAACCCTAAAAAATGTGGCCCCCGAGCGACTATTCTTGTACGCCCTTATATAACATTTCTACAGCACTGCCCTCTCGGCCTTTCTAAAACAGGAGAACCACATGTATGCATTAAAATGTCCGTTCAAAAGAGAGGGAGCTGCTCTCCTTATATCGAGGTCAGAGGAGCCATGAATTTTCAAAATGAGATTGTAGAAATGAGGTTTCCAGGAATAATCAATATCATTTACTGTCTCCCGATTGTGACAGTTCATTATTTAATCCCTCCCGTTTAGTATTGATTTCAAGCCATCAGTCTATTGCCTTTCGGATGCTCAAAGATAGCAGTTTCTAAAAATAAACACGCCGCGATAGCCACCTTATTTGAAATAGGCTGCTGTATTCTTTGAAAACCCGGAATCAAAACGCCGAAGCGGTACATGAATTGAAAGGCCGCTGCAGCAGGAAACAGCATCGCTGAAATTCCTTTCATGCAGGTCTCTCCCTTCCATTATCTCACAGCCTTTAATTCCCCCCGCAGCCCCCCCACTCCCCCCCCCCTCTTTGGCTCTTTGCGCTCATCTTTTTAAGCTACCATTCTAAGGAGAAATTATTACAAACGTTCTTCTTTGTAGGAACGTGCATATTTAGCAGTTCTCCATTTCTTTCAATGCAAGAGAGGCCCTGACAGGAAAGGTGCCATCTCAGCAAAGCAAACGACCATCCGGAAAGGAAAAGGGTTGCTAAGTTTTGAACTCTTTGGCCCTGATCTCAAATGAGCCCGAAATGTTCCACCCCTGCACAATCGTCTGTTTATACGGGGGGGAGGGGGGTCGACATTATGACTTGTGTCTGTGGAGTTTACCACGCCAGGTAAATAAAGAGTGTGATAAAGTCTGCCCTTTTTAATTTTCTCCAGATATATATCAGAAGGGCAGCCTGCCTACATTTGCCGGGAGGAAATGCCTAGAAAAAACGATGACATGCTGATTCTGGTGGAGAAAGCGGTACAAAAGGGGGTGGTGATGGACGGAGCATCAGAACCAATCAAACACTCACACCCAGTCAACAGATCTGGGTTTGATCCATCACCGTTCTTTAGCCCACACTGCCAAGCCATGCCTTCCCTGGACCGGAATCCAGCATCCTGGGACCGGTTTCGGGCTTAAAGCCACCTGCATATGGCCATGTCTGAACTGGGGTGGCAGAGTGGGCTAAAGAACGGTGATGGATCAAACCCAGATCTGTTGACTGGGTGTGAGTGTTTGATTGGTTCTGATGCTCCGTCCATCACCACCCCCTTGTGTACCGCTTTGTTCCTCATAAGTTGGCAGGGTATGCTCAGACGTGAGTCCCTTGCTCACTTTGCCACTGGATTCAAGCAAGCCTGGGTGAAGACGGCTGAAATGCCAGAAACCGGTCCTAGGAAGCTTGTTTCCGGTCCAGGGAAAGCATGGCTTGGCAGTTCGGGCTGGACTGTTCCCATGAGGCACAGGGTCAGACTGATTTGCATATGGCCATGTCTGAACTGGGGTGGCAGAGTGGGCTAAAGAACGGTGATGGATCAAACCCAGATCTGTTGACTGGGTGTGAGTGTTTGATTGGTTCTGATGCTCCGTCCATCACCACCCCCTTTTGTACCGCTTTGTTCGCCATAAGTTGGCAGGGTATGCTCAGACGTGAGTCCCTTGCTCTCTTTGCCACTGGATTCAAGCAAGCCTGGCTGAAGACGGCTGAAATGCCAGAAACCGGTCCTAGGAAGCTTGTTTCTGGTCCAGGGAAGGCATGGCTTGGCAGTTCAGGCTGGACTGTTCCCATGAGGCACAGGGTCAGACTGATTTGCATATGGCCATGTCTGAACTGGGGTGGCAGAGTGGGCTAAAGAACGGTGATGGATCAAACCCAGATCTGTTGATTGGGTGTGAGTGTTTGAATGGTTCTGATGCTCCGTCCATCACCACCCCCTTTTGTACCGCTTGATTCTGGTGGAGAAAGCACCAAAATCTGCATATTATGTCCAATTTTGGCAGTCGCGGCCGGTGCAGGTAAGTGCGGTGAGGCGGTGGAGCGGGGCGGGAAGTCGACAGACGATGGAATAGGTTTTATTTATTTAATTTGACCTATTCCGACATCTGTCGACTACCCCCCCAATCCCACCCTGCCCCCTCCCCTGCCTCACCACGCTTACCTGCACCAGCCGCCAATGCATTTTGAGGGACTTAACTCATTATATGCAATATTTATTGCATTTGGTAAAGGTCAAAATCTGTGGTATTGGTTTAATCTGATGTGGTAAATATCGCATCTTCCGCTTGGACACTTCTAATCAGGGCCTTTGGTTCTATTGATCAGAACAGAAGTGGAACTGGCCTTCTCTGCAGGGTCACCCCCAAAGCTTTTGCCCTACTCTCCACATTTTTGATGAATTTGTTTTTGGGCAATAGGACTCTGTGCATTTTACCACTGCTAACCAGTGCTAAAGTGCTTGTGCTCTCTCCCATAAACATGGTAGAATTGGCTTATACCCCATTGGCCTATTTTATTTACCCTAGTAAGTAACCCTGGGTTGGTAACTCTGCTCCGCCAGCGGAGTTTGCGGAGATTTGCCTACTCTGCGGCGAACGCTGAAGTAGGCCAAACTCCGCCTCCATGGTGGAGCGGAGTTAGCCGCACCCTTTTCCCTCCCAAATGCTTTAAAAATGATAAAAAGAAGGCACTTACCTGCGTTTCTGCCGCCTACCCTGCCTGGCCACTCTCCTTCCTGCTCCTCGCGGGTCCTTCTACATTAAAAAAAAAACACTACGTTGTACGTCTTGCGTTTGCGCATCCGCAAGACGTACAGCGTAGTGTTATTTTCAATGAAGAAGGACGCGAGGAACAGTAAGGAGAGCGGTCAGGCAGAGGAGGCAGCAGAAGCAAAGGTAAGTGCCTTCTTTTTATCATTTTTAAAGCATTTGGGAGGGGGGAGGGAGAGTGGAGGGAGCAGAGCGATGCATAGCTCCACAGAGTTTTTTTCAAACTCTGTGGAGCTATGCGTAGAGGCACTACTCCAGCTCCACCCACCCCTACGTAGTAAGGTGGTACTACATCTGCTCAAGGCCTGTAAATAATATGCTGCTAGTGGTCCTGCAGCACTGAGTGTGGCACCCACTTAACTAGCACTTTAAACATGTCTCAGGCCTGCCACTGCAGCCTGCATGTGCAGTTTTAAACTGCCATTTCAACCTGGAAAAATAAACCTTTTGCCAGGCTCAAGAATTCCTTTTTAATATATATGTCACCCCTACGGTAGTCCCCACACAATTCACAGATCAGGGTGCAATGTATTTAATAAGCAGGACATGTACTTTGTGTATTCCTCCTAGATAGCCACACACAATAGAGAGCTTAGGTGTGCCTTGATGGGGCCATCACTGGCCGGATCGGCGGGTGGAGCTGGGCATAGCCCTACTTACATTTGAATATGCTGGGTTCTGCTGCCACACAAAGGTCTGGAGCAAGGGCAGGAGAGGCAGGAATCCTGTGCACTTCAAGGGGAAACTTCTAGAAGCTGCTCCCACTTCAAAGGAGGCACCTGATATAAATCTAGCTCCTCAGACACCAAATCTTCAGTACACTGCTAGAACTTTGGAGACTCTGCCATGAAGAACAGCTGTGCTGCTGAAAGTGAATCCCACTCATCTGGACTGCTTTCCTGATGGACTATTGCCCTGCTGGTTTGTTTCCCTCCTGCCTGAGTCAGAGGGATTTGGACCTACAGCTGAACCTAGGACTCCCAGAGTGACTCCAAGGTCTATTCAGCTGGCATCTCAGAGCCAAAAGGACACGACAGGCTCCCAACCATCTGAACCAGCACCCAGATCCAACTGGAGTAAGCCCCTGACCCCCATGTGGTGCCCCTCAGGTTCTGGGCTCCCGGTGTGGCCTCAGTCGAGTTGAATTGAAGTTTTTGGGCTCCTCACGAACGGGCCTGTTGGCGCCAAAACCTTTTTGGTCCCACAGCCCGGCAACGTAAAGTTCTGTCAACCCAATCCTTTGTGCTACAGTATCGGCCACTCACCAGCACCACCATGCTGAAGCTTCGGCCTGCCAGTCTGTGATGAAAACAGGATCTTTGTGCTGCCGCAATGACCCGCCTGCCCTTTGTGCTCCAACGACAACCGCCTGTGACTCTTCTCTGCTCCTTGCGGCCCCCTCCACTGCAAGCTGGACTATTTGCTCCAGATTTAGATGGCAACTTTCCAGCAGGACCAAGCTGGGTGCTGTATCCGACGCACGCTCCAACGCAGTTGGCCTGAACTTGTGACTTTCTCCCGGTCTCGCCTGACCAGATAGCCTTGAGTGGCGCTTTGGGCTTTTTGGCGGTATTTTCACTTAAATCTTCAAAATTGCATATTCCTAGTTCTACTGATTGGATTTGGGGTATTTTGGTCTAGATTTATTTATAAAATTTTGCTCTGTGTTTCTAAATTGGTGTGGGAGTTGTTCTGTTTTCACCTTATTACTACTTGAAGTGCTGCATAAATACTTTACACATTGCCCCTAATAAGACCGAATAAGACTTAAATGTCAAGTATGTGATTCCCTTTAGATACACTAATATTGCAGAGCCTCCACATTCTCCCCATTCATTCACATTCACAAAAACAAACCCAACAGGAGCACAGATTCGCAGGATACCGAAACACTTATAAAATCAATTTAATAAGAGTATTCAATCAAGTATGCATCATAATATTATTTAAAAAAATTAAAACCATGAATCAAAACCGATTTGGTAACATCAAAATCAGAAAAGACTCTAAAAAGACAATCACATTTGTTATCAAGGTGTTAATTTGTGAATACATACAAACAACACACAGCAAAAGAGAGAGTTATTTGTCAGAATTTGGTTCTGTACTACACAAATTTAACAACAAATAAAATGTTGACGTGTTTCGGTGGGTTAAGATGAATGGGGACCACCTTCTTCAGGACAAAAATCATATATCTTCTACGTGTTTTTCACAGCTCAGGTGAATAACACTCGATGAGACACCATTTTTAATTAAGGTAAAATGGCGGCAAAACGAAGGTTAACCTGTTCAATATGTAGGTATGTCGATATTTCAAACGTGCATCTAATCCCTCATAGGGTTCATCGGTAGGCTGAATATGCTCCACAACTTCTCCAGCACTCCTCAACTGTCTGTGGATAAAATCCTGTTGATGTATATCAACGACATCAACCATACAGAGAGAAAAAACGTACCTCTATTATTTTGCACTAAACTGCGACTTTTTCAATTCACTTCAGTTTCCGTAACGTTAGCAAGGGGAGGAGACTCTTCTCTTTAAAATCCTCACACGTATACGTAGTGGTTCGATATATTAACATTATGGTTGATGTCGTTGATTTACATCAACAGTAATATACATTTTTGCAAGTATATAAATACATTTTATTCACTCATACATTCCCATTATACATTTTAAAAGTAACAATTAACAAATCAAGGTGAGGCAACTTATAAAGTCTTTCTATAAATGCAATACACCAGGTCTTTCTCTTTTTTTCATTCATTTTATGGGTCCATGGATCTGCCGGGATGCCACTGGGAATCTGCCACGATACCAAACCTCAACTTTTCATTGGATACAGTAAGTCTCCACCCATGCACATTGCAAACCACACCCTAAATCATTTAATTGGGTTTCACGTCTCCCTGGGAACAGTCTGAAAACCACATCTCCATCCTGTTTTTTTTGTGGCTTTCCTTGAAAGGTACAGAGTTTTCAAATCAGGATGTCTTCTGCTGAAGATAGAAGTGAAGAGGAAGAGCATGGTGAAGAAGAAGATTTATCACTGTCTAAGAAGTTCTCCGACATTTAGAAAGATTTCTCCATCCAGTCAGGAAAAAAGAAAATTGTTCCAGAAATTGTCCAATGCATCAAAAAATTGTTGCTAGGTATCGAGGAGAAGTATTCACATGGCATGTGGAAACATGTGAAAGCCATACATACAATGACGTATCACAGGATGATGAGAGAGAGGGAAAACAGTGCATCAGCAGCAGCTAGATAATCTGTGGGACCCTTACCTCCTAGTGTAGTGACCACTATGAAATTACGATTGAAATGTGAGTGTAGGCATCTCACAAAATGTGATGGACTGGTCTCACACACCACCAGGTGTCATGCTTCATCATTGACCAGTCCTTGCCCTCTAAAAACTTGGTTTGATAGAGGACGGGCATGCACCTGACGACAGGGATGCACTTCTAAGCTAAGTGGGGGCCCGTGAAAAAGTGAGTGAAGGTAAAAATCATAATAGTTATCAAATTATGGAATTTAATATGACTGGTAACTATATGATATTAAAATCAGTGGACGGTGTGTGGGGAAATAATTGTCCCCTAACCGTAGTAAAAGTGGTCGACATGTTTCTGCCAAAATGGCCCAAAAGGGTCCAGAGCATTCATTAGGACTTTAGTACAGAAATGGGGCTCCGTTCTTACCAACTCGTGGTTAGAAAATACCACTATGCGGGTGTGACCTGTGTGACTCTCCACTTTTGAAAATGGCTTCTAAATTCAAGCCTGAAATATAAAAAGTTACAAAGGGATATGTAACAACATACCTGGGTCACGAAAGAACACTGACAACAATACATGCACTGGTTCAGTTAATTGTGAGTGAGTAATTGTGTGACACGTGACACTATGCGTGTAAACATTTAGGAATGATGATGCGAGATAGAATCTCACTGATCTTACCCTACACAACAAGACTACTTACCCCATGGGAGAGGGGGAGCGGAAAACCCCTGTAGTCAAACCTTGTAAGGAAAAACACAATAAAAGCAATCGGCGTAAATGAGAGCATTAAAACAGTGATATGTTCTTTCAATCACAATCGCACTAAAAAATCTTCAAAATGAGAAGCAGCCATCATACACCCATACACACTCTTACTGCATCAAGGAAAGTTTCCCACGATTCTCCTAGGTGACTGCTCCCGGTCCTCCCTGATGGTGAAATGAAGGATCCAGGACTGTGGTATATATACTGCCCACTAATTGGTTAATAGGTGGAAAGTGAGCCGAAAGTTAAATAACTGCTGCCTGGTGCGCGAGTTCCGGTGTCCCAAAACGTACTGATTACTAAGTGAAACCGTGCCTGATCTAAAAATGGACGCACCCCGGGCATGTCCAGTGCGTGAAAGTGAAGGAATATTCTGCCAGTGTGTGGGCGCACGCGTTTAAATGCGGTAGACACGGTCAAAGTGACGCCCCCCCACAGAGCACGCATCAGTCAGCTGGTATACGTCACCGCGTAAGAACGGACCTCGTACCGGAGGCCATCCGAGGTGACGGTGATGTTAAGCAGGTGTGAGAAAAAATTTGAAAAACATTGGAAGTCCCCAAAATCCTGCGTACTAAGTAAAAACGATACAATAATGCACCGCTTTCCGCATTTAAAAATCCACATGCGTGACGGGACCTAAATGGGAAGAAAATCTTTTTTTAGGAGAGAATAGGCATAAATGCCCATGTACAAGATAATATACCAGAACATGGGTGTTTTTATCACATCAAAGGCCAAGCTGGTCCAATTTAGCGCAGTATAAACCCCACAACTAGATTGCCGTCTATGGAGTTCACGATGGTGGTGCACAGTGACTGTTAAGTGATAGGAAAAAACATGGCTAGGTCCCAAAATTAGGTGAATGGCAAAATTACCAGTAATGTTTTTAAAGACAGCCAAAGCTGCAGAATTACAAGGTTTTTTTGTTCATATCAGAAAAACGGTCTGGGTGGCAAAGACCACACGGAGGCTTAATTTTGGAAAAACAGAGTGTGCCAGATGTACAAAAGGTGTAAAAAAATGTGTAATTTTTTTTTTCAAAATAGCTGAAAATTGATGGATTTGACAGGACATGGTATCGTAAGTTGTTAGTTAATGTCCATTTGCAGCCATGGGATCTCATCATTGAGCCGATTTTCCCAGGACCGCAGGCGATAGACCCATCGTTGCTCCCTGATGTGTAGGGGTTTTGTCAGGTCAGATTTACGTTTCTTCATGACCTCCAGGATTACCCACTTGAGGTCTGTGTCCTTGTGATTTTTTTCAACAAAGTGACGTGTCCGTTTGGTATTGGTCTTTCTGCACCTGATGTTGCTCCGGTGCTCATTAATACGGACCTTTATTTTCCTAGTGGTCATGCCCACAGACTTGAGACCGCAAGGACAAGTAAAGAGGTACACGACATTCTCTGTGTTGCAGTTACTGAATTCTCGCAATTGACAGGGATTGTTGGTGCCTATGTCAACCTCCTTCGTATTGGTCGTGAGGTTGCCCACAGGAGTAATGGCCCACTGGTCGTGGCTGGTTCCATAGTGTCTGTTGTTCCACTTCGTCACGTAAGCTTCTATTTCACCTGAAGGCGAACAGAGGTGCTTTCCATTGTTTTCCTACACTTTTTAAGATGTGCCAGTTCGTTTTTAAATTTTTTATTGAGCAGAGCATTTGGTACATGGAATACATAATATACTTAAGATCGTTATTAAAAACCATTTGTACAAAACCGATACGACAGCTTCTTACTTCATAACGAAATTTTTAAACAAACTACGACTGTAGCAGCTACTAATTTCATCATTCAAAAATAGCAATGTGCAAATTGTCTAAAAAAAGTGCAACAAGAGAAAAAGTTGCTAGTGCATCTAAAGTGCAATACCAATTAAAGTGCTAGTGCCTTATTATCACCAATAGCAGCCATAACTACAACATCAAAGTCGATTTCAAAGAGAGATATGGCATTAGCGGCTGATAACATCATTGACCAATAATAATGAACACGTCATCTTATAAAGTGCAACAGCAAGAAAAGTGCTAGTGCTTCTAATGTGCAATATCAAAGACAGTGCTAGCGTCTTATAATGAGAGCTGCTACATCAATTTATAAAACGAGTGTTAAAGTCCCTCTTTTAACTTTTCTAAATCATTAAAAAACTTCCAATTTTTTTCACATTTCCTAGTGGCCCCCACCCGCCTAGCATAAGCTTCTTCGAAATTTCGAGTCCTTTTCATTTTATTAAACCATTTCAAATGAGAGGGAGCTTCACTGGATTTCCAATTCTGAAGAATTGGAGAACGGGCTACAATACAAGAAATAAATAAAAAAGCTTTTTCGACCTCTGTTAACATCATTCTATCTCTGCAAAGTCCAAACAGAGCTGCTTGGCCTCGAGCAAAACACTCTTCCCGATTACCTGCTCGATATCAGAAAAAATTGCCTCCCAAAAAGGCCTCAACCGTGGACATGCATAGAAAATATGGTGCCATCCGCCTTCCCCATCTATCTGACAGTGAAAGCACTTATTCTCAACTCCCGGAAATCTTTTTTTTAGGGTGGCCGGAGTTAAATAGGAAAGCCAACGTGATAGGAAGGCCATCCTTTTAAAATTCGCGGCACGTAGGGATTTACTTTCTAGATGGCAGATGGCCTCCCAATCATTTAAAGAAAGCATACATCCTGTCTCATGAGCTATTTTACCCAAATGGCTCTCTATCACTGGAGCTTGACCCTGTTGATGTAACAACCGATACCAGTTTCCTACACCATTAACTTTGGCCCCGTAGAGAGCTACCACAAGTTGATTTGGGCATCCAATTTGCCGCTGGTATTTTTTAAAAAGTGAACAACTTGTAAATATTCAAAAAAGGATGGTTTCCGGTGGCTCTCCGCCCTTGCCATTACCTCTTGCCAGGAAATCGCCCTATTTTGAATTATAAAATGTCTTTGCTCGGATAGTCCACAGCCTTCCCAGTTATTAATATGCCTTGATCGCAGCTGGAAGCCGAGACTGGTACAATCTCAATTTTAAATATTGGAGGCCCGAAGAGCCTGTCTTTTTAAAAAAGGACTGAAGTCTGAGAAAGTAATCTTTTAACGTCTTGTATCTTGTTTTCTTGGGGAGTTTGGAAGTTTTTTAAAACACTCGAGTTTGTGAACAAATTTCTTGCGTCATTTTATCTATAAAGAAGCTGTCTCTGGTACATTTAGATCCCATCAAAACAGACACTAAATCTAAAAAAGCAGCTTCATAATAAGTTCTTAAATGAGGCAGAGCTAAGCCCCCTTGTGCAATAGGTAATTGCACCACTGTCAATTTAACCCTTGGAACTTTCTTACCCCAAACAAATTCCCTAAATAAGGTTTCGATTTCTCTGAAAAAGGACAGGTTTATCTTAATCAGGACATTAGTGAACAGAAATATAAACGGAAGTATGGACATTTTAATTAACAAAACTCTACCCACTATCGATAGGGAGAGTAATATCCATTGTTCCAAAAGTTTCTTAATTTTCTCCTGCATTCTTAGATAGTTCAATTCGTATAGCTGTTGGTACTGGCTTGACACAAATATCCCAAGATATCTTATAGGATCTGACTTAGTTGCTTGTATCTTCAAGCAAGATGGAAAATAATTTAAATCTGCGTTGAGGGCAAGAACTTCGGTTTTGTTAGCATTTATTTTATAACCGCCAATTAGTTCAAAATTCATGAATTCTCCTAAAACCATTTCAAGATTGTCTTTATCAGGGGTCAGATATAAAATAATGTCGTCTGCAAAAAGTTTCAACTTAGCCATGCCGGGAATTGGTGGTTGAATAGCAGCATTATTTCGTATTTTAATTACTAAAGGCTCTATAAAGAAGGTAAAAAGCAATGGTGAAAGCAGGCAACCCTGCCTGGACCCACGGTTTATTTTTATGGTTCCTGCTCGTTTTGAATTTATTACTGCCAGAGCCGTGGCCCCCTGATAGATATTACGTAACATGTTAACAACCTGAGCAGGGAAACCAAACAGCCCAAGGGTAAAAAACAGGGTTCTCCAGTTCACGAGGTCGAAATCTTTCTCAGCATCGACCATTACAATAATTGCCGGAATAAGATTTGTATTAAAATAATCCAAGGCATGTATTAAAAACTGGGTATTGGCAGTCATTGATCTACCTGCTATAAAACCAGTCTGGTCACTGTGAATTGTCTCTTGGGCGGCAAATAAAAAACGCTCTGCCCATACTTTTATTAAAATCTTATAATCTGAATTCAAAAGACTAATGGGCCTATATGAGTTTACGTCTACAGGGTTTTGATCTTTTTTACCAAAGGATACAATTATCGCTTCTTTAAAACATACGGGAACTAAACCACCCTTTTTAACAAAATTAAATAATTTCTTCAAGGGGGTAATTAGTTCTTTTGAAAAAACCTTAGAAAACTCAATGGGGAAGCCATCCTGCCCACATGCTTTTGCCCCTGCTGTTGCTTTGATGGCTGCCGAGATCTCGGCGGCTTCCACATCCGATCCCAATTGACTGATCCGATTGTCTGAAAGTTTAGGAATATTCATGTTTATGAAATATTCCTGGATTAGCTCCTCCTCCACTAAATATTCAGTAGAGTAAAGTTGCCGGAAATGCTCCAATAAGATCTGGGGGATCTTGCCGCTATTGACTACTTCTCGACCGGTCTGGGGGTCTAGCACTTTAGATATTATAGCTGCTTCTTGTTTTTTTCTTGTTGAGTTAGCCAAGAATTTACCAATTAGCTGGCTTTCTTCGTAAACCCTTTGTTGAAATATTTGTGAACTACAAACCTCTTCTAAAACTAAAAAATCCCTCATCGCTGTTCTTGCCTGCTCTTGGGAGAAGCTGAAGTTGGAGAGGATATTCCTGTTCCACCTCTGTTTGTACTTTAGCTATTTTAGTCCTCCGGTAATCTGACTGGGCAGCCGTAAAGGCTATTATCTGACCTTGGGCTGCTGCCTTAAACCCCCCCACACTGAGAAGGGCTCCGCTGTATTCTCGTTGATCATAAAATATTCAGAGATCCACTCTCTAAACCTTTTTACCCAATCCTGGTCCTGCAGAAGGAGACGGTCCAGCTGCCACCTGGGCCACTCCCTACTTCCTCCCCCAAGCACGATTTCTACCCCAACATAAGTGTGGTCCGAAAAAGCATTACATCCAATGTCAGCCTCAAGAACCTGGAGGGATCTGGATGTAAGAAAGAAATCAATTCGAGACGCAGTCCGAAAACGGTGCGAATAGCAGGTATAAAATTCCTTGTCTGAATTGATTTCCTGCCACGGATCTACCCGTTGATATTCTTGTCTAATGACTTCCACTAATTTTTTAGTATTTGGTTTTAGTTGTTTTTTATTGGAGGTGTCCTTTCTTATGTCCTGTATAAAATTAAAATCCCCTCCAAAAATAAACTGCCCAGGGACTCCTATCAAAAGCTCATTAATTTAGGCCAGGGCTGAGATGTCATCCGAAACAGGACCATAATTTATGAAATTCAAAATCTTCCCCTGTAACCTTGTTGCCACCCAGATCCAAGTACATGTATATCCCTATGTACTTGTAGAAATTCCCCTGGAGTTTTCTAGAGAAATAAATGGCAAATCCTCTCATAGCAAGGCCTGCAGACGCAAAAAACAATTTGAATAGATCCTGGGTAAAAAAAACTTAGGAGAATTAGATTTTAAAAGTGTCTCCTGAAAAAACAAAGCTTGGGGATTAAGTGAAGTCAACCATCTAATAAGAACACCATACTTTTTTTTGTTTAGCATTCCATTTGCGTTGACTGATAGGATCTTACATTTACTGGTTTCTCAGAATAATTCTTTCTTTAGAGTAAGCTCCTGGCCTACTTCATACCAAAACTTTGACTTGTGTGTTGTCTATATCTTTTGCTCCTACTCTTTTCTCTGCTGTGAACCCTAACCCAACCCCACCCCTCAAAAGAAAAACCCACCCCACGAAATTTGGAAAACCCCTTGCTGACCACGCTAACCACATTTCGCCCCTCCCATCTAACCTCCTGGGTGTCATGGAATCACACCCTGGGTGACCCCGCTAACCCCAGTGCCAATTCTTTCTGATGATCTTCTGGACTGTATTAGAGACAGGGATGTACGTGGTGACACACACCAGTCTCTTGGTGTCTTCTTTTGTGACATCCTCTAGTAGTGACTCCCTATTGGATAATGACGTTGCAGGAGCTTTGTCTCCAGTTGTTCTGCTTGTGCCTCAAAAGTTTCGGTATTCGAGTAGTTCCTTCATACTCGAAGAAACTGGCACACCGGGAGATTTTGTCTCAGGGCTCTCGGATGGTAGCTCTCAAAGAGGAGTAAACTGTTTTTATCCGTGATCTTGTTATGTACCTTCGTTGTGATGCCTTCACTGGTGAGGGAGATATCCAGATGTAGGAACACTGCATGATCCTTGCTTATGTCGTGTGCGAACCTGAGGAGCTCGTCTCTGGTGTTTACCCATTGGACAAACTTGGCTGCATCTTCCTCCGTCCCGTTCCACACGATAGGCACGTCGTCTATGTAGCGCTTCCATATTTTCAGATGTTTGAAGTATGGGTTGTTGCGGTTGAGGATATGATTGTCCTCAAATTGTTGGACATAGAGGCATGCCATGCTCGGGGCAAAGGTACTGGCCATGTATGTTCCTGCGATTTGGTGATAGATCACATCTTCAAATTCGAAAAAGTTCTCCGTAAGGGCTAGTTCAGCTCATTCCATCACAAATTGTTGGGGAGTGGTGAATTCACAATCCATATTCAGAATGATGTGTTCTACAACCTCCAATGTCCGTCTCTGTGGTATGCTAGTGTATAGCGCCTCAATGTCCATCGTTATGAACAGGTCCCTAGTTGTGTCTACCTCCAGGTCTCGTAGCGGGCAGAGGACATCTTTTGTGTCCCTAAGGTATGAGTGGCATTTTTGAACAATTGGTCTAAGGAACCAGTCGCAGAACTGCAAAAGAGGTTTCACTGGCCCCCACTTAGCTTAGAAGTGCATCCCTGTCGTCAGGTGCATGCCCGCCCTCTATCAAACCAAGTTCTTAGAGGGCGAGGGCTGGTCAATAATGAAGCATAACACCTGGTGTTGTGTGAGACCAGCCCGTCACATTTTGTGAGATGCCTATACTCACATTTCAATCGTAATTTCATAGTGGTCACTACACTAGGAGCAGCTCTTGTTGTGGCTAACATTTGTTGTTGGAGGCTGCTAGCTCCTAGAACCCTGTGCCTCTAGTTTCCCTCCCCACGCATCAATGTGGGGATTTCTTGTGTTTATGACCCTTACCTCCTACCCAGATGGTGACACTTTCTGCTCTTTCACCAAAACTGCAAGACATAGTGACTCATTGTGGCAAATGCCATATGCCAGTTGCCCTAAAAATGTCATCTCTTGCCTAGTTTATGGATGCTGTCAACAAGCATAATTGTTAATTCTTTTTTACTTCACCGTTCCACCTTCCTTTCCTCTTTAAACACAAATAGATATCTGAAAAGCAAATAAATAATACATTATAGTCTCTGCCTACCAGTAGGTCAAAAGTTCACAAGACTTTCTCTCAACAGCATACTAGCTTCAACTTAACTGTAGAAGGTGTGGTTGGCTGTTTTCAATTTCAAGCATATCCCAAACAACATAACTACTCTTTATTTTTCCAAAGCCAATCACAGAGTTAGTTAGTTTTTTCCTAAAGTCACTACCTAATTTTATTTCCATGTACATCTCCACCATCCAATCAAATATGTTCTTTCATATTTTACTTGTTGTCCTCCATTGTAACTGTTTTGATCTTCAAAACTGCCTCTTTCTGCTGTAGCCATTTTCGGTGTGCTACTCCTACTTGTCTCCAAAATGGTAAGAGTCTGGATTGTGGGCCATAGTTTTGTGTTTTGGGCCAGAGAGAGGGCTTGAAAGAGTAGCAGTGACAGGGACCTAGGTTTACCTAATGTAAACATTACTTGGGTTGACCAGAAAGGTTTGACGTGGCCTCACTTGCTGCCTTTAGTTGAAATC
This sequence comes from Triturus cristatus, assembly GCF_964204655.1. Classification (NCBI taxonomy): domain Eukaryota; kingdom Metazoa; phylum Chordata; class Amphibia; order Caudata; family Salamandridae; genus Triturus; species Triturus cristatus. The sequence goes on from NC_140593.1 coordinate 502,135,421, forward strand.
CCTGTGGATTGCAAAACATCCAGCCCTCATGATTGTGCACTGTGGTCACAATGCCCTAGGCACAATTACTGGAGTAGGACTGGAAATCCTTATGAAAGATACCATTGGTAAATTAATGTCACTTTTCCCACATATTCACATATTGCCTTGGTGTTCTTCAACATTTGCCAAAGACAGAAGTGGCAGAGGTCAACCCAATTTTGTCTGCAGACAGAGAAAACCAGGAAACCTGCAATAAAGCTGTTTCGGCATTTCTCCAAGACCACAAAATGAGCTCTATATACCATAACAACTTACGCTTTGACATAGACAGAATATATCAAAAAGACAGAGTCCATTTCTCAGACACAGGCAGTAGGGTTTTTCTCAATAACTTAAGACTGCATCCTGTTCTATGTGTAATCATCATCTACACACCATAAACACATAGGATCTTTTCAGAGCCAACCCTTTTCCTAAACACTGGTTCTTCTTGTTCTCAAATAATTTTTTCAAATTTATCACTCGGGTCCGCGGCAGATCCTTGATCAAAAAAGGAGCCTGCCAGCTATGTTGTAGGTGGATACGCAGCAGATCCATTCACAACCAAAAGAACACATTTGTAACAAAACAGAAACACATTTAATACAAGCATATTCTATTTCACGTTATATATCTGTATCACTGCCTGTGTTTGTAGCTGTGTAAGTAACTGTGTGGGTGTGAGTGGTTGCATGGGTGTGTAAGTGGGAGTGTGAGTGTATAAATGGATGTGAGTGGTTTTATGGGTCTCTTACTTGGTATGTGAGTACTGTGTGGATCTGTGAGTGTGTGTGTGAGTGGTGCTCTGAGTCTCTGAGCAGATGTACAGTGACTGTATGGGTGTGTGTGTCTATATGGGTGAGCGAGTGGTTGTTTGGGTCTCTGAGTGGGTGTGTGTGTGTGATAGGTTGCTGTATAAGTGGGTGTGCAAGTAGCTGTGTGGGTCTCTGAGTCATGTGTGAGTGGTTGTATGGGCATGTGACTGGGTGTGTCAGTGGTTGTGCTGCATGAGTGTGTGAGTGGGTGTGTAAGTGGCTGTGTGGATCTGTGAGTGAGTATGTAAGTGTCTGTATGGGTGTGTACATGGCTGTGTGAGTTGGTGTGTGAGTGCCTATGTGGGTTGGTCAGTGGTTGTCTGGGTCTCTGAGTGGATCTAGCAGTGACTGTATGGGTATGTGAGTGACTGTAAGGGGGTGTGAGTGAGTGCATGGATGTGTGAGTGGGTACGTGAGCATATGAGTGTGTGATATGCATGTGTAAGTGGCTGTGTGGGTCTCTGAGTGGTATGTAAGTGGCTATATGGGTATGTGAGTGGGTGTGTCAGTGGTTTTGCTGTATGGGTGTGTATGTAAGTAGCTGTGGGTGGTCTGTGAGTGGCTCTGTAACTAGATGTAAGGGTGTGTATGTGGCTGTGTGAGTGGGTGTATGAGTGCCTGTGTGGTCTGTCAGTGGGTGTGTAAGTGGTTCTCTGGGTCTCTGAGTAGATGTATCAGTGACTGTAGGGGTGTGAGAGAGGGTGTGTGAGTTACTCTATGGGTGTGTGAGTGGCTGTATGGATGTGTGTGTGGTTGTGGGGGTGTGAGAGAATGTGCGAGTGGGCCTTTGCTTGGGAGTATGTTTTTTTATTTGAGGTCTGGATCTGCAGATCCGATGCGGATTCACAATTATCCACAATTAGCACCGCAGTGGATCTGTGGATCCTTGCGCATGCAAACAAAAACTCTGAGTCACACATACAGTCACTCATATATTCCAACACTTACCTATACTGCCTTTCACATATGCAGTACTCGCCCATATACCACTGACACATCCATTCACTCACTCAGTCACCCATTCAGTCCCTCTCAGATGCACTCACTAACCCATACAGCCACTGACTCACCCACTCATTCATCCATGCAGGCAGTCACACACACTCTCACCCACCCACACAGACACTCATACAGGTACTCATACAACCAATCAATCACCCATACAGCCAGCAAAGTACTCACTCACCAACCCATACAGCCACTAAGACACCAACTGACAGACTGATACAGACATTCGCACAACCTAGTCACTCACTCATACATTCACTGATACACCTAATCACTCACTTTTACAGTCAGCCACACACCCACTGAATCATGCACACAGGCACTTATAACACCCACTGATTCACCAATACACCGTGGTATATAAGAACACTCATAAACTTTTAAAAAACACCCAGAGTCACTGGATGATGTCATCAGTGAGGTCATTTGAGATGCCATTAGTGATGCCATCAGTGATGTCACTGACCATGTCATGAGTGATGTAATATGTGATGTCATAAGCAGTGCATTGCGGGGGCACAAGTTATAGTTAGCTCAGCTAACTATAACTGCTGAATTTATCTGGTTTTGAACTAGTGAAATGTCAGCCTAACTATAACCTCCCTGTAACCTTTGTTTTTTTCAGTATATATATATATATATATATATATATATATATATATATATATATATATATATATATACATATACACACACATATGTACACACACACACATATATATATATATATGCGCAAAATATATATGAACATGTCTGCATACATTCCAGAGGAGGTGGCCATGAAATGGGGTAATTTACTACTAAATATGCACTATGAAATATATATCTATATATATATATAAATATTCACTGAAAAAAAACATAGGTTTTAGGGAAAGTTATAGTTAGCTGGACATTTCACTCGTACAAAACCAGAGAAATTTGGCTGTTATAGTTAGTTAAGCTAACTATAACTTGCGCCCCCGCAATGCACTGCTGATGACGTCACATATTACATCCCTCATGACATGGTCAGTGACATCACTGATGACATCACTGATGACATCATCCAGTGACTGTGTGTTTCTGTAAAGTTTAAATATGTTTAATATATATATAGGGAAAGGCGTATTGAAAAATGAGTGGGTGTATAGATGTCTGAATGAATGATTTAGTAGGTGCGTGACTAACTCTATAAGTGAGTGATTAAACGTATCTTACTGAATGCATGGGTTAGTGACTAAACTGTGTGAATGTCTGCATCCGTCTGTCTGTTGGTGTGTAAGTGGCTGCATGGGTTTGTGAATAGCTACGAGTGTCTATATGGGTTATTGATTTGTTGTCTGAGTATCTGTATGGGTGCCTGAGTGTTTGTATTTGGAAAACCCCTTGCTGACCACGCTAACCACATTTCGCCCCTCCCATCTAACCTCCTGGGTGTCATGGAATCACACCCTGGGTGACCCCGCTAACCCCAGTGCCAGTTCTTTCTGATGATCTTCTGGACTGTATTAGAGACAGGGATGTACGTGGTGACACACACCAGTCTCTTGGTGTCCTCTTTTGTGACATCCTCTAGTAGTGACTCCCTATTGGATAATGACGTTGCAGGAGCTTTGTCTCCAGTTGTTCTGCTTGTGCCTCAAAAGTTTCGGTATTCGAGTAGTTCCTTCATACTCGAAGAAACTGGCACACCGGGAGATTTTGTCTCAGGGCTCTCGGATAGTAGCTCTCAAAGAGGAGTAAACTGTTTTATCCGTGATCTTGTTATGTACCTTCGTTGTGATGCCTTCACTGGTGAGGGAGATATCCAGATGTAGGAACACTGCATGATCCTTGCTTATGGCGTGTGCGAACCTGAGGAGCTCGTCTCTGGTGTTTACCCATTGGACAAACTTGGCTGCATCTTCCTCCGTCCCGTTCCACACGATAGGCACGTCGTCTATGTAGTGCTTCCATATTTTCAGATGTTTGAAGTATGGGTTGTTGCGGTTGAGGATATGATTGTCCTCAAATTGTTGGACATAGAGGCATGCCATGCTCGGGGCAAAGGTACTGGCCATGTATGTTCCTGCGATTTGGTGATAGATCACATCTTCAAATTCGAAAAAGTTCTCCGTAAGGGCTAGTTCAGCGCATTCCATCACAAATTGTTGGGGAGTGGTGAATTCACAATCCATATTCAGAATGATGTGTTCTACAACCTCCAATGTCCGTCTCTGTGGTATGCTAGTGTATAGCGCCTCAATGTCCATCGTTATGAACAGGTCCCTAGTTGTGTCTACCTCCAGGTCTCGTAGCGGGCAGAGGACGTCTTTTGTGTCCCTAAGGTATGAGTGGCATTTTTGTACAATTGGTCTAAGGAACCAGTCGCAGAACTGCAAAAGAGGTTTCACGGGCCCCCACTTAGCTTAGAAGTGCATCCCTGTCGTCAGGTGCATGCCCGCCCTCTATCAAACCAAGTTCTTAGAGGGCGAGGGCTGGTCAATAATGAAGCATAACACCTGGTGTTGTGTGAGACCAGCCCGTCACATTTTGTGAGATGCCTATACTCACATTTCAATCGTAATTTCATAGTGGTCACTACACTAGGAGCAGCTCTTGTTGTGGCTAACATTTGTTGTTGGAGGCTGCTAGCTCCTAGAACCCTGCGCCTCTAGTTTCCCTCCCCACGCATCAACGTGAGGATTTCTTGTGTTTATGACCCTTACCTCCTACCCAGATGGTGACACTTTCTGCTCTTTCACCAAAACTGCAAGACATAGTGACTCATTGTGGCAAATGCCATATGCCAGTTGCACTAAAAATGTCATCTCTTGCCTAGTTTATGGATGCTGTCAACAAGCATAATTGTTAATTCTTTTTTACTTCACTGTTCCACCTTCCTTTCCTCTTTAAACACAAATAGATATCTGAAAAGCAAATAAAGAATACATTATAGTCTCTGCCTACCAGTAGGTCAAAAGTTCACAAGACTTTCTCTCAACAGCATACTAGCTTCAACTTAATTGTAGAAGGTGTGGTTGGCTGTTTTCAATTTCAAGCATATCCCAAACAACATAACTACTCTTTATTTTTCCAAAGCCAATCACAGAGTTAGTTAGTTTTTTCCTAAAGTCACTACCTAATTTTATTTCCATGTTCATCTCCACCATCCAATCAAATATGTTCTTTTATATTTTACTTGTTGTCCTCCATTGTAACTGTTTTGATCTTCAAAACTGCCTCTTTCTGCTGTAGCCATTTCCGGTGTGCTACTCCTACGTGTCTCCAAAATGGTAAGAGTCTGGATTGTGGGCCATAGTTTTGTGTTTTGGGCCAGAGAGAGGGCTTGAAAGAGTAGCAGTGACAGGGACCTAGGTTTACCTAATGTAAACATTACTTGGGTTGACCAGAAAGGTTTGACGTGGCCTCACTTGCTGCCTTTAGTTGAAATCCCTGTGGATTGCAAAACATCTAGCCCTCATGATTGCGCACTGTGGTCACAATGCCCTAGGCACAATTACTGGAGTAGGACTGGAAATCCTTATGAAAGATACCATTGGTAAATTAATGTCACTTTTCCCACATATTCACATATTGCCTTGGTGTTCTTCAACATTTGCCAAAGACAGAAGTGGCAGAGGTCAACCCAATTTTGTCTGCAGACAGAGAAAACCAGGAAACCTGCAATAAAGCTGTTTCGGCATTTCTCCAAGACCACAAAATGAGCTCTATATACCATAACAACTTACGCTTTGACATAGACAGAATATATCAAAAAGACAGAGTCCATTTCTCAGACACAGGCAGTAGGGTTTTTCTCAATAACTTAAGACTGCATCCTGTTCTATGTGTAATCATCATCTACACACCATAAACACATAGGATCTTTTCAGAGCCAACCCTTTTCCTAAACACTGGTTCTTCTTGTTCTCAAATCATTTTTTCAAATTTATCACTCGGGTCCGCGGCAGATCCTTGATCAAAAAAGGAGCCTGCCAGCTATGTTGTAGGTGGATACGCAGCAGATCCATTCACAACCAAAAGAACACATTTGTAACAAAACAGAAACACATTTAATACAAGCATATTCTATTTCACGTTATATATCTGTATCACTGCCTGTGTTTGTAGCTGTGTAAGTAACTGTGTGGGTGTGAGTGGTTGCATGGGTGTGTAAGTGGGAGTGTGAGTGTATAAATGGATGTGAGTGGTTTTATGGGTCTCTTACTTGGTATGTGAGTACTGTGTGGATCTGTGAGTGTGTGTGTGAGTGGTGCTCTGAGTCTCTGAGCAGATGTACAGTGACTGTATGGGTGTGTGTGTCTGTATGGGTGAGCGAGTGGTTGTTTGGGTCTCTGAGTGGGTGTGTGTGTGTGATAGGTTGCTGTATAAGTGGGTGTGCAAGTAGCTGTGTGGGTCTCTGAGTCATGTGTGAGTGGTTGTATGGGCATGTGACTGGGTGTGTCAGTGGTTGTGCTGCATGAGTGTGTGAGTGGGTGTGTAAGTGGCTGTGTGGATCTGTGAGTGAGTATGTAAGTGTCTGTATGGGTGTGTACATGGCTGTGTGAGTTGGTGTGTGAGTGCCTATGTGGGTTGGTGAGTGGTTGTCTGGGTCTCTGAGTGGATCTAGCAGTGACTGTATGGGTATGTGAGTGACTGTAAGGGGGTGTGAGTGAGTGCATGGATGTGTGAGTGGGTAAGTGAGCATATGAGTGTGTGATATGCATGTGTAAGTGGCTGTGTGGGTCTCTGAGTGGTATGTAAGTGGCTATATGGGTATGTGAGTGGGTGTGTCAGTGGTTTTGCTGTATGGGTGTGTATGTAAGTAGCTGTGGGTGATCTGTGAGTGGCTCTGTAACTAGATGTAAGGGTGTGTATGTGGCTGTGTGAGTGGGTGTATGAGTGCCTGTGTGGTCTGTCAGTGGGTGTGTAAGTGGTTCTCTGGGTCTCTGAGTAGATGTATCAGTGACTGTAGGGGTGTGAGAGAGGGTGTGTGAGTTACTGTATGGGTGTGTGAGTGGCTGTATGGATGTGTGTGTGGTTGTGGGGGTGTGAGAAAATGTGCGAGTGGGCCTTTGCTTGGGAGTATGTTTTTTTATTTGAGGTCTGGATCTGCAGATCCGATGCGGATTCACAATTATCCACAATTAGCACCGCAGTGGATCTGTGGATCCTTGCGCATGCAAACAAAAACTCTGAGTCACACATACAGTCACTCATATATTCTAACACTTACCTATACTGCCTTTCACATATGCAGTACTCACCCATATACCACTGACACATCCATTCACTCACTCAGTCACCCATTCAGTCCCTCTCAGATGCACTCACTAACCCATACAGCCACTGACTCACCCACTCATTCATCCATGCAGGCAGTCACACACACTCTCACCCACCCACACAGACACTCATACAGGTACTCATACAACCAATCAATCACCCATACAGCCAGCAAAGTACTCACTCACCAACCCATACAGCCACTAAGACACCAACTGACAGACTGATACAGACATTCGCACAACCTAGTCACTCACTCATACATTCACTGAGACACCTAATCACTCACTTTTACAGTCAGCCACACACCCACTGAATCATGCACACAGGCACTTATAACACCCACTGATTCACCAATACACCGTGGTATATAAGAACACTCATAAACTTTTAAAAAACACCCAGAGTCACTGGATGATGTCATCAGTGAGGTCATTTGAGATGCCATTAGTGATGCCATCAGTGATGTCACTGACCATGTCATGAGTGATGTAATATGTGATGTCATAAGCAGTGCATTGCGGGGGCACAAGTTATAGTTAGCTCAGCTAACTATAACTGCTGAATTTATCTGGTTTTGAACTAGTGAAATGTCAGCCTAACTATAACCTCCCTGTAACCTTTGTTTTTTTCAGTATATATATATATATATATATATATATATATATATATATATATATATATATATATATATATATATATATATATATACACATATACACACACATATGTACACACACACACATATATATATATATGCGCAAAATATATATGAACATGTCTGCATACATTCCAGAGGAGGTGGCCATGAAATGGGGTAATTTACTACTAAATATGCACTATGAAATATATATCTATATATATATATAAATATTCACTGAAAAAAAACATAGGTTTTAGGGAAAGTTATAGTTAGCTGGACATTTCACTCGTACAAAACCAGAGAAATTTGGCTGTTATAGTTAGTTAAGCTAACTATAACTTGCGCCCCCGCAATGCACTGCTGATGACGTCACATATTACATCCCTCATGACATGGTCAGTGACATCACTGATGACATCACTGATGACATCATCCAGTGACTGTGTGTTTCTGTAAAGTTTAAATATGTTTAATATATATATAGGGAAAGGCGTATTGAAAAATGAGTGGGTGTATAGATGTCTGAATGAATGATTTAGTAGGTGCGTGACTAACTCTATAAGTGAGTGATTAAACGTATCTTACTGAATGCATGGGTTAGTGACTAAACTGTGTGAATGTCTGCATCCGTCTGTCTGTTGGTGTGTAAGTGGCTGCATGGGTTTGTGAATAGCTACGAGTGTCTATATGGGTTATTGATTTGTTGTCTGAGTATCTGTATGGGTGCCTGAGTGTTTGTATGGGTGGGGTGTGTGTGACTCTGTCTATAGATGTGTGAGTGGGTGATGCACTGGGTGCATTGTTTCAAGAGTGCATCTGTGATGGACTGTATGGGTGGGTGAGTGTGTGTATGGGTGTGTTAGTGAGTGAATGTATATCTCAGTGGTTCATGTGTGAGTAACTACATATGTGAAAGGCAGTATATATGTGTGTTGGAGTATATAAATGGCTATAAGTGAGAGTGGCTGTATGGATGAGTGTGTGCTTGTATCAGTGATTGTATAAGAGAATAAGAATGTGCTAGTATTTCTATGAGTAAGTGAGCTGGTGTGTGTATAACTGTATAGGTGAGTAAATGGGAGTGTGATTAATTATTTGCATGACTTTCTAGGTGTGCGAGTACCTCTATGGATGAGTGGCTGTGTGTGAATGTCTATATAGGTGTATGAGTGTATATGATAGACCTGCACTGAGTGACCGTAAGTATGAGTGACTGTACGGGTGAGTGAGTGGATGTGTCTGTAGACCTAAGAATCAGTGAGTGGGTATGTAGTTATTGATGTTGGAGTGTCTATGGGTTTGAGAATGGCAGTCTGTAATTTAGAGTGGGTGTATCAAAAGTTGTATTAGGGTGTGAGAAGATGCATGAAATTATCACATGGATGATGTCATCAGTGATGCCATTTGAGATGTCATCAGTGATCTCACTGACCATGTCATGAGTGATGTAATATGTGACGTCATCAGCAGTGCATTGCGGGGGCGCGAGTTATAGTTAGCTGAACTAACTATAACGGGGGAATTTCTCTTGTTTTGTACGAGTGAAATGTACAACTAACTATAACTTTCCCTAAAACCTATGGTTTTTTCAGTGAATTTCAAAGGTTTTTCAAATGCTAGTTTCTAACTATGCCTACAGAGGTAGGACATGTGAAGAAAGAAAAAAAAATCACAGAAAGAAGCAAAAGAAATGTCGAAAGAAGCAACAGAAGTCCACAAAGACGAAGAAAAGTGCAGGAAGAAGGATAACGTGCAGAAAGAACCAACAGAGGAGCAGAAAGAGGCCTTGTTGCAAAATCATCCTGTGCCCACAACTTTTTCAGACGGGTTCTGGTGATAACTGACTCTGACTAACCAGGCCTAGAGCCAGTGCTATGCTAGAACACACTTAGAATACAGTGAAAACATCTACAATCACTAGGGAACACTATGCGTTGGAGTACCCCTGTGATTAGCATGACCTCCTCTGTAAGGCCCTAGTACGTAATACGGCAGGGGGGTTAAAACTACCTCTCAAAACGCGCTACGGGGTGCGTTTGCACAGTGGAGAAGGGAGGGGGGGGACTGAGGTGACATGTGTGCAAACACGCCCTGTGGCGCGTTTTTAAGTTGGGGAATTAATTCCTATTCAATCCTGAGGGTCCCTGGGGGCCAACAACCCCACCAGGTACCTCCAGTAAGTGTCACTGCGCTGCAGAGAGGTCTAAAAAGGGGCGTGGTCTGGACCACCTATCTGCAACGCAAGCCTCTGGCACTTACTGGAGGTACCTGGTGGGCTAGTTGGTCCCCAGGGGCCCTCAGGATTGAGGGGGAATTAATTCCCCAACTTACAACATGCCACAGGGCGTGTTTGCACACATTACCTCCGGCCTCGCCCCCTCCCTTCACCACTGTGAAAACACACCCAGTGGCATGTTTTAAGTTGGGGTATTAAGTCCCCTTGATGCCTGAGGGTCCCTGGGGTCCAACTAGCCCACCAGGTGCCTCCAGTAAGCGCCACAGAGCTGCGTTGCAAAGGGGTGTAAAAAGGGGCATGGCCTGGACCACCTCTCTGCAACGCAGGCCTCTGGCGCTTACTGGAGGTACCTGGTGGGCTAGTTGGCCCCCAGGGGCCCTCAGGACTGAAGGGGAATTATTACCCCAACTTAAAACACGCCACAGGGTGTGTTTGCACACATGTCACTTCAGGCACCGCCCCCTTCCTTCACCACTGTGCAAACGCGCCCCGTGGTGCATTTTTAGTTGGGGATTAAGTCCCCTTGAATCTTCAGGATGCCTGGGGTCCAACTAGCCCACCAGGTACCTCCAGTAAGTGCCACAGAGCTCCATTGCAGAGAGGTGTAAAAAGGGGCGTGACCTGGGCCACCTCTCTGCAACGCAGCTCTGTGGCACTTACTGGAGGTATCCGGTGGGCTAGTTGGCCCCCAGGGACCCTCAGGATTAAGGAGGATTTAATTCCCCAACTTTCAACGCGCCACAGGGTGCATTTGCACACATGTCACCTCAGGCCTCTGGCGCGATGCCGGCTTTTAAAAAAAAATCTTTTATAGAAGGGGGCTGTGTGGCCCCCCTTCCTTTCCTGCTTTTTTGGGCCCTGGGGACCCCATCCCCCAGGGCCTGACCCCTAATTAGTTTTTTTTTCTTTTTAAATCAGGAAAGGGGCCGCGTGGGCCCCCCTCCCGAGGCAGTTTTCAGCCCCGGGGACCCCATCCCCCGGGGCATGGCCCCTTTATTTTATTTTTTTATCATATTTACAAAGGAGGGGGCTGCGTCGCCCCTCTCCTGGGGCTTCTTTTAGACCCGGGGACCCCATCCCCCGGGGCTCTCTTTTTTGGGGGGGGGAGAAGGGGGCCACGTGGCCGCCCCTCCCGGGCCACTTCTAGCCCCGGGGACCCCATCCCCCGGGGCTGGCCCTCTCCATTGGGGACCATGTGGGGAGTCCCAATGCCCCCACGGTCCTGCCGGCTCCCTGTGTCCTGCGGGAGCCGGCATTGATTTTCCACTTGGGGAGCTGCTTACATGCAGCTCCCCGTGTGGAAAGGCAATTCTGCTTTGCTTCATTGAAGCGAGAGCTGGTTTCCCTGCTCTCGCTTCAATGAAGCAAAGCAGAGTTTGCAATGACTGTCATTTCAAACAGCAGTGTCCAGGGGTGGGCACCCCGGGACACCACAGAAGCCGGCTCTGGGGGGTGGCGGTCCCCAGGGCCATCACTGGCTCCAGGAGGGGGACTGCGCGGCCCCCCTCCCACCATTGTCAAGGCCCCGGGGAGGTGGTGGTTCCCGGGGCTTGGGGGTCCGTCACGGACCCCTAAATTTGCATAATTAGAGCCCCGGGGAAGTGGCAGTCCCCGGGGCGTGTGGGGGGGCTCGAGCCCCCCACACAGGTATTTTTTTTAAAATAAGAGCCCCGGGGGTGGCGGTCCCCCCACATTTTTTTACATTCCCTCGGGACTTGGCCCACCCAGGGGCTGATTAATACTGAAGCGCGGGCTTCGGTTTTTTTTATTTTCGCGGCCGGATCCATGGATCCTCCGCGCATCCAGCCATTTTTTTTTAATGCTTTTTTGACCCTGGTGGTCCTTGTAGGACCCCCTAAGCAGGCCTAGGGGGTCAGGGTGTTTCTACCCTGCCCCCTTTTCTTGTTTTTCACGTTTGTTTTCCTGTTTTCTTGTGCCTCGGTTCTACCGAGGCACAAGATGGCTGCCAACACTTACTGGTTTGAAGTGTTGACAGCCAATTAGAATGCAGCTCGTGATCGAGAGGGTGCGCGTATCCTCCGTGCCTCTAAATATCAAAACTTGTATTTTGATTTTCTCGGCAACTACTGAACGGATTTACACCATTTTTAAAAAAAGGTCGCTTTCTGAGCCAAGCAGTACCTTTTTGCCAAATTTGGGGTAAATCCGTACAGTAGTTTCGGCTGTATGCTTGCATAAAGTTTCCTATGGGAAATTGATTTTTTTACTCTTATTTTTTGAATTTCTCAGCAACTACTGAACGGATTCACACCATTTAAAAAAAAGGTCTCTTTCTGAACCAAGGGCTACCTTTTTGCAAAATTTGGTGTAATTCCATTCAGCAGTTCGGGCTGTAGTCGTGTCTAAAGTTTCCAATGGGAAATAACATGGAGAAAACACATTTTGGGACCCCCTTTTTTCTCGGCCCCTGCTTGGCGATTCACCCCGAAACTTTAAGAATATGAGCTGACCGGAGCGACACCAACGTTTTGAAAATTTGGCAAAGATTCGTCAACTGGCGCCAAAGTTATTGGGAAAAGAAAAAACGCTTGTTGAATAGAAACAAGGTACTAACTTTAACTACCTACTGGCGACCGCCAGTAGGTAATATATATATAGATATATATATTTCATAGTGCATATTTAGAAGCACTATGTAATATATATATGTATATAAAATATATTTTGAATTTCATAGTGCATATTTAGTAGTAAATATTCCCCATTTCGCGGCCAGTTCCTCTGGAATGTATCCATTTGTGTTCAGAGATGCCTTCGCACGTGGCGGTGATCTCTGCACAGAAAAGATAGGAGTGGCAGAACTGAAGGTCTCCGCACGTAGGTTTGTTGCATTTTGTAGTACTACTAAACATACTAAAATTGCAATTTGTGCATTGGGCCTTTTTTAATGGTGATGTCTTAGGTGCAGGAGTGAAATGAATCCATAGAGTCACCACATTTAACTGTTGCTTATAATTTTTTCATGCACATCTATGTTTGAATGTATATTGCTGCAATGGAAGGATGTTTTATAACTTGAACTTTTAACACTTCCTACAACCAAGAGATGGTAAAAACTCAAAGGCTGTTACAAACTTTCCAAGAATCCACTGATGTGAAAAGCATTTCTTAGCACGCTTTGAAAAGTTTTCAAATGTTAGGTATTCACCACTGGAAACACTAATAAGGCAATTTTTTTCTTAATGCTCAAATCTGACCGGAGCAGATATTTTGAGTAGAGTGAAAAAACGCAAATTGGACACATTGGGACCAATTCACATAAAAGGGAATACATCTCCACCCATAAAAAAGTCTGTGCATGCCTATAGAATTTACTACTTTTGACAATTCCCAGATATTCACAGTAGTATGTCTGGAAAGCTGTGCTAGGTGCAGGTTTCCAGATGTACCACTGGAAATGTAATGTGATATCTCCCATCGATACCTATCTTCTGTGAATAATTCTATTTAGGGGCCGATTCTGATCCGGGTAAGAAGGGCACCGAACGCGATCCGACCGGAAAAACTACAAGCCGTACGCGTCTTTTCCGCCTGACTCGTACAGCTGTACGAGCAAGCCAGTACGATGCGAGCTACATGAAATTCACCGACCGAGTCGTTTCCGGGTCCGAACCGCTCCGTACGTCTCTGTCGTAAGCTAACCGTGGCGTGCAATGGATGCGATTCACGACCGAGCCAGTACTATGCACGCGTCGGACAGCCTGTGCGAGCTGGAGTGTCCGGCTCACAAAAGCTTCCGGAGTCAGACTTCGGGGGTCCGCGTCGGACCCCCCGACACCCGCAGCCGTATGACTCGCACACAGGGGGAGACACATGGGACTCCCCCACACAGGCATATACGGTGTGGATGGCACCGACGCGTACCCACTGTAGGGGGCGCACTTGTTTGAGACGTACCCATTCAGTCAATGGGAGCGCATGTAAGCGTCGTACAACTGGCTCCCATTGACTTCTATGGGAGTCCGGCCGAACCGAGTCCGACAGCATACGTGTGCATTGTACTCGCTCGGTCGGACTGTAGGGGTCCGGCTCAGTTGGAAAACACTCCAGATCCGACTCGGTCGGAGTGCTTTCCGACCCGGATCGGAATCGGCCCCGTAGCGTAAAATTATTTGCATGCAGAATGGAGCCCTTTGTGTTTAAACTAGAAAGAGAGGCAACAACCAAACATGTGTACAAAAGCTTAATCCAAAGTAAGACTAGTAAATCCTTTTCAACTGTATTTGTCTTTTATTCATGTTCTTCATCCGAAAGCACAAGTGCAGTCAACACGTTTCACCTTAACAAAGGCTTCCTAAAGGCTGCAAACATGCAAAGAACATACATGTAACAAAATACATATGCAGGGACAAACACATATTAATATTGAAACAAGGACACGTCATTGAATTATAATTCAAAAATGGATTAAAAACCCACATCATATAGGCCACTCAGTGGACAGTGACAATGACAATAATAAAATCCAATGCAAACATGTTACCACAAAAAAGGAGCATACAATTGGCATAAAGCAAACAAATCAGGATCCAATGAATTAAAATGTTGTTGATCTACAGACATGAGCACACACATATATGCAATTCAAAAACAATGTACCATACAAAATACATAAGTTAAGTATACAAGTTATGTAAAAAGAGAAATCAGAAAGAACATTCTGAAAGCAAAAAACCCCAAAAATGAATCAAGTTTAAAACAAAACATTTTCTTAGATAAGATCTATACAACCATCAATTAAGAAAGAGTGAAAATAGATTTAAAGATGGCTACCAACAAAACCCAATCTGTTGTGAGAATATAGAAGTGTACTAAGAAAACCATAAAAAGAGAAGAAAGACAAGCGAAATGGTGGAAAAGCGTGCATAAAGCCTCACAATCCACTAAAGTGCAGTATGATCAAGATCTCCTTCATAGATAATATGTACAGGGCCTTACCGGCTTAATCCATCAACTAGTATCAGCCAATCTGGACAATAAAAATTGAAACGCACATTAAGAAACCAATGATGCAGTATAATGCAAAAGTAAGAGCCATAAATCTCAACATGACCATATAGTGTCCACGTTATAGCTAGAAAAGGTAGACCCCTTGGTGTCAAGGACCCAAAAGATAAATGGAACACAGCCAAAGGTACATATCACCTGTAGAGACACTCCCAAATAGATGCCACACCCATATGTAGGTGTTCTAAGAACCCTGACTTACAGGCTAACCCAAATATAGGTGCTCTAAGAACACCGACTTGCAAGCATACAATGGTAGTACCTAAGAACAGAGTATATATATATTTATGCTGCAGTTTGTACGTTCGACCCAAAACCATAAATGTCTTAATGTCTGGAGGCATGAAGATCTAAAGCCTTGTGGTCCTTCGTTCCAGCTGGCACAAGATATAAAAGGAAAAGGAAAAACAACTAGAGTAACGGGTTCAGAGTCACTTGACCCCATTTATAATGGAAACCATGGAATCTGGCTCATGCTCAAACACTTGGACACTGCGTCTAGCTTAGTTAATAAGCAATGCATCTCACATGGCCTAATTTGCACATCCAGAGCCAGCAGTTCAAAACATCCATATGGTTTTAGATAAAGTTGGCACACCCCGCACCCATAGGTCACTTATAAAATATGGCGGTCATGTTGCTCTCGCGATTAATTACTGGCAAGGCCAAAGGATATAGTCAGCCCCATAAAAATCCATGCGTCACAACCACGTAACCCGCCACCCCCCCAGCGGGCCGGTGTCCTGTAAGAGTCCCTCAACATAAAAGTAATAGTGCTTAAATGACGGTGTGTGACAGTCCCTGATGTGCAAATTTACATTTTCTTTCTTCCTGTGTGCCCACAGTAAGTCTGTGGTGTTTAATTTCCTTCCCATTCTGTAAAGGGAATACTTTTCTGTCCATTTTCACGATTGGAAATGGTCAGATTTTGGCTTGTGAATGCCCACAAACATACAGGTTTATGAGCATTCACTATATGAAAAGGCTAACCATGCCTTGTCATGCCCAGTTTTCATCCTGTGCAAGGGGCTTACTATGGCACTTTTCAGAGAAATCTGCAGTAGTAGAATCAGTTATGTGTAGCTGGAATATTTTAGTGAATTCCTGGCAGGTATAAATGGAGCCCTTATGGGCCCTAAACTTGTGTTTATGGCCACACATACCTTTGTGGATTGAGTCAATTAGTGTTACTTTTTATACCTTGTGTGGCTTTCTCATTTACTATTGCTTTATTATTATATATGCACTTCTACTCCTTCAGTAGAAAGTGACACAGCTGCAAATCCACAAATGGCTATGGTCTATAACCTCATAAAACGGTGTAATACTATGTTGTGACTTTTATCTGGGGAACTGATCTTTGGTTCTGCTTATAGTATTGTTGAGCCTGCAATTGCTAAATAGGTTTCTGGCTTCATTCTCCTAAATGGATTGACAACATGCATATACTGGCAGTGGGGAAAAGTATTTTTTGACTTACCTATATCTTTGGTGCCGTTTGATGAATGTTCACAAACGTTACCAAACAAGAGTGCACCGGTGATTCCTGTTGTGCATGGAAGGTTTCACAGCCATCTGCCAAGCAGGAGTCGAGAAAAAGGAGGGGGGGGGTTAAAGAAAAGTGTGTTTCCCATGTTAATTTCCATAGAGTCCTTATACACACCTGCAGCCTGAACGCTAGACAGAATTACACCAAATGTGGCAGAAAGGTAGATTTTGTTCCGGAGATCATGCTTTTTGTTATTTGGTGCAAATCCATTCTGTGGTTTTGGAGATATAAAAGGAATACCAAACTTGTATATCTGGGCGGAGCCTTAGCACAAACCTCATGGTAGGTTCTGATTGGCTGCTAACACTTAAACCAGGAAGAGTTTGCAGCCATCTTAGGACCAATATACATGATGGCACCCCATTGAAATGCTTTACAACGAATGGCAGGTTTTGAGGGTCCCAAAAAGGAGGACAAATAAAGGGGCGTTAACAGATTTTAGTCACAATATTAATCATTTGTTGACGGTACCATACTAATTTTAGGAATTGTGGTGTGTTCTAAGGTGATAGGGTGATTTTACCCTGTGAAAAAGCCTGCTACTGGGATTTCATGAATCATGTTTGAGAAAAAACAGTTTTCTCAGGATTTTCCCATAGAGGTTATAGAAGGTGCTCCAGAAGCTAAAATGAGAGCATATTTTCTGTAAATTCACACTATCATTCTCAGGCATATGAAAATGAAGTCTGACATTTTCAGTAAATCATGCACTTCCAACAGGAGCAGCCTGTCAGTTGATTTCCTTGTGTTCTACTGTAACCTCCTGAAGTCTTCTAAAGAACAACTAGAGTGCTAACAGTCTTACTTGTGAGAAAACTATGATACACCTGAAGCCATGTGGATTGAATCAAACTGGTAAAAATTAAAACATTTAATTTAGAAAGAACAAAATGCAAGGGTTCAGTTTGTCATAGAATTTATGATTAGTGACTTAGAAAGAAAAATTAGGACACATTTTAAGTGATTTCTCAAATATCTTCCTCTTCTTTTTCATTAAAACATTCTGAAATGCAGACTGAAACATGCACTTCCAACACCAGCTGCAGACTGACAGTTAACTCCCTTGTGATCAGCAGCTTTACTGCAGTGTTATAATGAGCAACTAAAGTGCCAACATTCTGAATTTATGCCAGAAATGTGGCACATCTGAACACCATCTTGATGAAATCAAAGTGGAAAACTGAAATCATTTTCTACTGAGGATACTGCAGTAAAAGGAAATTAAGGAACTTCATAACAGATAAGTCTCCCAAGATGGCCATTGGAGAAAAAAGAGCCCAAATATAACGCAAATATCACCTAACTGTAGTCCAAGTATAGCCCAATGTCAGAAGCATGCAAAACATTTAATTCTTTTGTTTTTTTGCAGTTTTATGTAGCGCAAACCTGACCTGAATGTATTGGAGTGCTTTATATGAGCATCAGTAATAAAACACAAGGACACATTCATTCTGGTTTGAGGTATGGGGAGTTTAGTGATTTGCCCAGAATCACAGGATGTTGAGCTGATGCCGAAACTCAACCCTAGTTTCCCAGCTGCAAAGGCTGAAGCTCTGGCCATAACGCCACATCCTCTCCCTAAAGTGTAACATATAATCAAGTTATCAACTGCATAATAAAAACATAAATATAGCAAATTATTTCAAAGTGATTTTTGAGTATTTGAGAACTCAGGAAATATGTCCTCATTTTAGTTGTTTAGAGCACTAACCATAATTTAGATGGGAATAAGACCCTCTCATGGAGGAGGGTGCAGAGGCAACAAGTTGACCATGCTAGTTAGTTGGGAGGGGCAGTGGCAGCACAACGAATCATGGGGGGGCTGGGGAAATGGGGGCCAGGGCAACAAACCAACCATACAGTACAGGCAAGAGAGGCTGTCGTAATATAAAAGACCACTGAGGGCAGAAGGAAGAGGCAGTGGCAGTACAATCATACATGCCAACAGACCCGATTAAGACAGGAGACTTGCAATGTTTTTTAAGCCCAAATGGGCTTTATTTCATCTGTCTCTTGCCTAAAATCTCTTCTTTTTCAATGTCAATGGGGAAAATCAATTCCCCTGTTTCTTTTTACAAAGTTTCCCTCTTACCAAGTTCAAAATGTTGGTAAGTAAGGTACCATTGAATCACTGAAGGCAGGAGGAATGGGGTTGGGACATGAACTCAGATAACAGAGGGCAGGAGGGGGATGGGCCGGGGTACCAAACTGAACTTACAGGGTAGGTGTCAGGGCTTGTAGCCGCAAAAAACACCACACAGGGAAGTGGGATGGAAGTGCAACACAATGGACCATGGAAAGCAGTAGGGAGGGGTCAGGGCCATGCACATGGATAACAGAGAACAGAGGGGAAAGAGGCAAGGGCAGCAAGCTGAACATACCGGACAGACAGCAGGGTCAGTTGCAGGATAACGGACAGTGAAGTGTAGGAGGGAGGGGGCAGGGGCACGACAGCAGACCAGACAAGGCAGGAGGGAGGAGATAGAGGGCTGCACATGGAAAACGGAGGACAGGGGCAGTAACAGTAAGCTGACCATGGAGGGCAGGCGGGATGGGCACTGGAAGCACAAAACACCATGGAGGCCAACAGTGAGACAATAATGGCATACACACAGACAATGAGGGGATGGTGTAAGGGAGTGAGGGGGAGCAAGGTGACCACACAGGACATGTGAAAGGGGTTGTGGCAGCGAGAAAACCATGCTTGGCAAGTGGGACGGTTAGTGGCAGCCCAACAGACATGATGGGCAAGAAGGAGGGGGTAGGGGCATGCTCAAAAGACCATGGAGGACAGAAGAGAGGGGTAGGGGCTGTACACACACAAAAGAGTGCAGGAGTTGAGGCTTCACAACAGACCATGCAGTGCATGCAGGAGGAGCAGTTGCAACACAACAGAGCATGGAGGGCAGAAGGGAGTGGCAGCAAAATGGACCACAGAGGACAGCAGGGAGGGGATATGGACATGGAACTTGGACAGGCAAGGTGGAGGTGGCAGGGACAGGTGGTAAACATCTGACCATGCCAGGCAGATGGGAGGGGCAGGTGCAGCTCAACAGAACACTCCGAGTAGATAGGAGGGTGGCAGGTCCATGGAATATGGTGGGCATAAATGAGGGAGCAGGAGCATGCACACAGACATCGGACGGCAAGGGGAAGGAGAGAAGGCGCAGCAAGATAAGCACAGAGGCTGAGCAGGAGGGAAATAATGGGGCATAGAATTAGACACTTGATGGCAATGGGAGTGGGCAGGGACATCAAGCTAAATGTAGGGCAGTGGCAGAACAACAGAGGGTAGGGAGGAGGTGAATTAGGCAGCAAGCCAACTGTTTAGGGCAGGCGCGGAGGGCAGCGGCAGAACAACACACAAACTTGGCTGTAATGAGGGAGTGGGTCATGGACTTGCATAATGGGTGGCAAGGAGGAGGGGGGCAGGAGCAGCAAGCTTGGGTGGGGGCAGAATATTGCATTGCCAGGCCCTGTGTTCAACCGCCCACCCACACTGTGCATTGTGATGGGCATCTTACTTTAAAAACACCTTAGAAATTCACTTAACAAAGCAAAGGTTACAAGGACATTATAGTTAGGAAATAGAATTAAAAAACCTTTGAAATTCACTGAAAAATGGGTAAAGGGACATTATAATTAGGCTCACATTTCACTCATGCAAAACCAGTGAAATTCAGTAGTTATAGCTACCTGAGCTAATTATAACTTATGCCTCAATAATGCACTGCTTACAGTGCATTATTGCTCACATATTACACATATGAATATTAAATTGTAAATTACAGTAAACGTATTATACAAATAAAAATAAGATTGGTAATTTATATTAAATAATAACACACAGCATAAACATAGAATTATTATTTGTTTTAAAAAAATATAAACACTTCAAATGCATTCAAACATTGTCAATAGTTTTTGAAAATATGTAACCAAAGATAATATTTATTAATTAGTAAAAGAAGGCACATAATGTATATCTACTTTTGAATTGTGTATACTCCAAATAGCTTAAAACAATTAGTAACTTCATTTCAATCCAAAATCATTAAATAATAAAGAGCTACAATAAATATTGAATCCACTATTCTAACTCTAAACCTACTACCATTGTGGAAGTGCATACTTATCGACGGGGTGAGGTTCAAATTGACCAATCTAACAAATATTGGGGAAAATGTATACCTTACTCAGGTCAGATTTACTATTTTAACTTCAGTTTAACTAACATTGGGGGGGAATGCATACATTGTGCAAAG
The DNA here is from genome assembly GCF_964204655.1 of Triturus cristatus. NCBI lineage: Eukaryota > Metazoa > Chordata > Amphibia > Caudata > Salamandridae > Triturus > Triturus cristatus. Next base: position 502,156,236 of record NC_140593.1, read on the forward strand.
ACAGATTAACTATTCTAACAGCAGTCCTACGAATATTGTGGAAATGCATGCATAGTGGGGCAGTTTCATATTTATTATTTCAGCTCCACTCAAACAAACTGGGTAAAGTGCATTCATGGGGAAAGGGTAACATTTAATATTATAAGTACAGTTAGCAAGCACTGAACATAGTGCATACATGGAGAAGGGGACGGTTGGGGGATGTGCAGATTCATCACATCAAAATAATACAAATTAAAATTATTTTATACATTTAAATACAGCTTTAAGAATGCTAAATATACAAACACAACTTGGAAAAATACAATATTTTTTTTAAATTAAAAAAATTTGCAGAATTGCACAAAAAATTAATCTACTCGTAAAATATACAGGAGACTTAATTTCTCCTATAAAGCAGACAAATGTAAATGGAAAGTAATAAAATCCATTAGGATAAAACATATTTTTATTTAATTATAATACAATTATTTTCATTTAAAAAACGACATACTCATTCCACAAAGTACCTCAAATCCCAAAAATAAAAATAAAATATTTATCAAATAAAACCTGTAAACAAAACACTATCACAGACATTACAAATTTAGACAGACTACTCACCAATTTTCCCCTTTAGGAGGTTAAACATCTGCAGTGTCCTTCTTGGTCAGTGCACTGGTTGCCACCTCACCCGAATCATGTGCTTGGTCCCAGATGTGCACCTACTGCTGCACATCCATGGCAGAGGAGTGTTAGAGACAAGTCCGTCTGCATCTGTCTGAGCCCTGGCACCGACCAGTGCCAGCAATCCTGTCTGTTTTGCTCTCAGTCATTGGCTCCAGCCTCTCACCAACAGGAAAGCTCTCAGCGTCTTGTCTGCTCTTCTGATATCCTGCTTTCCCTTAATAGCTCACCATTTCCTATGCCCATCTATCAAAGATTGAAATGTATTCATTATTCTCCTCCTCAGCTGCTGAGATCCAACAACACCCGCTTGTTAGCTGTCTCTAAGTATCTGCGTGTTTGGCTGGAAGGGCAAAAGGTCTTCTCAATATGAAAGTCTGCTCCACATCCACCTAAGAGCTTCTGATTAGTAGACCGCATTCAGGAAATTCCTGAAGACTTTTCATTTTTTCAACTGGCGGCCACCTCTTTTAATTTGCCTCTCTGTAGTGTTCATCTGAGTTTACCTCCAGAACACCTTTTAGGAATTTGTGGATTCTATTGTAAATCAATCAAATTTACCATATTAAACAATAATAAAAATAACCTTTAAAAATAATACCCCCAAGCCCCAATACAACCCACATTGCATAAAAATAAATAAAATAATCGTTTAAAAAACTTAGAAGCATATTTTTTTAATTAACCCCTTCGCTGCCAGGCCTTTTCCCCCTCCTGTGCCACGCCGTTTTTTTGGCTATTTGGGGTAGTGTGCGCTGAGGCCCCTGTAACTTTTTGACCACATAAGGTATCCACGCCAAATTTGCGTCCTTTTCTTCCAACATCATGGGGATTCTGAAGGTACTCAGGGTTTGTGGATTCCCCTGGAGGGGTCACAGAAATGAGCCAAAATACAGCAAAATTTAGTTTTTTGGGGGGGAAAATGGGAAAAACGGGCTGCAAATGAAAGCATCTGGGTTTTTCCCTGCAAATGTTATTAAAAAAGGGTTTGTGGGGCTGAAATCACAATTTTCCCAGCTTTTAGGGGATACCAGACTTTTGTCAGAAACCCAACATTTTTTACACAGTTTTGGCATTTTTCTGGGACATAGCCTATTTTTGCTATTTTTTGTGCTTTCATCCTCCTTCCAGTTAATGGTAGAAATGGGTACAAAAGCAATAATGGATCCTGGAAAGCTATTTAGAGAAGTAGACAAAATTCTGAATTCAGCAAGGGGTCATTTGTGTAGATCCATCAAGGTTTCTTTATCGGAACTAAAAGTTAAATATAGGATAAATTGAAAATTTGTTGACAAAAAAGCCTTTTGTGTCAACGTTTTCATCTGTAACTTCTTCTAATTTTGACAGCTCTTTGAAAGCAATATACCGTTACATCCACTGGACAATACTGGTTGTGGGGATATATAGGACTTGTAGGTTCACCAAGAACCCGACGAACCCAGAGCCAAAAACTGAGCAGCAACTTGCAATGGTTTTTTATTATGTACCGGGTATATAGTAATTATTCTCTAAAAATGTGTACATGGAAAAATCGGTATGAAAGACACCTATGTATTTCTTAAATGGGAACAAAATATAGAGTTGAGAAACAGTAGATATTTGCACATTTCCGAAATTGGGAATACTCATACTAGCATGAGAATTATCAGTCATTTTTTAGAATGACTTCTTTTTTACACAATGTCTTTCATTTGGAAGGCAGAAATGCATCGAAAGTCAATAGGTAATAACAGTTCCTTTACAAATATGAATTACCCAAAGTCTCCCGATAAAAATGGTACCTCACTCGTAGGGGTAGGCATAGTGCCCACGACAGGAAACGGCTCAAAACCCAACGTGAACACACCACATTTTCACAATGCAAAATTACCCTTTTTTAGCAAAGTGCCTAGCTGTAGTTTTTTAACCCTAGCTCTGCCGGCACCTAGGGAAACCTAGCAAACCTATACATTTTTGAAAACTAGACACCCAGGGGAATCCACATTTTCCCCATATTTCTGTGGTGGAAAGTTCTGGAATCTACTTGGATCCACATATTTCAACCCACCCAGTGTTCCCCAAAGTCTTCCAAGAAAAATGGTACCTCACTTGTGTGGGTTGGCCTAGTGCCTGCGACAGGAAACGGCGCAAAACGCAACGTGGACACACCTCAATTTCGCTGTGAAAAATGACCCTTTTTTGGCAAAGTGCCTAGCTGTAGCTTTTTAACCATAGCTCTGCCGGCACCTAGGGAAACCTAGCAAACCTATACATTTTTGAAAACTAGACACCCAGGGGAATCGAGGATGGGGTGACTTGACTGCCTCCCACCAGGTTCTGTTACCCAGAATCCCTTGCAAACCTAAAAGAATTGCCAAAAAAAACACTTTTTTCCCACATTTCTCTGGTGGAAAGTTCTGGAATCTGCGTGGATCCACAAATTTCCATGCACCCCGCATTCCCCAAAGTCTTCCAAGAAAAATGGTACCTCACTTGTGTGGGTCAGCCTTGTGCCCGTAACAGGAAACGGCGCAAAACGTAACGTGGACACACCTCAATTTCGTAGCGAAAAATGACCCTTTTTTGGCAAAGTGCCTAGCTGTAGTTTTTGAACCATAGCTCTGCCGGCACCTAGGGAAACCTAGCAAACCTATACATTTTTGAAAACTAGACACCCAGGGGAATCCAGGATGGGGAGACTTGACTGCCTCCCACCAGGTTCTGTTACCCAGAATCCCTTGCAAACCTAAAAAATTGCCCAAAAAAACACATTTTCCCCATATTTCTGTGGTGGAAAGTTCTGGAATCTACTTGGATCCACAAATTTCAACCCACCCAGTATTCCCCAAAGTCTTCCAAGAAAAATGGTACCTCACTTGTGTGGGTCAGCCTAGTGCCCGTGACAGGAAACGGCGCAAAACGCAACGTGGACACACCTCAATTTCGCTGTGAAAAATGACCCTCTTTTGGCAAAGTGCCTAGCTGTAGCTTTTTAACCATAGCTCTGCCGGCACCTAGGGAAACCTAGCAAACCTATACATTTTTGAAAACTAGACACCCAGGGGAATCGAGGATGGGGTGACTTGACTGCCTCCCACCAGGTTCTGTTACCCAGAATCCCTTGCAAACCTAAAAACATTGCCAAAAAAAACGCATTTTCCCCACATTTCTCTGGTGGAAAGTTCTGGAGTCTGCGTGGATCCACAAATTTCCACCCACCCCGCGTTCCCCAAAGTCTTCCGAGAAAAATAGTACCTCACTTGTGTGGGTCAGCCTAGTGCCCGAGACAGGAAACGGCGCAAAACGTACCATGGACACACCTCAATTTTGTTGCGAAAAATGATCCTTTTTTGGCAAAATGCCTAGCTGTAGTTTTTTAACCATAGCTCTGCCGGCACCCAGGGAAACCTAGCAAACCTATACATTTTTTAAAACTAGACACCCAGGGGGATCCAGGATGGGGTGACTTGACTGCCTCCCACCAGGTTCTGTTACCCAAAATCCCTTGCAAACCTAAAAAATTGCCAAAAAAAACACATTTTCCCCAAATTTCTCTGGTGGAAAGTTCTGTAATCTGCGTGGATCCACAAATGTCCACCCACCCCTCGTTCCCCAAAGTCTTCCGAGAAAAATGGTACCTCACTTGTGTGGGTCGGGCTAGTGCCCGTGACAAGAAACGGCGCAAAACATAACGTGGACACACCTCAATTTCACAGCGAAAAATGCCCCTTTTTTGGCAAAGTGCCTAGCTGTAGTTTTTGAACCATAGCTCTGCCGACACCTAGGGAAACCTAGCAAACCTATACATGTTTGAAAACCAGACACCCAGGGGAATCCAGGATGGGGTGACTTGACTGCCTCCCACCAGGTTCTGTTACCTAGAATCCCTTGTAAACCTAAAAAATTGCCCAAAAAAATACATTTTCTCCACATTTCTCTGGTGGAAAGTTCTGGAATCTGCATGGATCCACAAATTTCCACCCACCCCGCGTTCCCCAAAGTCTTCCGAGAAAAATGGTACCTCACTTGTGTGGGTCGGCCTAGTGCCAGCGACAGAAAACGGGGCAAAACGCAACGTGGACACACCTCAATTTCGCTTTGAAAAATGACCCGTTTTTGACAAATTGCCTAGCTGCAGCTTTTTAACCATAGCTCTGCCGGCACCTAGGGAAACCTAGCAAACCTATACATTTTTGAAAACTAGACACCCAGGGGAATCCAGGATGGGGTGACTTGACTGTTTCCCACCAGGTTCTGTTACCCAGAATCCCTTGCAAACCTAAAAAATTGCCAAACAAAACGCATGTTCCCCACATTTCTCTGGTGGAAAGTTCTGGAATCCGCGTGGATCCACAAATTTCCACCCACCCCGCATTCCCCAAAGTCTTCCTAGAAAAATGGTACCTCACTTGTGTGGGTCAGCCTAGTGCCCGAGAGAGGAAACGGCACAAAACGTAACATGGACACACCTCAATTTTGTTGCGAAAAATGATCCTTTTTTGGCAAAGTGCCTAGCTATAGTTTTTTAACCATAGCTCTGCCGGCACCTAGGGAAACCTAGCAAACCTATACATTTTTGAAAACTAGACACCCAGGGGAATCCAGGATGGGGTGACTTGACTGCCTCCCACCAGGTTCTGTTACCCGGAATCCCTTGCAAACCTAAATAATTGCCCAAAAAAACACATTTTCCCCACATTTCTCTGGTGGAAAGTTCTGGAATCTGCGTGGATCCACAAATTTCCACCCACCCCGCGTTCCCCAAAGTCTTCCGGAGACCCGGGGAAACGCTGGGTGGTAGGAAATTTGTGTCAGCCCGGTGATGCCACAACTTTCCCACACAAAAATGTGTGAAAAAGGTGATTTTTTTCAGCTAAATTTGAGGTTTGCAGGGCATTCTGGGTAAGGAAACGTTGGGGGATCCACGCAAGCCATACCTTCCTGGAATCCCCCGGGTGTCTAGTTTTCAGAAATGTGTGGGTTTGGTAAGTTCACCTAGGTGGCCGTCGAGCACTGGGCCAAAAACCCAGGTGACCCCCCTTGCAAAACCAGGTCATTTTGAGGTAGGCAATTTTCATGTCGCCACACTACGTTGTGGGCCCTTGCCTGTCGAGGGTACTTGGGCCTCCCACACGAGTGAGGCACTGTTTTTATCAGGAGACCCGGGGGAACGCTGGGTGGTAGGAAATTTGTGTCAGCCCGGTGATGCCACAACTTTCCCCCACAAAAATGTGTGAAAAAGGTGATTTTTTCAGCTAAATTTGAGGTTTGCAGGGCATTCTGGGTAAGGAAACGTTGGGGGATCCACGCAAGCCATACCTCCCTGGAATCCCCCGGGTGTCTAGTTTTCAGAAATGTGTGGGTTTGGTAGGTTTCCCTAGATGGCCGCCAAGCCCGGGGCCAAAAACTCATGGGACCCCCTTTGCAAAACCAGGTTGTTTTGTGATAGGTAATTTTGATGTCTCCTCAATAGGTTTTGGGCCCTTGCCTGACGCGGGCACTAGGCCTACCCACGCAAGTGAGGTACCATTTTTCTCTGAAGATTTTGGAAAACGCAGGGTGGGTGGAATTTTGTGGACCCACGCAGATTCCAGAACTTTCCACCACAGAAATGTGAGGAAAATGTGTTATTTTGGACACATTTTTAGGTTTGCAATGGATTCTGGGTAACAGAATATGGTGAGAGCCAGTGAAGTCACCCCATCCTGGATTCCCCTCGGTGTCTAGTTTTCAAAAATGTACAGGTTTGCTAGGTTTGCCTACGTGCCAACTGCGCTAGGGCCCAAAATCCACAGGTATGCACATTGCTAAAAATAATTTGGAGCCCAGTGGCCTTTCTGCCGCCCTGGGGGGGAATCTGGGAAGGGAGTTTCATCCCAATATGCCCCTAAAGGGGCAGAAAGACTGTGGCTATTTTTTGTGGGGGCATTGGTATGACCATTTTGGGCAGCCCCCACGCATAAAAAATGCCTGCGTACTCGCTGGCGCCTAGTGGGCGCTCTGCCCCCCAGGGGCAGATCAGGGGCCACTGCCACCATCTGCCCTCCCGGGGGGGGGGCAGAAACACTGGAATTTCTCTGGGGGTGGGGTGGGGTATTGTCATGCCCATTTTGGGGAGCCCCTACCCCTACACTAATAAAACAAAAACATCCATGGTTTCTAGTGGGCATTCTGCGCCCTCCGGGGGGGGCAGATTGGGGGCTACAGCTCCCATCTGTCTCCTGGGGGGCAGAAAGACTGTCATTTTTGTGGGGGGAGGGTAGGGGCATTGGCGTGCCCGTTTCGGTCAGCCCACACCCTAAAACAATTGGGCAAAAAAAATCCCTGTTGGATAGTGGGCTTTCTGCCCCTCTGGGGGGGGGCAGATTGGGGGCTACTGCCCCATCGGCCCCCCGGGAGGGCAGAAAGGCTGTACGGGTGGCGGGGTGTGGGGGCATTGGCGTGCCCGTTTCGGGCAGCCCCCACCCTAAAAGAAAACTAAAAACAAATCCCTGGTGTTTAGTGGGCTTTCTGCCCCACCGAAGGGGCAGATTGGGGGCCAATGCCCCATCTGCCCCCGGAGGGGGGCAGACAGACTGTAATAATTGGGGGGTGGGGTTGGGGCATGGGCCTGCCCGTTTTGGGCAGCCCCCACCCCTATTTTGTTTTTTATTCCCTGGTGTCTAGTGGTCTTTTTGCCCCCCCCGGGGGGGCAGATTGGGGCCAATGCCGGGGGAGCAAAGGCCCTTGCCCAAGGGGCCGCTCCCCCCTCCCTGGTGTCTAGTGGGTGGATCCCTGCTTGGGGATCGCCCTCTTGTGGCGATCCCCAAGCAGGGATCCACTGGAGAGGGGTACCATTGGAAAGGGGAGATTCTCCCCTTTCCAACGATACCTCTCCCGTCTTTCTACGTGCTCAGGGGGCTGAGATAGCCCCCTGAGCACGTAGAAAGTGAAACTGAAATGTCAGTGTCAGTTTCAGTATAATGACGTCGGCGTGACGTGCGCGCCGATCGTCATTACGCTGAAAGGAGGGGGGTGCCTCGGGAGCTGGGGAAGCTCTTCCCCAGCTCCCGAGGCTATTTTCAGTGAAAGGGAATCCCTCTGGTGCCCGCACCAGAGGGATTCCCCAGGGAATGCCTCATGAGCTGGACTCGTCATGGGCACAGCGCGACTGTGCTCCATGACGAGTCCAGCTCGTCATGGGCACAGAAGGGGTTAAAATGTGTATAAAAATAGTTTCAGGCATTAATCAATCAATATCAATTATATATGCTTTATTCAGACACTCCTCATCCAATCCCCCAAAAGTCCCTACAGCCCAAAATTGAAATGTAGTAACTGATTTAAACATTAAATATATAAATAAACAACAAATAAAAAATGAACATATTACTGAATTAGCATTCATTAATATATAATTTTTCAAATCTAAACCCACCGAATAGCCCAATAAACTCCACAACCTGAAATTAAGATTTACCAGACAATGTAATACTTTATTAAACATACAAACGAACAAATAGCAAATAAAAAGTAACCAATAAAACATTTAATATAAATATATTTTTTAAAACAGTAACCATCCAAACCCAAACAACCCAAAAAGGAATAATTATAATGCTATTTAAAAATAATTTAAAATTCCTCGGAGAGGGTAGTATGTCTGTTTCTTTCCTCTTTGGTCCTCGGTTATTGGCGGGTGGGCAGTCATCAGTGGGAAGTGAGCAACTCGGGGCGGGGGGAGTTGGGGTGTTTGAAGTGGGTATCCGGAATGGCATTTTACGTCCAAGATTGTGTTTGTTTTTCTAATATGAAAAAAAAAACTGTCATGTGCGGTCATGCCACTGTATAACTTGATGCTGCAGCGGCCTCTGGGGTGCAGAGCCCTGCGTTCATTGTGCAACTGACAATAAAAATCTGTTTTTAAAAAATTACAAATTAATTTCACAATAACCTACATTATGAAGTAAAACATAGTACAATACAGCTAAATGACCTAAAACGATGTTATAGTAATCAATATTTTAAACTTCAATATTATTGTAAAAAAGATTTCTAAAATGTATACTTTCGATATTTTCGTGCATGATATTTTTGTACTTATGAGGATTTTACCACAATATTAAAGCCACATGATAGTTCTGAGTCTATTTTTAGGTGGAAGACCTAAGTGAAGTAGTGAGAGCAAAAACATTTGACTCTTGAAACAAGGCTCTTTGGGTTTGTGCAGCTGACTAGCTAATGAAACTGTTGCACCTTTTCCAACTCATCAGATACCTTTGGTAGGTTGCCCAGAGTTAGAAGCTCGTTTTAGTCAGGGATATTGGAAGTCTAAGATTGCGGATTGTTCACTTTTATATACTTAACTAAGCAAGCAGTGATACATCCACCATATCTGAATTCATGGAAAGTGAGTCATCATTGAATGGGAAGTTTTTGTGTTTTGTGTATCATGTTTGAATGAGTGAATGTGAGATGGAGGCAATGATTAAATGAGTGGGTAGATGAGCAAGGCATGGATTGATGAATGAGTGAGCGGCTGAGTACATGGGAGAGGAGTTGGCCTAATGGCTAGGGCGGTCAACCTCGGATCTAGGGAACTGGGTTTGAGTCTCAGCAATGACGCTGAACATCCTGTGATTCTGGGCAAATTACTTAATCTCCCCGTTTCTAACAAAAATGCATGTGTCCTCATGTAATGCAACTGATGGTATGTAAAGTGCTACGATACCCGATTCGGGTCAAGTTCGCGCTATATAAAACACTGTAAAATTTAAAAAAATTAAATGGATGGATGAGCGAGTGAATTGATGGATGAGTGATCGAGTGCAAAGATGGAAGATTTGGTGAAGTTATGGATGGATTTTCAGCTAAATGATGAGTGAATGTATGGATGAATAAAGGGCCAAATGCAATGTGTGGAGCCACGGTATGGAGATTTAGAGCAGTGTGTTGGGGCAGGAACAGTGTTGGGAGAAGTGTGTGGTTGGGCTAGGCAGTAAGTTCCGAAGGTATAGTGTGCAACGTAAGCCACCGTTGTATGTTAAAGGACACCATGTGGGGAAAGGTACAGTGTAAACAGCTGTGAGTTGTTGTGTATAGCACAGGGTATAAGGCTCAACATGTACAGGACTTAGGCAGTGCATGCAGATCTTTAAACATGGGAAATGTGTGTGATATGTAGTGTGTGACTAGTGTGGGAGAGCGGGTAAGAGATGAGCAGTGCATGTGAGGCAGTGTGTGAGGGCCTTTTATGTGGGGGAATTATAGGGAGGCGGGTTATTATTTGATGCACCAGGACCACTATATGGAAGAGATAAGATATGAGTGTGACCCAATGCGTGCAGTGTACAGATAGCGTGTGCAGGGCATGCGCTCTATATGATAAGAAGTGTGAAAGGAGCAGTTGTTTTCAGCAGTAGCTTTCATTTTTGGTCCTGACCTCAGCATTTGTGATCTAGACAGCAGTTGTCATATGTCCATGCTCGAAAAGCACATTTTGTACCACCTTTACTTCTCCACCTTATTCCTACCTTCCTTCACAGTCACTCTTTTCAGAGAGTCCTGTGCTCTGGATCTAACCCTAGAACCTGGCCCCACTCCACGGTCTCTAAAGTAATGTGGTTGAGGGAATGAATACTATAGGGTTAGCAAATAGAGGCTCTGCCTCCTCTCCAATTCTATACCCTTCTGTTCATGTTGAGGACCTGTGGGTCTGACTACTGCATCACAGGAACAGTCAGTTGGTGCTGCCCTCAGCAGAAAAAGGCACACCAATCACCTGTTCACCTCTGTGCTAGGAACTCTGGGATTTTTTGTTATTTCCTACAGCAGAGAAAAGGAACAAAAGCGACCATCAGTAAAGCCCAAGCCAAACTCTAAGTGACTTAAAGTCCGCACAGTGCTTTGATGCTAAGCCTGCACTTAGAAACATTGTCACATGGGGATACAAAGACATTGCGTAACTAGCATCTGCAGTGCTTTTCATCCAGCAGTCACACAAAAGCAGAGAGAGGAAAGAGGTTTGCAATACATCCTACCTAGGACATGCTGATAACTACTACTAGTATAGGGAACCAAAGTAGTGCTAAGAAGCATGTACTCAAAGGAATTCCCTAAGTAGAATGTGGCACCATCACCAACCAGTGGTGGCACTCCTCATCATTGGGTTCTGTTCTCTGGAACAGGCCTCATACCAGTCTGAATGAGCTCCAAAAATATGGAGCTCTTCTAAGTACTGTTTTCAAATTCCTTTAAGTAGGATATTTTATTATGGGTGAGATCTCATTATATATTAAGAATAAATAATAGGTTAACCAAATCAATCTTTATTCATCAATCGCTGTCAACATGTTTCAGCCACTGCAAAGAGACAGAGCTCAGGACAGGTCACTCTTCTTGCCTATGCCTTGAGTGCTGATCATGCCAGACGGAACCCGACACAGACACTGCTACAAGTGACTGGAAGAACCTCGACAGGCTGTCACATCTTAAGGTGTGATAGATACCCCCTTGAACTGCCATGAATCTGACTTAAAGGTTTGCGTCGCACATGTACCATGTTGCGTGGTGAAAGCATGACGCAAAGCTCTCCAATATGCTCCCTAGTGTTCAGTTCTTAATAAAAATGAATAAGTCTGTGTACGGCAAACTTTTCATTGATGTACTCATTTTCTGTTGTGGATAGTCTTCAGGTGAACAATCCACAGGTTCAGGACATGGGAGTAATGAACACTGATATATTTTTTCTGTTTATCTCTTCTCCCCTTTACCTTCCTGTACATGACCTGGAAATATCTGGCTAGCTTAATAATTTTAACACCCTGAATGAAGACATATTCCAGGCTTTTAAATGGTTTTATGTGGGTTTTTGGAGTGCCAAAAGGTATGAAGCTCACAAAGATCAGATTTTATAGATGCCCCAAACATTAACCAAGATCACCTCCCTCATCACTCCTGGGAACTTCAATTTTCACACCCACCCATTTACTACCTGCCAAAAATACAGTCACCTGGCAGACTTTCCACAGTCAAAAGCCTTCTTTGTGATCTTAACCATCTGCGTTTTTTTATTCCATACATCAGATCTGCCAAGAACATCTGGGGATGGTATTTTTTCTACACATAAAAATATTTACCAAACCCATAGTTCCTGAAAGTCTTTCCATAGTCTAAAGGATATTCCATTATGATCTCCATCCTACTGAAACCTTGATCCATTAATAATAAATGTATCTCACTTTGGATCCCTGACTGTATTAGAGGATCCAATAACTTATTCCAGTTCTATAGAAGAAGGTATTTGGCTACCAAGAGTCCACTCTAGGCTACAATGTGTGATACTTCCTAGTTTCTGCTATGATGTTTGCTCATGTTGGCCACTTTTGTAACGTAGTTAAATAGATTAACCGTCTGTGCCTAGAAATGTATTGTCGGCTTGCCCTAGTCAGGTGGAAAAAGATACTGTGCATGTAACTGCGACCTGCAGAATTGTGCTAGATGTGAAAGTTTTAGCATTGTGCTGCAGTATTACACTGGTTAAAGTTGTGTGTAGAGGAACATTAGCAGATAGAGAAGATAAATACCAAATATGTCAAGCCACATAAAGCCTCCATTTGATGTTGCAGAAGGATTGGCTTTTCCCTCTAGCCTTTTTAATCTATATGTGGAGCCTATAGAGATTTCCTGAAAATTCTCAAGCTTTTCTACCGCACATATGTGAAACGCATGTACAACTACATAAAAATAAGCAATGTTCTAACCACAGATTACATTAATGGTTGTCTATCTAAAATAAAAAAACTAGATGATCAATCATCAACTCTTAATGAACCAAAACAAAATAGAGTTAGTCATTAGCAAAGATGACCCTAAATGATACACTGCAAAGAGATAGGACACTAACTTACGAGAAGTTGGTCTCACCTCCACTACGATACACAATGCTAAATCTTTAGGCTTCCTACTTGACAAAAGACTCAACATAGATTCTAGGCTTGTGCAAAATTTTAACTACACTGGCAACATTCTTGAGATTTTTTTAATTTTGCTTTATATGAACATTAATTTTGCAAAATTGTGCCCATGGGAGAACTGGTTCAGAGAAAAAAATTAGCATTGAGATATTTTCTGCTCATACCAGTCTTCTTCCAGTGGCTCGTGAAATCTGTTTATGTGAAATATATCACAAGTAAATACAAAAATATCTGCTGTACCTATAGTTATTTTATAAATGCATCTAAGTCATTACATAAGACAGAAAACACCACTCTATCTGGACCGTGTAGAGATTACAAAACACATTGAAATAGGGTATTAATCCATGTTTTAATTTTGACCTTAATTGAAAAAGATTTACTTGATGAATACGTAAAGTTTATACATTACACCAACATTACAACAAAACCAAGAACCTGTTAGTCCTACAATACATTGGTACCCATGGACAATCTGTGAGATAAAATTATTCACACATACTCATTCATACTAAAAAACATTCATACAATGTAACAAATGACACATAACCCTAAAAGCTAAAAGATGAACAAAATACAGGCCCAAAAAAATGGTAGGCGAGTCTTCTTAAGTGTAAGGCATACACAGAGGGATACAAAAAAGAAGAATGGCATATGGTAAACAGAATGGAATAACAAGAAAATGTGTTCTTGTGATATTGTAAGGTCTTAACAAATCTGTGTGATGAACAGTCCAGTTCAATATGCCGACGCGCGTTTCGGTGTAACACCCCCTTTCCCCGGGGCAACACCTTCTTCAGGGCAAGAAATTATTCAAATATAAGTTCCATGGGACCTACCAAGTGATAAATAACAGTTAATGAACAAAAAAACTATTTATTCTAAACATATACATTAGATAATACCGATTTTTCATAAAGTTACAAAAAGCAAAATTCATCTAAACTGAACACTGGTCCAGATACATGAGTGGTTGAGCATTGGATACACTGATTATATTCTGGACGTTGCACACATAATGGAAAAAACAAACAGAATAACCAAGATACGAGAAAAGTTTGTAAAGAAAGACACAACAATGAATAGTTTAGTCACACTAGCAATTAATCAAAGAGATTCCTGGATGTATTACTTAAACTGGATACCGTTGCACAAAATCTGGTAAAGAGCATTAGGGTAGAAACAATAATTAAAAAATTAACTACAAAAATTCACCATGGTGGTGTATCCCAAAAAATAGTTTGGGAGATAGTTATAACCAGAGGATGAGTGGGTTTCGAGTACAGTTATAAAACATAAAGGTTACAAATGATAGGGGTACTACTTCTGCATGAAACTAATGATTACAGCAAAAGAAGATGAGAGACACGCTCACCAAGGGATCAGTCGAGAAGATAAGTATAAATATATCTCTCTCCTTAAGTTTAATGACACAACCTCAGTACTTCTTACGGTGAGCAAATATAGCAATGCAGTGGAACTTGTCCACTTATTGGAATGCGAGATCTAAGGAAGAGAGTAGATCGAGAAAAATTAGCATTTCAGTCACAACACACAGTTTGTTAGATTTGATTCGTTTATAGGGGGAGACATAGGCCATGTCCGTGAGGCTTAATCTACCTGAAATCAGCGGTTCGTAGGTGTTCTCTGTTTGCACTTTAGAGGCGATGAATAAAAGTCAATGGGTCTGAAATACCAACGAAAACAAAACAGGCTAGTGAAGGTCTTTTTTTTATTATTTTATATAAATCATAGACCCGTGTGATAAGCGAGAAACTCCAAGATGTAATTAATCACCTACTTCAGTTTCAGGGAAGGCACCTCACTATTCCGGCTTGGCGTGCACCTATCCTCAAAGTTCCAAAGTTGGTGGGGAAAAAAGGGAAATGGATTCTGCCACAGCGTGTGGTAATCGAAACAAAACAATTCAATTTTACACTCCAGAACTAATTACGGGGTCAAGGTCTTATCCGATCATAGCCCAGTGTGATATGCGAGAGACTAAAGGATGTAATAAATCACCTATTTCAGTTAAGGGAAGGCATCTCGCTGATCCGGTTAAGCGTGTGAATATCCTTAATGTTTCAAGGTTAATGAGGGAGAGGGAGTTGGATTCCGCCACAGTATCTGGTGAGCGAAACAAAACAATTTAAGTTAACGCTCCAGAGCTAATTACGGGAACGAGGAAACTGTGGTCTTAGCCCTTCCTCCTATTTTCTAAACGCTTACCGGAAAGAAGTTTTCTATTCCTTTCAGTCCTTCGTCTTAGTCCAAGAATGCAGGAAAATGTAGACGCTTCTCCGCTGCTGGTTCTCCGCTTTCTGAGAAGCGAGCAACGACCAGTCTGATTGTGCACAGCTGTTTAAATACCGGCAGGGGCTGAGCACAGATCACGTCATAGGGCAGTGTCTAAATCGTGGCTATGGATTCCGAAAAAACTTCGGATTTAAGTGTTTTGAGGTCGCAGCTGAGGTGGCTGAAGATAGTGAGATAACAAGCCAGATATAAAAGTCTCTAACAATTTGCAGTGCAGTCGTCAAAAGAGAACTAGTGGGGATTGCTCAGATGGATGAATTGAAAAACCCCCTAATGATATTATATAGGGGCCCATAAGCTGGGCAATGAGCAAGGAGAAAAGAACGAATGGAGGATCTATTGTAGCGGTTCACAGTGGTGTTTAATGGAGATCCAATTCGTTTTTTTAGAGGGATGCATCGCTCTATTCAGATGCTTAAATGATAGCATTCTCCCAGGGTAATTCCTCATTGAGCCCCCTTGTCTTGGAGTCCAGGAAGTAGATCCAAAAGACTTCTCGCTTCTTACGGATCCGGGTACTGTCAGTGCCCTTTTGAATGTGGACCCTTTCTAAGATGGTCCAACGTAGGTCCTTTTCAGTGTGGTTAAACTCCATCCAATGTCTGACCAATGGTGCTGAAAGATTATTTCGCCTGATGTTGGATTTGTGTTCCCCTATGCGTATTTTGCATTCTCTGCCAGTCTCTCCTACATAGGGGATTTTACATGGGCATAGGATGACATAAATACAGTTCGATGTTTTGCAGTTGGTCATTTCTTTGAGATTGATGGTTTTATTATTGATTACGATGGTGTCGTTGACAATAGTATTGGGGCATGCCTGACAGCCTCCACATTGATGATGCCCTTGAACGGGGGTATTGCCAATAATGGATCTCTGTGTCAATGTGTTTCGTTCTTGGAGTTTGGCTCTGACCAATAGATTTTTCAAATTTTTGTTCCTTCGGAATGCAAATATAGGCTTGGGTATCTTATCTGCCTCATTGTCCAGATTTAGAAGGTGCCACTGTGAATTGACGATTTGACGTATTTTATGGTTTATGGATGAGTGTTTGATAACACAAACCAATTTTTCCGTCTTGCTTTCTTTCTCCTTGGGTGTAAACAGAGTATCCCGATTGAAGTATCTAGCTCTCTTGAGGGCATCCCTAACAAGTCTGTTAGGGTATCCTCTTAGAAGGAATTTTTGTTTCATTGACTCTGCGTGCAATAGATAATCTTTAACTGAAGAACAATTCCTGCGCAGTCGTAAGAACTGACTAAATGGGATGCTTGGTTTTTGGCTATTAGGATGGAAACTTTCAAAGTGGAGCAGAGTATTCCTAGAGGTGGGTTTGGTGAAGAGTGATACCTGAAGTTGGTCATTCTCATGTTTGACATAGACATCCAAGAATTCCAGTTTTTCAGTGCTACTTTGTGCCGTGAAGTGAAGGTTGGAATCGGCTAGATTGATCCAGGATATGAATTCATTGAGAGATTCTCGGTCACCGCTCCAGACGAAGAAAATGTCGTCTATGAAGCGTGACCAGTGACGAACATTTTCATAAAAGGGGGCAACCTCGTTATAGATATTACGCTCTTCAAAGTGTCCCATATATAGACAGGCGACACTAGGCGCACAGGCTGCCCCCATGCTTACTCCCTGGACTTGATGGTAAAAGTCACCATTAAACTCAAAGAAGTTTTCTTCCAGGACTACTTCCAAACATTGGGTCAAAAATGTGTTGTTATGTAATGATGTTAAAGAATCTATTTTGTTTTTGACTACTTTCAAAGCGTCTCCTTGTGGTATGTTAGAGTATAGGGACTCGATGTCCATGGTGACTAATATCTCTCGTTCAGGATCATACTGCAGGCCTTCTATTTTGGAAATGAAGTGCCCTGTGTCCTTCACATAAGATTGGAGCGCGGTGACCAGGGGTTGGAGGAAACGATCGATATATTTTGATAGGGGTTCTGTTGCCGACCCTATGGTGGAGACGATGGGTCTCATTGGGGGGTCCTTCTGGTTTTTGTGGGTTTTAGGAACTCCGTAGATGATGGGAATCCGAGTATAGGTGGGGGTAAGATACTCTGCTTCCTTCTCACATATTTCTCCCCTCTCTACGGCTGACATGACTATTCGGAGAATTCTACGTTTCAGTCTTGGTTCTGGATTAATGGTGATTTTTAAGTAGTGTCTGGGCGACCCCAAGAGCGTGTTCATCCTGTTCTTATAGTCATCTGTATTAAAAATGACTATACCTCCACCTTTGTCACATGGTTTCAATGTGACATCATTGTTTTTCTTTAGGATGTTTAAGGCGTTCTTTTCTTCCCTGGTGATATTATTTACCGGAAAGGGTACAAAAGCCGTTATTTTTTCAATCTTGTTGAGGACGGCTTTTTCGAAAAGGTCTACTTCTTTACCAATTTGATCAATGGTAGGTGTAAAGTTTGACGGGGGTTTTAGGCCTGAATGATTCCCATTATCCTCAGGGATACTTCGATTCTGGAAGAATTTCTTGAGTCTGATTTTCCGGAAGAAAGCATGCATGTCTGTCATGAATTCAAATTTGTTCATTGTAGTTGAAGGGACAAAGGAAAGACCTTTAGTAAGCAGTGTTTCAGTAGGGTCATCCATTATATAGCCTGATAGATTGAAAACTGGGATTTTGGCTATGTTCGCCAGTATTGGTTCTGGCGAGTCCTGATGTACCTCTGTGGTTGGGCTTGTTCCTGGTATCTCTGCTGTTGTACTTGTTCCTGGTGTTGATTCCTTTGATAAGTGTTCTGATATTGACTTCGGTATTGAGTTTGGAACCGTGAGCGGGATCCGCCCCTTCGGTTCCCTAAAAAACGATTCTCACTCTGGTATCTCTCCGCATCTGATCTATATTGGGGAGTTTGGTAAGATGGCCCCTCGCTGTCTGAGTCGGTGGTATCCGAGAATGTTATGATACGTTTGTTGTTCCACTGGCCAGAAGAGTTGCCAGTCAAGCTGTCATAGGTTGAGGAATAGAAATTTTCAGATAGATAAGGATAGGCCCTTTCCTGCGAAAAGAGTCTAATGTCCTTTCTGAGCTTGTCCGTCTTCCTTTTGAGTAGATATTCACTGAAGGAATCTAACTCTATCGTAATCTCTTCCAATTTTTTCTTTCCCTCCTCGAGGGCGCTAGATGCTTTGGGTGAAATATATCCTCATGTACAAAAAGTCAAGCAACATACCAACAAAACACATTTCACACTGAAAGTGTAATGTTGCGAAAATTTCAAGGAAGGAAAAAAAATTATACATTTTTGCACATACCTACGTAGATTCACACATTAAGTCTATGTTGAAAGGGGCTCATTATCAACTAAGGCTTCTGAAAACAATAGGGAAATTCATCCCAAATGAAGATCTAAAAATGTTTTACTGAAGCAGTGGTGATCTCTTGCATGATATATTGAATGTCCTTACTAACTGGCCTCCCCGCTATTCAGATTGGATCCTTACAAGCACTTCTTGAACCTCTTTCTCCTATATAAGCCTTTATTGTTATAGATGGAGCAACATTATGGTCTATTAGAACACTGGAATGTTGTGAGCTCCATTGAAGACAATGGAGTGCTACCTGCTTCTTAGGGCTAGTAAAGGCCCGCAGAGCAACATTCCAATGTTTTACAAAGGCCTCTCGGAGCTTCGAGAGGGCTTTGTTAGAACATTCTGCCCTCTAGTGGCAGAATGTTCTAATAGCCTTATAGCCCTTCGTAGCAGGGCTATACTGGCTATTAAAGTCCTTTCAGCTTTCAGCTCGGGCCTTTAACACGGGAGCGGGCCTTTAATAGCCGGTATAGCCCGCTAAGGCGGGCTATAAGGCTATATTAAATCATACAGAAGAGACATTTTAGTACAGTGTGCATCTTGAACAAAATTATTTCACGGTGCTCTTAAATGTGATGATCATCTAAAAGTAGACACAGTGGAGAAAAGTAATTTTCTCTGCTCCCGATTTGGTCAAGCTGGGAAGTCTGGATTGAAATCAGGGTCTCGTCTCTGGTCAGTGCCTACAACTATGGGCCTGTTTTAGAGATCAGCGGACAGGTTACACCATAACAACAACAATGTCCTATTGGGTTTAGATTTAAACGGACGGTATAGCTGTCCCCGTTGTGACGGAGTAATCTGCCTGTAGATATCTAAATCAGGCCAAATGTTTTTGCCCCTGCCCAACAAAAACTTTTGACTGGCCTGGGCATGTTATGCAAGTGATTTCAAAACATCCCTTGTTTTTTTTCATAAGGTGGGGGGGCAGCAGAGGAAGCACACTTTGGGCAGAAGTGATGCAAACTTCCTTCTGTCAGCAGACAGGTACTGCTAGGACCCTAGCAGTGCAAGCGTTGCATTCTCAGGGAACAGGTACAGCATGGCAGTAGCAAAGCAAGCTTCCCTCTCTCACAGAAGGCAGCAAGTACAAATTTCCATTCCCTGTAAAACGTGTTCAGCATGGCAGACGGGTACAAGCATTCATCGCTCACAGAGCATGTATTGTTGAGGCATGAGTGACGTATAAATTACAGAAAGATCTCTGCAGCTGGTGATGAAATATAGATGGGTGCAGGGCTTTAAGTGGGCCAGGTCTGTCCGG
The DNA here is from genome assembly GCF_964204655.1 of Triturus cristatus. Lineage (NCBI taxonomy): Eukaryota > Metazoa > Chordata > Amphibia > Caudata > Salamandridae > Triturus > Triturus cristatus. The sequence goes on from NC_140593.1 coordinate 502,175,761, forward strand.
GTCTGAGCACCGGCAGTTATTTTCAGGGGGCCTCGAAACGGGTCTCTATCAGGCTCTATTTTCGGGCCTCGCAGAGGTAGTCCGTTTTCTTTTATTTTTCTTGCACCAAACTTATTTTGCTCTAGCTGGAATTGCCAGGCTAGATCCTGAGGCCGCTGACCTTTGTGCACGCTGAAGATCCTTTCATGCAGATTTTTATCATATGATGCGGGACTGTGGGGAAGTATCGCAGTTTAGGACAGAAAGTCCTCTCTTTAATTAATGACTTTTCAGGCACCTATCTCCGAGTCATTCTGAATAAAGCTTTGTTTGTTGGGTAAGTTACCTAGAACTAAGGATAATAAAAAAAACTTGTAATTTCATAGATTTAGCGCCTTATTTTTGGTAAGCGTAAGATTGCGATCCTGCAACCAACCTCCAAGCACACAGCCGCACCCGAGTACTTCACAGGTCATTATCCCCTTCGCTGCGGCACGAATTTTGCCGCGGCGCTGGGGGGGTTCGGGGTGAGCGCGGCGCCGCCATGCTCGTGACGGAACCACTCCGTCATGAGCCACGGGCGCGCTGTGCTCATGACGGAGTGGTTCCGTCATGAGCAGGCAAGGGGTTAAAGACCATTTGCTTGTTAATGAGGCTTGTTTGTTTTTCACCCATTTGCAGAGCCCCTGCAGCTCCACTCTACCAATTGCTTGAAGAATTAGCCCCCCCCCCCAAAATGTTTTCTTAGCCCCCCCCCCCCCTCGAAATTTGGCTCTACTTGAGCCTTTGGGGAGGGTGTATGGCGTTATCCATACATATCGTTATTTAGACCACGCCACTACTTGGATAGGCCACACCACTTTAGAGCATTCCCAGTTTTTCCCCACTTAAAGCCCTGGATGGGTGACAGGGTGCGTGAGTGACTATGTGGGTTTGGACACCATTTTTACTTAGGTGATATTCCAGGTCAGGTTGTTAAATGCTCTCCTGCTGTTTGTGCTGTTTTTTTATTTGTTTAGACTTTAGAGGGTCCCCTACAGCTTCACTTAAGATTTGCGCAGCTGTTGCTTCTAAGAGTGGAGTATACACGTCACGTGAAGCGCAGATGCAAAGGGCTCAGCCGCACGTGCTGGGCGGGAGGAGGGGCTCAGCCCAGCCGATCCCATTCATGCGACTAGCACAGACCCCGCTGCATGCAGCTCTGAGTGCAGTTCATTCAAGTAAAGCCCGGGGATGCAGGGGGTGGAGCTCTGCTGCAGGCACGGAGGACCATAAGTGGGCTGGCAGCAGGGGAGGGGGGCTGCTCCTGCGTGACGCCAGCCAAGGGCGTTTTAGCTTCGGTTGTGTACAGCTGTACACAGCGTCTTTAAGATAACTCCATACATGCACAGAACTAGGCGCTCGGAGGCAGAATCAGACACGACATGGGAAGATAGGACTAAAAATCCTGTCAGAGCCATAGACTGTGTGGTTCTAGCTCCTTGACGCTCTGCGCCATTCATTCAAGGATAGCCCAGGAACACAATGAATGAATCTGTCAGGGCACACACTGTGATAGATTGGGGGTAGGGAGCAGGCGCGCAACACCCATTGGGCTCACCGGGCTTCAGCCACCCCCCGCCTCCTCATGTGTGTCAGCCCGGCTGAGACAGCCTCGCGGGCTGGCGTCCGTCTAATTGCAGCCGGACCCGAGTACTTCACACGTCTTTAAAAGACCATTTACTCGTTAATGAGGCGTTTGTCGTGTTTTCACCCCTTCTTACAGCCACTCTGCCTATGGCTGGAAGACTTAGCCGATCCCCCCCAAATCTTTTTCCCTCTTAATCTTTTTCAGCCCCCTCCCGAAATTTGTCTCCAGTTGCCCGCCTGGTAGGGAGACAGGTACACAGGACTGGGTCACATACTGATGTAGCGCTGGTTAGGGGACAGATGGAACGTGCTGTGTCACACTCGACGGGAGATAGGGGTAGTAGGATGAATCATGGTTCATATATACAGGTAAACCCTGTGAACGTAGAGATAGGGGCGCACATGCAGGGAGTAGCACACAGGGTGATTTAAGGGAGATCAGGACGGGGATAGACATACAAGACGGGGTCACATACCATTGATATACATGTGGTCCAACGGCAGAGCTGCCGACTTCGGAACTGGGGAAACAGATTCGAGTGCTGGAGTCGGCTCAACATTTTGTGATTCTGGGCAAATGCCTTAATTTCCTTGTGCTTAAAAACAAAAAAAGCCAGACGTTCTGTGGTGTAATCTGGTGTTCGTGTAACGCGCACTTGAGCCAAGTCTGCGCTACATAAAACTGCAAAACAAAAAAAAATAAAATGAGGCACAATCAGGTAGAGATGTACAAGCCTGGAGACGTACACTGAGGATGAACATCGGGCATGTGTCAAAGTGCGTCCCCGCCGCCCCCCACGTAAATTCCAGCTGACCAGTCGCAGGTGGTTTCAACTTGATCAAATTGCTGCATATGGGAATAGTACATGGTCAGCAGTAAAAAAGAAAGGGCGGTTCAAATTACATCAAAATCTCACTTGAAAGTGAACTGACAGGAGCCATTATCCATCAGTGGTGACCAGTTCTAACTGGAATCAGACGGATTTATCTCCGGTGAAGAATAGTCCAAAACACCAAACTTCTACCGACTGGGAACCACTACAAACATGTTTCACCTTGTCGACTGGAATTTTCATCAGAGCATTCACGTTCAGTGTAGCGCCTGCTGTATCCAGCCCTCTCCAGCGCTTGTTATACACAGTTCTGTGCACAATCCATTCGGGTGAATAATGAATTCTAATCGCGTGAAGGAGGAAAATACAATGTTTGGCCAACACCATTAATGTGCCGGCCTAGCCCTGCTGTACACAGCTCTTGCTTGCAGTTCATTCATGTAGTACATGGACAGGGTGTGTATAATTCATGAATACAGAGAATGACGCTGTCGTGGCTTCAAGTATAAACACACGAAGGAGGGGGCAGTGGGCATCTTGTTAATGCTGTAGCCACAAACCGAGGGCGAAGGGAGGGTGGGGGTCATGTCACCTTCCATTCACATGCTCTGTCGCCTCGCATGTAAACAATTGAGGCTTGAAATGATTCAGATAAAGCCCACGTCACGCAGCTGGCTTCACCCAGAGGACAGGTGCACTGGGGCACGGTCCTTGCAACCCCCAATGACTAGTTCTGCCCCTGCCTTCTTCAGGCTCACTTGGGGTTCAGCAGCGGTGCTGACGTGTGCGGGGGGGTGGGCCCGGCGCTGGTTGTGGGCGGGGCTCCGGGAGGAGGCGGGCCGCTGTTGCTGGTCGCTGTCCTGGGTGTTGAAGCAGCTGTCGCTTCCGCTGCCTGCTCTCCAGGCAGACTCTGGACAGAGAGAGTGGCGGCGCTCGAGTCCCCCCTGCCCGCTCCTCTCCCTCCTCTCGGACCTCCGCCTGCCGCCGCTCCTCGCAACGTACACTGCCCCATGGACGGACAGACTGGAATGGACCAACAGTGATCATGGAGCTGCACAGCTTCCTCCTCCTGCTACTCTCCGCTTCCCTGCACCCCTTCCCTGCCCGGGCCGACTGGAAATATGGTGAGTGACTCTCACCCTCCTGCCTGCATCCTCGGGCTGAGAGCTGCCCCCGCTGCCCGCACCTGCTCCTCCTGCCCTGGATCATTCATTGTGTGAAAGGCACTGCCAGGCAGCGGTGTGGGAGGAGCCGAGAGGATGCTGTGGATTCAAGGGTCCGCTCGGCGTTATCAGTCCGTGCTGTGATTCTGTGGTGTGTGCCACGGGTCACTGTCTAGAAAGCACTTCTGGGTGCTGTGGAAACGGAATACACGGGCTACGTGGCCTTCATTCGTTTTCCCCGAGGTTGTGATATGTGTGGCTGGATGGCAGTGTTTGCCTCCGGTGGTCTCGATGGTTACGTGGGGTGGAAGCAGCTGCCCTTGGACGGTGCGTAGAAGCACCACCGGGTGTTTGGTTGAGTCGTAGATGTGGTGTCCGAGTTGGATACATGCGGCTGCTCTTGACACGTATTGAGGGTGAATGGCCCATGACCAGGCAGCAGTTTTGGGATGCTGAAGCGATTAACAAGATTAGGAAATGCTGTGCAGAGATACCCAGAGGAGAGCGCTAGGGGTGTGCGCAGTTCTGGACAATGCCAGGCAATGTACAGTATCAGGATCAATATTTGGGAATGATGGGACATACAAATCGCAGGGAATGCTTGAGATTCAGGGATAGGAGGTTATGAGCTAAGTTTGTTTCTTCATCTTGCTTCGGCCTTTTTGTCCCGAGTTTCGTGGGTCTATCTATCTATCTATCTATCTATCTATCTATCTATCTATCTATCTATCTATCTATCTATCTATCTATCTATCTATCTATCTATCTATCTATCTATCTATCTATCTATCTATCTATCTATCTATCTATCTATCTATCTATCTATCTATCTATCTATCTATCTATCTATCTATCTATCTATCTATCTATCTATCTATCTATCTATCTATCTATCTATCTATCTATCTATCCTTCCACCTGCCGATCTATCCATCCATCCACCCATCCATCCACACAAACTCAGACCCAGGTATACACGGTCGGAGGTCAGGAGATGAACTTTTGAGAACGGTATGCCCACCTCGTCTCATCGTTTGGAGAGTTGGCGGCTAGGTGTAGGAGTGGGCAAAGGGAATATTAAAGTTTGTGACCTGTAGAGAGGCCCCGTTAAGGAAGGGGTGCGTTCCTCTCATTATAGAACCAGCCAAAGGTTTCACGAGCTACGGAAGAGCCTCTAGTGATGGGCTGCGCGCGAGGGATGCCTCATAGAAACATAGAGAAACGGTAGCATTTTCTTTCTAACTCCTTGCTCCTCCGTACCGCCTGTTTCTGTCCGCAGAGAGGTACGGTGATGATTGCCTTCCAAGGGAACATAGACTCGAAGGGGATGAGAGGAGGGAAGGAATGACCAGGGGCAGGAAATGATGTGACCTTAATGTATGTAAATAGTAATGGGCAGATTTACAAGTCCCTTGCGCCTCTTTGCGCCACCATTGCGTCACGTTTTTTGACGCAACGGCGGTGCAAACAATGCGACCTATTTACAACGGGACGCATCTAGGGAGATGAGTCACATTGTAAAGCCCTACATCACATTTTACCTGCATCAGTTATAATGTATGCAGGGGGGCATTCCTACGTAGGTGGCGTTCCTATGTAGGAAAGCCTCGTAAAAGTGACGCAGTGAAATCTACAAGATTTCACTGCGTCACATTTAGGACGCCACTCCGTCAACACCTTACGCCTGCTTGAAGCAGGCGTAAGGAGTGACGCAGTGTAGTGGGAATAGGCCACAAAATGCATTGCTGGAGTTGCGTCGTGCTTGCAACACGACTCCAGCAATGCGTGACTTTTGCCCCAACGGAAGCGTCAGAATTTCTGACGCACCTGTCAATCCTCCTGCCATGGTGCGCCGTATTGTAAATACGGCGCATCCATGGTGGCGCTAGCATTTTTTAGGGTGGCGCAATGAAAGTGACAGATGCGTCACTTTCTTGTAAATCTGCCCCAAAGAGTGTAGTGTGGAGCTGGCTGGAAGTGTTACATACAGATCCGTAGGGGGCATTAGTCTAGGGAAGGGTCCTAATCAAGCCAGGGAACCATCAGCTAAGGGAAATGTGACATTAAGAGGAGTTTTCTAATGTGAAACATGGGGAGGGTCTGATATGATTTTACAAATATAAAAGTAAAACTGACCCAGTACTGGAAACAGCAGGGGTTTCCTTTGCATCCATCTTGCTCTAAAGCCAAAGAGGTGGCTCTTTTAATTGAGATATTGGCCTGTAGTTCAAGACGGGGTGATTACGAGGAGGGTGAGCCCTGGTGCTGTGAGTTAAAATGATGTTTAGCAGGCAGTAGGGAGCGGTAGAGAGATGATGTGTTCTTTAATTATGCACCCCCCCCTCAGACAGCCACTCTTAAGGTAATAGTTTAAGGAGCCACAGAAGGCACTCTTTTTGGGCGCATGCCTTCGTCATGCCAACGCACTCTGGTTGCAGCCAGGCACGTCTGAATGAGCCAATGGCAGCATCCCTTGGACAAGAGAAGCACTGGCACGTGGCACTCACTTGGCCAAGCGTCCACTCACGAGGACAAGGCAGTTTAAGAGCCCTCCAGTGATAATATAACAGTTTTCTGTACCATGGGGGGAGAAATCAAAGAGGGATGTGGGAAATCAATATGGCGTAGACAGGGCGGTACAGAAAGTAAAAAAGAGACATGGGGTAGGGAAGAGCGAGGGATGTTTAGCTAAAGAAATGTCAGAGACATATAAATAGAGGGAGGTTTGAAAAATAAAAAGAGAAAGGTAGGGAAGAGAGTGAGCGAAGGTGCGGAAAGAGGAGATTTCTCAGCAGAGAGCATTGCTGCATGGTCTGAGCCACTATTTCACAGATACAGATGTAATTCACAGATCACACGTTTGAATCCCAGTGGTGCAAATGGCTTTCAACATTCCAGGGTCGATAAACGAATAGCATTGATGTGGGTAATAGTAAGGCACATACTTTGAGCGTCAATAAGGAGTTAGTTAGTAGCGCTATAGTTTCAAGTTTAATTTTATTATAGTGCGCAGTTAATTAAAACCATTGCACTTAGTGAATATATAAAACCTTTAAAAGCGAATCTTTTTGGGGGGAGAAAAGGTTGTAGTAGCTCTATAGTAATATTATTACAGGTGAGAAAGGTGATATAAAAGGCAACAGGAGATATTAAATTAGGGGAAACGAAGAAGAGATAACGGAAACATTAGAGAGCTTACTAATGCAAGGAAATGCAAGCCTAAGAAGAGACGGGGAAGTGTAGAATGAAATGGTGAAGACAAGGAGAGAGTAGGGAAGTAACCGAATGAAAATAAATATGAGTGAAACAGAATAGAAGAAGGTTAAATATTGTGCTTACAGAGTCCAGAATTGTGCTAAGAGCATTTTATTGTGTCCACTTGGTATGGCATAAGGCGATGCACACGGTGACCACATGATACTTGATATCTTGTTAGCACTTAAATATGAACTTGTTGGAATTTTAAATATGAACTTGTTGGAATTTTAAATATGAACTTGTTGGCATTTATTGTTTATAAAAGTGTTTATAAAAGTGAAGGTATTGATGAACTGGAATAGCAAATGGAAATATTTGCAAAGGGACGCATAACAATGTGAAAGTCTAACATCGATCTATTCCTAGATTCCATAGTATTGCCTTTTGTTTAGGTCAATGTTTAAAAACCATCTCTTTTAGCAAGCGGTATTCTCGCTCCTTGCAGGGCACTATTCGTGTTCTATATCCCTCATGGCCGTTGGATTGGCATTGTACTGCTGCACGCAACTGTCAGATTTAGCTATACGTGAATGTAAAACTACAATAACTTATAGCTGATGATGCTCAAACTGCTCATTACAATGGCCTTACCAATGCACCCAAACTCTACACCAAGACATACCCTGTCACTAAGATGAGAGTTGGTAAACTTGAACAGTACACATTTGCAGAAGGAGTGAAATCAACTGAATGTATGTGAAGTAAACAAGCATGGCGGCAGGTAAAGTCTGTAGCATCGAAAATGCGCTGTCCTCCATTAAAAATGCAAAATGCACACAATTGATGGACGGAATGCAAAATAAATCAAAACATGCACCCCCAGTCAAGAGATCTGGATTCAATCCATCATTCTTATTCTCACCATGCCACCCCAGTTTAGACCTGGCCATATGCAAATCAGTCTTGAACCTGTGCATTTGTCACCCCGAGTGGGACGGGTATGCCCAGACGTGGGTCCCGTGCTCTCCATGTCACTAGAGTCAGGCTATCCTGGCTGATGAGGGGTGAAACCCCAAAACAGGTCCTAGGATGCTTGTTTTTAGTCCAAGGAGGACCGAGCCTGGCAGTTCGAGCTGGACTGTTCCCATTGGGTGCAGGGTCAAGACTGATTTATATATGACTGGGTTCAAACTGGAATGGCATGGGGAGCAGAAAAATGATGGATTTAGGCTCAGATCGCTGCACTGGGGTGAATTTATGACATTGTTCTGCATTCTGTCCATCAATTGTTCTTTTTGCATTTATCACCCCGAGTGGGACTGGTATGCCCAGACGTGGGTCCGGTGCTCTTCATGCCACTAGAGTCAGGCTATCGTGACTGATGAAGGGCGAAACCCCGAAACCAGTTCTAGGATGTTTGTTTCCAGTTCAGGGAGGACCTGGCCTGACAGTTCGGGCTGGACTGTTCCCATTAGGCGCAGGTTCAAGACTGATTTCCATATGGCTGAGTTCAAACTGGAATGGCATGGGGAGCAAAAAAAAAATCAAATGATGGATTTAGGTCCAGATCTCTGTACTGGGGTGAATGTATGACATTTTTCTGCATTCTGTGCATCAATTGTTCTTTTTTCTCTATTCAAAATTGACATACCAGACATAGACAAACGGACACACTTACATCCTTGTTTACACTATTGACAGCACCATGTGTACAGTGTCCTGGCATATTGTTCTGGGTGATGGAGAGCACCAGTTTTTCTGTGCAGTTCTGTGGAAAGACCAAGGTATGCCCTGGATAGAGCTACCCATCTGCCTGAGCATTTCTTCAGAGAATCTCATGTTTCCCTAATCTTTTCCAACAGCTGTAATTTCAGCGACGCTCACATCACAACCGCACTGATTCAAGGAAGCGCCAAGCGAACAAGGATCTGCTGCAAAGACATGTGCGCTTCAGTGTGGCTGCTGAGCTTGCAAGCTTAACAGGAGTGTTAACAGAAGCAGAAGCTTCGTGGTCATACTCAGAAGAGGTGTGGCGCTGCGGCCAGGGCGATTGACTCCGGAATCTGGGGATCACGGTTCGATCCCCGGTGCTGGCGGCAGATTAGCCCTGCACCAGGTGACTCTGGGCAATAGCTTGCTTAATCTTCCTGACATCCCCCAGCGCCTAGAGACCCTTACGGGTGATTGTTCATGCTTTATAAATGTGGATTATTATTATTATTATTATTATTAAACCCTGTGACACTTTCACAGTGCTACACTTGGGTGACTCAAGCAAAAAAGGCAATCAGTTTCTATATGAAACTGCTATTAAGGCCTGACAGGACTTTGCAAACTGCTTTCCCACAGGGCCCCATTTAAAGATAGGGCCATGGGCAACTGCCCACTTTGCCCATGCCTTAAAACTTCTCTTGAGTACACAGCCCTTATCTGGCCTTTCTCTCTGATGTGTGGATTCCACTTAGCCTTTTTAGGCTACCTGGCAGGTTAAGCTCCTGTTCAATTTTATTTCTCAGACAGGGCAGCATCCCAGGGATCAGGGCAAGATATTTTGGCAATATTTCACCTCCAATGATATGGTCTGTGGTCTTCTGGTCTTGTTCTTACCCATGTTAACAATGGGCATGGCACTCTTGAATTTGAGGATATTTCAGTAAATGGATTCAGGTTGGGTGGACCTGGGAAGCTGTTATACTCAGTATTGTCTCTACTACTCACATATTATCAGAACGCGGGGGCTCAGTTGGGACACATGGGAGTTTGTCTAGCATGTTTGCCCTTGTGGCTTTATCTGTCAGTTGGCTGCCAGAAATGCTAGCCATGTCTTATAGGCGTGCCATTGGACATTTGATTTATGAAATAATATGGTAACCAGGTATACCGAGAAACAAATACGGGCACACAGCAATATGTGTGGGGAAAGTAAAATCAGCAAATGTGATGTATAGGTGGTGCTCTAAGGAAAAGAGGGTCGGTTACCATAAAATACCCTAATATACCCTCCAAAAGCGCAGGGCAAATTATGTAAACAAACAAGTTCGAACACTCAACCGTTTGTAAGAATTCAGTCGCAAATTCAGTAGTCCTGAAAAAGTAGTCCACTTTAATCTAATTTCTCAGTTCGAGCCCAGGAAGTGTAATGCAAAATCTTCACACAGGGCTTACTATTGAGTGAAGAGAATTGTATTAGACTGGTGTGGAACTTACAGTTTTCCGCTCAGTTCTTTTATGGGATGAATAATTTGGACTCTTCAAGCATCACAATTTATTTTCTCTGGTTTCCCACCAGGGCGAACCTATCTTCAAATGTGTACCAGGTAGAATATATGGGGGCAAGTTTGCTGTTGTGCTTGAAACAAGCCCTCTCTGCGCGTCAAGCCTTACTCCATCATCCACTCAGGAAATCCACGGTTTCGAAGGTTTACAATGAAGACTGGAGGCTCTCTCTGGGTGGCCCATCTCTCTAACTGCACTGGCAGTGTAAGGATGGAAGTCATCCACAGAACAGCTGACAGTGCTTAATTTGTAAAAAAAAAAAAAAAAAAATGGTGACAGGGCCCTCTTCTGGAGGCCACTGCAGTTTACACCACCCACTGCCAGTGACAGTAGTAACACACCTACCAACCATTACATCCCTACAAGTGTGACAATCCAGACTATCCCAAGCCCCCAACACTATAAGAATAGCAAGGGCGGCAAGTAATAGACAATTTTAAAATATATTGAATTAGTAAACAACTGTTGTGCTCATCTCTAAATTACGCAAACAGCACCACCATGTGTCAGATTGTCATAAATGTCAGTGTTGACAATTAATCGCCGGTATCGAGCACCAGAAACCACTGTCTCAAATTAAGCCGTGGAACTGAGTTAGTAAATATGTTCCGACTCCCATCTTCTTTTTCCATGTTTCAGCACACATTCAGTCTGAACTGTGACATGCTCCATCCTCTTGAGTCACTTATTTATATTTATGTATTGACCACACAACATACATTTTTGCTTTACATTGCCTCGCAATGGCTATTTTGTGATTTCTGTAGTTGTGCTGGTTCAATGTGTAAATTGCCCTTTTAGCACGAATGGAAGATAGAAGGTGGGTGAGCACAGGATTACCGGGGATCCGTTCACCACGCCTGAACATTATTTGGCAATACTGAGATTTTTGGGGCATTACATTGAGCGTGATGCCCACTATGAAGGTGTTTGCTGCAACCACGCTCAGTTTACAAATGTAAATTACAAGAAGCTATTTGGGGAATGCTACATGCCAGACGCAAAAGGTGTGCCAGATTTTCTTTCTATCATTAGAGTATGTTTTGTCTTCATGCGTCTGAGCCACCTTAAAGCCCTGGTTCACTATGGGTCATAGCTACTAATTGCTCGTGAAGGCATTGGCAGAAATTGTAGGCAGGAAGTGTTAAAGTGTTGAGCAGTACTTAGATCCGCCTTCCTACAAAGTGCTTGGCTATGTGATGCTTTTCTTCAGAACAACATTTTATACAGAGCTGTGTTTATGTGTGGACATGGGCGTACCTTCTGGTGACTGTTGGATCCCAGTTCCAGCAGTTCGTTAAACTGTGAAGATGTGGGGCAAACTAAAATGGCTTTTTTTCCAGTGACTTTCCAGACATCTGAATTGGCTGTAGTTGAGTATCTGTACCATCAACTGTAATGAACTGGCTGGCTGTACTGATTGACTTTTCAAGACATCTGAATTGGCTGTAGTTGAGTATCTGCACCATCAACTGTTTAATGAACTGGCTGGCTGTACTGATTGACTTTCCAGACATCTGAATTGGCTGTAGTTGAGTATCTGCACCATCAACTGTAATGAACTGCCTGGCTGTACTGATTGCTGCTACCTTGGATCAATGTGTGATTGACTTTGGAATATGACCTGAGCACCGTGGAGGAGATAAGTGCAATGATTCGCAGGATGTGGGCAGCACAATGAGCCCTCAGTTCGTCCACTGTATGATGCTGGGTTGCATTTGGCATCCATCATGATGTTCTGGCTCACTGTGCAGTCCGCTACTAACCCTGGCCACCGCTGCGCAGGCATCGACATGCAAGAATGGGATGAGGTCTGGCACGGTGATGGATGCTTCAGCTCTTGAGCTATGTCCTAATGGTATTCCCAGCTGTGAATTGTGTGCAGAGTTGGCTGTGATGCCCCATTTATTTCGGTTATTAGGCACTGGTCTCAGTTGTCAGAGGAGCAGGAGCTGGGAGGATGCAGAAGTCAGATGATCTTGCCCTCGAACTTTCTTCTTGAAAAATGACTGTATTATGGGTGCTTATAAATCTCCCTGTCAGGGATTGGCCATTGTGACTTCTGTTTGCAGCCTAAGTGAAAGGGTGAACAGTAAATGCATGATACAGTTGAAGTGGAGCTTGAATAAAGTGCTTCATTATAGCTAGCAAGGTGCGGAACAGGATCAGCTTTAGGATTATAACATAGGTTGCATGTGCACAGGCTCTAGCTGTCTCAGGTTACAGTGATCAGGTCTGTGGCTGCAGTAATGGTGACATTGCCAAATGTGCATTGCTTTCGGGCATATGGTTTTGGTGCAGAAATAGCTGTTGCATATTTTTATGGCTTTTTCCCTCAAAGATAGGTAACATTGTAACTTCTTTATAGATTACATGTATGCAATACATTGATAAAATTAGCAACTAAGTAACTGCTGCCCATGCTTCTGGCCTGGTGAAAATAAGTGACATATTTAGCTCTGTAGGTCAGAGGATGAGCTTGGTAAGAGAATACATATTTACAGAACACACATGTGTTGTCACTTTTAGATACTGGTTTGTCCTTGATTCCTAGGCTGTCTTGTTTGTGGTGACCAGGGATTGCATTGGCAGCAGTGACACAGGAACCAGGGCAATGAGCAGTTCTGAATTTTGTATACGGGAGGTTGCACCATCGTGTTGCCATTTATGGACTACATTACAGTTCAGTCTGGAATGATGCTTTAGTTGGGCCTTTTTGACCGAACGGGGCTGACAGCGCCGAAGAAGTATTAAGGAGCATACGCAGTATCGGTCACTACAGCACCTAAGACAACACTAGATGATTCCTTTGCGTAACCCTATGACGGATTGTGACTTGGTGCTGTGTAACACTGCCTGCAGTGCCATGGTGTCTTGTGCTGGGCTCATGAAGCAGCATTGAAAGATCCATCTAAATGTGAAATGTGGTCAACATTGTGGTTGATTGCAGAAGAAAAAAAATCTTTCTAAGTTGGTTCGCACTCCTGCTTGGAGGCACTGTTTACGTGTCTATAGATTTGATTCTTATATCTCGGTAAGGTGATGTAACCCTTGCCCTGATCGTATTGAAATGTACATGCAGTAAAGAGGGTAGGGTGAGCTGACATCAGAGAATGTTAGAGCTATAAGTATAAAGAGTGGTATTAACCTTTGTTCTTCTTGCAGTTTTTGGCTTTGCTGTGGTTTTGTTTATAACAATCGCTTGAAAGTTGGGTTAGTGGCTTCTGGTGGATGGAAGCTGTGTGGCAGTGCGGAGCGAGGAACTGATTATTCAGAAGAGTAAGTTGAGCTATAGCTGAAAGGTGATACTAGGCTTATGTTCTTAACCTTTTGTCTAAATCCAGGTTGTGCTGTTTACTTCTGGTCGATGGCGAAGGCTAACTGTGGTGGCAGTAACTGTCCCACGTCATAGCATTGAAAGCAATAGCTTGCATACACAGCAGCCGGCATGGTGGTGGATTAGGGCGCCAGACTAGAAAAATATGAGCTTGAAAGGGAGTGAAGTATTGGAAGTTGCAGGTGAATTTACTGCAGAAGGATGTGCTAGCTTTGTGCTGTTCGACACAGTTTTAAAGAGACATCGATTGGGAGAAGAGGATGACCCTCTTTGATGTTGAGGGGACAAATCATTGATGGCCTTCATCAGTTGGGAAGATTGCTGAGCTTAGAGTTTGGAGCAGAAGCAACAGAGGAAGGTGATTCCAACTGTTGAAGTGTTGGATGGTCTTGTGTTGAATGTATGGCCTAGCCCGTCTCACTTGATTTGTTGGAGAATTTGCACTCTGTAACAAAAGTCATAATTCAAGGATTGTTGAGTCAACAATGAAAGAAGCTGGCTACACATCTAATAATAAAAACAGCAGTGAAAGATTTATATGCCTGGAATTTCCCTAATATGTGGACATTATGTTATTTGCTGCTGCCTGGCTTTAGGAATTACTTATGATGGTTGTGGTGATTTAGTGCTGGCAAGCACCACAGATGCAGCATCATGACTGACTGTTGTTTGCAGTGTGAGCTTAGAAAGCTAACCACGGACTAGTCTGGGGTAGCTTCATAAATGTATTTCAGATCTTGACATCTTGTAACCAGTTCCATGGTCTTTTTTGATGTATTGAGGGAAAAGGAGTTGCTTCAAGAGGAATGTTTGATGAGCCCAATGCTAGAACCTGCCGGGCATGCAATTAAATTCTGTATTGTGTGATGGAATGCAAATTTAATGAGGAGATCCCTAAAACTGCCCATATGTCCTTCCACAGATAGGCCCACATGGGTACCTTCCGAGAGGTGGCGACCCTCTTGCACCACACCTGTACCACTGGAGTGTACTTCAGTGCTCAACCTTTAGTGTTAGAGGGGCAGTACATGGCTTGTTAGCCAATGAACAAACATATATCACCTGCATAAACAAGCCTTGCAAAGCCAGCAATTCTGGTTTAACTTGGATAATGCCTGCAAAGACAGGCATGCAGAAATTGTTTCCATGTATAGTGCATTAAAATCAGACCTATTGATTTGCCAATGCTTGGTAGTGGTGGTATTAATTATTGTGGTGGTAGCGGCACTGGTGGTGGTATTACTATTATGATTGTGATATTTGTAGTGGCCGTTTGGTATTGGAGGTGATGGTATTTGTAGTGGTATAGGCGTGGTGTTTGTGGTGGTATTATTGGTGTGATTTTGGTGGTGGTGGTGGTATTAGCAGTAATGGTAATATTTATGTGGGTGGTATTTGTGGTGGTATTGCTGGTGAGATTGGCATTAATTGTATTAGTTATAGAACTCATGTTGGTACTGGCAGTGGGAGTGGTGGTCTTGGTAGTATGTATGGATGTATGTATATAGTATTTTTATTGAACAAACCTAGTCAAAAGGCAGCGGAGTGCGGGTGGTGGTGATATGGGTATTCTTGTTGTTTGTTGGACCTCACATCCATGGCATGGTTTTCTCCCAACTTTTTTCCTTCAATTCTCCTGTTTGTGCTGACTTTATTTTCTTGATGGCCTTACAACCCTGCACACTTTATCTTTTCTAACCCGTGCTAAAGTGCATGTGCTCTCTCCCTAAAACATGGCAACATTGGCTTCCACCCAAAACTGGCTCATTTAATTTACCTGTAAGTCCCTAGTAACATGGTGCTACATGTACTCAGGGCATATACATTAAATGATACTACTGAGCTTGCAACACTCATTGTGCCATTCATTTAAGTAGACTTTTAGGCATGCCCCAGGCCTGCCATTGCAGCCAATGTGTGCAGTTTAAAACTGCCATTTTGACCTTGCAAAATAAGCATTTTGGCAGGCCTAAACTTTCCTTTTTAAAACATATAAGTCACCCGTAGATTAGGCCCCACACAATCCAGAGGGCAGAATCCAGTGTATAAAATACAGTTGGACATGTACTTTTATGTTTTACATGTCCTGGTAGTGAAAAAAACTTAAACTTATTTTTCCCTAATGCAAGACTCTTTTCCCATAGGCTATCATTGGTTTACCTTATTGCACTTAATAAGTAATGATTTTTACTTGGGAGCAAGTAGGAATATTTAGTTTGGCATCTAAAGAACTGTAATTTAAAACCATATTTAATGGTAAAGTTGGATTTTAAGTCCCAATTCTGAAAATGCCACTTTTAGTAAGTTGGCATTTTCCTGTCTTATTTGGTGTCTGTATCCTGGGTCACATGACTAGGTGTAGCTGGCTGTTGATGTTTGTGTATTGATCCTAGATAGTGAGGCAAAGGGTGAATGTTGTTGGCATGATGGACCATCTCTGATTTTATAGGGGGGAGCTGTTACCTACCACACTTGCACATCACAGTGGCTCCACACACTCACAAAGGGTTTCAAACTAATCTATTGTGCCCCCAGAAAAGCTGGGGGCAGGGCATCGAGGCAGAAAATTCCAAGCACCTCTCATGATGGAAACTTCTAGAAACTTCTCCTACTTCAAACATGGCACCATGTATACATATTGGACCCTCAGACCCAACTCTTCAGTACACATCTGTACTTGTGGAATACTTAGAAGGACTGCTGTGCTGCTCTGCTTTAAGAAGGACTGCTGTTCTGGTGCCTTGCTACTCCGCTGCCTGAGTGAGAAGGACTGGAGCTGCATCTTGAACCCTGGACCACAAAAGTGACTGTAAGGGCTAGTTGGCTGGTCTGTTTATCAGAGCCTTGGGGACAGAAAAGGCTCCAACTCTCTTGAATATTGCACCTTGACTCTGCCTGCTGTCAGTCCTGACCACGCAAGTGGTGCCCCTACAGTCATGGACCCTTGGAAGTGGGGATACGGGTGCCTTGCCAACCCAGCTGTGGTCTTTACCAAATCCGGTGTAAAGTGACACAAAGACCTGCAGAGTCTCACCGCACAGATACAAGGTTCATCGCAACTGAAGTCAAGCAATACGGAGCCCTTCAGAGCCTCGCAGCACAGCAGCCAGCCTCAATGGAATCAATGGCGAGCAATGCAAAGACTCACCAAGCCTCGCCGTCCAGCTGCCAGCTTCATCAGAACTGATGCAACTTGATTCAAAGCCTCACAAAACCTTGCCACACAGCTTTCTCGAAATCGAAGCAGCATGACGCAACCTGACCTCACATCAAGGACCTCGCAGTTCTTGGAACCGACACTGGACCACACAAAGCCTCGCAAAGCAGTGCCACGCAGACCTCACACCAAGATTGAAGTTACTTTGTCCAGCGCGCCTCACTCAGTCCCTGTAGCTGCCCTGCGCTCTATCGCAGTTGGCCCAAACGTCTGACTTTGTCCTGGTCCGGCACGACCAGACTACCACAGTTGGCGCTTTGTGCTTTTTAAGCATTGTTTTCACTTAAACCTTTAAAATTGCATAGCTCCGGTTCTACTAATTAGATTCTTGTCATTTTGGTCTCAAATAATTTATTACATTTTACTCTATTTGTCTATGTTGGTGTGTGATTTTACACATTGCCTCTCATTTAAGCCTGACTGCTTTTTGCTAAGCAACCAGAGAGTTGAGCACAGGTTAATCTGGGTAATACTTATGTTTTACTCTACAAGAACTGGGGTTGCTTCTTGATTAGGGTTTCTCCCCCATCAACCAGTACCCTAATTTCCTACAATGGTATTGCCAGTTGCAGTGTTCTTGGTAGACGTAGCATTGTCAATGTGGTATTGGCAGTGGTGGTGTGGTATTATTGGTGACAGTCTTGATGGTGGTGCAGTATATGTTGTTGTGGTATTGGTGGCTGAGGTACTTCTGGTTGAGGAATTGCTGGTGGTGGTGTATTGATGATATGTTAAACAAAAACAATTTGGAGGCCATGGTAGATTTAGGCTCACAACTTAAACCAGGTCAAAAACAAAAACAAAAAACAAGTTTCAGTAAGAATAAGATTGCTTTCTATATACACTGCAAATATGATATACAGAATTGCACATCACAAATAGTGTGATGGTTGAGTGTACCTTTTAGATAAAATAGTTCCCCATGCATTGCAAAGAAAGCACTCATTCAGAGGCAGAATAATACAGCAAACAGCCAATGGCATTGTGGTGAGAGAAAACGACCTCTCTTGGTTGACTTAAGATGTGACTGAGAATGTCTTAGGGCAATGGCTTTAAGAAGCGGGTGCAAATACACTAATGTTCACAGAGAGCTGACCCTAAGCGCACTCTATGTACATTGTAAGCAGTAGGTCATGTAGACAGCTGCACTGTCGTCCCAGAGCTGAAAATGATTTGTGTCTGTGATTATAGGGGGATCTGGGTAATTGGGCCGCACACGGCCATAAACACGATTGACTATCATTAGGGCAGCTTTTATTTTTGTGGCCTGAAGCCATTGCGCTTTTCGATCCTGATTCTGTTTGCTGAAGAGTGTTCGAAACACTGCCAACCTTTGAATGGAGATTGTGTTAGCATATTCAACCGAAATTGTGTTATGGTGATGTGTGGTGGGCCCTTTTTTATAGAAAATTGTGAAATAGCATTTACAGAGCCCAATTCACTTTACTTTGCACCAGTCGTTTCTTGACAACACATTTGCCACGAGAAATGACAGTACTCATTCTATGCATCCACACGTGAAACACCGACTCTGACGCCAAGTAGGAGCTCTTTCACTTCTCCTGAAACATATAAAATGAGGCCATATTCGAGTCCCCATGTCATCCACAAAACACTTGTAAATCAGGGCGAATATAAACCCTACGGAGGCTAAATATAACCCAAAAACTTGAAACGCTTGTGAATCATACCGTATTTCCACCCTAATCAAAAGAAACAGACATAATCAGAGATAAAAGAAAATTAAAAAAACTTTGGGATTGGATAGAGACACCTGCCAGTATTGTAGCAAGGGTGCTGCAGGCAAGAAAATTGGGACACACGTTCCCTAAAAAAGTCTGCTATTTTGGGTGCAGTGAGCCTCTCATGCCTGCGGACGCCAGTGTCACTGCACTTGTTACACTATTGATAGCTACGTGCCTGCTGATGTTGGACTGGGACAGAAAATAGGCCCGGGGACCACAATAAAAGTATCCCCTCATTAGTGATGCCATGGTGGTTCCTAACAGTTGGCATTGCTGCCTCCTCTCAGTGGCTGAACTTGCTATGGGTCAGCCAATGAGGGCAGTCCCTTAGTCTTCACAGAGTGGATGGGGTTAGTTAGTGAGACTTACCGACCCCACTCTACTTGTGACGAGAGTCCCTGATAGACACTTGGCCCTGGGCACTCCAGGGCTTAAAACTAAAGCTCCCAGGTACGAGGCTGTCAGTGACGCTCCCCCTCGTCACAAGGAAGAGGACCTCCAAACACTTTGTGGGCTGAGGAGCTCACGCTCACAGGCTGTGACATCTTCAGTATGGAAAAGTACCGCTGAGGCATCCATGCGCCTTCACATTTAGCCGAAGTACAGAGCCTGGCTGTCTGACCTGAACATGAAGAATGTCTGTCAGGCTGACTGTTGCTCAGCCTGACAGACACTCTTCATGTTTGGGAAAAAGTGGGGAGGCGGGGCCCTTCCGCCCTTAAGGACGGGCTGCCACTGGGAGGTGTGACACTTGGAAAGATATGCAAATGTTGCATGCGGTACATACCAGTATCAAATATTTACCGGTTTCACAATTTTCATCCAGAATTGCATTGGCCTCCTCACTCGTGTTGTTAAAGAGTGTAGCAAGGCACCGAATATACCAGACCTGAGCATGTTTACCAATCACTTGGCTGAGTTTAGTATTCCTGGCATAGCGCCTTGTGCTCTAACTAGGCCTAGGCGGCACAGTGCACATTGCAGGAACACTGTATCTATTCTGGTAATCCAGGCCATCCGCTTTAATTCAACGACTCCTCATCCATGATAACAAACATCAAGCCTAGCCCATGAAGAACAGCTTGAACTCCCATAAGGCTCATCCATCTGGGAGAAATAGAAAAACACGCGGAACATGTAAACGTATAATTTATGATTACATAGGACACAATGTGGAAAATGAGTTATTTTGTTAAGGCAGTGCTTTATTTGTGTTTTTTAATCTTCCGCCTTATAAGCTCTTTTGAGAATCCTTTTTCCTCTGTGATATTTTAACTCTCTAGTCTTTAATAAAGATATCAGTGTGGGGTCCATATTATTTCTATTAATCATTCTCACATAATGAAAAAACTGATCGATAGCAGCGATAAGGACTTAGTAACAAAAAAAAAATGTTTTGACAAAAAACATTGTCGCACAGGCTGCGTTCCAGCTAATCATATTCAATTAATTCAGTCTTTAACCGGCAGAAAAGAATTGCTGTGCTTTCTGGAGCTTGTCGCATTAAGGCCATCATCTTGTGTTGAGAATAGTAAGTGTGGACAAGACTCAGATCAGCCAACAAGAAATATGTAGCTAATGGATGGTAAGGAAACCCTCAAGCAGCGACATGAGCCGGCAATTTATTTACTTGTCAAACACAGAAAAGGTGATCGGAGGAATGCTTGCAATTTGACTAACCACTGGCAGTGGATCGGAATAGCATTCAACCATTCGTTTTTTGTTTGCCCACAATGCCCTCTCAGTTTGGACCCAGCCATATGCACATCAGTCTTGACCCAGCTCCAAGAGGAATAGTCCAGATGGAACTACCAGGCCAGGGCCTCCCCGAAACAGATCTCAAGTGACCGGTTTCACCCAGATTGGGGCTCTTTAGTCAGGTATGGCTTGGTTCCAGTGGCACAGTGAGTACGGGACTCACGTCTGGGCATAAACTCATCAACTTTTATGCATTTTATGTAATACCCTAACTAGCCACAGCCCGTGCAGGTAAGAGTGGTGGGGCCTGGTTGAGAGGGGGGATTCGACAGACGACCACAAAGGGAAATTAAATAAATAATTAATTTTCCCTTGTCTGTCGAAATCTCCCCCTCCCGGCCCTACTGCTCTTACCTGCATGGGCCACGCTGACCCTAAGTGGCCACAAGTATGCCCAGACATTTGTTAAGGTATACATATGTGGAGTTAGGTATAGAAAATCTAGACCTACTTACCTTTCGATATTTTGTTCCTCGATATATTGTCCATGATATGAGTGCTCCACGATATACTGGGCTCGATATTCAAGAGCCCCACTGAAGGTCAATATTAAAACCCCAATATTGTGGTGTAACACGGTTATTCTTTTTTCAAAATTATATATAGTATTGTATGATTGCTTGATCCCATTATATAGTCCTTGTATAAAATATGTCATTAAGCCACAAACAAATATGCATCAGGCTTTGCTACTGCGGTCATAGTTTTGGAGGTTTTGGAAACAAAAGTTAACTCTCATTTTCAGCAATCAGCCACTGCTCTGTGCTACTTTAAAAAAAAAATAATATAAAAATAGTCAACCCAGCATTCCCTTGTGGGCATGGGTAGCTGCAATAGAGTAAACGAAAGTGCCAACAAGGAATTTGTTTAGATACACAGTGATAATAATCATATAATTTTATGTTGATGTCCAATAGTAACATCTCAATTCAATTGGTTGTGCTGTATACAAAGAACACGGGCTATAAGCGAACGGTGAATAAATTACGAAGGCAGGTGTATATGCTTATTGCAATATGGTATTGAAAGTCCACTTGCTTGGTGCAACAAAAGAATGTCCATCATAGTATTGAGACAAGACTAGTTGTAGTGAGGTAAGTAGTCCGGAAGCAAGATGGACAATGCCGTTTCAGTCTCACGTGGTAGTAATCTAAGGTACCAATTCTTAGGACACATATGTTTCTGTGTAGATGGCAAAATGACCCCATGTAAGAACTATATGAAGAGAAGGGTTGTATGACGTTACAATGCATGCTTTTACCCCGCATGCCGCTGCAACGCAATATTTTACCCCGACTTGCTGTCGGGGGTGCGTTGGACGTTCGAATAGTATAATTTACTACTCCAACACCAGTCTGTGCAACAGTAGGGAACGTGTTGTAGTTAAATCAAACACCTTATACCCCCCTACAGCAAGCCATTTTCGTTGTAATGGCATGCGGGGTAAAAGCATGCGTTGTAACCTATGCTCTGTAACAGTTGTTTCGAAGATCAGTGGTGATCACTGGGCTGTGAAAATGAATATTACATGCAAATTTACACAAGGAATGTGTGTGCTCTGAGGTATCAATCGTTCTATAGATACGTCTAAACTTGAAAGAGGCAAAGCTGGCGTGAGTCAGGGGTATACACTCAAGATTAGAGGGCACCCAATCTTCCAGGCAAATTCTCAAAGTACTGACACCTATTAAATAACAATTTTAGACACTTCACTCTCCTACCATAGAGGAGAGTTCTCTTCATATTGTTCCTAAATAGGTTCCTTTTACAATCAAAACATAAATGTCTGTGTCCTAAGGATGGCCTCTTGGATTACTACAGCATGAGACCGGAACATCCATGCACAGTCCATCTTGCTTCCGGACTACTTACCTCACTACAACAAGTCTGGTCTCAATACTATGATGGACATTCTTTTGTTGCACCAAGCAAGTGGACTCTAAGTACATTGCCATATGTCACAGGAAATGTTGACTTTAGTTGTGCTGTAGACAACACATTGTCAATGTACTACGTGTTTTTTCATTTATGTTAAACCCCTCCAACTTCCATTCATTTGACTTTCAATAACAATATTGCAATAAGCTTATACACCTGCATTCGTGATTTATTCATCGTTCTCATATAACCCCGTGTTCTTTGTATACAGCACAACCAATTGAATTGAAATTGTACTACTGGACATCGCCGATAAATTATATGATTATTTTCACTGTGTATCTAAACGAATCCCTTGTTGGCACTTTCCGCAACTCTATTACACCTTTTTTTTTTAAATGGCTGAAAAAAATGAATTCTAATGTTTCCAAATATAGACATTCCCTGATTAGCATTAGGTGCTGCTTATCGTTCTACCTCAGACTCTCAGGGAAAACAACAGCTGAACACACACTAGCAAAGATAAAACCTTGAGAACTGTTTTCTTTTGCTCTTGAAGAACCTTGGAGCCAGAGAGAAAGAACTTCGTGGTAGTTTCAAGAGATTGCATTTTACTTAAAATAATTGCCACATTTTTGGGCCAAATAGTAAAACGGCATTTATAAATTAGTACAAAACTATTTCTTAGTTTAAAAATAAAAAGCAAACAGATAAATTGCATACAGGAAAGGATTGAGGCACTTATACAGTCCAAGTTTGGGTTATGCCTTCACAAGGGTGAAAACTTTTTTTTCAGGTTTGTATGTCATGTCGATCTTTATGTTATGTGTGTATAGAGTGTCTGTGAGCTGTTGCCGTGGCCTCCTGGTGCTAAGCAATAACATTTACTCTTTATGTTTAGATTACTTTTTTTTTTGGATAAACAAATTTTTATTCATTTTACAAAAGGACTGCACCAGCCAATACGCACCGTATTGCAATGATCGAGGATTAAAATCACAATTTCTCAGTACCCAACGTACAAACATTAATAAGGCAAAAGTGAGATGTAAACAGTCGAACCCCTTACAGTTAGACCCCCCCTCCCAACCATTTCCCCCAAATTCTGCAGTATTTCTTGGGGCAACCCCGTGCTGCATACATAACTTTCTCCTGTGTGGCGCACCGGTCCACCCCATTCCGCCAACGCCCCACACTTGGGGGTTCTGTGCATTTCCAGGAGGCCGCAATGTCTCTTTTAGCTGCCACCATAGCTGTATTAAAGAACAGTTTTCATTGCGTGACCCATCCGGCCCATCAGTGATGCCCAGGAGCGTGTGTTTAGGGTCGTGTGGAATGTTTAGATTACTTTTAAAGCTCAAAACTGTCTCTCCAAGAAGGACTTTCCTGGTGCTGGCAACAAAAACCAAAATGGGTGGGTGCCTGATGGATAGCGAATAATTGCCTTGCCCTGAACAAGACTAGAAACAGGGGAGGCCTATTTATGTCACTGCGTAACTTATTGCAAAAAGGCCCCTGTTTGTTAAGTAACAACGAGTGTTGTATAGACTCAGTTGTGCACTGCATAATTTAGCTGTGTACACACTCTAGAACCGTCTTCTGGAAAGACATTAGAAAGACCAAACAAAGTTCTCAAAGTTTCAAAACCACTTCTGTAAAGGTCGCCATAAAACAAGTTCATGCTTGTAATGCAAAGCTCGAAAAGGTGTAATATTTCTTACGTCATGGCTTCCACTGCACACTAGCAAATGGCTCAAAATAATATGTATAAACACATGCACTTTCTGTTACATTCCTGTTGGTTATGCAGCCCAAACCAGGCATCGGTGAGTACCTTATACTTGCCCATCCTCTATTTATGTGGGTGTTTTCTGGAAAGGAAAAGTAGGAAGTTGCTAGACAGCTAACTTTCACTGCCATCTTGGAAGTATAATATATCTGTACACGCGTGACTGACACGTCTCAGATGAAAGGAGAGCAATTGCCACAGCCAAATTGGTCACCAATAACAATATCAACATATATTTTCTAAACAAATTCCCATTCGGGGCTGAGCACTTCGGTCCCATCTTTTATTCTATACAGATGTTTGCAACTTAAAAACATGGTCCGCCATGACACTCAATGTCTAATGCACATACTGGTAATTTAGAAGTCAGCTATGGCTGCCCTATTGAGATTAAAGTTAATGTTCACATAAAGAGATAGTTGTATAACGGGCGCCATAATGCTGAAGCGCTCTACTCAGTTAGGCATGGATCCGCTCATCTCCATCCAATCTAGTCCATAAAAAAATATAGAAAAGAGGTGTGAATCTATTCATTGCATGCTAGCAAAGCACAACCACGTGGGACATAATGGAGCTGCCAGTTGATCAGGACTTTGTAAATATTTCAGTGAAATAGTTTTTATTGTATGCACTGTGGTCACTGTTGTAATTGATAGAGATCAGGGTGTGTACAATATTCCCACTACCACGGATAGAGTAATCTCACAGTTACACGCACATGCATACATCATACGCTAGGGCCCATTTCACTAACATACGCTCAAATACTCTACCAGCAATAAACCTGTGGAGGGAAACACTCCTAAACACCCTGCATCTATATCGAGGTCGATAAGACCTGGTTTTCGTGACTGTCCCTAAGCATAATCTATACAATATATACAACAATAATCAATAATGTAAACCCAATAATTGACAAGAAAGAATATCCAACACCATGTTTAAAATTATATTGCTTTATCTAAAATTAGTCAAGGGAAACAATCAGAGTAAATCATTTCTCATAGTTACCTATTCTAGCTAAATGTCAGAACGGGTCAGGACAAGTCTCTCGGTAAATGTCTCTCAAGACGAAGTCCCTTCAGCATCCATCCTCAGCAACGCAGATTCAATACGCGGCAAAGGCAAAATGGCAAGTGGCAAAAGACCCTCTCTAGGCTAACATCTTATAGACTCTAAACAATAGAAAGATACATTGGGAACATAGAAAAAATCATAATGTCCGCCGGACTTGCTGAGCAGAGCGAGAAGGAAAGGATGTAACATCGCTACATTTGAGAATCTCCGCTCAGGAAAAGTACACATAGCGAAAACTACGGAACAGGAACCAAGAAAATAAAACATGTATCACAATTATCTTGCTTCTCCTCGGCCATCGAGCCACAGTTCAGAGTTTCCCTCTAAGGCTCCTTTGTTTCCCAAGGCTGCCAAGGACACTTTCACTTCTCTTGGAGAACTCCCAAAAACTGCTGCCGTCCTCATGGAAAGTTTTCGACAAGGACCATGGTCAGTTAGCTTCAGGACCATTTCCAGCAGGGGTCTCCCTCGTCACAGTTTTCATATTATAAATCACAGCCAGGCTCACTATTCAGCCATCTTTCTCAGGCCAACATAGGCCTTAATAGACCATCTTAATTAAAAGAGACAAAACAACGTTACTACAGCATAGTGATTAAACAGTGTTAACCCCACTAATACCCTTATGTGTATGCATTTATCTAGCACTTGCAACATAGAAAAGCATTAATTCGAAAAGCGTTTTGTGCTAAAAAATAAACAGCACATAGCAACGTTTAAACATGAAAACACGCACATTATAATTAGTCAGCACGTTTATGCGTACCCACGTGTAACTCTCTCTTCTCTTGTTAGGACAAACGGATTGATTAATATAAACGCACTTGCACAAGACAAATAATTAATTATTAATTATTAATACTTTAGTACAACCAATAGACATGCCAGAGCTTCAAAAGCCCCAGAATTTTCAAACTGAAAACTCTGCTCCAGCAATCCCCCCTTTGGTGATTTTATCACCAAATAAACCCCCAAAAAAAAAAAATTTGTGAAAATTTAGTCCCATTTTAGGAGAAATCGGAAATGTCTTTTCCCCTTTACACAACATTAAACACCAGTCACTCTTTCATCATCCCTTTTTGTCTCTAAGTAAACACTCTCCCTCAATTCTTCTAGTTCAATTTCTTTAGGTTCTCTTTTCAACCTTTTGTTTTTCTTTTCTTTATTCAATTTCTTCCTCCCTCCCCTGTTTTTACAACACACACACACCAATCTTATTATTAATAAAGCCACAATTATACAAGACAAGGGAAACAATATTCTACCTATAATAGTACTACCTATCTTTGCAATAAAATCCTTAACAGCTATCATTTTATTAGCTATTTTAGTCCACAAACTCTCAGCTTCAAGTGGTACTAATTCTTCATGCAAATCAGTAATATTTTTGATATAGACCTTTAGGTCTCTGCTTTCGTCTGGAATGTAAGTGCAACAATGTTGAACTTTCAGCATTCCACAGACTCCACCCTCCTTGGCCAATAGAATATCAAGGGCAAGTCGATTTTGCATAGACATGGCACGTACGGCACTTAATTCCGTATTCACCAAAAGAAACCCTCCAGCGGTATTTGTCGATAAGCGATCAACCACTGTAGACAGTTTCCGAATTCCATAAGCATTCAAAGAAATTCCCACTGCTGGAATCAAAACCCCAAAAATATCACCCACTATTTCAGACCAAGTTTCTCTCTTAAAACGCATTAGTAAGTTAATATGTTCTACATCTGTTACTTTATCTATATGAAAAATCTTTGGAAAAACTAGGCCCACATAACACGTGCCATCCCAATGGTCAGGCAACTTGTAATAAGCCTTATTCCCACAAACATAATATACTCCTGGAAAAATCGTATCTTCTCCACCTCTGAAACCCCAACCTGTTGCAATGAAGTATGTATCATGGCACTCACTAGTCCCGACAAAATATGTATCATATTGGGATTTCCTTCTTGTAATACAAAGTTTACCCTTCTGTGGTGCATCTAGAGCTAAAGTTGGACTAGCCCCATTCTTCAACTCTTTTCCCATCTCAATGTCCCAAATTGTCTCACTCACTTTATATTTTCCTGCTTTCTCATGCATGTTCAATCTCCTTTCTTCTACCATATCCAGGAAAGCTTTCTCCTCTCCTTTCAAACTGCAAGTTAAATTATTCTTAAAAATGTAATCTAATGTTAATCCTTTTTCTTCAATAAAAATCTCACCAAAAGTATTAGCTTCTTTAGCTGGATTCAGCTCTTTGTTCATTGGCAAGTGCCCAAAAATACTATCTCTGTTAGACATCTTATAATCTACTTTCCCTAACAAATAAAAAACACTACTTAAAATACTACAGGAAATACCATATGTAGCTGGTAAATGATGATAAGTAACACCCTCTGAGACGGATGCAGGTAATTGCATACAGACGTAGCAATCCCTTACCTCCATTGTCTTCACATATTCATATAACAGTTTCGAAAAAACATTACTAGAAAAGTTATTAATTGACCTATCTTTGTGTGTGTAAGCATTACTAATTCTAATTGGAACTACTTTTTGTGAATTCTTCTCTACATTTGTCACATTCTCTGTATGCATCTCAAACTCTACTTTAAAAGTTACTAATAAAACTAAAACACCCCATAGAAGCATTAATAATCCAGTACAGCAGCAGCACATCCTACACCACCTTTTAAAGAAGGCACATCTATTTCTATTATCCTCTATGTTAGCCATTTTAGTTTAGCCTCTACTATTCCACTACTGTTTGAACATTTCAATTTCAATTCTTCAGCAATTCTTCAGCTTTCAGTTTATCCAAATGATCTCTCCGTTCACTTGATCCAAGTGAATCCTTCTTTCACTCAGTTTGGATACTTGTCATTCTTCACTTCAATTTCTTCAACATCAAATTGTATTAGATCTCCAACATCAAAATCCTCAGTACTTGACTCTTCTCCAATGTCAGTCAAGAGTACTTTCAGAATTTCACCAGTATCTTCCTCAACCACTTCTCTCAAGATCTCTTCCGGATTATCTCGAGTCACTGTTTCTTCTTTTCCTCCTTCAGACAGTGCCACATAAGACCATTCCGGTGATCTGTACTTTTGGTTGGGTCTTCTTACTCTTTTTATTTCCACTGGTTCGTTTAACTCCTTTGATTCTTCTCCTTCAGCTTTTGAACTTTGACTCGAAACTTCATTCACTTGTTCAGCTTTCGATGTATTTGCTCTTATTATTTTGTATCTCAGCCTCTTAACTCTGTTGTTAGGCCAACGATCTCCTCTTAACACCTTTTTCGGCTTTATTTCTTTATTACTTCTTTCTCCAATCCAAGTTCTCTTTCTCAGAACTCGACCCTCTGTTTGTTCATCCTCATCATCTGTTTCAAGTGCCTCTTGTTTCCGTTTTCCAGCAGCTCTCTTCTTTTCCACAGATTTTTTCACCACTGTTTGAGACTTCCCTACTCCTGTCCCTCCTCGGGTCTCCGACACGCAATCTTCTTGCTGTCTACTTGTCCCTTCACCTAGCTCATCAAGAATGTTCCCTACACCTCCTCGGGGGTCTTCCGCAATCTGTCCCTCGCTATCTTTTTCTGACCCTACTTCTTCAAGTATAATCTCAAGTGGTTCTTCAATCTCCTCCTCTTCTGATTCAGGAGTAGTCTCTGTGTGATTTCTCTTTTCTTTTCTTTTTCCTTCGCTGCTGTCTGAAACCTCAGGCTCTTTTACAGAATTTGATCTCCTCTCTGATACTCGCAGTGGTTCATTCGAAGCTCTTCCTACTTCTTTCCCCACTGATTCTGTATCTTCATCATCGCTGGAATCTGACTCTTCAAAATACTCTTTACCAGTCCCTTCTTTTGGGTTTGGAACTCTCAGAGTATGACTTGCATGTACCCAGTGCTTCACTCCAGCACACTTTACTGCAGTCGTCGTAGTCAGAATAACTTGTCTTGGCCTTCCCCACCTTGGAATCAAGCAATTTCTTCTTCTGTGAACTTTTATCCTCACCCAGTCTCCTGGACTCAGATCATGGGCTTGCTTCTTCTCAAGTGTGGTAGCTTCTTCTCCAACCTGGTGAAACACAGAATGAACTGCGTCAGCCAGGCCTTTACAGTAATCCAAAATCATGTCATCAGTTATTGTCACCAACTTATTGACAGGCACGAATGCATGGCGCATAGCACGTCCCATGATTATCTCGTGCGGACTCAAACCAGTAGTTCTATCTGGAGTAGATCTCATAGTCATCAGAACTAGAGGCAAAACATCTGGCCATTTCATGCCAGTGGCTAAGCACATTTTTTCAATCCTATTCTTTATTGTGCCATTAATCTGCTCAACCACACCAGAAGCCTCTGGTCGGTATGCACAATGTAGCTTCTGCTGTATTTTCAATGCTTCACAAATCAAAGCCATGAGCTCATTTTGAAAATGTCTACCTCTATCAGACTCAACTGTTACTGGAAATCCGTACCTAGGAATCAACTCCCTTAACAGTAACTTTGCCACTGTTAATCCATCATTTCTTCTAGTCGGGTAAGCTTCCACCCACCTTGAAAACAAACAGACTACCACTAGAACATACCTCAGCCTGTTTACTTGGGGCATTTCAATGAAATCAATCTGCATTCTTGTAAAAGGACCTCCTTCTCTGCCTATTGTTCCCAAACTCACCACTGTCTTTTTCCCAGTGTTAAATTGCTGACAAACTAAACACCTCTGACAGATGCTTTCTGCAATTGTCCTGAACTTTGCATTGTACCAGGTCTGCTTGAATGACCTAACCATCGCGTCCCTCCCCAAATGTCCCTGGCCATGATACATCCTTGCCATTGACGACAAGATGGAGTTGGGCATCACTGGTCTGCCATCTCTGTAGACCCAAACATGGTCTGTTTCTCTTGGAGCACATCCTGCCTTAATCCAATCTCTTTTCTCTTCCTCTCCTGCCTCATCTTGCAACTGTTTCACTTCATCCCAGGTCTCTAGGACATTAGTAAACATCACAGAGAGAAAAGACATTTCCCCTTCTCTGTCCCTGTTGATGGACTGATTTGTTTTGGCACAGTATTGCGCAACATCGTTGGCATATCTGTTTCCGACCGTTATAAAATCCTCCCCTAGTCCATGGGCAGCACATTTTACAACTGCTAACTCCTTAGGCAGCTGTATCGCCTCAAGCAATTTACCAATCATTTCAGCATTCTTTATTGGAGTTCCACTCGATGTCAAGAAACCTCTTTGTAGCCAAAGTTGGCCAAAATCATGCACCACTCCAAATCCATACTGACTATCAGTCAACACAGTCGTCCTCAAATCTTTCCCAATTTCGCAAGCTTTTGTCAATGCTATCAATTCAGCAACTTGCGCAGATTTCACTCCTTTCAATGGTGATGCTTCCATGACCTCTGAAACTTTGCATACCGCATATGCTGCACATAGCACACCATCATCATTTCTCAGGCATGATCCATCCACAAACAACACATGATCACTCTCATTCAATGGTAAATCTCTTATGTCTGGTCTTGGTTTTGTACAGTACTCAAGCACATCCAAACAGTCATGATCATCTTCCATTTTCACACCCACATTTTCAATGTCTGGCAAAAGCGTCGCTGTATTCACATTCACACATCTCTCGAGAGTCACATTTGATGCTCCCAGAATCACTTTTTCATATTTGGTCAATCGACTATGTGACATGTACTGAGTTCTGCTCCTTGTCAAAAGAATTGCCACATTGTGAGGTACGAATACCCTTACAGGATATCCCATTATGATTCCTTCACTCTGTTCCAGACTCCTGCATGTTGCAGCCACAGATTTCAGACAACCTGGTAAACCCACAGCTACAGGGTCAAGTGTCGATGAGAAGTACGCAATAGGCCTTCTCAGTAATCCATGTTTCTGAATTAACACTGAAAGTGCACATCCATTTCTTTCACTGCAATACAGCTCAAATTCCTTTTCATAGTCAGGCATACCCAAAGCTGGAGCTTCACACATCTTACTTTTGAGCTCTTCAAATGCTGCCATTTGTTCTGCATCTAGATCCAATGGATCTGTCATCTCACTTTTTGTCAGTCTAATCAGTGGCTTTGCTATCAGGGAAAAATTAATTATCCACTGGCGACAATAACCCACCATACCCAGGAACATTCTCACTTCTCTCTGGGTTTTTGGAGCTTTCATTTCTCTGATTATTCTGATTCTGTCAGTAGTCACTTTTCTCAGACCTTTTTCAATATTGTGTCCAAGATAATGAACCTCTTTCTTGCAAAACTGTAATTTGGCTGGAGATACCTTTAACCCTCCATCTGCCAGATGATTCAGTAAAGCTATGGTATCTACTTCACAAGCTTCACGTGTCTTTGATGCCACCAGTAGGTCATCAATATACTGCACTAGCACTGAACTCTCGGGCATGATCAAACTTTCCAACGATTTTTTCAATAACTGATTGAATATCGAAGGACTCTCCGTATACCCCTGTGGGATTCGACACCATGCTAAAATACGCTGGCCAAAACTAAATGCAAAAATCGGCTGGCTATCATGATGCAATGGAATTGAAAAGAACGCATGACACAAATCAATCACTGTATACCACTCAGCATCATGTGGAATTTGATACAGGATCACTGATGGATTTGGCACAATAGGACAACATGCCACCACAATTTGATTAATTTTTCTCAAATCCTGTACGATCCTAAATTTCCCATTGGGCTTTTTTAGTCCCATTATCGGTGAATTACACGGACTACTCAGTAGTTCTCTCAGGACTCCTTGCTGAATCATTTTCTCAATTATAGGAGTTATCCCTTCAATTATTTCTGGTGTCATTTTGTATTGAGGAATGTTAGGATATGTGATTCCCTCTTTTACTGCAATTTTCACTGGATCTACATTATTCATCAATCCCACATCCTCTCCAGTAAAATCCCAAACTGTCCTTTTCACTGTGTCTCTCAGCTCTTGAGGCAAATCCTCCGGATTAAACACAGCAAATGCACCAATTAACTCACTTTCTCTATTTTCTAGAGTCACTCGGTACAAAGCATCTTCATCTGGTGTCTCAAAGGCTATTCCATCCGGTGTACAAAAAATTGTGCAGTTCATCTTGCACAACAAGTCCCTACCCAATAGGTTCACTGGACTCGTGTCACAGACAATGAATCTGTGCATGTCTGAAAATTTCCCTATCTGTACTCTTACAGGTTCAGTAAGACGTGTTTTGATTTGTGTATTGGCTACACCAACTACTTGGATTGCTTCATCCGAGAGAGGAAGATTTCTAACATCTGTTGACCTGACAGTTGATCTTGTCGCACCTGTGTCTACTAAAAAAGTAACACTCTCCTCATTTATTTTCCCATCCACAAATGGTCCTGCCTGGTCTATTTCTAGAGTTGCACCAAGTATGCACTCTTCTTCCTCTCCTCGGCACCGTCAATAATCACCCTCAGACTCACTCCCTTCACTCTTTAACAAGTACTGCTGTACTTTGTTAGAACGTCTTGGTTTGTTTACCTGCTCATCATTGTAGAATCCTGAATCCTGATTATACTTTTGTAACCCTTTATTCTGCGGCAAGGGCGGTTTTGGCTCTTGACTCTGCTGTCTCACAACTTTCTGTTGTTGCTGCTGTTGATTATTTCCTTCGTTCTGGTTCTGCACCTGTTGATTTAAAGGTTTACTCTCATTACTCACTAATGGTGGATTAGGACACTCCGATCTCCAATGCCCCAATTGGCCACAGTTGTGACAAGGGAACTTTTTCTTCGCTTCCTCAAGACTTCCTTTTCCTTTTCCTGCATATCTAGGTCTATTCCCTGCATTATTTCCTGGATTATTTGCTTGTTCCACTAACTGTGCTTCCTGTCTCTCCGCAACTTTCACTTGTGCCCACATTGCTTTCTCTTTCAGCTTTCTTTGTTTTGCTTCAATTTCATCACTGAAGTATTTTGCATGCCTCAGAATCTCATCTACTTTTTTACTCTGCCAATCCACTGTGTGTTCACGAATTCTCTCACCAATTTCAGGTCTAAGGCCATATACAAATCTGTATACAAAGTGACTCAAATCTTTGTCACCCAGGTGTTCATCTCCACTGAATTGTTTAAATGCCAGTATCAGCCTCTCGTAAAAAGCATGAACTGATTCTTTCGCTTCCTGTTGTGTTCGATCTATCTTTACCCAGTCTGTCTCTTTTGCAGGTACTTTACTCTTCAGGTATACCATCACCTGATCATACTTTCTCATTACCTCTGGATCTGGTGCCCCTGTTCTTGGGTCTCTTGGATATTCTTCAGTAGGCCAACTCACAACTATTTTACACTCAGTCCACAAGTCTGCTGGGACAATTATATCAAACAGACTATTCAGGTCAACCCACAGCACTTTTGACAATTTCACAAACCTATCTACCTGCCTATACCACTCGACGGGCTTTTCTCTCAATCGAGGAAAATCATTCGTAAATGATAAAATATCCTGTCTGGTCCATGGAACATGTACATATCCTCCTCCAGGTATTTCTCTCATGGGATAATTATCCACTGGTTTCTCCTTTTCTCTCACTGGAAATGCTGAATAAGTTGTTCTTTCTTCAGCCTCATCTCTTTTCTTGTACCACCTATCCTTCCACTTTTCAACATCACCCCATCTACGCAATAATGCTACCATTTCCTTAATCTGTCCTGTTCTACCAGTAGCATTCAAATTTTCAATGTCCTTCTCTGTAAAATCCATCCTGTAAGTTCTCTGTAAAGCTTTCACTTTATCAATGTCAACTCCCTGTTCATTTGCTATTGCTCTTAGCCTGTCATGTGTATTCCTTGCTCTCCAGGTAACACTCTTGCACATAAACATTAGTTCACCATCATGATGACTCTTCAGAATCTCTGTTGGAACTGTTCCTGTGACAAGCTCTTCTAGTTCTACGCGTAACTTAGCTACATCAATTACTTGTGAATCTTTATCTTTTTTCTGTAGAACCTTCATCCAATCATTCAAATCATCAACTGTTATTTCAGCAGTTTTTCTCACTGGAACCACTCTCTTTTGCGGTTCTAAAATTGGCATCCCTGAACAACTAGCTTCACTAGCATCCAATATTTCACTACATGTGTCATGTCTTGATTGTCTCAGGTCATTTCTTTCTGCTCTTTTGCCTGAATCTCCTGAAGGACCAACTGAATTTGTCAGATTATTCCCAACATGTGGAATCACCAGTCCATTCTCACCTGCTCTCTGTTTGTCAAACACAGGCATAACTGGACCTATTGTTACAGGCACCGTAACAGCTTCTAGATTTTTCGTTAACTCCCTAATCTTCTCAGTCAATTCTGTTGTAGTTCTGGCTAATTGTCTGGCATTCTTATCAAGGTAATGATCACTTCTTACCTCAGGTGTCTCATTTTCTGTCTCACTAACACAAACTGTATCTCTTATCGGAGAAACAACTGGTGTACTTTTGTCCGGTTCTGGTCTATATGGAGGTGGTCTTTTGTAAATCATGTCATTCAAGACCTCATCCTCATACTCATTAACTCCATATTTTCTTATTTCTGACTCAGGAACCCTTTCTGCTCCTCCTTCAACTGTTCTCATCGGATATAATCCCTCTGACATACTAACATCTCGCCACCTTTTCATTCGATCATGATGAGTCTCACGATCATGTCTCCTCCCAAACATGTACCTATAGTACCCCCCAGATCTTTGTTTCTCTCTCTCATGTACTTCTTCTTCCCATTCCACTAAAGCCTCGAACTGTGTAGGTCTCGGTTTCGGGTCAAGACATAGCATCTTTTCCCGTAAGTTTCTCAACACGGCCAGATTAAATGAACCATGTTCTGGAAATGCTAGAACACCATCTTCTTTAGTATACCTAACCCAATTCTCCAACCATATACAGGTATGAAACCCATGTCTTGCAGCCATGAAGGATGCAGGTGTTTTCGGTGGAGGTAACAACTCGCCCTCTCTTGTTTTAACATCTTTATCCTTGCTAAACCACTTTTTAACTTTACCAAAAAATGTTTTCTTCTTTTTCTCTTCTTGATAATACATTTTAGCGCTTACAAAGAACTCTCTATTCTTTCCGTATTATAAATATACAATACGAATTTTCAACCAATTGCAGTGCGACTCACACTAACGCACCAATCCTGGAACGTTTACGTCACTAAATAGCCCTTCCAATCCTTGCGCGGCTCACACTAACACACCAATCCTAGCGCGAGCACTATTCTGATCTACCATCCAATCAGAGCGCGGTCTTTCTGACGTTAACAGTCGCTGCAGTTTGTCTCTTGTCTTCTGTCACTCGTCTACCCCTCCTTTACAAAATCTTTTCAGTAGACTTCGTGTCAAAATTTCTACAAAATCTATTAGTTACAACATAAAAACATCTCCATTGTCCGCTTCGCTAACCACAGAATAGTAAAAAAGAGTCTATTTCATAAGAAACCTTTCATTGACACAGTAGCACTTCTTCTACTCTGCCCTACTAACATACATTCATTAACTGTTTCCTCTAGGACTTGTCCAAAGAGTCTTACAATCAACTAAATGTACAAACATTCACGCACATTCATACAAGGAAATATAATACGTACGCACAGAATCCTGCTTCCCGAGAACAGACAATCTGCTCCACTACAGAATTATAACACACATTAACTAAGCAAGTTTTCTTTGCCCAGTTCTTCAAATAAGCTCAGAGAATACCTATTACTCCTCCCGCGATAAGCTTTAACGGAAATCCTTACGGATCCCTGGGACTTAAGACCAGAGTTTCACAGATAACCTTCACTATCATACACACTCCTTATATACCAGAAATATCTAATAGTAACATACGACGATGTCACTGATTCCGAACCCAGACAATGTGACGCGCAACTTCGATTGTCACACGTTATTCCTCACCATTCCGTCTTTCCCGAGAGCAGCATTTACTTCCCTCTGCCCTACTACGGAACTGCTACAGCTTCCAAGTTCCAGAAGCACTACATATAACTTTACATTACGACTCCAACATATAGTATTAGTACATATACCAACATGAACCAATAATCAATAATCAATAAAAAGAATCTTATCTAATCAAGACAATCATCAAAAACCATCAATCTCTGCTACCAGGAAATTGATAGAGATCAGGGTGTGTACAATATTCCCACTACCACGGATAGAGTAATCTCACAGTTACACGCACATGCATACATCATACGCTAGGGCCCATTTCACTAACATACGCTCAAATACTCTACCAGCAATAAACCTGTGGAGGGAAACACTCCTAAACACCCTGCATCTATATCGAGGTCGATAAGACCTGGTTTTCGTGACTGTCCCTAAGCATAATCTATACAATATATACAACAATAATCAATAATGTAAACCCAATAATTGACAAGAAAGAATATCCAACACCATGTTTAAAATTATATTGCTTTATCTAAAATTAGTCAAGGGAAACAATCAGAGTAAATCATTTCTCATAGTTACCTATTCTAGCTAAATGTCAGAACGGGTCAGGAAAAGTCTCTCGGTAAATGTCTCTCAAGACGAAGTCCCTTCAGCATCCATCCTCAGCAACGCAGATTCAATACGCGGCAAAGGCAAAATGGCAAGTGGCAAAAGACCCTCTCTAGGCTAACATCTTATAGACTCTAAACAATAGAAAGATACATTGGGAACATAGAAAAAATCATAATGTCCGCCGGACTTGCTGAGCAGAGCGAGAAGGAAAGGATGTAACATCGCTACATTTGAGAATCTCCGCTCAGGAAAAGTACACATAGCGAAAACTACGGAACAGGAACCAAGAAAATAAAACATGTATCACAATTATCTTGCTTCTCCTCGGCCATCGAGCCACAGTTCAGAGTTTCCCTCTAAGGCTCCTTTGTTTCCCAAGGCTGCCAAGGACACTTTCACTTCTCTTGGAGAACTCCCAAAAACTGCTGCCGTCCTCATGGAAAGTTTTCGACAAGGACCATGGTCAGTTAGCTTCAGGACCATTTCCAGCAGGGGTCTCCCTCGTCACAGTTTTCATATTATAAATCACAGCCAGGCTCACTATTCAGCCATCTTTCTCAGGCCAACATAGGCCTTAATAGACCATCTTAATTAAAAGAGACAAAACAACGTTACTACAGCATAGTGATTAAACAGTGTTAACCCCACTAATACCCTTATGTGTATGCATTTATCTAGCACTTGCAACATAGAAAAGCATTAATTCGAAAAGCGTTTTGTGCTCAAAAATAAACAGCACATAGCAACGTTTAAACATGAAAACACGCACATTATAATTAGTCAGCACGTTTATGCGTACCCACGTGTAACTCTCTCTTCTCTTGTTAGGACAAACGGATTGATTAATATAAACGCACTTGCACAAGACAAATAATTAATTATTAATTATTAATACTTTAGTACAACGAATAGACATGCCAGAGCTTCAAAAGCCCCAGAATTTTCAAACTGAAAACTCTGCTCCAGCATAATATTCCTCATGTGGCGTTGCTATGTAAGCACATCAGCAAACTCACTACAAAACAAACCTTCATCAACTGGGCTGACTTTTTGTGTAATGGCCTCTTCTGCTGAGTGTGCACTTAAAATAGTTCATTTTCAGTTAACGTGTTATTCCACCATTAAAATGTGTGTCTCTTTTAGAAGGGATGGTTTTATTCAGAAACGCTATCCAACACCTTTCCTTCCTTTCTAATACTGGATTTAAGCTATGACTGCACAGGATTCTAAGGCCCTGATTATGAATGGGTCGGAGGAGTATCTCCCATGTATTTAATTCGAGGAAATACGACTCCACAGGGTTCAGAATGTATTGACTGCAAAAAATACCCCCATTTGGAGGTTCTGAGGAATAACATGCGGACTTCCATTTCACAGTAAATACCAAATAGTTTTTCCATGTTAAATTCCAGCAGTCTTGACCTCTTAAAATATTAACAAGGGGTGAGGAAATTAGCATGGTTAATACCTGGTGCAGTAAATACTACTCAAGGCCGAATATCAACCCCTGGTGAAAAAGGGGTTTGCACAGGGCTCAGAAAATACCAATGCACTGATAATGACAGACAAAAACTGTACAAAGCAATCTTAACTGAGGTGAAAAAATGAAGAGTTACACTGCTTAAGATGTATTAATGCGTCTTCGCGCAGGAGCAATGGCGTTAGAATATTCCACATAAATACTCCAAATAAATAAGTATATCAAATGTAAGGACAAGTGTCATTTGGAATTTGTTTGCAAAATGCAGACATAATATATATACCATGAAAATTCAGCATAGTTTACCCAGCTTCTTTGATGTGATAAAAAATATTATGGCGACGAGGACTAGGTTGGTGTACCCAGCAGGAGAAGCCAGTATATGAGGCTAGAGGCTGCCCTGCCAAGTATAATAAGATTTGGAGTAAATGGTGAGGGAAGCAGACATGGACTGGTTGCTCTAGGATTGTTGAAGTTTCACCTGTCGTCTTGATTTTTGGTCACAGAGGTGCT
This sequence comes from Triturus cristatus, assembly GCF_964204655.1. NCBI lineage: Eukaryota > Metazoa > Chordata > Amphibia > Caudata > Salamandridae > Triturus > Triturus cristatus. The sequence goes on from NC_140593.1 coordinate 502,214,179, forward strand.
TATGTGATGGATGTGCTAAAGGCTCTTTAAATTCTGTTCACTTACGATAGGGATGTATTGATGGATCAATGGGCTTTTGTTTGTGCTATGCACTTACAAAACTTAATAAAGTTGTTTTTAAAAAAATATATTGTATTTCATCAAGTGCGTTTTCAGTAGTCTGACTATAGCCTTTTCTTCCATATATTGACTCTCATTTGCAGAAAGCTGTGGATAAATGGAACAAACAGGTTTGTTGGAGAAACCTCCTAAATACTAGACTATAAGGTGCTGCAGCAAAGAAAACACAGATATCAAAGACTTTAAGGGCAGCATCAAATAATATGTTGTAGTACTGAGTTTAAAGTGAAATAGCGGTTATCAGTTGGGAGTAAAAACTTCAAGGAGCCATGATCTAATCTTTAAAGGAGATCAACTTAAGAGTGAGGAAGTAAATCAAGCTGTATGGATTAAGCGGGCAACTTCGACCTAGCCAGTCTGGAAAAATAACCATATGAAGGTCAAAGAAGCAACTTCCTGTCACAGGACAGAGAGCTCCAAGTGAGGGGAGAGGATGTGGCTTAACGGCTAGAGGGTCGACCTCGAAGCTGGGAAACCGGGTTCGAGTCTTGGCAGGGACGCTCAACATCCTCTGATTCTGGGCAAATCACTTAATCTCTCTGTGCCTAACAAAATGAATGTGCACATCTGTAAGGCAACTGGTGCTCATGTAAAGTGCTCTTATACCTTCGGGTCAAGTTTGAGCTATATAAAACAAAAAAGATTTTACGTTCTGTAACTCACTAAAGCCAGAAGTCCAGAAATAGCACCATCAATCAATTCTGCAACAAATACAAATATTACTTTTCAAATATGAATAAGAAAGAATTTCATCCTAGTGAATCAATTGAAGCTAGCCTCGAAACACATTCACAAACATGTGAGCACACGCACACACATGTTCAGATGAATGTTTACATGTACTGATGGACACACACAACCACAAGTACACCCAGACTACTTTGGACCCACCGCCCTCCATCATTGCCTTCCTATCATCCTTCACACACTAACAACTGGTGCTCCTAAAACTCACCTAGACTAGTTGCTTATGGTCTATTGGGGGTCCTGTGCACCCCCAGTACTGCAGCTACTACTAAGAATAATTTCCACATGTAAGTAATACATCCAGGGATCAACTTGCACCAAGCCCGCCCGAAGCTTAGCTCTGTGTACTACTGGAATTACTTGGTCTTAATCCATTAGAACAGAGAAAAGTTGATCTGCTTTAAACAAATGTATAAGCCAATTTTGAGGTCTTAGTCAGACAGCAAAGACAGCAAAGAACCCAATTTATTTCTACTGTCCGCATCAAAGGTCTAAGAAATAGAAGAAGGAATTCCTTCCCTATGCAATCCACTTAGAGCCTAATTAAGACTGGCGCATCTTGGACTGCCAGACTTGTGGTGAGGTGACGGTGGCGGTCTTCTGACCGCCACAATGTGACTATGGTTCATGTCACCCTGGGACCGCCTACTCTGCCAGGGTACCGCCGTTCCCTGGAGGTGGCATGGCAATCAAGAGGCATCGATACGCTTGGCAGGACCACTGCGGTCCAGCCAAGCATATTAGGACTTTCCTCACCACCACTGGTTTCATGGCAGTCTTTCCATGGATTTAACCCAGATCTAATAGTGTCTGAAACATTGCAGCGCTCCGTCCATCATCTTATTGTGTTTGCTTTGTTTGCCCTAAATTGGCAAGGTATGCCCAGATGTGGGTCTCTTGCTAATTTTGCCAATGGTCTCAAGCTAGCCTGGCTGATGAGGGGGGTCACAGGATACTTGTTCCTGGTCCAGGGAGGACCTGGCCTGGCAGTTTGGGCTGGGCTGTTTCCATGAGGAACAAGGTCAAGACTGATTTGCATATGGATGGGTCTGACTTGGGGTGGCGAAGTGAGCAGAAGAATGATGATGGATTTAACCCAGATCTAGTAGTGACTGGGGGTGAGTGTCTGAAAAGTTTCAGCGCTCCGTCCATCATCTTATTGTGTTGGCTTTGCACCCCCTGTTCCAGCACGGCATTGACTTCACAGTCCATGCCGTGCTGGAACTTCCTTTGACGCTCCCATTGTGGTGCCTATTTTATACTTTCATAATCAAAAGGAAATGGATCACTGGTACCTGTCACCAGGGTTCAGGTGGTGGTTTCCGAAATTTGATAAAAAAACCCTCATTCACGTAGAGCTGTTCGGGGGCGCTATATCTTGATTCTCCGCCTTGATTTAGCTACGTGTCAGCATCATCATAGGGTTTTCTCTCATGCTTCCTCCGCCCGGAGGGAACCACTGGATGTTACAGTAGTGATCAGAGACAAAAAATTATATTGTAAAAAAACAGAATTTGGTGAAGTGCTCTTGTGATGTGAAAAATAGTTATGTTTAAAAAGTCCCTCTTGCTACCTGGTCTCAATTTTATTCCGTGCGGTGCAAGGGAAAAGGGTAAAATCTGGAAATGTGCAGATAGGATGTATAATGAGTCCACTGCACTTTTTTAGTTGGTCGACATGTTTCAGCCCGTAGATTGCCCACAGGGGTCAGGGGGCTTTCTTCAGGACCTCAGAAAGGAGTGATTTGTGAAGGAAATGGCGAATAACCAGATCCTAGATAGAAGTTCGAGTACTACTCGATTGAACTCTAATAAGGATAATACCTAGAAGGAGAAGGGAGGAGAAAGAAAATAGACATACGGGTCCTCATTAGTCCAGGGAAACCACGGTCTTGGTGTGATGAAGCTATGTAGATTGTACAAAAGCAAATATAGATGGCAAATCTTTAAATACATTCTTTATCATTTCTTTTTGCAAGTGATTTTATAGGCACCGCCGTGGAAGCACTAAAGAAATCGCCAACCAATGACTAAAAATGTGATTATACGGTGGGCAGTTCTCACGCGAGTGTGGCGAAGCGGCACGGTCCTGCCACCGCACTGTCAAACTCGTAATCGGCCCCTTAGCGTTGCAGAGAAGTGGAGTGGGGTTTGAAACTACGGGTATCACGAACGTGTGCACCACAATAATACATTTTTGTATGTATTCAAGCAGATACGTATTATTTTTGAGTTTAAAGAAAAGTTTATTGGAAGTAAACATAAGATAGAACAATAATACAATACAGTATATGTCAATAGTAAAAAATAGAAAATATATTGTGTACAATAAGGAAAGAAAAAGTAAGAAGGGGAGAGAAGAAAAGAGAGATAGGAAAGAGAAAGAAGGGGGGGGAGGAGGGAGAGTAAACAGATAGAAATATCATATAATTATATCACTGAAAACATTGGTCTAATATATAACATGTATATCATATTGATCTCACTACTACAAACTTAATTATATATTGAGAATAAAGCACAAAGTATAACAATATTTAACTTAACTATAATCTAAGGAGGTTTGGAAACTTCTTCTATGGCTGGAGTATGAGACGGCAGCGATTGAGCAGACACATTTAGAAAGTTAGTCACAGGTAGCCATAATAAGTCACGTTTAATGGCTAGTGTAATCGGGTGAACATAAGCTCTATCCAATCGGTGATTATAACAAACTCCATACTACCAGGCCTGAAAAGAAACATTGGAGGCATTTTTCCATGATTTAGTAATTTGTTGAAAAGCAACAGCAATAAGTAAGTCAATGATGAGGATATTAAGGGAGGTGGAGGAGGACCAAACCTCTGCGACACTACCCAGAAAAACATGGGAAAAAGAAAATGGGACTTGCGTATGAAATATTTTATTAATTTGTTGCCAAACCCTAGACCAAAATTGATGAATAATTGGGCAAGTGAATAGCATGTGCATAAGATCTGCAACAGGGGCTGGACACGACCAACAGGTAGAGGGAAATAGATGATTAATTTGATGTAGTTTGGCAGGGGTGAATAAAAGTCTGTTATATATAAAGAACAATGTTTGTGTAGTATTTGCTGCCCTAGAAGATTTCCGTAATTTAGTCCAAATTTTATCCCAGGTTGAAGTGGAGAAAGAAGTATTTAAATCAGATTCCCAGCTAGATTCAACTGCAGATTTATTACGGGGCTGACCAATGACTCTTAATTTGTTATAAATTTGAGAAGCTGAAATGTTCACTGTTAAGAATGAAATTGGAACTGGAGAGGGAGTAATCTGCACGGAAGAGGTCATAAGTTTATCGTAAGAACTTTGAGCAGCTAGGGTCAGTAATATATATTTAGGGTGATATGAAAGGGGGAGGGAATAACGCAATTGTAATATAGAGAAGGGTATGCAGGTATCACCTAGAAAGAGCTGATGTGTCCACTTGAGACCAAGATTGAACCAATCCTTCCAAAAAATAGTCCGGTTTTTAATCTTAATATGATTATTATACCAAATCGGAGAATGCAAGAACCTGTTTCGGTCATCTAAACCATCTAACATAAGAGGATGAAAAAGTTTACGAGTGTGCATAAGAATGGGGAGAGAAATTTTTTGGGGGGTATTAGGTAAAGACAGAAATTCATCAAATGAAAAAGGGTAAATGAAATGAGATTCAATTTCTACCCACAAAGGCAAAGATAGTAAATCCGTTGCATTCTGAGATAGTAATGCAGAAGAATTCTTAAGAAAGAAGGAAGTATGATAAGATGCAAAGTCGGGGAAGTTAACACCACCCAAGTGTTTAGGTTGTTTGAGTTTGGAAAAAGACATCCTAGACTTTTTCTTTTGCCACAGAAATTGCGAAAGAATAATATATATTTTTTTGTACCAGGATTTAGGAATGTTAACAGGAAGATTAGATAAGAAGAATAAAATTATAGGGACCAACATCATTTTTACAGAATCCAGTCTACCCCACCAGGATAAAAACAAGGGGTGCCATCGCGCTGTAGAGTCGGATAATGTTGACAGAAGATTTTTAAGATTGAGTGATACAGTATCTTTAATAGAAGGAGTGAACCATAGGCCTAAATATTTAATCTTAGTAGGATTCCAATGAAAGGAAGACGATACAAAATCAGCATGGAAACAATACTTATTTAACGGAAGAATTTCGCATTTATCTACATTGAGTTTGTACCCTGAAACCGAGGAAAAAGTAGAGACTTCTGAAAGAAAAGCCGGTAGAGAGGATTGAGGATTAGATATAAATAAAAGAATATCATCGGCATATGCCGAGATTTTCAATTGCTTATCACCGTAAGGAAAACCAGTAATATTCTTGTTCATCCGGATTTTAGATAAGAAGGGTTCTAGGGTCAAGATAAATAAAAGCGGAGAAAGAGGACAACCCTGTCTAACACCTCTGAGCAGTGGGAAAGAAGAAGAAACCAATCCATTAGCCAGAATAAATGATTTTGGAAAAGAATAAAGCAATGAAACGTAGGATAGAAACTTAGGACCGAAACCAAACCAAGTAAGAGTCGAAAAGATAAACTGCCAGTTAACCCTGTCAAAAGCTTTCTCAGCATCCAAAGCCACGGCTGCTAGTGAGGAATGATGGGAATGAGATTTACTAAGTACATTGAAAAAGAGACGAGTATTATCCGAGAGGTGGCGACCTTTAATAAAACCACATTGTTCTTTACCTATTAAGCGAGGTAAAATATTGTCCAGACGAAGTGCAAGAATCTTCGCAAAAATTTTATAATCTAGATTAATTAAAGAAATAGGTCTATAATTTTTACATAGGGAATGGTCTTTACCTTCTTTAGGGAGAAGGCAAATTAGAGCCTCTTGAAATGAACCTTCAGAACTCCGGGAAGTAATGAAAAATAGGAATAGTTTAAGTAATTTGGGAATAAGTAAATTAGAAAAATGTGTGTAAAATTCTATCGTAAAGCCGTCCGGACCCGGAGCTTTCCCCTTTTTAAGTGACTGAATAGCAGTGAGAATATCTTTAGCGCATATATCGGATTCTAGAGAAGAGAAATCAACATTCAAAGAAGAAGGAGGAGGAGGAATGGAGGCTAAATACTGATCAATATCAGATAGAAGAGGTGGAAACTCTGGAGTGTATAATGATTTGTAAAAATTGGAAAATTCCAAGAGAATGTCTTCGTCTCTATGGAGCACAGTATTAGATGAAGATGTGATAGATTCAATTTTGGTACGTTCTTTTTTAACCTTGAGATAATTAGCAAGGAGATTACCAGATTTATTTTGTGCAGTGTAGTATTTAGCGCTAGATTTAAGCAGATACAGATTTGCAGAATCAGTAGAAACTTTATTAAAAGAAAGTTTAGCGTTAATGAGTTCTTTTAAGATAGATTGGCTATTTGACATGTAATAAAGGTGTTCTAACTTTTTAATTTGTAAATTGAGTGTTTGAGATGAGAGAGAGGCTGCACGTCGTTTTCGTGCAACAAAGGATATGATAAAGTCCCTAGAGGCAGCTTTAAAGGAATCCCATATAAGTTGAGGAGATAGTTGAGGAGATTCATTCTCTTCAAAAAATAAGGAGGCAAACTCGAGAAAGGCTGGTGTAAACTTAGGATCCAATAAAAGGGAATGATTAAATCTCCAGCGTCTGGTCCCTTTAATGGGAGGGAGTAAGTCCAAACTCAAGGAAACCGGGGCATGATCAGAAATTAATATAGAGCCTATGTCCGCCCGGGAAATATGATTAAGTAGAGCCTTGGAAATAATGAGGTAGTCTATTCGGGATTGCGAGGAATGAGCAGGTGAGTTATAAGTATATTCTTGAAGTGTGGGATGGCAGAGTCTCCAAGAATCTACAAGAGCTCTTTGAGAAATAGTGGAAGTGAATTGGGAGTGTGCAGAGGAGGGGACAAATTTGGATTTGGAATGCCTGTCAATAAAGGGGTCTACAACCATATTACAATCCCCACCAAAAATCAAATACTCGTCAGTACATTGCATTAAAAGTGAAAGAATTTGGGGCCAGAACGCTTTATCATGTGTAGTGGGAGCATAAACGTTAAAAATAGTGAGAAAAACCTTATTAATCAGCAAAGAGGTCATAACCCATCTACCATCGGAATCATTATCCTGCCTTATGAGGTGGACATCCAAGCGTTTATGACAGAGAATAGCAACACCATTGCGTTTTCCTGAGCCCGGTGATGCAAAAACGTGGCCTACCCAATTCCGCCGTAATTTAGTTATCTCAGTATCCTGTATATGGATTTCCTGCAGAAGAGCAATATCTCCTTTTAAATTTGCAACATGTGACAAAACTCGCTGACGTTTGATAGGAGAACCCAAACCTTTAACATTCCAAGATATAATATTTAACGACATTTAAATCTTTATAAACTTAGCCAAAACAATTCGGAAAAGAATTTGCCATGCATGCAAGCAAAAAACATGTGAAGAATGCAACAAAATATGTAAAAAAGGCCTTATTGTAGCGAGATAGCAGTGAGACATATAGACGATCATAAGATAGCAAAGAAAGAAATGAATTAAATAAGAAGCATAAAAGATAAGCCGAAAATAGAAATGGAATAGAGGAAAAAAGAGAAAAAGAGGGAGAGAGTGAAGATAGTAGGAAGGAAAGAGACACAACAAAACTAAGAACAATAAAGATGACATACAAATAATAGAAAAAACATACCACAAAAGAACAGTCATGGTGGGGTAGGTGGAGCCACACGAAGGAGGCCAGACGCCGGATGAGCAATCGCAGGACGAGGGGCACACGCAAAACATCATCCAGGAAGAGCGAAAAAACGAAGAAAGGTAAGGGAACACAGAGACCGCAACCTGTTAAAAGGGAATATAAGAACAATAATTAACATGGGAAGTAACATAACTCCAACGTATACACATATGAGTAACATAAAGGAGAGTCAGAATTGAGGGCAAACAAGAAACAAACAATGAGCATTTGGAGTTAAAGTCTTCATGTCAAATCATGGCTTAGAAGTGTCCATAGAGACTCCTCTACACGAGTTCAAAATGTTTTGAAGCACATCAGGATCTTCATAGTTGGTTGTTTTGTTATTATAAGTTACTTTAAAAAGACAAGGATGGAATAAGCCATAACGTGCATTCATGCTGCGAAGTGCTGGTCTCATATCCAAAAATGTCTTGCGTCGATCAGCAGTAACCTTGGCATAATCTTGGGCAAAAAAGAGGTTAGAGCCATTCCAAGTGATCTTTCCTTTCTGTTTAGCGGCATGTAAAACCTTAAGGAGATCAGTATATTCTAAGAAGTACAAAATAACTCCTCTAGGTTTTGTTGAGGAAGATGAAGAATGGGGACTCTGACCCAATCGGTGCTCACGTTGAATATTTAATGGCGGAGATGCTGGAAAACCAAGAAGAGTTGGAAGAAAAGACTGAAAATGAGATATCGGATCAGAACCTTCAAGTCCCTCAGCCAGACCATAAATGCGCAAATTATTGCGCCTATTGCGATTTTCTAACTGCTCAACCTGCTTCTTGAGGTGGTCGACTTCCTTGTGAATATGAGGAACTTGAGCAGCGAGATCCTGAACAGTATCAACACGGTTCTCCAGAACATCGACCCTTTGTACAGTATGGGACCAGTTATCTTCCAAACTCAACAGACGGGTGTTAGTTTCCTCCATATATGGTTTGAGGGCACGAATCTCCTCAAGGATAAGCTCCAATGAGAGAGGTGAAGAAGAGTTGGTGGGAGAGGGCGGATTCGCTTTTCCTCTTTTCCTAGGCATGAAGGAAGCCGAAGACGGTATTTTGGATCCTTGTTTGGTACCTAACCGAGTCATAGAGGAAGAAGAGCCTTTCGTAGTAACAGAGTCGCCAGGATTATCATCCGCTCCCTCTTGCAGGATGTTAAAAGGGTTAAAGTCCTCCAAAGGTGTATCATTTGGTTGCAAAGTATCCTTACGGGCAGTCCGGGATGTTGCCATGACTGAGCTGAGCAAAAGTACCCTCAAGGCAAAAATTTTGTGAGAGAGGTACAATAGTAGAGAGTCACTGAAAACAGAGTAACACCCAATGCTCCTGTATGGTTTAAGTATAAAGAAGCGCCAAAAATAATTCCAAGTTCTTTTTCAGGAAGTATTAGTATTCAAAAGGAGCGGACAACAGCAAAGAGCGGAGGAATCGTAGGACTGATCAATTCATACTGTTTTCCTGAGGAGACCAGTCATTCTCCAGCAACAAGCATGAGAGGACAAAAAGCCAGTCAAGGCAGGTAAAAAGATGTGCTCCAATAACTGTGTGGCAGTGTTCCAATAAATTGCCCCAAACTCTTCATTATAGAGACTTTTCACTGAAGGTCTGCATTATTTGTGAAGAAATGACGGCAAATGTGAGGAGATTATTACATGAAGAAAAAACAAAATGGCGGCCGCGAGTAAATCGCAGCCGTCATGGAGCCAAAAAAGTATCTTCTCGCTCACCATATGCCAGGAATTTGAGCTTGACGACTGGAGCAGTACCTCCAATGAAGTCAGAAGCAATTTCCGCGCTCCGACAGCGGGAGGAAATATCCTGGAACAGCTGCGTCGCCTCACATCGTTGCGGAGCCCATCGTAGCGGCGGCCATCTTCTAAGGCGCCGAAACCACGCCCCCCTAGCAGATACGTATTATGAGACAAAAATAATACACAAATACGCAAAATCCTACTTTAAAAAATATGTACAATCATGACATTGTTAAGCATGTTACAAAATGCATAGACTAAATCATTAAAATACATTAAAATGTGACTATTTCTTTTGGCGAGTCTTTTTAAAAATATTTTTTTTAATTTGCAACTTTTTGAAACCGATATGCACACATTAGGCAATGTTGTATCATATGTATGTAACTGTTCACTTATAATATGTGTAAAATGGGCCAATAAATAAGTGCCAATGCCCAGGGGAATGGTATCTCTTTTTATACACACAGTTTGAAATGGCCAGCCACTTGCAACCGTTGGCATAAAACACCACACCAAACCTTGTGGTTAGTGTAATATTGCCATTTCAGACGTCGACATCTGCCTCTTGGTTATTAGAGCAACAACACAGAGTGGATACACACGTCACTAAGAATTAGGTTTATTCTGGTCTGTGCTTCTTATCAACCTCAAACAATCGTAAAGGTACAACCACAAACATCATACTGAAGGGCAAATAAAGGTCACGGTTGACATAGTGACATTTCCTATTCTCTCCGCATATGTCAACAAAGCCGTCTTTATTTGGGACACTAGATGAACACTTAATCGAAACTTTGTTTATTGTTGGCTCAATGCCCTCCTGAGTTTTAAATTTAATATTTGCAGATCTGCCCTTACACCAGCTGACCTTTATTCACCCATTGTCATAGATTACAGCGCAGTTCCGAAATATATGACAGCGCCTGACCTTATCATGTGAATATGCGTGTGTTGCTTTTATTAGCACTTTAGTGGTTAATTTATATTTATTTTCACTTTTTCTTTTTTAGAGTAAGCTCTCATCCTGCTTCCTTTATCTTCCCTTTTACCTTCAGAATTGACCTAATTACATAAATTGCAGATCTTCCCAAAAAGGAGTAGTTTTCTATTCTCACATTATATATAATGTAATAAAATGGTCATAAAACCCAAATAGCTTTAAAAGTAGCTCTGTTATTGTTTTTAATATTTCATTCAGTGTGCAGGAGGTTATAATTACTGTAGATTAGAATCATACCGCTTGGAGACAGAATGATGGAACGATAGACTACGCTGCAAGAAGGGTGGCTGGGGCAGGCCCTTTCATTGTCATCTTTAGTCATTAACATGGACTTTATTCACATAATGAAAGGACAACACATTGGAGGATGCGCTAAAATAAGGACGCTGCCCCAATTTTTGGAAATGGTAAAGTGAGGTATAACCGCTCACCTATATCATGAAAAAAGAGGCAGGGAAAATATTTTTATTTAAGTTTTTTTAATAGAGCACCAGCATATGAATACAGGGTGAGAAAGTGGGTGAGGATGAGGGTAGAGTCCAACCAAATGCAAGGTGAGATAGTGCAACTCATTATTGTTCTATTAATGCCCCTGTCAGCTCAGTAGAATTCCAGCCTAAAGAGCACTATTAGTCAGTGGGCACCATAAGGTCAAATTAGCATATAAAAGGGCCCTTTTTTGGCAGTGGCCAACACATCAACCCTATCCAGTGGGCCGACAAAACCATCACTCTTCGTCTGAGGAATTTTCACTTGAAGGACCTACCATGGACCGAATACTCAGAAGAAACAACTGGTGAGACCAAATGACTAGGAGCTGTAACTATAAATATCTGTAAGGCTCCACAGCTAAAGGGAAAGAGGTGGGTACAATGAAATGGGCCCACCTACTGACTCTACACAACTGAGTTGAAGTGACTTGCCTGTATAGTTTGGAGACAGGTTGCTACTGTTTGACTACATTTCCAAGCCTACCAATGACTCCTCTCGTCACAACATCTTGACATGCACTGTCGGTGGTAGTCCTCCCCAGCAATGAGATCACAAACATTTGCTGCTGATATCCTTGCTCGCAGTAGCCGCACTTTACTTGCTGCCCATCCCTGGGGTGGGACTATGTCCCCAAGCATCCTTGGGGCCTACGGAGGGGGAGCATCGCGCTTTTAAGCGCCAGGACATTCCCGTAGCATGGGACACGTTTGCTGCTGATTATCCTGCCCACACTGCCTGCACTTTACTCGCTGCCAATGGCTGGGGAGGGACTACCCCCCCAGCTTCCCTGGGGTCTGGGGAGGGGGAGCATCGCTCTGTTAAGCGCCAGGGCATTCCTGCTGCATGGCACACGTTTGCTGCTGATTTCCCTGCCCGCATTTTGCTTGCTGCCCATGGCTGGGGTGGGACTACGTCCCCCACCTTCTTTGGGGCCTAAGGAGGAGCCGCATCGTGCTTTCAAGTGCCAGGACATTCCCGCAGTGTGGGACATGTTTGCGGCTGATTTTGCTGCTCGCACTGCCCGCACTTTACTTGTTGCCCATGGCTGGAGTGGGACTATTTCCTCCAACTTTCCCGAAGCCTAAGGAGGGTCCGCAACACGCTTTTAGGCGCCAGGACATTCCTGGAGAGCATGCCCATCTGCACCCGTCAGAGTCCGGTGGAGGCTGGGCTGGGCCACTCCTTTTGGTTGTCATACTCAAGAAGTCTTAAGGTACTGTTTAGCTTTGTGTTTGATCACTGTATTTTTGGCTGCAATGTCCTCTTCCCTGAATGGTTACATTAAACGTGCAATGGGGGTTTTAAATAAGGAAATTGAGCACGTGGAGCATAGATGTTTTGTATGACATTGTGCAAGAACCTGTCCAAGGGCTGGTTTCAGTCTCACCATCCGCCATTAATGCCTCTTCTGCTGATCCTATACCAATTCCTGGTACGGCTACCATTTCACCTCATAATAACAGTCCCCCTGCTAAACCAAAAAGGTACCAGGGGTTAAGAAAGTCCGACCCACCAGTAGACCCACAATCTAATCATGTTGTTGACTCTAGTTCGCTCTGCTCTGTGGACTTAGACTCTTTTCAGAAGCTTTTGTTGGACAATGTGAGGGGTGTGATAGAACATGTGCTTGCTCATATACGTTCTAGGCTGGGGTTCATTGAAGAATATTTATCTAATGTTAAGGCAAGGTGTGCTATTTCTACCATCAAGCAATCTATTCTGCACACACAGGAATCTCGAGGGCTGCCAACACACCCTGTGTCACCCCCTCGAGATTGTCGTTCAATCTCTAGCTACCCTGGGGACATACGGATGGTTGAACCACTGCCAGTTTCACACTGTCACCCTCCACAATTACTAGAAGCACTAAAAGCAGCTTCTGTGCCCCGTAGAGCTGGCGGTTCTAACATAACGGGGTTATTTCAAGTGTGGGTAGGACTTCTAACTCCATGAGGGGTGTTCCACATCTTCAATCAGCCGCGGCCATTATTGCGGCCAGTCCCATTATCAGCTATTTCCTGCTGCAATCCCCACTGAAAGCTTGCCACGGGGTAGAGAGAACATGAGTGCATGGTAAAGGGGCTGGGTGCCCTAATACGGATGGGATTAACATATCCCCGCATGCTGTACTTATGTAGTAATAATGGCTAATGTTCCATCTTTATCCTTGACCTCAGTTGAGTTACCAGTCCAGCTAAGGAATAACGGTTTGCATTAGTTTCAGTCTAAGTCCATTTTTCCAATCTCTGGTGCAGCTCAAATTCTGATGACACATAGGGTGGGTTGGATGGGTCTGTCTAGAAAATCCTTTGATGGAGATTGTTTCATTATCAATTCTCGGCACCCCAGGTTTGCAGGGGAGATTCTGCATAAGTCCTCATCTGATTTCTCCAACAGGGATAGTGTTTTGCCTTTTCCCTTGGGTTTTTTCTATCATCTATCTCAGGCACCTGTTGGTTCTGATTGTCGACCATTTGACCTCCCTATTTCTGGTAGCCACCCCTTTTCCTTTACTCTCTCAAACAGGTGTGAAGCTTTGAATGACTTGCAGGCTGTAGATTGACTATCAGATACAGTGGCTACTTTACATTCTTCAGGCACAATGACACTTAAGCCTTTATTAATCCATCTCCTTTCAATATAAATACATCTCCTGCTGACTCTAATCTTCTATTCAAAGAATTCCTGCCCTGTCTGGTAACGGGGCATTGGTGTGATGGTCCAGTCTCTGTTTTAGCCGTTCTCTTTAGTTCAATCCTGCTATAATGGGTTACGTGGCCTTGTGTAATGGAATATCTCAGGGCTCCAGAATAAGTTAACTGCCCCAGGCTGGTTTAACATTATCTCTACTACTCACATAGTTTTTCTTCATGAAACTTGGTGGGTGGAACCTCTGCATGGTGAAGGTTTTTCCTCCATATTGACTGCAGCAATACCGTCACTGGCAGGACTTGCTAAAGGTGGTTTGCTGACGTTGATTTCAAATTTGCTGCTTGTTACTATTAGAAGATCTGTCACATCTTGTTATTACCAATTTGTGGTATTGAATTTTAAGGTGGAGACTGCCCTATTGTTAGTTAATTTTTATTATAATGTGTATAATTCCACCCGCTGTGATGTTGTTGTTGCCCTTGTAGCCTAGATGCGTTTTGTTGCTATTTGAACCTACCTGTCCATTTATATGGGCATGTGATTTCAATATTCAAAGATGTAGCCACCCGGAAAGACAGGGGTGTGGCTTTACCAACTAGGCGGGGGAAGGTGCACGACATTTTCTACATAGTTCATATGGAAAGGTTTTAAACACTTTGATGCACAAATACGATCTCCTGCTGCCGGATGATCATAATATTTTACGTAACTTACAGATCCATACCTTTGTTCGGAAAGGTGCACATTACACAATTGATTATTTCTTATTAGCTCCACTGCTAACCATTTCATTTCTAATATTAGGGTCAAACAAACTGCAGTAAGTGACCATAATCTAATTGCGTTAATTCATTTGTGCTAATTGCCCCATAACCCCTAACTGGGTAGCAAATATTGTCCCTGTTAGGCCGCATGGTGTTCGTATTAGATGGTCAGGAGTCGACCATATGTGTGTACTGCGGAGGTTGTTAGTTATGACCGCAAATAAATGTAATCTTTGCTTGGCCTCTGATGGGGCTAACAATGGTTTGTTATTTGCCTTTGAGCTAATCACTCGGGCTCTTAACGCCCTTTTGATGTGCCCCGCAAGGGCAGGGCCACCTAATGGAAATGGCTGGTTCAATCATGTGTGTATGCAGGCCTCTTAGAAGTTGAGGGCCGCTCTCCACTGTGTCCCAATTGACTATTCTGTCATCAAGCCTCTAAGGAAGCATTACAATGAGGTGCTAGCTTCTAGAAAAAAGTAACCGAGGGAAAAGGATTGGTTGAACCTGGTCCTGGCAGCTGAGACTAATTACGATAAATTTGTTTTGGAATACGGTAACTGTCCCGTCTTTGAAAAGTTATTCCATTCCTGAATTTCCATCACTTGTCTCCCCTCAAGCCTGGGTTGATCATTGTGAAAGGATCTTTGACCCTTTGTTAATAACGTTTTGACATACACCCAGAGGGCCCTACAGGAGGCAGAAATGAGTTCTTTATTTAAGAGTCGCATAACCCTTGATTTTACCCTGTATGATGTCCTTGAAGCCTTGAAAGGATGCGCCAGAGGTGAAGCTCCTAGACCCGATGGGGTTCCGGCTGATGCTTTTATAGAAACAGGTGGGGTATGGGGACCGATTCTGACTCAAGTCTTTAATTCATTGACAATTGGTTCAGTACCCTCTATGACATGTGGACTAACTTTATTATTGTCCCCATTTTTAGGTCTTGCCTAGCATCGCAGCGCATGTGCTGCTCACTTGTGAGATCTATTGTCCTTGATTATGCTTCTGAAGCGGGTGGAAGCTCCACCCATGCTTCTGATTGGCACAGGTCCAAAATGCGTGTTTCCTCCCTGTCTCCTGCTCGCCGTGCCTGCCCGGTAGGAGATGTGCACACGTACGGTGTGCGCGCATACCGCGCTTCCACTTCCTTTTACATTGTATTCTCCCCAGTCCCACGGGCGTCTCTTTTCATCCCAGCATTTCAGCAACGCACGCGCATGGCGCGCTTTCACTTTCACGCGCTCCCACTTTCTTTTGCATTGTATTTCCCGAGTCCTGCGGCCGTCTCTTTGCAACATTACTTCCCTTGGTGCCCCTCTCTGGTCCCATGTTGGACCCTGCGCCCTTCTGGACGTCCAGCCAGGGATATTTCGTGGGATGCTGCCTGCTTCTGCCCTGAGGATTTGTACACAGCATGGGCCTGTGCTCCTGACTTAGGTGGCTTTTATTTTTGCTATTTTGTGTTGTGCATTTTCTGTGACGAGCAGCCAAGAGAGGTGGACGCAGCTTCAGCCCCGTGGGGCGCACAGGGATGCTCTGCCTGTCCGGAGGCAGGCAGTAGAGGCTGGATTCGGACCCCCTGCCTTCTCGCTGTTTCATTGGAGGAAGGTGTGTCATCCTGGGCCTAGCGTGAAAGCTGCTGCACACGCACCCAGGCCTCCTGGGGGGCTTGGCACTGTTTTCCTGTGCAGTGAGTTGTCTTAAGGAGAGAAGCAATGGAGCGGGGGAGGGGCAGGTGGTAGAGGGGTATTAGTAACTGGTAGTTGTATATGCTACCCATTAGTAACTGGCTGTCGAATATGCTACCCATTCCCTTATTTGTTTTTATGTATTATGTTATTCCGGTTTTGTTTAGCATGGATCATGTGCTAAACAAATCTTATCCTCTACAGGATAAGATTTGTATAGCACAATCTGATCCACAATCAGTGGAGTAGAGGATAAGATTGTGGCGAAAAGGCAGTGTTAAAATATACATTCGTTAAAAAAGTGAACTTGTAATGCTGACCTTGAAAACTACTGAGCTGATACTAACAGTTGTGACATGAAAAACATGTAGACATATTTACGTCTTCAAAAAGAATATAACGGGGTCTGAAATAGATAACCGCATGTACTGAGGATGGGACGGTAATGATAAGGACTACCAGCGTGCCGCAGGCATGTCCAGTAAGTGATGGGTTAACACAGGTGTCTTAGTTTTGGGATAGAAGTTCTTTCCTTTTTAATGACATATTATAGCCCAGCATAATGGTGCGCATTAAGGATGAAAGGCTGAGTGTGAACCGCTAGTAATGTACCGAATGCTGCAGCTGGTGCATTTAGTCACTGCTACCTTTTACAAGCTTGTGTGCACGAATGTCCTTCTGGGCGGGGGTGGGGTCACTCCAGTTTTCCATGCTGGGTGTCTGAAGGCATGATTGAGTGTGTCTGATCCTGATGGCATGCAAGAGTTTGATAGGCTGGGTGTTTGAAGGCATGCCGGAGTGTGACACGCTGGGTGTCTGAAGGCACGCCGCAGTGTGATACGCTGGGTGTCTGAAGGCATGCGCGAATGTCACACGCTGGGTGTCTGAAGGCACGCCATAGTGTGATACGCTGGGTGTTTGAAGGCATGCGCGAGTGTCACATGCTTGGTGTCTGTAGGCATTTCTGAGTGTGCCTGCCCGTGTAACACGCTGCGTGTCTACTCATGTCCGACTCCAAGTGTAACACACTGGCTAAATGAAGGTATGCCCCAGTGTGTCAGGCTGCATGTCCGAAGCTCACGTGTAACATGCTGGATTTCTGAAGGCATGCCTGAGAGTTAGACGCTGGGTGTCTGAATGCTTGTCAGAATGTGACACGCTGGGGGGGGGTGAAGGCATTCCAGAGTGTCACACGCTGGGTGTTTGTAGGCATGTCCGAGTTTGCCTGCCCGAGTGTAACACACTGGGTATCTGAAGGCATGCCCGAGTGTGATAGGTTGGATGTCTGAAGCTCAAGTGAAACATTCTAGGTGTCTGAATGCATGCCCGAGAGTAAGATGTGAGTGTATGGTATCTGTTGGCAGCCGGATGGCGGAACATTGCCTAAAGCTTAATTCAGGCAAGACGGAAGTCCTACTATTTGGGAATTACGCCAATTTCTGGAACCCACACTGGTGGCCGTCTTCCTTGGGCTCTCTCCCTACACCTATGAAAAAAGTGAAAAACCTGGGAGTTATTGTAGATGATAGACTTACCTTTGGCGACCCAGTTAATGCAGTCTCATCTCCAACAGCGTATGTTATTAAAACAGTGAAAAATATTACCGTTTTTACCATCTGACAGTCGGCAAACAGTGGTCACCGCACTAGTCTTATTAAGGCTGAATTATTTTAACGGTTTATATCTGAATATTCAGGAACATTTTATGAACAAACTCCAAAGGCTGCAAAACGCGGCTGCCAGGCTACTTACGGGCACGCCCAAGTTTGATTCAATCTCCAAAGGAATCAAAAAATTACATTGGCTCACGGTGAGGAATCAGGTGCGCTTCAAATCTCTGTGTATCGTATTTAAGGCACTCCAAGGAATAGGACCCGACTACCTACAAAAACAATTTAAATGGTACATACCAAAAAGAAATCTTCGCTCACTAGGAGCCAAGCTGGTTATAGTTTCAGCTACAAAAAAGGCGACGTGGGGAGGCCGAAGCTTTGTCTTCGGGGCAGCCAAAGCCTGGAATGACCTTCCGTTTCACCTGAGAAATGCCACAGATCTTTTAGCCTTTATTAGGGGTTTGAAGTCTTGGCTTTTTGATAGGTAACTCTGCCTCTGCTGCTTTCGATGAAAGGATAGGTAACTAGTGCCAGGCCACCTCTGGGTAGCCGTTGCGCTTTAAAAAATTCCGTAACATAACATAAACTAAGCCCTATTTACCTTCTTTTTTGGAAAGTTTTGTGCAGGTTCGTCAAATGGTGCCAATGACATAAGCAAAAAAAGTGGAGTTAACATTGCAAATGTAAACAAAAAATACTTATATCTGTAAATTATGGTTAGGATCCAATCCATAATTCACACAACGGACATTCAAACATAACTGACAAACAAAATGCAATGCTCCTAACCTCACCCTGGATTTGACAGATACAATTACAATTACAAATGTTGTAAATAATCTTAAAGATCATATTATATATCATATTATCCATAACACTATGAAAGAGACGACTATCAAAGCATTATTATTATTTATTGGTAATTTGTGAGATTATTTACTCTTTCGGATTACTTTAGTAGGCTAGAGTTTTGGTGTTGGTTACCACCGCTGACAAACTCAGCAACCTGAATATTTGCAGAGAATCCTTGTAAGGCCAACCCATTGGGAAAAGTTATGTCAGTTGCCATGTGTCTGATCTGTTTATTATGAATTATTATAACAGAGGCACTGGGCCTAACAAGTTCACTGTGAAAAGCATGTGTACAAGCTAATAAGCATTTAAATCAAGTCGTTAGTAGACAGTAGCAAAACATGTTGATAGGTATTTTGTTACATGGAAGGACACATATTGCCATTGAAGGTAAGAGATTTGATGGATGTTACACCCCTCTGATAAACCCAATAGGTCAAATACTTTCACTTTGAGTGTCCTTGATAAAGGGAGTTACATATGTTTTTGCTAACTGTAATCTTGAACATATTTGTTATTTTTTGCATTGTATTTACATAAGTGTGTTTAACATAGTTTTAGATTCGATTTCCCAGCTTTACCTGTCTTCCAGGTTCTTGTAATTAGAAAAAAATATACAAATAACTTGCGCGATACATATATTTGAATAATCCTTTTTCAGCCATTGGTCTTTGTGTTTCTGCCTACAACGCCATATTGAATGACATGTTTGGTGTGTCAGCTCACTTCAACTACTAGATCTTTTCCTCTGTGAGCAGTGGGAGTTTAACTGATCACATGTGCCCATCTGCCTATAGTTGAGTGTACCTCAGAAGTTAAAGCACGGCTTGTGCACCAGTCCTTTAGGTTTCATTTTCGCATTTTATAAGTCACCTTTATTTACATTGCTTGTCTTTATTATTTTTTGGTACATTTGTTTTTTGGGAGTGCCTGACAACTTTCCAGCAAATGCAACCAGGCGTCTCTCTTTCTGCTTATTTCATCTGCAGTGCACCGCATCCCATGAAAGATGGCCATCTAGAAATGGTAATATGCATAGTGTATCATCACTGTTGCACTGGTCAAATAGCGCTCCTCCTATTTAGGAATAACATATCAGCCCCTTGAATTGTTATACCAATGATAGACTATTAACAAGAGCGTTCCAAGATGGCCACCAACTACTACGTTGGTTGTTTACTTATTTTTCAATGCATGCACAATTTAATATGAAACAAAATATCTTTTAGGGCTACGTTTATTTTGACTGGCAGCTTGTGGTCTATGGAACTGAGAGCTAGGAGACCAACGTTTAGATATGCTTGTTGCACCTAGGCCATTTGCATAAATAAAAGTAATGGTTGAGATACTTGAGTTAATGTCAGTGCTGTGGACCCTGTCCCTGGGTTCCTGCGGCATATTTTGTGTATTGATTAACACCAACGCTTTTGCTATTTTTAAGTTGTAGGTGTTGCTAATTTCTGCACGGCAGGCACTGATATATGCAGTGAATATGTCAAGACCCCACAAAACAATACGGAATTACCTAACCTGAATGGGTACTCAAAACCTACGGCTCCACATTCTACGACAGGGCCACTAGACCAAATCCCTTTTGAAATACTATTAGACGTATGCAGTGAGTGTGGAAGAGAAAGATGGCAAATACTGAATTTGTAGAAATTTTTCAGGTCTAAATACCAATTTGATCGCATTTTGGTATTTGCCACCACTTATGCTGTAAATGTTGAAAAAAACACTAAAAATGTGTAATGGAGTGATAACGAATATTCCAGGTGGTTTTACTCTTCTGAGAGCAGAAAAATAGAAAAGAAAATGATAATGATAATACTTGAATAAAAAAAAAACATAATGCAAGCAGTTGTACAATAGCCCTAGAAGATTTAACGGAAGAAAGTTGGAAAAAAAAGATTCCACTAGGACAACCATAAAACGGCCCCAGCGAGGCGGAGCCATGCATTTTTTGAAGCAGGAATATTACATGGTAAGAGAGCTAACACATATTATGCATCAACACCTATAAAGTAAGCGACATGTACACCTTAAAGGCATCCTGCAGAAAATCTAACACCAGGGATTTATTGGAAATCCCTCAAAAGGAACTATGGCTAGCAGCTGCTTAAGGGTACCTGCGTCTGGTTTTTGCGGTCTGTAAAATACAACCAGGTAGGGCTTCCTTCAGGTGGATGGCTGAGATCTCACACCTTGAAGGTTGGATTATTTTTAGCGATGTTCCTAGAAATGAGTGGGCATATGCTAAACTAAACGATGCAAAAATATCTGGTTTTAATTAGTTGAATCACGCTCCAGGTGCATAAGGAGATAACAGAAAGAACTCCGGCTTGAACCATGCAGTCCAACGACAGAAGTATTGGCTAATTTGATCAATTTTGGAACAAATGTTCCACCCACACCTTACGGGTGGTAACATATGCTATGGTTTTCTGTTCCACCATGTGTCAGTGTGTGTGACTTCTCCCTTCTAAAAAGTTAGATGGCGTGCCTTTGTTTATTAACGTTTTACAGGTTTGAAGAACGATTTTGCCTAGTTTTTTCATTTGCAATCGTACAGCAATATTAATCCATATTTGTAAAGCTCAAACATATCGCCCCTTAAGGTTTCAAGGCGCTGGGGGCCATCGGGGACATTAAGTGAGCAATTGCCCAGAGTCTTCTGGTGCGGAGCTGAGTTTCTGCCAGGGATTGAATCGTGAGCCCAATGCTCTGGAGTCAGCCACTCTGGCTGCTGCGCCACACCTCTCCCACAGTGCATGATAGCATTGCATATAAGCAAACAGATATACATGCTAATTATAATGAACATACACTGCATTTACTGCACCTTAAACATTAACACTGATGTAGATGCAGACTCCAAGGAACTTCTTATCTTCCCACTACTTTCTTTAGTCCTAGTTAGGTTCTGATCTTATAGCATGGAAAAATCCCAGGTGCGAATTGCATCTCTGCTAATTAACATGGGGTGCATCAGGTAGTGGGTGGACCTTTTAATCTGATTCATAGGTGCACCCACCAGAGTCGGGAATTATATGCAAGTTATTCATGATAACATAAGGTCCAGGGGTATCTAAACTGGAGTTGCATGGAATCGCCAACCGTGATTTGCAGCAAGTTATAAAAATCCCCCACAAATTGTGGCAGTAAACTCCCAGTGGCGGCTCCTCCTCTATGGCTTAGGAGCATCACCCCACCGGCCAGCAGCCGAAAAAAATAAAAATAAAATGATAATAGACCCTTGTTTATTACCCTTTTTTTTCTCTCAGAGCCAGGGCTTGGGGATGGGGCCAGGGTGATGAGAGGCTGGAGGGGAAGTGTTGGGCACTGCTATTCAGTGCGCATGATGGTCTGGCTGGTTGTCTCAGACCGGCCAAACCGTCATGCGCACTGAAACTTTCTCCAACCCCAGCTGCATTGCCAAGTTGGAGAGAGCAGGCACAGGCTCCCAATCTAACTGGGAGTGCAAATCATCGGCAGCATTAAAGTAGCGTCAGGATTGGCCGCAGTGCACTCTTGGAGAGTATGCCTTCAGAAGAGAGGGGCGCGAAGCGGAAAGCAGGTAATTGTTCTTTTTTTATTTGTTGCCCCGTTCTCTCCCCCCCCCCGTTCCCTACCTCCCCCTGCCACTCTGACAACAAAACCTCTGCTACTGCAAACTCCTGTGTGGGTGTAATTTGCATTCAGATTGTAATCCTGTTATAGGGACACACGGGAGTTTGTGTCCCAAACAGACTTTGCACCCTGATCAGAACCGGGCCTAAATGTTCATTCACCCTTTCTTTGGCCTCGCTGTACTTTATTCCCTCGTGTCTGTCCCGGGGTTATAATAGGATGGGTTGGATTCCCGGCCTCCCTGCTTGAAGACAGGTCCATGCTTTACTACTCTGTGAAAAAACTACCTTTGGTTGCTCATGTACCTCCTAGTGAAAAGGTTTGATTCACAACCTCTGGAAATACAACTACACCTTCACTATAAAATGTTTGCCTCTAATGATGTATTTATACTCTTGAGTTATTTAAATGCCCCCCCCCCCCCCCACCCCACTCTCCATGTTTCCCTTTTATCCATATTAGCAAATAAACGTGAACCTGATCAGCAAAGTATTTTTTCTCGTGATTAAGCATTTTCTTACTCCTGGAAATTCAGCAGTAAACACACCCAAGTTGGGTGTAATGCACATTCATAAACATCTTTGTGAATTCGGTTCAGTAAGAAATTGTATTTCTGTTCATAAGAGCTCTTGTATGAATTTGCAGCAGCTGTGTAGCTCTTGCTCTGATTTTCTAGTGGTATAGCTTCAGAACTCTCCATTTACCATTACTTACTTAATTGCTTCCAGTACACTCTCTTCCATCTTGTACTGCCCCCTCAGGGCTTTTCTTGCCAAAATAATTGAGTTTGCGCTTTGCTGCACTGAAACTCTATTGCCATTCCTCATGCATACTTCAGGGTTTTCTAAATTCGTCCTCAGATTTGTCATTCTCTCTTGACTATTAGACTTGTTTTAGACGTTAGTGCCATCTGCAAAGAGGCATATGCCTAGTACCCTGTCTTGGAACGTCCCTGATGAAGGCCCTTTTATCGCTGGGTACTAGGCCTAAACGTCGTGGGACCTTCAGCCACAACGTTCTCATGATCAATCTGTGTGTTCTGTCACATAGCTGGTTCATGATGCTGTGATGGATCACCTGCAGGCTGGGTTGCTCACTATTTAAGTAAGCTTTATTTAAAGGCTTATAGAAATCATAACAATACACAGTGCACAAATAAACTTAAGTATAAGTACATTAGTAAAAGTTAGAGTCCACAAATACATAGTAAAACAACTGCTGCTCCTTAAGATACTCTAACTAAAAAAAGATTAGTTAGACTAGTCAGATGCATAAAAATATCATAGACCTATCTCCAGTCCTTAATTTGAGCTGGGGGTTGCAGGAGGGGTCACTGGCACTCAGTTTTGGAAAACGGCACTACACACATAACCTTGGTAATTTGCCACTCAGACCTTCGATAGTGCTGGCCAGAGGCTTCTGAGCAAACTTTGGGCCCAACGCTTATTCTTTTCCAAATTAAGTACTGCTTATCCCATTCAGTGGAGTTATTTTGCTTTGCGTTCAGCTACTAAAATCTTTGTTTAGTGTAACTGTGTGTCTCCACTCAAAATTAACAACCACACTTGAAGTTCGGGAGGCAGCCTATGAGCTCAGCAGAGGCCCCTCCATTCCGCAGGCCGAAGAATGCCCGCCGTTTTTAGAAACCCTTGTATTCTTGGTTCTCACTAACTTCAAAGCATCTGCTGGTTGGCAAGGGGCGGCTCCTCAGTCAAGGTGGAGGAGCATTGACCCACTCTTCTGAGAGCAGAAAAATAGAAAAGAAAATGATAATGATAATAACTATGTTATTATCATTTTTTTTTTCTTTGCTATGGGGCTGGGGTCAGAGCATGGAAAGAGTGGTGAGTGCACACTCTCAAAGTGCACTTGACTGCTTGGCCGGCCGGCCGGCCGTCTTGGCCAGGCCAAAGCATCATGCGCACTTAGCATGCTCCCCACCATGTTGCATTACACAGCCTGGTGGGTAACATGCCCCGACCCCCAGTCCCCATCTGAACGCTGAATCACGGCGCTCAGACCAATCACAACATTGTAGCGTTGTGATTGGCTTAGGGAAACCAATCAAAATGCTGCATTGTAGCATTGTGATCGTATTAGGGGAGCCCGGGTGCTTCCTGGTTCCGGACTTGCCAGGAAGAGAAGGACCTTTCCAACGGAGAGACAGCAGCCGCGGAAAAAGGCAAGTGTTTTTTTTGTTGTTTTTTTCCAACACCCCCCCCAAACCCCTGCATCCCCCCGCTTCACCACTGCCTTCCCTGCCAGCCGCCACTATGGTAGCCAGGTGCTTTGTTGGCACTCCTCAGTGCCAAGTGGACGCAATGTTTGCTTGGCCTACCTGCCATTCATTTTTTGGGAGGTTTTCTGAAACAAACTCCCAAAGCAGATGTGTATTTCAGAAAAGCGATGCATAGAGTTTTCTCTCTGTGAGTGGGGGGTATTATTTGCTTTCCCTGGCTGGATCCTCCATGCTCCACAAAAAGCATGGTGACTTTGACCCAGTGGTGATCCAGTGGTGAATTGACATCCAAATCAAGGGTTCGCGATGAAAGAGGCAGCTGAGACTGCCATAGGACAGCCAACGGCCCCCCCCTCCCCCCGACTCTAATTGGGGTGATGAAACTGCGAGTTTGGAGGGGCAGGATCTCCACCAGTTTATAGCAGTGCTTCCAGTTTGTAAACTGCTAAATGAGGATCAAAAAAGCAAATAAATCAAATAATTATTCTCTCATCTGCGGACAATAGTCAACATCAACTTTTAGCTGTTGGTTATTGCCTTTTATTTTTTTTAAAAACATAATCTCTTCAAACCTCCCAAAATAAAATGATGCCCCTCAATTGTGGGTACGAATTGTGCATTGCCTATTGAAACCTACTGCTTGCTTCATTTGGAAGCATTCCTCTGCAGATTCATCCAGCTGTAACAAAAGAGCGCGTTAGTATTTCGCTTCAAATAGCAATAATGTCTGTTTACAATTTTCTAGCGCGGACATTTGACAGTTGTTTTTGCCTTTTAAATTTTTTACGACTACAGTTTCTACTTGAGGTACATTTATTTGACCTCTTCTCCTTGTCATGCATTAATTTAACATTTGGCACCAGTGTGCATGTTAGAAACTATTCGTACAGCATCAATTAGTTAAACCAGAAGCATGATTTTGTTGGCAGCCCGCCAGGTTTGTTAAGAAAACCATTTGGCCTGGGTCCAGGGTCGGACTATTCCTGTAAGTACCACAGGGATGGGAAAGTAATGTATGTGTGCTGGCCTAATAGTATTGCGTGCTGCTGAGTGCAGATTTGAATATAATGTAGGGTCTACCTTTTGGGCGCCTTGACTCCCACGTAATTAACAGCCATGTGCCACCTTCCTAATCAATGTAATTCTAAGAAGTATCTGTTTGGTTGTGTCATTGTTGCCCAGCTTTGATATACAGGGGTTGACGCAGTGCCTAATGTGTAAAAGAAGTGCCAGGGGCCTTCTAAGGAAGCCACGGTAGACTGCACCACCCATTGCCCCTGCCAGGCCTGCCAAAGAGACTACCATACAATTACGACACCAACGTGTGACAATTCAGACTATTCCAGGCTACACAAGGCTATAAGAATGGCGTGGTAGCAGGTATTAGCCATTTTTAATGTATATTGAACAATTAAGCACTGTTGTTAGGCTCATCTCAAAAGTAGACGGACATCGCCACCATGTGGTGGACTGTCATTACAGCTGGTATTGAGAATTGAATGCTGGAGCCCATAATTGGAATCCACCGGCTCAGATTAAGCACTGGCACTGACGACATGACAGATAACCAAGATAAACACGGACAATGTAAATGATTACGGTATGGAAATGTATTTTCTGTGGAAAGGTTGGAAATCTGGTAATGCTCTAACCCTTTATGGCCCCTGTGTTAGATTATCTATTTTTCCTTGGAAGTTAAACTTCAACCTGACTTGAAATGCCTCATTACCAGTGCCCCGGTAATCCTGATCGGCTGGAAATGGAAGTTACAGTTGAATCGGAATTACAAGAGCCACAGTAACGCTGCTGATAAGGAATTATTTCAAGAGGATGTTGACTGCTGAGGGCAGACAAGATCTCTGAATTAAATATCACGCAAATCAGCTGAGATTTGGTGTGGAATCACCGATCTCCCCAGATGACTCCCCAAAATCATGCAACTTGGAGTATTCCTGGATTCCCCCTCCTGTCACCCCCACACTGTGTGTTACTGAGAGCCTCAGTGTCAATAATTCTGGCCCGAGGAAAAGAAATAGAACTCTGTTTTCCACCAGACTCGTAATGGAGCTTTAAGTGCACCCGAGACCTTCAACAGACTGTCAAAATCACCAGAGGAAGAGCAACTCTACATGCTTTTTACATTAAAAAGAAGACACTCAATATGTTACCCTCACTGGAACTCTTTTTTCATTCCTCTTTATATCTTTATTTTATCTGTACTTTACTCGTGTAAAACCCCAATAAAATCTATCTTGAAATAAAAAAAAGAAGAGGCTGAATGCAAATGACCCTCAATAAAAGGACAGCAAAGACCGTTTGACAGCATCATTTTGCCAATGATATTCAAAGGAAGCGTAGTATAGCGGGGCTGGGGTAGACAACCATCACCCGAAACAGTTGTATCTCCTAATATCATATAAAGAAATATTGTTTTAAAAAAATAACATATCGTGGGTTGTAGATTTTCTATTATTAACTCAACTGGGCAATATTTTTTTTAACAATATTTAGGACACATTTTTTGCGCTTGGTGATATTCAGACAAGCACCATCTGGTACTACATGCTGCACAGAAGCAATGGGTGCAGAGTAGAACTAGCAATGTTCTGCCCGTTGTTAAGGATCCGGAAGCGGGTTGTGAAATTCTGGCCACATCTGAGTGCAAGTGACACCAACCCAGTGTACCACCAGAGACTAAATGAAACTCAACAGAAAATTCATGAAATCAGTCTGTAGGCTTGCACGGCACACATGCAATTCTATGTGAACTTCACTAGCCGCAGCACTGCCAGATACTGAGGCTGCCGACTAACAAAGTCTTGATCCAACCTCCGGTTCCTTTCTTCCACAGTCCTACCTTTTCTTTTTCCTTATCGCACACTTGCAAGTTGGTTTGCATCCCTGTTTTCTCACGCTACCAGTGTATTTCTAACGTTTTCTTCCTCCTTCTTTTTTTTCTGCTTTTCTCTTGCTGGGAGTCAATAACTAATGATTAAAAAATAAGCACAGCTCCCTAGAAATGATTGCCTATGTCCACCATGAGCAAACACCGGCACAAATTAAGCACTGCCTTCTCCACACACACAGCCAGTATGGTACTACGGTGTAAGCCGAGGGGCCACAACTGATCTACGAACAAAGCTGACACAACGGAACCGGAAACCCATATACTGAAATGCTTTTTCATTTTCAGTGTCTAAGGTACTTAGATAACACAGAGACAAAGGACCTGATTTAGAGTTTGGGGGGTGGGGAGGGGGGGGGGGGGGTTACGCCGTCACAGTCTTGATGGATGACCCGTCTGCCTTATTACATACGTGTGACAGTCCGACAACTTACATTGTCCATCAGGAGAGACAAGAAGTATAATCTAATGCATAGGTTCCATATTATTGTTTCTATGTATGCGTATACCTTTTCCTCAAAACAGTAAACTAACAATCAACCGTTTCTTCTGTCATTTTCATTTGTTTATTGGTCTTTTATTAACTTTGGCAGCACTCGTATAACTTGCCATACCAATAAAGGTAATCTCAAGTAAATTAAATTAAAAACAACTTCTGAACTCTCTTCGGTCTCTGAGGGAATTTCAAATATTGTGTATTCTTTCTTCAATGCCATAGTTTTATTTGTAGTGAAATGGTGATTGACTACCGAGGCTAAAATAAGTACCAGAGAGCCCAGAAGTGGATTGTTGAACCACTCTAGTCCACTAGTAATTGCTCTGAACACTTTCCATCGTGTCGTTTTTGGCACCCTCACAAGCATGGGCCGACCCCAGGGAAGCACCCTTGGCTCTGTGCCAAAAGGAACAGTCCAGTCTCTATTGCTAGACCACTTTCCCCCTGAAAAGGAACAAAAGCAACGTAAATGTGTTTGAGCCTTCATTGGCTTGCATCAGTTTGGTGTAGCTCTATTACCTGTAGCACAGCAGGTTCTGGGCCAACCATATACAAATAAGGCAGGCTGCGGCAAGCAGCCTGACTGGTGGAAAGGGAATGGTTCACCCCCACACTTGCTGATGGTGTAGGGGAAAAGAGAAGAAATACTTGTACATTCAGGGCTGACTTTAGCGCTGGTGGCGCCCTGTGCGACAATGTTTGTTGGCGCCCCCCAATGACCGCCTCCACCAGGGATTCTCTCACTAGCACCCTTTAGCAGTGACCAAGTCACCAAAACCACACTCTCTCAGATGCATTGAATTAGTTATATAGCGCCACTCATACCAGTGTAGGGTGTCCGAGCACTTTGCATCCCACACACATTACACAGAGACAATCAATCATACGTGTGTAAATCAGTGTATAGGAAATGTTACATAAGCCAAAGGACTAAAAGTGTAGGAGTCACATGTCATCCATACTGGCAGTCAGTATAGTTTAAGAGTGCTTGGTGTGGAGAAGCACAAACGCAGAGTCGAAAAAGAAACAGCATAGTTGGGAGTTTTCTTTAATAATGAGAATAGATTTCTAGCCAAATTAACCCTTTTTGCAACATTAATCAATGTTCTAATAATGTATACTTTACAGTGTATGCAGTTCTAGGATGAACGTTAATAGCTCACTATTCTATATTAGGACTTTAAGTTAAAAATTGCAAGTAACAAAAGGATGTCTCTTGAAAGCAGTAACCTGCTGATCTGTTTACATCATACACACTCTGTAATCTACCTGGAACACGTTCTTTGCAGCAGGCATATTAACCCTCTGCACTAACTTCACCTAAAAGTCAAAACCTCAACTATACAAAATGCTGATCTCTCTCCAGGAAGATAATTAATCACTCGAGTTATCTTGACATTTATGTGAGGCCTGGTAATTGCCGCGGGAAAGCGATGCAGCAGCAGGTGCATCAAACACATAATAAACTTGCATACATGGCGCCCCCAGGAAGCCAGCACCCAGTGCGCTGGCACCGGTCGCACCGCCCTAAAGCCGGCCCTGTGTACATTTACCCACCGGGCTGCATTTCCCCATAGCAGAATTGTATGCTATGTCCAATTCCACATGGGAGCATGAGACATATGTCACATTTCTGGCAATATGGCTGGAAACCTGCACCACGCAGAGCTTTCCAGGCACACTACTGGAACCGTTTATGAATTCCAAAAAGTAGTACATCTGCATCCGTTCGTAGGAGTGCTACTATAGCCTTAGAGCCCACCATAGCGGACTCTACTGGCCATTAAAGGCCTGCTCCAGTCTTAAAGGGAGTGGGCCTTTAGTGGCTGGTAGAGCCCGCTACTGAAGGCTCTAAGGCTATTGGAACATTACAGCACTAGAGGGCAGAATGTTCTAATTAGTTAAAACAAGGGCCTGTCACAGCCCGAGGGGGTTGAAATCCCCTCGGGCTCTAAAAGACCTTTGTTCACAGCAACAACTGTGAAATCAAAAAAACATTGGAATGTTGCTCTACCAGCTATTAGGAGCTCAGGCTATCCATTAACTTCAATAAGGTGCTCAACATTCCAATGTTCTAATACATGTGCAAATTTGCTAGAAAGTATTTCACCCCCACCACTTTCAAAGATCACCAGCCTCCTGGATAACATATTGTGGGCCGGTGGTATATTGAGACATGTAATATAGACCATGGGTCATACACTGTCATTTACCTTTGCTGTCTATCAGTTTGCATTTACCGTTTTGAAAGGGCGACTGCCAAACAAACCTATATTTGAAAATATGCATAGAGTGGCCTTTGGGTCCAACCCTGTCAACCATTGGCTTTCTTTGGCCAACATCTCTCTGTCACTTGCTTCGAAACTTTGTCAATCACATTTTGGCTCAACCCAACGGAGTACTCATCTGTGTTTGTGTGTATTATTGCACTTGCATTGAACTGCATGAGGGACTACTCTTCAACAATAACCCTCTCCTCCGCTTCTGCTGGCTCCATCTTGTGTGCCTCACTTTAATGTAGTAATGGTGGCTTATGACATTAAACTCAGACCCAGTGTCCTTGCCAATGCTTGTTCGTTGAGTTTTAAGGTGACACCGTCAATACGATTGTTCAGTTTCACTTGACTTCACTAATCACCTAAAAACAACTCTTATGTATGGTGACATTTAATGCATACATCTATCCATCCCCTTCTCTTTGCCTGCCTGCATAAGCAGCGTAGTGGTAATTCCATGGGAAATGTGTTAATTAAAGTGGCGTGGCTGTAATACCCAAGGTAGACCGATTAGAGAGTCATTTGTACTGAAGTCTTCATTTATGGCCTAATTATCCGTACTCAGGAGTTTGAATAATGAGGCGCGATTCCCAGAGGAGAATCGAGACAATGTACCCAAAGGTGACCGAGGACTGTAATCCTCACCCAAAGCCCTTCCCTTGTTAGTGACAATAATACACCTTTGAAACACACTACACCTGTGGAAACAAGTCCCCGGGAGTGCCACTAAGAGGCCGTGCACCGGAGACTTAAGAAATGATGATTACATTCACGAATAGAAATGCGGTGCTCTGATTGGTCCTGATTAAATTCACGAATAGAAATGCGATGCTCTGATTGGTCCTGTGAGAGTGCTAAGGTTTCCTTGCTGAGCCGCTGCCTCCTCTGAGAGGTTTATTGGTGAATCTTAGCAGGCCCGATTTAAAATCTTTTTTGCATGCCTCAGAGAAATGTAGGTGGCGAAAG
The DNA here is from genome assembly GCF_964204655.1 of Triturus cristatus. NCBI lineage: Eukaryota > Metazoa > Chordata > Amphibia > Caudata > Salamandridae > Triturus > Triturus cristatus. Next base: position 502,245,131 of record NC_140593.1, read on the forward strand.
TAAATTCACATAATGAGCCACACCATAAGAATTAGTAGATTTCAAATGAATTAGCCTTGTAATGATACTTGGGGTTCGCAGGGAGTTCGGGTAGTTTGCGTGGCCTTTGTGGTTCTCTCTGGACCACGTTTTGCCAGGTCCTTCATCATTAAAACACCCCAAAAATATGAGCAGTTTTTGCAGCCTAGTGTTACCTCGCAAGTGGATTGAAAAACATGGCGGATTTTACCGATCCCATGATTCTGACTCAATGTGTTTCTTCACCCATACCTAGTGAGAGGAGGACAGGAGTGACCCCGACACAATGCCGTCAGTGCCTGCCAGCTCGTAAATGTATGGTATTTACATACTTTTAGTGGTAGTTTCTTGTCGTGGAAATAGAAGTAACATCATTTGTACGAAAGATGGGAATAGAATTCTATCATCGCCACTGAAGGGCAACCGAACCCACCAGGCACACGTAAAAGCGAGGTGGGGTGGGGGGGGGGGGGGGGGTGATGTTGAGGTGGGGCGGGGTGGGATGGAGCTGGCGAAGTTGACAGACGACGGGATAGGTAAAATTAAATAAAAAGATAAATAAAACCACTTGCCTTGCGCTCGCCGCATTGCCGACTCGGTGATGCGGCGAGTGCAAGGTACGTGGTTTTATTTATATATATAAATCCTGATTGATTGATTGACCTGATGGCTTAGGAGGTTCTATAGTAGAAAAATAATTTTACTGTGGAGATTTATTTTCAAATAATGGTACTTGCACATGTTTTTGCCGGAATCAGTAGCAGAGCCTAGATGCCATGGGCCCTGGTGCAAAAAAGGAAAATGGCCCCTTTGACTGGTGATGTGGTAGTTAAAGAGGCAATTATCAGGGTTCCAAGGGTCACTCAGGGCCCCGGTGCCACTGCACCTGCTGCACCAGTGGTAGCTTCGTGCCTCGCCTGAATTACTTGTGCAGATCGTTCACATGGGCGCAGATCATCAGTCATGTGAAGGGGTACCTCCGGAGGAGAGACCCCCCAGAATGATTATGAACTCAACCAGGTGCCGGAACAGGTAAAAAAAACCAAATGTTTTCTGAAAACATTTTCCATCTTCTGAAAGCAGGTGTAACACTTATGTGGAAATGGTCAGAAATGGACGAGTCACACGCGTTAACTGACCTAGTCATTCTGGGTCCTGCATGTTATTCCCCATTCTAGGCCTGAAAACTTGTTATGGCCGGTAACCAGGTAGAGAAACCAACTGGTAACCTTGCTTTGTAACCCGGGCTCTGTTTGCATGATTATGGAGCATGAGTAAAACACGCAGAGGAAAGTGCTAAGTGCAACATGCCTGATGTTGTGAATTTCAGTGCATTTGATTTCACAGGCCTGTGTACCAGGCTGAGCTCGTGCCAGAAAAAGGTATTTGATTTGGAAATGAATTCCTTTCTTCTGCGTTGCAACAACTGCTCAGTTCCTTTGTCAGCTTTATACATTGTTCCATTGTCTGCTGTTTGTACCCTCCTTCTTCACTGATGAGTTGTTCTGTGAGCAGTGACTCATGTTTGTTTAACTTAGCGGGGGCTTAGGACTTAATATTTTATTTACATTTGGTTAGATTCCTTTTTGAAAATTCCAGTCGGCCAGCTCTAAATGTTGTTTAATGGATACAGTTGCTGAAATATGGGTTTTGGAAGTGTGTGGAACCGATGGAGGCATGCCAATTGACTTGGTTGGTCGACTCTCCCTGCCCTCTGACTGCCCCGGCTGGACCTTACACCTACCTCGGGGTGATTGCTGCTGCTGCTGTGGCCTGCCCTCTCTCTCCCGCCGCCGCAAATCTTCCGTGGCCGCAGCGTGGAGGTGGGGCAGGAGGCGGACTCCACTTCCCAGGCTCCCCGGACGCCGGAAGCGACGTCACCCCCTACGCGCCCGGAGGCGCTATTAAATCGGACCTACACCCGGTGGAGCGGGTCGACTCTCCCTGCCCTCTGACTGCCCCGGCTGGACCTTACACCTACCTCGGGGTGATTGCTGCTGCTGCTGTGGCCTGCCCTCTCTCTCCCGCCGCCGCAAATCTTCCGTGGCTGCAGCGTGGAGGTGGGGCAGGAGGCGGACTCCACTTCCCAGGCTCCCCGGACGCCGGAAGCGACGTCACCCCCTACGCGCCCGGAGGCGCTATTAAATCGGACCTATACCCCGCGACGCGGGCTCGCGCGCGGGCTAAGCCCGGGCAAAGGGCGGGCCGTCTGTGGCCGTCCGGGGCTGGCCGCGGCTGGGCTGGGCCGGACGCTGTGCAAACGATCATTTAAAGGGCTGCATCTGTATGTACCCGGGCCATAATGCACTTTTGCACCTGATTTTTAATGGTTATTAATTGTGTTGCTGATATATCTAGTTTATATGGTAATATCTTAAGTGATTTACTGTTATAACAAATTGATTATGTCTGATTAAGGCGTTTCAGAGTGTTTAGTTTAGTTTTATATTTGTGGTTTCATTATTTAGTAAGTTAAGATATCTACACTTAATAAGGAGACTGTCCGTTCTAATTGTGCCACCCTTGATAGTTATCTTGTGAAAGTCGTTGATAAAATCAACAAAGAGCGACGACTTTCTTTAGGCCGGGGGTGCCCTTCAGACTCCCTACCTAATATTCCAGATTTAGCTATTGTTTCACCAATATCCACAGTAGACGGTGGTGTCAATACGAATGCTCGCAACGCCCCGTAGTGATCCCCGTACCTGATCCTGATCCTATCCTGATCATGCCAGAACCGTCAGATTCATCATTAGCTTTATGCTCTCCGGCTCCGAGAGTGCAGAGAGTGCTAAGATCGGGGAAGGGTGTTGTTAGGTCAACAATTCCAAAACGAGGAGGGAACCATAATAAAAAAAGATCGGATCCCCCATCTAAGTGTGCAGTGAGTAACCCACCTACTGTTGTTGAAAACACTCAAGTAACATTAGACCCCAAGCAATTAGAGTTTCTAGTTAGTCTGATAGATACTAAGTTTGATAAAATTATCTTGCCTCTGATGGACAAACTTGATACTCTATCAGTAGAAATTAAGAGACTGGGGGGGCTTCTAGACTCCCATTTAGGGACTAAGGTTAATAGAGTAGATCCACTAGATCCATTAGATTTAGTAACAGCTATGGTATCAGAACCGGAAACTCTTAACATCCCTAATGAGAGCCTTTGTCCTAACCCCACAGTTGAACCGAATTTAGCGGCTGGTTCTAATATTCCACCTTTATCTATGGTAGTGGATAACCCTTGGAAGATCGCCAATAAGCCCAAAAATTATCGTTATCCCTGCCCCAATTTACCCCCGGAATGTGCCCCATACGTGGCAGTTTTAACTAACGTTCCCCCACTTCCGGACAACGGGTCTCGGGGCAATCTTGAAAGCCACGAGTCCCTTAAGAATAAAACAGTGGCCTGGTTAAATCGTGAGTGTGGCTACCCAGTGGCCCTGTCTCACGAAATTTTAACTACTACCAGAGCCAATTGGATTGGGAACTCTCCTAAAAGCATTAGTGGCGATTGTGTGATCATTAATTTTAGCGACCCACAATTAGCTACTACAACTTTGCTTAGAGCCACCTCACGACCTACAAATGAACAGGGCATTGCTCTTAGACCACTTGGGTTTTTTTACCAACACGTTATCAGCAGACCCCTTAATGTCCCTAGCAGGGGTGGGGGCAGTGCCTCAAATGTGCCTAATAGGTTTGAGTTAGTTAACTCCAATCGGTTCCAGTGCTTGAGCGGTTTAGATTGTAATGACTGACTGATCTCTGATGTAGTACACCGTGAAGACCGGGTTGTTCACTGTGACACAGCACCAGTAAGTGTTACTCCGGGGCTGATAAGAAACGTTAGTTCCCCCCATGATCACTGCCCGCTAATTGATTCTGGTACTGCTTTTGAGGGGGCTAAAGGAGTATCTTATATAACCAATAACCATAGCAAGTGTTCAAGTGTTTTCCCCCCGGACGAAGGCACAGAATTATCAACTAGAAGTCATTTTGTTAGTTGGAATATTGCTGGCTTAACTTCAAAAGAAGCGAGCTTGGGTTGGCCAGAGTTCATTAATCTTTTTGATATCTGCTGTTTTCAGGAAACTTGGTGTAAAAATTTTTTGGGGTACAATGGATATATCTCTTACCAGCTACCTGCAACTGCATCCATTTCTGGTAGAGCCAAGGGAGGGCTTTTGATCCTGATTTCTATCAAAATCCCCATTATTGTTAAGAAGCATGTCTTAGTGGGGACCCATGCACAAATCTTGTGGCTGTACGAGAAGGATGGTAGAAATATTCTTTTAATTAATTTCTATAATAATATTTTTGATAGTACCAGGTATGCGGTGGTAGATTCATTGTTCAGTGCTCTAGAAGATATTATTAATGGTTCTAAAATTGTTTTTGAAATTATTTTCGCAGGGGATTTTAATATTACAGTTTGCCCCCTCTCTAGTCATTGTCCGTGCGGAATTACTAACCGATTTGGGGATGTGGATCTCCATTTTCCTCATAATAAATATGGGGACTCTTTGAACCACCTTTTAGCGGCTTTCGACATGGAAATATTGGATACCAAAAATAATGACCCTGCAGAAAGTATCCCGACATTTACAGGGAGGGGGGCTAACACTGTCATTGATTTTATATGTTTGTCTTCAAGCCTTGTCCCATGGAGTCTGGCTCCTAAGGTTGTGGACATCGTGCTTAGCGATCACAATTGTATAGTTTTAGAGGTTGTTTTCTGGAACAAAATATCTGTAGTATCATCTGGGATTATTGACAGTATTGAACCACATAGACCCAATGGTACTAGGTTGAGATGGAAAGGTGACAAATCAGTAATGACGTCTGATAGTATCATTAATAGTTGTCTCCCTGAAATTACTGAGATCCTTGAAAAGGATGACGTCAATGCCGATCTTGTCCAACATTTCGTACGAATTAATACCATTATTGACCAAAAATTTACCAAATTAAGTGATGGCAAGCCAATACGGCAAAGAGGATGGTTTGATCGTGCCTGTACCTGCGCACTAAAAGAGCTTAAAGATGCTCTGGCAACCAAACCTAGAGATAAGAAGCAGGTGTGTCAGCTTAGATCTAACTATAAGAATATAGTTAAGCGCAGGAAGACAGAATTACAACACGAGGCTTGGGACAAATTGACGCAGGCCGCCGAACTGAAAGATTGTTCGCTTTTCTGGGCCACGGTTAACTGCCCTTTCTTGAAAGATGAGAAGGCTCCGGAGCTCACCTCTATGGTTGGCATGGATACTTGGATTTCCCATTTTTCTATTATTTTTGATTCAGCTAACTCTTTGCTAAATTTAAGTGACAGCTGGCCAATAGTGCCCCTGAATATTAGTCTCTCTGAGGTCTTGGGTAGCATTGCCACAAGTAAAGGTGGTAAGGCCCAGGGCCCTGATGGAGTACCCATTGATGTCTACAAGGTAGCCCCGGAGATTTGGGGTCCTGTTCTGGTTAAAGTATTTAATGCAGCAGTCAGTTATGGGATACCCCCAACCTGGGAGGAATCTATCATTGTACCTATTCATAAGAAAGGAGACAAGGGGGATGTGAAGAACTATCGCCCCATTTCCCTGTTGGACTCCTCAGTTAAAATCATGAGTAGGATTCTCCTGGTTAGGTTGGAAGAATGGGCAGAGACCAATGGCATTTTGGCTAATTGCCAGTATGGGTTCAGAAAAGGCCGTGGGACGATCGAGCAATGCCTGAATCTCGAACTTTTGATAGGGAAATATACCCAGGCCAGAAAGGGCTCTATTTATCTCTGCTTTGCAGATTTAAGTAGTGCCTTTGATCTGGTGGATCACGCTATTCTCTGGGTCAAGCTGATCGATATGGGGGCTCCAGAGGGCATTATTTTCTTTTTAGCCAGATTGTATGAAAAACTCCGAACTAGTGTTGGATATGGTTCTAATGGGGAGTGCACCACTAAATTCAGGATTGGGCGGGGAATAAGGCAGGGGTGTGTTTTAGCCCCCCTGCTTTTCACCCTTTTTATTAACGAAGTGGACACTGTGCTACAGTCAGTCGTGGCCGATGCCCCTAGAGTCAATAATATGACTGTCCCGGTCCTACTCTATGCGGACGATGCCGTATTATTATCTAGGACCCCGATAGGCCTCCAACGTCTGATGGATAGGTTTTCACAATTTATTACATCGAGAAAGCTTGTGATCAACAAAACCAAAACCTATACCATGGAATGCGGCACCGGAAAGAATAAGCCTCACTCTTATTACATTGATCAACATAGGGTCAAAGTGGTCGACAACTTTTGTTATCTCGGAATTAACTTCTCAAAGAACTGTACATGGGCTAGTGAACTTACAAGTGTTAGAGCCAAGATGGTCAGAAGCTCTAATGGGGTGTTCACCTTTGCCACCAAACTAGGGGATAAGCGAATAAGTGACATGCTCAAGATTTTCCAGTCACGATGCCTTTCAACTGCGCTTTATGGAGCTGGGATCTGGGGCTTTACCCAGGCAGGGGGTTTACAGGTGGAGGAGAACGCCTTTTTGAAAAAACTGTTGAACTTACCCAATTCTGCCTCTAATGACTTAGTCCATAGCGAACTTGGTATCCCTTTTTTAAATGATTTGCTTCTCTTAAGGCCACTATTGTTATGGCGGTCAATTTGGCTCAAAGAAGAGACGTCACTAAATAGAGCCATCATTGATGACTGTCTTTCCGCTGATAATCATTTAAAGATACCATGGATTAAGTATATTGCCAACAGTTTCCAAGAATTCTACGGGATTAACATTAAATCCGATAGATATGGGGCCGCAGCAATTTCTAAGGCTGAAATGAAGTATATCTTTCTGCTGTGTAAATCCGAGGGTCGGAATGATAAATGTAAATCTCTCTCTACCTGTGTGCAATATAACTCCTTGAATGAATTGAAAGGATTTCAGCCATATCTTACCATGGTGAACAGAGTCTCCCACAAGTTTGTTTTAACTAGACTCAGAATGGGGATTGTGCATAAATTGGTCGCTTTTCCAACTGTAAACAAGCAGCCCATTGGTTTTTGTCCTTGCGACAATTTGTCTGCACAAAGCACGATGCACTTTCTTTTGATGTGCCCACTGTATGGGAATCTCCGTGTAGCTTTTTTAAAACCTATTTTTATAAAATTCGGTGTTAGAACAGTACATGACTCTTTTAAATTGCTTTTTAACCTGCATCATCCCGATATTTGCTTTTTTACTGCAACTTTCTTACTCAAAGCAATTAATATCAGGAAAAGTATGTGCTTTTAAATATTTTATTCTCCCCTGTTTGTAATATTCTCTTGTTTTTTAAACTATTTGTTGACCATTGTGGCAATTTGTTATGTTATTTTGTTATGTTATGTATGTGCTTATATGGACATTTTTTCTATGCTCCGAATAAAGCCTTATGAAATGAAATGAAATGATGACTTGGTTGCATCCTGGAACTTGGTGTTGTCTAGTCTTGTTTGTTAGTTTGATTGTTATTTTTATTCAACTCTTCAAATGTCTCTTGTTTTGACTATATATCAAATAAGCCCACCTGCAACTGGACGCAGAAGCAAACTACAACTGGCTCACTGGGATTTAAAGTATGGTGCATGGTTGTGCCTGGAATCTGGAATGGTACAGTGTTAATACTACTCATGTATCCATGGACAGCGAGGCTTGACAAGGGTACCAATATACACAGATTCAGACATGTATTACTACAGTGCAGTGGTATTGTCACCACAGAAGAGGTTAGCTATACCGGGACTTATAGCTCAGTGAACTGTTCCTTCCACTTGAGGAATCTGTGTTTGAACTCATAGTTACAAGTTTAAATCCTAGGCTTTTCATCCCTCCACAGTCGATAAAATAAGTACCAATGAGTTGGGTAACCATAACATATGTTATTTAGGGCCAAGATGCGCCTTAAATGCCTCAAAGTTCCATTCTAGAATTGTTTTACAGAAGAAAATAACCGGGGCTATACTTACATGGCCTAGGTATTATAATTTTAAGTCACTGAATGGATTTAACTTTTTATGTTCTGGTTATGGGTACACACCTTTTTTTTTTTTTAGAATTACTGCACAAGAAAATGCAGCATGGAGTAAGCTATACATGCAGATCTGTTGAAGGCAATGTGCTTTTTATCACCTTTGCTAAGGGAGGGATGGGCATCTTAACCCACTCTATGTTTCGTCTCTTGTGAATCATGCTCCTCCCGCTCTCAATAATAGTAATAAATTGCTGACGTGATGGTGGTGTAGGGCTTTCTCTATGGGAATAAATATTTTCGTAAAGTAGGAAAAAATGTAGAGGAGTTGGCCTAACGGCTAGGGCGGTCAACCTCAAATTTGGGTAACCGGGTTTGAGTATCGGCAAGGACGCGCAACATCCGGTGATTCTGGGCAAATCACGTAATTTCCACTTGCCTAACACAAATGAATGGGTCCTCATGTAACGCAACTGGTGCTCATGTGAAGGACTCTGATACCCGATACCTTCGGGTCGAGTTTGCCCTATATAAAACTCTGTAAAAAAATAAAATGTGCATGTGCACGGAGGATCCTATTCCAGCTGTGTGATGTTCTCCACTATTGAGAACCATATACAGTAGGAATAGGTGCCCACATTGAAACTCACATGACTTTCTAAGGAGCACACCTGGAAATCTGAGCCTGACACAGCTTTCCAGGTGTACACCTGAGAATAACTATAACTCGTTCCCTAAGGTAACTATAACTCGTGCCCCCTCCATGCACAGTTTTTTCATCAATAATTTCACTGCAAATGTTGCAGTGATATTATCAATGATGTCATAGAAGATGTCATGAGTGATGCAATATGTCGGGTAATTAGCACTGCATGGTGAGGGCATGAGTCACAGCTCTAATAAAAAAAATGTTTCTCATATAGCACTTACCAAACAAACCATATAAACGTTAAATAAAAACGATAAAAAATGTAGTACACATAACAAAAATAAATTATAATTGATGGCTTCTTGTCCACAAATCTGTGTACTGTGGTGGTTGGCCACCTGTGGAAGGTTGCTGTAGGGCTATATATATCATACGTGAAGGTATAAGCAATGTCTGCTGGGGGCATGAGTTATGGGTAGTTTACCTAATCATAATTGGCTAATTTCATTGGTTTTTAGGTTTTGTTTTGCAGCCATAGGAAACTTTAACTGTGTCAGAGAATAATTAAAAGTATATTAAGTTCCAATACATAAAGCTCATCATAATTGTACTTTTACCTTTTTCAGTGTAAAAATTATATATATATATATATATATTATCTACTGGCGGTCGCCAGTAGATAGTTATAGTTAGGACCGTGTTTCCATAGGAAATCTCAAAATTCAATTTTGAATAACTTTGGCGCTGGTTGACGAATCTTCGCGAAATTTTCAAAACTAATGGGGCGCTCCGCTCAGCTCCTACCCTGAAAGTCTCGGGGTGGTTCGTCAAGCGGGGGCCGAGAAAAAAGGGGGGTCCCAAAACGCGTTTTCCCCATGCATTTTTCCATAGGACCTTTAGTCGAAGGTACAGCCCGAACGGCTGAACAGAATTACTTGAAATTTGACAGAGAGGTAGTCGTCAGGTCAGGGAAGTGCCTTTTGCAGGTCTGGTGTCAATCTGTTTAGTATTTCCTGAGAAAATAGCATTTAAAAGCATATAAATATCTATACGCGCGCACCATGCGCGCACCGTGCGTGCACGTGCGCGCACGGTGCAGTGCGCGAGCAAAATTCGGATTGGTTGTTAGATGTCAGTCAACATTCGAATCGGTCGAAATCAGGAAGTGTCAGCTGCCATTTTGTCTCTCGCACTGAAAAGGAAAGGGGGAAAAAAGGTGGAAAACGTGAAATGGGGGCAGGGAAGAGAGTTCCTGACCCCCTAGCCTTTGTCAGGGGATCACAGAAGGACCCCCATGGGTGAAATAAACATTTTATTTTTCTTTACAAAAATCGCGGGGTGCGCGCACGGTGCCCGGTGCGCGCAGCGCACCGCGAGCCCAACGAGCGCGCACGGTGTGCGAAGCGCACGGTGCGCGCACGGTGAAAAACCTTAAAAATATATATATTAATAAATACATAACTTAGCATTTAAAAAACCGTACAAATTCACTTAAAAAACCATAGGTTTCACACACGTTATAGTTAGGAATTAGCATTTAAAAAAACCTTGCAAATTCACTAAAAAAACCATAGGTTTCACACAGGTTATAGTTAGGTGGACATTTCACCCGTAAAAAAACAATGAAATTCCCCCGTTATAGTTAGTTCAGATAACTATTACTCGCACGACCGCCACTCTATCACAAGGATGATGTCATCAGTGATGTCATGAGTGATGCCACTGACCATGTAATGAGTGATGTAATATGTGACGTCATGAGCAGTGGATTGCGGGCGCGCGAGTTATAGTTATCTGAATTAACTATAACGGGGGAATTTCATTGTTTTTTTACGAGTGAAATGTTCACCTAACTATAACCTGTGTGAAACCTATGGTTTTTTAAGTGAATATATATATATATGTGTGTGCATGGGCATGTCTGTCTGTCCGTCTGTCTGTATGTATATCTCTCTATCTATACCTCGTATTTCACCGAGAAGAGGTTTAACTGTATTATTTCTCGTAATTCGCTCACGGTGGTGAATGAATTTGCAGGATATTTAGCTTCCCTAAACAAATAATAAAGTTACTTTGATGTTTAAAACAGCATTGCTGTTCTCAGAGCATTAATCAGTACACATGAGAAGCTCATAATTTCAGGCCCATTCTTGATGCAAACATCTACCAATGAATCCCCAGTGTGTGAAAATAAAAACTGTAAACGTAGAACCCTGTCAGCCAAAAGTTACGCATTTCGACATTGAACTTTATTTTCTTTCTTAATATATATGCCACAAAAGAAAAGCACATTTTAAAATGCATGTTCTTAATTTCCTTACAAAATGCTTTTTTTTCAAACTTTGACCTACAATACTACGCACTGTTGCTTAAAATAAAGTTCAAATATTAGCACTTTATCTCCGACAAAATTACATAACGTCTCTCAAAACATTGACGGACATATCTGCTCAAATGCTCAAATCTATATTATGTAATATAAAAAATACATACCTAATAACATGTAATATGGTCCTATATTGCAATCTCATTGTTTGGCCTCGTAGTTTATGAATGCCACCAGAAGCCCTCCGATGCCATGTTACACAGTTACCCATTATATCTCTATCACTCGCTCCCTCTCTCCTTTCTCTCTCATCACTCTGTATATATTTATATATATATACATATATATATATATATACATATATATATATATATATATATATATATATATATATATATATATATATATATATATATATATATATATATATTACCTACTGGCGGTCGCCAGTAGGTAGTTATAGTTAGGACCACGTTTCCATAGGAAATCCGCAACATTCTATTTTGAATAACTTTGGCGCCGGTCGACGAATCCTCGCGAATTTTTCAAAATAGGTGGGGCGCTACGCTCCGCTCCTACCCTGAAAGTCTCGGGGGGATTCGTCAAGCGGGAGCTGAGATAAAAGGGGGGTCCCAAAACGCGTTTTTCCCATGCATTTTTCCATAGGACCTTTAGACAGGGCTACAGCCCGAACGGCTGAACAGAATTACTAGAAATTTGGCAGAGAGGTAGTCCTCAGGTCAAGGAAGTGCCTTTTGTAGGTTTGGTGTAAATCTGTTCAGTAGATTCTGAGAAAATAGCCTTTAAATCAATATATATATCTGAGCCAGCTTACGGCGCGCTTACGGTACGCTTACCGTACGCGTACAGTGGCGTGCGCGAGCGCGATTCTGATTGGCTCTTAGATCTATGTAAACATTCGAATCGGCCGAAACCAGGAAGCGGCGGCCACCATTTTCTCTCTCGCACTGAGAGTGATTTTTAAAATATAAAGCCCAAAAACATGTAAAGGGGCTGTTTAGACAGCTCCCACACACATAGCCATGTCGAGGGAGTCCCCAACGATCCCCCAAGGCCAAAACCGGAATTTTTAATTTTTCGGTAATTTCGCCGATTACGCTTACCGTACGCGTACGGTAAAAAAAAAAAAAAAAAAAAAAATATCCACACTCTCTCCACCCCGTGTGCAATTGGTGCCCGAATGGCACCAATTGTGCATGGCTTCTTACACCTGAGATAAACTAAAATATTAAAAAAAATAATAATAAAAAAAAAAATTATCCACACTCTCTTCACCCCGTGTGGAAATGGTGCCCGAAGGGCACCATTTGTGCATGGCTTATAAAATATACGAAAAATTAAAATATTACCTTTCAAAACGAAGTGCATCATATGTCCTCCATGTGCGCACGGTGCGCGAAGCGCATCGTGCGTACATGGCCCATCTAGCGTAACGTGGGCATGCGGTGCGCGTAGCGCACCGCGTGCCCACCGTGCGTGCACGGCACTAACTGCGTAAAGTGGGCGCGCGGTGCGCGAAGCGCACCGCGTGCTCACTGTGCGCGCACGGTGCACGAAGCGCACCGTGCGCGCACGGAACGAACTGCGTTAAGTGGGCGCGCACGCCACGAATGGCGTAAAGTAACTTAGCATTTAAAAAAACTTACAAATTCACTGAAAAAACCATAGGTTTCACACACGTTATAGTTAGGAATTAGCATTTAAAAAACCTTTCAAATTCACTGAAAAAACCATAGGTTTCACACATGTTATAGTTAGCGGAAATTTTACTGATAAAAAACCAATGAAATTCCCCCGTTATAGTTAGTGCAGGCAACTATAACTCACGCGACCGCAATCTTCTGCTGATGACATATGTGTCTTTATGAAAAAAAAATATTTGTAATATATGTATAGCTAAAAATGTATGGAAGAAGACATGGGCAAATAAGTGTCTAAATACAGTATTAGCATCAGCAGAGGATTGCGGTCGCGTGAGTTATAGTTGCCTGCACTAACTATAACGGGGGAATTTCATTGGTTTTTTATCAGTAAAATTTCCGCTAACTATAACATGTGTGAAACCTATGGTTTTTTCAGTGAATATATATATATATATACCCAAAAGAAGCTTTTCTGACAAAGAAAAGCGCCACAGCCTCTCGAGTCGGGGCCCGTCTTAGGTGTGTCAGACACCTTGTAAAATCGAAAAAGACACACGCACCCTTCAGCTGCATGAAACAGGCCACTCCATCGTGCTGTTAAAATTCCTTTATTTCTGGCAGACACAGCATGACGCGTTTCGAGGTAAGAAACCTCTTAATCATATGCAACATTGCAGGGGAGGGTTTGTTAGTTTATTTAAAACGTGACTAGGACATTGAAGAAGGACCAGTGTCCACTTGGTTGTTAAAGAGGCAGTTCATATTTATATTTTTCGAATTTTACATAACGCATGGAAAATACTTTCCTTGTTTGTCATTTATGGAAAGTCTCTAAGGAGATTGCATGATTGTAAGTTTCACATGTGCAATTTCAATGCTTTCATTCTTATGCCCCTAGAAGTTAGGACTGCAATCCCCAGAATGCCTCTCTCGTGTACATAGTTCTTAATTTCTTCAATGTAGATCTTGGCAAAACTTCACCTTATATTTACTCGGTACCAAATGCTTACAAAGCCTTCACTGAATTTAGTACCTTACTGTGGCTGCATCCGATGGTCCGAGTAACAAGGGAAGATTCCACGACCACCGCGGTTTCTGTTAATTGTCACTTGCCTTTAAAGTAAAAGTTCATCAGCACGGCGTGCTTTGGGACAAATTCCTCCAGCAGACTCTGGCTAATTTAAAGTTCATCTCCCAGGTATATATATTTATATAAATATATACATATATATATTATCTACTGGCGGTCGCCAGTAGATAGTTATAGTTAGGACCGTGTTTCCATAGGAAATCTGAAAATTCTATTTTGAATAACTTTGGCGCCGGTTGACGAATCCTCGCGAAATTTTCAAAACTAATGGGGCGCTCTGCTCAGCTCCTACCCTGAAAGTCTCGGGGCGATTCGTTAAGTGGGGGCCGAGAAAAAAGGGGGGTCCCAAAACACGTTTTCCTCATGCATTTTCCCATAGGACCTTTAGTCGAAGGTACAGCCCGAACGGCTGAACAGAATTACTTGAAATTTGGCAGAGAGGTAGTCCTCAGGTCAGGGAAGTGCCTTTTGCAGGTCTGGTGTCAATCTGTTCAGTAGTTCCTGAGAAAATAGCATTTAAAAGCATATAAATATCTATAAGCGCGTACCGTGCGCGCACCGTGCGCGCACCGTGCGAGCACCCTAACGTGCGCGAGCGTAATTCTGATTGGTGGTTACATGTTAGTCAACATTCGAATCGGTCGAAATCAGGAAGTGTCGGCCGCCATTTTGTTTGTTTTCAGTGCGAGAGCGAAAAAGGAAGGTGGCGAACGTGAAAAGGGGGCAGGGTAGAGAGTTCCTGACCCCCTAGCCTTTGTCAGGGGGTCCCTGAAGGACCCCGAAGGCCGAAAAAAAAAATGTAATTTTTTTTTTTAAATCGCGGGTGCGCGCACGGTGAAAAACAAAACAAAAATAAATAAATAAATAAATAAATTTTAATACGTAGTTTATTGTAAAATAAATATATAAAAAAAATAATAATACATACATAACTTAGCATTTAAAAAACCGTACGCACCGTGCCTGCACCGTGCATGCGGTGAAATACCTTAAAAAAAAAAATATATTAATAAATACATAACTTAGCATTTCAAAAACCGTACAAATTCACTGAAAAAAACATAGGTTTCACACACGTTATAGTTAGGAATTAGCATTTAAAAAACCTTGCAAATTCACTTAAAAAACCATAGGTTTCATACAGGTTATAGTTAGGTGGACATTTCACTCGTAAAAAACCAATGAAATTCCCCCATTCACAAGGATGATATCATCAGTGATGTCATGAGTGATGCCACTGACCATGTCATGAGTGATGTAATATGTGATGTCATGAGCAGTGGATTGCGGGCGCGCGAGTTATAGTTATCTGAACTAACTATAACGGGGGAATTTCATTGGTTTTTTACGAGTGAAATGTCCACCTAACTATAACCTGTATGAAACCTATGGTTTTTTAAGTGAATATATATATATATATATATATATATATATATATATATATATATAGAGAGAGAGAGAGATTTATTCATTTTCCAAGCATAATCCAACAACCTTATAAGTCTCTATTCTTACCCTTTAAGTCAACAGGAATTTCTCAAATATGTTTCTGAACGTAACCACAGCATTACTTCTTTAACAAAAAACAATTACACTTGTATCAGTCTTTCCATGACTTAGGCTAAACTGAAATGGTTTGCTGGCATGATCTCATGATTACAGTGATCCTAGCCGTTCTTTTCTGTATGTCAACAACTTCACTGTACAATCATTAAACACGTGGAGGTGGCACCCTGAACGGAATGCCAAGTGCACGCTGTTTAATTAACTTCTGCTCACAATAGCTGAACAAAAATATAAACCAGAAGCAATTCTGTCAAAGCTGAGAGATTCCAAAGTCAGATTTGTTTTTTCCACAACTCATTGAGAACTTGCCACTGTTGCCTATGGTGTGGTGTGTAACACGTATTTTAGACATTGTTTAACTTTATGGCTTCTATAGCCATTTTAATACATAGGTTATATTTATTTTAAATATTGAGTGCACCACACCCTTCCATGACATAAATTACAGTTATAAGGATGTGCACTAATTAGTGACATTTAGAAGCATAAAATGATATGAACAGAAAAGAGAGACAATTATTCTTAGTTGAAAATCAATTGGCATAAAAAGTTCTAAGATCTCACTTCAGGATGGTGATAACATCATTTAAGTTTAATGCTTCAACCGTCCTTATATTCCTCTGATTCTCACATTCCACATTTGAAGGCAGTGGTATTCTGTCTTTATTTTCAGTTTTGGACTGGTTTCAACTGTCAAAGCTCTCACGATCACCCATACGCCCCATGACAAAAGTGGACCAAAAGCGGGCTGATTTTCACATGCATACCGCTAACATTCCGTAAAGAAAACTTGATGATGGTACCTTATATTTCCCAAACCACTCAATGGGACTATCTGCAGTAAAACATAACTTTGGAAGAACCTCTCAGGTAATCTAAATAAAGAATGGACAACACATTCAGGAAAGTTGAGAAGACACACGTTCAACAAGATTCTGTATTGCCTCCTCTGCTATCCAACCTCAGGACAGTTTTCAATTGGGCTAAGTCTCTAAATGTTTTCAAAAAGTCAGAAATCATAGGACCTGATTCACAAAGGTAAACTTACACTTTTGACTCACGAACTATTAGTGAATTGCAAGAGCTGGAGCCTGGCCTACCGCACAGGTATTTATTTACCTCTTACAAACCGATAGTCATTGATTAGTGAGCAAGAATGCTATCAGCCCTGGATCATGTTATTATTTTATTTCATTTTGCACCACAAAGAAAGTTAGGGAAATTAAAGGACAATGGAATGGAGGAAGAGGAAACGAAGCATCATACATTTGTTGTGATTTTCCATAAGCTTAAATATTATGAAAGGTATTTTAAGAATCCCATGTGAAACTTGTAAACATGAACAAATCGAATCACTGAAAGAATAACAAAATGCAAAAAATATGTGTTGATTAATTTTTCCAATTCATGCCTAGACCAGAAAGAGCCAATAGACAAATTCTTAAAGAGGCACAATATGAAGGACAGTAGCATGACACTTCCCTGATTCCACTATGGAAGGAGTGGTAGTGTAACCACTGATGATAGCTGGAGGCAACCGCCCGTGATATCATATTTTCATTATGTAAGGAGTAGGATATGTCAAGACAGCCGAAAGCTGATCTTTCGCCATCATATTAACGGTTTAGTGCCTGCTGCAAATCACATATAGAGAAACACGTTGAATATAGAGAAACACTTTGGCTGGTCCCTGGCTTTTATTGCCAATTAGAGAACCAGAATGGTGCTCCTAGGACCTGTAACAACCTCACGATTAAGACCATTTCTGATATTGTATTAATCGTGGCAGTGGAACACCTACGAACTTGCAATATTTAACCTAGGTATGGTGGCCCATCGGCTATACCAGTACATGCGTTTCTCATCAGGCCTGATTTAATATGGGGGCTGCTGGCCATTGTCTGCACCACTGGTGTCCTTTTTAAATCAAAGAATACTGTTAACTTCCATATACAAGTGTTTGAGACTGCTGCTAAGATTGTCAGTGCATTTACTATTTTTATTTTAAAGGCGATCTCCAGGGAATAGGCAGGCTATTCCACAGCACACCTTCCTCACTAAGAACTTGTTTTCCTTTTTGGAGATCCCAGGATGGATAAAACTAAATTTGAAGCTTGTGGTATGCAGCTGCAGCTTTGCACCATAACGATGCTGTGGGTCTTACCCCACATATCTAGGATATTTTGTACTAGTGGGCCATTGGTGGTCACCGGAGGTCATCCCCGGCAGTGGGGAAATTGCATCATACAGTGAAGCTTGCACCAAGAGGCACTCTCCCTTATTTATGTGACCAGCTCTATTTGCTTCTGGAGCGTGGTGATTTCTGCTGAGGAGAATCAAGTATATGCAGTATCACTGCACTGCACAGTTGTAGAACCTTATCATAATTTCTAACAATCTATTTCCTCTCTTTAGGGCTTCCAATATGTATATGCGCTGTAAGAGAAGGCAGGCATTCTGTTGGGGGGGCATGAATGGAATTTTATTTTAATGAGACTTCCTCTTTAAAGTAACATTTTTTTAATTTACATTTCTTTCTGGTGACATTCATTCTGCTTATGACTACATCTAAGAAAAGCTTAGATTTAGGATTTCCCAAAGATAAATATTTTACAAATCAATATCTTTCTGACACAAATAGCAGGTATTTTTTGTTGATGCGTGTCCATCCTAAATACCTTCATGATAGTTCTGCATGTCCTGAGAGGGAATCCAAACTCTGTTACATATAGTGTTAGACTGATGTTTACCTTGTTCTTGTTGTTACATGTAACTATCCCCTTCCTCCAAACTCTTATTTTTTGTTTGTTTAAATCTGTTTTTATTGACTTTTAAGTTTACATATTCATGAAAGGCAACATGTTTTGAGAGCCATCTATACATTGGATCACCTATCAACAGTTGAAGCATACAACTGTTACATGAAGTGTAAGCATTTCAAGTATACATATGGTGGCCACGACTCAGGAGCGGGTTTGACTCAAGTACTCAGTTCATTTCACTAATGATAGAGGTTACAGTTCAATGATAGCATGGTTCCATTAGTCCGTCACGTAAAGTCTTTCAGATCGATCAGTATGGACTTCTGAACAGATGTCGTGTAGTTAAAACAATCAAAACCAACAACCACAACATTGACCGGTGTTAACGTTAATATCCCCGCCCCCCCCCATCACCCCCCGGCTCCCCCCTCATCGCACCACATTTTGCCAACCTGACAGTTGCCCCCTTACATTGGCTTCGGCTGTGTCCACCCTTGTTGTCAGTTAGAATATGTGTATACATGGAACATTACGGTTGCCCACGGACAGGGCCCTCGGCACCCACTACGGGCTCGCATCCCTCCCCCTCGGGTTGTCCCGTGGGATCCACTTCCTCAGTTTGCAGTAGTGCTTGGAACAGTCCCTCCCACTGAGTGGCTATGGGCTCCTTCCTCAACCTCAGAGTCTCTTTCCGCCGGATGGCAATTTCCTCTGCTCTGGCCCATGCGGAGACCAAGTGCCTCCATGCTCGTGTATGTGGGGGTTCCTGCACCTTCCACTTCTTGGTAAGAAGTCGCTTGGTGACCACTAGTCCCAGGTCAAGGAACCGGGATGTTACTTTTGTGGCCGGGGTTCTACGGAAATGGTGCGGCAAGTAAACAGTCCATACAAAGGGTATGTCGCGACCTGTGCATGCGCACAGTAACTCGCTGATTGTGTGCCAATATGCATGCAGTCTGTTTCAGCTCCACAGCATGTGTATTAGTCCAGCACCGAGTTCAGCACATATAGGGCATACGGCATCCGAACGATGGAAATACCTGTTGATCGCCTCGGGTGTGAGGTATGCCCTGTGTACAATTAACAATTGTATTTGTCGGAATCTAATGTTTCTGGTTATACGTACTGGGCTCTTAAATACCCTTTCCCACTCCCTGTCTTCTAGTTGTCTCCCTAGATCTAGTTCCGATTTGCGGCGAAAGGGATCCAGATTAATGGCTACATGTGTACGGAGTGACGCCGCAAACCAACGGACCAAATGTCTGCCTCGGCCCATGACGTGGAGGTACTGTGTGGTAAGGTGCTGGCTTGGTTCTGTGGACATGTCCCCCCATTTAGCGGTCAGGGTCGCAATCAGTGAGCGATGCATTAGGAATTGCCCCAGCGGTAGTTCTTCGTCTTCAACCAGGGACTCATACGAGATAAGTGTGCCATCTCAGTATAGATCCCCCAGGGTCTGTATGTCAGCGTCTCGCCAGCCCGTGAGTGCGAGAGATGTGAGCGCCCCAGTCCCACTAGGGGAGCCCTCCAATGGTATTGCTGATGCATAAGGGATCAGAGCTCTGGTGAGCTATAGGCTCCTGCGATAGCATTTATACGCCACTGCCAATAGAAGCGGTGTCAGCGTCGCAACTTTGGTGGCTGGGTGGAAGAGTTTAATTATCTGTACCAGGGAGCGTGGGGGCAGCGTGGACGCCATGTCCTCCCGACCCTTATCCACAAGCCAGCGGGCTATCCACTGCAGTTGTGCAGCTAAATAGTAGTGCTCAAAACAAGGTGCAGCCAGCCCCCCTTGGTCTGTAGGGTGGTAGAGTTTCGCTAGTGCCATCCTGTGTCGGTTGCTCCCCCTGAGAAAGTCCCTGAGTAGTTTAGTGAGTGTGACAAAGAAGGCCGCAGGAACATATATAGGTAAGTTAGCAAAGTAATACAGGAACATGGGGAGAATCACCATCTTGGATAGTGCTACCCTGCCAGTGACCGTTAGCGGTAGCGTGTTCCAAAAGTGTACCTGCGATTTGATGGCTGTGAAGGCCCTTCAGAGGTTGCCGTCAAAGAGGTCTGACTGCTGGCGGTATATCTGAATTCCCAGGTACCGGATGGTGTCCCCTCTCCACTGTACCCTCGTACCATTAAGGGTGTATACCGGATCCTTCCTCCCCTCCCCGAACGCATAAAAACAGGACTTGCTGGCATTCACACAATGTCCCGAGATTGCGGCAAAATCGTGTAGAGTGCGAGACAACTGAGCGGGTATGTCGTCTATGTCTCTCACGTAGACCAGCAGGTCATCCGCATAGAGCGACACTTGGTGTACTGTGTCTCCTAGAGGTATTCCGCCTCCCAATGTTGCACGCAGTGCCGCCGCTAGGGGCTCGATCGCCAACGCGAACATGAGTGGCTATAACTGGCACCCCTGTTTGGTACCCCTGCATATTGGTGTGGCGTCCGATATGTACGGACCCAAGCTTACTCGAACTGCGGGATTCTTGTATAAGAGGCCAACCATTTGCAGAAATCCCAGTCCCAGCTCATAAGGCTGCAACAATGCCGACAAGTAACTCCACTCCAAGCAATCAAATGCTTTTTCCAGGTCCAACAATAGGCATCCTGCCCTGGGCCACTCCTGCACACTCTCCGACGCCACCCTGAAAAAACATCGCAAGTTCAGTGACGTGCTCCGCTTGGGCACGAATCCATTTTGGTCACTGTGGACCAATTCGGGGACCACCAAACGTTCCGCTAGCACTTTAGCAAGTATCTTATAATCCACATTAAGGAGCGCCAAAGGCCTATAAGATCCCAAGGTTGTGGGGTCACGGTCCGGTTTCAGCAGTGACACCAGGTATGCCTCACGCATCGAGGGGGGCAATTTGCCTTCCTCCAGTGCTGCTGTGTAAAGCGTGTGTAAGTGTTGCACCAAAGACTCCCAGTAAGCCTTGTAGAATTCGGTAGGCAGGCCGTCCGGACCTGGCGTTTTCCCAGATGCCATGGACCCAGTCGCCTCTCCGATCTCTTCCAAGGTGAGGGGGCAATTAAGTGTCTCCTGATGCGTTTCTGAGGCTATGGGCAGCTGGACCGATTCTACAAATCTCTCCAGATATTGACCTGAGCAGCGGACTCTTGATTGGTACAATTGTGTGTAGTGATCTATCATGACCTTGTGGATCTCACGCTGTGTGTACACTAGGGCTCCCTCTGGTGTGCATTTAGCTCCAATCGGGGCATGGTTATTCTCTTGTTTTAGTAACCAGGCAAGTAGGCGGCCCGCCCTATCCGCTGTGGCATGTGTGCGAGCAGTGTGAGCTGTGTAGTTATGGCACCGCAAGCGCTCCAGGAGTTCCGCATGCTGTGTCCGAAGAGTTTCCAGTGTCTCAAATGTCTTCCTCCTCCCTCCCCCTCGCACTCATATTGTAGCAGTTGGGATTCAAGGCAGGTGATTGATTTTGCTAACTGCTTCCGCATGTTCCATGTGGCTTCTAAACACTGACCTCTGAGCGTTGTTTTGAGGGTGTCCCATTCCACCAACGCGTTACTTGCTGTACCTTCGTTGAGGTCAAAATATGTAAGGATAGCTGTCTCTAGTGAGGAGTGAAATTCAGAGTCTTCCAGCGCAGATGGTTGGAGACGCCATGTAGGTATGGGGGGCAGATCAGCCTCCCAGCTGAGCTGAAACCACAGGGGATTATGATCGGAATGTGTCCGCCCTAGGTATTCCGATTTCTCAACTAGAGGGGGTAGAGATTGGGACCCCACCACCCTATCCAGTCGTACATGCAAGTCATGCATTGCCGAATATTAGGAGTAGATACGTTCATTGGGGTGGAGGACACGCCACATGTCTAACAGTGCCCAGTGTGTGCGTCTGTGCATTTGACACACCCTTCCTCCAAACTCTTATAATTAATTGGCACACTCGCCTAGAATCTAATAATACTAGTGGCACTAAGCTTTTTACCTACCCTCATTTGCCAACTTCACAAAGTTTAACTGTGGTCTAATGCTCATTTGAATGCATTCACATTAAAAGGTGGATTTCCTTCCTTCTATCAAAGTTAACCATTTGATTGATTGATATAACTTCAAGGATGTTTGCACAGCAACATCCTCATTATGTTTAATTATTTACATATATTTCAAAAGTACTGACGATGACATTGGTACAACTTATTTTGACAAGACTTCTAATTTCTGCCATTTTGCTTCCTGCTCTAATAAAATGTAGATTCTATGAAATTTACTTTTATGTTACTACTTTTATCCTAAAGTTTGTGGAAAGTGAGGAATATCATTTGTGGATAGAAAAAGATGTTGTTTTTGGTCTCAAGACCCCTCTCCATTTCCGATGATTCTATTAATGCAGTGGGACCGAATGGGTACATGGAAACCAACAGCAAAAAATATGTAACCCTATTTCATCCCTCAGCTATATTGAACATTGGAAACGTGAGACTGTTGGCTGAAACCAAAGTAATTGAAGACATAGATTCACTGTTGAAGAATCATGTCCATAACATACATGATTACAGGGTGCGGTCAAATAGTTTTCAGCATCCCATATATTTACTCATGGGTTTTTGCTAAGCATTGTATGACCAAGAAAAAATTAGTTCCCATCATCTTAATCATAGGTTGTATTCACCCTACACACGTGACTAGGCCAGTGCTTAATAAAAACAATAATAATCAGTGAGTGCAGGGGCTCAACATTTTTCTTAAGACCCCGTCACTGAGGCTGCCGAATGAATGAAGTTGTTGAGTAACAGGACTGCTTAGTAGTGGTTCCATCTCATGTCTCTTTCTTTCACCACCCAACACATCCTGTCTCTTTAGTTCCCTCTTGAAGTTTCCTTTTCACCCTTCTTTTCTCCCTTTGTCTCTATTTTTTGCTGTTTCTCTTCTTATTTCGTTCCTCTTTCCTGCCTTTACATCTCTTGCTCTGGGTCAAAGTCCGATGAAGAATAAAAGTCTGAGGGGCAGATTTACAAGCCCCTTGTGCCACCCGTACGTCACTTTTCCCATGTTAAAAATGACGCAAAAGTGGCGCAAGAGGCTTGTAAATAAGCCCCTAAGTTCCCATAAATGAGCAACGGTACCCACCACGTGCAACCACAGCACAAACAAAGCGCTAACCATAATGGAAAAGTTTGGCAATTACTTTTTCTATGAATCTTCATAGAGATGCTGAACTCTGTTGATTATGGAGATGGATAAGCGATGGTGGATATTGTAGTCTGTGGTCACTTTGAGGCTTTGGCAGGCATATTGCATTGTTTGTACGAATTTGCCATTTTACCTGCTTCTTACAAAGTAGTTAAAAAGAAAAAACATCTTTCCGCACATGCCTATCACTACTTTAAAAACGCAGTTGATAAGGTGATGCTATATTATCACAGTTCTGTGCAGAGCAACAGTGGCAGTTGTGATAATTGTAGCTACAGGAAAATGAAGTTCCATCATCGACAGTGTTCTGATTCTGATGAACAACACCTAAGATGTGGTGCTTGGTAGGCAGATTCTGCCTGTCTCTCCTCACAGCGTCATCAAGCATATTGTGCCATCCGAAGTATGCAACTTCTTCTGGATGAAGGGCACCAATTTGTTTGCTTTTCAGCTGGTAAGAAATAATACTTCTATGCAGTGCTTAATTTGAGCTGGTGGTTTCCAGTGCTCAGCACCGGCACCTAATTGTCAACACCAGCGCTTGTAATGGTCTGCGACAAGGTGGTGCTGTCTCAGATGACCACAATAGTCCATTATTAATTCAAAATACATTAAAAATGACTATTACCTGCTGCCCAAGCCATACAAGCTGCAGTTGACTCCTGACGACAGCCCTGGCACTTATTTAATTACAGATTAAGCACTGCTTTTATGTCAGTAACAGAGTTTCATGCATGTTCCAGCCTTGTGGGTAACTTGTGTCCCTAGAGACATATGAAGTAGGAATAAAATCACCCATCTAGCATCCAAGGGCTTAAACATGGAGACCAGGGGCCCAGTCTGTGCAGAAACCTGAAATGTCGCCTGAGTGTAGAACCAAAGCACATAAACACCAGGAGGCAACTGAAAACGGTATTATTCAAACTCGTTGACTGAACGGCATACAGAGCAGGAGTTGTGGTAGGAGACTATCATGCAATGTTCCAAACCCTACTGATTAGACTCTTATCTTCTGCCATCCCCCCCCCCCCCCACATTATTACAAAATGATGGAAAGACGGCTTGAAATTTAATATAAAACTACCAAATACACAAATAAATTATATTATTGAGGGACTAGTATGATAAAGTGTGGTCAGCAATCAAACTGATGATTTTCCAAGACTGACAGAAACTTCAGGCACAAAAAGTATTTGAACTTTATTAGTTACATTGTTCATGAGTGATTTAGAGACAAGTCACTGTCCAGTCTTTCCCCTGTTTCAGTGTGCGTACCTCAAAAAGTGCAGTAAATACATTTCCAAATCTAGTCCCATATGTTTTTTACATGTTCAAAGTAGATAGCCAACTATTTTGGGATTTACTTTACAAAATATCTCAAGGAGTACTCCTGGAAATCTACAACAACCACAGGTTTTCAGGAATTCCTCTCTATCCAATAGGCAGCCAATTTGCCTAAATATGGTAGAGCATATGCTATTTGTTATCCACTTTTAAGTGGGGAAAAAACCCTCCTTTGACATTTTGAGGTCTTCCATTGATTTGTTCATCCTTGAAACACAATCCAACTTTATAAAAGTAAATTTACAAGTATTTTCTCGGAGGGGCCTGCTAAGCAAAACGTTTTTTAAACATTTTTGTGGGTCTTCCATGAATTGTGCATGGCTACCTCTCCTAAAACTGCAGCTTTCCCTCATCTTACCTTTACTTACCATGATAGAAAATCCATATTAATGAATCATCCACCTACATAAAGGCCAAATATGACCTAAAAATACGACCAAGCATTTTTGGCGTGGATGACAATTGTGGCATTTAGAAGTAATCATTTTTGGGCGTCTTTAATTCGAGTCAGATTTGCAAAGAGGTTATGAATATAGTCCATTGTTCTCAACTTGGGAAAGGGATAATTTGTGTATCATACTATCTGTCACATCGGGTCTAATGCCATTTCGAGTACATTGATAATAACCCCTATTACCGATTTCAAAATGCCACATAATTGTTGAATTATTAAGCCTGTGTATGACTCACATAAGGCCCTCTGCTCCTTTTCCTTTCTAAATTAATTGTGCAAGCTATATATGCAGAGCCAGAGAACTGGAACAGCTTTCCACCTGGTTAAGCGACAAACATTATTCTGTTTGCATGGCTGTTTGCCTTGAAATGTGGAGAACAGAGACATCTGTTCTCGTAGATAACATTAATGCTCTGCACGCTGCCGTCACTCTGAGCGGTTTGGAGATTACTCCTTGGAACAATTAATAAAAATATCGGTGCGCTTTAATCTGGTGTGCAAGTTTCCATCCGGGAACTAGTGCGCACAATACAATCACAGCCGGCACTCTGCTACTATCAGGTTGTTCAGCTCTGTCTTTGAGCTAATTTGGGGAAAAGCTTAATCAGTGCTTTAAATGGAAACACAAAAGTACTGGTACTCACTAACCACAGTGCCTGTTTGCTCCGGAGAAGTACCTGTACTCTCCCATTAAATGTATTGCAGCAGTGTTGAGAAGTGCAGGTACTCTCCCATTAAATGTAGTGCAGCAGTGCTGAGAAGTGTAGGCACTCTCCCATTAAATGTATTGAAGCAGTGCTGAGAAGTGCAGGTACTCTCCCATTTAGTGTATTGCAGCAGTGCAGAGAAGTGCAGGTACTCTCCCATTAAATGTATTGCAGCAGTGTTGAGAAGTGCAGGTACTCTCCCATTGAATGTATTGCAGCAGTGCTGAGAAGTGCAGGTACTCTCCCTTTTACCTTGAGGAAGTGCAGGTATTCAGTACTGGACGGGGCCTGCCCATTTAAAAAAAAAATTGTGAAGCTTTCAGAGGGAACTGAAGACCCACCTATGCTCTACACCAATATTGTCAGGTGGTTCAAAATCTGGGGGATATTTGCTACTTGCAGGGAGATAGAAGTTTGTTGTAGGACATGGAGGGTTTGCAGAGCGAGTTCTTTTTTTTTTGTAACTGTGTTTGCTGGGTTGCCTATATTTACTTTGTATTTGCTTTATTTGTTATCCTAAGTACCTGCAGTGATGTCATAAAGTGTTTGCTGTTTTATACAGTAGTTCAGATTACTTCGCATAAGCTTGCATTTTTCTTAAAAGCCTAAAATAAAACAAGAAACAAAAATAATAAGAGTGTTTACTTTCAATTGTGAATATATTTTGTTTGCTTAAACATAGTCTAATTCAAATAAGATTGTATTTTTCTCGTAGATTAATGATATTCTGCTTAGTGTATTTCATTGTATTACACCCTTTTCATTTCTTCAGAGACAGCACATTTGCGAGACATTTTGTTTACGTACAGGATGTTGGAGAATGACCCCTCTGAACAGTCACCCAGCACTTTTTGCCTTCCTCCTTCTATTTTTCTAACCTTCTTTTTGTTGGCCTTATGCCTCTGAGCACTTTACCACTGCTAACCAGTGCAAAAGTGCATGTGCAGTGCATGTGAAACATGGTTACATTGACTTATTCATAATTGGTATATTTAATTTACGTTTAATTCCCAAGTAGAGTGCACTACCTGAGCTCAGGGCCTGTACATTAAATGCAACTAGTGGGTCTGCAGCACTGATTGTGACACCCACACAAGTAGTGCTTCATGTATCAGGCCTGCCGCTGCAGATCCTGTGTGTGCAGTTTACACTGCTATGTCAACTTGACATTTAAAACCCCTTGCCAAGCTGCAAACTCCTCTTTTATTACATATAAGTCACTCCGAAGATAGGCCCTAGGTAGCCCATAGGTCAGGGTGCTGTGTAACTAAAAGGTAGGACATATACTAAGTTTTGCATTTGCTGGTAGTGAAAAACACCTGAATTTATTTTCACTACTGTGAGGCCTACCCCTCTCATAGGTTAACATTGGGAATTCCTTACTACACTTTTAAACTGTAATTCCTGATTGAGAAGGAGTAGTTCTGTCATGTTGAGTATCATTGGAATGGTAATGATAAATCCTCTTTGCTGGCAAGCTGAGATTTAACATTACTATTTTAGAAATGCCTCTTTTAGAAAGATCAATAAACAAAGGGTGATACCTGCCTCCTTTACAATATGAAGCAAAATTCCTTTGCAGCTAGAATCAAACAAAAACCTTTAATGTTTGATTTAGGGTATTTATTAACCCAAACTCATTCGAGATTATTCGTATATTTTTTGCAATGTTTTTCAAAAGGTAGGAAAAGGAGTTCTGCATCAATTTCAGTGATCAAATAAACATACATCAAAAAAACATAACACAAAACAATTTGATAACAACATGCAAATACAGTACATAAAATAAGTAATTCATCAATTATACTTTGTCTATTTGCATCATAGTTCATTCAACATAAGGTAGGCCTTCAGACTTTGACTAGAGCCCACAATCGGGGCCAAGCCTAACAGAGGGAACTCGCTTGTTCACGTTGGAGGGGGAGTTAATTTATAGTCCAAACTCTCGCCTACACCAACATTATATTTTTTATGAAATTCCGCAGTGTTGATATAAAAATGGCAATGCGTTTCAAAGAACAGGCTTCAAGTACTGTGCTTATCGTCAGGGCTTCTTAGTTGTAAATATTTCTCGACAATCTGAAAAACAAACGATGCAAACAAAGAGCCTATAAGAATAATGATCGTCTAGGCTATCTCACTTTTACTTTAACAAACACACTCCTCTCCTGCAGCACAGCAGGTTTGGAGCACCGACTGCCAGACAAATTACTTGTCTGGCAGTCGGTGCTCGGCTATGTTGTTTAGCGCATTATGCAAAAATTGTCGCAAAATCACTTCTGTTGGAACTTCAGAGCAAAGGACTCAGGGCATAGCAAATACGGAATACACCATATCACATTTCACTGTAAATAAACAAAGACGGAAAGCTAGTGAACAATTTGGGCCGCACTAAGTACGCGTACCTTCAGGCCAAGGAACATGTAGCGTACCGGGCGGGCATTAATTCAACCGCAAAAGAAGGATCTGAAAGAAGATTAATGATAATTACAACCAGCGTTAGACGCCACTGAATTGGCGCGGAAGCATTACAGTACGTGGGTGCATACCTTTACTTAACGCGCAACTTGATTGCTTCTTACTGCCATCATTCACCCCAATGGTTATGGCGGAAGCATTTCCTGTCAGAACATAAAGGCGTCACTCAACGCTAAGCTTAATGAGGCTTGTAGTTGGGCTCAAAGATCACTAAGGAAGTTGTCTGAGTGGATCACATGGTAAAACAAAGAAGCATTTTGGGACATGTAGTTCCTAGAGTGAATTGTTATGTTCTTGATAATTCTGTCATGTAATTGGGCTCGAAAACCACTAAGTATGTTGCCTGGGTGGATCACGTGGCCCATCGAGGAGGAGCATTCTGGGACATGTGGTTCATAGAATGAATTGTTATGTTCTTGATAACTCTGTCATGCCATTCAGCCCTGTAACTGTGCTATTGTATTTTAAAATAGGGTAGGCTTCCTTCTGCATTAGGGCTGTATCGATATCCATCACACATTGTGTTGTATTTAATACAACTAGCACTGTCCACTTTATATCCTTTTCACTATGGGATTTTTCGATGAAATGCTCAACCATAGGTGCTGTCAATACTTTCTTTTTTATTTGTGATCGATGTTGTGTGATACGTTGGTTGTCCTGCTGATTAGTCTTGCCTATATGTAACTTCGACCATGGACACAGGACAGCATAAACCACGTTTTTTGTCTTACAATTTGAGAATTCTGAGTGGCGCCATCTGATCGAATCATGAACAAATTCCGAACCCTCAATGGTAAATTCACAAACTGAACAATTGGAACATTTATGATGTCCCGTGACAGGTTTCAAATGCCATTGTGCACGAAGATTCCCTTTCGCTTGAGGTTGAAAAATATCAGCCCTTGCCATACTCTGACCAATACTCAGATTGTTCTTCATGGCGAATAGAGGCTTGGGAAAGGGACATTCCACGTTTTCCTACAAATGCCAGTTTTTAAGGACAATTTACTTGAACTTGTTTGTATCAGGGCCAAACATTGAGATGCACACTTGTTTCTCCAGTGGTGGCTTCTTTCTCTTAATGAGAAGTTCCTCATGTGGTGTATACCACGCTCTCTTTATTGCGTGTTTTAACAATGTTTTGGTGTAACCCCTCGTTATCATCTGATCACGAAAGATGGCTGCATGGTGTTCATAGTCACTTTTTCTTGAACAATTCCATCAGATGCGCAACAGCTGTCCATACGGAAGGTTCTCTTTCAGACTTCTTGGATGGGCGCTCCTATGATGAAGAATGGTATTTTTATCTGTAGGTTTGCGATGTAAGGAGGTGCTCAATCAATTTTCTTCAGGAGATGCCTCCACATCCAGAAATGTCATACCACACTAAATTTGATGTCTTCATGGTGACTATTAAGCCAGCCATGGAACATTTCAAGATCTTCCTTGGAGCCTTGCCAAAGCCACCAAATGTCATCTATGTAACGTAGCCACTGTAAAATGTTTTCTTTGAAAAGGATTGTTGTTCAAAATGAACTTCTCTTCATACTGGGCCATAAACAGGACCGCCATTTCAGGACCGAAAGGGCAGCCCATAGCTGAGCCTTTGACTTGGATGAAAAAATTAGTCTTCAAATTTGAAGTAATTTTACGGAGTGCCACTTCCGCAAGTTGAACCACAAATGAAGTGGGAACTCTATGAGTTCTGCCTTCCAGATATTGCTCGATCACTTGTAATGCCTCGTCTTGAGGTATCTGAGTGTATAACAAAGTTACGTCAAATGACACCATCCACTGCATTTGGACATTGAACTCTTGGCCTTCTACTTTGGTGATAAAATCAGTAGTATCTCTAATGTAAGATGGCACATCAGTTAGAAAGGGCTTGAGTAAAAAGTCGACATATTTTGCAATCGGCTCCAAGAGG
Source organism: Triturus cristatus (assembly GCF_964204655.1). Lineage (NCBI taxonomy): Eukaryota > Metazoa > Chordata > Amphibia > Caudata > Salamandridae > Triturus > Triturus cristatus. The sequence continues at coordinate 502,275,276 of NC_140593.1, forward strand.
TAATCACTGCCTGAGACAATTGTTCTCCCTGGGGGGGTCGCAGAGTCTCTTATGGACTTCGGCAGGAAGTAAATAACTGGAATCCTTGGGAATTTCTTATAGAGATAGTAAAATTCCTTTGGTCCTAAAAAGCCATTGTCATAACCTGCTTTTAGTATTCCCACAATGAGTTCTTGTGTACGTCTCCTGGGGTCATCACTCACTTGGCGGTACCAAATAGGATTATGTACTTGGAGTCTGCCTTCTTTTAAATACATCTCTCTGGGCCAAATAACAAGGGCCCGAAAGATGGCATTTCTTTGCTCTTAAAGCTCTGTGTGCCTGCGGCCTGTCTCCAATACGCGTCTTGGGTGGGTGACAGCTGGACCTTGTGCATTCCCTCTAGACAGCCACACACAAAGAAAGGGTAGGTGTGACTGAGTGGCCATCTGCACCCGATGGCTGATCCTGAGTAGGATGGGAGGGAGGAGCTGACACACTTGAATGGGCAGGGTCCTGTCCTCACACTAAGGGTTGATTACCCCCCTGTAGTGAGTCTGGAGCCAGGGCTGAGAAGGGAAGATCTCCAAGCACTTCAAAACCCCACTTCAACAGCACAACTGGATATAAGTACTGAGTCTCTGACCCTACCAAATCAAACATTTCTGGGCCTGTACAGAAACTCTGCCATGAAGTAGGACTGCTGCCCTGCTACAGGGACTGCCACTTTACTGGACTGCTGATCTGGAAGAACTTATTTTCTGCTGTGCCGCCCTGCTTCCAGCTATCCTCTGCCTCTGCTGAGGAAGAACTGGCCTCTTGATTGAACCCAGAGTGATCTCCAAGGGCAAGCTGGCTTGCCTCCTGTTTTGAGACTCATTGATATCAAAGTCTCACCCCGGCTACTGTGCCTGGTCCATTGGAAGTTGATCCAGGTGCTTGCTCCAGTGGAAACGCCCCATCCTCTGCTGCATGAATTAGAATTGCTGCTGTTGCAGGAACAGAAACGGTGCATTGCACCCGGAACCAGTACATTGCCTCCAAAACTGTTGCATTGCCAACGCTGCAGTGTGAGAAGGCCGTGGCATCCCCTCAGCTGCCTAGGGAAACCTGGTGCATCAGCTTCGGAGCCAACTCACCATGACTTCGGCACTTTGGGTTTGGAACCAGCACGTCGCCATCATTGTGTTGATAAAATCAACACATCAACTCGACTCTAGAGATCGACACCGGCGCATCACTTGGCTGCACCCCGCATCTCACAGTTGCAACCATGAATAAGGTACTTTGTTCAGCGAGCCTTGAGTGGCTCCTCTATACATCTCATGCTCCATAGCAATCGGCCTTAACTCTTGACTTTGCCAAGGACCAACGTGACCAGATAACCCACATAGGTGCTTATTGCTCTAAGTGCAATTTTTACATTTAATCTTTAAAAATGTAGATCTCGACTTCTACTTATTGGATTTTTGTTGTTTTGGTCCTGTTTTATCTATGAAATCATAATCTATTTTTCTAAACTGGTGTGGAGTCTTTTTGTGGTGTTTTAGCTGTGTTACTGTTTGAAGTGTTGCACAAATACTCTACATTTTGCCTCTTAAGTTAAGCCTGCCTGCTCTGTGTCAAGCTACTAGATGGTGAACACAGGTTAATTTAAAGTCTGTTTCTGACTTATCCTGATTAGGAGTGTGATGCCTGCTTAGACAGGGTGAATACCTCTGCCAACCAGAAACACTATTTCAAACAGGGGGGATCAGAGGGCGTCCATTGTTTTCCATTAGTTGGCTTTGTCATTCTTCGCTTGCTTTTCATTAGTTGGCATGTACTGCATTCACTTCCATTTCTTGTGTTTGTCCCTCCCCCCCCCGATCATGTCCCAAGTACTTGTGTTCTTCCACTACTTCCTTAATAGGGTGCTACTTTTTTCTTTTTGTCTAGGCACTTCACTAGAATGTGTGTCTTTTCTATCAGTCTCCCATTTGTATTCATCCTCCCTGTTGCTTTGGGCCTCCATCCCCCACCCTCCATGTTGCTTTGCCCTCCCTGTTATTTGTCTCACCTATTCTCCTTATTGTTGCTTGCCCTTTCCTGCTGTCTGTGTTGTTGCATGCCCCCTCCTACTGTACATGTTTTTGCTTGCCCCCATCAACTGTCCATGTTGTTGCTTTACCCTTCCCGTTGTCCATGTTGTTGCATGCTCCCATCTGTCCATGTTGTTGCTTTCTCTCTAGCCCCTCCTACCTCACCCACTGCTGCTGTTGCTCTCCCTCTTGGCCTACCCACTGTCAGTGTTGTTGCTCTCATCTCCACCCCCTACCTCAGTGTTGCCTCCTGCCTATACCCCGCAATAAACCCAAAAAAGTGCTACGACATGGGCAACGCTCGGCCCGTTATATTGCTTCCTTCCCGTGTACCCTCCATCCCTGTAGCCCTCAAATTCGCCCTCCCTCTGTGTTGGCACCCGATTATCCCAATGCAATAAAAATAGAATGGCTGACAGTAAAAAAAAAGCACTATGATGAGCCAGGACATCCAGGTCAAAATTTTTTATTTTTTTTGCTTACTTTCATCCATGCTGCACAGTAGCCATGAAACTGTGAAACATAACTAAAAACAATGACAAAGCTAATAGCTCTCGTAGATGAGACCTCTTGGCTTTTCCAATGCATGGCAGCCACACTGCTGTACAACATGGCTAAACACTGACAAAGGCAATAGCTCTCACTGCATAGGTTAGATCTGTTAGCTTTGAAAATGCTTGTTTATTTTACCTTCATCTAAATTGAAATTGCTTTATAACAGAACCGTTTTCAAGTTTTTTTAAAGACCGCACAAATCCAATCCTTTTAATTAATCACCAATTAAAAGTACGTTTTCCCCAGCTTCCCAGTGTGAAATCCATTAGCACCACTAGATTATCGTGGTGGAGCAGGCTAAAACAACCGGTTTGTCCCGTTTTGATCACATTAATACCCAAATACAATGTACCTTGTTTTCCTACTGGCTTAAGTCACACATGCAGGCACTTTTCTCTTTTCTGGCAGGTTTAGCAAGGCAAGATGGCTTTGAATATTCAGCATAAATGTCTTGGTTAAGGAAGCACAGCCCTCCATGGCTTAGAAAAATAGAAATTGTAATTAATTTACATTTACAGAGCCACAGTGGGAGCTATGTGGATTCATTACTCATTTATTTTTAAACCTTCCACATAGTGTTTTAATTTGTAAACGTTTTAGTAGCAAATACATTTTAACTGAAAATTAAACAAAAATATTAAGAAGAGGAACCGAAATCGAAGAGAACAGTGAAAAACAAATCTGTGACATGCAAAGCAACACGTGACATTAATTAAATCACACTTTTAAGGCGCGGTGCCGTTGACTTCCACGGTTATGTAAATGAGCGCGAGGAAATCCCTGCAAGCAAACATTAATATCTCACTGGTGCTATAAGAAGAACATTTGTGCTTTCTTAAATCCTAGGATTAAATTAGTCATTTTTTGAAATTATTATTCTGTGCTCAGGGTATTAACAGAAGATTGCTTTTCCTGCTAAGGGCGTTAACTGCTGTTAATAGGCCCACTTCCCCAACATTTGAAGGTAAACGTGAATAATTAGGGTAAAAGGCACTTAACAGTTAACAACAGACAGCATGGGGGCAATAAACCTACTAGCAGGCATCCCCACATCTCAAGGAGTACAAGCAACGTGCCCAGGTACTGTCTGTTTCATGACCCTTCTTCACACGGTCACTAACCAGAGAGCAAGAAACACAGCATTATTTCATACATCATTTAAACATTCGGATATACTGAGCCAATCTCAGTATTCCTTACTTTGTTAATCCCTGTCTGCTTTTATAGCCGTCGCCCAACATTTCTTCACCACTTTCACTAAATCAGATATTGAATTCTAAGTAGCCCAATTTACAGATTTTTTGCTATGGTTGGAGTACTGATGGGTTCGGTGGGGAATGCACCACATTGTTCAGAGTGAGCTGTGAGTCGACACTTGTACTAATGTCCACATGTGCCACATTTGTGATACCTTGCCTTCTTAACTAGAGGAGCGTTCCATGGGCACTCACAGAATTCATTGCCCCATATAGTAGTCGCATTCATTATGTGGTTCTCACATAAAAAATGAAAATGTTATTCTAAAATGCATTCCAGACTAAGGGAGCCATTTAATCATTGGTGGCCAGCCCCACCAGCCTGCTGGATCCCTTACCTGGCCAACTTGCCTAGCTGGGCAGACCCAGCCAGGAAAAAGGCGAGATAGTCTCTCCATCCCAAAGAGGGCGGGCGGCTGTCACTGTGACCTGGCAGTTTAGTGGTATATGTGCCAACAGGTTTAAGACTTCCATCAGTTGAGAGTGCTGAGCCCTCACCACTAGAAACTTGTGGTTCCACGCCTCTAAATGAGAAAGGGTAAAGGGAGTTTTGCCTGGGAGGGGCACTACCAATAAAGGGAAATACTCCCATCCTGCAAAACTTTAAATAGGCCCCTAAAATCATTCATTCTTTAATGGCAATCATATTATGGAATTAGTTTTTTATTCCCAAATTTGAATCCTCTTTCAAGACCTCATTGACATTGTGACTAGCATATGTTTACAAGGCCTTCAGGGGCATATTAGCAACAACTTGCGATAATTATGGCAAACCGCGCTTAGCGCAATTTTTTTATCGCCTCCTATCGCTGGATCATATTGCGGAGATAACGCAGTATTACCAACGTTTATCTTCACGGCGATTAAAATCCAGCGATAGCGGCGAATCCCATCTTTAACGTGAGATTTACAGCGATAAAAATCCTATTGCTAAGGAAAATCTCGCTAATAGGCAGTTGGGTACTTAGCCGTAGAATCCACCTCCCATTGACTATTATGGCTAAGTCAGGTTTTTACCAGGTGTAAAATCCTGGCGCTAATCGCGGTTAGTGCACGTTTTTTATCGCGCCGCGGGTATTGCTAATAGGCGATAGCTGTGTTAGCGACTGCTTTCAGTCGCTACCAGTTTGGGTACTCCCACTTTGCATGTCATTAGCGATAAATATCGCTGACATGCAAAGCGGGCCCCAAACCGGTAGCTATCGCCTGGAAGCTGTCACTAACTACTGTTAGCTACAGCTTGGTAATTGGGCGATTAAAAAATCGCCAATTTATCGGCAAAAAGTGCCGATAAAGCAGCGATCTGGCTCTTGCTAATATGCCCCTCACTTCGCTGTGATTAACCGAAGTTCGGTAGCCAATACAATATAGATAAGATGTGCCTACAGAGATCTCAGGTGTTATGACACCACATTCTCTGAGACCCCACTGAACTCCTGCTCACCCCTATGCATGTTTCCATGTTTGTTGTTTAAAGTATTATTAGGCAAAAAGCCGGGTGTTGAGGGCTTTTTTGGGAGCTGAGTTAATTAGTGACTGCTCTTGGTGAGGCAGGATCAGAACAATGTGCCTTGTCAGGTGAATGGCCTCCCACCTTTTTAGGGCTTCTGATGTTTGAAGTGTTGAGTCAATTGACTCATGAAAAACCTGGGCAAAAAGTTTGATGCCAGAAAAATAGGGCTAATGTGGTAGAAGACCTTGTAGACAACAATGTAACACATGAATTTGTTGTTTTTTTGCCAGGAGTTAATGATGGAGTTGCAGTAGGTAGAAGATCTGTTGATGTTTGCACATTTTAATAGTTAGCCATGCTACTATGTTTTGAATTCTTTGAAAGCGAACTCGGAGGGATTCAGAAATGTCCAAGTAGAGGATGTTTCCAAAGTGAGTTTGAAATGATATCTGCAGCTTTGTTGATGGAGACATACTTAGATGAAGGATGCTGCACAGGGAGAGGCGCAGAGATAAACAGCACTACATGGCAGAGGAGATTGCTTTAGATGTCTGAGAAAGATATTGATTTTTAATCCCAAGTCTCTGACAATTCTGGTTGGAGGCGGGCACAGGCCATGGCTGGTAACCCAAACTTTGGTGGATCAGAGTTTGGGATGGTGTTGAAGATGGTTAAATCTAGTTTCTCAGTTTTCAATCCAAGCTAATTGTTGTGTAACCAGTCGGGCTGGGTGAAGTCTAGCAGATGAAGGAATTGAGTTGGTGCTCAGTTAGAGGAAGCTTTAGGATTAGTGTAGGTTTAGAAAAAGAAGAAGCATCCGATTAGAGAAGCTAGTGAGCGGCTGTAGTGATTAGGATGTATAGAAGAAAGGGCTAAACTCTGCGGGATGCTGGGGGTGATTGAGCGGCATGGGATAAGGAGGGAAGGGAAACTGGCAGACTAATGCCTGATTCAAATCAAGTCTACACCTGCACTGAAATCTGGGGTTGGAATCTGGAATTAGGATGATGTTGAAAAAGGGTATTGGGAAGAAAAGGGTATATTTAGCCAACATGTCAAGTAGGATTAAAGCCCTTCTTCCTCCATTGTCATTGGCTATTTGAAAGACGCAGATGGATTCAGTTCTTCTTTCTGTGGAAAAGCCTGCATGAAAATGGCAGAGTATGTTACAGTTCTTCACTAAGGATACCATGTAAGCTCATTTTGGGGATGTAATTTGTTCACTCACTAATTTGTAAAGTGTGCGGTGTGCAAATAAACAGGTGCACAGTTTGTACGTGATTAGGAGTTTGACACCCTAGAATTGTGAACTATGTTTCAATGTTGAATCTTGCTCCCTATTATAGGAATTGCAAACTGCACATGTGCGATAATTGCTCCTGCAAAATCTACCTCAAACCACAGCAGCAATCATGCATGATTTGCACCCAGTGTCATCCCTTGGTAGGTGCAAATAGATGCTTGTACTCAAAACTGGGATTAGAGGTTCCATTATGATCAAGATCTTAGCAGAGTGTATCTAAGTGTTTGTATTTCATTCCAAAAGCATATCAATGCAGGAAAGCTTGGGTATAGTACACAATTTGGAGGAATGGTTGAATCCAGGGGGGGGCCTTCTTGCTGAATGGGGTGGTCATTGTTTGCATTAAAGGGGAGAGAACGTCCAAAATTGAGAGGAGAAAATAATGACTGATTATAAATAAATATACTTTACTGAGCTGCACCAGACCAGCACTTTGACATAGAAACAAGATGCACAATTCACAAAAGTAGTTGCTCTCCCCACTTACCTATATTCTCTCAAGATGTTTGATGTTGTCCCTTTAAATGAGATTTACTCGCAAAAAATGTAAGTAAATCTGCTCACAGAGAGGTGTTTATGAGTGCTCCAGGATGAGTCTAATTCAGGTGTTCAGGTCTCAACTGTATTCCTCGACAGAGGAAGAAGGGGAGTACTGAGAGCTTGAATAGAAGGTCCAGTGCCCGTGCCCCTGAAGTCAATCAAATTCTCAAAATCTGGGATACTGTTCCTAAAACAGGAAGAAGAAATGGGAAGGCTCTGAACAGGTTGTGTGTGACCGCAGCGAAGTCACGGAAACAGTCAACACGACTGTTTCATGTTGCCCTCACACATCCCCTAGAGGATGTCATGCTTCATCATCAGGCAGTGCTCCTCGTCGGGCCAGCGCTGCAATGCCCTAGGGGTTCCCCAAAGGGTCGCTTTAGCAGAGATCTTTTGTAGACAATGCTGTATGATGAATGCAAGTGAGGTGGTGAGTGCAGCGGAGTAGTGATCAGTGATTGTGGATTAAAACTGATTGGGGAAGTCAAAGGTTATCCTTTAATAAGTAGGACCACCCTGTCAGAAATAAAAACCTATTACAGGTAGTTGCTACCATCAAGGTTTAAAAGGAACCGTGGTAGTCAGTGTGCTACACCTAAAGAGGGAAGTACCCTATAGTCGTAGGAAAGAGGCCAAAGGATGGTCTCTTTTGTTAGTAGTTGGTTGATATGTTTCATGTCAATTCTGTGGTCAAACGGATCCGCTGCGCTTCATCAGGACAGAGAAACATACGATTTACTACCCCACACATAAATGGTGCCCCTAAAGTGCTACCATACTATGTGTATGGTTCGTTGTCCAACCTGTCAGGAAGAGAGGAGATATAATGACGAAAGGATTAAAATGTTAAGGGATTACCTTCAGCCTGGGATTCCAAGCCGTAAACTCAAAGAGCCGCCTGGGACCGATAGTTCAAAAACACATATGTTCCAAGAAATATATGAAAGAAATACAAGACATAGACAATCTTAAAAAATCAGGCATAAACAGTGGTAATTGCTTGAGTTATGGGATGATATGCCATAATGTTGGTGGGGTGCTCAGGTAGAGTCCGCTGTAACACCCCAATGTGCACACCATGGTTGTCTGTGACCTTCATAATGCAAGGTTGTTCCATAAATACATGTGCAATAGTGATTGAAGTTGATACCCGCATGGCTGATTAGCAACACAAATACAAAGAACCTAGAAAATTGTGCAGCAATGGTGATTATCACACACGTGGATTCCCGTATCGGTGACCCAGTAAATTGAGACTAAAGCCGATGTTCTCTATGGGCGTGAGCGTTTGCTTTAAATGCGTAAGTCATAGGTATTGTGGTGCTCACCTAATCAGAAAAATGTTAATAGCCTCATCAGGTGGCGCGGAGGTGCCGCGTTCATGCGTGCTAAGCTGTAAATAAGGGAGATTGAAGCACGAATGGGTTAATGTCAGCGAGACTCTCATGGAGAGCACAGTGTCGGCTATAGCTAATGCCCTGGTAAAATACTCACAGGTGGAAGAGTGCGAGTCAGCTGTCTGCACCTACCCCCATCTCTGCATCCCTGGAAGTGGGACTACTCGAGGCATTGCTGCACGTTATATGCTGTGGTCTCGGTCAAGTGACTGAATTGTTGACGCGTGCAGGCACTGGTAGTTTGCCGTGCATGACTGTGGCCTATGTTGGAGTAGTCAAGTGACTGGATCGGTGGTTCTTCCTGTCGCTGGTAATTTTACCAGCGGAGGCCATTTTGGAATGGTGTAAGGCCAGTGTGATTGATGAGGATGCCGAAATCTGAGGAGCATGCTCAACTGGTCAGAATAAACAGTGGAGTTGCATCATTGTGTGGAAGAATCTGAGACGTCACAGACTCTGTCTATATTCATAAGTAATATTAATGCGTCCCTCAAAAAAAGGCAAGCAGTAGCAATGTCACAGGGAAGGCCATGTTGGAATAGTATAAGGCCAGTGCAAGTGATGGGGATGCATAAGTCTAGGGGGCATGTTCAAACTGGTCAAAATAATGTCACAGGGAAGGCCATTTTGCAATGGTGTAAGGTCAGTTTGAGAGATGGGTATGCATAATTGTGGGGGGGGGCTTCCTCAAATTGGTCAAAGAAAGCAATGGATTGTGGTGTCTGTCTAAGTGTTCCAATAGAACACCACATATATATGGTAGTAGCCTTTACTAAGTGGGTGAAGATAAATAACGCCTGGTAATGTCCGTGCTGAACATGTATGTAGTTACATGTTTGAAGAACGGGCTGTGTGACACTAACATGTGGAGATAGAATGGAAGTCTATATTTCAACCCATGCAATTTCATCTTTGAGGCCGCTTTTGTTGGTATGTAGGCGGAACACCCAACGTTGTTCTTGTCTGAAGAGGGTGGTGGCAGTCCAGGTGGGTTTAGCCTCCAGGACCGTCCATCTGAGGTCATCAATGGAATCTTTTTCTTCCTTGAAGTGATTACTTATCTTCGTTGCAACTCTTCCGCATCTGATGGTGCTCCTGCTTTCACCCATCCTTATCTTAACAGGTTATGTTGTCATCCGTACATAGTACAGCATACAGGGGTACGAGATCAGGTAGATGCAGTTCTGAGTATTGCAGTTAGTGGGCTGCCTTTGTGTCCAAGAGAATGATCCTAACTGAAGGTTGGTCGTATGTGTAGTTGAGCTGCATGCGGTGCAATTATCCCAGGGGTAATGCCCAGATACTGGTGGGAGATTCCAAAGTGTATTTTGTGCATTGGGTTTCTTCAGGCATGGTATCGTGTTAACCAACTGGTCTTTCAGATTTGATGTTCTTTTGAACGCAACGCAGGGTAGTTCCAGATCTAGATCACCAATATTCAGGCTCCTCCAATGTCTCAGTATGATTGATTTAACCTCATTTGAAAGGAGAGTTAAAGAAGTGACACAGGTCATCACATCATCCTTGGGGCGTGTGTTATCTTCCAGGAGGGCCTCTCTGTTGTTATTACGTGCCCTCTTTTCCACCAGTCTCACTACCTTCGGGGGTACTTTCCCTCGAGAAGCTTGCCACTCAGCTCCAGCCTTTGGATTAAATGAATGTTTAACTATTTCTAGAGTAGAAACAAGTTGGATCACGGCTTGGGAATACCCACTAAAGTACATTTGAGGCCGTTTCCAAATTTCCCAAGCAAATCAATCCTTCGAAAGCTATCTTCCCATTCCTTGAATTTTATTTATTAATGTGTATTTCTCTGTACCGGTGGTGGAGAAAACCACACTAGTATGCCTGCTTAAGATCCTGTTGTTAATTACTGGATAGCATTAAACAGGTATTTTCAGCCGTAAAAATATGTTTACGCCCAAAACAAACTCTATGAATCGAGCAGCACGTATTTATTTCATTTTCATTTTTTTTTCAGACCAGCCATTTCTAAAGAGTCGTTCCAAATCCTGACACCAATCTGTTGTTAAATGAGCATCGCAGGCAGCCACATCTGCTGTCCATGGCAGGGCACCTAACCTTAAACACTGCACTTTTCTCTTGAATGTCATGGCTGCTTGACTTCCTAAGCTGCTAAGCAGAAGCGACTGTAACCAATTCTCCTTAGGTATTACCATTAATTGACAATTTAGCAGCAGTGTATACAGTATAAATGTGCAGGGAACACTCTATATTTTGTTAGGCCCTTGCAGAAAGAACCTTTCCTAAATGAGTCACATAAAATTCAGAACTAAGCAAAATAACACGGTTGGCTAGACATTGGTCTTTTGCTACCGTCATTCCAATTTCACAGCAGTAGGCGTTGTCACTAGTACATAGTACTGTTTTTTTCTCAGCCAGAAGCTCTGCTGGCTGAACATTTTGGTGGCTGAATGGAAGACTGTACACCCTTGCTTACATTCGCAAAAAATGCTGAGCATCAAGCAGTTGTGGCAGGAATGAACTGTACCTCTTTTTAAAACGAGTAATAAAAGCGCTGACGTGCAGAAACACATGGATCTAACCAATGTTATGTGAATGAACTCAGAATGGGCACACTTCTGCTGACAACTTCCCCTCAGGCATAGTTTTAAATGTTTTAGAGAGACTGTAAAGATTGTACAAACACTACTTATAAATCAAAAACAAGACACAGAACTTGGGGCCTTGTGTATGCACTTTCCTGATTCCAAATATTGGTCTCAATCTGAGACCAGTGTTCTTGCAACCTGACCTTTGTGCGAATAGGCCAATTGGCAAAAAAAGGAATTGGAGTGGTTTCTAATTCAACCAACCTAATTAGTTCGCAAATTGTAACTCACTCCCATTGGAGGCCTTCACTGGTATGGTAGCCCGCTAGGGTCAGCAGCCCTCTATGTCTTTGATTGCCTCTCAATAAAGAAAACATTTATTTGTGTTTTAAATGTTTAAAAGGAAATTGGACTCTGTTTAAAAAACAGTTTAAGAATAGGAAGTGGTCCTTTGGCACTTCCTACTTTCAAACAAGCTTTTTTTAAGATTTACAAAAGAGAAGAGTCCCCTTCATATAAATGTTCTTTTAATAGAGAACTCAATGGCAGCAGCAGGCCTTTCCTCTTTTACATGGCAAACTGCCAAACTCAAAATGAAGGCAGAACCCCTCACCAATGCAGCCAATTGCTTCCCAAATGCTCTGGGGCATTTTCGTTTACAGAAGTAGCCTATAGTCACATCTGTACTGTTACCCTACCCTGTGTCCAAAATAAGTGGAGCAAAGGGAATTGCAATTTTTGTCCTGGTTTTTGTTCTGTAGATTGTCTAATACAGTACATGGTGTTTTCAACGTAGATTTTCATTGTAATACTCAACCAGAATTCATGTTGTAAGTGATGTCTGTTTCAATTCGGATTTGCCAACTGTTTTATCACCAATTGCATACTCATAATAAATTGACATTTTATAATTAACAATGATCTGTTACCCATTATTCCTCTATCTTTCTCCATACAATATTAATTAATGGTAATTTTTGTTCCGTCTATATTTTTAGTTTGTCACTATATTAATATACATGTTTTTTCTTTTCTGTCCTTTGTGTATTTTTTGTTACTCACGTTAATAAACTTAAATTTAAACAATGCAGTACCCATTTTATTTATAAAACATTGGTAGTATGATTGAAATGCAGGTTGAACTGTGAGGTTAGCAATATGTATTTATTTAACCTGTTACTAAAGGAGACTTAAGAAAGTGAATGCAATCCTGTTCTTGTTCCAATGCTTTGTTTGTTTAATCATAAGTAAACAGAACATATGAAAACTCCTGTGTGGGTGGAATCTGAGCGATGGTAGCAATAGGTGGTGACTGCACTGTGTGTGTACTTATCGTCTGATTCTCACACAAAACTGTTATGTGCACTGCAAAAAGTTGTGGAAGTGGTACCAAAACTTAAGACCTTTCAAGTTAAACTTATTTCGCCCAAATGGCATAATTAAAATCACAGGGATGAGATCAAATAATGCCAAATATTTACATTTTTGATTCTAGTAAATAAGAGGTGTGGCGCCACAGCCAGGGCGACTGACTTCGTAATCTGGGGATCACGGTTCGATTCCCGGCGCCGGCGGCAGATTAGCCCAGCACCATGTGACTCTGGGCAATAGCTTGCTTAATCTTCCCAATGGCCCCCAGCGCCTAGAGACCCTTACGGGTGATTGTTCGCGCTTTACAAATGTGGATTATTATTATTAAATAGGCAGATTCCAGCGTGGACATTATCTATTGTTTGATATGGCCAATACAGTGTTATCTCTCAACATGAACTGCTTCACTTTTGACTGGGTAGTGCAGGTGAATATTCTACCATGGATGAGCTTACAAGACAAAAAATGAAATTGGGGCTCTAGTGTTTATTAGCTGTGCAAGTAAAATCATGCTAAATGAAGCATATTTGTTTGTTAGCAAACTTAAAGAATCTGGCATTCAGAACCTTTGTCAGAGAAATTAAGGTTTAGGTTTATGTAACACAGATATATGTCTGAAGTTAGAGAGCCTAAATCCTATGTACATAACACATCATATTGGAGTCCAGAATTCCAACAACCCAGTTCTGCCTTAAGAACCTAGCTTACCCAAAATGTAGGTCTCGACCCATATAACCTGATTCATAAACTGCACTTTGTAGTACGTAAAGTATACTATGCTACAGCGGTACTACTCATGTACTACAAAATTATATTGACAAACCTACTAGTGGAATTCTCCACATCCACATCTTCTACCCTTTCCATGGGGAGCTGTCCGCACATGTATGTTTACTACTTAGAAGTCAGTACGGGAGGGGCAAAGTAGTAACTCTACTTCAGCCTAGCCTTGGTGTATGTTAATCACCACTCAAGTCCACTCATAGGTACTGCAACACACTACCCTTAGAAAATAATGGAGACAGGAATATAATATAACACCCCAATAGGAAATAATATTAAATAATTAAAAATATTTTGGGCTGTAAATTGTGCATTAAACTCTAACTTGTGCCCTCACCATGCACTGCTTGTACCCTCAAAACATATTACATCTGTCATGACATGTTCAATGACTGCGTTTATAACATCCCTAAAGACATCTGAAATGACATAATTGATAACAACACCATGTATGGCGAGGGCATGATTTACAGTTACTTTAGGGCACGAGTTTTTGTAACTTGAAATAACTGTAACTGGTGAATTTCAGTGGTTTAGTTAGTTTTAAACATTATGTTTCTACTGACATATTCACCTAACTATAATGTCCCTTTAACCTTTGGTTTTTTTCTGTGAATTTCTTAGTTTGAAACAATGTAAAGTAAGATATTATTAAAGTTCCTAACTATAACGTCACTTTAACCTTTGCTTTTTTTCAGTGAATGTACATTTATTTATATATTACACTGGAGTTTGTCACTGTGTAGTTATAGTTCTTCTATAGGAAGATCGTTTTTTGTATTGCTTATTACTTTAGCGTCAGTTGACAAATTAGCACAAATTTTTCACAAAACGTTTATTTCCTCTGTTAGTTTTGATAGTAAACATTGATCTCCAATACAGAAAAAAACAGCTGAACAAAATTACACCAAATTTTCCCAAAACAAATACCTTTACTCAGAAAGCATGTTTTATGTTATTTGGTGCAAATCTGTTCTGCCATTTTTGAGAAATTCATGTTTAAAGAGGTGCTGAGTTTGGGCTTGAAGGAGTTAAGATGTTAGGTGTATGTAGACCAGGCTTCTCCAACGAGTAGCTCGTGAGCTATTGGTAGCTCTCCAGGTACCTGTGAGTAGCTGTCCTATGTGCAGCCCATCCTACTAAGTTAGAAGCTTTTGCATGGATGAATTAACATATGTATGCCGGAACTGTAAAGGGTGTATTGAAGATGGAATAGCCGATGTTTGGAGAAACATGGTTGAACTTCCAAAGTATATGTAAAGATGAAATTTGAGTGATAAATCATGTAGCACGGAGGAGGCTTTATTACTCATATTTTAACCTTAGTGCTGGGGCATTGCAGCCAGGGCTGGTATGTATTACCCATGTAGAGGCATTCCAAGTTGATAAACCTCTTTTGCATTACTGCTGGCATCTCTGCCTGATGCACTGAGGAAACAATCTTACACTAATCTTGTCCTGTGTGGTCACCATACAACACAAATGATAGTAATAGCTCAGCATGATTTTAATTGAATTGATAACATGGCGCAGCGGCTCGCATCACTAGAAAGCTGGCTAGAAACGATAGTCAAGGGCCTGACCGAAATCCTAACTAACCTAGACAAGGCCCAAAAGCCCCGACAATACCCTTCCAGGGCGCCCCCCTGACCAGCTCCAATCATCCAAAACACCCTTCCGTGCCCCTAGCGACCCCCATGACTCGATCACAGAGACCCTCTAGAAAGGACAGTGAGCTCCCGTCACAGAACCCCATAGGAACCAAAGCCCCCATGCCCAGGTTACAGAGACTCTTAAATACAGACACCAAGATCACAACAATAAGACCCACAAGATACAAAGCCGTAATGTCCCCCGAACTAGCGACTGATCTATCCTCAACATTCGACTCCACCCTTCAGACTCCCCTAAATCCAAGATCCAAGTGATCACGGGTTTCAGAAGAGACAACCTCCCCCCGAAACCCCCTAGACACCCTCCCTCCCTCCCTCCCTCACCACCGTACCTAGGGCTCCCTGGAAAGATCCACAGCGAAAAGGAGTTCTCCACCAACTGCATGCTCATTAACTGCAGATCAGCCTCTAGGCATGCAACTGAGCTAGCAGAAGCCATCCTTATGCAGGACATAGATATTGCGTTCATCATGGAGACGTGGCTCAATGACCTCTCCACACCATGCTTAGACACGCTTGTGCCCCCAGGTTTTTCCATTATCAACAAAGACAGAAAAGATCAACGAGGGGGAGGTGTAGCTACCATACACAAAGACAACATCGCCATCATGGAATTGGACTCTTGCAAATACAATACCTTTGAATGTCTTACCGCCAATATCAAGACTAAGGACAATGGAACAATCCTCTGTCACCTTCTTTATCACCCTCCAGGCAACACCTCAGCATTCGGGGAGCACTTGTCTGACCTGATTGCTCAGTGCGCACTCGGGGATGCTAACAACCTAATTCTTGGTGACCTAAACCTTCGATGGAATGAAACGAATAACCCGTTAATTCAAACGCTATCCAACCTTCTCCATGACAATAACTTATCTCAGCACTGCTCAGAGGAAACGCACAATAAATGAGCAACCTTGGATGCCATTATCGCTCAGCATAACGCAATTACCATCGACCACATACTCCCCGTTGACTGGTCGGACCATCACATGATTCTATTCCATTTCAACCAAAAATTGCTCTCTCAGCCACTTGTACAAGACCCCCCCCTAATGGGCCAGAAACCTCACCCAGATCCCCCTCATCGCCCTGGAAGAAAGGATAAACTCGCTCCTCCCCAGCACCAACGACCATATCACCACAACCAAACTCACCTCGCTCTACAATGCAAATATGGTGACCATGCTTGACCAACTAGCCCCCCTGAAGCAAAAAAAAAGCAGAGCCACTCCATCCAGATCATGGTTCAACACCGACACCAACTCCAAAAGGAGACTACTAAGAGTCACAGAAAGACTCTGGAGGAAGAATCCTTCTACTACCCTCTGTGAACAGCCCGCAGGAAGTACAACAAGCAAATCAAGACAAAAAAATCCCAGTTTTTTCGCTCCACGCTGGACAGTGCAGAAAATAGACCTAAGGAGCTCTATAACATTATCAGGCAACAAACCTCCAAGCCCGTGACATCCTCAATACAGGCGTCCAAAGATCTTTGCGATAACTTCGCCAATTTCCTTAATGACAAGATTACAAAGATTGAACTCTCACTGGACACCAACAGCACCCACCCCACAAACAGCAGCATGGCGCCGGCACTTGATAATGCCCCCATACTCCCTAGCAAATCCTGGCTAATCTCCCACCCCATTCAAGAAGCTGATATAGTCAAACTTATCTCCACCTCCAAACCCTCTTCTCACGCCCTAGACCCTATACCCCCCAACTGACCAAAAAACTGAAACTCACCCTAGCACCGCACTGGTGCACGATCATAAACAGCTCCTTGAAATACAGAGTCGTGCCACATTGCCTTAAAGTAGGGCAAGTCACGCCACTGCTGAAAAAACCCGGCCATGACATGAAGGATTTGAACAACTATAGACCCGTCTCCAACCTTCCTCTTCTTTCCAAAATCGTAGAAAGATGTGTACTCCAACAACTAACCCAACACCTGGACAACATCGACCTCCTTGACTCCCATCAGTAGGGCTTTAGAAAAGGATGCAGCACTGAAACCGCGATCCTCAACATCATTGACGATATCCATAAATCACTAGACTCAGACCATTGCTGCCTCCTCATCCTCCTAGACCTATCAGCAGCTTTCGACACGGTAGACCACAAACTTCTCATTAAGGCTCTTCAAGTAAGAGCCGGACTTGGCAAGGTGGTCCTCGAATAGTTCGCATCCTTCCTGTACAACCCCACCCAAAGAATCAAAATCAAAAACTTTGCGTCCGATCTGCATCCAGTTAACAAGGGAGTGCCGCAAGGTTCAATGCTCTCCCCACAACTTTTCAACATCTACATGGAACCCCTCACCAAACTACTCATAAAAGCCAAAATCTGCTTCCATCTTTATGCAGACGATATGCAGATCTACTTGGAATCCTCCTCCATCAAGGACATCCAAAGACTCAATGACATACTAAGAGACGTACAACACTGGCTCCCAGGAATAGCAAAATCACATCTTGCTCCCCTCAAAATAACGCTCAACGTGGCAGGCAGAATGGTCACCGGAATCAAGAAGTTTGATCACATTTCTCCGGCACGCAGAGAACTTAAATGGCTCCCAGTTGAAATGCGGGCTAGCTTCAGAACAGCCTGCCTCACACACAAAGCCTTGCACACCGGCAAACCTGAATATTTGGCGGCCAAACTCAAAAAAGCCGGTCAGACTAGGAACCTCAGAAGCTCGAACTCTCTTCTACTCATTCCGCTGAAAACTCGAAAACAAAAAACTGCGTCTCGATCCTTCGCCGGAAGCGCGCCCATAATCTGGAACTCTATTCCCCCCACATCAGAACTATGACCTCTTTTGCAAAATTCAAAAACAAGCTCAAAGTCCTGTTCCTCGACCGCTCCCTAGGGAACCGATAGGAGCAGCTAGAGTGTGGAAACAGTCACCTCTCACAGCTTCGACTCTATGTCCGCAAGCCTCATAATCGCCGCTATTTGACCTACTGTATTTTGTGATTCTCTGCATTGTAACTGTAAAGCGCTCCGTTACCCTTGGGTCAGGCAAGCGGTATAAAACATGTTTTAAATATATAAATTGAAATGAAAAAAAACTTTTTAAATGTAGCCTGTTTCCCTAAAAATAATAGGAATCTGTTTAAAAAAAAGTTTAAGAATTGGAAGTGGTCCTTTAAACCACTGCCTACACCCAAACAAGCTTTTTTTAAGATTCACAAGGGGGAAAAAGTCCCCTTCCCATGAATGTTATTTAATAGAGAATGCAATGCCGGGAGCAGGCCTTTCCTCTTTTACATGGCAAACCGCCAAACTTAAAATGAAGGCAGAACCCCTCTCCAATGCACCAAATTGCTTCCAAAATTCTATGGGGCATTTACGATTATAGAAGTAGAATAGAGCCAGTCAGTCAAAGGCTTTATTTATTTCGATAAAAACATATCATAAAAGCGTAACAGTTAAAAATGGAATAAATTAATTTCATTTAAAAAAGAAGAAACCTATTATTACAATAAGGTGCAAAAACAGATCATAAATAATTATTTAAGAATGAATTAAACAATTTCCTTAAGCCTTTTACTTCTGATACGCCATGCCCAAGATAAGAATTTTGCAAGGGCACAAACGTATAATGGGCGAGCATCTGACATTAAAATACGGAGTGCCACAATATAGTGTCTAGTTCCCAAGGAGCGGCACAGTTGCTTAAGCCATCTTTTCCTTGGGAGGGCGTACTCATGGCATTCAAATAAAAAGTGAGCCACAGACTCACGTCTGGATGTGCAAAAAGGGCAAAGATCGGAGGTCTGAGGGAGGGAATTCCATCGTGATGTAAAGCTATAAAGTAGGAGGGTCCCAGTCCTAAACTTAAAATACAAAGCTCTATCAAAGGGGCTCTCGATAATGTCGAGATATAGTTCCCGGATTGGGTGATCCTTAAAATTCAGGAAGTCCTCAGTAAGTCTCCCCAATGATGTGTTCGAGATCCGTTGGGTCGCAATCCAGTTCCAATATAAGAGCTTAAGCGTGGCTTTCGGAGGGGAAGATTTATTTTCCCATGATGCATTTAGCCCCAGATTATGCAAAAGGGCCTTCATGTCACGCAACCATTTTATCCTATGCCATCCTGGGAGTGACATGATTTCCGAGAGACCTTTGGCATATTTGGCTAATTCCGGGACCCGCCACAAGCGAGCCCATAGCAATAAAGGGCGAAGTTTCGCCAGATCACCGATGGGGCGACAACCAAGATCGAGCATTAATGGAATCGTGGGGGTGCCTTGGGGAAGTGACATAATGACCCTGAAAAACTTCCTCTCTGCTCGTGATAAGTCGCCAGTGTCACAAAAGCCCCAGAGCTCGGCACCATAAAGGGCAGAGCTGACTCCTCTTGCTGCATAAATATCAATAACGGGGGCTATCGGTCTTATAGCACAGGAGCGCTGCTCCTTCACGAGAGCCCCTGTAACTCTTTTATGAGACAACAGCATCTTGCATAAATGGGGGCCCCACTGCATATTATGGGATAAACGAATCCCTAAATAATCAAACACATCCACCCTCCCCAAAGGTTCATCATTCAATTTTGGGGGGCGTATGGGTTTTTTGGGGGGATTTAACACAAGATACTTTGTTTTATCTCTATTAATTACCAAACCCCGCTCTGTACAGAAGAGCTGGAAATTATTTAAGAGTTTTTGGAGTCCCATTGGGGTTTTGGAGAGCAAGAGTGTATCATCCGCGAAGAGGAGGGTCGGGATACGTTCCCCCGCCAGGGATGGTTCATCTGAAGGGTCTTTCAATAGATGCTCAACCACACCGTTGATATATAGCGAGAAAAGGGTGGGAGCTAGAACACATCCCTGGCGTACCCCTCTCTCTACCGGAATTCTGTTAGTTTTCTCACCATTCCTCCCCCACCTAACCTGGGCAAAAGTGTTTACATGCAGCCTTACCAATAACAGGAGCAAGTAGTTGGGCACCCCCATGGCAGCAAGGACTTTCCAAAGAGCCTCCCTAGGTACTAGGTCAAAGGCAGTCTTCAAGTCGATAAAGGCAAGGTAAAGACTGCCTTTGCCCAAGACCACCACCTTCCAATACACAAGCAACAATCTAAACGCTTGCTCGATTGTGCCGGTGCCTGCTCTGAAGCCAGCCTGGTAGTCGGAGAGGATGCCGTTTTCGTCGATCCATTGTAATAATCTGACCAACAACACCTTACCGACCACCTTTTGTGTTATATCTAGCAGGCTTATGGGTCTGTAATTTGATGGGTCGTCCCTGGCCCCCTTTTTGAAGATGGGGACGACCTCCGCCCCTTTCCAGGATGCCGGAATTGGCGCTCCCCCACTGATGGCATTAAGCAGGCAGTTAATAAATTTACCCCATTTCGGGATGTCCGCTCGCAACAGGTCCCCGGGTAAGCCGTCTGGGCCAGCTGCTTTTTGGGGCCTGATGGTAGTAATTGCATACTCCACTTCTTTGATCGAGAAGATGGAGTCAGCCACCCTGTTGTTTACTGGCAAAGCTATACATAGTGTTCCAGTTGCTAGAGCATCACTCCTTGTTAGCAAATCCGGGGTTGCTGATGCCCCCTCCCTTATATGTTGTTCATTAGAAATGTCCATGGAGAGAGCATTAGGGGTAGCACCTGATTGATTTGCATAAAGTTTAGAGAAGTGGTTGACCCAAACTTGGCTGGTGATATTGCATGTAATAAGGTCAGTATCGGGTCTATTTTTGGCTCTAATCCTGTCCCAAAAACGCCTTGCGTCTTTCCCCAAGCTTGCCTCTTTTAAAGAGCGCCAATATTCGATTTCCCACTCTTTTTTGGCACTTGCCAGGGTTTTCTTATAATTTAGCCTAGCTCCCTGAATATCTCCTTGTGTTTTGCTTTTGACGGCCTTAATCAAAAGCGATTTGGCGTGCCTACAAGCAGGTGTGTACCAATCGTGCTTTCCCTTTGGGAGCCCCATTACTGCATTTTTGCCCCCTTGATTCATTTTTAGGAATACATTCCCAATAGACTTAATGGTCTCCTCAAAAATAGGGGTAACACGGCCGGGATTTAGCTCACCCTTGTCTGACCTATCCAATTCCAATTCTAACTGTGCATCTAAGAGAACAGTATTGATTATATTTAGTTTAGCTTCATCCTTCGCGACCATGTTCCATTTTAGTCGTTTCCCACACGTAGATACAGAAATTTTGTGGGCTGGGTTAAGGGATTTTGCGACCTTTTCGTAAGGCCATGGGTTCCTGAGGGACAATGAAAGCGAATTATGATCGCTTTCAACTGTAGGCAGGACTACCATGTCCTGAACAAAGCTCCAAAGAATGAAATCTAGCATGATGTAATCGATCCTAGAGGTGTGGTTGACTCTATTAAACGTGGCCGCACCCAAAGGATCAGAACGCGTGCGACCATTAACTGCTCTCAGCCCAAATTCCAGCGTTAGGGCATTGAGCTGAATAGCAGTTTTGGACCATTTTTTGATCGGAGGGATGGTTAAAGTTGGGATACCCCATCTAACATCATCCTCACTTGGGTCATAGATGTCGTCCTGTATAAGGGGCTCATAGGTGCAGTTGAAATCACCCGCAACCAAAACTTGGGATCCAGCTAAATTTTCATTCAGTGCCATTTCAAGGATAGATACTGTCGGGGATGGAGAGCCATATTTGGTACCTCTGGCGTATACATTATATAAGTCAAGGATGGGTCCTCTTTGTGAGCCTCTCAGAGAGATTTTTAAAATATCTGGAGAATTAATTAGCTTTGACTCAATCTGGAGATTTAAGGCAATGCTTACCCAGGTGAGTAGGCCTCCCGACGGGCGACCTGCCCCATTTCTTGGAGGTACTGCAGGAACGAAATGGGTAATATAGCCTACCCGATACACAGGTTCCATGCTCCAAGTCTCTTGGAATAGGCAAATCGTATGCGCCTCTACTAGGGCATTCCACTCAGGCAGTTGAAGTTTCCTGTGGATGCCAGCTACATTCCAGCTTAGGATCTTGATAGTGTCGCCCTGTTTAATGGGAGTGTTTTTATTTGGATTACTGTGGCATTCAGGTTGCGGCTGAAAGACATCATGGCTCACAGGCTCGATGCAGGGCACAAATGGTGCCTTCCCAGACCCTAGTACAAGGGTGGAGCGTAGGCAGTGGGAGGGGGTCTGCAGATCTTTTTGAGGAGTAGGGTCAAGGGAGGAAGTAGGCTGAATAGGGGGTAAGCAGTTTATGGGTAGAAAGCAGTCTACGAGTTGGACTGGGTTGGGGCTAGTGCATTCATTGTCCTCAGGGACAAATCCAGAACCCAATAATGGTCAATCTACTTCTTCCAAACAGCTGAATCTGTTAGCAAGTGGTATACCACTCCAGCCTTCAGAAAGAGCTGTATCTCTACCCTCATAGCCTAGCCAAGCCTCCCTCTCCCTTCTGTTGTTCCAAGATCTTACTTTAGACGTGCCCCTGTCGGGAGTGTCGTCACAACAATTTATAGGAGGATAAAAGGAAGAGAGTCTCCTCACCTTTATTCCGTCAATTTTGGGCCATGTATTACGACGGCAGATATAATCAGCCGTTCGAGAATTATCAAAATTGACAATAATGCAATCTCCCTGAATCTTTTTCTTCTCACTCCCTATCCAGGGAACCCTACGCACCATAAGGATCCTGCTACTACAAGAGTGAGGGAGTGGTCTATTAACATTTAGCCAATGCTGTACCTTGTTTTTTAAGGACCGCGTTGGTTCTTCTTTGAGAGGCCTTAACTCAGGAACACCAGTCATGATCACGACGTATGGGTCACTTTCTGGAGGTAAGTGTATAGGATGACCAACCTCACCCCTGAATTTGTCTTTTTGTTCTACTGACCCCATGGATTTAGGTAAATGGTTTTGGTGAACTGGCCCCGGTGTTTTTACTGCAGTGTTTTGATGTACTAACCCCAGGCATTTAGGTAACGTGTTTTCTAAGATTGCACCAGAGGTAGGGGGTTTGGTGGGTTCACCAGCTATCCTAGAAGCAGCTAACAAAGATTTAGGTGGCAGATTTAAATCAATCGGGGGAGCACTCACCACTACTTGCTCCATCCTCACGGTCGAGGGAGTAGCCCGCAGCTCCTGGTGGTTGGCCAATCCATCGCTCTTAAGTGCATTCAAAGAAAGATTCATGGAAAGTAGGTGCTTTTCGATATTAGAAAGAGAAAGTGCAATAGGATGCACATATTCTCTGAAAAGTTCACCTAGTACATTTAAAAGTTGGTTGTCAGCCTCACAAACTTTGCAACCCTTGCCCAAACTACTTGGATCGCTAGGGGCCGGTGGAATCATACAAGGGTCTGCTGTATCTATGGCTGTTTTATCTGGGGCACTCTGGACAGAATTACTTTTGGTTTTCCTTGACATCTGAGTAGTCAAAGATTTATTCGGGGCTTTGGAGTTACATTTTTTCGGAACCCTAGGCTTCTTCCGTTTGGGGATGGCACCCTCCCTTGCCCCCCTTGGGAGATTTGGACTGAGCCCCTCCTGCCTTGGGCTTAAAAACAGGTTAGGCGTCCTCTCAAGATCTTTGCTAGAGTGCATATCTGAGAGGGCTAAGGAAGCTGACAGATCAACCGTATTAGGTACACCGTGAGTTTCAACCTGGACTTCAATGAGAGGCCTAATGGTGTTTGAGCTTGTAGGTGTCTTAGCTAAAGCCATAGGGCCTAACGAGGAGCGTCTTGCTAGTGTTAAATCTTGTGAAACTCTTCGCTCCAAGAGTGATATACCTTGATTAATGGCTTCATTTGCCCTAGTTATAAATTGGTCAATCGGGCCAGATGTATGTACTACCCCCTGAGCGTTTTTGCTCCTAGAACCCCTCGTCATCCTTTCAGACATGTACTGATATGTGGGGCCTTCACACAATTTAAGTTAAACAGTTGGCAATTTGCCAGAGGAATATCGGACTGTAAATGACTAGGTGGAATAACCAACTACAATGCCACATCAGGATTTAAGTGTCAATGGGGTGGCCCAGTCCAGTCTTACCCGGTCTTTAACGGGCTTAAACGGGCCCGCCCTTGGCCCGCCCTTGGCCCGGGCGCGGCCCGGGCGCGGTTCCCGCGAGGCGGTCGCCTATCAGGTCCTTTATGCGCCTCCAGGCGCGAGATTGATGGAGGCGGCTTCCTCTTCCGCCGCACAGGATGCTGGGGAATGAAGTCCCCCTCCTAACGGCGGCCGCTTTGGAATGGCGGCGGCAGGAGGGAGACGAGCAGCGAACACGGACCCCCAGAGGAGAGCGCCACGGGAAGATGCAGGTAGGTTTTCAATTCAGTAGTCGCTTCAAAGGAAGCACAACACCCCATAAAAAGCGTTAAAATCGTCAAAATCAGGAAGGACTCTTTTTCTCGCCACTTGCCTGCTTAGTCTTGATGGTTTCCGTGGTGAACGTTTA
Organism: Triturus cristatus; assembly: GCF_964204655.1. Lineage (NCBI taxonomy): Eukaryota > Metazoa > Chordata > Amphibia > Caudata > Salamandridae > Triturus > Triturus cristatus. The sequence goes on from NC_140593.1 coordinate 502,299,663, forward strand.
ATCCGAGTCCTTCATGCAGCTCCTGCCTTGCGGAGCTCCTTGATGAGTCCTGTGGTTTTCCCCTCGCCTTCAATGTTATATTTTTCTTTTACTTTTTCTTTTGCTTTGCTTTATGAGTCCTTGTCCACCTAGACCACCCGCTCCAGTGGATGGGCTGTTTGGCGTCCTCTCCGTCCTCTCCGCTTTCCGCCTTCCTCCGTAAATCAGCGCACCTGCGCTAACCGCTCCAGCCGCTGCTCGCCGCCCGCTCTCCACTGATCCCAATCCCCAAGATCGCCACCGCTCGCTTTCCGCCGCTGCTGCAGGAGGGATGCCAGCCACTCAAGCCCACTGCCTCTGCCGCCTCGCACTCACCAAACGGTGCGGAAGGAGCGGCACCGGAATCCAGCCGAGACGCCGCGGTTGGAGCAGGAGCAGCGACCCCGAAAAAGTCTCTAGGACCCCTCAACTCCACGACTCCTCGATCCCACGGCTCCACGGGTGATGCGGGTGAGCAATTTGGCGTCCTCCCGCTTCCTGCTTTGCTGAGCAGTCGACACGAACCCAGCCCGGCCGGCGTCCGTCTACGGCACGAGTTCACTTCAGAGCACAGTCTATAAAAGTCAACATGCTCTGCATTAAGCCCTCGCATAAAGAGGATTCCCCTTCCGCTCGCCGCTTTCTCCTAACTAGAATTCAGCCTAGAATAGAATAGAGCTCCTTTTCTGTTTAAATTCTTTTTATTTAAGTTTTTTTTTTTTTTACAAGTAATAAACAAGCCCCTCCCCCACCCTAGCTCAGAACAATCCGATACATACGAATAACAATTTTTATCTTAGACTAATACGTCTTAGACATCACAAGATAAATGGATAAAGAATTTAACAAATAATGAACATGATATAAATTATCCTTGTAGCCATCGTAAAAGAGGATCCCAGATTGCTAACCCTTTTTTACGTTTGATATAGCCCTTTCTTTTATATATAGCTACTTCTAAACTGCATATTGCTAATAACCGAGATCTCCATTGTTGGAACACCGGTGCATTAGTATCTAACCAAGCTGACGCAATACACAATCTGAAATCAGCCATTGCGACGAATATTAACCCATGCATATGTGTAGGTCGTATAGCATTTGAAGTACCAAGCATAATTTCTACGGTAGAAATTTCTATTCTTGTATTAAATACATCGGAGAGAAAAGTGGAGATATCATTCACAACGTTCGTTAATACCGTGCAAGCAGCAAAGATATGTGTAATATCAGCTTCGGGTAGTGCGCATCTGGGGCATGTAGTTCCTTTCCCTGAACTCCATTTAGCTATTTTATATGGGGTATAATACAAAAAGAAAAAAGTTTTATAGAATTGAGCCTGGAGCTTGATTGACATGAAACTAGACTGATATAGGCTATATGAGTATTGGACGATTTCAGCCGATATCCCGAGTTTATCCTGCTATTTAATTATAAATTTATCCATATCATCTGGATTACAAAAAATTAATAATTCATAAATTTCTCCAATTTTCACTTTAGGCTTATTTAATAAATTCTCTATCAGTGGGACTGTTAGGAATTTTAACCCGTGCCCCCCTCTCTTCAAAAGAAAATCTCGGATCTGTAAAAATTTAAAAAAATCCCGGTGGTCTAAATTAAATTCAATCTGCAATTCACCAAAAGATTTAATTCCTGATATAGTGTAAAAACAGCCAAGTTGTGTGATCCCTTTCGTTACCCACCTTTCCATGTATAAATCGCTAAAAATCCCGGGGAGATTGTTGTTATTAAGAATTGGAGTGTAATAAGATAATCGTCCAATACCGGCTAATTTCCGTACAAAGTTCCAGATTTTGTAAATACCACATATTGACTTAAATCTCACTTTTTTTAAATAACCATCGTTCATATGACGCCATAAGCAACCGCTAGACTCATTTCCTAGCAGTAGCTCTTGTGGAGTTGGAATGTCCCCTTCATTATTAATATTTGTGGGAGATAGTAAGCCAACACAAAATTTTAAGGTGGTAGCCCAATAGTATAGTTTGAAGTTAGGCAATGCCAGTCATCCTCTATCTCTAGGTAAGGTGATGGTTCGTAAAGCCCTTCGTGGTTTCTTATAACCCCATAAGAATCTACTAAACATACTGTCCATGTTCTTGAATATTTGCGGGGAAAACTCTAAGCAAATTGATCTAAAAAAATATAAAAATCTAGGCAAAATAAGCATTTTAATTAAATGACAACGACCTCCAATGGATAGGTGAAGATTGTTGTAGCGAATCATATCCTTCTTAGTACATTGCATTAAAGGGGAAATATTATCATCGACTACATTTTCTAATTTTGAGGTTATACTCACTCCCAGGTAATTAGCTTTCTCAGTCACCCGTGCATCGATCAGGCTTATTTTACTATTAGAGATGATCTGGGTTTTGGCTTGATTTAATTTATAGCCGGACAATTCGCCAAAAAACTTCGCTTCTTCCTCGATCACCCTGATTGCAATCGCGGGTTCGCTAGTGACCACCGCGATATCGTCCGCGTATGCTAGTATTTTTGTAGTTTGGTCCCTTACCCAGACAGGTGAGATCCTAGCGATGTTCTCTAATCTCCGTATGAATGGGTCAATATATATGGCAAATAAGAGAGGTGAGCATGGACATCCCTGCCTTGTCCCTCTAGTTATAGACAAGGATTCTGATATTGACCCATTCACCATAACCATTGCAGTTGGCTCCTTATACAGCATCTGTACTGCTTTAATAAAGGGTTCCCCTATACCACTTCTTGCCATGACAATCCAGAGATATTTCCAGGAGACCATATCGAAAGCTTTCTCAGCATCTAATAGTATCAAAGCCATAGGGTCTCCTGAAACTTCGCACCAATCAAATAATGAGATTACTCTCTGAATATGATCGGTGGTGCCCCTTCCAGGGATAAACCCATGTTGTCTAACAGACACTAATTTATGTATGTTAGGGGCTAGTCTTGTAGCCAGTAACTTCGCGTAAATTTTAGAGTCACTAGTTATTAGCGGGATAGGACCCTAACTCTGTGGCGTCTTTGTGTTTTTTTAAGAAGACTGCAATTTTAGCCATAGAGCAGGATCCTGGAGGTCGTCCCCCTTGGAATAGGTGAGCGACTAACTCTGACAGTATATCTTTCATTTGTAAAGTAAATTTAACATAAAATTCGGTAGGTATTCCATCCATACCCGCCGCTTTACCTGTAGCAAGGCTACTCAATGCAAGAAGAATTTCCGCCCATTTAGGGATCTCATCCATACTATCGGCATCATTGCTCTCTAGGCTCATATAGTCATCTTGTCTTATATATTCATTGATTGCATCGTGAATATTATGATGTATATGATTTTCCCTGTATAAAATCTGGTAATATTTAAAAACGCAGTCCTAATTGCATCGGGATCTGTAATGAGCCCGACCTCCGGATCTCTGATAGCCTTGATAAGCTTAGCAGTGCTTAATTCTAGGGTGCGTACAGCTAGCTGATGTCCTACCTGTTCACTTAATTCATATATATTTTACTTATGTGTTGTAGCTTGGTCAATAGCTTTGGCTGTTAGTATCTCAATCACACGGTTCTTAGCAATTGTGATCTGTTTAAGCTCATCTTCAGCTTCCCTTCCCTCCCGGATGGCTTTAATTAGCCCTTCTTCCACGGTTATGACATTATTCTGCAGTACTGCCATCTCTTGTTTAATTTTTTTATTAGTACTCAATGAAAATCGGAGAGTTTCACCTCTGATCCCAGCCTTTAAAGCATCCCAGACTATCTCGATTGGCGCGCTACCGATATTCTCGGCTAACAATCTAGGGATCCATTGTCGCATAAGCTCCCAATACGTCTCGTTGATTAAAAGTGCCCTTTCGAACGTCCATATATTAGTGTTGTGCTTAATTACAGGGATTTCCATAGTTAATAAGAGAGGATTGTGATCAGAGAGTACCCTGGATAATTTTTCAATAATGCAACTAGAAGCCATAGAATTAGACACTAGAAAAAAATCTAACCTGGCATGACGTGCATGAGGGTAGGAGTAATGAGTATAGCCTGGATCATCGGGGTGTTTAGTTTGCCAGATATCGATGAGACCATGAGTCGAGCATAGATTCTTAAATGCTAGGAAAACTCTAGGTTTCCTCCCTTTGTATTTAAAGCTTAAGTCGTTTGACCAATCAATCGGTAAATTCAAATTAAAGTCTCCACAAATTATTACAGGGAGTGGCCAGTGGACAAGCTCATTAGAGATTTGATCCAGGAGATCAGGGTTGTCACTAATGCTATTATATATTGAGCAAATGACTACTTTAAATCCATTGTTCAGATGACACTCTGTGATGGCCCATCGTCCATTTTTATCAGCCTTTGAGCGGATAAATTGTGTCCCACATATTTTCCCTAAGATAGCAACACCCTTTGTCCTAACCCCTTGTGTTGTAGCAGTGATCAATATAAAGCCAAGTTTATTAAGCAATTGCATATCAGATCGCTCGATATGTGTTTCTTGGATACAAACGATATTTGCCCCTACAGATTGTAGCCACATGGCCACTCTGTGCCTTTTTTTCTCGTCATTAAGACCACATATATTAATGGTCAAGATCTTTACCTTATCCATCTTGAAGTTTAGCTTTCCCGACTAAGTGCATATTTATCTTTTCTAAAAGCGCTTTTTTCCTATGCTCTTCCATCTGATGTCCCTTCCTGCTAAAAACTTTACCTTTACAATTTATGCATATTATAGTACTGAGCTTGTCTCCTCCCAACCCCCCCTTGAACCCCCCACCCCCCGCCCCCACCAATATAAAGACAATCTGGCTCAGTCCTGAGCCTGTTATGATGGCGTCTGTACTGACCCCACCCCACCCCCGCCGCGGTCCGTAAGCTTAAATGATAGTACCCCCTTTTTTTTTTCCTTCTTTCCTTTTCCTTCCCCACAAAAATAAATGAAGAACTTTTTTTTTCCCTTCTTTTCTTTCCCCCTGTCCAAAAGGCTTACTCTCAGGGAGTTTTTTTCTTTTGACCAGCAGTGATTTCATCTAAGAATTTCTGGGCCTGAATTTCAGAAGTAAAATAGTGGTACTGCCCTTGGATGCTAATTTTGAGTTTCGCTGGATTTTGCAGAAAGGCAGTGGCTCCAATTTTCTGGAAAGGTGTGCTCAACTGTCTAAGTCGCCACCTTCTTTCTACAGTAGCATGAGCAAAATCTGGGCGGACAAAATATGAAAAGGTCTCCCAGTTCTTTTTTTTATCTGGTCTTGCGAGTTCAAACACTGATTGCCGAAGCAAAAAATTCCCAAAAAAGATTAGAATCGCTCTGGGGTATTGCGGGTCGACTGAGCGTCGCTTAGATATACTTAGAGGGAATCTATGCACCCACTGAATTTCCTTGTCCCAGTCCCAGTGTGCCAGCTCCGGGAGAGAGCTTTTAAGGAGGTTAAGGGCAAATATCCTTATATCTCCTCCCTCGTTGCTCTCTGGAATTCCAAGAAGTCTCAGATTGTTACGGCGTTGCCGGTTTTCTGCCTCCTCCAGTTTCCACATTACATCGCTTATAGTCTTTTCTTGAGATGCTGAGTTTTGTTTCAAGCTTTCGACATAGGCTTCAAGTAGATCAGTTCGATTTTCTAATAGACTTAATCTTTCGACAATCTCGGTACAGGTTTTACCGACTTTTCGGATGGAGCCTTGTATTTTTTTAGAAGCCAAACGTGCTTGACGGTTCTCGATTTTAGCCTCATCTTGAAAAGCCTTCAGAGACTGTAGTATTAGGGACAGGGACGGTTCTCCAGGGTCAGCAGGCATACACAGGTCTCCCTGTCCGAACCCAAGCGTACTCTGCGGTTGTTCCTTTGAGGTTGTTACATCTTTACACAATAAGGACTGTGTATCCGAGTAATCCCAACCAAGGTCCCCCTCCTCCTCCATCGACCTCCGTTTCAGGTTACTTTTTTTCCTCTCAGAGAGTCTCTTGGTTCTCCTAGGTAACTTCTTTCCCCCTCCCTCTTGCTGACTGTAATGGCTTGTGGAGATATCACCATCTCGCTCCTCGTCGCAGATCGAACTTGAAGCTGAATTGTCTGAATCTACAGAGTCTTCATTTAACGAGTAAAAGTTCTCTAAGGGGTCTGGCGAGAGAGAACCTGCTTCCTGGTCACCCCCCTAGGTATGTGCTTTCCTTCCGGGATAGGGTGTAGTGGTGGAGTCATATTTTTACTGTCAGCTATATTCTGATAGGTAGGGGGTTCTAAGATTCCACTCAGAGTCTTGCCTTGAACAGCCATATCTGGGTGAAGACTTTTAACTATGGCTTCTGTGCCGCCTGAATGTTCGTTTATGTATACTTCTGGAATACCCATGACGGTTGTCTCACCGCTGGACCCCCATGAATGCCGCTCATTTCTGGCCTCCGTCAGAATATCGATAGTGATATTAGGGCTGAGAGGGTCTGAACCAGATATTCCGGAGTTGACTACGTTAGCTATATTGCTAGCGTTAATAGGAGAAGTTGTAGTTACAGCAGTCAGACCTTCAGTAATTATGTCTTTTAAATGAGTTGAATTCTTTGTAGAATCAGATATGTCTTTAGTTGGAAACAAACTAGTGATAGCCAGCTCCTTTTTAATTGAGTCCCCTGTTAGAGAGTTTTTAGGTAGGGGGTATTTGATCATTTCTTTTTTCCCGCTCTTACCACCGATAGCATGTTCATTTCTCTTCTTGTCAGTTTCAGTCCTCTTGACTGCTTCTGTTGGTGCCGATCCAGGGATTGCCGGTGTCTGGGCCAAGGAGCGCGTCTTGCTCCGAGCTCCGCGGGCCGCCATCAGGCCTGTAGAGTGTGTAGAGTGATTGGTGAGAGCCCCGGCGTCTGCGTTGCCTAGCTGCCGCGCTTCTACGTCAGGAATCCCGTAGCCGGCAGCCGCCGTCAGCAAGAGCCGAGCGAGGCTTTCCCAGTGCCTCGCTTGATCCGAGATTTTCAACGAGCAGATTCTACACCATCCATTTGAGGGAGACCAACCCGAGCCTCTCTCACGGACCCCCAGAGTCACCAGAACCATGGAGAGTGGAGATATCTTCAAAGTGGGGGTCTCAAGCTATCGATCTCAAAGAGAAACGCCGCGGAGGTGGGTATCGGGGAAACTCGCTACGGCGCCATCTTGCCTTTTTCAAGGCCTCCAAAACGTAGAATAGAGCTCCTATGCAGAAAAGGTTAGATACCCCTGATGTAGATGGTTGATCCCTCAGGACTCCCCTGGTACAGAAAATTAAAACATAGGATCCTTTGATTGGCAGCTAAGCTTTTTTTCATTCAGCCATTTTGTACCATTGGACCAGGACTGGTACTGCGGTACTGAGCGATTTGATTTTCTGGCAGACACTCAAAAGAAAATGTTGCAGCCGCCATTACAGGACCCCGGGGCCCTGTACTTGTGCATAGAAAATGTTTTGTAAAGACAGTATAAGGGGGCAGGATAGGGTCACTCTAATCCCCGGGCACTATTGGGGGGGGAGGGGCAGGGGGACTCATCAGAGGCCAAAATGTAAAAACAAACCTGCAGTACTCCCTCGGCTGCTCCTGCTCAAGCTTTATCTCCAGGCTTGCTGTACCATGCTACCTTTTTTGGGGAAGGTTGCACACTACTGCAGTAGTATGGGTTGTGAAGCTTGAGCACCAGGTACTGTGGTACCCCAAAAGATTAAACTGAAATAAAAACCAAAATGCATGTTGGGCTCTGTGGGTGGATGGGCACCTGCTAGGAATTGGCTGCCCCAGTGGCAGGTTGGGTGCTGGCACAAGCAGATTCCAGACCCTGCGGTCAACGCCCCTCTGCATGGGGGTTAGCCATCCATAGGTGGTTAGGTGCAGGCACAGGTGAGAGACCAGTCACTGCAGCCAAATCCTTGCTGTGCATGTCCTTTGGCTGTGCACAGTGAAGGAGTTGGCTGAATAAGATAATTAAAAAAGGCAGAAATCACTGAAAAAAACAAAGGTTAAAATTACATTATGGTTAGGGATGGTGAATGGATCTTACATTACGTTAACAAAAAATACAGAAATTCACTGAAAGACGTCTTTAGAGTTTTAAAGGAAATGGCAAATCCTAGTAACACTGTTTCACACTTTTTAGTACAAAGGTGGGACCTGCATAAGTTGACATGTACAATATAATTGATGTGACCCAACCATTTAGGGGGAAATATTATTCTTATCTGTCACACCATTTAATCCTTACATCAGCTAACAGAATGTGTGATCTTGTAGCCCAAACAACATAGAACCAATTCTCTCCTAGGGCCTCATGTAGGTAAATAAATTTTACCGGTTCTTAAATACCGAGCCGTACCGAATCGGTAAATTAGAATCGGTAAGTTAGAATCGGTAAGTTATATGTAGGTAAAAATTCGGTAACTGTTACCGATTCGGTAACATTCGGTAATCACGAATCGGAATTCACCGAATCGGTAAATACCGAGGTGGTATTTACCGAATCGGAAAATACCGAGGTGGTATTTACTGAATCGGAAAATACCGAGGTGGAATTTACCGAATCGGAAAATACCGAATCGGAATGTACGGATTCGGTAAATAAAATCACATGACTTGACGAAACAGCTAATCCTGTGCAACGACAGCCCACCCAACCAGGAAGTGCCCACACCCAGGCAGGTGTACATAATTAGCCGAAGTGGCCACACCCAGGCAGGTGTACATAATTAGCCGACCCTGGAGAGGCTTGGAGTGCAGAGGAGAGGCAGGGAGCCGTTGCATGTGCGAGCGGGTAAACGAACAGCATGTCCAGCCAGAGAACACAGAAAGACGGAGGGGAAAGGAGGAGGAAGCTGAAATTTAGCCCCAAGGAACTCCAGGTGCTGGTGGAGGAGGTGGTGAAGCAGCACCAGAAGCTGTTTGGAAGGCAATCCCAGCAAGTGCCTGAGGCGGAAAAGCGCAACATATGGCTGGCCATCCAGGCGCAGGTCAATGCTGTGGGAGTGACCCACAGGGACATTGAGGTCCTCAAAAAGCGCTGGTATGACCTGAGGATTGTAACCAAGAGGAAGATGGGCGACATCCAGAAGGAGGCCAGCCAGACCGGAGGTGGAACCAACAGGGCACCTGCCCTCACCGAACTGGAGGAGCTGGTGGCGGCCACAATCCAGCAGGAGAGCGTCGTGGGTCTTGGGGACGCCGACAGCTCTGCCAGAGCCGCAACACACCAAGGTAAGACGAAAGCACAGCAATGTAGCCCCCCCCACCCCAATCCCACATCCCCCATTGTGAAACGAGAATCACACTGCAGTCCACACGTGTCAGTGCAGACAGGCAATGCATTCCGGGAGATGTAGTCAGGGCAACACTAACCATGCCGTAAATGTTACAGGGCAACAAGGCATGTCACGCACTCGAGGCACAAGGAGACAGAGGACATATTGGAATGTGAAATGTGTTATTGTGACGCTTGCAATGCAGCCCTTCGGGGACACTGAGCCAATGTTGTATTTCTGTCCACAGATGTGACATCATGCAGGACAGGGCATGCTGCAGGAGAGACGGCACACCGGCCACAAGTATCACCTCTAGCCAGCACAAGTTCAGACCAGGGAGCAGGCCCACTGGCAGCCGCACCACCAACACAGCCAGCCTCGCCGCACCCAGAGCCAGCATCACCTCACCGAGAGCCAGCATCACCACAACCAGAGCCAGCATCACCACAACCAGAGCCAGCATCGCCACTCATGTTCGAATCACCGGCCACATCTCCGCTTGCAGGTGTGAGAATGAGGAGGCGTCCAGCAGCCAGGCTACGAGCCTTAGACACCTCGTCAGACGACAGCATGGGCCCAGAAGACCGCACCGGGCCCCAGGAAGGGAGCCATGCCACTGTGCCCCACATCTCACAGGCAGCACAGACGGGAGCAAGAGGGCGCCGCAGGTCGCGTGTCCAGAGTCCACCAGCACCCACTGACGGCCATGGTGTCTTCTTGGGTCTCGAGGGCCAAATGTTGAAGCAACAGCGCCTGCAATCAAAGGCAGTCATGTCAGTCCAGAGGCACATGCGGGTGATGAGGACAACATTAGTCAACATGGACAGTAACATTAGCGGCATGGCTGCGGGCATTCGGGACATGTCCCAGTCAATCCAGCAGTTGTGCAGCAAATTAGATGCTGACATCGAAGCACGGCGCCGGGAACGCCAGAGAAGGGACACTACCAGCAGGGCACTCAACCGTCTGGCAACTGCGACTTCTCTACTGTGCCGGCGCTCTGTGACGATGCAGGAGGGCCTAACACAGTGCTGCAGCGACCTGTCTCGGGGGATGGTGCAGGTGACAAGTGCACTAGGGGTGCTATTGACTAGTCAGGCGTCGACAACTGCTGCAGGGGATGCTGCGGAGAGCATCGACACCAGCAGCAGCATCACACCCCCCGTCCCAGAAGCACGCAGGAGCAGCAGGCGGCTTGGGGTTGGCTCTAGTGAGGATGCACAGGCCGTGCAATCCACCACTGCAGCGCGTATGCGCAAACATTGATGTAGCCCTGCTAAGCCACTTCCCATTGGGTGACGTAACCCTGGACATACTCCTTGTATAGATGGTATATTGCCTGATTGGCCTGTTCATGTGTTCATGGCGTGGTGCCACATTAAAACTACGTCAGGACTTCTCACAACTCGCTGTGTCCCCTCACTTACTCAGAAATAGTTGCATGTGATCTCTGCCCGTCTCTCTCTCCCATCGATTGCAGTTGGCACTCTAGCTGCGTTGCCCTCTGGCTGGCCTGACTCATCCTCGTTGTCCTCAAAATATGTTAGTTCCACATCTGTACCTTTTTTCGTGGCAAGGTTGTGCAGCATTGCACAAGTGGCAATAATCTTGCAGCAGGTGATGGGTTTGTACTGGCGTGCGCCTCCGCTCTTGTGCAGGCAGCGGAACCTGCTCTTCAGTAGTCCAAACGTGCGCTCCACCACATTGCGTGTTGTTTTATGTGCCACGTTGTATCGTCTCTCACTCTGGGTTGCTGGGTGTAGGTAGGGAGTGAGGATGAATGACCGGCATGCATATGCACTGTCGCCTGGATGAGTAAAAGGGAACCATCAGTAACATGCCTCTATACACTATGATTTGCAGGTTTCAAGGGGCGTCACTGTTACTTACCTAGCAGGTATCCCTCTCCGAATTCTCCGGCACTCAGTCGTGTGTAGATCCCACTATTCTGGAAGATGTAAGAGTCGTGGGTGCTCCCAGGAAACTTAGCAACAATATCTGTGATGATGTTCCCTGCATCACAGATCACCTGCACATTGATGGAGTGGGTGGACTTCCTGTTCCTGTAGATGTGCTCTGTATCAGCTGGTGGACAGATTGGGATGTGTGTACCATCAATACAGCCGATGACATGGGGGAACTGTGCCATGTGATAAAAGTCTGTTTTTGTTTTCTGCAGTGCAGCCTGTGTGTTTGGGAAGCTTATGTAGTGGTGCATTCTCTGCATCATGGCATCCAGGAACTTCCTGAAGAAACGTGACAGGCAACTCTGGGATACCCCACCCACCGCAGCTATCACCACCTGATAACTGCCGGATGCCAACAGATGTAGGCTGCAGAGCACCTGCACATGTGGGGGTATGGCGTGCGCCCTTCTTATTGGCTGGTCCAGGAGTGGGTGAAGGTCCCTGATTAAGTCCATGATGGTTTCGGGGTGTAGCCTGTACCTCTCATGTATCTCTGCATCAGTCAGCTGGAATAGTGTGATGCGCTGTCTGTAGATTTGTTCCTCCCGTCGCCACACCCTCAGTCCTGCTGCCTGTAGACGTAGGCGCCTTGCAATGACGTACATGGCGGCCATGTTGTCCACGCTGTTGCATTTTGGGTTTGCCTATATGCATTGTTGATGGTTACCACCTGCTTTCAATCCGTGTTAATTACCGACTCTTATTTACCGATTTTCCTGGATTTCTTAATTACCGAGTGCTCCTACATGTCATTTTCAATTTTACCACTTCATATTTACCACTTCATGTTTACCGAATCGTTAATTATGTATTCGGTAAATCTGATTCGGTATTTTAGAATTCGGTAAATATGATTCGGTATTTACCGCCTCATATTTACCGAAAAGTGGTTTTTGGACTCCTACATCTCACTTGTCTGAATACCGGTCGGTAACGGCATATTTACCGAAAATCGGCCGTTACCGACCGGTATTTGGCTACCTACATGAGGCCCCTAGTGTCTTTGGTGGAAGAAACAGACTCAATTATCCACTAGTGTTTCCACTCTCTTTATTCCTTCATTCCATCTGCAGTAATTTGAACAACCACATACAGAGTAGGCTGGTAGCTAAAAGAAGCCTTTAGCAGTTGCCTGACCAATATAGGTCTGAATCATCATACCGAGCAGGTCTGAGTCTCTTTAGTGACATTAGGGAGGTCTCACCCCAAGAGCTATTTTCAAAACTGGGGCTGAAAAATGCAGTTGCAGTTTTAAAATATATTGGCTTCAAACTCAGGTTTACATGAAATATTCCAATATGTCAGTGTGTAGCAAACTACTCTGTAAAACTATTTCTTTGTATGTACAAATAATGTATGGGCCTATAAGAAAAACTGGCCACAACTTTCATTCTTAGATGGTCTTAGAGTGCCTATTAATCAAACTCCTCAAGCTACATCCTGTTCCCCAACTTGGTTGAGTTTTTTCCAGAGACCCATCTGGCTACTCCAGCTCTGTCCTTGGATCAGCTGACATGACCAAAACCTAATTTCCAAACTCCTGAATGATCTACCCGGAAGCTAATCTTTCTAGTCCAGAATGAACTGACCAGAAGTTAATCTCCCAACTCTCAAATGATGATACCAGTTAGAGGATAATCTCTCTACTCCCATTCTGCTTGTGGAAATCTAGAGGCAAGTTTCAGGTCCTTAGGAGATAAGTAATTAGTAATCACCTTCTAATTGTTTATCTACAGAGTTTTGAGGATATTTATGGTGTTATTGATCTGATATTTCGAGGCCTGTTCCTGGCATTCCCCAGCAATCAACATCTCTGTCATATTTCCGTCCACTCAGTTTCACACATTCTGGACCAGCGTTATCTTTTACCCTTGTTTTCAGTAACGCATTTATTCCTTCTTCACTTATGCTTGTGATGCACAGATTCTGCTTAGTATAGATATGTGTCTGCCACATCCACAACAAGTCAGTCCAAGGAATGTCTGCTGGCAATCAAAAATTGGATAATCCCAAACTGTCTGAAAATAAATCATACAACGATAGGGCTATTAATGCTTAGAAATCACATTAGCTTTTAATACTGCCCAATTATAGTCAGGTTCTCTGGGGACCTGTATATATCATATCTGTCAGAAATCCGAAGGAATTAACAACAACGATACTCAACATTGAGCCGACAGACATACAAAGTGGTTAGCTTATATCTTTATATCTTTCCATGTTTAAGAAGGTGTTTTGTTATTTTATATTCTAATATGACATATCCATTGTTACTGAGGCAATATCATATTATCTAAATCATGGCTTTTGCCCTAACTTCTCACAGTAATTAATGCATAGGATCCAGTGGAAATTTTTCAAATTCCCTTTGTTTCCAAATCTAACTCAGACCCTACTCTTAAGTCAACGTCTTGTCGCTATATACCCTTTGAGTATCTGACAACCAGACAGATGCCTCCAGTCAGAAACTCACCCATGTCCCAGATATTGCAAGTATCCCAGCACCTCTTTCACCCTGAACCGAATCCCCAATTCTCCCAGACTTCTCCTTGTTCCTTCTCTTTCTTTACCCACCCTCATTTCTCCCTCGCCATTGCCTTAGTCTATCCTCTGCATTCTAACCCTCTCATTTGGGAAGCAGTTTATTATTTGGGAGCTAGGTTTGCAACATCTAAATACCACAAACTTGGACAAATATGCATAGGGCTAGATTTATCATTTGAATGCATTGGAATGTATAACGTTACAACTCATACATTTACACTGCATGCCTTTACAACGCAGTTTTTACATCGCAACATCCTTTACAATGCATTCTTTTACATCGCATGCCATTACATCGCATTTTCAGAAACTACTTTTACAACGCATTCCATTACATCGCATTATACCTTTACAAAGCATAGCATTACAATGCATTCCATTACATCACATTTAAGGTAAGAGGTGGATAGTATATGGGTAATAATTACTATTCTAACTCCAGTGAGTGCAACAGTAGGGTCAGTGTTGGATAGTATACGGGTAATAATTACTATTCTAACTCCAGTGAGTGCAACAGTAGGGTCAGTGTTGGATAGTGTAGGGGTAAATATTACTATTCTAACTCCAGTGAGTGCAACAGTAGGGTAAGTTTTGGATAGTGAAGGGATAAAAATTACTATTCTAACTCCAATGAGTGCAACAGTAGGGTAAGTGTTGGATAGTGTAAGGGTACTATGCATTGTAATGACATGCATTGTAGTGACATGCGATGTAATGGCTGCGTTGTAATGACATGCGATGTAAAGGATGTTGCGATGTAATGACTGCTATGTAAAGGTAGTGCGATGTAATGACTGCGTTGTAAAGGTAGTGCGATGTAATGAATGAGTTGTAAAGGTTGTTTCCCATAGCATTACCCTTCTGTCACCCATGGTATCGCAAGGACAATTCAGTCCTTAAGTCAGATTTACCAAACAACACAAGGCCACCTTGCATGGCCCTGCTAAGCAGGGTAAATTTGGAGTAACTAAAGGCAACACACGTCGCTGACTTGCTTTGCATTACTCTGCCTTGTGAAGGGTTCCATAGGTGGAGCATGGGTGTTCCCACGCATCCACCCATGGATTTTGGCGTCTTCCCAGGTTTACTAAGACTGTTAAATACATCAAAAAGCTACACCTTTGCTATAGAAATGCAACAAGGAGAAAAATCTATATTTCTTGTTGTTTCCTCTTTCTAAGTGTGCCTCATTATGCAGCACACTTAGAAAGAGGAAGAGGAAAAAGCCTCAGAGGATTGTTTTTGTGCAGGAAGGTATGCTTGCACCATGATGCAAGAGTGCCTGTGTTGGCGCTATGATGCACTGAGTGCGCCAGTGCAAGCAGAGAGCAGGACTGCACCATGTATTGATAGATATGCGCATTCCGGCCCTCTCTATTTGACGCCGCAAAGCAAGTTGTCTTGCTGCGTTGCATCCGAGTTTGAGAAGTCTGGGCCCCAGGGTCCAGCAGCTAAACGGCAATGTGTTAGAACTTTCGGGGAAATAAAACGGAATGTAAGTCTGCAGTGCACTTCGTGCGCAGGTTTTTACTTAAGTTGTGAGTCACTAGGTACACAGAGCGCCAGAAGCACGCTACTAAAAATAGGATTCCTAGATCCCTTGCTAGTTGTCACAAAATCAATACAAGCGCCTTCAGTTGGCGGGGATGCACTGTCACTGTCTATCTTTCGCTGCTTTGAGAGACGGATTGTAGTCTTCATTGACACTGCTGGACACCGCCCTGTCACTCGGGCAGCCTACTGTTTAGGACAGCTTTAATCTGAAAGAGAGGCAATGGAAACAGACCAAGCAAAGGGCCCTTCTGGTGTCCCTATAGACAACACTTCTCTTTTCAAGCAGGACAAATGTAATCAGCTGAAATGGCTGTTCGCAGGCAGCCCGTGGATTTGTTCTAAGCCTCCTCTATTGCATGCTTGCAGGAATGATTTTAACCCACTTTTGCTCCTTCTGCAATTGCGTCCTTCTTTCACAAAAGAGCACTGCCCACGCCGTCGCGTTGCCGTTCATGCTTCAAAGCACTCACACAGGCTGGTGGGAAGCTATCTTTGAAAGTCGAGCTGTTCCTTTTGCACAGGTATAATTATAAGGGTCCATCGACAGGTGTGTGACGTTCAGAAGGGCGCGTGGGTATTATAAATGAATAAACATTGGGGAAGAAAGTTGGATGTCCCACCTGGAGGATGGAGGAATAAGTGACGTATCTCCAAATTGTGCCTTGAGTTCATTATGAAAGATTTCCAGCTAGGATTTTTTTTGCTTTTGAAGGGAGTTAGAAAATGGTGCCTTAAAAGTCACAAAATGAGGCTCTTTCCAGTGCTGAGTTTTTAAAAGAATAAATGCCTGGGCACCAAGTTTTCTAAGAAGCCTGCATCTGTGCTGTCAAATGTCAGGGTTTCCAAACACTAATGGCCCGATTACGAGTTTGGCGGTCCGAGGACCTCTAGAATCGCGGGGAGTGGCAGTGGCAGTCCAGTCACTGCCACACCAGCAGTCCGACTGCCCCATTACGAGTTAGGCAGTCTGACCGCCCTGGGACTGCAGCAGCTGCCAGGGAACCACAGTTCCCTGGAGGTGGCGTGGCAGTCAGAGGCCCCAATATGCTTGGTGGGACCGCCGCGGTCTCGCCAAGCATTTTAGGAGTTTCCTCTCTGCCGGCGGTGTCATGAAGGTTCCTCCTCCATGTACAAAGTGGCGGAGAGGAAACAAAGGGGGCCCTGTAGGGCTCCCTGTGCCTCCATCACATGTGGAAGCACACAAAAGGCATAATATGTGCCCCCCTGTATGCATGAACACCAGTTCCTGCACGGCATGGACTTTCAAGTTCATGCCGTGCAGGAACCGTGATGTCCCGTCCCATTGCAATGCCTTTTTTAAAGAGGCACCGCTGTGGGACCGTCACACTGCCTGCCTTCCAGACCAGTTTAAAGTCTTAATCAGGCGGGCAGGTGGCGGCGAGTCTCGAAGATGCGGGGGGTGCGGCGGTGGCATACCGCCCGGTCCCGTCAGCCGAACCTCGGAATCAGCCCCTAAGGGTGTTCAGCCTTCCTTCCATCAAATGCCATGCCCTGTTTTCTGCCTTTCTCCGTCTTGCTTTGCGTCAAAGTCTGATATTGAAAAATACGTTCCAGTCCTCAAAAGGAAGTGCCTGTGGGCTCCGCTGCAACCACTGGGCCATATGAAGTGCTGGCTGTCTCCAAAAGTATCTGACGCTCATTGTGTTTGTCTCGGACAGGCCAATCGCTGAATCGACTATTCAGGAATTATATTCGAAGACCCTGAGAAGGTGAAGAGACTTGAGTTTGCACTTTGACCAGCCTATTTATCGACTCTTGAGTACTGTCTTATATTTCTTCTCCATCACTGCAATGTGCAGTTAAGCCTCCACAGGGATGCCACAAGATGCATGACCTTGCAACTACAGGAATGTGTTTAGCCAGATACGAGGCTTGAATTCAAAACACACTACAATCATACACACTGACTCTCTGGATTCTTAACTAAACACATCCTGTCAGTCTAGTCAACCAACACAATGAGGCCTAAAAAAAACGGCATTCTGAGTTACTTATCTAAACATATCCTCTGAGTGCACCTCCAGCAGCTTCACTACACTGTTAATCCTCTTTATCTAAAATGGTGTGTTTGAAAGACACTGGACTCAAGGGACTTATTCACAAGATTTTGCCATAGGGCAGCCCCCAGGCTTTCCTGCTGCACTGCTAGATGGAAAGAAGAGAAGGGAAGGTATGTGCCGTATCTATCAGGTACAAAAACAACAATTAATGGACAAAATGCAGAACAATGTCATACATTCACCCCAGTACAGAGATCTGGGCTTAAATCCATCTTTTTTTGCTCCTCATGCTGGTCCAGTTGGAACCCAGCCATATGCAAATCTGTCTTAACCCTGTGCCCAATGGAATCAGTCCAGCCCGAACTGCCAGGCCAGGTCCTCCCTGCACTGGAAACAAGCATCCTGGGACCGGTTTTGGGGTTTCACCCCTCATCAGCCAGGATAGCTTGACTCCAGTGGCATGGAGAGCTCGGGACCCATGTCTAGGCATGCCCGTCCCACTCGGGGTGACAAATGCAAAAACAACAATTTATGGACAGAATGCAGGACAATGTCATACATTCACCCCAGTACAGAGATCTGGGCCTAAGTCCATTTTTTTTGTGCTCCCCATGCCGTTCCAGTTTGAACCCAGCCATATGCAAATCAGTCTGGACCTTGTGCCCAATGGGAACAGTCCAGCCCGAAGTGCCAGGCCAGGTCCTCCCTGGACTGGAAACAAGCATCCTAGGACCGGTTTCGGGGTTTCACCCCATAACAGCCAGGATAGCTTGACTCCAATGGCATGGAGAGCACGGGACCCACGTCTGGACATGCCCGTCCCACTCGGTGTGACAAATGCAAAAACATCAATTAATGGACAGAATACAGAACAATGTCATACATTCTCCCCCGTACCAAGATCTGGGCCTAAATCCATCGTTTTTCTGCTCTCCATGCCGTTCCAGTTTGAACCTAGTCATATGCAAATCAGTCTTGACCTGTGCCCAATAGGATCAGTCCAGCCTGGACTGCCAGGCCAGGTCTTCCCTGGACTGGAAACAAGCAACCTAGGACCGGTTTCAGGGTTTCACCCCTCATCAGCCAGTATAGCTTGACTCCAGTGGCATGGAGAGCGCGGGACCCACGTCTGGGCATACCCGTCCCACTCGGGGTGGCAAATGCAAAAACAACAATTAATGGACAGAATGCAGAACAATGTCATACATTCACCCCAGTATAGAGATCTGAGCCTAAAAATATAGTTTTTTTGCTCCCCATGTTGTTCCAGTTTGAACCCTGCCATATGCAAATCAGTCTTGACCCTGTGATCAATGGGAACAGTCTAGCCCGAAGTGCCAGGCCAGGTCCTCCCTGGACTGGAAACAAGCATCATAGGACCGGCTTCGGGGTTTCACCCCTCATCAGCCAGGATAGATTGACTTCAGTGGCATGGAGAGAGCGGGACCCACGTCTGGGCATACCCATCCCACTCGGGGTGACAAATGCAAAAACAACAATTAATGGACAAAATGCAGAACAATGTCATACATTCACCACAGTACAGAGATCTGGGTTCCTAAATCTATCGTTTTTTTGCTCCCCATGCCGTTCCAGTTTGAACCCAGCCATATGCAAATCAGTCTTGACCCTGTGCCTCATGGGAACAGTCCAGCCCGAACTGCCAAGCCAGGTCCTCCCTGGACCGGAAACAAGCATCCTAGGACCGGTTTCAGGGTTCCACCCCCTCATCAGCCAGGATAGCTTGACTCCAGTGGTATGGATAGGACAAGATCCACGTCTGGGCATACCCGTCCCACTAAGGTGACAAATGCAAATACAACAATTAATGGACAGAATGCAGAACAATGTCATACATTCCACCCAGTACAGAGATCTGAGGCTAAATCCATATTTGTTTGCTCCCCATGCCATTCCAGTTTGAACCCAGCCATATGCAAATCAGTCGTGACCCTGTGCCCAATGGAAATAGTCCAGCCCGAACTACCAAGCCAGGTTCTCCCTGGATTGGAAACAAGAATCCTAGGACTGGTTTTGGGGGCAATCAAAATGTAAAATGTATATAGTGGGGGCCCCTGCAGCCCTGGGGACCACCACCTCCCCTGGGCTTTGCTCATAATGTGCAGGGGGCACATGCCCCCTTGCAGCCCCTGGGTATCGCCACTTCCCTGGGGCTTTTAAAAAAAACACTGCATGGGGGCTCCTGCCCCCCATGCTGCCTGGGGGACCGCCACCTCCCCAGGGCATTTCTTATTATGGGGCGGGGGTCCTCTTGGGCCCCCCAAGCCCTTGGGACTGCCACCTCCCCGGAGCTATTAATGATAATACTTATGGGGTGCTCGAGCCCTCCCACACTTCCCCGGGGACCGCTACCTCCCCGGGGCACTTATTATTGAAATGTGGGAGTCCGTTGCAGACCCCCGGCCCTGGGGACTACCACCTCCACGGGACTACTTTCACGTTGGGAGGGGGCCGCATGGCCCCTCTTCTGGATCCCTCCATGGCCCTGGGGACTGCCACCCCCCAGTGCCGGCAACGTCCCGGGGTGCCCACCCCCAGGACATTGCAGTTTACAATGACAGGGCGGGAGCACGGATCCCACCCAGTCATTGCAAACTCAGTTTTGCTTCATGGAAGCGAGAGCAGGAAACCTGCTCTCGCTTCCATGAAGCAAAGCAGTATTGCTTTTGGACCAGGGGAGCTGCATGTCAGCTCCCCTTAAAAGCAATGCTGGCTCCCGCAGGAGGTTGGGAGCTGGCTGGGAGCACGGGGGCATTGGGGCTCCCTCCACGGTCTCCAACGTAAGGCCAGGCCCCAGGGGATGGGTTCCCCGGTGCAATAATTGGCCTCAGGACGGGGGCCATGTGGCCCTGGTCCCCCCAAAAAATCCAGGCTGGCCAGGCCCCAGTTGATGGGGTCCCCGGGGGCATAATTGGCCTCAGGAAGGTGGCCACGTGGCCCCCCTCCAAAATAAAAAAAATAAATTGGAAAGGCTGGCCAGGCTCGGGGGGGATGGGGCCCCCGGGGCCAAGACAGTGCTACAACAGTGCGGGGACAACTAATCAATAACCCATATAGACACACATCTACCTACCCACCAACCCATGCAGCCACTTACACAAGCCAACTGACAGACTGATGTAGACATTCACACAGATTAGTCATTCACCCATGTATTCACTAAGACACGTTGACTCATTCCCTTATAGTCAGTCACACACCCACTAAATTATTAATTCAGACATTGATACACCCACTCATTCTTCAATACACCTTGGCGTGTATATATATATATATATATTATCTACTGGCGGTCGCCAGTAGATAGTTATAGTTAGGACCGTGTTTCCATAGGAAATCTCAAAATTCTATTTTGAATAACTTTGGCGCCGGTTGACGAATCTTTGCGAAATTTTCAAAACTAATGGGGCGCTCTGCTCAGCTCCTACCCTGAAAGACTCGGGGGGATTCATCAAGCGGGGGCCGAGAAAAAAGGGGTGTCCCAAAACGCGTTTTCCCCATGCATTTTCCCATAGGACATTTAGTCGAAGGAACAGCCCGAACGGCTGAACAGAATTACTTGAAATTTGGCAGAGAGGTAGTCCTCAGGTCAGGGATGTGCCTTTTGCATATATGGAGTCAATCTGTTCAGTAGTTCCTGAGTAAATTGCAGTTAAAAGCACATACATATCCATAGCCGCGCACCGTGCGCGCACCCTAACGTGCGCGAGCGTAATTCTGATTGGTTGTTACATGTCAGTCAACGTTCGAATCGGTCGAAATCAGGAAGTGTCGGCCGCCATTTTGTTTGTTTTCAGTGCGAGAGTGGAAAAGGAAGGTAGCGAACGGGAAAAGGGGGCAGGGTAGAGAGTTCCTGACCCCCTAGCCTTTGTCAGGGGGTCCCTGAAGGACCCCGAAGGCAGAAAAAAACATTTAAATTGTTTTTTTTTATTCGCGGGGATGCGCGCACCATGCGCGCACAGTGAAAAACCATAAAAAAAAAAAATTTACTACGTAGTTTATTGAAAAATAAAAATATAAAAAAAATAATACTACATGCATAACTTAGCATTTAAAAAACGTACAAATTCACTGAAAAAACCATAGGTTTCACACACATTATAGTTAGGAATTAGCATTTAAAAAACCTTGCAAATTCACTTAAAAAACCATAGGTTTCATACATGTTATAGTTTGTTGGATATTTCACTCATAAAAAACCAATGAAATTCCCCCGTTATAGTTAGTTCAGATAACTATAACTCGCGCGACCGCCACTCTATCACAAGGAGGATGTCATCAGTGATGTCAAGAGTGATTCCACTGACCATGTCATGAGTGATGTAATATGTGACGTCATGAGCAGAGGATTGCGGGCGCGCGAGTTATAGTTATCTGAACTAACTATAACGGGGGAATTTCATTGGTTTTTTTACGCGTGAAATATCCACCTAACTATAACATGTGTGAAACCTATGGTTCTTTAAGTGAATTATATATATATATATATATATATATATATATATATATATATATATATATATATATATATATATATATATATATATAATAAATAAAACTTTTCTAAAGAATCAGTTACTGGTTGATGTCATGAGTGATATCATGAGTGATGTCATCAGTGATGTCATTTGAGATGTCATGAGTGATGTCACTGACCATGTCATGAGTGATGTAATATGTGACGTCATCAGCAGTGAATTGCGGGGCGCGAGTTATAGTTAGCTCAACTAACTATAATGACCGACTTCTCTGGTTTTGTACGAGTGAAATGTCCAACTAACTATAACGTCCCTGAAACCTGTGGTTTTTTCAGTGAAAAAAAAAAGATATATATATATATATTTTTCCAGATATAGGATGGGGTCCCTGGGACCAAAATTGGTCTATAGAGGGGGCCCCATGGCCCCCATCCCCAATTGAATTTTGGCCAGCCCTGGGGAATGGGGTCCCGGGCCTGAAATTGGCCCAAGGAGCAGGGGGACACGCGGCCCCTCTCCCTGTTTTCCTTAGTAGTATGCAAAGGTCTTCCCCCTTTTCCCACATTGGCGGACAGCTTAACAAAAGGCCCTCAAGCGAGTTTCAACCAGATTTTTTGGATGCGTTATTGATGCAGAGGAATACGAGTACTTCTCCTCTTATTTCATTTAGTTAAGGGGAAGTACTCTTGTTTCGTGGAGATTCACCTCTTTGTAGTCTCGTCATCTTCTGTTGCCGAAGATTCACGTTATTGTAGATTTGTGGATGAAGACGCTCAAGGAACATTCACATTGCTCAAATTACATGCAAACCTCGTGGTCCTTTAAGCAGCTGTAGTGTAGAATATGCACAGACATTTGCCCAACAATGTAGCAGTTACTAATTAACCAAATGAAAGTACTCCAGTTGAGTGGACGTTTTCTGCAAAACTGGGGTCTCTTCTGAGGAAAAATGAGGTTCAATATTGGCCCTGGTGCTGATTTCACAGACATTAAACCTCAGTGGGAGGCACTTACAAATATAAACATAGCAGGTGCCCCAGTTGAAGCTCCACTTCAGTAAAGCACAAACCATCCTAACTTCTTGGGCGTGGTCAAGGCAAAGTAAGTGTGTTTCCTCAAAGGAAGTGAATTCATTATTGATATATTGGAGCACAATCTAATGTGTAGTGGCTGTGGTTTCTTTCTTGTCGCCTCCTGGTGAGAACAGAGTCCATTTTTCTTCCTTTTAAATACCAATGCAAATGCTCAAATTGCTTAGCACCACCCACACACTCACTCACAAACATACCCAGGCACTCACACCTCAACACAGGCTCTCACAGACCCACTCAGACACTCCCACAGGCATTCACAGACCCACACAGGCATTCAGAGACAGGTTACAGTTAGGATTAAAAAGTTTAAAAACCTCAGAAATTCACTGAAAAACACAAATGTTACAGGGACATTATAGGTAGGAAATAGAATTTAAAAAACTTTAGAAATTCATTGAAAAAAACAAAAGTTACAGGGATGTTATAGGCTCAGATTTCACTCCTACAAAACCATAGAAAATTGAGCAGTAATAGTTACCTGAGCTAACTATCAGTTACGCCTCCACTGCTTTTGACATCACAGTAGGTGGGTGATAGTGCGTTTTTCAAATACACATAACATTTTAAAACATGCTGCTCTTGTAATCTAAAGTACAGAAAAAAACGAAAGTAGTCAAAAAAGTATAGAAAATGTAATCATCCTCTCCTTATGTAGGACATATCATTTTCATATCCTTTGTGAGGAAACCTGCTGAGTTCTGGTTGAACTATGCACTGTTAAAAATTCCCCAATTTCTCTCTGGAATTAATGCACCTGCAAGGTAGAAGCAGAAACTATGTGTTTTCAAATTAATTCTTACAGTGGAATTCTGCATTTTAACGTTCATTCGGAAAGCGCCTATGTTTGCCTTTGACTGATTTCTTAAGTTTAAGAATCAAGCTGCTATTTATAACATTTGGCTTCATTCATTTCAAATCCGTTTATTTTAGGGAGCATGGTCCACGTAAACAATAAAATAGATAGAAGAAAATAAACTAAATACATCAACAAACATTACAGCATTGCAAGCATATTCACATTTCGTTACAAGTAAAGATCCAGCTATTCCCTAAAAATGCAAATAAAATAAGTCTTTCAAAATCAATATAAAAGATATCTGAACCAAAATTTCCTTCCCTCTTCAACTTCTGTCTTAAAAATCGAGCAATGGCCCTAGCTACCTCTACGTTTTTCATCTTAAAGAATGGTTCTGTTGCTGATGCGACAGTCACAGTATGTCTATTTAGATACAGTAGCCTCGAATACATTCTACTAACACAATATGTGCTGGGCAAATGAAGAGCATCTGTGCTACTGCTGCCTTTTGTCTCTTTCACAAAGCTAGAACGCTCCTCATCCTTTCCTCCTTATTAATCCACCTAGGTCTTAAGCTTGCCATGAGAACACTAACAGTAAGGGTGGCAAATGTATTAAGACTTTGCTTCAGGTTTGTGTCACAGAAGTGACGCAAACCGGTGCAAAGTGTTGATTTTGAGATTTACTTTTCAATGCAAAGCCTGATTTATGTCGGAAAGCTGCCTAAAGTAGAGCAGAGTAGCGCTGTGCTCTGCTTTGCAGTGCTTTACGTTAAGGGGGTGTACATGAGCGTTCCCTTGCAGCCCCAATTGGTTTTGAAGCCAATCTCAAGCTACTAAATCTTCTAATTTTGCATGGGTGCTGACTGTAATGTATAGCACCCATACAAAGGTAGAACACTTTTGAACTATGTCTAAGCATAGCATTTTGTACTGGAAGGATACATTTCCAGAATAAAACCTATTCTTGACATCACCCTTACACTGTAGTGCAAAAGCGGATTGTGCTGCCTCAAGGAGCCAAAAGTGTGCGGGTCCTAGGGGAGAGCGCTACAACATCATATCTTAGTCGTTATGGTGCTGTTTTGTTCTCCTGCTTTGACGCAAAGTAGCAGAGGGTGATGTTTTTATCTAGTACTTATTTTTTGTTACTTTAATATACTGCAGCTTTGAGTGGCTTCACTGATTTGCTACCTTTTAGTCAAAGGCATAGAAAAGATCTTATGTACTCTAGTACAAGCAAGGAAAGTTCTTTCAACTCCCATTAGGTAATAAAGGACAGCCCTAAACACAGTGCAGTAAGCTGCTCACACACCGGGGACCCAGTGGCACAGCCCCTGCTACATTAAGGATACCTGCTCCCTACTCGCAGTACACGTAAGCCTTGTAACTTCTAAAAAAAAAGCCAAGTAGTAAATTATTTATTATTCACAATGAATGAGTGATTTCGTTACTTTGTGATCTTGAGGCTCAATAACCTGGATTTTGTGAGACTTTGAGAAAGTCTGACTCGTGTAAAGTTATTTAAACAACATGGTGATTATTCACTAAGCTCAAAGCTCACCTATGTCTCACATATGTTCGCAAAAAGTTGGACCTATTTTCTGAAAATAAAAATCTTGATTCTGGGAATTTGCAGACTTTCATCAATGTAAATGCACTCCCTTATGTAGAAGAGTACACCTGGTGCATTAGTAAGTCTGCTTAATGGAAAGGGGTGCTATGGGGATGATAAACATGCAGATTCTTGTGAACACCAACAGATTTATAATGTTGTATTTTGAGAAAATCTTTGTCATGTGTTCAGCCTGAAATCATATGTAATACTACTTCTGCAAAAGGCAGAGGCAAACCTGTTTCTAGGATGCCAGAGGGAACAGCCTATATGTACTGGAGGCGTATGTCAAGGCTTTCTTCACAGAAAAAATATTTTCCATGTGGGAGGAAACAGGAAAATGAAGAATACATTTCGACAATACTAATTTCATCAGTGCATAATCTGAAAATATGAATAAATTGCAGGGCCAAAGTTTTTCTCAGGTGTCCCACACCGGAGCTGTTAAAATACAGTTATTCCAAATACTAAATCTGCCTAGTCTATTCCACCTTATGCATCTTTTTTCCACCACCTTCCACCTTCTGTCTCTTTAGCCCGCTCTTGCAGGTTCTGTTTCATCCCTGGTTTGTCCTTTTGTCACTGTTTTCCTATTATTCTCTTCCTCCTTCATTGTGCCTTTGTGCCTTATCCTGTTGCTCTGGTTCAAAGTCTAAAGATCCAAATATTGGTCCTGGCCCCTAAATATGAGTATTAGTGTTCCCCTTTAAACCCTCCACAAACTATTTACAACGTATTGTGTGTCCTTTTGCCTAGTCAACATTATACAAGAGTATGTATGGTGCAGTAGATTTTTTGGGGGAAAGCCATGACTTTTGTAGATTTCCATGAGTGTTTGTGGGGTTTTTGTGAATCCATTATACTTTGGTAATTTTATCCGAACAGATGAAAATAATATGTGTGCAAATCGTGGCTGGCATGCGTCCTTACTTAGTTGCAATTCTAATGTCATCCAGCATTCCTTTGGATATTTTTATATCAGTTAAACCAGAAAATACCTCTTGAAACTGAATAACCATTGAGCCCTACTAAAAGTCAGGGAAACCTCGAAGAAGACATGTGAAAATGATTCTTGAAGTTATTGAATTTATGGTCAAGAATAATTACTTCCTATACCAAGGAGAACTATTCCATCAAATGTGTGGTAAAGCCACAGTGCCAGGTTTGTTGTCTCTTATGCTAACCTATTCATAGGTTGATATGAGAGGGAGAATGCCTGGAACGACTCATTGCATGTAGGTTATACCCATATAGCTTTGTTGGTTTGTTATATTTGATGATATACTGGTTATTTGGAATGGGTCAGAACAAGAGCTTCAAGTTTTTGAATAACAATGAT
Source organism: Triturus cristatus (assembly GCF_964204655.1). Classification (NCBI taxonomy): domain Eukaryota; kingdom Metazoa; phylum Chordata; class Amphibia; order Caudata; family Salamandridae; genus Triturus; species Triturus cristatus. Next base: position 502,326,364 of record NC_140593.1, read on the forward strand.
GTCAACGTACAAATGACTCTTGATTATCACCGACCCTAGATAACTTTTTTGGTCTTAAAGCTCTTTGTATGTGAACTGAAACTAATTACTAGATCTTTTAGAAAGAAGACAGCTAGTTACAGCAGCCTTCATTTTACTTCTAGACACACTGTTGATTAAAAAAAAAAAAAAAATCCCTATGGCAAATTGATTAGACATAAGAGAAACTGTATAAGCCGTGATCATTATTTAAATGAAAGATTAAACTTTGGGGAGACAAAATAATTGGGATATCCTCAAAAGGTACATGCTGAATCAGTAAAAAGAGTAAACAAAGTTGAAAGACAGGCCTTGTTAATTATTTAAATGAATACAAAAGTTGATATGACTAAACAGGAACATGTTAGATTCATCATGAAATTCTGTGTAAAAAATGGCAAGCTATACAAGATTTTGAAAAGACACTGGGACATTCTCATAGTGGATAAAGATCTTAGTAATATCTTAATAGAAAAGCCATTGGTGACTAATAGAAGGGCAAAAATATTGAAGAATTTTCTCAATCTTAGAGATACAGGAAAAAGAATATTAAGAATTGGCTAATGAACAAATTGTGTGGTTGTTATAAATGCGAGAACTCAGTATGTTGCAAATATATTGCGGATAAAACAAATGAGTTTATAACTATGATGGTAGCAAAAAATTCCTCTTTTTGTATATATATGATTGTATGTCTCTGTAGGAAACAATATATAGGATCTGCCATACATCAACTGAAAGGAAGACTTAAAGAACACGTAAATACCATTAAGAGGGGAAATAAAACATATCCACTCAATCAACACTTTCAGGAGGAACACAAGTTTGAAAATGTCACAAAAATAGCAGCCATTGGTATTGACCATTTCAAGGCACGATATAGTAGCTTACATTGTGCATGAAGGAGACTTGGTGGATTAAAACTGAGAGAACAGCTGTCTATGGAGTAAATATCGACAGGGATTTTCATACCATGCTGTTGTCTTTGTTTTTCTTTTGTGGGTAAAAATGGATAACATGAGTGTGTCACAACCCAACTTGATTTATTGTTCATGACATCACATGAGGTAAAATGCATATAGAATTAGGCTATTCTTAAACAAAAGTGTTGAGAATTAGATGGAATTTATATGTGTTCCTACTGTCATATATTGTCACATTACGACGGTGATGTGAGGACTAGACTCTACACATTGTTCCTATTTAGTAGTTTGATGGTATAGCACTTGGTTTGAGTGAGAGTTCCTTGTAATGTGGGGATATAGACATCAGGGGTTTGAGAGGGATGTAGGATGGAAGGATATTTTTGCATTTCTCATTAGGCTTAGGTAAACTGGGTTCAGTTTTAGGACTTATTGGGTAGAGGGATCGAGAGCTCGAGAGCTTTACAGGGTAATCTTATATGATGTTTTGATTTAGCTAGATGTTCAAATATTTAAAAAAATGATGTGCCACTACACCACAATCGATGTTATAGGTATTAGATACATTAACAAGTGGCAAAGCTATCTCATTTGGTTAAAATGTTCCAGACTTTAGTGTGATTTTTTGAGATTCAGAAGCCAAGTTTCTTCTCTCTGTTTTCTCTTTTTGCCTTTGGCTAAAGGTATGAAATTATACTTTCAGTGCTTGTTAGTTTTTGAGTCATATTCTTCATAATGCGACTGACATAAATAATTAAATATGGTGCCAAACCGATAAGGCTTCAAAAGTTTGGAACCCGTTGGTACTCCAGTGTTTCAAGTTGAATTACAATGATACTAATGTTATGTTAAACTCAGCTTGAAATTTCTCCCGTAGAATAATAAGAATCTTAAACAGGCACGAATTCCTTTTACTGTGTGTTTATACTACATATCTTTTTAGGTATGGTACATCGGAAAGTTGTCAAATTGAAAACAATTTTACGATGACTAATTAATTTTGTTACTAAATACTTTTGTGAGAGGTTTGTACTCACAGATAAAGTATACTGATCATTGTGTTTTGTATGCTTTTCTTCTACATCCCTTAAGAATCAGTTGTTGTGCCACAAAGCATGTGTTGGCTTTTTTTCTTTACCAAGGTTTATTCACGGTTGTGACTGTATCAGTTTATTGGGAATGAACTCATGAAACTTGAATCGCTCTACCTTAGAGAAAATATTAATTTCTTTGTCTAGTAGTCAGAAATGTGAAGTATTCATGTAAGTTAAATTAGTTTATTTTAAGAATACAGTAGAATTATTGGAAAGGAAGATCACACTCGGAATAATCTTTTATAATAAAAAAGAATTGTGTACAACACGCCAAATTGTATGAATTGTTACACACAGTAAGCAAATTCTGGTTCCCCACTACCTTATATATATGATTTAGATAAACCTCGTAGAAGGCTTAGATAAAAGGCACTGGGCGGGTGAATAAAATCCCTGACCTGTAGGAGTCTACCTGTTGCATCCACTGGATGCGTAAGTGTCTGTCTCAAGATCACAAATGTTAATATCTGTTGGGGCCACCTCCAAGGATTTGCTGAGCTGATTTCTAACCAATGGTGAGGCATACCTACACAGATGGCAAATGTGCTTGCAGAAATGTTTTGTTCTGGTGATGACCCATGGATGTGATTCCATTGACCTCAGAACGTTGACTAACTGGGCAGATGACGTACCATTGGACTATTTATTTGCCTCTTAAAAAGGAAGCATTATTTGCTTTCTTGTTCTTACACATATCAATTGTTGTCTTACCATGGCGGGACTGGGAGCAGAATCCAGCCCTGGCAATTCTGCTCGACCAGCTAGGGAGGGGTGTCTACTGAGAGAAGCTCAGCTGCCGCTTTTGTTACAGGGGGTCGATGCTGCAGCACTGCTGCAAAACCGGCCCCCAGTAACAAAATTGGCCCCCACAGGTCAAACCCGACCCCCTCCCTTTCAGCCCACTGGGAAAACACCTGGTGCCCATTACTGCCAGTCCGGTCCTGTGTCTTACCAATCAACAATATTCTATCTAGGCTTATTGTTTGACAATAGAACTTTTTCCAGATGCTTCACCTTTGGTATAGAAGATAGTTTTATTGGTGATATTACAATGTGTGTCTTGGTCTGGTTGTGGGGTGTCATAAATGTGTGTGTGTGGTAAGATTTAGAGGATTTTCAGGGAAAGAATGATAGGGGGAAGGCTCTACAGTTCAGAAAACTGAAGTGATCTGAACCGAATCTTATGAACTATAAAACCACATTTTGACATTAAGCATGAGCAACCTATAATACAATGTATTTACCTGTCAGAAGGTTGTCAGGAATAGTTGTGCTTGTGGCTTTAAAAAATGTACCTTGCTATGAAGTGACAGATGTTTGTACAAGTTGTAATTTTCGAGTTGCCACATGTGTGTGATTACCGAATTATCTAAGCTAGGAAAACAGATCTTATAAAAACATTATCCTCATGGTACCACCGATAGAATTCAGAAATTTACATAATTGATTTAGTTCCTGATCGTTCGCTTCAGATATATATTATTTTGGTGCGATTAGAGATTTAGATCCTCCTTAACAGTCAGATGTTTATAGATGTTTTTATGTCTATGTAATTGAGACAGTGGGCTTTTTTGTAATGTAATTGCATTTTTGAAGGACTTTTTTAAACAGTGTCATTTTTTTAAGTAACTGAGGTCTGGGAACTAGCAACCAATAAGTAAAACATGTTGCATTCTCAGCATCATCGTAAAGGGGCAAATATTTTCCAACATATTCACACAATCAAGATTTGCTAATTTTTGGGCCATGAATGTGAGTTCAGATTATAGACTCAGCCATTCCATTGTCTCTGTCTAGAGCACACATAGTGATTGTCAAAAATTGTCCATTTGTAATTACCAATTCTAATTATTTAATTTAAATTTAAATAAAAATCACAGTTACTCTTTATTTCAAACTGCTAACAAGCACTCACCGAGCCAATAGGTCTGGCTTGTTTTAGCCATATGTTTGTTGTTGTGAGGTATTTCTGAATGTGATAACATAAAACTCATAAAAAGAACCTAAATGCTGGTAAAGCACAGGATTATAGTTCCCATGTTTTAAGCCATGCCCTTTTAGAGCCCAAGCCCCCCTTCTTTTTTCATACCACTTATTAAAGGCACCTTAGCGTGTGCGACACATATTGGTCTAACAAATCACACTTGACCATCACTAGTTGACTATACACATAGGTCCTGACGAAAGCCAGCATACATAGTGGTCTGGCTGAAACATGTAGACCTCATTACTCCTACAGGATATTGGAGACATAATTGCATCTCCTCATATATCCGCATTAAAATCCTTTAGTCAAACGGGACCCACTGGACAGTTTTTAATTTACACTCATTCACTTAATTGCACTTTCACTACACAAAACCTGCTCCGCTGTAGTCAGTCGTTAAAGCACACCCGAGGTGCACTCGGCACCTTGGGTGGTACCCGATGATGAAGCATGCCACCAACTAGGTTGGTGGGTGAGGGTCTTCATAAAAAACAAAAGGTTTTCCTTCCAGACATGGACATCTAGCTTCCATTATTTAGCTAGTTCTCATTGATATTTATCTAATCTATCTGCACCTAAACCAACTAAATGTATCCCACATGAACCCCTTCCCAACAAGAAAACAGGGTCTGTAAACAAAACCATAGTAAGAGAAAGAAGATTCAAATATATATTGTATGCTAGCCGAGAAATTACACACTTGCCCCAATAGTCTAACATTTTTTACAGTCTTCTATGTTACTTGAATTGGAATGCAATATTAAGTTAGTGCTAACGAAACTGTTTAGAACTTTTTAAGATTGTTTGTCAGCCCAGAAGGGGCTTCTATATCGAGTAGATTCTGGTGTTCATTATTTTCCTGTCCTCTATTATCTTTGTATACCTAAAGGCATTTCCAAATGATATAGCTGTTTGAATTTTATTGTGGGTTATTGCTGTGCCATTATGGTATTCGAGTTCCAATCCCAATACCAACAGAAGAAGTAAGTCTTGATTACTCACTGGACCTAACTCACTGTAACAAGGTATACATACTAAGTAGTGTTATCCAGTTGGAGCGCAGTAGTCCTAGAGGCCGTGCAATATGAAGGATAACCAAGAGGACCGACGCTGGGCATTGCCCTATAAACCACTGATTGCCCCTGACTCAGAGAAAATGGCTCACTGATGGCAATACAATGTATTCTAAAGCACCCTTTGCATCCATCCCTCTCATTAACTTACCACATGCAGGCAGGTACAGATGACTATGGTCTTTGACAACCATTTGTAGTGGCACGTCTTGTCAATCAGACAACTAACATGCACTTAAGCCAGCTCTCAGCTCATTCATATGCCAGAGGGGTTCCATTCAATCCACCTGGTCACCTATCATTAAGAAATGTGGCTTGAATATGCGTCTCCATCTTAGGTATGTTCAGGGCCTTGTTGATATCAAGCAGTCTCCTAATGATAGAATGCCTTAAAATTGAAGAATTCTATCTTTGTTTTACATACTCCTGAATTGCTTATCTATAATGGGATAACATATATTTGTGCAAAGTGGTGCATCAGGCCCCCGATGTACTATTATTTCATGCACAGCACACACATTTGCTCATCTGCTTTGCACAAGGGAAAAACCACAGCACAATGCCATATCTAGAGATTGGTCTGCTGCTGGTGTCAAACCCTAGGTTGGCACACGAGCTGCCTGTCTAGCACGATGCACAGCCTCGTACCCAGTGCTTGATTTGTAATAAAATAAGTGAAAGGCCCAATGTTTTGTTCAGAAGCCCGCAGCCAGTGCTAATGAATGTTGATGTGCTTAATACGATGGCTGCCTGGTCTTGATTCCACCTCTGGCCTATGCAGGCCACCACCAGAACCTCCCTGGTCCTTTATCTCACTCTTCGGGTTCTTTTCCATCCCCTGCTTTCTTTCTTTCTTTCTTTCTTTGTCTCTCTTTTTCTCTCTTACTCTTCCCCCGTTTGTCGTTCCTTGCTCTGGGTCAAAGCCTGATGAGGAAAAAATGAGTACTGGCCCCCAAAAATGAGTGCCAGTGGACCCCACCTGAAACTACCAGCTCAAGTTAAGCACTGCTGTCATCATGGTGCAAAGAGGAGTGTGCACTGTCTAGCGTGTAATTTGTATTGGAAGCAGTACAAATAGCTATGCATAAACAAGCACAAAAGGTTCCCACGCATTGGATGTTTGCTGTGCATTGCAGTGCACATGTAATGCTTAGGGAACTTTTGGTAAATTAAGACTTTTCCCCTGGTTAATGCATGCTTCAAATAGATGTTAGTTTCTGATGCGGAGCCCAGTCTTGCCATCTTAGGTGATTGGACTTTGCAAAAACACCTATGGATGTTTGCATTCATCCGCCCCAGCAACATCTCTGTGAGAAAAAGTGGTGCGAAGCACATGTTGTGCGGGATAGTAAATAGCGTGCACTGCTTTGTGCTGCTTTGCGTCACACTAGTTCCAGCTTAAAGTTTTAGTAAATCTGTTCCACTGGATCGAGTATTAAACTGCAATATTACTGCTAGGTCAGCAAGGGCATTTGTTGCATTCATGTTGTCTGGAAAATACCTCACAGGAGGTCCATATGTGGATTCTGAAAAAGTTAATTCTCCCTTGTTATATATGGAGGTCTCTAGTTGGCAATGCTCTGTACCCTGTCCAAGTAGGGACTCTTCCTTCTAGTCAGGGTAATGGGGTTACACACCCAAGATAACCCCTGCTCACCCCCTTGGTAGCTTGGAACAAGCAGTCAGACTTATCTCAGAGGTGAGTTGTAAAGCATTTATACAAAACACTGTGAAAACACTACAAATGGACACCACACCAGTTTAGAAAAATAAACAATCTTTATCTAAACCAAACAAGACCAAAACGACACAAATCCACCATACAGAACTTCAGCTATCACTTTTTAATGGTTTAAGCAATTCTGTCCCTAGAACTCTGGATGCGGTGATTTTAGCACAAAGTATCTTTGATGCATCAAAATCCACAAGGAAAAGCAGCAGCAGAGAAGAGAAGCATCGGAAAACACAGCGTCCTTGAGTCCCTGGGGAACCGATTGGTCAGTTCTGCTGAAGGCAGGAGCAGTGCTGTGTCGGTTCCAGATTGTAAGGAGACGCAAAGCGTCAAAATCCGAAGGCGGTTCTGTCCCGCGGGTGATTCGGTGGAAAACTTGGCGCACAAGTGTGATGCAGGGAAATCCAGGCTCGCTGGAATCTATGTGGCAGCGGTGAAACAGGCGCTGTATTGATTCTTCCAAGTGCAGACGGGTGATGCTTTGATTCTTTCAGCCGCAGACCAGGGCCTGTGCCGAAGCTTGAGCGGGGGTCTCAGAGGTCGGAGACTCGGTGCTCTGGACTCGGGCTTCGACGAAATCTTCAGCTGAGGACAGGCAGTGTGCCAATTTCTTCGGCCACACGGCGGCAGTGTGTCAAAACTTCTCTCGCACAGCAGTGCTGCGTAGGAAGGCCGATGCGTGACATTTTGAGTCTTTTACAGCAGGAACCACCTCCAAGTGCCCAGAGCTGGAATTGGCACCACTTGGCACATAAGAACTCCCAGCAGTAGAGTTCAGGGATGCTGCAGGTGAAGTATTTGATGGCCCTGAGACTTCTTAACAGGAGGCAAGCACACTTAAGCCCGTGGAGAATCTTCTCAAGCAGGATGCAAACAGCAAAATTCAGGCCTTGTCCTCTCCAAGAAAGAAGCAGCCACTGCAGGCCAACCCAGCAAAGCAACACAGCAAAGGGGCAGTACTCCTCCTGACAAGCACTCCAGCTCTTTCTCTTGGCAGAGTCTCCTCTTGATCCAGAAGTCTTCTAAAAATGTGGGGTTACAGGTCCAATACTAACCCCTTTTGGCCTTTGAAGTAGGTATACTTCAAAGGAAAGTCTTTGTTGTCCACAAGATCCTGCCTTGCCTTGCCCTGGCTCCAGGCTCACTACAGGGGGGTGTAGACAGCATTGTGAGAGGCCAGACACAGCCCTATTCAGGTGTCAGTGACAACTCCTTCCACCACTCGATCTCAGCAAGGCACATCAACTTAGTGATGGACAATCCAGATATGCAGGGCACACCTCAGCTCCCTTAGTGTGAGTGTCTAGAGTGAATACACAAACAACCCAGCTGTCGGTCTAAACCAGACTTTGACTCCACAGGCAGGCAGATTCACAGGATGGTAAAGCAAGAAAATGCCCACTTTCTGAAAGTAGCATTTTTAAACACACAATTTAAAAACCACCTTCACTAAACAGTGTGTTTTTAAATGCTGAGCTCTGGGAGCCCAAAATCCAATTCTCTAGCTCTTCCCAATTCAAAAGTTACACTTGTAAGATGTTCAAGGCAGCGGCAAAGATAACCTATGAGTGATCTAATCTTTGCATTAGTGAAAAACAAAATTAGCAGTATTTCACGATCAGGACATGTAAAACACACCAGTGCATGTCCTATCTTTCACATACACTGCACCCTGCCCATGGGGGTACCTTGGGCCTACCTTAGGGGTGTCTTACATGTAGTAAAAGGGAAGGGTTGGGAATGGCAAGAAGGTGCACTTGCCAGGTCGACATGGCAGTTTAAAACTGCACTCACAGACACTGCAATGGCAAGTAACAGACAAGTTTACAGGGCTACTCGTGTGGGTGGCACAACCAATGCTGCTAGCATTTGGTGTGCAGGACCTGGGCACACACAGTGCACTTTACTAGGGACTTACCAGTAAATCAAATATGCCAATCATGGATAAACAATTATAATCAAAACGTACATAGGTAGGACTTTACCACTGCTGATCAGTTCTAAAGTTAAAGTGCTTAGAGTACATAAACCATCAAAAAACCAAAGGCCAGCACACTGTCAAAAATACAGAAGGTAGAGTCAAAAACATAGGGGAAACCACGCCAAGGATGCCAGGTCTAACATCCTTCATGAAAACCACTGAGCATTCTGCCAGATAACCTCCTAAAACGGAAACCCAAATATTTTAATTCAGACTAAGATGTCAGCAAGTGTACACATCTCCCATAAAAGAACCTAACTCATGGTCAGGTCTTATGCTATCTGACTGCAAAACAGTCACATCTGAAAGGCCCCATGGCCTGACCAAAAGCTTCTGCAGTATAAATTATATGCTCAAAGTGCCTGGAATGAAAGCAGGAAGCTTGAAGCCGGATTTGCCCAGGAATATGTCAAGCCAAACCCCTGAGTGTTTGTTTACTATGTATTCATAATTGAGTCACTGTTGTAGTGATGTGGAATGACTCAATTACATTTTACTCAGTTATGTTTATTCCACTAGTTACTGCAGTGCCTCTTCTTATATGCTAAAATTCCTCATTAAAAAAATCACTTTTTATTTGAACAGGCTTGCAACAGCAGGTAAAGCCCAATCAGAATTATGAGATTTGCAGGAACGCCACAAATCTGTGATGTTTCACAATTAGCTGATAATTTCCCAGGGGACTCCAACTAACATTTCAGCTCAAAATGACCATTATTTCGCAGCATCGGAATTAACGGGACTGACCCTATTTCACGGGCCCAAAAATATAACCCTACACTTGGGCACTTGCAATGAAGCGCTGCAAGGGGTAGAACTGAGTAAGGGATCCAGCACCAGCCCTTGAGGGGTGCCAGAAATGATCAATGTCCTAGGATGCCTGGGGTCTTCATCATTAAGATCCCACTAGCAAAAGGTGGAAGCTCGGACGCCATTCCATCTATCTAGGTGTATCCCATTGACCAATGTCAGGAAAGTGTTTGTGACCAGAGGCGGCTCCTCCATTAGAGCTGAGGAGCATCGCCCCCGCCCCACCGCAGCAGTTGCAGCAAATGTGAAAAATAGAATGGCAATCAAATCATTTCATTGCCATTTTATCTTTTCAGTGCTGTCAGCCCAAGCCAAGTTTGAAGATGAGGCCGGCCATTGCTGATGATTGGCTGCAGTAGATAGGAGTAATATGGTATTGGTGACCATTCTGAATGCACATGTCGGTTTGTCCGGCTGTTTTGCGATGGCCAGCCCGACAAGCACACTCTAAACTTCTCCAACCCAAGCTGTGTTAGACAGCCGGGTGGAGAGCAGACACAGGCCTCAGGTGTCTGGATGAGCACTGAGCCAGGCCACTCCTACCAACCCTGGCGCTTTTCTCATGTACTTTAATATTATTAACAGCATGATAGCAGTGTCTGGATTGGTAGGGGAGTCCACTCTTAGACCCCACGCTTAGAGCCACAGACTGCGAGGACTGGAGAAGAACACTGAGGTATTGGGTGAGTAAACTTTTTATTTTTAATTAAAACTGCTTTTTAACTCACTGACCGGCACTATGAGAAAATCTCAATACCTTCAGCCTCAACTCTAGAGCTCTCCGTCGTGATCTGTTATAAACAATTGGCCTGATTCACAAAGGAAAACTGAGATGAAAGTCTAACTTTATGACTTTCGGTATTCACAACAACATTTATGAGTAGTAAACTTAGACTTTGTCTCAGTTTTGGTCGCAGTTAAACTTAAGTTTAACGGATACAAAAGTCCAACTTTACTACTCGTAAATGCCCACTGCGAATACCATAAGTCGTAAAGTTAGACTTTCGTCTCAGTTTACCTTTGTGAATCGGGCCCAATGGCTATAACTGACCAAGATTGAGAGCTTTGGTGTTGAGCCTAAGGGCATTGCTGATTTATCACATTGCTTGTCAGTGGGTCAAAATATTCGCCCAACAACCTTCAAAAGCCAGCAGCCGCTTCTGCATGTCACCATACCCCGCCGCAGCCAGACGAGGATGGGGAAGATGACTTCATGCAAGTCAACACCGGGCTGCAAATCTACTCCATCGTTGATTCTGTATCTGTGCCCGCTGTACTGTTACAGATGCATTCAGCATCAAAATAAAAAGAGAGCACATCTCTGTGGATAAAGAATGTGCATAACTCATGCACAAATGTGCTTATTTGGAATACAAGTGGTAGTCGGTTTAACTAATTGGGCCCATAGGGCCTTTCGCTTCATTCATAAGTTTTACTCTCCATGACTCAGTCGTTCAAGAAAGAGGCTGTTTATTTATAGGATCTTCTTGAGCGTCACAGTGATTAGTGCATGGGCAGCAGCATGACTCACTGAAGGGGAGGTTATTCTTTGATAGTACTCTAATCCACTTCATACTGGCTGCTAGAAACAGTTTAGCATTCTGCAATGAAGAAGTCATTTTGTATATGTCTTGCGCTGTTTCTATTATTACTATCAGAGCAGGAATGAAACGCGCTTTGGGAATACAGATATAATCTGAATATGGAATTAGTCGATGGGCTGCGTGGAAGCGGGCTTGACGTCACTGTAGTTGTCAGTCTGACTAAGGTGTTGGTGGTATTTCCATAGCTGCAGTATTATATCAGGACCAGTGGGTGCTGAGTAATGCCTGCACTGAAAGGTATACCATTGCTACCAGTGCTTCATTTGTATCTGAGGTTGCAGGTGGTTGCACCAGCAGTAATGTTTGGAGATGGGCTCCTATTTTTTCATCCACAGACCAGAGCAAGAGATAAAAAGTTAGAAAAGGGATGAATAGATATGAAACCAACGACAAAGGGAGGATCAAAAAGACTGAGCAGGAGTAAAAGAAAAAGACAGAAAGTGTAGGGTGGTGGAAGAAAGAGGCAAGAGGTGGAATAAAGATGTGTCAACGTTGGTATCTGTTAACTTCGGTACTGGTATCCAAAGAAAAACTGTGGACGCTGCACTAGTTTTTACACAAAATGCTATGTCATATATGCAGGAGGAGTGGACGAGGCGCTGCTATGATCTACTCACTGTACACGCATGCTCACTTTGTGGATAATGAGTTATCCCTATTTTCTGTTTGGTACTTGTGCATCTGCAAAATCTTCCGTCCACATACCTTATGGCCACATGCATGTGGCAGGTTAGGTACCAAATAATGCTAGCCAAATATTTATCCCACAAAACCCTCCATTTCACTGCCCTTTGTCTTTCTAGGTCTGGCAAACTTTACGGTCAAGTATAATAGAGTTCAGGTACTATGGACCCTGAAACTGCCTATGTACACAGATACACTTGCATTTAACATACAGAATTGCTTTTAGGTTATTTTAACCGATGATGTACTCATATAATACTACTAATCAAATGTTTTGACAAAAAAATTGTATTCTTATAATTTATCACCGAAATCATTGTTACAATGTTAATCCTTTACTTTGCATTATATTACAAATCGTATAAAAGACATTTAACAAAAAAATCGTGCATTGCTGTGTGGTTCTTAATGTTCCTGGGATTTGGACTCTGGGAATGGGGCCACTAGGATGCAGTGGGATGTGGCTCAGGTCCATAGCATGTATTGAAGTTGACAAGCACCCCTGCAATCCAGTATAGTGTGATTAAATTACCAGTATCCCTACAATGCAGGGCAGTGTGGTGTGCTAGCTTCCTTAGGATACACCACTGTGGTGAGTTAGTGCCCTTAGAAAGTATTCCAGTTTGGTGGGTTATTGTACCTACAGTGCAGGATGCAATGTCATGTGTTGGGTCAGTGTCCCTCAAGTGCAATGACTGGTATTCTAGTGTCCTTAGGATGCAGTGTACTGGGGCATGTAGTTCATTCTGGTGGTCTTCTATTTTTTTAGGTGCAATGCCTCATGGAGAATTAGAGTCTCTAGGATGCAGTTGTGTGTCGTGGCGAGTGTCCCTATGAGCAGAGCAGAGTGGGAGATTAACACAATGATGTAATGTTAAATGATGTGCCCCTCTGCCAAATGTAAGGAGGGGCCCCTAAGTCTCTCATTTCCCACAGATATTCATTGTCCGTGGGCAGTATGGAGCCCCGCAGAAGGATTTGAGGGTCCCTAAATGGTTTGGGGCCTCTTGCACTGCAGGGGCCTGTGATACTCCCCTGGGTTAATAACCCTAGGATGCATTATAGTGTATTGAGCTAGTGCTAACAGGATGTAAATTCCACATCCCCTGCAAACTGCACCATTACAAAAAAATTAATCTACATGCTCCAACGCAAACAAATGCTGAGTAGGCATAATTTAATAGTGCAACATTCTAGCTCATTATGTCAGTCACATGTTTGAAAAGAGTGCCATTTATTGGAAAGCAGTAAACTAATCATCTTTTTTAGTATAGAGGATGTCTGGAATACATGGGCCTTCACACTTTGGTGTTGAACTGGGGGTTGGGGTGTCCTGTGCACAGATCAGCCATGATTTATGGCTTCAACTGACACCAAGTCATTTTAACGTGTAAATGGTTTAGGGTCTCACACTCGTCTCCCAAGGGTTCTGAAGAATGCAAAATGTTACGAATAAAAGCAGTGAGTGGCTGAGTGGGTTACAATTTTTATGTGAATGTATATTTTTGTATAATTAGCACATTCACTTTCCCAATCACTCATAGATTAGGTTCATTGGTCCAGATGAATTACCCTGATCAATAGCAACAACCCTACCAAGAAATACGTCGATCTATATGCACACTACCTTATGAGCTGTTTTGGATCATTGCACCCATACTCACTGTTTTTATGTGTAACAAGAGGACCTTCACATTAAAACTCCCTTAGGTACCTCTTAGTTATTTGTAATCACTTTACACCGATCTACACACCTCCACCCACACTGCACATCGGCTTCTTATTGTAAAAAGACCTCCGGAAAAGAGACCCCTTCAGGGACATATTGGCCATTGCAGCGCCCCAACAAGGAGCTGCCTGATGATGAAGCAGGACACCCATCTGGGTGTGTGAAGGCTCTTGCTTCTGAGCGAGCAGATCCCTTGGATCTGCTCGCTCAGTTCTCTGCTGACCAACCTGTGTTCTTCTTTCCTCTTACCCCAAAAGCAACTGCATACTCCATGTGTTTAGGTATACCTCTTGGGAGCTTGTATGGTGGACCTAAAAGCGCTCCCAGTCCCTCTCAGTATTCTGATTCAAACATTCGTAGATTTGCACAAAATTGTATGCCTCCTCTTGGGAGACCTAAGAAGGAGAAATATTTTCTTTTCCTACTTTGCATTTGTGCTGCATTGTACAGCACACACACAAAGCAGGAAAAGTGTTAAAGGACAATTTTGCTACTTGAAGGGTCTACTTCACTCCTAAAATTGTTCGTTACAAAATGCACAGACCCTTACAGTGTGCATAAAGTGCACCGGCGCAGTGAAAGACAAAACAGTGTAATTTCTTAGTAGATATGGCGCTGTTCTGCTCTCTCCCTTTCTCGCATTACAGCACAGCAACTTAAGTTGCTGAGCTGTGTTGCATTTATTTTTGGTATATCTGTGCTCCAGTCCTTTCGGTGCTTTCAAGTATCTCAGTTTTCAAAGTGTTTAAAATTAGGTGGCTCAATGGCATCTAATGATCAATCGATTTAAGTCATTGCCCAATGGTACAAAATGATGTACAATGGATTTTTGAGCTTCAGTATTATTTGCCTGGCACCGGCATAGCTGTTGCAGCTGAAGGTGTATGGGGAGATGAAGTGAGTACGAAGGCTAAGGTAAGCACTGAAAGGAAGGGGGCAATGGTTGAGCCTTGAGGGACATCAGTTGTGAAGTCGAATCATGCTGAGAAAAAGGGAGGAACTTAAATGATGTTTGTGAGAAAAGAAGCAATACTTTTGAAGATGGTGCCTTGAATTCCCTTTTTTTAAGCCTAATTACCAGCTATGCTAGAGAACAATGGAATAGGCAGAATAAAGACTTAGCAGCTGGTATTTATATATTCTGGAATTTTGGTGTAGGGTGTTTGGCTTTCTAGTTGTCACATTTTATTTAGTTTCTTACAGAATACTTTAATTTGTTTTTAGTGCTTTTAGAAATTTTACTTCAGGTGTTAGCCAACCAGGTTTCCTATAAGATTTTGTCAGTCACCAGAATTGATTGGGTAAAGTTGTTATTCGGTTGGTAAGGAAGTAAGGAGAACCTGGGAAGTAGAATATGTCATTTTTTTCAAAAGTGTGACATCTTTTATGTGGTTTTAGGGGCTAGTAGAGTCTTCATTGACGATGAGATGAAGAAATTGAATTAAGAAAGCATTAAAAGGGGTCCAAATGATATTTAATTCACTGATATGTTTCAAGGAGCAAATATTCCATCTAGTATGTGCACGGATGCACGAGTAGGCTATTAGACCAGTTCATGAAAATTAATCAACTCTAGGTTAGAAATTTTACTTCAGGTGTTAGCCAACCAGGTTTCCTATAAGATTTTGTCAGTCACCAGAATTGATTGGGTAAAGTTGTTATTCGGTTGGTAAGGAAGTAAGGAGAACCTGGGAAGTAGAATATGTCATTTTTTTCAAAAGTGTGACATCTTTTATGTGGTTTTAGGGGCTAGTAGAGTCTTCATTGACGATGAGATGAAGAAATTGAATTAAGAAAGCATTAAAAGGGGTCCAAATGATATTTAATTCACTGATATGTTTCAAGGAGTAAATATTCCATCTAGTATGTGCACGGATGCACGAGTAGGCTATTAGACCAGTTCATGAAAATTAATCAACTCTAGGTTAGAAAGGAATTGTTTATGTTGGTGTAGCAAGCGCTGTCAAACCAGGTATTGAAGTCTGCCATTGCTCTAAGATTGAGATGCTTTTTAAGGTGATTTCCAAGACAAAGTGCAGGAAGGGTGTGAGTGAATTATGGGTTGTTGTAGGAAAGTGCCCTTTTTGACATGGTCACCCCCCAATTTGTGCATAATTTATTGGCTATTGTGTATATTTGCAGATGTCTAACACTCCTCTCTGATAAGTCTAAGGCTGCTCAACCACACTACCCTAAAAGAGAGCCTTGGGATTGCTAGAGCAAGTCTCTGTCCGCTAGTAAGGAAATACCTGGAAGGATTGCACGCTATACCTCTTTTGGTATATCATATAAAAAACCAGCTTCCTTCAACGGAGGTGCAGAGGTGAGGTACAAGACTTGACATTTGCTGTATCACTTGGTTAAGGAGTGATTCCACTAAGGAATCCAAAATTGTCTTTTAATTAAAAAGCAATTTATTTTCGATTTCGATATTTTTCTAAATTGTTTCACCTCACCAACGACCCCCACCCACTGCCAAAACCAACCTCCACGAAGGAATGAAGGCCGTCGCAGACTGGATGAGGAACAGCCGACTGAAGCTGAACTCGGACAAGACGGAGGTCCTCATCCTCGGATCCACCCCCTTGGCCTGGGACGACTCTTGGTGGCCGACTGCACTAGGAACACCCCCAACACCCACCCACCACGCACGCAACCTGGGGGTCATCCTCGACTCTACCCTCTCCATGACGAAGCAGGTCAATGCCGTTTCCTCCTCCTGCATCAACACCCTCCGCATGCTTCGCAGGATCTTCAAGTGGCTCCCCACCGAAACAAGAAGGACGGTCACCCAGGCCCTCGTCGGCAGTAGACTGGACTATGGAAACGCACTTGACGCAGGAGCCCCGGCCAAACTCCTGAATTGGCTCCAATGCATCCAGAACGCCTCCGCACGCCTGATCCTCGACATCCCTCACTGTAGCCACATCACACCCCACCTGAGAGACCTACACTGGCTCCCTGTCAACAAGAGGATAACCTTCAAACTCCTCACCCACGCACACAAGGCACTCCACAACACCGTACCAATGTACCTCAACAGCCGACTCAGCCTCTACACCCCCACCCTCCAGCTCTGCTTCGCTCCGCAGACCGCGCCCTCGCCACCGTCCCCCGCATCTGAAGAGTCACCGCTGGTGGCAGATCATTCTCCCACCTCGCCGCCAAGACATGGAACACCCTCCCCATCCGCCTGTGGCAGACCGAAGACCTTCTGACCTTCAGAAGACTTCTCAAGACCTGGCTCTTCGAACAGTAGCAGCCTCCCCCTCCCAGCGCCTTGAGACCCTCGCGGGTATGTAGTGCGCTTTACAAATACCATGATTGATTGAATGAACTATTAGGGCTTTGGGTTAAGTCCCCCAGTCCAAAAGCTTTAGAATTTAAAAAGTATTACTAACTAGGGCCAAAAGTTTGTTTTAGAATTTGTTGTTGTTTTCGAAAAAAAAGGCCCCAGCTTTAGTATCAGTGTCTTCTACAGAAGATCTGGTGCAGGAATTCAACCCGACCCCTTACTTGCAGCTTACAATGCAGCAGTTAAGGATCCTCTGTAAAATGTACTAAATAAAAACAGTCCCAACTGCTACCGAGGCAAAGCTTCAAGCGCTCGTGGCAGATTATGTTAAAAACCATCCAGAGGACAACACTGATCTCCCTGAGGGTCAGAATGGAGATAGTGGAAGTGAGGAAAACATAGAGCCTCCTCACATAGAGAGATATGAAAAGATATGTATTATTTTTATAAATTAGTGTGGCTCTCCTTATGTAGTCATGTGCATCATTCATTGGCTATTATGTGTATTTGCAGATGTCTACACTCCTCTCTGATAGGCATAAGGCTGCTCGACCACACTACCCCCTAAAAGAGCACCTTGTGATTGCTAGAGCAAGACCCTGTCCACTAGTGAGGGAAAACCTGGACTGTTTGCATGGTATACCTCTTTTTGGTATACCATATAAAGACCCATCTTCCCGCAGTTGTGATATATTAGGAAAAAGCATATGTAGAGGTTGGAGATAGAGAGCATTGGACCAGCCATGGTTCGTTTTCTTGGGCATTATAATAATGGACACTTTTCGTTGAGAGGTAGAATTTGTGAACAATGTCTAGACCTCTTCCAATCATCTTGAACTGGTGATTTCTGAGAAGTATTTTATAACTAAATGCATGCTTTGCTTAGAATAAGTGCAATAGCATCACTTTGCCATGTTTTAACAATCAACAACAGGTTAGGGGCAGAGTCTAATGTAAGCTCATAGATGTTCAGACTATTCTTCTTCACTGATCTTGCGTCCAGGAGTATACAAGAAAGGAAATGAGCAGATGGTGAAGTGAGATGTTCGGGTGGGAAGTTTGGAGCAATATCTAAAATGAGCATGCTCAGATCTTTTAAAGGGCTTGGAAGAGGTGGAGACAGTGGGGCATGATGAGTAGGCACATACAATTTATATGAATTCTAGTTTTGGGGAGAGTGAGTCAAAGTGGGTGCAGGAGAAGAAGAATAAGTGGGAGAGGGAGAGAGCAATGGTGACCAAAAGGAGATGATTGGGAAGATGGGAAATGTGGAATTCAAG
Organism: Triturus cristatus; assembly: GCF_964204655.1. Classification (NCBI taxonomy): domain Eukaryota; kingdom Metazoa; phylum Chordata; class Amphibia; order Caudata; family Salamandridae; genus Triturus; species Triturus cristatus. The sequence continues at coordinate 502,344,574 of NC_140593.1, forward strand.
TATGAGCTAGGAGTGAAGAAGAGGGAGTGATAGGGTGAGGGTCAGTAGGTATGTGAGAGGGGGTGTAAGTGATAAGGGAAGTGTTAGAAGAGTAAAAGGAAATGTTTCAAACAAAAACAGATTCAAAGTGAGAAGAACATACATGATGGGATGGGTAAGGAAGTAGTGGAGTGGTGCCATAAGTAGAGGCGACAGTTGGAGAAGAGGGAGTCAGTCAGTCGTAAGTAGGGAAGGAGAAGAATATGTGATTCATGATGTGGGAAAGGATGGATGGAGATGGACAGTAAGAAAATTGGCAGGTTAGAGTTTGCATATATATGTGGGGAAAGTAAGAGAGGCTATTAAACAGGCAAAAGGATGCGTAGAAGTGATAGTGAAAGTGTTGGATAAGAGAAGGATACAGATGGCTATGGAAATCAAAGAAGATTAAAGAATGTTGTTAATTAGAAGATTATAGTAGGTGCTGCAGAGATGTGTGTGTGTGTGTGCATGTGTACACATGCACACACGCACGAACACACACACACAAAAAGAAATCTATGTAGCAAGTTTATTAAACACCTGTGTCGTCTTACTGGTACAGCAGCATCTGACCATACAGAACTAATGAGCTCTGTGGGGGCTGAATGACTCTGTTGGTACTGAGATATTAGGGGATACAACAAAGTTATTTAGAGGTGCATTGTATATGTCAGTACTGTAAAACTGTGTACTAAAATATTAGGCTTAAGATGTGCTGAACGAGTGAGTGGATGTCTACGCACTGATATACTAGTGTGCAATGCAAATCTGAATAAACTTGCATACAAAGAACATTTTGGGTGTATAATTAAATGAACACCCTGGTGCTATGGATATCAGTTTATAGAGAGTACTGTGAGAGTTCACTGGAAAACTCATTCGTGGGATAAAAGTGCGTACTGTCAGCTAGCGCAGTGGTGTTGTGTTAGAAATCTTAGAATAGTGCAACATTTTGAGACCAGAGCATTATGCAGATAAGGCTAGATGCATTCTATGATCTATATAGATATGTTAGCACTGGTATATGAAGGCATCAAGCAAGTCAGAATTCAGCAGTAGGATAGCTTCTTATTCTGCAGGTCACAATAAATATCTCTGTGAATGTCTCACTACTGGGATGTCAGTGCAACGTGAAAGACAAAATATGATGGCTGTATCTGTGCATTTTATGCTGTGTCTCTAAACTGGCATTTGGGGACTGTACTTGTGTATTTGAGGCTTTGCCTGGACGTTTGAGACTGGACTTGGGACTTTGATGCTTAAGCTTGAACAACTGAGATGTCACCTGGGCATTTCAGGTTTAATCGTGCATTTGAGGTTGTTCATTGGGATACGATTTGTGTCTAGCCTATAATGGCTGCATTTGGATAGGTAATGGATATATATGTCCCTCGCAAATCCTTGCAGGACCCACATTAATATAGTGGTGTCAAACAACGTTCACCCTTTTGTCTGATCCAGTGATTTGTTCTTATTTTATTAAGCTTACACTCGTAGGTTTCTTTTACTGATTTCACTTGCCGTGATGTCATTGGGATAAAAAGTTGTGTCATCTATTTGCTTGTGATGTCATGGGGGGGGGGGGTCAAAGGTCATGTGACAATACATTATGTGGTAACACAGGGTAAGATGGAGTCCAAAGGTGTATAATTTTCATTGCAGTACCCATGCCATTGTGCAGCATTCACATGCCTTTTTTTTTAACACAAATGCTTAATGTAATAGCACAAAAAAACCATGATATTACATTACCTTTTGTAGCGTAACACTAATTTATTGTGAATTTGTGGGTGACCATCATTTTTTATTGTTTTTTTGGGTAGTTTTATATAATGTGAATCAAGTCATGCCATTGATAATGAAGAAAATTATAATGAAGACAATAAAACTTAAATTATACGAACAGCGATGTCATTCTTATGTTAATGTAAAAAATAAAGGCTGCGTGTGTTGGTGTTAGCAATGTCCTGATGTGAATGACAAGGGAACGTGTGTGTTTATAACTCCCACTAAGCTCTTAACTCTTGAGAGATTTGGTACAAGACAAGAGGCCCGGGCTCCCCGCCGCCACCTCTTGCTTCTAATGAATACAGCGCGGAGACGGAGACATTTTCAATCACCCTGCGGTTTCTGGAGGAGGAATCCATAATTCATTTCACTCCACATAAAAATCCGTTAATGAGTACAAATGGGGACTAAGTAGCGTGTGGGCAGACAATTCTATTAGGAGGTGGAACCATATGCGCCACAGCAGCGAGGTGAGGAGCTGATACGAGGTGCAAACCTATTTCTAAATTACCGTCTGTAATGTTAGTAAATGAGCACTCGGAACAAGTGTTATCTTTCCGCTATGTTTATTGGCACAACAGTTGAGCAGTTACACCCAGGAGCGCCGGCCACCTCTATCCGTCCGCTCGCTGCCGCGCACACCTCTCCCCCGCTGCCGCTTACTCCTTCGCGCGCCTCCTGGCGTCAACCTGCGTACCCGCGTCACGTGACGTGACGCGCTAACAACTAGACCGCTACATATCTCCCCCTTTTACCAACCCAACAATAAGTCACTTACAGTTCGCAGTCTAGTTCAAAGTCTTGGAACCTGGAAGGCCTTACTACTTGTCTTCCGCTCCTGGTCACCTTACCGCTTGACCCTCGAGCCCCTTGGCTCTGTGTTTCCTCACGTTCTGTCCCTTCGGCCATCGCTCCCCCACTGTTCCGATTACCTCCCGGCCTGTCCATCTCTGCCATTGGGGTCTCACCCCCTTGCTCTCCTCCTAGCTCCTCTCCTGCACCTGCTTCTTCCCTTTCGTCACTTCCGCTCGCCTTATTCTCTTCATCCACATCTCCCGTGCTTTCGCCTTCCGTCTCCCAATGTTCCCATCTCAATATCTTGTTGCACCGGGCCATGCGGTCCTGTGCCACACGTTCCCGTCACTGAGCAGAGCCGCTCTGTCATACACTTCCTTGACCTGCATGGGCTTGCTGTACTTGCTGTCTCCTTTCCTTTGTAGGGTAGCCAACTTTACTCTCACCCATTCTCCTCTCACTAACCGAGTGTCCTTCACACTCCTCCTCTTGTTGTAGTTCTTGGTGTAGATGGCTTGGGCCCTCTCCATGTTTGCTCTCACGACTGCCGGAGACCATTCACTGGTCACTACCTTCTCCTTCCAGATTCTGTTGTCGTGCGTGAAAGGTTCACGTCCTCTCAATATTTGGAACGGGCTGTACCCTGTGCTTGTGGGCGTTATCCTGTAGGCCCATACCATATTCTCGACCGCCTTTTTCCAGTCTTTGTTGCAGGTGATGGCTGCTTGAATGGCCCCCATCACCACCCTGTTAAATCGTTCCACCAGACCGTTACCTGCCGGATGGTATATGGCCGTGTGCTTTGCCTCGATGCCGTTCCTCCCCATGAAGTGTTTCCATTTTTCTGATGTGAACTGTGGCCCGTTGTCGCTTAAGATGGACTTGGGGATTCCCTCTCGGGTGAATGTTTCCGATAGGAACTCCAGGATGTTCTCCGTGTCCATCGTCTCGCTCACCTTTATCTCTGGCCACTTGGAATACCGGTCGATGAGGACACACACGTACTTTTGTACGCTCTGGTCATCCAGCACCGGCCCTAAAATGTCTATGGACAACTCTTCCCATGGGTTTGCGGGCGTGTCGAATTTCCCCAGAGCCGGGCGTAATGGCCTCAACGTTTTGTCAGCCCCTTGGCATTGGGGGCACTCCCTGACATGTCTCTCTGCTCTCATGTCCATGCCTGGCCACCAGTAATTCTGTTTTGATCTAGCTTTGAGTTTCCCAATACCCAGGTGGCCTTCATGCAAGAGGTCCAGTAGTTTGTTGATGAGATTCGTGGGGGGGATTACTCTGTCTCCCCGATATATGAATATGCCCTCATCTCCCACGGTCAGTTCTTCTCTCACTTCATAAAAAGGTTTGAGGTTGGGTTTCACCTTTTTCTTGTCCGGCCACCCTTGGGTGATGTGGGCTTTTGCCTCCTTCAGGTCCGCATCTTCGTCATACGCAGCTGTCCACTCCTGTCTGCTGATGATCTTCTCTTGATCCTCAATGAGAGCCACCATCTCTCCTCTGTCCGCCGGGTCTTCTTCTCCCGGCTCCATGGCCGCCGCTCGGCTCAGGTAGTCTGCCACTCGGTTCTTGTTTCCCGGGATGTACTCTACATCATATCTGTAGTCCAACAATTTTAGGGACATTTTCGATATCCTGGGTGTGGCGCTGGCGTGTCCACACGATGTCAGAACCTTCACTAACGGCTTGTGGTCCGTTTTGAGCAGGAATCGGGTACCCCATAGGAATTGCGGGAATCTCGTCATGGCCCACACTACCGCTAACATCTCCTTCTCAATGACGCTGTACTTGCCTTCTGTCTCCGTCAGTGCTCTGGAGGCGAAGCTTATTGTCTCCACTTCTCCACTTCCTCGGTCTTGCATGAGTACAGCGCCCAACCCCTTGTCGCTGGCGTCCGTGATGAGTATGGTGGCGCCTTGCGGGTCGTAACCCTTGAGAGGCATTGCTTCTAGGATCCCTTTTTTGATGACTTCAAATTCCGCTTGGGCCTCCGGTGTCCATTGGAACACCGTGCTTTCTCTGGTCAGCCTCCTCAAGTTATAGGTCTTGGATGCGAATTGTACCACGAATTTACTGTAGTACTCCGCCATCCCCAGGAAGGACCTGACCTCCTCCTTGCTCTTGGGGGCTGGAGCTTCCACAATGGCCTTCACGTTTTCCTTCTTGGGGGTGACCCCTTGTTGCCCTATTTCGTGGCCTAAATAGGTCACCGATTGCATTCCTAACCGGCATTTCGACCATTCCGCCGTGAGACCTTTAGCTTCCAGCGTCCGTAACACCTTTTCCAGTGTCCGGTCATGGTCCCTCCTATCTCTGCCCATCACCAGTATATCGTCCTGGAAGTACTGCACGTCCTTGCAGTCTCTGAACAGCTGGTGCATCATCTTCTGGAAAACGGCCGCCGCCGAGGCCAGCCCGAACGGCATGCGACAGAATCTGTAGCACCCAAACGGGGTAATGAACGACGTGAGACTTTTGCTGTCCGGGTGTAGGGCTACCTGGTGGTAAGCTGATGTAAGGTCGATGGTGGAGTACCACTGGACTCCTCTGGTTCGTGCCAGCATCTCCTCTATCTTGGGAAGGGGAAATTTCTCCACCACTATGTTCTTATTGAGTTCTCTCAAGTCTACGCAGAGCCTGACCTTCCCGTTGGGTTTCATCACGACCACCAAAGGCGCCAACCATTCGGCACAGGTTATGGGTTCTATGATGCCCTTCTTCTCCAGGTCTTGGAGTTCCGTCTGGACAGCTTCCCTTACTGCAATGGGCACATTCCTTACTTTGTGTGCTACTGGTGTGGCTCCTTCCTTCAGTACTATTTTGTGTTGAAATTTCTCCATTTTTCCTACTGCGCCCCCAAACACTCTCGGGTACTTTTCTTTCCATCTGTCTGTATCTAGCCATTCCACCTGGTCTGTGAGCAGGATCTGTTCCTTCCCTCCTGGGTCGAGTTTTATGCCCAGGTCGCCCTGGTCCAACCATCCCAGGACGGAGGGTCCTTTCTCGGCCACGTACAGCTTGCACCACGCCGCACGGCCTCTGAATTCGAACAACAGACGTCGGAACCCTAGCATGGGGATGCGATCACCATTGTATGTTACCGGTCGTATGTCTAGTTTCTCCAGCCCAGGGCCCAACCTGGGTTGGAATTGTTCCACCCACACTGCACGCTGTACGATGGTGAATGGGGATCCGGTGTCTGCCACAACCGCGATGGTTATGCCGCCCATGGACATCTCCAGGACCGGTTTGGTTGATCTCTTGGCATCCACGCTCAGTACCTGATCATATATGCACAGTACGGTGACCACCTCCTCCTCCGTGGCGTCTTCCGGGTCTTCCGCGCTTTGGTCCATGTATTTCACCACTCCTTTCTGTTGTTTCTTCCGACACACCTTCTCGTAGTGGCCCATGATACCGCAGTGCATGCATTTGGCCCTGAAGGCCGGGCAACGTCTGTCGTGGGCTTCGTGGGACCAACTTCCACACCTGTAGCACGTTTTCTTGCTCTCACCGTCCGCTTGTTTCCCTTGCCATCTGCTGGTCCCTTTGGTTGTGGGAGGCTTGAGTTTCTGGTCCCTGCGGTGATCTCCCTCCTGTATCCTGTTCACCATGGTTGGGGTGCCTGTGTCTTTTCTGGTAGCATCGGCGCACCTCTTTGAAAGTTCCGCCCTCTTCACTATGACCATTACTTCCTTGAGTGTGGTGTCCCCACTCGCCCACAGCTTGTCTTGCACGTTTGTACTGGTGGTGTGCATGATCACCTGATCTTTTATAAATTCGTCTTCCCACAGTGCGTACCTGCACGGGGCTGCTAGCTTCCTCAGTGCTGCTACATACTCTTCGATGGATTCTCCCACCTTTTGTTTCCGTTGCTGGAAATTGTATCTGTCTACCGAAACGCAGACGGTGGGGCGGTACCGCTCATCCAGGTCCTCCACCGCGTGCGCATACACATCATCATCTGTGTCTTCTCTCTTCGTGGGCACTAGGCTCTTGTATATTCTCAGACCTTCAGGCCCTAGATTTAGTAACAGGATGCGTTTTTTTCCTCTGGGGCGTGAATTTCTCTTCGTTCTCGTCCTCCAAAACCCCTATGAAATTGTCTATGTATTCCTTCCAGTCCTCCCATTTCATCATTGGTTCACCCGGTTTCGTTAGGAATTGCACCGGTGCAATCGCATACCCTGCCGGGGTACTCATCTTTGCTTCCTTGGCGCTCGTTTCGTCGGTGGCTTTACTCGGGGGGCTGCCTGGGGTGTTGTCGTTGTTTCTTGTGTGCTTGATCCTCTGGGGGCTCTTGTCACTGGACCCCACTTCCTCCTCTTTGGTAGCCAGTGCAGCGTTTACTGTGCTTGATTACGTGCGAGGGCCGCTCGTGTGCTTTTGTAGGTTGTGGACGGCGTCGTCTCTGTGGCCTGTTTGTGGTTTGGTTATCGTACCGTGGCACTGCCACGCTCCTCGGATGCTCTGTGCCTGGGGTCGATCTCTGCAGTCGGCCGGGGCGTGTCCCGTGGCTTCCCCCTTCCAGGCGGCCTGTGCGGTGTGTTGTTCGGGCTTGATGGCCTGGTAGCGTGTCTTCCTTCGACTCGTGGGGCCACGTGGAGTGTTGCCCTCTACTGCGCTTCCCCGTCGGTCCGGTCTCCGTCCCGACCTCGTCGCCACTGTAATGTTAGTAAATGAGCACTCGGAACAAGTGTTATCTTTCCGCTATGTTTATTGGCACAACAGTTGAGCAGTTACACCCAGGAGCGCCGGCCACCTCTATCCGTCCGCTCGCTGCCGCGCACACCTCTCCCCCGCTGCCGCTTACTCCTTCGCGCGCCTCCTGGCGTCAACCTGCGTACCCGCGTCACGTGACGTGACGCGCTAACAACTAGACCGCTACACCGTCTTTAGTGTTGGACTGCCTGTCACGTCTTACTAAATGAGAAGTTAGGGAACGACGGTTCGCCAATGACGTCATTATGATGTATCCCTCCTGGGACACGTGTTTTCTGTGGAAGCCCAATAGGATACGGTGTAACTTCGGAGAGAAGATCCTTCTCGCGTGCTTGCCTATCCTACGCATGCATTGGCTACTGGAGGGAGCTATTATTCATTTAAACAGCTGATGTGCAATAGCTGAATACTAATGCAAAATGATGTCAGTGAGCTCTGCAGTGACGGACTGATGGGGATGTCTACAAGGCTGCCAGGTAGCCCATTGTTATACGTGACACCATCAGTTGTTCTTCATCTTTGCATTCAGGGACTTGGATTGGGGTAAAGCGTAACATCATGCAGAATATAAAATTAGCTAGCATTCGCGCCAATAATTTCAAATTCTATTAAGGACACGGAGGCGAGGATTATGCTTCTCTTTCTATTTATTGCCACTCACAGCAGCCAATGAAAAACTTGTATCATGTAAATAAAACTACTTTTCCCATGATGCACATGTTACATCACATCCTGTAATGCCCCATAAGAGCCACCATCACTAGAACTCGTCCTCTTTCTTTGCTTTGAACAGTAAAAGAATAAAAGTAAAACAGAAGTCCAAACAATAACTTCCAACGTGGAAGAACCAGACCAGCTGGGAGGTACGTCGTCTTCTTCTCAGACCCTGAAAAAATGAGAGATAGAACAACCCGTAACTTCTGCGTAACCAGAATATAAATACAAAACGGGTGGGTAACAATTACAATACCGTAATGTAACCGGGTGGGATAATCCTCGCCTTCGTGTCCTTAATAGAATTGAAACTTCTTGGCACGAATGCTAGCTAATTTTATATTCTATTACAGGACCGGAGGCTTCGTATTATGCTTGTTTAATGCTGATTAAAAACCACAGAGGATATATCACCCACCAGTTTATAATAAAACTGTTTAAATGTCGACTCCGAAGACCAATCTGCAGAATGCATGATGTCCTGAACAGTAGAACCCAACATGAAGGTCTTAGAGGCCATGGCGCCTCGAACAGAATGTGCCCCAAACACTTGAGTATTAATACCTGCTTCCTGCATAACATATTTTAACCATCTAGCTATAGTAGCCGCAGTGACAGGTTTGTAAGGTTTCTGCAAAGCAATTAATAATTGCACCACACCATCAGGCCGAATAGACCTGGTACATTCTTCGTAGGCCTTGAGACATTGAACCACACAGGGCTTGATATTACCAGGAAAAGCATGATAGTCCACATTGCGTGACATAGGTTTAGTCCTGGAAGTGATATTAAAAGAAACTCCTTCAGGAGTAAATACTCTACCTGTAATATCTAGAGTTTTAACGTCCGACGAACGTCTACAGGCCGCCAGGCATAACACCACGGCCAATTTGGATGAAAGTTGTTTCCTTGTCAACATATCGTTGCTGGGCCATTGATTGAATAAGGAAAGAACTAGCGAGACATCCCACAAGGAAGAATACTTCAGCTTGGGTGGATTAGCTACTCTAATACCTTTCGAGAGTTTAAAAATTAGTGGATGCATCCCTACTGGTTTGCCCTCGAGTTGAGAGTGACCCGCCGAAATGGCCGAACGGAAATTGTTGATGGAACGATATGCCAAACACTCAGAAGCCTTTTTGGACAAAAAATTTACAACATAGGGTAAGTCTGCCCCCACGGGATCCACGTGCTGTTCCACGCACCAACAAACCCAACATTTCCAGGCTGAAGAATACCTCTTCTTGTTGGAGTGGGCCCAAGCTTGGTTGATAAAGTCTGAAGCTTGTTCCGAAAATCCTGGCATTTGCCAACGTTGCCGGAAAGTCTCCAGGCCATCAGGGACAATTGCCCCGATATTACCATTGGGTGCATCTCTCCATGAGGGCCCTGGAGCATCGTTGAGGACCATGGGATCCTCCTGGGGAAGTCACAACTTGCCTCCAACAGGATCGGGAACCAAGGCTGCGACTTCCACAGGGGAGTTACTAAAATCACCTCTGCCTTCTGGCGCATCACCTGTGTGAACACTCGGGGAATTAGAATGAAGGGAGGAAACGCATAATTCAGATTCGGTGTCCATTCCTGTGAAAAGGCATCCGTCGCCAAAGCCAGCGGATCCGGCCACCAGCTGAAAAACATTTGACCATTCAGTCTGGAGGCAAACAGGTCGATCTCGCAAAGTCCCCAGATCGCCTGCAACCACTGCACTATCTGGGGTTGGAGCTGCCAATCGCTGTAATCCTTGAGATGGCGTGAGTTCCAGTTTGCCACTACATTCGACTGGCCCGGAATGAACTCGGCTTTTGCTATTTCTACCAACATTGAGGACCTCGTGCCCCCCAGTTTATTGATGTATTGAACCGCCGAGATGTTGTCCATCCACAGTAGGATGCAACACAAGACTTGTTTGGGTGAGAGAATCCTGATCGCGAACGACCCTGCAAGGAGTTCTAGGCAATTGATGTGGAGATCTAGCCCGTGTAGGGACCAACGCCCTCCTGTGGAAATATTTCCGCAGCGAGCTCCCCAGCCCCAACGACTGGCATCGGACTCTGACGACCTCTGGCAGAGAGCCGAAAATGGCCCTGCCATTCCATGCCTCTACCTGGGCAAGCCACCACTGGATCTCCTCTCGTACCTCTTGGGAAAGAGGTACTAGGTCTGTGTAAGAGAGACCTTTCTGCAAGTGTTGAATCTTAGCCTCTGAAGGGCCTGGTAATGTAGGGGCCCTGGAAAAATCGCTTGAATGGAAGACGCTAGAAGGCCCGCTATCCTGGCAATCACTCTGAGTGAGACCATCTGTTTGAATAACAGGGAGCACAGCTCCTACTTGATATCCCGAAGTTTGGAGCGTGGAAGACTCAGCTGAGCTGTTTGAGAATTTATGACAAAACTCAGGAAATCTATCGTCTGGGTAGGACACAGAAGTGACTTGGGCTCGTTGATCACGAAACCCAGGTTTTGTAATGCAACAATGGTCATGCGCAACTGCTGAACTGCTAGGGTTGGAGATTGCGCCATGATGAGAATGTCGTCTAGATAAACTATCATGCACACTCCCTGTTCCCTGAGATAAGCTATCACTGGCTTCAGTACCTTGGTGAAGCACCACGGTGCCGAGGAAAGCCCGAAAGGAAGGACCAAATATTCGTACCATCGGTTCCGCCATTGAAATTGCAGGGAGGAAAAATGGGAATAGACAGATAGGCGTCCTTCAGGTCCAGGCGGACCAGCCAGTCCCCTTGTTTCAGGAGATCCGCTAAAAGATGGATGCCCTCCATCTTGAAGTGTTTGTAGGTCATGTAATGATTTAAATCTTTTAAATTGAGTACCAACCTGTAACCTCCGCCCTTCTTGTGCACCAGAAAAATATTGCTGCAGAAACCGCGAGGGCCCTCGTCGCAAGAGGCTATCCCGCGTTTCTACAGCAATCCTTTCTGAATCTATAAAATCGCACTCTAGTTGGGATAAAGAAAGCTGTCTAGGCTGTCTGACCTGATAAGGGGTCTGGAAGAAATCGAGCTGGAAGCCCTGAACAGTCTGCAATATCCAAGCATCCTGAGATAGTTTAACCCAATTGTGATAGAAAAACTGAGTACGTCCCCCCAGAGGTAGTACGAATACGTCCAGAGCTCTTACCTGAAAACTCAGGGTTCTGGAAGCCTCCCCGGTAGGATCCTCTATTGAAACGCCTTTTGTTGAAGCGCTGCCTGGTGGGGTAAAAGGTTCCCCGACGGGTGGAGTCCCCCTCTCCCCCTGCCTCGACCGAAGCCTCCTCTCTGAGGACCTTGTGAGAACTGGCGGCCAAACGAGCATCTTTGGCCTCGTCCGGCCCAGCTTGAAAAACCCTTTTAATGCCTGACTGTGCCTTATCCAAGGTCGTGAAGGTGCCCACATACTTGGCTACATCTTTGACAAAACGGTCCACGAAAAAGTTTCCGTCCGCCAGGGGACCAGGATCTGCCGCCGCCAATTCCGTTAGATTGGAGTCCATGCGCATGAGTATTGATTTGCGCCGCTCAGTAGAGATGGCACAGTTAGCATTACCCAAGAGACAAATGGCTCGTTGAGTCCATCCTGCCAGGACATGGGGATCTACTGCAGTCCCAGATTCCTGCGCTTCAAGGGCCATTTCCAGGACCTTGGCCAGAGGGCCGACCACATCCAAGAGCTTATCCTGGCACCCACGCCAGGCGCGGTCGATACCCTTCTTGGGGTCTTTTGCGAACTTCTTTAGAAAGGTCAAGAGGCTGGAGTCTATATCTGGGGTTTCGGCCACCTTATCAGAGATATGTGGTCTAGGGCACTCAGAGCGTAGCCTGTTGCGCACCTCTTTATCAAAGCTTTTGCGTAAATTTTCATGCAGATATGCAGCAACCTCAGGAGCGGGTAACCAATCCGATGACCTGGGATGAACAATATCAGCGGGGTTAAAAGTAAATGGAGTGGGAATGGCCTGAGGTGTTTCCACATTTCTTGATTTCTTTGTTCTTTTCTTAGGAGGAGACTTATCCGGGGTGTCAGAGTCCGGAGTATCGGGTCTGTGTCAGTGTCCGGAGCCTTAGCTTAATCAGCATCAGGACGAGCAAGCGAAGAGTATGAGGCAGAATGAGGCCAGGGCTTAGGTGGGGGTGATTGGCGGGGCAGAGAAACCATGGTGTTTCGTGAATTTTTCAAGTTGTTTAGTTATGGGTTTTAAGGCAGTAGCTAGCGCCTGCTGTACAGTTCCCGGAACTACTTTCTCCAGGGCCTTGTTGACCGACTCCTGGACAGAGGCGCCCAGGGCCTCAACAATGTTGTCCTCTATGGAAGGATTTTCCACTTCCTCCTCATATAAGGTATCATCCTCTTCGTAATGGACCCAGTCCTCCATTGCAGAACCAAACTTGTAAATTTACTTGCTCATAACGCAAGGAACAGAGAGGAGTAAAGGGGGGAGCCAACCCATAGCACGCATAACAAAAAGGTACCTAGCTCCTCAGCAAAGCTGTAGCACAGTTCTTGCAGCTTTCGGGGCGTAGTGGAGCCAAAGAGCAATATTGTACATAGGAGGTGTGCTCCCTCCAGGCCCAGATCGTTTTTGCAGCCAGCCAGGCGTAGGGGTGATGCTCAGTGGGAATGCCGGTGAAAAATTAGCAGAAACGAAAGAAAAACGAAAGAAAAACGGGCAGTAGCGACGTGCGTAGCCCAATCCTACCAAATATAGCCCAATTGGGCTATGCACGTCAAAAACCTAAAATAAAAATGAAAGGGGAAGGCTCCTAGCGCCCTTGGCTGATTAGGGAAGCCTCCGCGCTTATATTAATAAATAAACTCACCGCCGTAGGCGGGCGGTACAATAGATCGGGGAAAAGGATTAAATAAGGAAAGCGCCCGGAGCGCTAAACACCATCCCGCACAGCGGGAAATTCAAACACTGTTCCCAGCATCGGGGAACACAGCGGCATGAGCAATGTACTTGTCTGATGACGGCGGGAGCGTCGCAGACCCACGAGACCGGGCGCGAGGTTCGCGCTGTCAATCAGAAGCGCCACACAAGCAGATGAAAGCAATAGACGCGCTGGCAATCAGAAGCGCCAAGATGAAAGGCAACAGCAAGTCAAATACCAACAAGCGCAATAGTCGCGCCCAAGCAAATCAAAAGCGGCACGAGCCGATATCCAAATAAATCTGCATAAATCAAGCAAGTGTGTTAAAGAACGTAAATTACACTTAAGTGCCTGCGTGAGCAGCAAAGAAAGAGGACGGGTGATGGTGGCTCTTATGGGGCATTACAGGATGTGATGTAACATGTGCATCATGGGAAATGTAGTTTTATTTACATGATACAAGTTTTTCATTGGCTGCTGTGAGTGGCAATAAATAGAAAAAGAAGCATAATACGAAGCCTCCGGTCCTGTAATAGAATATCCCTATACGAGAGCCAGACTTCGTGCGAATCTGGTATCCTGACTATGTTTGGCACTGGCGTCACGCTAATCTAGTGAGTGGAGGGGTACATCAAGCTGCCCTCTTAGAGAACAGTGGATTACTTACTGTCCCTGTTATGGATTCATCATATAAAGCGTTGGTGGCAGCATACGGTGTTTGGTAATATATAGTGTGACTAGACTTTTTTTCTGTGTCAAAGAAAGTGTGGCGTACTGACCCCTCACCTGTAACGTTCTGCTGTTATATGAGACTCAACACCATGAGCCGATATCCTGTGTGTATGTTAGTGTGCATGCACTGTGAGCCTGTGATACATGTATGCATGCACTGTGAGCCTGTAAGACATGTATACATGTATGGTAGTGGGACTCTGTGTGAGTCTGAATACTGAAGCTTGTGGAATCACTTTTACTTGCCCCACGCTTACATGGCACAGGATGGAGGGTGAGGATAGCTTCCCCAGACAGTCTAGTGTATTAATTGCCTGCAGTCCTGTGGTTGAAAGTTGGAGACCCAGACACTGAAGTGACAAAGATGGAAACAAGGCTTCTTTTGGAAATTCCAGAAGACTTTGTCAGCAAGGGGCTGCTGATTAGTTCTTCCTGATCACTGCCATTTGGTAGATGGAGGGGAGACATAGTGGGACTGCAGTTTCAGTTGGTCAAGGTGAGGAAGTTTCCATGCCAAGCATAGACTTTTTTCTGACCATTATTACTTCTTCAGGAAGTCTGAGACAGGCAGGTGTGGAAAACTCCCAGTTTATTGTACCAATGGTGTGTGTGCATGTGCTTGGAGACAGCCTCCGTCCTATCTGCTGTGATAAGCACTACTTTACATAAATGCTGTTTCTGAAGAGCAGCTTGAATAGGACACTTGAAGTAGAACCACAACAAACTGGTACTGACGTTTGAGGCAGTGGTTCCACATGACCTGTCTGGAAAATGTGTACAAAAGTGGGATCCAGACCATCCCACTTGGTTCCAGTCTCAAGTTCTTCTTGACCAAGGGGTAGAGTGCTCACAAGAGTACTAACATTGCTTTGGGTGTCTGCCTGATAGTCAGTACCCAGAGGAGCATGAACACCATATTTCTGCTGGAGAAGCTGAGGATCTGCCTGAAGAAGCTTGCCATCCTGCTGACATAGGAAAGTAGTGTGCCTGGTCCTGCAGGAAGAGCTGTCCAGGAAGGAGAAGGCTAGCATGTTCATGGTGTGAGGAGCACCCTGTGGAAGTTGGTGAACTTGAGGGACCGATACAGGAGGGACCTGTGTTAAGAGGGGGCCATCAATCTCTTGGTGCAGTATTTGTGAAACTACACTTAAAAGTGTACCAGAAACATGCATCATGAAAAGAACCAGCAGCCTGCAATGGGACGAGATGACTGCTGCTGCCAACACTGATTGGAGAATCAGATTGCCAACAAAATGGGAAACCCTAAATTGGCCAGGGGGCCACAACTGCTTTTTTACCCAAAGAGGACTCAGCACTGAGACCATAACCTTTGCCAGCTGAAGCACTGGTTCGCAGCAACCCCAGAGAGCCACCGTTGCCAAGAACTGGTGACTCAGCAGGTGGCAGCCAGAACTAAGTCCACAGGGACCTTTCTATGCACTGCAGCTGCTGCGGTTAACCGGCCTCAGAACACAGCATACAACAGACAGCCATTTAAAGACTTTGAGCTGAGTTGCTTAACAGATCCAAGAGAATTTTGAGCAAAATGCATATGAGAATCATCTATAGCAACTACCTAGTATTCAGAACAGTAGTGGCAAAATCTCTTACCATAGAGGGTGTGTTAGATTTGGGGGTCTCTAGTTGGCAGAGGTAGGTACCTTTGACCAAATAGAGACCCTTGCATCTAGTCAGGATAAGGGGGTACACTCCTACAATAACCCCTGCTCACCCCCTTGGTAGCATGGCACGAGCAGACAGGCTTATCTCAGAGGCAGTGTGTGAAACATTTGTGAACACATACAGTAATCCAGTGACAGCACTACAGATGGACACCACACAAGTTGTATTATAAAAATAAATATTTTATATGGATTTAACACAAGACCACAAACGACAAAAAAATCCACAATACTGTACTTTAGAATGGTAGAAATAGCTTAGTTCTCTTTAGATGGTAAATGTGACACTTTACGTTCAATGTACCTTTGGATGCGTAACGCTATACAAACAAAAGAGTTGCTGGGAAGGTGATGAGTCGGTTCCTTACACGCAAGAACGGGGATGCGTCGGTTCCTTACTCTGGGGGAGGTGATGCATCAGTTCCCTACTGCTGCGCCGGGGGACGGTGATGCGTCGTTTCCTTACCAGAGGGGAGGTGATGTGTTGGTTCTTCTCCGCGTGGGGAGGTGATGCGTCAGTTTCTTACTGCGCTTCTGTGGCGATGTGACCCGCAGCGCCGCAAAGCGATGTCGATCCAGTGCAATGCAAAACAAATGGCGTCTTCTTCTTGATGCGACAACGAAGGAGTGATGCGAGCATGCCTGACGGCCGTGCGGCATCTCTGCGAATCTTCTGAGCCATGACAGGCAGCGGCGGCACCCTTACTCAGTGATGCGACGACAGTGGCTGTGGTGGCGGCACGCTTCTTCTCCGTGAGTCACGCTTCCAGCTCCCTGCGACACGCAGTTTCCCAGAAGGCCCAGCACAACAGCAGGCACTTCAAATTCCCAGCAAGGGAAATCAGGGGAGCTGGTTGGTGAAGTCTGTTATCCCTGAGACTTCAGCAGGAGGCAAGCTCAATTTCCAAGCCCTTGGAGATCTTCTACAAGATGATGAAAGTTGCACAAAGTCCTTTCTCCTTTCTTTGGCAGTCAGGCAACCACTGCAGGCAAATCCCACAAACAGCACTCAGCTTAGGGATAGTCTCCTCCTTCAGTTTCTCTCTGGTTCCTCTCCTCAGCAAAGGTTCTTTTTGTTTCCCAGAAGTGATCTTAAGTCTTGGGGTCTGGGCCCCAGTATTTATACTCATATTCTGTTTGTTCTCTGAAGGCAGTGAGGCCTTTGCCTAGTCGAAACCAGTTCTGGTCAGTCTTGGAGCACTTTGTTTACAGGACTCCTTCTTTCCTTTGACAGTGTGGGCCAGGGAGATCAGATGCACCACAGGAGGTGGAGACAGCATTGTGGAAGTCATGCACAGGTCCCAGGTGCAACTCCTCCCACCACTCTACATGCAGATCTCTCTTTTCAGCCTTGTGCTGACTCACCCTATCTCCTGGAATCCTCCAGCCCATGTCACTCAAACTCCAGACAAGGAATACACAACCTGGCAGAGGCAGGCTTGGATAGTTAGACAAGAAAATACCTACTTTCTAAAAGTGGTATTTTCAAACACAGAATGTTAAAACCAACTTCACTAAAAAATGTATTTTATCATTCAGGCATACTAAACTCGAATTTCTACCATGTTCCCTGGGTCAGTTATGGTTATAGGATGTTATAATCAAACTGCCCATTCTGGCCTATGGGGAACAGGTAGCCTTGCAATAGTGAAAAACGAAAATGGCTGTAATTCACTATTAGGACATGCCACACACATCAGGGCATGTCCTACATTATACTTACAATGCACCCTGCCCTTGGGCCTACATTAGGGGTGTCTGATATGAAGAAAAGGGAAGGTTTAGGGACTGGCAAGTGGGTGCACTTGGCCAGTCAACATGGCAGTACCAGACTGCACATAGGCTCTGCAATGGCAGGCCTGAGACACACTTTACAGGCTGCTTTGGTGGGTGGCACAACCAGTGCTGCAAGCCCACTAGCAGCATTTGATTTACCAGCCCTGGGCACCCATGGTGCACTGTACTAGGGTCTGACCAGTAAATCAAATGATCCAATCATGGAGTCACTAATCCATACATCAATTTACAATAGAGAGCATATGCACTTTAGCACTGATCAGCAGTGGTAAAGTGCCCAGAGTCATAAAACAGCCAACAACAGGTCAGAAAAAATGCAGGATGAAGGCAAAAAGTTCAGGGATGACCCTGCAAGAAAGGCCAAGTCCAACAGGGTGCAAAAATGGTTCCCAGAGATTCTGTAATTCATGCTAATCCTGGAGTGATTGAATTTTGTGATGTTATTATTATTATTATTAATTGCCATTTGTAGAGTGTATGGCTACCCATCGTGTTTCCCGGTGCTAAGCATAAGCAAAGAGATCCTGAAGACACCATACTGAAAAGATCCTAAAGACACCGTACTTAAAAGAGCCATGTTTTTAAAAGTTTGTGAAATTGCATTAAAGAAGTGCAGTTTCTTATATATTGAGGTAGGGAGTTCCACAGTTTAGGACCTAGATATGCAAAATGTTTAGTTTTGCTGCGATATCAAAAGTATTTTCTTTTCTAGAAATATACGTACAGTGTATTATTGTGTCAGTAGTTTGATTGTGGGGTTCTGAGCTCTTTTCCCCACACTACCTTCCTGAGAAGCCTTTTCACTGCTTGCCCTTGCTACCCCGAGATTCAAGCAAGGAAAGAGTTGCACTTGGCTCACTTTCCAGAGTCATAGTAGGAACGGCCTCGGGTCCAAAAAACCTCAACCAGTATAGTTGGTACCCAGTAGCCTCTGTATGCCCTGTAACCCCCCTCAAATGGTGCATAACAATCACCAACAGAAGGCATTCTAGAAAGTTTTCTTGTTAGATGACGTCATCATGTGTTTTTAGACATAGCCCATTTAAGTGCCACCTGTACGGTTTAAATTACTATTCTTAGAGTAACACTGAGTTGAATATGCCAAACGTCACTTCATATTTTAAATAACTCAGTTACACAGGAGGCTAAAGATACCTTGACTAAAATGTGAAACGCTGATGAAGTTGGCTGATTCTAATTAAAATAATAGCGGTAGCGTGATAGTGATTATGATTTAGATATACATTGATTATATATGTAGGTTGTATAATATGATGCATGATGTCTACTTAGGGCATCGTTCTGAGGTCCTTGGAGTTATACCCCGTAACTCCGCCAACCCCAGTTACTGATACCAGGGTCAACAATAACTCCATGGGTGGAGTTACAAGATATTTGATGTGGGACAATGAGGGTTCCTTGAGAAATTAGGAATTATCAGAGGATTTGTAATCTCTGCCCTGGTTCCCCTGATCATTCCTATTTCCCAGAGAAAAGATACCTTATCACGCAATTACTGATGGGGCTGGTAACTCTTGAGACCACCTTATTGGAATTTGAAGGACTTTGTAATGATGCCCTTAGTAAGAAATTGATGATGTGTGTGTGTAGTGCAACTTAGCTGCAGCATGCATACACTAAAGTGGATGTGCTCTGATTGGTTGTGATTTCTGAGCTGATTGTTGTATGAGTGACGGCAGGAGCTGTTGGAATGGGATGTATGACGTTACAACGCACACTTTTACAACGCATGCACTTACAACGCATTTTTTACAACGCATAATCCATTACAACGCATGACATTACAACGCATGACACTACAACGCATTTTTAAAAAATACCTTTACAACGCATTTCCATTACAACGCATACTACCTTTACAACGCATACCATTACAACGCATAATATTAAATTACATTTAAGGTAAGTATTAGATAGTATAGGGGTAAAAGTTACTTTTCTAACTCCAGGGGGTGCAACAGTAGGGTAAGTGTTGGATAGTATAGGGGTAAAAATTACTATTCTAACTCCAGGGGGTGCAACAGTGGGGTAAGTGTTGGATAGTATAGGGGTAAAAATTACTATTCTAACTCCGGGGGGTGCAACAGTAGGGTAAGTGTTGGATAGTATAGGGGTAAAAATTACTATTCTAACTCCAGGGGGTGCAACAGTAGGGTAAGGGTTGGATAGTATAGGGGTAAAAATTACTATTCTAACTCCAGGGGGTGCAACAGTAGGGTAAGTGTTGGATAGTATAGGGGTAAAAATTACTATTCTAACTCCAGGGGGTGCAACAGTAGGGTAAGTGTTGGATAGTATAGGGGTAAAAATTACTATTCTAACTCCAGGGGGTGCAACAGTAAGGTAAGTGTTGGATAGTATAGGGGTCAAAATTACTATTCTAACTCCAGGGGGTGCATCAGTAGGGTAAGTGTTGGATAGTATAGGGGTCAAAATTACTATTCTAACTCCAGGGGGTGCAACAGTAGGGTAAGTGTTGGATAGTATAGGGGTACAAATTACTATTCTAACTCCAGGGGGTGCATCAGTAGGGTAAGTGTTGGATAGTATAGGGGTAAAAATTACTATTCTAACTCCAGGGGGTGCAACAGTAGGGTAAGTGTTGGATAGTGTAGTGTAATATTATGCGTTGTAATGGTATGCGTTGTAATGGTAGTATGCGTTGTAATGGAATGCGTTGTAAAGGTAGTTTTTAAAAATGCGTTGTAGTGTCATGCGTTGTAATGTCATGCGTTGTAATGGATTATGCGTTGTAAAAAATGCGTTGTAAAGGTAGTGCGTTGTAAAAGTTGCGTTGTAAAGGTTGTTCCCCGTTGGAATGTGGCTGTTCATGGAGTCAGTAGCCTAATAAGCATTCTCATTTCACACAAAAGCTGAGCTGAGAGACAGTCTTTCTCTTTCAATTGAGAACATTCAATGTCAAATTATTAAATTCTTTGACATTTCCTGGGGTTCCCTCTGCATAGTGACCTGAAAGTACTATTAAAAATGGAAGAGTATGCAAACCACTATGAATCTGATTCAATCCTATCCATCAAATGTCCACATAGAACATGTACACCGAGGTTTCTTTGCACTTATAAGCCAGGGATGCTCAGGAGTCATGCCTGTTTTAATGACTGGTAGGAGACGTGGCTAGTCCTTTAGTTCGTAACTCCTGGGACGTTCTTTGCAGCGCTTAGTTTCAGGGCCAATGTATTTGAGATCTTGGTGGTGGACACTTGGAGGCTTTATCACCTGCTCTAACCGTACTGGTTTTAGGAACCTGTAGGGTGGACAGGTATGTCAAGCAAACAAATCACAATCCGGAAACATATTTATAGTTGCAGGCCAACAGGCTCCTGAACAAAGTTATCTATGATTTATAAAGACTTAAAAAAAAATTGTGGACTGGGAGTCAGTATCATTTGTCCAAGATTGGTGTCAATTAATCACATTTGCCTGAAATCCTCCGGATCCCATCTGTGGCATTTGGAGCTAACTTCGGGCATACCATGAGACACACGGAGAGACCAAGATATATACTAATTCCATAATCCAATGAAACCTGAATAAAGATGTTTGAATTCTACACTAAGCGTCTTTACTGAGGCCAAATAGGTGGGGTAGACACCATCAAAAGCAAGGCCTAAAAATGATTGAACCCACAAGGCGAAGCATAGCAAAATCAGCAGGAGTTTGGTCTTAAAAGATATATTATGACATCCAGGAACGTATGGATTAAAGGTAGGGGGCTAAAGTCTCAAAAGGACGTGCACATATGCTTAATTTAAGATTCAATTAAACATAAGTTTGGTGTCACTGGCAAAATTGTGTAAAGTTTTCACCAGTGGGATCATATAATTATGAAACAACTATTTTGAGATTGAAAAGCCATAGAGGACATACATATAACACAGCACCTATCATGGCTTGGCCTGAAAAGGAAGAGTAACACCCACTTGAGGTTGTCCCGCTAAAAAGGAAGGGTAACTACACCAGGGTGGCAAAGCCAATGATACATTGCTTAAATCTGGAAAGGAGTCGTGAAAACTTGATAGTGCTGTTTGTGTGGGATTGATGCCAAATATGCCCCAGAATAACATATGAAGGTTTATGGTTTGAGATCCAGAATGTATTTTTATCAGTTGCCTGGGACATGTGCTGTTGTCTGAATTGATGGAGAAAAAAGCAGGTCTATTATTGATCATAAATGGTTGATGAATGGCGGGATGTTTTTTCAAAGTGATTTGAAAATAGACCTCCTCATAAGATTATACTTAGAATATGCATTTGATTTCTATATCCTCTGCAGAATAGTAATTTGATGTATTCCAAGAGAGTTGTGAGATAGATGAGATTTGAACCTGTGGTCAAACATTTTACATCTGAGTGGGGGAGGTACCTCAGTGCACATGGCCATATAAGATGTTCCTTGTCTAAATGGGATTATGTCCAATCCCTACAGCATCTATTCTGGACCTCGACCTATCGGGAAACAACCATTACAACACAGTCATTACAACGCACTACCTTTACAACGCAGTCATTACAATGTAACATCCTTTACATCGCATGCCATTACAACGCAGCCATTACAATGCATGTCACTACAACGCATGCCATTACAACGCGTGCCACTACAAAGCATCCATTACAACGCATTATAGGGTAAGTAATGGGAAACAGTAATTTTTACCCCTACTCTACCCAACACTTACCCTACTGTTGCACTCACTGGAGTGGCGATAGTATTTTTTACCCCTACACTATCCAACACTTACACTACTGTTGCCCTAAAAGTATTATGCGTTGTAATGTGTGCGTTGCAATGGTATGCATTGTAATGGAATGTGCTGTAAGTGTAGTTTCTAAAAATGCGTTGTGATGGCATGTGTTGTAAAATCATGTGTTGTAATGTGTCCTATCCGACCTATCTCATCGCTGACAGTAATAATATGGGAGATATGAATACATTCTGTCTCATGATGATCATTTAAATGATGAACTCAACATAAATTTTTAGTGCAGGTAAAATGGGGTAGGAATTTATGAGACTTATTGCGAATGATCTAATATGTTAAACAGAAACAAAGTTGTTATCACGTTTTATTTAAAATGAGAATATAGAGTCCAATTCATAAAGTTTTTTTGCAAACCTAAATGAAATGTATGAGGAAAAATGCCAGTACTGAGTGCAAATTCACCTCTGGGTTTCACAAAACTTGATTTCGCACTTGTAAATGGAGCTACGCACTTGTAAGAGTATGCAAGTATAGCTTGATTTCTGTGAGTGAATCTGCTCTGAAGGGCAGGTGTTGGGTGTTCTAGGTGGGACATCTGCAAAGGCGGTCCACCCTCGCAAACAGACACGTCTGTATGTATTCTCAAACCTTCAACTGGTGGGGGGGTGAAGACTACCACAATTGGTTGCAGGGTAGGGGGAGGGGTTTATTTGCAGTCGAAAATGTTCTGTGAATTGAGAAAACAAAGGGCCTCATTTACAAGAAGGTGCAGCAACACGGCACTGCAAGTCCTTTGGCTGAGCCACGCTGTGGCACTTTCAAAGCACAGGGATGCAACATATTTACAATAAAATGTTGCATCTCTGTGCTTTCCCCTGCTCTGGCACACAATTGGCTGCCATGTGTCGACGTAGGCACCCTATGATGATGGTGTTTATGAGCACACAATAAACTTGCAAAATGTAATTTTTTTAAATGATTGTTTATGTGCAGGAAGGGACACCTTCCTACACATAAACAATCACCAGAGGTGATTTCCTCATTCTATGTGTGCTGCAGAATGCAGCAGGCATAGAAAGAGGAAAAGAACAAGGAGAAGTTATTAAATTCCTCCTCATTGCACCTCCCCACGTGGCATTAAGATGCATTTCCAGCTTTACGATTTCTCGTAAATCTGGAAATGTGTCAGCTTCCATGGGCGTTGCACAACCCATCGAACACCCCTTTCACCCAAGTGCTGTTTGTAAAAGGGCCATATTTACAAGGACAGGACAAGCCATGCAGTGTGCCTTTTCTGTCCTTGTCAATATGGGGCAGCAAAATGCGCCGCCGGTGCGTCACAAAAAGTGATGCACCGGCGGCGCAAGGGGCTCGTAAATAAGCCCTGAAAAGTCAATCATAATGTTGCATTACAGTTCCCCATTCGGAGATATACCGTTGCTCCATTTTCAAATGGGTATATGTTCATACGCATGAATACTACTGGGAAGTAGTGACAATCTGTTTTCAAAATGAAGCTAATTTGCATGAAGCTTAGAGACATTAAGGATCAAATCTTTACAAAAGAACCCCCTACGCATGTAATTCGGCACAAAGCTGCGCTGCTGCTGTAAGTGCTTAATACAAGTTGCTTGACATTTCAGATTCAAAACCCATCCACGGGTCACCTCATCTTGTGCATAAAGATGCGGGACATACAGTTATCATTCAGCTCTGGTACAGGCTGACATCCAGGCACCATCCATCTGCAGCAGGTCCCAGATGCCCATCTGCTTGTGTGACACTTAAACATCATAGTCAGAATGTTGTCTGGCGTAAATGTTATGTTCTAAATATCGCTTACAAAAATATCACCCAATTTGAGTTAAAAATAGAAAATCTGCGCCCGATGGGGCAATATTTTTGTAATTTACATTTATGATTCTGTCCAAGATGTCCTGGCAGGCAACCCTTGCGAATTACATTAAGTACTTTCTGTAGGAGAAATCCCTTCTACACATCCCATGTGGGAGCAAAAGCCACTTGTGGGGGTAATGTGTGTCATTCAACAGCTGATAAGGCTATTTACTATACTTTTCAGCTCATAATTACAACAATATTGAATTTAGATAATAATATTGCAAGGAAGGGCTGACATGTTGCTCTTCAATCATCTGTTCTTGCTGTTGTATTTAGTAACTATTGTCAGATGAAATCAGGAGCTATGATTTTGATGTAATATAATGTTTGTTTTAAAATTTAAAAGAAAATGAGATGAATGGTCTTAAAAGACCCAACAAATGTGAACTCATACTGCACATTGTCATTGTGGTCTCTGTATGTCTTCTACATACTGTAGTAGATATGAGGGGTGGGTGGAACTAGCTGAATTTCGGATTTCGAACAATCATGTTAACCCCAGATGGCAGCACTGTTGTTTTTGCATTTGTCACCCCGAGTGGGACGGGTATGCTCAGACGTGAGTCCCGTGCTCTCCATGCCACTGCATTCAAGCTATCCTGGCTAAAGAGGGGTGAAACCCCGAAACCGGTCCTAGGATGCTTGTTTCTAGTCCAGGGAGGACCTGGCTTGGCAGTTCGGGCTGGACTGTTCCCATGAGGCACAGGGTCAAGACTGATTTGCATATAGCTGGGTTCAAACTGGAATGGCATGGTGAGCAAAAAAACAATGGATGTAGGTCCAGATCTCTGTACTGGGGTGAATGTATAATATTGTTCTGCATTCTGTCCATCAACTGTTCTTTTAGCACTGTAGATCAAGACAGGGATGCACTTCATTTTATACATTCCTAACAGAGTTCAAATATGTTTGCTGCCAACACTTGCGGCAAGCCTAAATAATTGACGTGCAAGCTTGGTTAAAGCGCAGCATCGGTTTGCAAGAGAAGCTAACCAACTAATCTGTGAATTGAAAGTAACAACCAAATAAGGAAACTCGCTAACCTTCCGATAGTGTTCCCCTTAATGGATTTTGGTCTAATTTTAGAAGACTACCTCCAACATGCCAGGTGTTGTGCCTTTGCCATGTTTGTATGTAGATCTAAATCACAGATGGACTTTACAAAGGAGTCAATAAAGCCCCTCTGGCCATTGGGGGTACGTGAAAAGTAGCACTATATAGTCAGCATATAAAAGGGCAGGGACAGATGCAGATTTCACCTTATGCATATCTTTCATGTTGATAGAAATGAAAATGAAATCAAACCATTAACATATATCAAAAATAAGATAGAGGCCAATACACAGCCATGCCTTCCCCCCCAGCGAGGCAAAAGGAATCCGTGCATCCCCCATACCATATCTGACAGAAGCATTGACCCCCTGAATGTCGAGCCTGTTTGAAGTCAATCAGCGGTTGGGGCATCCAATGCTAGTTAAAATTCCCTATTGCTGAGATCTATTGGCCCAATCAAATACACTATTTAGGCCCATGCATGCTAAGTAGATGTCCCCTTTCTTTGCTCTTACATATTTCCCTATTATGAGGTAAGATTCAAACACTGTTCCAAGGTTCCCATACCTTCCCTGATGACGTATTGCCTGGGCAGAGAATATCATTGTGCTGATCCCAGTCCTCAATTTTTCTTAGAAAAATGCGACCCACGATTTTAACTACAGAGTCTAATGAAGATATGGGTCTGTAGCACCAAGGGTCCTGTCTATTCCCCTTCTTGAACATTAGTACAATGATCACGGTTTTCCATGAATTAGGGATTTTAATTAAACCAGCAGCGTTTAGGACGTTGGTGATCAGAGGGGACCATAATCGAATGTTAGCCTTGTAAAGGTCCATGGGTCCCCTGTTGGGCCCGGGGGCCTTGCTAAAGGGACTAACCACAATTGCAGAAGATACCTCCTCAAGCTCAAGGAGACTTCTCTACGATGACTGCTGTCTCAGGATATCCTAATTATTAAATCCGATTAAAATACACCACTCAGTATGCCGGATTGATGTTAGAACCTAAACCATCAGACAAAGGTGCGGATGCCTATTTTTCATGAACTATGTCCCAGAAACCCCGGTGTCGCTGGCATTACAGATGGAAACTAACCTCTCCCATGTCACCTCCTTTATTGCTTGCTTCCAATTCCTGATAGCCTCCTTGTGTTCTTACCTAGCTAAAATATTATTTTGTTGATTCCTTTGGCATGCATTGAGGGCTCACAGAGCCTATGGTTAGCAAACCTACACCCTTTGTCAAACCAGTCTTAAAAGCCCCCATCAAATATTTATTGTCCTACTAACCTGGTGATCAGTCAGACATTTAGCAGGAGAGGAGAGAAAACAATTGTTTTAAAATGTAAAAGAGCAATACCAGCAAGGTCTGGCTGATGCCGAAGTATTACTGTGATTCCCGAAAGCAGGATTACATGTTGCAATAGAGGCTGCTGACAAGACATAGGTCCTAAAACAGTTTCTACTTATAGAGGCTTTCATCAGAGGGATGAGGTTTGCAAGGGAATGTACAAGTAGGTACATGCAAGATGTACCAGGAGCATACAACCTCGCTTCTCAGTGTCCTCTCCACTTCTGAGCAGACAGACATACAGCATAAGCTGCACACCTCCCTCCTAATAAAATGACAACAAGTAAGTAAACAATCTTTATCCGTCTTAAAAATTTATTTTTGGTGATTTGTAACTTATCAACTGCCTTATAGCCCCAAATCTCACTCTCGTACAAGGCTTTGGAAATACAAAATGATTTATATCAATGTAAAATCACCCCCAGGGACCATGTGCCTAATTTGTTATAGCTCCTGGGCTTTATTTATGTCCTTTGCCTTTTCCTTATTCAGGTTATTCCAATTTAATTTATCGTCAAATAAAACACTGAAATATGTAAAAGTCGGGACTTTGGCTAAGCTAGCAGTGCCTGCCTTGTAGGTTTTTGTACTAGTCCCCCAACACCCTTTTCCATTGCAAAATATTTAGTAAAATTGGGGGATACGTCCAATGTGTTCTTGAAGGAGACAAACCCATCAATTAACACTTGCAATGCTCTAGGTGTTCGTGCTGCATGCACCGCGTCGTCCGCATATAACAGGACTGGTACTGGTCTTGCGCCTATTCTCGGAGTGTCAGCAAGCAGTGGAATCAGGTAGGATTCCAGACCATTAATGTACAGTGTAAATAAGAAAGGGGCAAGAATGCACCCTTGACGCACTCCTCTTGAGCATCTAAAATTGTCGGTGAGTCCCCCCTCCTGTGTAAAACGAACTACGGCTGAAGTGTTAGCATATAGAGGCATTAAAACATTTATTATTGCACACTCATCTAATAGAGCTCACTATTTACTACGGTTCACTCTGTCGAACGCTGCAGTAAGGTCCATAAACCGCAGGTAAATAGAACCTGCTTTGGCGACTGTGTATTTTGATGTCCACAGATAGAGGTTAAGTCATTGGCCTACTGTTGATTTACCTATTCTGAAGCCATATTGTGCATCGAAAATAATTCCGTTACTATATCCCCATTCTGATAGCCTATTTAATAAAACCCTACCCATAACCTTAACAGTGGAATCTATCAGGGATATGGGGCGGTAACACTCTGGGTTATCCCTGTCACCCTTCTTAAAGATGGGGACAATGATATCGAAGGACCATGACTGAGGCATTGATGTCAGTGCTGCTGCATTTAGTACCCTAGTCAGAATCGGGGCCCAGATGACTATATTGTTACATAACGGGTCAGGAGGGATCCCATCCGGTCCTGGGGCCTTGTTCCGTGACAGTCCCTCAATGGCAGTTTTAACCTCACCTGAGAGGAAGTTAATCTGCGCATCACATGGGAGGGACACCAGGTCAACAATATCACGTTCTCCATTACCATGATTATAGAATGTGCCTTCCATTGATCCTGGGTTATATGATAAGCCATGCTTGGTTTATCTGGGTCAGAGAAGCAAGGGCTAGTGATGACCTTCCAGAATAGGGTGCTGTCCTTTAATTCATTAGCTTGAACCAGCTCTTCCCTGGCCTGCTTCTGTAATGATGACCACATTTATATAATGTTTCGGCAAGTAGCTACCCTATCTTTATTACGCAGAATCTCTTTCAATGCTGCTTTTAGATTCCTTAGCGCCTTAGAGCACCCACTGTCAAACCATTTTGGGTTATCCGAACAGGAAGGGACTGCCGGCACAGTTAACAAGCCAGCCACTGGCTGTGCAATAGCGATAAAGGAACTGATTACATCCGCGTCTGAGGGAAATGATTCAAGGCACTTCATGATCTCTTTTTGTCTTAGTTTAAAGAGGGAGCTGTTAAGAGCATTAGTGTCCACCTGCGACCACCACAATTGCCGCCCCCGATCAGTTGTCATTATTGCCCCCTTCCTCCTATTGTCCTGTGCTACCTTCGAATACTGTGCCCCTAGCCCCAGAATCACAGGGTTATGATCACTCAAGTAACAATCCAAAATCCTAGAGAGCCGTATAAAATGGCCCATGGACGATAAAACAAAAATAAAATCAATAATTGTGGTGTGGCCCCTTCCTTTGTAAGAAGGTGGGTGAATAGTACTAGGGGGCCTAGGTGCATTTCGCGATGTAAACATTAGATCATACGTGTGTAAAAGGGAATTTAACTCATGGCCATCTGGAGAATGCTCCATGTGCCATTCTTTTGAGGCCTGGCAAATGGGAGTGTCACTTGACCTTTGACCAATGTCGGGGCACAGATGACAGTTAAAATGACCAAGCAAAACAAGATTTTCCTGTGGGAAGTCATCACCCTGTAATGATTCCAGGAGCCTAGATAACTCCATCAAACTTGAGGGACCCTTAGATTTTGCGTTATAAAAATGTACTAATGTGAACAGCAGTGTTCTCCCCACCGCTATCTTAAGGTCATGTACCATTCTAGAATCCCAATTCAACAATTTCATAGATGCACCGAGGTCAAGTGCTACAAAAATAATTAGACCCCCTTTTGCACGGCCAGAGGGCGACCCTTCTGCTGGAAGGAAAAATGTCTTATAACCTTCCAGGGAAAAATAATTGTTCGTCTCCCAGGTCTCCTGTAAACATATGATCTTATATGAGGTTATAAAATTAATCCAACTCTCGTCTTCAAAGTTAGACATGCCACGTTCCAAGATATCAAGCCAATGTTTCCACCACAATGGTCCCTATATAATGTGGCAGGAGCTAACTCTCCCCTCCGGAGTCTATCTGGCCAGAAGGGATGATACTATCAATAGGTTGTACTGCAATATCGCTCATATGGGCTTCGCTGGGCATAGTGTCCTGATTTTGTGGTCCTGTTGGGGTTTTCTGCGTGGTACTGTGTGCTGTGCCCTCGACAAGTCAATCCAAACCATTTAGATTTGACAAAGGTGTATAGAGATTCGGTGATGTTACTAGACCCTCGCATATAAGATCCCCCCTTCCAGTCCATAAGCAGGGTTCTTTGTTGGGATGTTTGGTGTAGGTCTATAGAAAAAAACCTAAAGGGAGAGGTTTAATATCTGAGGCATAGAAAGGAAACTCAGCAGAGTGTCTCAAGATGTTAAGCGCCAGTGCTGGAAATCTAAAAGTGACAATCACTGCATCACCCCTGAATGATTTCTTCGAACGACTAACCCAAGCGACCCTTCTTGCCATCAGGATATTAGTGTGATCTGAAACATTAAACCCGCTGTGTGTCCCTAGCCAGTGTGCCACTTTGTTGATTAGATTTTCAGTGGTTTCACTATTGTGAGTACCCAGACCTTGGACCCCAACCAAGACCACAGTATAAGGGCGACATTCCGGGGGCAGATCAATTATCGGCAGGCTTACACTGTTTGGAGTGTTTCGATTGGCCCTGGCTTGCTCAGGCTCACCTGCTTTATTAGGTTGCCCCCCCCACCTCCAGCGCCTCTTGTCAGACTACCCATGTGGGCAATGGAGTTACCATATGGCATCTTACTTGGGACCATCGCTTGACTCAGTGACCCTTTCTCTACAGGCAACTTCTTGTGTGGTTGCGCAATTGGGGGAGGGGGTATTTTGGGAACAGTTTTCACCAAGCACTCTACTTTCTTAAATGTTTCCTTAGTATCTGTTAAAACATTGTCCAATTTGTCCCAGAGCTGCGTTATTAAATCAGAGAGCCCATCCGTAAAATGTTCTTCAAACTGTTCCAGAAATCCCTCATGTCTGTCAAACTAGTTTGTAACAATGGCGCCTCTCCTTTTCGTGTGGGCTTGTTTCCCTTGCTTGTTTTGAGCAGTTGTTTAGGTACCGGCGAAACAACTTTATTGATAGCTGCGGAAGAACTGGAACGCTCCTGTTGGACTTGGCCCTTTTTGCAGGGTCATCCCTAAACTTTTTGCCTTCCTCCGGTATTTTTTCTGACCTGTTTTTGGCTGTTTTATGACTCTGGGCACCCTACCACTGCTGATCAGTGCTGAGGTGCATATGCTCTCCCTATGGTAAAATGTATACATTGATTGGTGTCCATGTTTGGCTTATTTGGTTTACTATCAGCCCCTAGTAAAGTGCACCAGGAGTGCCAGGGCTTGTAAATACAAATGCTGCTGGTGGGATTGCAGCACTGGTTGTGCCACCCACAGAAGCGGCCTAGTAAAATGTGTCTAGGGTCTGCCACTGCAGAACCTGCGCGCGGTCTGGTACTTTCACGCTGATTGCGCAAGTGCACCTACTTGCCAGTCCCCAAACCTTCCCTTAACTACATATTAGTCACCCCTCTGGTAGGCCCAAGGGCAGGGTGCATTGTAGGTATAAGGTAGGACATGCCCTGATGTGTGTGGCATGTCCTAATAGTGAATTACAGCCATTTTCGTTTTTCACTATTGAAGGCTACCTGCTCTCCATAGGCCAGAATGGGCTGCTGGAATTACTACACGCTGTAATCCCAGTGGACTCAGAGAGCATGGTAGAAAGTCAAGTTTAGTATGCCTGAACTCAGAATAATAAAATACTTATCTTAGTAAAGTTTATTTTAATATCCTGTGTTTGTAAATACTACTTTTAGAAAGTTAGTATTTACTGACCTGGCCATTTCAGTCCGCCTCCGCTGTGTGTGTGTGTTCTGCCTAGTAACAGTAAAGGAGCAGGGCTAGGGAATTCCAGGAGACAGGCTGGCTGCCAGGTGGTGGGTAGAGAGATTACACCAGGATGGGTGGGAGGAGTACACCTTTGACTCTGAATAGACCTGTGCTCTGCCTCCACAATGCCGGCTCCGCCCCCTGTGGAGCGGCTGATGTCTCTGCCCTGCTACTGAAAGGAAAGAGCAGAGTCACCACAACAAAGTGCTCCAAAACTGGACCGAGCCAGGCCCAGGCCCTCTGGCGACAAAGAACAAAAGAATTGTGCTATAAAAGAAGGAGCCCTGCTCCTAAGCAATCAGATCCTGTTTGCGCCAAGTCGAACCTCTGCCTGAAGGAGAAGGACCTGGAGAAGCTGAAGAAGGAGTACTGTCTCTCTGCCTGAGAGACTGGCCTGCAGTGGGTGCCTGTCTGCTGGAAGGAGAGGAAAAGACTAAAGGAAAAGACTTTGATTCAACTTGCGCTTTTAAACAATCTCGAAGGGCTTGCTTGCGAACTTGCCCCCTGATCTGCGCCCCAGGAACAGTGGGCACTACCTTTCCCCCAGAAGAGGAGAAGCTGCTGGAAGCGATCCCGTGACGCTGACCCCCCAAGAACCTGTGTGCCTCTCTCCCTTTCTCAGCACCGCGACATCTGCCACCTGGGGCTACCACGAGCACCGCGAGGACCTGTCTACCTGGTCCAAGCACCGCAAGTAACTGCCCCTCCGAGCCGTAGCTCGCAACGCAAGGAAAGGAACCTGAGCGTCCACGCACCGAGCCTTTGCGACCCTGTGCTGCCGAGATCACCGCGAGGACCTGCGACACACTGGTGATCCCCTGGAAAGCCGATCGCGCTGCAACGCGCTAAGAATTGCCCCGGAGCTGCTCTCCCCTCCTCTGAAACCTGTCGTGTGGCTGGGACTCTCCTCGAGCGTGCCACGAAGCACCGCCGCCCTCTTACTGTAAAGGACGACAACGCGACGTGGGACATCTCTCCGTGGACCCCCGAGGCCGCAGTGAACATCCCCCTTGAAGCACAAAGGTATTGTGACTTTTGCGCGTCTAGTACGGCCCGTACTTGCCTTGGTACGAGCCGTACCTGTGCTGCCGTCCGTGTACGGCGCGTCCCTGCATCTGTACGGTCCGTACAGTATCTATAACATTGCCGGCGCTCACGCGGGAAGCGCGGGATATGGCAAGAGAAGCCGCGAACGTGTACGACGCGTACCTACGTAGGTACGGTCCGTACGGTTCACGGCCGGCATACGCGTACTCATGCGAGAAGCGTGAGAAACGGCACGACGTACTCAGATCGCGGTACGAAGCGTACCTGAGGCGCTACGAAGCGTACAATACCCCCCAGAAGCCTATTTTGAACCAAACTGTGCCATTTTAACATCTGTGGACTGCCTTTAAGCATTTGAGAGTAACTGGATCAGTATTTGAACAAGAGAACTGTATTTTTACAACCTACCTGAAGAAAATCTTTTATATAAAGAACTTTATTTTCATATAAATACAGCCTTGTGTCTTGGTGTGGTGGGGTGGTGATTATTGTGTGGGACAACTTGAACGCTTAACCTAATGCCCTCTGGAAATCTAGCCTGACTGCTCGCGCCACGTTACCTAGAGGGTGAGCAGGGGTTATTTTTAAAGAGGTAATCCTACGCCCTGACCTAGAGGAAAGGGTCCCTGCTTGTCGCAAGTGCATACCTGAGCCAACCAGAGACCCCGGATTCTAACATTGGTGGCAGCGGTGAGGATTTACGGATTTGCGTTCTTGGTGTCTGCGCAGTGATTACTAACCATTGCACAATGAGGACAATCCAGTAGCTGGAGCCACAGAACTTTTTATTTTCGCTTGCCAAGAAAGAAGATCCCTTGTGTTTGGAGTCATGCCTGGCCCAAACAGCATTGAGAAATCAATCTCTGAAATCCTAGGAATGGAATGGGATGCGTCAAAACTGGACAGCTACACAAAAGTAGAACTCAATCACTTCTGCAAGAAGCTAAAGGTTCCACATGTAGGATGCAGGAACAAAACAGAGCTCTACAAGGCGCTGAAAGCCTGTATTGTATCAAGAGGTGCAACTAAGGAAGTTACACCATTGAAACCAGCGGAAAGCGTTCGCAGTTTTGGCAGAGGCCTGTCGCCAGAGGAGCTGGCAGACAGACAGGCCGCCAGGGATCATGAAGTGAAGTTGGCAGAGCTGGAAGTAAAAAGCCAATTGGAGCTAGAAAGCAAGAAGCTGGCTCGGGAAGAAAAGAAAATGCAAACGGAGCATGACTTGAAAATGAGGAAACTTGATATGGAGCTCGAGAGGCTTGAGGCCATGAGTGTCTCAGCCCAGCAGCAAGAAAGGTGCGTAGCTCAGAGATTGAGCTTTTCTGAGTGGGAGGAGGAATCCAGCTCAGATGGTGGCAGCCATATTGAATTTTCTAGTGCTGAGAGAGTAGTACGCACAGCCAGAGATATGGCGCCTGACTTGAAGGAGGGGTTAACACACACCAGGAGGTTCAAGGGCATGAGGTAGCTCCAGAAGTGTGCAGTATCCCTGAAGGGAATAGGGTAACTGGCGCAGGGGTTCATGGTCCTAGTGGCTGGAGGGACACTCTACTGACTCTAGATGAGAGGTGCAGGGAGAGGGGTTCCCCCAAAATTGAAGTCCTGGTATGTGAGTGTGAAGACCGCCCAGAAGAGTGTGGGTTGTGTGACAGAGACAGTCAGATACTGTCTTGCCAGTCTCAGGAGAGTGGTGTGGAGTATGTGTGTGAGGCACTGGATGGTAAGGTGAAGGATAGTTTGGTTAACCCTACTAGGGGGCTGTGTGATCCAATTGTGGGAGAGCATATTGTAAGTCCCTGTTTTCCAGAGCTATGCCAACACCTGTGTGAGGGTGAGTTCTCTGACCGCAGAGAGCTCACATTGGAGACAGACCTTTTGGTGGAGTCCAGAGGGTCTGGAAAGGCATTGGGGAGTGATCCCGAGAGGAGTGGTTCAGGAATCTTCAAACCCAGTGTGGTGGAAGTGGCTCAGAGTAGCCCAGCTAGGTCCTGTAGTAGTGAGAGGGGTGTAGGGCCTCACGTCCTGTCTTTAAGGGGAAGGAGTGAGAATGGGTTATGTCCCGGTAGTGCCCAACCTCAGTCTCAGAGCTTGGATGGTTCTTTGAGGGAACACCAGGTGGGAAACCTAGTCTGTCCTGGGGGGCTGCCCGTTGTGCGGGGTCCCCTAGTGTCTGGTGAACGGGGAGTGTCTGTAAGCAGGCCTCCCTCAGTTCTGGTGTCTGGCGGTACCGCTCCAGTTGGGAGGGTGCAGAAGTCCAGAGTGAGAGGTGAGAGGGGGAAAGAGTCCCCAGTGGAAGAACCAGTGGGTCAGGGGCCAGCCAGAAGGGCTGCGTCACCAGTGAATGACCATGGTGACACCACTTCTGTCCCGGGGGATCTTCAGGCACTGTCAGATGGACAGGGGTCGGGAGATCAGCGCCAGGCAGACTGTCACACGACACATGAGTTATGTGTCACCCTCAGGGGGGGCATGCATGCTCCCCGGGAAGTCCTGGTGCGCCAGGCAAGCATTCAACCGCATGGGTTGGTCCCAGGGTTGGGAAGCCAGGTTCAGGTGTTGTCTGACCTGGAGGGTGGGACAGCTGTAATCAGTGTCCTGACCCATGTTGCTTCTAGGGGTACCACGCCAGTTGGGAGTGAGCAGTGCTCTGGAAGGGGGTGCAGAGGGAGGGAGTCCTCGCCTCTGACCCCGGCTCAACTGAAGGGTTTAGACCCTAGGTTGGAGGGCCAGGTTCAGGGTGTCCCCCCTGACCTGGACGCCCAGTTGCAGGATAGAACCCCTGAACTGGTGGGCGAATTGCGCAGGACGCCTGCCCCAGGTGCCGTGGCAAATCTGGAAGGGGGTACCACTCCAGGTGGGAGGGTACAGAGCCCCAAGGAGGAGGACCGGGTGTGGGAGAGGCCACCCCAGTCTTTGGTCCAGCCTCCGGGTACAGGCCTGGGGCTGGTGGGTCAGTGCCAGGATGTCATACCTGACCTGACAGGAGGGAGAATGGACAAAGGGTGCCAAGCACCTGGGGCTACTGCCCCAGAAGTTTGAGAGCCCTGAGAGGCATACGGCCTGGGTCTCATCCCTGACTACTGTCAGTGGCCACTGTAGCATTTTGCTGTCTGTCTGTTGGGACACACCTGTGGGCCAGTTAAGGTTAGGTGCTGCACAGGTGGTGTCCACAGGTGAGGAGAAGGGTTCCCCATGGATTGGCTTGGTGGGCCCTGAGAGTATGGACAGAGGGATTCCAATAGGTTCAGATTGGCATAGAACTGGAGTCTGCCCCTGCAGTTGTGGGCCAGGTCCTTGTTCTATCGCCCC
This sequence comes from Triturus cristatus, assembly GCF_964204655.1. Classification (NCBI taxonomy): domain Eukaryota; kingdom Metazoa; phylum Chordata; class Amphibia; order Caudata; family Salamandridae; genus Triturus; species Triturus cristatus. The sequence continues at coordinate 502,379,865 of NC_140593.1, forward strand.
AAGCAGGGAAGCCCATCACGGTGGTGATAGGTCTACCCTGCGTTTTGGCTGGAAGGGGGTTGTGTTGGACTTGGCCCTTTTTGCAGGGTCATCCCTAAACTTTTTGCCTTCCTCCGGTATTTTTTCTGACCTGTTGTTGGCTGTTTTATGACTCTGGGCACCCTACCACTGCTGATCAGTGCTAAGGTGCATATGCTCTCCCTATGGTAAAATGTATACATTGATTGGTGTCCATGTTTAGCTTATTTGGTTTACTATCAGCCCCTAGTAAAGTGCACCAGGAGTGCCAGGGCTTGTAAATACAAATGCTGCTGGTGGGATTGCAGCACTGGTTGTGCCACCCACAGAAGCGGCCTAGTAAAATGTGTCTAGGGTCTGCCACTGCAGAACCTGCGCGCGGTCTGGTACTGTCGCGCTGATTGCGCAAGTGCACCTACTTGCCAGTCCCCAAACCTTCCCTTAACTACATATTAGTCACCCCTCTGGTAGGCCCAAGGGCAGGGTGCATTGTAGGTATAAAGTAGGACATGCCCTGATGTGTGTGGCATGTCCTAATAGTGAATTACAGCCATTTTTGTTTTTCACTATTGAAGGCTACCTGCTCTCCATAGGCCAGAATGGGCTGCTGGAATTACTACACGCTGTAATCCCAGTGGACTCAGAGAGCATGGTAGAAAGTCAAGTTTAGTATGCCTGAACTCAGAATAATAAAATACTTCTTTTAGTAAAGTTTATTTTAATATCCTGTGTTTGTAAATACTACTTTTATAAAAGTTAGTATTTACTGACCTGGCCATTTCAGTCCGCCTCTGCTGTGTGTGTGTGTTCTGCCTAGTAAGAGTAAAGGAGCAGGGCTGGGGAATTCCAGGAGACAGGCTGGCTGCCAGGTGGTGGGTAGAGAGATTACACCAGGATGGGTGGGAGGAGTACACCTTTGACTCTGAATAGACCTGTGCTCTGCCTCCACAATGCCGGCTCTGCCCCCTGTGGAGCGGCTGATGTCTCTGCCCTGCTGCTGAAAGGAAAGAGCAGAGTCACTACAACAAAGTGCTCCAAAACTGGACTGAGCCAGGCCCAGGCCCTCTGGCGACAAAGAACAAAAGAATTGTGCTATAAAAGAAGGAGCCCTGCTCCTAAGCAATCAGATCCTGTTTGCGCCAAGACGAACCTCTGCCTGAAGGAGAAGGACCTGGAGAAGCTGAAGGAAGAGTACTGTCTCTCTGCCTGAGAGACTGGCCTGCAGTGGGTGCCTGTCTGCTGGAAGGAGAGGAAAAGACTAAAGGAAAAGACTTTGATTCAACTTGCGCTTTTAAACAATCTCCAAGGGCTTGCTTGCGAACTTGCCCCCTGATCTGCGCCCCAGGAACAGTGGGCGCTACCTTTCCCCCAGAAGAGGAGAAGCTGCTGGAAGCGATCCCGTGACGCTGACCCCCCCGAGAACCTGTGTGCCTCTCTCCCTTTCTCAGCACCACGACATCTGCCACCTGGGGCTACCACGAGCACCGCGAGGACCTGTCTACGTGGTCCAAGCACCGCAAGTAACTGCCCCTCCGAGCCGTAGCTCGCAACGCAAGGAAAGGAACCTGAGCGTCCACGCACCGAGCCTTTGCGACCCTGTGCTGCCGAGATCACCGCGAGGACCTGCGACACACTGGTGATCCCCTGGAAAGCCGATCGCGCTACAACGCGCTAAGAATTGCCCCGGAGCTGCTCTCCCCTCCTCTGAACCTTGTCGTGTGGCTGGGACTCTCCTCGAGCGTGCCATGAAGCACCGCCGCCCTCTTACTGTAAAGGACGACAACGCGACGTGGGACAACGCGACGTGGGACAACGCGACGTGGGACATCTCTCCGTGGACCCCCGAGGCCGCAGTGAACATCCCCCTTGAAGCACGAAGGTATTGTGACTTTTTTGCGCGTCTAGTACGGCCCGTACTTGCCTTGGTACGAGCCGTACCTGTGCTGCCGTCCGTGTACGGCGCGTCCCTGCATCTGTACGGTCCATACAGTATCTATAACATTGCCGGCGCTCACGCTGGAAGCGTAGGATTTGGCAAGAGAAGCCGCAAACGTGTACGACGCGTACCTACGTAGGTACGTCCGTACGGTTCACGGCCGGCATACGCGTACTCACGCGAGAAGCGTGAGAAACGGCACGACGTACCCAGATCGCGGTACGAAGCGTACCTGAGGCGCTACGAAGCGTACAATACCCCCCAGAAGCCTATTTTGAACAGAACTGTTCCATTTTAACATCTGTGGACTGCCTTTAAGCATTTGAGAGTAACTGGATCAGTATTTGAACAAGAGAACTGCATTTTTACAACCTACCTGAAGAAAATCTTTTATATAAAGAACTTTATTTTATATAAATACAGCGTTGTGTCTTGGTGTGGTGGGGTGGTGATTATTGTGTGGGACAACTTGAACGCTTAACCTAATGCCCTCTGGAAATCTAGCCTGACTGCTCACACCACGTTACCTAGAGGGTGAGCAGGGGTTATTTTTAAAGAGGTAATCCTACGCCCTGACCTAGAGGAAAGGGTCCCTGCTTGTCGCAAGTGCATACCTGCGCCAACCAGAGACCCCGGATTCTAACAGCTCCTCTCCCCCCTCTTGCATTATATCGCATATGGCCGAGGCATGTGACTTGTCAGAGTTAGTAGCCTGAGGAATCCTATCTGGCATGTCAACTACTTCTCCAGGCGTAAGTACAGGTACAGGAAGACCGGCAGAGCCCATAGAAAGTCTCCTCTTTGCTTTGTCAATCTCCTTTGAAATGGCTCCCACCGCTTTTGGCAGAAAGGAGTCAATAGTAGCCCTCTTATTACTGTTGAGATGGTCTGTGTGCACAGCCTTTCTCTTCCCCATAGTTGGTTTGTGCAGGAGATTCCTACCAATAAGATATTATAATTGGCCTCCACCCCGAAACAGTGTTCGCAGAAGTTACGGGGAATCAAAATTTCACTGGCCAGCAATGTCTAGTAACTTCACCGCGATTCACTACTAGGATACTGTGTCCCTCGAACTGAAGCTGCCTCGTAGATGACCAACCAAAAGAATAGGCCCGGCCTGGCCTCGTTCGGAGCGGACAGGCGCAGAGGGGCCCGGGCGCGGCCCGCGCACGTACCCACTGCGGGAGTGTTGCGGCGCCTATGAGGCATCTGGTGCGTGAGCTCGCCCTCTGCCAGAAAGCATGTCGAGGCAGGGGACTGAGTCCCACCCCAGCGATGGCAGCGATGTTGCAGAGAAGGCAGGAGAAGGGGCAGCGTCACTGGTGAGTATTGTGGGCTCATCTAGCCCACACAAAATTACAACAAGCTAAAGTGCAACACAGACCACATCCAGGATGCTCTCGCCCTCTATTAACATACTGGTCTTTGTCCATTTAAGGGAACCGCTAAGTTGACTGCCTTGTGCAACAACGTCTGATGACACATGTCTTCGGTCCAACATAGGGCTTTCCCTTAAATTCTGCAGCATCGCAGACAGGCCAAGCTTATTGTCATTCATGAGCTAGGCCTTCCGCACTTTGCACCCTACTGTCTTATGTGGAAGCTCGTTGCCTAGTGCTTTGAAATGGTCTAGAATACACAGAAGGTTTGTTGTTTTTAGTTTGAGTTCTATGGCAGGTCAAAGATAGATCTGAGCGCGAAACTATCTTTCACATAGGTGTCCACAAAACCCAAAAATGGAATAGAAAGTATAACATTTTTCATTCATTCCTAGCAATGTTCAAGGAAGTGATAAAACAAAACCAGTGTAGTGCCATCTGGCCTGAAAATGATTTCTGACAGAAGCCAGACATGAAATACACGTCAATTCCAACATATGAGGAACGCGCATTTTATGGAAGTTGACAAAGAGCCCAGAAAACACACTAGGGCGGAATAAATTAACTCCAAAATGTATTCATGAGAGGATCTGCCTGCTGTCTGCTCTTTATACTGATCAACATTTTTCACTTTTTTGTGCTTCTCATTTCTCATTGAGAAAGTAACACACACTTTTGCAGCAACGCAGAGGAATAGTTATGGTTCATTTACTGTAGTTGATTTCCAATGGAAAGGGTTGATTTCCAATGGACACAGATGTGCAGGGACATCACAGGCCCACAACCAAGTGGTGTTTCCTGGTGTGTTTCTGAGTGTTTTATGTTTCTGTTGTGTGAGTGTAATACCTTCTCCTTCCTATTGCAGCATGTCCACATTTCCACGTGGGTCGCCCAACGGCAAAGCTCTTCAAAATTATGGTATGGCGTACCGGAAACTTGTATCAAATAGAATGAGAACGTGGTTAATTTGGTTACGTTTTTAACAGATAAATGGTGGCTCATTTCCTATTGTCTCAATTACAAGGGCACAATGTTTTCATAATTTGAGTTAGTTCATTGGGCCTCATTTATGAGGTTATGACACCGGGCAGCACCACAAGGAACCTTGCTGCGCTGCTGTACGTCAAAACAAAAGGGCAGGAATGCGCCATATCTACGTGATACGTGCTCCCCAGCACCGGCGCGCAATGGGCTGCCATGTGCCAACGCAGGCACCCTTGCACCATGATGCAAGGGTGCCTGTGTTGCGGGGATGATTGATTTTGTTCAGGAAGGGACATCTTCCTGCACAAAATCAGTCAATTCAGGCAATTTCCACTTTCTATGTGTGCTGCAGAATACAGCACACATAGAAAAAGGAAAAAAACATTTCTCCTCGTTGCGCCCCCCCTAACGCCACACCCGGCGTGGCATGAGAATCTGATGTATTCCCAGGTTTACGATTCCTCATTAATCTGGAAATGCTTCAGATTCCATGGATGTTAGGTGGTTGCGTGCCCCTTTCATGCAGTGTTCTATGCAAAAGGGGCACATATTTACAAGGCCATGAAAAGCCACGTAAAGTGGCATTGCGTTGCCTTTTAAATATGCCGGGGCAAATTGCGCCACCGGAACGTCAAAAAAGTGACGTTGCGATGCTGCAAGGGACCTCATAAATGTGGCCCAGGATGTGTAACATATTTCTACCTCTTTCCTGACACAGTTTCGCTTTCAGACTTGACTTTTTGGTTCACATGTGGTCCATGAATATCAGTTTGCCAAAATGCTAGGGGTAGAGCCATAACACATCCATTGACTCAAATGACTTTACATTTAACCCCTTTTTCTACCATTAACAGCTGAACAATCTGTTTGCGGCTGAATGACTGGGACAAGGGGAAGGGGTGGAAACTGGCTGAAAAAAATTAAGAGGCTCTTTGTGTACTTCTATATTGATCCTGCTGCCCTCTTCATAAACCATGAAAGTGGGGTGGCAAGGGTGGTTGCAGTATCAAAGAACAAGCAGGGGGTCCAGCTGGTGCTGCTGAGGTTCACTTACTGACACCCACGATGTATCAGCCTAGCGGGGAAAAGTGACTGAGATAATGTTGACTCTCCTCTGGCCACATTTGGAACTGTCTGCCTGCTTGCTGATCTTTCCCTCTCTACACTCCACAGTAAAGCTCAGAGTGATTGCTTGCTTTTTGTTCAGATGTCTTGGAAGGAGGACGAGATTCTTTCTATTTTTAAAACAATTTTCTTCAGGTTAGCGAATTTCCTTTTGATTAAGTCTAAACGCCGACTAGTCTTGACATCAAGAGCTCATGCAACCAGTGACACTGGGACAATTTTCAGAGTGGGGGGCGCAGATCATTGAAGGCAGCTCACTATAGGCAGGGATTTTGAGAAATCCCTATTACTAAGCGGGGGAATGCAGCGAATGAGCCAGTGCTTAATTTGAGCCGGTGGTTTCTGGTGCTGGGCACCGGCACTTAATTCTTAGCACCGGTCCTTGTGACAGTCTGCCACATGGTGGCACTGTCTGCTAAATTTGGGTATGAGCACAACACAGCTGTTTATTACTTTAATATGCATTAGCAAAATTACTAATTGCTTCCACCCAAACCATGCTTGCAGCTTCGGGGCCTTGAATAGTACGAATTGTCACACTTGTTGTAGTGTAGTAGGTAGTAGTTGTGTTAGTACTGTAATTGGCAGCGCTGACCGGAGCAATGGATGGTGCAAGCTCCCATGCCCTCCTGACGATGGCCCTGGCACATATTGTTTTACAAATTAACCACTGGAATGAGCCATACCACTCCTCTCTGTGTGGGTTTCCCAAAGTCACTTATCATCACATGGGTTATTGTGGTGCATGTCCATAAAGATGTGGCTAAAACGTGGTCTAGGTGTGGGGTACAGTTTTACCTGGTCAGTTGTACAAACCACACTAGGCTATGTACAGAGTCTGAGATGGTTCTACCACAATAAAAATGTTTAGTATACAAAGCTCTACTTCTTCGAAATTGGTATCTACTTAATCGATTGACTAAAATGATAAAGCATAAAACGATATGCTCTTAAAATAATGTGGATAAAATCACTGAAAAATATTACATGTATGCGTGAAGATAATGTACACTACTGTATGGCATTAATGCTTATGATGTGCCACAAAGCATTGCATTGTGGGTCTGCAGTTTTATCTCTGCATCTCAAACGGGAAATATTTACAAAAGAGGAATAATAAATGACAGTAATGTTAGCCTTTATTTAATGTGGATGTTGTTTTTAACTTTGCTTAGATATGAGCTTCCCTCTCACTCAAGCTTTGAGAGGCGCTATCTCCTTTGATTTTATTCTAGTGGGAATATATTTTAAATATTTCTTAACTGTGGATGGGAAGGTAGTAAATGTTTTTTTCCCTTAGGCGTGATTAGGTGTCGTTTGATCCTCACATAATGTAATATATGATTTCATAAATATCCTTATTCTTTCATTTTGATGTAGGTTTTGTCACATCTAATATCTCAATGAACATGTTTGAATTAAAAAAAAATACACAGACGGCTTGCAGGCAGATAATTGAAAACATAAAACTGAATGGCAGTATAATTTAACAATATTTTGTTTCAAACAATTGCAGCCTGGCCTAATTAAATCCAACCTGTGACTGCCTTTAGAAGTATACCTCTTGCTGAAAGAAAAATACACAATAAACGTCTTGTTTATTGCCAATTTTCCTGCCAAGCTGTCTGCAATGTATCTGGGGCTTCTGTAACAGCTGCCTCGCCCCTACATGCGACGCGAACACCTCGGCTAGAATTTTAGTTTTTTCCCCAAAAAGTTCTCAGAACCTAGAATTTCGGAATTTAGAGTTGCTAAGGTGAGTAGAAGATTTGTATGTAACATTTTAGTGTGGACAGTAGAAGAATCTATTTATATGATAAGAAGACTTAAATTATTTTCAAATGAAGAATGTCGGCGTAGAACTAGCTCTAATGATGTTCTTGGATGACTTTACCACCAGATTCGGGAAAACTAGAGAAGGGTAGTCTGACTGTCAGAGATGTAAGCCAGAAGGCAAAAAACTATTTTATAGTGCAGGAACATAGTACCAGATGTTGGTAACTCTTGGGAAATCACTGCTATTGAGCCAGATCCTACCAGTTTCCTATACTCACAAATAAACACTGCACTCACCATAGGGAAAGTGTCTTCAAGTCTGGAATTTGGATAAGAAACAGCTCCATGAAAAGAATCAGCTGGTTGTTGAGCACAAGTGGCCTTACTAGGCACGGATTGCCATCAGAGTTGTATTTCTGAAAGATTGTCATTCCTACTTTACTCAGACATTGGGGCTCTCAGAAGTGCAATTTGGGATGTTAAAAAGGGTAATATGACTATGAAATCTGCCGCAGTCAGGAATACGCGGATATCTATTTTGATTGAACTGTGAGATCGTTCGAGTTATTTTCTGTTTGGGAAAAATATATTTGTTATAATGAATATAAGGAGCTAGTATAAAAAGAACTTGCAATTCAGTCAAAAGGAATAGATTATACTGATCTCAGTGGTACAAATTTTACGAAATACATTGTTTAATCGTACACTGTGTCTGGTAAACAAATTTACCTGTACCCTGTCCTGAACAACAATGGCGACAGAAAATTCTGAAATTTAGATTTGGACTTCGATTTCTACTATGCCAATTTTTTAACTTCAAGGCCAGTGCAATAATCATAAGGATGGCCTAAGTCAATGATGACAAAGTAGCTATAAATTTGTATCCCAGCATCACTAGAGAGAAGATCCTTGTTACTCCCCCATTTTTAAAACATTTGTTTAGAATGTGTTCAGAATCCATGTTTTGTATGAAGTGGTGAAATTCATAGATAGCTGAAAGAAGAAATTGACATTTGGTCCATCATGCATATTGGCAATATTCTCCTGATATTTACATTGTTCATCTGACTGAAAAAGGATTTTATTATTCGAAAAGTATTTCACCTATGTAATATGCAGCGTCATTGGAGATGAATCGAAGGGAATTGTTTTATTTTGGATTTTTCAGGTGATTGCTTTTATGCAGAATATTTTAATTCCGATAACACAGGAGTTTAAAAAAAAAATTATGTGGTCGTTGTAAGATATCACATATTCGCTATATTGTACTATTTTAACTTATCAAACAATAAATGACCTATATAGTGGTATTTCTGTTGGTGTATTGACCATTAATCACAGGGCCTGCGTTACACGCTACCAAGTACTGAAAAAAACATTAAATGCTCATTGTTGTTGTGGCATATGCCATCCATTGCTAATGCTTTGGTGATGGTGCTAGATTTGGAAGGTGGCGGGGAAACTTAGAGGTACGCTTCAGCCAGATAGAGATTTCTGCCTGTTGTATACCATGCACGCAAAGTAGCTTGGATTGGATGTAAGACAGTCCAGTTCAACTGAGCGAATGAATCTACCACGTAAACCTGGGTCTCCATATGCTGCCTTTAAGCTGCAGGCAAATTCAAGTGTTACTACTTTGAGGGTGTTAATGAGGCCTATCTTGAAATCACTACTTGAAGTTTAAATAGCATGGGTAAAGACTTAAGAACCACTTTTGCCCATGGTCAGTTTTGGTGCATTTACATCTATCATTAACTTATGCCCAGTCTTCTTCTAAAGTAAGGCAATACAAGCTGATTATGTCTGTGGAAGGAAATTGTGAGATGCCAAAAGATTTCTCATGTGAAGTATACTGAGCGATATTAACCATGGTTAAATTCAAATGGTGATGGTAAAGGATGCAGTATGTGCGGGAGAGCAGAGATATTTTGGATGGGGAATAGCTTCTGTAATGACACAGTTAAAAAAAGTCTCAAGTGAAAGAAATACTTTCAGTGCCAATTCATAATTTGATGTGGAAATCAATAACAAATTACACTTTATGCTGGGGTGTGATTTTTCTGGCTGTGTAGCGATCACCAGCGCAAGAGCGCCGACATTGGACCAACAGCGAAGAACGCGCGAAAGAAACTACGTTTCCCAGCATGCCCCGGGGCGCAAGTCCCGGAAAGGGCTACTTAAGCACTTCCGCGGGAAGCGGAAGGTGCTTGTCAACTGTTTTCAGTGGAGACCTGTGGCGGAGGGTATTCCCCGCCGGATTTCAGCTAGAAGACTTTTCAGCGCTTCGAGCAGAGGACAGCCCCGTTCCACCTAGAGGGTGGCGCCGAGTGGAGACGCTACTAGACCCGGAACCAGCGGACCAGATCAGGTAACCCGGGAGAGACGCCCGGGAGCTCCATTTCCCAAGTCCGCTTCCTACTTAACTGTGGTTACTCCGAGACCCGCACTCGTGTGCTGGTTCCATCCCGTTAGGAGACTACGGACGCACGCTGTGCGTGTACGTTGTGTCCCCTGGTGTTAATTTACGAGTGTGAAGTAACACTCCTTCCCGGAGCACGATCGAGACTACGGACGCACGCTGTGCATGTACGTTGTGTCCCCTGGTATTAATTTACGAGTGTGAAGTAACACTCCTTCCCGGAGCACGATCGAAACATTGCGAGCAGTGCTAGGGTATTGTTTCGTTACCTACAGGACCAGTGGTGGCAGACATTCCTGTTTTCCCCAGAGACGCTACCTAGAACTTACTCCTTCCCTCGAGGAATTCCCAGTATTGGAGATACTTTGTGCTACTTCCACGCCTCCTGTGTCGTAACAGGTGGGTACTTTACCAGGAAACGTGAAGCGGAGTCCGTCTGTGTACAGTTCATCCCTGCAGCATTGACTCTCGCTTTCTCATCCCTGCAGGTTGTCCGTAGCCCCGGAGAGTCTCCCTACCGTCCTGCCGCGTCTCTGAAGGGATCCTCCTCCTCCCGGTCCTGTGTGTTTTCCTTTCCCCCTGGGTCCAGCCCTCGGTAGTCGAGTTCCGTTCTCCTGCCGGGGTTGCACTTCGGGGGATTTGGGGATCTTATCTACAATCATCGTCCCTGCTGAGATCAAGACAGCAGGTCAGTGGTGCGTGCCTGTGTGAGCTACTGACAGTCTGACAGCCTTGACAGATTGACAAGCCCACGTTTGCACTCAGCCTGGACGATGGATACTAACGTGGTGCTGACCTCGTTGTTAGAGAGCCTGACGGCTCTGCAGCAGGAGGTGCAGACCACCCGGTTAGAGAACCAGAGTGTACAGAGAGAGGTGAGCTCGCTACGAAGGGAGGTGGCGGGTCTTTCGCGTAGGGGCCCCGGGGAAGGTTCGTACATAAGACCAGCTACTCTACCACCACCTCCTGCCCATCCCGTTGATACCAGAGGGGGTTTTTTCACGGCCACTACATATCCCCCCACAACCGCAGACACGGTGCCCACGGTCCACGTATTGCAAAACACTGGTATCCCTTTAGCCCCCCCAGAGCGCTTCTATGGGGACCCTAAGAAGTTTGAAACCTTCCTGAACCAATGCAGACTGCATTTCCTTTGCAAACCAGCCGTGTTCCAAGGAGAAGCCGCTAAGACGGCATTCATGATGTCCTACATGGGGGGTAACGCCGCAAGTTGGACCATCCCGTTAATGGAAAGAAATGATCCGGTGTTGCACCATTTTCCGGATTTTTGCCTAGCCTTAAGGAAATTGTTCGATCGGAAGTCCCACATGCTGTCCTTGGATCGGGAACTCCTCACCTTGAAACAGGGATCTCAAGACTTACTGACGTACGTTACCACCTTCAATCGGTTGGTCGTAGAAACAGAGTGGCCCCCTGAAAAACGACTCACCCTGTTTTACGAAGGGCTGCGAGGGGAACTCAAGGACGTCCTGGCACAAGTGGTGCAACTTCCGCAAACATGCGAAGAACTCATAGACTTAACCGTACAGCTAGACCATCGCCTTCTGGAGAGAAAAGGTGACAAGAGCCGAGGAGAGATGAAGTATTCTTTCCCGAGACCAAAGGACACGGCGGGTGAACCACCGAAAACCGTGGAGGGGCCAGAGCCAATGCAGTTGGGTGGAATCAGGGGCCCTCTTACGTCCGAGGAAAGAGACAAACGTCGACGAATGAAGTTGTGCCTGTATTGCGGAAAAGGGGGGCACTTTATTAGGGAATGCCGGGCCCGCACCCCGCTCAATAGCAGACCTTCCATTCCCAGGGTACAGGCCACATTCAGACAAGATGAACCGGCGGAAAACTAAGAAGCCCAAGTCAGAAGGAGGTCTCTGAATTGGGTAGGACACATGTAATGATCTCCTCTATCTTAGCGAATACCTTACAACCTGCTGTGGCTCATTTGAATCTTGGAGTATCTCTATGGCTCACTTCCCGGGATGTGCTGGAAACGGATGCCCTGTTGGACTCCGGAGCAACGGGCAATTATATCGATCAGGGATATGCCCACCGACTCGGACTACCTTACGAGAAGAAAGAGGTCCCTGAATTAGTCAAAGCGGTTGATGGGACGACCCTCTCTTCCGGGCCGGTGAAGTACCGGACGCGGGCTCTTCGCATGGTGGTGGGGTCGGACCATTACGAATGTATCCGGTTTGACCTCATCGACGCTCCCCAGTTCCGGCTCATCCTGGGCATGCCCTGGTTGACGTTACACGACCCAGTAATCAGTTGGACTGATCGCACCGTTACCATGACTTCAGTGTATTGTCAAGAACACTGTAAGTACCAAGAAGAAGAACCGGATCACGAAGAAACCCCAGCCACGCACTTAGCGGCAGTCGGTCCCCAAGAACGGTACTGTTGTGCCATAACCCTGCCGGAGACCTATCAAGAGTATCGGGAGATCTTCGATAAACAAAAGGCGACTAGATTGCCTCCTCATCGGGAGTATGACTGCCGGATAGAGCTCATTGCCGGAGCAAACATCCCTTGCAGCCGGGTGTACGCCCTGACGGAACCTGAAACGCTATACCTCAAAAAATACTTAGAAGACAACATGGCATCCGGATTTATCAGACACTCTTCCTCACCAGCATCCTCTCCCCTTTTCTTCATACCGAAGAAAGACTGCGAAGAATTGAGGACGTGTATCGATTACCGCGCCCTCAATAGGATCACGATAAAGAATCGGTACCCTCTTCCCCTCATACCAGTACTTCTGGATCAACTAAAAGGAGCACATTACTTCACCAAGCTCGACCTCCGCGGAGCATATCATCTGGTGCGAGTCCGAAAAGGCGATGAGTGGAAGACCGCCTTCCGAACTAAGTTCGGTCTGTTCGAATATCGGGTGATGCCTTTCGGACTCTGCAACGCCCCGGCGGCCTTCCAGTTCTTCATGGATGAGGTGCTGCGTGGATATCTGGATGTATTCTGCGTGGTGTACATTGATGACATCTTAATCTATTCCGCTACCCTCCCAGAACACATCACTCACGTCCAAGCCATCTTGGAGCGACTGCAACAGCATTCCTTATATGCTAAACTTGAAAAATGTCTCTTTCACGCTCAGGAGGTCGCGTTTTTGGGCTACATCATCAATTCCCAAGGTTTCCAAATGGAAACGAGTAAGGTGGAAGCCATCACCCAGTGGAAAATTCCGCAGAACGTCAAAGCCGTGCAAAGCTTTCTCGGTTTTGCCAACTTTTATCGGCGATTTATTCAGGACTTTTCGAAGATAATCCGCCCCATTTCCCAACTGCTACGGAAAAACGTCCCGTTCAAGTGGGGAGAGGAAGCAGACCGAGCATTCCAGATGTTGAAGGACAGATTCACCCGGGCTCCCATCCTACGTCACCCAGACCCACAACTTCCATTCATTCTCGAAACAGACGCATCACAACACGCCCTGGGAGGGGTACTCTCACAGCGACATCCGGTTAACGGGCAGCTCCACCCTGTCGCGTTTTATTCCAAGAAGCTTACACCCAGTGAGATCAATTACACTATCTCCGACAAGGAACTACTGGCAATCAAGAGGGCGTGCGAAGAATGGCGACACTACCTGTTAGGAGCCTTGCACACGGTGGAAATTTATACAGACCACCGCAATCTTCTGTTTCTGAAAACCGCAAAGGCGCTGACACCTCGGCAGTTACGGTGGACTTTATTCTTTTCCGATTATGATTTTGTCATTAAATACCGATCAGGACCTCAAAACGGGAAGGCAGATGCCCTCTCTCGTATAGGAGAATGGGGGAACGATACCTCCATAACCCCGCAGAATCCACCGCTCATCCTAACTGAAACCCCATCACCCAGTGATGTCATTGCTCTCATTACCTCCCAAGACTTTCTCGAAGATGTAAGAGTGACAGTAGCGGACCTAGATGTACATGCATGGATCCAAGAAGAATCAGAGCACCGATCCGAAGTAGACGGACTAGCCTATCACTATCATGCTCTATACGTACCACACAAGACCCAGCAACGACAAGTCCTGACGTGGAGCCACGATTCGGTCCTAGGAGGACACCTAGGAATCCATAAGACCATTGCCTGTGTGGAACGCTCCTTTTGGTGGCCCGGACTGCGGAGAGATGTAAAGGAATACATCCAGGGCTGTGCCATCTGTATGCAGGGGAAGGCCATTCATACAAAACCAGTGGGCCTCCTGCAACCTTTGCCTACTCCCCCACGACCCTGGCACACCATATCCATGGACTTCATCGTGGAGATGCCCCCCTGTGACGATAAAACAGTCATCTTGGTACTGGTTGATCACTTAACGAAGATGGGCCATTTCATATCGCTGAAAAGGCTACCCACATCCTCAGAGCTCGCTATCGTTTTTCTCCAACATGTGGTCCGGGCTCATGGAATCCCGAACGTCTTGATAACTGACAGGGGCACGCAGTTCACGTCGCGCTTCTGGAAGTCCTTATGCAACACGTTACACATAGAAGCACGACTCTCCTCCAGCTACCACCCACAGACCGATGGAAAGACCGAACGCCTGAATCAAACCCTTGAGCAATACCTCCGCTGCTTCACCCTGCAAAACCCCATACACTGGCCAACCTTGTTATGGTTAGCCGAATTCGCCTATAACAATGCCAAACATACCACACTAGGATGCTCTCCGTTTTATTGCACTTATGGGTATCACCCCAACATGCTTCCGTTTGAATGGCCAGTTCACTCCCCCATACCCAGCATCCACGAGCACCATGCACATCTCAGGGCGGTCTTACTAGAAGTCAAGCAAAATCTAGCCACTGCACAAACCATGCAAAAAACCTATGCGGATAGGAAAAGAACCACGGAGCCAGAGTATCAAGTGGGGGACAAGGTATGGCTCTCAACAAAACATCTGCATTTAAAGGGGGTTGATAAACTGAAACCAAGATATGTGGGTCCCTATAGCATAGAGGAGATAATTAATCCCGTGGCTATGCGACTCTCGTTGCCTAGTTCCTGGAAAATCCACCCCGTTTTCCATGTGTCCCTGCTCCAGCCATGTCCCAGCAGTACCCGTTTAACGTCAAGACCACAGCCTATCACCATAGACGGACAAGAAGAGTACAAGGTGGAAGTAATTCTGGATTCCCGACTGGTGCGGGGAAGGGTTCAATACCTGGTCGATTGGAAGGGGTTTGGGGTGGAGGATAGGACATGGGAACCTGAGGAGAACCTACATTGCCCTGAGTTGTTGGAGCAGTTTCATGAGGAACATCCAAGCAAACCGGGACGACCGCCGAGTCGTCGGTCCTTGAGAAGGGGTACTGTAGCGATCACCAGCGCAAGAGCGCCGACATTGGACCAACAGCGAAGAACGCGCGAAAGAAACTACGTTTCCCAGCATGCCCCGGGGCGCAAGTCCCGGAAAGGGCTACTTAAGCACTTCCGCGGGAAGCGGAAGGTGCTTGTCAACTGTTTTCAGTGGAGACCTGTGGCGGAGGGTATTCCCCGCCGGATTTCAGCTAGAAGACTTTTCAGCGCTTCGAACAGAGGACAGCCCCGTTCCACCTAGAGGGTGGCGCCGAGTGGAGACGCTACTAGACCCGGAACCAGCGGACCAGATCAGGTAACCCGGGAGAGACGCCCGGGAGCTCCATTTCCCAAGTCCGCTTCCTACTTAACTGTGGTTACTCCGAGACCCGCACTCGTGTGCTGGTTCCATCCCGTTAGGAGACTACGGACGCACGCTGTGCGTGTACGTTGTGTCCCCTGGTGTTAATTTACGAGTGTGAAGTAACACTCCTTCCCGGAGCACGATCGAGACTACGGACGCACGCTGTGCGTGTACGTTGTGTCCCCTGGTATTAATTTACGAGTGTGAAGTAACACTCCTTCCCGGAGCACGATCGAAACATTGCGAGCAGTGCTAGGGTATTGTTTCGTTACCTACAGGACCAGTGGTGGCAGACATTCCTGTTTTCCCCAGAGACGCTACCTAGAACTTACTCCTTCCCTCGAGGAATTCCCAGTATTGGAGATACTTTGTGCTACTTCCACGCCTCCTGTGTCGTAACAGGTGGGTACTTTACCAGGAAACGTGAAGCGGAGTCCGTCTGTGTACAGTTCATCCCTGCAGCATTGACTCTCGCTTTCTCATCCCTGCAGGTTGTCCGTAGCCCCGGAGAGTCTCCCTACCGTCCTGCCGCGTCTCTGAAGGGATCCTCCTCCTCCCGGTCCTGTGTGTTTTCCTTTCCCCCTGGGTCCAGCCCTCGGTAGTCGAGTTCCGTTCTCCTGCCGGGGTTGCACTTCGGGGGAGTTGGGGATCTTATCTACAATCATCGTACCTGCTGAGATCAAGACAGCAGGTCAGTGGTGCGTGCCTGTGTGAGCTACTGACAGTCTGACAGCCTTGACAGGCTGTTGAACCAGGAAGCCAAACATGGGGAAGGATTTGCAAAAAGGTCTTGCACATGATTCTTGAAGGAGATACTTTAGGCATAAGTTTTGGTTCACAATGTAGGGCATGGCCATGTAGTAAGATAAAGGAAATCATGTGGAGTGACCAAAAGTGTAAGCCACATAGGTCTAGACTGCTGATGTCCAAGGCTTGCCTTTTTAACTCTCAACACATTCATGCATGTCTTCATTTAGCTGCAATTTCTAATTAACAAAAAGCATCATAGAAATAAGGTAAGTGAGATGTTGGTCAGCACCCAAAACAGTCTAGCCTTGTTGACACCATGCTGGTCCAGTGTTGTGGCAATTATGCTAAATGTCCTTTTCAAACAGTGGTGAAACATTAGCCCACAAATGACGTGAACCAGAGAATGGAGAAAGTGATTTCCATTCACATGAAACATCTGGCAAGGTTCCTCAGACTGCTGGCTGACTGACGCTGACCTAACATTATGTTTTTTGTTTGAAGGTTATCAATATGGTAGCAGTGAGCACAGTTCACCCACTATTTAACAAGTTAAGTTTGACGCCTAACATTAATAGCGTGATATCCATACATTGAGACGTGTCCTTTTAGAGCAGATCTCAAGCATGTCTGATAGGCAGATGGATGAAGAGCGGCTGAGAACTATGTCAGACACATAATCTTAGCAAAGTCAAAAGGTCTTGGCTAACACCAGCCTAAAAAGCCAATCATTATGCAACTGGCTGATAGCCTCTAGCCCTAGAGAAAGAAGGGAAGGAAAAAAAGGAAAGAAAGAAAAAAGGTATGAAAGATGGAATAAAAGAAGGGGTAGAAAGAAAGAACAAAGAAATAAGAAAGATAGAAACTGAAAAGAAGGAAGGAAAGTAGAAAAGAAAGATGGCAAGAGGAAAAGCAATCAAGAAACAAGGACAGAAGGAAAAAAGAAGGAAGAAAAAAGAAAGGAAAATAAAGGAAAGAAATAAAAAAACATAAGAAAGAGAAAGGAAGAAAGAAAGACAAGGCAGGAAGGAAAGAAAAAAGTTGAAAAGAATGAAGGAAAGAGAAAGAAAGCAAGAAAGTAGGAACGAAAGCAAGAAAGAAAGAATTATGTGCTACTAGTACTGCAAATTAAACATGATATATGTCTGTTTTCTTCCTAGGCTAAGTTTATTAAAGAACCATTAGTAAAACTAGGTCCAGAGTAAACATATTCTGAAGAATTGTCTGCTCATGAATTTATATCATATACAATTAAAGCTTTCAGTTTGTGTATTGCCTGCATGCTAAAAAAGGACAACTTAATACAGAATAGTTTAAAATGGATGCAGTCTAATATACTGCGAAATACTCACAGTCATTCAAGCAAAGGACACTCCAAAAAGAATTTACAACAGTATTGGCAGAGACAGGAGCTGATAGAGCTGGAATGTGCCCTATACTTGCATCGGGTAGAAAGCATCCTGTTATCACATCAGGTACTAAACACAAAGGTAACACTAAAGTAATCATAAACTGGCATGTGTCCGAGTGAGGCCCAGTAGGACACACATTTTTACATCCGTCACGCTTGGATTGGTTTTGCAGAAACACCAACCTTGCTGACACTTAAAGGGTTGTGAGAAGCCTATCACACTCTCTTGGCATTTGGTGCAAAGTCTCTCACATGCATAATGTAAATGTGTTTTATTATTACATCCATATGGCGATGCAGCTATCAGTAGAATATGTCAGAACACGCCATGATGTTGTTCCTGTCTCTACTCTTATTGCTTGAATCATAGAAGACCTAAAACAATGATCTATGTTGGAGTGCCCTCTTTTAAACCCCCCCGCCCTTGTTCTAATGGGACAATGGTGTGTGTTTCTGCCTGTTCAGAAAGACTACCTAAAATGAGTCTTGAAAACACTTTCTCACCTACATCTAGAAAACTAATCAACCTATAGTTTTCGGGGTATTTGATGTCCTTCCTCTTAAGTATTGGTCTTATAATGGGACCCTTCCAGTTTTGTGGGATCTAGCCTGTCACTATTATTTTCTGAAATGACAGAAAGGTTTTGCTTACATGTCGGCCTTTGCTTTAATTATGATGACTGGTAGGTTGTTTGTTCTGTACACTCTTGTTAATTTCATGGCCAATATGGCATCTTTGATATTACGCAAGGAGACAGAGTTCTCATATTCTCAGCTACACCCTTCCAGTTATCTGCAATCTCTTTTGTCCCCTCATCTCCAGCCCCATATATTTTGTTTAAATGTTCAAGCCATGACTTCTTCAACAACACATCTCAAGGTCCCCATCTCCTTTCCTGCCCACTGTTGGACCAGCAGCCAAAACTGTTTTACATTTTTTGTTTCAATCACTTCTAGAATATGTTTCCAGCATCACTCATTGTAGGCTTTTTTCTATCTTTAATTATTTTTTTGTATTTGCCCTTGTTGCTCAGGAGAATGGCATAGGCTTTTTCGATCATATTTTATCTTAAGGGTTTTCTACCTTTTTGTTATCTGAAAATTTAATTGTCTACAGTTGCAATCAAACCAATCACTTTGATTTCTCACACTTTCCTGGACCCTTTTCTGCTTATTCCTGTTACCATTTAGCTCCACCATTAAGCATTGTACCACCTCGTTAATAATTTTATTATGCCATCCTATACATTTGGCAGCAACATTTGCCAAATCTTGACTCTGTTGGAAGTTGGTCTTTTCTGCTAGATATTTCTCAGTAATGCTAGTGCAAAGTCTTTTAGGGTATTCTACCCGCAAGGGTAGTACCCTGTCTCTGTTTCTTTTATCCCCTATAATTATTTCCAGGGGCAGGGTGTTATGGTCACTTCCCTCTGTTTGCTTTACTACGAAACATTCAATCGTATCAAAGAACCAGGCATGCATAAAAGTATAATTGATTGGACACATTTGAGTTCCCGTTTTTTGAAAGTCTGACATGCTGGGTGATCTAGAGTCATGCACACATTTATACTGAACATCCCCTTTGGGCCCAAATTCTTCCCTAAAGCAACATCCTGTGATGCAATGGTACTTACAGGGAAGCTTGCTATGTTGATTTAATATGTGGGCAAAATCTCTTTAAGCAAAGTATCTGTCTTCTATCTCCTCTATGGTTGAAATCTCCCAACAATAAGATCATATCCTTAGGGTGGTTAGTATTTATCAGTTCCACATCTTCCTTGAAACTTCATAGTCCCATACTCTTCTGCATTCCCCACACAGATGTACACATTGATTATTGTCATACAATCATATCTATCAGTGATACCTTTTTTGCTATCTTAGTGGCTATTAGTGTTAGTAGCCCACCCAAGATGGGCCCCCCTGTCTTATTTTCTTGGCTGTTCTATTTTCCTGTACAAACCTGTCTATTGTGGGTGATTCGTCACACAGCCAGATTTTCTGGAGACAGATATTCTCATCACATTCTGTCATCTCCTTAAGCACTTCTAACATGACATTTTTACAAACCCACAGATATTTTATGATAGGGTCCCTAACAGTGCTCAATTTGTAAAATATTAAGTGCCAGGGCTCTGACCTGGTGGCCACTAAAGCTTGCACCACCCAATGCCCTTGTCATCGCTGCCAAAACATCTACTAACCATTTCTCTTGCATGTAAATGCGAAAGTTCAGATTATTCCAGGTCCCCAAAGCTAAAGGAATGGCTGGGGAGCCAGGTATGAGTAATTTTTTCATGTATATTGTTTTCCTAAACAACTGTTATACTGCTCATCTCTAAATTACATGAGCAGCGCCACCTTGTGGCAGACTGCCCTAAGTATGGTGTTGACAATTAGGTGCCGAGTACCAGAAACCAATTAAGTGCCGGTGCTCAGCACCGGAAAGCTCCAACTCAAATTAAGCACTGGTCCCTAGTCTGTGAGACCGCTCTTCTTCCTAATCTATATCACTCAGCCAACCACACTCACTACCCACTGGTAAGGACCGTGCTGCATAACGATTGCCACTGTTGTCCCTAGAATCTTCAGGGCTGTGGTATGGGACACTTACTTTTAGAGATCCTTTCTTACTGTTTTCTACCTTTCTTCCTTTCGTATTACCTTGTTCATCTAGTATAGCTTGTCTTAGACCCAACCCTTCATGGTGCCTCAGAAAGGTTTGATTCTTGTTTCCTACTTCTGTTAATTCCCTTTCCGCTATGAATGTAATGCCTTCTATCACCACTATGTGATTAGCATCTCCAGGTAAAAAGAAAGTAAACAGAATGAAGCACACTTGCGCGGTTTTCAGCATCTCTGCTCGGGCCAGCCTTGAGAGCTATTTATTACTGGCTAATTGAGCTCAGGTGATCTGGAGTACATTCAACCAAATGTAATTTTTAGACCGCTTAATTATATATATTTGTGGCTTTCAAGATTGATACCTCCCTTTGTTTTATTTTACAGACTGCAAATTCATGGTTGGGAGCAAAAAAGGCATTTTACCAATACCTAATTACTCGGTCAGAATTGAGAACAAAGGGAGCAAAGCAGTCAGGTCTGAAAGCTTAAGTACGAAAAAGAAGTACTGAAATGAGAGTAACAACTGCACCCAGGAAAACCACAAATACGTATTTCTAACTCAGGCTTATTGAATTTCTGGGTAATTTTTTCGCGGGTGTTTTTATCTTATCTTTCTTTATCCCCAAATATTTAGAAGGACACAGTTAAATAATAGTACATACTTCATCTGCAGCATCAAAGGGTATATTGCCTAAGTTAAGTGTTAGGATTCCGGATTACAGAGGTTGCACCTGAATCAGTAGAATATCACACTTACATGTTTATAGTACGTCTTCTGAATAGGTGCCTGGGAAAATTTGCAATGCCTGGATTAGTGAAAAGAAAAATCACCGACTGACCAGCTCTAAGACAACATTTTATACCTGTCAGACAGCCAAATGGTGGTTTAAAATGTCACTCACACCTCCTTGAAGGACATAACCGCAGCTTGTCATGTGGAAACATAATTGAAATAATAAAATGTACGAATTCAATGCTACGTTTTTTACAGAGTAATTGGACGTCTTGCTGGGCCTGTGAAACTGAAAAAGAAGCCACAAAACCACACACGAGGATAAGAGCGAGGGTTATGATGAATTAAGGAGTTCTAAAAGTAAAGGCCTTAATTAATTTGTGGTCTTATCTCTTTCTGTGTTCAGGTAGCATCTGTGCACTAGTTGGTTTTCTTATATTGGCTAACAGCCGTTAATAATCATTTATCTTCAATTAGTGGTGGGCTCACCGGAAATTAAAACAAGCATTGACAATGTCATTTGTTCTCTCCTTTGTGAAGTCAAAGAGTTTTTGTAATATTTCACTGAAGCATAACTCATGTACAGCGTGGGCAGCAGTGCAGACTTCACTAGGTGCAGAGCAGATGGTGCCAGTAACAGCAGCATCAATGCAAAGGTCTCTCAAGGCAGACATACTCAGAAAAATAATGGAACACTCAACAGGTACCCAACTGACACACACAGACACTGAAACAGACACACACACACACACACACAAACACACGCAGACACGCAAACAGACACACACACACAAACGCAGACACAGATAGACACACACGCAGTCACACACATAGACACACGCACACAGACACACACACACACACACACACCGTAGGATGAAGGGAAATTAACAAACAACTTTGTTTGAGTACTTTTCAATCGATGTTTTTCATTTCTCCACTCTTTTCATGAGATCTAGCAACACTTCTGCTTCTGTTCTATGTTCTACACAATTTCATGAAACATGCCCTCAATTCTGTTTTAAAGCTTGCAGATACAGACGTTTCCCCTTCTGCAATGTTTTTCAAGCCTTGCACTTTTTTGTACAGTAATAATTCTTAACCTTGATCATCACCAGTTTTGGTCCCGCATCGCATCGCTGGTGGAGGCTCTTACCACTTGAGCTTGGTGTCTCTGGAGGCGTTGTGCTGACGACTTGCTGGGTTGCAGGGTTGCTGTGCATGGAGAGGAGCCGCCGGACGGGACTGCAGGTCCCAGGAGCCCTTGAGCTGGTGAGCTCCGCAGCTGTGTAGCGGCCCGCCCTCCCGCCATCCCGCCCATTAACTGTTTAAAAAACCTCGCGGAACCCGCTGGCGCGGGTCCCGCATCGCATCGCTGGTGGAGGCTCTTACCACTTGAGCTTGGTGTCTCTGGAGGGGTTGTGCTGACGACTTGCTGGGTTGCAGGGTTGCTGTGCACGGAGAGGAGCCGCCGGACGGGACTGCAGGTCCCAGGAGCCCTTGAGCCGGTGAGCTCCGCAGCTGTGTAGCGGCCCGCCCTCCCGCCACCCTGCCCACTAACTGTTTAGCGGCCCGCCCTAATCTTCTATTGGCTTTTGTTCCGGCCAAATTACATCAGTTCCTGCAGAGCGGGACGCGACGCGGGACGCCCAGGACGAAGCCCGGACAAAGGGCGGACAGTCTGAGACAGGAGGGGGCAGGTGGGAGCAGCAGACCGGGCTATTGAAAACCGTGTTATTCAATTCACCAATACTTATTTATCTTTGTGGGTAGATTGACTAGCTATTGTTGTATATCGTCTAATGTTCCAAGGTGATCGGAGGCCGTATGTGTTAATCTACCTGGGAAATATTGGTATATTGTTTTTTGGTCCTCACAAGGAGAAATTGTAGCGGGGTGTGGGTTCCTGTTTTGCCTATTATGCCTAAAGCCAAGACAGCAGCCCCGACCACAACCATGGACAATTACCTGGTTAAGATGGTCGATAAAATTAATCAAGAACGTAGGAAATCTCTAGGCCGTCCGGGGTCACAGAGTTCGTTGTCCTCCCTGCCTAACTGCTTGGCCTCTGAGCCCTCTTCTGATCAGGATCTTAATACTTCTTTATTACCCACTGAAAGTACAATTGAGGGAGCTGTAACCGACACCATAAGCTTGGAAAGTGATACTCCTGAGTCTACAAATGACCCCGAACCAGGCCAAGCTATCATACCTGATGTACCTATCCCCAGCCAGTCTGTATCCAGACGCCAAAAATTAACACGCACCTGTAGGAACACTAGCAAATCCATTCAGCCTAAGCGAGGAGGGAATTGCCATGTTAACAAAAACGATCCCCCATCGCAGAAAAATCTCCCAGTTCAATCTGTGTCAACGGAAGGAGCAAAGGTCATCCTTGATAAAGAACAGCTGGATTTTATAATTCAGGCTATTGATGCCAAGTTTGACACATTGGTTAAACCCCTATTGACCAAACTTACCACTCTTACTGACGAAGTAGTCAGATTGGGAGGCATCCTGGATTCTTTTCTCAAGGTTAGACCAGCCACAAACACTATCGCTGGTATCCAGGTGCCCGAGGAGATATCTTTAATTACATCTAATACAGCCCCAACGATGGCCGAGAACAGAAGTCCTGATTGCAGACCTGGGTGTGCCCTTGGAAAGCCCCTTGTAGTTCCTAATGTATCATACCAGCGGCAAGACACCTCTAAACCATCCTCCGGTTTAGCACCGGGGGAATCGTTGGGCCATAACGTAAATTCCCTTAGCTCCAGAAATCCTCAACCGGACCTGCCACCTACGTGCGCCCCTTTTGTAGCAGTCCTGATGAATGTCCCCCCTGTTAAGAGGTTTGATAGCAATCCTGTAAGCGGAGAATCCCACTCGTCATTAAAGAACAAGACTGTGGACTGGCTCCACCGACAGTGTGATTTCCCTGTAGCCCTATCTAGGGATATTCTAAGTACCAGGAGAACTAATTGGGTTGGTAAATCCCGTAAGACCTGCGAAGGTGACTGTATAGTCATCAATTTCCGCAACCCCCAACTTACCTCTACAGTTTTAATTAAAGCCGCATCTCTCCCTGCGAGTGACCATGGTATATCTTTGCGGCCGCTTGGGTATTTCTACAGAGACTTTGCTACCCAACCTGTTATCCAATCTGCTGATGAGCGCCACTGGTACAGGCCTAGAGTTCAGGATTTGTGTGCTACTCCCACTATCTCTACGTTTAATAGATTCCAACCTTTAAGTGGGCTTGATAACAATGATTGACTGGAGCCTGATATAGATGGTGTTAGGTTGGAGGACTTGGCCTTGAGTAAAGTGAGTTTTAGTATGGCCCCCAGGATATTAACAAACATTACTAATAATATTGGTGTAAGCCAACCAGACTCTATTGTGGCTTGTGACCATGATAGTCCGGTTAATGCAAGAGGGGATAGGTTTACATTGAATTCTTCCACCTGCCCAGCTAACTCTGGTTCGTGTTTTATAGCATGTTGGAATGTTGCGGGACTTTCCCACAAGGATGAATGTTTAGGTTGGTTCGATTTTATCAATCTTTTTAATATTTTATGTTTTCAGGAAACCTGGAGTCTGGTCCCCATTAATTATAACGGGTTTGTTTCATATCAAATACCAGCTGTGGCTTCGAACTCAGGAAGAGCCAAGGGTGGCCTTCTGACACTGATTTCTGTCGATGCTCCGCTCACTGTAAAGAAACATGTCCTGGTGGGGGCCCATTCCCAGATCCTATGGCTTTGTAAGGAGCAGGATAGGAATATCCTTTTAATCAATTTTTATAACAATGTTTTTGATAATTCTAGGCAACGGATAGCTTTTGCCTTGGAGGAAGCTTTGGCTAAAATTGTAACAGGAAATGACATTGCTTTTGATTTTATCTGGTTGGGGGATTTTAATACCTCTGTTTGTATGTCTTCTGCCCATAGGGTCTGTGGTTTCTTAAGCTCCCGAGGTGAGGGAGTCGCCCATTTTCCCCATAACCCATACGGGGATTCATTAAATAAAATCTTGACGACATATGATATGGAGATCATGGGGAATGCGAGGGGTGCTCTTGGTGAAATTCTCCCCACCTTCAAGGGCAGAAACGCTAACTCTGTTATTGACTTTATTTGTACCTCCTCCAGCCTTAATCCATGGTGTTCAGCCCCCTTGGTAGTAGATAATTTAATTAGTGACCACAACTGCCTGATCATGGAGACGGTTTTTTGGAAGACTAATTTAGGTCCCAAACCAAGTACTGTAGATAACATTGAACCACATAGATCCAATGGAATTAGAATCAGGTGGAAGGGGGAGAAGGCAGACCTTCTGTCTAATTCCATTATTGTTAACTGCTCTAAAGAAATTGATACTATCTTAGTGAGTGAAGAACCGACAGCTGTAATTTTGAACAAATTTGTCGATATTAATCACTCTATAGAAGCAGTATTCACCAAACATTTCAAGGGCGATTCAAACCGGCAAAGGGGGTGGTTTGATCATGCCAGCACTGTTGCCCTTAAGAGCCTCAAAGTGGCTTTGGCAGTTAAACAGAGGGACACTAACCTTATCAGGCATTTAAGGGCTATCTACAAGGCAGCAGTATTAGAAAGAAAGGCAGAACTTAAGCGTGAGGCCTGGGATAAGCTAGACCGGGCCGCCGAAACCTCTGATTCCTCTCTATTTTGGGCTACTGTCAACAGCCCATTTTTAAGGGACGAGGTTACGCCTGTTCTGTCGGCCAACGTTAGCGTGGGAAGCTGGGTCTCCCACTTTTCTTTGATTTTTGATTCAGATAAACATATGGACACTGGAGGTGGGGTCTGGCCAATCATTCCCCTAGATATCTCACCTACCGAGGTCAAGAGATGTATTATTGCAAGCAAAGGTGGGAAGGCTCAGGGACCAGATGGGGTGCCGGTGGATATTTATAAAAAAGAACCGGAGATCTGGGGCCCGCTATTGACAAAAGTATTTAATGCTGCTGTAAGACATGGTGCACCGCCCACATGGGAGGAATCTATTATTATCCCCATCTATAAGAAGGGGGAGAAGGGTGATGCCAAGAACTATCGGCCTATCTCCCTTCTAGATTCCTCCGTGAAAATTATGAGCCGGGTGCTTCTTGTTAGATTAGAAGAATGGGCAGAAAATAATAACATCCTGGCTAACTCCCAATACGGATTCAGGAAGGGCAGAGGCACAGTAGAACAGTGTCTCAACCTAGAACTACTTATTGGGAAATATACTCTGGCCAAGAAGGGTTCCCTCTTCCTCTGTTTCGCCGACCTCAGTAGTGCCTTCGATATGGTCAACCATCAGATTCTTTGGGAGACACTACTTGGAATGGGGGCTCCGGAGGGTATTGTCCACTTCTTGGCCAGACTATATGCTAATCTTAGTTCTAGTGTTCGATATGGCCCGGGTGGGGAGTGTACACCAAAGTTTCCTGTTAAGCGTGGCATTAGGCAGGGGTGTGTGCTAGCTCCCCTGCTTTTCACACTTTTTATTAACGAGGTTGACTCTGTTTTAAGGTCTGTGGGGGCAGATGCCCCAATCATACTTGACTCCCACATCCCAGTCCTACTATACGCGGACGACGCAGTACTTCTTTCCAGGACCCCTGTCGGCCTCCAACGCCTCATGGACAGGTTTTCCTTGTTTATCGGGGAAAGGAAGCTGGTCATTAACAAATCAAAGACATTTGTCATGGAATGCGGTAAGGGCCGTAAAAAACCTCATCCCTTCTTTATGGAAGGACAGAGGGTACAGACGGTCGATACTTTTAACTATCTGGGTATCACCTTTTCCAAGACAGGTAGCTGGTCCAGCGAAGTCACCCACGTTAGAGCAAGAATGGCAAAATGTGCTCACGGGGTTTTTACGTTCGCCTCTAAGATCGGGGCTAAACGGATTGGGGACATGCTGAAAATTTACCAGATGAGGTGCCTCTCAATTGCCCTTTATGGAGCAGGTGTCTGGGGGCATGTTTCGGCTGGGAGTCTTCAAGTGGAGGAAAACCTGTTTTTAAAAAGGTTACTTTGTTTGCCTACTTCAGCAGCCACGCATTTGGTGCATAGGGAACTTGGAATACCCCATCTCTCGGATTCCATTGCCCATAGACCTCTAATGCTGTGGCGTGCTATCTGGGCTAAGGAGGAGACTTCCATGAACAGAGCTATTATTAAGGACTGTCTGTCTCTAGATAATTATTCAAAGATCCCCTGGGTAAATTTTGTTATGCGCAGTTTCAAGGACATATATGGTCTTAACCTATAGGAGGACTGCTATGCTGCCAACAGTTTGTCCAAAAGCGAACTGAAGTCTGTTTGGTTGTCGCTAAAGTATGAGCAACATTTGAAGGCCAGTAGCAATTTATCCACATGTACGCTCTATGACAGCTGCTGTGAGTTGTCAGGCTACCAACCATATTTGAGCTTTGTTACTAGACCCTCTCACAGGTTCGTTTTAACTAGACTGCGCTTTGGAATTGTTCACCATTTAGTGGCGTTTCCCAATATCAAAAAATACCCAATTGGTCCTTGCCCTTGTGACGGCACTACAGCTCAAAGCACAATGCACTTTCTATTGTTCTGCCCATTATATGGTAATTACCGTATTGCTTTTTTAAAACCCTTGTACAAGAAACTTGGTGTTAGAACAGTTAAGGATGTTATGAAACTGATATTTAACCCCCCACCCGATGTTTGCTTTTTTACTGCCACATTTCTTTTAAAAGCTATCAAGGCTAGGCCTAGTATCATTATATTTTAATATCGTTACTGCTGTTTTTATCACTACTTTGTTTTAACCCCATAGATGAAGCTTTTATGATTTATTCTTGCTATCAGTCTATGTGTATTATTGATGCTTTTTATGTATGATCTGCTTTTATGGACTTTTGTCAAGCTCCGAATAAAGCTTTATGAATTGAATTGAATTGACTCTATGTCAAGGACTTTAGTTGTCAGGTCTGAATAAAATGTTTCCTCTTTGGCGTGTATCAGTTACCTCAATTTTCCGACCTCCTTCCTGAACTTGCTTCACTAGCTCATCAGTTCATCCCTAATGCTCTTGACATTGTCTTGGATCTTTTCCCACTCACTACAATTGGCCTGATTGGCTGGTTGGGGAGGTATTTGCATCCTCTAACTTGATTGGAGGTTGGAGGTTGTGTGGAGCTGGGCGGGGATCCGGCATCTGCAGGAGCTGTATCTTCACTCACTGCCTTGTCCACCTGATCTTTCAACGTCAGGATATCATTAACTGGTTCAGTTATGTTCGTAAATTGCCTGATTGAAAGCATTGGTTTGGTCTAATTGAGGTGGGGTCCACAATCAGCGTGAAGACTGGGCTTGCTCCATCGCTCTCTTCAGTATGGATTCTTTCGGTGTTGAGGGTTCTCGACGAGTGTCTCACCAGCGCACCGCACAACCGTCTTCCACTGAAGGAGTGGAGTTACAGGAACAAAGTTACTTCATTGTCAGTCTGTACAGTGTCTGGGTCTCAATTTACCCTACATACTACCATTCTGTGTCTTTTAACTTACCTTTTGTCAATACCCTCGCTACCACCATCCCCGCACAGCCGATCGAAACGCTGTCGCGGGCCGCTACACTTCGCCACGTCATTCTGGGGAAGCCTGGTCAGGCCACGCCCCCTTTACAACAGGCCACGCCCCCTCCGGCTTATAACGCGCCAAAATCAAAGCGCTGGCAGATAGAGAGAACTCCTGAGGCGGAAAGCCGGGAGCAACGAGCATTTTAAAAAAAATTGGTTTCTGTGTCTTTTAACTTACCTTTTGGCAATACCCTCGCTACCACCATCCCCGCACAGCCGATCGAAACGCTGTCGCGGGCCGCTACACTTCGCCACGTCATTCTGGGGAAGCCTGGTCAGGCCACGCCCCCTTTACAACAGGCTACGCCCCTTCCTGTTGTTTCTCTTCTATTTAAACCATGTGCCTTCCACGTCCGCGCAGCGGATGGGCGCAGCGGGCGCGCCTTTGGCGCGCCGAAGGCGCGCCAAAGGCAAGCCCGTCTGCGCCCGTCCGCGCCAGGACGGGCTTGAGGGCACGCCACGCTGTCCATTCCATCAGTTACTCACCTCAGGCACTCAGAGATCTCGAGAACACTGCCATTGTACCATCTCCTTCAGCTCTGTACTGCATCTCCTCTGCTGGCCTCATGCACCCTGACCTATCCCCCATTGACGGCCGTTTACCCCCAGTTATGCCGACTAGAAACACCACGTCCATCCGGGTATCATATCTGAATACCCGCTCGCTAGTAAAACATTCTGAGGACATTTTTATCTTGCTATCTACTTCTAGTCCCGATATGCTTCTCCTCACAGAGACGTGGCTCACCTCAGAATCCCTGCCAGATATTCTGGCGGCACTTCCCCACGATTACTACATCCTCAATGCCGACCGCCCTGGCGACCAGCCTGGAGGTGGGGTAGCGGCCATCATCTCCAAACGTCTTAAATCCATCTCCTCCTACTCTCTCCCCATTTCTGAGGTGGAGAATCTACTCATTAATGTACAAACGGACACCGGTCCCCTCACTCTTTTTCTGCTATATCGTCCCCCACACCCCATGCCGTTTTTCTCTACCATCATGAGTGAACAACTGTCCTCCCTTCTTACACTGCACTCCCACCTCGCTATTTTTGGGGACCTAAACTACTGGTTCGGCGATATCAACGCCGGCCCCCATGCTACTGAGTTCTTCGAGACCCTTAAAAATCTGAATCTCGTCCAACACGTCTCTCAACCCACTCATATTGGGGGACATGTTCTGGACCAGATCTGGTCCTGCAACCTGAAGTTATCTCTACCAGACATCTTCCCGTGTGCCTGGTCTGACCACCATCTGGTGGATACCACCATCACGGTCGCCGGCCAGACCCCTCTCCCCCTGATGGCCGGCGGCCTCTCCCGTAAATGGAGCTCTTACGATCCCCAGGGCTTCATCACTACCCTGGCCGACTCCCGCCCAGTCATTCTCGACCCCACCGACATCGATGGGTTAGAACGAGATATGACCTCTTGGCTTGAGTCGGCTAGCGATCGGTTTGCTCCCCTAGCTAAATTTCCCTGTACCAAACACCGGAACTCTCATAGGTGGTTCTCCAACGACCTTAAAGCCCGGAAACTAAAAACACGTCAGCTAGAACGCACCTGGAGACATGACTACTCTGACTCAGCCAAACAATCCTATTTGGCCGCTCGCAAAGACTTCAAAATAGCCATCCGTTCAGCCAAAATTGAACACTTTTCCAATAGGATCTCCTCGGCAGTTGATAAATCTAAGGAGGTGTTCAGAGTTCTGAACGAACTAACTATCGACGAGAGAACCCTCCCAGCCCAGACCCCCACCCAGGAAGCCTGCGATACCCTGAACACTTTCTTCTTAGAAAAAATTTCTACAATCAAAAAATCTATCCCTCCACTCCCCCAATCGCCACCCCCGGACATTTCCCCTAACAATCTCTCGACCTTCACCTCTTTTCCTATTCTAGATCCCATCTCCATGGCGGAACTAGCCACTCGTGTAAAATCTGGCTCCCCGAACGACTGCTGCCCGCCGTTCATCCTGCGGAGCATATGTCTTAAATTTCCCGATAGCATCTTGTACCTACTCAATAGCTCTCTCAGCAGCGGCATCTGCCCCACCTCCTTTAAGGAGGCCATCCTGGTACCCCTTTTAAAAAAACCTGGTGCTGATGTGGCGGAGCCATCGAACTATCGCCCCATTTCCCTCCTTCCCTATTTCTCTAAACTTATGGAGGCCCATGTCACCCGCTGCCTGTCAAGCTTCATTGAATCTTCCTGCTATCTTGAGCCGACCCAGGCTGGCTTCAGACCTGCCCACTCCACTGAAGCCGTCATCTTGGCAGTCCTTGACACACTCAGGAGTAACGCAGACGCGGGTATTCCCCAAGACCTCGTCTTACTGGATTTGTCTGCCGCGTTCGACACGGTGGATCATAACATCCTTCTCCACCGTGTCGGGCAGGCGGGCATCCAGGGCGTTGCCCTCGAGTGGGTCAAATCCTTCCTCACGGGAAGAACACAGGCAGTCCGCCTAGGTCCTTACACTGCAAATAAGATCTACACTTCTTGTGGCGTCCCCCAAGGCTCTTCTCTTTCCCCGCTCCTCTTTAATCTTTATCTCCGGCCCCTTATCAACTCTCTTCTGAAATGGGATATCGTCACCTATAACTATGCGGACGACTTACAAATCATCTTCTCTCTCAACTCACCACACGCTATTACAACCTTTCACGGAGCCATGACTCACATCCAACTCTGGATGAACCAGAACCAATTGAAGTTGAATCCCGGCAAAACCGAGCTCCTTCTCCCCGGACTCAGTCACATCTACTGGGGTCCTCAGTTCTGGCCTCCAGAGTTCGGCTGCCCCCCTACCCCAGCAAAAACAGTAAAGAGTCTGGGTGTCATCATTGACACCGAGCTCTCACTCAGGGCTCAAGTTGGAGCGGTGGTCTCCTCCTGCATGTATCAACTCCGAAGGATCCGCAAAGTCCGTCACTTTTTGCCCCCAGCAGCACTCACTCAAACTATCACCTCGCTGATACTCTCCCGTCTGGATTTTTCCAACGCCATTTACCACGGTTTGCCACAATTTTTGATTCAACGCCTTCAGGTTGTCCAGAATCAGGCTGCCCGCCTGATTCATGGAACTCCCAGATGGCAATCAGCTAAGCCTCTGCTCACGAGCCTCCATTGGCTCCCAATCGATCGAAGGGCCGCCTTTAAGGTGGCATGCCTCACTTTCAAAGCACTTCATTGTCTTAGCCCTATCTTTTTAAAATCCCTCATTCGCCCTCACTGTCCCACACGCAATCTCCGTTCTGCTCACCGCGATTTACTGACTACCCCAAGGAGTAAAACCAAGAGATTCGGCGCTCGTCGTTTCTCTCATCTAGCTCCTGTGCTCTGGAACCTCCTCCCTCTCCCAATCAAATCCTGTTCTTCCCTTCTGAATTTCAGGAAAATGCTAAAAACCCATCTCTTCCCCATTCCTACTTAGAATCTGTCATTTACGTTCTCCCCTCATCTGTTCTGTTTATCAGCGCCAGGAAGCTTCGGTGTCAGTGCGCTTTATAAATCACATTTAACATAACATTTAACATAACATGCACAGGTGTATGATACCAATGATGACAAGCCCAGGGCCCTGACTGCATTTATCAGTGCTTCCAATTGTCTCCTTTTTCACTCCAGATAAACTTTACCATATACAATCAAAGATGCACATCATGGTTTCTAAATCTTTATAGGAGATTCGTCTTTTAACCTTACAGTACAAGAAGTAAGGTATCAAGCACGGAACTTTAGGCATCATATCAATGGGGCTTCAGAATGAGCGCGTACATGTGCGCAGCTGCCAAAAAAAGAGTGCACCTCAACTCGAGGGCTGATGCTTCTTGGAAACCACTTTAATTTTATGCATTTTATAATTTCACCAATTTTTGATGCATGTTGCAAAAAAAGTTAAAGATAAAAATAACAGGCCTGACCCATTGGCTTTGCCAAGGCTTGTCTTCAGTGTTTCATATGTTTTTGCAACCTTTGATTTGTTGCATGGGGTATGGTGCGGTTCTGACCGTGATATATATGTGTTTATAGACAGACAGCCGGAAGTTGTATTAATCTGAAAGAAAATGAATGAAGGTAACGAGAACAGTCGAGAACATTCCGTTATTGAAATCCTTGCTTCTGAGCGTCTCCTACCAACGGCCTGGAAGCCTAAATGAATATCATTCGAAGCGTGTCTCGTGAGCGCTGCTATGGCAACTCCCATCTTTCCACAGACCGACAATGCTGCTGCTATCGAAAAATCACAGGGGTTGAAAAAAAGCGTCATAGATTTCAGATGCTCTGCTCCCCCGGCAAACAACCTTTAGCACAAAGGGGATGTATGCATTGGGTGACGACACAGATTATATTGTACGCCACTAACTTGCCCAGATAACAGCAGGGCACGGGTTGTGTTATGTCTGTGCGTTCACCCACAGCCAGAAGGAGCTAAAAATAACCCTATTCAGCATTCAGAAGAGAAAACTGAATGTCAGGCCTTTTAGACGGCTGGGCACTGAGCATAGAGATGATACCACATCTCGTGGTTATAAGGAAGTGGTTGTGTAGCCATATTTGTTCAATAACCCGTGCATAATAGTAGAAAAAACAGATCGCTCCTCACAGGTTTATGCAAAAAAGATAGCTATTCGCGGGCTTCCGTAGACCGCTATCTGCACAGGCTTACTTTAAACTAAAGCTTTGCACATGCGTATGCAGACATCTAGATCTGTGTTGGCTCATTATATACATGTATAGCTGTGCATAGGTTTATACAAACATCTAGATCCGTGTGTAATTCGGTCCAGTCACTCCACACAGATTTCTTCAAATAGCTAGCTAGCTCTGCAGAGGCTTATGCAAATAGCTTGTTCGGCACAGGCTTATGCACAAAAATAGCTCTGCATATATTTATGTCAACGGATATCTCTGCAGACCTATGCAGACATCTAGATCTGCAGAGACGTATAGACAAGGCTAGTTCTGCATAAGTATATACAGATATCTAATCTAGCTCTGAATATGCTACTCAATCAATCAATCAGTCATTTGTTAAGCTCACTACATACCCACGAGGGTCTCAAGGCGCTGGGGGGGGGAGGTGGGGCAGCTACTGATCGAACAGCCAGGTCTTCAGTATCCTCCTGAAGGTCAGCAGGTCTTGGGTCTGTCGTAGGCTCAGTGGGAGGGTGTTTCATGTCTTGACGGCGAGGTGGGAGAAGGATCTCCCGCCGGTGGTTGTTTTTCGGATGTGCGGGACGATGGCGAGTGAGAGGTCGGTGGAGCGCAGCTGGCGGTTGAGGGTGTAGAAGGAGAGCCGTCTGTTGAGGTAGGCTGGGCCGGTCTTGTGGAGTGCCTTGTGTACGTGGATGAGGAGCTTGAAGGATATCCTCTTGTTGACGTGGAGCCAGTGCAGGTTTCTCAGGTGGAGGGTGATGTGGGCGTGTCGTGGTACATTGAGGGTCAGTCGTGCCAAGGCGTTTTGGATGCGTTGTAGTCGATTGATGAGCTTGGTTGGGGCTCCCGCGTAGAGGGCGTTTCCGTAGTCAAGTCTGCTGCTGACGTGGGCCTGGGTGACTGTCTTTCTTGTATCTGTCGGGATCCATCTGTAGATCTTGCAGAGCATGCGGAGGGTGTTGAAGCAGGAGGAGGAGACAGCGTTGACTTGCTTGGTCATTGAGAGCGTTGAATCGAGGATGATTCCCAGGTTGCGTGCGTGGTCGGTGGGGGTTGGGGCTGCCCCCAGTGCCGTTGGCCACCAGGAGTCATCTCAGGCTGACGGGTTGGAGCCGAGGATGAGGACCTCCGTCTTGTCCGAGTTCAGCTTCAGACGGCTGATCTTCATCTAGTCGGCGACAGCTTTCATTCCTTCATGGAGGTTGGCTTTGGCGGTGATGGGGTCCTTTGTGAGGGAGAGGATCAGTTGAGTGTCGTCGGCGTAGGAGATTATGTTGAGGTCATGCTGTCGGGCGACGTGTGCGAGCGGGGCCATGTAAATGTTGAACAGTGTCGGGCTGAGGGGGGATCCCTGGGGTACGCCGCAGATGATCTCGGAGGCTCTGGAATGGAACGGGGGGAGGCGGACGCTCTGGGTTCTGCCGGAGAGGAAGGAGGTGGTCCATTCCAGAGCCTTGTCTCGGATCCCTGCGGCGTGAAGGCGTGCGCATAGTTTGTGGTGGCAGACGGTGTCGAAGGCGGCGGAGAAGTCTAGGAAGATGAGTGCTGCGGTCTCCCCGTTGTCTATCAGGGTCTTGATGTCGTCGGTGGCGGCGATGAGGGCGGTCTCGGTGCTGTGGTTGCTGCGGAACCCAGACTGGGAAGGGTCCAGGATTCTGTTCTCTTCGAGGTATCGGGTTAGTTGTCTGTTGACGATTTTCTCGATGACCTTGGCCCTGGAAGGGGAGCAGAGAGATGGGCCAGAAGTTCTTGAGGTCTCTTGGGTCTGCCTTGGGTTTTTTGAGTAGGGCGTTGATCTCGGCGTGTTTCCAGCTCTCTGGGAAGGTCGCGGTCTCGAGGGAGAGATTGATGACGTTGGATAGGTGGGGTGCGATGGAGCTGCTTGCTTTGTTGAAGATGTGCTGCGGGAATAGGTCTGATGGAGAGCCGGAGTGGATTGTGCTCATGGTCTTGATGGTGTCATCGACGCTCACGCTGGTCCAGGCTAGCAAGGGGACGTGGTTGATGGTGTGCAGAGGGTCTGTTGTGTTGCTGCCTGTTGGGGCTGTCTGGGTGTTGAAGCTGTCGTGGATGTCTGCTATTTTGCGGTGGAAGAAGGTGGCGAGGGAGTCGCAAAGGGCTTGCGACGGCGGGATGTCGTTTGTGTTGGAGCTGGGGTTGGAGAGTTCCTTCATGATGTTGAAGAGCTCCTTGCTGTCGTGTGCGTTGTTGTCGAGGCGGTCTTTGAAGGAGGTCTTCTTGGCAGCCCTGATGAGGTGGTGGTGGTTGCGGACGGCGTCCTTGTGTGCTTGGTGGCTGTCCGGAGTTTGTTCACTGTGCCATTTCTTTTCTAGTTTCCGGCTGGCTTGCTTGAAGGCTAGGAGTTCTGGAGTGAACCAGCTGGCTCTCTTGCTGGTGTCTCTGTGGGGGGGGGGATTCTTCAGCGGGGCGAGGGTGTTGGCGCAGTTCTCGATCAAACGTCTGAGGTTGTGGGCAGCGTCGTCGGTGTTGGAGGGTTCGTGGGTGGGCTGAGAGCGAGGTTTGCATGTAGTTGGTCTTAGATGATTTTGCTCCAGTGGCGGCAGGGGGTCTGTTGTGTGCGGTGGTGTGTGGTGGGTTTCTGGAAGGTGACGTATATGCAGCGGTGGTCGGTCCAGAGGAGTTCGGTGGTGTGGCTGACGGAGACGTGCGGGCTTGAGGAGAAGACAGGGTCGAGCGTGTGGCCGGCAGAGTGGGTGGGCTTTGTGACGAGTTGTCTCAGTCCGAGTTTGGCGAGGTTATCGATCAGGGTTGTGGAGTTGTTGTCGTTGTTGTTCTCAAGGTGAAAGTTCAGGTCTCCGAGGAGGATGTAGTCGGTGGAGGTCAGGGCGTGCGTGCTGATGAAGTCGGCGATGGAGTCGCTGAACTGGGGGCGGGGTCCTGGGGGTCGGTAGACGAGGGTGCCTCTGAGGGTGGAGTTGGGGGTCTGTGTGGATCTGGAAATGCATGTGTTCGGCAGTGCTGAGCGCGTCGTCGGTGCTGGTCGAGACCCTGATGCTGTTCTTGTGGACGATGGCGATTCCTCCTCCGACTCCGTTGGTGCGGTCTCTGCGGGTGATCTTGTAGCCATCTGGGATGGCTATGGCGATGTCGGGTGCGGAGGAGTTGTTCAACCAGGTCTCTGTCAGCAAGGCGACGTCCGGGGAGGTTGTGTCGAGCAGGTCCCAGAGCTTGACGGCGTGTGTGCGTGCGGAGCGGGTGTTCAGTAGTATGCATCGGAGGTGGTTGAAGTCTTTCTTGGTGGGTGGTTCGTCGGCTCTGTGGCTGGTGTAGCTGCAGTTCCGGCAGGTGAAGGGACCGTGTGTGCGTTTCGGGGCGGCCTTGAAGCAGTTGTGGGTCCGTCCGGGGTTGAGAGCGTGCAGAGTGCTTGCGTCGTAGTGACGGGTGCGGGGGCCAGGGGTTCTGGCGCAGGCCGCGGCCCAGGCGTGGACGGGCACAGACGGGCCTGCCTTAGGTGCACCTTCGGCGTGCCAGCTGAGCACCCGCGCAGCGGCTGGCATATATGGAAGGTGGGAGGGAGGAACAGCTGGGAGGCAGGCGGCAGGGGCTGCGAATGGGCAGTCAGGTGGGCAGGGCCACGGAGGATGCAGCAGCGGGGGCGGTGAGGGGCGACGAAGGAAACAGAAGGCAAAATGGCACAACAATTGAGGGGGAAACGAGTGGCACAGAAGGCAAAAAGGTCACAAAAAAGGGCAAAGAGGTCACAAAAATCGGGGGAAAATGAGTGGCACAGAAGGCAAAAAGTCACAAGAAAGGGCGAAAAGGTCACAAAAAATGGGGGGAAACGTGTGGCACAGAAGGCAAAAAGGTCACAAGAAAGGGCAAAAAGGTCACAAAAATCGGGGGGAAAACAAGTGGCACGGAAGGCAAAAAGGTCACAAAAATCGTTGGGAAACGAGTGGCACAGAAGGCAAAAAGGTCACAGAAATGCAGGGGCAACTAAGCAACAGAAGGCAAAAATGGGCAGAGAGACACGGGGGCAGCGAGGGGAACAGAAGGAAAACCCGGGCAGAGAGACACGGGGGCAGCGAGTGGGAACATAGGGAGAGAACGGGCACAGACCACGTACAGGCAGCGGGGGAGACAGAGAACAGCAGTCCCAGACACAACAATGAAAATGCAGGCACTACAACGAGCGCAATGAAAAAATACAGGCAGTACAACGAGAACAATGAAAAAAATACAGGCAGTACAACGAGAGCAATGAAAAATACAGGCAATACAATGGAAGATGAGCAAACCTACGGCCTACCACTGGCCACCAGGGGTGAGGCGCAGGTGGTAGCCTGCGTGTGGAGGAGGGCCTCGATCTTCCTCAGCAGCTGGGGCAGGGACACACAGGCGGTGCTGTGTGGACCTACCTGGAAGGGTCAAGAGTCACTGAGGCTGGTGGGTGGGGGGTGACTCTCCTCCTGGCTTTGACCCTACTACTCGGCCACTATGCTTTTTTTAACAACTGTCGCTAGCTAAGACCTTTTGATTTTACTAAACTTATATTTTAACACACTTCTATGGACTTTCAGCCAGCTCTCTTCATCCCTTGGTCTGTTATTGTCATTCACATTTTCCTTCCACCCACAACACCTCATAGCATGAGGCAGTGGGTCAGCCCACTTCAGCCATTGGTTAACTTCACTGTGAGTGATAGTATTCTACCCTTTCACAAGGAGCTCATCCACATGCAAAGTAGTCCCCTAACTGGCAATGTGTGCTTTTTTGATACCAAACAATATTTTTTTCTTTGAGCCAGTTTATTTTTTAGATTGAGGAGGGCCCAGCAGCTTCCACAACAGTGACGTTTTGCAATTGCCATTACAAAACAAAAGGTGGGACTGAAATTTATATTATTAGATGATGCTTCGTCAGTGTTGCTGGTGAGTGGAAAACAAAAGAAGATGCCTTAAGTAGAGTAATATTTCCTAAACTCACTTGGTACTACAACTACATACCGGATATGAAGCAATAAATATGTGTTTCTGTAAAATCCAAATTGTGCCAGCAATGCTCTGTCGTGGTCCCTAAACTTTGCCCCTTTACAAAGTTGCAAAACGTATCTCTTTCATAAAAGATTCTGTGAGTAAAATATCACTTAAAAGAGATTTGCTGTAGTTTTTTTGTAGCAAATTGGCTTTTGCTGGATATTTTTCCACAGGAAAAGAAACAATGCATATTTTCCTAGATGAACTTACTTTCAATGTTTTTTTACCTACTTCCCGATAAAAATCTCCACCAACTTTATGAAGTTGTCAAACGCCTACTTCTGTAAATTTAACAAACCCCTGCCAATAAAATGTATCACTCATTCAAGAAAGACATTCAAGAAGATGCATTTGTGTAATCCTTTTGTTTTCTAAAGTGCTCACTCTGCTGTCTACAGAGGTAATATGTTATTTTCTCACTCCCACAAACTGAATTCTCAGGTTTCAGAACCTGTTAAGTGGCCACAAAATGGGTAATGTAGGTGTGGTACTTTCGCAGTTTCTTAGACAACCTGTCATGTACAACCCACATCTAACACATATTTTTTTTCACATCTACTGAAGTCGCATTATGCCCGATATAATTATAGTCTAGTCTATTATCCCTTGCGAGAAGGAGAAAAACATGATACCTTTCCGTACCAAAAACTATAAAGCGTCCATAAGTTTTTATAAAAGATTGATTGCTGAAGAACTGGTTTTCTACTTATAAACTTTAAAAGATTACCTACATAGCAATGCATGATAAAATACTATACATTCATTTTGAAGATTTATGCTTACTAATTAGATACTACACCTTTTGTTTATCGCATTTAACCAAGCGCATTAAAGAGCATGGATTGCATATGGATCTTGTACAGATGCTTTATCATCAGGAGTAATTGACGCCTAATAAGTCTTTATTTGAGTTTGTTATATTAATGCATATTCATGAATTCTAGGACCATAGATCTTAATTGAACTGTGACTTTTTTGTAAAACAATTTTTAATAATCTATATAATTTTTTTTTAATACATTTGGTTGAATTATATGGTTTTTGTGTAAACTTTGAATCAACTTTATTTTACATTAAAAAATACACAATGCTTTTAAATATGGTAAGAGTATATTATGCAATTTTGACTTTTTTGAAATAGGCTGAACAAAATTCATTGAAGGCACATTGAAATAAAGACAGATGCCAGATTGAAAAGCATCAACATGATTGAAGGTATGCATATAGAGACCTGCCACATACACAGTGGTGCAGTGTGTGACATAATTTTGGTTACCTTCGCATGGTCACCTGGAGAGGAACTGACATCGCACGATGGAACCCAAAGTAAGCTGGAAACCTCTGTACAGAATGGGTTTCCAGCTCATGATTGAAGGCGTTGCAAAGCTGATGTGCGTTACGGAATTTGAAAACTCGCCATGACGTTGTGTACAGCATTAGAAGCTTTTTTATATTTTTTTATTTGGTTGGGGCTGGTGTGGGAGAGTAGAAGTGTCTTTCTTGCAGTGCCTGGTACAAACCTTCCTCCACCTACAAGGCCCCACCCCAGATCTCACACGGTGAAGAGTTTTTAGAATTTGGCAGATCTGATATGCATAATCTACATACATTATGGGCTGTCGGGACAGTTCTGTAACAGAAGTGGGTCAGTCAGGCAGGTCCTCCAATCACACTGGACCTTCAGAGGGATGAGGAGGAAGAGCTGAAGAAGAGGAAGCTCTCGCTCCTTGCCAGTCAACATGAGACCATCATGTCCAGAGACTAGTTCTGGTCAGAAGCTGGGCAAAATGCAATTGTAAACAGCAAAATAAAGTGTTTACATACAAACAATATCTGCAGCCTGTTGCACACTTGAATCTGGTGTTCCTCTGAACAACATCATTTCTGGGCCACCACTGATTGTAGTTGTAAGCTCTTGGCACCGCTTGGCACTCACCTTCTATTCCTTCCGTGCGATCTATGAGCCTCTCTGCTTTTTCCATTTAAGATAAAATTCAACAGTTTTTGAAACATGATAGCCTCTAAGGTTAGAAATAATGGGAGAAAGGTCATTCCATGGCAACAGATAGAATTAACTAGTTATGTGAGGAGTCCATATCTGTGTGTTAATTCTGACAAAAAAAATAAAAAGAAGAGTAACAATTCAGATTCGCAAGAATGACTTTAAAACACCCAATAGATCACCTGCTCTGTTGTCGTTCGCTGCTCATTCATTGGTCAACTACTGAAATTATTAGCCTGATGTGTGGAAGGGTGTTCGATAATTTGATGGGATTTTCCCAATTTCTGTTTCTCTGCCTGCACCAAGCCTACTAATCAAATAGTCTAGACAAGCCTTCTCTCAACAGAACCCATATTTTCCCATTTTAACTAAGCTGGACTGACTTTAGCTAATTTGACTCCAAAGGTCAACCTTCAATTGACACTAGGCTGTTTGTTGGGTTTCAGCTTTCAACAACTTAACTTAAGCCATCTTTGAGGGAGTGACCACATTGGACATTTGCAAACATGTTCGAATGGTCCAGTCTTTTCCTTGGGATACAGCGCCATTGGTTTGCAACTGGTGCCACAAGGTCTACTTTAGGATGCCTGAATCTTAAAGAATCCATCCCACTTCCGAATTCACTGGGCTTGCCTGCCCTCTCTTTTCTGCTTATGATCTGATAATCCCTTCCCTCCCTTGGTGAGCATTGAAATAGATTTGTGATCCATCACCTCGCCATCTTCATAGAGCACCCACAAGAACGTTTTTGGGGAAAACGTCTTTCTTTTCTTCAGTTCCCCGCACACTTTTCCCGGTCCCTCAGACTCACACAATTCCACTATAATCCTTCCCAGACGGCTAACATTTCTAAGGTATACCTAGTGACCAGTTTCAGTTTGTTTGAACTTTGGTTTGCAGCGTTTCCATTGCATAAAAATACATATATCGCAATAAAAAAAATACATATATCACCATAGTACAAAGACAATACAATACTACCCATGTCTTAAAAACATAATTTAAAAAAAAACAGGCTTAAAACTAGATTAAAGAAATATTTTCCAGATAATTTGATTTTAATGTCATACCATGTGTCCCTTCACTCCTTTCTTTGTTTTCTCCTCTGTCTTTTTGTACTTATGACTGATTGCTGCAAGTCTTTAAATGGCAAATACAGTTTTGTTCCTACTCAAGTCTTTGCACATTTTTTGAATATGTTCTGTGAATTTCAATCAATTTACGCTTATCTGTACTTTTATAAAATTATAGGTCTATTAAATGCACAGTTCATCTAAATGCCACCCTATAATTAACTAATACATAATTATAAGTGTTAACCAATTTAGTACAATGTATGATAAATAGGGTTGATGGAGTGGATTCTGGCGAGTGTGTGGAAGTGCAGAACTTGTTGCTTGAAATATTCATATATGAGTCATACTTCTGTAAACTGAAATCAATTAGCATGATAATGAAATCAATTATCCAAAGAAAGAGAAAGAATAGTGTTTAACAACATCCTGCTTGGTAACACTTTGGGTTAACACTGCCATCTGTAGCGAACTTCTGCCTGGGAAACTGCTGTGAAACAAACACTATGGTAAAAAGATGCATGCTCCTAACTTCTTGAGAATATAGTGTGTCAGAATTATTTTTTTCTAAACAGGGTGAGCTTTCCTAAGTTGCTTCTACTATTTCTAATCAGTGGCCATTATACTTTAATACCCTCTAATATAGTCTTTTAAACAAACAGAAGCGATCAGCCTTGGATGGGCCCAAAACATAGCCGTAAGGGTTGTCTTTTGTTTAAGATGATAAGACTGTGTCTCTACTGCGAGGTGGTCTTCACCTTGGCTCCTGTGGTCAGACCGGATTCAGTTTAAGGTGATCTGTCTTACTAACAAATGGCTGCACCACCAGCCTCCTCAATACCTTAATTTCATAATCAGCACCTACATATCTGCAAGGAGGCTTCAGAGCCCAAACCAGGTCCTTCTTCAAACGTCAAAATGACCTCAGCACCAAAGGCGGCCAGACCTTTTCTGTCCCGACCGGGCCAGTGCCTAATTTGTAAAAGAATGAATGCTGGTGGCCAAAGCTCTGCTCAGAAGCCTGCAGCCGTGCAATTAAATGTTGGCGTGCCCGATTCCAAGGCTGTATAGTCTTAAATCCACTTCATCCCCCTTTAATCCACTACCAGTCACTCCCTGCTCCTTTATCTCACTCTTTCAGGGTCCTGCTTTTTCCCATTTTGACGGTTTAATTGTCTTTCCTTCCTCCATCTTTCCGCTTTGTTTGTTTTCTCATTTCTTGTTCGCCATAAATTTCTGATGCAGCTAAAGAGGTGCTGGTCGCTAACAATGAGTGCCTGTGGCCCCCATTGGCAACCACTGGATTAAATTAAGCACTCCCAGGCCCCAAATATTGCTCATAGACCAACGCCAA
This sequence comes from Triturus cristatus, assembly GCF_964204655.1. Classification (NCBI taxonomy): domain Eukaryota; kingdom Metazoa; phylum Chordata; class Amphibia; order Caudata; family Salamandridae; genus Triturus; species Triturus cristatus. The sequence continues at coordinate 502,422,434 of NC_140593.1, forward strand.
AAGACCCGATTGGGGTAGTGGAATTGTATATATGTAGTCAGTCTGTCGCCAGTAAGTTGTCATTGACTGGTCTAGATTTTTCAGAGAGACTCACAGAAATGTAAAGTTTAATTTGCAACAAATATTTGAAAATGTTACCTTTGGCTTTCATGAGACCTGCTTGATTTGGAAGGCTTTCTCAAAAGTCGCAGTTTGCAAATGAATACAGTATATGGTGAGTTCAAAACACTGTGATAAAAATATGAAGTTGCATTATCACCTAGATGCAGTTTCATGATCAGATTGGCATCATCATGTCAACGTTTAACTACCGAGTCATTTTTTAAATTTTTTTAGCAATCATCATTAACGTCCTCTTTTAATATTCTGTAAAATTTATATTTTAGCATCTTGTACTTTTTGCTGAAAAACTATTTAATTTGCAGATCTGCAGAGCATTTGAATGTGTAATTACATAATAGTAACATCTGTTATTTGCAGCACTTGAAAAGTGCAGTATGCAGCTCAATATAAAAAGCAAGATATGATTAGTATTACAATGTAATATATGTACATATTCCAAAAGCCTTTTACTTTTTGCTGAAATGTTATGGCCCTGGTAGCATTTCCTATTTCAAGTAACCTATAATATGGAGAGGATGGTGTTCACCTGTCCATAGTAGGGAGTCATGCCCCATACCACTCTAAGACTTGTCTGCAGCTTCACATGCCTACTCTCTCCCAATGTTCTTTCTATGTTTCATCTAGGGCCCCTGATTTTCTTGTATTTTCTACCCTCCGCTTCTTTTATGGACACATTTCTCAGTGAGCGTGCATCAATTCAGGTTAGACTGCCATTATACCACAGTTAGGACCTTCTGCTGCCCATCCCGACGAGGAATCCTACGTCCCAAATTAAATAGGAGTTATTGGATTCTGATGGAGTGTCATAATTTCATACTTTTAATGACAAAAAATTTCACTTTCAATGCATAGATTCTAGTACCAAGTTCCAACATATTGTGATCCTCCCCCAGAGCTTCCTTGAACTTGGACAGAGCCACATAGTGTGAAAGAAATCACCTATTTGGTTACACCCCTTAGGCATAGATCTGATTATGTTTTCCTCAATTTCTTTAACCTTGTTCATGTGTAGTACTTTCCTAAATCCTGCATGGGTAGCCACCTCTTATAGCTAGTGGTGCCAGCCATGATCTGAGGTTCCACTTTTGATTTTGAATTCGGATTGTACAAAAATTGGTCCAATGCACTGTATTTTGAAGGGTGAAGAGCAAAGCAGAAGGTTTTGGACGAAATGCTTCCTGCAACCAGTAACCATTGCAATGCCGCTACACCAGTGTAAATATGGTCACATCTGTTCAGGCTAAAATTCTGTCTGGTGGCCACTCAGTTGTGTCTTATAAAGGTAGTTTGCTGAACGAATTTATTTTTTTGTGTTGATGTCCCAAGAAACAGTTTTGGTATCAAAATGAAGAGATACATTTGAATAACTCTTTGGTTGAGTTGATGGCTTCTCAAATTATTTTGAATAGTGATATTCCTTGTTTTTTTAAAATAATTGTCTTGTCGCGCCATCATGTTTTTTATTCACTGTCACTCCAGCATTCCCATTTTTCTCTGATGTATGTTTACATTGAAATTGTGCGAAACCACTCTCTCATGCAATGGCCTTCTTTTAAGCGTTTGGCTGGAGGTAATATACATGGACGTCAATTCATCAAAATACCACGGGTAATGGAAGTAATTTCACATGCCTATGACCTTCACTTTCACTCACACATACATATGCTTATAACTACACACACATACACACACTCTCTCTTACATAAACTCAGTCAAAACTGTGCAAGCACATACACAAATTACATACATTTAAAAGCCTTTTTTTTACTTACCTCAGCTGCCAGGGAAAATCATATTCCAGCTTTTTGTACTCCATTTTTTTAATAAACTAATAGAGAATAATGTCATATTATTCACTATCAGTATAATAAAAATTTGACAAAAAACGAGGCGAGTGGAACCCCCACCGACATCCGCAAGGAAGAGCTGCTTCTGTTCCGGCTACTGATTTCGCCACTGCTGATGCTAGGGGTCACAAATGCAGTGCCAGGGGTCACAAGGGGCATGCCAGGGTCACAACAGCGACCCCTGGTGACCACTAAATGATGCCCATGTTAATATATTGAAAACCTCTGTGATCTGTTATTGAAATTGGTTGACACACATCAGTGGTTTAGTTGGTGCCTTACTGAGAATTGTTCCTGTGTTGTGTCAGAACTAAGTCTTCTTTGGTCTGTTAATAAGAATAACTTGGTGTTGCTGGTGTTGACTTCAGCAGGTTTAAGATGAAGCAAACAATATAGTGGTCGCTTCATGTGACGGGCTGTTTCTTTAACTGAGGTAGGATCCTTAGAGGTGAGTATGGCATCAAGGATATAACTAGTGTCATGTTTGCCACCAATGACAAGTTGGGTCTAGTTGAGGGTTTCGACGTTATTGAATAGGCAAGTGATTTAGTTAATATTGGCCTTGTCAACCAGATATTGAGAACTCCAAACGTTAGCCTGGTTAAAAGTGATATCTGATACAGAATCCACAAAGGTATCTGTGAATGTGGAATGTTACTTTGGGGACACAGTAGATTAAGAGAATGGAGAAAGAGTGAAAGTTAAAAGTGGTTTGCCGAGAAGAAGTTTGGATTCACAGTTTGGTGTTGCACGATCAATTGTCATGGAATTTTGTTTGAACTTTACCACATGAGGTCCGTTTCTGTAAATTGTTAAATATGTTTTTTGAATGGCTTTATGTAATATTGCTGTAGTTCCTTCTCCCGTACACATGTCTGCAATGAAGAAGAGGCCAGGCCTATAGCTAGGCCACGTATGTGACTTAGTCACACACGTGGATTCTGTTCATTCCTAAGGATCTGGAAAATATTGTGATGCAAAGAAACTGTATTCAGGGTTGATCAGATGGTTGTTTTTGTTGTGTAGCTATTTCGTCATGAGCGATAGGTGTGGTAGAAAAGACGGTGGCCTAATAATTTTAGCAGGATCTCACCTTCCAGCACCTGCATCATATGAGATCAATATTGACAGGGAGGGGCCTTAAAGAGGCAGTTCCAGTCAATGCTTGTATTCCCATATCCACATCTGAGTTTGGGGGTGAGAATCTAAATCAGCACGTTTATGTTCCCTGTGTCCATTGCATATTGTCCGGTGACATCACTGCACTTCTGCACTAGGCCAGTGGTGCTGCAGTGGAACAGAAGGTGTTCCAGATCTACACTCCAGTGCATCTCTCTGACTTGTAACTGTCTCACTCATGACATACCACAAAGGACAAAGTTACTGTAGGGGGCAAGCTGCATGTGGCAAAAGCAATTTGCACCAATTCATTTAATTATGTGCATGCATAAAGTGACTTTATGGATAAGTGCTTGCCCAAAATCCACCCTTTCCCCCAATCTAGCGCAGGAAAAATTATGATGAATCTGACTCAAAACATATTGGAGAGTAATATATTGGGGAGCGAACAGTTGAATTCATAATTTTTCAGATTCTGCACCCCGAGTATACTGTTCTCCACACTTGTGTGTTTGATTGAGTTTCTTACGTGCTTTAGGAAATGCTCATATTTCTATATTACCTCAGTCACATTGGAACATGTCTTGGTTGTAAAGATACCAGATATATATAGTTTCATGAAATGTGTTTTCTCTACAGGTACTAAAGCCAAAACAGCACAACAGGGATTTTACAAAGGATAAAAGGAATACCTCAGTTGGTAGCAGAAATTAGTCCCAGGGCCGATGGTAACTATATTAACCATAGGAAAATCACATGTGACCTGATCTTACAGTACAAACAAACACAGACATTCTGTGGGTCTTGCTCTTTAACATATATCCCATCATATACATAGACCCCAACATATTTTTTCTCATTTGTAAAATGAACAAAAGTCACAAGAGCTTTTTCATTGCAAAAGATTGTAGTTGTATTCTCTACGCAGTATATTCAAATTCGTAAGTGATGATGTCTCAGTGCTCAAGGTGAAAGTGATGTGAACATAAAATGGCATGATACACATAAAGCATATACAAATAGGGCGGTGTATTCATTACACAGAGTATAAGATCAGCAGATTTGATTCCTGAAATGACAGAGTTCCATATACAGAATCCTTATGTTTAGTCGACGTTTCGACCTTTTCAGTTATTCATGAGGGTCTCATCAGGACATGATACGGTCTTTTCTCTCGTGTACCTTGCCAGACTGTACAAAGTCCACCATAATGTGAAGTCTTCGTTTGGAATAGTGCGCCCCAAGTGGAGGTCGGGCAGCACACAACAGGGAGCCTGCGCCCCGTCAGCTGGATTAACCAAACGAGCCACATCCTCGGAGTGATGCGCTTGTGGTTACTCGCGTACACCTCTACCCTCATGAATAACAGAAAGGTTCAAAACGTTGAGTAAACATGGGGATTATGTATTATGAATTGTGCCATTTGTGGAATCAAATCAGCTGTTTTTTATGGTTTACCCTGGTTCTGATTTTGGCATAAAGGGCCAGTCCCTGTGATATATTATCACTGATCAGTCCCTGTGATATATTATCACTGCTCTTACAGTGAGCACTTGATTGGTGGGTGGTGCACCTCTTTGCACTATAGACCTCTGGATGCTTAAACTATAATACGTTATGGTTACTATTATAAACATAGCAAATTTGACAATCACCTGCTTGATAACTGATCACAACTTAATATTATACTTACTATGACACAGATATAGCACAAAACATTGTTTTTATATGCATTTATTTAAATGTAACTCTAGACACATGTCTTTTTACATTTTGTGCATGATTGATCTTTGTTCATGTCGATGTGTATGCACTGACACCTGGTTATAGGTTTTCTGTGTTTTTTGAGCCTCTGTGTGCATGGATCTCTCAGAGGTGCAGTATGTGCTGCCTGAATTTGCATGTATAGATAGGTGAATGAGTGTACATAGATTTCCCGATACAGAGTTGGATCTATGAGGTACCTATATTTGCACATGGGTGTTCAGTTTTATATGTGTTTGTGAATTTCTGGTTTATTGATTGTGTCTAGGGTTCTACATGTTGGCTCTCTTTGGCTTGACTCAATGTATGCCTCTTTATAGACATACACAAGCTCTTTGGACTGAAATGGTATGTGCCTGTATATGTGGTGCATGGGTATATACATGTCTTTGACCATAATTACATGCAAATAAGATTATAGCTTCTCGCTCCAAACACAGAGCTAAGGTTGAAGGGAAATGTCCTTTATACTTAATGTTCTGTTACTGTGACTTTGATGTTATGGATTTTCGTGGGCATTTCCTCATCAGAGTTATTTTGACAGCTCCTGTAATAGCTGCACTGCACATCATCTGTGGTGTTCCCTGCAGTTTTGATGCATTTATGATTTTCTATTCCACTGTGAAGATGTGTAATTTAGCTGAAATTTCTCTCCTGTATTTGTTATCCAGTTTTTTGTACCATAGACCTATGCCACTGTTTTGGAGTGAAATGTTGTGTTCATGTGTCTGCATGTGGTTGTTGGATGAGTTTGTATCTCTCTCACCCCAAAAAACATTTATGTTTGGCTGTAGCCACACACCATATGCACGTATTGAAAACTACACATGTTACCTTAAACACTACTTCAGGTTCTGTGAGGAGTCTCCACTCTTAATCAATATTAATCAATATATATATAAATGCAAAAAATGTTCCCACTTCTATCCCTCCACTATCTTTCTCAATCCAAATAACTGACTGACATATCTACTACTCAAATTACTTTCATATTTCAGTGTACTAATTCACCGCTAATCCATTATGGGTTCTGCAGTCGCGAACTTCTTGTCAAAAAATTGCTTTAACACCGCATCAGGGGTAGCAAGCACTATATAAATGCAGACCTTTCTCCCTCTTCTATCCCTCCACTATCCTTCTCAATCCAAATAACAGGATCTCAGGTCCACCACTCATTACTTTCATATTTCACTATACCAATTCACCACTAATCCTTTATGGGTTCCGTAATAGCATGTTACTCGCCAAAAAAGCGCTTCGACGCCTCGTCAGGGGTCATAACCGCTATATAAATGCAATTACAATATTATTGTAGTTTCATTCCATCCGTCTTAATAACCAAAAAGTTCCATGAAAACTGGAACTTTCCGGTTATTAAGATGGATGGAATGAAATTACAATAATATTGATTTATATTAAGAGTGGAGACTCCTCGCAGTACCTGAATTGGTGCCTAATGGGACGCACATAGTTTTCCATATGTGCATATGGTGTTTGACTTTGCATTACCCATGAGTGAAGGGTGACACCCATGAGCACATTAACCAGTGGAATTTTGATTAAAGATTTATAAATTGGAGTACATTGATGAGTGTGAAGGTTTTCTTCTAATTGTGCCTCTTAACACACACACACACACACACACACACACACACACACACATGCATACACACATTAACACACACACTTCCTATGTTTGAATGTGTCTTTGTACTCATTACTGTCTACTTTTTTTTATATGTCTGATGTGTTGAGAGAGGTAAACATTTCTGTCTATTGTGTGCTGTAGTGCCCTGCACTACCCTGGACTACCAAGTCCTACTACCTGCAGTGATGTGCGAAGATCGAGACCCGGCAGACATATTCGACAAGTCTAGCAAGCAATCACCACAACCCACAATAATGTTCTCACTGCAGTTGCAGTTCACAAGACACCAGTCCTAAATCCCACCACTATCAACGCTCTCTTTCACCACTCATGTAACCCTCTGTGACCTATTGTGCTCCAGATGAAGCAGATCAATCAAACATGTTCCAGCAATCAATCATCACAACCCTATGCAAAGGCTTCCAGTGCGAGCATCAGAACTTTCAAAAGAGAATTCACCATCTACAGTGCCACCAACACCGATAGCCCCCATGATTGCCACCAAGATCAATACCTCAGGCGGAACACGGCCAACACACACTAGCAGAAGCGTCAGACTAGAATCAAGGAAGTGCAAGTAGGAAAAGAAAAGACAAGCCTTCTTCTGCAATGTGCCCAGAATCTAGGACACCTCCCAATTTATATCCGGCAGGCCAATTAACTTCTCCAGGTCTGACAAAAGAAAACACATCTCTTAAGCAACACCTAATAATTTCATACCCCTTTGTGACCTTCCCTCTGAAGTAATACTATCTCTATAAGGTTCCCTCCACCATCCCTGTCCTTTGTACCCACCGCGGTGTGCTCCCGATGCATAGCCAGTACCCCTTCCTCTCAGCCCCCTCCACATGCCTCATGGCACCTGCCTGTAATTCCCAAAGTTTCTTTTGTATAGTTGTTTGGTGTTTTGTAGCTATGTTTGTGATGAAGGAATCAAGCACATACACATGTGTACACATGCACACAGATTAGACGATCCCAACACACTGCATAGCGCTCATTTCCACTGTGTGTCTCTCACTTTGTAGCCACCCTCTTATTTTCAGATCAGCAAAAGGATCTGGAGCAGGATGGCCAGATGTCCTCATACTAAGCCACTTTCCTTGATTCGTTTACTTTTGTTAAAGTCAATTGTTATCGATTTATCCAACCATTTAGTTCCGCTTTCTCATTGTTACATCAGATTAAATAGCGGAAAGGGAGGAATAGTAGAACACAAAGTAAAGACTTCTTTCAAAAATATGTCTTGCTCAGATATAAATCTTGAGAAATTGCATGCAGCTGCAGATTTTTTTTTCCAGGTTGAGTTAGAAATTGCTGACAAAAATCTGGTTCTGTAATTTGCCGTGAAACAGCTTAATTTCAACCCTTATTTATTAAAATTTAAGCTTTCTTTCTTTTAACGTATGCATGTGCATGTCAAAACTGAACAGCGTTTCTGCAAATGGAACTGCTCAGACTAATTCGGAGTTCATTTTAGAAAGAAGAGAAGTTGTGATTGTAAATTACTCTCGATCGGTTTCTAAATGCAGCACTTTCTGAGTTTTCAAAACAGCACAATTTTATGTTGGTAGCCTTTGTCCATTTTGGGGTAAGTTCATAGTTGCCCTTTGTTTGGGAAAAAGTTCAAAATTCTAATTTAATAAATCTGTCACTTGTGTATTTTTTTGTAAGATTTCCTGACTCATGATTCTCAAAATCAAAAATAATAGTAATTAAAACAAAGAAAAAAGCAATACTAAACGGTGCAAAATGTTTGCATTTGTACTTACATACCCTTCAGCAGCAGAGTGTTGCATAACTCGGTTATGTAATCACTTGAATTCTATACTTTATGTGGGAAACGTGTGTAGCTAGGCACCAACAAATTTAGTTTTTTTAATGTTTTCTAATTAACATCATTAATTGGGGATGAGAAAAATAACGCTTTACCGAGAAGGGCAGCACATTTCTGAAAAGAAGACACGTTGCGAGTTCAGGGTAAGGTCACCTGCCTGTTCCATATTCAGAACTGCTAGAAATTGTTAGGGGAGGAAAATGAGAGACTCTGTTTCTCAGTTCTTAAGAAAAACCCGTTTTCGGAAATGTATAACACTTAGGAATTCTTGGTGTCTATGTGTTATTGGTGTGAGCATGGAGGGAAATGATTGGTTGTCACTTCTAACCGAAGTTAGATTTGAATGTTAAAGAAATTTCCATTAATATTTGCTACAAATAGTTAACTTTTATAGTTTTTTTTGTAGTGTCGATACATTTCTAGCCCCTACTTCATTAAGTGTTTGAATAGTGACTCTGATAAGGGGAACCCGTCCTCTCTATTATTACTTATGATATGATATTTAGAGCCTATATATAGTTATGCATTCATTTACTTGGGTGATTCTTTTTGTAAATCATCAGCAGTTAATCACCTTCAGGCCATTATTGCTACACTCTTGTGACTAAATACATCAACCTAACCCCTTTTTTGCCCATCAACGGAACTAGCATACAACACAAACTAAACATAACGGGCCGATTCACAAAAGTAATCTGAGACAAAATCCTAACTTTACGGCTTTCGGTATTCACAAAGGGCATTTAGGAGTAGTAAAGTTAGGATTTTGTCTCAGTTAAACTTAAGTTTTGCTCTTAGGTTTGACTTGAGACCAAAACTTAAGTTTAACTGAGGCAAAATCCTAACTTTACTACTCCTAAATGCCCTTTGTGAATACCAAAAGTCGTAAAGTTAGGATTTTGTCTCAGATTACGTTTGTGAATCGGACCCAACGGTTCCATGTGCCTTACTTGTTTATCACCGTGAGATTACTCATGTTTGTTGTAAACAGCAACACAATAAAGCCTGTCTCGATACCAACAATGCCTTCTTGTTTTGAATCACCCAAACAGGTGGTTTTTAAATTACATTGGTGAAGATGGCGCAGTGCTCATAGGTGCAGTGATATGAACATTAAAATATGATACATATATATACAGTAGGGGTAGGGATGTCTTCAAGTTTAAAAAGACGCACAGTTCATTGCAAATTCCGATTTTTGTATTAAATTACATAAACACTGTACAATCCCTAATCCAGTGTCAACGTTTCGATCCACACTATAGCTCTAATAGCTCTAGTTGGTCGTCTCAGGGCAAAACATCTGCAGGGTAAAATGTAGATGTAAATGTTTTTTTACTCCTCCTGCTTGGCCTATTTTTCCCGTGTATATATTGTATACTTGAACCGATGATTGTTGCACATCATATGCTCAGTGACTGATTATTTCCTTGCTCTCGATTCTGTGAAGCGCTCTGATACCTCCGGGTCTAGCTTGAGCTATATAAAAACCTTTAAATTAATAAATAATCAGAGAAAGGCTATTTACTTACAGCATGTCCTTATAATAACAACATACCTCTAAGCTGTGTATGTCCTTCACATCCTGAGGTTGTCTAATCGTGATTCCTCGAAATCGACTCATCCAAATCAACTGCAATGAATAGATATACAGCAGTGGGTGTTGTTGTAAATTCAAGCAGAAGCATCTCAGCCTTCCTGTTCCCATTCCAGGAAAACACAATTGCAGATTGTTTGTTTTGGTTGCGGGTCAGTCACGTACTGAGTTGCTACACAGTGCTTGCCAAAGCAGTAGCAGTATATCCAGAAAAGCAACAATGTATCTCTGTGAGCTGGGTACAAATGACCTAGAAGTTAGAATAATGTGAGTCGTCAGTGCGCTGCATGCATCTGTATTGGGTGAAAGGGTAGAGTTGCATTCACCAGACATCTACGTCAGCACTTAAAGTGCTGAGCAAAGGCAGCAATGTGTCCGTGCTTCCTGGATACACATGCAACCTGAAGCATAGATAACACCAGTAAACTGTATATTACATCAATATATACTGGATGGAACCAATCCTCTAATGTTGCTAACCATGTTTATAAATATCAAATTTCCACTCTCTGTGACTAGAAACTATTGGTCTGGGCCAATGTGATATCTGAGAATGTCTACGGTTTGATGTACATGTGTCTTGAACTATTCCGGGTCATCCATACTGAGGTGCATATACCCCATCCATCCACTAGTGTCTACAAAAGTAATAACTAACTGTGCCAAGCATCTCTATCTATAGCCATTGGTACCCTCATCTGTGCCATGCAACTATCCGCAAGTTTAATTAATATAACCTCTGAAAGTGTCTCACCTTTAATGGTCACACAAGAATCAGGACTGATCGGTGCATCCACCTGTGAGTGACTTCCAAACAATACATACCTTAGGGAGAGAAGCTATGCTCTTATCTCTCATGTTTCTATACACTAGACGGCTACTAGTGTCAGCCATCCTGAGTGAGTGAAAAATCACATAATGGCACTACTTGTGTAAAAGGAAGGCTGGAGGGTGTTAAATGGTAACAAAGTAGAGGAAAGGAAAAGAGGGGGGGAGGTGTTGGTATCCCTTATATCTCATGATTTACAGGACCGCAAAGTTTTGATTGTCACTGTGAAAATATAATATATACATTATATATCAATGTAGTATCAATTCAAGGGTGCTTAAATTTAGCCCTCAGAACAACTGGGCAACGTATGTACAATTACAAGCTTTAATGTCTGATCGTAACAAGACCAAATACTTACATGTGGCCCCCCAAAAATGCTCAGATGTATCAGAATGAAACACTACTTGTCCATTGAGGGACCTGTATTTAGTTCAAAGTGGCAATGACTCCTCTCTATTCATATATATCATTAAGTCTAGATGTTTGCACATGTAGGACTTGCCTTCCACCTGCATTAACGGAGTGCTAGTAGCCTATTAAGTTTTCCTTCTTTGGAGTCATGTCCCACCACATACCACCGTATCAAGTCCTCCATGTCCTGTGCCTCCATGCAGTGTTTCACCAATGGTGCTCCTTCATTTCATCATTGTATGTGGCTCTATCGTCTGCTTTATCATCTAATCATATATATAACATTTTTCCTGATACAATTGGCATGTCCCGTTAATTATATTCTTATGTTGGCCACCTCAAAGATTTTGGTATCATTTGTGAATTTGTATGCTTGACATTTACTGCACCTGAAATGTCCCACACTAGGTGTCAATCTCCATTTCTCTGTTTTAGTTTCAGGCCCCTGGGGTTTCCTGTATGCTCTCACTACGTGGTCCCTTATGCTTTTATTCCTTTTATTTTCAAACAGGGGGAATGTGACAGTGTTTCCTAATAACCTTGTTAATGGATTTACTTGCTGTACTGTAGGTTGAGACCATGATCTTATGCTCATTGTTCATGTTGTCCCTGTCTTTAGGGGTAAGATGTGTCTGTCTAGGACAGTAACAGGCCTGTTTAAGGGCAGCCCGTACTATCTGTCTTGGATATCCTCTCTCAATCAGTTTGGTAGTGAGGAGTTCTGCTTCCTTAAATTCCTCACTTCTCTGTGTGCAACTCTTCCGAAAACAAGGACATTTTCCATAAGGCAAATTGTTACGTAGCAACTTGGGATCAAAACTATCATATACTAACACAGAGTTTTTGTTCGTAATTTTTTGATATAGAGTTGTATACACAGTACCTTTGCTGTGATTGATCAAATTGTCCAGAAACCTTATATGCTCTTTGCTGTAATTATGTGTGAATCTTAAGTCAGGCCCTTGTGTGTTAAGCCATTGGACAAAATCAGAGTTGCGACAACTAATGCCCTCTCAATTCATAAAGCTATCGTCCATATATCTTATCCAGACTAAAATACTGGCTCTATATGGATTTGAAGGCGCACAAATCTTGTTTGATGTCAAATTCAACCACTGCAAGGTTTGCTATGTCCGGGGTAAAACAGGCTCCAATATCTACACCCTTATTTTGTAGGTAGTAGTCCTTTTAAAACTAGAAATAGTTCTTTTTTAAAGCAATGTCACTCAGTTGAAAAACAAAGTTGCTGGGGTAGTTTTTCCAGGTTTAGATTACAGTCTTTTCTTTATTTTATCAAGAGCTGTGTGCTGAGGAATGCTTGTATTTAAACGACTCTATATCAAGTGTGACTAGAATCTGTCTATCCATGTCAAAGCTAGTGTTCTCAATACAATTTATGAAATCCATGCTATCCTTAACTTAGGAAATGATCTTGTGTACATATGGTTTTATGTAAAGATCCACATATTTACATAGTGGTTCAACTGCTAACCCACACCTGAGATTATTGGTTCTCCCTGTGATTCTTGACTGTATTTGGGTAGCATAGGCAGAGTGTATATGAGGGTGTCCTGGGGAGTAGTCTAGTGAGGAATGCATATTGTTTTCTCTGTTATAATACCCATATTTAGACAAGTATCAGGGATACCACTTAGTTCTGCCTCTATTTCCTCGAGGCAACTAGTCTGTAGTTTGCTATAGTGATCCTCCATGTTATTAAGATATGTTGTTACTCAGACAATACTGAATGATCCATGAAGTAAATAGTCTTTTTCTACATTTTACACTGTAGGTGTTGTGCCAGATGGCCTGCTTTGTACTGAGGAGACCCACTGGAATTAGGTTGTGGGTCCAAATGTCAACGCTAGATTAGGGATTGTCCTGTGTATATGTAATTAAATACAGAAATCAGAACTTGTACTGAACTGTGCATCTTTATAAACTTGAGGACATCCCTACTGTGTGTGTGTGTGTGTGTATCTATATATATATATATATATATATATTACCTACTGGCGGTCGCCAGTAGGTAGTTATAGTTAGGACCCCTTTTCCATAGGAAATCCGCAACATTCTATTTTGAATAACTTTGGCGCCGGTCGACGAATCCTCGCGAATTTCTCAAAATAGGTGGGGCGCTACGTTCCGCTCCTACCCTGAAAGTCTCGGGGGGATTCGTCAAGCGGGGGCTGAGATAAAAGGGGGGTCCCAAAACGCGTTTTTCCCATGCATTTTTCCATAGGACCTTTAGACAGGGCTACAGCCCGAACGGCTGAACAGAATTACTAGAAATTTGGCAGAGAGGTAGTCCTCAGGTCAAGGAAGTGCCTTTTGTAGGTTTGGTGTAAATCTGTTCAGTAGATTCTGAGAAAATAGCCTTTAAATCAATATATATATCTGAGCCAGCTTACGGTACGCTTACCGTAAGCTTACCGTACGCGTACGGTGGCGTGCGCGAGCGTGATTCTGATTGGCTGTTACATCTAAGTAAACATTCGAATCGGTCGAAACCAGGAAGCGGCGGCCGCCATTTTCTCTCTCGCACTCTGAGGGGGGGGCTGTAAATAAAGGCAAAAAACATATAAAGGGGCTGTTTAGACAGCGCCCATGCACATAGCCATGTTAGTTGAGTCCTCAAAGGCCAAAAACGGTAAATTTTTATTTTTTGAAAATTTCGCCGATTACGCTTACCGTACGCGTACGGTGCGCTTACGCTAAAAATTTTAATAAAAAAAAAAAACTCTCTGTGCATGGCATATTATTGTCATCACTTACAAATTAAATTTAACAGATTACCTATCACAAGGAAGCGCATAATATGTCCTCCATGTGCGCACGGTGCGTAACGTGTGCACGCGGTGCGCGTAGCGCACTGCGTGCCCACCTTGCGTGTACGGCACTAACTGCGTAAAGTGGGCGCACGGAACGAACTGCGTTAAGTGTGCGTGCACGCCACGAATGGCGTAAAGTAACTTAGCATTTAAAAAACCGTACAAATTCACTGAAAAAACCATAGGTTTCACACACGTTATAGTTAGGAATTAGCATTTAAAAAACCTTGCAAATTCACTGAAAAAACCATAGGTTTCAGACATGTTATAGTTAGCGGAAATTTTACTGATAAAAAACCAATGAAATTCCCCCGTTATAGTTAGTGCAGGCAACTATAACTCACGCGACCGCAATCTTCTGCTGATGACATATGTGTCTTTATGAAAAAAAAATATTTCTAATATATGTATAGCTAAAAATTTATGGAAGAAGACATGGGCAAATAAGTGTCTAAATACAGTATTAGCATCAGCAGAGGATTGCGGTCGCGTGAGTTATAGTTGCCTGCACTAACTATAACGGGGGAATTTCATTGGTTTTTTATCAGTAAAATTTCCGCTAACTATAACATGTCTGAAACCTATGGTTTTTTCAGTGAATATATATATATATATATATATATATATATATATATATATGCTCAGAAACGTGAGCAAAGCGGAAGCCGAACCGCGTCGTTTTTCAGCTATTAAATCTTTATTGAGCATATCAGAGTGTCTGAGTACTTTCTGCCTATCAGCGTAGAACTTTTGGAATGCAAATTGGGCCCCCCGGTAGCCCGAACTCAGACCGCCCGTGAGACAGTCTGGCAGAAACCGGAACTGGTGGAGTGAATATATATATATTTATATACATACATATATATTTTTTTTAATGTGCATCTCACTGCTCCTATGAGCACTACGCTGTCTTCCCCATTGTAATTTACAAACCACCTAATTTTGAGAATTAAAACAAGAATACATTGTTAGTATCGAGAAAGGCTTTATTGTGTTGCTCTTCAAAACACTCATAATTAATTTCATGGTGATACAAATGAGACCCATGGAACTGCTAATCAGATGATGGAGCGAGCACAGCTAAACAAGTAACATCAAAATGTTTTTGTATTACTAGACTCTGCTTAATATAAGCCAGCCAGACTAGAAAATCATTATATACACCAATGTTTTCAATGTGAGGGCCATGCTATGCTTATATACTATATTGAGGAATGTTTTACATGAAATGGTTATCCTTTAGATCGAAGACATATAGTAGGAAAGCACTCTCACCAGCATGGCAAAGATCTTGAAAACAGATATGGGAAAAGTGAGGTTATTTATTATGGCACATTCTTTAATTGTTTTCCACTTGAAAATGAAAGCGGCCAGTTCTTGAGGACAATAGTGTGATGCTAAATGGAAATAGCCTCCATTTTACCTGGAACAGCCTTCGCTGGTTGCGTCACATCAAAATATCCATGGTTAAGACATTAAACAACTCAAACGTGAAGCAACACATTTAAATGATTACTGCAGGAGAACACAGTCAAGCTTTAAAGTACATTAGTGATTTTTCGAAGGCCTGGGTGCCTCACAAGAAAAAGTAGAGCATTTTTGAGTGTGGAAAGAGTGTCGCTTAGCCCTATCTGGTAGAATTGGTTTAATCCCCTTTAGACACATTTATTACAATGAAAGTCCAATACTGAGAGAGTGGCATCTAGCAATCCAACATGACCCACTTGTGACTCTGAATGCTCAATGTCTCACCAAAATTGTCTCTCTAACCCAGGCGTTTCCAACCTTTTCTGTAATGAGAGCTACTTATAGTTAAAGAAAATCATCCCATATTATTAGTGCTGTATTAATGACCACATCAGACAGGATTATATTAGTGGCGACCATATGCAATATTACCAGCAGTGAACACCTCTGCACACCTGGCAGAGTGGACAGCAGTAATGTAAAAAAGGATTTGTTGATTTAGAATGCCTTTAGATGAGTAATACATTGCCGGTATAGCTTAAATGCTCTTTACATCAAGGTAATATTACTAGTGCCCCAGTTCTACATTATTTATAACTCAGATATCAACTTCAAATATATTTTGGAAATGTAAACATTCTTCTCAACATGTTGGTGTAAATATATAAATTTATATAGCTACACAAAATGATGATGGACAGAATGCTGAACATTGTCAAACATTCACCCCAAGTCACAGATCTGTGTTAAATCCATCGTTTTTTTTGCTCACTGTCCCACCCCAGTTTAGATCCAGCCATATCCAAATCAGTCCTAACCCTGTTCCTCATGGGAACAGTCCAGCCCGAACTGCCAGGCCAAGTCCTCCCTGGACTAGAAACAAGCATCCTGGGGCCGGTTTCGGGGAATCACCCCTTATTAGCCAGTCTGGCTGAACTCCAGTGGCACAGTAAGCATGGGTCCAATGTCTGGGTGTACCCTTCCCACTTAGGGCGACCATAGCAACATAAAAAGATGATGGATAGAATGCTGAACATAGTCAAATATTCACCCACAGTCACAGATCTGGGTTAAATCCATCATTTTGTTGCTCACTATGCCACTCCAGGTATGCCCCGATGTGCCACTTGATTCAAGGTAGCCTAGCCTGGCTGATGAGGAGTGATACCCTGAAACCGGTCCCAGGATGCTTGTTTTTTGAGCCAGGGAGGACGTGGTCTGGCAGTTTGAGCTGTACTGTTCCCATGTAGAGCAGGGTCAAGGCTGGAGTGGCATGGTGAGCAAAAAAACTATGGATTCAACCCAGATCTGTGACTGAGGGTGGATGCTTGACAATGTTCAGCATTCCGTCCATCATCTTTTTGTGTTGCTATAGTCGCCCTATGTGATAAGGGTATGCCCAAATGTGGGTCCCATGCTTGCTACGCCACTGGATTCAAGCTATCCTGGCTGATGAGGGCTGATACCCGGAAACCGGTCCCAGGAGGATTGTTTTCTGGTCCAGGAAGGACTTGGCCTGGCAGTTCGGGCTGGACTGTTCAAATGGGGAGCAGGGTCAATACTGATTTGCATATAGCTGAGTCCAAACTGGGGTGGCATGGTGAGCAAAGATCACAATGAATTCAACCCGTATCTGTGACTGGGGGTGAATGTTTGACAATGTTCAGCATTCTGTTCATCTCCTGTTTGTTTTGCTATAATATATTAATTCAGTCATGCAAAGCTTCAAAATTAGTGGACTAGGCTGCACACAAGAGAGGTACTTACAGGTAGCTGGAGAGCTACCAGTAGCTCATGAGCTATTCGTTGGAGAAGCCTCCTTTAACCCATACCGTTAACCATTGTTGATACATTATCTACAACACTTGCTGAATGGTACCCTCCCATTAGCTCTGTTGACCCATTGTGATGAAAAACCATTGAATTCCCGTCGTCCACGGTAGAAACATCGATGAGCTAACACAGTTATACGTTAAATTTGCTGCAACTTCTAATATACGTTTGCATATTTTGCTTGGAAAGAACTGTCTGTGTTTATTCTATCTAGTTTATATTATTCTTCCTACTATTTCTACCGACCACAGCTCCACCTGCATTTTCCTGATTTTCTTTTTCAGACAGTTTGTTTGCAAAGTTTTTGCTTGTGCACACATGAAGCTACCCTCTCTCTAAGTGCTGTATTCTTCATACATTGAAGACCCGCAACAAGTGGAAGATCTGTCGAGAGGCAGCGAGCATGGTGCTGCATAAATGAGATTGTCGGCAGTTGAATTATGGCACAACCAGAAATGGTGACAGGGGGATGGAACTCTGCAGCAAATTGCCTTGGTAACAGCTGAGATGCTTGGGGAAAAGGAGAATGCAAATGGTGAAATAGTATTTTTTTATGTGGGCTCTGAAAATCCTGTTACTGGATCTGGGAGTCATAAAGTCTACCACTCTCCAGACACTTGATCCTGGTCACTGTCTGTACTCATTGTCCTAACCCACTCATTGAGTGTTCTCTCTTCCAGACCCTATATTTGCTAAGCACTGTGCATCTCTTCAAATCCGTACAGTCAAAGTAATAATGTGTAAATGGACACACATTACGTCAGTAGATGTTCCCAGCTACTTCCCGCCTAGGTGTAAATTGGGAGCTAATAACTACTGCAGCCCAGCACAAATGTTATTTATGCTGTTATGGCTTTGTGGCTGCAGTTTACACCCAGATGTAAATGAGTACAAAAGTCGAGTAATTTGCTGCTGGCCATGTAAGATTAGCTATTGGTAAGCAAATCACTCCAAGCATAAGACTGATGTTCTGATTAGCAACTCCTCAAATTTCTTTGATCTGTAAATGCATATGCAGACTAGTATATAAAATACGAAGGCATCATTTGCATTACTAAAATTAATCTTTATGCCATTTTGTCAATAATCTTTTCAAGCATGTTTCACGGTGTCTCTCATCAGGAGAAGCATGTTATATTTTCATTTTGTAATGAATTTGTTACCCCTTAATATGCTTTTTAACCTACCTTCTCCTTCTCCTTTTCCTATTTTACTTTTCCCCCTCTTCTTTCCTTCCTCTGTGGTTGGTTCATAGACGTTCGGATTGGGAAGGTTCGGGGGGGTTGACAGTCGGAGACAGTTGGATGGGGCTTTTGTGACTGTAAGATGTACAACTTGCTGTTGCTGAATACATTTCGCTCTACTTATCTGTTTCTGGACTGATTGTGGCATGTGCCTTACTGAAGCAAATTTCCTACCTCATTCGGATCAGCATTAATTTACTCATCAGCAGTGCAGAATATCAAAATGTTGTAGTTGGGTTGTAAGGTCTGAGTATCCATTAAATCATATAATGATTCTTTAAGCACATCATTAAAATCAAGGAAAGTGAACTATTACATAGTTATTACAGACAATACTTTTCATGTAGACTTATGCAATAGACCTTTACGATTAGCAAGTGATTATATAACTGTGAGGTGAACAGGTCCTTTTCCGGGTTGCTTTTTAGTTTTCGATCAGCACCCTGTCCCCAAACTGTCTTGTGTTAAGGATCTACCTCGCATGTCCTAATGAAGCATAGACAGGACCACACTGTTGCTTCTAGACTCAGCTTTTGACTCCTAGGGGACTTGCACGACACCTCTGGACAAGAGATGGATACTACAGAGTTCATGGGCAAATCTCTTTTGTGACAAGTGTTGAAAAGCATACACTACATCTTCCCTAGCATAGCCACCGTTAAACTCGGACTCATGAAGAAGAAAAGAATACATAGAACTCTAATTAAGATTGAAACATGTCATTTTGGTTCATGTGATCCCACTTCCCAAGCATGTTGTTATTGTTCTCAGAAACCTCCTAGTAGGATATATATATTGGAGTTTCACTGTTTAAGATGGCTTGATTCGAGGGGGGGGGGAGTTAGAATGTAACCCCCCCCAAAAAAAAAACAGTGTCTCTGTTTGGGAAAAGTGTCCTGCAAAGGGGTAATGGAAACCTGGCCATACTAGGGGTAAAACCACCAAGAGAATGTAGGAGACTTGGGGAGAGATCAGAGGTGACTAGGGCATGGAAGGGAGTGGTGAACAAAAGAGGGGCAGAACTAGCAAGAAAAGTTAAGAGTCTGGGGTCAGAGCGGGGAAGGGGGAGGTAGCTGCATGAAGGGCAGACCCAATAATAGAATGTAAGAGGCTGAAGGGAGAGAGAAAGGGAGAAGTGTTTGTAAGAGGGCAGAACAAGAAAGGGGAGGGGAGAGTGTAGGAAAGTAGGATCTGCTTCCATTGGTTACCCCCACTTTTTGCCCCCAGTCTATCTGCTTTCTCCCTAAACTGTTATGTATGTACTTAGATATACCCCAGATTAGATACTGGGGTACCCTTGTCAGTCCCTAATATATGGTACACATGTACCCAGGGCCTAGGTACCCCAGAGGTCTCCCATGGGCTGCAGCATGTATTATGCCACCCTTGAAAGACCATTCAAAATGGAACTACAGGCCTGCCATTGCAGCCTGTGTAAGTCGGTGCATGCATCACTTACTTAAGATATAGGTTTACTATATCTAAGGGTCACTGCACTTAAAACCTATATGAAACCCCTATAGCAGGCCTTTACAATCCTGAGGGAAGGGTGCTTGATTCTAAGTGAGAGGTTGCCCCTGCATGAGCAGGACACCCCTGCAGCCTACATTCTCCCCGGTTGTCAGTGAAGCAGCCATATACTAGTATAGAGGGGCATTACGCGACCGCGTGATGACCATCCTGAAAACGGCTGCAACTCACCCTTTCATGTTTGGTGTCCAACATTTTGGAATCATACCGTAACCGGTGTGGGAGATACGATTCTGTTATGTTTCATATAGGTACCCCAATTTAGGCTCAGGTAGTCACCTAACCTTTCACCTATATTCTCCCGTACCATTACACTACATAACGGTTCTTGGGACTGACCTTTTATCTAGTTACGGTACTGCTTACAGGACGTAGGGTTTTCCCTGAAAACTAGCCTCATCCATTATGCATGAAGATTCTTGGAAACTCAGCAGGACTACCATCTCCTGCATAAAAACTTTGTATAAGGGTCATTCCGTCCGTCATCCTAAATACGACATAACACAGCAAGGTAGAACCCCTGAGGGTACCACTTTGGGTACATAAACACCATATCTTGCTGAGGTAGTCAGAGGAGAAAAGGACTTCTATGCTGGCACACTTACACGAGGCGCTGAGGTTCCTGCACGCAGACACTCCAGCTCGCAGTGGTCTGATATCCCTCGCGGGGTGTCCATCTCGAGACCAAGATGGGGTCCCACAGTCTCTCACTTCAGGTAAAGGTGTTGACTTTATCCTAGAGGGATTCTTGGCTTTACGCCTACATGCATGCTAGGTACTTCTAATTAGGGTCGCACCGTAGGAGTACACATTTATTACTGTCATGTATTTTATGTACTTGCCCGTATTCATTGTTTTATCACGATGGTAGAAATCTACCATCCTTTTACTCTGTTAGTGCTTCTAATCATTTATATCTGTTACTGTCTTATGGTTGTTTCAGCGCACCTCTTTTACACTAGAATGACGCTGGTTCAATAAATACTTATTGAAAAACTTCCCCACCGTTTATTCTGTGCATCTCTCTGAGACAAAGTGAGCACGAGTGACTGAGCGAAAAGTATCACACTGTTTCCACGATCCTGAGGGATCAGAGTTGTCATGGTCAATAATTGGCAAGAACTATTCTCTCCTTGGTAAGAGGGGTCTAGTGGCACTGCGAGCTAGCTGGTATGCAGGCTAAAATACCCGGTGGGGGTGTCCGGAATAAGTCTGGACACCATGCCCTTGTCTATGTTGTCTAAACGCGCAGATCCTATATAGGTTTATAGGAACTACACAACAATTCCACCCACCAGGAAGGCCGTTCGTGGGGTCCTCGGTGTTCCCGATACCAGCCTTTTAGCTGCGGACAGCACAAAATGGTTGCTGCTGACCAGAGACACATTTCTGCCCTCCTGCTTCTGAGCCAAGCTCGAGCAGGGGAAGGCAGAACATCCTGTCACAGGGGGTGTGACCACCTCCCAGACAGAATTTAGTGTATTAGGGCTGGCTGGGTGGGTGCACTTGCCAGCACCTGAAAACCTGCAGGATGGGTACATTTATGCATAGTCTAGTTCAAACCAGTCCTGGGAGCCGTTGGCTCCCACTCTGGCATGAAACTGAACAAAGGACATGGGAGTAACCTCCCCCCTGTACAGATCCTCCCCTGGGAGGGTTCCCCTGAATCTTTCCAACCCCCTCCTGTGGGTACTTAAGGGCTTACCTGGTTGTAGGACCTTAGATTCGTTGTGGACAAGATTCAGAACTGAAACCACTGCACTTTGACCATCTGGGCACTCTGTACTTTGCTGGACTTCGTTTGGGCCTGACTTTTTCTCCCTCTCAGTCTGCTGCATCATCTGGACTGGTGCAAGGTGCCCACTTACATTAGTGGACATCATATACCAGGCCAGCCTCTTGCAGAGAGGCTGGGAGAGAGAGAGAGGAAAAGGAAAGGTGGTTGTAAGATGATCAGAAAGAGCTAAAGAAGCTTAGAGTCTGGGAGAGAAATGAGAGGTAAGTAGAGCATGGAGAGGAGGGGTGGACATAAGAGGGAAAAACCAGCATGAGAAGTTAAGCATTGGGGAAGAGAGGGAGAAAGGAAGGAGAGTGGAAGATGTAAGAGGAGCAGGACAAACAAGAGAAGGGAAGAAAGAGGGCATGGGAGAGAGGGAGCAGGAAAGGGAGATGTGGGAGTGGGGGGGGGGGTAGAATCAGCAAGATAAAGATAAGAGGCTACAGCGAGAGGCAATGGAAAGAGGTGAATGTAAGAAAGGCAGAACCAGCAACAAAATGTTATCCGCAGACAGACTGTGACAAATACAGAAGGTAAAAAAAATGGTGTGCTTTATCAGAACATAATTCTAAGTGCTTTGTGTTTTTTACTTCATAATTTGCAACTATTCATAAATTGCTGCTCTATTTAAAAATAAATCTCACAAAAAAACAGAATCTTACATAAATAAAGAAAGTTTTAGCTGCCCATGGTATGCATATGTATAAATGTGGGTAGCCAAACTTGGAGTAAAATCTTTTCATCAGCCTGCTGTAATTCAATGTGTTTCCTAACTGGAGCAGTGCAAGGTGGCGTCTCATGCACCATGTACACATGGGCCTACATTCTGATTGTACCTGTAAATTCTTATCTGTGTGGAAAATCCTGTTTGCGCATTGACCCAAATTAAAATATTGTGCAGTCATTTTTGTTATTTATCAGGTGTGGTAAATATCTCACCCTTTAAAACCGTCTTTAAAACGGGACTGAAGTTTTCCAAGCACTCTTACACTGCTTATGAAAGCCACACTCAGGCTTTACCATTCGTGTTCTGCACAATAAAAATTATTTGTGTATAGCACACCTCTAATTATCTTTTTAGTAAAACAAGTATTTATAATAATAGGTTATACTATCCACTTACAATGAATTTGGTGCAGCTCTTCACTGTTATGCATAAAGTTTATTAAAGAGACTGTCTAGCAGAGATGCAGAAGTATCTGCTCCCCCCCCACTCATCAAGTCGGTCACATTCTTGACCCTGCTTTCGTTTCCTTCAATGGATGCTTTCTGCTGTCAGGTTTAGTCCTTAAGTATGGGCTGAAAATGTTGGTGTGCCCTTGGCTTTCATGCTGCCTAGTCAGCTTCTCATTTACAATAAAAACAATTGTCCTGTGGGACTCTTTTGCAACATTACCCCATACATAGTTTAGAGTTATGGTAAACAAGTCAAGTCAGGTCCAAATAGCTTTATTTCGGTTGCGAGACCCATAAAAAGAGTAACAGCATCACAAGATAAAATACAATACATCAATAAACCACAATAAAATCTAAAACGAATCATAAAATTCCAGCTATATCATGTCATTCTTTTCATAAAAAGTCAGTTTAGAAGCAAACTGTTATCCTAATGGTCTTCATACAATTTTGCTTATAGTGCTACATAATCGCAATAACTACTGCAGAGCATATTTCAGCGTCTGTAATGACTGTAACAAATTAAAACCGTCAAATAATAAACAATTTATCTTATAGAAATCACAAAAACATTCATTGATTTATATTCTTCAAATGAATCAATTCTCAATGAGACGCTTTTCTGCATTTATCAAAAATTGTATTAAAAAGTTCAAGGTACAGGGGCTATATATATATACAGAGAACAAATTACAGATAATGCTGTGCTCATGGACATACACATATTTACAATTTGTGCAGAAAAACTGTACCAAATGCTGGGTTTGTATTTTATTTAAACAGTCAGGTGAATGCTATCAAAATGATACAAGTCAGTATAATGGAAGTGGATTTCAAATCAACCCAGAGGGGGGACTGCCACAAATTGTATCTGTATCTTGAGAAGGAGCAATATTTCCTTTGCTGAAAAGGGCCTTCATTTGTGAGTTTATCTTCCTACAGAGGCCATATTCATATATCCACTGTAGCTGGAGGACACTGCTGCTTTCTGAAAAAGCACATCTTATAATTTTTCAAGTTGCAAAAAGATAGTGCTTGCATTTTCTTTGTTTTCTACAACTTCTGACTTTTTCTAAAGCCAAGATCCCACAGGAGAAGACAAAATCAATTTCTTCAATATCTTTATTACATTTTTTGGACAGCCTTTCTTCACAGAAACATTTTTCATTTGCTATGACTGTTTGATAAACCGCTTGTTGCCGCTGCAGTTTCCCAACAGTGTCAGAAGTAGATGAGAAATATTATTTTAAGGTACAAGTTGTCAATCCTCATCATCACTAACGTTAAACGCAGCGCTTTCGACTCTCGCGGCGCTAGATCACAAAAACACATTTACCTCTGCAGGCTGAGACTTCTTTACTCCTGCATTCCCATTTCAGAGAACATTTCGAAATTGAAATCAATCTTTCATTCATATTTAATGTAAGTGGTGTCTACTCCTGCTGTCCTCTACAATGGTAGATTGTCCCTGGGACACGTGAGTGCCCCCAAGCCAGGTACACAATGCTAAGCAGTGGACGCCATTACAGTACCACCCTCAAAAGGGAGTGGGAAGGATGGCAAACTGAACACAAAGCGGACGGGATGGCTCAGTGAGCTGGTTGCTCGTCGGTGACAAATGTAATGTTCAGAAGGTCACTAGGCTCAGTCTAACTAGGTGGCTCATTCTGAAACTAGTTAGGATGATAGTGCCCTGTGTGGTAGTGCCGCTCTCTAATATTGGTCTCTTATATGCTATAGCTATTTAGGTGTATGGTGCCCAGGGAGGGGGTGATCACCCAACACCCCCACAATTCAGATCCGAAGATCTGTAAGAACTATTGACAAATCCCAGCACACATACAATCAATATTTACAAAAGAGTCAAATGATTTGTGGCAAGACAAACAATTTAAGACATGTATATTGTAGATTCAATCTTCTTGAAGGTCCAGCCAACACGTGTTTCATCGATTGGGAGTAGAACCCGCGACTTCCTCAGGGCTTTATATGTTCTGGAAGAGATGTTTTGCCTTCATGTCGGTTACGGAATTATAACCGGAATTAAATCTACAATATACATGTCTTAAATTGTTTGTCTTGCCACAAATCATTTGACTCTTTTGTAAATATTGATTGTATATGTGCTGGGATTTGTCACTAGGTGGCTCATTCTTCAGAGGTGGGCAAATTGAGAGTTGAAAGGTAATATTAGGGCCTTTTATTTACAGAGCAAAAGTGTGGCATATAGCGCTATATGCAAACACGCTATTACTCAGTTGGTATTCATGAGCATGTCAGAATGTTATTGAAAAATGGTCTCCAGTTTATTTGAAGCTAGGAATCTGCCACTTGTAACTTAGAAGTTAAGCCAGTCTGGTGGCTAGTGGACTAATACATTCACTATAGGGGCCTGTGTGCGATCTCCTGGTCACTGGTTCAAATCCTTGCAGGTCCACTCAGCTTTTCATCCTTCTGAGGTAAATAAAATGAGTACCATTGGGTAACAATAAACATTTGTTATTCAGCTGCAAGATACCCTTGCATGAATGTGTGCTTTACAAATACTTAGGTTAGGTGTAAAGATCAATGGACGTCATCAAACACAACGAACCTTGGGCCTCAAAGCAACCAGCCCTACAAACAGGGGCGTAGCTAGCAGTGGTGAAGTTAGTGCAATGCACCAGGTCTCAGAGGTGGGAGGGAACCCAGTTACTGCAGCCCCTTGAGCCCAGAGAGGACACCTAAATAACCATGCTGGACTACCACCGTTAAAGTTTACATTAAATTTGTTTTTATCCTGTCACAATTGCTGTGCCTTTAGAAAGAGGTCAAATGTCAAGCTATGTCTTCTCACAGATTTCTGATTATTCTTTTAAGGAGGAGACTGGTGATTACTTTTCTTTCCATTATGGCAAAGTGTGAGGATTTTGAAAAAAGTTAACTATGTGACAGTCTTGCTGGTGTGAAAGAAAAGGCTGTTGGGTGTCCTTTTCTTCTAACAGAACAGCATTTAAATACATATTAAACAGGGGTCTCCAACCTTTTCTTTGATAAGAGGTACTTGAGTTCAATGAAAATTGTCATTAACTATTATTGTTAGTGTTATAATGACCAGCCAAGATTACATGAATGGCTGCCATTTACAAGAAAACTAGCAGTGATCACCTCAGTTCCCTAGGCATGGTTGCCTGTGGTAATATAAAAAAGGTGTTGTTGTTGTGGAATGCCCCTACATGGGTTATACATAACAGCCATATATGAAATGCCCGGGGAACAACCTTTACAACGCAACTTTTACAACGCACTACACTTACAACGCATTTTTTACAACGCAACATCCATTACAACGCATTCCATTACATAGCATGACACTACAACGCATTTTTAAAAACTACCTTTACAACGCATTCCATTACATCGCATACTACCTTTACAACGCATACCATTACAACGCATAATATTACACTACACTATCCAACACTTACCCTACTGTTGCACCCCCTGGAGTTAGAATAGTAATTTTTACCCCTATACTATCCAACACTTACCCTACTGTTGCACCCCCTGGAGTTAGAATAGTAATTTTTACCCCTATACTATCCAACACTTACCCTACTGTTGCACCCCCTGGAGTTAGAATAGTAATTTTTACCCCTATACTATCCAACACTTTCCCTACTGTTGCACCCCCTGGAGTTAGAATAGTAATTTTTACCCCTATACTATCCAACACTTACCCTACTGTTGCACCCCCTGGAGTTAGAAAAGTAATTTTTACCCCTATACTATCCAACACTTACCCTACTGTTGCACCCCCTGGAGTTAGAAAAGTAATTTTTACCCCTATACTATCCAATACTTACCTTAAATGCAATTTAATATTATGCGTTGTAATGGTATGCGTTGTAAAGGTAGTATGCGTTGTATTGGAATGCGTTGTAAAGGTAGTTTTTAAAAATGCGTTGTAGTGTCATGCTATGTAATGGAATGCGTTGTAATGGATTTTGCGTTGTAAGTGCATGCGTTGTAAAAGTGTGCGTTGTAACGACATACATCCGAAATGCCCTGTCAACAAGGTAATACAAAGAGTCAAAAGTCTCCCCAGTGCCTCATAACTTATCAATTATTAGCTGAAAATATATTTTGGAAATTCAACCATTTTTCTTCAAACATCAGCTTATGAGTTCTGAAAATACACACATTTATGTCAAAAGTATACGCTTTTAAATGTTGACATATGTATATTAATGTAACCAAGCAAAAGCTTTGAATTTAGTAGGCTGGGCTGCACACCGGTGAGCTACTTATGGGTAGTTGGAGCACTACCAGTATCTCTTGAGCTATTCATTGGTGAAGCCTGTTATAAATCAACAGTACAGATATTTAAGAAAAATAAACATTTAGCAAAGCACAAATGAAGCACTATTTTTCAAATTCTGAAGTGTAACGGAATCAAAGATTTTAATAAGATCAAAACAAGTCAAGACACTGTACTCAGTGATACACAAATGACAAATTTTGCTGAAACCCAATTTACACACATTATCATTTGTGCGCTATGTAGTTTTATCAATAAAACAATATGTCTGTGTACATTTGAAGGTCATCTCAATGGAAAAAGTGCTGTCTGTTAATGACAGTGGCTGCCACACCATGCTTTAGTAATATATTAATGACAGTGTGCTCCTAAATGCAACACCAGCTACATTCTACGCTGTTACCCACTCTTCTGCTGAAAAAGCATGGCTCATTTGCGATACTTTTTGTTAGTGTGATACTTGGATTTTTCAGAATTTCTAGGTGTGCAGCCATGTAACATCGATGGCAGCACTACCAGTCTGAAAATGTACCACTGCCTTCCAGGTACCCAGGAGCTCTTACATCACTGAAAGCTTACTAGTTCTGTCCCATTTCCTCAGCTGCAGCAGTCAGACTCCGAGCAGCAGAATGTACTGAAGCACCTGCGGGGGCACTGCAAAGGACTCATTGCATGCGCACTGAATGGCGGAGCAGTGCGCATGCTCACTTTGGTAAATGCAGAATGCACCATTAGGCCTGGTTGCCTGACACCAGCAGATGCCAAAGAAGGAGTGATGCCCATGCTGCTGGCCAGGGCACTGGTGACAAGACAGTCACAGTAATCACTGCGTTCAGCCTGACGGGTGGAGGGCAATCTATGGCAGTTAGTAAAAGATCATAGACTTACTTAGGGCAGCGTGCTGGAACTGGGAAAATGAATGCCTCTTTTATTTCATGCAAAAAAATGCACAAGTAACTTTAAAGCAGCTTCGTGGTGTTGCTAATGCACAATTCTTCCTTATTAACATCAGCGGTAAGGATGGCTATCCTTGTGCCATGTCTTTGAAGGAAGCGTGCACTGCTCCTCCAGTGCCAAGCCTTGTTCCATGCCTGTTAGGGAAGATAGTGATGCTCTTGACCAGTGCTGTAGTCCCTAGACTAAACTAAATCACAGCTAAAAGATCACAGTGCCAAGATGTGAGGTTTGTAAACGTACTATAGTTGACTAAAGTTTTTTTTTACAGATTTTTAATTTTGGAGGGTTTGGAACCTTGCTTATCATGGATATCCATCCCTGTTTACAGGTTTTCTCTTTTGCGTTTTAGACACTTTTGTGCACTTTTTGGTAGCCTTCCCCAGACAGGCTTTTTTTTTTGCCTCATTACCCTGTTGTCCCGGTCATCGTGTCTCGTTACAGTCTACTGTTCATCTGTTTCTTTTTTATAATCTCTATAAAACTCCAAGAAGACAATTTTTACGTCCTATTCTGACAATAAATCACTGTACATCTTATAAGTTAGGTCTCCAGTGACTACAGCGTTTAGAAAGCCAGCCTCTCTGCCGCGCTGAAATCAGTTTTATACGATGGTCATTAAACATTAGATAGAAATCTGCAAACTGGGCACGGCTGGTGGGATATTTTAGATGGGTTTCTTTTAGGCCAAAGCTTTTAGAATCGCATACCTAGGATGGTTCTTGAAAGACAAAATAATAATGGTCATTCGTGCTTTTTATATACTGGATTGTGTTTTATATATTTTTTCTTGTTTTACTTGCAATGTTGCAATATATATTTTCATTGCGGAAAGACAATTAAAAGCTGTTTGACTGACTGCTCAGCGCTGTATATTTTATGCATGTGAGGAAGGACCCCCTATGCAACTGCTTCTTGTGCTTTAGCTATGTCTGTGTGTTTTTGGTCTGACCAAAGACTGTTTTAGCCGTCACCAGCCTCATGTTTTCTAAAAAACATAATACATAATGGGCCAGATGTGCAACCCTTTTTTGCAGCCTCAAACGGGAGATCCTCTAGTTTGCGACCGCACAAAAGGGTAATGGCATGTACGAACGCTATTTTGCGAGTCACTGACTCACAAAATAGCATTTGCTACTCCCACTATTAGGAAGGGGCGTCCCTTCCTAATAGCGAGTCACCATGCCATGTACAATTGTTTTGCGACCGCATTTGCGGCAGCAAAACACTCGCAGTTTACCACCAGTAGGTGGTAAAGCCCTCGCAAACGGTATGGGTTCCCCAGGAGACTCCTTCCTTTTTGTGAGTATGTGAGAAAATATTTTTAAGAGCAGGCAGGGACCACCGCCTGCCCTTAATAAAATGAAACTGAAAAGTTTCATTTTTATTTTTAAATGCAGCCCGTTTTCCTTTAAGGAAAACGGGCTGCATTTAAAAAAAAAAAAGACTGCTTTATTTAAAAGCAGTCCCAGACATTGTGGTCTGCTGACCCCAGCAGGCCACCATCCCAGGGAGTACTAGCCATTCCTAATGGGGTCACAAATTGTGACAGCCTCATTAATAATAATGAGGCAGGCAATTTGCGATCCCATTAGGAATCGCGAACAGTGTCTTAGACACTGTTATACATCCTAATTTGCGAGTCGCAAATTGCGAGTCGCAAATGTGAAGCAAATTGCGAGTCGCAAATTGGTGGGTTGCACACCTGGCCCAATGTTGCTTAGACAAAATGGGCTTTGGGTAAACCCACTCCAGTTATTTCTCAGACTGAGTGCCATTGAGACATTGGTTCAGGCCTGTCGTCAGAACAGCATTTATAAAATTGGACAGTGGATCAGCTCTCTTCAGCCAGTGGCCTTGTTGCCAATGATTGGCTCTGCCTAGTAGACAAATGCTGGTCTTCAGAATGTCCGGCAGTCTGAGTAACAGTATTTTGTCTATTCACTCTGTGTTACTCTGCATCCAGGGTAGTTTGACCTAAGGAGATATTTACTTTAGTTCATCCCCCAGCAGCTCACCTGCAAATGCAGATTAGTGCTGATTGAGTAATGAGAAACCCTGCAGCTATGCTGCCATTGCTACTGGGCCATAACTTTCATGAGCAGAATAGCTCACTGCTGCAAGCCTTAAAACCACGCCACCATCTTGAAAGAGTTTACTGTTCCAAGATGGAAGACTAGTGTGAAACCTTACTTTTCAATTTTTTATTGAAGCACATGCCCTCCATATTTAGTTGCATATTCATTTTTTATTCATTTATTTGTTTTAGCATATGCTTGTATTACAAAGACAACTACTACTTTGCTTTTTAGAAATGTAGGAATGTTTTTTGATGCCAAGACTCTTCACTGCAAAAGTTCACAAAGATCAGATTCACATAGACCACAGTGCTGGTCCACGTGTGGCTGATTGGAGATTAGATAAGCTCAGTAGACATTCAGGCTTCAGTGCAGCTAACTCAATAGCTTTGAATTGCACTACTGGACCAATGCACCAGATAGTCAACCTGTGCGCCCTATGCCACAATCTGTCCAAGCTCTACTCCTTCCTAGTGAACGGTGTACCTGTGTGTTAGCATTGAACTTGACTGAGTGCAGGATAGCCACCATGTTTTTTGAGGGCATTGTGATGGGTGTGCCTGTGTGAATGCAAGATTAACATCATCTTTTGTGAGTGCACGGTAAGTAATCTACAGGTTGAAAGTTGTCCCTGTGTGGGTGCGGAGTGAAGCATATGCCTGTGTGAGTGCGGCATGAGGGATGTGCCTATGTGAGGGTAGCAATGTGAATGTAGGGTCCCGTCATGTCTTTGTGCTTTTTAGGGTTTCAGCTTTGACTTGCAGTGCAGGAAGTTCAAATACAATAGTCTGTATATGAGAATTGTAGCCAGTTTTGACTTGGCAGATGAAGGCTCTGTCAAAGGAGGTTGAGGAGTGTTGCGGCAGTTGATAGACTAAGATGTCACTCTAGTGAGGGGCCCAGTTACTTTTCCTGGACAAGGGCCCATGGCAACCTAACTACGCTACTGCCTACAAAAAAGATTAGACACTCCTACTGTGTGTTGCTCCTGCATCTAGGCGATGCGATGGCATGAGTAGCACCTTGCAGAACCTTGGTTTTCCCATACCTGGGAATTCAGTGCTTAATTTGAGCTGGTGATTTTCGGTACTCGGCACCGACACTTAATTGTCACTACTAGCACTTATTACAGTCTGCCACATTGTGGTGCTGCTTGTCTAATTTAGAGATCTGCTCAGTAAGTTGTTTAATCGTTCAATATAGTTTAAAAATTACTTATACCTGGTGCCCAAGCGATTCTTAAAAAAGAAAAAGTCTATTTATTGAATTTTAATGACAATCAGGCACAAACACAATTCCACATCCTCGCACAGCAACTTGTAAAAACCAATACAACTGTACACTTGGTGTTACAGCACATTACAGTTTGTTATGATGATCAAAAACATGGTATACATCAAGGCTTATTATACAATTATCCTTATCTGTTACCTTATTTTGGCTATATCACTTGTTCAGATTGTAGGTATTGTACAAATGGGCCCCAAGATTCTCTAGGGCGTGAGGCGGCTGCTAATTCTTCTCCATAAGTATCAAGTTGTGCCATACAATATGACATGTCAGCTATCCATTGATTAATTTGTGGTGATTATTTGCTCTCCCAGTTCATAGCAACATGCCTTTTGGCAAATAGGACACGTTACAAAGCAAACTTTTACAACACATGCCTTTAAAACACGATTTGTACATCGCAACATCCATTACAGCGCATGATTTTACAACGCATTTTTAGAAACTACACTTACAACACATTCCATTACAATGCATACCATTACAACGCATACCATTACAATGCATAATACTTTTAGGGCAACAGTCGGGTAAGTGTTGGATAGTGTAGGAGTAAAAATTACTATTCCCACTCCAGTGAGTGCAACAGTTGGGTAAGTGTTGGATAGTGTAGGGGTAAAAATTACTATTCCCACTCCAGTGAGTGCAACAGTTGGTTAACTGTTGGATAGTGTAGGGGTAAGAATTACTTTTCCCACTCCAGTGAGTGCAACAGTAGGGTAAGTGTAGAAGTAAAAATGACTTTTTCCCATTACTTACCTTATAATGTATTGTAATGCCATGCATTGTAGTGACATGCGTTGTAATGGCATGCAATGTAAAGGATGTTGCGTTGTAATGACTGTGTTTTAAAGGTAGTGCGTTGTAATGACTGCATTGTAATGGTTGTTACCCCTTTTGGCTAGTAATAGGGCTATGTCGAGCAACTTGCCCACGCGATTCTTCTAGCCTTCGGGGCCTGGAATAGTCTAAAATATCACACTCGGTGTATGATGATTAGCAGTTGGGTTGGTACTGTCTTTGTCAGAGCTGGTCAGAGCAATAGTTGGTGCAAGCTGCAGTGTCCGCCTGACAAGGCGCCGGTACTTCTTTATTTATAAACTAAGCACTAGTGTAACCCCCAGTGGTCATCATGCAACTTTTAACATTGGGGCCTTCAATTCTCCCTCCATTCCCCCATCAGGCCATGTGGCTCCAGTGGCGATGACGTCAGTCCATGTACAGTCTTCCCCCAAGTGAGACAGCTGGAGAAGAAAATAGTAAAAAGTAGAAAACATGAGAAAAAGCCACAACAATGAGCCAGATCAGCTGTGCCTCCTTTAAGTTGTGTTCAACATTTCCTTCCTGTTCATCTTAGGGCAGGTAGAGGATTAAATGATCCTATGGCAAGTCGTGGACAGAGGAGAGGAGGAATTCTGGCCTCATCTCCAACCTGATACTTTGGCCCTGGCAGGTGATTCAGAGCCGTGGGCAGCGGAAGGGTTTGCTCAGACCATCACAGATGCCTTTTAGTCCCCAAATATGCCAACTTTTGATTAAATGGGCTCAAATACTTTTGCCTTTTCAAATGATACTTTGTAAATATTAGGTACATCATGGTCTATTGTGGTCATTGCACAAGGCGCCCTCTTGAGTCATTAACATCTTGAGTTGTTTTTTGTTTACTTTTTCAATTTAAGCTATTGTTTTCTGGACCAGATGTAGAGCACATGGGTAACTCTTGATCTTCTCTTTCATGATAGATTGGGCAGATGATCAGATGATTTATGGTGTGAATTATGAATTCAATGCCATAACTGGGGAATTTCATTGATTTTTAGTTTTTGTGTTCACTGAACAGTAAATAACCAGTAACTGTTGTTTTTTAGTGAATTATTCTTATACTGTATGCACCTGCCAAGTACCCATTCTGCACTATGTATGCCCTTTGGCCCTGTGCAGTGTGGGTTGGCTGCAGGGCCTGACTTCAGATCAGGTCCTACTGCCATCAGCCTGTGGATTATAAAATGGCTTTGCCCCAACTGTTTTCTTGATTGTTTTAACTTTTCTTTATCAAAATTTGCAAATTTCATGAAAATCATCAATTTAAGAATGTGCAATGTTTCCTAACATCGCGACTTTAGGAAAATGGTTGCTCTTTCCAAATACAAAAGATCAGCTTTATGATAGCAAACTTTTGATTTTACAGTGGAAACATTATTATTTTTTTTTGTCACCTTGCACTCTCCTGGGCTGAGGCATCTGTCCATCGGCCACCCCTTTGACGTAAAATATTTCCCCCATGGCACAAAATTATCAATTCATCCACATTTGCTATTTTCAAGATTTTGGAAAATATCCTTTGATCCCTTTCATCAGAAAACCTTGTCTTGAATAATTCAAATGTGATTGGCAGAATATGCGAATTGAACAATTTCGCGATTTGAACCAACAATTTTTACAAAGATGTTAACCTGTCAAACCCATCTGCAGCTTTTAGTATCTCTGAATTCTCGAAACCTACAGGGCAGATTTACCCACAACTATGAAAGCACAATATATGTTTAGAGTTTTACATTTATGCCAAGTCTGAACTCACTCCGTTCAACAGTTTTTGCTGTCGCAGTGAGCGAAATTTCCCATGGGAGCTACAATGGAAATCACATCACCTCCTTTAACTTATTTTCCCCTCTACAAAACTGCATACAAATTAGCTTGCTATACCTTAGCTGCATAGGTTAAGCAAGTACCAAGTTTGGTGCAAACACATCCCTAGAAACTAGAGTTATAGGGTTGTCTGCCCAATGGGATTCGCACAGGGCCTGGCCAAAACTACAAGGCCTCTTTAATGTGATTTTACCTTGCTGCACACATGTATTCCTTGCATTTTGGTTTTGGTTAAGTACCTGTTTTTCTTTTGTAAACAATAAATACATATCAAATAAATGTCATTTTATAAACCCCAAAATACTGAGGAGTGGTGATTCTGAATGGATGGGTAGATAGATAGATAGATAGATAGATAGATAGATAGATAGATAGATAGATAGATAGATAGATAGATAGATAGATAGATAGATAGATAGATAGATAGATAGATAGATAGATGGATAGGCAGAGAGAGGGAAAGAATGATAGATAGATAGATAGATAGATAGATAGATAGATAGATAGATAGATAGATAGATAGATAGATAGATAGATAGATAGATAGATAGATAGATAGATAGATAGATAGATAGATAGATAGATAGATAGATGGATGGATGGATGGATGGATGGATGGATAGATAGATAGATAGATGTTCTTGCTGATGTTACCATTAATGAACATTGTCCAGAAAGATACCCCTTGGAGTAACTTGTTGAACATAGGATATAAAATAATACGTTCTATTAAGTACATTTCAGTTTTTATTAGGAGTACATCAAAGTGACTTTACTTGTAACACTGCATAGTTTGTCAAGTATTGGCCATTAGAACTTTGACCATATTTCTAAAACTGACGCATAGGAGTTCTTTTGAGAAAAAACTAAATACATTTGTTTTGAAACAAACGAAAACCCTTAAATTTGTGTTCATTTTATTCTTACATTTTTCATCCCTACAACGTGCACAATAAATCAATGAATCCATATAATAACAAGCTAACAGCAATCGTCAGTTTCATTTTCATCTGTGAAATATCTATTCATCCAAATCTATTTTTAAAATCTGATTACACATTTGCTAGACAGCAGCTTTTGGCATAAAGCTTGACCCTTCAGCTCTTTCTGGGAACAAAATTAACTTCAGAGGGCCAAAAAATGCTATTAATAAATTACATTTTGTGGAATATATCTGAAATAAATGGTTTTTTTCTGCATCATTCAGATATTCATTGCATAGAATGGATTATCTCTTAATAATGCTGCCTCCAGGCCATTTGGATTTTGTAAGTAATTCCCCTTCGTACATTGCTTTTGTAAAATATTTCTCTGTTTTCATCACAGCCGGCAAATGTGTCGATTGGGTCATTAAACCTGTGAGCTTTTCAAGGTATCAAATATTAGTTGCAAATTGTGTGGCAATATTATAATAAGATATAAGTAAAGCCAAAAAGTCATCAGTATGTCTTTTGAAAAGCGCCTCTAACATAAGTTAATCAGTGGTAGGCGTCTCTGCATAGGTACACTATTTCTGTGCATGGGAAGGCTCTGGCGCAACCATATTAGTTTAATAAGCATGCATAATTGTAATAGTTGGACAACCACTAGGATGTTTTGCTTTTCAGGCACCCAGAATGTCATCCTACATTTTACGTGTTTCTTGACTAATCTGAGTGGCGATAACGAGTCAAATATCATATTTTGGTAGTTTGAACATAGGTATGATTCCCATTTTATACTTCTACTTATATCAAATGTCCCACCCCTATGGGTGAAGCCTTTACCTCTGTGGAATTCCGAAAGGATGGATTACCATAAAAGATCACTCTACCAGAAAGAACATCTACACAGGACTAGGAACAATATTAAACCCCTGAATTGCAGGCAGCAACCCAGGACAAAAAATAGAATTGTTGAAAATCAGGTGGTTGCCCTAAAGTCTTTGAATCCAAAAGTATAAACAGGATGCATTCATATATAATGCCAAATTGATTCCTTAATATAGTTAAACAAGACAATCATGTATTTGTAACGTTCTTAAATATAAGAACGCCTTGTCAATGTGTGAGATCGAACATACAATTTAAACTGGAAAATATATTATCTCTGTACGTAGTTGCCTCTGGAATGTATAGATAGTCATTCCAGTCACCCAAGCATGGTTTATTGATAGATTGTAGAGCAAGGCTTGCCCCTTCTCATCTGCACTTCCACTAAAGGTCTTTGTATGGACTCTGTATGAAAAAGCATGAAGAAGTACCTACAGAAACTAACCATATGTCATTTTCTCAACTTTCATGAGCATCTTTCAAGGATTTTATTCATGCCTTATTACACGAGGCTAAACATACTTTCAAAATCCACCAATTCAGTTGTACCTATGTGTTAGAGACAGCTGAATCAAGATTACTTCAGGTTTTTTTACCAATCTTTCTAAACTGCATTGTTCTAGTGGAGATACATCTTACTGTAGTTGGAAGTGTAGCTGAGAAAATGTTTCTTATAAAAAAAATGTATCATCCTCCTCAAAGATTTTCTTTAACGAAAGCTCAAAATAAGCAGGCATTTGTAAATCAATAGCTGTGTTTTTCACATTTGTGTCTGGAGTAATGCATATTTTTGTAATTGGCTTTAAATCTTACCAGCTGAGATTATATGTGAGTGTTTCTCAAATTTTAATTTGAAAAGTTTACATAATTAATTTACAGTGTCTAGGTGTACATCTCAAACAGCCAACAGTTAGGAATTTGTCCTACCTAAAGGGTAAAATCCGCTATTTGTAAAGCGCGAACTACTCACCCTTATGGGTCTCAAGGTGCTGGGGGCCTTAGTGGAAATTAAGTGAGCTATTGCCCAGAGTCACATGGTGCTGAGCTGATCTGCGCTGGAGCCGGGGGATCGAACCGTGAGCCGTGTGCTCCAAAGTCAGCTGCCCTGGCCGCTGCACCACACCTCTCCACTTTGCCCCTTTGCTGATTTTGGTGTCCTGGCCCTCAGTAACATAAATATGTTGTCATACTTCTGCTGATCTTGAGGGCATTGACCACAATAACCTAGCTATTGGTTCTTGCTCCTATCGTATCAGGCTAGTACTTAGACTGTTGTTTCTCAAGTAGACAATGTTTCCTTTACTGCTACCTTCTGACTGGTGGCTATCACCACAGGATCATTATGTGTTGTTTGTCTTTGTTGATGGGGTAATATTCTTGCTGTTGTCGAGTTGGGTAACTATGTCTTTCCCTTAGGTTTGACAGTGCAATATATGTTCAATGATCCTTCTGTGGTTCAAGGATGCTTTTAATGTGTTCCATATGGTGCTTTCTCCATTTCAACTCTCATCTTCTAGCCAGTGATAGACAGTATTGGTTGTTTAAGGTGGCATGTTATTATGTCATGATACATTTGATTTTATCTGGCCCTTGGCTCTACTGGAGTTTATTGCTTGGTTGTAGTTTGACATAAACTAGACGGAATTTTCATGTAGAATAAATTCTCAGGACCCTCAACCTTAATCTGTGCCTGTGTATTCTTATCCCTAGTTTCCTTGCAATAACTGATTTTGTGAAAATGTGATCCTAGTAATGTAAATTAGACGGGACTGGCCTTGCATCTTTTCTTTGGCCCACCCCTTCACAGTTGGGCTGGAGTGAATATGTCAGAATTTTCACATTTAAAATTTTTTCTTTCACAAATGTTACACAGTGTTGAGATTTCTGTGTATGTATGTTCCTGCGTGTATTTGAACAGTTGTCCTAAGAACCTATCTAGTGAAGCTCTCTAGTCAAACATCCCAGTGACCTGTTCCTGGTAGACTTATTACATTTGTTTTGCCATTTATCCAATCACGGTATGGTATGATGAGGCTGTCAGTAGATCAGACATGGTGTATGTGCATTCTCCATCTCTTGATGTCCCAGAGGAGCAAAGAAATTATCTCTAAAGAGAAGGAGTAAGGATATGTAGAAGTGCAACGTAGGCCCTAGGGTTGTTTGGCTCTAGGACAACAGGGTAAACCACAAAACGCTAAAGGAGGAAGCCCTTAGCAGAACAGGTAAGATTTCAAAGCTTTTTTAAAAAAAACTTCCTTGACACAGTAGGTGCCGAAGAGATAAAGTGAACCCATTCCAGAGTTAGGAAGCCAGCACTGAAAAGATCTGCCCACCAAAAAGGAGGTTTCTAAAACAGGGAACAGTAAACAGAAAAAAACAGAAAATTTGTGATGAGCCGTGTTAATATAATGTAGACTATAAAGCATTCCAGAAATGACTATGTGTGATGTCAAAGAAATGTTTCCTCTTCCTCAAGAGCATAAACTAGGAGAAGGACGAAGAATCAGCAGCCTTAACCTGCTCTCCCAGTGACAGCTCTTTGGCATTCGGAACAGGTGGAGAACGCACCTTCCTCTGCCTCACCACATGGGGACACAGACTATCCTGGGTAAAAATAAGTAACTTAATCTTAATAAGGCAGATTCTTGTTCATCCAGCTATCAATAGCCAATAAACAGGACTGCAAGTTCTGCAGAAGCACAGAATGAGGATGAGTAAAGTGCAGGATCAGCTGGGCATAATCTACATTAATGACAAAATGCATACTAAAACATCTTATGATGAAGGCCAGCAAGAGTATATAAATATTGAAACATGTGTGGAAGTTATATTCCCTGAGGAACAACCCAGATGACGTCCTCTGAGTAGACTAGAAAGGTGGATAATCTAGGAGTCACTAGGGGCCAAAAAGGAAGAGAAGCAGAAGAGGGCCCCTCCCTGCAGTACCACTTTAACTAAATGGTGAATTAAAATTAAATGTTTCAGTTTATGAAAGTGTAGAAAAGAGCAGAAAAAATAAGACCACTGGGGTAGCCAGCACCTTGATCAATTTTATGTCATCCTAGATGGACACTGATGCGTTTTCCTTTCCTATCCCTGGATGAAACCGTTTTTGAGATGGATCCCAATCTGCTTGGACTCTAGGTGATTCAAGAACCAGCCTGCCAGATGTTTTTCTGGTAATACATTGTAGCAGAGAGAACAAGGATTTGTGTTTGAATATTCTCACGTTCATCATCATTAAATCACATGGAATTTGGAACCTGAGTCTGTGTAGAACTCTTGTTGTTCCTGCTAAGTTGATGCCAAGGAACCCAGGAAGGTTGGCTTAGTCAGTGTTTGCTAAGAAATATAAGTCGTATACAACTTATTGGTTTTGCTGCTCAATTTACTGCTGAAGAATGCAGCTGTATAGCTACGCTGAGGAAGGTACACCATTTCCCGAGGCATTTCAGCGTACTGTGTGGAACATCTCCCACGTACCCTTGGCGATCTTACAGAAGAAATTTTAACTATATTGATAATCACTGATTTCAATTAATCAGTTGTATAAATTCCTGCAAATTACATAATGGTGTTGTTTCTGGTAACATTACTAAAGTATCTGTACTGGTTGCTTGAGCATTTAAAGGAAAACTAATAATGATGGCGCAAACAACTGCTTGTTGAGCAATAAAGTGCAAGGCAACACAGCACGAGAATGGTTGACCAGCACTTATACCTTGAGCATCCCGTGGGCACTGGTGGGAGGAGTAATAAGGCATGAAACAATACTGCATGAGGACACAGAACTGGCATCTCAAACGCATCTTCACAGATGTATAAAGAAATCCATGATGTAATCATCACAGAGGAGGATGTAAGCAGCCACTTTCAATGTGGAATACACTGAGGAGACATTCTGGCCACCACCCTCTCCCACACCGCCAAACAGGACCGCTGCCCGCCTGCCAGATTACGAGTATTATCATGGTCTGGAGGGTGGTTGGCATGGCGGTCCCCTAATACGTGAGCCTGAATCTTCACTGCCACGTTCCTGCACGGCATGGACTGTGCAGTTCGTGTTGTGCAGGAATGGGGTGCATGCACACAGGGGGGCACTAAATGCACCCCCCCTGCATGCACCCTGTGCAGAGGCCCAAGAGGGAGCCCGGTAGGGCCCCCTTTCTTTCCTCACAGCCAACAGTTTTATGGAGTAACAACCTCCATGAGACCGTTGGTTGTAGGGAAAGTTGTAATATGCTTGGCGGTGCCGCAGGGCACCACCAAGCATATTGGGGCCCTCAGATCACCGCACCACCAGGAATCTTGCTTGTGGCAGTGCCATGGCAGTCCGACTGTCCAAGTTGTAATCTGTCGTTCGGGACACTGATGCAGATGGCCAGACTGCCACCCCTGTGCCGTTGTGAGTTTAGCAGTCATGGTACTGCCAAATTGATAATTAGGCCCTCTGTGTCAGCTGACTCTATGTCAGAAGGAGAAGAGGAAAAAAAGAATAAACACCACAACAATGAAAAGTTGGGCACTATAAGTAATTTCTGACCAAATTAACAAGTTACTCTGTAGCAGGGACTATGTGAGAATCCAGGATTGCATTGAAGAACAATCAGCATTGTTTGATCTGTCATGACTCAAGATTTGCACATTTTGACAAAAACTGAATGTAATTTGCGTACACAGATAAGTTGATTGTCTTGTTGGTAAAAGCACCAAAAGCATTGGTGTTAGCATCTGCATGCCTTTGAGGACACACGTTATACTCTAGTATGGCAAGTCTAGCTTTTTATCTTTGCAGGTGATATCAAATGATCAAATTAAAACTAACTGAGTCCACTTGGTAAACACTGTACTAACAACATGGATTTCAAACCTGAAAATCACAAACTAAACTGTTAATGTCATGTTGATTTATGGTACTTCAATGATTGGGTATGCAAATAGTATTTATAAAGTGATGATTGCATAAACATTGTGGAAACAGATTATCCTGAAAATTTTTCTCAAAATGCAAACAATAAAAATTGGTAGTAGTGGTTAACAGACCGCACCTCTTAGCACAAATATATGTGGAATGTCTATACGTGCACAAGTTAATTTTGTTTGTGCTATTATGGTACTCAGTACACTCCTAACAGGAGTGCCAACACACATCGGTCCCTAAGTTCCTCTGTGTAAACAATGTAGACAGAGATACCAGAGCACTCAATAAAAGTCCAAGCACAGTCAGTCCATCATGTAAGAATTCACGTAGATGTATCAACTCTGTGATATATTGAAGACAAAAACCAGGTAAATGTGATCTGTACATGCATGTTGAAAACATCAAAGAACAGCCAACATGTGTTTCATCACGTAGTGACTTCTTCAAGGCTAGAAATGAATTGATATCCTGGAAAAAAG
This sequence comes from Triturus cristatus, assembly GCF_964204655.1. Classification (NCBI taxonomy): domain Eukaryota; kingdom Metazoa; phylum Chordata; class Amphibia; order Caudata; family Salamandridae; genus Triturus; species Triturus cristatus. The sequence goes on from NC_140593.1 coordinate 502,463,949, forward strand.
TTGCAAAGTATTGTGGATCCTGAATCTGGTTGTGGATTAAATAAAAGTAACTAAAGTAGTTGCCCCATCCAACAAAGATCTATGGACGGGTTCTTGCAATACAGATAAAAATGTCCTCCAAAATCGTAGTCTGGTAAAGTAGGAGGGCCACAGACAATTCTGTGGTCCAATACTGCAGGAGCAGAGTGTCCTCTGTAATTATTAGATGCAGAATAGTAGTCCTGCTAAAATTCAAGATTGTAGGACCATATGTATCTATCAATGGTCCTAAGTTATATTGGTCGTCGGTTATATTGCACTATATGGTCATGGGAAATGTACACTCTTGCAGCTTAAGGGTGTCAATTCAAAGTGTCAGGCAGAGACATTGATAAGTTTCAGGTTTGTAGTCGAGCTGTTGACGTGTCCAATCCAGGCATCCCGGAATTGATATATTGGTGCAATCTAAATAAAATAAATCTGACTTCACAGAGTGATTCAATTTTCAGCGAGAAAAACATACAAATATGACAGAATATCAAGAGTGACTTGGTTATCTTAGAAGAATTGGTTTTCCTAGAACTTTTTCAGAATATTTTTCATCCCCATGAAATTCAGAGTATTCAAGTTAGCAATCACTGAGACAATGAAATTCATGATACAAGAGGAACTGAGAATTATTTAAAGTGTTCCATTATATCACATTGAGACACTGGTATATTGGTGATATTCTAAATCATTTATTTTCTTGATGTTAGACCTGGCACCATTGGCGTGGGTCTCCCCTGCATTTTTGCCTTTGCCTCCTGTGTTTTTGCTGTGTGTTGGACTCTATTTTGCTGGTCTAGATGCTTTGGGCACTTTCCCACTGCTGTTCAGTGCCAAAGGACAAGTGCTCCTTTTGTAAATTGTTGTTATTGATTAGTGATTCCATGATTGGCATATTTGATTTACTTGTCAGACCCTAGTATAGTGCACTGTGTGTGCCAGGGCCTGTAAATCAAATGCTGCTAGTGGGCGGCAGCACTGATTGTGCCACTCACAGAAGCAGCCTGTAAAATGTAACTCTGGCCTGCCATTGCAGAGCCTGTGTGCAGTCTGGACTGCCATATCGACTTAGCAAGTGCACACACTTGCCAGTCCCTAAAACCTTCCCTTTTCTACATATTAGTCACCCCTAAGGTAGGCCCTAGTCACCCCTGTGGGCAGGGTGCATTGTATGTGAAAGGTAGGACATGCCCTGATGTGTGTGGCATGTCCTGATAGTGAAATACTGCCAATTTTGTTTTTCACTATTACCCATAGGACAGAATGGGGAGTTTGTTTATGACTTCTTATAAACATAACTGGCCCTTGTAAAATGGAAGAAAAATAAAGTTTAGTATGCCTGAACTCAGAATGTTAAAATGCATCTTTTAGTGAGGGTGAATTTTACATTCTTTGTTTGAAAATACCACTTTTAGAAAGTAGGTACTTTCTTGCCTAACCATCCAGTGTGCCTCTGCTAGGTTTGTGTATTGCATGTCTGGCTTTTGGATGACAGGGGCTGGAGAGGGGCAGAGGCTCCAGAAGTCTGATGAGTTAGGGCTGGGCTGAATAGACCTGGGCTGCATTTAAAGTAGGGGGAGGAGATTTCCTTTCACCTGAATGGGCCTGGTCTTCCTTCAACAATGCTGTCTCCCCCTCCTGCCGGGAAGCTGCACCAGTGAGAACAGAACTGTTTTGGCTGGGTACAGACACTCTCTGCCTTCAGAGAACAAAGGACTTTTAGATCACTTCTGGGAATCAAGAGGAGCCTTTGCCAAGGAGAAGAGCCAGAGAAGCTGAGGAGGAATACTTCCACTGTGCTATTTTCTCTCTGGGGTTGGCCTTCAGTGGCAACTTGCTGCCAAGCAAAGGAGAAGAAGACTTTGCTGTTTGCTTTGTCACCTGCTTGAAAGAAGATGTCCAAGGGCTTCAAACTGAGCTTGCCTCCTGTTCTGAAGTCTCAAGGACACAAGGACTCCACCACCAGCTCCCCTGAATTTCCTTGCTGGGAATTCTAATCTGCAAAGAGGTGCTTGCTGCTGTTCTGGAGCTCTAGAGACTGTTTTCCGCTGGGAGCTAGAAAGCCGACTCAACTTCGAAGAAGCAAGACGCATCCGCACCTGTTTCCGAGTCATCGGTGAAGAAACCATCGCAGCACCTGCCGCGGCTCGAGAAATGGTCGCACGCCACATCGAGTGCACCGATCTCCGAAGTCCGAGATCATTGCACTGAGTTTGATGCAAGGCCTGCTATGCAGCTGCACGAGTTCACGCATTGTCACCGGATCATAGCATCACATCGAGGCGCCAAGTCTGTTACAATGTTGGGGGATGCAGTAAGAAATCGACACATCACCTCCCCACGCAGTAAGAAACTGACGCATCACCTTCTCTCTGGTAAGGAATTGACGCATCACATCCCCTGTGCTGCAGTGAGGAACTAACGCATCACCTCCCTTGGAGCAAGGAACCGACGCATCACCTTCCCTGAGTGTAAGGAACCGATGCATCACCTTCCCTGCGGCCCGTTTTGTGTGTCTGCGTGACGTATCCCAGGTACTTTGTGAGAAAAGTGTTGCATCTGCAATTTGCTTCAACTGAACTATTTCTACCACCGGAAAGTCATATTTTTATTACTGTATTGTGGATTTTTGTTCTTTGGTCTTGTTTTGGTTTAGATAAAGATTACTTATTTTACTAAACTGGTGTGCTGTTCATTTGTAGTGTTTTCACTGTATTACTGTCTGTGTTCACAAATGCTTTACACACTGCCTCTGAGATAAGCCTGTCTGCTTGTGCCAAGCTACCAAGGGGGTGAGCAGGGGTAATTTTAGGAGTGTATCCCCCGTACCCTGACTAGAAGCAAGGGTCCCTATTTGGATAAAGGTTCCTCCCTCTGCCAACTAGAGACCCCCATTTCTAACACTTACCCTATCAAATTAGACAATGTTTCAAAAGAGATTTGAATTGTGTGAATCGATGTATCCCATTGGTATGGGTAAAAACAGACACAAAAAAAATCCAAATCTATAATCATAGAAAAAGAATCATTTGATGCCACGCTTGTTTGTGTTCTAAGGAGGTGATAATACCTTTTAGAAACTATTTTCTTGTGAAACACTGCAGCATTTAACCATTATCCTCATTTGTATTAAACTCAAAAGGCATTGTCTAGAATAGTGTAGTAGTAATCGTTAATGGAGAGAGGCTAGAAAATTCATTTGCGCCTGATGCATGTCATAAACAATCAACTTTAGCGGTCTAATGTACGAAATAGGATTGCAGCCGTAAGTTCTCGAACTCTCAAAATTTGAGGCTTCCCCACTACAAAAGATTGAATAGCAATATACTAAATGAACATTACGAGTCACAAATGTCTTTGCCGCTTACAATATATACTTTGCGACTTCTTATGAATTGTTAATTAAGGGTAGGGTTTGAAATTGATGTTTCCCTTTCCTAGCGATTCTTAGTTAATTGTATCAAGTTTGTCACAAGAGTAACAGTCACATACCATTGACTGGACACTGACACCGAATGGTGGAAATTTCCATTTGCAAAGTGAAAGCAGTCATAAAAGACAGCTTCCAAATTGAGAATATGGGTTGTGGTCATTGGATTGAGCAGAGAGCAGTCCAGTGGACTGCTGCAGGCTCACACCATTGCCCTTGACATCATGATATTTTTTTGATATTTCCGCCTCTGTCCATTTGAGTGAAAGGCTACAATTTTGGCTTTTTGCAAAAGCCAATGCAGGAATGTAGGTCTACAGTCCCCTTTGCTGGCCTTCATTGTTCACATATCCAATTTGGTTTGTGATTGCGACGGGAATCCTTCCCTATGAACATGCGGGGGGTTGTGAATCCTACTGGAAGTCAGTTTCTGCACTGTAACAGATTAATACATCTGTTGCAGTGCAAAAGAATGCTTGGGTTGCATACCAGTCACTCGCCAACTACAGCAACAGATTTGTGACCTGAATATAGTACATTAGATCTATAGTGACTATTTGGGAATCTTCTGCAAAGGTAATCACTTGTTTTTTAATTTTTTTTTATTTTTTTATTTACAGAGTTTTATATAGCGCGAACTTGACCCAAATCGGGTATCAGAGTGCTTTACACAGCACCAGTTACGTTACATGAGGACACACATTCATTTTTGTTAGGCATGGGGAGATTAAGTGATTTGCCCAGAATCACAGGATGTTCAGCGTCATTGCCGAGACTCGAACCCAGTTCCCCAGATTCAAGGTCGACCGCACTAGCCATTAGGCTAACTCCACTCCCCTTGATCCCTGATGTGGTGACGATGTGGATTGGTTTATGTTACCAACAAATATTTAAAAAGCCAATATATTTGGGGCCCGAATACAACTTTTGGCGGTGTGCATGGGTGGTATGCCACCGCCATGCTACCGCACCAGCAAGAGTCGCCAATTCCCTCCGTCAGATTATAACTTGAAAGTGGTCTGGTGGGCAGGCGGTGTGGAGTTCCCATGGCGGTGCCTCTTTCAAAGGTGGCGGTGCCATGCAGGAAGTAGTATGCACACATGAGAGCACATGTTATGCCTACCTGTCTTTATCCACTAGCGGAGGAGGCACAGGGCACCCTACAGGGCACCCTTTGTTTCCTCTCTCCGCCACAGAGTTCATGAAGTAAGAACCTCCATGATCCCACTGGTGGAAAGGAAACTTGTAATATGCTTAGCGAGACTTCAACTGTCCCGCCAAGCATATTACGGCCTCTGACCGCTGCATTGGTTTTCCATGGCGCATAGGCGGTCCCAGGGCGGTCCAACCATCCAACTCATAATGGGGTGGTTGGACCGCCAATGCGGCGGTGGCTGGACCGCCACGCTACTCCCTGGGAGTCTGGCGGTCCCAGACCTCCAGACTTGTAATCAGAGTCTTAGAGTTGGGATGGAGAAAGTTCCCCAGCAAGGCTCTGGAGAGCATGTGCCTATGCATCAAGTTCCGCATAGCAAGCTTTAGCACCTTTCACCTCCACATAAGCACACACAACAATCATAGGTGTGCACTGTAATATGTAGAGAAACCCAGAGTGGATTGTGTTTACTGTTTCTATGTTCTTTGGTCTGGTGGTCCATTTTATACTATTGATTTCCGCGATATCACCACTAACATTGCCTGCAGTAAGCAAAAGTGAATGCAGACGCTCATAACTTGCAAAACACATATGCAACTTGTTTTTACAAGTTCAGAACTGCCCTAACCTGCAAATGTGGGACACTTTTTAGCTATCTGATTCGACTAGGGGCCCTAATTTTACTGTGGTGCCTCCACTATTTTCTGTCTCAGTCTGACTCTGCAGCAAAGTTATAGTTGCAGGATAGGCCTACTACCTGTCACCTGCAAATACTACCAGTTAACTACATCTGGGTGGTTTACCCATCCATGTGGGATATGGATGATGCATGGGTGAATTTGGCTACATGTGCGAAAGAAGCGAGTGGCATATTTTGTGCCCTTGTTTTGGATTTTTTCTGACAGGCTATTGCCAGCTCCACCTCACTTTCCTGCTTGCACTCTGGACAAAGATAACGGCTAGACCTGTCTGCGTGGAAATAGCAAAAGTGCAGAACTGCCCAGAACTAGTCACTGAATTGAACTGTTGGAATAACAATGTGTATTTACAACTTGACTATAAAGCTGAGTCAAAATATTTTAGTCAATGAGCAAAGATTTCCTGACCAGAAGCATGGGGATCAAACATCTTTTGAGTCCAAGATAATCTCATGAGTGTTATTGGAGTTAGTTCTAAAGCCAAGTTTCTAGCGCCAAAATCTATCCTGGTGCTGGAGGAAGCCACTGGCTGTCATGGTCGATGTGCAAGTGAAATCTTACCAGTGCTTTGAAGAGACTACACCAGCACGAGGACACCATTGTTGCAAACCAAGGTGGGGTCTGTAGTGTCCTGCTAGCCTAGACACTGTAAGCAGCTCTGCTTCACACAAAATGTGCACAGTAACCCATGGTGGCACCAGGTGCCCATATTTTCAGGGGCGGCTCCTCCGTTTGAGCATACATAAATAAGGTAAATGGCATACCAATACCATTTTACTTAAACGCCACAGTATGAGGACAGGGGGTGGGCTGAATCCAGCAATTGCAGGATTACAGCTGCCCCTGCAGTGCGCATATCAGGTTGGCCAGCTCTATTGCTACGGCCAGCTCATCTTGCACACTCTAAACCCAGCAATCCCCCGGCAATTTCACAGCCGGGTTTTGCTGCCACAGGCCCCCAGCCTCAAAATGAGCGCTGGGTTGGCCTGCTCCTACCAGTGCTGGAGCTGCTCTCAGAATGAGAGCAGCTCAAGGATTAGTTCTGTTGGTGTCCACTGAGCAGGAAGAAAGTCCTTCCCTTTCCTGCTCATGTACGCTGATCGGAGAGAGCGGTGCACACCCGGGAGCAGTATATGGCGAGTTTGGCGCTGTAGTGCCCTACCTTGTTTTTATAGATGTAGCCGCCACTGCATATATGGCATTTGGGTAATTCAGACACAATAAAAATGTAAAGTGAATTATGGTGTGCAGACTCCCAAGCACATACATCCCAAGTCAAATAAGGGTACCTATGCATTAAACAAGCCATATACTGCTGCCTAAGCACACAGCCATCACACAAAGATGACACCTTGGACACTATAAACACATCCAGCCATGCCCAAAGGAAACTCAAAGCCAGGTATCCCACTGCAAGAATCCAGCAAACAGGCACACACATTTCACACACAAGCATGCATGCACATAACTGCCAAGTGATTCCATCTCATATGTGACCCCTTCGCCCAGTCCTGTTTCTTGTCCACAAGTATTTTGGTTTTTGATATAGTTCAAACGTATTTATAGTGCTAAAACCAAACCTACAAAACCCAAAATACAATTGCCATTTCATAAAAAGCCAGAATTGGCTGAAGCCATCACACCTGACATCGCCCACTTGGCAGCTAAGCCAGACACAAATGCACACATGGGGAGATTGATGGAAAAACACACAGATACACATTTGGGCATTACGTGAAAACTTCCCTTGGTTTTGTTTTGCTGTTCTCAAATGAATAATGTGTTTTGGCAACCAGGGTATTGAATGCTTTTATTAGTCTGTGTTTGCTTATGTTTCAAAGCAGATGATGGATGCCGACTATAAATCATTTTAATTGGGACACGAAGAATAAACTTTACAGTTCATGCACTGCTGTGTGTGGATACTGAAAACGCAGGCAGGCTGCATATATGTTCCTCAGATGACATTGAGGGGATGCTGTCCCCCATCAAAAGAGATCCATTTCTCACTTTTGGAGTTCAGTCTTTGACCTCAAAAGCTGTAACCGCTGACACACCTTATTCTCAATTCCTATAAACCTGCTACTCTCCATCACAACATATCTCAAGGAATAACACCTCTTCTGCATGGTAACCCAGATTTCCCCATTTTGCAGGACCCGATTTTTGCTGGTTTTAGAAATCTGTGCACTTTTTCCCTGCTAACCGAGAGTAAAGTGTCTGTGCTCCCCCTTTAAACATGGATACATTTGCTTATTCCTGATTGGCACATTTACCTTGCCTACAAGTTCCTTGTTTATGGTGTAGAAAGTCCACCCAGGGCCTAGAAGTTAAAAGCCACTTGTGAATTGTACCACCTATTGTGTCATCCATTATAGTGGCAAAGCAAACATGGCTAGAGGCCTACCCTGCGTAGCCTGTATGCTGCAGTGTAAAACCTGCAGTGGGACTTCTCAAAATAACCATTTTTATCAGGTAAAGACCTCCCTTTTAAATATTATTGGTTAGTCACCCCTATGAAGGCCTGGTAGCCCACAAGACAGGGTGCATGGTATTTAAGAGTGGGATGTGTAGAAAATTAATATTACCATGTCCCTACAGTCACGGGGCCAATGAAAGCTATTTTCACTGTAGCAGGTCTAGCTGTCCTAGGGGGAACATCAATCAGAGTATATTTTAAAAATTTTGATACTGTATCCTTCAGAATGGGACCAGCGCGAAACATAATTAAACAATTATTGTAATAGTTATTAAATAATCAATTCAGTGATAAAGTCAGAGATTTGATTACTATTAAAGATATGTAACTTTTAAAAAGTTACCTTTTCTCTACCTAAAGTTTTGGGGTGTAATTTTATTAACTTTCCAGGAACTAAGCTGATTCCTCTTGTTATATTTCACATCGGTACCCTGATGCAGGTATAGAGAATATCATACTTTTTCCATACATCATCTCCCCTTCATTTCATATGAACGAGCCTTATAAGGACATAACTCCAAATAAGGACAGAATGCCTTATAGGGATTGAACGCCTTATAACGACTGAGGCCTTTTATGGACTAAACCTTTCACCTAGTTTCATGACGAGGCTGAGCTCTGCCAGAGCGATATTGCTAAGACGTCATCCTTAGCACATATGAATAATTTATGAGAACACTCTCCAGGGGGCATACCTCAACTCTCCTATCTACGTACAAAGTCTTAATCCCCAACGTCATCCTTATACTGAAAAATGGCTAACACACGTACATAGACTGTATACATACAGCACCTTTTGCTATCAGTAAGCAGGAGGGACCCGAGACTTCGAGGCCGACACACTGACCAGAGACGCTGCGGCTCTGGAATGCCATTGCTCCAGCTGAGAGTGGTCTGACTATCCTTTGCGGGGTGTCCAGCTCAAGTCCAGTACGAAGTCCCACACTTTCACTCATCAGGTATGGGGGTTCGACTAAATCCTAGTGGGATTCTTGGCTATTAGATTCGTAGATTCTAGGCTTTAGACTATTAGGCTCTTAGGCTTATTAGCTCTTTCGTACCTACACACATGCTAGGTACACTTAGGTACATCTAGTCAGGCATCGTAGGAGTATGAAATGTATTTTATAAATGCATTTTATATTCATGTACATGTTCATGACTATTGGAAAATGGTTGAACTGTACTATTCCTTTCTATTCACTGTACTGCTGATACTATGTTTCTGCTATCGTGTTACCGTTGTAGCAGCACATATATTCTACATGAGAAGAACTACGGTACAATAAATTCTTATTGTAAAACGCCCAACTGTTTCTTCTGTGTGTCTCTCTGAGAGCAAAACAGACAAGCACGAGTGACTGGGTGAAAAGTAATATATTGTTTCCACGAGTCTGAGGTTATTGTGTTCTGAGTTTGCCAAAAACGAATCTCTCCGATAGCAGGAGATTCTAGTAGGCACTGCGAGCTAGCTAATGCGAACCATAGGCTGATATATGCGGTGGGGGTGTACAGAGTTAGTCTACCACCAGACCCACAGTATATGTTATTCGTAATCGTCGTAGGTCCTGCATGACAGGGTATTATTAGGACTACACTACACTCTGAGCTCAATATGATATGCCAGGTGTAAGCTGTAGGCATTCTGTTGACACCAAGTATCAAATCCTCCCCGACAGATCAGTTGAGTCACATGTAACACTTTGAAACACTGGAAAGAGGGAGAACAGAATGCCAGGGCAATTCTTCTTTTTGTTGAAGGGCCTTACCTTTGCCATACCAGACATCTGCCTCTGGGTTTGTTGTGAGTACAGTGCCTGGTTCGAATTGGGTTTTAGTGTTAGATGTGGTAGGGCACTAGTGATTACCATTGTGTACTACCCTACACACTCACAACCCTCAGAGTCCAATTTTTGTGGGGCCAAAGACTTTCACCTTCTTGAAAATGCTGATAACTGGCAAGTTGGGGCTGTTTACACTAAGGCAAACAGGAACTAGTGAAAAAAGGGTAGGGGTGCCCCTTTAAACTTTTTACCCCATTGATTTAGGTGTGCCCAGAAGTAACCCCCACCAGCTGCCTGGTGCCAGGCATAAATGTGGCACTCCAAGGTACCTGAACAGAACACATTTTGTACCTGTATAAGATCAAAAAAGTACTGTACCTGCTGACAGTGACCTGAGAAGAGCCCTGAAGGACAAGACATGCTCCCCCTTGTATCCAGGACAAAGACGTGGACTCCTCAGTTGGTTTACCTCCTGTGTAGCTGCAGGGACAAAATGAGCTGCAAGAGGCCTTTTCCAGGTCTACCCAGCTGACCATTAACTAATGGACCTGGACCCTTTGAGCCTTTAAGTGCCTCCTCTGGATTCCTGGAGCCTTTAGAAGTGTATTCATGTGGCTGTTAGCATGAGATTACATTTTGGAAACCTTCGAAAGTTTTCCTCCAGGCCAACTTCCAGATTTTCATGAGTACCAATCCACTCGGTTTGTCCACTGCAGTTGGCCTGAAATCGCACCTAGGTCCTGCTCTACCATGACCGTTGAATATCATTGGTGCTTTACTTTTTTCTTGGTGCTATTTGTACTTAAAACTTTAAAGATTCATATCAATAGCTCATCTTTTAGGATAACTGGATTTTTTTCATTTTGGTGTCATTTTGTTTAATACATTTTACTTAATGTTTCAAATTTTTATTTTTGTACGGTTTTATTGTTGTCTAAATATTTTACACATTGTCCTAAATTAAGCCTGTCCTCTCTGTGCCACAGCTACCAGGGGGTAGAGTTTAAGTTTATGTAGTGACTTTAGGGGTTCCCCCCAACAAGAGTTGTGATTATTCCATGAGGTGGGCAGTTGCCTACCCCAAATAATTATCCTATTTCTTACAATATCTCGAACTGAATAGCCCCCATAAAGTAAAATACTTATATGCATTGTAAATTCTTGCTATAGTTCCTATACTGTATTTACTGTAAGGTCTGTGTACCATCAACCACTTTCATTTAATATTTTCTTATTTACAACCTGTTACTCACTTATAAACAAATATAAGGACTCAACTTTTTTCTTAGAAGCCTGCTGCAGTCTCCAAAAATCAGTGCTCGTACACACCCATTGCAACTACTGGCACGAATTAAGCTCCACCGTATTTCTCAAATCTTTTTATTGACATTAGTTAGTAAAAAGAACAATACAAAATGGAGCACTGTTAAAAACCAAGGCATCACACACCTAGACATTACAAACCCTTCCTCCTCCGCAACCTTCCACCTCCCAGTACAATTCTCAACATTACTTGATGGTTCTGCCATGGTTCTCTGTTCACAAACAACAGCAGTGTCGGGGCATCACGAAGAATTTCAAGATGTGCCTGGACTTTCAAAGCAAAGGAAAGGTGGAAAACAAAGCTGTGCCGATTGATGGATATTCCCAGACTTAGCTTACAAAATAATACCCCTCCAGCAGAACTCAAAGTGGACGTTTTTCTTGGTAACTGTGTCATCTCCTTACGGAACTACAATTTTTGAGTGCCCTACACCCTGAGGAAGCCTTAGGCTAATAGGCCATTGTTAGAGGGTGAAACACATGTTGGCTGCGTTACAAACCTTTGTTTTTTACCTTTCCTTTGTTTTGAAAGACTCTGAAGTTTTAAAGAGTCCCGGCTATACAAAAAATACTGGATGCAATAAATGGATCTAAATCCTTATAGACTATGATTCTTCTTACTTGTCCAGGCACATCTTGAAGTCTAGCAAATAAATGGGGAAGGGGTCTCCCAGTGCCGAGGACAAGTAGTCCCTTTAAAACACCTTCAACACGCAGGAGCGCATAATATCTGCAGCCTTTATCCCCTTCTTCTCTTGCATTACTAATAATACCTCTGTAGTCATTCCAGTGTCCCAAATTTTGACCCATCTTTGAGGGCAGCCCGACCTTATAGACATCCCTTTCAGCCAGCATGCACCAGTTCATGTAGTGCTTTCAACCTTGTAACTGGGGCACCTGTTCTGCTACCCACATTTTGGCGAAATTTCTTTTTACAACGGTGAGCCCCAATGTTAACCGTATACGTTTCATACGGAGCAGGTCTGTTTCTTCCCAAACACTCAGGAGATATCATTTCACTGTTGGGGTGAGGGAGGATCCACTTACTTCATTCAGACACTCAATTACCGCAACCCAAAGGCCCTGTTTTTTAGACATTTAGAACTGGTGTGGGAAAAGGTACCCACCTTGCCCCAACCCCATCTGGAATTGGCACTTGTTGCCCGACCTATCTTGTACAACGTGTTTGGAGGATAATACAAACGGTGAAGGATTTTTAATTATAATATGTGGAAACGTGAACATTTGGCCACCTCTCTAGGGGAGGCCGTGGCTTCCTTCCAGTTGTCATCCTCGAGATCCCCCAGGGCCTGTGTCCAGCACACATGCAAGTGTGCCAGTGCCTCAGGTGTGTTTGAAAGTATTTTCTTGTATGTCAGTGACGTGGCCTTGCGCTGCATATTTTTGTCAAGTAGTCTGTCCTCCAATGGTGCGGACACTGGTAGTATTATGTGCCTCGGCAGCGCATCCCTCAGTGCATGTCTGACCTGCAGATAGCGATATGTCTTGGTAGGTGCTAACTGGTAGTCTTGCTGTAAGTCTGTAAAGGAAACAACGTCACCCTGTTGCCATAAGTCCTCCGCCTTGGAGATGTCGGTTATGTTCCACTTATCAAAGCCCGGGAGGTGCCTCAATGTTCCCAGTGCAGCTGTGTCCCAAAGGGGTGTGGCCGGTGTGATCCTCCCCCTCCAGTCCAGGATTCGGGTGGCTGTGTGCCAGATGTCAACCACTATTGCTGTTGGTCCCTTGAGTTTCAAACACCTGGAAGGTCCATAGAGTGCTCTTAGATAACCTCTCAGTTGCAGTACTAGCCTGTCCATCTGTAGGGTGGTTCATTAGGGGTCCCAAAAACATAGACGTTGATAGTGGACAACTGCGCCGCCCAGTAATACTTTAGATGTCCGGCAAGGTCATTCCACCATCCGACGAGCGTCTCATCAAAATATGTTATGCAATTCACGCTGTGCCGCCATCCCACAACAGTGTTCCGATCTCATTCTCTATGCCCTTAAAGCACCTTCTGTGCACTGGGTAGAGGTGTTTTACAAAATATGTAGAAAATGGGGCATAGACATCATTTTAAACAGGGCAGCTCTGCTCAGGACCATCAGCTGAAGGGATCTCCAATGTTGGACATCTTGTTTTAGTCTTTCTAGAGGTGGCACCAGGTTCTTGTAAAAAACATAATGTCAGGTTCATTGTGACATAGAGTCCAAGGTAGCGGAAGCCTTCGGTACCCAATTCCACAGTGCAATCATGGGGCATTTTTTGTGGTCACCATTGCAGGTTGTATATTTTAGATTTTGGCCGACCGCCTTGCCCAAGGACAACTCCCTCACCACTCTCGCTATTTCCTCTTCTGTGATCTCCTCTTTGAGGAGAGCTCATTCCGGGGTAGGTAAGGTCAACATTTGAATGTCAGCAAGAAACTACAGTGAGTCCTCCTCAGTGGCGGACATCACAGGGGAGTATAGCTCAACATAGTAGGTGGCAAAGATGGCTGCCACTCTTTGTCGATCTCTCACCAGCTCTCCTTCCCGCAAACGCACTTCTAGCACCCAGTGGCTTGCCTGATCACTTTTATCTAACCAGGCCAGCAATTAGCTGGCTTTGTCGCCAACTTCATACACTCTGGGGCATATTCTCAAGAACGTGTGATAACCACCGCAAGTTTAGCTTAACGCAACTTTGCATATCGCAGTTTATCGCGGAAAAACAACGCAGTGTTAACGTAGTATTCTCAACCTGGAGGCACCATGCGATAGTCCCACGATAACGTGTCAAATGACTCCGTTAAAGTCAGCGCGACGCTGCAAAAATGCGAAACACGAACGTGAATAAAGTTGTGATGAGGCCAACCGTGATACTAAAATCAGCGATAACCCCGTGACAGGCCTGCAATTCCCACGTGTCATGCAGGAAAATGCACCATAAAAGCTGAACAAGAAAAACACACCATAAACAAATTACTCTGCGTAGCAACATGGATGCACCCGGAACGAGTGCCCAGGTCAACGCAAACCCCACAAGCCCCACAGACCACCAGCAAGGAACCTCGGGGTCGGGGAAGGCCAAGGTTAAGAGGAAGAGGAAGACGGGGTACACTCTGCATGACAACCGGATCATCGTCATGGAGGTGACAGAGCACGAACAACAACTGTCCGTCACATCCACCGTGTCATTGGCAACACAGACGGAAATATGGCATTCCATTGTGAATGCAGTCGGAGTGTCGAGGAGGCCAAGATGCGCTGGCACGATGTCAAAAGCCAAACCAAGCAGAAACCCGCTGCCAACAGGAAGGCAGCAACGGCGAATGAAGATGGGAGTCCTGCGCTACAGGAGGAGCTTGAGCAAATGGTGGCCACAGACATCAGTGTGGAGACGGTGCAAGGAGTCGGGAGTCCGGACACTGATCGACATGACCTGACACAACATCAACAGGGTGAGTAACGAACAGGGACTGGGGGAGACGGGCACAATGGCACACATGCACAACGACGTGTAGCACACCGCACACCCACAATGGCCCTGGGTCATGTCCCTGATCCCCGTGGCACACTGCAGCACACACACATAGCAATGACAGCACGTCCACATGGACAACAATGTGATACTCAGTGCAACACTTACACTGCAGAACAGAGGACACAACTGGGTCCGCATGTGTGTAGAAAATGGCCAATCACAATTGACATAGCAGGAAACTGTGAGATGAAAATGTACTTGTACAACCTCACCTACATCATGTAGTCCAAATATCCACTGTCCCGCATCAAATAGTCTGCCCCTCCCAAACAGTCACAATGTACATTGTCATGCAGTCTGTATGTAAACTTGAACAATGCGTCAACATACATGCCAACACAATGTCAACAAGCATTTCCCCTTCACATTGCAGAGGGACAAGCAATACCTCCAGCAGAACAGACCAGACAACTCTACAGTAATACTGAAGAGGACCTCCACACTTCCGACACCGACGCCCTACAATAGTCCATGGACATCTGGGGCAATCGATCTCCAGAAGCAGGGCAGCACCGCTGCATCGAGGATACCCCACCTCCTGCACATACCCCACCTCCTGCACAGACAACACAGCTGGATGCACCCACCACCCCAGCTGGCTCCCAGCAGCCCACCAAAGCACACATCGTATTCCAAGGCCAGGTGTCAGACTGCCAGAAGGGGGTGGCCGAACATTGCATGTGGGGTACTACCTCATGGATGCCGAACTAAATCACAGACGTGGGTGTCTAAGTTCCATCAGGGACCACCTACACTCCCCAACGGAGATCCACACTGCGACAGAGACACATGCCTTTGCACATTTCCAGTACTGAACCATACCCAGAGCCACAGGATAATCATCCACACCCCCACGCTGGACTGGCGTACGCTCACTCCTCTTATGTATTGAGTGGGGAATGACAAAGTTACATGTGCAATGTCTTACCCGCTGCCTGCTGTGACATGGCTGTGTCCTCTGTACAAGGCACAATGTAATGTTGTAGGCCCCGAGGCACTAATGCATACATCATGAGCACACGGACACACTCGGATAGTTTGTTGAACTGGCTACGTGCACGTGCGCCCGACACTATTATTAGCATAGTCACATGTACTGTGACGTATGTGCTGGATGTGTGTGGGATGAGTGTAAGCCAGCCCTCATGGAGTCGTTGGTGCTGGCAACAACTTGAAAACTGATCACAATTAAAGCGGAAACAGAAAACACCAGCATAACAGAAACAACTGTGAAGCATCATGGTGGTAGCAGGAGAAAGTACAGTGTTCACGCAATATGCAAGCAGAATGGTCCATGATTTGTGGTGCACTTAGTCAGTAGTACTTGAAGAGCTGAGCAGGGTATCAAGCTGATGATGGCACCCCTGGCAGGTGTGTGGAACTTGGATGGGGCTGGCTGTGAGAGTCCTCCGACACCGGCGGTTGTTGGTTGGGAGGTACCAGAGGCCAACAGGTGCTGCACAGCCAGCAGCTTTGTCTGCGGAGGGATGTTGGTTGTCCGCTGTGTTGGTACCGTCAGCCTGTGGGCAGTGATGGTCAGGATGCGGAGGATGGTTGTCCTTTTGAGCCTGTAGTGGGCATTACATTGTCTGGTGTTGGGTCTGTGAGGCTGGTGCATTTCATGAAGGTCCGCTGTCTTTGTCTGCACTGCCTCTGTGGTGGTCCCGGGGGGCAGGGAGGAGGTCGGGGGGGGGGTTGCAATCCTGGGGGTGGTGGCAGTGGGTGTTGTTGCCCTCTCGGGGCTCTAAGATGCATTGTCAGGGGCTCCATGGCATCTGTTGTTCTTCATGTGTGGCTCTGGGCTGGGCTCCCTTTGATGATGCAGTTTGTTGTCCGACTTTACGCCAGGTCAGAGCAGGTGTTAATTTTGTGCTGCTAACGCGCCGTATCGCCTGTTTTGGTGTCTTATTGCCAATCTGTCTGGTCGTTGAGAATGTTGTGGTGTGGTGTTTTCGTGGCTTTTTGCTCGGGAACGCCTACTCTGCATCTCATTAGCGTTAGTTGCCGGGGTCATCTGTGGCGATGTTTTTTGCGGATGCTTTCGCAGGTAAACTGGTGTTATCGGCTGTTAGCACCAGCTTGTGAATGGGGTGATAATTTTATCACGACTTTGGCTGCGATAAAGTGCCGATAACTCGGTGATAGATCCTTGAGAATATGCCCCTCAGTGTTGCGTTACTCTATGACTTAAGCAGGTGGCTTCTGCCGCTACATCCCTGTATTTGCATTGTTTGAGCGCAAGGATGTGTCTTGATTTGCCACTGTCTAGTGGTCCTGAATTCTTTCAAGTGCCTGAAGTTCTCGCTCCAGCTAGTCTAGTCAGGCTCCTTTGTCTCTTTGTGTCCTGCTATTAAGGCCAGCGCCTGTCCTTTAATTACTGCCTTGTAGGCATCCCACAGGGTTTGGGCCAAGTAGACAGATATTTTGTTCTCAGTTAAGTAATGCTCTGTTGCGGTTTGGAGCCCCTTTTTGATCTTGGGTAATTTAAGATACCGTGGGTTGAGTTAGATAATGCATTGTGAGGTGTCCTCACCCCCAAGTCTCAGTCTCACCCACGTGGGGGAGTGATCCGTGATGCCTCATGCCAAATGATGAGTGTCTAAAAAGAGGAGTATGTGCTGTGTGCTCCTGCGTGAATTGTAAATTGCTGCTCTTGGGTGTTGTAAGCCGCCATATATCGGTCAACCCAGTGCCATGAGGTAATCCACTAGTAGGCATTGAGGGGAAATTGTTTGTGTGGAAGCCCAACTGCCACGTTCATCACACAACGCCAGATTAAAGTCACACCTTAGTATCAAATTTTCATCTGATAATTTGAGGAGTAGGGCATCCAGGTCATGACAAGTAGTTTCATGAGGACATGGCGGGACATATGCAGAGCAGATAGAGTGTCCTTCTCAGGCTCCCAGTGAGTGCCACAAAGTGGCAATGGGTATCTGGCCATATCTGCTGAACTATAAGTGGGAGCGACTTCCTAATAAGAATCCACACCACTCTGGAGTCAGTCTTATAGCCTGCGTGTGTCGCTAGTTTGTAACCCCAGTTGCCAAGTGCCTTACAGGTGTTTCCTTTTGAATGAGTCTCTTGTAGCAGAGCTACTTCAGGGGCCTGTCATTTAAGACTCCCCTTTTCATTTTGTCACCCAGGCTGTTGACATTCCATGACAAGAAAGTAATAGCCGGTGTGTCATGTCGCATAGCCATCAGCGTGGTTGAGGAAGTCTATGCCACGGTTGCAAATACCTATATACTAAACCAGCAGGGAGGCTAGGGGAACCACTGTGTTGCCTTTGTTATGGTGTGGTTTATGTGCTCTAAAACTTAACTGCCCCCTCTATGGAGGCCAACAATAAAAAGCAAAAACCCCAAACTCACCCCTGACTCCCTGCATTAAGACCTCAAAACTGCCCGCCGCACCAAGCTTGCAGAGAGTCTGTTGCCCTTAACCAGAACTAAACAGTCAGAGACAGTGGCAATTACCAAAATTGAACCTACCCGCACCCCCTAAATAACGTATGTTACCAAGAGACATCTGGCCCCTCCATCAGTGCAGGACCCACCATAGCAGCTCTTCTGCCACCATAGAAGAACATACAAGGCAGTCTGTGCCGTCAATGCCCTGTGTCAAAAAGAAGGTTTATAGTACCAGGCCGGCCAGCCCTCTCCATCACTAGTCCAGGCGTTGTTCTGGTCGTGCCTGGTTCTGAGGATCCTGTTGCTGTGGCAATCCCTGCTCATTGCTTGGTTTGTCGGCGTTCTTTCGTTCGGTCCATTGTGGTCAGCTCGCTACGTTGACGTTGTGGAAGATTCGTTGGTTTTGCTACTGTGATTTGCCTCCGTCACCTTAACCAGACCATGTCACCTCTGATGTAGTAAAGTGCTAAGTTTTCCTTTCAGGCACCACTCTAAGTTGCACTGGGAATACCAGAACTCCGCATCGCCGGATCAGCCTTCCAAAAAGTTCCGGGGCCAGTCAGTTTAGCTGCTCATCTGGGCCCCACCACTATGCCCAAGTAGCCTGTTGGCTGCCCCCTAGGGAAATTGTTGCTGTTAATGTGGGCCTCCTCTGGAGCACAGATGTTGCCCCTATGCTCTCACTGACATCTTTGTACAGTCAATGTGTCCCTGACTAGGCTGTCAATGGGGGGGTCAGCTCAGTCTTGATTGGGACCCCCCCGAGAGCACTGCTGGCAGATGCGGTTGAATTCTGCTTCCCTCCACCCTGGGCAACAAATTGTGCCACCCTAAGGGACCTTCATCAAGCACATGCAAGACTGCCATGGCAGGCTGCATGTCTTGGTGCAGACAAAAGTCAAAACAGGACATGTCACACATCCCTGTGTGCCTTGTCCCTAACACTGCATGGAATATTTTTAAGTCACCCTACTGCCCTAAATGCAGAGTGCTGAATATTACACGTGAAAGCATACCTGCATGAGCAGATATGCCCATATGCTTGTCAGTCCTGTTATGCCAGGACAAGTGACCAGGGAAGCCATCTAAGAACATGTGCTGGACACAGGAGAAAATGAGTTCCCCAGCTACATGATGGCTTCACTGAAAATAGGGATGTTCAGTATTAATCATCTCGTATTGGTAAACCCACACTGATTCCAGTGTTGGATTTATCAATACATGCACCCAGAGGACACCATAGAGGTACTCCTTGAAAACCTACCAGCCTCTGGTGTGCTTGCGGACTGGTTTCTGCCAGCCTGCCATCCAAGACACTGTTCCGACCTCCTAGGGTAAGAGCATTTACTCTCAGGGGGGCAGAACAAAAGTTTGTCCAGGAAGAGGGTGCAACACCCTTCCCACAGGATGATTGGTAATTAGCCTCCTTGAGCCAGCAAGCTTCAAAGAAGCGGCCGCCTTTGGAATGCGAATCTGGCATCCCTCACAGGAAAGGAAGCCACCCACGTACAGAGCCGCCTTGGCACCTGGAAAAGCGGGAAAATTAGCTAGTCAGGTATGCGTGTCACCTCCAGGCTAATACCACCACTAAGGTGGGCTGCTTCAGAAGTAGCCATCTTTGCAGCGTACTTGGGTGTTCTGGGACAGGGTTATGACCACTTACCAGAGGAAATTGTTATATAGGTGGCGTAGTGACCCCAAGGGTCAGTAGCCCCATTGGCTACTACCCTACACTCCACTAACGCTCCTAAATTCAGTGTTTAGGGGCGTCCCTGGCACCAGAGAAGCAGATCCTGATAACCTAAGAGGAGAGAGAAGACACAGAAGAGCCGCAAAAGCAGAGAGTAGGAAAAGAAGCAACTGACCTGGTACCAGCCTCGCCAGCCTGTCTGCATCCCTTGTTGAAAACTGCACCAAAGTCAACTCGTCCTGCAGCTTTTTACTCTGGAAACCTGGGAGGGCTGCCTGCCTTTGATAAAGACCCAAGACTCCTGTGAACAGCGGACCTGTTCTCCTGCAACTCCAAAGAAAGGACTCTTAGGCCTCCGGAACCAGCAAAACCTGGCACCTGAAGCCACCACTGCACCAGTCGCCTCCCGCCTGGGTTGAAGTGGGCCACCGGTGTCAACATGGTCCCCAAGGTCTCCAGAGCCTGAGTCCATCATGGTTTCATCTCTCATGGACTCACTGAGGTCAACTGCAGCCTCTTTGTGTAGGCCCCCTGAACCGCAATTGCTCCCAGTGAGGAAAACCCGACGCCTAAAGTCACCTCTTCACCCGTCACACCTGGGCCTCAGAGAAGAGGACCAAAGGTGTCCCTACATACCCGAGCATCATAAGGCATGAGTCCCGTTGTTGGTTCAACTTAACTGGCCTCCTGTGCAGAGCCTGCAGCCTCTTTTAACAGAGACTAATCCTCATAGAGTAACATTGGGCTCCCGATGCTGTTTTACACCCTTCACCCAGCCGCCTCTGTGTCGCTGGTGGTGTATTGTTGGTGTTGCCTTGCCCCTTGCCCCGAACTCACCTTAACTCCTGGAGATTGGTCTTGTAAGTCACTGCACTATACCTGTTTGAAGAACTTTTTCTTCCTCCCATAGGAGAACATTGCAGAACTCATAAATTGCATTGTGTCCACTCTTTAAAGTGAAAAGAATTTATATCTAACAACGTACTTCTCTGAACAATTTTTCTCAAATGCCAAACATATTTTAAGATACTTGCTGTTTTTATAAATTGGCGTGGATCTCCTTCTTGAGTCATGTGTGTCATCTATTGATCATTGTGTGTGTTTGCAAATGTCTTGCACTTCTCTGTGTTAAGCCTAATACTGCTCTACCACACTGCCCCCTAATAGAGCACTTTGCAATTGCATAGCAAGCCCTGTACACTCAAAAGGAAACTCCTTGACCCTACAGGGTATATCAGATTTTTGATTTACCACATATAGAGCCACCTGGCTACACAGATGTTGGGGTATTTGACTAATGAGTCGGAGGAGCCACTCTAGCAAGCGGCCATCTTCGTTGGTGATTGGCCACGCCGCTAAGCTCCACCATATTTGATTCATAGAGAACTTCTTTTGGAAGGGCTATCTAATTTATAGAAAATATAAATATAAATGCAAATGTTTAGTGAGTTAAGGTTACTCTGGTTACTACCCTAATCCCATAATTGGAAATATTCATTTTCTTCAAATAGAATTGTAGCTGGTAGTTGTGATTTAACGCAAGGCTCCTCTTGAAATCTTTGCAGCTGCTTCACACAGTCTGTTCTTCAGGGCTGCAAGATGTACAGAAACAAACTAGGAACCTCAATTCCATCAATCAACATTGTGTTCAGGTCTTTGGGACATTTTTATGTGCCTTAGGCCTCATAGAGCAGCCCAGGCATGACCGTGGAGAGCAGCAGTTTATTTTGCAGTGACATGGCAAAAACAAATGAATTCATTATTTGTAAGCCACCCGTGTGGAAACCCTGCAGGGTGATTTATTTTGAGTGTCCTTTGCCTTATCACCTTGCATCGGCCTGCTTGATTAGAGTACTTTGTATTCTTATTGGAGCCCACAATGGGCCCCCTTACAAGTCAGACGGCAATTGAAGGTGGGGTAACTGGGGTCGGCCTTGAACCCGGGTTTCCTCTATCCCGCTGCTACCACCACGTCCTGCCGCGCCCTGCGGCTCGACACACACTTCATCCCTATTAAACTAGATTGTTGAAAACAACAGCCAGACGGTACTAACTACCCACCTTGCCAGTCCTGTTTTTGCTACACTGTGAGGCCCCCTCACCCCGGTGCCCGCCGCAACTTGCCAACTTTGCTTCTGGCTGCGACCTGCTGGGCACCCGAGGCAAGAGGACAAAGAGGGCTTCTCCCTCGTGCACAGCTTTCTTATCACTTTCCCTGGAGGGGCCGCCTGCGTACCTAGATGACGCACTACATGCCTGCCTACCTCCTAATATTTCCTGGTGGCCCCTCCCACTCGCCCTGCCCAGATGTGCCCTGGCCCAGCCTCTCTGTTGCCTCTCGCACGAAATGCCACTAAGGGCCCCCCACCCCTAGGCGCGGTGGGGGCCTCTCATTCTTATTGGAGCCCACAATGGGCCCCCTTACAAGTCAGACGGCAATTGAAGGTGGGGTAACTGGGGTCGGAGACACCAATTCTGGCTTGTATTGCCAAGCCAATCAGCAGCAATTCAGGGGCGTAGCTACCAATGGTGAAGCAAGTTCAGTAGCACAGGGCCCCAGAGGCCATAGGTGCCCACTAAACCATGTTTTTTAAAATGTATTTTACTTGTTATCCCGCATGATGGCAGCCCATTAGTTTAATGTGGTATTGCTTTTCTACTACATTCGGAACGTAATTGCGAGTGACGATATCTCCTTTATCGAGGATTGCCTCCCACCCAAAATGTTGGCCCTTTTTGACATAAATGTATGAGTAGGAGTAGTAGTATTTATTTATTTGTTGATTATTTAAAATCATTACAACCAGCAGAATACACATACAAAATAAAATTAGATTAAAAATATAACATTCAAACAGAAAATAAAAGATTCATCTTCCCTTCACAATTATTTTGCGGCTACAGTGTACAATCATATCCAAGCAAAATCATAAATGTATGAGTAAATGCCATTATTATCAGGCCTTTAAGGTTCTAAGCACCGGCAGTTCTTAAAAGCAGGTGCCAAAACGGCTCCCTATCGGGGTCTCCATTTTTACCCTCAGGGTGAAAAAAAAACGTTGCTATAGTACCCTCCGTCACTGTTTTTGATGAAACTTCAAAGAAACTCGTGGCTCCATTTTATACGGCGTAATCTTGGTGCGCTTTACATGAGCGCCAATTATTTCACACAAGGACATTAGTTGAGTCACAGGAGGTGGAGTCGACCTCAGGCTCTAACCTGCTTTCTCAGCTCGAAGGTCGCCTCCTTACCTCACAAGCTCGCGCTCACGAACTGAAACATTTTCAAAATTATATACAACTAAGTCATAGTTGCTGCTTATTTATCTTATGCAATTTACAACCACTGACAAAGAGAATAGTCCTGGCTTGTTGTAGGTGCAGTGTTACTTGTTGTGTTATATATCTGGATGAATAGACATACGTAGCAAAATACCAGTGGGGCAGCACACAGTTCTAAGTGCAGATTTTCAGGTTAAGTGTTTTAAGCCACGCCCTTAAATACACTGGCCACGCCCCTATGAGGGACCCCACCCCCCGCCAGTTTTTTTATCCCACTTAAAGCCCTGGCTATTATTCAGGTGATTGCAAACATATTCAGTTACCAGATTTGGTGTCATGTCTTCGTTGCCTATGAGGCGGGGGCATCAAGGCTGGTTAAGCAATACATTGCATTCTGTCTGTCAGCCACAGGCCACTGCGGTCTGCATCTCTGATGAGGCGGAGAATGGAAAAAGTTGAATTGGTTGGAAATGGCAGCCTGGTGAAAGGACGCCATCTTATTTGCGCTATTCGGGGTGAATTATTGCATGTAATGTAAATGAAGTGTTCAGTGCTGGCTGGATTTGTGACACGTGCCTGTTGTTTTCATTTGTGGCCGCGGGTGCAGCTAGATTCTAAGTGCAGTTTACACAGACAGCACTTAGAGGCATGTATTTGTTGTGATAGCATCCTCATCCCGTTAGTACCAACTTGTAATGTCTTCTTTATATGGCAGACTTTTGCTCTCTGGCTAGTATTTGTAGTTTTAAAATTAGTTATTGCACGCCTTTGTCAGCAAGAAAGAAAATCCTGACAATGACGTATACTAAAAGAGGTACATTAGATTCATTTAAAGCACTAATTGGAAAATAAGACATCACAACTACCAAATGCTTTTTTGAGAGACCCATATAGTGCAGTTCCTCTTAGGCTTTTAACTACAAATGGGGCAATATGCAAGTGCTTATTATGTACCTTAGGATGTGATTAGGTTCCTGGAAGTGATGTTGGCGCGGGCAGCACTTATGAATCCAAGAGTCCTGTTGAATATTTTCCTGGGAGAGTCTCTATTGTGCAGTTCTTTGAAATCTATTAACTGCACATATGGTAATATGTAAGTACTCATAATGTACCCCACGATGTGTTACGGTTCCAGAGTGGATGGTTTTAAAGCAAGAGCTTTACATTGCGGTAAACAATGATGGAACTAGGTAGGAAAGCGGGGTGCTCATGGGAGCAGACTTTTCGTCACCTCTTCTTTTTCATTCCCATTGACACCTTATATCTGTTCTATAGGGCACTCCTATTGAGGAGCAGATTCCTTCTGTGATTTGTTCTTGGAATGTTCTCTGGACCAAATAAGTAGCTACAGGGTAAGAGCATGAGCCATACAGGGGTCCCCATGGACACATATGGGGATATTTGAGAAATACATTATACTTACTAACCCCTTTGTGAGTTCTGGTCCTGTATGGGGTATTGCACGACGTGGAGTCTTACACGTGTAGTAAATTGGTGCTTAAATAGTCGGGCGACTTTGGATACTCCTTTAAGGTTTAAGATCAGCATGTTTCCCAATTAGTACCTGTGAGCATGTAGGCGACACAGTCATTAATCTCTAAGGGGACAGTGATGGAGGCTCTGCATTTCTATGTACATAAGAATAAGATAATAATGTGTTGTGTTTCAATGTGATACTCTTTCAGAATACGGTCGCTTGTCTTCCACTGGTCCTGAAGAGGCCTGGATAGGGGTATAGGCCGAAACGTGTTGACCTGTGCCTTGTTAGAGGAACCAATAAAAGATGGACTCTATCTTAAATATTAACGTGGAATAGGTCTGTAGAAATACATAATTCGTTTCAGACTTGATTTTCCTTTGGCTACCTCAAGGTGGATTATGTTCTTATAACAGATACATACATCACCTGCAATGTTTGGAAGAACGATCAGTATAGGCAAGAAATTACCATATAATGTATACAGATGTTGATGTTTGATTTCTTGATGTATTGATGCTTATATTTCAGTTTTTGGTACTTTAAGAATTTAGTAGTGTAATATTTTGTGTTAAGATGGATGATGATGATAAACATAATGTGATAGATGCATCCTTTAATATAATATTATTTTGAGTAAATACATACAAGTATTCAAACCTAGATGTTTGGGGACTAGTAGTCTGAGCTCCATTTTATACATTTGGTGTTATGCAAACAAATTAGTTATGTTTTGCATCAGTATTATTTGTAGTGATTGATTCTCACGTCCTTCATTCTTATTTGTTATGATATTAGCCCCAGGGCAGTGAAGGTTATTGTACACCCCCTTTTCTCTTCTTTCTGTTTTAAGAGACCCAGGTCTAGATTTACTGTGATTTTGCATCAGGGTTGCATCACTTTGGTGGCTGACACAAAAACAGTTTTTCATTTACTAAGTAATGCAATGCAGCATATAGCAATGCCTTGCATTATTTAGTTTTTTTTATACACCTGAAGGAGTAGGGAGTGGTAAAATATCTCTAGATATGTGGTGGCACGTGCTGTGTGCCCTCACTCACACAGTTGTGTGACATACTTCATCATAGGGCTGCTTAAAAACACCCCTGCGCAGCCAACGCCTGGAGTGGAGCAATAGGGTAGGGGAAGACAAAACAGAACACATAAAAGAGAAACCATTAATGTCTAAAGTGACTGGGATCACCGGAAGTGAAAGTGCAGTGTAGATTAAAACTAGCTTGGAGGCGTCGCTGTGCAAATCTACACAACGAGAGCAGACGAGCAGTCAAGAGGAGGAGTACCCACCTTGATGTAAGTGTGACTACAGGGGGTCTCTACTTGTCTCTCACCAGTTTTCACATTGTTTAGGGGTAAACTCGTACATCAACAGAGTACTCTCTAGGGTATGGGTACTCACAAACTTTTTCTCGGGGCCCAAAATTTCAGTCTGGCTTGTGGCCAAGGGCCGCACAGATGGGCCTGCGTGGTGGGGGTGGGGGCGGTGGCATCACTAGAGGCGGGGCTACAGGGGTGAAAAAAAAATCTCCCCCTTTTTAAAACATTACTAGACAACGCTGTATTTTGAAATGTGATATATATATGTATGTATGTACCCCGAATAAATAGTCAATATTTACATTTTTGGGGGATCTCTGTGTTTCTGACCATAGTTTTCCATCTTTGCCTTGTTTTGAGAAGCACCCAGTTCCCTGCTCTTAGGCCCTCAGTTGTGCAGTCACTTGGGCACACCCTTCATTTGTCTCTAAGAAGAAACAACTCAAACCCCTATGCCACTTAAACTCGCTCCGAACAACCCTTAAATGCCCTGTTGAGAGTTTACAGTACCAAGTCCCAAGGTCATCCAGCAAAACTCAGAAGCGTACATGCAAAGTGCATTGACAGAAATATGTTTCCTGTGCTCTGTCCAGCCGCTGTGCACACATAAGCTCATGAAACTTACCACATGCATGTAGCCCCAGGCAATACAAGCATCAGTGACACCAAGCTGCCATATTCTTAATGTACATAGACAGTACATGCATAAATGGTCCCATGCTGTAATGTACATGCATGGGCACACACAATACATGCATTCATGTACTCAGGTTGTAATGCACATTTGCAACAGCACAATGCACAATGACCAGCATGATGGGCAATAGACCTGCTGCCTTCTCCTTGTCAATGAGCTTGTCCAACGAAACAGCAGAGGTATTGTAGTGTCATCTCTAAATTGGCTATCATCTCAGGTAGGTGCATGTCATTTCATAATAATGCATGTATCAGGCAGCACATCTACAATAATCTTCCCTGAGCCCTACACTCAATGACTCTGCTCATAGGGTCCGCTGTGATCCTATGCATTCACTTTGAACCTGCGCGCTAACTCGGACCCTACCTGATGACTGTTTCATGCTTGCCATATTCCTCTACTTTACCCCCTCATCCCACCTCTACCCACCACTTTGGCATTATTAATTCACTTTTTTCCTGACCCGTCCCACAGCATGGCACTCTGTCACAACTTTACTCTTCTCCTATTGTTTTACCCTCAATGTACAGCACTCATTATACCGCTCCCCCTACCCTTGGTTCTTTCCTTATCTCATTAATGCCTCCCACACTGTCCCTACCCCGCTTTCTATTACTATCATCGCAATCTGCTCCCAGTACCTCTTTGCTCTGCTCATAAACTTCCTCTGTCTGACCCGCCAACCTCATTAATCCCCCCCTACACTCTGTTTATACTAATTTCCTGGCCCTTCTATTTTACTATGCTCATAGCCTGTCATTTTGCACCTACTCTGGCCTCAACTTCTTATACTACTTTCACTCTCTTCTCACCTTGACGATTTTTTTAATGCTGCTCCTGCTCTCCCTCCATCACTCTACCCCTATCTGGTCACACCTTTTTGGTGCCACACTTGTCTACTTTATTCAGCATCATTTCTCTCACTCTCTTCATACCCTATCAAACTGCCTACCCTCTCATTGTACCCTGACACCTCATCTTACGCCTAACCTCTCATTGCACGCTAACGCACCACTGTACGCCTATCCTCTTGTTGTGCTGTGTCACTCAGCACCTACCCACTTATTGTGCCTGTACACCTTCACTCTACTGAAGGCTTACTCTACTGATAAGCCACTCCCTTTGTCCTTCCTGCAGTTCTGCTTTATACCTTCACTGCTTCCCTTCATTTTGCTGCTAGCTCATAGCTGTTGCTTCCATTAATGTGTGGTACCCTTCACTCATCTTTCCATACCGCCTCATTCTGCTTTTCTGCTTTGCTCATACGGAGTGTGCCAGTCCCTCTGTTTTTTCTTTCTCTGCCCCTTCCTCTTACCTCTACTGTCTCATTCTGCCTATGCCCATTTCACCTTTATGTTCACACTGTGCCCCTGTCCCCTCAGCTCTGACTCTACCTAATGTGTGCCAAAACCAATAACTATTTGCTGTTCAATTCTGCAGCATAAAAGATCTGATCCTACATCTGTGCCACGACTAAGACGGGTATTGTTGGATGACTAAAAAGTAATACACTTCAAAAAGCAATGCACAAAGCAAGCTGAATTGCCTGTAAAAAAATGTTAGAAATATTTTCCACAACACAGGCACATAAATGTTTCCCTCAGAATCGCACAAATTAATAAAGTGGGGAAGCTGGGATTTATACACAATTACCCTGCTGGGCTGCTTCTGAGACATATAAACTGTGTATAAACTGCATCTCCCCCAATTTCACCTGTAAACTTTCCGTACCACCACTGTTGTGAATCGAGAGCCTGTAGCATCCCATGTACCTAAAGTTAAGCCATGCCATGAAACAAAAGGCTATACTCAGCCCACGGATCCATGTGAGGACTTTGCTGGATCCTTATTTTATTTGTTCTGTTAACACCACTTGTCTGCTCTGATACCATGAGGAAGAAAAGTCCGGGCTCGGCTGAAACCCTAACCCAGGGCCTTAAAAACATAAATGTAACTACAGTGACAGCTCTGGTTTAGTGGCACCAATTGAGAGATTAAAGAGGCCACACTATCTGTGAGCAGCATGCACAAGTAGCACAGCCTAGGTACTCAGTGGCAGGGCGAGCAAGTGAAGCAAGAGAGGCAGGTGAGGGCGGGGGTTCTATGGGTGATCATGGGAGACACTGGTTGTCATCGCATGCCCCTTTCATGCTTCTCCGGGCGAATGAGGCCAGAGGAATTGCAACAGGCAGAAACAGTGCCGATTCAGTGGGGGTCTCATGGAAATACCTGGCGGGCCGCAAGTGGCCCGCGGCTGTACTTTGAGTACCGCCGCTCTAGGGGATACCTTGGTGCCCGAACAATTGGTTCTGACACCCCCTCATCTCGGGATACGAGGTGAGATATATATTTACATATTCTGGGACCGGTAGAGTCCTGAAGAAGGCCGGCGTGACTCTGAACGAGGGGCACAAACAAACGGCTAAAACATGTCAGCGATTTGGCAGTAAGGAGGGGTGTAAGGAGCACATAACATCTCCCAATCACCACCATCCTTCACATTTTTAACCCTGGCTGGAGGGTCCAGGAATAAAGTATAGGAACAGTGACACCTCCGAGCTAGTTTTAATCTACACCGCACTTTCACTTCTGGTGATCCCAGTAACCTTAGACATTAATTGTTTCTCTTTTATATGTTGTGTTTTGTCTTCCCCTACCCTATTGCTCCACCCCAGGCGTTGGCTGCGCAGGGGTGTTTTGAAGCAGCTCTATGATGAAGCATGTGTCACAACTGTGTGAGTGAAGGCAGTATTAAGACACACAGCACGTGCCACCATATATATATATATATATATATATATATATATATATATATATATATATATATATATATATATATATATATATATATATATATATATATATATATAAGTATTTTACCACTCCAAACTCCTTCAGGTGTTTAAAAGTATTGTCTGGGGGTCCTTAGTAGGAGGGTCCGTTACCCTCACCCCATCACTTCTGTGTGAATGATTGCGTTATTTTGGGCCAGCTAGACATTGCTTTGGTGGACCATGGAGAATGTTATTCCTTCATACACAGAAACAATCCTGCCTGTAAAGCAGGCATCCTTGAAGCATGACTCAAATGTGCCTTCATTAGCTCTAGGCAGCACACAACTAGTTTCCTCACGTATGCTGGTTATTGTGTTATCCATAATGAACTTTCATTTAAGAACTCAGTGCATTCTGGGAATTTTATTCCAAAACTTCTTTTACTTAATGCATCTGATACTAATGATTTGTAAAGCGAATGTCTGTACCTGCATGCAAGATGCTTAATACATGTGCAGTGATCGTGGAAAGCCAGTATGTTATATGTTAAAGAGATAAAGATTAAAGATTGCACTGCTGCATATGTGTGTGTTTGTGTACTCCGAAGATGTAACAAAAAGAATGGACAAGCAGAGACAGTGCATGCTTAGCTATAGCTGATCTTTTTAAAGGGGCTAGTTTTGGATTTTCATCCAAATTGAGGCATTCTGTCACCACCACCCCAATTTTTACTTTGTCAACAAAGGAGCTTTGTCAAAAAGAGCAAGTCTGCAATAATTTGTCTAGCACACATCCGTCCGTCAATCCATACTTCCTTCTATTTGTCCCTCCTTCCCTCCATGTGTATCTGCTTGTTTGTTGTCTACCTCTATCTGTTTTTATAATGCTATGTTTGTCTCTTTATTATTGTCTTTGTTGTCCCCAGTGTCTTCATTATTGTCTTTGTTGGCCTCTGTGCATGGCTTTATGGTTATCCTTGGCTTGTCTTTACATCTCTCCAGCAATCCATCATGGTTCCCAACTCTGCTTCCTCCTTCCCAACTAGGGGCCTAAAGTTGACTACTCTTTAGCACTCTGTTTTGATGCTTTACAATCCATCATCCTCCTTTCTCCTCACCTCATTTTAGCTTTCCTGTCATCTTTCGTGCCTCGGGGCATAAAAACGATAAAAACAATTTAAGCATATCTTTTGGTCTGTGTGGATGGGTGACTGTGTACCTATAGGTGTGCTTGTTTCTTTGTTTTCCTTGCACGCGGGTGTCTGTAGGGGTGCTAATCAGTGAGTGCATTGATACTGATAGATATATTTCTTTGCATCTGTACTTTGGGTGTATGATCTAGGTCAAAATGTGCCTGGATGTTTTGTGCAGTGCCGGCTTTGGGGCGGTGTGACCGGTGCTGCCGCACCAGGCACCAAGCCCGCTCGTCTGCATTTTAACATATCTAATAGGTGTACAAGTGGCCTGGTTCAGAGCTCTTTGTGTGCCCAGCAAATTTCAGGATCCATAATAATGTCAAGATAACTCTGGTGATTAATGTACTTGCGTGTGCGATCTGGGTTTTGTCTAGTCACAGTTCTGACTCATCATACAATACAACAGAGGGCTAATGGGTTTACTGCATGTGTGTAAAATGCAGATCTCAGTATTTTATTTTGTCCAGATAGGTCAGTGATTTACTGATATTGTCACAGCGATTCTTTTGTTACTTGGAATTGATATGTTGTAATTCTCCAAGTGTAGCACAGTGATCTATGAACCGGCATCAAAAGTTGCACGCAAACTGCAAGGCATAGGTTCATAACCTCAATGTTTTATTTCCTCAAATCAAATTTTAGGATTGCTAAAAAGGCTTGCTTTGGATGGTAATAACTTCTTATTAGTTAAGACAACCACGCATTTTAAATCCCGAGTTTGTGTTTCTCCCAACCAAGCACTCTTTACATACAATACCTAGTAGTATCGATGAAATGTGACTCCTACACCTTGTAGCCCTCACTGTTTATGTTTATGGATTTATTAAGCGCTTGGCGGCCCGAGGGCTTCCCAGTGCTGAGGAGAAGATGCAGGCAGGTAGAGATTATTGGGGGAAGAGGCAAGTTTTCATTTTTGTCCTAATCATCTTTTCATCTTTTATCAGTCGTTTTTCATTAGGTAGGGAGTATGTAACATTTCCTGTACATTGATTTACACACTTGTATGATTCATTGTCTCTGTATAATATTTGTATGTGATGTAAAGTGCTTTGACACCCTACATTGGGATGTGTAGTGCTATAAGAGAGGTGAAAAGAGAGGGGACATGGAGAGATGAGGGGCACAGTTGTAGGGTAGTAGTAAGGGAATCTGTGGAGAAGGACTTATTGGAGTGGCACCAACAAAGATTGACACACCGGGTGCACTCAGGCATAATACCGGCTTTGGGGTGTGTATATTTATTTCTGTGCATGCACTATTAATGCTAGGCCCTATTCAGCCAAAAGTTGTACCCCTGAGATACTAATGATAATACTAACACCCCTACCTGATATAGAGCTTGAGCAGTGTGTGCTGCAGAACAAATTGTGGTCTTTAAATATGCATGTCCTTTAGGTTCAGGGACTCAAAGTGTGCCACAGTGCTGATGCTCTTCGATTTCGAGAAGGCCTTTAACTCCTTGGATAAGGCCTTTCTCCCGAAGGTGTTGGTTAAAATTGGTCTAGGCCGCAGGTCCTTATCGTATTGCTGGACCCTGTATGCTCAGCCCCAAGCGCAGGTGAGTGTGAATGGAGTGGTCTCCCTCAGATTTCCAATTAATTGGTGCATCAGACAGGGGTCCCCCTGACCCCTCTGCTCTTTGCTCTTGCCATAGACCACCTAGTGAGTTTGATATGCTGCGATGCCCAGGTGTGCGTTTTTGACTAAGGGATGGCACTTGAAGACAGAATTGTCCTCTACGCCATTGACATCCTCTTGTTCATGGCAAAACCGAGCTCTGTCTCATTTTTATACTCAACACTTACGGGGAGCATCGGGACTGCGGGTGAACTGGCCTAAGTCACTCCTGGTCCCCCTTTGGGGGGAGAGGGACAGCTAGACATGGCACCCTGCCCTACCGATCAAGCGCCTGAGTTTCTGTCTTCTGGCGTTCAATGTGACATGGGAGCCATACCTCGCATGGAGCCTTAAGCTCCATCCCTTCACCCGTAGGGTCCAAGCGGGTCCTTACAGATGGATGGGGCATTATTGGCATATCGCTTATGGGTGACATTTGGATGGGTGAAAACCTGAAATCCTTCCAGGATCTTCAATCAGAGTTCTCCCATCACAAATCATAATTTTTCAGTTATCTCCAACCCTGACATGTTTTCTCCAGCTACTGGGAGGCACTGGCCGGACCCCCAGATTCTAACCCTCTGGAAGCCTGAGTTCTCATGGGCCGACTAATTAGGGGTGGCATCTCCCATATTTATAGAGCCCTGTTTAACCATTCCCTTCATACTCTGGAGGCCCCGAGGGAGTGATGGGAGGCATGGTTGAGGGCACTGGATGAAGCTGACTGAAGGGAGGCATGTTTGGCGCCCCAAAGCCTAGCAATTTCGATCCAGCTGTGCATTGTCCAGCTAAAATATCTGCATTGTACCTACTACACAGCCTAATGTTTATGGTAAGCCAATAAACTTCCGGACCCCAACTGCACCAGATGTCATGGAGAGTTGGGGGACTTCTACCACATGTTATGAAAGTGCCCTATTATCCATCCGTATTGGCTGTCCATATTCAAGACCCTGTCGAGGGTCCTGGGCCATCCGCTGGAGGCATTGCTCAGAGTCATGCTGCTCGGCCTAGTGGATGACTTTGGAGGTGCAATAGGGGACTGAACCCTGCTGGGTCTGGGTACATTGATGGCTAAAAGGGACATTGCTAAATATTGGAAGTCCCCACCCCAAGGTAATGGGCGTTGAGCATAGACCACTCCTCTAAATTGTGGGAACCAATTTATCTTGCCCGTGGATGACCTAGAAAGCATCAGACGATATGGGGCAATGGTGGGCATACTATGGACTGTACTTTGCAGATATTTGAACTTGAGGGCGGGGGGGTAGTTTAAATGTAGGTCCTTGTATGGGTCTGTTATATATGTGCTTGCTTTTCCCCCCCTGTATTTAAACAAATAAATTGTTGTTATCAAACAAAAAATGCATATCCTTTTTCAGCTCAACATTGCAAAATTAGATATGCCACTATTTTTGCAGTAGTTGCCTCATTAAAAACACATTAAATATTAAACATAAGACAAGAGGTTCCCCAAAACTCCCACTCAATGCTTACTTTGTGAAAAAAAAAGCAGGGTCCCTAAGCTTTTCTTGGGAGCCATTTGCTAGCACTGTTGAAAATAAAAGCTGTCTACACTTGATTCTATCTCATGCCTTTTACTTCTCAATCCCTAGACTTCCTGTGTCTTCATGTCACAGTTTTAGATACTTTTTTTGCTCCTTCTTTCTCCCTTTCCTGCTTTTCTCAATCAATATCTGGTTCAATATATGATTATAAATAATAAGTTCTGGTCCACAAAATGAGTGCCAGTGTCCACCACATGCAACCATTGGCACACATTATGCACTAATCTCATATAATTCACATTATATTTTGTACCATTAAAATACTCAAAATTATGAACTAACATGGCTTTTTTCATAAAATGGATTGTTGTTACTCTATTGAAACTGTCTAAAAAGGGATGTAAATGGCATCCCAGTTAAAATACATATAACCTGATTGTGAGCATTTGCATTGAATAACAAACTGCTGAGATATTTGTTTATTTAGTTGGAAAGGTCAAACTTGCAAAGCCCTGACTTATGCCTACATCAAACTTCTACAGGCTGGAAATCACAAATCAATATTAAAACCATCTCCTGATCACCCTAATCAATGCATTGCAGTGTCTGTATTATGTGACCGGACTGACAGAAATACTTTATTATGAACCGCCATAAAATTTCAAAGTTTCTTGGAATTCACAAGTTTCCAATAGTAACCCTTGTAAGTTGAAACTGTTTTGTTACCCCTGGGACACTTCTGGGATACGTTTGTAATGTTGTTATTTTTGCCTGAGCAAATATTTGTGTATATTTGATTACTTAAAACTCCATAACCAATTGCAAATGCATTTGGTGACTTTTCCCCCCCTATAGACACAATATGTTTTCCTATGCAGAAACCCCCTACCTCTATATGCTCACCAACTTCACGAGTTTTGATTAACACACGTAAAGCGCCTGGCTGCCTGACCTTGAAATAGTGATTGTTTGTCAGGCTGACTTTTGCTCAACCTGGCAGACAATAATCTTATTTGGGAAAAATGAGAGGGGTAGAGCCTTGGCATCCATAATGAGGGGCCGCCACTGGCACACACGTGTAATCTTAGTTGGAATCTTTCATGTGCTGTGCACATTATCAGTTACATCAGTATATCATGCTGCTAAAACGGGTCAGTGAGTTAAGACTTGCTGTTGACATCTACAAATGGTGTACAATCTTCCTAACCTGTGTCAGATAGGACTTTACTTCTTCAAGCTCTGCCTTAAATTGAGTGCAAGAAAAGAAGATGCAGGCGAAGAGCACTTGGGTCACAAAAGTAGATGGACATTGAAGACCTGTTGAATGATGATTTGTAACTGGGAGAGGTAGTCTGCATGGTTTTCTAGGGTCATGGTGTAATCACCAAATCTGGAAAGTATTTGTGTGTTGTCAAAACACAATTAAATGTCACATTTTGAATCTGGATGATACTGACCAGTGGAATGAGATTAGCATTAAAGTGAAAGGCAGCAAAATTATGATCTTTAGAAATACTTATATTATCTGTCATTTCTCAGAGTAGAACTCTTCTAGTGTGATTGTTTTTTGGTGACAGGAGTGGTTTGACCGAGGTAGGTTCAGCTTAAGTTACATGAGTTGCTAGTGATCCAGCACTGATCTATTTATCCTGTAGAATTAGAGTGTCATAATATTTCTCATCAGTGGCTTTCATTGCTGTGCCTCGGCCAGCATCCTGACTGGGTACTGTCTAGCAGTGGGTATCACCCCAGACATTTATTATTTAACTGTTTTGGCCATTTATTCTGCCATATTGAGTAAGTGCCTGATTATGAGTTTGGCGGTGCAGTGCCAGGTCCGCCCTGCCGCCGCACTGCCAACCCCGTGGTCGGGTCGCCTGTCAGATTCTGAGTGCTTTTCATGTCTTGCAGACTTTTGTTATGTTCCACAGCAGTTCCCTGAAAATAGGCAGCGCAATCAGAACACCAAAAACAGTTCCTGCACCGCATAGACTAAAATGTCCATGCCATGCAAGAACTGAGGTGCATGCCCACAAGGGGGCACATGTGTCCCCCTGAATGCACCCATGTCAAAGAGGCACAAGGGGGCAAGTACGGCCCCCTTTGTTTCCTCTCCGCCATGGTTTTCATGGAGGAGAACTGCCATGAAGACGTGGTGTAGAGGAAATTTGTAATATGCTTGGTGGGACCGCGGTCCAGCCAAGCATAATGCGGCCTCTATCCCGCTGCACCACCGCCTGGGAACGGCGGCTCCCGGGGGGTTGTGGCGGGGCAATAGGGTGATCAGAAGACTGCCATCGCAGCGCCTTCGCAAGTCTGTAAGTCTGTGGACTGCCAGACTCATAATGGATCCCCAGGAATGTTTCAAGGGCGTTTGTGTCTTCTACTTGTATTGTTGCAGGGACTCTTCCATGTCTGACTGTGACATTTATGGTCGGAAATGACCATTCCTATGCATGGTATCCATTTGTTTATCATAGATACTTTGCAGATGTCTTAGAGTGATATATAGTCCTCGGAGCCCATAGCTGTCTTAATACTTTTGCTCTCAGAGTTCAGTGAATTGTTTGAGGTAGCAACTAGCTCAGGGGCCAACGTGCTTTCCTATGGCACTGTTTGGACAGAATATTACGTCCTAGATATCATACGGAAAAAATACTCGGTCAAGAAAATTCAGGACAGGAATATCGTGAAGGTAAGCTTCTATGGAACAGCAAAGTTTCACTATAGTTAGCTCCACATATATGTACCGTGAAGATATGTATCCCTCAAGGTACGTAGATGTGGAGTTAAGAAGAGTAAATCTATACTTACCTACTTGCACTTACCTCCTCGATATTTTGATCCTCGATATTTTTGACACGATATTCTGTGCATACAATATTTTTGTCCTCAACATTCTGTCAGTGATCCATTTTGAATGTTGTGTCCAATACTTTTGTATTGTTGCATCTAAACAATGAGCTAGGATTGAGTAATATCTTTGTGAGTGTCATCGGTTTGATCCTTTTCCAGTTTGAGAAGAATTGCCTTGCTATGTCCTAGTTTTGTTTTCAAAGCCATCGTGAGTGCCTCTTTCATTTTGGGTATTTTTGTCCCTCCTTACATGTTGGTGGCCTACGATAAAACAGTTCCCTCCTCTCCCGTTTATGTTTATTTTGTTCTCCCTCGGCAGCATCCGCTCAGGCAAGGGACATTCACTCTTTACGAAGGAATACTGATTAAAAAATGTAGCTCCCTTGCTCCCTCTCTGAGCAGACCTTTGTTTGTTCCAAATGCAGTCAGGATTCAGGGTTTTTTGGCTGCCCCAAGACAAGTTGCTCTCAGGTGATCTTTGAGACAGAATTACCTTCATTCTGCAGGGCCAACGTGGAGATTTCTCTCCAACAATTGTCCATGCAGTTGTCTCCTTTGATCCACTGCTTTACCTCGTGCCAACTTCACTCTGGGCTGCTTGAGCGACATTTCACTACATCTCTCCAGTGCCACAGGATCTTCTGTTCCAGTTCTCATCTAAACTTTTGGGTCTCTAATCTGGACATTGTGTAACAAAGAGGAAGAAAGAGAAACAATAGAGAGAGAGCTAGAGAAAGAGAAAAAGAAAATCAGGGAGAGAGAGAGAGAAGAAAGACTAATCACCCAGCTCCTGAGTTCAGCAGGCAGTGCCATCTTGGCATCGTTATGATGGGCGAGGTGAGGCACAGGCCTCAGCGTCTTACTGGCCTCTCTTAGAGTCCACTTTTTTCAGTTTGAATGCTGCTGGGCCCTTTCCTGTTGTTTGTCCTGCACAAGTGGTTCCTTTGTCATATCTGACTTTCTTGGGCACATTGGTAGAGGGAACGCAGTGTGAAACTCTCAAAATCGTGGTGTCTTACAGTCAGGTTAGCTCTGCTCCCCCTGCCAGAGAGGTGAATCATGTAACCGGGGGTGGTGCTTATGTTGGACTATGGCACCAATGAACCAAGGCTAACCACCGAGTTTCTCAACTGTTCCTATTGAATTTAATTTGATTGTTGTTCTAAATTAAATAAATCTCTGGACCACCTGGTTAATCTTCAGGTCAGTTCCCAGACAGGCATCAGTAAACGTGAGTTCGTCCTCATGTTGTTATTGATCAGTATACTATGTTCATGATTTAAACACACGCATCACTGAAAAATGTGGAAAATCTGATTGTTTACTATTTAAATTGCCCTCTCACTACATATGTACACTTCCGTTTCCGTGTTTCCTTTCAGTATGTACACCTTAGCAATGAATGTTTCCAATCTGAATAAGTGTCCGTCTTTATTAAAATTGCTCCCTACTATGTACAAATGGCTACCTATTTACTAGGATGAACAAAAAGTGATGGATGGAATGCCTGAAATAATCTAGGAAACCGGTAATTAGTTGGGGATTCATTCCAGGCTAGCTGGGCGTTATCTGGCTTCCCAGGCTTGCTGGCGCCTTCAGAGGGCAAAGTCGAGGCTGTGTGGCCCTCGTCTGGAATGGCACTGCGGAGACAAAAACAATGGAATGGAATGCGCCCAGAGCAATTGGTATACGTTTGTGCCACCTATTTGCTGTCGCCTGTTTAAAAACATTCAAAAACATTTTAAATATATAGAGGCAGGTAGATCATGTTTTATAGGTCTGATGCTTTTTTTTTTAAGAGGATTGCATTTCAATTTCTCAGGCTTGTCGTTAAAGGTGACTGCATCAACCCTCTAAAGAAAAATAATGCATGGAATTATGTAAAGACAACCATGTATGTGTGGCTCTTCTTTCGAAATCATGGCTGTCGAAATCAAACCGTGCACCACCTACATTATTGTAATACCCAGACTATATACACTATATTGACTGTCTTTCATTTGTTTTCAGGTTGCCTATTTGAGGATGATCTGTGCAAGCCTTTTGAAATCTGCCTCAATGGTAAGTTCCAATTAAATATTTTTTGTCTTGCCCACTTCTATTTCACCCCTCTCGTGTACCTTCTGGCAAGTCCCATATGTGAAAGCAAACTATAACACTAGACTAAAATAGTTGGTGCAGTTGATATGAGGCGTTTCACTGAATGTGTATTAAGACTAAAGAAATCCAAGAAAAAACGTGAACATGTAGCTGTTTCTGATGTTTGCTTTTTCAACACTCCAATTGCAACAGTTTATGTCTGATAATGCCCTGAATTGAAATGGAAATATAACACCTATAGTCACTCAGGGGTTGATATGGACTTATGTAAGACTAACACTACCTCTTAATTTGCTCACATTTTGACTGGCAACGAAGGACATGTTACTGTGGTATAGGGTATGCTTTGAATCTGAGTAGGATGTCATATGGTGTACTTCAAATATGGTGTTGGTAGGGCAAGACTCCTGGTATGAAGGGCGAATAGCATGTATTATAAGGGTTAAAGACCCCTCAACTGTGAGAAGAGCGACCACAGATGTCTGAAGATCTTGGCAGAAACATATTTTCATTTGGCAATGACACTGTAGAGTGCGGTGAAGATCTTTCAGCAGAGTTGTATGTGAGTGTACAAGGTAAATCTAAACATATATTCAGACATGAACATTTAAAATGAAGAACACCTCCAATGTCCATGTATTAACCAAATATCCTATTTTAGTGATTTATAAGCAACATTTATTTTTTTAAGCAGGCATCAAGTTGAAGTACCCTATGTTTAGATACTGTAGAAAAAGGGAACATTCTAAACAGAATGGAGTATGTCACCCTTGGAAAATCGAGCCGGAAGTCTGCATGCACTCTCAAAACATATATCACCTACTAAGGTCAACATATTTTAAGAGAAATTAGACATTTCCAAGCAATGTACTTGGAACTAGCTTCTTTCAGTGAAATTGATTTTCTGAGCAATGGGCCTCTTTTGAAATGAAGCATTACATGCCGGGTTCTGCTTCAACAGAACCTGGTTCAAAATAATCTCCATTGTGCTAAAAGCACAAAATACTTGTAATTAGAGCATTATACATTTGCTGTACTGGTGCAGGCTATGGAATCACCCCCTATATAGTGTGCCACCATCATCATAGAAACTTTATTCGATCTTTCTTGGTTCAGATCATAAAAGTACATAAGAAGTACATAAAAACAGATATATAAAATCACATCCAATTACAATTCAATTCAATTCAATTCAAAAGTGCTTTATTCGAGAAATACTCATAAAAGCAGACATACAAACATATAATAAAAAACAATTAAATCAGAGATGTCATATTGACAAACGCACAGTTCTTAAAAAGATACAAATTATTTTCAAATATGAATTAAAATTAATCACAGTAATAAAATTCATTATTATAGATAATGCAATTATGTACAGTTTATATAATCTTTGTGCTAATGAGAGGGCCATTTAGACATACATTTCACAGGTGTATAGTTCATTAATGTTATTAATACAATTAAGTATAATATTATAAAATCTTTGTTCTAAAAAAAAATCATTTAAAATTGTTTTTTCCAGGTGACACGATAAATTACATTAAACAGAGAATAGACAATACTCTAGCAATCTCTGTTCGTCTAGGCAGAGAGTAATCACCGGACTAGCAATCTCTGCCTGATTGTCCATGCCCACCCCAAATACTTGGCGGTGGCAATTATAATCCAAGTTAAAGTAGTCGATCTTACTATGCGCAAAGCCACCGTACTACTTTTAGTACCCAGGTTCCTACACATAGGTGCTAACCAAACACGCCTCGGAGTAGAGAATGGTTTACAGGAAAACAAAAAGTGACCAAGTGTTTCATTACCTTCCCCACAAGCTGGGCATATAGCAGTGTCTCCTTCCCTCCATTTAGATGTTAGATAACGAAGAGGAAGAGAGCCCGCCCTTAATTGAAAAAGCAATTTCCTATCCAAAGGTTTGGATATATAATCCCAATACAGTTCATACATGGGGTACAGTTTAACCTCGAGAAAACTAGCAGTCATGGCCCCACAATTGATACTGAGGAGACTTTTATTAGCGACATTATCCCAAAAAATATTTTTTAAGGTTGTCTTATTAGGGAATGATGCTCCAACTGGGTCGGACCATAATGCATTCAGGCCTAGTTCAAATAGTGCTAGTTTTAATAGTTTGAACCATCTGATTTTGTTAAAGCAATCTGCTCTAATAACATCAGTGAACCCGGATGCATAATGAGTGAGCTCAGGTGTGGTCCATAACCTACGCCAGTATAGAATTGGTCGTAGTTTGGCCATTTCCGAGATTGCTTTTCTTCCAAGCTCGTATCTCAGAGGCAATAACGGACTGCTCTGAGGAGTGCCCGTTAGTTTCCTAAGAAATTTATTCTCTGAGGTTTGCAACTCCTGTAGGTTATCATGCCCCCATAACTCAGCCCCATATAATGCCGATCCAATTGCTTTTGCCTCATATATAATCAGGGGTGGTTTGATCGGTTTAGTCAATGATTTCCTATGCTCCTTTATGATGGTTCCAGCTAATTGCTTGTGCCTCAAAGTTGCAATATTTAGATGCTGGTTCCACCTATTATCATTAGAAATAAGGATTCCCAGGTATGTGAATGATGATACGACCTCAAGAGTGCGTCCACTCATGGTAATGTTAGATTTAATATTACGATACGGATTAAAAACCATGAGTTTTGTTTTAGACGCGTTCACCTCCAGACCGTGATCCCCGCAAAACTTATCAAAAATATCCAATGCTTTTTGCAATCCACTTGGAGTTTTAGATAAAATTAACGTGTCATCGGCAAACATTAAAATCAGAACTTTTACACCTGCAAGTGAAGGAGCATCAACAGCCTGTGATTGGATACAGGGGACTATGCCATTAATAAAAAGGGTGAACAAAGTAGGTGCCATTGAGCACCCCTGCCGAACCCCACGCTCAACAGGAAATTCGGCAGTGTCTTTGCCGTATCCACCCCATTGAATTTTGGCATAGGTGCCTTCATGTAGTCTCATGATCATAGTCAACAGGACTCCTGGGACCCCCAAGGCCGCAAGTACTTCCCACAGTTTCGCCCTTGGTACCAGGTCGAAGGCAGCCCTCAAGTCGACAAAAGCCGCATAAAGACTGCCCCCGCCTAGCACCACCGTCCTCCACTGGATCAGCTGAAACCGAAAAACTTGGTCCACAGTACTAGTGGCCTTTCGAAACCCAGCCTGAAATGGAGATAGAATATTGAGTTCTTCCGCCCAATCGAGCAATCGATTAACAATCACTCGCCCAACGATTTTTTGCACTGTGTCGATTAGGCTAATCGGGCGGTAATTACAAGGCTGGGAACGATCACCTTTTTTGTACACAGGGATGATAACAGCACCCCGCCATGATGCCGGGATAGCTGCTCCCCTCGCTATGTGGTTTATTAGTAAGTGAATATATTTACACCACCTATCAGTGTCGTTTAAAAAAACGTCCGCTGGGACTCCGTCAATGCCAGGAGCATGTCCACTGTGTACAGTTTTGAGGGCCAACAGAATTTCACCCGTCGTAAAGACATTGTCCTCAGAAGTTATATAGATAGGGCTAATGTTATTTACAATCTGGACCCTGTTAGCATATTGATCACTAAAAAAGTTTACCCAGGCTTCCTGCGGGACATAATTATTGCAAGCCTCTTCAGGCCTTTCTTGCCCCCATTTGACAATATGCCAAAATAGTCTAGAATCTTTTCGATCACTAGCACACTTCAGCTTTTCCCAATGGGCTTCATCCCAATCTTTTTTTGCTTTAGCAATGCAATTTTTATATAACTTTCTTGCAGAGCGGATAGCCCCTAGGTTTTTGCTCTTAATTGCAGCTCCCAAAGAAGTTCGTGCCACCTTGCAAACATGATTATACCATTTGGCTACTCTATGAACACGGGTCACCTTAGGGTTTACTGGTTTCAGGAAGTAGCTTTTGATTTCTTGGAAAAGGGACTCATGTACTTCAATAATAGTATCTTGACTTGGAGTAATCACTGTTTCGCCGTCTAGGGCCATAATGGCCTTGTCAGTCGCAGCTCCTATATTATCTATAGCTTGCTGGTCTGTCCTAACACTTGTCCATCTGAGCCTACGCATATCATTTGTTGGGACAATGAGCGGGGGTAGGCAATTATCTAGAGTGGTAGAGGCGTTGGATTCAGACAGCCACCATTTATGGGTGACACACAGCGGATTATGGTCACTCTCTGGCATTTCAGTTACAACCATGTCTTTGACAGTAGGCCAAAGGGAAAAGCTACAGATAATATAGTCAATACGACTTTTGCTTCTCCCATTGTCAAAGGTCATAGCTGGTACTCTGTCTGACTTTGTCCTTCCATTCAAAGCTCTTAATCCTTGCTCAAGGCACATTGCGTTCAGACCCAAAATGTCCTCTGACCAACGAGTTACTGGGATGGTATCTAGTGGGGGAATGTCCCATTGTTTGTCTTCCTCTGCCCCTAGAAAGGCTTCGCCTGTATCTAGAGGTTCAAACATACGGTTTAGGTCCCCAGCAATTATTATGTTTTTACCACCTGAATGTGTCTCAAGGAGATCATACAGGGCAAGAAGAACCACAGATTTTCCTACGTTTCCACCTCTGACATAAATGTTGTAAATATCGATGGATAAGGATAAATCACTCATGAGTCTAATGATCTGAATATCTTTCTGACCAGTCTCTACGTTCTTTACAACGGCCTTTAAAGATTGTTTGACCCATATAGTAAGGCCCCCCATCGGACGCCCTTTAGGGCCCTTAGAAGCTGGTACATAAAAATTTAAGTACCCCAAAGCGAAAACGGGGTCACAAGCCCATGTTTCCTGAAAAATACAAACATCAAAATTACTAACAAAATTAAACCAATCACCGCAACCCAGTTTTGAGCCTAGCCCGGCCACATTCCAGGATAATAAGTTTCCAGAATCATGTGCCATTACAGATTTGGGGCTAAGAGTAAGTACACTCATCACATTATCATTAAAACCATTATATATTACGTTTTCAGCTATTAAACCAGCTATGGCCTCCGAGTTAACAATCTCAGGACGAGAACCTTCTCGTTGGCCCAGCTCATCAGTACAGGGTAATTCAGATGAACGGTAGGATGGTAGTCAATCACAAGCGTCCAGGTTTGACAGGGCAGAAAACCTATTTTCCACACATAGACCCCATTCACGAGATCCAACATCATTACTACTCCTATTGGTCACAACATTCCATTTGGTTCTTAGAATATTAGGGTTCGTACCTCTCCCTTTCCGAGAATAAAAAAAGTCCAGGGTCAGTGGTACAATTGAAGTTGACCTTCTCTGTGGAGGCAAAATGTTAGGTAAGATGTTTGATAAAACCTCAGGGTCAGTGAAGGTTAGAATAACACAATCCCCTCTGAACCTCTTGGCGCTGTTACCAATCCACTCAACCCTTCTGGCATTAGCAAGTTCAACAGCTAATTGTTGCTTCCCCCAAGGTGTTATTATCATGTTATTAGTAAGCCATGATAAAGATTTGTTTAGTAGAGAAGGGGCAAATTCGACCTCCCCAGAAGCCAAAGGGGGGACATTAGCAAGAACAAGAACTAATGGAGAGGCTTCAACTACAAGCTCAGAAGACCCTTTCCCCATATTAGAATTATTAGTGGGAGCGACAGGGGGTGGATCAACAAAAGCACCACTAAGTACATTAGGCAGTGGTACAGGATTGGAGACAGATCCCCTATTCTCAGCAAGTGTTGTTTTGCTCAATACTGGCTCTACAACAACTTCAGTAGTTTTTCCTTCCTTCACCAAAGTTT
This sequence comes from Triturus cristatus, assembly GCF_964204655.1. Taxonomy (NCBI): domain Eukaryota; kingdom Metazoa; phylum Chordata; class Amphibia; order Caudata; family Salamandridae; genus Triturus; species Triturus cristatus. The sequence continues at coordinate 502,508,122 of NC_140593.1, forward strand.
TCTCTAATAAACCACCTAGTCTGTTGACCTCGGCGGTTAATTTGTCAATTTTACTAACCAGGGGTTTGACTATACCTTTTATTTTTGTATCCATCATACTCCATAGTTTAGTAAATTGAGCGTTAGAAAGGGTAACATGAGCTTCACTGAGCAGATCAATCTCCTCCTCCTCGTCCTCTGATATTTTCCTCGAAGGGGTTACAATTTTGTTTCTGCCTGATCTTAGACCCCCTCTTTTTTGAATAACCTTGCTTTTACCCCGAGTAACCCGCGGAGCTGGTACAGGGATAATAGAAGGAGGGGACTCGATGTTGGTGGATATCACTGACACCCCTTCACTATCGCTGTTGGCGTCAATAAGAGCGACTACACCACTAGGCAAGATGGGGTCTGTATCGAATAGAGGGACATGAGCCACACAGGATGCACTACTATTGTGTAGAGCCAAAGAATCCCCATACTCTTTATCGGCCATATGGGATTGGGTAGATGAATCCAATCCCAATGAGGATCTCCTGTCACTGTTGATTTTAGCCACAACTTGGATCAGGTAATTATCTAAAGTATTATTTGCTGGGGTTTGTTTTTTTCCAGGCATGAGTAAAACCAATAAGGTGGCTAAGATAATCAATACTCTTAGAGCACAGGATACCAATAGATGTTAATTAATTACCCTGTATAGACCACACCGCACGTGGGGACATAAATAGTACAAAAGGAATTTCAGTCAGGGTCCCTGACCCAACCCAACCTAGTCCGACCTCGGACGGCCACAGACGGCCCGCCCTTTGCCCGGCGCCGCCCGCGCGCGTCCCGCGACGCGGAGGAAGCCGATTGAATTTAGCACCTCCGGGCGCGGAAGTGCTGCTGGGTGGGGGCGGAGCCACAGAGAGTCTTGGGAGTCGTGGTCCTGTACTCCCTGCGTGTGGCGGCAAGTCTGCAGCAGCAGCGGTGGCAGAAACGATAGGCAGCAAGCACCCCAGCACAAAGAAAAGGGCGTCTGTCCCCTCAAGGTTTGCCGCGATATTCAGGTAGGAAGCCTGCCCCTCACAAGTAATTCACCAAACACTCCCGCTCCACCGAGGGAGCCGATTGAATTTAGCGCCTCCGGGCGCGGAAGTGCTGCCGGGTGGGGGCGGAGCCACAGAGAGTCTTGGGAGTCGTGGTCCTGTACTCCCTGCGTGTGGCGGCAAGTCTGCAGCAGCAGCGGTGGCAGAAACGATAGGCAGCAAGCACCCCAGCACAAAGAAAAGGGCGTCTGTCCCCTCAAGGTTTGCCGCGATATTCAGGTAGGAAGCCTGCCCCTCACAAGTAATTCACCAAACACTCCCGCTCCACCGAGGGAGCCGATTGAATTTAGCGCCTCCGGGCGCGGAAGTGCTGCCGGGTGGGGGCGGAGCCACAGAGAGTCTTGGGAGTCGTGGTCCTGTACTCCCTGCGTGTGGCGGCAAGTCTGCAGCAGCAGCGGTGGCAGAAACGATAGACAGCAAGCACCCCAGCACAAAGAAAAGGGCGTCTGTCCCCTCAAGGTTTGCCGCGATATTCAGGTAGGAAGCCTGCCCCTCACAAGTAATTCACCAAACACTCCCCAATTCATATTTTAAAAGAACCTGGCCTAGTCAAATTCATGAAGCATGCCCAAATAAAGACGCACTTAGGATCATAGAACATACATTAAAATAGAAGTTACTAAAAGTTTTTAAAACAGTGAGCAATAAAAGATCCCCAAAATTCATTAATTTACTGCGTATTTCCTTTTCCGCATGCATGCCTATAAAAAAGATGCTACTGCAAAACAGACAGATGGGTTGGGCAGTGATTAAAAAAAATATAATGTATAGTGGGTCAAGATTAGTTAGATTATATCCTTCAAGGGCCCTTATGATGCCCCACACTCTGCCACAGACGCTCAAGGGGTACCGTCCTTACTGGGTTCCAAAACCAGACACCCATGGTCTTCAAAACTTATCACAGACGCTTATAGATGTTCACTTGGCAGGAAGACACATTTCCCAAACACCTGACATAATTCCTAGAATCTTTGTCAATGCTCCTTGTAAATCTGCAGAAACATGCTTATTCATTGCCCCTGCTGGTCAGCAAAGTTACAGCAGTTTCACTTGTCTGTGTGTCATTTAGGTGACATTCCTCTTGGAGAGAAAAGTAAAGTATAATATTGTCGCTCGGAGGGGAGAAGTAAGAGAAGGAGATTTGTCCTTATGGTACCCGGCCCATTACAAAACCTTTGCTTCCCACAGCGCAGACACCTTTGCACTATGGCGCAAGAGTGTCTTGGTTGGCACCTAGCACCTAAAGGTGCGCCAGTACAGTGAGAGAGCAGACAGTGCCACATCTTCTGCTCTCTTCTGTTTGTGCAAAGTAATGCACCAATTTTTCTTGCTGCCCTGCATTACATCTGGGTCTGTATTTGTTGTTAAATAACACTTACTGTATACAAAATATGCATTCACAAAATACATGCTTGAAGAATAATGTTTTGTTTATACCAAGCATTTACAATCATAACAAATTAAATGTGTGTTTAACATGTCCATTTTTAAATGTAGTGATAAGTGTTAATTGCTGCAACTTGTTTTATATGTATATCAAAAGCCAATGATTGTGCCAAGGGTAAACCGATTGATGCATTTCATCTCTGCAAAACTAGTCTTTGAGGATTGTAATAGAATGGCGAATGCAAGGGCAGGTGAAATATTATTTTGAATGTGATTTAAGTGAAGAAATGTATTAGTGCAAACTTCGTGTAGTTAAGATATTCCGTGGTCTGCAGAAGATTGCAGTAGCTCATCGGAACCAATTTTTGAGAGGTTAATGTGGTTGTTTGCCTTTATATGTTTAATTTATCAGAATTGATCTGAGCACAGCTTGCAAGTGTTGATTTACATGATGCAAAAGAAAATAAGAATAAATATTTTTGAATGGAGATTATTTAATGTGTGAGCTGTTTTCTTAGAGTAATACTCAATGTCAATTATGTATGTAGTGTTCCGAGTAATCAATCTGGGCCCAATTCACACATGCAATCTGAGACAATAGTCTAACTTTACAACTTTTGGCATTCACAGAGGTCATTTACGAGTTGTATCTTTACTTCTGCAGTTGGGCTGGAATCTCCGACTTGGGCGCTACTCTCCGCACCCGGGCCGTACTCTCCAGCTCAGGCTGTACTCTCCAGCTCGGGCTGGATGAAGTGTAAGCAATGGGCCGAATGCAATTTCAACAAAATGGAACATTAGGAACTTGAGATAAATGGTAGAGAAGGTCATGAAAATCAGTTTGGGCAGGCAAAAGGGTGTGGCCAGACACTACATCATATCCCTGAAAAGTTTGCTCCTTTGCATCATGGTACATGCAGTCCACAATTTGCACTCCCCTCAGTGTTGACTGTAGACCCCCTTAGTGTTTACTGAAGTGTCTGATTGGTTGGATTCGGGAAGTGGCTAGATTGCTCTCAGCAAGTAAGTTGCCAACTCTCAACTAACTCAGGGATTAGGCACATTATATTATGTTCCTCTCCGATATTCTCTTTGTTATTTTATGTTCAGGTCTCTGCTTTTCTTTTCACCCTTTTACTTTATTCTCCCATTATAAAACCATTATCACATTATCACACAACCTTCTACTTATTCAGAATATCGCAATACACCACATAGTTTATTTATTTGGAGTTGTTTAAAAAAACTGCATGATGCTACGTAGCTACCTCAGAGCGATATGGAAAAAGGGCAGCACGGCAGTTATACAGATTAGATGAACATTTTGAAGTGGGGATCCTTAAACCTCAATTTCTTATTATAAGCATCAGAAAGGATCCTCCACTTGTCGTATGGACCCTTGATTGTTAACTTGGAGCATAAGAAAGGAGCTCTCATCAGCTATATCTGTAAATTACAGTGGAATCAATATGGATCAACAAGGGCGAATTACAGTGGAACCAATATGGATCAACAAGGGCGACACTTGGGGTTCATTGGCAATTTAGTAAAATTTACAATTCAGTAAATAATAAAAGAATTAGTACATTTATCAAATAAGCATTCATATTCAAATGATCATGCAATCTGAATTTGTATATTATCTAGAAAAGATGCAAAAAATAATGACATAAAGTAGACAGACTATTAGATACACAGGTTCCATAACAGATTTTCTCTATTCTAAATAAGTATCGAAAGGGGAACAGAGAATTTCTAAGCAGAAGGTGTCATCATCAATAAATGAACCAAGTTTAAAGTTCGGGGATAGGCACGGGTGCTCAAGCAGATCTCTTGACTGGGGGTGAATGTTTTGATTTGTTCTGCATTCCGTCCATCAATTGTGTGTCTTTTGCTCAAGCATGAAGCCCAACATCCCACGCATAGGAGTAAGCAGAGTCAAGAAGAGATCTTGTCTCATCGAAGTCAGGACAGGGTCTGCTAAACTATACTACAAAACACATAATATGTGAAGGAAAATTCTCGAAGCTTCTCCACATCAGTTCCCCAAAAATGGCCCAATCATCCGCTGTCATTCTCTGGGAACAGGTGGATTACCTAGTTTCCCAGTGCTGGACAAAAACACACATCTGCTCAATCTTGGATGTATCACTGATCAGCCTGCCTGGTACAGGAGGATCTCTCTCATCACAACGTTCTTTGTGCCACAGCCAAATTTCAGTTCATTTCTAGCTTTATAACAATTCAGTACAATAACAATAAGCATATGCTAGCTAACAAGGAGCGTAATAAGACACCTGCAGAAGGAGGACAACATGAGACTTGCAGAACATTATATAAATTTGAAATGGATGCAACTCAAGTCTGGTTACAAGTTAGGCCAACTTTAGGAAACATGGCTTCCAAACAAGTGCAGTTAACATGAGTAAAATTATTAATTAGCTTTCGGTAATATATGTGTGTGTCTCCTCGAAAGTAAATACAATCATCTACTACATTTGAATACTAATAATCGAAAGTGGATTAATACTGTTGCACACAAATGGTGTTTACTCTGCATATGAATGCATGAAGCACCAAATTATGCTGCTCCAAAAACAGTGATGGCTAAAGTGTCAGGTCTGTTTCTGTAACTTTCTAAAGACTATTGATAAGAGACAGAATTTTACTCCATGGTCTTATTTTAAGTGCAGACTTTACCTCTGGGAGTGATAACATCTGATCAGCAGCACCTTGAATGCTCTCTGGTTATAAATTAAAATCATAGAAGAAACCATAAGTTTGTGAATGAGCAGATAAATAGTACAGCCAACCTTCAATATGGTCACTGATTATATCAGTTTCCCATGATGGCATAGTATAATTTTTATGTTCGTTACACAGATATGTATCCTTTCTCGTCACAGCCGTGATTTTGTGAGGGTATCCCACGCCTGTGGACAAGTGCTTTTTAAAATTTCTAAGTACATAAGAGAGAAAAGAAACATTTCTTCCCACGCTTTTATGTCTGTTTCAGCTCTCTGTATATGGGAAGGGAACCGACTTGGGAACCGTAGGTTTTATATATCAAATCAATGTTCAAATGATAAAAAAACCATGATTAGCCACTGGGACTATAAGAGGGAAGCAGGACTGTGATGAGGAAGAATAGAACCTGATAATATTCAAGCACACAGGGGCTGATTTAGATTTTGGCAGAGAGGGTACTTTGTCGCAATGGTGACAGAGTGCCATCCCCACTAAAGTTACGGTCCGAACACCCAATTTTGAGGAGGGCCAGCAAAGTATGTCAATGATGATACCTATTCTGGCCCAATCCATGACATTCTCTCCCGACTACCCGATGGGGTACAGGCCATTGGAGGTTAGCCATTCGACAGCCCATAAAGTTTAGTGTGGGTGATCAGATGACTGTTTTTTGCTGTCTGTCACTGCCTGGTAAAAACTGTTGGGTGCGACAGTAAAAAAAAAATGTACACCCACATCATGGGAGAGAACTTCTATCTAGTATGGTGCGAGGGTCATTCGTTTTTCGTTTTTCAAAAACAAACTCCCACTTTTGGAGTTTTTTTATTTTAATTTAATGAAACAGTGTAAAACTTTAACAGGCAGCCACCTTGTTTGTCGGAGCTGTCTGTCAAACTTTTACAACAATGACAGGAACTGCCATGAGAGCGGTTCCTGCCAATAATACAAATGTAGACAGGGCTGGTGGACAATAGATTTGGCGGGTAAAGAAGGCCCCACATGATGGCGGGGCAATGTCTTTTACCACCTCGACAGAGTAAGCTTTATCTGCCAAGTTTTAAATCCACCCCAGAGTCCTACATGATGTTGCACTTTTGATCAAACAGATTCTATTTACAGGTTTGTAATTCAGCATGACTCTTTGGAATGCCACTGTAGAAATTGAGAGCCATCAAGTGAGATGTCATACACAATTATATATGTATCTACATGGTAGCCAGAAGTAACTTCTGAAAATCGCTTGGGAGAGACTGGCCATCATAGGCTGCATTAGGCTTGGAGCAGAGAAATAAGATTATTGTAGCATGCATCCCGGAGAAAATGAGTATAACTATTCAATCTATGCTAACAAAAGCGACTGCATCCACTGAGGCTTCTGAGATGTGTCCTGTGGATTTGGGATCAGGAGATTAAACAGTATGAGTCTCTGAAGTTAGCAATAAAACTTTAGACTGTGTACCGGTTACACCAATATTTCAGAACAAAGATCTTGCGATCTTTCCCTTTTGTGAAATAACCTTCCTTCATCTCTAAAGGGGCAGTCCATGCCCATTAAAGGCTGGTAGTATCGAAATATAGATTCTTCTGATGGCTCTCCAGCAGTTGAGGTGGAAGGAAAAGAGGTATCCTGGAAACCAAGGGCTTCCTACAATTGGGCTCTGGCCTCCTCAAAGATACCCTTCTCATGGATCCCACTACGATATCACCCTTCTGAATCTCCTTTTCCAGAAAAGAGGTAGAATTAGGAAAGAAGCAGAATTGTTGTGGTACTAGCTCCTCTGAAATCCTCTTGTTAAAAACTGCATTTTCACTTCCTCATTGTAGCAAGGGGTGCTGTAGCTAGAACAGGAAAAAGAGCAATACCAGGGAGTCAGAGCGTAAACTCTTATATCTGTCTTAAATTTCTCTTCTTGTGTCTGCCTATTTTTACCTCAGTGGGTGTCACAAGAAGGTAGAATTGGAAATATGTTCAAAGCAAAGTTATGTTGTCTTTCTGAAGACTGATTTTTCCTAGAACCATTGCTTGACCCCCTCACAGTACTAACCAGGAAAAAAATCCCGATACAATAGTTCTCATGAACTGCAAGCACACTAATAATAAGGCAGGTGATCACTTCCATATATGTACTGTGCCCTTCCTTATAGCTGCTCATACTTTCCTTCACCTGAACTCTTTTTACCCCTTTGCTAAACTTAAAACCTATCTCTTTGGGAGCTCAAGACACCCCAAAATTCATTTAACTCCGTCCAGCCAGACACATGCCAACATTTTGAAATTAGAAAAAAAAGATTTTGAAAACAAATCAGGGGACTTTATTTTCCCAATTTAAGTATATTGAATCAGAGACAATTTTAGTCATTTTCGGACTAAAAAGTCATGGATCTCCCACCTGAATTGGCATGTAGGAATAAGGAATGTCAATCAATCAATCAGGATTTGTAGAGCGTGGCTGCTTCATCCATGAGGGTCTCGAGGCACTGTCGGATGATGCTGCTAGTTCTCCTATTGATTTAACATCCAAGTTTTGAGGTCCTTTCTGAACTGCTGGACCGATGGCGAGGCTCTGAGGTGCAGGGAGAGGCCGCTCCCGGTCTTGACCAACATATGGGAGAACGAGCGGCCTCCGCTTTTGGTCCAGCAGATGCGATGGGTGGCAGCAAGGGTGAGAATGTGATGAGGAAAGCGATCAAATTGTCAATAATTTAAAATAGAGTTTGGAAAGAAAAATATACAAATGCTGCAGACACCTTATGCTGTGCAAATAATGTAGTTAGATGAAGTTGTAATAATGTGAAAACATAGTAACGTCCTCACACCCGTGATAACTGTTGCACTTTATTGTCAATGAATTACCGATTCTGCTGTGCTTTGCATAGCGACTGGATTTCGTTTTATTTTCCTCTTATGGTGGTTAATTGCGTTTGGGATATTGCTTCTTTATAGAGCATTTATATTGTTTTAGCTTGAATACAAATCACTCTTTTATGTTTTCTATTTCACTAGTACAAATGCAGGTAGTAAACATTGACAGGGTTTGTTTGATTTAATGAGAAGCGTTGTGCAATGAGTGCAGTTATAGGAGGTATAACCACAATATTATTATTTATTAATACATACATAAAAAGTTAGTAGTGCATTTACCAGGTGATTTGTCTCTTTTTTCAGAACTTACATTTTGTTTTTCTGAAATTTTCGGATGAGGTCTGAGAAATAGTGGCAGGATCTTGGCCTGTGTGAGGTTGAAGTAAAGGATTGGATGACTAAACCAAACACTGCTACTTATTTGTTTACTTATCTATGGCCCAGTGTGCAGACCTTGCTCATCATTCTCTTGTTGCTGGGCTCCCCCTGGATGCTCTGATTTCTGTTTTTATTGCTGGCATGAAACCCTTGAGAAGGTCATTCAGGATCTCACTGCCTGTGCTTGACAGGATAACAGCTTGAACTTCTGCTTAAGTTGAAATTCAGGAATGTCATGTTTAATGAATAATAGGCGTGAAGTTTAAATGGTGTCCAGGTTTTAGAAGTCTAAAAGATCAAACTAATTGATACATCAAATTAATTACCTGCTGTGGCAAGAAAGGGAACAGTGAGTTATATTGAATGCACTAGTAGGAAAAAGAAATCGCTAAGTTGCGCGCTCCTAGCTGGATCAGCGCAGAGTGTACAGTTCTCATGAGGTAGTCAACAGTGTGCTCTTTCTTCCTTCTTCAGAAGAGGGACTTTGGGAACCAAAGTGCCCATGGTACACCCAGGCAATGCAGCCAAAGTCTGCCCCTCCGCTGAAGGGTTCGACTGCCTGCATCCACATGCAGACCTGAGTGGTCATGGAGGAGACCTGATTCTATATATTGATCTGTGCCACCACACCCGTGTCCCTCAGATATGAGGATGGTGGACCTCGGGCCACTTGAGTGGGTTGTCAAATACTCTAGCAAAAGCCAGGAGGCCTCATCCAGCCAATAGTAACAGACAGGCATTCAGTTAGTGTTATTGGTCTTAGAGGATCCCAGGGACTTGATGGTGGCTGACACTGCATATATGTTTAGGTCTCCCCGATTCTAGTCAGCATAAAATAGGCCATTGCATCTGTCTCTAAAGTGTATTTACAGCTTATGAGAACCTACATGATGTGTTTTTTTTTCAGGGAAGGGTTTGAGATGTTTACAATAGTATAGATCTGGGACACAATATACTCCGTGGTGGCGGAATAGGAAGATTTGTTATGAATTACAATGTCATACACTGACTTTACTTTTAAAACATGCAAGTTTGTGCAAGGTGGAGCCGAATGCTCTAAAGATTACTTAGGAGATGTCAAGACTGATATTGCTGTATAAGGAAAGTAATTTGTAGTAAATGCAATTCTGTATGTAAGTTGACAACAATTCCTTTTTGCAAGGAATCTTCCGCTCTGCATCTGTTTTTGCTTTTTATGTTAATGAGCTGGATTACTGGCATTTTGGACTTCTGGGCAGTTGAGAGTCTGATAGGCAACCTCTCACCGCATAATATTTTACATTAACATTAGACAATCTATGTGGGAGGTGCTAAGTGAAATATTTGACTTTTATATAACTCCAACATACTCTAGGACTGTGCAAGTGTCATAAAAGTCAGAGGCCAAATTTAGGTTGCAGCAAACATTTTCATAATCCGTGGGTGGGACTGAAAAATGCCAAAATAGAATGCAGGACAAGCTGTGGTGGGATAATGTCAATTTAAGATATTTTTTATAGTTAAGGTCTATGTCTGATATTAAACAAGTCAACTTTATGGGTTTCCTGCAACTGGGGGCCCAGATGTCTCCCAGATTTAAAGCATGGAAATGGTCCTAGTGGTATGTTTCAAAAGTTCTGTTAACATGGAGGCCGTGGTGGTTTTATGGAGAAATATTCACAGAGTTTTAAAATGCTCTATGACAGTTCTGGCTAGGAACCTACTTGAAACGCTATTCTTTTCACATTGTACTTATTTTTGACAATCTAAATCTGTGCTAAGCATAGATTTTTCGACAGATATTACCCAAATGATGTTTAGAATTACTTCTACCTTCCTCCAAATTTTTTCTATAACCAGAATGTGAAGCATTACTTTTGCCGGAGGCTCCCTGTAAGTAATTTTAATTGGGTTCTCTCTAACTCAGATCATTTGCCTACAATGTGGCCAGACTCAAGAACACAATGCCCCCTCTCATCAGTGCTGAATCCCATCATCTTCCCTTCCGGAAACTTCTTAAGACCTGGCTATTTCAACAATCAGCCTCATAAACCCACCGTACCCTCTGTCTAGACGCTAGCGCTGGGATGCCCTTGGGTAGCTACGCGCTCCACAAAAGCGAATAATAACTCCATAGCACTTAACTAGGTGAAAACTTCTTTGCTGTGCCGACACAAAAAGGTCTTCAGACCCACTAGCTCTCACTGTGGGTAGGCTAACAGAAAGACAAGGGGCCTTAATAGACGAATTGGGCACCGACAGAACAATTTAACACATTTCTTGGTAGCAACTTGTGTAATGAAGGGAGGAAGGTAACAACACAAAGGCATGCCTCACCTTCTGTCATCCTAAAAACCATGGCAATGAGCACAACTGTAGGGAACCATTTTTAATGACTGTCTTTATAGAGATATTGGGATTGACAGGTTTAGGGAGACTGCCTTATCATTCGTGGGGTACTCTTATAAATTAAGACCATCACTGCATAGAAACTCGACTCATGCGGTAACAGAGAAAATAAGGAGATTCCTGCATGGAAGAAAGCTTGATGCCTCTGGAAGAGGATAACGAGAGCGACTGGCTTCAAATATCTATTGAATCATAGAATTATTCCCAGGGCCAAGAAAGTTAGTCCATTGCAGCCCACAAGGCTAACGACTGTTTTAGGATGTATCCAGGGGTGCCTACTTCTGCTAATACTTTTTACAAAGGTGAGCCAGAGTTTCAAGCAACAGAGTATGCTGCCCTGTCCTGGATAAAAACCAGCAATACCAACAGGAACTGGATATTTGTCTGTGTTTTGGAAGAGAATGGTCGAACTGTCCTTTGTCCTGCTGCCGTTCTTAGCATGGGACTTAATACCAGTTCTTGAAATTTGGAAGAAGTTCTGCAATTTCTTTCCTGAAGTTGGGACTCAAACATCATTTCCCTAAGGGCTAGGATAGGATGTCATGCCCACATGAAAAGTTGGGCACCACTTTATTCTGGTTTATTCTACTTGGAGCATTTGAGGCCAAAGCTGGAGGCTATCAAGGAACTGCGAAAAGAAGATATCCAACATTGCGGGCCCTTTTCTACTACAACATACTATCTTGTCCCACTGAACGCTTCGTGCTCCAAAATAGTTCTAAGCCCAAAGGTGATACTGTTCACCAGAATAAAACAGTAGGATTTACCCGACCCCATTCTATCCTGTTAGGCCACAGAAGAGGCTTAAGCCCTGTACTATTCATCCCATGGAACAGCAATAACTTTTAAGGTTTCCATTTTCTATTGATTCATGCCTTCTGAGATTCTCTTACATTGATTTCTATCCCTGTGGTGACATTTTACTCTTTAAATTATATTCTTTTTTTAACTAAATTGTTGTTAGATGTTTATTTGATTTAGTTCTTAATTTGGATGTGGTGCTGTTTAGTACCACCTTTGCATTTTCTCCAAGGATGGATGTTTGTACCTAGTTACCAAGGGCAAGCCCATCATTCATCACAAAAACCTCCTATTGCTTGTAGGTAGTAGAATGATTAACTTGTAGCTAAGTCACTGCTCACCTCGGGAGAACAGTCTTTCTCTAGCATGCAATCCAGTTATCTATACTTTTGAATAGCATAGCCTCCTCTACTGTGTGTGTGAATGTCTCCTTGCTCTCACCATTTCCAGAAATGATGTGGACTATCCTAATGATGCAACTCCTAAGCATCATTTATTGAGCAGATGTTGAAGCTTACAGCTCTGTTGTCAATATACCATTATAATGCTAATGAGCGTCACATAAATCATCTGAAGACACATCAGCAGGAGTCACCCTGCAGGATTGCCAATTCAGAGGAGCAGCAGAGATTCCTAACCTTCTAAAAGGGAATTTATGCATTTACTTTTTTGAAAATCTGCCCTCTTTAATTGCTATGACTATTAACAGAGAGTACAATTCGCTTCTTGTGTTTATGACAACTGTGCCACAGACTGTGTCAGGTTATCCAGAACAGTCTTTCACTTTTGAGTCTATTTCTGATCCTTTTTACAGTCCTCTAGCCTGGCTTTACACCCCTAATGCTCTCTGGAAATGTCCCCATGTACCCACTACCATGTACATGGTCCCTGAATCCCCACACCCTCCATTCATAAACACTCTAGGCCAAAAGAAAACATTTAATGAAACAAATTGAAAATCCACAAATTATTACAAAATAAAAGCAAACATTACATTTATGAAAGGCGTAAAATCATGGACTCCTACCACAGATCATTTCCCTTAAACCCATACAACTAACCACATACCACCATCAGACCCTCAAAACCAAAACATTTGTGATGTAAAACACAAAATTGATGTTCCCCCCTTTAATCTACTTCAGCCAACCAAAACTATAAGAACACAATTAAAGTGAAAACAAAGAACCTCAACATTGAGATACCATTAAGACAAAGAAAATCTGTTCCGTTTCTACAGCTTCTCCAAGAGAAATCGAGCAAGTGGACAACATTAAAAAAACAGTTGGCAAACAGGCCTAAAATAAAATCATAAAAAAGCAGCTACTGAATCCTGAAGAAAAAAAATCAATAAACAAAACAACAGCTAAAATCCAAATATAACCCAAAGAGATAAAGAAAAAATATCACCATCTGTCAGCAAAGAAATGGAATCCTTTCCTGCATTACATTGCAATTACACCCAGAATAACTTTGCAAGTTACAGAAAATTAGCGGATCCTGTCAACTGAGAGGACCACAACGTCAGAAAGAAGACCAATTAAGAAAGCTTATTGTGTTAGGTTACAATAAAGCAAAACACATAGAAAAACAAAATGGGCAACTTTCAAAATGAAAAAGGCAAATATGCACAACAAAAAGCTAAATATAAATCCAATATTGGTCACAGACAATCAAAATTAAAAAAAACGTGCACTGTCTAGAATCTCCAAAGTCTAGTTATCTGCGACATGGGACTACTTCTTGGCAGGAGTGGAATTGGGCTCCAGCTGGAGTGATTTTTGTTTTTGCTTAAGGCTAGGTGTTTTAAAAAAGAAAATGTTTTCCCTATTTGTGTGTTTTGGGTGTCTTCACTTAGACTGAGGTTTTATCTTTGTGAATGCGATGCGAGGCGTGCTTCTACTCAGTGTGTCTGTGATATCACTGAAAGCTGTGTGTGTGTGAGACAACTAAGGGATGTTGACTAGAAGTAGAACTGAGTATGGAAGAGAGCTGTAAGCAGGACTTCAGAGAATCCTTTATGCTGATGGTGTCAGGTTAGAGTTTTTTGGACCTACAGGGCATCCCTCTTGGTTTATGAGAGTGGTACAATATCCCTACATTATTCGACACAAATTTAGTATTATGAACCCGTAATTCAATGTAGCACTGGCCAGTTGAAAGGTGGATGTGGTATTCAACAGATATCCAGTGAAACCCAAGATCCCAGTTACAGTGCTTCAATGTTATGTATAAGCCTGTGAAAGACAGCGGGCAGCTAGGAATGAATATTTGTGGGGCTGAAATTCTATGAACAGCATGTTGACAAAAGTTAACCCTCACAAATTTGGTGGAAAGTTCACTCAACATAGAATCTTCAATCTTCCTGATTTCAGAATCTTTTGAGCTATAGGTTCTCTATCCTTCGACATAGAACCGTAAATCTTCCTGATTTCAGAATCATTTGAGCTATAGGTTCTCTATCCTTCGACATAGAACCGTAAATCTTCCTGATTTCAGAATCGTTTGAGCTATAGGTTCTCTATCCTTCGACATAGAAGCGTAAATCTTCCTGACTTCAGAATCTTTTCAGCTATGGATTCTCTATCCTTCGACATAGAAGCATCAATCTTCCTGTTTTCAGAATCTTTTGGGCTATGTGTTCTCTGTGCCTGTAGGATAACAACAGTCACAACAGTTTCGGCCCTCATGCAGTATTACTAATATAATGTATTAGAACAATTGCTCAGGCTGGAAAAACCAACAGAAGGATTTTTTAGAAGAATAGTATACTTTATTATTGAAACTCTATTTCTAATCTAAGCTAAAATATGGATTTAATAAAATCAAATAATTAATATATTGATGTTTCTAATAAAGATTGTACTCCCAGAGAGTTTACAGATAACAAAGGTAAGATATTGTAAGCAGATGCCTAACTTCATGAAATTCTTAAAACAATTTAATTGGTGTTATACATATATCAACTGTGGTAATTTTATTTTGGGGGGGTATTTTGTAGGGTGCTTCAATTAACGTTTCAATTACGAGCATGTATGTCAAAAAAGTTCTGTCCTGTACGAAAGAGAACGACAATGAAGGAGGAAGATGCACCGATCAAGCAAGATAGGCGCCCATGGGTGATGATCTGTGGCCACACCCACTGGTGGCCAGGACTGTTCAGTAGAAAGTGAATCCGAATGGTTTGATGTGCAAGAGGTTGGGTTAGAGAGTCCGGGAGAGGTAGAGGGGTTCCTCAGTCTTCGAACATGCACTCCCAGGGATCTGCTCCTGTGTCTCATATGCTTGAAGGAGTTGGTGGGGGAGTTTGACAGTGTGTGACAGAAGGAATTTAGCTAAGTTGTGGTGTGGGCAAGTTTCTTCAAGCATTTCGGACTGTTTTCTCAGAAGGCTTTGTGGAAGGTGCCGAGAACCTTGAATTTTGGTTTACGCCAAAGCATATTTAATATTGTTCTTTTAGGCATGGTAATAATTAACATGTAATGCTATTATATTTGCATTATTGAAGATTGAACAGGAATTGTTATATAGCATAGATACATAACTTTTGAACACCTATGTTTGAAGTAAAATATTTACATTTACAGTTTATAAAAATGTGTTATTTCTTTCATTTAAAATTGAACACATATTTGTATGAGGAGACATTCCTTGAGAATAAATACATTTTGTGTTTTAAGCGTCAAACATACCTGCTTAAGGCATTTGTTTCTAAATTATGACTGCTTGCTGCTTTAGAATAGCAGTGGAGTAGCTAGACCTATTGTCAACAAGGGCAGACCCTCAGTTTGCCAACCTGTGCAGGTAATAGCGGGAGGTGGTGATGGTTGACGGACGACTTGTTTGGGTGGGGGGGGGGGGGGGATCAGGCAGCCAACGGATGACTTCTTCTTGGTAATGGTGGTAGTTGACAAACATGACTTGTTCACCTCTGCCACCCCCATAAACAGTGCCGCCCAGGGTGGACCGCCCCCCCCACACCTCCCCCTTAGCTATGCCACTGAATAAAAGTAGCTTTCATTTGATGTTGTATGCATGTCCCTCATGAAGAGCATGTCCTTCTGCTCACCCACTCACTCTCAAGTGTTTGACTTCCTGTTCAAAGCCACAAAAACCCTGGGTACATCGATCACATTCTACATTCTGTGCTGGAGTAGGGCACCCACAGGTTAACACATGACACGGAATCTGATTCCAATGACCTGGTGCAAATCTCAACATAACATAACGTAACATAGCATACCATACCTGCCTGCCAGTGTTTGGGGTTGTCTCATCTCAACCATATGACATATATGGCTTAGTTTTATTCAGGACCATTAGAACTCCTTGCATTCTAAGGATTCATTTCACTGTTAGCTGTGGTGTTTGTTGGTGTTTGTGTTAATGCACGGCTGCCCATTACACAGAACTTAGTTGAGCTGCTTTGTGCTCTCCTGCAGTATTGGTGATATGATATATGATAAAACTTTTATTTGGCTACAGTAAACCATGAAACAGAGCACGAAAAAAAATGGAGATTACAAATACAATTTAAAAAGCAATTCATTGTTCACTTAGAAAGTATATCTTTCAATTTATACATAACATTCCTAAGTGTCTACCTAATAGATTGATTGAGAGTTTTGTAAAGTGCAGCTGCAATCCCTAATGGGGAGTCCTGGTGCTAACACTTGACTCGCTGAGGTACTGGAGAAACTGAACGGTTATCGAGTGAAGAGATGTGATTTCAGATACTTCATAAAAAGCAGATAGGTTGCAGTGGAATGGTGAGATGTGGGCAGCTTATTTCAAACTGTAGAAGTGAAGACTCGAAAGGATATTCTTCCGGCAGTGGCTTTCCTTATTGAGGGATGGCTTTAAGGCCGGCAACGCTAGACCTGAGATTTCAAGAGAGCACTTAGATGGAAAACATATGCTTCATTTAGCTAAGTCCTTGACATGTGGTATCCAGTGGTGGCTGGTACAGGTAAGAGCGGTGAGGCTGTGGGGTGGGTGTCGGGGAAGTCGACATATGACGGGATAAGTTAAATTACATTTAAAAAATAATAAAACCACTTACCTTGTGCAAGGTAAGTGTTTTTTTAAATTTAATTCAGCTTGTCCCATCGTATGTCAACTTCCCCGACCCCCACGTGCCCCACCCCGCTCACCGCTCTTACCTGTGCCGGCCGCCACTGGTGGTATCATGATAGGAGAAGCATAAGGGGAGAGAATGTGGCCTAACGGCTAGGGCGGTCGACCTCGGAGCTGGGGAACCGTGTTCGAGTCTTAGAACGGACGCTCAACATTCTGTGATTCTGGGCAAATCACTTAATCTACCCGTGCCTAACAAAAATGAATGTGTCCGTCTGTAATGTAACTGGTGCTCATGTAAAGTGCTCTGATACCTTTGCGTCTAGTTCGCGCTATATAAAACTCCACCAAAAAAAAGGCTTTGAAAATACACTCTATCTTCACCAGGAGCCAGTGGAGGCTCTGTAGGTGATGAGAAATAGACTCGAATTTTTATGTCTGAAAGATGGTGGGCAGCCACTTCCTGTACTGCCTGTAATCTTCAGAATTGTTTTTTTTTTCTGGTAGGCCCAGGTAAACAGAGAGCAACCGAAAAACATTTAAGATTTTATCGGCACTTCAGAATGATCCCTTATCGATCAACAAAAACTTCCCTGATATATGACAGATAAGGTGTGGATCTAATAACGCAGAATAAATAAACACTAATCCACAAAGTCAGAGCCCTGCAGCATATGCCAAGGGTCCTAACATTTGCATCTGCATGCTCTGTAGAAAGCTCAAAAGAATTGAAGGTGCAAATTGACTTGAAGTGAATGCTCACCACATTGCAAACATTCAGCACCTCCATTGAGGACTAGCCTCTGGAGCAACTAAGCATATGTCTACTAAAGCACAGTGTAAATCAAAAAATTTAAATCATGGGTGCTATTCAACAATAAAAGATACACTTCTGATCTGGAGACATTATCAGCTGCAAATGTGTCCAGAAATAGGGTTTGGATAGTTCCAAAGCTAGGAACTAGTCTAATCTATGACCAGAAACACTTCCATGAAAAATGGGGTTTATCAAGAAATTTGATAGTAGGTGAGACATAAAACGGAGGTGGCAAACTGATCTGTGAGATGTATCATGAACATGGGGCACCACTGGAAGTATACTGAATGTTCGTTCTCAAAAATATCTTTGCATAACAAATTGGTAAATTGTGATAGAGAACAAGATAACGGAATGAGGTGCAAAGTGTCTTGCAGGTATGACAGAAAACCTCTCGGTGCATGATAAAAGGTACAGTTGAGGGTAGTAAGCTGGGAAGATATTTGATATTTTTGATATTTTCTGCATTTGTAGAGAGCCTGGTTACACCCACTGGTGTGCCCCGCACCATTTAACAATTACTGCGACTTCGGGAAATGGTACCTCACAGATTTATGCAATAATTTGTCCTTATTGGGTGAAGAGCCACGTTTTTAGTTTTTTTCAGAAGAGTTTCTCTGATGGTTCTTCCCGGAGGGACAAGGGTAGGGAGTTCCAGCTTTTTGCTGCCAAGTAGCCAAAAGAGCGAGCCCCCAATCGTGCCTTCCTAATCCTTGGGACTTTCACCGAATGGGTCCCGGTGATTCTCAGTTGTCTTTCTGTTTTGTAGGGGGTCATAAGATCACTGAGGTACATTGGGCATCTGCCCTGCAAGATGTGATGCCCGATGCATAGTGTCTTGAATGTAATTCGTTTCTGGATGGGCAACCAATATAGTGTCTTCAGTGCATTCTTCGAGGGTGCTCGTCTTGGCAGATTCAGAACCAGTCTGGCCGCTGCGTTCTGAACGGATTGTAGCTTCTGTATGCCTTTTTTGTTAGCACCTAGATACATCAGATTTCCATAATCTAATCTTGATGTAATGAGCGCATGGGTCAGGGTTTTTCTTGCCGCCAGAGGTAAAATATCTAGCGTTTTCCTTAATACTCAGAGGATTCCGAAACACCTGCCTGCAACTCTCTTGATCTGGGTCTCAAAGGATAGTCTAGAGTCTATCCATACCCCCCAGTTCTTTACCTCAGTTTTGGGGGTGGGGACCTGTCCTAAGCTTGCTGGCCACCAGGCCGATGACCAGATGGATGAAGTGTTCCCAACTATCAATATTTCTGTTTTACTGCCATTTCGTCTCAGGCAGTTATCTGTCATCCACCCGGCTAGATCTTTCAAGCATTCTGCAGAACTACTGGCAGCTAATGCCGAATTCGGAGCTAAGAGGACCACTAGCTGTGTATCATCTGCGTAGGACACTATCGTGACACCGTGTTTCTCCACAATTTCGGCCAAGGGGGCGACATATAGATTAAACAACGTAGGGCTCAAGATTGAACCCCGTGGCACCCCCTGTGTTAACTTGATGTGTTTGGAGGTGTACGCAGATTGTGACACCTGAAAACAGCGACCGTGCAGGTAAGTGGCCAACCAGTTAAGGGCAACCCCGTCCACACCTCCCCTTCTGAGACAGTGCATTAACAGCTCATGTGACACCGTGTCATGCGCTACGCTGAGCTCTAGGAGAACCAGCGCAGTCGTCAGGCCTTCATCCCCTCTTTTACGTACTGATTCTGTAGCATAAAGCAATGTTGTCTCAGTTGAGTAGGTTGATCTAAAGCCTGATTGTGTGGGATGAAGTAGGGCATGTTTCTTAATGTGTGCCCCTAGCTGTATATTGACCACTTTTTCCGCTATTTTTGAAAAGTAAGGGAGCAGTGAGACCGGTCGTAGATTTTCCATTACATTCCCATCAGCTGTTGGTTTTTTTTTGTCAGTGGGCGGACAGTAGCTCGCTTCCACATATCAGGTACCTTCCCTTCTCTAAAGGAGGTCTCTAACAGCTGTTGGATGTAGGGTAGTATCGTCTCTAGTCCTACACATATGACCTTAGGTGTAGATGGGTCTTTCAGGAAGCCTGATTTTATACTCCGTGCTATCTTTCCCAGCTCTTCTAGAGAAGGAGGAGAGATTTGGGAAATGCTGCTTCCCCCCACTCCTTAGTTTGTTCCTTGTGGCATATTGTCCATTTCGAGAATTGTCCAGTGAAGTGTCATAAATCTTGGATACTTTTTCAGCAAAGAAATCTGCGATTTTGTTGCCTAATTCTTCTGAGCAAGGGGCTGGTGCTACCGTTCTTTCCAATGAGGATAGTTCGTTCTTTAAAGATGCTGAATAATTCCCTAGATGAGTTGTCTGCTGTTTCAATTCTTCCTGTGTAGTAAGCAGCCCGTGTTTTCTTTATAAGTGCGTGATACTGTCTCAGCTTCAGTTTATAAACCATGAGTCTAGGAAGCCCTCCCTCCATTTACGTTCTAGCCTTTTACAAGCCTTGCATGCTGTTAGATGGCGGGTCCCTTTTTGAGGGTGGTCTTGTCAGGGGGATGGAAAAGGCCACTAAATAGTGGTCCGACCAAGGAACAGCTGTTGGGCAGTTAACTGTCAGCCCCTGGCAGTATAAAAAGATGGTGTCTAATAAATGCCCTAATTGATGTGTTATCTGCATATATTTTAGTTCTAATTGGAATTCTGCCAGCTCCTGGCATAAGGCTTGTGCTTCCCCGCACAATTTGCTTTCAAAATGTAAATTTAGGTCCCCCAGAACTGACAGGTTACTATAGTGTAGTGCTGGTTGGATTAGGTGGTCCCTGAGGCTTTTCGTAAAACCTGGCGCCGGGGGTCTATAGATCAGAAACCCATTTATTGTCTGCTTGGCATTAGCCTTTATTGTGAAGGAGGCAGCTTCGCAGTGGCCTATCTCTGCCTCTTGCATCGTACAGTCTAGTGATAATTTATGGATCATTGCTATGCCACCTCCCTTTTTTCTCAGGCGATCCACTCTCAGGATCCCGTATTCTGGTGGAAGTGCCTGTAGGACATCAGGAGCTGAGAATTCGCCCAGCCAGGTTTCTCTCAGAAACACGATCTCCAAATTATTTTCTTCGATGCAGTCATATATATCAGTTTTGTGTTTATTTAGTGACCTGCAGTTGATGAGTAAGCAGTTCAGGCCCTTAACTGCCTGTGATGTAAGGCCAGCTGTTGCTGTATTTAGTTTGAATGGGCAGTGTGTGCACATCTTCCCTCCCTGTTCAAGTGATATGTTATGTCTGCATTCTGCTAAGCCCATTGGTTCTAACTGTCTAAGTTTGCTGTTAGAATACTCTAGACCTTGACCACTAGAGAAATGGCCAGCATTTGTGGCCCCTAGCCCCAGACAGACGCGGACGGGCGCAGACGGGCTTGCCTTTGGCGCGCCAGCGGAGTGCCCGCTGCGCGCATTCGCTGCAAGTCCTTGCTTGCATCTGCTTATGTAGGCACTGTACTGGAGCACTAAACCGTTGCCTTACGGAAGTGAGTTGGCGGAAGTGAGTGAAAGCAGCCTGACCCAGCCCTCCGCTCAATCGGCACTCGCCATGACAGAATGATAGTGAAAAGGTTCATTTTGAATACCATCTCTCCCTCAATGTTCAATGATCTCTGTCTGTTAATGTGGTCGAAGGCCTTATTAAGGTCGATGAACCTTAAATGAACCATGCAAATAAACGGAGTTTTATATTTCTCAATAAGACGTTATTGCATAGGTTAAGGCACTGCTCTTACGAGCCCATATATTTCCTTAAGTCACCTTAGATATGTATGAAAATGTCATTTGGTTTGACCAATGCATGAATTCTGTGCATAAACACTCCTCTGATGAGTTTGATGGGTGAAACTATCTGGAAAAAAGGTTGGTAACAGGCAAGATCAGAGCTTCGTCACTTTTCCAAAAATTGGAATTGTGCTTGACTTTGACCAAGAGCTAGACAATAATTGGTGTTGGAAACCTATATTAAACATTCTGATCAATAATGAGCCCCAAAGATCTAAATGGGTCTTATTGAATTCCTTTAGTACTTTGTTTGTCCCAGGCATTTTCTGGCTCAGCTTTGTATTATGACCAAGATAACCTCATTGAGGTAAGGCATAGGCCTATACAACCATTAGTATAACCATCAAGAGAATATGTTATATTGGACGTCAATGCAGGGTACAGAAAGTACTTGGCCCAAATGTGAGCAGGGGTATTAATTATCAAAGCGCTGCATCAGTAGGAAGTTTTTACTGAGTCGGCTACCAACTGTCAGCATTTTACATTTTAGTCTTTTTAGGGACAAACTGGTTCATCTTATTTTTCACTGTGAGTGTTTTTTTAAACGTAAACTGCATTTTCACCCAAGCCACTGACAACAACATCGCTGCCTCCCAATAACTCTGCAACACTATCCAACTTCTTCCACAGCCAAATTGCAAACATCTACAGCAACTTTGTCAACCAACCCAACCACAGAGAACTCATTGCTAACTAACCACCGCCAACCAAGATGGCCACCTGACTGAATGGACAACTCCCATCAGAAACAACACAGCAGTGATCATGCAGACCATCCACACAGGGGCCCCAACTGACCCATGCCCGCACCACATCAACAACCTGGGAACATCACCAACCAGCATCTCCCTGACCCACATTATCAACAATTCTATCACATCTGCCATTATCCCGGATAAATGGAAACTTGCAGAAATTAGCGTCCTCCTCAAGAGGCCCACAGTCGACCTGAATCAACTGAGAAACATCTGACCCATCTTCGTGCACCCCTATCCAGACAAAACTATTCAGAAGGTCCTCAACAAGCAATTCCCAACCCATCGTGAACTACACGAGCTTACAGTCAGGATTAAAAAAGAACCACAGCACCGAATCAGCACTCATCGCGGCTACTGATAACTATCAAATCATCCTGGACTGAGGAGAAAAAGCAGCCCTCATCCTCCTCGACCTCTCTGTGGCCTTCAACACTGTCTCCCACAACACCCTCATCAGAAGACGCGAAGAGATTGGCATACAAGGATTCGCTATCAAATGGATCTGTTCCTTCCTCACTGGAAGAGCCCAAAGGGTCAGACTACCACCCTTCACATCAGACACCAAGAAACTAATATGGGATTGTCCCTAACATATACATGACACCGCTCTCCAACATCATCTGATCACAAGACATCAGTGTCATCTCCTATGCTGATGACACCCACCTCATCCTCTCCCTGAAAGACAAGACAACCACCACCAGAACCAACATCACCAATTACATGACACTTGTAGCAGACTGGATGAGAACCAACTGCCAGAAGCTCAACTCTGAACAGATCAAAATACATGAACAGCTGCATACATTTTGACCAGTCCACCAGACAACTACGATGTGCCTCACTCTCACTCGCACACACTCCCGGCATCAGTAAAAACAAGCTGCAGGTTGCTTATTGTCCTTCATCGCACCCAAGACATGGAACAACCTCCTTCAACATATCAGAGCCTACTGCTTACTTCTTGTTTTCTGCAAGAAGCTAAAGTCCTGGCTCTTCATATAAGCATCTTGGGCACCATACCCTTACAAACTTGCCCAAGTGCCTGGATACCCTCTCGGGTGATTAGTGTACTATGCAAATCAACATAACACAACAAGGCCAAACTCCTTGTTGTGCGCATGTACCAGATTGCTGATTTTTTCCTGATTGGCCTTACTACATTTTTTATCAAACTATGGGCTGATCTTGGGGTGGGTGCAGATAAAGAATTTACTTAGGATAATCACTGATGTAGAAATCACTTTGTTGCTCATTGCAAAGGTTGTCAATGTTGCATGACAAATTGTTTGTCCAAAAGACAGACAAAGGCATATATTGTTCTAGATACAATGAGGTTTAATATTGTCTCTGGATCAGCAAACTCCCACATCTGTCTTCTTATGTTTGAAACTGACACCTGATTATGTGGTCTAAGTGCATTGATGCAGCATGACCCGATGCTCTAGATGATCACCTTGTCTTCAGAAAGTGGATAATGGTCATGTTCGTCTCTTTCTGTGATTCTAAGGGGCATATCAGCAACAACCGGCGATAATTATCGCTAAGCGCACTTAGCGCTAGGATAATTATCACCGACTAGCGTGGATTTTTATCGCTGAGATAGCGTGCTATTAGCAAAGCTTATCTCAAAAGCGATAAAAATCCTAGCGCTAACTGCCAAACGTGAGATTATCGCTGGAAACCCAGCAATAATCCCACGAAGTTTGGCAATAGCTTGCTGATAGGGCCTCACATACTTAGCCATGATATCCACCTTACATAGGATATCATGGTTAAGTCAGTTTCAAAGCAGGCGTAAGGAAAGTAGCAATAACAGAGGTTATCGCTACTTTTCTTGTCGCTATGCTGCTTTGCGTGAGGCTTGATAATAGGAGAAATGTCGCTTAGCGACATTTCTCCCTTTATCCTGGGGAGGAACGCCCACTTTGCATCTCATTAGAGATGCAAAGATGGGCGTTAGGAATTCAGGCGCTAAGGCAAGGTTTCACGCGATAGCGAGACCTTGCTAATATAGCGATAAAATTATCGCCGCCTTGTAGATATGCCCCTAAATCCTTTTTGCTTTGGTAACGAGCAAGAAAAAATATAAATCGATAATAGAGCTTGTGCACAGGTCCTAAATGTTGGACTAGCGGGTAAGCTGGCTCACAGAGAGGCAGAGTCTGGTGGATTCCTATGAAATACTTGCTAACACCTACAGATCAGGTTTACTCAAGATGGCTGTCTACCTTGCTGTAACAAGGTTAAGAACAATAGCACAGTGAGGTTCAACAGCAATCACCACCATAGATTAGATACATTGCAGAGGTAAAATGAGCTGGGTAACCTGATTGCTGAACATTGTTGCCACTTTGTTGCATTTCCGCAGCCTTCTAAATGAGCACTCACATGGACCATTTTGTTGAACTAATTTGGCAATGTCCATTAACAAACCACCCAGAACCTTTCCCTACATTTTTCTGAGCTTAGTGTCTGCCACTATTTTGACCGTAGAACCCACGCCAATTGTGTGCAAAAATGCAAGATGAATCCGTGGTGGTGCTAAAATGTGTAACAATACCTATTGCACGCTCTTGTAACTAGAGCGATGAGGTGTTGATAATTACTTTACAGTTACTTCACCATCTTTGAGCCTCCTTCTGAGGCGAGTTAATTGAGAAGGTAACAAGGCGCCCATTAAATGCTGAACTGCAGAATTTGGCATTTTCCAGTTGCTTTATAGAGTGCTTATTTTGAGCCGGTGATTGCAGGTGGTAAGAGAGAAAAATAGGTAAAGAAGGAGGAAACGAAAGATGGAAAAACAGGTACAAAGGGAGAAAACAGAGCTGAATAAAAAATAACCTGCAGGAGTGAGGTACATAGGCAGGGAGTGTCAGGGTTAAAGAGCCATTCAGCCCCACAACCTTATATAGTGCCAGAAGCGGCCTTCTGAGTAACATTTTGGACCCAGGCACTTCTTTCTTTACAAACTAAGCACTGGCTGTATAACAGGGCATTCGAAGTTGTACACTTCAGAATTTGGGATAACATGGTACTACTGCTAATATTATCCTCCATTGCAAGCTATGAAACTCTGAATACTGATTTTTTTTCCCATAGATTTTGCTAGATTTTACAAAGGTAATTTCACTAAAACCTGTGATCCTGGGCACAAACAAACCAGGGTTACCACCCCGAGAAGAATAAAGGCTTTTACCTTTAACTCGACATCATTTAATAGCAAGTTTGGGTTCTACCGCTAAAACCTCTGATATAATCATACATCTAGATTTATAAACATTTTTTAGATGGGCGGGTTCATAACTCGCAGGTTGGGACTGGCCTCTAGGGCAATCAAATAGTGGCCGAAAGGGTGACCTGACAGGTCAGTGTGTGAGTTGGTTTCCTGGCTGTTTGTGGGCCTGTTTATTGGTGTGGTAGGCCAATTTTTACTGTTGATTTTCTTGCTATCACCTCATACATTGCCTGCAGCAAGCAGACATGCATTATAGCTTCCATACCGTGCCAATATACTATCCCCCACATGCATCAAAATAGCCAATAGTGAATCCTTAATTGCCATCATTAAGGAATCGCAATTAAAGATTTGCTATTGGTTATGCATATAGGAATCACAAATAAATTTGCGATTCCTACAAACTCTTTAATTTCGACTCGCCTAGAGGCCCATAGGAATGAATGGGAATTGCGTGCGCAATTTGCAAGTACCCAATGGGTACTCGCAAATTGCGCATGCAATTTCAAGGGTGCTAGGGTGCCAAGATGACACCCTGTAGCACCCCTGAAATTGCTACATGAACCCATGTTGTGCACACACATGCCCCATGCCCCAAGGGCATGTGTGTGTGTAACCTTGAACTTTGAAAAATTTACTTTAGTGCATTTTTCAAAGTTTTCGCTAATTATCATCAAGTTTAATTTGATGGCAATTAGTGTCCCCTAATAGCGAAATCGCTATTTTAAATATCATCATGCATTGTATTCGAGACTTCTCAATTTGCGATTCCTTAAATGCAATCACAATTTAAGTAATCGCAAATTTGTGATTACTTAAATTGCGATTTTTGCATTTGGGATGATGCATCCCAAATGCAAAACATTTTTTTAGTTTGATACATGGGTCCCAATGTCTTTACAAGTTCAAAACTGACCCGATTTGCAAATGCGGGTTACATTTTTACCTATCTGATTCGCTCTTGGGGGCAACCATTAGTTTGGTGCCAGGGCCTGTTTTTTGTCCCATTTCTTGCTCTGCAGACTCTTCAGGTACAACAGCACTAAGTAGGCAGATGGTGACTGGAGCTACAAGGTTTTTCCACCCTACTTCATCTCTGTAAATAGGACCCCCGTAAATGCCCTGCTGATGTACGAGCCAGCGCCAGCTGCCTGATCCTCAGAGGGGGTAACCTGGTTTCTCAGAAGCTTTCCCGCCTCTCTCTGCTGCCGAGTCCAATGTCTCCTTTTGATTCACGAGTTTCTGCGAAAAGACCAAACGGCTGAGCCGCTGATCTAATTATTTCAAAGTAACATTGTTCTGGCGAAAATAAGTCATGGCCTCTTTTTCAGTGGTAATCTCATTGCGGGGCCTTTGATTCTCTTAAACTGCGCACAAAGCAGACAGCTAGCATTCGTTTTTTCTTCTTTTTAGTGAAAATTAGCCTTGTCATACTCAATCAGTAAAGGCCAAACTACGGTATGCCAGAGGCAAGTCCCAAATAAACAAGAATATATATATATATTTTTTAAGCCGAAATTCTGTGTTTTATGCATGGGCACCATTTGCGACCCCTGCCTTGCCAAGTACAACCACTGGCACTGCCCTTGCTGCCCCAGGCCTCCTCGCAAAATGGGGGCCTAATGAGCCCTTGTATACTTTCTGGTGATACATTTTATCTGGGAAATATATATTTACTACAGCTCGCGCTTCAGAATGCATTTTTTTGGGTGGAAATGGAGATATGTTTAAGTTCATGTGATGCACACTCTAATAAATGTAAATGTTATCCAACAGCGGCATACAAAACAACCTTGTTTCAGTGATCTGCCTGATTTAACTTGCACATACAGTGCGAGGCCTCTCTCGCTGTGCTTATAGAATGCAGTGAGGGCTCCGAGGTGATGTCTTTCTCTGGACCTTGGTACCTACTGCTAAATGTACATTTTTCATTGACATCGCCGTGCAAGAACTGCATTTCTTCTTTGTAGCCTTGGCACCCACTGATGTCCATTGCAAAAATCAACAAGCATTGATCAGGCCAGTAGGTCTAGCTTTGAATGGTGATATTTTG
This sequence comes from Triturus cristatus, assembly GCF_964204655.1. Lineage (NCBI taxonomy): Eukaryota > Metazoa > Chordata > Amphibia > Caudata > Salamandridae > Triturus > Triturus cristatus. Next base: position 502,535,497 of record NC_140593.1, read on the forward strand.
CCTTTACCATTGGCAATTCAAATGCAGCACACATGTGTTAGGACGGGTGTACATTTTCAAGTGTTTTTTGTGCCAAAGTTTTGCAGCGAGCATTCAGGTGGCCATCTGTCCATGCACATGCAGACACACAGACTATTTTTGAGTGGCTTTTGTGGTGGAGTTTTATGGAAACCATTTGGAAATAGAGGAAAAGAAGAATTTACATTCAGTACAGGGACCTATGCTATGGAGAGGAAAATCAGTAAGCGACGTCACTGCATTACAAACACATGACACAATGTAGCAGGACCACCCATCAACATTTTTCTTTGCCAGCCTTGCCCCTTGTCCAGGGGCCCTGTGATGTCATTCTGGGCAAAGGGTGTGTGATGTCACTTCCGCTACCCCAGGCTTTTTGGTGAATCGACTTCCATGGTTTTATAGTGAAATATAATTGTTTGTCTCTTCAAGCAGAAACAATTTCTAGTATTGTCCCATACAGTTATCTGTATGGGATAAACTACTTCCCTCCGCTAAAACTGTACGTAATAATGTGAATTTAAGTCCCCGTGCAGCTCCATGATCTTATAAGGAAATGCCACTTGTAGACAATTTCCTTTAAAAGGATACCGATCTCTAAATGTACTTGTAATATTGTGTGAGTTGTGGTGTGGGTGTGAGCTAATTTCTTCCCGTTGGTTTATGGTCACCATCACCTCTCATCCTCAATGCACGGTGTCATTCACCACTAATGCAAATTATGTTGTTGGTGATCAGAGACTAAGAATAAATGTAGACTTTGCACTAAGGAAATTAAAGAAACCAGTTTGCAGCCAGCATTTTGAGGGCAGCAAATATTTGAAACCATTTAATGCAGGCCATTTTGAAAACACAAATGTCTTTTAAGCTTGGGTTTATTAATGGCGCACGCCACATTCATTTGTGCCAAGAAAATCACAAAATCCAGTCAATCTTCAACCTTGCAAATCATGGCTACAATACAACAGCAGTAAATAGCTCAATCTTGCAGGTCACCTTCTGACTTGCCTCAGGTCAGATGTTTGTCCTTAGAACCTCTTATTTCCAAACACACCAACAAGATCATCAAGATCCCTCAATGTACTGAATATACCTCAAAATCTCCTCAGTCGACAATACTCAGCAGCTCAGTGTCTTATGTTCTCTAACAACACTGAACAACCAGAGATTCAAGCTTGGCCAGCCAACATGATCTAACTGTCTTCAACCCCCAGCTGACTTCCAACAACAAATTACTTGCATTCAGCCTCAATGCAGATCTATCATTCGCTTTACGTCACCAAGAAAACCAAGACTGAAGGGCCCCGAAATTTCTCTTCTGACAAAAGTGAAACCCATCCTGTCCGAAACCAAATCCTTAACTATAATGCAAGTCTTGGTACGCTCACACCTCGATAGAGGCATTATGCTGCTGAACATCACATTGGCATTGCTGAATGGCATCCTACATTGTGCACTTTGTCTTGTTTATGGCTTGAAAAAGTTGGACCCCATCACTCCAACTCTGAAGGAGCTACAGGGCCTACCCCTTCAGGGTCTCATTATCATCAAGAACTAGCTGCTTTTCATATAAGACCCTCAGAAAATAACATCTTTGAATATCTGGCCATGAAACCAACCACCAAAGACAGCACACACCATCAAACAGACCACCACCAGAATGGAAATGAAAAAATGCAAAAAGTAGGCCTTCTTCATAAATGCGTGATAAGTTTTTACGGGGTGGACCCCAAGAAAAAACTACCCGGCCTGGGTCAGTATTACAGTACGTTGAAAAGAATGGTCGAGGTAGTTCTATTTCTCATAAGAATTACAAACCAACAGAAAACAAATCACCACTATAGATTCAAAAGCAAATTCAAAAACAGAGATTGAATTTCCATGGGTATAACACTAGCATTAAATGCAATTGTCAATCAAAGCATTAATGGGTCGCAATGTATTTGTTCCAAAACATTGGTAGTACATAAAGTATTCACAGTGCTCTCAGTGTGAGAAGAAAGGAATATGAGGCAATGGTAGTGGATTGGCGAGTGAGGGACAGGGTAAAGGTGTTGTGACAAAGACACAGTTCAGATTATATACAAAATAACCTTTCCAGCCTATTAAAGGTCTGTTAGTTCCTATAAACACATTGCTCATAGGTACGTTTTCAATTGATTTATTCCATTCTATGAGCTCGTAGGTGTTTGGGTAAACCGGTCTACGTTTCGACCCCAGCAAGATGGAGGGTGAGTGGTGTCCTCACGTCGGGGTCTTCGTCAGGACAAATTCTTGGGGTGAGCACTTGTGTAAGGAAGGACGGGCAATGTACGATCCTTAATTGGCTCTCAAGAGGCTCCTGAAAATTTCTGTCGCTTATCTTGCAAACGGGGTAGTCATTCTCCCGGTGCAAAAGATGGAGTGAATCCAGATCAGGGTCTCCTCAACATGGCTGGGTAGCTCGAACAAGTTTGTTCTTCATAAATGCACCCAGAATTTGGAAGAGCATCCCCACTAACAACTATACCTACCCTCCTAAAATTCAGCAATAAATTGAGGATATTTCTTCAAAGGCCTCTACAAACCATACATTAGTAGTCGACTTCCTCCCTTACTGTAAATAAACTTGACTCTTATACTCTAGGGCTCTCTTCAACGGTTCGCCTCTCTCCTGCTTCCCGCTAGGTTAGCACTTTACGTCACCACTACATATATACAGAATGCAGGGATGTTACCTCTGCTGCTTTTTGTATACAATGCAAGGGTGATACCTCTGCTGCTTTGGCATCTGCCCATAGGCATCTTATTTACCAAAAGGTGGTTATCAAGCCATTTGCATTGTTCACAGACCGATCAATATTACTAGACCTATATGTTGTCTTACCCACACCTTATTCTCTTTTCTGATAAATGTTACCCCTCAGGTCCTTTTTAGCTACAGAAATTGAAATTTCAGGAGCAAATTCTCTTTCACTCCCAGTGGTGGCTCTGTGGACCAAAATGCCTTTCCATTTCAGGGTGATAGATAAAGAGTGCCTAATTATTTAAAGTTTTGCAGATGGTGGACATTGACACTCATTTGTGGGGACCAGCACTTATTTTTCGTTATCAGGCTTTGGCCCAGAAGAAGAGTGAGAAAGGCAGAAATGCGAGAAAGGAGGATGAGAAACACAGAAAAGCCTTTGCAATGCCAATAGGGTGACTTAAATGTACCAACACTTGTAAACACAGGCATTCATGACTGATTGCTGCACATGGTGCATTCATATATGCTGTTTATCACATTAAAACCTACCTTACATGCTTTGGAAATGCTTGGAAAAGGTAGCAAAGAGGATTGCTTTCTACATAGAATATACATAGGGGATAAAAAACCGAACGTGACCAACAGCGTGATGATTGAGTTTTCTTTTCAGAGATAATATGGTTCCTATGCATTCCAATGGAAGTACTTCCAGAAAGGTGGAATGATAAACTTTTTTTATTTTTTTGTTCTAGTTTGAAAATAAGTTTATTGAGAAATCAAATAATGCAATACAGTACAATATAAGGTGGGGTAGGAAAAAAAAAAGGAACAATAATGCATCATACAGATATACCGATGTTAGAATGAAAAAGAAAGCATTGAAACGTCATTAAATATAACAATATAACCTGCATTTTACAAATAGCAACCATACATCAAAAAGACGAATCAGGCAAGATAAAGATAATATCATGACATAGCCAAAAAAAAAAATATATCATAGTTATGGAATATTAAGGAGGACGAGCAACCTCTTGTTGAGCTGGAGACAACGAAAAGGAGCGTTGAGCACTATGATAAAAAAACTGCGTAACAGGTGACCATATAATGGAGCGTTTCATAGCTAAATTAAGAAAGATAAACTTAATGGCTAATCGCATGAGGTGAGAGAGTTTTACTCCTTTGGGTGGGGCCGTAGTCCACTCTCTGTATATTTGAAAGAATTGGTAGCAACTCATCTTGCAGACAGCCGCAGTGTTGAGTCACTCCTAACAATTAGTGAGCAAGGTAGAAAGCTGAGAAAAAAACAGAGCCTGCAAGAGTGAGATTAAGAGACTTGAAATGTGCAGTAGTGGAAGGATGAGAAATGAGGTGGAATCAAGAGTAGAGAGAATTAGGGCCTCATTTATGAGGCCTCTAGCTGCCCTTTTGCACCACTGGAGCGTCACTTTTTTCACGCTCCGCTGCCGCAACATATTTACAAGGCCATGCAAAGCTACTTTGCATGGCCTTGTAAATATGTGCCCCTTTCACGCAGAACACTGCGTGGAAGGGGCGTTCCATGGGTGTTGCTGTGGGTGTTCCCATGCAACACCCATGGAATCTGAAGCATTCCCAGATTTATGAGGAATCGTAAACCTGGGACTGCGTCAGATTCTAACACCACCCCATGGGTAGAGTTTAGGAGGCACAATGAGGAGAAATATTCATATTTCCCCCCGTTTTTTCCTCTAAGCACACATAGAAAGAGGAAAACACCTCTCATGATTGCATCCTTGCAGCGCTGCCCTGCGCCAATACCTCGTAAATGAAGCCCTTAGACTTTGCCGAACAAGGTTCATCGCAGTGCAGCAGTAGAACCCTAATAAAACCTTAGGGCCCCTGAACTTTTAAAAAAAATATATATTAAGCACTGAGTAACAACCACCTTCTTTTTTGGGTGCAAGCACAATACTTTGCTTTTCCCTAAATCTGCAAATTACATCTGAGAATTACTTCTGAGATATAAAGGTTGCTCTATCGTTTAGTTATCATATGTGATAAACCAAATGCTTGGCAAGAGTGTAATAACTTAATACATTAATAGAGAATGACTAATGTCAAGCAGATTGTACGTGCAATTCAGCAATCAACTTAAGAATGTTGACATGAGAGGTAGAAACGTGTCGATGCATGAATATTTAAACTCCATAGTTTATACATATACAGGGAAACAAATTAAAACAAACTTAAACGATCGTTTATCATAACTGAACAGAATCCTTATACTATACCAATGTATTATTTCTTCCGTTTACTGAGTTTTTGTTTATGCATAAATAAACATCCTACGCGATGGCAAAGACCTAGCCTCTCTTCCCTAGTGACACAGCAGCTCCTGAATTGTTGCTTGCTTTCATTCTCAATGCATAATTTGGCTTTAATTTCTGAATAGTAAACTAATTTAAACCAATTTGTCATGTTTTCACTAATTATCCCTTGTACTTCAGTATTTAACCAATGTTAAATAAATCGATGTTCAGCCTCGTTTGTCTCTGTGTTTTGTTGGTGTGTTCTGCTGGTTCGTTGCCTTGGCATTTTACGGATATGGCACTCAATTCCTATTTTTACATTACAAATGTGTGTCTCCGGAGATGGGAGAAAGTTGGCAGGTTTTACAAGCATTGATTGCAATTTAGTTAAATGTCACCAACTGCTCTGGGTTTCACATGAAAACTCTCAAAATATGCCTCCTATTTGCAACACATCTGTTGAGAAAAATATTGAGACAATAAAGGCGAGAGAAAGAGAAAAAAAGGTATAGAGTATGGAGAAGAACGGTAGAGAAGGAGAGAGAGGGAAAGAGAGAGAGAGAGAGGAAGAGAGAGCGAGAGATTTCCACAACACCCATTCATTTTGACACTGCCCCCTATTTACAAGAGTGGCATAAATAGCCGGCAGCACCAAGATTAAGACCAGGGGACAACCTGGCCTTAACCTGGTGAAACGAGGAGAAATGTTTAATTTCTCCTCTTTTTTGCTGTTTCTATGTGTGCAGCATTCTGCAAAATGCCATGAATGATTGTTTATGTGCAGGAAGGTGTCCCTTCCTGCACATAAAACATCATTAAAAAAATTCTATTTTGAACGTCTCTGTGTGCTTCACAATGCAGCACACATACAGTGCATCCTGCGTTTTCAGGATGGCGGAGCCTGGAGTTAGCAATTTTTGCTTAATGCCACGCTTCACTATTCCCTTGTAAATATGCCCTTATGAGAGAAGGGGGAGGAAGAGGAAAAAGAGAGATAGAGAAAGGAACTTTAGAGATAAAGGGTGAGGAGCAAAGAGAGTGAGAAAGCGACAAGGGAACAAGAGAAACAGCTCGAGAGAGCGGTAAGGATTTGAAGGCGTGGGTTTGTGGTGTGACAGGATGTCTGAGTTTATGTGAGAAACTTTGAGGCAAAGTAAATAAACTAGAGACTCCCTATATAGTGCTAGGTGTTTAATGATTCCCAGATCGTATTTATGTCCACTAAAGAAGTCTTTATCAGGTCACAGAACACAATATAGCTAAGGGTAATAATCACATTTTCCCCCAGACAAGACATTAGTTTATAACCATTTATAAAACCTGTGCTTAATTTGAGCTGGTGTTTGCTAGTGCTCGGCGACAGCACTTAATTCTGAACTGTGGCACTTATGACATTCTGCCACATGGTAGTACCCTTTGTCTCCTTTTGAGATGCGCATATCTACAGTGTTTAATAATTCAATAAGCCTTAAAAATTAACAATACATGCCGCACATGCCATTCTTATAAATTTGGGTGGCATGGACTACAGGGCCGGACTGAAAACCAAAAGCGGCCCTGGCAAACTGCTCAGCCAGTCCCCCTAGGGGGTGTGGGGAGGTGCGGCCGAGCTGTTTGTCATGGCCCGTTTTGGATGATTTTGTTACAGGCGGCCGATATTGCCGGCCCCAGTAACAACAAGCATTGGCATAGCCAATAGGTCTCGCCTTTGGGACCTTATAAGTGTTTAGCCATGCAACAGTTGCATAACTAAATACTTATAAGGTCCCAAAAGCGAGACCTATTGGCTATGCAAAGCGGCCGTGGGGCCGCGAAAGTGAAAGTGATCGCGGTAAAGCTCGGCGCGCGCCCGCGCACCTGCACTGTAGCTCTAGGCTGGCCTGGTAGCACTTTTTGGAGGCCTCTCAATAAGTCTCGCCAGACCAGCGCATGCGCTGGGTCAGGCGAGACCTAAAATTGTCCCCCAGGGGTCCAAAACCGGCCACCACCCTGGCAGCCCACCGGGATAACGCCTGGTGCTCGCTACGGCCAGTCCGGCCCTGATGGACTAGACTGAATTGCCACACTGTTAGTAGTATGAAGGGTAGTAATTGGGTTAGTACTGACACTACCAGGAGCAATGCGTGGTGCAAGCTGCAGTGGCCTGCCAAGAAGGTCCCTGCCACTTGAGCGCGGACACGGGCGCCGCCGTCCAGGTGCCACTAATGAACCCCGTCCATGCGATTTCCATTTTATCACAAACAGCATGGCCTATGAATTGCAAACCTTTTTTTTGTACAAACACAGTAGTGCTTGGTGAGTGGGTTGGAGCTGCGTTTCCTGTGGCTGACCTAACCATTCTGGTAATTTACTCCGACGCTGCATAATAAGCAAATTAAAACCTGCTTGGGAGGCTTTCGTTCAATGTTTATTCCCATTCTCGCTAATGAGAGAGAAAAGCAGAAACAAAATAGACGCTGGGAAAAGGTGATGATTCACACAGACCATGTGAGCCATAGAAAACCTTGTGAAGTCAAACAAGAAAAGGCAAATAAAAATGCTCAGTCTGAGCACGCAGTGCGCAGCGCGAGGGATTTTAATCTATCAGTGTAATTGTGTTTATGTTGAAGATGTGTTCACCGGTTTCCTGCCAAGCGTAGAAATATCACGCGAACCACGTGAGAGAAAAGTAAATGCAAACTTTTATGGACAAATAGGGCGTGACTGGGAAACTAAAAACAGCCTTGGTAAATATGCTCCAAGCAGCCCTGCTCCTTTCCTCTCCTGCGCTACCTCTCTCTTTCCATCCATTTTCTCTCTCTTCTTTTCTTCTCCTTCTCTGATCACTTTCTCTCTACCTTCCTTCTTTCTTTCTTTCTTTTTTTTTCTTTCTTTCTTTTCTTTCTTTTGTTTGTTTGTTTGTTTGTTTGTTTCTTATTTTCTTTCCTCCTTTCTTTCTCTCTCGCCTGAAACCTTCCAGTGCCTCCTGTAATTAACGTCGGGGAGCTCGGAAAGTGACAGAGGTGGCTGGAGCGGGCCTGGGCGTCCAACCTACCGGGGAATGCCCAGTGCAATAAAAGACCTGCTAGGCCCTGAGGGCAAATGAAAGGTGTAAATGATATGTGAAATGAAAACAGCTTAAAAATGTTACATGTCTACTGGCCTCGCGTACTAGCCGGCTATTGGTGCATGTCATTTCGTATTCCCGAATGAATCACTACAACTGCTGCCATATTTTATTATTGTTATATGCAGGTGAAAAAAAAGTACAGCTAGCCCCCTTGTCCTTCGAAATCAGTCTGATGCATCATCTACAGTTGCGACTGGCTGTCTTGCCTACCTGGCTGGGAAGTTCCACCCCTCCAATGGTTTCTCGACAGACCCACAGCTCTAGGGCAGCAGGGGCGGCTCCCCCTCTGGAGCAAAAGAGCATTGCCCCGCTTGAATTCCCCTCAAAGGCCCGGGGTTGAAAAATAAAATGGTAATTTATTACCATTCATTGTTTCGAACAGAGGGTTAGGAGGGGCGCTGCTGAGTGACAGCAGCATGTCACTCAGCAGGGAGGAAGGTGGGCTGTTATTGCACTTTTGTAAAATGCTCATGTCTTTTTTGGTCTTAAAACAGAAGGGTTAGAGAAAGCCAAAGCCTCCAGAGCGCTGGGGAGCACCGAGTGAGTCCGCTCCCGCCAATCCTAGCACTGCTCTCATGCTAGTGAGAGCAGCGCTAGGATTGGTGAGTGGAGTGGCAGCATCCTGTTCCTGTGGGCGTCGCGTCGGTGAAAGAAGAGCTCCAGAGCCGAGGACATTGTGTTTGGGAAGTCTTAAAAATAAATTTGTTTAATTAGGCTAGCGCGCGCCTGTCCACCCTTCCCCGAATATGCCAGCCTCTACTGCGCAGTAGGTGCTGTGGCACCGAGGCCCAGTGACTGAGAGGTCCAGGGAACACCAGGGCCGGACTGGGAACCAAATCCGGCCCTGGCAAAGTGCTCGGCCGGCCCCCTGGGACTTGGGGTGCCGCTGAGCTCTTTGCGACGGACGGTTTTCGGCCTATTTTGTTACAGGGCCGATTTTTCAGCTATGCTGCAAAAACGACCCTGTAATGAAAACGGACCCCAGGGGCCCAAAACCGGCCCCCACCCGTGCGGCGCACCGGGGGATTGCCCGGTGTCCGCTACGGCCAGTCCGGCCCTGGGTAACACTGAATATTGTTGTCATTTATAATTCAAAGAGCAGACAAAGGGGCCCATTCCACTCCTTGCACATGGGCCCGTGAGACATTGGATACGGCCGCAGCCAGGGCACCATCAGAATTGAGACAAACACGTGGAGAGGTTCTGGTTCAATCATAGTGGCGGCGAGACAGATCTTAGACTGGGCCTGGTAGAAGTAAGCAAATTCTATGTTATCCAGATACAGACTTTTTGGGAATAAAAATGATATTGGACACATAATCAGTCTGTAATACTGAAATAATGAATCACAGCTTGTAAACCTGACTGCCTTGTCAGCCACTGGTTATGCTGTGGTCGCGAACGCCTCGTCGCTGACATCATTATAAACATCCTGCAGCTGACAGAGTGCTGTCCCTAATCCCATAATAGTGGAGTCCAATTTGCTTTGTCCTTAGTGATTCAAGAAAGTGTTTTAATTATGGTCAAAAATTGAAATTTGAGACTGTGCAACAGAAGCACCATTCAGTTTCAGTGTGCAGCTCATCTGCTGATAATATTCCTCCAGCTAGTTTTTGCATCAAAGACTAATAACGATTTGGGGAATTGGTCAATTTAGACTCTTCCTAAATGTACATGTTGGAAATAACCTATAAAATAATTGTTATAGTCCGCCATCTTGATAGGGTAACATGGTCAGGGTTGCTAATTCTAAGATTTGCGGAAACCAAATGCATCCAGATTCTTGAGAGCAGAAAATGTCTCTACATTTTAATAGTGTCATCTGGTTAGTTTCAGGGCTTTCAGACCATCCATCCTTCCTTGCACATTTTAAAAAGTGCTTAGAATGTATAATGACAGTGCCATGGGGCACGATGGGCATTTGTGCATACTTTTTTTGTGCCCCCAGGGCAGTTCCATAAAACAGCATGCGCATGGGCAGATGTTTATGCGCCCCTCATGAAATTATGATCCCACACATGCACATTTTGCAACCTTTATAGCTCAAGAAGGCGTTCCCTCATTTGCATGGGCGGATGGCCATACCCAATCAGGAAACACATTTCTCCCCGAATACGTATCATATTACCGACATAAGCACAGGGGCAAATCGGGTCTTGGGAGGTGCGCCTAGGGCCCGATTCAGAAGGAGCTCTGCAGTCGTGGCGGAGGCTCCTCTCTTGTGGTAGCGTCTCTTCACTTGTGGCGCAATCTCTGCACGGCACACTCTCTGCAGCGAGCCGTGTGGAGAGTCCGACACGAGTGTGGAGCCTCCACCACGACTGTTGAGGCTCTTTGTGTATGGGGCCTACAAAGCATTTGAAACATCTGTCAGTGCAGTACTGCTCCCAGCGTAGGCGAGTTTGTGTCTGCACTGGAGGCAGCGGTTTTGTTGTTAATTATGCGCACTGTCTCGGTCTTCACAAGGCACACACAATGAGCGTGCTCCACTTCGCAGACTGGAAAAGTGCAGCTGATAGATAATTACCCTGCCCCATGGTCTTATAGCATTGAGCTGTAGTCATTTGGGCCCCCTGCAGACTGTCTAACTATTCTGCTTTGTCCTTTCTCTACCTACTACCATAGAAACAATACTACTGGATATTCCGCTGTTCTCCCTCCTGTGCACTGACGCCGATCTTTGTACTTATCCCACCACTTGTTTTTTAAGAGATTATGGGGCATATCACCAACAACCGGTGATAATTACCACTAAGCGCACTTAGCGCTAGGATAATTATCGTCGGCTATCACTGGTTCCTATCGCTGAGACAGCGCACTATCAGCGACGCTTATCTCAAAAGCGATAGAAATACCAGTGATAGCTACATATTGTGCGATTATCGCTGGAAATCCAGCGATAATCGTACAACGGTCGGCGAAACATTGGTGATAGGGGAGGGCAGACTTAACCATTATATCCACCTTCCATTGGATGTAATGGCTAAATCAGATTAAAAGCAGCCGTAAGAAAAGTAGGGATAAGCGCGGTTAGCGCTACTTTTCTTATCACCATGCCAGTTAGCGGGAGGTTTGATAATAGGAGAAATGTCGGTTAGCGACACTTCTCCCGTTATTTCGGGGAGGAACGTCCACTTTGCATCTCATTAGAGATGCACAGCTGGGCGTTCAGGGAAAGGGTGAAAATGCATGGAAACATGCACTAACGTGTCCATGCTGATAGGGCGTTAAGATTATCGCCGCTTTAGCGGCAAAAAGTGCCGCTAAAGCGGCGATAATGCCCTTGATGATATGCCCCTTAGTTTTTTTCCACAGAAGCAGGCATGGAGCAGAGCTGGAAACGTGTGCCTATGTGTAATACAGCCCCAGGCATCTTTAAAGACAATCTCTTGTCTCCCGAGGACTTTTATACAAGAGCATATGAACTTAGACATTTTGGGGTTATGTATTAAAATATGCAGAAAGAAAGAGCGCAATAAGAAGTGTGCCTTTATAACTAAGTTGATTAATTTTTATTGCTGAGGGAAAATGTATCTGTGTTCGAAGTTTGCAAGGTCGCTTGTTTGATTCACGTGGCGGCTTCCCGTGTGGCGTGAACATGAAACATCGGTCTGTATGATTTTAAATGCTCTCGTTTGGCTAATTTTTAGGACAGGTTATTGCGTCTATCTCTGTGGGTCTCTGTTTTTTAACAGGGCAGCAATAAACTTGGGAGAACCCGATATAGACTTAAAAAAACGGATACACTAGTTTTCTCAAAATGGGACATTTTATTATAGATAACTACCAAGTGTGATTAAAAACCTCGCCTTTTTATTTTACCCCAATACATTCAGATCAGCTGCAATTTAATGAAGCAACAGGTTTAATAAATACCCGAGCAGGCAGATTCTGGGACGGAGAGCACCAAAATCCACATGTTGTGCCCCATTAGACAGAGCTGAACTTATAGAAGCGAAATTTATTGTCCATGATACATTCTGATCTCTGGGATGTCGGTGTTTAAGGGTGAGGTAAAAATAATCTACCCCTCTGGGACACTTGTAATCAAGGCCTTAGTAGATCTATTAAAACCTGGGGCTAACTACAGTAATAACTTTCAAAATACCGGAAGCCTGGCTTTGATATCAACTTACATTTTTCACTTTGTTTCTGTACAGTGGGTGGTAGGCTAAGAATATATTACTGGCACACTTTACAATATTTTGAACCTGGGAGGACTTAAAGGTTTATGAGAAACCACCACAGTTGTGTGTGTACAGTCAATGGTCGCAGTTTGCGCACTGCACTTGGCGGCTTTAAATATTGTAAGTTTCTTTTCTTGTGCTTTTAAAAAAAAAATGGAAGCGTTCCTGCATTACATTTTAATATATGTTATTAATATTAATTATGTTTCATACAACATGCTTGAATGCAACAAAATACATAAGTTGGTTGAACCGTTTCTGTACCAGGCAATAACTGACATTTGTCCACTACCTCGTCAATGTACCTAAAAAACAACTCTATACATTATTTCTGTTTTCATTGCACTAATCGTAAATAAGATCTCACAGGTTGTGCTATTTTACTTCAAGAACATAGGGCCTGATTTAGACCTTGGTGGATGGGTTACTCCGCCACACCGGTGATGGATATCCCATCCGCCGAAATATAAATCCCAATATATCCCATGAGATTTATATTTTGGCAGAAGGGATATCCGTCACCATTGTGATGGAGTAACCCATCCGCCAAGGTCTAAATCAAGCCCATAATCTTGAGAGAGCACTTGATTAGCTTAACACTCCTTCTGATTTTCTAACAGAAAAAAACAATAGTTTGATGTTCTTCCAGTAAATCATCACGGCATCAATTACATAATTTCCAGTTAAAAAAAGAAAAACAATGAGCAAACTTTTTAAAGTTTATGGATGCACATAAATTAACCATTCAAGCAGATGACTTCAAATTATTAACTTCATAGAAGTACAAGTCGCACTCTATATTAATGGAAAATGACTTAGACATAGATGAACATACTTTCTTGACATTTTCCTCCAAAATCAAGCTAGCTTATTTTGATTTAGTGCTTAATGTCATTGTTTTAGGACCTGCAATAAAAATACTCAATTTATCTACCTCGGAATGATGACATTCTGAGTTGATCTTGTCAAGGTTGAAATATGCAACCAGCTGATCACAACAGACGTCATTAACTACCTCTTAACAGACTGAGCTATCATAATGGCTTTCAACAGCAAGTAGGATAAACAAACCATGCATTTAAGGATGTATTTTTTCCTAACTTGTTACCTATTCTAGGTAACTTTTGAGGAGTTTAATTAAAAAAAATGTAATTCATGGTGGCAATTTTCTTCAAAATCTTTGGCGAAACCTATGACCATATTAAGTCTAGTCACTATAGAATTTCTTACTAACAGAACAAGTTAGTCTGCACTGGGATCTGTGGTACTGTTTGGAAAGTGAATCCCAGATTGTCATACTAATTGACGATTATACACTATTTAGAGGTCAAATCACAATTTTGGCAGATATACTTTTTCTCTTTGCATCAAAGGACAAATGTAAAATTTTTGCACTTCAATGAAATCACCAATTCCTGGCTTGGACCTGTCTTGCAATTCCCCAAATCAGAGTTAACATTGAATTTCAGGTTCTTCAACTCCATCTCTTACAAAATCAACATGCTGTTAGATGCGGTTTCTCTACAGTGAAATGGAGTCTGAATTTTCTCATTTTCAACATAAATCAAAGAATAAAAATGCAATTTTTCTTTACTGATTCTGTAAGTAAATCGTCAATTTATACTGAGACCTTTCCACAAGACTTCTATATCGATTTAGTTCAGACAACGTTACACTGCAAAGGAAACCCAAATCACAGTATCCAACATGCTTAAAGTTTTCACCCAGAAAGGCTCAAACTGAGCATTCTGCATGGTGGATTCCTATGACTGAAAAGAAACTTATCAAAAACAGAAAGAATTCCTAAACCCTGCTAATAAAATGACAAGTAGATTTTTGATCAGAGGATATTCCACGAAAACAGTCCAACAAAGGACAGAAAAAGCAGAAAAGAAAGAGAAATACTGACAACTAGGAAAATCCAAATAAGACAATGCAATATGTATAACAACGTACATTGACTAAGGAATCAACCAAAGTAAGAAAGATTCTTGACAAACACTGGCATTTGGTAAAGGATGATCCAGAAATTAAGTCACTTCTGGGACCAAGATCCATACTTACTTTCAGACAAGGGAATTGTAAATCCCCCGATTTAGCAGCTATAGTGGGGATAGTGTTGCGTAAGAGCCTCTTTTCTCTGCAGCTCCGCAGTCAAATGCTCTCAACATCGGGCGCTAGGGTTGTCCGATTGAACAAATACAGTTAAGGAGACAGAGCAAGATAAGAAAGTAGGGAAAAAGGACAGGGATGATAAAATGAAGAATCAAGTGGGAGCAAAGAAGAAAGAAACATGAGTAGGCAGAAACGGTACTGAAGGAATGAAGGCTGAAAACAAGGAAGGGTTAAAGAAACAGAAGAAGAAAGAAAGAAATGAAACGAGTGTAGGAAAGGAAAGACGGGGGAAGGAAAGGAAAGACGGGGGAAGGAAAGGAAATTAGATAAAAGAAATATGGATGGCAGTAAGAAAAGAAGGGTGAAGGAAAGATAGGAAGGCAAGATAGCTTAATGGAAGGGTTAATGGCTTGGTGGGTAGACAGGTGAAAGAATGGAGAGTCAACGTAAAGGTGGGTGAAAGTATCAATGAATATATGGATGGATGCATGCATGCATAGATGATGGATTTTGTGAATTACATGGATGGAATTCTGAAAGATTGGATGATGGATGAAAGAATGGATGGATGTCAGAATAAAAAGGTGAAAAAGCGACAGCCAGTGGCTGGATAGGGTGGTGAAAGTATAATTGGATAGATGCTTGGATGGAAGAGTCAATGGAGCTCTTGTATGGGAGGTTGGGCTCACTTGCTTCGCTTGCCTGGTACAATCAGAGGTTTGGTTCAAAGTGGGGGGTATTTTAATTTTCTGACTACTCCCTTTCTTTCAGACAATTAAATCTCTTCAAGGTTTGTTGGTCCACTGTCATTTTATAAGTAAGAACGAAAACCAGACTTGGTTAATAAGAAACAGCAAAGGTTGTTATATCTTTAAACATTGCAGCGTGTGCAAGAATGGGAAAAACCTGAGAAAGTATCAATTAAAAGATGGGAAAGGAAGGGAAATCAAAACGAGGTTGAATTGCAACATTATGTTTTTGTACACATTCTAAAATACAGATGTAAATTAAAATATGCTGGGAGTAAAACATGTATCCTAAAAAAAGTTCAGGACATATATGGGAAAAAAAAGACAAAACACTTCACGTATATGATTTCACATTGCAACCATACAATCCTATGCATAGAAGGATTTCAAGACTGGAGAGAGGTGGAGATACAGTGAAAAAAAATAGTTTTATTGGAGTCAAATAACACATTATTAGGCTTGGAAACATGAAACCTTTTGGTTTGAACCGCAACAAGAAATTGCTTGTGCATTTGGGGGCTTGAATAAGAACTTTAGCTGGCAAAATTACAACATTCAATTTTTGAACCGCACAATGAGGTCATTAAGTCAGGCTTAGTTAAATAAAACGGGGTGAATCATTAATACCTGTCAGACAAATGTATAATTTGCCAGAGCGTGGTGCTCGATACTCCGTGTTGGGTATTGGCGGCTGCAAAGTAATTTTCCTATGTTGACTAGGTAATTAGAGTGCTGTAGGTTTGTGAATCTGCTGCTAGATTTGCAAACCGCAATGGACGATGGGAAAACAAGATCCCTTGTCTAGTGGCATTCATTGTTTTTTAAATGGATTCACGGATCCTCTGTGTTGGATAAGTGAATTACCCTTCATGATAGCTCTATCTTTTAACCCTTCGAGGCCCACCGGACACATTTATGTGACCTTAATTCCTTAAAAACTGTAAATGTATTTGAACCAAAACAGTTAAGGGCACGTCTTTAATTTAAGTTCCAGTTTCAAGCAAGGATTTTTGTAACTCTATTCAGAAATTCTTCCTTAGCAAAGAGTAAAAGTTTCTATGTGAGTTTAAAAGGAGAAGGCTGCCTATATGACCCCTCACTTCATTACCTGCTCCCAGGGCCGGACTGGGGACTCAAACCAGCACTGGCAATTCTGTTGGACGGGTAAGGGAAGGGGGTGCTAGTGAGAAGCACTGCTGCTGCTTTGGTTAGAGGGGGCCGATATTAAAACCGGCCCCCGATAGCAAAAACGCCCCCCACCACCAGGGCCGGACTGGCCGTAGCTAGCACCGGGCAATCCCCCGGTGCGCCGCACGGGTGGGGACCGGTTTTGGGCCCCTGGTGGCCGTTTTTTGTTACAGGGCCGTTTTTGCAGCATAGCTGCAAAATCGGCTGAAAACCGGCCCTGGCAAAGAGCTCGGCGGCACCCCAAGCCCCCCCCCCCTTCCGGGGAGGGGGGGGGGGCGGCTGAGCACATTGCCAGGGCCGGTTGTGGTTCCCAGTCCGGCCCTGCCCACCACTCAAAAACCTCCCCCACCCTTCCGACCCTAGACGTAACTTTCATCAAACTTGCAAGGCTGAACATAATCTGGGTAATAGTTTTGTGGAACGTTTCATGCCAATTTGTCAAACAGCACCAATGTTATTAACAGAACAGAAAACAACTTCTCAATTGAAACTCCACCCTACCCCAATGGGCAGTCGGCCCTCACTGTGCACGGCCCGCATCAGAGGGCACGGCATCTGTAACCTCAGTAGTAAGACTCTGATATAGGAACAACGTTACCACAGTTCAAACATGTGCTATTACTATTTCATTTAGAGTTTTTCCATTAATATGAAATAACCTCCAACCTGTTACCACTGGTATTTCTGTATATTTACCACTTCCAGGTTTTTGCTTGTACTATTCCCCACATATGTTTTGAGCTTGTAGTGTGGTATTACCACATTTTAAATCGAATACTAACGCATGACTTTAAATGTGTGGAAATGGTAAAATATGGAACAAAAGCCATATCAAACATTTTTACCATTACAGTTCCTCTCAAAAAGAGGGCCTATGTAGAAATGAAGGCCTAGAAGCAGGCAGCGTAAGGCCCTTATTAGGTAAGGGGGAGTAACAGCAGCTGACCCTGGCTTGACCTTTGGTACTGCGGCACGGCCATTGCCACAGTGTATCTCAGTGATCAAGAAGGCAGTGTCACGAGCAGATAGTAAACAGGGTTCTAAGAGTGATATTGGCTTTCTGTACATTTTGCTTCCTCAGGTTAACCACCCAGCCACATATAAATGTCATTGGGAGAAGGAGTCAAACATGTGATGTCTTTTAGGAGTCAAAGCATGCATGACGTCACTTCTGATACCCCAGGCATTTTGGTAAATTGACAAATAGTCCTTCAATCAATCCAGATTTGTAATGCGCGGCTTATCACCCCGAGGGGTATCCAGGCACTGATTAAGGGCGGTTAGATCGGAATTTGACCAGCCAGGTCTTGAGCTCTCTCCTGAAATCGGTGAGGGTGGTGGAGGTACAAAGGTGGAGGGGCAGTTTGTTCCAGGACTTGGCAGTGAGGTAGAAGAAAGATGAGCCCCCTCCCTGGGCCCGATGGCTGCGTGGGACTTGTGCGAGGGCTAGGTGGGCTGAATGGAGATGTCTGGAGGGCTGGTGCAAGGTCAGTCCACGGTTGATGTAAGCAGGTACAATGTTGTGGAGGGGCTTGGAAAGGTTTCCACAGCCCCTGCAGCCTTGCAGCCCTCTGTCCTGTATGAATCTTTATACTTATGCATGAGTGTAACTCTTGTTAAATGTAAGAATTGACAAGAAGTATTGTTCAATCAATAAAAGCTGCATGATTCCACAACAGCTGCTGGGATTGACGCGACTGCCAAGTTGCAATGCGATTGCCTTCTGGCGGCGGGATTCACTTCATCAGCCACCGAACATGTTTTGGAGCCCCCTCCGGCGTTTTAATGATTGAAACACTAAATATTTTACAGAAGGCAAGTGGTGAGCCTTTGATTCAATCAGCTCAGAGAGGGCAGCTTTTATGCATGTATTGTGAAATACCAGAAAGAGGCAACCTAATATTACCTTGTAGATCTGCTTATACCTACAGTGGATTCATTTAGCTGTATTATTCTATAAAACGTATAATACATAATATTAATATCATATGAAGGATGGAAACTCTACACTGACTTTTAACATACAGCTTGATTTAAGGCTGTCTCCTTCTTTTTTTTTTTGCAGAGCAGAGTACAAAAATAACATAGCATAGGTCATCAGGAGCAAAACAAGCAAACAAGAAAGAAACAACAACCATCATGCAACCAAATTTGACGCATATATATATACATTTAACAACTGAAACCCTTTAAAACAGGGATGGACGCATCCTCAAATAAAATGAAACAGAGAATCCAGAACACCATGGTGCCGATCACGATCCGGTAAAAACCGGGTACGAACCGTCGGACGGAGCATATTCTCCGTCCGACGCGTACCCGGTCGTCAAAATATACAAACATGGAATTACGATTCGCACGGAAACCCCATTTCCGTACGAATCGTACAAAACCCCGACCGACGAAAATAAACGTACAAATGCGATCCGGGAAAGCGCCGACGTGACGTCGGGACGCATGCAGCCTGCCATTCACGAACCAGGAATCACGATTCGCACCGACGTCATCCCGCACGGTGAATATTTTCCGGCTGCCAAAAACTGCCGGGAAATCAGGACGACGCGAACAAGGAGTACCTGTACGCGACGGACAGACATGGACCCGAACCTACGTGTCATCCCGGCCCTCATAGCGGTCGACCTCCTCTACAGGTTCGGACGCAGACGCCGCAGAAGGTCAGAACAACAAAGGGAGGGAGGAAAGGGGGGGGTGGCAGGACCAGGGGCAGGCCACAAAACCCCCACCAAAGTCACACAGCACACATGCCCTGGACACCCCTGACCCTCAGGCCCTGGTCACTACGAGGGGGTGGGGGCGTGTCCAGCAAAGCCAGCGACCGCCACAACGGAAGTGCTTGACGACGCGAACCGGCAACACAACAATACAGGTACATCCCGTACCCACGCCTTAAGAGCGTGGGTACGAGTCGTACCCCGCCCACACCTACGTCATCCCAACAATGGCGAGACGGCTGTACCCACGTAGCAAAGGCCTGGGTACGGCCCGCACAAGCATTCCACAACGTGGGTACGGATATGTACGGACCGTATCCCCACCACCGTATGCATGGAGCGTACCCCCAACCCCAAGAGTGTAAGTACGACCCGTACCCCCACCCGCGTACGTATGGAGCGTACCCCCCCTGCCAACAGTGTAAGTACAACCCGTACCCTCACCCGCGTACGTATGGAGTGTACCCCCCACCCCAACAGTGTACGTACGACCCGTACCCTCACCCGCGTACGTATGGAGCGTACCCCCCACCCCAACAGTGTAAGTACGACCCGTACCCTCACCCGCGTATGCATGGAGCGTACCCCCCACCCCAACAGTGTAAGTACGACCCGTACCCTCACCCGCGTATGCATGGAGCGTACCCCCCACCCCAAGAGTGTAACTACGACCCGTACCCCCACCCGCGTACGTATGGAGCGTACCCCCCTGCCAACAGTGTAAGTACGACCCGTACCCCCACCCGCGTACGTATGGAACGTACCCCCCACCCCAACAGTGTAAGTACGACCCGTACCCTCACCCGCGTACGTATGGAGTGTAGCCCCCACCCCAACAGTGTAAGTACGACCCGTACCCTCACCCGCGTATGCATGGAGCGTACCCCCCACCCCAACAGTGTAAGTACGACCCGTACCCTCACCCGCGTACGTATGGAGCGTACCCCCCACCCCAACAGTGAACGTACGGACCGTAACCCCACCCGCGTATGCATGGAGCGTACCCCCCACCCCAAGAGTGTAAGTACGATCCGTACCCCCACCCGCGTACGTATGGAGCGTACCCCCTGCCAACAGTGTAAGTACGACCCGTACCCCCACCCGTGTACGTATGGAGCGTACCCCCACCCCAACAGTGTAAGTACGACCCGTACCCTCACCCGCGTACGTATGGAGCATACCCCCCACCCCAACAGTGTAAGTACGACCCGTACCCTCACCCGCGTACGTATGGAGCTTATCCCCCATGCCAACAGTGGACGTACGGACCGTAACCCCACCCGCGTATGCATGGAGCGTACCCCCCACCCCAACAGTGTAAGTACGACCCGTACCCTCACCCGCGTATGCATGGAGCGAACCCACACACGTGTATGTTCTAAGCGTACATATCCTGAAATAGGAGGGGTGTGTGCAGAGTCCTCCCAGCAGTGCCCAGACACAGGAGGGGTGGGTGCCTAACACTCCCAGCAGTGCCCAGAGACAGGAGGGGTGGGTGCCTAACACTCCCAGCAGTGCCCAGAGACAGGAGGGGTGGGTGCCTAACACTCCCAGCAGTGCTCAGAGACAGGAGGGGTGGGTGCAGAGTCCTCCCAGCAGTGCCCAGACACAGGAGGGGTGGGTGCAGAGTCCTCCCAGCAGTGCCCAGACACAGGAGGGGTGGGTGCAGAGTCCTCCCAGCAGTGCCCAGACACAGGAGGGGTGGGTGCAGAGTCCTCCCAGCAGTGCCCAGAGACAGGAGGGGTGGGTGCCTAACACTCCCAGCAGTGCCCAGAGACAGGAGGGGTGGGTGCAGAGTCCTCCCAGCAGTGCCCAGACGCAGGAGGAGCCCAGACACAGGAGGGGTGGGTGCAGAGTCCTCCCAGCAGTGCCCAGACACAGGAGGGGTGGGTGCAGAGTCCTCCCAGCAGTGCCCAGAAGCAGGAGGGGTGGGTGCAGAGTCCTCCCAGCAGTGCCCAGAGACAGGAGGGGTGGGTGCCTAACACTCCCAGCAGTGCCCAGAGACAGGAGGGGTGGGTGCAGAGTCCTCCCAGCAGTGCCCAGACACAGGAGGGGTGGGTGCCTAACACTCCCAGCAGTGCCCAGAGACAGGAGGGGTGGGTGCCTAACACTCCCAGCAGTGCCCAGAGACAGGAGGGGTGGGTGCCTAACACTCCCAGCAGTGCCCAGAGACAGGAGGGGTGGGTGCCTAACACTCCCAGCAGTGCTCAGAGACAGGAGGGGTGGGTGCAGAGTCCTCCCAGCAGTGCCCAGACACAGGAGGGGTGGGTGCAGAGTCCTCCCAGCAGTGCCCAGACACAGGAGGGGTGGGTGCAGAGTCCTCCCAGCAGTGCCCAGACACAGGAGGGGTGGGTGCAGAGTCCTCCCAGCAGTGCCCAGACACAGGAGGGGTGGGTGCAGAGTCCTCACAGCAGTGCCCAGAGACAGGAGGGGTGGGTGCCTAACACTCCCAGCAGTGCCCAGAGACAGGAGGGGTGGGTGCAGAGTCCTCCCAGCAGTGCCCAGACACAGGAGGGGTGGGTGCAGAGTCCTCCCAGCAGTGCCCAGACACAGGAGGGGTGGGTGCAGAGTCCTCCCAGCAGTGCCCAGATGCAGGAGGGGTGGGTGCAGAGTCCTCCCAGCAGTGCCCAGACACAGGAGGGGTGGGTGCCTAACACTCACAGCAGTGCCCCTGCAAAGAAAAGGGTGGAGTACCCACAGATCCAATGCCCACAAATGTCAGACAGGTGCACAAAGATCCTGCAGTACATGTACCACATGTGTGCGAGGCTTGAAGTATACATATGCATAGCGCCTAAAAGAATACATGTACACATGAAGTCATGGCAACAGTCTACATACACAAGTATAGTGACCACCAAGGACGCCACGAATGATGCAGGTGGAGACATCGCTCAGCATGCATGGGCCAAGTCTAACAAGTCCGTCACACACCCAGCCAATGTAGACACAGCTCAGCACCACATATTGGAAAGACCCTGCAGGGAAGAAGTCAGGTTACACAGAGGAAGGAACACACCTTGGGACGATGTCACCATGCAGTAACTGCTTACATGAACAAAGTTATGTAGCCAACAGCTTGTGATGGCACACAGATACCAGGATCCACCCTATGACCAGCACAAGACGACAATTCCCACACACCCAACACATAATCACCACCCAAAATAATGGGGCAGGTCCACCAACAGCAATACCAGACAGACAGTAGTGTACAAAGGAAAAATAAATTGCTTTAATCAGCATCCAAAACATATGTTTTTCCCTTCAAAGTTCAAAAAGTACTATGCCCATAGGGCAAACCAAAGTTCCAATCCACGTGGGGGACACAGTGGGACGCGTGTCCCCTAGCTTGCCTGCACAGTCAGACTCCATCGTCTTCCAGAGCGGGGAGGGCATCATGTGGGGGGGAAGGACCAGGCACCGCAGGGACATGAGGGCGAAGGGTAGGCGTCGTGGGTGCAGGGATGGAGGACTCCACCACAGGGGGTGGGTCAGGGCCAAAGGCGGAGGCCAGGATGGTGCTGCACACCTTTGCAAGGTCCTCCAGCATCTCCCCTGCACCCGAAGGAACCACAGGCCCCAAGGAGGGGGGGGGGGCGGAGGGATGGGTCGCAGCGCCACAGGGGGAGGGTGTGGACAGGGGGGGGGACTCAACCACCCTTGACCGCTTGCGGGGTGGTGTCACAGTGGGGCTCAGGGACAGAGCGGCCATGAAGGAGTTCTTGCTGGAAATGTGGCCAGGAGAGCTGAGGGGAGGGGATTTGGAGGGAGTGGATTGGGTGGAATGCGGACTCCCACTCTGGCTGCATGACTTACGCTTGCCCCCCGACCCAGTGGGTGTGCCTACTTCACCCTGTGTGTGCGTGCCAGGAGGTGTGCGTATGACCTTCCCTGCTGGTGTGGTGCCTGTGTCTGTTGTGGTGGGTGCATGCTGACGTCTGGGTGTACGTGGGACAGGCATGGGAGTGGGAAGTGTGGATGGGGCAGGGGTAGTGGGTGGGACGTAGCGCTGCAGGAGACCCACTGCTGCAGTCAGTGTCGAGTCTATGGACCTCAGCAACTGGCGTTGGTCAGCCTGCGATGAAAAAATGCCCTCCAAGTATGCCTCCATGTTCTGCAGCACTTGGCTGTGGCCATGGAGGACATTAAGGATCGCAGCCTGACCAATCTGCAACTGCCGCTGGATGTCCACAGACTCGGCATTGGCGGCAGCAGTGGAGACAGGGGCATGGGGTGCGGTGCCTGGCAGGAAGGAGACATGTGGTGACCGGGCACGCTGGGAAGGGACACGAGCAAGTGGGAGGCGGCTGATGGCAATGGAGGGGGCGGGGTGCGATGTTGTGGCGCTGTCAGCTGGTGGTGCAGCCTCCGCCCACTTGGAGAGATCATCCTCGGACCCGTCAGCTTCATATTCAGTTGTGCCAGTGGACAGGTCCTCGGCCTCACTATCCTCCGCCTCAGTACCACTCAATGTGCCAGCCACGATGTCAACGCTGGCACTGGTGCTCGGTCCCTCCGCTCCGTCTGTGCTCATGTCTCCCTCCGTGTCCCCCGACGATGCTGTGGGCAAGGTGAAGAGACAGCAATTAATCACACACCTGTATACATATGTCACATGAGTCCAATCTACATAGGTTACAGTGCATAGCCTGAAAAGAAAGATGAGTAACATCTACAAAACAAGGTACAGATGTAGGGCATGCAACACACAGTTGGTTCACCCACCATGCCACTGAAAATCCATGGAGAGCATGAGACAATTGCAAATGACATGAAATGGAGTTTGACATAGGAGCCAGGCCCTGGGGACAATCCAGCACTGCATCTGCACCACACAGCGTTGCCGAAAATAGGGATGAGCAGGGACCATATCCATGAACTTGAGGCACATGCTGCATAGGTAATACTGAAAACATGCCCAACATGACTGTCTCACTGCACCTTGAGTGTATGTCCAGACAAACATCACACACTGGCCAGACCTAGCAAGGAGAGTTCAGGTTTTGACATGTAGGCTTTGCCCGCACCAACCACCCCCTACATGAGACAATTTGTTGACACACAGGAAGCACTTACATCTCTTAGTCTGGGTGAAATACACAGGGGCTGCATAAATGCAAGATTGGACGCCAAATTCCCAAGGTGCGCCTGTCCAAAGAATCATGTACAAATGGCCATCATCAGATGATTGTAACAAGACACACAGGCACTGGCCACTGTGACTATGAACAAGGGAAATCAGGTCAGGCTGTACAGTGGACACTTGTACTACATTTCACGTCAATATACATGGTGCCAGGGGACAATGGCACAGAGCACAACCTATGCTGTAGACACTGAGAGTGTCCACGTTTTGTGATGACACACATGACACCTATGAAAATATGCCCCAGGGGACAGTAGTGGCCACACAACTCCATGGTCCTGAATGGGAATGACTGCAACACACGCCACCATCCCTGCACTATGCGTATCGCACACTCATGCACATCATGTCACAGGCCACAACATAGGACATGCGCGCTGTAAGGCATGACACTTGAGAGACTAACTCCCATGTCTGGACTCAGCATCAGTGCCAACTGACATGGAACCCACATGTACTGAACTGGACAGGGCACAGGCAAGGTCCCCAAACCTGTTACACACCACCCCCACACATGATGCTACAGGCATAGTTCACGTGGAGAAAGCGCCAGCCTACATTACCTTGTGAAGGAGTGACTACACACAGACCAGGGAACACATTGCAAGGAGGGGAAGGGAGGCAGGAGAGCACAGCTATACTGTGGGTAACTGGATCTGCACAGCACCTTTAAACCCTGGCAGTGAATCCATGCAACTGTGCACTTACAAATGCTGGTGACACACAACAAACACACATGTACCTACCCCCTTCCTGCTGCTGCTTCTCCTGTAAGCGCCTCTCCAAGTCTGGAAATACCACCGCCAGCACACGCTTGTGGATGTGGGTCAGACGGCAGCGCCCCCGGTTCTTATGGGTCTCAGGTGAGTCCCCCAGCAGGACCCGTGCGATCCTCCGCGTCCAGCACCGGATATCCTGCCAGCGTTTCCTCACCTGGGCCATGCGCCGCTTCCGACCATCCGCACTCCTCACGGCACTGACGGCGGTCAGCCATATCTGCTTCTTGGCAGAGGTGCCTACCTGTGAGGATGAACAAGTGACACTACATCAATACACCAGGCACATGTCACAGAGAGACATGTTAGAACAAATGTGCTGTGTACAACAAGGCATAGTATGCATCCAACGCATTGCACCTTTGTCATAGGGACATGATCCTCTGGGGAAGGGCAAAAGCAGTACGTGCCATTGAAAGTACACAGGCGGAATGAGGGCAAGGACACAATCAATGATCCAGGCACACACTGTGCATCACAAGGTACACCAGGATAATGTGCAGCACCTCTAAGCAGTCACATGCCACAGGCCACTGACGCTACCGCAGCAGAGTACACAGACACACACAGACACAGGACATTCACCTTCCATTGCCAAATGCTGCGACAAAACTCACTCTGCACATGTGCCACTAGACGGGGGGGGGCTCACAGGTGTGGGGCTGGCTCTGCACGTCAGACACACAGCACTGCTCCCTGCTCACATCACATGGGCAGGGTATATCCATCCCTCATGCAGCCCGGGTGCCACACCCCACATATGCACCCACCCACATGACAGGGGACTTACACACACACCGATGTCCAGGGTACGAACACATCATGTGGACACTCTCAGCACAGGTACACAGAACTAACACACATCTGTGGGTACAGTCACCTGTCACACTGGGCTGACCACACAATCACATGAGGACTGTAGAGGCTACATTCCCAGGAGGACAAGACAGGCAGAATGTGGCATGCACCATGCCGTGATTGTCACAGTAAACACAATGCAAGTGAGGACGGCAGACATGCACCACAGCATGCACTGGCTGGGAGACATCAGGCATTCCCCCCCCGGGACCTCCCCTATAGTACATAGCATGTGTGCCACACCTGGACACAATGCCAGAAGTCACAGTCACAAAATAGGGACACAGTCTGTGCCAGTGGACTCTGCACTCACCTGATACCCTGGTCGCCCATACAGCATGGGGTACTGTGGGAGGATCACATCCAGCAAAGCCAGGTTCTCCTCCAGGGTGAAAGGCTGTGACCTCTCCACAGACCTTGACATGGTTCCAGGGAATCAGTAGCAGCAGCTGGGTCGTGGAATACAAAGATGTGCAGGCAAGTGCTCCCATATGGGACCTGGCTGCCTTATTTCTGCCTTGCTGGCCTGTTTCATGCACAGGAGTACAGAGTGATTGGTCACTCACATTTGCATCCTATGTTTCCTCCAATCCCTTCAAACCTAGCACAGTCAGTGGGTTCTTATTGTGTTTTTTTCTTCAGCATGATATCAACTCCACAAACACATTGCAACAAAGTAGATTCATTCCAACTGACTTCTGCTGTACACCTTCCGGAAAAAATTCAAACTTTAAACTTGGTCGCCATGACAACCAGCATGCATGTAGGCCTTTATACTTGTCCCTCATGTGTCCCCTATGTAATTTTGAGCTTCACACACAGGTACGGTGCGTTCCGGGGCCCTAGGGCACCCCAAATGCATAGCAACGGCCCGTACAGGCGTGTGTACGCTCCGTACCACTATGGGTGTTCTCGCGTATGCGTACACATAGTGATAGTGAGCGTACAGGCATGTGTACGCTCCGTACCACTATGGGTGTTCTCGCGTATGCGTACTCATAGTGATAGTGAGCGTACAGGCGTGTGTACGCTCCGTACCACTATGGGTGTTCTCGCGTATGCATACTCATAGTGATAGTGAGCGTACAGGCGTGTGTACGCTCCGTCTCACTATGGGTGTTCTCGCGTATGCGTACTCATAGTGATAGTGAGCGTACAGGCGTGTGTACGCTCCGTACCACTATGGGTGTTCACGCGTGTGTGGAATCCAAAGTTCACTAGGGGAGTTGGTGTCCTTGCCATTTGAAATCCTCAGAGTCAATGCCACAGTCTTTGTCAACATTGGTCAGACAGTGACCAGCAAGTCCATGTGGCAGAGAATGTCTTTTGATGCTGTGCTGCTGTTGCTCCAGTGGGCCAGGTGCCAGGCCAGGTGTCCTGGGAGATGGTGCTGTTGCGCCGACCCTCACGGTCTTTTCCGTGGACGACCCGCCCTCCTGCGGGGACCCTCAGAAGCAGGCCGTGACGATGTTTGGGATGCTCCGTCGGATGTCTCCTCCTCCTCCTCATCCCTCCCTGTGGGTGGTGATGTTCTACGCCTGATGGCACAGGGAGGGTTGCCCATGTTGTCGGCCATCCGACGGAGTGTACTGTGAATTCCCGTGAACACCGTCACGAGCTCAGCCTGTCTGTCCTCCATCCTCTGTTGGTGTTGCAGTAGACAGGCATGTTGCTCCGCATGTTGCTGGGCCTGCTGGGTCTTGATCCCCTCGAGGATGGACACAACCTGGGCCATGCCCGTGGTGTCCTGCCGGTATGTGTCCAGGATGTTTCGGACATGGGAATATACCAGTTCCCCAGCCAACTGGTCAGGCTGGCGCCTCCGCCGTCCTCCACTCCCACCACCCCTGCCCACTTGCACCTGGCCTGCCCTTGTGGGCACATCGGGTCTCCGGGACCCCTGAGGGGTGGCATTGGCGTTGTCGCCTGCCTCCTCCTGGGTGCCCGGGACACCGTGTCCCTCCTGGCCAGCCTGGCTGTATTGTGGTGGTGGGGCAGGGATCCTGGATGTCTCCTGGGATGTGGCAGGAGTGGGGGTGGTGGTTGGCCCAGTTGTACCTGACGCAGGTGCTGCAGGTCGTTGGACACCAGAGGGGCCAGGTTGGTCGGGTTCGTCCACAGAGTGGCGAGAGTCGTCGCTGCCGGTGGCTCCGTCATCCCGCCGAGCCGGGTCCTGTGTGTCTTCCCCCCCAGTGTTGGGGGGTGATCGACGACGTTGACCTGTGTGTGAGAGAGACAATGTTAATTTTGTTCCATGCAACATCCATGTTTCATTGTTTTCAAAGTTGGCACATTTCCTCCGGGAATTTGTATATGTCTTGCATTCCACTGACAGTGCACGTGTGCATGGGTATGTCCCTTGGCCACAGCTTTTGAGACTTTACCTATGTGTGGCACAGTCTTACTTGCTGCGTCAATTGTGACAGCAGTCAGCAGTGGAGTGGGCAGGTGTGGCGAGCCATGCATTGGCACCTTCCGTGTAGCACTGTACGTGTGCACATGGAGTGGTTCCACACACTTATATGATGCAGGTAGCTGTTGTTGTGCTCGTGCACAGGTTGTGACATGGCCCTGTGTTTTGCCATGGAGAAGAGGGGGGGTTCTGGCACTGGCCACCCTTGTCTACATGCACGCAGTCCACCTGCTGACGAGCAGACATCCCCACACCCCACAAGGCTGATTTGCTCTCCCTGTGTGTCCCTTTCTCGCTCCCTCTCTGTCCCCCTCTCCCTCCCTCTGTGTGTCAGCCTCCTCCCTCTGTCCGTCTCCCTGTGTCTCCCTCCCTCCCTCTCTGTCCCCCTCTCCCTCCCTCCGTGTGTCAGCCTCCTCCCTCTGTCTGTCTCCCTGTGTCTCCCTCCCTCTCTGTCCCCCTCTCCCTCCCTCCGTGTGTCAGCCTCCTCCCTCTGTCCGTCTCCCTGTGTCTCCCTCCCTCTCTGTCCCCCTCTCCCTCCCTCTGTGTGTCAGCCTCCTCCCTCTGTCCGTCTCCCTGTGTCTCCCTCCCTCTCTGTCCCCCTCTCCCTCCCTCTGTGTGTCACCCTCTGTCACCTCAGCCCAGCTTCCTGGGCACAGACTGTTAGCAGATCTTTGAATGGCCCTTGGATTGTTGATGTGAGTTTGTTTCTGATCTCCAGGCACCCATTGGGTGTAGTGTGTGTGTCTGCACTGCTGCTGTGGTGGTGTGTGCTGCCACTCTTTCACAGTGTTGGCTGTTCATTAGCTGCTGTTATGTGCAAGAACCTGCCGTCACCCCCATGTGTTGATGCAAGGCGTCCGCCATTTGCTGGCGAGTCTTTCCTGTGTGGGGACACACTGTTTGTCTGGCTGTGACCTAGGCCATATGGGCAGAGGGCATTGTTGTCTGCTTCTGAGTTGCACTATGTGATTTTTGGGGCCCACACTCCCGCCATCCGGGTTACCGTGTCTTGTGTTGGTGTTTTCTGTGGCCTGTGACTTGACATTGTCCAGCTGAGTGCATGGGGCATGGTGGCGCTAGTGGCATGTGCGTGTTCATGGAGTGTGGTTGAGTCGTGCGATAGCTTGGGGTGGTTGCGTGCCTGTTTGTGAGTTTGGTTGTGGATGACGTTCCCCCCATGTGAGGTGAGTTGTTTGTGTACTCACCCGGGTCTCGGAGTCCTTCTAATCCGTCCACTGCCACCACCGGCAGTATGGCCATCACCCTCTCCTCCCAGGGATGGTATTCTACGCGTCTGCGGGGCGGCCCTCCTCCAGTGACGTTGGCCTGGTTGTGTTCGTCCGTCATTTTGGCTCGGACCCTCCTCCGCAGATCGTACCACCTGGCTTGGCATTCATGCCTGGTCCTTCTGGTCCGCAACAGCATTCACAGCATCGACGATGGTCTGCCACATGGATGTTTTTTCTGTAATGGTGGTCTGTCTGACCAATGTTCCAAAGAGGTGTGGCTCAACTCTGAGGATTTCATCGACAAGGACCTCCAACTCTCGGCTAGTGAACTTTGGATTCTTGTTAGTGGGCATGGTGAGGGGTGTGGGTGTGGATGGTGGCGGGGGGGTGTGTGGATGGTTGTGGGTGTGTGTGTGTGGTTGTGCAGGTGTGTGTGTGAATGTGATGTGGGGGTGTTTGTGAAGGTGTGTGTGTGAAGGTGTGCAAGTGTAAGGTGTGGTAAAGCTTCTAGTATGGTGCTGTAGGTTGTCTGTGGGGTCTGGCAGCAGTGAGTCTGTTGCAAAGGCTCATGGTTTGTGTGTGTGGGCCCTTTTTATTGGTCCATTGGTGGGTGTGGCTGTGTTTGAACTTTGGGTGGGTGTGTTATAAGGAGTGGTTGTGTTTTGGGCCTCTGTTTTGGATTTTGGCAGTTGCAGGTCAGTGATTGTGTTGTTTTTGAGCTTGTTGGACATGTTTAGTGGCTTTGTGCCATTCGAATGGTGTATTCTTGTGTTGTTTTGCTTTGTCCTGGTTGTGTACGTGCGTTTTTAGCGTGTGTACGGTGTGTACTTCGGGCATTTTGTTGTACAGTGCTGTCCTTGTGTCTGGCTTGGTACGACTCGTACATGCGCGATGTTGTGTGGAGGTGCTGGTGTTGGGGCCTGGGGTACGCTCCATACGTCCGCGGGTGAGGGTACGGGTCGTACATACACAGTTGGGGGTACGACACGTACACGGGTGTACATACACGGGGGGTACGACACGTACACGGGTGTACATACACGGGGGGTAGGACACGTTCACGGGTGTACATACACGGGTGGGGGTACGACTCGAATGTACACGGGTGTACATACACGGGGGTACGAATCGAAGGTACACGGGTGTACATACACGGGGGGTAGGACACATACACGGGTGTACATACACGGGGGGGTACGACACGTACACGGGTGTACATACACGGGGGTAGGACACGTACACGGGTGTACATACACGGGTGGGGGTACGACTCGAACATACACGGGTGTACATACACGGGGGGTACGACTCGAACGTACACGGGTCTACATACACGGGGGGTAGGACACGTACACGGGTGTACATACACGGGTGGGGGTACGACTGGAATGTACACGGGTGTACATGCACGGGGGTACGACTCGTACACAGGTGTACATACACGGGGGGTACGACACGTACACGGGTGTACATACACGGGGGGTACAACTCGAATGTACACGGGTGTACATACACGGGGGTAGGACACGTACACGGGTGTACATACATGGGTGGGGGTACGACTCGAACGTACACGGGTGTACATGCACGGGGGTACGACTCGTACACGGGTGTACATACACGGGGGTACGACACGTACACGGGTGTACATACACGGGGGTACGACTCGAACATACACGGGTGTACATACACGGGGGTAGGACACGTACACGGGTGTACATACACGGGTGGGGGTACGACTCGAACTTACACAGGTGTACATGCACGGGGGTACGACTCGTACACAGGTGTACATACACGGGGGGTACGACACGTACACGGGTGTACATACATGGGGGTACGAGTCGAACGTACACAGGTGTACATACACGGGGGTAGGACACGTACACGGGTGTACATACACGGGTGGGGGTACGACTCGAACGTACACGGGTGTACATACACGGGGGGTACGACTCGAACGTACGGGGGCTGGGGGGGGTGTTCTGCGCGTATGCGGGCACATGTCTCCATGGTTGCTATGGGAGTTCGGTGCGGACGGTGTTTTTTCCATACGGTTGTAACATCGGACGCACGGGATGGATCGTGATTCCGCGGTCGGACTTCACTTTTCACATTTGTACGGTGAATCGTCCGGGGACGTGTCGGACAAATTTTCCGACCCGAGGACGTGTGGGTAATTATTCCCAATGCGATTCGTATGGTCTTTTTCCCATGCGAATCGTAATTGGCAGTTTGTACGGCACTTGTACGATTCGTACGGTAAAAAGACCCGATACGAGTCGTACGGGCCATTTTTTTACCGGATCGTGATCGGCACCCATATATTCATGAACATCAAAAAAGCAATTGCACCCTCTACATCCTGAACTACCCTAAAGTGACTAGTGCCTAATGAACATCGAGATGACAAAAAAAATCCATTAGATTATCTACAACTTGTTTCATGTGCAAAGTCTTGGCGTTATTACAGTACAAACCTTTTTTTATTTTTTTTTCCTCCTGTTAGGGGCTTAAAGTGCAATGTTTTAAGGTGCTAAGTTTTCTAAAGTGCAATGTGCTAAAGTGCTAAGATTTCTATAATACAGCCAAATTGTCAAAAAACTTCCAGATCACTGCAAACTTTTTTATTGCACCGACCCGTTTGGCAGATACTTCCTCAAATCTCCTTATTCTTGACATTTTATTTATCCATTTAGGATAAGATGGAATCTCTTCCGACCTCCAATTTTGGAGAATTAATGAGCGAGCTACTGTAGAGCAGATTGAGATGTACGTCTCTTCGGCTTTGGTCAAATCTGACCTAACTTTAGAGAGCCCAAAGAGAGCCATGTCTGTCTTGGGGTTGATCTTTTTTTTGATTGACTGGCTCATTGCTAAAAAAATGTTTCTCCAAAAGGCTTCAAGCTTCGGACATGTAAAATATATATGGAGCCCGTCTCCCTCGCCATGGGTGAGACATCGAAAGCATTTATTATCCACTTCCGGATGACATTTGTTTAGCTTTTTCGGTGTATAATAGGCCAGCCACCGTGACAAGAAGGCCATCCTTTTAAAATTAGCTGCTCTCAGGGCCTTGCTTCCTACCTGGGCTCTAGCCTGCAATTCCTGATGAGAGAAGGAACAGTTAGCCTCCCGAGTTATTATTCCCAAAAATTATTCAACCAACGGGAGTACCTTGTGTTTCATAATTAAGGAGTACCAATTTCCTACTCCCTTTAATTTTACTTTATATAGAGCATTAACCAGAGCAATTGGAACCCCGCTTAACTGGAGACTATATTTTTTAGTAAAAGATTTCATTATTAGAGGTTTTGATGAAGATGGTGTTCCTTAAGCCAACGTAAAGGAGTTCAAGTTCAGGCAGTGTAAGGGGATTCTTCTTCTGTTTCGGTACGAGTTCCACTTTCTCCGAGAATGTGCAGTTGCCCAAAATTTCAAGATGACAATGCCCTTAATATGCTACGATTGCTCAAAGAATGACCAGCTATTTCAGACTGCAAGATGCCTCAGTAAAACGTTCACATAACTGATGAGTATGCATACAGCATAGTAGCATATTACCATACCATAATAGGATGGATGAATGCTTCCTCGTGTCTTCTTTGGTGAGATCTTGCAATAATTTCATAGAATTTAATTTAAAAGCTTATTTATGCCTTAGGAACCCTATTAGAATGCTAGATGGTAACACATTGCAAAGAAGTGGAATCTTTGTGCGTTTTCTGTCTTAGACACAGTGGTGGCTCCTCCACTAAGGCAGAGGAGAGTCGCCCCACTGCTCTTTGAGCAGTGTAATTAAAAAAAGAATGATAATAACATGACATTATTTTCATTTTATTTTTCAGTGCGTACTCAGAGCCAGGTTAGGGTGGGGTGAGGCTGGCCAGAGCAGAGGGAGGAGTGGTATGCACTCTCTAAGTGTGCATAACGGTTGGGCCGGGCCTCTTGGGCCGACCAAACCGCCATGCACACTTAGCACGCTCTCCACCTGGCTGTGTTGCACAGCCGGGTGGAGAACTGTCCCAAGCACTGCCTGAGCGACCAAACAGTCCGCTCAGACAAAGCACGACGCGGCTGGGAGAGTTTGGGAACCCGGGTGCTTCCGTTCCATGCTGCCAGTGCCGCGAGAAGAGGACGGAGGAGAGGCAGCTGTGCGTTCCCAGGTAAGTTTCTTTTCTTTTTTTTATCCCTCTGAAGAGTTAATCCCCATTGCAGGTTTTTGGCTGATAACATGCAAGAATGTGTGTTTCCACATCCACTCCTGTATCTTTCCCACTCCATTTTACCAAGACATTTGTGTCCATGTGAAATATTTCTGATCCACTGTGTTCCGGGAGATCTCCTAGTTCTGCTGAGGCTGATCGCTGTAATTACCACCACCATCAGGATTAAGAGGG
The DNA here is from genome assembly GCF_964204655.1 of Triturus cristatus. Lineage (NCBI taxonomy): Eukaryota > Metazoa > Chordata > Amphibia > Caudata > Salamandridae > Triturus > Triturus cristatus. Next base: position 502,569,439 of record NC_140593.1, read on the forward strand.
CAGTCCAGGCTTTATGTGTGATTGTAATGACCAACAAATCCAAGACCCGTATGCAAACGACCATTCTTTGGCATTTTTCTTTTCATATTTTCTTGATGTTAGTTTGTAGCATGAAAAAAAGCAATTTAAAGCTGCCCTCAAGATAACCTACTGAACAGCATAGACTTTCAGAGCGAGGCTAGCTTGCAATGACTCAATGTACTAATGTTCGCCACTGACATCTGGCATGATCAGTAATGTATCCAGGTACCCACTTGTCTTATCAAGGAATCTTAAAAATCCATTACAAATCTGCTAAACCTAAAAAGGCAATTGGATGATTCCTAACGAAACAAAGTAAATTGGGCCGCAATCAAAATTTTACAAAATGCACATGCTGTTTTAGTGTCATTTTGAGGAGTAGTACATTCAATGGGACGTGAGTAAACTCAAATTTCCTGGGATTCTTTTGTGCAAAGATTTGAAAAAAAATGTCAGAAAGTCTTAACTTTGTGCTAGGAATATTAAATTATAGACGGATAAATAGGGTATATTGAATTTAAGCGTAATGGCCAAAGTAATTACTTGAAATGAATGTATTGCATTCTATCACAAATAATTTCAGGATGCCTCAATCACAGATACTGAATTTCTTGTGGATTAAAATTGATGATCTCTGTTTGGACTTTTTATGAGGAAAGAGGAAATATGTATTTGTTCACAGGTAAATGAGCAGTGCCAGTGATCCAAGGTAACTTTATTTTTTGGGATTTTTGGAATTTTCACAAGGTATATGCCAATTGTTTGTAGGAGCACAGTTCTGGATATGTCTTCATGTTTAGGTAGGCTTGGAAAGCGACTAGCTGCATTCACTTTATGTCTATTCTCAACTCTGTTCCGAAAGTTAACAATTTCCAACTCTTTTATGTACTAGGAGTAGTTGAAATAACCCAGCCTTCAGATTACCCAATACTGTAAAGCATTATGCTAGAAATGAGGTTTCTAGTTGTCTAGGGCATGTACCTAAGCCAGCAGAACCCACCACTCTAGTCAGGATAGGAGAGTTACACACCCAAGATAACCCCTGCTCACCCCTTGGTAGCATGGCACGAGCAGTCAGGCAGTCTGTAAAGTGTTTGCGCAACACATACTCCAGTGGCACAATAAATACACTACAAAAGAGATCACACACAATATTATATAAACATATCTCATTTAATGTATATATACATACAGACCACAATCACATAAATCATAAATCACTTTGACAACTAGGCAATTGTCATATTAGCACAGTTAGTGCAAAAAAATAAATACTTATATGTTGCATACACCATAAAAACATCCTCACTGTACATAATATGCAGATCCAGAAATGATACTGGCTATCCTATCATTGCAAGGCATAAAATGGGGAAACAGCGTTTACAATGCATGCTTTAGATCGCATGCCATTACAACGCGGTCGTTACAACTACCGCGTTGTAATAACACAAATCTTTACATCGCAAGTCATTACAATGACTTGCAGTAGGGGGCGAAAGGTGTTGGAGTTACAATCCAACATCTTCCCTGCTGTTGCACAAACTGAAGTAGGAATAGTAAATTATACTATTCCTCAGTCCACGTGCCCCCTACAGCAAGTCGTTATAACAACTTGCGATGTAATGGTTCGCGTTGTAACAACGCGGTTGTTGTAATGACCGCGTTGTAATGGCATGTGATCTAAAGCATGCGTGTTAAAGAGATATATTCCATAAAATGACATAAATCATATCAGGGCATAAGATGTGGTAGGTAGGTTAGCAAGATCATAAATGCTGTGCATACGTTACAATCCTGTATTATTACTGGTTATCTTGACCAAGGTAAGGCAAAAACGACATATACCCATATATTCAGGGCAGGAAATGCAACAAATCATGAAATAACCACTGACATCACCATAATATGTGCACTTGTGCTCTTTTCATACGTTATACAGTAAATACTGTCGAACCACAGGGCACAGGGACCTTTGCGCACCTATGAGGTTCGTTACAGTACTTTCCTAATGCTCCAACTAACTATTTTCCTGGCCAAGCACCCCCACTGCACAAATATCCCCAAGTATTTACCAATGGTGTGGAGGAGGGGCACACACCCAGCACAATTCTGGTGGGGAGCTCCCACAGGGATCTCCAGCATGAAATCCAAGCAAGGCAGTCTCCCAAAACACTGTGCTGCGTTGCAGCACCTTAAATTCACCCAGCTACTGCCATTCTACAAATGCAGGGGGAGTCGGGAGCCCTAAGGGGCCTCGCGGACCACGCCCAACCCTGCCAACATTGACCTACCCACAAAGGAGCTCAGGGCGTCTGCAGAACTCACACCACGGGGGCCTCCATCGAGGTCTCTCCCCGTTCTGAGGAAGTGTGCACTAGGCGCGTCCCTCACTCTGTGCCAACAAGGCGGGGCTGTGCACCTCACAGATACATCTTCCCAGGATGCACCCCCATCCCATAGAGAGGCAGGGTCTGGGGACACTCAACCCGGGGCCTCTCGTGGAGCGGCACCTCAGCAGACAGCACGGCCTCATCCCCACACAAAGGATACAGTCGGCAGCTGCCACTGCACATTTCCCCAGGCGCTCCTCACCTAGGGGGAAGTAACGCTGTGCTCCCCATGCTGGTGGTGAAGGGGGCACTGCCACGGTGGAAGCAGGACAACTGCACTGCGTTTCAGATGCCGATGTCTCAGCAACAAGCGCTACACATGTGCTATGAGGGGAAGAAATGCTCACCATCCACTCTTTCCAGGCAAGGAAGTGAGACACAAGTTCTAGGGAATGATCAGGAGCAGTCCACAGTGCTCACCTTGCACTGAGCCCCATGTGATAGCACTGGGGGGGGGGGCACACAGGTTCAGGAAAGCAGGCGGCAGGCCAGCACACAGGGGTCTAGGGGCAAAGAGGCAGTCCTTCCAGCAGGTCAGCACAACAAAACAAAGTCCAAGTGGTGGTTTTCCTGGCAGGTAAAGTCTGTTGAGCCAGCTGAGTACAAGTCCACGCAGTGTCTAAAATCATGGGTTCAGAGCCCTGGCGCTTATGCTAAAAAGCCTTTGATCTGGAGGTAACTTCAAACAACTTTAGAAGTGTAATCCCCAACCCTGGCTCCAGACATTACAGGGGACTGAGACCGTATTGTGAAAGGCAGGCACAGTCCTATTCAGGTGCAGGTGACAACTCCTCCCACCACTGTTGCCCAGGAAGACTCATCAGGATATGCGGGGCACACCTCAGCTTCCTTTGCGACTGTCTAGAGTGAATGCACAAAACAGGCCCCTGTCAGTCTAAACCAGACGTTTATTGGAGTCAGGCTGCAAAACACAAAGAGTCATAGGTAGGGGTGGGTGGAATTTGCGAAATTCACTTTCGTAAACTATCGCGAAAATGTTGAAAGTCTCCGCAAACACGCCGGAAATATCGCGAAGACGCAGAAGTTTTTTCCCCGCCTGTTCGCAGTATTTTTTGCGTGATCGTGGCTCGCCAACTTACCCATGCGGTTGCTCACGGGCGCGGCCATCTTGTTTTCACTTGTCCCGCCCGCTCACGTTCGATATGACGTGCCCTCTCATACTCTCGCGGTGCATGATCGCGAGAAGAAAGACGTGATCGCACGACAAATGACGCGATCGTGCGACAAATGACGTTAATGCAGGCGCGAACTGTCGCGAGACAGCGCAAATGGCTACCAACAATCCAACATCTCGTGGAGAACGCGACCGGATCGGGAAAACTTGTCGGCGAACGCGGGGATTCAGGTAAGGCGATCGCGCGCACGCGAGAATGTATTTTCTTACAGCGCGAGCAAGGAAAAAATTACCGGTAAGATGCGGATTACGGAAATTTTGACATTTACGCGCTTTCCACGGAACACGAAAATGTCAAATTATTGCAATTTCCGCGAGCGGAACGGAATTTTAGCCCAGGCCTAGTCATAGGCACACCCAGAAATGACCACTTTCTAAAAGTGACATTTCTAAAATAATAATAAAAAATCTACTTTCACCAATAAGCAGGATTTATTTCTACTATTCCAAACATACCAAACATGGGAACACTACTCCTTCCAGATTAGATGTAACCACTGAAACATATATCAGGGAATTCCCAATGCAAACGTAAAAGAGGCGCAACCTCACAGCAGTGAGGAACCACATAGGTTGTTTTTCACTACTAGGACATGCCACACAACAAAAGCACATGTCCTACCTTTTATCTACACAGCACCCTGCCCATAGGGCTACCTAGGGCCTACCTTAGGGGTGTGCTACATGTAACAAAAGGGGTGTTCCAGATTTGGAATGCACTTAAAATACCAATCACTGTGGCAGTACACATCGCACACAGGTCCTGCAGTGGCAGAGACCTACAACAGGTTTGAAAGGCTACTTCTGTGGGGGGTGCAAGCAGCTCTGCACCCCCACTAGTAGCATTTAATTTACAGGCCCTGGGTATATAGGATACCACTGTACAAGGGACTTATAGGTAAATTAAATATGCCAACCAGGTGTAGACCAATCTTACCGAATATACAGGAGAGGGCACATGCACTTTACCACTGATCAGCAATGGTAAAGTGCCCATAGTCATAAAACCAACAAAAATAGGTCAGATAAAATACAGGAGGATGGCAAAAATGTTTTGAGATAGCCTGGCTAAAAGGGCCAGGTCCAACATATTATTTTATGTAAAATGCCAATATTCACTTATGTTAGCCCAGCTACTTTCTCAGGACTTGAAAACAACAGATGGGGTGCATTTTGGACTACAGATTTCTAAGATAAAGATTCAAATTCTTCCTTTCTACATACTTCCTGAATAGTATGGGAGAGAGGAGGAATTTAGTATTATGCTCTTGACACAGATAATAAAAACATTAGATTTGTTGGCAAAAAAAGAATAGTAGGGGTGTGAAATGTATCAATGCAACATCTTTTTTACTTTGAGACTTAGATCTATGTGTCAATATTTCAAAAACAGTTAGTGGTTTCTTCTGAGGTAACATGGACATTTGTTTTTGGGATTTCACTGGTTGCAGCAGAAAGAGTTTTAAAAAATGTATTGGTTACCACTACGATTTTGGTTACAAGTACCGTTGAAAGGGGTGAGGTATTTTTTCCACATCCAGTAAATAATGGTACCCCGTGGTACGTTATTTACCAGGTGTACTTAATATTTCAGTATTCACAATGGGAGATTTTGACCACTTTACCGGAGGGAATGAGGACACGTACAACTTTACAGGCTTGTTTTAGGCTTACATCTGCCACAATATATCTATAATTACTGTAGGCAGAAATGTATGCCTATGCCAAGTAGGACAGCAAATTGAAAAAGAAGCCTAATCAGTTGTTGAGGAGGAGGAGGAGGGAAGACGCTGTTAAGCACTGTGGGACTACGTTGACCCAAGTTTCTATCTAAGCTCCTATCACACCCCCTGATTGAGGACTACAAGTATTCTGCATCACTCCCATGGCAAGGGATGCCTGTTCAATTGCTGAGGAGACGGGGAATAGAAGGCATTGTTAAGCTTTCTTAGATTGCATTGACCAAAGTTCCAGCTCCTGGCCACACCCTCTGAGGGCTACAAATATCCTGCCTCTCTTTTGCTGCACAGGACAACTAATCAGTTGCTGAGGTGGGGGAGGAAGAAAGGCGCTATTAAAGACCCATAGACTACATTGACCAAAGCTTCTAGCTCCTGGCCACACCCCCTGCCCGGGGGCTACAAGTAGCCTGCATCACTCCTGCTGCACAAGCCTGGGCCAAGGGCAAGCCCATCCCAGGCCCATCAGAGGCCGAAAGAGGCTGGGCCGAGCCCCCTTTTTTGGCCCTAGGTACTCTGAGAATGGGGAGAAGAAAGCCTCCTTGTCCCCACAAACACACTTCAAATGGTAAGGCCCACCAACTTTCTGTGGATAGCCTTTTGGCATGGGCGGAGGGTTCAATTCATTCTAAGACTGAGCAAACTGACTTAACAATCTGTGAAACTGAGAGAATTTTATCAGGCTCAGTTTCATATTCCAGGGTGCACCCTGAAGCTGACCTAATAAATGTCAATGGTGCTATTAAGAGGGGCAACAAAATCCTTGTGGAGGGCATAGTACACAAGCAACCTGAAATCGATCTATTAGCACCTACTCTGCCCATCAGCGTTATAAAATAAATTTCCACATGACTCCCCTGCTGTCCCTTTAATAGCTTTGAATGCTGTCCTAACGAAGGGGCATGTTATCAACGGCCAGCGATAATTATCGCTGGCCGTGCTTATCGATAATTTTGTTATTGCAGGCTATCTCTGGAATTTATCGCCCTGGTAGCGCGTTATTAACAACGCGTTTCTCCAGGGCGCTAAAAATTCCAGAGATAGCAAAGTTTTTGCCGTTTTGCAGGGAACATCGCTGGTTTTCCAGCGATGTTCACTGCAAAACGGCGATAACCTTGCTGATACGACCCACAGGGTCGTATCAGCATAATCCACCCCAATGTTAGGGATAGGTAAGTCTGCATTTTAGCAGACGTTAGTTTTTTTTCTCCAAAAACGAACGTGTGCTAAAATGCTGGGGCAGCCTTGTAAATATCGCGATGTGAACATCAGCGAAATTTGCAAGGTAGTCCATCCGGGGTACGCCCAGTGACGCCCACTTTGCATCTCATTAGAAATGCAAAGGGAGGCGTTGGGAAAAAAGGTGCTAACATGCGATTATGCATGTTAGCACACTCTTGTAAATAGGGCGATAGTTTTATCTCCGCTTTTTTGGCTTAAAAAGCCAAAAAAGCGGAGATAAAGCCCTTGTAAATATGCCCCGAAGACCGTTATGCTGATCTTGTGATTAGTGGTATGAAAAACTTTTCAGTCATATTATTAATACTATTAACAAAATGCTGACTTCAATTTGACTCTCTATTTTACTCTAGTCTTTTATTGAACTGTTATGAATGTTATGATCTGTTTTGTCCGTTTCTTGTCCGGTTGTGCTTTTGATTACATTTGTTGTACCTTCGTAACTGCCAATCGGTAAAGCGCTCTCATACCCCTTGTGGTCTTGTATACAAAACAAAAAAATAATAATCAAAAAATATTAACTCATTCAGGACAAGCGAATTTCCGGCTCATGGCGTCATTGTGTATCCGTGGGCACAAATACAGAGTTCACTCTGGGTAGCAATGTGATTTCTAATCCATAGCACATAAGGGTTGGTCAACCCTCACTCAGAGATAATGCTCATGCCCATGAGGGTAAAGCATCTTGTGGCATCCCAAGCATCTGTACTAGTTGCCTAGTGCTTTAGAATGTTATGAGTTGAATGTATTGTTCTGGGCATTGAGAGCCTGGCTGAGGAATCTGCAACAGCTTGATGTAACTGCTCCTTGTGGATGGGATCCTCTCCTTATGAATAAACATCTTCCACAATTTAAGGTTGTGAACCAATTCTTACACATCTCAAGTACGGAGAGAAGGAAAGAAGCATAATGAAAGAGGGTCCCTTCGTCTAACACCCCTCCCCCATCATGAGCATGTGAAGGGATCATCAGCGAGTTCCAGTTTCCACCTCAATCCTCACACTTGCTGCTGGGGCTCACTGCTGTCCCTCCATGAAAAGACAGTCAAAGGGAAGATCACGAGCAGCTGAAAACAAAGTGTTACCCTGGCTGCAAAGGCACGCAGATCACAGCCACATTACACTCAGAGATTTAATTACGGTAAGGCAAGTTTCCTGGATTGGCAACTGACCAAGAGTAGACTCCTGAGATTTTGTTGTTCATTTTAAGGACCTATGTTGTCTTCAGAATTTGCTCTGCAAATTAAAAAGGGGAGAGGAGGTTGGCGGCTTGATTAAGACTGTTTCACGCGGTTATTTTTATAGCCCTTTAGCAAGTGATGTGGCTGAGCGCTCTGTTAATGTTGCCAATGTCTATATAGTCCACGATAATGCCATTTCTATTCTTACTCAGAACAGATTCTCTATCATGAACTCTGTGGAAGAAAATGATTGACTTTTGGACATTAATCTGGAACCAATTAGCACTCACAATCCAATGAGGAAGCTAAAAGATAACGCACGGTCTGTGTATTGGGGAGAAAACCAGGGATAAAAAATATTTCATGGAAAATTGGATTTATGTAACACATATTCAATTCCAGCTACCCCTTCACCCTGAGGGAGATTCATAGAGGGGCTTTTAATTTGGGTCCCTGCAGAGTATGATTTTGGTCCACAAAACTAATTTATTGAATATTGTAGCAATACAATTAATTTAAGAAGTGATTTTACTGTACATTGGTGAATTTTTATAATGGTAATTTTACCTTGACTAACTCGCAAGCTTGATTTGCTGTTTGGATTTATTGGGAGAATTGTTTAGGATAAAAGATCCTACAGCAATATAGGTATTCCCTTAGTCCTGGCAGGTGATTTCAATATCAGATATGGGACTATGCAGATTGCCACACCAGAAACTAATCCCTTTCCTAGTACAACATCAACAATTATTTTTGGATCTATATAGATCTAAAAAGAAAAATACACTCAGATGGCAATATTTTTTAAAACAAATACTATCTGACAGGGACAAAACCATGAAAGACATAATTAATACATTTCAAATGATAAAAATTATTTAAAAAAAACTCTCAAAACCAGTGCAGTAAAAATGTACATGTATATTTAAAAAAATCATGGCACTAAAACGCAAGCTCATCTTCTGATTCCAATCAATAATAGGTAAACATATCGAAATGCATTATACATTCTAATCTATCATTCCTTTTCTTGACTGCATGGCCCTTTTCAAAAAGCACAGGCTTGAAAGCACACTTAAGGTGAACTCAAAAACTGTAAGTAAAGCAAAGCTACTCTGCATTAATACAATCCTAGTTTTCTTAGCAGTGGTTTTAAAAACTGCTTTGTAATAGACTACATAGACTAGAAAAGAACATAACTTGCAATAGTGTTTGCTCGGACTGATTATCACAAGGGTAGGATACATTAACATTCCCATCTGTAGCCAACATATTTTCTAAGTAGAGGGACTAGTATATGGTACCTGCCCTAGAGCGAAAATGAATTGAGTAAGGTAAAGGGATAAAAACAGAGAAGGTTCTCCTGATGCCAAAGATCAATAATAGGTTAAAACCGTCCTTTTATTGGTCACAACCAATGTCAGACGAAATGTTTATGCACTGTATTCTTGCGTGCCTGTCTTCTGTCTCTTCTTTCACCTCTTAGCTCTCATGCTCCTTTCTATTTTCCTTTCTTTCTGGAATATTAACCCAGGTAGGATAAGCACAGAAGTTTATAGGCAAAAGCAATTTGAAGTCGCAATGCAAACCCTGTTACAGAACTACTAATGTGTTCCTGTTTATTTTTTTAAAAATGTGTAATAAAACTTGTTGAAATAAAATAAAATATATATATTTTTTTTTAAACGTGCTTTAGGTTAGGTCATGTTTTACTCTTAGATTTTCGCAGTGCTCCATAAATATTTCTTTTACCCTTTTGTTATCATATTTTAGCAATACTTGAGAGCTCCATAAACATAGGGGACAGACACAGTATAACAAAAGTATCTCAAATATATCTCATCCATAGGATTAAAAAAGCCCTGTCCTGATTAAGACATTCGCAAGTGATTTCCCTACAGAGCAGAGCAACCGGATTTAATCATATGCTGATCCACAGTGCAGTAGGGGCCAAATGGATCCTATCAAGTATAAATCCCTGCTTTAACTCAGAGTGAATAATAAGACTCGATGTAGATGGTAGTAAGTGCAGCAGTCTATGGAGGAAATGATTTTCCTCGGTCTGAAGTGAACAGCTTTTTGTGATACCCCATAATCCTGTTCTATAAGTGGCAGCACTAACACACTAAGCATTTTACACCTTTAGTGCTGGATGAACTGTCCCCCCAGTACCAGGTCTGATAAGATTACAAACTGATCCAGCAGTTCTACAGAGTTTGAGAGTAGAATTATTAGTCTGCGAGTGCCAGGATCCTGAAGAGCTAAAATTCAAAGCTAGATAACAAAAATTGTCAGTGCTTGGCCCTTAATTATAATCCTGTTAAACAATTTTTTGCTTGATCCACAAGACATAATATGTGACTTGGTGTAATTAGTTGTTAAATCTCGGTCCTGCATAAAAAGAAAAAAGTGATCAACTTGCCCCCTCAAGGCACTGGGGGTGAGGGCTATAAGGACTGCAAATTCATCATACAATAAGTCAGGCACCAAAGTGCCTGCCATTCTAGGGGTGTCCACTTCAGCTGAAATTAGTTGCTCAGATAGTCTCTTAATATAAAGAATAAACAGCGGTGGGCCAATATACACCCCTGCCGTACTGCCCTCCTCAATTGAAATGCAGGTGATAGTTCACCAGAAACATTTATTCGCACTCTAGCAGAAAGATCTTCTAGCAGGAAATAAAGAAAATTCACTATAGATCGATCCACTACTAAGTCCAGCAACATTAGCCACAAATGTGTCCTGTTGATAGAATCGAATGCAGTGGATAAATCCATAAAGGCAAGATAGATGGGAGAATGTCTTGCATGGATATACTTACTCATTATCAGATTGTGATTTAAACACAGCTCGTTAGTTCCTAAATTGGGCCTAAATCCAAATTGGAAAGGTGAAAGTATACCATTATCACCTGCCCATGTAACTAGGCGATTGTATATCACTCTACCTATGATTTTAACGTTACTATCTAGAGGATAAATAGAGCGATAAAAGTTAGGGGACATGCAATCGCCCTTTTTGAAGATGGGCACAATCGTTTGGGGGATATCAGAAGCTAGACACTGATTGAAAACATTAATGATCAAGGGGCTCCATGGGTCAGGCAAGCATTTCAAAAGGTCAACAGGGACACCATCTGACCCTGGAGCCTTCCCACTTGTACTATGCTGTATAGCCAAATCCACTTCCTGCATAGATATAAAAAGGGGCTGTGAATTCTGTTATCTTAAAAGTAATAGGGCAGACAAAGTTGGATCTTCCTCAATAAAATAAATAGAGGTAAAATGTTCATAGACGATTTACAAGAACACACAAATGCTTGCTATCCTTCCCAAATGCTGCACATTCCAAATCCCTTTTCTAGTAGTCCTCCCTATTATCACCCTAACACAAATTGACAAGGGGGGGGGGGGGATTATGAGATTATGTGTTAAGCAACGACATGAAGAATGTGAACAAGTTCAACTGGCATACTGGTCAGCCTTTACCCGTGTTCATCAGCAGGGGACACTGCTGTACTATTGTTTACTATATTTTGGTTATAGGGAATCTTTGGGACCCTCTCGAAAGTTTCTAAATTTCAAGTTTATAGGTCCCACTTTCAGTGACCATAACCCCCTAAACATATATTTATACTACTGATAGAGGGTTATTGGAATCACTAAGGACAGGGGTAGGAGAATAAATTGGCAAATTAATGACCCAGGAACATTTACTTCGAACCTAGTTAGATGTAAGTACATCAATTTTATAGTTTGTTTTCAAGTTGACAGTGTCTGGGGGACAGTATTAGAAGCCTATGGGCATGTTAGCCTTTATATTTATAATTTACTAACTTATTCACATCTTAAAAGAGTCAACATATACAGTGTCAAGTGGTTTGATGTCTCATTCACTGCAGGTAATAGGAATCTTTACTGTACATTGAAAAATATGCCTCGTCCTACAGAGGAAGTAGCATTTTGTAGTATATAATACAGAAAAGCATCTAATAAACATAAGACAAATCTAAGGAATAAAGCATGAGATGACTTATGTGAGGCAAGTCATTCCAATGATCTAAAAGAAAATGTAGGAAATCTTCAAAACATCACTGGTGGTGGAGGTGAAGGATTACATATTTAGCACATATATCGCAGAAGACAAATGGATCAGCCATTTGAAAAACATATACAGTCCTTTTGGAAATATAGACAAATCAACTGAGCACAATGATGTTATGACATTTGAACTACATGATGTTATAACGGCAGTGAAGGGCAGTCCTTCCGATATATCTCCTAGACCAGATGGTTTACCAGTGTTTAAAAGATACTTTTTGATATTTTATAAGTAAATGATCATCATGTTATACATTTTAGTAAATGGGTCACAGAAGGACTGTGAAAGGTTGATACTTACATCTTTCTCACAAATTTGTGAGGTGTGAATATGCCAACAGCAAATAACAGGAAATGAGACCAGCATTTGTGATGGGAAGTCTTGCAAATATATATTGTCAGTATGTAAGTAAGTATGTAAATTACCTACTGGCGGTCGCCAGTAGGTAGTTATAGTTAGGACCTATTTTCCATAGGAAATCTGCAACATTCTATTCCCAGTAACTTTGGTGCCGGTTGACGAATCTTCGCGAGTTTTTCAAAACTTTTGGCCAGCTCCGGTCCGCTCTTATCCTGAAAGTCTCGGGGTGATTTGTCAAGCGGGGGCCGAGAAAAAAGGGGGGTCCCAAAACGTGTTTTCCCCATGCAATTTTTCATAGGAATCATTTAGTCGCAGATACAGCCCAACTGCCGAACGGAATTACACCAAATTTGGCAAAAAGGTAGCCCTTTGTTCAGAGTCATGCCTTTTGGTTAAATGGTGTAAATCCGTTCAGTAGTTCCTGAGAAAATCAAAAGTAAAATCACATATATATCTGGGCAGAGCCTAACCACACATCTCATCGTGAGATCTGAATGGCTGTCAGCACTTCATCCAAGAAGTGTTGGCAGCCATCTTGGGACCAATATACATGATGACACCTCATTAAAAAGCATTGCAGTTAATAGAAGGTTTTAAGACTTTAGTTACACTATAAATCATTTGTTGATGGTACCATACTCATTTTAGGAATTGTGGTGTGTTCTAAGGTGATTTTACCATGTGAAAAAGCCTTCTGCTGGGATAGCATGAATCATGTTTGAGAGAAAACTATTTTCTCATGCTTTTCCCACAGAGGATTGGAAGGTGATCTATAAGCTAAATTGAGAGCATATTTTCTGTAAATTCACATTATCTTTCTCAGTCATGTGAGAATGAAGTCTGACATTCTCAGTACAACATGTACATCCAACAAGGGCAGAGACTGTCAGTTGATTCCTTTGTGTTCTACTGCAGCTTCCCAGAGTGTTCTAAAGAACAACTAGAGCGCTAACAGTCCTACTTCTGACAAACGTATTGCACACCTGAAGCCATCTTGATTGGAATAAAGTGGTAACTCTTAAAACATTTAATTTAAAAAGGAATAACATGAGGGGGTTAATTTTGCCATAGAAAGTATGATTAGTGCCGCAGAAAGAAAAATTAGGGCACATTTTGACTTCTCAAATCCTCTTCTATTTCATTAAAAAAAATCTGACATGCAGACTGAAACATGCACTTTGAATACCAGCAGCAGACTTCCCTGGTGAGCAGTAGCTTTACTACAGTGATCTAATGAGCAACTAGAGTGCTAACATTCAGAATTTATGGAAAATGTGTGACACATCTCAATGCCTTCATTATGGAACCAAAGTAAAAAACTGAAAGTATTTCCTACTGAGGAGACTGCAGTAAATGAGGAAATTAGGAAACTTCATAACAAATAAGTCTCCCAAGATGGCCACCAGAGACAAAAGAGCCCAAATGTAGCACAAATATCACCCAGATGTAGCCCAAGTATAGCCCAATGACAGAATGTCCCAGAGTGTTCTTAAGAACAACTAGAGCGCTTACTGCAGGGGTCTTCAAACTGTGGGGCGCGACCCCCAGGGGGGCCGTGGAGTGATGGAGAGGGGGTCGCGCCTTCCCAGTCACACTTCTGCACAGGCCCAAGGGCTTCAGCCGCCCCTCCGTCTATCCCCATCCTGTGTCTCAGTCCGGGCTGCTGCAGTGAAACTCGAGCTGCTGGGGGCTCAGCTGGGCAGTGTCTGGAGTCTTATCTCCAGCACTCCCTTGTTTTTCACAGGTCTTTAAAGACCATTTGCATTTTTACATGCCTTTACAAACTGGTTACAGAGGCTTAGGTTTTATCCCTGGTTCCAGTACCCCCTGGGTCCCCACTCAGCCTATTCCTTACATTTGTCTTTTACATTTATTGCTGTAGTGTGAGAATGAATTTCATGGAAAGGAATATAAAGTAGGCTTGCCAAAAGAAAAATGCCTGTCGTGTTTCGTTTAAAGAGCCTGCAAAGATCTCCTCTTGGTACTAAATAGACTTAGAAATAAAAAAGTATGTATGCCTTCGTTATATGACTTTTCTGTCTTTGTTCTCTTTAATTATCAGTTATGGATCATTGAGACAGCCCTAGAACACAATTAAAAGTGCTTTCTATTTATATTTGCTGTTCGAAGTATGCACAGATAAATACTCAAAATACAGCTTTAGGTGACTGCTTTTTTTTGTACCGACTGGGCCATCAAAATATTCTGGCCATAGGGCTGGAAGTTTGTTGCAGGATCAGCACATTATTTATTTCCTTCACCCTCGATCCCCGATTAATGCCGCAATAGTTTAACTTAGATCTTAAACTCTACGCCGCCGTCAATAACATGCTGAGTTACTTCATGTGTCTGGGAATGCACCCTACATTCAGACAACTCATTCCTCATTCTCTCCCTTCACTTTCACGCTCACCCTGCACGCACAGCGATCACAATGCACTCACACTGATCATCATGCACTCGCACCATTCACCCGCTCACCTTGCACTCACAGTGATCACTCTGCACTCACAATGCACTTGTGCTGCTCACCCTATACCTCCCCCTGCAGTCACACGAGTACACTACACATCCTGCACTCATTTGAAACTTCACTCACCTGTCCCCCTCACTACTCAATATGCAACTCACTCAAACAAGCCCATCAGTAATCATACATTCATTCATCCCTTTCTGAACTTGCATCCGCACCCAAATTCATACGCCACCTCACTCACCCTGCAGTCACTCCTCTTGCCCGACTCTCACACTGTTGCATCGCTCACCGTGTACTCACATGGGCACTCTTGTCACCCACACAGTGCAGAGGGTTAATGTGCCTGCTACAAAGAATATGTACCATGCAGATCACAGAAATGAGTGTGAGTAAACTATGAGTAGTGTTATAAAAAATGAAATGTTTGTCAGAAAGGTGCTATAGAGAGATGTGGTGCATTGTTGGTGAGTGGCAGTGAAGGCATTCATGGAGAAGGAGGAAACAGGGGTGGGGCATCAAAAAAGACTGTTGCACCGGGTGCGACCAGTGTTAGGACCAGCCCTGACTGGGAGTGTTAGCCCCCCCCCCTGAAGTTCTGGTCTAGTGGCTCCCCTGCTTCTGCCTATTATTATTTACATCTGTAATGCACTACTGTTAACAAAAGATGTCCTGGGGCTAATAACCATCTACTGCCTGAAGGCAAATGAGAAACACACAGAAGGAGAACCAGCCAAATGGGGTAACCTACAGAGCATAGAGAAAGGTTTTTATATCTTCTTAAAGGATAATAGAATCTTGGTGGAGCGAAGCAAAGGAGGGTGCACGTTCCATACCTGCACGGCCTGCATCAAAACAGCGAGACAGACAACTCATGCCTTCTTGAATTAGGGAACAATAAGCAGAGTGGCACTTGCCGAGAGGAGCATGCGGGTCCGACCCGTATGCTTGGTGAGGAGAGATGAGGATGAGAGAGGACAGCAAGGGAGTGAGAGAATTTGATTGAAGAGGTCAGGGATGAGGAGAAATGTGAATTGCCGAAGAGAAGTGCTGACACGCAAGAAGTGAGTGTGATCCAAAGGTGAGGGCTTCTGTTAGAACAAATGGGAGATGTGAAAGAGGAATGGTGGGACTGGAGAGGTGTAAGATACAAATAGAAAAAAATTTGAATGGAGAGACGAGGTGAATGAGAAGTGCTAAGGGGCACAGGAGGTGACAGGGCCAGAGAGGCCATGAGATAAATGTGAGAGACTGTTAGAGATGAGGGCAGTGAAAAGACAGAATGGGAAGAGGTGATTAAAGGTGAAGTGAGAGGTTGAATGGGGAGAATTCAGAAGTTGTAAAAAGGGGTGAAAGAAAATGGCCTGCAAAGTGAGAGAGGGATCCGGGGTGAGGAGAGAGGGATGGAAGGGAGGAGGTGAGAGGAAAGCTGCATGGGTAAACTGTTTAACTCTGCACAAAATCGCCAGGGTTTTAAGGGACCCCTGCTTCTCCCGGTCAGGGCCAGGTGAGCTTCTAATGTGGCAACACATATTGCTGCAGAGTGGAAGGCCCTTCACAAAGGATGACTTGAAATCTATCTGATGATAATTGCTGTATTTTGGCTATAAATGTGTACTGATTGGGTGAAGTCTTTCCTCTGTGTTACTGTGTGTAAAAAATGCCAAAATAATGAATCAATGCTATCCCAAAATACGCGGCATCACATACCCTCATTTACATTTTCATCCCACACAATTTATTCAACAGGTTTAGAACTTTTTGTCAGGAGGGTGTCCTTACGCCTCAAAATGTTGTCAGGGGGGTCTCGGCATCCAAAAGTTTGAAGACCTCTGGCTTACTGTCTTACTTATGACAAAAGTATGGCACACCTGAAGCCACCTTGATTGTAATAAACTGGTAACACTTAAAACATTTAATTTAAAAAGAAACACAATGAGGGGGTTCATTTTGCCATAGAAATTATGATTAGTGCTGAAGAAAGAAAAATTAGGGCACATTTTGACTTCTCAAATCCTCTTCTATTTCATTAAAAAAATCTGACATGCAGACTGAAACATGCACTTTGAATACCAGCAGCAGACTTCCCTGGTGAGCAGTAGCTTTACTACAGTGATCTAATGAGCAACTAGAGTGCTAACATTCAGAATTTATGGCAAATGTGTGACACATCTCAATGCCTTCTTGATGGAACCAAAGTAAAAAACTGAAAGTATTTCCTACTGAGGAGACTGCAGTAAATGAGGAAATTAGGAAACATACTGATTGTTTTTGTGCCGGAAGGTGTCCCTTCCTGCACAAAAACAATCTCCACACGACACAGACATCCTTGCATCATGGTGCAAGGGTGCCTGTGTCACCGCATGGCTGAAGTTTGTGCAGCAGTGCAGAGGGAAACACAGAGTTGCAACATATTCATGTACATATGTCACATCCCTGTGCTTCGGAAGTGCCACAGTGCAGTGCAGCTAAAGAGCTTGCAGTGTCATGCTGCAGTACTTCCTCTTAAATCTTCACCTATAAATTCTCCATACACTACTAATGCATTTTTTCAGTCAATCATGCTGTATACATATATTCAACCAAACTTTCACACATTACCTTGCAATTATAGTTCTTTCTTTAACCAGATAAGGTAGTTCTGACAAGAACTTTTTTTTTCTTCTTTTTTCTTTTGTATTTTTCTTTTATTTTTTGAACAATTTTGTATTTTTGTTTTTTTTTTCAAAAAATGAACAAAAAAAAGAATGAATAAAACAGGAAACATTTGAAATTACTTATCATTCCAAAAACAAAAAAACAAAAAAATTAACAACGATGGTTGCGTTGCGCAGCACAAACTGCATCCACTGACTGCTCACCGAAGCATATAAGTTTCTTACACTTCACGCAGTGTTGCTCGCGAAAGGCGAATTCTGGCCTAATGTCCATTGCAGGTGTTCCTGAGGATGCTCCAGATGTACTTGCCACAGCAGGTGAGGGGTTCAAAGCAGCTCGCCTCATTTCCTCCTGAGCAAGATTGAGAGGATGTGTGGTCCGGAGTTGCTTGTACATAGAAGCAGTGCCACAAGAGTATTTTTTTTCACTGCCTCTTGACAGGACTCGGTCACAAATTGGGCACGTCACCTTTCTCGCATTTACTTTCTTCTCTCCAGGTGGAAAAGTGAAGAATTTCCACAAAACAGATTCCGGCCTCTGTGGACGTGGTGCCTCCTACAAGAATTCTTCTTCAGAAGATACTTCCTCCTGCTGCTGCTGCTGTCCAGATGCCATTTTGTTTGATATTTTTTGAAAAAGACCAAAAAAAAACAAGCAAAAAGGGTTCTTGTAGGAAAAGAGATGTCTCTCTAAAGAGGCTCCAACAAGAATGATTAAAATGGGTGGGGTCCTTCAATAGTTACAATGAGAAATTTTATGAACCAATGAAATCTTTTTTTTGAGGCCACATGGGATCCGCGCACTCTGCGCTCACGAAGCACGCACCCGACGCGACTTCGCGAAAATATATTTAAAAATAATATACATTTATTATAAGTACAAATATATTATTTTTATGAATATCTTAGATAGTCTCTTGCCCTAATATGTATATTAAACACACATACATATCATTTTAGAACATAAAAATATTTCGCGGGAGTCGCTCACCCAGCGCACCCCAGCATGTATATGACGTCACGCGGGACCCGCAAGCGTCGCGTACCATAATGCGCATGTGTCGTGAATGCACGGTAGCAGGAGTCGCAGACTGGTCGCATACCAATCGCGCACATCACGTAATATTAAATGTATATGCTGTAACTGAAAAACATGCAGCCGTCGCACACCGTACGCGGATCCTTCACGAAGTTTCTAAAATGGCGGCTAGAATCCACGCACCCACCGTGATGTGTATGCTTTGGGTGCGCGACTCCGAAAAAAATTTGGGAAACATTTTTTAAAAAGAAAAGATAATATAAATATATTAAAATAACAAAATAAAACAAAAAAATTAAACTATATATCAGTTTTAATTTTTCTTTAATTGTTTTTTTGCAATTTTCAGAAAAATATGTAATGTTATTTAATGAATAAAATATATATAAATAAACAGTTAAAAAACTTTAGAAAATTAGTACAAAAAAATAGGTATAACTACTATTACACTTAAAAATTAGCATTTAAAAAACCTTTGAAATTCACTGAAAAAACCATAGGTTTCAGAGACGTTATAGTTAGAAATTAGCATTTAAAAAACCTTAGAAATTCACAGAAAAAAAACATCGGTTTCAGTGGTGTTATAATTAGCTGGACATTTCACTCGTACAAAACCATAGAAATTCCTCCGTTATAGTTAGTTCTGCTAACTATAACTCGCGCGCCCGCAATGCACTGCTGATGTTATAGTTAGCAGAACTAACTATAACAGAGGAATTTCTATGGTTTTGTACGAGTGAAATGTCCAGCTAACTATAACACCCCTGAAACCTATGTAAATTTCAAAGCTTTTTTAAATGCTAATCTCTAACTATAACGTCTCTGAAACCTATGGTTTTTTCAGTGAATAAATATATTGATAGAGTACTAATAAATCCTAACAATATACTCTAATAAATCAGTTGTAAAAATAATTACAATATATAGTGATAAAACAGTTGCCCCTTTCATCACATTACATCAGATAAAAGCAGGCCTAAAGTCAAATTAGCGCAATCATTAGATGCATATCATTTGTCTGCTGTTCTTAAAACCAGCAATGCTACTTTAGAGAATCAAAAACAGCAATGCATACCTTCAACCGAGTTAATTCAATCATGTAGTATAGCCTGTTATTTCAGAAGTTATAAATGGTTGATATTAAAAATGCTTATAAAGACTATGCAGGCTAATCATTATTTTAAGTTCAGAAAGTTTTTATTGAGAATAAAATCAGGGTGTCAGTACAAAATATACACTGTAAATCATACAACATCATGTTCCATAGTTAATACATAGAAGAGAAAATAAGAATTGGACTAAGAATACAATATTAAGACATAAAACAAAAAAAAAACACAAAAACAAGTAAATGAAACGTATACGCATAAAGGTATCTAGAAGAAACTTGTGGAATTATTAGGGAAGTCAGGGAGGTTCGGGAACTTCCTGTTGAGAGGGCTTTGGTATAGAAAATCGTCTAGCACTGACATCAATATAAAGTGTAACAGGTGACCACAAATCTGCACGTTTAATAGCCATATGAGGAGGATATACAAAGGCATTATCTAATCTGTGATTATGGCAAACAGTATACCACCAAGCCTTGTATGAAATTTTCGAAAAATCTTCCCAATTAACAGTAATTTGTTGAAAAGCAATTGCTAATAATAAATCAATAATCTTGACATTAAGTGAGATCTCGTCCCAGCCAGAAGAAAGACTGCCTAGAAAGATATGAATGAAAGAGAAAGGAAAAGTGGTGCCGTAAATTAGGTTAATTTGAGACCCTACTTGTTTCCAAAAGCTAAGCACCTGTGCACAAGTGAATAGCGTATGAAACAAGTTAGCATTGGGAGAGGAACAGGACCAGCACGTGTCCGGAATGCTTGAAAAACGTTTACATAAAGTGGCTGGCGTGAATAAGAGTCTATTATAAGCAAAAAATAAAGTTTGCGTGGTATTCGTTGCTCTAGAAGCTTTACGTAGTTTGGACCAAATACTCTTCCAGAGTGATATTGACCAACACACCTCAAAATCTTGTTCCCATGCCTCTTCAGTTTTCGTTTTCTGTCGATCAATATCAATGCCTTGTAGGTGACTATAAATAATAGAAGCTTTGGGCGTGGTCAGTAACAAAGCACAAAGTCGTGAAGAGGAATCTGGGCTATTGGAGGTGTCGGTTGTGGTGTGGGAGTGAGAGTGAGTTTCCAGCACTGCACTTTTGAGTAAGTTATATTTATGGATAAAGGAGGTCGGTAGATTGAATGTCCGCATGAGTGTACCAAAAGGCAAGAATTCTGAGTTCGAAAATAAATGATAAACCCAGACCAAACCCTTTTCTCTCCAAGTACGCCAATAAAATGGTCTGTTGCGGATCAACACATTTTTATTATGCCAAATTGTTGAGTTTAAAAAGGAGTCCCTAGGACAATGAGTGGGAGGAGGGGGTGAATCAAGTGATTTGGAAGTGAACTTTAATTTAGGGGTAGAAATGGATTGTGGTTTGCGCGATAAAGAAATCGTTCAATTGAAGTCCAAAGGGGACAATCATCTTCGGCGTCAAGCAACCAAAGTGAGGCCTGGCGTAATAAGAAAGATTTCTGATAAGCCTGGAAATCCGGAAAATTGACTCCGCCCTCCATGTTAGGACGTATTAATTTTAATAAAGACATTCTAGGTTTCTTATTGTTCCACAAGAATGAGGATAAAATTGAGTTGACTTTTTTAAATAATTTGGAAGAGATGGGGACCGGAATATTCGAAATAGTATATAAGACTATGGGAGATAACATCATTTCTATGGTATCTAGGCGGCCCCACCAAGACAAATAAAGAGGATGCCATTTAGAGGTTAATTCCGTAATCCTCTGAAGACATTTACTCATACATAATGTTACCGTATCTGAAATTAAAGGTGTAAAATGTAGACCCAAATATTTAATGTGATTTGGACTCCATTTGAATTGAGAAGCCTGGAACTTTGAGCTGAAAATATATTTTGTTAAAGGTAAAATTTCGCACTTATCATTATTTAGTTTGTAACCTGAAATGAGAGAGTAAGATTATACCTCTGCTAGAAAAGCCGGAATTGATTCATCTGGTTTGGACATAAAAAGTAAAATATCATCAGCATAGGCTGCAAGTTTGATGTGGACATTTGGTACTTGAAACCCATGTCGTATTTTGGATAAAAAAGGTTCTAAGGCTACATTAAAAAGAAAGGGAGAGAGAGGACAACCTTGATGCACTCCTCTGCCCAAGTCAAAAAATGGGGAAATCAAGGGGCATATCAACAACAACCGGCGATAATTATCTCCAAGCGCACTTAGCGCTAGGATAATTATCGCCGGCTAGCGTGAATTGTTATCGCTGAGATAGCGTGCTATTAGCAACGCTTATCTCAATAGTGATAAAAATCCTCACGCTAACAGGCTAACGTGCGATTATCGCTGGAAACCCAGCGATAATCTCACGTTACCTTGTTGATAGGGACAGGCAAACTTAGCCATGATATCCTCCTTCCATAGGATATCATGGCTAAGTCAGAAAAATACCAGACGTAAAAAAGCAGCGTTAACCGCGGTTAGCGCTGCTTTTTTTGTCTCTAACAGGGTTAGCGACATTCTTGATAATAGGAGAAATGTCGCTTAGCGACATTTCTCCTATAATTTTACTCTGGAACGCCCCCTTTGCATCTCATTAGAGATGCAAGGGGAAGCGTAGAGTAAAAGGGTGCTAACATGCAAATTTGCATGTTAGCACCCTGTTGTTGATAGGGCGCTAGTTTTATCTCTCCTTTTTTGGCTTTTAAAGCCAAAAAAGCAGAGATAAAGCCCTTGTTGATATGCCCCAATGCTGTTAGCACAAACTGCAGCACGCGGATTGGAGTAAAGGAGAGATAATAAATTTATAAAATTGGGACCGAATCCAAACCATTTGAGGGTGTAAAATAGGTATCTCCACTCAACCCTGTCAAAAGCCGTTTCAGCATCCAGTGCGATTGCTGCTAAAAGATGGTTAAGATGTGAAGATTTGGATAAGACATCAAAAAAGAGTCTAGTATTATCCACGATGATTCGTCCTTTAACAAAGCCAGATTGTTCTTTTCCTAGTAAGTTTGGTAAGTAAGATTCAAGACGTATAGCTAAAGCTTTAGAATTTTTTTTATAATCAATATTAACCAGTGAGATAGGTCTATAGTTTTTACAGTGCTTAGAGTCTTTGCCTTCTTTCGGAATAAGGCGAAATATGACCTTCAGAAAATGAGCCCGAAGAACTTTTTGAGGCAGAAAAAAAGTTTATAAGCGAATGTAATTGGGGTATGAAAAGCGTAGAGAAATGAATATAAAATTCGACGGTAAAACCAACAGGGCCAGGAGCTTTATCTTTTTTAAGAATTTGAAGGGCTTTTAGGAGTTCAAGCTGGGAGATTTCCAATTCTAAAGGGGAAAAGTCTAAAGGATCATGGTGAGGCCTATGAATATTCGAAAAGAATTGCGATAGTGAATGATCCGTAGGTTGGGTCTCTGATGAATATAATGATTTATAAAAGAGAGAAAATTCATTTAAATTCTCAGTGTATTTGAATTTTAGAATTGAGTGTTCGTCAAATATAGAATCAATGTTTAACTTGTTTTGGCAGATCTTCAAGTAATTAGCCAAACTTTTCCCTGCTTTGTTTTTATCTCCATAGAATTTTGCGCTGGATTTTAATAGATAAAGTGAAGCATCTTCCGTTGATTGTTTATTAAATTTCAATTTAGCATTGATGAGAGTCTTGGGACAATCCTCTGAGTGGGATGTGTAGTATAAGTGTTCCAATGTTTTAATGTCTTGAAGGAGGTCATTCGTAATCTTACGTACAGAATTTCGTTTCTTAGCAACAAAGCCTAGGATAAAATCCCTTGCTGATGCCTTAAAGATGTTTGCGGGAGACAGGTATTCCGTGTGATTTCTCTCAAAGTAGTCTGTATAAAAAACAGTGACGGCAGCAGTGAATTTGGGATCTAAAAGGAGTGCATTGTTAAAACGCCATCTTCTGGGAGCAGTATTTTTAGGCAGTATGTCAAAGCCTATGGAGACAGGCGCATGATCCGAAAGGAGAATAGGACCAATTTCTGCGTAGGTTAGAGACTGCGAGATGCTATGTGAGACAAAAACATAGTCAATTCTTGACTGGGTGTGATGGGTTGAGGAATAGAAAGAATATTCTCTAGAGTTTGGGTTGCAAAGGCGCCAAGCATCAAGCAATTTATGTTGATGAACAGTGTGAGTGAAAGATTTATGTGTCTTATTAGGGTTAAAGAGCACCTTAGAATTCCTGTCTAAAAAGGGGTCAAACACCTCGTTGCAATCCCCAGCCAAAATACAATTGTCTTCAATACAGAGGGAGATGTGCTTGGCTAAAGCAGGCCAAAAGGAGGTATCACCGCCCGTGGGAGCATAAACATTAAGAAGTGATACTGGGACCCCCTTTAGTGATAATTTGACAATAAGCCATCTCCCATCAGCATTTGATTCTTGTGACAACAACATAACTGGTAGAGACTTACGGCATAATATCGCAACTCCATTTTGCTTACCATCCACTGCGGAGAAATAAACCTCACCCACCCAACCTCTTTTCAAGACTGAGTATCCACAAGGTGAGTTTCCTGTAAGAAAACAATATCAGCATTTAACTCGAACAAGTGTGACAAAACCCTCTGTCTCTTGATAGGAGAATTTAGTCCCCTAAAATTCCAGGAAACTAATTTAAGCGGCATGAAACATTAAAATAAGTTAAAAAACAGTAGAAAATAACAGTCTGTTCAATAAGATGAAGGTAATACAAATAAAATAATCTAAGCTTAAAAAACCAAAGTCCAATTCATTGCACAAACAATATAGAGCGTCGAAAGAAATAAAAGAAGTGGGAAAAAAAGAAAAGAATTCAAAACATAGAAGAAGATAAAGAGTATATAGGCAAAAACAGGAGCAACAAGGGAAGATATAGAAAATAAGTGAACAAAAACAAGAAGGAAAGGAGAAAATAGTCATATGAGAAAAAAATAGTGTAGAATTTTGATAATAAAGGAAAGAAGTAGAGGAGAACATTACAAAGCACGGAACAGAAGACAAAACAAGTAACATACCTATATGGAGAGTATGTAGAAAAGAAGAAAACAAAAAAAGTAAAAATATGAAACAAAGGTCCAGTTCTTTAAAGGTATAAAAGATTATGAGAGGAGAAAAAAGATAAGAGTAGATGATCGAGCAAAAGAAAAAGAGAAAAACAAGTGGTCCGAGCCAGAGATATAGATATAATCCATACATAAAGTTACAAATATAACTGGAAAAAATACATGAGTAATGAAGAGGCAGGGAGGTAATAAAATTTGGAAATGTAGTACAGAAAAAAAGAATGAACATGAGAGTACAAGAGGAAAAGAAAATATTCGAGACACCAGGAGAACGAAACAACAAGGAATGCAGGAGAAACAAAATGACAAAGGATAAAACACAAAACATACCTACAAAAAGGGGATGTAGAGGTAGGGGTAGGTGGAACCAAAAGGAACAGACGAACGTCTGGGAATGACCGGACCAGACCAGGGGAAATCACGTCAGAACGTAGATGTATCTGTGGAAGCGAAGGGAAACATATTTAATCATGGATAAGAAAATGAGCGAGAACAGCGAAATGATGAAACCCAATAAAATCAAACTATTATTAACGCTAATAACAAAGGCAATGTAAATCTATTAATGAGGAATAAGCAGTACAAAGAGGAAAATAGCAAAATATCTCGCAAACTATAAGCTCAAAAAATTAGAGACAGTGTAAGTGCTAAGTGAAGAAAAGTCATGTAGCACTTGAGTACGAGGGACCTGAGACCACCATATGGTCCATATCATGCGAGTTGATGAAGCTTTGCAAACGTATTGAATCCTCGTATGATGTTGTTCAATTGTTGTAGGTAACCTTAAAAAGACATGGGTGGAATAGGCCATATCTAGCCCCCATAGAACGAAGAACTGGTCTCATGTCCAAGAAGGCTTTCCGTCTAGCTGCTGTGGCTTTAGTGTAATCTTGTGCAAAGAATAACGTAGAACCAGACCAGGAGATCCAGTTCATGGCCTTAGCAGCCGCTAAGACTCTCAGCAGATCTGTATATTCTAGGAAATAAAGGATAACACCTCGTGGCCGTTGTGAGGTTGAAGAATTTGTAGGAACGCGGCCCAGTCTATGGCCACGTTGTATGTTCAACATAGTGTCCTCTGGAATGTGAAGAATCTTGGGCAGGAAGGATTTGAAAAATGCAAGAGAGTCTAAACCTTCGGCCCCTTCAACCAGACCGTAAATGCGTAAGTTGTTCCTTATGTTACGGTTTTCGAGGTCCTCGACCTGCTTTTGAAGTGTTGAAACCTGAGACTGCAAGGAACTAACACTTTTGGTAGCATTACCTAAGGAAGAAACATTTTGCTCAACCACTGTAAGTCTAGTATCCAGTTGAAGCCAATTGTCCGAAAGAACTTGTAATTTGGAATTGGTTTCCTCAACGAAAGGTCTGAGAGCCCTAACTTCCTGTAGTAGTAACTCCATTAAAACTGGCGGATTTGATTTAGGTGGCGAAGGAGGATCCTTTTTCAAACATTTCACGTTGGATTTTCCCTGAAGCACTGGAGCGGGATCCATTGTGGTATCTGTGTTTTCCGGTGCGATTAGGCGGGAATCTTCCAAGTTGGAAAATTCAGAAAAAAGTTCTTGACAAAGGAGCGCTTTGGTTTGAATATAACAAGGAAGGAGCCTTTTGTTCTACCCATTAAATTGAAGAATGAGTGGAAGAGGATTCGTATATACGAACTTGCAAAGCGTGAAAGGTGAGCGTAGTAGAAGGAGAAACAGTTCTGGTCAAGAAGTGATAATTATACCTTCAGGGTGGGAATTCCAGCTAAAATTGTTATAGAAGCCAGTTGAGTAGTAAAAAAATGTGCTAACAGCAGTATTATTGATGACAGAGAGCTCCTTGGTACACCACACTTCTCATAATGGTTGTAAATCATGCAAATAGGGAAAACTACAGGAGCTTAGTAGAAATGTATGCACAGAGACTGCATAGGACGATATACAGAGCAATAGTTATAAACCCTACATGAGCAGCATTAAAACTGGAGGAAGATTCCACAAAATGGCGGCTGCATCTCCTCCCTCTCATATGGTGTGGAGTAAAGAGAAAAAAACAGGCTGCTGTGCTATTTAGAGTCGTTATGAAATATGTCCATCAGGGTTTCTCACGCTGAAGTAGGATAGAACACTTGAAAGAGTGAGGCATGTTCGCCGCCGTGAGGAGAAAAAACAAACGCGCCGCACTGCCGATATCCAAGATGGCGGCCCTGATATCGCGGCCGCGAGTGCCGGCAATTACCTTAAAATTATGGTGCAGATACGCAATTTAGGGTCCATTTGAAAATCCCCTCATGACGAGCAGCATTTCAGAAAGGCTCGCCGCCGGACAGCTTCACTCGGGATGGCCACCAAATGCGATTCCGCCGCATCAGTCCGGAGAGTCCTACATGGACACCGCCATATCCACTGGGCGCCAAGCCACGCCCTCCAGGCTAATCATTATTAAACAAGATAATCATAAGGCAATACCTGACTAGATATCATTTTGGGCAGGCATTAAAAATACATTTGAATTTATCAATATAATCCTAACATTGAAGCTAAAACTACCATTCTAAGGCCATTTCAGGATTTCATTACTTATTAGCACTAGGAAGCCTAGGCCGTCTACAACATAAATGCCATCAATCCATCAATATTAATAATAAAATACAAAATATTCAAAAATAAAACATATAAGTAATATCTATAAAGATAAAAGACATTCTTCTGGAATCCACAGTGTTAATCTTTCCATCCAGGTGTTGCCACATTTTTAAACAGAATTCAACATGTTCTCAGCCAGGGTCAGAAACTTCACCAGGCAGCAGATTACTGAAACTGACCTGCCTTATAGACAGAATTTGACAACTTTATGGCAAGTTCTCACTTTTTCGACTAAAAACAATGGCTTCAGCAGAGTTTGTTGCATCTCGAATAATTGTTGACAAGTACAAATTTTGTGTAAAAAAGATTCTTTTTCATAGCCACATGGTCTACAGCAACATGTTGCCCATTGCTGAATCCACCATGGTATACCGTCCTTGGTGATTGTACTTGCCAACCACAGAAACTTGGTCTTGATATGAGCTTAGAAATGACTCCTTAGATAAGGCTGAACCTCAAGTTGTTCATAACTATTAACAACAGTCCAGGCATGCTTTTTCTTGTCAGGACCTCTTTGTCCACTTCAAAAGATAGTTGCTTCCCTACTCGGTTTAAAAAGATTCTTAAACCGGTTTTGTTGATTGTTTTAAATGCAGATAGTTGGTAGTCGAAGGTGTGAAGGCACTCAGAAAAATAGAATCTCCAAACATTTGTGTAATGAGAAGTATTAAGTTCCTACCAACACAGCTTTGCTAGAGTATCAGGTTCAGATGATAACAACATGTGAAATCTTTTAAAAAGAAAGCTTGTCTCACTAGGATTTGGCTTTATAATCCAAACTCAAGACGGATTTCAGCATAACTTATGTTCCTATCTTAAAAATGGATTTTAAAAGCCTTTATTTGTAACTTATCCAGTAGTAGAGCATCTCAACCACAAAAGGTGACTGATAGGCCTGTGCAGGGACCTATTTCCCCTCCATGACACATCATTGTAATTTGGACACATTACCTTGTCTTGCAAGGTCTTAAAAGCATAGATGAAAGTGGCACTTTTGGCTCTCAATTGATTGAAATGTCCTTTAAAAGACACTCTGTCATCTGTCATCAAAAGCCAATTTGTGTAATGCTAAGTAATATAGTGTCAACAACTTATTATAGTTACTTTATGTTATGACCTGAAAAGGAAGGAGCGTGGCCATTCACAATTTCTAAATGTTGAGGAAGATCAGCCACAAAAAGATTGAACAAACAAAGGGGCAAGGATACAGCCTTGCTTCAAGCCGCAGAAGGTGTCACGTTTCCGAGTCAGACTGGTGCTGCCTCCCGCGTCACCTGAACCCATGTGTTGGTATACAATAGGATTATTAAGTCAAGAAGGGTGCGGGGCACTCCCCAACCAATCTCGTGGAACAGTGTCAAAGGCTGCCTTCAAATCCACAAAACAAATATATCATTTTTGCTATTTGTATATTGCTCTTTCAGTCATTAATGTAAGAGCCAGTGATTGTTGACTTACATTTCCTAAAGCCTATTTGATAAATGGGGATGATGTTTTACAATGCGACCCACTCTTCAAGCTCTTCGAGTAGGCGGGATGCAAATACCTTTGATTCAATACTTGTTAAGGCAATGAGCCGGCAATTTGTTGGATTGTCTGTTAGTCCGCTCTTGTGGATAGGCTGTAATACACTCCCCTACCAAGACTCTGGAATAAACCTCGTTATTGATATCTCATTGAATAGGGGAGTTAGAATATCAGACCACAACTAAGGGTTAGCTTTAAAGATTGCATTTGGGAGGTCGTTTGGGCTCAGTGCTCCATTAGGTCTGATTCGCTTAAGCAAATTAATAACCTGAACCTCATTTGTTAGTTCCATTGAGCTAGGTTGATCCTGAAGATAGGCTCAAACATGGCAAAGTAGGTCGAACTTTTGTCTCGGTGTCCTTTCCCTGATGGTCATATAACATAGTAAATAATTTTTAATTGAACTATACATCTTGAAATTCAGCTCAAACAGCATACAGATCAGATATAAAGTTGTTCCAGGCAGACTAGATTATTGGAACAGTTTACTCCCCTGCTATCATTTTGTATGTCATTAACAATTCCACAGAATGCCTTAATGTTGTCTGATTTACTGCTTGGAGTGGTTTGGCCCACAAATTCTGATAGGCTTTTTTTGCTCTCCATATATCTTGTTTGTATACCCTTCTCAGCGTTTTGAGTGATTGCCTTTGAACGGAAATCATTGGTAAAGTTGGTTGCCGAAAAACTGCTCTAGTGGCTTTGTTAATGGCTTTTTTATGTTGGTATAGATTTTACAAGTACCATGTATTGTAGTTAATAACAATGGGACTGCCCATGTGGTTATTTTTTTGCCTGAAAGGTCTCAATTAGTGACCTACATACTTGCTTCTCAAATCTCTGTCATTGTAGTTTCAGATTCAGCAGTAGAACAGGTGGCTATAATTTGTTGTTCCGCGAAACGTATTATTTCCTGCTGTTTGGTTGAATGCCAGACCAACCTTTTCAAGTACCTTAGAGGTTGGAACCTGATGAAGAATATTCGATTTTGGCTGATAATGGGCAAATGGCTCTAACTCTATTACTTGAAGATTCTGGTCACTTTCAACACGTGGTTTTACATGGTACCCACTGATACTATATCCTAATGCCTTTGAAATGATGGTATAGTCAATTATTGAGTGAGTCTCTTGCAATTTTTAAAAGTTAGTACAGATGATTGATCTTTTGCTGATTTATTGTTCATTATTATTAGGCAATATTCATGCAATTGATCCAAACAACAGAGTATGTTATGCTTACATTAGTTTCGCGGATGCTGATGTAAAGGTTAAACAAGTATTAAAATCTCCATACACAATCTTGCGCTTGAAATTGGTAAGAAAGATTTTTGATAATTTTCCAGAGGGTAACAAACTGCACCATTCAGTAGAATGAAAATGTAATTTTACACACTGTAAGCAAGGCATTTGAAAATCAGTCTCTTGGGGCTTCAGATTCAGTTCTGCAGCTATATATATATAAAGAATCCACCTTTTGCACGACCTTGGAAAGAAGAACGAGTAGCTGAGGTGAACAGTTCATACTACCCAATGTTTGGGCTGGATACCTCCATCTATTCTTGGAACATTAAAATTTCGATATTCAGTATAAAAGAGATTG
The DNA here is from genome assembly GCF_964204655.1 of Triturus cristatus. Lineage (NCBI taxonomy): Eukaryota > Metazoa > Chordata > Amphibia > Caudata > Salamandridae > Triturus > Triturus cristatus. The sequence continues at coordinate 502,599,762 of NC_140593.1, forward strand.
GGGCACATGCATCAAGGTAGGCTTTTGCGATTCCTTAATTGCGATGATTAAGGAATCGCAAAAGCCTATGCATGTAGGAATCACAAAAAAAATTGTGATTCCTAACCATTCCATAATTGCGACTAGCAAATTGTGAGTCGCAATTAAGGAATGGCTTCCCATTCATTCCTATGGGCCTATAGGCCCATAGGAATGAATGGGAACTGCATGTGCAAATCCAATTTCAAGGGTGCCAAAAGGACACCCTGTTGCACCCCTGGAATTGTAATGTGAACACATGTGTAACCAGGAACTTTGAAAAATGCACATTAGTGCATTTTTCAAAGTTTTTGCAAATGACCATCAAGTTCAAATTGATGGTAATTTGCGACCCCTATTTGCGAAATCGCTATTTGCGATTTCATCATGCATTGCATTCAGGGAATCGCAATTTACGATTCTCTAAATACAATCACAATTAAGTAATCGCTATTTTTGTGATTTCTCAAATTGCGATTTTTGTATTTGGGATGATGCATCCCAAATGCAAAAAATACCGGTCGCAAAGGGGCAGAGTCTGCAAATCTGCCCGTTTGCAACAGTTTTTTTGCTTGATGCATGTGGCCCATTGTGTCTTGGTCTTCTAATGGCCTTGTAAGGCCATGCACATTCCAGGAGCATATGTTAGTTGGCTTCTGTGATTGATCGATAGCAGGCAACCATCAGTCATTACCTTCTGACTTTGCATTTATTAATATTGATGGAAGCCATGCCCAATCCTCCATTTGAACTTGCCTCTTTGAGACCTGTATACAAGTGTGTAGTCCAGATTTAGAATTTCTTATTTTAAGTGCCAAAGCTGTTGGAGGATTGAAAAGAGGGCCAATGGTGTCTCTCAGCAATGGTCTATTTTGCTTAGCCTTCTTGACAATATCTTGGCCATGTTGCATGATTTTCTTTGTTGGCTCGATGGGCATTAATAATATTGGATAGTTTGAGTTCATACACTTCCTGACTTCAATACCCCATTCTTCGAACTCCATACTTATCAGTATGTATATTTATGCTGGGTACTTTAATTTGTTTATGCTTTAACTGTTTCAGGTATTCATACAAACTATTTAACTGAATCCAAGAAGATGGCAAAATACTTCAATTGCCATCAGAAAGCAACAGGTTGTCTAAATATATGCATTCTCATCATATTAAATTATCCCTTGATGGGAACCATGTAAACAAGCACAGCAAATTGCACCCAGTTGCAAAATATAGCTATAGGCAGCTTATTCTTTCCCAGGAGAGTTGCTATAAAATGTTCAGGTAGCGTAGATTGCAAAGATCTCATAACATTGTCACAAAAAATGAGTAAACAAAAAAAACACCAAAAGATTCAATACTATTCCCTTCTTCCAACATGGTTCAATATGCTGAATACTGTATTTTCTTTTCATCAATGACACAAAATGTGGAATGCTGTGTTATGGCGATTTGGTGAGCTTAAAGTGTGCGTGCCTCTGGTGGGGCATGCAGGTAGGCGAGAGAAGTAAGCCTGATCAGATTTGTGAGTGCGCGGGTTGAAGAACAAGATTAGTCTCTGCAGCACCTCTGAAGCTTGTGGCGACAGACTGTAGTGGTGGAGGCACACTGATGTACAGCTCCTGAAGGACTTGTGGTGGGGCTCCTCGTACCAGGGGCATAGCTTCTATTGGTTCAACAGGTGCAGTGGCACCAGTGCACAGAGGCCTGTGGGCCCCCTGAACTCTGATTATTGATGTATTTTGCAATTCAAATAGGAACCAGGGGACTAATTTCCTTCCTTGCACGAGGGACTAGGACACACTGGCTTCGTCACTGCCTCTGACACATAGCTTTGCCACTGTTATAGTGCCAGCTTGTCTGTGAGTGCATATCTGTTGAGGCACTTACATATCAACATCAGAGATAATTGATAGGAGGCCAGTTGTAAAGTAGGGGGGGCACTGTGCAGATTATCGGAACAGATACGGAGTAGGTAAGGCACTTTAAGAGTAATCAATCAAGGTTTTGTTGCTTTCTGAAGTAGAAGTGAATTGGACAGTGCAGGACATGCGAGAAGCACAGCAGAGAACTGTAGGTAATCTCTCAGTCTTTTATGGTAGGTAGAGTTTGTCCATTTGGACAACAGTCTCAAAGGTTGCACATTAGCAGGCAGCCTAGAATGATGGCCCACTGTGGCAGGACTGGTCTGTGTCAGGGGATCTCTCCTTCAGTCTCTGAGGCCCTCCTTGAGCAGGCATAAGTTCCTTAGACTCTTGAATGGATAGTGGACAGGTCAAGAGGCTGAGTCTTTTGAGAAAGGCCGCAGGAGTGGTTCTGCAGTCGTGGCATCTGCCCGCTAGATGAGTCTGTTTGTAGCATTGCATGGGCTCTGGAGAAAGCAATTTGCATCTTGGTTTCAGAATGGAAGGTTAGAATTGTTACTAGAAAAGTTCCATATGGGGTTGGCAGTAGCCAACCTAAACATCCTGTGGAATTGATTAAAGACATTCCTTTACAATGAGATAGGCTGCCAATCTTGTATGCATGCGACATTTAAACTGGTTATTGACTAGGGATGTCTTACAAGTGGGTTGTAGAACCCAACATGTTGATAAATATAGTTACCATTGATTTTAGCTAGATATGTACAAAGTATCTGGGTTGCTTTTAATTCTTGTTTTTACTGTAATACCACTGCATCATGGAGGAGTACACCACCTCCACTATTTTACTTTATTTATTGTTTGTCCTAACCGTACTGCATGGTATAGATATAACTTACAAAAACAATAGCTGTTCAGGAAATAAATCGGCTATTTATTAGGCCTGGGTGGAATTTCCGGTACACAGGCATAATCTCTCCAATTTCTGACATTTCACTTAACGCTTGTTCTGCAAAATTCTCAAAATAATGCTATTACACCATGTAATTATGCATCACTCACAGCAAAAATGTAGTGTAAGCACATTGGAGCAATAAGAATGACCAGAACTTGAGAGGCTGGTGTTACTTTATTTTTTACGGTGAAATGCATCTTCATGTCCAAAAGGACACAATGAAGCTTTCATGCTAAAATATAGCGCAACATACTGGTTTCATGTATTGCATATTTGTGTGTAATTTTCATGATTTTCCCAAAATTTCAGATAATTACTAAAAAGCTAATTATTCGAATTCTGCACATCCATTCTATTAATCAGCCCTACACGCCTGACTTATTAGATATTATTGTCGTCTGGTGTACAGTACTGCAACTCTGCAAATATCAAGAAATGTATCCATGGGAAACCTTGACTTTGTAAGATTTAGACACAGTTTCTTTATGGAACTCTTCTCACCCTGTCTTTCATTAGATGTAATATTGACTGGAGACAGTCATATTTTCTGCTGTCGGAAATCATTGATGCTCATTATTGCCTGAGGCCATTGATGCTCATCAGTGTCTCAGGCTCTATTGGATATTATTGTTGTCTGGTACACAGTAATGCAACTCTGCAAATTTCAAGAAATGTATCAATGGGAAACTTTGACTTTGTAAGATTTAGACCCAGTTTATTTATGGAACCTTTATCACCCTTTCTTTTATTAGATGTAATATTGACTGGAGACAGTCATATTTTTTGCTGTCGGGAATCATTGTTGTTCATTATTGCCTGTGGCCATTGACGCTCATCAGGGTCTTGGGCCTTTGATGTGCATTGTGCATAGGCATCTTTCTTTATTAAAAATTAGTGCGGTTTGAATATGCACATTACTGCCATGGGTAATCTGAGGTTCATTCCTACCTGCACCATTGATGCACAATAAAGCCTGCAGTCACTGATGCTTGTTAATGACTGAGGCCATTAGGGCTCATTGATGCTTGAGGTCATTGATGTATATGATTGCCAGGATTGATGTCCATTATTGCCTGGGGTCTTTGAGGTTCACGGTTCATTATTTTCAGTGGACATTGGTGATGATTGTTGCTTTGGTACATTGATGGGACGTGAGGCATCGGAAGAGAAAAGAAAAACAGCTCCTAAGGGAGATTTTATGTGCTGGGGCTGGGAGTGCAGGGGCAAACCATTCCTCCATTGGTCACAGTGGAGGGGATGGTATATGTACAATCACATCATGTGTTGATAGTCATTATTGTACTTCCCATAATGCTTCCTTCGCATGACATCTCTCCTCTTTACACTGCCCCGCCACCTCCCGCTTTCGACCACTACAATTCATGTCTCATCACAGTAAATTTAACCCATTTACTATTCTAGTGGATTAACATTTCTATCAAAAAGCCCCAGAAATTCAGTGAGAAAGGGTTTAGTTAAAGTTTGGTTCGAGTTGACTGATGACAATAATGAGGAGAACACAAAACCTAAAAAGGAGGAAATTCACCAGTTACAAAACTTTAACTCCCACTCCCCAAACACTGTCTATAAACTCACACATTTTTTCACACCTATATTACCTCAATACATTATCAGCAATCCATCACAGATTTAATTAAGGATATCATTAACCTTGACACCTGAATGTAATCATACTTAATAGGGAAAAGAACTGGGACAATACCATACTATACCAAAACCAAAATCATACAGTGACATGTGACAACCAATTATTGCCATATCAGACCGTCTAATCAGCTTAAAAACAATGTTATATTGAACACATTTTCAGTAAATAACAACAAAAATAAATAAATTGCAGTTACAGATTCATTTCACTCTCACTCGAAGACCTTTGCTACTCTGTTATTAAAACTCACACACACTCATTCAGTCACTCGCTGTACATGTATTCAATCTTTTACACTTCATGACAGGGGAGTTAAGCTTACTTTACTACCTCAAATGGTGAATTTCACATATTTTGTACTCTCTATCTCACATTGGTCCCCCACAACTTTAAATGTGCATGTGTGTGTTAGGTTCTGTTTTCATTTTAGAGTTTGGTTATAGCCAGAAAAGCCCTGGTCCTAACAGCATGCGCATTGTCACACATTTAACTTATGTAAAAGCATAATGCAGAGTTTTAAGTTTCTTCCACCAATTGAAATGTTTAGGATCCTACCACTGAAGCCAGTGGAAGATTGCTCAACAGCTTACATGCAGTGCAAGGAGACATATACTCTTAAATCTTTCACAGTGAAAGCAGGGAACTAAAAATAAGACACTGAGAGGCAGAACAGAGGGATCGCTTGAGATTATGGTATTTAACTTTCTCAAGAAAAAATCGAGGCCAAACCCATCATTGGTATAGTGGGCGACATACAACATATTAGGCTTTTCCCTGGCCAGATTAAGGACAAAAGTTAGGATGATCCCATTGGTAGTATGGCGGACAGCACACAAAACCTTGAACTTAACCTGCTGATCATTGGCAACCAGGGGAGCTACCGAAGCAAAGGAGATGCTTGCTCAAACTTTCTGGCTTCATTCACCACCTGAACAGCCACATTTTCATTCACCTGCAGTCTCTTCAAGAGAGTTTTGGGCTTGTTCAGAAAGAAGGCATTGCCATAATCTTGCATCAGCCCCATAAAAATGGCTACCTCCTTTTAATGGCCTTCCCCAGTAAAGGTGGGAAAGACTTGGCAAAGTACACTAAGGCTATAAAACAGACAAAGCAGGCATTATTCACTTAAGGTTCCAAGCACAGGTCAAGATTTTCACATTCTTCTCAGTTAATTTGGAATGCTCTTCCTAGCAGACAAGAATGTATTGCTCCTTCGGATCTCACTAGTACCAATAATCAACATGTTGATGCTTAGCCTAATATAGTTTCATACTATCAAGCCCCACACTGCAGTACGGCAATCTTGAAAGAGAGCAGCAGTTGCGCCCAGTCTCCCCAAACCAAGTAGTATCTGGGTATCATCGGCCGATGTATAAATATAAAATGGAATCCCATAGAAGGGATGAGATTACCCAGAAAGTAAGACACTCATTGAAGAGTCTTGGAGAAAGAATATAAACTCAGACTTTCCAATTGAAACATTTGATAAAATTAAGAAAACAAAGTGAAATTGCTTTGCGCTTCTGTCCATAAAATGGGAAAGGGCCAGTTCAGGGCTGTGACCTGAATGCCAATATCTTGGTGTTGACCAGCCAAGATAGTCTGGTCCTTTGAGTCAAATGCTGCTGACAGATACCTATAATCAGAGCAGTGACAGTGTCTTTGTCAGCCACAATTGTAAGGCCACCAGACACCAAAGTAACAAATTCAGTGCCTTGGTGGAAACAAAATTAATCTTGAAAAGCATTAATTAATTTAAAAGGTTTGTGATTCTCTCTCAGCACAGTAGATGGGAAGGATGCCAAGATTCTCAGCGGGCATAACCAGGATTTCCATATGTGTGCTGAAGACACCTAAATTCATCCTGTTTTTTCCCCAGAATAGCAAAGTGGAAACAAATACTTATTCACAAGCAGTCCAGAACCAAACCTGTATGGCCTGCAGGCCTGGTGAACCTCTGTGCGAAATGTGAGGAATTGCACAAGCCTGGCGAACCAAGGCATGGTGGGAGTGATCAAAACACATTCAGAAGCTCAGGCAATCAACTAGAGGTCTCTAATATTTGACATAGAGTGGAGAGTGGAAGGTGTGTGATGGTTGTAGATGAGGATTCAGCAATTATGAATAGTCCCTGGCACTTGTTGCTTCTTAGAGCAATGGACTAGGACTCAGGTACAATATATTTGATTAGAACTGTTGCTTTTCACCAAATTGCAGTCTCCTTATACCTAATCCAGATGATGGACATACTGCATTGTCCATGTACATATTAGATCTAGGCGGTCACCAAGTATTAACAGATTTATTGCACTGACCTATGCCAAGTACTGTAGATTTTTCTACTACTATTAGGTTTGCCAGTACAGCACACTCAGTATTTTGTTGTTTGATAAAAGCAGCGATTTTTTGCTTGAAGAGTTAAAGCCGTAATAACAAAAGTTTGCTTGGAATGTATAAAATATTGCTATTGTGTCACTTCTGGTTGTCGGTTACAAAAGTATCATATATTATTTAATATTTACTGGATATCTAACTATTAAAAAATATTAACATTTTACTTTGGGGAGTTTAAAGTCAAAGGCCATGTGAAGTTGACGCAACTGATGTAAAAATCATTTTGTTTATGTCTTTAACTGTGAGAAATTGGGTTGTTGGTTGACTGAGGTGTGAGCCCTGGTCAAGCAGCAACCACAATCCTGGTTACTGTGTGGCACAATCCAAACCTAAATTAACCTGTACTCAACCCTACTGTAGCTTGGCACAAAGCAGTCAGGCTTAACTTAGAGGCAATGTGTAAAGTATTTTTGCAACACTTCAAACAGTAATACAATGAAAGGCACCTCACAAAAAGTATCCCACACTAAGTTAGAAAAACAGAGCAGGATTTAATAATTAAAACAAGACCAAAATGACAAAACTTCAATCAGTAGAACCAGTTATGAATTTGTAAAGAGTTTAGTTAAAATAACGCCAAAAAGCACAAAGTGCCAACTAGGGTATCTGGTCATACTGGACTGGGTCAAAGTCACACTGATCGCAACGGAGCACAGGTAGGCTACAGTCACCAGGTTATGCCTGCTGATGTTTACCTTTTGAAATCCTTGCCAAGAGTCCTGTTCACAATGGAGGGGGTCATGAAGACCTGGGAGAGCGCCAAGCCAGGCTGTCGGCATAGTGCAAAGAGCAGGCCAGGCGTCACAGGTGAGTGTACTGGAGCTTTGTGTTGGCGGTCCCCTGCTAGCAGTCTATGCTATAGCACGAAGAGGAAGCTGCTGGAGCTTCATGTTAAATCACAGTGCGAGCAGTGAGGTCTTGGTGGGGACAGGACCATTCACTGTCGCAAAGAGCCCAAAAGCTTGAATACAGCTTCCTGGGGGGCACCACAGGGGGTCAGGAACTCACTGCAGCTGTATCCAAGGGCTGGTGCAGGAGGCTGGGCAGCCTTTTATGCCCCTGAAACTCAGATCAGGAGGCCAGCAGACTAGCCCTTTGAGTCACTCTAGTGCCCTGGGTTCAAGGGTGAAGTTTCAGGTCAAGTTCTCTTCTCACCTAGGCAAGAGGGCATCAGGCAGCAGGTCAGCACAGCAGTTCCTTCAGAGCAGCAGTCCATCAGTTTGGCAGTCCTTTCAGGAGCACATCAGTCCTTCTTCTAGAAGAGTTGGTGTCTGAGGTCCAGTTTTTATGGTTAAGTAGAAATGTATGGAGCATACGGCTACTTAAAAGAGTGTCCTGGCGCTAATATATAATTATATATTTTATATCCAGTTGTACCTTTTAAGAGGGGGAGAAGCTTCTAGAGGTATGCCTTTGAAATGGACAGATGCTCTGCCTTCCTGGCCTATTCTCCAGACTAACTACTGGGGGTATGCAACCCTTTGTGTGGAGATAGGGCACAGGCTATTCAAGTGTAAGTGGGGTTGGGCCCAGATCCTGCCAGTGATGGCCCATCCAGTCACACCTAAGCTCCCCATTGTGTGTGGCTCTTTAGGAGGAATACACAAAGCTCAACTGTCAACTACACCTATTCATGTGACCCAGAGACAGGCTGCAGGCACCAAATGGCTATGGCAAGAAAATGCCAACTATCTAAAAATTTAATTTAATTTAAAATCCTACGTCACCATAAGGTAGGATTTTAAATTCGAGTTCCAGAGACACCAAATTTTTATCTGTTCTCATTTGGAAATTACACTTATTAAATGTTATAAGGTGACTCCAATTTTATCTGATAGGAAAGGTAGACCTTGCAGTATTTAAAAGAGAATGTAAGAGTTTTTCACTACCCTGACAAATATAATAACATAACATTAAATAACAATGGTACCTTTTATTCAGTGCTTAAAAATGGCAGACGTGTACGTCAAAGTGTTTTATGAAAACACGTTACTATGACTTAATATGACGTTTTTTGAAACATTGGTCCCTCATGATTTGGTCTTCTTTTTTTCTTTTTGCACCTAAATGTCTTAATTTGAGTGTGGGAAAGGACTTCTGTATCACTTGTAAGCTTTTGTAACCTACCCTGAAATATCCTTGAAAACAATAACCATTAAAATGTTTCAGGGGTAGTAGCTAAACTGCACAGCACCTCATTTTTTTTTTTTTTATTTGCGCATGACCAGACTTGTGTCACACATGAATATTCACCAGCAAGCAATTGAGGGGCATTTATTTGTCGGAATTAGACTTGTATAAACATGAATCACTTTTTTTGTAAAGAATAATTTTTTTTGTCGCAAATTGGTCTATTTTATTTAGAAATCAATCCTTTTTTTATAATTTGATTGCGCCATTTTCCCAAATTAAAGTATTTTGGGTAAAACAGAGATAATCCCCAATTCCGAAGGAGTGCAATCCTCGATTAAGTGAAGTGTTACAAACATGTTTACAACTCTTTAACTCAAAGCCAGGGGAGACTGTAATGATTAAAATGTACTTGCAGAATCCAGAAGCCCAGTGAGACAGTTGCTGAGTGTGTCCAGAATTGTAATTTTGGAAACAAATTACAAATGCTTCTGCTGCCAGACTGGTGCTTGAAATAAGTGATGACCACATTAGAAGAAGCTTCTATCCTGAACAATTCTGCTCTTTGAAGTCTGAAGTGGACACATTTTACAGCTTAAAAATGATGAGCCGGGGTGAAACTGTACTGGTGGCAGGAGATGGGACTTAAAGTTAAGTGAAACAAAGCGACATTTACAGACACACTTTGTTTAAAATAGACACTGGCAATTTCCAAAGTGACTGCGCCTCATTTTGCCAATGGCTGTCGACCCAGACTCTTGGGACAAGACAGGCTGCTGTTCCCATTGATTAGTGCTGAGAATAAGTCTGCCAGAGGGAATGATGTGTAATGAGGAGACGCTTGAGGAGAGAAAGGCACATTAGTCGTCCCAGAAGTCAGGCTGCAATATTTGCAAGAAAGGAGTGGTGATCTTGTAAAGGAAGCAAAAGCCATATGTAGAACCTGACGAACCAAGGACATGACTTCTGAATAATCAGATATTTAATCTCTCAGATGGGTGATGTAAATAATTAGATGGTCGCTCTTGTCAGTCTGAATCCTTAAAGTCTCTAAATTAACTTGAGCACACCCCCTAGTAGCTGACAGGCTTAACATAGGGCAATGTGTAAAATACTATGAGGTACCAAAGTAGCAATAAAGTCACAACACCAAGCAATACAAATTCAAACTTGCATTAGAAAAATAGAGAAACATGTAATGAACACTATGACACCAAAACAACAAGAATCCAATAAGGAGAACCAGAGATATGATCTTTTAAACAATTACGTGAAAATGGCACCATAAAGTGCAAAGCGCCAAGTTGGAAGACAAGGACTTAGGCACAATTTGAGGGTGACCATGATGGAGTCCTGATTAGATATATTAAGGGCCCGTTTATGGCTTTTTGCGGAGCCGTGGCGCGGCTGTGCAAACCGCCACAACACCGTTCCGCCGAAGATTGCCGCTGCCTGTCCACCAGATTACAACTTTTCAGTAGTCTGGCAGGTGGGCGGTGTGGTGGTCCCATGCCGGAAGCTTCTTTTAAGTCTGCGGTGCCTTTCAACAAGGCACCGCATTTGGACCATACTACAAGGTTCCTGCATGGCATGGACTTGAAAGTCCATGCTGTGCAGGAGCCTATGTGCATGAACACGAGGGGCACGTTATGCCCCACTGTGTGTATCCACATGCGGTTGTGGCACATGGGGGCCTCCTGGTTTTCTCTCCTCCAAGGTTTACATGGAGGAAGAACCTCCATGTAAACCCTGGAGGAGAGGAAACTCGTAATATGGTTGGTGGGACCGTGGCGGTCCCGACAAGCATATTGTGGCCTCTGACCGTCGCTTCAATGCCAGGGAATGGCTGCCCCTGGTGGATCCGGCGGTCCCAGGATGGTCCGACTGCATAACTCATAATGGGTTGGTTGGACGGCTGGTGCAGTGGGGGCTGGATCCACCACCGCTGCGCCTCCACGAGTCTGGATGTCCTCGGACTGCCAGACTCGTAATAGGGCGGTATGTGGATTGGTTCTGGTGAGAGTCTAGAAATTAAAACTTTAAAAAACTTTTTGAAGTCGTAATTCAAAAAGGGAATTTCAGCTGGACATTTTTTTTAAAAGAAAAAGCCGCATCTCTGCAGGACAAATCTGAAATTGTAACAACCTCTCTGGAGCTGCTGGTTCATACCTGAGAATGATCTGGTTAAGGCTCTCAGGCTTTTGAGGTTTTTGCTTGACAATGTTTTTAAGTCCCACAACAAAAAAAAGATTTCAATTAAACATATTTGAAAGAGGCCACCGGCAAAGTCCAGGCCAAATTCCAGTTCCAGTTGCCACTGTTCAGCAGTGAATTGTAGGGAAAAGGCCTCTTGCTGCTTTTTGCGTCACCTGATATTTCTTTGTCCTAGGTTATAGAAAGTGTTCTGAGGGTGTGCCTTGGAGTGCAACATTTATTTGTGGCATTAGCTAGGGGGTAGAGGGATCCAGGGAGGTAAAAGTTCCCAGGGTCACCCTACCACCTTTTACTGTAGTTACCGTTTGCTTTAATACAAACAGGCCTGACATGCCATATGTCAGGGCATTTTCAAGATGGCAAAAGTTTTCAGCCTCACTTAATTTGATTTCTGAGTGTTGTGGAGGGGAGTGTACTATGGTAATCACTAGTGAAATCCCACTTCTAACACTAAAATCCAGTTTTAAGTAGGACCTGTACCTGTTACAAACTAGGAGACACAAGTCAGGACAAGATTCTACAGCACCCAAACAGGTGAAACACAAGAATTATCGAGGCAACCTGTTCCTTCAATATCAAGTGTGTCAAAGTGTTACATGTGGTTGGAACAGATATTTCAGGCAGGGTGTTAAAAAGGATACCAACAGCCCCTGCCCTGAAAATTCTGCAGAGCTCCTAGGAGTTATCCCTGCCCATTCAATTTAACCAAATATGTAACTTTAGGGAGGAATTTCACAACTCGTAAATATCCCATTCAAGGCTGAACACAGGCTGGGAATTGGCAGAAGCAAAATAGCCTGCCGAAAACTCAGGCAGGTAAATGGTAGCTTTCTAAAAGTTACTTTTTCTTACAATTTATTTAAAATTCAACTTCACCACTGAATTGGACATTTTTCTAACTATTAAAATAGTAGTTTGATTACTTTTCTAGCTGGACCATTTCCTGAGTTATTAGTATTAGTATTTTAATATGCACTCTTGTTTTCTACGTATGACAGTTAAACCTGCCACAGTAAAAATTGCTTTTTGGCCTTGTCACTAAAGTGACATGGCGATATTAATTTCCTACCTGTCCCATTTTAAATACCATGCACTCTGAATTGTGGCTCCACTGTTGACATAGGGATGACTTCCGAATATTTAAAAGGAAGGTGCTTAAGTGTCTAAAAGAGTTATTTTGTCAGGTCACACTGCAGGTTTTACACTGCTGCAGTCAGACTTCATAGCGTAAGCCTGTAGCTAGCTTTGCTGTGTCACTGTAGTGGATGGCATAATAAGTTCTGCAGCCTTTTAATAGTATTTAACTTTCAAGTGTTGGCAGTTTTGCCTCCACTGTGAACCGAAAGGAAGAGTTGGGGAAGGCTCTAAGGTCTGATCGAGCACCTCCCCCATCGTCTCCGTGGAGTGGGAGAACATAAAGTGATATGGACAGGACCTCCACATTTTTTGATGGCTTTATAATTGTTACTTTCTTTTAGATGAGGCCACTGTAAATGTCAACACATATACGCACTAATCACTCCATTAGGATGACTTCAGATAATACATCAAGACCATCAGAACTAGTAGAGAATGGAGAGTATTTAGCCTTTGGAAAAGTACAAGCATTTCAGAGTTGTTTACATCTCTGGCAGGTGGTTAACACTTCAGTAAAGCAGTAGTGAAAATAGCCAGAATTCCGTTCCAGGAATGAAATCTAAAATGGCAACAATAGCTTGAAATAAATCATGTTTAATACTATGTGTCAAGTTTCTTTTCAGATATTCAGAACTTGCCACTCAAGTCCTCGCTAGTAGGGTGCCTACTTCATTTATATCCAATTGAATTATTTATAATTAGTTGTTACATAAAAACAGTAATGGATTGTAAAAAATTCACACTTAATTGAAACTAATTTGTAAGTGTAGAGAGGAGAATCAATTTTTAAATGTTCCACAAAATGAAAGGAATAGGGCAGATCAGTTCCTGGTTCCTGTACTATTCCACAAGGCTTAAAAATTGCAGGTGGACAAAGTGTGACTTTATTATATGGAAAACCAGAAAGTAGCCATGGTAAGTGAGAAACCAACCTTTACCATTGCTAACTGATATGTTTGAAACTTTTAACATATAACTGGAAGGAGGAAAGATGTGCTTGGAATCCTCTGGGAGCAACCGTGTATTCAAACTATAGAAAGCACAGTTTAATCAAGTTCTCAAGTAGGGGTAGATAAGCTCACAACAGCTATTTGTTTTAGGCTTTCTAGTCTCTCAATGAGTATATTGCAAATGACTAATATGAAGAAAGCTAGGAAGAGTGGTACTTGTAAAGCAGACAGGAAGATTATTATGTGTGAAGAAAATACCTTGAAATATATGACCTATAGAATTGCAGCTTGCATTTGTAAACATTTTTGGTTGTCTGGGGGACCAGAAAGATCTGATATAGGGACTCTCCAGTGCATCTTACAAGCCCTACATCCACCGTAGATACTTGAGCCACCAAATATTTCTGTGAATGGTATCAGCAAATATATTTATTGATACAAATTAACCAAATGCATGGGGTATACCAGTCATCTCAACATTCACTTAAATTATATCCCTTAGAAGGATTGTACAAAGTAATAATGAAATACTTTGGGCCCTGTTTATGGACATAAATGTGAAAATTGGGGTTGAGATTTCCACCTACACCTGAATGTATTTTCATGTTTATTTTCTATTTGCCAGCATTCCCTGTGGTATGCCTGTGGTATGCCTATTTGCCTGCATTCCCTGTGGTATGCTTGGAAAGCTGTGCCACTACTGAGGAGGGGAAAGAAAACTAAAGCCATTAAGTCTGGCTTTGCTCACCGGTCTTTTGACTTTGGCAATTGTTGTTTTGTCCTGTCCTGGTTTTTGCAAAACATTATTGTTGAGGAAGCTGACGGGCCGCCGTCAATCTAAAAAAACATAATTGACGTAAGGCAAAAATATTTTTGGAGGTCTCAAAAAAGCAAACATTTATATAGTAGTTCCTGGCATTAAGTGAACTACTTTGTGTGTAGATGTGCTCCTTGTGAAAAAACAGAATGTCGTAACCCACAGTGAAGTCAGACAGTTGCCCCATGATACAAGAATTCCGGAAAGAAAATGAGAATGGTACAACAAAAAAACTAATGAATGAAGTGCGACTGAAAACCACTATTAGCAACTATGTTGTACACATTGGGCCATATTCTCAAGGAGCTATCGCTGAGCTAATGGCACTTTATCTCAGCCAAAGTTGCGATAAACTTATCACCCCATTCATAAGCTGGTGGTAACAGCCCTTAACACCAGTTTACCCGCAATAGCAGTCACAAAAAACATCGGCACAGATGACCCCGGCAACTATCGCTAATGAGATGCAGAGTAGGCGTTCCCGAGCAAAAAGCCGCGACAACACCACTCCACAACATTCTCAACGACCAGAAAGATCTGTGAAAAGACCACGAAACATGCGATAAGGCGCGTTAGCTGCAGGAAATTAACACCTGCTTCGACCTGGTGCAAAGTCGGACAGCAGCCTGCACCACAAAAGGGAGACCAGGCCACAACACCCACCACCAACACCCCCATGACCACCCCCACCCCCCGACACCCGCCGGCCCCGACCAACACTGAGGCAGCGCAGACAAAGACAGCGACCCTTCAAAAATGCACCAACCTCACAGACCTAACACAAGAGAATGTCATTGCCCACTGCATGCTCACAGGGACAACCCTCCTCCTCATCCTGACCACCATTGCCCACAGTCTGATGGTACCACACAGCGGACAACCAACATCTAACCTCAGACAAAGCTGATGGCCGTGCTGCACCTGTTGGCCTCTGGTACCCTCCAACCAACATCCGCCTGAGACGAAGGAGTCACACAGCCAGGCCAATCTAAGTCCCTCACAACGGCCATGGATGACACCATTAGCTTGGTATCTCACTATCTATACTTCCCACACACTGCGCAGGAACAGCCGGAGACCAAGCAAGGCGTGTGCACCACAGCTGGCTTACCGCACGTATCAGGGGGCAATTGACTGCACACATGTCCTACTAGTGGCCCCTGGCAACACTGCACACAAGAAGCGCAACAGAGAGCGCACGTATCCCACCAAGGTGCAGGCAACAGTGGACCACCGGGAAATCCCCGCCAACGCCGCCTCAAACGACCCAGGCAGTGTGCCCGTTGCCCAATACCAAATGCACACACCACACACCTCAACTCCACAATCATGCAACGCCCGACTCAGGAAATGCACACGTCACAAGCTCACATACTACATGCACACCCACCAGACACGACAGCACAACTCACTGTGGGAACCTCGGCCAGCCATGTACATTAGTCATCAACGGCATGGCACCACGGCCACACAATAGCAGAATGTCGGAAGAGGTGGGGACCAGGCATGTGCGAAGGAGGCAAGTGACCGATGAATGAGACAGTACACTATGCCAAGTGTGGCGGTGATGTGCTGGCCAGACTGCAGTGTGCAGACCATGCACATATCCATGCCAACACATACAGCTGGTGTTTGGAGTGTAGTGGACAGTGAACGCAACCATGTCACCCCAGCCAGTGGGAATGATCGCGGAAATGTAGCTTGTTACGTCCCCCCCGTAAGCATGAGCTGAGTGGACTGGCCCAGCGTACGACAGGCCAGCGCAGGGGTGTGAATAAAAGGCACGTAACTCTGGGCGTGGTCCTCTTCCGGAATGCCCAATGTCTCTGCCAGTGCAGCGCCTCTCACCACGCCACGAGGCCGATGCCGTGAGCGGGGTTGCCAGCGATCCTGTGCACCTGCTGCACACCGGGCCACAGGTCCCCATACCAGTCCTGCCAGGCCCTGCACACCCAGGCCTCAATGCCCACCTGCTTCCACACTCTGCATCATGCACTGGAGGACACCTTCCACTGTCCCCCGCAACCCTCCCCCACATGCACCTCGGACATTGATGAGGCCCATCTGACTGCACCGCAAGTCACCGTCCCGTGGTGGGTGCCTGTGCTGGCCGCAGTGCATCCGGGGCCACTAACTTTGTGCTGGTCAGGTCTGGGACACGTCTGTGGCCCTCTGTCATCCGCTGCCTCCAGCCTCAACTGCGGCTCACCAGTGCTCACACATCAAATCGAGTCCTGACCGGCCCGGACGTCACATCACCGCAGGAGGCACACGCCACCATCGCCAGGGCCAAGTCCAACCGCCAACTGCCAGTGTTGAAACGGTTGTACTGGCAGACTGATGGAGTTGCTAGCACCTGTCATAGATGCCATCTTCTGCCTCATCCCCTGCTCAGCACTCCATGTGCCACTAGCTCTGTGCACCATGAATCATTGTCCATTACTGTGTTGATTATGTGCTGTGGAGAGCTCACGCAGCAATGTCACCTCAGGCAGTGTGGGAGACCTGGGATGACAATGAGGAGGATGATACAGGTGTGACACCCCCCCCCCACTGCAGCTGCATCTGGAATGTCCAGTAGTGACACAATCCTAGACATTTTCTCCACATGAGCGCATTCCACTCTGGGGCACCAACCTCAGCGCACTGAAACTCAGGGACACTTCTGTTTGTATGTTGGTTGATCTCTGTACTTGCTCCAGCTCCCTCCATGTTGCTCAGCAGTTGACTCTGTTATGCAGGTGTTTCCAGTTTCTGTTGCACTGGTGTCCACTGTTCAAGTGGTTGCCAGCACCAAGGATTCCATGCGGACTGACTTACACCCACACACATCCAGCACAGGCGTCACTGTACATGTGGCCCTGCCAATAAAGGGGCCGGGCGCACGTGCCCATAGCCAGTTCAACATGGTATATGCGTGTGTCCCTGTGGTCTTGTTGTATGCATAAGGGCCCTGTGCCCTATGACATTGCATTGTGCTGTGTACAGCGGACGCAGACATGTCACCACAGGCAGTGGGTTAGAGCTTGGACATGTAGCTTTGTCGTCACCGACTCAATTTGTAAGGGGAGAGGCCTGGGCAGTCGTACGCAGAGCCAACGTGGGTGGGTGACTGCTATTTGCATGCCCCTGGGCGTGGTTCTGTACTGTGAATGTGCATATGAATGTGTCTATGGCAGTGTGGGGTGTAGGTGGTCCCTGAAGGGTAATAGGCACCAACATATGTGATCTAGTTTGCCTTCCATGGGTTTGGACCCCACCCACACCTGTTCGGCCACCTCCTTTTGGCATGCTGACACATGGGTGAGTGGGGGAAGTGTTGTGAGCCTGCCGTTCTTGCGGGTGATTCATGCTGTGTGGTCTGTTGCAGGGTCTGGGTTCTCCTCTAAGTAGCTTGTCTGCCCTGGTACTGGTGGTGGGGTGCGTGGTAAGTCCATGGGCTGTTGTAGTGTGTCAGTGTCGAAGGTGTGGTGGTTGTCACCGGCATCACTGATGAGTTGTCTGGTCTGACCTGCTGGAGGTGTTGTTTGTCCCTCTGCAATGTGAAGGGGAGATGCATGTTGACAATGTGTTGACATTTATGTTTGCGCATTGTTCTTGTAGACATGCAGACTGTGTGACAATGTACATTGTGACTGTTTGGGCGGTGCTGGCAATTTGAGAGGGACAGTGGATATTTGGACTACATGATTGATGTGAGGTTGTACCCGTACATATGCATCTCACAGTTCCCTGCTCTGTCACATGTGATTGGCCTGTTTCTGTTCATGTGCCACATTGTCATGGGATGTGCTGTGATTGCTATGTGTGTGTGCGGCAGTGTGCCACGGGATGAGGGACATGACCATGGGGAAATGTGGGTGTGCAGTGTGCTACACATTATTGTGCAGGATACCAATTGCATGGTGTAGTGGGCAGAAGTGAAATTGGAACAACACGAGGGACCAATGGATGAAGGCTCCTTGAGGGAAATATAGTATACAAATAATTTTTGTACAAACAAAAGGTCTTGGCTAATGCCAGCCCTAAAAATAGCAGTGCAAGCTGGTCAAAAACAACAGAAATGGAAAGGAGTAAGTTGAAGTTTGCTTCTGTTAACATGAAAAGATGAGCTAATCAGCGTAGTAAAGTAAATCAATATTGTTTGCAGAAATGTGGAGCAGATGAATTTGTGCTGCTGGGCAGTCGTTTGATGTAAGAGATACGTAAGCATCTAGCAGAGTATCGCTGGCTCCCCCAGTGCCCGCAGTCTCACGCTTTGGGATAGCAATATTGATTAGAAAAGCACTTGACGCCAACTTAATTAAATGGAAGTAGATAGGTGTGTAAGATTAATTTTTGCTCATGTGAAGTTAGATAGATAAAATAGTAAATGGATGCAGTTATGGCCTATTAATGCATGATCCGTCAGGACTTAGTTAAATGAAACTCTCTCTACCTGCAGCAAACCATATGTCATTAAGGCGACTGCAGTTTGACTGTTGGTCCTTCAGATAAATTATCTGAAAAAAACTAGGAAAATGCTACCCATTTTGCACTTTGATAGTCCTTTAAATTACCCTGCTCAGTCTTTGTTTGATTTTTTGAGACCTATTAAGAAGCTAAAGAATGCAAATTACCAACATTAGAACCAAAGTTAGCTGCTCTACGAAATAGTATAGAGAGTAAAACCAATTCAGATTAAGGAATTAATATCAGGTCATCAAGAACAAAGCAAGTGCGAAGAGAAGGGAATGACACAGGACATTGCTTTCTTGGCACAATAAAAAGTGTAACATTCAACATACTACTAAAGGCTAAATCAAATCAGAGACCGTAATTATAACACATGATCCCGGGGCGATAGCAGGTACATTTCTTCACTCTCTATACAAGAAGGTGAGAAATAAGATTTCAGTTTGACTCAAGATTTCTTTTGGAGGGATCAATTGCTAAGGATGTCTGATATGAAAGCTAGTTTATTTGGGATCTGATAAAGTTGTCTGAAAAAATGATCCAAGGTGAAGGTTGCCTGGATACTTAACCCAGGGAAAAATCTCATCATTATTTAAAATATTATCCAGTAACTCGTTATAAGATATATAGGAAGATCAAAGGAAGTGGGAAAGAAACAGCCAAGGGTAGATCTTGGAGTCAGTTGTGCTCAAACATTCACTCATGAGTCCAAAGCATTTTTTTCCGTTCACTCAGCAGCAGTGAGTAAGGGCCTGATTTAAATCTTGGTGGAGGGGAATACTCGGTCATAAACGCGACAGATATCCCGTCCACCATATTACGATCCCATTATATCCTATGGAGATAGGGGATTTGTCCAATAGGATGCCAAAAAACATTTCTTCAGGTAAACATGGATTTATAAAGGCAGCATTGGAGAAAGTGAAGTTTTCTTTTAAGCTTTTATCAATTGCACAGATCCACAAGTGTTTGTGTACTCACTTTGTAATGATTGGATCCCATGTTGGAAAGATCAAGCGCCAGGGTGGTAGATGAAAGGATGATTCTGTACACCCTCTTATTGTCCTTATGCATAGAGCTATTGGGAGCATACAGACACACCCGAGTCAAAAGTTAGGGCACCTGTGATAAATACAAATACTGTGTTCTATGGAGATAACAGCCCCGTTTTAAAAGGTAAGACCGAGAATATACAGAAGCGTGTTTTAGAAGTGTCAGCATACTCTGGTCTCGCTATATAAACTCAATATAACAAAGAATGAATTAGTGCGGGGACAAGTGAGAACACCACTAACAATAAGTTCATTATTCGACAAAAAATAAAGAACATCTAGGAATTAAGATATTGGGAATTTGGAATAGCTTGATTTTTGTTGTTGTACTTGTGAACATTGCAGAATAGTTTTGGGCTGCAGGAACTTCCACTTATGACTTTTGTCATACATATGATACCAGTGGTTATGCTTTAACACTGTCGATTCGTTTTCATTCTATTGCTTGTTTTCCAGATATTTTTCTACACAACGTAATCAAGTAAAGACCGGTTCATTAGATTTAAAAAAAACTATGATTAGTTTGTAATGCAGTTTGTGGGATTTGGAAAAATATTTGCAATTCTTTCAAGATACCTAATTTACAGAATCCGGGAGCTGTCTGAGAAACCCTAGTTGCCCCTCAGAATACAACTATTTATGTGGTACAATGTAGCATCATTTATTGGTGCCAAACATGTTAAGCAAATTGTCATGTCCCTTTTTGCTCTGAAACCTTTGGTCGCGTGAGACTTGTCAATGTCTCCTAAGGAACAACACGGTACATGAGGTTGTGGCTACCCAGACGTTTACAGGTGGCCACCAGGTGAACAGCCACACTAGGATGCTGTTTATTTGACTAATCAGCAGGGGCAGCTCCTCCGCTATGGCGCAGGAGTGTCACCCCACTGCTTTCAAGCATTGCAGAAGCAAAAACATAAAATGATAATACCTTTCAGTTATCATTTTATGTATGGCTGCTTTGCGGGTGGGTGCGGCTGCTCTGCGAGCAGGGCAGTGGAGGAGTGGTTTGCCCACTCCTAAAAGTGTGCAGTGGCTGTTTGGTCGGAGCTCTCGGTCCGCCCAAACCAGTAATGTGCACTTTCCCACTTCTCCATGCAGGCTGCAGTGGCCAAAGCACCTTACCCCGAGCGTGGGCTCACGGTTCGATCTCCGGCAACAGCTCAGCTCAACACCATGTGACTCTGGGCAACGGCTATTTTAATCTCCCCGAAGGCCCCCAGCACTCTGAAATCTTAAGGGGCGATATGTTTGCGCTTTACAAAAAGGAATTATATGTTTATTGGCACCTAAAGTAGGGCCCGATGGGGTCCTGAAAACGTATTCCTACATCTGTAACCTTTATACGATGCTTGTATGGTCCAATAGGAAATATAATCACAATATCACCTCACTTTTATGTCCTCAAAATATTTTTATCTACATTTTCACACACTTTTGTTTCTGCTTGCTAATTTAAAAAATCATTTCTATCCATAATCCTCTTAAGGACACCTTTGTTTCTACGTGCTGATTGTGTCCTTACTGCTTATTTACAAATGTGGGTAACCACTGGTTAAAGCAAAACATCTGTAAGTGCCTGCAGTATGGCTACCCATTGCCTCTTTATTTTATCAAGCTAAGTGTATCCAGCAGAGGCCCAGGTGCACAAAGCTTAATTAACTTATAACACGGTTCAGACTGGGAGAGCAGTGAATCGCTGTCTGTATAGACTAACCCACAATGAAAGGAAATGAATGCAAAGGCTGAAACAGCTTCAATAATTTGTCATTCAAGCAGCAAGGATTATGTTTTTTTAGGAAACAGCTTTGTCCACTAATTTAACATGGAGAAAAAACTATTTCAATCTCTGACACAGTCAGACGGTGAACAAACTGAAGTAAAGCCCAGTTCCGCTCTACTGAAACCAGAGCGGACAGCTAAGCGCCGCGCTAGACCGCACACCGAGCAGACGAGGAAAGACTGCCTGTGTGGGATTTAGATCTTTCTTTTATTTTGTTTCAAGAACAACTTTCCATTAATATGAATGGACTTTCCTAGTAAATTGGTCTTATCCAGATATACCAAAATGTCAACAAGCATTGTCAATGCCAATTTCGCCCGCCGACCATTGAAAGGTTACTGACGCCTCAAAGGTAGATGGTGACAGATTCGCAAAGGGGAAGCCAACCCCATTAAACAACTTCCCCTTTGGTAATTGTGTAAGGATACCTTGGGAGGAACAGATAGTTGCCCAGAGGACCATTACCTGCTGCCATAATGTGTTCTGAAATGGGATTACTTTAATACATCCCTGGTGCCTTTTTGGAACACAGGGTGCCCTAAAGAAAGTTTCCAGTTTGAGAATGCAAACACTGGGACGGTGGCCTGCAAGGGCAAACACAGAGATGGTAGTCTACTGTTCTTTGGCGGCCACAATCTCTGTGCTTGTGGCCAATCAAATGGGGTGCCAGATAGTGACCTGCCTAATCAATATTTATTAGGCACATTGCTATGAGACCCCTTGTGACTCAACATTTTGTGAGGCAACCAATTAGTACATTGGTCATATTTCAAAATTAAAGACTGATTTCAAAACGTATGCGTGCAAATTGCAACCACTTTTTGCATCAAGTCTTTTCATACAACTGAACCTTACTCCTTTGCAGACTGACTGTATTGCAGGCATACTGCATTGCTTTTACATTGTACTACATTGAGTGGTTTGCTTAGCTTTTTACATAAGAAAGATTTGCCCTCGTCTTCCCGATTCACAGACTTATCCAAGGTGACGAGGTTAGCAGATGCAGTGATATGGTAGCAATATGGAGAGATGCAGGAATGTGCCACTGTCATTTCTGTTTCCATGCTGAGCCCTACTCCAAGTCTTTGGAATGCTGGCCACCTACAAGTGGGGTTTTGATGCAAATACCTTTTTTGTATGATTAGGCATGCATGGCTAAACCACGTGTGCCTCTGCAACGCAACTCGAAAAACGAATGCATCAGAACAACGCATTCCTTTACCACGCATGCTTTTACCACGCATGCCTTTACCACGCAATTTTGTGGTAAAGGCATGACTGGTAAATATCACACCCCAGCCCCCCTGCCTCGAGCTTAAAAAAAAAACCCTGACCCTCGAGCCCTAATCACTATCCTGACCCCCCTGAGCCATAAACACTACCTCGACCCCCCTGAGCCCTAAACACTATCTGACCCCACAAGCCCTAAACACTACCCCATCCCTGAGCCCTACAAACAACCCTGACCCCCCCTGAGCCCAAAACAGTACTCCAACAATACCCTGAGCCCTAAACACTGTCCGGACCCCCCATGAGCCCTCAAAACGTCCCCAATTCTTCACTGAGCCCAACAATTACCTGACCTCCCGAGCCCTAAAAACGACCCCCAACCCTTAAAAACGACCCCTACCCCGAAAATAAGCCCCACTTACCAGACCGTGTCCTCTCCCAATCATTGGTCTTCCTGTGCCCACCCATCCCAGCATCTAGACTGCAAACTGCCTTAAACATGCATTTGCGTGGTTAAGGAAAGCGTGGTTAAGGAAAGCGTGGTTAAGGAAAGCGTGGTTCAGCTTGCGGGGAAACGGCACACGTGGCTCAGCCTGCGTTATAAAGGCTGTTTCCCAAATACCTATCTACAAAGAGTTGCAGACAGGGATTTGCGCCAAAGGTCTGACCCTCCTTGAGGCAGGCGTAACAAGGCTAAATGTTTTCATTTCTACTCTTTTTCCATCTGTGCTGCATTTCACAGCTGACCTACAAAGCGGGAAACTCCTTCAAGCATAGGTTTTGACCCTCTCCCGTACAAAAACGATGCTTACCACAACACAGACACCCTTGCTCTATAGGGCAAGGGTGTGTGCATTTGGCGCCAAGTAGTATGAAGTGTGCAAATGCAGGGTAATGTAGTAGATCGGAGCTGTTCTGCTCTCTCCCATTCACGCAGGGCAGCGCAGCACAGCTATTTTGTCTTGCTGTGCTGAATTGCATGATTTCTAAGGACCATAGTGTTTAGTGCAGCAGGTTAGTAGCTTTAAAGCACTATTTATAACAGATTCACTTTACCCCAACTAAGTGGTACTGGATTGTTTGAGTACCAGTACCATTCACAGGTTGCATGTAATAGACGTCAGTGAGATCACAAAAACTGCCCATATCGGACTAATTTGACACCACGTGCTATTTAGTACAATGTCACACTTTATAAAGGTGTGCTATTTTGCCTCGCATGTTTGCTGCTGTTATTGTTGTATTGCGGCCTCAAAATCTATATCTGTATTTTGTCGACATAGACAAAAATCTAGCAATGTTTTTTGCTGCCATAAAATGGCGCTGAACCCTGTCTGCCAAACATTACATTGTTACAATATATCAATGAGAATAAATGGCCCTCCAGTACAAATGACCACTTCATTGGCATTTTATGCAATCTGTAGCAAGGTACTTAACCCCTTGATCAATTGTGCCAACCTAGGTGTGTGATACAGTTGTGTGGGACAGAGATTCTGATTCCGCACAGTTCAATCACCGAGAAAGGGGGTGCAGTGCTTCAGAACTGCTGAATACAAACTTATCAGACCCCCAGGTGCTCTAAACTTACTGAGTACTTGGACACACTTCACCAATATGTATTTTATTTTGTTTTGAAAATAGAAATTTTATTGAAGAGAAAGAAAGAAGATAGGGGGGTAAAGGAAGGGGAAGATATAGCAACAATGCATACATATTACATCTTTGAAACCTTAAAAATACATAAATAAGAAATCTTACAACAATGTAAAGAGGGTACATAAATATAGAATGCAAATCTGGTCAAAATCTAAAAATGGAAAAATACAGTGAAAGTGTCAATATAAACAGTAATAAAAATAATAACAATAACAAAATGGAATGTCAAGGAGGTTTCGACACTTCTTGTTCAGAGACTTTACGTACATAAGAAAGCTTAGCATGAAAATCAATAACATTTGTAACTGGAGACCATAAAAGAGAGCATTTAAGAGCTAAAGAAACTGGGAATACATAAACTGTATTTAATCTGTGATTATAACACACATCGTCCAATATGTATTTCACAGTAGCACTGCTTTTAATCTTTTGTAGGAGTGTGAAATATATCAGGGTGGCAAAGCCAATAGCGTGAGATTGCTCCGAAAAATAGGAAGCAGCAGCAGGGAGTGGGCTGAGGGGGTTGCAACAAGCATGGAGAGTGTGGGAAAGGGTATGAGTGTTGGTGGAAAAGCACAATAGGCACAGAGGGTGTGTGGTGAGCATAATGGCAACAGAGCACAGTAAGAGGGTGAAACAAATGGCACATGAGGGTGGGTGGATTTTCTAATGCAAACAACGTGGAGCACTGGGGTAGACAGAGAACTATTCTAGGATAAGACGAAACCCAGTAACCCTGGGAGTTGGGAAGGACAATTATTATAGACTCAAGTGGTCCCTGTGGGGGAAGTGTAGCCCTTGACTTCTACTGCACTAGTTAAGAAAACCTCCATCAGGAAGATTTAATATGCGATTTGTAAGTTTATTTTCATTATTCACAAAGAAAATACCTTGTTTCAAGCAAGAACTTAATTTAAAAATTCTCAGTATCAATCTAAAACAAGGTGCTCCTATTCGTGTGATGGCGCAGTGAAAGTGATGAAGTGAATAAATAGTGCTCAAGTGATCTACATGATGCAAATATATACATGTGACTGAAAGGGGCTTTAGAATGTAACAGGCAACACTGCTTGTAGGCGTGTTGAAATCCTCAATCAAAAAAAAAAAAACAGTCCACTGTAGAAGTTCTCAAAAATCGCATATTAAACCTTACTCATGGAGGATTATTTATAACTATTGCCGTGGAGGTCAAGGGCTACACTTTCCCACAGGGACCACTTGTGTCTATAATAAAGGGGTTGACAGAGAAGAACATGAGGAAGGGAGCAGGAAAACACATGCACTTTCATGGAGTTTATGAAAAAGATTTTTTTTTCACAAAAAGTGAGCACTCCTGAAAGAATTGGAGCCTATCAGTGAGTTTGTAAACAGGTCATGCTCCATAAGAGGGTCAAACACAAGATGAAAAGGCTGAATAAATAAAGCCAGTGGCTAGAAAGTAAACACATGTGAGTGACTAAACACAAAGCCAATGGTAAGTAATGGGCAGAATGCAATATTAGGGAAGCTTTCAGCATGTACCCAAGACTTCTTGGCAACCACACAGCTGCGCTATCTGATAGGCATCGACCTAAAAGAGACTCAATACATCTGACAGACTTTGATTTAATGTTGATCGCATGTAAGGCGCTGGATTGTGCCTGTCATCATAGGGTTAGAGAGAGTCCCTGTTTCGTGAAAGTTTCCTTGAAGGAGTATTTCTAGCCTGTCCCAGAAAACTTTAGAATTATCTTTCCACTGTTGCTAAAATTGTTAAAAAAAAAAAGCCAGGGTACACAGTTTAACTCATTGTACCACAGTAATCACTTCCCATTTCGTTTGTTTACTGATTTACAGCATTTGTTGTGCACAGACTGTGATCTTGATGACTTCTAGGCGCTTTCAGTAAAAAATAAGCAGCACTCAGTTGAAGTATACGAGACCGCCCACTTGAACTGCAGACTTTGATGGTCTTTAGCAAAGGATCCAGGGATGGCTGTTCTGATCTCAATGGGTAGCTGTTTATGAAGCTTTGGCGTTAGTGCACAGAATCAATTTGCTGGTGCGATAAGCCCCTCATGGGTGGGGTGGGGGAAGGGGGGGGGGGGGGGCAGTGTCACATGATGGCAGTCCTGGACCATATGGGAAAGGGGATCAGAGCAGCCACCCTTGTGGCATTTCGAGGACACATTTGAAGGTCAGGTGCAGAAGAGAGTTAATATAAATCCTGGCAGACGTACCACACTGATAGCATTGAACCAGGGGCATCTCTGTTCATGGGACCTTCCTTGGACCATTACAGAGTCTGGAGGTGTGCCGACAAAATTAAGGTTCCTTCCTGGTAGGCTATATACGACACCATTGACACCACTCTTCGGAGGTGAACTGCCAACCTCATTTTTTCGCATTCAGAGCGTTCACCAGCTACCAGGATTCCGCTCATTTTGGGTGGGAAGACCACAAAACCACAAGGAGAGAACTCACTTATCACTGACACACTCTTAATTACAGAAAGATGCAGTAACGCCTCATCCATAACATCACACTGTATGACCCCCACAAAAGTGGTGGAATTTGAGCACTTGTGTGGCCTGCCGATCTATGTAATGCGGTGTATTGTATTATAAGAAATAAAGCATCCCATGTACTTAAACAGCACACGGTCAGCTAGTCACTCTGCAAAACCGTTTAAAAGTTATTAGACGCGCAAAATCATGATTTTACATAAACCTGCTTGGACATTTGCCGCATTGGGTATGACCGAAGAGGCGACCCGGCTCATGGAACACACGCTGCGGCAATGGTTCGTAACTGTGGACTGCAACTGGTCATACAATCAAGACACTCGGACGTCATACTACTTCTAGCTTACACTACACTGGGGACACCGCAAGTCTCGGGTGGTTAAAACAAAATCAGGTTTTCGATGCACGGACGATTGTTATAAGGCACATGTTCCTACTTGTGATGGTTATGCAAATAAGCATCTCGTCATTAATTTGTAAAGTATTTACAAAGGATTTTTAAATGCGAAACATAATATATGAATGTTGGTGGATTGCCTTTTTTATTATCTATATGGAAGCCTTGAATGCATCGAGATTCATATGGAAGGCAGGTGCGCCACCGCGTGGCCATTCCCTGTTATTCAGCTTTATAAAACATCCTGCATGTGGAATTTGCATCTACTCCCTTATTTTCTGTGTTGTGGTGAGACCTTTGCCATGGGCGATGTGGTCAGTGATCGGCTTATTTACGTGAATCAGCGGTGTTCCTGTTCAAATAAAAGTCTCCTTTTGATAGGGTCAGACGAGACAGAAATTAGGACCAAGCACCGAAATAAAAGTGGCCCCCATTAGCGAGTCGGGTAGCTAAAAATGTAGCCCTCATATGCAAATCAGGGCAGTTTTGAACTTGTAAGGTGCACGATGCAGGCCCGGCTCCAGGAATTTTTATTTGGGTGAGCCAAGGGGGCATTTGAGTGGGCCACTGTGGTCCCAAATTGTCACTTCTTGTAGTAGCCTACAAACCCTAGATTACATCATACTTGCAAACAGTCGCCAAGATACAACAGATCGATTCTGTGTGTATACAGAGCATGTGGAGAGTTATTTGAAAGTAAGAGCAATGTCTGGACCTAAGTGCAAACCCTCAAATTCCAACAGGCCAGGCTTCAACACAAGTACTTCCAGGCCTGATTATCTACTTTTCTACCATCCCTCTCCTGTGCACCTTATCTCACAGCTGACCATTGGGCCACAGCCCCATATCAGCCACCATCCAGCTCCACTTTCTTTATTCCTGTAAAAAACATTGGTAATATCACCTACAAACGTTAAACATTGTATATAGCAGTAAATATAATTAGCACGCACTTTAAAATTTGTTCCACAGTTGCCCTGATTACCTGACTGCTAATTAAATAAAAACAGAAAGGCCATGACACTAGTCCGAAAGTCATTTTTGGCAATCCACCTATTAACTCTTCTCCGCAGATACCATTGCTACCACCCTCCAACAATGCCCTTCATCTCTCCGTAGCCCTTCTCTCATATGCATTTAATTTGTTGTATAGCGCTATCAGGCGGGCAACTAGAACCAAATTTCGGGGGGGGGCTGAAAAAGATTTCGGGGGGGGGGGGGCTAAGTCTTCCAGCCATGGGCAGAGTGGCTGTAAGAAGGGGCGAAAACACAACAAAAGCCTCATTAACGAGTAAATGGTCTTTTAAAGACCTGTGAAGTACTCGGGTCCGGCTGCAATTAGACGGACGCCAGCCCGCGAGGCTGTCTCAGCCGGGCTGACACACATGACGGGGGGGGGGGGGGGGCTGAAGCCCGGTGAGCCCAATGGGTGTTGCGCGCCTGAGCGCTATTCATATCAGTGTAGGGTGTGGTGTCACAATACTTTACATCATGCACACATTATACAGAGACAATGAATCATTCAAGTATGTAAATCAGTCTATAGGGAATGACACATAAGCTAATGAGGATTTCAAGGTGTAGGAATCACATGTCATCCATAATGGTAGGCAGTATATTTTAAGAGGGTTTGGGCTGAGGAAGCACAAACACAGGATTTAAAGCATACCCTAGTGGTTGAGGGTTGGCTTTACTAATAAAAATGTATATCTGCCCAAACTCTTTTCAGAAAAATTTAAATAATGAAAGATTGGGGAAGTTCTAACTATATAGCAACACAAAACAAAGTGAAATTCTAATCATACCACTCATGTTTGTATGCAGCTCTTTGATGACAGTTCACAGGTCCTATGTTAGTAGTATAACTTCTGAACTGCAAGTAACACAAGAATCTATGTGACAAAGGCATTAACCCACTGAGCTATCCACATAAAATACAGTTTATCTGCATTTCAAAACTACCAGCAAAGGATTGCCATCCAGCAGGATCATTAATCACCAGATATCTGGACATTTTTATTGTTGTCTTGCATCCCTGATAAAAACGATTTAAATGAAGCATACCAAAGTATGTGCCTTGCTGAGCCTGTGCAGATTTTAAAAATAAGACCAAATAGTAACATATTATCTTACCTACTCGAATAGTCAAACTTTGTGTCACAGCCTGATCTGACAGGCAGCTGCAGGGGTCAGGAAAGATCAATCAGAATTAACAAACTTCTTTTCTCCTGTGTTGAAATGGAAAAGGAAATATCCACGCAGCAGGACGGTAGGCAAAAGTTACTCTGTGCCAAATAAAGAATGTGTCCCCTAGCCATGCCCCTATTGCGTGCGGCGGACTCCGGAAGTAGTTGCACAGACTTTACATTTGTTCTTAAACGTTGGAACTGAGGTGCTGAGCCCTGGTCAGCCGCACTTTGCTTTTGTCTCCATGCCCCTATTGTACCTGCAGGACATAGCCCACCTTTCTGAAAGGAGTTACGTGATTGGGTCTGGGCTTTTTCTCACAACCATGCCCAATCATGTAACTCCCAGAACAGGTAGAAAAACAACGTTCGGAGGAACGTTTTAAATTATAGTGCCCATTTTCTATTGGCCTTCATGTCCTCACCTCAAGAGCCAAGGCTCATGTTTGGGTGGGCCAGGCTCATGTTTGGGTGGGTCTGGCCCACCCTGCCCACCCGCTAGAACCGGGCCTGGCACGATGTATAAGTACTTTGCAAAGTATGGGAGACTGCATACATTTGTGTTTGCTGCAGGCATTGCTTGTGATAAAGTCAGAGAAAAAAGCAAAAAAAACATGAAACAGGCCCACAGGCAGCCAAAAAAGGCTTTTTTCCTGACACTTCAAATCAGCCCACCCGGTACTGCGTGATTGCCCAATAATGTCAAACTTGATTGGGAGTGATCCTGTCAATGGAGTAGGGGGCAGTCGATATACAAAAGGGACCCCCTATACCATGAATTTACTCATTCAAGAATTACTCAGGCTGCGTTACTATTCCGTGACTGTTCTTACACACAATTTACCTAATATTCAAATTCAAAAGGTTATTTAGATGTCCTCCCTCATTGGCACCTGCACTAAAATATATACTTAATTCGTTTAGGTGAAGACATAATAAATAAGACATGATCAAAAGGACACAAAGCATTGTAGTCAAAAGGTATTCTTTCTTGTGAACATATAGTCTGTCCAGAGATAGCTTGTTTACATTTATAGTAGTGTTGGTGTATTCACATTAATGTACAAAACAAAAAAGAAGACCATTGACTCCACAATTAAACGGATGACATAACTATCGAACATATACATTACATATTCACATATATCCATACATACGCAAACAAGTGTCCAACTTACATTTTATCAGCAGAGATATATCAATGTCCTTCTTATGTGTTGTCGCGAGTACAGCAGGGGCCCATATGGGTTTGGCGCACAACGTTTCACCCTTAGTTGGTTGTGTAAGAGACTTCAGTCCTTTGTGGGGGGGGGGGGTCAAAATGCATTTTGTTAAGCTAACACATTTCTGCCCTTGCAGTGGGCCTGATATTTAGCGATGGTCTTCCTTAGGGTTTACAAAATCTCATGACGGGCATTACACATGAAACAAAAGACAAGAGCTGTATGTCTCACCTTCACAGGGAAACCTCTTTGTCATAGACACTACGGGTGGGCGGAATTTGCGAAATTCACTTTCGCAAATTATCGCGAAAATGTTAAAAATCTCCGCAAACACGCGTAAATATCGCGAAGATGCGGAAGTTTTTTTCCCGCCCGTTCGCGGTATTTTCTGCGTGGTCGCGGCTCGCCAACTTATCCATGCGGTTGCTCGCGGGCGCGGCCATCTTGTTTTCACTTGTCTCGCGGTGCATGATCTCGAGAAGAAAGACGTGATCGCGCGATGAATGACGTTAGGGGGTGCGAACTGTCGTGAGACAGCGCAAATGGCTACCAACAATCCAACATCTCGTGGAGAATGCGACCGGATCGGGAAAACTTGTCGGCGAACGCGGGGATTCAGGTAAGGCGATCGCGCGCACGCGAGAATGCATTATTTTACAGCACGAGCAAGCAAAACATTTCCGGTATAATGCGGATTGCGGAAATTTTGACCTATTCGCGCTCTCCGCGGAACGCGAACGTGTCAAATTATCGCAATTTCCGCGAGCGGGACTGAATTTTAGCCCAGGCCTAATAGACACCTTAATGTTCA
The DNA here is from genome assembly GCF_964204655.1 of Triturus cristatus. Taxonomy (NCBI): domain Eukaryota; kingdom Metazoa; phylum Chordata; class Amphibia; order Caudata; family Salamandridae; genus Triturus; species Triturus cristatus. The sequence goes on from NC_140593.1 coordinate 502,631,208, forward strand.
GTCGGAAAGCCCTAGACATTTATGTACCCTATGCATTAATGACATCTCCCCAGCGGAGATGGTTGCAATCTGTAATCTGTTGCATGCGGTGGTGGAGTCAGCTGCTTGTAAATGGCTTTTTTGGGAGGCAGTTTGCTCACTCCTTTAGCTTTGGTATTTGAAGGGTCCTGGCATAGAGAGGGACACAGTGGACCTGTGGGGTTCACGCTGTGCAGTGCAGTCTCTTGTACACAGGTCGTGGCATGTGCTGTCTGACATGCGGCTCACAGTACTCAATGTGGGCCTTAGATTCGGCCTCTTGAATGTGAATTCCTTGTTCATAGGCCAGTCTGACCCTGTGTGCAGTGCCAAAGACATCCAGCAAAGACAGAGCGGCAAAGAGAGCAGAGTGACCAATCATAGCAAATGGTTACATAAAATAAGAAGAGATGATCGGTGAGAGAGAAAAGTGGCTGAGAAGAGCAGATTCAGTGGAGCAGTATGAGTATCAAAGAGAAGTGAAGAGAAAAGTGAATTGTGGTTAAGACAGTAAATGTTAACTGTTGGTCACTCATTTCAAGAAATTGAAAATAGATGGAAGAAAGGAAACAGGAGTAAAATTCGAGGGGTGGGGACTGAGTGGAGATTTTTTTGAATAGGAAGAATGGTAATATGCTTGAAAGAATTTGCAACCATCCCAAATGTAAGGTTGGAAAAATCCAAAAAAAGCAATGAGTTAAAATATCAGAAATGGATAGATGGGTCAGTAGGTGAAGCCTTGACATTGCACTATAGCGACAAGGAGTTTTTTCAGTTGAATTTTTTATTTGTTCGTGATCACCATAGGAGGTTGACAAATACCACAAAACACAGAAACAAAAATATAAAAGGTTAAAATGGCTGATATAAAAATGAAAAGTAAAAAAAAAATGAAAAACTTCAGTCATCTTCAGAAACCCTGACTGTGTGTTTTAACATAGGATAAAGAAACAAATCATTATTCTGATTCTGGGGACCATCATTGCAGAGAGGGCGAATATATTCATTTTGTTGCTTCCCGTCGCCTCTATCCAAGTACATTTTCACAGCAGACATCCACTTCGCAAAGTCAAGAAGAAACTTCATAGGCTTGTTCGTGCAATGAACACAAGCCACTTTTTTTTAGCTATTACATTCACAAATGGGGTCCACTTTTATTTTGGTGCCTGGCTCTATTTCCTGTCCCAGTTCATCCTGTCTGTACACTTAGGAGGCTCCCATGGTTCCAATCTTACTTAGTACATATCTTGAGTTGCTTAGTCCCTAATACTCTCCCTCTGCAGCATGGTGCTCCCCAATGATTCATCTTCGACCCCCTTCTCACCTCTGTTTACGCTGCCCGTCTCACCTGAGACTCCTACTCTTCTCTAACTACAGTATCCTTACTGCCTCAGCCTCTTTCTCATTCTAGACTCTACCCCCTCTCCTTGATCCTCGCTCTGTTCTCTGTCTCCACAGAGAACAGAGCTTAAGCAGTGTTCAGGGTCCTAGGCCCTCATGCAGCACTAATAACCATACAGACACACCCTTAGGGTAACTTGGAACTGGCCCCGGACACGTTTGCCCGGACCCTTTTATTAGCGGGGTCACCTGACTGTGATGAATGGGTGTAGGGTGTATGTAAAGCACATTTCTGGAACACTAGAACGTGTCCCGCAAGACACCACATAGTACTATCCTCCTGTTCCTGTGATGGAGACCCCCCAGGTCTTTTTCTGTTTCCCTCACTGTATCTGATCTAAATATGAATATAGAAACACTCTTCCTCCTCATTCTTGTTTCATAATTCCAGATTATTCTTCTCTTCGGCTTGAACTTCCTAAGCGTTGGATAGCGGGAGGGTAAAATGTACTATTCCCACTCCAGTGAGTGCAACAGTAGGGAAAGCATTGGATAGCGGGAGGGTAAAAATTACTATTCCCACTCCAGAGAGTGCAACAGTAGGGAAAGCGTTGGATAGCGGGAATGGAAAAATTACTATTCCCACTCCAGTGAGTGCAACAGTAGGGAAAGAGTTGGATAGCGGGAGGGTGAAAAATACTATTCCCACTCCTGAGAGTGCAAAAGTAGGGAAAGTAATGATTTAATTTTAAAATAAGATTACTTTAATTATCAATACCAATAAAAAGTTAATTAAAAATACTTACCAATTAATAACAATTAATTACCATTGAAAAACATTAATTGCCAATTAATAAAAATTAATTACCAATTAATAATTAATTATCAATTAATTATCAATACATATAAATACAAATTAATATTTACTTTATTACAATTAATTTACTTCTCACCCAATTCCCCTATAAACCCACAACCCACTCCCAATAATAAAACATACAATTAACATTATTATCAATTAATCAATTAATAAAAATTATTTAGCTATTAATCAACATTAATTAGCAATTCATACAAATTAATTACCAATTAATACAAATTAATTACCAATTAATAATTAATTATCAATACACATAAATAAAAAAAAATATTTACTTTATTTCAATTAATTTACTTCCCACCCAATTCCCCTACAAACCCACAACTCGCTCCTAATAAAAAATACAATTAACATAATTATCAATTAATCAATTAATATAAATTAATTACCAATTAATAAAAATTAATTACCAATTAATAATTATCAATCAATTAATTATCAAAACATATAAATATAATTAATATTTAATTAAGCATAATTAAATTACTTCCCACCCTATTCCCCTATAAACCCACAACCCGCTACGGAATTAAATGACGCAAAAATTAAATTACAGAACATTCATTAGTTTAAAAAAATTAAACATACATTACAAAAATAATACATAATTTTAACACATATACTACCATACATAACACTAAAAAAAAATCGATATTATAGATATATATATTTTTAAATTCGATATTATGGTAATCTATATTTTAAAATTCGATATTATGGAATTCTATATTTTTAAATTCTATTTCATAGAAATCGATATTTCATACCCCAATTTCGATATTCTGACCTATCTATATTTTGATAATTCGATATTCTGTCCACTCTATATTTTAAATTTGATATTCTGGGCAGTCAATATTTCTGAATCGATATTTAGGGTTTTCACCTCCATCCAGATCCTTGCTGGCACCCTTCCACTGGCCACAGCTCCTTCTCTGCTGCATCTCTTTGCTGGCTTCTATTTCCTTTTTGCTTCAGTGGTATAGCAAGGGTGCCAAGGTCCCTAATGCAGGAGAGGAAAATGGGCCGTCTACCCCACTGGTTGGTAATAATAAACAACATACAGTTAAAGAAGTGGGCCCCCAGGATCCCTGGGCACCAGTGCCACTGAACATGATGCACCAATGATAGCCATGGTTCTGCCCCGTGTGTCTTCACTCCCATTACCTGGAAGTCACTAGCCTCTCCCTCTTTTCCTTTTTCTCTGTCTCACACCACCTTCCACCTGCCACTCTACATCGCTCCCCTTGTATCTCCCCGTGTTTCCACCCCCTCTGCATTATTGAATGATGTTCCCCAAAGTATATGTCTGTGTCCCCTTTTCACTTTTCTGCTGCATCTCTCATGTTCCATTCATTCCCCATCATCTGTTCCCCATATATCTCCACTTCCTTTAACTCTCCTCTAACCTTCACGTATCTCCACATCTTCCCTGCATATCTCCACTCTACCTAACTTTTGCTTCCTCTGTATCTCTTTACTTTCCACATTTTGCTCTCCACTTTTCCCCCTGTATCTCTCCACTTCCCACTCTCCTTTTTCAACTCATATTCCCATGCTGCACTGTATCTAGCCCTCCCGCTCTCTCTTGTCCTGCATCATTCTAGTACCTTTGTATTGCCCCTCCTTATTCTTCATTGTCTTCACTCTTGACTATGTTCCCCAATTCTCTCCAGCAACTCTGCATTCCCCTGTATCAAACTAGTTTATACATTTCACTCACCCCTACACTCCAATATATCTCTAGGCTCATGTTCCCTTAGTGCCATTCTCCCCTCCTCTCTACATCCTTTCACCCTCCCTTCTTCTCGCTACCTTTGTATCTCGATACTTTCCATCTGCACCCTCCCTCCACTCACTGCTGTGTCTCTCTGCTTCCCTCCTGCTCTATGTGTCTCCCCTCTGTCTTTCAATCCAGTTGTTTCTTTCCTCCATTATTTTCTCCTATCTCTTTGCACTTATCATCCACTTTGTATCCCTTCTTCAGCCCTCAGTTTTAACTTGTCTTTCTCCTGTGTATCTCGTCATGCTCCTCTTTTTTCCCTACCTCCTGTATTACTCGATCCATTCTTTTGCTCTTCCCTCTGTCTCTCTATCCTCCAATGAATCTCTCTGTGCTCTCTTCTATCCCTGTCTCTCTCGCACCTCTCCATACTTCTATATATCTCCCCCCTTTGGTTGCTCTCTCCCTTGTACCTCCCATTATTACCAGTATGTCTATTCTATCTTGCATCTTTATATTAACATCTTCCTGTTGTTCCATCCTACATGCTTCATCCTCTAATTTCCCTCCTCGTCAATATCTGTCCACCCTCAACCTGTGCCTCTAGTCTCTCCTCTAGCTTTCTTTTGCCACCTTTAAGTCTTCATTCACCCTATTCGTGCCCCTGTGTCTTTGTGCTCTCCCATACCAGGGAGTAAACAGGGCCAGGCCTCGGCCAGGCTCTCAGACATGAAACTCTGTTAGAGTGGCTGGTTCATTAAACTGCTTCTGGTGCAGGGCAGACTGGGCCACACCCTTCTGGGCCTTGATGCCACTGTAGAGGCTGCTCCTCTGTATCTCTGCCCCTGCCCTGCTTTCTGCCAGGCTGACTTCGTATATTCTGTTTAAGATTGTTTCTGCTTACTGCTGCAAGTGCCAACAATGTACTCCGACACACGACCGTCACACGGGAGGAGAGGGAAGGGCAGGCAATATAGGTTTAATATGTCATGTTATTTCAGGAATCTGTCATGCAACAGCTACATTAGTCCTGACTCATCGGAACATGGCTGCCATCGTTTAATTGGGGTAGCAATAGCCCGTCCCAGCGGGCCTGCCCTACTAGTAATGCAGCGTCATCTTAAGGATTGTGGGCACCCAGGGCAAGAAATATTTTGAGGGTCCCTGTTTTGAAAATCTGAATCAAAGTTTTGCTAATTCAAACACTCTGTGGCCCAACAGCATTGAATTATTTGATAAAGGTTAAGGTACAAAAATACGCTGACGCGGGTCAGGGAGACAGCTCTCTTTCCCATTGGGCCCCTTGGAAGGTGAGGGCCCTGGGCACTTGCACATGCCTCTAGAAGTCTCTGTGGTAACGGACAGCACTAGTACTACATAGAAGAGCTACCATAGTAGTAATGGGTAGTACGGCACATCTCAGCAAGACATCTACATTTTTAATGAACAGTACCAGGACTGCTCAAAGAGTACTCTTCTTGTAGTGGACAGTGTCAACCCCTTTGCACAGGGATGCTTCACTTTTAATGGGTCTGCACCAGCACTTTTTTGGATTAGTAGTCATACTTTAGCTGGAACTGTACCAGCACTTCTCCCTAGGACGCACCCACTTAGTAACGCCATTTTTATCAGTTACGATGATCAAACACACAAATGTTATATCACAGGCCACTATTCAAAGTTGAGAGCAGGAGACAAGCGAGCCCCCACTGTAAATACAAACTGAATTTTTGTTACTTGGTATGCCTACCATGAAACATTAGACCGCAGAAACTGAGAGATCCCCTCACTTCACACTCACTCAAGACACTTTATTGAAAGTAGTATAAAAGAACAATCCCATTAATGACGTTGACATGCCACCATGGCCTCAAATACATTACTAGACAGTGTCATCTACATTGCAGTGTTATGTCTCTATGAGGAAGACCAAGTGCAAATTGAGATAATTTGCTTTTCTAACTGATAAACACTCTGGGTGCTCTACACAGCCTCTCGTTCATCCTTCTCTGGAAAGAGAAGAGACCTTGGCCAACTAGATCAGAGGAAACTCTGTTGAAGAGGGAGCCTCGTTCCTCTACCGTGAGCAGTACCATCCTTCATGTCTCCGAGCCAAGGAACCTCTTCGAGATCCTACTGCATCCCACTGCTATAGACGCACCACTCCATGGTACTGCTGGGACAGAGGCAGCATCCATGGCGGCTCACCCGGAGGGCAATTCAAGTGGGAAGCTTATTGACAGAAGGGTGGTCCGGGCCATTGCAGCCTACTGCTGATCATGGTCTTGACCCTTCCCTCCCATTGTGGAACTGGGACAGAAAATATCTCTTATCCCCTATCCCAGGCACCAAAATGAAAGTAGTCTTCATTAGCGAATGAAAGGGCAGGGCTGGGAACGCAAACCAGCCCAGGCAATTACATTGGACCAGGGGGTGCTGGGGGAGGGGGTATTCTGCTGCAAAACCGTCCCCCTGTAACTTAAATGACCCCCACCTGTCCAAAATCGTCCCCCGCCCTTCCGTCCCACAGGGAAAATGCCTGGTGCCTGCTACGGCCAGTCCGGCCATGTGCAGGCATTGTTTGATTTACCCTGTCATGGACGTCATTTAGGGGTCGCCAGGGGTCAAAACTGCGACCCCTGACTTTTCCCCTGGCAAACCCTAATTTTGTGACCCTGGTTCAGAGGCTGTTAAAAAGCTGCTGGTATCACAAGGGTCTCATGAGTTTTCTAAACTCACCTTGTTTAGCCTGTAGTGATGGGCATTAGGTATAATAACCAACACTGCAATGAAACAGTGTTGCCTCCATTCATATCCTGGTGGCTCTCGCCTGAGCTGCCTTTGCAGCATTTTGTGATGGCTGCAGCGCGTGCTAAAAAAAGATAGTAAACTTGCAACATAATTTATTGTTGCGCTTGGTTGGACCAAGCAAGAAGGCTTCTCAGTGTAAATTTGCATGTCCCTGGATACTCACAGTGGAGAGAGACATACGGCAGAGATGAGAGAAGACCAAGGAAAGTAGAGAGATCAGAAGATGGGAAGAAGACGCATCAGACAGACATGTGAGGCACAGAGAGAGACAAAGATCTGTGACTGGGTGTGAGAGTGTGAGAAAGAGAGAGCGAAAGAGAGAAATAAACAGCTGAGAAAGATGTTGAAAAACATAGGTGGGAGTGACAGATGAGAGAGGTGATGAAGATAGAGACAGCTCAAAAGAGACTGCAATAGCCAGAGAGGGGAAGGCACGTGAGAGATGTGACAGGCATTCAGATGAGAAAGACACAGTTAAGTGAGACCAAAGTAAAGGGGGGGCATGTGTGAGACAGCAGTGAGAAAGAAACAGCCTCAAAAGAGATATCAGAGAGGCGGGACAGGTGAAAAAGACACTTCAAAAAGGGGGCAGGTGAAAAAGAGACATCTGGAAGAAGGAGAGATAGGTGAGAGGCAGGTGAAAGAGAGAATGAAAGGGATAATAGGAGACTGGTGTAAGAGAAGAGATAAAGAGAGACTGGTGTAAGAGAGCTCAGAAGGAATGAGACAGAGAGAGAGAGTAGGATACATGTTAGAAAGATGTGTAATAAAGAAGCAAATGGGATAGAAGGTAAGAGCAGAGAAGAGGAGGAAGAGAAATGCACACCTGTATGACAGTTAAGGAATCTCCAGGGGTCACAGTTGCGACCCCTGGCTTGCCCCTTGTGAACTCTGGCACTGCTTACAAAACCCTTGGCCTCAAAGATTTCCCCACACTCCTTGTTTCCTGCCCATTTTGATTATACTAATAATGAACAAAATATTATCAATCTAATATCTTATTCTCTATGAGAGTAATTTAAAGGGAAAACATTAAGAAACATTCCTTGGCAGCTGAAGTAAGTAAAACAAAATGCTTTTAAATTCGTTTTGTCCACGTGTGCAGGTGAGAGTGTGTTTGTATAAGAGAGAGTGTCTATGAGTGAGCATGTGTCTGTATGTGTAAGCGTGTGTGTGACAGTGAGTGACAGTCAGTGAGTGCGTATGAGAGAGACTGAGCATCAGTAAATCAGTGCAATTGAGTCGAGTGAATGAGAAAGGTGGAGTGAGCAAAAGAATTACTAGAAGTGATTGAGAAAGAATGAGTAAGAATGAATTGGAATGATTTAGTATACCAAACAGTGATGGATGGAATGCTTGAATTAATCTCAGACACTGGTAATCACTCAGACCACATTCCAATCCATCGTTATTCTCACACCGTACCACCTCCGTTTGGAACCAGCTATATGCAAATCTTTCTTGACCCTGCTTCAATATGAACAGTCTAACTGGAACTGCCAAACCAGATTCTCCCGGAACTGGAATACAAGCAACCCATGACCGGTTTCACCCTGGTTATGGGTTCATCAGCAGGGATCAGCTTGGTTCCAGTGACAAAGTGTGCACTGGACTCATGTCTGGGTATACCCGTCCCACTTAGGGCGACACAATGAGTATACAAAACAGTGACGGATGGAATGCTTGAATTAATCTCAGCCACTAATAATCACTCAGGCTGCATCCCAATCCATCGTTATTCTGCACACCATGCCACCTCAGTTTGGACCCAGCTATGTGCAAATCAGTCTTGACCCTCCTCCTATCGGAACAGTCCTGAACTGCCAAGCCATGTGCTTCATGAAGTGGAGCACAGGCACCCTAGGACCAGTTTCACCCTAGTTCTGGGTTTATCAACCGGGTTCAGCTTGGTTCCTGTGACACAGTGTGCACAAGCCCCATGTTCGGCCCTGAAGATAATTTTGACCTATGGAGGCACGTTCAGCACATTTTGGAAAATACATAGTCAACTCATTGAAAACATCTGGTTTCATTGGCCTGGTTCACCATGAATGATCTGAATATTTAATGGATGCACTTTCAGGGTCTATTTTTTAGTAAATTTATGTGAAAAAGCATGCTTTAAAATGCACTGTTTGGCTCAATTTTTTCAACATTTTCTTGGGTGGGGCGGACCTCCCGTCGAATCCTTCTTAGAAGAAGTTGTGCTCACCCCTTCACTTTCTACCTCTCAGGGCAAGTGCCATCATGGCTAAGATCATCACTTTGTGGGTCAAAGGACATGTGATTCAGGGTCAAAAGTCATATGATGTTACTTCATGTCATGCCATCAAGACTGAAGGTGTGCTATGTCACTTCTGCTACTACCCCTGGCATTCTGGTGAATTGACGTCAATGAACCCTGGTCCCTCCCGGGTCTCTGTCTACACCCCTTGTCGTATTTTATTGTGTGCCTCTCATATTCTACGGATGTATGATGATGCAATGCAAACCAACACAACGCACACCATTACATCGTATTTCTCACATCGCACGCACCGTTACATCGCATGCATTCACCACGCAAACCATACCATTGCACTGTGCCCTCACATGCATGCAAAAGACCTTTACAACGCGCACAGAGACCACGCATTGTATCACACCGCAAAATCCTCCTTAACGGCCACCCAAACACAGTACAATGCCCTGACACTTCCCTCAACCCTAAGATGTAAACAGACAAGGCAAAAACAGTACCATACATTAAAATTAACCCTAATACATAAAACACTACCATATACGACTCCTAACCCTAAGCCCTAACTCCAAAGCCTAAAACACTCCCATATTCGACTCTTAACCCTAAGCCCTAACCCTAAAGCCTAAAACACTACCATATACGACTCCTAACCCTAAGTCCTAAAGCCTAAACACTACCAAATTTGACTCCTAACCCTGAGCCCTAACCCTAAAGCCTAAAACACTACCATATCCTACTATTAACCCTAAGCCCTAAAGCCTAAAACCCTCCCCTCCACTACACTCCCCATAACTACCCTAAACCCTATCCTTACCTGTCTCTCGTCGTGGTTCCAGCGTTGTCTCCCCGCCGTCCGTGTCCCGGCGCCTGCGTTCTAAAAGCTCCTGCGATCTAATGGCGCCCGCAATGTAACGTCGTGCGTAGTGAATGCACGCGTCGTAACGTCGCGTGCGTTGTGACGGCACGCGACGTAAACGCATGCGATGTGACGCATGCGTTGGGATGGTCGTTCGCCATATTCTACATGCTGTTCTTCTCACTCCCGGTTTCTCAGTCCAGGTTATGATGCTCTGCTTTACTTGCCACTAAACACTGGAATTATCACAACTCAGCTTCTATTACAAATTCCTTAAGCTTTCTTCTTCGGCAACATCGGTTTTCTACTCCTTTCTGGTGAGTCCTCTGTATTATGATATTGTCGTGCTTATATTTACATTTACTTTCATAATATTTCACAAACGTGTACAGCACTATAGCAAACGTGAATAGTAAATAACTAACAAAAATAACCCTTTCCTCGCCCAACTTGCTTGGTTTTGTTCAAGGCAAGCAGCAATCGCACGGTCAACTTGTCAAATTAATAACAGGCCCTGCCTCTTGCAAATGACTTCAAAACTCGGTGTTGTGACCTGAAATGACGCGTGACGCGTTGATTCTATGTTTAAATAAGACATGCCTATTTTAGAAATGCCTTGTCTTCACCTTTCTCTCTTTCTTCATTAATCAATATCCATATTTGTACACTGCATCATTATCACAAAAACAAAAAAATAATTAAGGCCGCCATTATGACAATGCCATAATCACATATATTTGAAATACTCAAGACAATATATACAGGAACAGCCTATAGCTGCTATGATGCTCCGCTGCTTCTTGGAAATTAAGCCTCATGTGCAAATTGCTTGGAAGCTAATGGCACCATTGCTGAATGCTAAACAGTTCCTGGAAAGTGAAGCGTCAGTCTATTATTATTCTGCTTAGCTACTGGCGCTGGTCAGTCTGTCACTTCAAAGATGGCCGCCTTCTTACTGCGCGTTGTGTGCAGCGCAGCTGTTCCATACATTCTGAATGTGTCTCACGAAGGAGTGCCAATGTAGATCACATAGGAGCATAGGCAAACGCTATGTTAGGCAAAATATTACAGTCTGATGCAAAACCTTTATGCTACAGTTAGCAACAATGTCTTAACTCAAAATGATGCCATCCCAAATATGTCATGCAGAAAGAGGGTTGTGGCTCTCATCAGCAGCTGGACCTAAACACCTATGCATGGTTTACAAAGTTTTGTGTATCCCACCTTGGCTGAGCTTGCATTGTACACTCAACCGAGTTTGTGTATGTAATTGGAAGTGTGTTATATTCATACTATGCCTCTCAAAATAAGCTGAGTCGACACAGCTACTTTGTCGGCGATAAACCTTGATCACAGTGACTCCCAAGAACATAATTAACCAGAAACCTACTTGCCAAGCAACAACAGAGCAGGATGCAGCATCCAAAGTAATGAACACATAACATTTAGTGTGCATGCAGTGGTTGCCGGCATGGCTCGCGGGTGGCAACCCGGGGGTGGACGCGAGCAGCGGGGGTACATTTGAAAAATAAACTTGCCTTGCCGGTGGGTCCTGCATCTCTGCTCCTGCTTTCCTCGTCGAACTTGAGGAACAGGAAGTACAGCCAGGCCCCACTGATAAATCACAACGCTGTTGGGATTGGTAAGCACCCAGGCTCCCCTTACAAATCACAGCCGTGCAGTACAGCGTTGTGATTGGTCTGAGCGTCCTGGTTCAACGCTCAGCCAGGGAATGGGGGCCTGGGTATGTTCTCCACGCAGGCTGTAATGCAGCCTGCATGGAGAACAGGGAAAGTGTCGCATGACTGTTTTGGGCGGCTGAGAGGGCCGGCCAAATAGTCATGTGCACTTAGGAGTGTGTAAACCACTCCTCTCTTGCCCTCCTCCGATAGCAGAGCAGCCCCTGCCACTCACCCACCTGTAAAGCAGCACAAGCATAAAATGATAATAACTCAAAGTTATTATTTTATGTTTCTACATCTCACTGCTTAAAAGCAGTGGGGCGATGCTTCTCCACTATAGCGGAGGAGCCGCCACTGGAATGCACCCCCTTTACCGCCCTAACACAATGCCATTAGTAGCCCAAGAGACAAGTGGGTTATTATGTGTGCCCTAGATGTGGCCTATGTTTGTAATATAGATGGAGCAAAATGTATAGTCAAGGGAGGTTTTTGAGCAGTGCGCATGCTAAACGGATATATTTAAAGGTGCACTCAAATGTGATGGTAAAGGAAAAGGAAGCAAAGTGGATTATGATAATTTCCTTGAGTTCCAGAGTGTGAAAGCTGGAATGATTTGCAAGTTTACTGGATGCAAAGTTCAGCAACTAGGTGGGTATCTCTTTGACCTGTTTTACATCAAATGACAATATTGTGCCTTTAATTCTCTGAGGAGCTATATAAGTATTTATTTTAATGCCATTTTATAGCTTTCAAAGGTGTTGAATCGCTGTGTGAAATGCTGCTGCTGCTGAATACACTACAGAGAGGCTAACCTAAGTCAGTAAACCCCCACCTGAGGAGACATCAGTATCAAATATCTACAACTACAGAAGACCTACAGCCCCCTTAACACCTCCAAGCCTTGTTCCCTAACACCATTGTTAGCTGTATACATATCCTATGGTTGTTCAGACAGCATGAGCTGCAAAGACTCCTCCTTGCAGGGATATCTGTTTGGCGCTGATCCTCATGAATAAATAATTTAATAAGTTGGTCAAATCCCTTTTCTAGAAACTAGCTGACTTTTAAAGACATGCATCTGTATATGTGAATTTCTCTGAAACCCAAGTAGGGGTTGAGGTTTGCTATCTAAAAACTAAATAATAAATCATAATCGTAATAAATTAATAACAAGATGTGGTTCATATGTAACACACAGAGGGACATCTTATCTAAGTCATCTGAACCCCACCTCACCCCCGCCCCTGGTCATTGAACACAACAGCAAAGACAATAAATTAAAGAAAACTTGGAGGTTATTGTAAAACAGACAGTGCCCACTAGCATGGGTACTACAGTGCTTAGAGTCACACATACACCCACCTCTGATAATGTATCTCACTCTACTTGTAGTACAAAGAACCATGCAGACGTCCGCCAGTGGAACTCCATCTTACACACCTTGCATAGAGGAGCAGCTCAGCTGATGTACCTGCAGTCTGCAGCAACACTTGATTTCATGGTGTTTAAACCTATTTGTGTCTCTGGCGGTGCTCCTGAGCAGGGCCGGACTGGCCGTAGCAGGCATCAGGCGTTTCCCCAGGAGGCTGGAAGGGTGGGGCAGGTTTTGCAGCAGGGATGGCTGGTTTTGTAGTGGTGTTGCAATATCGACCCCCAGCAACAAATGCAGCAGTTCTTCCCACTTGAAACCCCCCAGGGGAGCTGATCCGACAAAATTGCCAGGGCGTCTTTGGGTTCCCATTCCGGCCCTGCTCCTGAGTCCTGTTCAGTAGCACCCCTTTGACTTTTCCATGTTTGGACGTATACAGTGTGTCTAATACGTCTCTATTCTGCAACTGTGCCTGCTGTCATAGTGCTTAGATGCACACATAACTCTGCCGAAGTCCCTCAATCCTGCTGCAGTGTCAGCTGTTTCAGTGCTATCACCCACACACTGCTGGCTAGACGGCTGGCCATCATACACACTGCAAATTCAACAGCCAGTTAAATAACATTCTCTGTTTTTACTTGGCTGCATGACAACTAATAATCTCACATCCATTCAGCCCCATGACACTCCAAATTACATCTGTTTTGTGCTACTGGTCATGCCGTCCACGGTAGACAAAAACTTATGTTTATTCTGCTACCTTAATAACAGCTCGTTTGGATTCTGTGTATCTATCATCTGGACATAAAAAGTTAAACATCGCCTTTGGAACTAGCAGATAAGTAAGCTGCAGAAAATATGCATATGTCTATGCATAACTATGCTTTGTAGACAGTCCCTATGCATTTTATTGTGTGGTTCCTTCCTAAATGCATGCTAACCCTGTTCCCCTGGAGACACCATGAACATGCTTCGAGCACATTTGAAATACTGCTTTCAGGAACACAATTTGCATAAGACCTATTATCAAAAAGCAACTGCTGTGCCATTAACAGAAAACAAATATCCATTATTCATCATTTTTAAACAGTTTCAAACATATTATTGTTATTATGCACAAATGTCATAAACCTTACAATAGGTCACACCTCCTGCATATTTAAGGCCAGCAAATGCCTATGTTCTAATTTTCCAAATCAAATAAATATATTGTTGGCAATATAAAGAAAAAACACAAAGAAGTGCCATATTTAACATTGCATGTAAATTAGTGCACCCCTGGCATCAGAGACTGTTGGCAAACACACAACTGAACTTTGAGGTATAAGTTAATGATGGAAAGGAAATAAGGGCGCTGGGACTGGAAAACAGTAGTACATTCCTCCTCATTGCTCTCCTCCCATCTGTGCTGCTGCCAGAGGAAAACAAACATGTAAATTATCTACTTATCTAAGACAATTTAACAGCATTACAGTGCCATGTGGGTGCCCCTGGAAGGTCAAGATCCATCCCGTTGTCAGGTTAGTGAGGTTTCTGTAGGCAGCCATACCACTGCTGGACCAAGCAGCTGGAAATGCAAACCAAATAATCACAGCTGCATGAAGAGCAAGAACTTTGACTGTGGAAGCACTCAACTTCTGCCCAATCAAAACATGTACTCTGGTTCCCCAACATGTGGGAGGAGCCAAGTCCTTCTCTGCAATACTCCGGAAAACTCTGTTAGGATGATCATATAAGGTCTGGTGACAGCTTCGCTGTCACGCCAGACCTAAACAGGTGTCAGTCAGATACATGGCATTAAATGGCAGTATAAACAGAGACTTACCTCGAGAATGAGGAGGCTTACCAGTTATGAAGCTCAAAGCAAAATGCACATTCTAGATTTGCCTGCCAATTTTATCCCCATTAGTTTTTATGTATCGCTGTAGTTTGTTTCCCTTGAACTAGATAAAACAACGAAAACAATGATTTGTAGGTGAGCAGTTCAGGAATGGAGACAGAACCCGTAAGTATGGCCTAGAGTGAGGTGTTCACCCAAATGTAAAGTAGTACTTTTTTAATACTACTTCACGTACAGTCGCGGCTGGCAACTATGGGGATTGGTGGGGTGGGCAAATGGGTAGTGGGTAAAAATAAAGATCACTTACCTTGAGCACGTCCTACTCCTGCTGCTGCAGTCCGACGCGGGCTCCAGCCAACAGCCTTAACCAATCCTGATGCTGCTCTCACAAGCATGAAAGAAGCGCCAGGATTGGAGGGAGCGGCCTCTCTCGCAGCTCCCGAGGACACTGGAGCCCTGCACGCGCTCTAGCTGGGTTAGAGCTTCCAAAGGGACATGCGCACTTTGAAAAGTGCCCAGACAGCCCACCCTCCTCCCTGCCGCTGACTCATCAAGCCCCACCCATCCTGACCCTCGGTTCAGGATGGGGTATAAAAAACAAAATGACAATACATTAACTTTATTACTATTTTATTTTTCATTTCAGGGGCTTTTTTGGGCAATATAGGAGGCAGGGGGTCGCTTCTCCGCTCTCATGGAGGAGCCTCCCCTGTTCACATAGAACAAATGCCTTTGGTGAGCTGCCCCAGGATCTTCAAATGCATTTTATGCAAATATTCAAACACTATTGTAATGCAAACTTTTGTTTAGAACCTGCCTAAAGTCATTGAACAAGCCTGAAAATCTGAAAATTCAAGGGAATGAATAGTTGCTTACTCAGTATTCAAGACCCAGCCTGAGCCTGCCAGCTGCTAATGGAATTTCTCACTAGGTGGTTCTAACGCGCTACATAGATTTGCACATAGATGGCAAAGCCCATCTCTGCCGCACACACAATGAACGGTTACTTAACATGAAATGTGTTCTCAGTTTTTAAGTGTCTGCAGTTATTCTCCTGTCTGAACAGCTCTTTCTTTTAATGGCTTGAGAAATTTCCCAGGAGGCATCCTTTCTTTTAGAGATTCGCACTCATAAAGCTTTAACATATCTGACGTGACGCTTTTTGTCTTGTTCGCAACCTATTTCCAACTTCCAGTTTACAGAGAAAGTTAGTCAGGAAACCAGGCTGTAAAAATTATCTTTGTGTTTTCCTTTAGATGAAAACGAAAAGGAATGAATAAAGTTGTGTTATCGCTTGCGGGCTTAGGGGCATATTATCAAGAAATGGCGTTAAAATTATCGCCACTTTAGCGGCAGAAAACTGCTTGATAATATGCCCTTGAAAATTCCCATAGAAGCCCATGTTCTGGTCTCAACGAGGTCGAGATTGAGTTAATGTGATCTTTCATGGAAAGGTTGTCATCTATGAGTACACCTACATTTTTGGCAATTTCTTTAGGGGTTGGAGTAGACCCCAATTCAGATGGCCACCAGTCATTGGATGAGACTGTGTGTGTCTTCCCAAAAAGCTAAATTTTCATTTTATTGGAGTTCAGCTGAAGGAAATTAGCCATGATCCAGGAAGCAGTCTTTATCGTGCAGTCCCTAAATTTATGCTTAGTGGATTCATGGTTTGGTCCCATGGTGATGACAGGTTTAGTGTCATCTACATACGAAATGACTTCAAAGCCGCATGACTAAATAACCTTAGCCAAGGGAGAAACATATAAATTAAAGAGAGTGGGACTCAAGATGGATTCCTGTGGAACCCCTTTTTCTAAGGCCATAGCTTTTCGAGTTAAAGAGGTCCAACTGTACCACATGTGTGCACTCCAATAGAAACCTTTTCAGCCATCCCAGTGCTTTGTCTCTGACACCAATCTACCCAAATCTCTGGATTAGGGCAACATGAGATATGGTGTTTAAGGCTGCCAATAGATCCAGGACAACCAGCATAGCTGAGTTCCCCTGGTCTAAGGCAAACCTGATTGTGTCAGTGGCCTACACCAAGGCTGTCTCTGTGCTATAAGATGCACGGAAACCTGACTAGGAGGGGTCGGCAAGAGAATGGATTTCTAGAAAAGAAACAAGTTGTTGGTTGACCAGGGTCTGCGTGAATTTTCAGAGAAAGGGAAACAATGACCAGGTCTGAAGGGTCAGTCATCGTTTTTTTTAAAATCGGTCTGTCCTGGGCAGCTTTCCATTTGTTTGGAAGAGCTTCCAAATTTAGAGAGAGGTGACACAGGTCAGTGATTGGAGCAAGAAGTGTTGGGGCCATAATAGCCATAATATGAGGGGGAACAGAATCTTCTTGAGATCCAGATTTGATCCTGTGGAGCAGGACCAGCAGTTGATCAGGGGTAGCAGGATTATAGATTTCAAGAGTTGCCAAGGGTTTTAATGGGGATTGCCCTCCCAAATCTGTATTTTTTAGAAAGGATTGGTCAATTTTATTTATTTTATGTTTACAATGAGCTGTGAGATCATCATTGAATGCCTGAGATGCTGGAATGCTGGGAATATATATTGCGGGGTCGGTAAATTCCTTTAGGATTTTATAAAGCTCTTTCGATTAATTACCTGCATTATTGATTCTATCAACTATGTGAATCTTTCTTGCCGCTCTAATATTTTTGTGATAATTTCCTAATGCAGATTTGTAAATAAGTTTGTCCTCTGTGAATGTAGAAGTTCTCCACCTTTGCACTAACTTTCTGTAGGCTCTTTTTCCCCTTTTTAGGGATTCAGAGTACCAGGGCGAGGCAAGGTTGTTAGTTTTAGCTTTGCTGAATATAAGAGGGGCAATGGTGTCTAAGGCCTGTGTAAAAGCACCCTCTGAAAAATTTAAGGCTGTATTAAAGCCTCCGTAGTCCCTCAAGCGTGGAGGGGTGAAAGCTGGGGAAGATAACGAAGGCACTACCCTCCTTCATGGTCTGGTGGGTATAGAGACACTAGCCTTAGCACCTCTTGGTTTCTCCATATAAAAAAAAAGATGATGGTGGAGTGGCCTGTCCAGATCTAAGCAAGGGGGGGGGTCTACCTCTAAGTTTAGAGCATTGAAAAATCAGCATGTGTCCTGCGGTATAAGTCTAGACTTGCACTTTTTGGTAAAGCGCCAAAGACTACAGATGCGAAAGCAGGGAAATAGTATCTGGACCTAAGCTCCTTTCTGCATAATGATTGAAATGACCTATCAGCAAGAAATTTTACGCAGCCAAAATGTGCGGGGCAAGCCATTTCATGAGCTTGGTGCTAAAGTCTTTCCTTACACCTGGTGGACGGTAGACTAAAGCCCCCCTCCATGTTGACTTTGATGTACTTTCCAATTTAAAGATAACCATCTCTATCCAGTTGGCTGAACATGATTCTAGAACCAAAACTTTTAGTGGGTTCCGAAAAGCGAAAGCCAACCCTCCTCCTAGATTTTGCATGTCTTTCCAATCTGATTAGGCTGTATTTAGCGGGGAATGCTATTGCAATACATGGAGAAGCTGCAGAGTGGAGCCACGTTTCAGTTATGAACCATATATCTGTTTTCTCAGAGTCCAGAAGATTCCAAGGTTTAAGCCTGTTTTGGGATGGATCAGGCACTCAGGCAAAGGTCATGAAGTAGAGAAGATGAGGGCCTGGAATTTTCAGACAGCACCCTACTCTTATTTATAAAAAGTCATTGCTCCGTGACACAAGAAAGCTTGCACTATACTTGGGAGGACGAGGGAAGGCAAGTAAAGTCGCAAAAGCTACAATGAGAAGGACCTTTCTGATCCAGAAATAAACCCCCAATACTGAGAGGGCTAAGGGTTGCTCTCTTTATATCCATGAGGTCGGCACTGGTGTAAAATAGTCAAGACATGTTCATACTTACTTGAAAAGATGCAGTATCCCTGGCGGACGGCGGCATCTAGATGCGTTTCGGCACGCTGGCGGTGCGCCCGCTGTGCGCGTCAGGTGTGCGTCCGCATGTGCATCGGGACACTACTTAAATAGCTATAAGGCTGCTTAGTTACAGTACAGAAAATTACAAGACTAGACCGCCATCACCTAAAGATGGCAGACTGTGATGATCGAATCAATAGGCTGGTTTAAGATTCGTTCCATCTGTGCAATTGGCAGACCCGGGAACCGGCACCAGAGAGAGTCAAGTACATCTATACAAATTTAAAATATTGCTTTAATATGCAAATGGGTGCTCCAGGACCTAAGTGAAATTCGGGAGTGTGCAAACTAATGCAAAATTATTAACTGGGTATTTTCTTGAAGGGGTAATCTGGAGCCCTTGGTGGCTGGTTTAAAAAAAGCCCCTGGACACTCCAGGTGCATCTGTCACTTTCCACATCTCCTGAGGCTATTACAGCAGGCTTCAAGAGAGATAGAGAAAGAGAAGGACATAGGGTAGAGGTAGGCAGAAAGTGATAAGCCTTATTTATCACAAAATGGCGCATTCCTGCCTTTTCCCAGTGCTGACGCACTGCGTTGTAGACAGGATTGCTTTTATGTAGGAAGGGACACCTTTCTGCACAAAAACAATCCCCTGAGGCATTTTTCTTTCATTCTACAGCACACATAGAAAGAGGAAAAAACTAGGAGAAATAAAGATATTTTTTGTTGTTATGCCTCCCATGGGGAAGCATAGCATTTTGGTGCATTTCCAGGTGTACCAGTATTGGTGAGTCTGAGAATGTGTCAAAATCCATGGGTGGATGTGTGAGAACACCCACGCACGACCCATGGAACGCCTCCCTGGGGCAGAGTCACGCAAGGCATCGATTTGTGGTGTGCTGCGTTATTTAAGGTTTATCAAGCCACTCAGGGCCACACTAGGTGGCATTGAGTAGGTTGATAAATCACATTTCAAGGGTTATGTCGCTTTTGCAACACGCAGCGTGGTGCAAAAGCGACACAACCCTTAATAAATATGCCCCTCAGTCTCAGCTTGTCTTCCAGGCAGAGTTACATCCCCCAGATAGGGCTAATAGACAGACAGCTCTGCACCCTCCAGTGACATGGATGCACAGACACCCAGGGGTATGCCTTCATGCCCCTTGACTGCTTCGGGCGGGGAATGGTGCGATCACCCATTCCAGACCAACAAATTGCAGACTAAAACAATTTGCGTGAGAAAGGTACATCTGTACGTCATTTAAAATATTACAAAGAAATTAACAATAGCTATTCAGTACAAAACGTCCCAGTGACTGCTTTTAAAGGAGCAGAACAGTTGTCTTGATTGCTCATTGTTCACTTCGATACACATTTTTTAAACACAATAACTTTTTTCAGCTGTCATACTTTTTTTCCTGCTGATTAGTGAAGGGCAACAACAGAGACTCAGGTAGGGACCTATTGCAATTACTGTTTTTAGTCACTCCTGGTGATGAGTTCTGGCAGGACCCGCCCCACTTAAAGTCCTGCTTCCATAAAGAAATGGACTATCACTTTGGAGCCCGCTGACCCAGATTGTTTAGAAGGAAAAAGTAGGCCTTGGCTTTCTTACCCATCAGACCTTATGTCTGTCTGTTCTCCTTTGCTTACATTCAATGTAGCTTTTCCTCAGGCCCCAATTTGCTTTTTGGGGAAAAACACAAGCCACCAAAGGAAAATTAAGTTGTGTAATCCTGAAAATACTGTGAGTAGAAAACAAGTCATTAGGAGGGTGTAGCAGAATTGTCTTTGTTTGAAGTATCGCTAAGCATTGACTTGAAAACAAAGATGCAATGCTAGATTTCTGTGTCTAGATATAAGAATTGGAGAATTTAGCTGCTCCCAGGCAGTCACTCTCTTAGCCTTTGCCCTACTATCTGGTAAAACATGGGCTCATTTCTAAAAATTGGCAGGTTTAGTGGATATAGGAATTTACACAACAACATGTATTAACGGCGAAGAAGATGTCTGGGGTATTGAAGTGGTTAATACATACAACAGATAGAGGGATAGAATGATACACAGACAGACTGATGAATAGATAGATAGATAGATAGATAGATAGATAGATAGATAGATAGATAGATAGATAGATAGATAGATAGATAGATAGATAGATAGATAGATAGATAGATAGATAGATAGATAGATAGATAGATAGATAGATAGATAGATAGATAGATAGATAGATAAGTTGATGTTTGAAGAGATGTTGGGTAGATGGTAGTTAGAATGTATTGAAACAGTCAGAAACTGGCACGAGCAAGACTAATTGCTTTTGTAGGCCAAATTGACAACTTTCAAGAGCCACATAGACAGTTTCTTAGAGCAAGATTAATTGTTTTCCAAGGTCAAAGTGAAAGATCTCTTAGGGTAATTAACAGTTTTAACCAATATTGATAGCCTTTCAGAATTAGAGAGCCAGCTTCTGTAAGCAAGATTAAAAGCATTTAAGTAAACTAAGTGACAGCATTTTGGAGCTAGCTTGTAAATTGGCTGAAACAGAATTCAGAGCTTTCAGGCAGTTGGATTTTTGCTAAGAGGGGTCAAAGTGTTGTTTTTTGAGCTATGTTAGCAGTTGGTGGGCTATTGGGAGCTTTTTGAAGTACCTGATTTAGGGTTTGGCAGAGGATTACTCTGTTACAAATATCCAAAAATACACCTTATTATAAGTGCCTTTAAATGCAATTAAAATGTAACATACTGGTAATAAGGTGGATGTAATATTTGTCACATTTATGACAAAGTAACCCATCCACCAACCTCTAAATCAGTGGCTTAGCTTTTGGGCCAAAAACGTTTTTGATCAATATAGAATACGTATATATTTGTAAGAAATAGGGTTACTGGTTGACTAGGGTGTGAGCCCTGGTCAAGCAGCAACCACAATCCTTATTAGGGTATGGCACAAGAAAACGCAAAATTAAACCCCTGGTAGCTTAGCACAGAGCAATCAGGCTTAACTTAGAGGCAATGTGTGAAGTAATTGTGCGAAACATCAAATAGAAGAAACTGCGAATACATCATACAATATGATCCCACACCAAGTTGAAAAAATAAAACATGGCCAAAATGATAAAATCCAATTAGTAGAACAGGAGGTATACAATTTTAAACTTTTAGGTCAAAATAGCGCCAAAAAGCACAAAGCTCCAACTGTGGACATCTGGTCACATCGGACCGGGACATAGTCTGATGGAGTGCGGGCCAGCTACAGGGACCCAGTCAGGCCTGATGAACAAAGTACCTTTAATCATGGGTTGCAGAGCAGTGCATGGATCCATGTCGAAGATGTGTTGCGCAGCAGAAGCGATGCTTCGGTTCTGAGATGCGTTGAGGCTGCGGTGCAAGGTCCAGATAACTGAGGATCCAATCAATGGAGCTTGTGATGCGAAGTTTGCAGTCAGAGGTACGGCACGCAGTCAGGGCGACGAGTCAGTTCTAAAGAGCTGCGAAGGTGCGATGCCGAGTCTGGCGTCGTTGTCAAGGCTGCCATCGATGAGAGATATGAGGGCCTGTGCCGAGGATACATCACGCAGCGACCGTTCTCAAGTCGATGTGGGCTGCGATACCAATGTGAGTCTTTGCGATGGGTCCAAACCATGCAGGAGCAGAGATGCTTCGGTTCTGCTCGGGTTTCCAGCACACAGCGAAGGAGATGCATCAGTTCTCATGGATAAACAGATGCTGGCAAAGCACCTCAAGCCCACTTCCCAGGACTTAAGCCCAGTACTAGGGTGGCACCACTTGGCAGAGTAGACTCACCGATGACAGAGTCCAGGTGCAGATGCAATGTTGTTGGAAGCCTGTTATGTCCCTGAGGCTTCAGATCAAGATGCCAGCCAACTAGCCATTGGAATCACTCTGGGTCCTGGAGTCAAGAGATGAAGGCCCAGTCCTTCTCATCCAGGCAAGAGGGCAGCAGGTCAGCAAAGCAGGTGTCCAGTAGAGTGCAGTCCAGCAGAGTGGCATTCCTTCAGCAGCACAACAGTCCTTCTTCCTGGCACACTATCCAGACATTAACAGGTTTACTAAAGAGTTGGTGTCTGAGGTCCTTCGTTTACCCTGGTGCCCTTGTTCTGTAAGGGGGGAGAAGCTTCTAGACAGTGGCTTTGAATTGCACAGATGCCCTGCCTGCCCTGGCTCCAGACTAACTACAGGGGGGATGCAGCCCTTTGTGTGGGGTCAGGACACATCCTATTCAGGAATAAGAGAAGCTGGGCCCAGCTACATCCTGCCAGAGATGGCCCATTCAGTCACACCTAAGCTCCCATTTTGTGTGTCTGTCTAGGAGGAATACACAAAGCCCACCTGACAACTACACCCTATCATATAACCAAAGGCAGGCTGCATAAAACAAATGGCTAAGGCAAGAAAATCTTCAGAATAATAATTTAAAATCCAACTTCACCATAAGATTTAAATTTGGATTCCAGAGACACCAAACATGAACCGGTCATTTTGTCCCCTTTGGAAATTACACTTATAAGATGTAATAAGGCAACGCCTCGTTATTCTATTAGAGTGATAGGCCTCGCAGTTGTGAAAATTGAGTACGCGTTTTTGACTACCAGAGCATGTAACACTTAAAAGTTATTGTCCTGCTTTTTAAAAACTTTGCACTATTCCCCTCCGGCCTGTCCACGGACGACCCTAGGAGTGTTTTATATATATGAAAAAGGGAGGTTTGGTCCTGGCAACAGGTTTATTTTTCCAGGTCGAAATGTCAGTTTAGAACAACACACACAGGCTCTGCAATGGTGGCTTAAGACATGTTTGAAGGGCTACTTAAGCGGGTGTCACAACCAGTGCTGCAGGCACCCTAGTATCATTTAATTCACTACCACTTTACCAGGGACTTATATGTATATTAAAAATGCCAATTGAGTATAAGCCAACGTGACCTTGTTAACAGTAGAGAGCACAAGCACTTTAGCACTGATTAACAGTGGTAAAGTGATAAGACCAACAAAAATGAATTCAGTAAAAAGTGTAGGGCAAAGGCAAAAGGTTTGGGGGGTAGACATGCCAAAAAGGCCAGGTCCAACATTTTTAAGCTCAGTTTTAAAGGCATTTTCTCGTGAGAAGATTGTTTTGGGGCCACATTTGAGGTCAGTGTGCAGCATTTGCAGTATGAATACGAATCATTTTGACAAAGATTTGGTGCCTATGGTTTAGCATGGATAAGCAAAAGAAGTGAAATGAGGTAGCCATCACCAGGAAGGAGAGAGTTTGCCTGGTTCTCCGCATTTCTATCAGACAGGACAAAAAATTGGACTGTGTTCTTTTCTTTCAGATACATTAGTTTTCCATGTGGCATCCTATAGGTTCACCTGGTGCTTTCAGTATTCATTTACTACTCTCTTTTCACAATTTGTCTGACTTCCTATTAAGGTTTCATTCCTATTTGAATGACTTTTGGTAATCTACAACTTTGTTTGGATTGGTGGAGCCTTGGACGATTGATACCAATCTTCAGATTTATAGCACTATTGCTGACATCATCATGTTTGATTCTTGTGAGAGAGCAGATTATTAGTTGGAGTGGATGGTAGTCCACCACAAGTAATATTCTCACTATTCTTGTATCTTGTTAGATCGAGTAATGGTTTCTGTAATTTAAACCTGAGCTCAACCCCGGGAAGCTATGCCACAGAGCAAAAGGGCTTGAAGAAATTAAAATGTGTAAACTATGTAGAAGTACCAAAAACAGTTAAAAAGGTTGAATACACAATACACTCAAATTCCCACTCTAATTTATAAAAATAAAGAACAATTTATTGATCAAAACCACACCATAGCAACAACAATACAATAAGGGAAACTGGAGATAAACATTTTAAAGCTTTAAATGAAAATAGAAACAAAAATTAAATGTCAATGATGGTTGTCTGGTTTCACTTCATTGGTAACGAGGCACGATTTAGGGCCGGACGCTAGTGTGAGTCAGATACAGGAACCAGGTTCACCCCTGTCCGAAGTTTTACCTTCTGTCTTAGTCTCTGCAATGAAAGTCAAAAATCCTCAAAGAGCAATGGCAGCAGGCTATGGCTTAGAAGACCATTGACTTTCGGCAGATAAGCTCAGAGCATTCATGCCCTACGAATGTCCCTTGCCTGCCAGATACTTTAGGAGCCTTTGCGTGGTGAAGATTTCTACATTAGGACTTAGACCGTTTTTTGGAGCTCGGATTCCTCCAGTGGGGCAAGGCTGGAACCAGTAGCCGAACAGGGCTCTACGAGGCTGGCTACCTTCTCTGTGAGGTCCCGCTAAAACAGATTTGTTGCTGTGGAAAAGCTGGTTTAATAGACAATCATGTTGCTCCACCTCTAACAGCAATATTGTCCATATGGAAGAAGCACATGGCTTATCTGTTGGTCCCTCATAGTATCATGAATATTTCTAAGTTCATGTTTAGAAACGTTCACTTTTAGTATCTCACTCACTCTATGCAGCGACATAATCTAATGTATTAAATTATGTTAATGAAACTTCCGAATGTTAAGGAAACAAACTTTTTTTAAATGCAAGGGTCCTTGTTACGAGTATAAGTGCTATTTACTGCACCTGATAAATACTGGCACCACGGGGTACATTATTTATCAGGTTTAATGCATAACACTTACTACTCTTTTGGTATTTAGTGCACCAAAATCTTCATCATACAGTGAATACTGCATGTTTTCCCCTGTTAAATTTCAACAGGTTTTTCAAAACTCATAACTCTGACTCCTGCGCAAACAGGGTTTTACACAGAGATCGAAAAACAATGACCCACTCGTATTTAGGCCCTAAGTGGCAGATACATCAATCGTTTTTCCATGCAGCAGAAGACAGCGAGCCACCTTGCAGCGCTGCAAGGAAGGGAAAGGAAAGGGCACGAATGCACATTATTATCCATTATACGGCTCCTTCCTGTCCTTTCCTAGTGCTGTTGCACTTTTAAGTGCCTAGTGACAATACAGACACCCCTGCATCATGATGCAAGGGTGCCTGCGTTGTAGGCTGGATCATTTTTGGCAGGGCGGGACACCTTCCTGCACCAAACAGTCTGCAGAAACAATTTCCTCTTTCTATGTGTGCTGCAGAAAAATAAAGAGATTTTTCCTCGTTGTGCTCACCCAGGTAGGCTTAGCATTTTGTTGTATTCTCAGGTCTACCACTATTGGTAAATCTAGGAATGGATGCGTGGGAACACCCACACTCCACCCATGGAACATCTCCCTGCCGCAGAGTAATGCATGGCAGTGATTTACGCTGCCTTGTGTTAATCTAGATTTACCAAGGTGACCTTGCGTGACTTGATAAATCTCACTTAGGTTTTGTGGCACCTTTGTACCACCTTCCGTGTCACAAGGGCGACGCAAAACCTTGATAAATCTGGTCCCAAGTGTTTAGTATTTTTCGTGGTTTGTTTATCATGTAATTTACTTCTCAAAAGAGTTGCATGGCTCGGCTCGTTCTTTGACTCTCAGGGCCAACGCAGGCCCCTGGCTTGGTACTGGTTTGGCTCTCCCTATTATAGTGCTGGCATGCTTTCCTCGAACTTGGATATAATTAGGCAGCGCGTGACTGTTTAATTTCATCTGAATGTTTCTTAATGTTACGTCATGATCTGGTGGTGAAAATGAAGGCTTTGGAAGCACGAGATCTGCATTTTAATCCTAATTTATCCTCATGACAACCTAGTCAGATCCCGTGCAAATCACTTCCCTTTTACCTCAAGTACATTATCTCCCAAACTGTAGTCACTTGAGCAAAGGCAAAATAAACGGCCCTACTGCAATGTAAGTGGACGCCATTGACATTTGTAAATCAAGTGTAGTTTGTGATAGAAAATTTCAAAGTATGAACCATGGAACACCTTTACGGCTGTTTCACATTAACGTCCACTAGATGTCAGTATAATTCAAAATAACGCTATTTATGGGCGTCATCGAAATGCCTTTGTATCATTTTAGGTCCTGATGCTCGCATGTTTTTCGGCTTTCATTACAGTTCGAAGCAAACATTTCGAATTCGAATACAGTTCAATCATTAAAGTCACAAAATTACAATACAAATCACACTTCATTTAAAAAAAACCTTTTCTAAAAATTGAAAACACAAAGGTTGCACCTGTAGCTCCCCTCTAAAAAATAAAGATTTTCATCTTTGAAGCCAAGTGCCATGAAAAAATGCCCAAAGAACGGTTGAATAATCTTCCAGATTTTAAACAAGCACTGGCAAAGTCAATCGGTCTGTATTTGGCTGATGACTTTTTTTTGCTTGCATTGCCAATGGTTATTACTGTTTGCACGTTTTGAATGAAGGGACATATTGCAAGAAAACAAGCACTGTCTAAGAGACAAAATGTATATATTATAACTTTATTATGTACAAGCACACTTTGGTCCCTGGCACTGACGGGGAGACTGCTTATTGTGGTGATGTGCACATTGTGCAAGAGCAGAATGCTGTCACTCACAGTCAGGTAAGCAAATGGGTGAAGTGGGCTGACCCGGGTATCTATTCCGTATGCTGTGGGGAGCATAAGAAAATGTTGATTGACACTACAGAAGACTAATGGGTGAGGAGGGCTGTCTGAAAGTCCCTTGAAAAATATATGTATAGTACATATATGTATATTATATATGGAACTCTGCAATTCCTATATAAAAACCTTTCTCAAATGTCTTTACAATTGGTGACTTGTGATACAGCCACTCAACAACTATAAAGAAATTACGTCAGTACTTAACTGTAATCACTTATTACAGTTTAGTTCTGAAGTCACAGTGTCTGCTGCAAGAGCCAGCAGCCAAGGGAAAGGCAGGGCATAGAGCATAATTGAAGCAGCTGTTTAAAGAACAAAAACAAACATTACTTTTCTTTCTTCTGCTCTGTTGTTCTAGCTGTACATTATCAAAAAAAGGAGATAGTAATGCCAATATGTTTATTTATTACACTCCTTCTGTAATTATAGAAATGTTTGTATATTTCTGCAAGTTTCTGCTGTGCATGTTTGTTTTTAAATTAACTTGTATTAAGCTGATTCTAAAATAGTTTGCATCAAATATATAGCA
Source organism: Triturus cristatus (assembly GCF_964204655.1). Taxonomy (NCBI): domain Eukaryota; kingdom Metazoa; phylum Chordata; class Amphibia; order Caudata; family Salamandridae; genus Triturus; species Triturus cristatus. The sequence continues at coordinate 502,658,995 of NC_140593.1, forward strand.
GCTGTTTTGATGTGTTTAATTTTGTACGATATTCCATTTTTATTCTTCATGTTTGTAAACATGTTCTCGCTTTCATATGAAAATGCTATGCACCAAGGGCCAAATTTACTAAGATTTGGTGCAACGAAACACAGCAAGACATCTTGCTGCTCTGCATCAAATGAAGAGAGCAGAAATATGTCCCAATGATTAAAATATGACACATTTCTGCTGTCTCTCTCTGCGCTAGCACACTTGTGGCTGCTAACCACCAACGCAGGCACCCATGTGTCATGGTGCAAGGGTGCTTGTGTTACAGGCAGGATTGATTTTGTGCAGGAAGAAAGACCTTCCTGCACAAAACAAATCCATAAAGATATTTTTCTTTTGCTGTGTGTGCAGCATAATGCAGCACATGTAGAAAGAGAAAATAGCTAGGGTATATAAAGATGTTTCTCCGTGTTATGCCTCACCTGGGAAGGTGTAGTATTTTTACACATTTCCAGGTTTACTAGTCTTAGTAAACCTGGGAATGCGCCAAAATCCATGGGTGGATGCATGGTAATACATATGCTCCACCCATAGTACCCTTCCCAATGCAGAGCAAATCAAGGCAGTGACTTGCGCTGCCTTGCGTTACTCCAGATTTACTATGAATGCAGAGCCATGTAAGGTGGCTCTGCGTGTCACAGTAAATCTGACTTAAGGGTTTGCGTTGCCTTTCTTCACCTTGCGTCACCTTGCGTGATGCAGTGGCAACTCAAGCCCTTGCTATATCAGGTGCCAAGAATGTAAGTGGTTTGTGATAAAGGTGATGTTGTGACCATGTATTATAAGGAATAAAGTACCCCCTGGTGTACATAATAAGGATACTGCAACTCACCTCGAACTTCCATAACCGTATAAAATAACTTGGCCTTCTGCCTTGTTTTCTTTATATGGTCATGGAACTCCTCTGTAACATGCAATATCCTTATAATTACACCAGGGGGTACCTTATCCAATAAATAGACCTGCACCCGTGGCCGAGGTTAATCCCTGCACCCTGTGCCATGGGGTGCAGAAATTAACACCACCTCACATTTCCGTATGGGAGTATGTACTACGGCTGGCATATGACTGTAACACATGCTTCCATAGGGAAATGTCAGAATGGGACGGCACGATGTGCGGTCGCATCATAATGAGGCGGTCGGGAATTCCGATCAGAGGTCATTCGTTCCCGTTTCCAAAACGGTGTCAGGTGGATGCAAATCTGCCCAATATCGTGAAAGGCCCCATAGTCTGTTTTTGGAAAGTCTAAACTTCCCAGTGGGACGAGGCAGTGGGCTGCAACAGAAGACAGTTTCAGCGGCTTGGATACCTCTTTGGCAAAGGACTGCTGAACAGTATTTGCTGCTGCAGATAAAAACATAGAAGGAAAAGGCGTGAAGTCAACCCGACTGGCAATGCACCTCAAGCAGATAGGTGAGCAGGTTGGTTCTGGTCTCCTCCTGGTTCTCAGAGCAGGTTTTGACCCAAAAAATGTTAAATCCTCAGTTCTGGGTTTTGACAATCTTGGCAACTTTAGCACCACATTCAAGGGTCCAGAACTGGTGGGACACCACTTAGGGGTTTAGGACTCACTCAGATTGGGTCTAGGTAAGGGTTCAAGATGGTGGGAGCCTTTTGTGTCCCGTGGTTCTGAACAGGAGGCCAGCAAACTAGCCCTTGGAGTCACTCTGGTAGTAATGGGTTCAGGTGAAGATGCAGGGCTCTCCCCTGACGGTTCAAGGCAGGCTCCAGGCAGCAAAGCAGTTCCAGGTACAGCAATGCAGTTTTGCACAATGCACAACAGGTCACAGCAGCAGGCAGTCCTCAGAGAGCCCTTCACAAGGGCCAGGTGTGAACTGAACAGTGGGTCTGCAGGTCCTATTTTTAGAGCTGGTGTCCTGCCCTCCGGAAGGTGGGAGAAGCGTCTAGAATGTTTCTTAGAAGTGCAATTGCCTGACTCCCCTTCCTTGGCTCCAAGCCAACTGTAGTGACAATGTGGAGGCAATAGGTCCTCTGCGTGAAGGTAGAGCACAGTCTATTCAGTTGCAAGTGGGGCTGAGTTCAGCTTTGCCCCACCATCCTACCAGCAAATGGTCCATTCAGGCACACCGAATCCCTCTAGTTTGTGACTGTCTGTGTGGAATTCTCAAAGACTAACTGTCAATTACACCCATTCATGTGACCCATGACAGACTGCAGACACAAAAGGGCAGGAAAATGCCAACTTTCTAGAAGTGGCATTTGCTAAATTGTAATAAAAAATCTGCCTTTGCCATTAAGGAGGATTTTTCATTATAATGTCACAGATACCAAACATGAACTATCTACTTGGTCACAATCTAAAGTTAGCACTTATTAAATGTAATAAGGCAACCCAATGTTATCCTATTGGACGGGTAGGCCTCACAGTATTAAAAAAATAATTTAGAAGTTGTTCACTACCAGGATATGTAAAACCTAAAAGTACATGTTCAACTTTTTAAATATAATGTACCCTGTCCCATGGGCAGGGCCTACCTATGGGGTGAGTTATTTGCAAAAAAGGGGAGTTTAGGGCTTGGCAAGGCGGTTGTGTTGGTAATTCAAATTGGCAGTTTTAAACTGTATTTTGTGTGCAATGGCAGGTCTCAGATGCATTTTAAGGTGCTACTTAGCTGGGTAGCACAATAAGTGTTGTAGGCCCACTAGTAGCATTGGATGTACAGGCCCTGGGTATATGATATACTATGCGACAAGGAACTGATAAGTAAACTAAATTAGCCAATCAGGTGTAAGTCAATCAAACCATGTTTACGGAGTGAGCACAAGCACTTTAGCACTAGTATGCAGTAGCAAAGTGCTCAGAGTTCTAAGGCCAACAAAAACGAATTTCAGCACAAAAATGGGGGTAAGTAGGCAAAAGGTTTGGGAGTGGCCCTGCAGTGAGGGCCAGGTCAAACACTTACCTTTTTCAACTTAGGTGTATTTTTGAAAACCTGCCTCTCTACAGCGTCAGTGCATCCAAAAGGCAAGGGAGGGAAGACCGGCTTTTTTTCAGAAGCTAAGTCTGAAAAATGCTTCCCTCTTATTTGAGGCGCGCCATAGGCAAAAACATTTTTGGCATGTGGCACTGCTAGTCCTACACCACCGTTCTTTTGTTATAATCTCCATGTCTTTACTTCCATCTCCTCCAGTTAACCATTGTTTTGTAGAGTGCTCTGATGTGGCTGAAAGGTAACCTCTTGATGCTATATTAGTCACAATAAATAACGTGACTTCAAGAGTACTTCACTAGCGCATGATTGTCGATAATCCGAATTAGTTAATTAAGGTGTGTTATTAGTTAATTAAGGTGTGTTAACTAGTGTTTAGGGCAAAACCATACTTTGTTGTTTATTCAGGAGGCTGATTCTAATTTTGAAATTGATAAAAATCATGTGCTTCTGGGCAAATCACTTTATCTCCTCAACCTCATATTTTAAATGTTTTTAATGTAATGCAAGTATATGTGGTGTAAAAAGATAACCACCGTGTTTAGGCCTGTATTGCATGTCCCCATCACTTTCTGGCTCCACTTTAAACCTGACCCCCTGCCTGCAAAGTGCTACGATGCTCCTCGGTGATGGCTTCATTGCCATGACACATATCTAAAAATTGATAATCTTGTCACCCAAGAGGCGGCACAAATTCTACCCAAATAAAATAACTTTAAAAACCTGATCAGGAATACAAATCAGTAAGAATTTGAAAGAAAGAATGATGACTGAGACATTGCTAAGACCATCAGAAATCCACATAGATGATCAATTCATTTATTCATGATTAAATGAGCATTTAGGTTGAAACAGGCGCTTTTAACGTTTCTAGGCACTATGGCAAGTGCATGTTTTGTTGGAAATCTTACCTCGTTAATTACTCATTAAACCACAGAGACTGCGTTGTCTCTTAAATATAGTGGCTAGTTCTTCACAGCATAAATAGGATGGTATTTTTCCTTCTTTTATTAATAATCTTCATGGCTATTATTACAAAGCAAAACATTGAAAATTTTACCATATCGCTTCATGCTTTTTATAAAACAGTTTTTTGATGATGCTTGGTTTTATTTCTTACCTCTGGCTGCATTACACGAGCAATCTCTTTTCTGCGTCATACCTGGCCTCCATCCTTGCCTGTGTTTTGTCTGATTGCTGGTTGTATGTGGATTGTAATCAAAAGGGAGGAAGACATTATCTATAATCTCCTGTCTCGCTTTTAACCCTTCTGTACCAGGCATGGGCCACCGCTGTTCATGGTTGCTTAGCAACACCGAATAGAACCCAACAGTGACTGAGACCTTTGACTGATCATTTGGAATCATTCATCTTCTTTCCAGCGCAAACAAAATAACCAGTTGCTTATATAAGATGCATTGCTGCTGAAATGTCATTATAGCTCCATTATAAGTTTTCAGACTTTGCACCCTTCGTTTAGTTTTTGTCGGTAGCATTTAAATGAATCACGCCACACACGGAACTCGGTATTACATGTCATTATTCCTGAGTGTAACGATTATCTGACACGTACGGTGCCATGAAGTTTATTAACCACACCCAATCACTTACGTCACTAGACTATGGAGCCTGTTAGGGACCATAGGGTCCCGCGCTCTATAATACACAAGAGACTACATCTCCCCCTTTGTTAAATAAAAAGTACAAACAAAAATAAAAAAAAAATATATATATATATATATATATGAGGCGGAGGAAACATAGGAGAATCAACCGCAGCAGGCACTGGTGATCTGGATAGTGATGCAGTCCTGGGACTCCCCTGGCCCTCAGATGGCAAAGTCTCACTCCGGAGGTCTGGAGCGGACAGACTCCAAGGCAGGAGCTTGAAATGTGAGGAATCCCTCATAATAGACTTTCCAGGATGGTGAGCAGTCACCATGTGTCCCTTACAAATCACAACTTGCAATGGATCGGCATTGACTGGCGCATCAGATTTGCGTTTCCGCCTCTGCTTGACAAGGACGTGGTCTCCTTTCTGAAACGTAATGTCCTGAGCACGGCAATGCTTGTTTACATAAGTCCTCATTCTGGACTTGTGATATGAATCAGAGAGTCGAACTTTCTGAGCATCCGTTGTTCTTTTTGGGGTCCACTGGAGAAGCTTGGCAACCATTGCTCTCCCGAACATCAGGCTGGCTTGGCTTTTGCCGGTTGCAGAATGGGGTTAGATCTGTAGGCACAGAGTAGAATGAAGAATGGACTTGAGCTCGAGTCCCTCTAGAGCAGCATACTGGCCAGCTTTCTTTAGAGTGCTCATAAAAGGCTCAACAATGCCTTTGGCCTGGGGCCATAAAGGTGTTCTTTTCTGAAGCTTTATATTCAAATGAGTAAGAAAGTCTTTGAATTCTCAACCATTGACTGGTGGGCCATTGTCAGATTTGAGAATGGACGGAGCACCCCAGGCTGCAAATATGCCTTGTAGTCTTTCAATTATTCGATCATGAGTCATTGACGAGAGGTCTTCCACCAGAGGAAACCAGGAGTACTCATCTACAATTACCTTGAGGTGATAGCCATTTTCAAGAGATCCAAAGAAGTCAACTGGAATCTTCTCCCAGACCGACATCTTTAAAGGATGCAGTTACACAAATGACAAGCCTGGCGCTCTCTCTCAACTCGCTCAGCAAGATGAGGGAACCAAACACGGTCTCGGAGGGCTCACTTTGTAGTGATAATTCTACGATGTCCCTCATGTGCCACTTCAATGACTTGCTGTCGTAGACTTTGAGGAATGACAATTCTCAACCCTTGTAAGATAATCCCTTTTTGTGTAACCGACAGTTCATCACGCACATTCTTGAATTTCTGATATTCACTGTCATTATCAAGAGGTTGAGCATGTATTCTTCAAGACTGATTCATGTGTTTGAGTATGAGCATATTCCTGTCTGCATTATTAGCAGCACTTTTTTGCTGCACAGACACCGCTGCAGGAGTGCTGGATCTCACAATAAAGTTAATATAGGCATCAGTCATTTTGGAAAGAAGACCATGGCATTGCATGGGAAAACGAGAAAAGTAGTCATTTAGATCTTTTCCCAGCTGGTACACAGTGATGTAGTCATACTCTTGCAGTCTCAGCCCGCACCTCTCAATGCGAGGGGGCATCTTGGCCTTTGGATTGCCAAAGATAGTTAGCAATGCTTGATGATCAGTAACAAGCGTAAAATGTTTCATTTACAGAAACACATGAATATGTTTGCAAGCCCACACAACAGCTAAGCTTTCTTCCTCAGGTTCTGAATAAGCTCTTTCAGTTTGTGAAAACTTTGGCTAGCATAAGCTACAATAGACCTTTGTGCGTTTGCATGTCCACTATGTTGGGCAAGAATCGTGCCCAAGCTCACTGGGTTGGCATCAATAACAATCGCTGTATGCAATTTTAGATCAAAGTAAGCCATCTCAATAGCATTTTCAATTGCATGCTTAATCTTCTTGAAACTTTAATCACACTCCCATACCATTGAAATGAAACATTCAGTTTTGTTAACTCTCTCAATGGGGCATTCACAGTGGCAAAGTCACGGATGTACCTGGAACAGTAGCTGGCCATACCAAGAAAAGACCGCTGCATGGTTACTTCTTGTGGGGGTGGGGGGGTAGATGACAATGCCTGAACCTTGGCTGGATCTGGAGTCATTCCCCTTTCAGAGAAAATGTGCCCAAATAATTTTATCATGTTCCTTTCATGTGTCCCCAAATACTAGTATATTTTCACTGTAATTGAAATCATGCGTGACTGGCTGTATCATGCGACGAATGACATCTTGGAAATGTTCGGCAGCTGAAGACACTGAAATTCAATCTTTTGTATCTGAACACACTAACATGAGTTGAAAAGGTAGTAATTTACCGCAAGTTTCTTCCAGTTCGAGCTGATGATATCCTTTGTTCAGATCAAGGTGCAAAAAGAATTTGGCACCACTTAACTGGGTAATCATGTCTGCAAAGTTCAAACCTAGGTGTGGTCTCTTTCGATTGCTTTGTTTGGTTGACGCATGTCAACATAGATACGCACTGACCCTCGACTGTCCTTTTTAGGCACTATCGGCAACACCCATGGCATTGGACCAGGAGAGCACTCAATGATACCGTGATTTAGCCAAGTCTCAATTTCTTTTTCAACAGCCTCTTGTAGATGAAAGGCATTTCGACTTTGTTGTTGAGCAACAGGATGAATGTCTTCATTAATGACTATGACGGAAACTGATTCACTATGTTGTGATGAGCATTGATGTTTTAATTCACATAAATTAGTCCCATGTCAGCAGCAGTACTGAAGCTGAGCAAATATGCACTCAGTGAAGTGCCCTGAAGGACATGGATTGGGGCTTGTACCTTTGTCTTTTTATGTTTCATAGGCACCATGAATGAACCTTGACTTTGCAATGGTATCGAGGCTGCCCATGTGTGTACTTTGGTTTTCAATGGTGTGAGACGGGGCAGCGGAGACAGTTCATGGTACTTATCATCTGGCATAATATTTATTGACACACCACTGTCTATGATAAATGGTATATAGCAGCCATGAACCTTCAACTTTATTTTGGGGCAATGTCCAAATGAATGTTATGATTTCATGATTTCACTGAGGGGTTCTTTTCAGACTTATATCCTTTCTTGCAAGAAATCAGACCTACATGCGCACATCTTTCAGTAGTCAGCATTGACATCACACACCCATCTTCTTCACTGTCGCTCAACAGTGACGTTAAAGAACCTTTCGATGAGGAATTAGATGACAATCAGCCTCTTTAACTTTCTGCTTGCCTCAACTGATTTTGCTGTTTACTTCGGTGGGCGTGACTAGAATGCTTCTGGAACTTTCTTACAGCCATTTTGTTTTCATGGCGTGATGCACTGGCAGCCATTTTGTCTTCACATCCTGACACACTCACTTTTCCTCTCCATTTGCAAACTGTTACAAAATGTTCTCTTTACCTTAGCCTTTACATATCTGCCGAATGTTAGAAATAGGGGTCTCTAATTTACAGAGGTATGCACCTTTGTCCAAGTAGGGATCCTTGCTTCTAGTCAGGGTAACGGGATACACAATTTAGATAACCCCTGCTCACCCGCTTGGTAGTTTAACACTAGCAGACAGGCTTATCCCAACGGCAATGTGTAAAGTATTTGTACTCAAAACACACAGTAACACAGTGAAAACACCACTAATGGACACCACACCAGTTTAGGAAAATAAAGCATCGCTAGCTAAACCAAACAAGACCAAAACGACAAAAATCCAACATACATGTACCAAATTATGACTTTAAAACAGTTATTTAAAAAATAGAACTTTTAGAAACAAAATAGCTCTACCTGGGGCTATTATGAAGTCGTGACAGGCATAAATCCAAAGTATGGCACTGACCGCGAGGTGCGCAGCATTGGGCACAAAGTCACATGGACCCCCAAACAACAGTGCTGTGGAAAACGGTTGTATGACATAATTTCGACAGACAGAAAATCGACCTACAAATATATCGCAACAAAAATATCGATGTCAAGAATATCGACATCCTATCTACAACATGGTAAGTACAAAAATATCGAAAATTAAATATCGATGTCAAAAAAATCGTTATTAAAAATATCGTTTTTCTTTTACTTTAAAAATATATGTAAAATAAACCAAATTATACTTAGAAATTAAATAAACATAATTACATATATTGTATAATATTTAAAATGTATAATTAATATATATAATTTAATAAAACTTTAATTAAACATATACATATAATATATAATATATATACTTACTTAATAATTAATTTTAATAATAATTTCTGTAACGTATAAATTATTAAATGTTTTTAAAAATTACCAATACATCTATACACATAAAATAATAACATTAATAAATATTTAATAATTACATATAGCAAATAATAATCAATATTTTTAATGTGAATAATTGTTATTATTAATGATATATTACAATAGCAAAAATAATACAAAACATATGAAATATCAGACACAATAAAACTACTAGTCCAACTCCAACAAAAACAACAGTAAGGAAAATGTTGGATACCGTAGGGGTAAAAATTACTATTCCAACTCCAAAGAGTGCAACAGTAGGGAAAGCGTTGGATAGCGTAGGGTTAAAATTACTATTCCAACTCCAGAGAGTGCAATAGTAGGGAAAGCGTTGGATAGCGTAAAGGTAAAAATTACTATTCCCACTCCAGAGAGTGCAACAGTAGGGAAAACGTTGGATAGCGTAGGGGTAAAAATTACTATTCCAACTCCAAAGAGTGCAACAGTAGGGAAAGCGTTGGATAGCGTAGGGGTAAAAATTACTATTCCAACTCCAGAGAGTGCAATAGTAGGGAAAGTGTTGGATAGCGTAAGGGTAAAAATTAATTTTCCAATTCCAGAGAGTGCAACAGTAGGGAAAGTGTTGGATAGCGTAGGGAAAAAAATTACTATTCCAACTACAGAGAATGCAACAGTAGGGAAACCACTGGATAGCATAGTGGTAAAAATTACTATTCCCACTCCAGTGAGTCCAACAGTAGGGAAAGCGTTGGATAGCGTAGGGGTTAAAATTACTATTCCCACTCCAGAGAGTGCAACAGTAGTGAAAACGCTGGATAGCTTAGAAGTAAAAATTACTATTCCCACTCCAATGAGTGCAACAGTAGGGAAAACATTGCATAGCGTAGGGGTAAAAATTACTATTCCCACACCAGAGAGTGCAACAGCAGTGAAAACGCTGGATATCGTAGGGGTACAAATTACTATTCCCACTCCAGTAAGTGAAACAGTAGGGAAAGCGCTGGATAGCGTAGGGGTAAAAATTACTATTCCAACTCCAGATAGTAAAACAGTTGGGAAAGCACTGGATAGCATAGGGATTCTATAAACATAATAACCAATTAAATAATTAGTTATAAAAAAATAGCATATTAATAATTAATTTACAAAATATGTATTATTAAATACCAATTATTTTAATTAAATATTTATATAAATAACTTTAAATTACATCCCACACTATTCGCCCTTTAACACACAACACACTACACATACAAAATACACAATACATTTAAATATCAGTTTATCTATTATTTACAATTAATAATACATTCTTTATAATTAATATACTTATTATTTACAAATTTATACATATTAACTACCAAATTACAATTATTCACAAATTAATTATTAATTAACAATACATTAATTAGCAATAACAACAAATAACATGAAATAATAAATTATTTATATTTACTATATTTAACGTACTAATAACAATTAATTACCAATTAATAATTAATTAACAATTAATTATTATTAATTTACAAATAAATAAAAATTATCAGTAATTATTTGAATTTAATTACATCCCACCCTATTCCCCTATAAACCCACAACCCACTACACATAAAAATTCACATAATTAATTTAATCATCAATTAATCACTTCATAAAATTAAATCACCAATTAATTAGTAATTAACAATTAATTATTTAACAATACCAATAAATAAATATTAATATTAAACTAATTATAACTTATATAATTAACCAATTAATAAAATTAATTTACAATTAATAATTAATTAACAATTAAGTAATCAATTAATATATTTAATTAACAATTAGTAATTAATTAACAATTAATTAATCATAAATACCAATTAAACAATACATATTAATTAATTAATTATAATTAAATTACTTCCCACCCTATTCCCCGATAAACCCACAACCCGCTCTGATACTAAAACGCTAAATTATATTTTAAATAATTATTAATCTCTAAACATTTATTTTTAAATGTATTAAAATACATTACAATAATCATTAACATACAAATAAAATACATATTAAAATACATTACACTAATAAAATATCGATATTCTTGACATCGAAATTTTTGATTACGATATTACTTACATCTATATTAATGACTTCAATATTATTAACTTCGATAATACTTACCTTGGGGTCGATATTCTGTCCATCGATATTCTTGACTTCGATATTCTTTACCTACGATATTTACAACTCGATATACTTGTAGTTCGAAATATAAAACTCGATATTTAGACTGCTCACCGTGGAAAACAAAGTCTGTGGGAAGATTCACAGCGTCATGGAGGTGAGGCAATAGTGCCGAGGTCGAGGCTGGTTCCTTGGTTGCCACGGGGGTGGCAAGGCATCGTGCCCGTGAGGAGCTGAAGCTTAGAATCCAGGACAGGGGAAGTCGGCGGTGTCAGCTGAGAGGCGTCGGTTCCAGAGAGGCAATGCGAAGTCAAAGAGTTCTTGAAGCACCCTCGTCAGTTATCGGCTCCACGATAATGGGATGCAGGTGCTGGCGGTAATGGCGTTGGCGCGAGCGCTGGCATCGGGAACGCCGATAACTTCAGGCATCGGCAGGCTTTGAAGGGCACCAGAGCTGCGGTGCAGGAGGGGCGGTGCATTGCGCACTTTACGAGCGGTGCTGCTGAGCTCGGTGCAGGTCGCGGCATCACTGGCAGCAGAGCTGACAGCATCGGAGTTGTTTTTATTGCTTTGCAGCACCAACCACACAATTCTCAGGGCCCAGGAACTGGAATTGGCACCCTATTGAATGCAGGAGACCACACAGGAGTCAAAGTGCTGGTCAGTGGGTGGCAGGTGAAATCTTTGTGTCCCTGAAACTTCAAAACAGGAGGCCAGCACACACAAGCCTTGGAGATTCTCCTTCATGCAAGTTCACAGCAAAGTTCCAGTCTTTGTCCTCTCCTTGGCAGAAGCAGCAACTGCAGGCCAACCCAGCAAAACACACACAGCAAAGGGGCAGTACTCCTCCTTACAGCTCCCCAGCTCTTCCTCTTTAGTCCAGAAGTAATCTAAATCTTTGTGGTTTACGGTCCAATACTCATACCCCATTTTGTCTTTGTTCTCTTTGCAGCAAGGGTGCCTGAGCCCAGTCCAAACCAATTCTGTTCACTCTGGTGCAACATGACCACAGGAGGTGGAGACAGCATTGTGCAAAGGAAACACTGCCTATTCAGGAGTAAGTGAAACTTCTCCCATCACTCTAAATGTAGCTAGGGTCTATTCAGCTCAGCTATGAGTCACCCAGGAAAAGCAGGGCACACCTCAACCCCCCTTGTGGCTGTCTACAGTAAATGCACATCCTTAGCTCCTGTCACACCAAAACCAGACAGTCAATACACAAACCAGCAGAAACACACAGAATGGTTAAATAAGAAAATGCCTACTTTCCAAAAGTGTATTTTGAAGCACAGAATTTAAAAACCATCTCCCTAAAAAGATGTGTTATTACATTCTAGGTTCAGAGAGACTAAGCTCCATTTCTCTTGCTGTTCCCAATGGAAAGTTATACTTGTAAGATGTTACAAAGTGACTCCCAGGTTAGCCTGTGGGACAGATAGCCTTTGAGTAGTAAAAAACGAAATTGGCAGTATTTCACTCTGAGGACATGTAAAACACACCAGTACATGTCCTAACTTTCACATACACTGCAGCCTGCTCAGGGGGTACCTTGGGCCTACCTGAGGGGTGCCTTACATGTAAGAAAAAGAACAGTTAGGGCCTGGCAAGTGGTTGCACTTTCCAGGTCGACAGGGTAGTTTAACAGTGCGCACACAGACACTGCAGTGGCAGTTCTGAGATACATTTACAGGGCTACTCGCGTGTATGGCACAATCAGTGCTGCAGGCCCACTAGTAGTATTTGATTTACAGGCCCTAGGCACACTCAGTGCACTTTACCAGGGACTTACCAGTAAATCAAATATGCAAATCATGGATAAACAAATATAATAACAGTTTACACTGAGAGCATCTGCACTTTAGCACTGATTAGCAGTGGTAAAGTGCCCAGAGTCCTAAAGCCAATAACCCTGCAAAAATGCTCCTCCGGTGTCCATTACAGCAGCATGTTTCTCAGTACATTCTTCATCTCTGGCCGCCATGAGCACATGCTCCAGACTGAGCATTTCTCTCAGCATTCGGCATCTGAAGGGATGGGACAGGCAACCATCTTTGACTCTGATAACAAAGGCTTCATCTTTGAATTCATTGAACTTACAGTGTTTGATGAGCATTTCAAGACTTTCAACAAATTCATCCATTGTTTCATCATCTCTTTGTTTTTCTTGATTGAAAATGTACCTGTCATAGACAACGTTCTGCATCAGATTGAATTTGGTTTTCAGCCTTTTTTGTAATTTGATGGTATAAAGTTTCTTCACCTCTGGGCATTTCTTTGTCACTTCTTTCACTCCATCACCTACTACGCTTCTGAGATATTTGATGATCTTCTTGAAATTTGCTTTTTCCAGCGCATAAATGAAGTCATCAAAAGCTTTGATCAAGACACTCCATCTAGCATCAATATTCTGCTTCTTGGCAACATCGAAATTGGACAGTGGTTTTAGGAAAGCGGAAGAGCCATATCAGGCGCTCTCTTCTGCAGCCAGGGAAGATCTATCAAATTGCATGATTCCGACTGCCGCTCATGGCCATTTTGTCGGTTTAGCAGGTTCCACAGCCTTGTAAGCACATCGCCATGCTTACACTTGGGTTATTTGTCTGGTGCTGATGTCAGATGACTCTCTTTACTCCAGATATTGGAGAAGTAGATGCTTGTTTCTTGTCTCTTAGGCTCACTGCCCTTGCTTGACGTTTCTTCACACTTTCTTAGACCTGGTTGATCTCTGCCTCTTAGTGCTTATCTACTTCTGCCTGCTGCATTCTCTTACACCTGGTTGTTGCCGCTTGTTGCATTTTCCGTACCTGGTTGGTACTGGCTTTGACATTTACACGCTGTATAAATGACGGTTCTGTGTTATGTTGTGGCTTCGCTCTTCTTATCTCTGTTGTATTAGCAATTATTTGACTGACTATGAATGAAACTTTCTGTGGGGACTTCACTTTCTTCAAAGGTCTTGCACTGGATAGAGTTGCACCTTTACTCCACATACGCAAACTGATTATTAATCACTTCTAATGAGGCGCACGCAGCATGCATGAGTGGTTTGCAGGCCCTCTGCAAACTCGCTGGGAGAGCACTTTCAACTCTTCGGTTTGTGGGGTTTACGTACTGCTATCTCGTTGCCAGTTTTAGCATCCTCCCCAGCCCAGTAGCATTTAAAGTTATCACGCCACTCACGGAGCACAGTATTACACAACTTTATTCTCTAGAGTGTAACAGTTAACTGACACTTACAGCATCATGAAGTTTATTAACTACACCCAATCACTAACGTCACTAGACTACAGAGTCAATTAGTGACCATAGAGGTCCTGCGCTTTATAATACATAAGACACTACAGTTTTGACAGCTCAAGCCTGATTCATTTTAACAGTAGAAAAAAGTGTGATATTTATTGTGACATTAGATTTTGGTGCGGTTATTCCGCAAAATTCCAAACCCGAGGAGTCAGATTTATTCAGCGTGATAAATAGCATCTTCCATCTGGGGAACTTGTAATTAGTGTAGAAGGGGTTACAACAGTGCAGTGAGATACACATGGGCTGTAGTAGGCTTTAGTAGGGATTGACAGAACTGGGTAACCCATTCTTGACATCAAGCACCATGAGGTTATATGATGATCATTAACAGTTATGATCCTTTTTAACGCGAAATCAATTGCATTTAATGTTTTTTATATATATTTTTATTTGTTTCAATTGTTAAAAAGCATTCATACCGTACAATAATAACAACAAGTCGCACTCTGGTCAGTCATGTTAGTTCATTTTTCCCATCTCCGATGTTCTCACTTGTTCTTAATATATATCAGGCAAGTAGCATCATGTACAATTCCCTTATACTTTGGAGATACCCCAGTTCCCCACCTCGCTCCCTCCCTTGGTGTTTTGAGCCCATTTGGTCTCACCTAGTCCTACGTCCCATTAGCAGTGGTTTGAAAGTCATCGTTGCTTCCTGCTAAACCATAGTGGTTCATCCAATTACTCCATATTCTACTAAATTTCTTTGGGCACCCTCTGCTCCTGTTTGTAACCCTTTCCACTGCCATGCCACGTTTCCATTTGTGCAATGTTGGTATCTCTTGTGTGCCCCAGTGCCGTGCTATATCTCGCTTCGCCACTACCAAGCCCAGGTAGCTAATGAGCCATTGGGATCTGGGAACATCAACATCACATGGGATTCCCAGGAGGATGAATTTCGGGTCTGCTGGAAGGGATATTCTTAGCATTGCATTTAATTCTTTAATTATCTCGGCCCTGTATACCTGTATACCTGGATATGGGGGCACTCCCATACCATGTGCAGGAACTAGCCTGCCACGGCTTAACAGTGCAAAGACTGGGAGGTCTCAGCCCAGCCCATTTTATGTAGTTTTACTCTGTCGTAGTAAGCCCTCTGCAGGATTTTAAACTGGATGAGGCGCAGTCTGATTTTAATTCTCACCTCTTTAGGGTGCATCAGGGCAGCTTCCCAATCTATCTATTCTATGTACCCCTGGTCTCCCTCCCATGTTTCCTTTAATTTTCCAAGAGTGTCAGGCATATTATTATTTATTGTGTTATAGGTGAGTAACACTGCCTTAGTTGTGAGCTCTTCCTGGAATAGTCTCCCCTTGAGAGGTTCATATTACGGTAACTCTGTTACCCTTACTCCCTCTACTCTCCACACATGGAGTAGTTGGGCTGGGCATATTTGATGAATTGGGAGTTATGTTGCTTAAATTCTGTTCAAGGGTAGAGAAGGATTTGAACTCGCACCTAGCTGTGATATCTCCCACCGTAGAGATCCCCATTATGACTCATGCTTCAAAGCCCTGGAGCCCACCCACCTCTCTAAACCAGTTTCCCTTCCACAGCGGTGTGGCCCTAGTTATCTTGTGGGCCTCCCCCAGTGTCCTAGTGGTCGTTTCCCATATCTCCATGGTGACTCGTGTTACTGGGAGTAGCCTATGGATCCCTTTCCCTTCATATAGGTAGTGTAGGAACGTGTGTGGTGTCTGAATCTCCCTTTCTAGTCTATATGTGGGATGGTCCCATGCTACATGTATCCAGTCATTTATGGGAGTTAGGTGGCCGCCCAGTAGTATGCTTCAATGTACGAAAGCGCTACTCCCCCCGTTATATGGGTTGCATTGTAACGTCTTTATGGCAGTCCTTGGGGGGCCCATCAACCACAGCAGTGCACGGAGTTCAGAGTCTATTTCCCTGAATATCGTTCTTGGTAGAGGGTGGTATGTGTTCTGGAGAGCATGTAGCAATGGGGCAGGGAAACCATTTTAAACTTGGCTGCCCGCTCCCATTATGGTGAGAGGTAGGTCTTTCCATCTGTCCGTATCCTGTTCAAAATTAGATAATACCCACAGGATGTTGTGGCTGCGTCAGACCTCTGAATGAGGTGTAAGAAAGACCCCAAGGTATTTGAATACTTCTGTAGCGATTTGGAGATCTCTATGCAGTGGCAGCCATTAAGGTATTTGGCCTGGGCAGTATAGTATTGAATTGTGCCAGTTGACTTTATAGCCTGGGAACCAGCCATACTCCTCTCTTATTTGAAACACTGTGGGGATTGTTGTGTCCGGTTTCCTTACAAACAGAAGAATATTGTCTGCAGAGAGTGATATCTTTTCCTCCATTTGATCATCAGGTGTAACCCTGAAGCCCCGCACACCGGGTGTTGTCTAATTGCATACGCTAGGGGTTCAATCACGAGTGTGAATAGAAGTGGAGATTAAGGGCAACCCTGCCTATTCCCATGGTATATTGGGAATGTTTGGGAGATCCTACCATTGATACTCATACTGATGCTCTGGGTGAGGTATATAATAATGTTACCCATTTCCTAAATTTCGGGCCAAATCCGAATTTGGCTAAAGTGGAGTCTAAAATGGGCCAGTGCACTGAGTCAAATGCTTTCTCAGCATCTAACGACAGAAAAGCATGCGGGGTGTCGCGGTTTTTAACCGCCATCATCCAGTTGTGTGATCTGCGGAGGTTCCATCTAGTTGCCCAACCGGGCAAGAACCCGATTGGTCGCAATGGACAAGAGTCGTTATGACACATTGGAGTCGTGTGGTCAGGATTGTCGCAAGAATTTTGGCTGTAATCTACTTGATACACGTTCTTTGCAGCTGGCATATTAACCCCCTTCACTAACTTCACCGAAGTCAAAACCTCAACTATACAAAATGCTGATCTCTCTCCAGGAAGATAATTAATCACACCAGTTATCTTAACATTTATGTGAGGCCTGGCAATTGCCGGGGGAAAGAAACGCTGCAGCAGGTGCTTCAAAAGCATAATAAACTTTCAAACAGGGCGCCCCCAGGAAGCCAGCACCCGGTGCGGTGGCACCGGTCGCACCACCCTAAAGCCGGCCCTGTCTCTTTGTAAATATGGTGGTGTTCAACTGTTTTACTGCTTGTATTAGCAATTCTGGGCCCAAAAGATTCTGATTTCACTAGTCTGTGATGAGCAGGGTTGTTTTTGTTTCCTGTTGGTTTCCTGTGTTAATATTTTTGCCAATCCCTTTTTGTGTTTGGAGCCCTGTTAAAGTGTATCTTCTGTGTAAAAACTCTTTGTACTCAGTGTAGTGTAGGGATGTTGAGGGTGTATGAACAAACAATGCTTTTATCTGTTTCTGGAGTGGACTATCCTTTACATTTTTATTCCAATTCACGTAGAACGGGGCTGTGCTGCCGTCGCCGGACAGTGAAAGATTCTCTTCTTGTAGTTAAAGTCTATGGGGCTCATTTATGAGTGCCTGCCTCACTTTTGCACCGCGTAAAGTGGTACATGCGTGACGCAGGGCTCTCATAAAGGTGTATGAAGCCACGTAAAGCTCACTGCATGGCTTTGACGGGTCTCATAAATCATGAGTAAGGCAACACCGCGCAAATCTCTGCGTCGCCTTACTCTGCACCTGGGAGGCATTCCATGGCCGTTGCGGTGGGTTTTCCCACGCAACACCCATGGAATTTGATGTTGCCCCATATTTACAAAGTGAGGTAAACCTATAGAAGCGTCAAATCCGTACACCACCTGAGGTGAAACATAACGAGGAGAAATATGTTAATTTCTCCTCGTTTTTTTCCTCTTCCCAAGCACAGGGGAAACACCTCATAGGATTGTTTTTGTGCAGGGAGTTTCCCCTTCCTGCGCAAAAAAATGCTGCCTGCAACGGAGGTGAAAGGGTTCCTACATTGGGGCTAGGCTGCCAAAATGGCGCCAGCGCATGCAGAAAGGACAGGAATGCACTGTATTGCTTAAATACGGTGCATTCTTGCCCTTTCACTTTTGGTGTAGGGCAGCGCAGCAAGGTGTCTTGTCCTACGCCAAAATGCCATAAATGAGGCCCTAAGTTGTATGTCCCTATAGCTTGGTCGCAATATAGACAACAAAAATATCTCATCTGCAGTAACTATCACTACATCATCAGGGTGAATGTATGTAGGTAAGTATAGATATATTGTTCTTAAGTCCATACTGGCTTACTTCGAGGATACAGAGCTAGTCGATATTGTGGCACGATATTGTTGTAGGGCGACAAGATAGCGACCATCCACCAAGCCTGCCATCCTTGTACTGCCTGGGTGATTGCAGCCTTTGCTTCCCTTCTGTTTCCCACGGCTTCAATGTAGAGGAGTGTTTTGAATGCATTTATTCAGGTTAGCACCCATGAGTGTTGGTCATCCTGCAGTGCATGATGGGGCGGGGTGCTCACGATATTTACAGAAAAGGGGGAAATGATGGGCACTGGCGGCAGAGCTGAGAGTGAAGAGGAGAACCAAACCCATCCGCTCTGAGCACTGGGCTGCTGCAATGTTGACATGGACTCTACTGTGAATGACTCCATTAATATTACACAGTGCTGCATTGATCAGCCCTACAGTGCACCATTGCATGACTAAAAGTGTTTGATATTTAGGCAAGAAGACTTAAAACACACTGGGACACTATAGGACCAATGTAAATGAAGACAGTCAAAGTCAGCAAGAAAACCTACTGAATTGGCTACAAAGTTCCATTTCCTTTATAGAAAAATAATGTAATAGTTCATATCTTCGACCTATTTTTTTTGCAAGAAAGAGATGCTCATTTGAGCTCTTGCCTATTAACATCCTGAGCAGTATCGAGCGGAGTCTTTCTTCTTTTGAGACTAGCTGCGATAGCTGGCTTTAAGGGACGCCAATGGTGCACTTTGAACCTATTATTGCCAATAGAATCGCCGATCCCTTTGGAGATAACAATATGTTACATACATTTTGCTGGCAGGACGATTCTAAGGAATCTCCTTTATCTCTCAATGCCTCAAGTTCCTGCCCTCGCGCTCTCCGCCCCTTGCTTCCGCCTCAAAGAATCCCCGCGCGCCCTCATGCGCGCGGCGGTTGTCTTCCTATAATGATCTCCTTGCTTTAGATGACAGCCCGTCAGCTGAGGCTGATAGCGCGAGATGCATTGTTCAAGGTAACATTGATTGAAGCGAACAAGGGAAGCTGCCGTGATAACCCGCCAGAGTGATGGGAGTCAGTGGAGTTATCGAGCGCCGGCTACGCATCTGCCTATCAGCAAATAATTACCGCGCGAGACCGATGTGGCGCGGATTCAGGATGAGGAGAACCGGAGTGAGGCTCCCCTTGACTTTATGGAGGGAGTCAGTTCTCCCATGCATTGCATAGCTCAAAAGCAGATATAAAAATTTCAAAAGAGTGCCTTTTTTTACAATTACTTTTAAATCCTTTGCATCGCCTCTCTTTGCTTTATTTTTTGCACTTGTTTTTGTATATAGCGCCAACTCGACCCCAAGGTATCGGAGCGCTTTTCATGAGCACCAATTACATTAGGATAGGACACATTCATTTCCGCTAGGCACGGGGAGAATAAGTGACTTGCCTAGAACCACAGGATGTTTAGCCTGGGCTTCGACTCGAACCTGATTTCCCAGCTCCAAAGTCGGCAGCTCTGGTCGTTATGCCACATCCTCTCCATGATAGTCTTCCACTAGTTGCTAGGCAGAAGCAGAAAAGGGCAATGGTTCTGGGTCCAAAGCTGTAGTAATGACAAGTAAGCATTATTGCCCCCTGTTCTGATCTTTAACAGTGGTTAACACCCTCTGCAGAGTTCATTCATTGCTGCCATTGCTTACTGTCTAATTAAAGTCGGAGCAGAAGCCAAGATGAGGTGAAGGGCAATTAACAGCTGTTAACGCCAGTCCCCACACTGGAAATAACGTTATTAGTTCCTTTCCTCGTCCTCTCACAGAAAACAAGCCAACTCTTAGTATTTGCTTTTCATCCCTGTCCTTGATGTCAGGGCCACTGGAGTTGTGCAATTCTGCTGCCGTGGTGTTCTGCACATTTTCCACATAATCCCTCATCTGCTGCATAATGTGTAGATTTTAACGGGAAAAAAATGTGTCTCGTGATAAACGGAACACAATTTGCTAAAAACGCAGCGAAACATGTTGCTGAGCAGTGGAAGCCCTTTGCCTTGGTTTACTGGACACCCTTTTTTGTTGCATATTGCTGTATTTGGGTGTAAAACTGGTACTACCTTTCCTCAGACGGGGTGTGTAAAAATGATACAATTATGAATATT
This sequence comes from Triturus cristatus, assembly GCF_964204655.1. NCBI lineage: Eukaryota > Metazoa > Chordata > Amphibia > Caudata > Salamandridae > Triturus > Triturus cristatus. The sequence continues at coordinate 502,679,598 of NC_140593.1, forward strand.
TTCATTTAATACGTCATATTATGCTGCATAATTTGCTTTTTCTTGTAACATAATTGAGTCAGCTCTGCCGCATAACTTGATACTTCCCTGCCACATAGTTCTAGTGGCCCTGCTTATAACTCAGGCCAACAAAAGTACTTAGTGCAAACAATCAATTAATTTTGTTTTGAATCAACAATATCAGTATTCCGGGCATGGTGTTAAATAATAAAAAGAGATACTGATTATTGATATATTCTACATGAGTTATATATATTATAAGTTTGTGTATAAATATATGTATATATGTCAAATACAGCCCTTTTACACACCTGTTTCAGACATTACATGTTGAAAAGTTGTTACCATTATCTGATATCTTCAAAATGAACTTAGCTTGGCTGAAAAAAATGGCAAAGGTAGTGCTACTATGTGGATTGTTTCAGTATGAAAGCTGAATTTCTTAGAAACAGCTGAAGGGGAGAAGATGTGGCTTAATGGCTAGAGTAGCCGACTTTGAATCTGAGTAAATAGGTTTGAGTATGGCGGGAGGCTCAAGCATTCTGGGATTCTGGGAAAATCACTTAACCTTCCCGTGCCTAAAAGATGAATGTGTCTGTCTGTAAAGCGACTGGTGTTCATGTAAAGCGCTCTGATACCTTCGGGTCGAGGTTGCGTTATATTAAACTTTAAAAAAAAAGTAATTGTGCCTAACCTGCAAACTGCAATCCAATTATGCTGTAGGCCTTACAAATTCTTTCTGTTTTAAAAAAACTGGATTTCTGTCAGCATGGGTTCCCACTTACTACTATTGGTAGTAGTTTTCCTCTACTCCATACAAATACTACTTCAGGGTAGCTTTTTGGCAGAGTTGCAGAATCCTACGTGGTGGTCATTCCCTTCTTCTCCTCCTGTTGCTCCACCCATCCCTTTATGTCAGCTGGTGCTCTAACAACTCATCACCATCCTGTCCCACTGGTCGCCCTAAAAAGACTCAGGCTCTGGCACTTCTCACACTGCTTGATTGACACCACTTCGCTTGGGGTGACCATCCATCCCTTCCTGCTGGCTCTCCAACAATCTGTTCACCAATCTCTTCCTTTCATACATTCACTCTGGACATCAAATTGAAAATCACTAGCTGCCTGACACCCATCCACGACTAGAGAACCCTTCGCTGGTACTTGCTGAAATGTGCAACGGCCAACATCATCATCTTCTTCCCCTCACCCAACACACCAATATCGATTCCTCTGCTGGAACCTTAGTGTGCTCCTTGACACCCAGCTGGAGCTTTCTTCCGTCATCACCTCCTGTATGAGAGATGCTTGCCTTGGCCTTTTTAACATACACAAAATGTGTTAACACCTGCTACCAGCAAATACCATGGTTATCTCAACAGTGTAACCAACTTGGCTTTAGCAGTGGCCTCCACTATGGATCTAACCTGTACTCCTAAATCCTCCTTGACAGTCATAAGAATTGCACTCCCAAATAACCCAAAACATTTCGCTAGAAGAAGTAGGAAGTCATCGCAGATGGAAGTGGAGCCACACGACGTGCTGGAGAAGACAACTGCTCTCCTGCCGTCCCTTTAGTAACTATCACTTTCGTGTTACATCCTTTATCACCATGGTTGTGAGTCCAGGCTGCACTAAACAAAAAACGAATATATGAAAACCTAAAAGCTGGGCAGCTGTTTTAATTTGTGATTTAGACGGGCCAGGCATCCAAAATAGTCTGCAGCTCCATCGCTGCTCACAGCAGACATAAGCCGACATAGCAGACTGACACACAAAAAACCTCAGAAATTCACAAATTGTGTATTTTGTAGTTATAGCACGGATGCACTACATTAGTAACATGCAAATATATTAATCAATTCATGAAGCCCAATGAACATTTCTAAATAGTGCATACATCGGACCCCAATCACTGATAAATACATTTCAAGTAATAGGAAACGCAGCAGGACACCAATGCACAAACTAAATGCAGACTGGTACACAGTGTTCCAAAGTTTGATGCAATTAATATCATATGCATATGGAGAAAAATGTAAAGCAAGATGAATGTCATTTACATGAAAAATGTAATTAAGGAAGCGCGTACAGAGAATTACCTCTTTTAGCAATGTCAATTATGCATATTTAGGTTGAGTTTAGCAAGCCTTTAAACACATTTGTACTTGAACAATATGAACGCAAGAGCCAAATATGCTAAATAATAGTCATGAAAAACTGGTTGCAACTGTGAAAACAATATTTTTGTGAACAGTATAGAATTTTATGAACTGATCTACAAATCAATAGGTTGATTTGTAAAAATCAGATTCAGAGTGGGCAGCAATGTGACCCACCTCATGAATGATAATGAGATAGGTTGCAAATTGCCACTTTCTCCAATAGGTGGCATTTGTAGTCCTGGTCAGTAGGCCACCATGTCTGTGATTGCATTCAAGTGAACGTTTTTTAAAATAATGCCCATCTTCCTTGCTATTTGAGAGTTAGTGGTAACGCTCTGGAGCACAGCCTATTTTCCAACAAACATTTTGGAAAGATATCCCAAGAGGAACTTTTCCTTTTGTGATTAGCTTCCTACCCTAACTTAATAGTGTTTCAGCGGAAGCTTTTGCTCTTTTCTTTTTCTCTTCCATTTCTGGACCCAACAATTACTTTACAACTTTGTCCCTTTACTCAGATTCTATACTTAACCCTCAGATCATTGGTCCTCCAATGAAACTTGCTTAATCGCAGTGAGGGGTGAGAAATCAGAGTGTCGAACTTTGACCACCTAATGAGAAACAAAACTTAGTAGCCATCTAACAGATTAGTGATCAAATTTAAATACACTACTCACAGGACTAGGCTATAGACATAGAGTATTGCACTGGTTCGATCTAACAAGAACCATGCATACCAGAAGCTCTGCTGTGGCTACACAGAACAAGAGCAAATTAACTTGATGTTCTGAAAATGATATATGACTCTCTCTATCATTAATTAGAAATCAGATAATTGTAAGCACCCTGTCTATGGAAAGAACATTAAGACACATATAATAAAAGACTCAGACAACTTTCAGATAATTTGATTATTATATTAAAGATCCAAAATCATTGCATATACGTAACATTTTAAGCAGTTCAGTCATGAGTCTTCAGCACGCAGTATAAAATCACACATTTAGTCAAAGTAAATCTATTGCTGAATAAAAGAATCCATAATGAGGGTGGTTTAGATTAGAGTTTCCTATTACCAGCAAAGGTGAGAGGAAATTTAAAAGAGTTCTCTTAGCATGGTAAAAGAGATCAGATTAGAGTCCACTAAGGAAAAGTCCATTGGAATGAGCAAGAGGAATAGAGCTATAGACAGGAAAGTTCAAGTCTGGTTTCTCACCAGACAGCTCCAAATCTTCCAGCAGGCAAGCCCATCAGCAAAGGTTAAAAGGCAAGAGGCATGGAAAGCCCAATGCTATGGTGGGTAGGTAGGAAATCGGGAGAGGGGGGATTCCAATCCCTCCTCCTTGGAAAGTCACTTTGTATACAACAAATGGTTCATTTCCGACATCATTTGTCACCATATGATCTTCTGATCATCATGTGACAATTCATCTGCTCACTATTTTCCCATGTTGCTCAGGAGAATCAACTGTCCATTCCATCCTCACAGGTTAGTTGGCAAAGCGCCTATTTACTTTGTTGCCCTTTATGTATTAAGTCAAAGGGTCAAGTTCCCATCAATTCACTCAGAACAGAGTACAGAAAGATGTCTATTGATTTAAGAATGTTGGTTAAAAAGCACTGACAAAAGCAGCATTTGAGGAAAAGTAACAAAAGACCATTACCAGGCTATGAAATAATGCAGCCTAAGGAGAGAGGCAATTCAATGCAGTCTAAAGTCAGCATTTGTTATTTAGTAAAATAAACTCATAATTAAGTTCAAGAATAATCAAATAAATCAAGCATATCATATATGGAAATAATTGTAACATTTGTCAATGATTATTGCATAGAAATGTCCAGCTGTAAATATGGGCTATTACCACAATTTGTGAAAGTACATACGTGCAAACTATTCTTAAAAATCATTATAAGGAAATAAAAACTCCAATAATTAAAGCATCATGCTGAAAGTTTCAGTCATATACAATGTAACAATTTTAATTTGCAGCAATTTTTTATTTGCTATGGAGTATTACAATGAAGGCAATAATAAAGAGGTTAAGTTTCATCATTAATATTTGCACAGTTGTGTGTAAAACTCATTTGTTACATAAATATACCGCTTCATATTAAAAAGTTGTGTTATACCGCTTCATATTAAAAAGTTGTGTTATTTTGCATTATAGAAAGCTTTTCCATCAATAATCTTTCATAACGAGTTGTTAAAGTAATAAGGTAATCAGTTAATAAACATGTTAAATTCATTATTCTTGTTTTTTATAAATCCAAGTACACTTTTGCAGTGCTGGTAATTCACCTTTTTCAGTTTCGGTGTTATTTTCTTAAACGTGTGCAAAGTGCACATTAAAATTTCGTTGTCTGGAATCATTTTTTATGTTGTGTAAAGTATGATCATTTTTTAGGCTGCATTAATAGTTAGCAATTTTTCAATGTTCTGTGACTGGACTTTGTTTGAAAAACATTGGCACATCTCGTAACTGTTTGGTATTCACAAAGGATGCCTACAATGCACCAATTCAAAATATCAAATTGGTATAAGGTAGGAATTCCATTTTAGGAGTTGGTAAAACTTTGCCTGATCATAAAATAGGATTGGAATATTAGGGAAAGAATGTGTGCAGTCAAAAAATATGAATCAGGGTTTTTGCAACCATCAAAATGCTTTGTATATCTGCCCCCTTGGTTATCATTTCTAATAAATAAATGTTTGTTTTGAAATAGCAAGTAGAAGTTTGTTTCAAGCAAATAAGTACAATTGTAGACAAATCGCACATTTATAGCCAGGTGGATTCAGGAACTTTATTGATTCAGAACCAAAATTAAATTAAAAGGCGCAACACAATTAGTATCTACATTTTTTAGTGTTTAAGGTGATAGTAGATCCTATAAGCTAGTGTACAGAACACAGTTAGCAGATACACATATCTTACACATTGCTGAGCTGAGTGTGCTTTGAGGCTCACTGGGAGGGCAAATCCCACAAAGAAATGTCAATTACAGTTAATAGGAAGAGGTCAGCACTTGTCAAACAAGGTAATCAATTCAAACTCATGCAGAAAGATTGTCCAATGATAAACCAGTTGTGGTGATCAAGTGATTTACTTTGCTGCTATGTTTTTTTTTATTCTTTAGTGGTATCTATTTAATTGCAACCACCTTGTTCTGTATCATTCATAAAACAATATATATTAGGGCGTATAATATTTTTTGGTGTCAATTTCCTTGTGATATGGATTTCACTCTACAATGGGCCCAGAGATGTATTTAAAGTACTGTTTTTGTAACTCAAAATTAATTTGTCAAGACCAATTTCAAAATGTAATTATGGTATATGAGTGGTATTTACTTTCAGCCACATGACATCAGTAATTTTGACTCAGATCTGAATAAGAAAAATTTGGAATGGAGACTTCTTAACAAGGATAGTTAATGGTTGTCTGTATAGTAAGTCTGATCAATATGGTGGTAGTTTGTTGGTCTGTCCTAGAGACAAGTTGTGGTATCCTGCCAGCCTCAAGTTTTCTGAAAAGAATCATATTAAAAATACATAGAAATTTCTATAAATACAAAGGCTTTTGTTCAGCCCTCTTCATCCACAGGTCTGTTCTACTGTTATTCACATTTTGATTCTGCCCACCATAGCATACAGTTTGGTGCAATGGGTCATGCCACTACAGCGACTGACTCTCCTCACTATATGTGATTGCAGTTTGTCTGTGCACATGTGCACATCCACCTAAACATAGCCCACTTCATAGACAAGACTGGTGGTAAATATTTGCTTTCAGTTTTCCTTTAATTTAATTCTTTTTTTAAATGTATTTTGTGGCATTTCTTTTACTTATTATTTTGCAAAACACAGGCACACCGCTTTTACACTGTGAAATATTTTTACTTTTTAAAAATCACAGCCACACCAAAGCCAGACCTGTTGACTTTGCCTATGCTTGTTTATATTAGAAAATAAACGAGGCAAGTCCTATATAAACAGTAACCTTGGGTGCACATAGTATTTGCAAACAATCTTACTCTTTCATTGATTTTTTAATACAGAACTGCCTTCCTGTTCTTTGCCATGGTCTCTGCCCAAAAAAAGGTCAACATTGTTGAATCCTAACCTCAGTGAGAGGTCCTGGTCTTCAGCTCATGCTGACAAGTACCACAGTTGAGTGAGCAAGAGTCTTGCTGCTAACTTCTGCTGTGACATATAGGTCATGACTTCCAATCCTTGCGTGGTCCATCTGAGCCTTTTATCGATTCAAGATCAATAACGTGAAAGTTGACAACTTTCAGTGCTAAGAAGTGCAATACTAAGAGATACATAAGAACCAAGTTATAGATATAGGAATCTTTCTTTTTTAACAGAAGCTAAGGACCTTATCTAGGGCTGGGCGGAGGCTGAACAACCGCCAATACTTCTGTTCGCTGAATTAAGGGCATTGATGTCAGTCAAGCAATAAACATGCCAGATGGGATACCCACCAAAGTTTGGCAGATGGCCTGCATCTGCTCAGCTATAAATAAGGATGTAAGTCTTAATTGTGGTTCCTTGATAACACAGCAGTTAAGACTCATTACCACTGTGCTCTTCCAAGTGGACTCCCAGAGAAACTCCTCTTTTATACTTGCCAAATGTACACATCTGCAATCCCTTTATTAACTAGCAATCTGAAAGTTGTGGATGGGTTTCCACTTCAAATGTGTGAAATTTTCTGTTTAAATGGACCAATAAAGATGCCTTTTTAAGAAAATAAATAAATGAAGTAAGGAGAATCAACTGTACTGATAACAACCTATTGTTCCTTCATTCCTTTTAGAGGTATGGCAGTGACAATGAGAGAGCAGCTACTTGAATCCTTAGCATAAAATATATTTTTGTTCTGAATGATGTTAAAAACTATGCTAATGATTATTACAGCAGATCTAAGTTGCCCTTGGCCTATACCTAGGAGATTGCTCTCCAAGCATTCTTTAGACAGCACAACACTTTGTGATGGATTTCGAATTTGTCACATGCTTTAATCCGTCACAAATGTGACGGATATCCTGTCCTCCTTGTTACAAGTGCAGTATATCGTTTGGCATTTGTAATAAGATGGATATCCGTCATGATTGTTATGGAGTACACGTCTGCCAAATGCTAAATCAGGCCCTTTGTTGTGAGCCTTTTGTTTTTAATAGGTTGCCATTTTGATACATTAGACATTTCTGACCTTTTGAACATGCTGTTTCTGAAAGGTTATTTTTCAATGCAAAATCTATGCATGATGTGAAGATGATGAGAGATGATAAAGGTTATAGAGGCAGATTAAATCACCCACTTTCCATACACAGACATTTAATAACATCATACTGCAGGAGGCAACTTAAGGGAAAATGAATAGGCACTGACTTGGACTCCTGCATTTGTTGTTTACTCAGACTCAAGTAGAAACTCAACAAACCTTTGGATTACACATACAATGTGATGGTTAAATGTCTCCCATTTAGGGCTTTCTCCATAAAATCTCAATAATTGAAAGACCCCTAGTAACTGGACAGACAGGAGCCTAAATGTCATACCTAACAATCTGATAACTGTTTCTTGTTTCCTTTGAAAATAAGCAACAGTCTAAAACTCTTGAGTTGAAGGCAAAGCCAACCATATTGAAAAATTATTTTGAGTTATAGAATCATGAAGTTGAATCATATTAGATGCAAGACTTCAGTTGAGTTCCAATGTATCTAAACATTGCCCACAACCTTGGAATGAGGAGCTATGAAAATTAAAATAAAATGTTCTTAGAAACAACATCAGATTTGTAGGGCAGAGATACTTTTCTCACAACGTTGCAACTTTGTAAAAAAGAAACCAACCTAATTGTAACTACTCCTGATAGGATCACACAAGCCATGTTATGCTTTTCAACACTTCCTTGGTCTCACATCATGAGGGGAGAAGGGGGGTTATGTGGTGGAAGAGCGTGTCCCCTTTGTCATTTCGCAAGCCAAGTATGTGGCCTGCTTTAGCGCATTGATATCAGATTTATACTGAGAGCTACTTCTGAACAATGACAGTGACCCCAAATTGATAACATATTAATTTGGTTGCATAATGAACACATCAACCAAAATATCAATTGTAATTTCTACCTCTATGCAGGATTACCAAAAGTGAATAGAAAGCAAGTTTACTAATAGTGATGCCATAAAAGCTTAATCTGTGAAAGTGCCTTCCTTCAGTATATCTCCACTGCGACTTGACCCAAGAAAAAGCATGGTGAATGCAGACGAATAAATCAAGTTGTTTCTTGAGGGTAGTTCAGTGAACCTTTTTCTAGGCTTAGAAGAGTCTTCCAGCTCATATGCATTGTTGATTAAGCAATAAGGTCGATACAGGTATTAAGAGATATGTTCTTTTGCTGGACTGAGGGCTGTTTTGATTAGCCTCCTGTTTTTATTTTCAGAATGGTTTGATGTGACCCCTGATGAAGGGTCATGCCAGACCCGAAATGCATTGGGATACCTAACCTGTGATTGCATTCCCAACAACATTTGGATGCCAAGACTTTATCGGTAGAATGATTTCAACTGATTAAAAGTGATATCGGAAGCTTCAGCAACGTATTGAGTGTACTCATTACATGAACCAACTAAATTGTTATACGAAACAATTTTGTTTCTATATAAGTGCTCCCGACAGCTTGGAGGGATTGCTTAGGCTGGGGGACTTTGGTTTCCTATATTGACTCAGTGGGTGACCCCGGATTCCAGTTATGATTCAATAGGGGTCCACAGCAATCAGAAGTTTAAGAACCCTGGTTTTGATGATTTCTTGTTCATTTTCAAGGCACGAACAGATCAATGTAACACATTATCCAAAGCTTTTAGGGCAACTGCAAGTGGGTTTAGTGTATGTTGACTGGAGGAAAATGTGAGGTGACCCAACAAAGCTCTTTTTCTTGGAGATAAATCTTGACATGGTAAGGGTCTGGATTTGTAGGGAAGATCTGAAATAACAGGTCACCCAGAGCATGACGAGGGATTACCTATCAGGAGCAAGCAAGGAAGCAACTTAATGGTCAATCTCACTAACATCGATTTGACTGCTCAGAAGATTGATGTCCTAAATAAGGGTTTGGGTTTTTACCCACTGACAAATTTGATTTCGAGGCGTGAACTCACGGAATTCTTCCATCATTTAATAATTTGACTAGGACTGGGGAATTTGAAAACGAACAAGAACTTAGTCATTGAGCCACCAGATAAAGGAGGGGCCATAGTTCTACAGACTAAACGAGGCTACAACTCAGAGTGCCTCCTTCTCCTGTCAGAAAAAAAGGAATTACAAGATTTTAAAAATACTCCTGACCCTGAGATTAAGTTGAGAAATACAACACCTTGTTGACAGGCGGTAGAAAAGGAATGATGTCAATAAATGAGGGGGCTTTCTTATGTAACAACAACCCGGTGATCCCCTATTTCTATACCCTGCCAAAGATTCTCACAGATGTGAAACCACCACCAGGATGCCCCATTGTCTCTGCTATTGGGACAGTATTAGAACCCCTATCACTTTTTTGTGATTTCTTCTTGAAACCCCCTGTCATTATTTATAAAATAAAGAACAGACGTCTTAAATCAGATACCCTTCCTTCCACTGACGAGACAATAGTAGGACTAGACATAGATCACTGTACACAAACATTCCACAAGAAGAAACACTAGGGGTTATTTATCAAAGACATACTTGATCAGACAGAATTGGATTATAGAACAGCATACTCTTTCATCTTAAATAAGGCCAGCTTTAACAAAACACGTTTTCGAATTCAAAAATACTCTATATCTGCAGATCCATGGGACATCAATGGGTAGTACCTTTGCATCCAGTCTGACCTGCCTTTATGTCCATCAGATTGAAAGTGAATTAATCTACTCTGAAACGAATCCTTTCAAACACAGGATCAGATTGTGGTGCAGACACATTGATGATGTATTACTAATCTGGAATGGGGACACTACAACTGCTGCCTTGTTTATTGACTGGTTAAACTCTAGGAATATTTTGAAATTTACAGTGAGCATGTCAAAGAACTTGCTGTCTTTCCTTGATATATTGGTTCAAGCAAGAAACGGTTTGTTAGAAACCATTGTTTACCACAAACCCACATAAAGAACAGATTACTGTCAAGTATCAGCTTCCATTCACGAGCCTCAAGACAGAATCTGCCTTTTGGACTATTTTTACATCTCCAGCATAATTGTACCTAAAATAATAATTTTGACATCGAGGTTGATGCCTTCAGTAGAAAACTGAAGGAACATGAATACCCAGCAGGAGTGATAAAAGGAGTTTACAAATCAGTGAGAAATAATAATCGAGAGGCTCTACTTGAAACACAAGTAAAACTGAAGGAAGACAGACTGATATGTGTAACCACATGTGCTCAAGCAAATTATCAATAAGCATTGGTGCATTCTTAAATCCAATGTACCTTCCTTGCAGAGACTGATGTTCTCCTTCAAAAAGAGCACTAACATAAGGAACGTTCTGGTCCATACCAGGCCCTAAGAAAGAGGGGGCCGCTAGAGTCAACCTTATGGGGACTTCCATCAGTCAAGGAACATTAACTGTGAGGGAACTGCAGTGTCTGCCATCTAACAATCACGATCAAGGCCTGAACTATCCATGGGCACTGAACTGAACACACTATATGCAACACAGAGAATATTATCTACCTGATCAGGTGCCATGTATCCAACATACCACGCAGTGCAGCAAATCTGAAAAATATGTTGTTGAAACGTGAACAACGTTGGGTGTATAGACTGGAGATCAATGTGACAGGCTTAAATAATGACACCACATCAACACCATATAAACCACTGTGCACTAGTGTATCCACTCCTCATCATCACTGGGTGACTGGGTGTGACACATCAATGAGCGTGTTTATTTTCCGAACATATGAAACTATTTATTAGGACATCACTTTGATAATAAACAACGCCAATGGTGATCCCAAAATAACTCGATCTGCTTGCACCACTATTATAGGGATTGTTAGAAAAACACACTCCCACACCGGAAGGGTGGTGGTGTTCTCCCAGACACACTGCGGTAGCTTGGCTCGAGCGGGAAGGAAGGCACCGTGTTAAGCATACGTCACACCCTCATAATAACCATGCGTTCATCCGTTCCAAAAACGACACTACACCTTAAAAATTATACTGAAAATATATCTCTTTATCTTCTTTTCTCTTAGTTGCTGATTAAATAAATAAATATACAATCACAGTACACAAGGCTTTTCCTGTGGAAGGGTACGTCAAATAAATAATACTTCAACGATTCAATAAATAAGGTAGATCATAAATAATCAAGGCATAAATATAAGTGCATTACATAACAGGCAATTAAATATTATGAGGCAATAAATACTGCGAGACAATAAATATTGTGCGACAATAAATACTGTGAAACAATAAATACTGTGAGGCAATAAATAGGATGAATACAATAAATACAGTGCTCTCAATAAATAATAAAAGCCAACAGTGACACTTGAAAATCAGTTCACATTCCTGAGGTACTATGGGAGGATTTGACCCAATCCCAGCTTGTAGAGATTTGGATGGCCTGAGGGGTATACTCCCTGGCTTGGACAAGGCTGAGGCCTAAACTGAGGTAGATCAAGGGGGAATCTAGCGATCTGGCTCTCCCACACTACACAACCCCTCTGTATTAGTCTCAGCTCACCCCTGGCACAATCAAGCTGGTTCCAGCACCTCTCTAGCCCCTAGGATGGTCTCTCAGGGCTCCACAGGGCCTTAGGCGCCCTCTATTCCACTTACTGCCCTTTTTATGAAGCTCCGACGCCGCTGGAGTCGTGTCGACGCCGTGAGGCGGTTCCGGTTCGATGTCGGCGGCCTCGGCGCAATGACAGTTCTTGACGACGCCGGTAGGCGGTTCCGGTTCGATGTCGGCGGCCTCGGCTCGATGTCGACCTCCGGTTCGATGACGTCGGGCAGTCTTGGCTCGATGTCAACTTCGGGCGGCTCCGGTTCGATGACGTCGGCCGGCCTTGGCTCGATGTCGACTTCCGGCGGCTCCGGAGTGCGATCTCCACTCCCGACCTCCGGTGCTCCTTTCCTCAGGTTCCGGCGACTCCGGAGTGCGACCTCCACTCCCGACCTCCGGCACGATTCTCTTCAGGTTCCGGCGACTCCGGAGTGCGATCTCCACTCCCGACCTCCGGCACGATTCACCTCGGTCTCCGGCGACTCCGGAGAGCGGACTTCACTCCCCCGTCGACGCCGCACACATGACCTCAGGTGTCTTCCTCCTCGACCTCTGGTACTCTCCACGACCTCCGTCGGTGCCCTCTCTCGATCTCTGGCGGCTCCGGGTACGACGTCTGCTTTCCAGTCAGCGCCGCTTCCCCACCTCGGGCTCCAGGTCTCCAGGCTTCTCGACGTCGGACTTCAGGAAGTTACCAGTAACCAGGTCAGGAACTTGCTGTTCTTTACTTTTAAGGCCTGTTCCTGCTGTCCAGGTCCTTAAGATGGTTTTTCTTGCTTTCTCCCACACAGGGCTCCAGGCTGGGCTCAGTCAGTAGGGACTAGTATCAAGGGTGGGTTTATGGACCCCACTCCAGGCACAAGTTTCCACCCCTGCTGCCTCACTCCTTCCTCCTTCAGTTCTGTGCTCCTCTCTCTTCACCAGTCAGGTGCCAACTGCCAACTCCAACTGCCAACTCTGACTTAGCTTCCCAACATTCTAAACCGCCTCCAACTGTCACAGGGTTCCAGAATGTTGCAGAAGGTTCTAGTAGGTTCCAGTGATGTCACAGGTGACAATGGGTGGCCACCATTTTGTGCTCCAGGCTCTCAGACAGAAGTTCCAGGGGTAGATAAAATGGCTCCCTGAATCTGCATCAATACTAAAAAGTCTGGTGGTTCCCAAAAAGGAAAAATACTAACAGGGTTTGAGGCAAAAGTGGGACAAAATAAATAATGATGAGGAGGGACCACCCAAAGGGCTGACAGGTCTAACACGCGTCCCCCCCAGCTGAAAGTGGGGAGAGCTACCCAACCCCTTGGGAGTTCTCATCACTAAGGCGGAAATACCTTGAGAGACCGTCTGCATTGGCGTGGTCCACTCCAGGCCGATGTTCCGCCTGAAAGTCCATTCCCTGTAGGGAGATAGACCACCTCAACAACTTGGGATTCTCCCCCTTCATCTGCATCAGCCAACGAAGGGGTCGGTGGTCGGTCTGAACTAGGAAGTGCGAGCCAAACAGGTATGGCCGCAACTTCTTCAGAGCCCATACCACTGCAAAGGCTTTACGCTCTATTGCACTCCACTTCTGTTCCCTGGGAAGTAGTCTCCGGGATAGGAAGACCACGGGTTGATCCAGACCCTCTTCATTGAGTTGCGATAACACTGCCCCAATGCCATGTTCTGATGCATCCGTCTGGACAATGAACTCCTTGGAAAAGTCTGGGGCCCTTAAGACCGGGGCCTCGCACATGGCTTTCTTCAGTCTCACAAAGGCCTGCTGACAAGCCTCCGTCCAGACTACCCGTCGAGGTTGTTTCTTGGACGTGAGCTCCGTGAGGGGGGCTACAATGGTACCGTACCCCTTCACGAAGCGGCGGTAATATCCCGTGAGGCCCAGAAAAGCTCGGACCTCAGTCTGAGTCTTGGGGGGTTCCCAGGCCATAATAGCCTCGATTTTCGCCTGGAGAGGTTGCTCCGCTCCCCTACCCACCAAGTGTCCAAGGTACACTACCGACCCCTGCCCGCTCTGGCACTTGCTGGCCTTGATCGTCAATCCAGCTTGTCTCAGGGCCTGGAGAACAGCTTGCAGATGACGCAAGTGATCCTCCCAGCTGTTACTGAAGACGGCTATGTCATCCAGATAAGCAGCAGAGAAACTCTCCATTCCGGTGAGGATCTGGTTTACCAGGCGCTGAAACGTGGCAGGTGCGTTCTTGAGCCCAAAGGGCATCACACAGAACTGGTAGTGGCCATTGGGCGTGGAGAAGGCTGACCTTTCCCTTGCTCCATCAGTCAGAGAGATCTGCCAGTACCCCGAAGTAAGGTCAAAGGTACTTAGATATTGGGCAGCTCCCAGCCGGTCAATCAATTCATCCGCCCTCGGGATCGGATGAGCATCAGTTTTGGTTACTGAATTCAGTCCCCGGTAGTCCACACAGAACCTCAGTTCCGGTTGGCCACCCGGTGGTGCGGCTTTTGGTACTAACACCACCGGACTGGACCAGGGGCTGCTGGAAGGTTTGATTACTCCTAGCTCCAGCATCTTAGTGACTTCACTGTGAATGCTGGCCTTCACCTTGTCTGACATCCGGTAGATCTTGGACTTCACAGGTGGGCTGTCTCCTGTGTCCACATCATGGACGCACAGGTGAGTCCTACCCGGAACAAGGGAGAACAACGAAGAGTACTGTCCCAGGACATGGCGGCAGTCCTCTTGCTGTTCAGGAGTAAGGGAGGGGGAGAGAATCACTCCCTCCACCGTCCCATCCTTCTCTTGAGACGCAAACAAATCGGGGAGAGGCTCGCTTTCCACGTCCTCTGCTCCGTCAGTCACCATCATCAAGATGACTTCGGGCCTCTCGTGGTGGGGTTTGAGGTGGTTGGCATGCAGCACCCGTAGGGGCTGACGAGGGGTTTTAAGATCCACCAAGTAGGTAGCCTTACCCTTCTTCTCCAACACCTCAAAGGGTCCTGACCAGCGATCCTGGAGGGCGCTAAGCTCTCCTGGTTCGATCACCCACACCTTCTGGCCAGGCTCCAACTCCACCGGGTGAGCGTTGTGGTCATACCACGCCTTCATTACTGCTTGGCTGGCTTCCAAGTTGTCAGAAGCTTGCTTCCACAACTTAGCCATTTGGCTCCGGAAGGCCAGCATGTAGCTCACCACATCCTGGGGAAGCTTTCTGGGAGTTCTTTCCCATCCGTCTCTCACCAGGTTGAGAGGTCCACGTACAGGGTGCCCATACAAAAGCTCGAAGGGGCTGAAGCCCACTCCCTTCTGTGGCACTTCCCTGTAGGAAAACAATAAACAGGGTAGGAGGACGTCCCATTTCCTCCGCAGGCTTTCAGGCAGACTTCTGATCATGCCTTTCAAGGTTTTGTTAAACCTCTCCACCAGACCATTGGTCTGGGGGTGGTAAGGAGTGGTGAACCGGTAGGTCACTCCACACTCCTTCCACATGGCCCGCATGTACGCTGACATGAAGTTGGTCCCCCTGTCGGACACAACTTCCTTGGGAAAACCCACTCGGGTAAAGATTCCCATCAGGGCCCTAGCCACAACAGGTGCTGTTATGGTCCTCAGAGGTATTGCCTCTGGGTACCGTGTGGCATGATCCACCAGAACCAGGATAAACCTGTGACCAGCTGACGTAGGCGGATCTAACGGACCCACAATGTCGATGCCCACCCTTTCAAAGGGGGTGCTAACGACAGGAAGTGGTTCCAGGGGAGCTTTCAGCTTCACCTCTGTTTTCCCACTGGCTTGGCAAGACACACATGTCCGGCAGTAGGTATCGGACGACACTTTCATTTGAGGCCAATAAAAGTGTGGGACAAGACGGGCGAAGGTCTTGTCTTGCCCCAGGTGTCCTGCCAATGGAATCTCGTGAGCCAACTCCAGAAGGAAGGCTCGGTAACGTTGAGGGACTACTAAGGCTCGTGACGATCCATGTAGGGGTGCCTTGGGTTCACTGTAGAGGAGGCCATCCTCCCAGTAAACGTTGTAGTTCCCCTCAACGTTCCCTGCTGCCTGGGCTTCGGCCTGTCGCCTCAGTCCCTCAAGGGTAGGGCACTCCCTCTGGCCCTTGCAGAATTCCTCCCTGGTCGGGCCTCCCTCCACGTGCCACTCGGCCGGGATGGGTAGGTCCTCCAGTTTGGTAACATCCCCCACCGCGGACTCCTGGTCCACCACCTCCGGTGGCCTATCCGTCCTACGGGGTGCGGACGCCGAGGCAGGCTCCTCCTGTCCTCGGTTCTTCCCTTGATCGGCAGCTGGCTGGGCCTTTGTTCCAGGCTCCAGCCGAAACGAACTCCCTCTCCGGGTAGTCGCGGACCCTGTGCTCACACAGGCCCAGTCAGGTGTACCCAGCATCTCAGCATGAGTCCGGTATTCCACCTCCTTCCAAGCATTGTGCTCCATGTCATTCCCCAGCAGACAATCAACTGGCACGGCAGGGCTTACGGCAACTCGAAGTGAACCTGCAACCCCCTCCCATTCAAAGGGAACCTCGGCCACCGGATAGTGGCCTGTTCTGCCGTCAGCCATCGCGGCTGGGTGGAGTACATCGGGAATTACCTGCTCTGGAGACACCAGTTGGCTACGTACCATAGTCATACTGGCTCCTGTGTCTCTCAGAGCCTCCCCTCTTTGGCCGTTGATGGTGACCCACTGCCCATACTTTACGGTATTTGCGGGCACCTGGATCTTAGGAACCATCTCGCGTTCTCCCAGGGACACTAAAGTGACACCCGCCCACTCCCTTCCCTTAGTTAAGGGCATCTCCTCCCCGAGCACCGCACTAGCTACTCCGGGGGTCTTTCCTCCAATGGGAGGGGGTGGTCGTTTCGGGCACTTCGCATCTCCCTTATAGTGTCCAACGCCACCACACTCGAAGCAATGGACAACCCTTGGCTGCTGACTCTGGCCAGGATTAGGGTTTCTGGGTGGGTTAGCCCTAGGGGTGAATCCTGTTCCCTTTCCTTGGAAATTATTTTGGGGGCCTTTGGAGAACTCCTTTTTCTTTTCCCCTCCCTCTTTCTTCTGGGGGGCGCCCTGTCCGGCCTTTTGAGTATCCCCTCCAGTCCCCCTTGTGGACACCCGGGTACTAGCCCAAATGTCCGCCTCCTCAGCAAGCTTCCGGGGACTGGTCAGCTTGCTATCCACCAGGTGTTGACGCAGTTCAGGGAAACATTTTTCGAGCAGGTGTTCCTTCAGTACTAAATCAAACAACCCCTCGTAGTTCCTCACTTCACTGCCCTGTATCCAACCCTCTAGTGCCTTCTTTGCATAGTCCAGGAAGTCCACCCAATTCTGTGTGCCCAGTTTGTGACTACCCCGGAACTTCTGTCTGTACTTTTCGGGTGTTAGTCCAAACTTTCTTATGAGCGCCACTTTCATGGTGGGGTAGTGGGTCTGCTCATCCTCCTCTAGGGCCAATAATGCATCCCTACCAGCTGGAGGCATGTACTTGTACAATCCCCCTCCCCAGTACTTCTCTGGAACCCCATGGGCCCTTAACGAGACCTCATAGGCCGCTAGCCACTTGGCGATATCGTCACCCGCCCCATAGCTAGCTACTATGTCCTTCGGCAAGTAGGGTTTGGGTTCCCTAGTGAACTCTCTTTCTTCGCTGCCACCATTAGGAACAGGGTGTGCCCCGACTCTTAGGATCTGAAGATCTATCTCTTTCAGCCTTAACTCGTGAGCCATCCTCTGTCCCTCCTTCTCTTTCTCCAGCTCCGCTAACTTCCATGTGAGCTGTCTTTTCTCCCTCCGGTCAGTTAACTCTGCTTCAGATAAGCCACCGCTAGAGACAGTGCTGCCCTTCCTGGAAATGGTTCTGGGCCCCGCTACTAGGTTCCCCACTTCAGGTTGGTACATCCCAGCCCCCTCGCTGTCAGGCTCTCCATCCCTGTCCTCCTGCTCAGCCTTACTCTCTCGTCGTGCCTCCCCCCAAGCCCTCAAGCTGGTCTGGAGTTCAGCCTTCTTGGCACCTGGGGGACAGTACACCCCCTCTCTCTGACAAAACTCTCTGAGTTGGGCCACAGTATAGGTTTCCACATTTTCTAAGACAAATTCCATTTTGCCCACTCAGAACAGAAGACAGGTTTTTACAGAAGCTATGCAGGGGGGTACCTTTGATAATACCTCCTCCCACCACCAGAGTAAATTTGGAAAAACAAAAACTCACAATTAGGAAGGCCGCTTTGAGAAAACTCCCGGTGTAGGCCTATGGACTACCCACAGTTATTGTCGAGTATACGTAGGCACAGCTCTATCCCACCGCTGAACACCAATTATGTTAGAAAAACACACTCCCACACCGGAAGGGTGGTGGTGTTCTCCCAGACACACTGCGGTAGCTTGGCTCGAGCGGGAAGGAAGGCACCGTGTTAAGCATACGTCACACCCTCACAATAACCATGCGTTCATCCGTTCCAAAAACGACACTACACCTTAAAAATTATACTGAAAATATATCTCTTTATCTTCTTTTCTCTTAGTTGCTGATTAAATAAATAAATATACAATCACAGTACACAAGGCTTTTCCTGTGGAAGGGTACGTCAAATAAATAATACTTCAACGATTCAATAAATAAGGTAGATCATAAATAATCAAGGCATAAATATAAGTGCATTACATAACAGGCAATTAAATATTATGAGGCAATAAATACTGCGAGACAATAAATATTGTGCGACAATAAATACTGTGAAACAATAAATACTGTGAGGCAATAAATAGGATGAATACAATAAATACAGTGCTCTCAATAAATAATAAAAGCCAACAGTGACACTTGAAAATCAGTTCACATTCCTGAGGTACTATGGGATGATTTGACCCAATCCCAGCTTGTAGAGATTTGGATGGCCTGAGGGGTATACTCCCTGGCTTGGACAAGGCTGAGGCCTAAACTGAGGTAGATCAAGGGGGAATCTAGCGATCTGGCTCTCCCACACTACACAACCCCTCTGTATTAGTCTCAGCTCACCCCTGGCACAATCAAGCTGGTTCCAGCACCTCTCTAGCCCCTAGGATGGTCTCTTAGGGCTCCACAGGGCCTTAGGCGCCCTCTATTCCACTTACTGCCCTTTTTATGAAGCTCCGACGCCGCTGGAGTCGTGTCGACGCCGTGAGGCGGTTCCGGTTCGATGTCGGCGGCCTCGGCGCAATGACAGTTCTTGACGACGCCGGTAGGCGGTTCCGGTTCGATGTCGGCGGCCTCGGCTCGATGTCGACCTCCGGTTCGATGACGTCGGGCAGTCTTGGCTCGATGTCGACTTCGGGCGGCTCCGGTTCGATGACGTCGGCCGGCCTTGGCTCGATGTCGACTTCCGGCGGCTCCGGAGTGCGATCTCCACTCCCGACCTCCGGTGCTCCTTTCCTCAGGTTCCGGCGACTCCGGAGTGCGACCTCCACTCCCGACCTCCGGCACGATTCTCTTCAGGTTCCGGCGACTCCGGAGTGCGATCTCCACTCCCGACCTCCGGCACGATTCACCTCGGTCTCCGGCGACTCCGGAGAGCGGACTTCACTCCCCCGTCGACGCCGCACACTTGACCTCAGGTGTCTTCCTCCTCGACCTCTGGTACTCTCCACGACCTCCGTCGGTGCCCTCTCTCGATCTCTGGCGGCTCCGGGTACGACGTCTGCTTTCCAGTCAGCGCCGCTTCCCCACCTCGGGCTCCAGGTCTCCAGGCTTCTCGACGTCGGACTTCAGGAAGTTACCAGTAACCAGGTCAGGAACTTGCTGTTCTTTACTTTTAAGGCCTGTTCCTGCTGTCCAGGTCCTTAAGATGGTTTTTCTTGCTTTCTCCCACACAGGGCTCCAGGCTGGGCTCAGTCAGTAGGGACTAGTATCAAGGGTGGGTTTATGGACCCCACTCCAGGCACAAGTTTCCACCCCTGCTGCCTCACTCCTTCCTCCTTCAGTTCTGTGCTCCTCTCTCTTCACCAGTCAGGTGCCAACTGCCAACTCCAACTGCCAACTCTGACTTAGCTTCCCAACATTCTAAACCGCCTCCAACTGTCACAGGGTTCCAGAATGTTGCAGAAGGTTCTAGTAGGTTCCAGTGATGTCACAGGTGACAATGGGTGGCCACCATTTTGTGCTCCAGGCCCTCAGACAGAAGTTCCAGGGGTAGATAAAATGGCTCCCTGAATCTGCATCAATACTAAAAAGTCTGGTGGTTCCCAAAAAGGAAAAATACTAACAGGGTTTGAGGCAAAAGTGGGACAAAATAAATAATGAGGAGGAGGGACCACCCAAAGGGCTGACAGGTCTAACAGGGATGTTGTTTGAATAATGAGCTGATGGTTTTCAAGGCATATTCAGGGGATCATGAGAATATTTATTACACCTCTTTCTTCAATTTCTGGACTTATCATATTGTTTGTGATTGGGTAACCTGATTTCAATTAACAGATGGGCTTTGGTGTGTCAGAATGAAGATAACAGGGCTAGGGAAGGCGCCATGACACCCTCAACATGGTGGCTGATAGGTAATATTAATACTTAAGCTGCTTTAGTGCTCTAATTGTTCAATACAAAATGGTCATGACCGGAACGCAAATGATGATGTTACATGCAATGGTATCCCACGCCGCTCTACACAAAAGCTGGCATTCCTTCAATCAAACTCATCATCAAAGGGCCTTGGACATGGTAAAGTAAATAGACGGCAGGGCTGGACCCCGACCAAGCTGCTTTCTGAACAATATACAATTGGAGCAGTCACTTACACTGTGGAGATGAGGAGGCATCTATGCCTTGCAGGTATATGGCATATTACAACAGGCGAGAGGGTTCAGAATAATTGACCTGTTCTTCTTGTTAAAGAAAGATAGGATCCATTCTTATAATATATTTGCACTACTGATATTTCCATAAGTGATATAGCCCATTTTTGGGTTCAAGACACATTTCGAAGCATCTACACTGCATAAGACAGTACAGCTTGAGGTATCCAGGAACAGACTTGCACACTATGTATCTATAAGGTTCAGACGTACACACTACAAAGGATGTACATGTGATTCTGTCACCATTTCTATCTCATGCCAATGTGTGACTACAGGGTGATGCCCACAAGTCAATGCCAGGTTAAGAAAACCTAATTTGTTGATTGGGTCAGACTGTTCACATGCTTTTAGATAAGGAACCCACCACCACTGTGCTTATAGTCACTTTGTGCGATGTGTCACTTGTTTGCAGTAGTTCACCTCAACAACAGACAAATGTAGAAGCTTTTACCAACCAATCATGTGGATAATGATAACTATGGAAAGTCACTGTTCAATAGATGATAACTTCTAATTTTAGCTTTTGTTTTCTTGGTCTGCCAGCAGAGATAACTCCATTGTCTAATACTGCGAGTATAAAACCAAATATTGTCTATAACAGCACTGTCACATTAGATGAGATGTAAAAGGACATCATCTGGTGGCTGATGACAGTAGGGATCTGTGAGTCCTGAAGGAGGCCAGCGACCCATCAGGGCATTGAATACTGTCCGATACGTGTTTACCCAGAGATAGTGGGGTGGTAAGGGCCCACTTAGATTCCACAATGTTATATATTTTAACAGTGTCAAAGAGAGCGCACAAACAACATCTAACAGATTGGGCATCACTTTAGATACTTTTACCTATTCATTCGTTTATCGATCCCTGAGTATCAGTTAGAGATCACTATCTCCAAAAGCTCATCCACATCCACTATATGTACATGTGTACAATTAGGTGTAGGCAAGCTGGCCCTATGATGAAGCATGCCATGAGAGGATGTGAGGACATTGTGCAGAAAAAAATGGGATTCCTTTAGAAGTTAGTGACTATGCGTACAACTTGTATCAATCTTTATGTGTGATCTAAGAGTTTGGATTTCCCTTTGTCAAGATTTAAATTTTCTGTAGATTGTTTTATGCTGACTAGCTAGAAGGTTAAACTGCATTGGTTACATTCCCTTGTGGTCAGCTTAACTTCAGGTGACATTTTCCTAGAAAAGTTTGGTCTTTTCCTAGAAAAGTGTGGTAGCTTTTCTGGAGCACAGCAACCAGTTTACAAGGTTGTCAAAGGGCATCAAGGAGGACTTAATTGCATAGATCCTGCTCCTTTAGGTTTACAATGAGATGTAGTTGGGGACGCATTATATGGTAATGAAAGGTGCTTTCGAGGAAGCACTGGCTTTGATGCAGTAATGGGTAGCAAATGGAGCTAAATGAGATGGCCAGATTAGTGTTCAAATGCTTAATTGGGGAAATAGCACAGTCATTTTAGAATCGTTCCCTATTTTCATGGCTGTGCCTATCTCGGTGATACTCTTGAAAATTAGAACATTTTTTATCAGTCTTATCCAGCTAGTCTGTCAGCAGAGTCACTAGTAAAAAGCCTGCAAGCTGCTTCCTCATCCTGAAAATCCAAAATGCTGAACATATAGTTTTGGTTGAATTTGTTCTAGATTGTACAAGTGAAGCGGCTGACACTTGTGCTAAGATGGAGTCTTTCAGCTTGCTGGTCTCTGAAGCAGATTTGATGTTAGAATTCCTGAAAAACCTTTCATATTTTAGACTCCTAAAGTAAAACCCACCATTTTGAAATTACTGATGGTATGATGGTGGAGGAAATGTATTGGTACAAAGTGGGTGCCAAAAGATGTGTGGTTTGTTACAGTAAATAATGACAAATAAGTCAGCAACTAAATGAAGAAACTGCATTACATGTCCACGAAGGTTTGTGAAGAACTTGGTCAGTTCTTTCGCTAGTTGCTCTTAATTTAATTGCCAGCTGTGAAGTCAAAAGGCAGGTCTTTTTCTTGTATGAATGAAGATTAGGTGGGGAAGTGGAGGAAGGCTCCACAAGGTGAGAGGGAAGAGATTGAGGGACAGACCAAAAAGCATTGGCAAAGCCAGTACCTTTAGCCTGAGATCTATTGTGTTTTCAATGTTTTTACATGTTTCACAGCACCACCAGCTGCTGTGCAACATTGCTTAAAGTAAAAATAAAAGTGTTCTGACAAAACCAGCGGTGAATACAGCTAGCGCTTTGTTTCCCTTTAAGCCATGTTGTGCAGCAGCCGCTGCTGTTGTGCAACATGTAAAAACAAGCATTGGCATAGCCAATAGGTCTCGCTTTTGGGACCTTATAAGTGTTTAGCCATGCAACAGTTACATAACTAAATACTTATAAGGTCCCAAAAGCGAGACCTATTGGCTATGCCAATGCTTGTTTCTGTTTATTACTGCTCTGTAGTAATGGCGGCGCACGGGTGCCACCATTACTACTTAGAAGTAATAAACAGGAAAAAAAAAATCTGGCTCACGGAGAACATCAAACCGGCCGTGCGGCCGCGAAAGTGAAAGTGATCGCGATCAAACATCAAAGCGTCCGTGCGGCCGCGAAAGTGAGGCGTGCGCGCCCGCGCACATGCACTGTAGCTCTAGGCTACAGTGGTAGCACTTTTTTGAGCCCTCACAAAAGGTCTCGCCAGACCAGCGCATGCGCTGGGTCAGGCGAGACCTAAACAGACAGCACGTGGGAGGTTTGGGGGTGTCACTGTAGTGCATCGAAATGTAAGGCCCCCCACACAAGGTACATGGAGGTGTCCCTCTTTGAACGCAACCAGGAGTTCTCAGGTCAGGGTACTGTGCTGGAGCTAGGGCCCCCCGTACCGCGGGGACTTCGGAGGCCTATGTTACGCCACTGGAGTGTCAAGCAACATGAAGGCGGAGGGTGGGGGTGTGAAAGAAACCACAGACATCGTGAGGAGGGTGGGGGTGAGGAAATAATCAGTAGACTTATCTCTATTAAAATGTGAACTAGTTTGATGCTTTCATGTTGATGCCACATACATGTCTGATTTAATACATAGAGGAATGTAATATCTGTATAAACCAGTTCCTTATTTTCTAATTTCAAAAAGTTATCTTGACGTGAGTGTGCAATTTGCTCTATGTACATGTTGTCGGACAAAAATGGACAATTTCAGTATATGATTGGGTGGCTGAGTTTTTCTGATTTTACATGACTTTTTGAGGCAAGGTAAAAACTACTACACCACCTCTCTGTGAGCATTTCTTCATGCAGGATGTCTCTGGGCATGCCATTGGGGAAAAGTAAATGGTGAATGAAAAGCCTGTGCCATATTAGAGGACTTTGTCTGAGGACGGTGCCATTTTGTCTGTGGCCGGTTCTGTACTCACAGAACTCCTTTGTGAGTTAGAATATCCTAATTACATGTGATTGTTGGTACTTTATCCCACAGGCCACATGTTCAGTATTGTCAACCAGAAATATTGTGTTAATTATGTTCCATTTTTTGGGGAGGTTTATATAGCGCGAACTCGACCCGCAGGTATCAGAGCGCTTTACATGAAACCCAGTTGCGTTACAGATGGAAACATTCATTTTGCTAGGCACGTGGAGATTAAGGGATTTGCTCAGAATTACAGGATGTTCAGCATTCCTTTCCTCAGACTCGAACCCCGTTCCCCAGCTTAAAGGTCGACCGATCTAGCCGTTAGGCCACATTGTTCACTTATCGCAAACATCTGACCAGGTCTTATACTTGATAGAAAGTTACTGTATGAAAACATATTATGGGCCAGATAATTACAGGAGAAAGAGGATAGACTTTACACAGTGGTTGAAATGGAATTATAGAAGTGTAGGTACTCGCTGGCCAAGAGAGTACCTCTGTGCTATTGAGAAGTGCCGATACTCCCATTAAAAGTATTGATCCCCTGCTGAGAAGTGCAGGTACTCTCCTGCTCAAATTAAAGAAGCGCTCAAATTAAAGAAGCACCTCTGAGTACCGCTCCAATTAAAGCATTGATTTACACCACCCTAAATTATGCAGTATCCACTGCGTCATTAATCAAAAATAGGAACAAGGGCACAAACATGTTCTAAGGAGCATCCTTTGAAGTACTTGGGGATGAGAATGGCAAGATTGCATAATTGTGATTCCTCCTCCGGGCTATCCACACTCCCTGTCTCCTTATCTCACTATTGCCGGTTCTTTTTTTATTCCTACTTTCTCCCTACTACCATTTTCCTTTCAAACTCTTCCTCCCTATTGCTCCGTGCCAAAGTCCGATGATGAAAAATAAGTCCCGGTTCCCAAGAACGAGGGCAGTTCCCCCACCAACAACCACCGGCACAAATTAAGCAGCGGTAGTAGCTTGTTGTGTGAACGGTAGGTCAGTTGGGAGGAGTATGAATAACAGATGTTAAGGGAATCGAGCAAATGTAAAAGATTTAGAATGTTTGGAAATACAGTATTCGGCACTTATAGTCAAGGGCATCTCACTTGTTCCTGATTAGCCGCCTTGGACTTTTACTCGAACGGAAATGTCAGCCCCTCATCACTTCAATAGAGACTTCTACATACGGAATTAGTGTGCGGGCGCACGTCTCTCCTACGCCCGCGTGCAGTAATATGAAAAAGCCCACAGCCGCGCCATCTGGCGAGGTGCCGACGTTTTCCGGAGAGGCTTGGGACAGTGAAAATGTTGTGCAGGTCTGACAGGCAAGAAATTATATAGTACATCACATGAAGTCGGAAGAATCACAGATGGCAGTGCAAGTCATCAAAGCCTCCGAGGGGGACGGTTGAGGCCGAACCGTTGGAGAGACAGGCTCGCGCGTGCTCGCTTTCCGCGTGGCAAATTGAGTGCTTAAGAGAAGTGGACAATTTAAATTTGTGTGATGTGTTGTGCAGCGGTTCAGATTATTTGACTACAAGGGCAAAGGGGTGGACATACAAGAGCCCGCCAGTCAGGGGACTGCGGGTTTGAATACATTATTTTCTCGCACATGTTCATTTTAAATTTGAAAAGCTTCAATGGTATTATTAATTCTACAATTATTCCCATATTACGATCTAATAAAATATAACAAATATTAATTCAAAATATGAAAGCTCATATGGATAAACAAATAATCAAACGAACGCTATGAAGTTATTTAATAAAAGCAACATGTCAGTTTAAACTAAGTTCTCCCTTTTAAGATTTTTGTGCGAGGTAGAAGAAGCGGGGATTACAAAATGTGTCTAATAAATATTGATAAACCTCTCTAAATTTTAAGTACCAAAAACTACTCTGTAAATAAGTAGTGCATCTTACTGTCTAAAAATAAAATGAAATGTATGAGTGTGTAGGAAAAAGTCCTAAATGAAAAATAAAAATCTACACACTATAGCCAAAACGTCGAGGAGGTTTAGGAACTTATTCATTATGAATTTGTTGTAAATTACAGCGATAGCACATACTCAATTTGAACACCCATCTCTCTGTGTATTCATGTGTGTAGTGCTGACATGGATTTAGGCCCAATTTAGAGTTGGTTGGCCATGGAAAAGTCTTCATTTTCTGGAGGAATTGCTAGATGCAGATAACAATGAGGATTAAATTCCACCATTTTGCTCTATATTTAACAAGCTCTCCATAAATCAAAGGATATTGCACTTTTTTCCCCCCAGAGTTTTATATAGCGCGAACTTGACCAGAAGGTATCGGGTATCAGAGCTCTTTACATGAGCACCAGTTGCGTTACACAAGGAGACATTCATTTCTGTTAGTCACTGGGAGATTAAGTGATTTGTCCAGAATCACAGGATGTTGCGAGTTGTTGCCGAGACTCAAACCCGGTTCCCCAGATTTGAGAGCGGCCGTCCTAGTCATTAGGCCACATCCTCTCCCCTAATTCCACATCCTCTCCCCTCTCGCACTATTGCTGTGCTCTTTATTAGCCCTTTAGTTTTTTAACAGCAGTCTTGCCTCATCAGGTCTGAATATCATACATGTTTCAAAGGAACTGGATGTTTAGGAAGTCTTAACACACAGATCAGAGGTTTCAAGGAAGATGACAACTCCTGGCTATTTCCTGCATACATATGCTTCATAGGCCATCATCATGGGAGCTGCAGGATTCCCAATTCAATAATTCTGTACTTGGGAAGTGTGACACCATAGGCAAAGGTAATTAAAAGGTGTGGTATTGCTATATCATTCCAATATTCGCTTTTGTAATGAGAATTACTGCAAAAATCAGTGTTTTGCTCACTTTCTGATCCATTTTTCATGGACAAATTCTGCAGGCTTTACTTGGAAAAATGTGTCTTCAGAATACTCCGGTGGTAATACCATATGTTTTGCAATACCGATTTAGGATGAAATTACTGTTTCCGCCCATATAGGTATTACAGCAAAATTCAGAACGATGGCTATATTGACTGATTTAGAATTAGATGGTTACTATAAATTGACCAATTTGTGGATGGAGCGTTAAGTCCTCT
Source organism: Triturus cristatus (assembly GCF_964204655.1). Classification (NCBI taxonomy): domain Eukaryota; kingdom Metazoa; phylum Chordata; class Amphibia; order Caudata; family Salamandridae; genus Triturus; species Triturus cristatus. The sequence continues at coordinate 502,706,833 of NC_140593.1, forward strand.
GTTAGAGGCTCTTGTGCAGATTGAAAATTCTCCAACAGAAATACGCTGTTGTAGTTTCTGCACAGAAAAGACAATTTCATTGCAGAAGCTCCACGGATAAGGAATCTTTCAATAGAGTGCTTACCATTTCTTCATCCAATTGGGTAATCTACAGCTTCCATTGAACCAAAACTCCCCCAAGGGACCTGCGATCGACTGCACATTTGGCCATCATTTGTGTTGGGATGGAGTGACCAGGTGCACCCCATGTTTTATATTAGATATATTTTTACTTTTTTACTAGTTGTGATGAAAAATTGTGAAAAAAATTTCAGGAACGAAAAACGTGTTGTCGGTAAGAACTTTTATGTATATTTTTTAGATCAATAAAGAATGGATAGAGTAAACGAAGGAGACTAAGTTTTCACTACTGCTTGACTCCATATTCATGTTTTGGATATTAAGCAATCCAATGTCCCTCTATATCCGAGCACCCTTACTTACTAAAAGGTCACTATACAAAATGTACATTATTACACTGTAATAGTGGATCTTGTGTGCAGTTAGCTGGGATTGCTTATTGTGGATATTCATACCCAATGAGTGAAGGCAAAGCTTTTCTTAGATTGTATACTGGTTAACTGCAGTCTACCAGGACTAGTTATGTGCCTTTCATAGTCTGCCACAGACAAATTTAGGGCCAGGTGTATCAAACAATTTTGCATTTGCAAACGGTGTGAATTAGCAATTTTGGAAGTTTGCAAATCCATAATGCCTTTCAAGATGTATGAAAGGCTTTGTAATTGCAATTTTAGGTAATTGCAAAAAATTGTGATTACCTAAAATTGCGACTAAAAATAGGGAATAGCAATTTGCGAATTCCTTAGCACATGTACCAAGCATTTTATAAATGGAAACTGTACATTTAGGAAAATACTATTACCGTCGATGGAAACCATGTGCAAATTTTCAAAAATGTACAAAAATGCAGTTTTTAAAATGCATGGCGCACACATTCCCCTAGGACATGTGTACGCTTTATATGTACACATTTATTTTGGGGTGCTTCAGGGAGCCTTATGCACCCGGGAACCCTTGGCTTTGCATTACAGAATTTGCAATGACCAATTAGGTAATCGCAAATAAGCTAATGCAAAACCGTTCGCACCTATGAGCCTTTAGGTGCATAGGGACGAATGGAGTAATATTACCTATTAGCGATTACCTATTTACCGAATCGCTATTTGGTAATATGAAGGAATTGCTAAATCTTTGGCGATTCCTTACACACAAGTATTTTGTGTTTAACAAATAGCGATTAAGTAGAAATTGCTATTTGGTAATCACAAAATGCTTTTTTGATACATGTGGCCCTCAGTCTTTTTTACTAGTGCTGTGTTGACATCATCCTTGCCATTTCCTTTACCCTCCTTTGAGGCAATCATTTCAGTTGAAAGGTGTAAGTAGTATGGCAACCTTAGCTTGCTCAGTCATGTAGAATAGGTGCTGACAACAGAAAGCCCAATCAATAAGCAGCCCAATCATGTAGAACATGTACCAACAATAGGCATCCCAAATACAGAACCCATTCTCACCGTAGGCAGCAAAATCATGCAGAACATGTACTAACAGCAGGCAACCCCATCATATGGAACACGTACCAAGTATAATAATCCCAAATGTTTCGATTGTGTGTCACCATTAGGCAGATCAATATATTTCAACCAGGGCAATTTATCTTCTAATTTCCAGAGGTAATTTGTGGCAACCTTATGCAATTGCTTATTCTCTTCGTTCTGAACATCTACCATGGAATGTCCATTTATTACTCGCTTCAGTCAGTCACGCTTCGGTAATTTCCAATGCCATTTTTTCCCCCAATATCTCTATTGGTTTTTATTACGTCAAGCCAGGCAATTATACAAAAAGTAAAGTTTGCATAGGAATGCACACATGATATATAATCACTTGCCAAAACGTATTTAGGCTACGTTTTATACAGTTGTGTTACCTATTTGCCAACAGCCAGTGCATAATAGAGAGTTTCAAACATAATCTGCATACATTATGTTGAGATCCGTTGTGGGAGAAAGGAAATTAAATTGAGGAAAAGAGCGTGAATACAAAGGGGCTACAGACCTTCCCCGATGGACAAACTTAACAACCATAAACCTAAGAACTTATTGGATAGTCTTGGCCACACCACGGTTAAATGAACTACATTACTGCGGTGCAGTATGCTGAACGATCATGCGCCTTTTGTACTCTGTGTGGTCTTGTTGTGTCTTGCATGTGGATGCTCCTCTCTACGTGGGTGTATATCTTGTGCTTTCTTGTAGCCAATGTGATCGCAAGCCATGGCAGTGTCTGCTGCCTGCACGTAGCGGTATTTCCCATGACACTTTATGCAACCTTTCCCTTCTTCATGGTCTCCGCACCAAGCATACTCATATAGATTACCCAGCAATTGGCAATGGGTAGTTATAGTTTGGACCACACTTACTTTGGAAATGTTCTTTTCAGTTTTCTAATAACTTTGGCACAGTTTGACATCTATTCGCAAAACTTTCCAAACAAAAGTCTCACCTACCTCAGCTCTTTCCTGGAAAGTTTTGAAGTGATCCTTCAAGAAAGGGCGGAGAAAAAAATGCTTTGAAATAAATCCATTCAGTAGTTTTTGAGAAACTAAGAATCAAAATGTATGTATATTTCATACTGCAGTATCACAGCGGATCCACTGCAGGGATCTGTGGTGCCAGGAGCTCAAACCACGTGAGCTGATTGGCTCACATCAACCTGAAGAAAATGTTGTGACCACCATTTTAGGACTTGGGTACTTGGTCCTGGTGTTCTCAATAAGTCAAGTAAAAAAAGCATAGGGGGCAGTGTGGGTGGATGAGGAGGGTTCAAGGAGGTCGCAGTGGGACCCCACCTGAGATACAAATGGATTCTATATATATTTTTTGGGCAGTGCAGTAGATCTGCTGTGCTACTCCGTGCTCAGAGTGTACTCTGTGTAGATTCACGGTAGTACTGCAGTACTGCGGCACCATGAAAAAAATGGCGGTCCTTGTGGCATATAAGACCATTGGGGTTGCCGAGCAAAGGGGTCTTGGCCACCAGTGGGGGGTTGGGTGCAGGACCTGGCTGTAGGTCAGGCCCTACAGCCAACACCATGCTATGAATGGTTGTGGTTGGCCTCCCACAATAGGTTGGGTGCAGGGCCTGGCAGCAGGCTAGACCTTGCTGCCAACCCCATGCTGCCCAAGCTGTGAGCAGCCAAAGTGATGTTCTGGAACACCGTGTGCAGCAGGGAGTTGGCTTCCTGTAGGCATGGCCCAAATGATGTTGTAGTTAAGTATGGTAATATCTTACTTCACAATTAAAAATCCTCAGAAAATCGCTGAAAAAAACAAAGGGATCACATCCCTGGTGGCCGGCGATGTCTCCTGGGTGCCCTGGAGCTCACCCAGGGCACCCAGTGTGCAGTATCAAGAACACGGGAGAGCCTGAAGGCCCCTGCAGTTCCAGCCAGCTCCCCGCCTCCTGCAGGAACCCACATTGCTATTGCACACGGGGAGCTGCTGCAAATGCAGCTCCCTGTATGGAAGAGCAAAAGTTAGAAAAACGTCCGCTTCCAGCAGGCGGGAGCACTTTGACAGCTTCCACCCATTGGAACCAGAGTGTTTGCTTTTGCTTGGTGGGAGCTGTGCGCTCCTGCCAAGCAAAAGCAAACAGCTGTGTTCCTGGGGTTGGCACCCTGGGACATAGCAGGAGCCAGCCTTGGGAGCTGCAGGTGTCCAGGGCCCTAATTGGCTCCAGGAGGAGGGCTGCGTGCCCCCCCTTAATGTTAATTGTAGTCCCGGGGAGGTGGTGTCCGCGAGCCCCCCTGCATTTTGAATTAACATATGCCCCAGGGAGGTTGTTGTCCCCAGGGCTTGGGGAGTTCTTCATGACCCCCCTATTAATTTTATTTGTAGTCCCGGGGAGGTGGTGGTCCCCAGGTCCGGGGGGGTCTGTGCAGCCCCCCTGACATAATTTAGCATAAGCCCCGGGGAGGTGGTGGTTCCCGGGGCATAAAAATGCCCATAGAGGATGGCCTCGTGCACCCCTCCTTTAATTTAATTAAGGCCCATTTACTTTCCGGACAGCAGCTGAAGTGAGTGTTGAATTTTTGGGAAACCTTTTGTGAAGATTCAGCTAACGGCGCCAAAGATATAGGCAAGTCAAAAAACACTTTTTTTTATGGAAACATGGTCCTAACGATAACTACCTCCTGGCAACTGCCAAGGCCGGCAGAATTACCCAAATGCAGCATAACCACTAGTGTATAAAATACTCTCTTTTCAACAAGTTCAAAACACCACAGACAATTTGTTCTATGCTACTGCCAGGCCACTTCCACAGTCATTATTATGTACAGCGCCCTGAATAAGAGCTTCAATTTTCAAAGATGGGAGGGGTAGGGGGACAAATGGTTGACCATGCTGAATGTCACAAAATGTCTCAACACAGGATGAAGAATGCCGGGATCTATATCCCCTTATACAGTTGGTGATTTTTGATAATAACGCTGGTAGCACACTCTAGCATTTGCACCTAGATGCCCTTTTGCATTAAGACAACAGTGAAAACAGACTACCATTTTTCTGCACTATTACCCCCGTATAACTATTATCTAAACTGTTAACTTTTACAGGGCTGAAATTTCGCAGCAGAAAAAAATGAACATTCTCAAAAATAATATATTCACTAAAAAAAGAAAGTTGTATACGATAGACTGTGATGCAATGCATTTATTCCAAGTTCCAATTTACAGAAAAGAGAGCATACTTTTAAATATGTACTTTGAAGAATAGTTGATTTTATAGGACTGGAAAAAGGAAAACTACTGAAGAGTCGATGCTTTGCAGAATACAAAAGAACAATTTCACAAGATGTCTTCAATTACAGTACAGGCAATTTTAACAACTACTTGACTCTTTAGTATGTTGCACAGAGCTTAAAATATCGATGTCTTCCTGACAATTTCACTTGGCACAACAAAATACTGGGTATTATATTTTTTCCACCTGTCACTTGGTAATTATAGGCGTCCTGAACATTTTTTAAATTGCTATCAAACCTAATTGTTGTGTTTGATGGTGTTAAAGGTGTTCTACTTGAAATTGACCAGGATGTCATTATACAAAAATTTCCATTAGAGAGTAACTGGCCTGAGCCCCTTAATTTGCTGTTCTCAACCAAATACTTACGTTTAGCTAACTAAATATTTCGAATAAATAAAAGTGGTTAAACTTTCACTTGGTTTCCCACAATGATTGTTAACAGTTCCCCGACAAGAAGACTGCACGACCAATGTCAGATATTTACACGTTTACTGACTGTAAACTCTCTGGTGCAATAGTTTGTATAGTGCAGCCTGACACATGAGAAATCTGTTCACATGGCACTGTTTCATTTTGTATTTAGTTCAGCCAGACACCATTAATGCAAACAATAAACTGTACAATGTTCTTAGCTCAGGGTTAGATGGGACACAGAGTTGATGCCAAACTCACAGTCATGCTGAGGGATGGGGTTGGAAATGGCACACAACAATATATCTATGGATATCATGAGTTTCGCCATATTGATCCTTAGTCTGTTTTTCGATGATGCTGCTGTCTTACCGCCACCCCATGTGTCCTCAGTCCGCTATGTTTTTATTCCGACCCTCCTCTGCTTCCTTACAGTTTCTCTGTGTCTCTCCAACCCATGTTTCTTCTCAGACCACTCTCTGTTCCTTCCTGGACATACTTTCCTTTCTTCTGCCTCTTCACTGCTCCTCTAAAGCCATCCATTCGACTAACTCTCCAGCCATCGTTTTCGCCCAGCCCCTCCCTTGAAACCCTTTGGTACATGCCTCACTTTTCCTGCAAGCACATTTATTTTGTGACTAGTACCTTTATTCATGCTTCCTATGGTAACCAACTGTTTGTACTCATGCATTTGTTCTAAAAATTTCTGCGGTGGTCCAGTAACTTAACCTATAAGACATATTGCCCACATAAGTCCTGGACTTATGATATTACCAATTTTCAGGGATTCACGATGGGATCCCTTGGTCTCTGTCAGCCAGCAGGATAGATGCAGGTAGCACACCCTCCCTACAATCGCACTCCCGCCCAATGACCTGTTAAACAACTGCAAGAAACATACAAAAAACATTTGCACATACAAAAACAATGGTATTGTGAAAATCCTGCATGTTACCTGAGATGGAAAAGATCCTGTCTGTGTCTTCACTGTGTGACCTCTTTTCTTTGTCATCCCCATAAAGCATGTCCCACCTGCAAGGCATGGAGTTTGGAACTCCTGCATATATAAGTCAACTGGTTGCCAGTGTGTTTCAAGCTGTGTGGCCACAATTAAAATGCTGCAGGTATATGGTGGTGCCGCGACCGCCATTGTGATTGCTCAACAGGGCAGACCTCCCCCTTGCAGTGCTGACCATCTACCCTCACAGCGACCCTCCCATCGCCCAGCAGACTGTAGGGTGCAGTCCGGGACCGAGGGAAGGTTGACATCTCATCCAAATACCATACAAAAAATACACAGGCACTCAAAAGTTATTCTTAACTAACAACATTTTAAAAAGCTTATTCAGCAGAAGTTAAATTACAAATTGAAAGATAATTACACAATACAGCCAGAGTTTACCGAAAGGCCAGGAAGGCAGTGTGATCAGAAAAGGAAGGTTTGAGCAGGCTGTGTATGCAAGGGAACTCAGTACCAGTCTAAGAACTGAATGTTGACAAGCTCTGGATCCCCAGAATTAAGCAGTTGAGCAATAATTTTAAGAAGATGCCTGAGAGTGTATTCTCCTGGTGGTTCAGCATTCATCCAGCCATCTGGATGCTGGAATACTAAGACATCATTCGCGCTCATAATTGTCTCCCATGGTGAAAAGTTCTGGAGGCGCTTTAAGCAATGCTGCTGCAAGCCCTTTCACAGTTTAGTTTGACACTAATTTACTTTGAATCAAATCAATTAAGGGAACACGTGTCTCCAGTAATTCCCTGATTGCCTGCTTTCCTTGCTTAATTTAATTTCTGTGGTGCTTACTCAATAGCAGCCATGATGCTGACACAACTGACTACCCTACCCAAAGGGCCACATGAAATCAGGAGGGGAGGATTGACCATGGTGAAGAAAATAATAACAAAACCCATTTTACATGCTAGATTGTAACGTTTTTAATGCCTTAATAGCATGAGGTAGATTAATAAAACATTTGGGTATTACTAGTGACCAGGATATTAGGGGTAGGAATACCACACTGGTGTTACCAATACCCAGGGTATCGGTAACACGGGGCCTTAGTATTACAATTACAAGTTCAACACCTATAGCCTCATTTGGAATGCAGAATAACTTGCAGGATTCTTCGTTTCTGCATCAATTTCTACATGTAAATTGTAGATTTTGTTTTACTAAGGACAAAGGGCCTGATTCACAAAGGTACCCTACACTTTTGAGTAAATTTACACCACTTCTGAGTACAATTACTGCTTTTTGGAATTCACAAACTGCACTGTTGTAAATTACACTTGTGTAGTGACTGTTCAACCCAGCCATGGCCCGTGCAGGTAAGAGCGGTGGGGCAGTGGGGCTGGGTGGAGCCAGGTGGGGGGGGGGGGGGGTCATTTTGACATATGACGACGGGGGCAAAATTAATAAATAATAATTTTCCCCTCATCGCCGTCTGTCGAAATCCTCCCCCACCCAGCCCCACCGCCTCACCACTCTTATGTAGACATATTATCGAGTTTTAAATATCGATATGCCCTAATATCGATGTTTGAATTTCGATGCGACAGAATATCGACCTGCGAGAATATCGTCAACAAGAATATTGACATGCAGGTAAGAAATATCATTTTACTTAATATAGAAGCTATATAGATATAGAAATATCATTTTACTTAATATAGAATAAGAATATAATACTTTTTTAGAAGTTATTAATTAAAAAAAATATATATATTGTGTTTTAGTTCCATAGCGGGTTGGGGGTTTATAGGGCAATAGGATGGGAAGTAATTTAATTGAAATTAATTAATATTTGTGTAGTTAATATATTATATTGTTAATTGTGTTAAAATGTTATTAATTAGCTATTAATTTGATATTAATAATGAATAATTAATTGGTAAATATGTTAATCGTGTAATTTAATAGGAGTGGGTTGTGGGTAGATAGGGGAGTAGGGTGGGAAGTATAGTATAGTGTTTCTTGTGTGATATAATTTATTTTAGATGGTGTTTAAATTGTTTGTTAATTGTTATTAATTAATTAATTAATTCATTCATTGTTAAATAATGTTGTTAAATAATGTTGTTAATTGTGTATTATTTTACAATATTGGTGGTGTTGTTTATAGGGGACTACGGTGGGAGGTAAATTATTTTTGACCAATTAATTATTTCTTAATTACTGTTAATTATTTTGGAGGAGTGGGAATACTAAATTATTCCTCTCTGTTTTTCAACACTTCCCCACTGTTGCATTTGCTGGAGTGGGAATAGTAAATTATTCCCCTACGCTATCCAACACTTTCCCTACTGTTACACTTGGTAGAGTGGGAATAGTAAATTATTCCCACCCGCTATCCAACACTTACCCTACTGTTGCACTCTATGGAGTGGGAATAGTAATTTATAACCACCCGCTATCCAACACTTTCCCTACTGTTGTACTCACTGGAGTTGGAATAGTATATTTTACCCCTAAACTATCCAACACTTTCCCTACTGTTACACTTGTTGGCGTGGGAATATTAATTTATACCTCTCAGCTATCCAACACTTTTTATACTGTTGCACTCACTGGAGTGGGAATAGTAATTTTTACCCACCCGCTATCCAACACTTTCCCTACTGTTGCATTTGCTGGAGTGGGAATAGTAATTTTTACCCACCCGCTATCCAACATTTTCCCTACTGGTGCTCTCACTGGAGTGGGAATAGTAATTTTTACCCCTCCACTATCCAACACTTTCCCTACTATTGCAATTACTGGAGTGGGAATAGTAATTTTAACCCCTCCGCTATCCAAAACTTTCCCTACTGTTACACTCACTGGAGTGTGAATAGTAATTTTTACCCACCCACTATCCAACACTTTCCCTACTGTTGCATTTGCTGGAGTGGGAATAGTAATATTTACCCACCCGCTATCCAACACTTTCCCTACTGTTGCACTCACTGAAGTGGGAATAGTACATTTTACCCTCCTGCTATCCAACACTTTCCCTACTATTGCAATTACTGGAGTGGGAATAGTAATTTTAACCCCTCCGCTATCCAAAACTTTCCCTACTGTTACACTCACTGGAGTGTGAATAGTAATTTTTACCCACCCGCTATCCAACACTTTCCCTACTGTTGCATTTGCTGGAGTGGGAATAGTAATTTTTACCCACCCGCTATCCAACACTTTCCCTACTGGTGCACTCACTGGAGTGGGAATAGTAATTTTTACCCTCCCGCTAGCCAACACTTTCCCTACTGTTGCAATTACTGGAGTGGGAATAGTAATGTTAACCCCTCCGCTATCCAACACTTTCCCTACTGTTACACTCCGTGCAGTGGGAATAGTAAATGATTCCCCTCCGCTATCCAACACTTTCCCTACTGTTGCACTTGCTGGAGTGGGAATAGTAAATTATTCCCCTCTGCTATCCAACACTTTCCCTACAGTTGCACTCTCTGGAGTGGGAATAGTAATTTTATCCCTTACGCTATCCAATGTTTTCTCTACTGTTATAGTGTAAAATATTTTTTTTACAGATAAATATTAATTTTATATTTTAATTTATTATATATATATATATATATATATATATATATATATATATATATATATATATATATAATTTTTATATTTATATTACCGGTGTATGTATATATATATATGTATTTATAATTTTTATTATGTTTCTAACATTTTATAATTAAATAAATAATTATTTATTAATATCATTAAGTTAATATATATATATATATATATATATATATATATATATATATATATATATATATATATTAAAATATGTATGTTTAATTGCCTTTGTAGAGATAGGATGTCGATATTCTGTCCATCGATATTCTGTACTTGATATTCTTGTAGGTCGCTATTCGGTCAGTTAAACCCAAGCTCACAGTGATTAACCTCGTCCTTTTGAGTGACATCATTTTGTTCTCTTCAGAGTACAGATTTATAGCGTAATGAGCAGTGAATTTTGTACTTTCCAGTTGTGTTGTGAGCTTCATCATAGGCACTTAGACGAGTGTGTCGAGTTACAAGGTTTTTTCTCACAACCATTCAAAAATGATATAGAAAAGTTTGCAACATCTAGAAGTGGAAAGGTTTTACACCTTCTTACCTTTGTGTGAATATTTCGACTTTCGCAGCAACTTATGTCATGAATGCTAAAGTTGCAGAGAAAAAATCTCTATACATTTAACATTTAGAAGAGAAAACAAAATCTGCAAAGTCTACACACATTTTCCATCTTGGCCTGGTTTGATTAGAGAGGGCATGGAAAAACTTTGCTCCTGAGAAAGCAAACAAATCTGGAATGTTTGCAGTTTCCTTAAATCAGGAAATTATGAACTTTCCAAAATGTAACTGGTGTGAAAAAAAATTCACACTCCCTTAAATCTCTGTTTGTTCATGAAATACAGTAATTTCACCAGTTGAAAAGTATATGATTACTATTTGAGTTTGTTAAAATATAACCGCCGCCTCAGCACATGTGGGCTTTGTACATTCTGTAACCCCACTAGTTTAAGAATATGCGCCTGATTTATATGTTGGCAGCAAGGGAACTCCGTCACAGCAGTGACAGAGTTCCCTCCCCGTCAACATAGTGGTCCGCCTGTCCAATTTCAGTCTAGGTGGACCATCAGTTTTGCCACGGCAGAGACTACTCGCTCTCCATCACGGTAAGATGCATTGGTAAGACCTGCTGTGACGGTGGTTCCTGGCAATTCTTTTATAAATGACCCCCTGCTTAGTGGTCATTGATAATTACGGTGGGCGGCCCCTCCACCATGTAGACAGAGTAATTTACTCCGTCCTCATGGCGGAGCGGCGGGCCGTTCGCCCAGATATAAATCGGGGCCCATGTTGCAAACAAACTTGCATGCTGGTGCCCTCATTTGTGACAGATAGAATGGGATTGCATGTTACTATTCACATCTCAGCATCTATCAGAGCTTCTAGAGATAGTTATGGCCAAGGAACCATTTAGTTTATTCAGTTACTGCAGAAAAACAGGCCCACACATCAAATCAAGCCCAAACTCATCTTTATTAAGAATATGAAATTGCATCTAAAGGTGAGCTGAATACAACTTCTCAATAAATGCAACCAGTCTTCCTTCTCCATTGCAAAAAAAAACAGGTACTGTATTTCCAGCCTTTAAATCACCCCAAGCCAGAACTCCCCTCACTTTGAATTTCACCTCCTAGCAATGTATTAGGCCTTACATTTTCTGCTTCCTTGGTCACAGAATTATTTTTCCTTAGTAGGTTCTACATTCCTGAATCAAAACACAACCTGTTTATCTGTCCAGTCTCTACCACTCTTATTGAGATTTTAATCTGTGATAGCAATAACTGTTCATGTAGCAGACAATACAAACAAAATTATTTTTAGGTGCAGGAATAAAAGCTGGTAACGCTACACAGACCAGACTCAATGGTGCTTGTTTTATTGTCCTTGAAAGATACATTTCTACCAGAATTTAAATCTATGAACTGCTCGGCTTAGCTTTTCGCCTGTGCAAAGATGGCCTATTTCATTCTTCAGCTATGTGAACTCATTACCTGTGCGATTATACTCAATTCTAAATTATCTTGGTCTTCTAGCAAAGATGAAATAAAAATGTATTTTCAATTTGTTGACTTTTATGAATTATTATTGAGAAAGAAAGCTATTGTATTTGTTTAGACAACAAAACAAAGTGGAACAGCCAAAGGTCAAGTTTGTGACAGATTATCACTCTTTTCTGCGAGGGTTCTAAATTGGATGAAGTCTCTTGCTTAAAGATAAACAACTAAATGCGTGCAAATGAGCCAGATGAAAAATCACTCAAAAGGAAAGACCTAAAGAAGGTAGAATATAAAGCAGAATGTTTTATGCAGGAATAATGGCAGGTTCTAAAGGCCTTAGACTTTATTACATAAGAATACTTTCCATCATGCGGGAGAGTGATAACAGAAAGTGGTGGACTGTTTGCCTGGCTTTTGGACAGAAATGGCTCCCATGGGCAGGAACAGAGCGGGTGGAAGACCCTTCTCCTACCTTGCAGCCAAGACATGGAAAGAGCGACCCCTCCATCTCCGGAGAAGCCAGACACTGGACCAATTCAGAAAAAACCTCATGACCTGGCTCTTCGAATGACCCCAGCGAATCTGCATCCCCTCCCCCCCACTGCCTTGAGACCCTAACGGTGAGTAGTGCGCTTTACAATCCCCTGATTGATTGATTGATTGATTGAGAGGGGACAGTACTGTGCACTCCACTGGCAAGGGTAGCTCTTTTCCTCCCTCCCAGAAGGTGAATTGGTCTAACTAAAACCTCATAAATGCAAGGGAATGCCAAGGAGATTCACCAGTGCCCCTTGCAGACACCACCCGAGATAAGAGTAGATGGCTGGTCTCATTTCAGGCTGTGCACACAAGTACTTATTTTGAGCCAATGCTGTTCAGTGTTCGGAACCGGCACTTAATTGTCAGCACTGGCGCTTGTGATAGTCTGCCACAAGGTGGCTTTGTCTGGCTAATTTCTAGATGACCAAAACAACAGTCAATTATTAATTCAATATACATTAAAAATGACTATTACCTGTCAATTCTTATAGCTTTGGGGGCCTGGAATAGTCCGAGTGTCATGGTTAGCAGTAATATTGTTACTACGAATGACAGCGCTGCCAGGGGCAATGTGTGGTGCAAGCTGCTGTGGTCTCCTGACGAGAGCCCCAACACTTATTTTTTTACAAATTAAGCACTGTGTAACATAGTGCATGTTCAAGGACCTTTGGCGCCGTCATTGGTTATGGTAAATATATCGATGTTTAGTCGCTTTAGCCTCCTAGGGAGATGGCCAGAGTACACATAAATCTCTTTTCTGAGCTCTAACCATAAATTTAATCAGATGCCTCAAATGCCTAGGAAGACAAAATATATTTCAGTGATAGCTCCCCCTAGTGGCTCGTGGATAGATGACATAGAAAGTGTTGGTGTGGGGCAGTTTTGCCCCACTGCTTGTGAAAATCTTTGCCTACGCAGATGAGTGGGCCGGTCTATGCAAATGTTTTTTCTTTACCAGTATAACTTGATTGGTGCAAATGACAGAGCAGAATTGTCTCGGCACTGGTGCTAAATTACCCGACGCCGGTGCGGAACATATAGTCCAGCCCGTCGTGTTTCAATATAAGTAATTCCTGTTTAAAAAAGAAAGATTCAGGGAATACAAAACCAATCAGATATCAGCTGCAGTGCTGGATAACACGTAGCAGTGCTTGCCTATACTTACAATTAAACATTTACCTTTGTTGTTATGTCCCAGTAGTGAATCAGTTGTCGCTGTACGATGATGATATTTTCAAAATTATAATTGTTATTTTGCTATCATTAGAGTCAACAACAAAAAACAACAAAAATAATAATAATTGTAAAAACAATAAACACTGAATAGTAAACATTATTATTATTATTGTTGTTATTATTTTGTTTTGAAAATATTTTTATTGAATTTTCACACAAACTATATTATTATTATTATGATTATTAGTATTGTAAGTAGCAGTAGTATTGTTGTTACAATTGTTGTTAATAATACTACTACTACTACTAATAATAACATTAATTATAACAACAACAATAATAATAATATAGGAAGCATTATTACCTTCATTTCTTGAAGTGACAAAAACTTACAATTTAAAACATAAATTTTATTCGCAAAATTTCTTCAAAAAACAGCACCTCTGGGGTAGGGCAGCTGTGATGGTTAGTTCTTGTAGTAATTAGTTACATGTACATTTACTTACAATAAACAAGCTTGCACACGTCACACCACTGCAAACTACAGCTGGAGGGCCGCTCCGTGAGGTCTGCTAAACATACTGCCAGTAGTAAGCGCAGTTTATTTATTTGTGCGCTTAATTTTTCAGGTCCCCTTTAGCAAAAAGCAGCCTCTGAACAATCCAGCAGGGGCCAACACACTGTAAAACATTTCTTATACTACCCAGAAGTGATACAGTAAATATGAAGCTTTTGTTTCCCTGCTGCATAGAAAATCATCGGGCAGAGGTTGATATCTAAAGTTGTTAATAAAGGAGGGTTTGGGGGGCAGCTGACCACCGGGAAGTCTGCCCCTGGGTCAGATTGGGAGGGTGGTGCAGTCCAGAGCCCAAGATATATTTAAGGGGATCATTTGGGCTCCCTGCCACCATTTTAGGTTCAGGTGGCATGGTGGCTGGTGGCTGGTGGCAGGGAACAATCTGTGTCTCACTTCCCCACCTTCCCATTCCTTTAGCTAGGGTTTCCTGTGGTACAATTTTGATGGTCTTATAGGGGCTACGTTGTTGAGAGAGGTGTGCAGGGTTAAAGTTGTGTACGTTGTCACTTTGAACTGCATGCAGCGGCGTGGAAAGTTTGGCAGGAGTTGGCAGACGTATAGGTTGGCATTGCCAGTTGGTGAACCATGTGACGGAGGAGGGTCAGCAGGTAGTTCAATGTTCAGTTTAAGACATTTGGTTACATACAGGCTCATACATACAGTCATAGGATGTAGGGGGAATAGAAAGTTGGAAATTTTTGTAATGTAAAACAATTAAATGAGTTAGCTACAGGGTGGGTATTTTGGGGGGGACCTTGGGGGTGGGGCCAGGGGCTATTTCACTGGATGTATAGCGAGATATTCATTTTGTAAAGAAAATGTGTGATGTGCATCGGTTTTTATGAAGCAGATTTTTTCATACAACAGGTGGCCAGATTTCTGTGCTGCGCCCTTCTCTCCCAACGACCAAGTTTTTCATTCTTTACTCAAGGGGTCAGAGCTGTTATGAGATGGCCGTACTGTGGTGAACCCTTCAGCTGGCAATGGTTAGTTCCCTTAATTCCCTTCATACTTATTTAATTTTTGTAGAAAAAGAGCTATGTCACAGTTCACGTCAAGCGAACCCTCCGCACACCTCCCTCACATGCCAGCATTTTACAGACAGTAAAAGGAAGGTGTCCACATTGAAAAGCTCTCATAGAAGAATAGATTAACTCCTAGGGGGATTTCCACGTGGGCATTGTTCTAGTTATGTTCTAGTTTTATGTAATGTTCATTTTTTTGCAGGATGGCATGCTTGCACTGGTGCAGATAAATGTTTGATACTCTTGACCAGGTCTAGATGCTATACATTTGGCCCCGGGGACTCAGGGTGGCTAGTGTGACATGTCGATTGTTTTTAGAAGCTGTGCTGTCTAACGCTGGTCCTCTTTATATTTTGGATTTATGAAGTTATGTGGAATGACCTATGAAGTCAAAAGCAATTGTGTGTGATACTTAAATAAAGGTGTACGGGTAAATGAGGTTTGTAGCAATGCTATGTTTTTTCTGTAGCTGTGGAGGAGACCTCTGCCCCCTCCTGCGGCAATGGTGGTGAGGAATTTATGAGAAAATTTGAGAACCAGCTGTCCCTTTGGCCTCGAGCGACAGCTGTGGCAGGATCTTGTTTTGCGCACTTGCGTGTACTCCTCTTGCCGCTCTAGGCTAGGAAAGTTTTGGTCTATGCTTTCATTAACTCACAATTGTACTACACAAATTGCCTGTATCTAGGCCTGCCTGACTGTGGCGTAATAAAACTTGAGCCCCCCCCCCCCCCCTGCAAGGTACATGGAGGTGCACCCCTCCAGACTCAACCAGGAGCTCTGGTCAGGGTACTCTGCTGAGGGGGCCTCTGGAGCTTGCCCCCGCTCCACGGGGCTACCTATATTATGCCACTGCTGCCTGGAGTCTATCAAGTGTCTCCAGGTGGTGCAGGATGTAGTGGCACACCTATTGTTGAAGATCCCTCGCCGAGGCTCTATCCCACATCATCTATCGGCTTTACATTGGCTACTAATCAGCAAAAGGATATTATTCAAAGCTCTAGTACTGGTTTAGCGGGCATATTACAAATCTGGCCAAAGTATTTGTCCAACAGAGTCACCCATTACCTGCCTTCGAGAGCTCATTGATCAGTAGGTGCTCTATTAGTGGCTGTTCTTAAAACCCAGCGTAAAAAGTGAGATGGCTCTTCGTTTTCTTTTTTGGTCACCCAGACATGGAATATGTTGCCACTTAATCTGTGGCTCCTATAATCGCAATGAATAGATGTGTACATACCTCTACTTTTGTTGCTGTCCGTTTAGCGCTGGGACACCCCATTCGGGGTAGCTGCGTGCTTTATAAATATCTTTCATTATTACTGTTATTATTATTATTATTATTAGTAGTAGTAGTAGTAGTTAATTAAAAACTTAAAAATATTTCGCTTCAAAGGGAACAATAAAATCTCTACATGATTTAAAACGTTGTGGGTTTTGCATTGTCAGGTTGTTGTTAGCATTGTTAGCAGTACATTCTTAAATTGATAATTTTGTTACTTCAATACAATTCGTAGCCTATACTGAGAGATTATAACTAGATTACAAATGTCTACGTTCTATAATTCATAAATACTGATTCGATTCCTGAGCCTTTTGTTACAATTAGCAGATTTCAGTAACTCGCAAGTTCTATGTGATAAAATTCCAAGAGGGTGTGGTTTTCTCATTCTTCTTCAATGATGAGATTTCAATTTTCAGGTCCAGATCATAATAAATTGCAAAAATGTAATCAGTTTACAGTTCATTTGCGGGTCTGCGGGATCTAGCCCTGTTATTATAGCCGCTCCACATGTCCTTATTCCTCTGAAATTCAAGGCTTTCCTTAGCAATGTAACTCGTGCTGAGTGTAATTTGGGACATATGCAAATTATATGAATAAAGTCCTCTTTGTTGCTTCCGCAGAGTCTGCATGTTTTGGGTCTGTTATATATCCAGGTTGGCGGGTCCACAATAGTCTGTAGCTTCTCGAACCGTAAGGACATCAGTTGTCTTTTTCAGTGAATCGGAAATGTAATGTTTAAATAATGTGCCGGGGCCAGTGTTTTATAGTTGTTCATCGCCATCCTGGCTGGTGACCTCGAGCTGAACACGTTTTTGTCAAGTAGAAGAGAATGAAATTTGGCTGATTTATTTATCACTTGCTTAAAGGGCGGAAAGGACAGGTTCTTGCTCCACAGCTCAGTCATGCGAGTAATTTTTAGAGCGTTAGTAAGGTATTGATTATATGGTGATTTTTTTATCTTTTTCCATATCTGACCAGAGGGCCTTGTTGAGTTGAGAGATTGCTGTGTTCTGTTTCAGCTGATACCATAGCTTTATTGTGGGATACATTCTCCCTACCATTTCATTTAAAAGGCCGAATTTGAGTCGTACCTAGGCTGGGGAGGCTGCCTGGTGTATTTGGAAGACCTTTTTGTATGTTGAGACCAATAATTTATTTAAAAGATCAGAATCCTTGCCATGTAAAACGATGCTGACATACATTATTGTTGGGAGCATTTTGGCCGACATCACTGCGAGCAAAGGTTTATATGACTGGCCGTTCAATATTTTTGCCAGTGTCCTAAAGGCAAATGTTAATGCACTAGTTCTCTGTGTCATATACATTTTTTTCTCTTGATGGTTTTGTCTATTGTCCATGTAGAACCCCAGATATTTACCTCCTCTAACTGGTTACCGTCCAGCCATAAGTTCTGTTTGGGAGTTAAATGATTACTGATGAGCATAGTCTTGGTTTTTAATGTGTTAATTTCAGTTTGTTTGTTAAAATATATTCCCTCATTTCCTTGAGAGACCTTCGGAGTCCGGTCTTAGGCTCATTAGCACCACGTCATCCGCATATGCATATCGCAGAGGGTCTCTGCAATGCAAGCTAATAAAAACGTGGCTGTTCTCCAGGGCATAAAAGCAGGAATTGTTTCCAATTGCCTTAGCGCCAGGACACTCCAAGGAGAAGCTGCACGCTATGTAAGATTAATTCATTCATTCAATTAGAGTGCTCTGAAGCTGCCTCCCTGACTCTGTGAGAACTACACATAACACCAAAATGAAGATTATCACTCACAGTGATGCAAATTGAACATTTGGACATAATTTTAGTGCAATTGTAAATCACCTTCTCCACATAGAGACTGGTAAATCAGCTAGGAAATTAATCAACATTGAAACCAATTAAAAAACACACAGGTGGTAAGCCTGGTTGATACAAATAGTTTAAAATTTCGTACCGATTAAGTTAATTGTTTTGGGCTTACTCTTTTAACGATGTAATGATTTGGTTATAATGCTCAGATAAGATTGAGCATTGACCATTGGTAACAGTCATTCATGTGCTGCCTCAAGCCACACTACTTGTGCCTCACTGCATGCACCCCTGTGCACAGGGGCAAGATGGGGCCATGTAGGGGCCTCCTTCTTTCATCACCGCCAGCCTTTTCATGGAAGAAGAACCTTCATGACAGCGCTGGCAGTAAGGAAAGTCGTAATATCCTTGGCGGTGCCTCAGGGCACTACCAAGCATATTGTGGCCCTCAGACCGCCGCAGGACCACCAGTGAATGGCAGTTCCCTGGCAGCTGCGACGGTGCAATGGCGGTCTAACCGGTGAAGTCATAATAAGGCGGTCAGACCACTGATGCAAAGGTGGGTGGACCGACACACAACCACAAGTCTGTCAGTCCTTGGATCGCCAAACTCGTAATCAGCCCCTTCGTGGAATGTACCTGGGTAAGATTCCATGTGAAGGTCAATGGAATGCAGGACATGAAACATTCTGCAGTAATGCTGCATGCACAAGCAGTTTATAACACCATGGCCAAACAAAACAGCCATGGTCATAGCCAAAATGCCATCAGTCAACCAGTCTAGTACTATTGGTTTTGCCAATGCTTGGTTTCCTGTTGTTATGCCAAAACGCAACCAACTGACATGAGTTCATATTTCTTCTATTGAAATATAAACATATATGTATATATATTATCTACTGGCGGTCGCCAGTAGATAGTTATAGTTAGGACCGTGTTTCCATAGGAAATCTGAAAATTCTATTTTGAATAACTTTGGCGCCGGTTGCGAATCCTCGCGAAATTTTCAAAACTAATGGGGCGCTCCGCTCAGCTCCTACCCTGAAAGTCTCGGTGCGATTTGTCAAGTGGGGGCCGAGAAAAAAGGGGGGTCCCAAAACGTGTTTTCCCCATGCATTTTCCCATAGGACCTTTAGTCGAAGGTACAGCCCGAACGGCTGAACAGAATTACTTGAAATTTGGCAGAGAGGTAGTCCTCAGGTCAGGGAAGTGCCTTTTGCAGGTCTGGTGTCAATCTGTTCAGTAGTTCCTGAGAAAATAGCATTTAAAAGCATATAAATATCTATAAGCGCGTACCGTGCACGCACCGTGCGAGCACCCTAATGTGCGCGAGCGTAATTCTGATTGGTGGTTACATGTTAGTCAACATTCGAATCGGTCGAAATCAGGAAGTCTCGGCCGCCATTTTGTTTGTTTTCAGTGCGAGAGTGAAAAAGGAAGGTGGCGAAAGTGAAAAGGGGGCAGGGTAGAGAGTTCCTGACCCCCTAGCCTTTGTCAGGGGGTCCCTGAAGGACCCCGAAGGCAGAAATTTTTTTTTTCATTTTTTAAAAAAAAAATCGCGGGGGCAGGTTTCATACACGTTATAGTTAGGAATTAGCATTTAAAAAACCTTGCAAATTCACTTAAAAAACCATAGGTTTCACACATGTTATAGTTAGGTGGATATTTCAATCGTAAAAAAACAAAGAAATTCCCCTGTTATAGTTAGTTCAGATAACTATAACTCGCGGGACCGCCACTCTATCACAAGGATGATGTCATCAGTGATGTCATGAGTGATGTCACTGACCATGTCATGAGTGATGTAATATGTGACGTCATCAGCAGTGCATTGCGGGCGCGCGAGTTATAGTTATCTGAACTAACTATAACAGGGGAATTTCATTGTTTTTTTACGAGTGAAATATCCACCTAACTATAACATGTGTGAAACCTATGGTTTTTTAAGTGAATATATATATGCATGTATATATATATATGTATATATATAACCTACAGGCGGTTGCCAGTAGGTAGTTTATAGTTAGGACCTTGTTTCCATAGGAAAAGCATTATTTTACTTATTATTTGACTTTCCTATAACTTTGGCGTCCTTTGACCAATGTTCATGAAATTTTCCCTAAAAAAGTGTCAGTAGGTTCTGTGAGTCATGGAAAGTTTGGGGGTGATCCGTGTAGTAGGGACCGAGAAACAGGGGTGCGAATAAAGTGTGTGTTTGTAATGTTAATTCCCATAGGGATGCGTTGTTGAACCTACTGCCTACATTTGGACATAATTTTAGTGCAATTGTAAATCACCTTCTCCACATAGAGACTGGTAAATCAGCTAGGAAATTAATCAACATTGAAACCAATTAAAAAACACACAGGTGGTAAGCCTGGTTGATACAAATAGTTTAAAATTTCGTACAGATTAAGTTAATTGTTTTGGGCTTACTCTTTTAATGATGTAATGATTTGGTTTTAATGCTCAGATAAGATTGAGCATTGACCATTGGTAACAGTCATTTATGTGCTGCCTCAAGCCACGCTACTTGTGCCTCACTGCATGCACCCCTGTGCACAGGGGCAAGAGGGGGCCATGTAGGGGCCTCCTTCTTTCATCACCGCCAGCCTTTTCATGGAAGAAGAACCTTCATGACAGCGCTGGCAGTAAGGAAAGTCGTAATATCCTTGGCGGTGCCTCAGGGCACTACCAAGCATATTGTGGCCCTCAGACCGCCGCAGGACCACCAGTGAATGGCAGTTCCCTGGCAGCTGCGACGGTGCAATGGCGGTCTAACCGGTGAAGTCATAATAAGGCGGTCAGACCACTGATGCAAAGGTGGGTGGACCGACACACAACCACAAGTCTGTCAGTCCTTGGATCGCCAAACTCGTAATCAGCCCCTTCGTGGAATGTACCTGGGTAAGATTCCATAGCAAGGTCAATGGAATGCAGGACATGAAACATTCTGCAGTAATGCTGCATGCACAAGCAGTTTATAACACCATGGCCAAACAAAACAGCCATGGTCATAGCCAAAATGCCATCAGTCAACCAGTCTAGTACTATTGGTTTTGCCAATGCTTGGTTTCCTGTTGTTATGCCAAAACGCAACCAACTGACATGAGTTCATATTTCTTCTATTGAAATATAAACATATATGTATATATATTATCTACTGGCGGTCGCCAGTAGATAGTTATAGTTAGGACCGTGTTTCCATAGGAAATCTGAAAATTCTATTTTGAATAACTTTGGCGCCGGTTGCGAATCCTCGCGAAATTTTCAAAACTAATGGGGCGCTCCGCTCAGCTCCTACCCTGAAAGTCTCGGTGCGATTTGTCAAGTGGTGGCCGAGAAAAAAGGGGGGTCCCAAAACATGTTTTCTCCATGCATTTTCCCATAGGACCTTTAGTCGAAGGTACAGCCCGAACGGCTGAACAGAATTACTTGAAATTTGGCAGAGAGGTAGTCCTCAGGTCAGGGAAGTGCCTTTTGCAGGTCTGGTGTCAATCTGTTCAGTAGTTCCTGAGAAAATAGCATTTAAAAGCATATAAATATCTATAAGCGCGTACCGTGCGCGCACCGTGCGAGCACCCTAATGTGCGCGAGCGTAATTCTGATTGGTGGTTACATGTTAGTCAACATTCGAATCGGTCGAAATCAGGAAGTCTCGGCCGCCATTTTGTTTTTTTTCAGTGCGAGAGTGAAAAAGGAAGGTGGCGAACGTGAAAAGGGGGCAGGGTAGAGAGTTCCTGACCCCCTAGCCTTTGTCAGGGGGTCCCTGAAGGACCCCGAAGGCAGAAAAAAAAAATTTCATTTTAAAAAAAAAAATCGCGGGGGCAGGTTTTATACACGTTATAGTTAGGAATTAGCATTTAAAAAACCTTGCAAATTCACTTAAAAAACCATAGGTTTCACACATGTTATAGTTAGGTGGATATTTCAATCGTAAAAAAACAAAGAAATTCCCCTGTTATAGTTAGTTCAGATAACTATAACTCGCGGGACCGCCACTCTATCACAAGGATGATGTCATCAGTGATGTCATGAGTGATGTCACTGACCATGTCATGAGTGATGTAATATGTGACGTCATCAGCAGTGCATTGCGGGCGCGCGAGTTATAGTTATCTGAACTATCTATAACAGGGGAATTTCATTGGTTTTTTACGAGTGAAATATCCACCTAACTATAACATGTGTGAAACCTATGGTTTTTTAAGTGAATATATATATGCATGTATATATATATATGTATATATATAACCTACAGGCGGTTGCCAGTAGGTAGTTTATAGTTAGGACCTTGTTTCCATAGGAAAAGCATTATTTTACTTATTATTTGACTTTCCTATAACTTTGGCGTCCTTTGACCAATGTTCATGAAATTTTCCCTAAAAAAGTGTCAGTAGGTTCTGTGAGTCATGGAAAGTTTGGGGGGGATCCGTGTAGTAGGGACCGAGAAACAGGGGTGCGAATAAAGTGTGTGTTTGTAATGTTAATTCCCATAGGGATGCGTTGTTGAACCTACTGCCTACTGCCTGAACCACTGGACATAATTACACCAAGTAGCTACAAATGAGATGAGGGTAGAGGCTGTTAGAGACCGCACCTGACAGATGAAAGGTGTCTTGAGGTGTCCAATAGTGCAAAGAACCAAGGAGCACTCCCCTCTCTGCTCCTTAACTAGGAACAAGTCCTACAACAACATTAAACACAAAAGCGTTCAGCACTGTATAACAAAGCATAACAATTCAACATCAGTGTTCAAGAAACAGTGAGCACACGGAAAAATATCCAAATCCCAGATGTGTGTTTCTTAAAAGGATTTATTTTTATTTCTTATTTTCACAGAGGCAGAGGATCATTGCCAACGCGTTTCGTCTCCCAAAGAGACTTCTTCAGGGCTTCACAAAGTGACAAATAGTATATTCATGTGGATGTTTGTACAGTTCAGATACTTTTCAGAAGACTTCTATGTAATGGACAATATCAGCAAAGGCATGGTAGCCCCCAGCTCGTGTACTCCTCGTGTTCTGATTCGAAACCGAACATCCGAGTGCGGGCCAATATATATGGGCACACAGGGCTAATCAAAGCCCCAGGGACCGCCACATCCCCAGTTTGCTATGTCTTGGCAGGAGCCATAGCAAACTCTGTTCTGCTTGTAGCAAGCAAGAGCCGAAAATGCTATTGCTAACATGAATTGCTTTTGGACAGACAAAGCTGCATTTTTGCAGCTCCCTCTGTCCAAAAGTCATGCCGGCGCCCGCAGGAGGCGGGGAGCTGGCCGGGACTGTGGTAGCATTCAGGTTTCCCCCGTGGTCCCTAACATTGTGACTATGCCCCGGGGGATGGGGTCCTCAGGGCAAGATCGGCCCGGGGAGGGGGGCCGCCCTGACTCACATCCCCATTAAAAAAAAAAAATCATGGAGGCCTGACCCCAGGTGATGGGGTCCCTAGGGCCAAAAATAAAGGCATTTTCAGCTGTAAACATATGTTTACGGTACAGAATGCCTTTGTGAATTTCCTCCATGCACGCTTAGGTTGCACAGATCTTGATAATGCTGTGAAATAGGTAAGAGTAGATTAAAGCCCCATCCACGGGTGCCCTTAAATACATCATTATATCTTCAAATATGTGCATTTGTCCTTGTTGCCTCTGAGGTTCTTTTGATCGCTCAGTTATTCAACACATATGTCTCAGCTTACAATAGCAATCTTATTTTATCACCCTTCAGCAAGTGAGCTAATGTTACTATCTTCCATCGTAACTCACATTATGTCACATTTCACAACTTCTGATACATTGTTATAGGCTTTGACATGCAGGAATGGTTACTACATCATGCGGAAGGACCTCCGTAAACATCTGCAGGTGTGTAACAATCTTTATAATATGTAGACCTAATGGGTCCTGCAATAGTGATTTTATTTATTGGTCTAGCATTCAATATGTCAAATATATTATGCTTTCCAATTCTCAGTCTTTCAACGGTTACTTTCCTTACCCGCTATATGCCAGTGTGCGAAAGGGTCTGTGTGCACAATTGCGGGGCAGTTTTGTTGCAAGTACAAGGACAAGGAGTAGCCTGCTATTCAGGAGCAACATGTTGCAAAGAAAATAGAGGCCTGTGTCTTGGTGACAAGGTGGAGCCATTAAAGAAGGCGGCCATTTTATCCTATCATCTAGGGCAAAAAAAGACCCATGCATCAAGGCAGCTTCACAAAAAACAGGTCAGATTGCCCTTGCATTGTCTTGTTTGTGGTCAAACATAGGCATAGTAAAACGTACATTGGATTTGGAAGTTTATTTAGCATTAGTGCATGTATTATATTATTTCAGTTTGTTTCTATTTGTCGGCATAGCCATCATAGCCACACAATTAAATTCCATTGCCCTTTCAGAGGGTGCTAGTAGATATTCATTACCCACCCTGCAATTTGGGCTTGGCAGTGTGTAATCAATAGTGTGATCTAAATATCTGTCACAAATTCCCACCGCCTCTCTGTCCCTCATGCGCATATGTGCTTTTGCTCTACTTAAGTAGTCTTCTCATGCAAGCAAACAGCACCAGGGAAAGCTTTAAGCACATGATTGTGTCAATCCTGTCAGCCAAGTTAATCCTCCCCACGCTGTCCATCCAGCAGTTGGACCTCTGCTCATAGCCACTGCCACAGAGAGATTACAGGGAAGGTCTTATGAAAGCACAGCGGAATGCATTTTAAGAAATTTGATTGGCTGTTCCATTCTCAAAACTCCAATGAAAGCTGCAATATAATTTTGCAAACCATCGGTAATATACAACTTAATATATGTATTGTAATGTTTCTAAGTAACTCTCTTGTAATTGATCAAACACATACGCACACACAAATTACTTGTTTGTGTGTTTTTATTGCACAATGTGCAGTGCTACAAACACTAATGCCGGGTGGAAATTTATTTCTGCAAGTGGAATCGGAGAATTTTGGCAACTCAGCATTACTCTTGTAATGCTGAGTTCCAGCCAAAATACCCCAATCACCGCATGGCAGAATTTGTTTCACGTTCAAGCAACGCGATGACAATGGGAACAACTCAATGCTTCAGAATATGAACAGGCAACCAGGAGAGAGATTTGGCATCCCCTAGTGTGATTTCCAGTCTGTAGGAGGACGTCCAGTGAGTGGTCACGAGCAGTTGCGGTCTAAGGGCTGCTTCCATTAATAAGAGAAGACTGTGAAGTTAGATTAAATATGAGCTCCCCATCGGATATGCCAACAATTAAGAGAATATTGAGAAAAATTGGGGCATTTTATTGGCAGTTAATGTATGAGGTCAAACATGAAACCCCTATCCTCTTATTACTTTCGAAACAATCAGGTCCTTAAATGATGACTTAGGGCGTAATTATGGTTCCCAGTCCTTGGCCATGAAGTCTTGCTGTGGGCTTTCAAACCCTACATGGGGTCAGTAACCCATGAAAGAAATTAAAACTCCAAAAAAACATGGCCGAACCAAAAGGGGTTTGATTTACTCCAGTGGGTTGGGTGCAAGGCATGGCAGTAGGCTAGGCTCTGCAGCCAACCCTCACTGAGAAAGACCAAAGGCTGTTCACAACACAGGTTGGACGTCTATGGCAGGTTGGGCCTACTATAGCCCAGGTCCTCTGGCCAACTCCTTCTGTGCACTGCTGAAAGTCGTGTGCTGGGGTTGGCCATCTCCAGTGAAACGGATAAGGCTGGCTGGATGCGGTCTATGATTTAAAAACATCCAAAAACTCACTGTAACAAATAATAGTTAACAGTGAGTTATTGTTAGCTTTGGTTTGAACATATAAATGTAGATATTAAAAACAATTCACTGAAAAAAACACAGTTAATATCCAGTTACGGATTAGAAATGAAAAACCACAGAAATTTGCACTTTAAAAAAAATAAAATTCATAACTCATACAACAGCCATGCAAATCATACATACCAACACCTAAAAGTAGAATGTAAATAAATAACAGCACATACTCGCAACAAAAATAAAATAGTACAATAATGAGAACCAAGAAACAGGTATAAGAGGGAAAGTGCTTTCCAGTGGGCCTGCAATGGCACCTGTCTCCATGACAGAACCGTGAACTGTCCTCAGTAGTAGAGAGAGAAAGCCATTTCAATTTATATTCAAATCATATTAAAAAAAAGTGAATACAAAGCATTAGTCACACATTGTCATGCTAAAATACAATTTTCAATGCAAAAGAGTGAAGAAAGGTATTGTCTAAGGAAGTCCTTCTTGGAATGATACCAATTTTAACTCAAAATCAACTCTATCCTTTCTGAATTAATTTCAGATTCAACTTGCCAAAAGTAATTTCCTTCTTAACGACATCCAGAATGCAAGTTTCTTGAAATGACATCCAAAAGATCGGGACTTTATTGCATCAAAATTAACCAACACTTTATTATTGAATAGAGTGGATTTCAGCCAGCCAACACATGTTTTATGGGGATTGCTTTCAGGAGCCTCAGGGCTGAAAGAGAATCTTATCAGAGCAGGCTTCGCCAACGAGTAGCTCATGAGCTACTTGTAGCTCTCCAGGTACTTAAGTAGCTCCCCTTGTGTGCAACCCAGACTACTAAATCAGAAGCTTTTACTTGGCTGAATTCATGTATACTAAAATTTAGAGTGCATGGCTGAGACAAAAACATTTTTATTTTCAGAACTCATAAGCTAAAATTGGGAGAAAAATAGCTGAATTTCCAATTTTTTTTAAAGCTGATATTTGAGTGATAAATAATGTGGCATTGGGAAGATTGTTTACAAATGTTATTACCTTGGTGCCAAGCGCATTTCAGCTATAGCTGTTATGCATTACCAATATAGAGGCAATCCATATTGACAAAGTCTTTTATACTTTACTTCTTGGAACCATGCCTGATGCACTGAGGTTATTGCCAGTAGGGACTTTGGATATGGTGGCCACTGATGTAATCTTGTCTGATGTAGTCACTATTACAACACTAATAATATTAGTAGCCCTCGATTAGTTCTATTGAACATAAGTAGCTCTTATTACAGAAAAGGTTGGAGACCCCTGGGTCAGAGTATGTTCCACACCGTTGTCTAATTTGACTGCTACAGATAAACTAATGTAGTTTGTATAAAATCTGATTGATGTGTTAAATCTTCTACATTTAATGAAGGTCAAAGGTGCCGATATGTTTTCCAGTTTGGAAGTGGTCCCTATTTAACCGAATATGCTGATCCGCGTGGTATTCCCCAACAACTTATGGTAGCTGATAACTATCATATCCACTAAATACCAAACACCTCAGTGTCGGTTTTTGTCAAATGCCTTAATTATCGTACAATATGATAGCCAACTCGAAATGAGAGCGATAGAGGGTATATGTTTGCCAGAACAGTCTGATATTAATTTATTTTGTCCTGTATTTCACTTTTCACTGTCTATTAGACTCTGTATAATGATCACCGGTGCACCAGACTCATAATTGGTATATTATCAGACCCAAATTATGAAATGGTGCTAAAATTGCAAAGTCTATGCATTGGAGATTTACAACTATGGTACCGATTTCCATGCTCACTCCTATGGATTACCTGTTGGGACAGTAATTATTTCGATTTTGCCTATGCATTAGAATTTCTTTTTTGTTTTACTCCTTTATCCAGAGTAAACAAAAATGCTTTCCTGGGGGTAACCTCTTTCTTCCTATACACTTGGAATATAGGTTGTTCCCTTCCCTTTTCTCCCCCTTTCCATGTTGCAAAAAACAAATAACTTATTTTTTTTGCATGTGTAGTTTAAATGTGCTTCTGATACCTCCATAATACTTGTGATGACTCACATGTCTATAGACTCCTATGTGGAAAATGCCCTTTCCTTTCTCAACCATGGAATATAGGGATGTCCCATTCCCTTCCCCACAATAGAAAATAAACTAGAGATAAGGGTAGTTTGTACGCGTTTCCGAGGAACAAACAACCTCCATAATAATTCTAAATTCCCACCAATGGGAGCATTTGCAGGTGCTCTCTCCATTTTGCCTAGCCATTCGCACTTCTGAAATGCTCATTTTGTTTCCACAACCCCTGACCCTAGAACTGGGGCAATTCACAGTACTTGAGGATTGTCCATAATAGTAAGCTCCTTCTGTAGGTGCAAACATATACTGATCTTGATAATGTGAATTTGGATCATGGCATCTGCACTCACCGATAATTTGTTTTTGGTGCACAAAAGCTCCACTTAGGTATGCAAGGTGTCTTCCATAAATCAGTCTGGCCGCCAGTCAAAGGTTTCCTCCAGTGGAGCCAGCATATGTTTAGATAATGGTACCATGATGGCTTACTCCAACTATAAATCGAGTGAACGAACTGGGAGTTTGGCGGACAGTGCCTTCCACCATGTTTTTGGAGGAGTACCCTGTCAGCCAAACTCTAAATAAGCCGAAATGTTTCTACAAGCAATCCACTCCTTTTGTTTGCAACATCTCATTTCAGAGGATTTTGTTGCAATGGGTGAGGTGGAAATCAGAGACCACCAGTGTTCAATACGAATCAGTGGTTGAAGGCGGGTCCCACCAGTACTTATTTTTTATCACCAGACTTTGACCAAGAGCAAGAGAGATAAATAATACAAAAGGGGGAAAGAAGTGATAAGGCCGGATTCTTGCCTAGCTGGTTATCTCCAAGAACCCTCACCAGTCGCCAGGATATTTTTATTTGCCAGATAGCGTGGAGGGGATGAACACAATTATCAAAATATATTTGCCAAAATTAGACTTCATTTGGAAAGGACCACTGACTCCGAATCTAAAATTTGTAAGATTTTAGTACAACCAAAAACAACTGAACATACAAACACCTCAAAACGAGGTGCAAAAGGTAAATGGGCACTAATACAAAAGCTAGCCTACGTAAGATTCTCATCTGACTCAAAACGAAAAGAATTACAGATTCCAAAATCATCAAAAAGGCGATTTTAAGGCCAATGTCTAAATTGGGAATCATTAGTCAAAATAGAAACGTTAGTCTGTCCCTACTCTATCTCTAAGGTGACATCCCTACTTAACATTCCCATCCCAGGCAAGAGAATCAAGGAAAAGGTGTCAGAAGTGAAGACTCCTTTAAGAAGTACCTTCACTTAGTCAGAGCTCGTTCTAAGATGCTCCTTCTAGCTTCCCGTCTAAACCTCAACTGCTCAACCCACGGGGCACTGTCCCTAATACAAAACCCCAAAATCATAGAACATGCCCTTCGGCACACCTCCTCGGCCAGGTCTTCTCTCGGTAGTTTTCCACAAAGTTGTCTTGCATCCAACGACGGTTAGTTTGACCTTGGGTCCCAGGCACATTGCGCAGCAAATGTATCTGTCTCACATTCCAATGCACTCCCCTGTTGGCTTCCCATAGCATCCTAACTCCTAAAACAAAGATCTATTCTCCCTAACGAGCTACATGTCCTTGCACCTGCAACAGAAACATGGGAACGAGAAAAGCCAGTTCACATCTTTAAGATTTTACATTTCCCTGCAACTCAAATCCCTTTACCAAGGGAATCATTTTCGGCCTACAACATTAGCTAACGTAAGGAATGAACAGGACTTCTCTTTAGCATATAGGTAATTAGGCCTCTACACAATAAACACTATTAAACCAAACTCTAAGCATTAGTTCACTATTTTCATATGTATGAATAAGTAACCTACACGTAAACTTTAACTTGGAACACGTTTAGCCTAATACATTGCATTGTACGAAAACTAATGATTATTTGTTTGTTGAATACATTCACAATAACTTGCAACGTTGATCCTCACAAAAGCATTATTACATTTCTAATCACCTCTAAGTTAAACGATTGCATCAATACTTTTCTATGATACTCCTAAACATACATTGATTAATATACGGGTGCTGACTATCGGTGAATATGATGCACCCCTACAAATTTCAGAATCTTGCTACGCTCTATCAGAAGCAGTAAAAGAAAGTGGAAAAACAGTGACAAAGAAAGCAGGAATGAAAAGGACTTGAAAGAGTGATATAACGGGTCAGGGAGTGGATAAAAGAAACCTAAGTTGGAAGCAAGACTACACAGCCTTGGTGTTCGGCACGCCTGACATTCATTTGTGCTGGGCGTGGGCTACCGAACAAAACTTTGGGCCTTGGCACTTATTCATTTAAAAATTAAGCACTGAAGACCACATTTCTATATAATTTCAGTCTAGGTATCAGTGATTCCTACTACACAATCAGTGTGCATCCATTAAGGTATTATTCAATCAATCAATTCAGATTTGTAGTGGAAGGCTAATCACCCACAAGGTATAAAGGGATTAGGTTCTTGCTGGTATCAGTCGAAGAGCCAGGTTTTGAATCCCTTTCTGAATTCCAGGAGAGAGGATGATGCATGGGGTGAAAGGGAAGATAGTCGCAGGACTCGGCGGCTAGATAGGAGAAGGAGCATCCTCCACTGTAGCTTCATGCTCCAATGGAGGATGGTCCATATATTGTTAAAAATCACCCAAAATAAATATTGTATCCTAAATAGTGTTTACAAAAATATCACCCCACAGGAGTTGATAATAGAATATCTGCACCCAACTGGACAGTATTTGTGTGAACTATATTTAGGACTTGGTATTTATGTTAAGCAGCATTTCTGCATAGAAAATCTGACATTCACCCATTATTAAAACATAAAACCAAAATAACATTGCAGGACCTACAATTTGTGACCCACCTCATGAATATTAATGAGGGAGGTCGGATGGCGACCCACTATGAAT
Source organism: Triturus cristatus (assembly GCF_964204655.1). Taxonomy (NCBI): domain Eukaryota; kingdom Metazoa; phylum Chordata; class Amphibia; order Caudata; family Salamandridae; genus Triturus; species Triturus cristatus. Next base: position 502,737,870 of record NC_140593.1, read on the forward strand.
CTGAATTTTCCAAACTGACCTATTTGCATATAGGTCAACAAGAAAACTTATTTACTGGTTGTTAATCGCAACCAGTATTCTGTGAGCAATGGCTAGTACATCCGGCCCAGTGTAACTTGAGCCTATGTGTAACAGAACACAAATACTCAAGTCATCTTAACACTTTAAGAATTGTGGCCTTTATCTTCCAGCTGTGAACTTCCAAGGCCTCCTGCAATTGGGCAGAGGTGATTATGCACTAAACATCCTCTGCAGTACTCGCAGTTGGTGGCATACAAAAATGGTGGGGCACACCGTCAAGCTCACAAACACACACACACATATACAGTCACAATCAGAAACACAGCTACACAAATACACACAATCAAAATATGAGTCAGGAAGGCACCACATTTAACAAATACAAGTTTCACTTGCCTTATTAGCCTGCAGCACGCCCTCATTTTCTCCAGTCCTCTGACTCCTCTGAGTGCAAGGTAACGCCCCAAAGCAAACTATCTTACCCAATCCAGACGCTACTCCCAGGCTGTGAAGCAGCATGAGTGAAGTGTCTGTATTGGCTAGAGCAGGCTGGCTCAGTGCTTCAAAAGGCACTGGAGGCCTGGGCCTGCCCTCCAACCCAGCTAAGACTGCTGGGTTGGACAGTTAGAATTACGCATGTTGGGCTTGCAGCAGCAAGCTAGGCGGCCAAACCGACATGCGCACTTCTAACTGAAGGGGCCATTCCTCGGCAGCAATGACGCACTGGCCCTACCACGCCCTCCCTCTCCGTTCAGCAGAAAGCTGGAAAAATAACATGGTAATAAAATTATATTATTACTATTTTATTTTTCCAGCTTTCTGCGTAGCAGTGTGTGGAGGGGGTGGGGGCGCTCCTCCGCTTGTATGGAGCAAACTGCATTGCTGCGCAGACCATACTCAGATGTGTTCTACTTTAAGTAATGATTCCCAAAAACTACATTTTCATGCTCCAAAGTACAGCTTAGAATACAATACGAACATATCACATCCTATAAAAACAACTCCGCATGAAATAATGGAAAAACACATCACTCGTGAAATATCTGGAGAATGACGGGCCTCCAAGTTTGGTTCCGACAGGTGCTCATGAGTGCGATTGGCCTTTTGTAGTTTCTGTTCAACTTTTCCACCGTCTGACATTTTACTTTCCACAGCCCCATCACATTTAGAATGCAAAATGAAATCGCAATAATTAAGCTGTTGGAGAGAGCATAATTTGCACGTCAGGTTATGTATTTTATCCCTCGTCTCTCATACGCCGAGAATTAAATGCAATCCTAGCCCCATCACCGAGCTGCTCTGAGAGGTTTTAAATATCCGGTTCTTGAGCCTAATGGACCTGCAGTAAATTAGCGCGAGCCCCTCGCACCTCATTTTGCATTGTGCGACGCTCGTTTCATCTGATCTCTCCGGCGGCCTTAGCATTACCGAGCTTTCGGCTAATAAAACAAGGTGTACTTTTCATAATTCAGATGCAAATTATAATCAATCAGTGGGACTTGCTATCTGAAAGTTGTAAAAAAAAATCATATTTTGATATTTTTTTCATCGTTCAGCGTTCGAAGAAATTAATGAGGTGCCGAGGCACAAAAGAAGGCCACTGTAGCTCTTTTTTCTAATGAACTTTTCTTTACTGGGCTCCAATGAGGTAATTGAATGTTTTCTGGAAACTTCTTGCCGCAGTACATTCGGGGAGAGAAATTATTATGCACAGCGTGCTTTCTGTACACCTAGCAATCTGAGTTCTCAAATAATACACACATTAAAAAAACATTTTTAATCTGAATGAATATTTATTCCCTCTTAGGGTGCGGGCTCCCGTTGATTCCCGATAGTGCTTCTCTGAGAGAAAAAGATGTCACCCACTGTTGTCTGATTACCGAATGTTCTCGAACACCGGCGTCCATTTTAAGGGGTGGCGAGCTTTACAGCGTTAATTTATTTTTACATTACATTACAATCTTGAAAGTAGGCCATTTTACTACCCGTGCATAAAGTGCCTCTCTGGAACTACTTCAAACATTGTATTTTAGTGTTTCAGCCATTTTGAATCCCTTCTGAAGACATTTGCGTCACCGTTTATAGTGAGCCATTAGTTGGCTCACCTAGTCGCTGCCCCCCCTCGCCCCCCCCCACACTGGGAAGACTCACAAGAATAGCGACAACTTCGATTATGGTTTAGCCAAGGCGTAACCCTTTATCTTTATTCACACAACATCAGTTCAGTGAGAAATGAGAACCACAGTTAAGCAGACATAATAGTTATGAGAATACAGGCCACAAGATCAGCAAAACAGCTCAAAGATTGCACAAGCAATACATCAATTGTCTCCAATCTCCACCACAGAATAACACTCCATAATGCATAGTGCCAGAAGGCCCCTATTCCTTATCCATCTCCCATGCCCTCAACCAAGGACATCGGGGGGATTATTGGCAAGCACACCTTAGTGGCAATTTACCCTCCATCCCACAGAGGGATCAATACCAACACCAGGGCATCGCATAGTGCTTCGTCGTTGCCAGGGTACCCATCACCAGGCAAATCCCCCCAGAAAGTTTACCTCAGTAGGACAGAAAGGTCCAAGACCACCAGCAGGTCAGTCCCCCTTCTCCTGTCCAGTGTCCATGCAAATAACCACCCCTCCACGGGGTCAGCTCAGTAAATCAGTCCAAAGTTTTGGGTGGTCCCCTTTTTCTGCTGCTAGCAATCCTGCCACAGGGCGGAGAGGTCACTGATCTTGCAAGGTGAGTTCCTTTCTGCTGTGGGGTAGGGTAGTTGTATCTGTTTAGGCGCAGCAGGGGGATTCAAAGGCCCACTCACCATGGCACCGCTAGGAGTGTTAGCTGAGTTGTGGTTCTCAGTCGTATTAGTGTATCAAGGTTGCCATAGGCCTTGTCCAAGCAATGAAAATGCTGGTGCGCTGTGGGGAGAAAAAGAGTCCAAACCCTTGCCTCTTGACGCTTTAAAGGTCCCACCCCGGGCTCATCATGATGATATCACAACCTCTTTGTGGCGAAACAGAGAAAGAACTCCCCCACCTTGGCTCCTGCCCGTGGCGTGACTAACGCCGCCCCTCCACTATGTGAGGAGGTGCCTGGCCATATAGCGCAGTTTACGCTTTTGAAGGTTATGCATTTCCGGTCTAGGCTCTTATAAATTGGTGGTAGATCAAAGCACGTGCCTCCACTCCTGTTCTTGAGTTTGAAAAGTGCTAAATTGTTGGTATTTTGCAGAGCCTGTGAAGATTACTTGCCTCAGTCTATGCATCCGTCTAAAAACACATTTGTGTTGCAGTGTATGATGCGGGGCAAGGTTGTGGCGACTGAAATTGTATGTTGCAAATGTCATCCCATGATTATTATGTGTTACAATTTTCATATATTATTTTTGTTTGGAACTGTTTTTAAAAGGTACGATGTGCAGTAGTTAAAATTGTGCGTGGCTTAGATATCAAAGCAGTGTGCAACCAAAGTCACTTTACATTGGTAGGACAACTGAGCAGGGGTGTATCTACCCTTGGTGTGGCAGGTGCAGCGGCAGCAAGACCAAGAGCGCTGAGCGGTCCATTGAACACTGACAATGCTATATTTTACTACCCCAAATAGCAGTCTAAGGAGCCATTTTCTTTGCCTGTCCAAGGCCTATAGCATCCTTGATAAGCTACTGCAACTGAGATGCACAACTCAGCTGACACTCCTAGCAGTGCAGTGCCATGGTGCAGTGCCATGGTGAGTGGGATTTGGACCCCCTGCTTTGCCTAAACATCCCCAACTTTTCTACCCCACAGCAGAAAGGCACTCACCTGGTGGCACATCCCATGCCCGAGGAGGTTTCAGTTGTAGCCCAGCTATGGAGAAAGCCTCACCTAAGCTGAAAACCCCTTCTGTGCAAGGGTTTCCAGCTTGCCATGTGATTGTGCCTCTTCACTGTGGCTGTGTGTTGAGGTATGAAACCGTGTGCCACACAGCACCGCAGCATGTGTCGGCAGGTCTGTGATTTCCACAACTCTTGAACAACAGCACACACCATTATAAAAACGTAGCTGTCACAGTTCTATCGAAAGCAGGAGAATCAGAAAAATGTACTAGTGAGGCAGCTTCCTCTTTGGACAATGCCACTTTTATTTTAAACTTTAAATTACAAGACTGGGAGTGACATAGATAACAAGCAGTGATTATCCCAAAACTATTACCAGCAAAAGTTCAAAAGAGCTTCATAACTGGATGAATAAAGGTACACCGACTCAATATGGTTCCAAAGCCAGGCTAGTGTCCATCAGTCTTACGCCTAACTCCAAACTGCTCTTGAAGTTTTTTCCCAAGCAATCACATGCCACCAGAACAGGTCCAGAAATTGAAGCACTGATCATTAATACATAAAGATACTAAACTCCGAATTGAGCAAAGAAAGTTATCAGTAGGAACTGTCTATTGGCACACAATACACGACACACTGCGGGAAATAACAGGGCTCACCGACATGATCACTTGGGAAGCCAGGGGATCGGAGTATTCTGCAGGCGGAAGACTCTTGAGGTGCAAACATGATTTGCCTCTTATAGCCCTTCTACTGGTGAAGAGAGCGATCACAATGCACTGGCAAGCTCCAGAGGGGCCCCCGCTAGCGGCATGGATCGGGCGGTAGGCAAATGGAGCTCAGCGGGAGAGGAATCAATAAGACAAGAGGAGGTGCAGGGTATACGTAGGCAACGCATATCCACAGAGTGGGCCACACTACTACACCAATTCCAACACCATACAATAAGCAACCAACAACCACCATCACCACCCATGGCAGCAGAAGCCCCGGGACATGCCACACAGTCCGAATCCCCTAAGATACCCATGATGGCTTAGGCACCCTTAGATATCGCCATGACCTACAAAAGTAGTGCGCTACCAGGAAGATAGAGACTCATGCAAGGCACCCAGACCCACAAGCGCCTTGACCCAGGACGCTGCCTGAAGCACTCATAATAATACAGCCTCTCTGCATTCCGTTGGGGATAGCCCCTGCCACTCCCTAACCCACCCATCCCAGGTTCCAGCCCCCAGTTAGTTGTTCGGCATGGCGTTCCAGAGACCGGGTATCACCCAGGAAGAATGGGCATCATAAGAGCTATACTAAAACACAGCACGACACAACATTAGTAGAACAATCATCCGGCGTATCCACTTCCCATACGCATCACCTTGGACTCTATGGGCAAAAAGAAATGTGGAATATGTATGCAATAATAGTGCCAATGATACGACAATACATGTGTAAAATGTAATGAAAATGCAATAAAAGTTGTTAAAAAATATCAGTAAGAACAGTTACTCTCACCATGTTGGCCTATTTAACCAACTAGTTCTAGGTCTACTGAAAAAGCACATAAACAAATGTAAACAAGTAAAGAACAGAGCAGCAGGTCTTATCTTCTGAGCTAACATATGGGAACACACCTCAGCACTCCTAAGAGAGGTCGATTGGCTCCTGCAACATAGAGGACCACCCTCAAGGTTCTTTGTATTTAGCAAAAAGCTGAGCTCTGCTTGACCTATTCTGAAACCAACAAATGTAAAGTTGATGGCTGCACTTTCACCATTGTTAGAGCCAATCTTTATAGATCTTTACCCATTGAAAAATTCCAGACCTCTAGCTATTCATGAAGCTCTACAGATCCACCTTTAAAGAACAGTTTTGATTGTTTATTCTCTTGTTTTATCTACATTCATCGACCCCCCTCAATTCCTGTGGCCCTGCATGCCCCACTTTTATCATCGCCCATTTTCTCGCCTCTGCCTCACCTCTCCTCTTCCTCCACCTCGCCTCCTCTAGCCCTGTTGAGAGTTCCACAGCTAGACTGTCACTCATTCGGCACTTAGAAACAGTTTAGAAATGCCATGGAGCACCATAACAAAAAATGAATAAATACATAAACAATAAATACTGATGATGTACTGTCAGTGAAAGTGTCATGATCTTGTGATAAAAGACGTTGTTGTGTGTACCTGTCGTCAGGTTTACACAACTGCACTTGTACTAAGAACTTACAAACACTGCACAACCTATGTGTTAAAGGTATATAAACAGATGCATCTTTATGTAAATGACCACCTAACTTGCAGAACTATAAGGTATCTTACCTATACTATGTACTCTTTATTGTTCAATAAACTTGAAGTTTGTTGTTATATTTGCTAGAACATTGTGCCAGGGCCCAATGCTAAAGCCTCATTAGTGGACCAGTGGTAGTGTTAAACCTGTCAAAAATTGGTACACTTCTCAACCATTCAATTTTCAATATTGTCATCTCACTTGAGATGGAGAAACCGCTTATTAACGGTGGAGCAGCAGCCATCGGACACACTGTGCCGGCTGGCTAGGGCGAGGGCTGCACTGCACTGGAAAGACCATCCAATAAATGCTCGACTGTCAGTAAACTGTTTTTTCTGTCCGCAAGTCATGTAGTTGCGTACAGGAAAAAACAAAAACGTACCCCATGTACTGGGAGAAAGATAACAGCATATTTGTAACTTAGCTTTTTGTCACCTAAATGAACCCCCACTGGGGTAGTTGGTTTCTTAAAAAATACCATACCATGGTGTGCCAGCTGGTTTCAGGAGTACATTTGTTAAAAAAAGCCCAGCTGTACAGGCCAGGGATCATTAAATATGGAAGGCCAGTGACCATTATGCCTGGGAATGTAAAACTTGTGTCCCTCCACCCCGGGCTTTGCAGTCGGCCTGTCAGTGCATAAATGAGACCCTAAATATTTGATACATCTAAATATCTGAAAGTCCACAGGGTTGAAGAGCACGGCAGAACAGATGTGAATGCTAATGGGTGGGATGTATAAGAGGTTTTTGAGAGTGGAGGTGCATCCGTTTAGTGTAAATGAGGTTATCCTGTGTGCATGTGTGACTGGAGACTTGCAGCGAGAGTGTGGGAGCAGGCACATGCTGGTAGTTAACCAGAGAAGTCAGAACCAACCATTCACATTTTCTGTGAAGGAAAATGTATTTCATGGAGTCAAATTACAGTCATCTAGTGGGTAAAAGGATGTTTGGGCTATAGAATACTTTTTGGCCAGATGGGAATCTAGGGCCATATGTACAAAAAGTTGGAATCGCGAGTTCCTAATTGCGAATTGTAAGTAAACGGGCCATTAGTTGTGCGGTCTGCACAAGTAATGGGTCCACATTTGCCCTCCACTGGGAGCCAAAAACCCCATTGTAGTGCTTGACTACCTCAGGGTAGAAAAGCCGAGCAGTCCAAGCCATACTCAAGGGAGGTGGTGTGGGCTAGCAATCGCCATCCCTGGCACGGAGTAATAACACTCAATAAATAATTCTCCAGTCTGTGCTTTTTCTTTAGTAAAAGAAAAAGTACATTTATTACATACACACTACTCAATACTACCCAGTCATTTGCAAATATATATAAGGCTGCTGGAAATGCCTTTGACATCTAGGTTGCCTAGGATGATCAGGGTTTCCTCATAGCAGGCTCTGCAGGCTAGGTCTCACAGTCGTGGTAGAGCCCCCTAGGACTGCGGAAGCGGCCTGCCTAAGCAGGAGCGATTTGCTTTCAGGAAGTGCCCCCCACCACTGCTAACACCCACAGCCGCACACAATGCATAGCAACGACGATGGACAGAAAAACGAACAATAAATTATCCTTACTGTTGCTTATGCTCCTCCACAGCCACAAAATTTCAAGGAGGTGTGGCTGTGCAGTTAGGGCAATCTAGACCTACTAATCCCAGACAGTATGCTTACAGGTCAGAGGCAGGCAAGAAATTAATTAACAAGTCTTGTGGACACCAGCCCAAGTACAACATCCTTGGGAATAGTGACACGGAAACAGCTAATACACAAAACTCGAGCTTGGGGTCAAACTGGACTGCCAAAAGTATGACCAACCAGAGTAAGCAGAATGGTGTTGTGGCTGGCCTATGCGGATTTCAGACATCATATCCACTGCTCCGCTGTCAATAGCTGATACCTCATCATCAGGTACTGCAGGCCCTTGCTGACCGAACAACACCAGCTGGATACAATGTGCAACCAGGAGCCTGGACGCTTGCCAACTCCCACATCAGACATTACTGCCTTTCCAGCTGTTCCTCTGGACAACTGCCATAGCTGTCAAGTGGGAGGGTCTGACCTTCTGGACACCCGGCCCTCTCACCAAGTAGGTGCCCCATCACTAAAGAACCAACAAGGACCAGGGGCACTGACTTCATCGCGTTCATTCTCTGCAGTTCTGGCTGAAAGATGTTACTGGAACATCTGTTCTAGAGCACCTCATTTTCGTTCTAGAGTATCTATTGCTCAAGTGCTGGTAATCTCTGATGAAATAAATAATTTACAGGAAATGGATCATTTTAAAGGTTTCTTCTGCAATGCATTGAGACAACAAGAGTTGACACTTCTGCAGGGCCCGCCAAGGAATGGCTATGGGTACCAATAGTTATCTGTACTAATGTATTGCTTATGGCGCCTGCGGAGTTCATAGAAATCATGTCTACTTCGAAATAGGAACATTTAACAACACTGAGACTTTAAACTTTTTCCTAGATTGACAATACAACTAAAATGCCAAACAAGCCTGGAGGTCAAAGGACTATGTTGAATGGAAAGTGAAATATGATGCAAAGTTAAATGTATTATGTCATCTAGTATTTGCGTACACCTTCTCCAAAACTGTCTAGTAGATAATGACTTACAGAGGAATAGGGAACATCACATCTTACCATCTAAAGCTGTGGAGAAGATACACATACATTAAAGTTCCATTACAGCTAATGAGAAGTTGTCATCAAAAACAGGGTATTCTGAGTTTAGGGATATCACTAGGAGGAGTCCTTATTGGTTTTAGAAATAGTCAAGCAAGTAGTGGCACAACTATGTGTCCCAGATTCCCCAATGACCAACACACCCGACCACAGATAGCAACACATAATGCATCCACTGATGATTGACCAGGGGGTACTCTAATGACGCCACACAGCAATAGTAATGACACCCCAGGGGAGGAACAGTATGCATGCCAGACACAATTTCTAGACCTAAATACTGATAGTAGCAGAAGTATTAAGAACAGTACGTCATCATTGATGATCAGAGGACGGGATGTGGAACCGTGTTTTATTTTTTGTGGAAATAATCTTGTCTTGGTCACGTTTTGTTCTATTCAGTGATGACAAGACCTGAATAGTATGTGCAGAAATAGTTTGATGTCACATAAACTAATGTACCCTGCTGAACTAGACGGCTTGTAATGCAAGGCTTGCTTAAGGACACTACTTGCAACATGCATTAGCTCGCTAGCCAGCAACAGACACCGTTACCAATCCATATATAGATGAGACGAAGTGTCTACCTCTGATTGGTTACTGCATTTCTTATGCTTGGAAAATCCCCACTGTCTCAATCACTGGACACACAAGCACCACCACCCTGTACCATGCATGTGGCATGCACTATTAGCTCCTTCCGATTGGTTCTGTACCAAACAATTGTGTAACCTGTACTGTCTGCTGATGAACACATGATGTATTAGTTCATAATTCTCAAAATATTCTAATGTGCTTGTAATTTTATGTGACATGTACCAAAATGCCTTTTTGTGGTTTACAGAAATAGTAGGCTGTGCTGAACCTCTGTAATTTCGATACTTGGTTAACAAGCCCGCTGTCCCAGTGTACAAATATAGTAAAGTTTCTAAATGTGACCCTCATGGACTTTATGCTTGATTTTATCATTTAGGTTTCTACAGCGTAATCACCTCAGGTAAGTATATTGACTTGATCATAGGTTCAAGATCAACAAACCACATGTCAAAACATCATCCATGTTAGGAGAACATGCAATAATCAAAAATAACCAAGTATGAATGCACTTATTAATGTCTATAAAGCACATGAACTTTGAGCAATAGTCACTGTCAATATTCTTATTTCAATTAAGCATTTTCAAATGAACTTTCCATGGGTCTGTTTGCTTTTTAAATGCTCTCAACCACGGAAGACCCAATTATAAAACCAGCCCCTAGAAGGCATCTCATTTTTTATCACAAAACATGTAACCATAAACTTCATCCCTGGAGGGTGTTCTACAGCATGTATCTTACCTTACTTACCATCAGCCCACAGTAACTACAGCCATGGACTTGGCCCCTAGAGGGCACAGCCTTCCAGCTGGAGAGCACATGCTCCAGCCAGTGGAACTCTTGAAACAACAATGAAGACTGGGATCATCTTCCTTTTGGTGACCCGTCCAACCTAGGGTCAGCATTTTTAAAAACATCTCTTTGACCCTTGGGGGGAGCTGCAATGCATTTGCGGCCCCCTGCACTCTTTTTTATGTTCTTGGTGGTGGCCCTGCCCTCCTGGGGCCACCACAACTGGCACGAAAAGGTTTGGTCACATTCAAACCCCGCAAGGCATTATGAGGCCCTCCTCCAGAGCAGTGAATATTTTATTAGCCGCTCTCCGATTGATTCGGGGAGAGCCTTTGCTTTTGTTTAAGTTGCGTGGCCTTGCGACATGCATTTTCTTTTTCTTTTCTGGGGGTGCCTTGTCCCACTTGGGCACCCCCTCTTGCTTAGTTTCTTGGGGACAGACCAGGGAGCCCACACCTAGCTGCTCCTGACCGGCTTTCCAAATGAGCAGGAGATGGCAGTTCTTTCCCCAGGATGTTGGGTTCTGTGGTGGCCGCCCGCTCCCTCCAAACACTGGCACAGGGAGCGGGGCTGGGCCACTACGGATGGGGAGAGAGTGCTGTGGCACTCCCTGTCCTCCTGGCTGCCTTGGGGTCTGCAGTTGGTGTCCCAGATTCCACCTCCTCCTCCTCTTTCTTGAAGGAAGTGCGGTGGCACTCCCCCATTGTTGCTGCCATTGGGGTGCAGACTTGGATGTCCTGGGCCCCTTAACCTATCAACCGGCCTGGGGTTTGGGCCCTAAGGCCATCTGAATGCTGTGGAGGAAGCCCCATGCACGCCCCCTCCCGGCATGAAAAAATTAAAGTTTCTCTGTGGGCACTTATGAGCCAGACAGAGGAACTCCATACACTGTGATCGCTGGGTGTGGGGGGGGGGGGTCAATGGTTGAATCCTTCTGCTGCTTATATCTCAGGCCCAGTTGAGCCATTTTGTGTTGACTCCTGGCCTCCAATGTGGCAAACTTTGCAGGGAGCTGGTCCCACTGATCCTTTTTCTTCCTCCTGGGCTTCTCTCTTCCCTGGGGTAGAAGTCCAGTTCTTTCCCCCTTTTGGGTGTAAGGGGACAACCTTCCCTGGTCCTGGGTAGAGGGTCACTGGTCCCGGGGCAACCGTAGTCAGAGTCCTCAGTCCAGATGGATAGCAGAGATTTCCTCCTTTCAGTTGTCAATGGCTGCCACCTCAAGTCGCAGTGTCCAGCAGAAAGTCACAAAAAAGAGTGAGCTCTCCCCATTGTGCAAGACCTTTTTTTTTTTTTTGCAGAGTTTTATATAGCGCGAACTTGACCCGAATCCAATCAGGTATCAGAGCGCTTTACATAGCACCAGTTACGTTACATGAGGACACACATTCATTTTTTATTAGGCACAGGGAGATTAAGTGATTTGCCCAGAATCACAGGATGTTTAGCGTCATTACTGAGACTCGAACCCAGTTTCCCAGATCCAAGGTCAAGCGCCCTAGCTGTTAGGCCAACTCCTCTCCCTTTGACGTGGGAGCAGAAGGTTCCAGAAGTGAGGCAACCTCTGGCCTTTCCTGGGGTGCCAATTCACTTCTCTGCTCCTGTCCCAACCCTCCTGCACAGACTGCTAGAACATTTCAAAATGGCGTTACCCAGGAGTCACTAGTCACATCTGCTTTGGGGGCCTCAGCTCCACTCCTCGCTGACATCACTACCAGGGTCTTGCCCACCAAATCTTCAAAGGGAGCTCCCTCCTGTATTGGCTCTAGAGGTCTGGGCTCCCTCCTTTGTTTAGTGGGCTTGGGTTGGTCCATCCCTGGTACAGTGTGATAGCTGATTGATTGATGCAGATCATTCATCCTTACCCCTTTTCACCTCAGGCGATGAGTCAAGCACTGTTAATTTCTCCCTTTGTGTGGGGTGGCCTTTATTCCTGTTGCTAGAGGGAAATGAAATTAACTTGACACAGCAGGGTAACAAAAGACCTGGGCTCTGACTCTGAGCTGAGCCAAATGAATATGACAATCCTGGATCACCTATAAGGTGTTCAGATCTCTTTTTGGAACTTGCAGAATTGATTTACCTCACAGGTTACATCCTAATTTGATATTTCACTGATCTCTGTAGGACAAAGGGAAGCAACGCTGCACTCTAAGGCCACCCGTCTGCATAGGTGTATAATTGAGTGTCACTGCAGACAAGACAGTAAACTGACTTTCCCTATGAGTGTAGACTAACATTATGAGGCCTACCCCAGGTCAATATCCAATCCTGCAGAATCCCCTGAAGCACACATAGAAGGAGGAAAAGGCCTCAGAGGCTTGTTTTGTGCAGGAAGGTGCCCCTTCTTGCACAAAAACAATACTACCTGCAATGCAGGCACCCTTTCAACATAGTGCAAGGGTGCCTGATTTGGCGCAAGGCAGCACATGTGCGCAATCGCAAGGAAAGGACAGGAATGTGCCATATAATGTTAAATATGGTGCATTCCTGCCCTTTCACGCAGCACAGCAAGGTGTCTTGTTGCGTTGTGTTTTGCGTGAAAGTTTGATAAAATCTGGCCCAAACTACATAACTATACGTTTCCAATTACAAACATTTCTGTCAGTTTTGAAGTGGGATTATGCAATGATGCCATCTAGTGGTCACACTTATGAAGTTATATGTTGATCATTTATTATTTCCTCTTGAGAACATAGCAAAACAAAGACATATTATACACTATAGGGCACATTGACTTTTATTTCACACAACGTGGTGCAGCAAGGGAAGTTGCTGTGCTGGGTTGCGTGGCAGGGAGAGAACAGAAATGCTACATTTTTACAAAGATTGTGGTCATATCTGCTTTTTCCTTGCACTGTGCAGTGTGTGCTGCGTAGTGCCAATTCAGCGCTCTTGCACCATAGTGTCGATTGACTTTACCACAAACCCAGTACTGTCCAGCACGAAATGAGGGCAAATGTGATTTTTTTGCATGTCACTCTGCACTTTTCACTTTACTTTCTGTTCATTATGTGACAATAATACCTTAATTTTCTATGCTCACTGTAATATGATAGACTCATTAAAATTGCTAATTATTATTTTATATGTGCAGCAATGTTATGATTGTTTTAGACTTATATTGACTTTGTGAAATAGGGTTCTATATTACTTAATCAAAAAGCATTAAAAAAATATCACCTTTGTGGATTACTGAATGGAACGTTTAACTTCATTCATCATCAAGGAATACAGGTGAAAGTGAATATGTAAATAAAATTGCACTGGCCCTAAAAGCAATATTTGTAGTACTTGGTAACACTGCCTGGACCCAATAGGTTATTTCCTCCATTTCCTCTCACATAAAGAACGTTTTTTCAATCAGGTCATACATGTACAAAGAGGATAGTGAGAAGACTTTCAAAAATATATTAAACACTTCCTATAAATCGTTTAATTTCCATGTAGAGTATTTATCAAAGAACATTTAATCATTGAAAATATAGAAAATAGGTGATTTGATCTTTCACTATTTTTGCTTCATAAGCAATATGAAGTGGATCAAAATGATATTTGCCTTTGATGTAGTTCGATATTTGTTTTGGTGTAGGCATATGTATTAGCGGATGTATCTTGCATAGCGCTTTCATGTTAGAGACCTCTGTTCCCCTGTGCAATGATGTATGCTTTAGCCATGTTCGGAAAGTGCATTTTTTTGTGTGACCATGGCTGAGGACATCATTAGGACCCAACTCCTTGTAAACTTGGTGCTGGCTAACTTTTACTATTCGCGCAGCCCTGCAGCTTTTCAAGCAGCGCTGTGTGATACAGTTTTTCATACATCTTGGCAGTGGTTGGTTTCTTGCTTACAAGGACGTCACAAGAAAAATAAAGCAAAATTAGTTTGCTCAATTTTTGCTCTTGTACAACATTTTATGCGAAATAATTAATCCTAAATCTGAGTAAAATATTTTTGCCCATTCCCTACTAGGCAAGTGACATAAATGATTCACAGTAGATGTCCTCAATATATTACACCAGCGTAAAACATTGCATAATATTGGTACTGATGTTCCACCAATTCAAACAGGGGGATGGGAGCACACTGCCTCACATCCCAGCACTCAATTTGCCCCAATGCATCATGGTAAATGCAGTGCATGATAACACTTACTTCAGTAGCAATCTTTAATTTTTCACCCTTGTTGATGCTGGTTAACTCTACCGTTATTATGGATTCATTCCTTCTTCAGTAGAGAGCAACAAGTCATTTTGAAAGTGCTGGAAATGCTGCCCAAAGTCTTCTCAGGTATCTGCATCACTCACTGGGAGCAGGTGCATCAACACCTACATCCTACCTATTTAGCTGACTTCTGATTTGAACATATTTCGTAGCTATGCCAGCAGTAATCTAGACTGTATTTTATTCTATTTTCCGCTGGTTAAACAGGGCTGCAGTACACATGTTCTGCCACCAGGTGGCAAGCATACAACAAGATGCTGTTTCCAAAAGATGTTTCACATATATATGCATATTTGGAAATCATTTTCATTTCCGATAACTTTTGTTTTAGATTTTAACGCTGATCATGCCAAAACCTGTTCAGCAAATGATTTGTTATTCTTCTTCACTTTTAAAGTCAATGCTGCTACTGATTGATATGCAGCAGTAAAATGCATAAATAAAGAAAAAGTCGCCCTCAAACATAACAAGCACACTATATATAATTGATTACAGGTTTTACAAGAAAGTAAAGTACCATTCCCACCTACCACATGAAAGTCAGAGAACAAAAACAGATTTATATAAAAAAATGCTTTCTTATCAGGTCAAAAGAAAAATAAGGCATACAAAGGCAAAAACAAAATCACTCAGATTAAAGACTGTCACTAGAACTCTGGTCCTCAAATGGTGCTCTTTTTGATGCCGTAGCTGAATGTAAAGAATGAGGAAAATATTGGTTCTGTCAGGTACAGAATTGATTCTTGGTTTACTTAATAGTAATACCAATACAAACAAACAACAGTACTCAAACCTTTCAGTAATAATCAATGAAAATGAAAGAGAAGAAAGGACAAACACCATGAATCAAAAAACACACCAAAATTATGTAAATCAAAGTCTGTATTTAAGGATAAATTCATATATTCTTTTACATTTTATAGTGTCGAGAAGCCATTAGAAGGCTGTAAAAGTACATAAACATACAATTTGTTCCAAGTGATATGGTGAAAAAGGTGCGAAAAAAGTGCTAAATGTGAACTAGATATATACAGTACTTATACGAATTGTTGAAACTGGTCATTCAAAGGACATCCATCCCTTGGTGCATAAAGCTCCGCACCGCTTGGGATTTACTTTGCCATTTCACGTGGGGCAGAGAGAGTAGGGTCAGGATTGTCACAAGCACGTCGACATTTCGACCCAATGAGGTGCGTGATTGACTAAAAGGCATGGCGCGTCTTCCTCAGGACAAGTCTACAGTCATTGCTTTGTGTGTCCAACCAAAGGTGGACCTTTCCCTAAAGACCTTCCGCTTATTAATTCTGGCTGTTCCTTGTATCACCTTGTCCTTGAAAGAAGAATATTTAAATAGCTCTGAAAAATGTCCCACTGAAGCAGAAAGAATTGCAAGAAAACCGTCAGATTTAGGGCCTGATGTACAAAGGGTATTGGCGTTTTTCTAAGGCTGGCTGTACTGAGGAAACCCAGGGTGACCGCTGCCCCCAGACACTCCCATTCCAGGGAGCTCATCGGCCTGTCTGACAGCCTCTACTGAGGAAAGACCGGGTGCCTTCTGCTCTCCAAGCCCCTGGTGCCAGAGAGTTCATTGCCCTGTCTGACAGCCTCTACTGAGGAAAGACCGGGTGCCTTCTGCTCTCCAAGCCCCTGGTGCCAGAGAGTACATTGGCCTGTCTGTGATTTCTGTACTGAGGGCAGCATGGGGGCCTTTAGCTGGCTGGCGTCGCGCTGAAGAAAGGGCACTCTGTGTGCAACATGCCTGGACTGTTCCTTTTTGTCCCAATTGTGCTATTAATGGGGTCTGTGGTGCAAAATGAGAAAAGGGTCATGTTTTAGGAAGTTGCAGCAGCTGGCCTGGCGGGGGCACAGCTCATCTCAGAAGGGTTCTCAATGTGTTTGGACTGGAGCAGTCATTGTGTGGGTGTGGAGGAGAGTGAAGGCCAGTGTTGGCTGGGGCTATGTCAGTCCCCTGTCCACAAGGTGAAATTTCCCACGTGGCCCGTCTGCTTCTGGCTTGTCACCAATACTGGAATTTCCAGGTGACCAGTAATACATGGTTTCTACTTATTTATGTTTAAGTGATTCTTGTGTTTTTTAATCGACGTCAAAAGGCTGGTGGGTTGAGTTGACCCCACTGAGATTCATGGTCGTAGACTTCAGATAAACCAGATCTATGCAGCAGGCACATTAAAATCTCTTGCACAGTAATAAGGGCCAATCTGCGGAGCTCTCTGTGAGGAAAGGGTTTGTGTACCCTGCTCTATGAACTGGCAAATGGATTTGACTCTTACTTTTGTTTTCTTGTGAACATGACGCACATGTGACCAAGAACAAGTGGAGGGTTGGTCCTCCACTGGTGTCTAAAATAGCCTTGTTGGTTAGGCGCCAGCTGCAGTGGTCATTTGTTTGCGCGTGGAGCTGATGGAGGTGCCAGTGAGAGAGTCGTGCCCCCTGACACATTGAATCTGTGAGAACCTGCCAACCCAAAGGCATACCTGTGTCTTTGAACCATCTCCCTCAGAATTATATCTTGCTGCAGTCTCTTCTTTATCACTGTGTTCCTTTCGGCTGACCTCCTTTCAGCCTCTCGTCCTCTGCACTGTCTTTCTGTTCTCACTGTCCAGCATGCAAACTTTAGTCAAGGGGCTGCATCAGTGACAGCTGGGCAAACACAATCACTGGACTCAAACATGGCATCCATCAGACACAGTATCATTGTATACCTCAATGATATAAAGCACTGGCTGCTTTTGTTTTTCCTCCTCCAGTTCGGGACTAGGACCGTCTTACAGTCTTTGTCTCACTTTCTGTTATCATCTGTTTTCTGTGCTCACTGGATAAAGGCAACTTCTCTCCAGCTAGGCAGATTCCTTCTGTAAGGTGGGCCTTACTTACACTTGTCTGTTTCTTGTTCTCTTCCTGCACATTGCAACGTACTCTTGCTTTCGCTTACTTCGGTTCAGTTTCTTGTGTGATCAAGATCTGTAACCTCACTCACTTTGCACCCACCTTTCATGATTCATGGTGTTTTCTATTCCATGTGCCCTTCTACCTGTTTGCATCATGTGTTCACTCCTGCTTTCCTAGTTGGTTTAATCAAAACAGTGTAAAACCTAAAGCACTAGACTGTTGGCAGTTACAATTGTCTGTCACCATAGGTGGATCCCCTGGGCCATTCAGATTAGTATCTTCTTTATACCTTCCAGGGCGCTTAGATAAGAGTTTAAATGCAGCATGCAGGTCTCGACAAAAATCATGGAATACATAAATGTATTGAAGTATGCTGAATGACAATTGTAGTTTGTGGCTTTAATAAATTACATTTATTGTTCCCAAATGCTGTCATGTGTGATGCACAGTACAGGGCTAGTCTGATTTCCCTTTTTCAAGTGCCTGGCTAGGCTGTTCTGCAGACACAGCCTTTGTGCAGAGTGATGCACCTCACAGAAGGGTATTCTCCAACCTGGAGCACCTTCAACAAAGGCACAGATAGGTATGAAATATCTGCTCCTGACTATAAACAGCCAAAAAGACAGTGATCAGGAAAGTGTTACTAGGCTGTTCTCACCCAAAGGAGTATTCACACTCTGCACAACAGTGACTGAAGCCCACTTGTTCTCCTCTTTCACCAATCTACCAATTGGCAGTGCCACAGGAAGATTATTTAGGAACTCCTCTCAGCAAAAGGACCTAATTTCTATAAGTCCTCACTTCAGTGAGTAGATCTACTCTCCCCTGCCTCAAGATGTTTAGCAATACACTTCACTGTGTGGGAAAATGAAATCTGTCTTGTGCAAAGGAACAGGGCACGAGCTTTCAAAATGGAACCCACTATCCATTTTGCACAAACTACCTCTGGCTATTTTGTCAACATTGGTGACTTTTCCTCTGATTCGCCAGACCCACCACCGCATGAAACTCGTGCATTTATAATTTAGCTCAAAAAAGACATATTTTGTTCCACCTTGGATTTAAATTTTGATTTCCATTTCATTGTTCTTCCCTTTCCTATGGATGGGTTTTGTGACAGTTTTCTTTTTGCTTTTGAATTGACACTATCTTCCATAACGTTCTGCTGTTGAACTGATAACAGAGGTTTTGAAGCCTCAATCTTCATCACACAAAGTGCAAAGAGACCTGTCCCTTGTGGACATTTCAGCAGTTCCTGTCGTTAATGGAATTGCCTGGGATAAGCTACCATTTGATATAGTCGGTCCTACCGAAACTTTACAAATTCCGTGTGCACTTAAAATTTCACTGACCGATATCATTACTCCTAGCAGCATTTCTGATGATTGGCATCTGTACACTGTAGGAGCAATGCTTGCTGAGCTTGATCATTATATTGTATTTGACCATGAAGATATGTATAGTGGAACGTCTAATTATGATAAAATGTTCTATTTTCATAGATTTGCACACAATTACTTACTTAGAGCTAGTACTCCACGTGCAGTATTTCATTATACACAATGCGAACATTACCCTGCACCACTATTGGATAGCTCCAAAAAGTTCACACTGAAGTTTGGATATTTTTCTGGCAAAAACCCTGTAGGCCCAGAGTTTTATTGTTATAAACCTTTCCCTTCCCCTGCAAAGAAAAATATGATAACCGAAACAAAATGTATATATTCGGCCTCCTTCATTTCCCAGTTGTTAATACAAGGGTTTGACTTTTG
This sequence comes from Triturus cristatus, assembly GCF_964204655.1. NCBI lineage: Eukaryota > Metazoa > Chordata > Amphibia > Caudata > Salamandridae > Triturus > Triturus cristatus. The sequence goes on from NC_140593.1 coordinate 502,756,972, forward strand.
GAAAGACAATATTGATTTAAAATCTGTTTGGGAACTGAAAGATTGGCAAGTTCAAGGCAATGAGGCTTTGTTTAGAGCATGTCTAATGCCACGATAAATGATTTTCCTGAACAAAACTGTTTAGCAAACAATATCGGCCTGGCCAAGATAAAGGATATGAATGCACCGAACAGTCCGATATTTGCACTTTTTGAAAATTGCCAGCAATTTGCAAATTACATAGAGGAATAACTCAACAACATACTACGGATTGGTACATACAATTCTTCACATTTCAGTCCAGCGGAATGGCTAGTGTGGCCACTAGGTACTAATGGTTGTCATGCACATTTTTGAACATCATAAAGGGTTTTAGACTAGACCCACATTACCTGTAGAGACAGCACTCAGGAGTAGTGACAGCATATAGCATGGGAAAATGATGTCTTGAATGGCTAAAACATTTCATGTTAGATGACGTGAAAGAACACTTGTCTCTCCTTTCTGATGACATGTATTTACAGGATTGTTTGTTATGTTCTAGAAAGCTACGTCAACCACGCTTTTTGTATGCAATATACAACGAATTGTGGAAGATTTCACAGCAGGAAGCTTCTGAATATATACATAAAATTAACAGAGTTAATTTGGAACAATCCCTAGCAGTGGTCAATAATAGTATGACTGCCATTCATTCGTTTGCAGAGAGGTTACACTTCATGGAGCATGTAATGCACCCAAGGCAAACTTGGCTTTCTATCTGAAGGGTTCCCCAGCTGCTGTAATTCATCTAGCATTTAGATTACTTTCGACTGGAAGTTATTTGATGTAGAATGACCAAGGTTACTGCCATATGTGGTGACGGTTTCCAATGTTGTGACCTGTTCTACAAATGGGCATTTTCCACTTGCCCGTACAGTTAGAGAAGTGACGATATGGCCTTCAATTTCTATCTTGAACACACATTTTGATAGTCTGAGCAGACTGAAAGCCTTATTGTTTCAGAAGGCAGTTTCTTTAACATCTGCAAGAGATACTTTTGATCTTCAAGTTGCAAGGTCTTCTTCTGAAATCCAGCCACTAATATGCACTAACCTCCCACAACATTTTGAAGAAATTGTGCACCACATTTTTAACACCTCAAATACTGAGGGAGTAGTAAATATTTTCAAAATGATTGGGTCTGGGTGTGTAGGTACTTTCAAGACTGTCTGCGGAGTAATTCCATCTTTCATAAACATGCTGGTTTCCAACCTGTTTGGAGGCATCCCACCTGTCCTAATTCTGATCCTCTGGATCTTGGTTCTATTTTTGCTGCTCCGCAATGGCTTTCTCCGCCACGAGGCCTAATGGGAATAGTACAACCATATGTGCTACTGTGTCGTCAGTGAACGATGCAGTATTTTGGCATGCCCTTACTTTAGGATTTGAACGACAACTGGTCTTTGTCCTTTCAACCTTTATGGTTTACATTGCGTACAGCCTTTGTTCCGTTGTTTACAGTGCACCTTCTAGTGTGCTGTGGATATATGACTTGGAATGCAATTGGTCCAATCTACAGATGTAGAACTGCTGATGGGTCTGTTAAAAATCCTCCTGCAAAGATGTCCTGCGTCATTGCCATTGCTGCAAAATGCATATTACGCTGCTTCGGCATCTATATTTTTAGCTCCTGGCTCGTCTTCTGCGGAAGCACCAGCGTCAGACCCTCGACAACTGTTGATGGGATTGGATACCAACAGAAACATTCTCTGCGGTAGCTGGGAACAACATTGTTTCGTCTAGACCCTGAAACATTTTAACATTTGTGCAGTTTTGAGAAGACAACATTTTTTATTTAGATATTTATACAGGTAAAAGTGCTTTTTATATACAATTATTAATGCTGCATTTTTAAATTGACCTTTTATATGTCATTTAGCTTTCCTCCTGCTTTTATTATTAAAAGGCGTAATATTTTTAAGACTTTTCGGTTTCATATGTGCAAATTGAACTTTGTTTTTAGGTTTAATTTGAAGCCTTTTAGTTACCTCACAGAAAAGGAGTGGGTGTCGTGAGTTTACATAGGCCCGGAAACACAAACACTTCCATTTTATATGTTCACATTTAAAGTTGACTTTTTTTAGATGATTACTTTTAACACATATTTTCTTGCACGGCCTCAAGGGATAATGTACTCAGAAATGATTTTTCTCACAGTTACACTTCTTTGTAGGTCCATCATCAGGCCTTAGAACATTCTGGACATGGACTTAGTACACTGCACAAAATGTTGTTGTTTGGTGTTGTCCGTTCGGCGACAGCTCTGGGTGGATAAACTAAACAATGACAAAAGGATTAGGACTTAGGCACAGAACGAATGGGTTCAGCTTATTATATAAACTGTGACAAGCCTTTGTTTAGACTGAGGAGCATCTCAATGGATTGTCAGAGCTCACCCCATGCCTGAATTCTAGTCCAGCTGAATTCTATCTCCATTCCCAGTTGGCTTGGATGGTATTTTACCAATCCAAAGCTGTATTACTGTGCTTGGAGTGGCAAAAGTCTTTTGTCATTTTACAGCTCGGCATAGAAGGCACTGCGCTAATCCTATGCTTAGAGACTTTGTTGTATAAAAGGCAAAATACTTTGTCCCTTTCTAGCTTGGTGTGGATGACACTGTGCTAATTCTATGCTTATAATCTTTGCTAGAAAGACAGACATTTGTGGTGAGTAGATTGAGAGTGTCACAGGTATTGCAGGGTGCTCTATATAGGAGTTGCTCTCCATATAAACTTGGGAACTACCCAGAGTTCACTGTTTCTTTTTTGCATACATACATATATATGTATATATATATTATATATATATATATATATATATATATATATATATATATATATATATATATATATATATATATATATATATATATATATATATATAATCTACTGGCGGTCGCCAGTAGATAGTTATAGTTACAACCTAGTTTCCATAGGAAATCTCAAAATTCTATTTTAAATAACTTTGGCGCCGGTTGACGAATCCTCGTGAAATTTTCAAAACTAATGGGGCGCTCCGTTCAGCTCCTACCCTGAAAGTCTCGGGGTGATTCGTCAAGCGGGGGCCGAGAAAAAGGGGGGGTCCCAAAACGCGTTTCCCCCATGCATTTTTCCATAGGACCTTTAGTCGCAGCTACAGCCCGAACGGCTTAACAGAATTACGTGAAATTTGGCAGAGAGGTAGCCATAAGGTCAAGGAAGTGCCTTTTGCAGGTCTGGTGTAAATCTGTTCAGTATTTCCTGAGAAAATAGCATTTAAAAGCATATCAATATCTATACGTGCGCACCGTGTGCGCACCCTGCCGTGCGCAAGCGCAATTCTGATTGGTTGTTAGATGTCGGTAAACATTCGAATCGGTCGAAACCAGGAAGTGTTGCCGCCATTTTGTCTCTCGCAGTCTGAGGGGGTGAAAAAAAAGGTGAAGAACGTGAAAAGGGGGCAGAGTGGACAGTTCCTGACCCCCTAGCCTTGGTCAGGGGGTCACAGAAGAACCCCCAAGGGCCAAAAAAACATTATTTTTTTTTAAAAATCGCGAGGTGCGCGCACGACGAAAAACCTGAAAAAAAAATAAATTAATAAATACATAACTTAGCATTTAAAAAACCGTACAAATTCACTGAAAAAACCATAGGTTTCACACACGTTATAGTTACGAATTAGCATTTAAAAAACCTTGCAAATTCACTTAAAAAACCATAGGTTTCACACATGTTATAGTTAGCTGGACATTTCACTCGTAAAAAACCAATGAAATTCCCCCGTTATAGTTAGTGCAGACAACTATAACTCACGCGACCGCAATCCTCTGATGATGACGTCAGATATTACATCACTGATGACATATGTGTCTTTATGAAAAATAAATATTTGTAATATATGTATAGCTAAAGATTAATGGAAGAAGACATGGGTAAATAAGTGTCGTCATCAGCAGAGGAATGCGGTCGCGTGAGTTATAGTTGCCTGCACTAACTATAACGGGGGAATTTCATTGGTTTTTTACGAGTGAAATGTCTAGCTAACTATAACGTGTGAAACCTATGGTTTTTTAAGTGAATATATATATATATATATATATATATATATATATATATAACGAGGCGTGGCGTGCTTTACATGCAGCCTCAGAACTTAAAGATAGTTCTGCCTTCTGGAAGGCAGTTAATTCACCATTTTTGGCGAGTGGAGATAGGGCCTCTATAGAGATTGCTATCAGTGAGGCAGAATGAGTGGACCATTTTTCAAAATTATATGATAAACCACATTCTGCTTGCCCTAACGAAGGAAACCCCGTATTGAGCTCAGGCCAAGTGCTGTTAACTAACTCCTCTAACCTAAGATTCGATCTTGACGAAGTGATATCGGCCATTTCCCGAAGCAGCGGGGGGAAGGCACCAGGGCCCGATGGCATCCCCGTGGATCTTTTTAAATTTAATACGGAATTGTGGGGCCCCATCCTAACCCAAGTCATTAACGCTTGCAGCAAGATAGGTCCTATTCCATCCTGGCTTGAATCTATGCTGGTGCCTATTTTTAGGTCCAACTCAGCCAATTATAGGCCAATATCACTGCTTGACTCTACAGTTAAAGTAATCGGTAGAGTTCTCTTAACCAGGCTTCAAGACTGGGCGGAGGAGCATTGGATCATCAGTGATCTACAATACGGCTTCCGTAAGGGACTAAGGACAGTAGAGCAAGGTCTGAATCTAAACATTATGATTAGCAAATATATAAGGGCAAAAAGGGGTAGACTTTTCCTGGCTTTCGAGGATTTAACCGCTGCATTCGATTGCATTATCCACGAAAAGCTTTGGAAAATTTTAGAAAACTTGGGAGTGGATCCTCCTATAATTCTTTTTTTAATGCAGTTTTATCAAGGGGCCAACGCAACTGTCAGGTTTGGGGAAGGTGGGGAATGCACCAAACACTTCGAAGTGAGGCAAGGAGTGCGGCAAGGCTGCGTCCTCGTCCCCTTTTTATTTACCTTATACATAAACAATCTGGGAAGGTCGATTGTGGAAGAGTGTCATGATCTACCCCTAATAGGCAACCGCCCAATTCCCGCATTGATGTATGCAGATGATGCGGTGCTAATGGCCCGCACTCCGATAGCCCTACAGAGGGTCATTTGTAGTTTTGCTAATTACATGTCTGACTTAGGCCTGAATGTTAACATCCCAAAGACCTACATGATGAAGTGCGGGGTCAGTAGTAGTAAAACCTGGCCTTTTGTTCTAAATTCCAAAGAAATTAAAAGTTCTTATACATTCTCTTATCTTGGAATTTTATTCGACAGAAGGGGGACGTGGTCCCAGGCGAGGAAGTTATTATTTTTAAAAGCCGTAGCCGCCTTAACAAATTTTAGTAGGAAAATAGGCAGGTTTCTGACATACTTATTGACTCTCCCAGTTAGTACGTCCTCTTTTATTTGCCATGCGGAACTAGGCATTTCTTATCTTACGGATATTATAAAAATTCAGCCAGCATTATTATGGTATAGGATTTGGACTACAGACCAGACAACGACAGATTCTAACCGACTGTCTCAAGTTAGAGGGGGTTATATAAAATGGCTGGAATGTATTAGAAAGTTTATACACAAAATAGGTCATCCTGAGTATTATATTGACCCGACCACAATATGCTCCATATCAAGGAATGATTTTAAAAATGAATGTTTGTCTTTTGTGGAAGATTTCAGAAGAGGGGTAGAACTAAAAAAAGGCTACATTTCAAGCCCATTACTCCATTTTAACGACCTTTAAAATTCAGCCCTATCTAGGGATGTTCATAGGAGATTATAGTAGATTCCTGTTAACACGCTTTCGATTGGGAACTATTTATAGATCAATTTCATTCCCAGAACAGAATGATTGGTCCAGGGATTTGTGTAAATGTCCATGTGACGACCAATCGAACCAGTCGACCATCCATGTTTTATTTTTCTGTAAATTGTATCTGTTTGAAAGAAAGAGATGGATTCTGCCTCTTTTAAGGAAAATTGGTCTAAGGCAATGTTATTCCGCTTTCCTGGTTTTACAATCATTGGAAGATGACTTTATAATTACATCCATGTTATTGTTTTTAAAGAATGTTTTTAAAAGTAAGAAATCAATTTTATTGTAATTCACAATAGAATCTATTGAAATGATCTCCTCTTAATAGTGATTGACTACAAGCATGTTATGATTCTTGTTCACGGAATGTTTTTTTACTGTGCTTTTATGATTATCATGTGAAATAATTGAAAAAAGTGTGTTTTGATTTGATATATATATATATGTATATATATATGATATATGTGGCTATATATAGATGTATATATATATTATATATATATATTACCTACTGGCGGTCGCCAGTAGGTAGTTATAGTTAGGACCACGTTTCCATAGGAAATCCGCAACATTCTATTTTGAATAACTTTGGCGCCGGTCGACGAATCCTCGCGAATTTTTCAAAATAGGTGGGGCGCTACGCTCCGCTCCTACCCTGAAAGTCTCGGGGGGATTCGTCAAGCGGGGGCTGAGATAAAAGGGGGGTCCCAAAACGCGTTTTTCCCATGCATTTTTCCATAGGATCTTTAGACAGGGCTACAGCCCGAACGGCTGAACAGAATTACTAGAAATTTGGCAGAGAGGTAGTCCTCAGGTCAAGGAAGTGCCTTTTGTAGGTTTGGTGTAAATCTGTTCAGTAGATTCTGAGAAAATAGCCTTTAAATCAATATATATATCTGAGCCAGCTTACGGTGCGCTTACGGTACGCTTACCGTACGCGTACGGTGGCGTGCGCGAGCGCGATTCTGATTGGCTCTTAGATCTTAGTAAACATTCGAATCGGCCGAAACCAGGAAGCGGCGGCCGCCATTTTCTCTCTCGCACTGAGAGTTAGGTTTTAAAATAAAGCCCAAAAACATGTGAAGGGGCTGTTTAGACAGCTCCCACACACATAGCCATGTTGACGGAGTCCCCAAAGATCCCCCAAGGGCAAAAATGTAATTTTTATTTTTTCGCTAATTTTGCCGATTACGCTTACCGTACGCGTACGGTAAAAAATTATAAAAAAAAAAAAACTATCCACACTTTCCCCACCCCGTGTGCAATTTGTTGGCGAAGGCCACTAATTGTGCATGGCTTATAACAGCTGTGATAAACTATAATATTTTTAAAAAAAATAATAAAAGAAAAAATTATCCACACTCTCTCCACCCCGTGTGCAAATGGTGCCCGAAGGGCACCATTTGTGCATGGCTTCTAAAAATTACGAAAAATTAAAATATTACCTTTCAAAACGAAGTGCATCATATGTCCTCCATGTGCGCACGGTGCGCGAAGCGCATCGTGCGTACATGGCCCATCTAGCGTAACGTGGGCACGCGGTGCGCGTAGCGCACCGCGTGCCCACCGTGCGTGCACGGCACTAACTGCGTAAAGTGGGCGCGCGGTGCACGGAGCGCACCGCGTGCTTACTGTGCGCGCACGGTGCGCGAAGCGCACCGCGCGCGCACGGAACGAACTGCGTTAAGTGGGCGCGCACGCCACGAATGGCGTAAAGTAACTTAGCATTTAAAAAACTGTACAAATTCACTGAAAAATCCATAGGTTTCACACACGTTATAGTTAGGAATTAGCATTTAAAAAACCTTGCAAATTCACTGAAAAAACCATAGGTTTCACACATGTTATAGTTAGCGGAAATATTACTGATAAAAAACCAGTGAAATTCCCCCGTTATAGTTAGTGCAGGCAACTATAACTCACGCGACCGCAATCTTCTGCTGATGACATATGTGTCTTTATGAAAAAAAAATATTTGTAATATATGTATAGCTAAAAATGTATGGAAGAAGACATGGGCAAATAAGTGTCTAAATACAGTATTAGCATCAGCAGAGGATTGCGGTCGCGTGAGTTATAGTTGCCTGCACTAACTATAACGGGGGAATTTCACTGGTTTTTTATCAGTAAAATTTCCGCTAACTATAACATGTGTGAAACCTATGGTTTTTTCAGTGAATATATATATATATATCACTGAAAAAACAAAGGTTACAGGGACGTTATTGTTAGTAACTGGAATTTAAAAAAACTTAGAAATTCGCTGAAAAAATCAAAGGTTATAGAGACGTTATAGTTAAGTTGACATTTCACTCATACAAAACCAGAGAAATTCAGCAGTTATAGTTAGCTGAGCTAATTATAAATCGTTCCCACGCAATACACTGCTTATGACCTCACATATTACATCACTCATGACATGGTCAGTGACATCACTGATGACATCTCAGATCACATCACTCATGACATCATCCAGTGACTATGACTATTTTATTAGTTAAATATATATACCAGGGTGTATTGGTGTACCAGTGAATGTATGAGTACCCCTCCTATTACCTCTAGTAAGTCCCAGACAGCAGGATTTCTGAGACCTGGTAGGAGACCATGCCCCCTTTCTCCACCACTCTGCAAACGCACCATCTGGTGCACTACTAGTAGGGAGATGTAGTCCCCTTGCCTATTAATGATCCTTGGGGGCCAGCTACCCCTCCTGTTACTTCCAATAAGTTCCACACAGTGGGATTGCTAAGAGGTCTTTGGAGGCCACCCATTCCTTTCTCCACCACTCTGCAAATGCGCCTCCTGGCGCACTACTGATTGGCTGGGGGATGAAGTTTTATTCCTGCGGGACCTTGGGGACCAAGAAGCCCAACTGCTACCTCCTGTAAGACCTACACAGCGCTGGTTGGAGACCCAGCCCCCTTCCTCCACCACTCTGCAAACATGACTGCTAGTTAAAAAACCACAGAAATTCATTGAAAAAACCACAGGTTTCAGGGACGTTATAGTTAGAAAGTAGCATTTAAAAAACCTTAGAAATTCACAAAAGAAAACAAAGATTACAGGGTCATTATAGTTAGGCTGACATTTCACTCGTACAAAAAACAGAGAAATTGAGCCCTTTAGAGTTAGCTGAGCTAACTATAACTCTTGCCCCTGTAATGTGCCTCTTGTGATTTCAGATATTACATCACTCATGACATGTCAGTGACATCACTGATGACATCTCAAATGACATTACTTATGACATCAGTGATGACATAATTTACAGCATCTCTGATGCACCCTCTCACACCCCTATAGAATATTTTATACACACACTGCCACTCCCACATAACCATTCACAAACCCATTCATAGAGCCATACCAGTACCAACACACCCACTCACTGATTCATTGATCTATACAAACATACACTTGCTCACCCATACTGCCACTCATAGACCCACTCATTCACTGATACAGCCATTGACCTATCCACTCATTCAGCCACACTGAGTGAGTCACCCATAGAACTACTCACATACCTAGACAATCACCTATACAGTCAATCATACAGCCACTTACTCACCCAAACACTTACACACCCACCCACTTACTTACTCATATAAACTTACTATATAAATAGTAACACACTCACTCAGCTATACAGTCACTGACAGAAGCATGCACTCATCTATATAGCCACTCTCACATTCACTCACTCATGCATACAGTCACTAATATACCCCATCACTCATGTATACTGCCTTTCACATACTCAGTTACTCACCCATACTGACACATGCATTCAATCACTGACACAGCCATACAGGCACTCACTCATTCATACAACTTCTCACACAAGCAACAGTACCCAATAAAGCTACTGACTCACCCACTCACTGATCCATACAGACACTCACACACCTCCTCACCCACAAACACAGACACCCAGACAACCATAGACATAGTCAGACAACCAATCACCGATATAGCCATTCATGTACCTACTAACTCACTCATACACCGACTTAGACATCAACTGACAGACAGATACACACATTCACACAACCAGTCACTCACCCATACATTCACTGAGACACCTAATCACTCACTTTTACAGTCAGTCACGCACCCACTGAGTCATCCATACTGTCACTCATACACCCATTGATTCACCAATACACCTTGGTATATATATTTAATACTCATAAGCTTTTAAAAAACACGCACAGTCACTGGATGATGTCATCAGTGATATCATTTGAGATGTCATCATTGATGTCACTGACCCCGTCCTAAGGAACATGTTGTGAGCATATTTGAACTAAGATCAGACTAATTCACCAGTTGCTAAAATGAATTGTGTAGCACCCAAACACCCACAATCATACCAATCATACAGATGAAGAGTTCTTTGACATGCATGATTTACCACTACCTATTGCTCTAATTTGCTATTAGTGCTCCCGGTACATATTTATTGCTTTCCATGTAAATAATTACATTAAATAAAAGAGAAACATTGAGGGTGCCATTGAGTATCTACAGGCTGACATACATGATGTATGTAATTTTGATTTTGACTAGATTACTTTAACATTTTCGCATGTATCTATGAATTTCAAGAACCAATTGGCACATATTTTGTTAGCTTTGGGCTTCATAATGTCTCTGTGAATCTTGAAGCAGCAATAAAATGGAAGTGCCTCTGAAAAGCCCCAAGAAACCCTATCAGTTTTTACCTTTCTCTGTGCTAAGTCAGGTCACGGATTTCACTGCTGTCTTAAACAGTTTTGACTATATTGAGGTACGTTGTGATTTGGGGCATGAACTATAACTAGAAAGGTAGCTCCTTTAAACATTCATGGACATTTTAACCCATGGAAGTGTACATTTTTCTGTTATTTTTCTTGTAGTTAGGGAATATTTCAAAGTGGCCATGTTTTGAAATAATGTCATGATTACTACCTCACTTGTTAACTCCCATTTATATAAAGGTTTTAGGGACACCTGCAAAAGAACTTGATGGGAGAAGGGCAACATTGCCCGGTCCTGCCTCTTACTCTCCCTTTTAGTCCAGCTCCCTGGCAGTGAATGGGCTGGCAAGGAGCAGTAAGGAAGAAGAATGAGCCTGAGAAGATGAACAACAGCTGTCCATAAAAAAAGTGACAGCAAATACACAGCGTGATTAAGTGTGGCATATGGGTTACTCGGCCACAAACATGGCAGGTATCCCATTCACCTTATTACAAGTGCCATAGGATGTAATCCACTTGTAATAGGGCAGACAGTGTATCCACTACCTAGTACAAGCTTGACCAAACTTACACATCACTTTTATGAAAGAGAATGCTTACCCAGTCATAAATCTGCCATTGCGTAATACAATTTTGATATACAGATGTACAATGAGACAGTAGGAGCTAAATTCAGAACACTTATTTTAAAGATCTTTGTGAATATATAAAAGGTACTAAGTGATGGGCTTTGAGGAGCGAACACAATTCCCCCACATCCCACCAATTGAGTTGAAGGTGTTTTAAATTTAAATAACTCACACAATTATGTTTTCAAATAATGAAAATCTAAAGTATTTGCAATGCAGTCATCTAGATGATCTTTTGAAGACAATATTCATTCAAATAAAATTCTTATGAATAGTCAAGAAACGTGAACTGGGCGACACAGTACTCGCTTCTATGGGATTAAAATTGGTGGAGATGGAAAAGAGTTTAAAGTAAATCAGAATGAATTTTCTGCAACAAGGGCATAGTTGTCAAATCAAAAAAATAAGTGAAAATGCAATCATATACTTTAGTTTCTCCATACACCCGCAGAACTTTGGAACATCAATATTAAAGGTCAAAAAGAGATCAGTGGTTGATGCAGCCTCTTCCTTAAGCCGTGTCTTCCTTATTGGGAATCAATAGAGAGTTAAGGACGAGCTCACAGGCAGCAAGTAGCTTAGTGTGCCTAATGGAGGCTCATAAACAGAGACAGAGAAAAGGCATGTCTGACATCCAACTTCAAAAGGCTGGTGGTGCCGCTAGTAGGGTCACTGCAATGACCTCCTCCAACTGTTTTACTCTTTTTAACACTGACAGCTAGTACTCTGGACTCTTATTATCTCTATTTTCTAAATGTGGTCATGATTTTGTGGAGTTCCAACTAACTTTTCTGTTGAGGTTACAAAAAAAATATATCTGCCATGATAAATATTTAAAGTTATAATAGTGTGATCTTTAACCATGTCTTGTTAATGATGGTAGAATGATATCCATTGTTATATATCTAGTACAAAATTAATCATAAAATAATTGCAGGGGACATTTTTTTATTAGTCTTGAGGGACTGAATAAATTGGCAAACCGATCCCAGATTTTAATACAACACCACCACAAACGCCTTTTCTGATCTTTTTGAGTTTCTTTTTTTATTTTATGCCAACATACAACACATGATGATGTAAAGGTAACCAGATAAAGCAATACTCCTGATCTAAGTTCTCTGAATATTGCCTAAGGTTTCCAAAGGATGAAGACGAATACACACAGACTCAGACACAAACACACACACACACGCGTGCGCGCACACACACACATTTTACAGGGAGGTATTAGGTCAGGGGAGAGATGTATTTCACCATGTATTGTGCACACAGTAATATGGAGTCACTACCACAGTAATCAACAACCACAATTTCTTTGCACAATTGGTCATATAACTCCATGAACCTTTGGCAAGACAAATTAAATCATCATATTTTGTTTTGTTGCTCTTGAACATAATTTGCCACGTCCTCCCATTCTGTAGGTCAGACTTTTATTTATTTAGTTGTTCGCTGCTGATGAGTTTTCATTTTTCAAGTTATTTTAATCTGATAGATGGGCTAATCGCAGACAACCAGTCTCAGTGTACTAGTCTTGCGTCTATGTGTTATGATTACCATCACATCCAGTTTCTCATTTAATATTGGTGTTCAAAGTCCTAAAATATGCTTTCTCACGGGTTTCATCTACTACTAAAGGTGAGAAGCACAATTGTTATCCGATGCAACAGTAAAACAAATATTAGCGGAGGAACATACCTCTATCCCTGAACCAGTCCAGGGTCCTTCTAGGAGGATTAGATGATTTCAGAAAGATCTGGTCTCCGAAATACATTCCTGGTTGGGAGAGAAGTAGATATTGAAGTGCAGACACAGCCACACCTGCTGACTCTGAGCCAGCACCTTATTGAGGACGTAGGTGTACGCAGATGTGCGTGATGTGCTATAAAAAGGTGAGCCAGGGCAGAATTTCCAAAGGCACGACGTGCCCCTGTTTCGTTGCCTCTTGGTATGAGTTTTTGGAAACACTGTCATTCCTCACGGGGAGAATTATTCCCCAGGATTGGGTTTCATGTGCTCTAGGTATCTATAACAAACCCACAAAGCATAAGGTTATCAACTGATTCCTTGACCTAACCCTACTTCTGGTTCTGGCCAAGTGTGCTGTCATCGCACGCTGGAAGGCTCACACCCACCTCCTCCCCCCAACTTGCCTCTTGGCATCAATCCACATTACATGTGGTGAGGTTTGCATAGCAGGGGACTAGGATACCCTCCTAAGGGGTCTGAAAGAGAATCCTGAAGACAATACGTTGTCCCTGTAATTCCCCAATGCTCCATCACAATCTTCATTTGGCCTTTATTTCTCCTTGACCCTGCAGCATCTACATCAGTCCCTGCATGCAGCTGCGCCACTGGGCCTCACAGACTGGCGAGAACCCCCCTCACCCAACGTAGACACCTAGCAGCCAACCACCTCTTTCCTTTTTTTTTTTTTGTAGTGTTTTATATAGCCCGAACTAGACCTGAAGATATCGGGTATCGGAGCACCAGTTTCGTTACAGAAGGACACATTCATTGTTAGGCACGGGGAGGTTAAGTGATTTGCCCAGAATCACATGATGTTGAGCGTTGTTGCCGAGACTCTAACTCCGTTCCCCGGCTTCACGGTCGACCGCTCTAGCCGTTAAGGCAGCTCTGACCAAGGACCCCTCCCCCCCTAAAACCTCTTTTCCCCAGTTACGAAGTTGACTAGTCCTGGTTTGCTCATCTCTGTTCACCACCAGAGCTCAGCTAGTATTTGCCTATTTCTTTATCGAGCTAGACTTTCTTGGGCAATTCTCACACACCTATTCTGGGAGGCACCCTGTCGTTCCTGTACGTCAAATTTTAGCATGAGATCTGCCTTTTCCACACCCCCAATCCTTTCCCATCATCATGCGCTCCTCTACTGATTCCATTTCTGTTTTTTTTTTTTGCTGGTATGTATAAAAACGATACAAAGACAAAAAAGATGGTTTAAAAAAACAGAGATGTATTGTCCTTAGAGCGCCAATATTTCCAAATGGCATTGCACATTTAGCTTCTTAGGGGCATATTATCAAAACAGGCGATAAAATTATCGCCGCTTTAGCGGCAGATAACTGCCGCTAAAATGGCGATAATGGGCTTGATAATATGCCCTTGAGAATTCCAATTGAAGCCCATGTTAAATGTGAAGGACGTCTAACCTGAGCTTCAATTGGAATTCCATAGAGCATATTATCAAGCCCATTATCGCAGTTTTAGCGGCAGTTTTCTGCCGCTAAAGCGGCGATCATTTTATCGCCTGTCTTGATAATATGCCCCTCTGAGACTTCACAGCCACATGCATCTCAATGTGCTTTATGCACCACTGGCCCTACCCAGCCACTTGTTGCAATTATTAACACAAGTGATATTTTATCTTTGCTGATACATTAGTGATATTTGTTCAAGGGATATTTACAGACTATAAAGAAAGAGTGTTGAATTAAAGAGGGACCAGTCTATGGTCCTTGGTGTACAGCTGTTACTACATGGAACGTCTGCAATGTGATAATTCACTTAAGACACATATGAATTGAAAAAAAAACATAATCTAATTTGCTATTGAATGCCAACACATTGAAATAAGTGCTCCCCACACAGTGGCGTGAGCCTCTTTTCCACTTAAAATGTGTCAGACATTAGCAAGTTGGGTGTAAAATGGCTGCCGCCAAGTGTTAACTTTCAGCTACAGACACATTGAAAAAATATGACATAAACTGCATTGGAAAAATTAAAACGACTGGATGATTCTAAGTTTTTGCATTGTGGGCCACTCAAAGCCCAAAAGAACATGTTGTGGGGAACACTTCCTTTAAATCCTCCGGCCCTTTCTCTCATTTTACTTCTGCCGTGCTCGAAGATTCGCTCTCATTGCATTACCCTGAAACTTGCCTGGTCCACTCCCCCTAGTCCCTCACAGCTACTTTAATTAGGGTCACTCATATCTTTCTCGGCCATTTTAAAGCCTAATAATCTCGTCAAGTATGGCTCTCATCGAGATCCTCTATCGTTTATTGCAGTTTCTGAATGTCATAACCCTTTGCTATGACATGCCAACAATTGATAACAATACTGATTAGCAACTGTTGTGCTGTCAAAAAGGCCTTCCAGGCCTGGTGACAGGGCTCTCCGAAAGGCTGTCAGCACAGCGCTGCTTGTCTGCTTTGACTGAAAGCAGAAAGCACAGTTGCAGGGGGGGGGGGGAGGCAGGGAAGGGGGGGGGGCAGGGAAGGTAGGGGATTTTGGCTAAGGATAGCAGGTAAGATATTTATTTTTCAATTTTGCGCCAGGGATGAGAGGGCATGTTATATATAGCTCTCCCATTATTCTCTGCCCCTGCGCAGTAGTTGAAAGCAGGGGCAGAAGAATTTGGTGGCCATTCATAACATAAAAGTATAGATAGGTAAAACAGTAAATTACAGGGATGTTTTTCAGCTTTTGGTTTTGAGTGACATCATAGACAACTCGAGCTACGCTCTCGTTATCTCTTTGACGTCACTCAGAACCCCTCTGCGTAATTCACTGTTACCCATCTATAATTCTATATATTGTATACAGAGTTAGTTGCTCAAATACTACTGCAAATTGTAGATCTATACATATAATTATCTTTATTCATAAAATGTTCATAAATGCCATATGTTCAGTTTTTATCTCCGCAGTTACTTCTGGAATAAACTTGTTCTTTTTACAAGTTCAGCAATGACTCTACCCCAGTCTTACACCCTTTGGGTGGGGTTTGCATTTATAAAACAGCTACCATAATATAGTTAATAATTCGAAGGAGTGATTCAGGTGGAGACTGGAGGAGGCTTTTCATATCTGCCCGATCCATCCTCTTTGCGCGGCAAAACACACGTTCATAATTGGTTTGATGCTGTTTCGACACATCTCTCTATTGTGTAAATTGAGCTTCACAGCATCAAAGTGCAAATATTCTCTTTCCAGGAAAGGAGTACAAAGAAAGAAGCCCGCCGCATTTGTCTCATCTTTCATCGTTTGATGTTTAATGATATTCCAAACAGCGCCTCGTCATTGGTTTATAAACAAACTGAAAGAGTCAGGGTCGACAGAGATGTGTGTTTGATTCAAAACGTGCAAGACTGCTGGTCACGTGACGTTCTTTGAGTATGCCATGCGCTGGAGAGCTCCATTTGTCTAATGTCATTAACGATGCTGACTGAATGTACAATTAAGTTAGGAGCTGTCACCCGAACCGGCTGTATAAAAAATAAAAAGGCCAACACAAAATGAGAAGGGGAATTACTGTTTTATAATCTGCACCTGTGTCACTTTTAAGTCATCTAAAGAGAAAAACAAAAGAAAAATCAATGAATTTTAATATAAGACTCCCACCGTCGCCAGCCTAACTCAATAAATATGTTAATTTGTAGTTCAGGCAAGAAAACAGAATTAAAGAAATTTCACCTAATTTGCATTTGTCACTTTCCTCGGTTTCTGTGAAATATCCTGCTGTTTCTTTCATAAGAGAAACGTTGGTCTAATATCAATATTTTCGCTAAAACTACCATATTCAAAGTTCTTTGCTCCTATTAGAAATGTGTTCGAGATTGCATTATGGATTCTTCATTTTATCATTGGAAGGGTGATTGAACGTTAAAAGGCAGCCAAATCACCTTTTTTTCAATCTTTATTATTTTCCTACAGTATATACTGTTGTGCTCTTTTCTCATCCTTCCAAATATAGGGACAAGTAAGCACAAGCAAAGATCAGTGTACTAGCGTTCCCCACTCCCTAAAAACACCTGGTAGGAGGTCTGTAATGGAAATTCGTCTTCCTTGGCCTTCTTCCTTCTCCAGATAGATGTGGACTGCTAGTAAAGGCTTGGCTAAAAGAATGTGGTGTAGAGGTGTGTCTAGATAAAATGCTACATAAATATCCGGTTGCAATGTATATATTGTTAGACCTGACATCCTTGGTGTGGTATTCCCCCAAACATTTTTGCCTTTACCCCTCCTATTTTGCTGAATTTATTTTTTTTGCTTTAGGGCCCAGTGCATCTTAGCATTGCTAACTAGTGCTAAATTGCTTGTGCTTTCTCCCTAAAACATGGGACAACTGGCATCTGATTAATTGGCGCATTCGATTTCCTTGCGTGTCCCTAGTAAATAGTTCAATATGTAATTAGGGCCTGTAAACTAAAGTCTACCAGTGGGCAGCGGCACACATTGTGCCACCCACTAAAGTAGCCTTTTTAAAACATGTCTCAGGCCTGACACTTCAGCCTGTAGTATAGTTTTAAACTGCCATTTCAAACTGGCAAAATAAATCTTTTACCAGGCCTAAACCTGCCTTTCAATGTATATAGGTCCTCCCTAAGGTTGGCACTAAGGGTTCATAGGGCAGGGTGCATCGTATTTAAAAGGTATGACATGTATAATTAGGCTTTACATGTCCTGGCAGTGAAATACTCCTGAAGATATTTTTCACTGATGTATGGCCTGTCCCTCCCATTGACTAACTCTGGGCCACTTTATTACATTTAATAAGTGCTAACTTCACATTTGGAGTAGATAGAGATATGTTGTTTACACTCAAATAAATTGTAATAGAAAAGCCTCTTCAATGGTAACATCAGATTTTAAGTCACAAAAGTTAGTTTGTTCTTGCCAAGAAAGGTACTCCAAAAATACCATCTGCAGGGTTTCCGTCAGAGTTGCACTAACCTGCTAATCCAGATCCAACAGGAGTGATAATACTTTCTACACTTCACTGAACCCACTATTGACCATGCAAAGGATATTTATGTAATTCAGCATTAGACCTGGGTAAAAAGGAATGGGATATGAGACAAATAAACTGCAACACTGTATATCTTCACTCTGCTTGTTCTTACTGTTGTGCTCAACCTGCACTGCAGAGGAGTTAATACCCACAAAACAAAATAACTATTAGGGATTGATTCACAAAGGAACATTTACTTGTGTAGATCTACACACATGTAGATCAACTCATAAACATTAGTGTAACTTGTCACTTTTTTATAGAGTATAGATTTACACTTAGATGTCCACCCTCTCAAATTTGGGAAGTTGAAACTGAAAACTACTGCAAATATGTTTTCACCCATTGTTTGAGATCTCTCAATGGGATATTATAGGAAAATGTAATCAAGCTTTATAATTTAAGAAACATATTTACATATACTTCTGTACATAATGTATACTTACATATATTAAATATATTTACATATATTACACTAATATCAACAACTAATGTAAAATAATTTAAGTAATAATTAATATTAACCTGGAAACAATAAATAGTAGTTTCATTTGATCTGATTTATTTAGTCTGTTGCAGTTCCAGTGGTCAGTCATGTGGTTTTGAACTTACTCCGAAGCTGGGCTGGAATTCATTTAAGTCAGTTTTACACCATTAGGGCTGTAGTAGATGTAGAAGTGTATCTGGCGAATTACAATGTTCTTAACCCTTTTGCTGAGTTTTTTTTAGCATGTCGCCCCAAACCACTTCTTGATTTTCCCTTAACCCAACTCATTTGTAAGTAATTATTCCTCATTTTCCCAACCTTCCTCCTGAAACTGCCCACATTTACTACAAAACAATATACTTATGTGTGAGGATATTTCCGTTACCGTGGATGATCACACAGCAGACACAGTGGTTGAGTTTTCCACCCTTAAGTTTATGAATTATGTTTTCTTCCAAGTACTACTACTGCATCACTACTTTATGTACTGCAAAATTCAGTCTGTGAATCTGATCCAAAGTATTTTGTCAATTTTGTCACAATTCACTACTTTCACCATGACATATTGTGACAAACTCTGTAAAACTCACAGCCTAGGGTTGGTGAAAACACTATGATTTCTTAGAGCTGAACGATAGAATGACATCTGTAACACTTTAACAAAATTACGTGAAACATAATACACTTTTCTTGATAGATCACTATCTTTAGTAAATTGAAAATCAAGGCTGTAATCTCAATATTCAAAGTTTATCAGCAGTAACATAATGAATACTAATTACTGCTATGCTTTTCCTTCTGACAATATACATTCACTTCCGCCACCACCACTGGCAATGCCGTAATATCATACATGACATGAGTAAAATGAACAAATTTACATCATGATCACAAAGATAGAAACAAAGGTATATTTAACTGTGTATATATACTACTGCACCTAGGTGTAACACTACACGTGTTTATCATTCACCATTTCTGATCGCAGATTTACAACTAGGTGTAGAAATACCTGTCACTCCCCTCTCAAATCAGGTGGTGGCCTACTACTTTTAACTTTACACACACAGGTAGAAATCTCTATCAGCAATGCAAATTTTTCCCTATGGGAAAGAATATGGAAAATAATTAATGGTTATTATTTCTCATCAAATCATATTTAAACTATGTTTAATGTAAAATATAAATGTAAATTAATGTTAAATATTAATGTGTATGTTAGAACTAATTAAATATAATATTATAGCACATTAATATTTCAAAACAGTTATTAAAGAAAAATTCCCACCTTCAGTAAAAAAAAAAATTGATATGTAGTACATTTTGCTAAAAATTGTCTTTTTAATTAATTCAAATTGCTTTTAATTTTTAATAAAGTTTCAAATATGAATTACATTTGTAATCAAGTATAGTATTAACTTTTAGAATAATTATTTAATAACTATATGTTTTAACATTTGTGTGCAGACACACACTTGTACACACAGACATATTTACATTTCTAAATATTTTAATTAAGTTTGAAGTTAGAATTAGTCCAATGGAGTGTTATTTTATTTTCTTACCTCCATTGTTTTCTATCGGAATGTGTTGTTGTACATGGAAGAGCCCATGCATGTTGCTTGACATCTTTGGGTCTGTAGTAACTGGGGAAAGGTAGATAAACTCTCATTTCAGTCTTGTCTTACAACTGTTTCATCCATCTGACGAGGTTCCACAATAAAGTGTCTGATGTATCAATGGCTTTTTCCTATACCGTGCCTATGGAGACCTGGGGTGATATGGAAGGGCTTAGATTCTTTACGGCCTTGAGAAAGGTGTGAATCATGGGGCTCCATTTCCTATTCAGTGTGAAAACGTTGTTGGACATAAACTGAAGGCTTTTGGGGAATCAACTTAGGGGGCAAAATGATTCCAGATCAGGCAAGCTTATCACAATACTTACCGTTGCAGATTTTTTCAACACATGTCAGTTTTTTCTCTTGTTTGTCTGACTGGTTTACCAATTAAATTAGACAAGAAGTGGATAGACCTCTTCCGTAAATTATGGAGCACCTAAGTCAGTGATGCCTATCACAGGAATTCCCTTGTGTCAAATCGTATTTGGGACAGTCGTTATTACTGTGTGCGTCTACCTATCTGTTACCACTTATATAATACAACAGTACTAAGAGGCTTCAGGTGGAAATGGAAGGGAACTTGTTACTGTGTCTTGCAGAGGTACAGGAAACCCAAATATTTGTATGTGTGCCACACCGATTAAAATGTTCCCCATGTAACAAAAATAAGTAGAATGACTACTTATTAAAGTCTAAATATTAAATTCTCTTCTTTGCAAAACATCAACATGGGATCAATTTATGCTTGCATCCAAGTCCAAAATTAGAACCAGATATGTTCGACCCTCT
Organism: Triturus cristatus; assembly: GCF_964204655.1. Lineage (NCBI taxonomy): Eukaryota > Metazoa > Chordata > Amphibia > Caudata > Salamandridae > Triturus > Triturus cristatus. The sequence goes on from NC_140593.1 coordinate 502,777,856, forward strand.
GTGCCGACCCAACAACATTGTTTCTCAATCACACAATCGTATCACTAATTCCTGCTTAGAAAAGCCCAGTTTGCTATGTCCAGGAGTACCAGTAAAGTTGATCCAATGATGCCACTGCTTTATAGATTCCTCAGCACCAAAACCTATCTGAGTTTGAACTCTGGATTGTTTATGCCCTTGACTATTTGAATTGTGCAATAGTATATTTTGCAACTCCCACTGCTGCTGCAGAGTTCAAGCCTTGAGCACTGCCAAGCCAGCAAGTGTTGAGATAAGGAAGACTGAATTCATCTCTCTCTGTAAAAGCTGAATTTAGTTTTGTTGTGAACCTGGATCTAGGTGATTTAGACTTTAATGGAGAGTCTACTTGGACCGGTGAGGTCCTCATAGCGTTTATATGGCGAGAACCTGGGAATACTTTGACAACTTTGAAATTATGCCTTATTCATTTACATTTCTTGCAAAGCACTGCACATGATTTTTTACTATCTTGTAGAACTTTGTGCAAGCAGTGGCTAAAGCACCGGCTCCAACTCAATCAAAGTCCTTGTGTTTTCTCTCCCTGGTCTGTTAAACGGCACATAAGGCAGAGATCTAGGGAGGACAAATTGAAGCTATCAAACATGACAGATTCCCCTTTTCCCTGCTACCACACTGTTACACAGGCCTCATCGCAGAAGTAGAGCAAAGGACTACTTACAGGTGAGCCCGATGGGGATGAGGAAGAGCCTGTATGTGCATGCTTGTTTGAGTGTGCTATACACACAATGTATGAGCATGTTAACTGATAGGAGTGCTTGTGTGTATATATTTATAGAGCATTCAAGGTTCGGGACACTGTTTTGGGAGGGCTCACTGGACCTATTGTGACTTCTGAGTGTGCACATATATATGTATGAGAGTATTTATACACCAGAAGCCCAGTTGAGAACAACAGAGTGATGCTCAGGGCCAGTGGTCAAGGTTGTGATCAGTGAACTTTTACAGATTTAAGGGGTGCTAGTGTAAGTCAGTAAAGAGAAAGGCACACTCTACTGTGTCACCACAGAGTGTCCTTTGAAGAGGTGGGTCTTCATTATAGTGGCCCGTCCTTGACATACTGTGGCCATGCTTGGATACTATTTGGTTATCACTGGCAATATCTGCCCATGCTTACCATAGAGTGGGTATATTTGCCATATTATGGCTATCTTTAACTCAATAGTGGACCTTCCTTAACATTTTGTGAGCATTCTTGTGACATTCTAGCTATCCCTAGCATCACATTGGCATCGCCTTGACATACTTTAGCAAATGTTGACATACTTTTGCCTGTCCCTTGCATAATAGTGGCTGGTTTTATGGATTAAGTATGCCTATCCTTAATAGTAGTACTGGATTCATGGTTCCCATTTGTGATTTATAGTGGCCATTAATGAATATTTTCTAATATTCCCTGGGGAAAGTCAACATTCCTGGTATTTGAGGACGATAAATGATTGCCATGAATGGCAGCATCTTCCAATGTGTGATAATAGTACAGGTGAGTGCATGGCAACCATAACAAAGTGGTGTTTTCCGAGCATTTCCCTCTATGAAGATATTGTTATTTAGCACATTTGAAGGGCAGAATGCGACATTAGCATGGCATTGCAATAAATGTACACTGGATTACTATCCAGCAGATTCCAGGTTTATAGTGGTATGTGCTCTCCATATTTGTAAAAACGATAAAGGATTTCTCATTCATATTTATAAACTACTCTGTGCTCGATACATTCTAAGACAAAGACCCAAGATGTTTTGCTAGGGTAAGCAAACACAAGTGGATTGATTCACAAAGATTTTCTTAAAAGTCAAAAATCTGTGCACCATATGTTTTTTTCATCATTGTGAGTCACAAAAATCCCCAGAAAAATTGATGAGCATTACACAAATAGCAGATTTTGAAGCATATTCCTTCTGTCATATAATTACTTCAGCAGATTGTTCTCAGGGTGGACAAACTGTGGAAATAAATATTGCTGACATGCATTACCTCATATATATTTTTACTTTTTCTATAACTTGAAAATATATGCTTCAAGTTAAACAACCCCTTAAACTGTAGTCCATGAAACATCTGCATTCCCCATACCATTATCCACAATGCTGTCATTTGGTGTGCCCCCTGAATGTTTAATCAACAATATTGATGGGAAATAATATCAAGGACAGCATATCGAAAATAAAATATTGACAGGTAAATAAATCTAGATTTTCTTTACCCAACTCCAAATATATATACTTACATGATACTTCCAAATGACCCTTGGCGCTAAAACACCACCTATCCAAGTGGGTCTGGACTCACATGCAAGCACCACTGCTGATATATCTCAAAAGAACATGTCCTCACTCACTCCAGATGATGTTTTGTGCAGTAAGTTTTACATTTTCACTGATTAATCCATTACGCTTTTTGACCCTAACTGGTCTTGATCACATGACACAGGGAGTGGTCAATAATTTTAAGGACAAGTATGTATAAACACTGAAAACAGAGTTAGCGGGCATAATACCAATGATAGAGCCACATGTTAAAAAAGTGCACAATCATGACAATGTTTTCACATATAGTCTAAAAGATCAGTGATTGTATTTATGCTGTATTTAGTTCATTTATGTTACTCCATCAACTTAATTTCATCATTTCACAATGGAATTTGGTAAATGTCAATATTCAATATTCTACTGTCATCATATCTCACAACGTTGTGCAGTTTTGTAAATCCTCGCAATCCTAACGTATTTACACATAACTGCGTGATGTTCTTGATGAAACAGAAATGGGACGGAAATGGAAACATCAGTAATTACTTTCTTTTGTGTATAATTGAAATACATCCCCAATTGGTTTCTCCATTGACTTTCTTTCATAGTTTATACACAACCACTAAGTAAATGTCACGATTTAATATCATAATGCCAGCATCTATTTGAACGCAATGTGGTTCAAGAATCCACTAAATCAATTGTACTTGGTCGCTGCTTCTTAGCATCCGCATGGCCCGTTCGCAAATTCTTTATCGTACATCAAGTAAGTTCCATGTCTCATCTAAGAATCAAACTCTGAAAACACCTACTTGCCTCCTGAAGTCAATTCCATTTTGGGAAAAGTGTTCCTGTCATACTTTACAGATGGGGCAATAATACTTACATGGTACATATATCTTTCAGATACTTAGATGTGGGGTTAGGAATAGTAAGTCTGTTCTTCCTTATATGCACTTACCTGGCATTATTTTGTCCTTCGATATTAGTATGCCACAAGATTGTTGGTTTCGATATTTAATAGTACAATTCTGTTATTTTGTTGGTGTTCCAAGTACTTTGTGGGGCAAACAAATGATGGCTTCAGATAAAGCAGGACTAGGGTGGTGTGGATGGGTGGCAACGCAAGGGAGGTGGGACGGAGGACAGAATAAGGGTAGTGTGTGGTGACCCAGTGCCTGGAATCCACCAGAAATGAAGGATCAACCTAGCCTGTCACATCACTGGTCAGTCCAGCACTCATTTTGCATGTGCACATTTTGTAGACATGCAATGCACTTCGTATGTGTGCATATTCATTTTGGCAATTTGCCCATGTTTAAAATGCATTTATTTTTCAATCTCACCTTGCACACATTGGGAAATGTTATTTGCGAATTGGTTTTGAAGCCAGATGTTTAAAAATTCAGAATTGCAATTTCCTAATTGAGATTCTCACTGAATTTAAATTTGGAAATTGCAATTCCTGATGTAATAAAAGTTATTTCATCTTTTAAATAGGTGTTCCTAGTGGGTCGCAAATCGACCTATTTACTGAATATTAATGAGATAGGTCACAATTAGGAATCACAGCCATCACTGGGATGGTGGCCTGTTGAGATCAGACCACTGTGTCTCTAATTGTTTTTTAATAAAGCAATTTATATCCAGCCCATTTTCCTTAAAGTTTAACAAGACAAAAATGAAACTTTGAACCTTCATTTTTTAAGAGTAGGCAGTGGTCTATGAGAAAATATTTTGTTGAACATTCACAAAAGGGAAGGGGTCCCTTGTATACCCTTTCCCGTTTGCGAATGGTTGACCTCTTCCATGCGTCGGACGGCCGACGTCACGGTGGGCGTGAGCGGAGGACGGCTGGGGAATTCTTCCACACCGTGGGGGAATTCCAGCCGCGCCGAAGTGGTTAATACCACTTTGAGGTGTTGGTAAAACATGAATCTTTGGTGACCGGAAGAGAGGCCCTAAACATAAATACTGAATTGCTAACACAAATTGTGATTTGGTAACAAGTTACGGAATCGCAATTTCACACTTGTACATTGAAAAATGCTTTTATTCTGTGGCAAACTGACTGCAAAAAAGTTCTGCACATATGGCCCTTTGTTTTGTCAATTGTCAGTTCTTTAAAACGAATATTACGATGAAGTCAAACTATGATTGCAGTTCTCACTAACGTCCTGCATTAAAGCTGTTTAATTTTCTAATAATCCTTAATGTAAAAGAATTTCACCTTCGCTGGAGATTTCACGGTGCAGGTTTAAAAACTGAGACAATGAAATGAAAGGGCAGAGATCTCTGTGCACAAAGCTCTTCAAGGCCGAATAATTTATCAGGGTTCTAAAAAAAAATAACAAACAGACTGAAAATAATCTTAAACAACTCAGATAAAAGTTTGGAGTAGAACAAGAAATACTTTAAAATCAATGCCTTTTTATGCAGTTGAAAGGGAAAGAGAACAGCTTTCAACCTTTTTCTGAAAATCAATCACAGGCTGTGGAAAAATCATTTCAGAAGTCATCTTCCCCTGAACAGCCCAGACCCCAAGGTCAAATTGTCAATTTGGTATCCTAATTTCCATAATGTTATCCTACAGAGTACTTGCATCATTATTGGAGCCGCGCTTTCTTTCATATTAGCTTTATAAATGAGGGTCCTAATGCTTCATGGCAGACAAAGCCATCTACTATTAATAACCCATTGAGTTCCTCTAATATCTGACACTTTTCCTGATGCTCAGGGCAGTTGCTTGTTTTAGGACACCTTTTTCTTTGTCGTTGAAGATGATTGCTTTAATGTCCTTCCATTGAAGAAATTGTTCATATCATAAATGGGAAATAGGTGTAGAACTTGAGTAGATTTTCTTTCAAAAGACACTTGAAGTAGAGGTAATTTATACATCATGAATCGGCCAATGATGATGTACCTTTCCAAAAAAGACTGGCGTTAAACCAGCCTGCTATTACTAGGGAATTGATCTCAGCAGTGGCAATCCTTGGGATCCCGATCTTGGATCATCAAATTGAATAATGCGGGCAAATCAGGATCTGATGTGAAGGACTGGAATAGGTAAAGTGAAGTAGGATCACAGGTCTGTAATTCTGGCGTTTTTAAATGGCTTACATTCCCCAAAGAGTACATTTCAGAGGCAGAAGTTTGCAATGTAAAATATATGTGCCAGTGCATTACCACTTAGGGGCAAGTGCTATATTGCTCTCTTGGTCTGAGAGGAGAACTACAGAACTGTGTCTGCACTGCTGGGGATTCAGAACAGCATATTTTGCTGCTGTCATTCCTCCAACTTGATGCAAATATTTTAGGGTGTAAATTGTCTTTTTCGTGTTATGCATACTTTCCACGATGGAATAAAAGTTTATTGGAAAAACCACTTATAAAAACACCCCATTGCGCTTAAACTATACGCAAAGGACCAACGAGGAACCCGTTTTTATACTTGAAAACTGAGCTACGTTTTGTGGCCCATTTCAGCACATTAATAAGGCCAAAATTGAGCTACGTTTTGTGGCCAAGTTCCACACCTAGTTGATACACAGGCATTGTTTATGTGTCAAATGGCACCAGAATGGTTGGTGTAGGTGTCACAACCTGTTTCTATTCTCATATTTTGCAGTGCCATAGTGCAGAAATGGTTGTGAGCACAGAGCTTGCAATATAAAAAGCCATTAACATACTATGCAGTTATTTAAGTTGGCCAATTTATAAAAGCGCAACAAACGCAGCTTCACCACCAAAATAAGGTCTGCGTTCCACACACTCACAGCAGTCCAAAAAATCCTCATGCTCTTTTAATAAAATGTCTGTCAACCTGCCTGTCCCCGAAGAACTCGACGGTAACCATTTCAACGTGCCATATGTTCTGAGTTCATCAATACAGGCCTCATTGCAGTGCCACTGTCTTCAGGCCTGCAAGTCCTCCATTGTAAAAGGGTGAGTGATTCTACCCCATGTCTTTCAATTGTGCAGGTTTATTTGAAGGGAAGAATGGACTCAGATGGGAACTTGTTTGGCTCCCAGAAATTCAAACTCTGGATACACATACTGAGGCAATGGTGTTAAAAGGAGAGGATGAAGTAGCATTAGTCACGTACCATTCAGGTGCAGCTTTTCAGGACTTTTGCAAGATCTCTTCAGCCTCCCTACTTCTCGTTCCTGCCTATCAGGGCTCTACCAGCAGTGGTGAGAGGAGGTGCCAAATTGGATTTTAGAAGTCTGTCTTCACTGCCCGGACCTCACCCAAAAGTGGACGTGCTTTGGCAAAAAAGACCATCACACTGCTATGAAGGATACAGCTAGAGGCAAAAAGTGTACCTGATGGGGCTTGTTCCTAAGGTTCCGCTGCAGCCTAAGCTCCAGGTTAACTTACATGCCTTACACTGATTTCTGCCCTTCCTGATGCATCTGTCCTAGAGGCCTCATTGGAGCAGATATAGAGGCATCTATCAGTGTCATACGCACGAGAGATTAAGTAGGAACTTTACATGCACATGCCGCTACCTAGTAGTTGTTAAATCCTGGGACAACTTCAGCCTTTGGGAGTTGGCTATTCCTTCTGCTAGTGCTTTTATGCCTGTTGATATGTATTGTGATGTACTTAACGCATACCAGCCGTCTTCATCCCATAGTCTTCCCTCCTAAATTAAACATGATGAAGGTTATCCTGATGGGTCTCCCTGCTTCCCAGCATGCCACTCTATCTGTTAGAGAGTAGTGTGGAGTCAACTCTCAAGAGAGAATGTGTAGTCCATACCTTCAGACTCAGATCAGGCACTTAATTTGCGCAAGGGTTCAGTCACTCCAAGAGGACTTTTAAGACCTGATTGTGGCTTTGACTGAAGGTTTGGAGTATAATCCACTGCTAGAAGGAGACACAGATACAATTTTCCTCTAATATTTCATGTAAGGCATTGAGATCTGCAGCATGTATGCCTGCCAGGGCTGTCACTGCAGGATTGCACTTCTGACTGCACTCATGGAAGAGAATTGTGGGTACTGCTCCTTAAACTACCATTTTTGGGTCAGGAGATGTTGAGGTACATGCCTTGGGAACTAATAAAGCAAACTGTAGATGACAAGCTGCTCATTCACTTCAAACCAAGGGCACTGAGTTAGTTTTGGAGGTGTGCAGTTCCAGACTTGCCATGATCCGTGGGGGAGAGGATTCTGCTTAAAAGGCATAAAACTTCTGCTCCATGCAATCAGCAGTCTTCACAATGAGCAGAACCATGAGATCAATGAGGTGAGTCTGGGAACTGGATATTTCAGATGCTCTTGTTCTTGAAACGAGGCAATTCTACACTGCCCTCTCCTGCCTCAAGATTCAAGACCCAATCTGATGTTGTATCCCAAAAAGGAGACAAAAGATTTATATATTGGGGTCAAAACCTGCTGAAACAGGAAGTGATTTCCCCAGTGCCCAGGAATGAGTAGGGAACTGGTGTATACACCATTTGTTCCCAGTTTCCAAGTCTTCTGGGGATGACTTTCACATCAACCTAACCTCATGGGAGTAAACACATTTTTAAGGCTTTTCTATTCCGAATAAAGAATCTTTAAGGGATTAACAAACTATTGCTGGGAATTTTTGTATCTTGATCGATGTAGAGAATGTGTTGTTCCATATTCTTAGCCTCCCCCTTAATGAGAAGCATCTCATGCTTGATGGTGGTACCAATTTCAAGTACTTCATTTTGATCTGATATCTATACCTGCATCTTCACCCATAAATCTGCACCCCTATTGTGAGTCTTTTCTATTGCATGGATTTCACGATCCTCCATATTTTGATGACTGTCTAGTGTGGATGTACCTTTTCCATCAGTTACTACAGGACATTCATCCCACCTGCTCCCATCTTCTGAAATATGGATGATTTCTAAACTTTAAGAAGCCCAGCCTGGTTTACTGTCAGCAATGGATCTTAATAGAGAATGTTTTTAAAATAGAACCCAGAAGGGTCTTCCCATCTTAACCAGTACTTCAGAAACTACCTATAAGCTCTGCTCTTACTTTGGTGTGTTCCCGGTAGACAATGGCTGCAAGAGCAAAATGGACTATGTTTTATTCCCATTTACTAACGCGTTTCCTAGACCTTTCCTCCACAAAACTTGATCAGCAAGATGCTTTCGCAGATCAGGAGGGAAGGTTCTTTGTTTATTTTTTTGGCACTTCTATGGACTGAAATGTTTGGATTTCCTGTTTTCTACCAGATGAGAATTGAAATAGAGTGGCTCTTACCCCTAGTGCCACCTTTTTTGTGACAGGTTCTCCCTGCCATTATCCTGAGACTGCTGAGGTTGACGGTCTGGGCATTGAAAGGGTCAGCATTCAGAAAAGGGGAATTACAAGATCGTCCACCAGGGTGAGGAGAGACACTGAAATCCTGGTCATGATACTATAATCTGTTTGCTTGATTTTGCTTCAAACGTTTTGGCTGCCTCCATGGTGAATCTTACAAGGCTTTTGAAATAGTGAAGGAGATTTTTGTCTTAAACACGCACGTGTTGACCCACAATAGCCGGTTGACAATGATCAACGTTTTTAGGATGCATAGTGCAACATTTTCTGGACTGAAAGCTTATGACTACCCCATTCCTCTCTGCAGGCTTATTTTGGAACTTTAGGGATTGCAAAAGCTCCCCCGTGAACTGCTCGATTAATTTAATTTCATTTCCTAGTCACTTAGGTGGACATCAATAACCTCACGGAGTATTACAATAATACGATGTCGAGTATTATTGAGGACATAGCCCCGCTAAAATTCAAAAGGATCCCTGACAAAGACAAAAATCCTTGGTTTTACGGTGACCTCAACAAAGAAAGATGGTCACTCAGATTCACAGAGCCGAAATGGCGACAACACCCTTCCTCTCCCCATTTATTACAACTAAGACTGGCCAGGAAAGCATACAATAAAAGCATTCTAAACTCAAAAAAAGACTTCTTCAGGAAAGAACTGGACAATGCAAAAAATAGACAGAGTATACTATTCGATCTGCTAAAAGAGCAATCTAATAAAACGGCCAAATCTGCACCAACTACTACTAATTCAAATATAAGCAGCTAATACTTCTCCTCCTTCTTCACAGCCAAAGCCAAATCGATGGAGGATGAGCTCAAAAAAGCAGCAGAAGGCCCCGATATCACTAAGAGCACCCCAGATGAGTTTCAACTTCAACCAGACAGGGAAACTCCTAAAAAAATAAGGCTGGGTGGTCAGAATTTAATCCTTTCAGTGACCGATACATTGCAAAGATCATCTCAACCATTAAACCAAACAATCACTACAACGATCCTTTACTTGCAAAGTGTTGGTCTACAATAAACCAACTGCTCATCCCCTCATGGACAAAGATCATCAACGCTTCACTGGCACAAGGCTAAATACTGGACTGCCTAAAAACAGGGCAAGTCACCCCAATCTTAAAAAAAACAACAGAGAACCCCTCTGACCCCAACAATGTCAAACCAGTAACTAACATTCCCATGCTAGCCAAAGTCCTGGAAAAAAGCGTACAACAGCAATTGAGCCATCATATCTTGGAATTCACATTGTTGAATGACTTCCAATCAGGATTCAGACCAAACCATAGTACTGAAACAGCGATCCTGCACATCGTGGATGGCGCTCTACTTGTCCTCGACCGCAATGAAACTTGTCTCAAAATCCTACTCGACCTCTCTTCGGCATACGACACGGTTAACCATGCCAAAATACTAGATCGAATGGAAAATATGATGGGATTAGAGGGAACAGTCCTAAAATGGTTTAGAACGTTCTTAGAGAATAGAACGCAACAATTCACAGTCAACCAAACATTATCAGCTTTGTCCAGAAATGAGATCAGAGTTCCTTAGGGCTCATCACTATCCCCGGCACTATTCAATTTGTACGTAGAGCCACTCACAGAAACTTTACAACAAGCAAACATCTCTTTCCACATGTACGCAGATGACACACAGTGGTACATCAAGATTACATCGACAAAAGAGATAGATATCATGAACCAAGCACTAAAGAGTACCATCCACTGGCTAACCAGTAATCACTTAAAGCTGAACCCTCATAAAACCGAATTCCTGCTGATTTCCCCCCAGAAAAGCACTACGAACATCCTAGAGTGGACCAAGCTGATCACAGCACTAAACTGTACTCCGAGGATTGTTGATTCTACCAAATCCCTGGGAATTATACTAGACAAAAACCAGGTTATGATTTTGCATATCAACACAATGGCAAAATATGCCCGGTTCCATTTAAGCTACCTCAGAAAATGTAAACGCTTCTTAAATAAGGCAGACCTTAAAACAGCAGTCCAAACACTAGTAATTTCAAGGATCGAATATGGCTGCACAACCCTAGCTGGTCTCCCCAAGATGTCAACAGCCCCACTAAAAGGCTGTCTCAATGCGGCCACAAGACTCATAACTGGCTCCAGAAAATTCGACCACATCACCCCTCATCTGAAAGCACTCAACTGGCTGCCTTACGAAGTGAGAATACAACTAAAAATGGCTTGTTTTACCCACAAAGCGATACACTACAAAACACAATGGTACCTAGCCCAGAAAATCACACTATCAGGAGGTTGCGGTGTCTCCCGTAGTCAGGAAGGGCTACTACTGAAACCGGCCCGATTCCGTAAGAAAAGAACTTATGACCGAGCTTTCTCTGGTGCAGCGCCTAGAATTTGGAACGCTTTCCCCCCTAACATTAGAAAAGTTTTGTCAATCTCTGCTTTAAAAAATGAAGTCAAATCTTTTTACATGAGTAAATATCTCCCATAATCGCAGCAGACTTGACATTATCATTGATCTAACATGACCATACGCATGCTACCTGTCATCAAACATTAACCTCTTCGGGGTACTGTATATTTGTTTTATTTTAAGCTTTAATGTTGTGCACAAAATCACTTGTATAACTACTGTTGACTTGGTAACAAAACTGTTTTTAGATTTGTAAATGTAAAGCGCTCTGATACCCCACTCAGGGTCATGTTCGTGCTATATAAAACACTAAAAATAAATAAAAATAAACGAAAAGTCTGTCTGTAGTGGTTATTCCACAGCCAAGAGATTTGGAGAACATGAATCCCTTCTTTACGCAATGAAATACCTTAGCTTCCTAATTAAGGACCTGACCATTGCTTCTGCAATATTTTTCTTGCCTAGGGTGGCATCCACTTTTCAGCTGAAGTAGGGCAGACTGGACATCCCTGAGGAAGACAATTTCAAGTTTGACCACACACTTTTAAGACTCTTTACAAGTTAAAACTTGTAAGTTTCTTGCTGTTACCGTTAAGACGATTATCCTCAATCGTGTTGCAATCTAATCATGCTGTCGAGCAGTCATGAAATGCATGGGTTGGCACTACAGGGTGCATTATGTTTTATAATTAAAGCTAAGCATGTGATTATCTGTGTTATTGTTCAGCATGTCCTCTCCATTAAGGACAAGAAATGGAGTGGCAGTGCCCTGGTTACTTCAATGCTCAGAGTCCCACATGCCTTCTTCAGGGGAATACTTTCTCCCCACTGTTCCTGGGGTTCAGTATGTAATCTCGCCCTTGACAGGTGCCTCTGGGAGATTGGACACAGGAAGCATTCTGGGAGGTTTACACAAGTCTAGATCCCAGATAGGGAGGAGAAGTATTTATTTTGTTTTTTGTAAACAACAAAGTGCCTATCTGTGGACCAGAATCGTGATTCAGGGCCAGATGTACCACCCCACCAATTTGCGAGTCGCAAATTGCGTCGTTTTGCGACACGCAATTTGCGACTCGGAAAGAGGAATGCACAACAGTGTCTCGGACACTGTTTGCCATTCCTAATGGGGTTGCAAATTGCCTACCTCATTAATATTCATGAGGCAGGTGCAATTTGTGACCCCATTAGGAATGGCTTGCACTCCCAGGGATGGTGGACTGCTGGGGTCAGCAGACCAACATGTCTGTGGCTGGTTTTTAAATAAAGCAGTTTTTTTTTAACGCAGCCCGTTTTTCTTAAAATAAAACGGGATGCATTTAAGATAAGCAAAATGAAACGTTACTGGTTCACTTTTTAAGAGTAGGCAGTAGTCCTTGGGACCACTGCCTGCTCTTAAAATATATTTTAAATGCCAGTCACAAAGAGTAGTGGGTCCCCACGGGGCCCCTTCCTGTTTGCGAGTTTGTTACCACCCATTTGAAATGGGTGGTAAACTGCGAGTGTTTTGCTGCCGCGGCCGCAAAACAATCTTACATTAAAGTGTGAGTCGCTATTAGGAAGGCACGCCCCTTCCTAATGGCGAGTCGCAAACCCCATTTTGCGTGTCGGTAATAGGTTACTGACTCACAAAATAGGGTATGTAAATGGGGCAGACCTATTTTGCGGTTGCAAACGGGCCGATTTCACGTTTGCGAGCGCAAAGAATGGTTGTACATCTGGTCCTTAATTTTATTATAAGGTAGAGTAATGTAGAGAACCGGGAAATAGGAAATTGTATACCATGTTTGAGTAATTTAGCTAATCTAATGATGTTTACTTAACACTAAAGTTTTCAATAATAGAAACACGGATTACTTGAAGTTTCTGCTGTGCTACATAATCGGAAATGCAGCAAACACATTTTCTCCACTAAGTTTTTAGGTGCAATGAAAAATCAAGTTTGTTTGTATTTTTTGAGAAAGGTCGTTAATGGAAAGAGCTCTTTTAATTAAATCTGTAACTCGCGTGGAATGATCTATAAACAATACATGTGCTATATTGTTTCTACAATTCTTTCAAAATCCTTTTTAATTCCCGGTGAAGACACCTTATGGTAAGATTTCTAAAACAGAGTGTGTTTGCAGCGCTCCAAATTACACAAAGAGCAAAATGTGCAAAACTGCTTTTACACCCGGGCGAAGCTTACAAAGTATCACACCACCAGATTTCATGGTGGAACTGAGTTTCGAAAACATTTCAGTGTATTAGGATTGCAAATAAAGGGTCGGCTATGTTTTTCATTTCATTCTTTCAGCTGTAAGAGGCTTTTTCGTTGTGCAGTTTGACTTGGGACTGAATGTCTATGTGTGGGGAAGTGTGACTTTGTAACTACGTTTTTCCTTTTGGCCACTTGGTGGCACTGTTGCTTCTGTGTTGTAGATGTCGGAGTGACGTCATCAGTCAAACTTGAATTTTCTTTCGACAAAGGCCACGTTTAGTGAACGGTCTACTCAACCCACGCCGCCAGGCAGTTCAATATTCACATTGGCAGCCTGGATCCTTTTCGGTGCCCTCTTAAGTATTCCTGCATATGTACAATTGTTAGGTCGGACGAAAATTCCCACCAAAGGAGGCGGGAGTCGGGGGCAGGCTTGGAACCTCTTCTGCACAGGCCAGCAGCTATCTTACCTGAAGTCTTCAAGCCACAGACATGCAGTGCCCAAGGGTCCACGCGTACTACGGTTTCTTCCCCACAGACACAGAATGAGTGACACTTGTTTTTGAAAGTATCAAGGACCCCCTGTAAATGTTTAGGTAAATTCCTAGGACAGGGCAACAGACACAATGAAGGGTATATTCCTAGGCAATTACATTAGATATCAGCCACTAGGTCAGGTGATATAAAACTGAAAACGTTAGAAAAGCTGTTAATGAAAACCAGTGTACCATACAATAGTGAAGATTAAAACATTTTTTTTATTTATTATTGACAATATAAAATCATATTTTGTGTTTAAATCAACGAAAAACTTAGACACAATTCAATTTCTAAAAATGTACATAAGTTTTAAAAAAAGGGAACAAGACTTTAACCAAATATCAATAAGAGTACAGACACAATGACATAAAAAACCTATTCAATAAACACAATGTAAAATAATAAGAGTGAATCAGAATATGGACATTCAAAATATATGAAGTTGCGGCAATGGATTATCTTCGACGCGCGTTTCGGCGCAATGGCGCCTTCGTCAGGAAAGCCACACAATGTTTCCTTTTAGCTGATATTTTTATCAGCTCTCGCACTATGGTAGCTGGGATATCTTAAACAGGTAACTGATGAAGCAACTGTTGCATCGATGGTTTCCAGTTGAATTTGGCGACAAGGATAGAGGGTAGTTCGTGATATATAGTTCTAATTTCTTTGACGTGCAGAAATATATCTTCTTTCTTGGTTACTTTCTTTCTGTTTGTATCTTATTTTCTTTCCGCCAAGAGGTCTATTGATAGAAGATCCTCGTAGAGGTTTGGGCGTATCTCACTGCCTTCTTCGCCACTCTCGAAAAATTTCCTGCATATGTACAATTGTTAGGTCGGACGAAAATTCCCACCAAAGGAGGCGGGAGTCGGGGGCAGGCTTGGAACCTCTTCTGCACAGGCCAGCAGCTATCTTACCTGAAGTCTTCAAGCCACAGACATGCAGTGCCCAAGGGTCCACGCGTACTACGGTTTCTTCCCCACAGACACAGAATGAGTGACACCCTTTGATACATCTGGCCCTATGGGAGCTAGGTTTGATTCCTGCCTTCACCTAAGGTCAGTGCTTGAAATGGAGAAATAGAAGTGCGGGTACTCTCTTCACACATCCGTCAAATACTGAGAGCTCCTAGGGGTGAAATCAGTTAAAACTGAGCACTATAGAAGAAATCCTAGTAATTTATAAGGGCTTTTTTGTTCTCCTTGCTCCATACTGTAGGAAAAGAGGGGCATATTATCAAGACAGGCGATAAAATTATCGCCGCTTTAGAGGCAGAAAACTGCAGCTAAAACAGCAATAATGGGCTTGATAATATGCTCTATGGAATTCCAATTGAAGCCCATGTTAGATGTGAAGGACATCTAACCTGAGCTTCAATTGGAATTCCATAGAGCATATTATAAAGCCCATTATCGCCGTTTTAGCGGCAGTTTTCTGCCGCTAAAGAGGCGATCATTTTATCGCCTGTCTTGATAATATGCCCCAGAGTGAGTAAGTTACTAAATTAATATAGCGCCCTTTTTACGTGAACAGCTTCAAGGTGTTGGAGAGGGAGAAGCAACAGATAAGCAGCTGTGTGCCTTATGAGAGCGCGAGGGTTCATTGCTGAAAGGGTCCCCATAATGTCCAGGCAGGAAACGCGCTATTTACGGGGAATGAGTGAGTATGTCAAATGATGTGGTGAAGGGGAACATGTACGTTGTTAGTGGTGATGCTATCGATGACGTGACAGTACTCCAGTAGCTGAAGCTTTAGTAACATGCACATTGTGCATGGGTGAGCCTAAAGGGAGGTTCACCGCATCTGGGCATGGTTGGACTGGGAAATTAAATAGACCCGGGCACTAAAATAATAGTGCCCCCCATTTCTAGATTTGAGGATTACAAAAAAGTGGCCCATGTTTGTTTATCAAGCAACTCTGAACGCTCTAATAGATGCTGCTAAGTGGTATGCGTGCGGTCGAGGACTACGCATCTTTGTGCTTGGCACAATCAATGTTTGTACCAATATTGACTGTGGGACACATGTAACAAAGTAGTTTGCATACGCAAACAGTGCGTATCGCTAAATTCGCCCGTTTACGAATGCAAAATGGCCTTTCCGAACGTATGAAAGGCTTTGGCATTCGCAACTTAGGAAATCACAGTTTTTAGCGATTACCTAAATTGCAAATGCAAATAGGGCCTTTCCTAAATGCTAACTGTACATTTAGGAAACGCTATTACCATCAACTTCAAGGTGATGGTGACCATGTGCAAAATTTGAAAAATCCACAAAACAGCCTTTTTCAAACTGCCATGTAGTGCACTCATGCCCTTACATGTGCACCTTCAGGGGGGCCTTAGGCCCCTGGGCACCCTTGCCTGTGCATTACCTAGTTTGCAAAAACCAATTAGGTCATCGCAAATAAGATAGTGCAAGACCATTCTCACCTATGGGCCTTGAGGCCCATAGGAACGAATGGAGTAGCAATAGCGAAAAGCGATTCCCTAATTGCGTTTGCAGTTTTTAAGAAATCGCAATTAGGGAATCCCTATTTCCTGTCTGTTTTGTTACATCGCATTTTGCAATTACCAAATAGCGGTTTCTTAAAAATCGCTATTTGGTAATCGCAAAATTGTATTTTCATACACGTGGCCCTGTTTTCCTTCCCTATCAAATATCTAAAAACATTGACTCATGCTTGTTCTACTCGCATGGTGATCTTGGTCTATCAACTTCGCCTTCAATGAGATAGCAGCTTCCACAATGCACATTCCTCATTCTCTCCATCTTGTCGCCCGCCTACCCTCTCTACTGGTCCTCCTTTTCCTATTCCCCTCTTAGCGTTAAGCGATTGCGTCACATTACTATGGATTAGAAAATGGAAATGGACAGGTTACACGCAATGTTTTGCAGTAGGTACACTACCACTGCTAGATATATTATGACACCACAAAACCAACCCACACATCCACAAATCCCACCGGCACACTGACCCAATCACACTGCCCCTTCTGACACATTTTCTACAGTCAAAACCAGCCTCTCATATGTTAATCGACCCAAATAGGAAGCGAACACTGTGGGATTGTGGGATTACTGACAACATTTCAAACACCCAGCAGCCAACACGCCGTGCCCAAGAATGGCAGGCTCGCCTCCTTTATTGCCCTGCTCGGATTTACAAATGAATAATAAAAAAACATTACCAGAATACTTGTCAATTACCTCCTCATCTCTAGCTAATCGGGTGTCTGATTTCAGATTTGAATTGTAGCGCCAGATATGCAAATCCTAGTTAATACATACATTAAAAATAAAAATACAGGGGCAGATTTACAAGCCCAGTGCTCCACATTTGCGCCGCAGGTGCGTCACTTTTGTGACGCAGCAGCGGCGCAAAGCTAGCGCCATGCTGCAACAGATTTACAACGTGACGCATCTAGGGAGATGCATCACGTTGTAAAGCCCTGCGCCACATTAAACCTGCGACAGGTTTAATGTATGCAGGGTGGGCGTTACGTCGGAAAAAGCCTCGGAAAAGTGACGCAGTGAAATCTACAAGATTTCACGCAGTCACTTTTCCGACGCTGGTGCGTCAAATCCTTACGCCTGCTTGAAGCAGGCGTAAGGCGTGACGCACCATGTTAAGGATAGGGCAGGTTGGAACAGTGCTGGAGTTGCGTCGCGCTTGTGACACAACTTCAGCACTGCGCTAACCTTACGCCAGCAGATGCGTCACGCATCTGCTTGTCCTTGCGCCACGATGCACCACATTGTAAATGCGGCGCATCTGCGGTGGCGCGAGGGCAAACTTGCGTGACGCATGTTCCCTGGCGCATCCCTGCTGATTTGCAGGGATGCGCCAGGGAACGTAAATCTGCCCCACAGTTTTGTCATTGTTTTTCAGCGTTTCAAAAAATCTCGGATTAAGCTGCTGCTCTCCAGATGCAGAGGCCTAGAGGTTCTGACAAATTTGGTTTGCATTGTGTAGTGTGCAAAGGGCAATCACAGTTTATGACTCTCTAAAACTTACCCTGCTGCTTAAAATGCTCTTTGAAGTGAACAGTGAAGTAATTCGCATGTGAAAAGCCACAAAAATGAGGTGTGTGCATAGTGAGTGCTGTCACAATGTCCCCCCTCCAACACCCCCAGATAGTTTGTTTTCTTGTGTGTGCGATGGGGGCCCCTTGTCTTTCTCTTAATCTCTGTTTTTCACATTCTTTTAGAACCCACAAATTGCTTCTTACGCGCCTTTTTTAATTTTCTCTTTATCCTCCCTTGCCACTTCACCTATTTGTTGCCGCCTATCTCTCCCTCCTTTATATCTAAAATCTTTGTTAATTGCTTCTTACCTCTTACAAAGCTTTCACCACCTGCACCCTTGTCATGGGCTCAAACACTCCAGAACTTGCCACCCATAGTTTTCTTCCAGAAGTCTTACAGCAAATGTCTCCTTGTACGCACTCCTTTATCTACACATCGTTTTTTATCACCCCTCTAGATTGTTATCTTTTGTGCTTTATTCTTTTAGTTTTATTGCACCGCTTTAGTTGCACTTTACACGCATTCTTTTTAATATCACAATATGCTTTTTTGATATCCTCCGTCATCTTTCATCCTTTTTGTTCTCTTTAAAAATATATATCCCTTCTTCTTTTTCCTATTTCCACCCAATATTTTTTTCTGTTTGTGTATTGTTTGCTTTTATGAATCGCCAACCTGAGCTAATTACAAATTCAGAAATAAAAAAAACACACTTATATACATACATTGAGGGGGTGTGGTCAGCCCTCTACATCCATTGGCGTGCACATAGAGTGGGGCAATTGGACATCTCACTTCAGCCATTGGGTGTTTTATAGGAGTGATGGCATTTTGCTTCACCATATGTACATATCTGACTAAAAAACTACTGTGCGTTACAGACAAGGCTGCGGGGCAATATTTAACTTTGCCAATGCTTTCTTTGTGCTAATGATTTATCCTTGTTTGTGTTAGTCACCCATGTGTGTTTAAACGCTTTCTTCGGGTCACAGTAAATCAAAGTCAATAGAGTCTTTTCTTGGCACTAATAAGAATATTATTTTTTCTGAAATATGCAATAAAACAAAATTCGGGTAATATACCCTTTCTATGAACTCCTGTCCACTTGCAATCACCCATACTGGCCGATAACAATTAGATGCAATGGTACCTCTTTAAAATGTAAATGTTTTGTTTGCAGCGATTTGGCAGTCACATGTAGATGGCGGCATATTTTCTTTTTTGTCTTCTTCTGGCATATGCTTCCTTCAAAAATAATCATTGGAACAACTTGCCAAGATCACTCCTCTTGACTTCGCCAATGCCTGTTTATTTTTTCTTGTCTTTGTATTCATTTTCTTCTATATCTTTTCTTCTCGCCTTTGCTTCATCAGCATTTTGCTTGTTTATGGGCCTTAACAGAGAGTCATCCATTTCCCTTCCTCAACAGAGACAGAAACAAATGCCCCCATGCAGGGCTGGCTTTAAGGCTGGTTGCGCCCTGTGCGTCAATCATTTTTTGCACACCCCCCCCCACCATGACCTCCTCCTCGGATTCCCTCACTACCGCCAGGCACAAATGCCCCTCATCTCTCCATAGCCCCTCTGTCACATACATTCCATTTGTTTTAAAGCACTGGTACAGGCTGGCTTTACTAATAAGAATGTATATGTACCCAAATGAACCCTTTTTAGCAACACGAGGAATAGATCATGAGACTAGGGGGAAAAAACACAACGTCCTAACCTATTTTATTCAGTTTGCATGCAGCTCTTTGATGACAGTTTGTAACAGTCACTGTTCTATATTAGGGTTCTATCTTATGAACTGTGGTAACAAAGGAATATCTGTGACAAAATCAGTCCACTCAGCTATCCACACGAAATATCTGCACAATATGTGTTCTTTGCAGCAGGCATATTAACCCTCTATGCTATTTTATGGTGAGTCAAAACTGCCACTAGACAAAACTTTGGTTTTGCTCTCTAGCAGGAACATTAATTACAAGAGTTGTCTTGATATTTTAATTGCTGCTGGATGCACAAGGAACTGTGCAGCAGGAGTTTTTAAATCATAACGTATTGGTAAACACAGCCCCCCCCCCCAGGTCAGGCCCCAGTGCAGCTGTCCTGGTTGCAACGCCCTATGCCCATGCACAAGACACACAAACATGGTCCCGATCCTTCTCTGGGGGACTGCACAACATACAGTGCTTAATTTGAGCTGGTGTTTCCCGTGCTTGGCACCGGCATTTCATTGACAACACCAGCACTTATAGCAGTCTGCCACATGGTGGCACTGCTTGTCTAATTTAACGATCAGCTCAACAACAGTAGTTTATTAATTCAATACACATTAAAAATGACTAACACCTGCCACCCAAGTCATTCTTACAGCTTTGCGGGCGTGAAATAGACTAAAAGACGCACTTATAGATGTATGATGGTCAGCAGTTGTGTTGGTACTGTCACTGGTAGTGCTGATAGGGGCAATAGGTGGTGTAAGCTGCAGTGGCCTCTCTACAAGGGCCTTGGCTCTTATTTATTTACTAATTAAGCACTGACAACAAATAGAATGGTGGTTGGGACTGGCCCTCTTTATGATCATCTTTAGATTCAACACCTCATACAATTCCCTTTAGTCTGTGTACAACTCTCCAGTGCTGCCAAAAGGCATACTGAGTGCCTGGCCAGTGAATTCAAAGCAAATATGGGCAAGGTATGGAGGCTACAGTTGTTTGTATTGCCACTACCTCATGTGCATGGTTATGCCTCTGGAATTATGGATTCAATACATATTGAAGTGCCTCATGTAGTCTGTGGAACGTGACCAGACTTGTGGCGACTGGCTCATGCGTGGAAGATAACCACACAGCTCAGCCTTCTTGGCTCCTTCTGGGTTACGAGATGGATCAAAAGATGTGTGCTGAAAGTGGCAAACACGTATGAATCTGAATGAAAGCAGAATCCTGGTTTACCTCTCAGGTGCAGGTACAAACAATGCTTAAGTGGGACTTATTTTTCATCATCAGACTTTGAACCAGACAGAGAGAGAGAGACGTACAAAACGGAGAAAGAACGGGAAGAGAAAGATTGGGAAACAGTGATGAAGGTAGAAAGCCGTTATGGCGGATGAGCGTCGACCCCCCTGCCAGCAGATGCAAAGCCTTAAAAATAAAATGATAATAAAACAGGTTTATTATCATTTAATTTTTCTTAACAGGGCTGAGTCTTGAGGGCGGGGCTATGATGATGATAGCATGGAGGAGGAGTGGTGGGCCCTGCTGCAAGTGCGCATGTGGGTTTGGCCGGCCGTCTTAGAATGGCCAAACCGACATGTGCCCTGAGATGTTTCCAGCATGAGGTACGTTGCCGGGTTGGAGACTGCAGGCACAGGCTCCCACTCCCCGTGGGCGTATAAATTGAACCCTCTCAGGCCAATCCTGGTGCTTTTCTCATGCTGCCAGCACCATCAGAGCAGCATCTGGATTAGCCGTAGGGGAGTCTGGGAGCCTGTGCTGCAGTGGAGCCAGAGGAGCAGGAGTGGCAATGTGGCAGGTGGCATGTAGGTTCTTTTTTTTTGCGTTGCTATTGTCGTTGAATCCCCCCCTCGCCACACCAATTTTCCCTGACACCAGCTGCTACCGCAAGATTGAGTAAAGAAAAAACAGGAAGTGTAGGTTTGAGGAAGAACGAGGCTTGAGGTTCAATCAAGACTAAGCATCCCTGCTATTTAGCAACCAGCCCGTGCTTAATTTGTAAAACAATCAAATCCTGGGAGCCAAAGTCCAGCGGCTCACACTACGAATATTAGGGGTGCTGAAAACAAGGCTGCATAGTCTTAATTCTGCCTCATACCTTTTTTATTCACCACCTGAAACTCCCTGCCTTGTCATCTTAATCATGCTGGTTCTTTCTCATTTCTACTTTCTCCCGTTGTCACTGTTTTTCCATCTTTCTCTTCCTTTTTAGGTCTCGGCTAGCGATGGCTGCGCTTGCGCAGTCTCGCTCGCGAGAGATAATGACTTGGGAGAAGAGGGGCTTGAACCCGCCCCTCTTCTACCCTGTTCTCCATTGGCTGGCCTAGTAAATGCTGGCCAGCCATTGGAGAAGAGGTCCCGTCACTCCAATCATGCCCCGTCCTTTTCGGATCGGGGGGCGTGTTTTTTGCGAGAAGTCTCAGGGAGGAGACAACAGCAAAACACGCCCCCGAATCCGAAAAGGACGCTCCCTTTCTCCGAGGCATTTCTGCTGTGCCTCGGAGAAAGGCGGTGGTGTCTTTCGGTGCCCTCCATTAAATTCGATCATTTATGTAGCAAAGAAAATAAAAGTAATTTTCGCTTGCAGATTTTAACTCTCAATGTCTTCAGTCTCTCACATCAACATTTGTGCACGCTCTCTCGGCTCGCGGGTCATCGTTACACAATTCAAGCTGTTTTACCGAGCGCCAGGCACGTTTTACGAAAACCACCCCCTCCCTCACGAACATTTATTTTATTGAACTCTGGTTTCTCTGCCACAATGAACCGTGCTTGAACTATGGTCTCCGCTCTGGCAAACAGTACTTCGACCTCCTTAACTTCCTTTTATGTTGTGGTGCTACAACTCGGCGTCTTGCCTCATTTCTGGTTCTAGTTTTGCGTCGAAATGAATTTTGATGGCAAAATGTGGCATGGAACATTCACCACTCCAACTCGACAGATTAAGAAATATATCCCAAATTATATATAACAGTCGGTAGACGCATGCCTCTACAGTGTTCTCTTATATTTTGAAACCAGAATTGGTCAAGTTCGTATCCTTTCAAAGTTCCCTTTTCAAACAATCATTATCAACGCCAAGTCTTGCCCTGGCACGGTAGTGCGATTTTTGTTCAGTATTAATAAAATTTGACACTTCAGACAGCAGTTTCAGCAGAGAGGACAAAGATGGAATGGGCATGGAATCCAAATAGTAATCATGCATATTAGTCTATGCCACTGGCATTTTGCGATGCTGTGGTGGTGTCTTCCGGTGCCCTGGGCTTGTTTTACACTATCCCGCTTTGTGCTCCTGCGGAGATCCCACATAGGCAAATAACCAAAGATTACGGCCGTGTCAAGCCGTCCTATGTCGACAATCACAGCAATGGCTCGTCTGCCATTTTGCGACGAACCGCGTACTTCCACCACAGCCTCCGAGTGCAATGGCCAATCCGTCCGGGTTATTACATGACTCGGGACCAGCACGTCCCCGCACTGTCCCCTAGTGCACTTCAGTGCGGATCCGACAAGCTCCGCAGTCCGGGTCCGGAATCGGCAGGCCCAGCCGATAGCTTTACATTCGGCCGTTCGAGGCTGTAGAGTCAGCGTTGAATGCCTGCACCTCGAGGTGACTCGGGTAATTTGCTCTCCAGGTCCCGCAGCAACTTCGGTCCTCTGGGGTTGCTGCTGGTACTTCGCTTGTTGTTTCAGGCCGCAAGCACTCGCAAGTTCGTATCCTTTCAAAGTTCCCTTTTCAAACAATCATTATCAACGCCAAGTCTGGCCCTGGCACGGTAGTGCGATTTTTGTTTAGTATTAATAAAATGTGACACTTCAGACAGCAGTTTCAGCAGAGAGGACAAAGAAGGAATGGGCATGGAATCCAAATACAGAAACTGAAACTTCTCTATCAAGGGGAAACATCACTGCCAAAGTTCAGAGCTTGTGAAAAAGCGACCAGCGAAATCACTTGTTAGTTAATGTTCGGGGGGGGGATAAGCGAAAATTTCGGGGGGGGGGCGCAGAATCTTTAAACAGTAGGCAGAGTGGCGCTGATTTCGAGGGTGGGGGGGGCTGAATCTAGGCAGAGTGGAGCTGCGGGGGTTCTTAGAAGGGGTGAAGCAACAGCGAGGCCTCATTAACATGCAAATGGTCTTTTTAAAGACCTGTGAACTGCTCAGGCGCGGCTTTGTGTCTGCCCGGGAAGCGGTCTCATCCCGGGCTGCCACACACGACGGGGGGGGGGGCTGAAGCCCTTTGAGTTCAATGGGTGTTGCGCGCCTGATCACAGGTAAATGCGGGAGAGAACAGGGTTGTTGAGCAGGGCCGGGCTGGCTTGCCCGGGCATCGGGCATTTCCTGTAGCAAAAGTGCTTCACAGTTAACCTCCCCCATGACCCTCCAGCTGGTCCGACATAATTGCCAGGCCTACTTTGGGGTTCCAGTTCGGCCCTGTTGTTGAGTATCCTACCCAGGGCTTTAAGTGGGATACAAACAAATGGGTGGGGGTGGGGGGCGGTGTTGCGCGGGGTCTATACGACTTGTATTTTGCTGTCTCTTTTGTCATTGCATCCAGGCATAATGATACAACAAGTAACATGATACCTACAAAAAGTTAGGACTATTGGCTTTGTCAATCGTTGTTAGTTGCATAAGATAAATTAGCAGTAACTGTGGCTTGTATATAATATTGAAAAAGCATCCACTTGAAGCCCTAGTGACACCACGACAATGTTACTGCTCATGAGTTTCAAAAAGAGACAACAATATAATCATGCAGTGGCTGAACTCGACAGATTAAGAAATATATCCCAAATTATATATAACAGTCGGTAGACGCATGCCTCTACAGTGTTCTCTTATATTTTGAAACCAGAATTGGTCAAGTTTGTATCCTTTCAAAGTTCCCTTTTCAAACAATCATTATCAACGCCAAGTCTGGCCCTGGCACGGTAGTGCGATTTTTGTTTAGTATTAATAAAATTTGACACTTCAGACAGCAGTTTCAGCAGAGAGGACAAAGATGGAATGGGCATGGAATCCACATACTAATCATGCATATTAGTCTGGGCCACTGGCATTTTGCGATGCTGCAGCGTTTTCCTCATAATTATGGATTTGCCAAACTTCCCAAATAATGCTCGCATAATAAATCTCGCTTTTGAGAGTGATTAAGCTATTGACATTGTAAATAACAATGCCGTTTCTTTAAATGTTTTAAAACCATAAACAAAAATAATGTCACGAGCAATGCCAATAGCTCTAACTTTAACAATGCCGAGACCGTTGCATTGTAAATGCTTGTTCATTATGTGTTTTGTGTTTTTTCTCTCTCTTGCTTTGGGTGAAAGTCTAATTAGAAAACATAAGTGCCGGTCCCCTAAAAATGAGTGCCGGTGGTCCCCACCAACAAGCACCCGCTCAAATTAAACTCTCAGCAACCCGATTCTTTGGGTGTGCTGGCAGCGTACCGCTCAAAAATCTTTAGTTCGCTGCACTTTTTTTCTTTCACATTCAGCCCTGAGTACAAGGTATTTCTTATAGAAGAAAAGGGAATTAAATTACATTCATAAGGATATTCTGGGTAACAACATAGGCAATTTCAATTCACTCGTGCCAGAAGTGAGGTAGTGCTGATCTCTTTTTTGATTAACTGGTTATTTTGTGACTTTAAGTCATTACAATTTGCGAATTATACATAATAACATGACAAAGCTGTGTGTAAACAATCAAGTCAAGCATCTGATTAAAGACTTGATGTATAGCATCTAAACTCTGAATTTATTAAATGAGGAACTTGTTTCTTTAAAGCACATATCTGATGTAGTTGTATTGTGCATGAATTATGACTTGACGCCATTAACTTCATCGATGTGGACCCTTTGAATGAGATAGGGATTGGGGTAGAAGCAGCCACAATTGATGACTGAGACAAACAAATGTTTTCTCCACTTAATGTCCACTATGGTTTCTAATATCATTGGATTGGAAGAACCTATTTCTGCAACTTAAAAGCAGATGTTACAGAATATGATCAATAGTCCTGGATCAGATAGAACAGAAAACGTAAAGAGCACATAGTAGTGAGAGTACATAGGGAGCTACAGTAATGGTGAGGCTGAGACACAAAGAAGCCAACCTACACTTTCAAGCATTCAATGTAGGATTGTGGTGGTATGATTTACTTTTGAAGTGCCAAGAAGCTACTGATGTCCACCTGTAACAAAACACAAACTCTGCTGAGTGGGCGGCAAATGCAGCGCCCAGTAGCCTCCTCTCAGTCTTTAATGCTTTCAAGTGCCAATTGGATACTGATTCACAGTTTGTTATATTTGCTTTGTGCAGTCATTGATCTACACAGCTAGATAACCATACTGCTGGGTGATAATGTTAATAGTGCTACCGCCATAACAATCTTGTGGTGGGTTTTTATACATGTTCAAATCATTTTAGTCCATAAAGCATAAAATGTTGAAACGCAAGGCAGTAATCCCAGAGTGAAGAAGGATTACACAAAGGGATCCCTCTCCATGGTGTATGCTGGGTGACTTACTTACCTCCTAAGCCTATAATTCACTAGCTGTACATGATTGACATGTTTTGGCACATCATTACTGAAATCAAACCCTATACTGGTTGCCCAATCAATTATGAATGGAATCTCTATCCAGGAGAACCCTTTACCTTCAGGTTCCTATAATATTTAACAAGAGCAGCATCAATTACATTTTTATCTAAAACATCTTGCATAGTGCATTGACGGTACATAGATCGCTGGAGGTGGGATAGTTAAAAGGTTATTAGTCACCTATTGTTTAGGTAAGATTGCACCAGTTTTCTAATTGTGGTTGGTTTAGAAACTTTACTAAGCTATCTTCATAAATCTGACAATGGCATTTGTGGGCAGAAAAACCTTATATATTTATTTGCAGCAGAGTGCGCAAGTGCTCACCTGGGTCTTTTGAGTCTCAAGAGGTGTCCTTTCAATGCCAGTTTGTATTGTTTTAGAGCATGGGTAACAGTGATGCCTAGTGGATGGGGGTTCCAGTGCAGTGGGCCTGTATGTATGTAATTTACAGCCCCTTACATAATCGGTGCAGATAGCATTTGACCTCACATTGCATATTGCAAGATCTTTCTTCTACTCTCGCAACCGTCTCTGTATTATGTCATGTAATGAAAAGCCCGGTTAGCTGTAATTGCATATGCATTTCACAAGGGCCACAATACTATAAAAAATGTATATAATTTAAAAGTTACCAAAGTTAAGGTGATCAGCAGGAAGGGCTGGAGCTGAAGTGAATGGCCAAGGGGCCAGGAATTCACAGTGTTAGATCAGACAGGAAAACAATGATGGGCCTTGAGAGCTCTTTGGAAGGCAGGAAGATTGGGAATCAGACACATTTACTATGTTAGATCAGACAAGAGAACAACGATGGGCCTTGAGGGCTCTTTGGAAGGCAGGAAGATTGGGAATCAGACAAATTCACTGCGTTAGAGAAGACAATAAAGCAATGATGGGTCTTGAGGGCTCTTTGGAAGGCAGGAAGATTGGGAATCAGACAAATTCACTGCGTTAGAGAAGACAAGAAAGCAATGATGGGTCTTGAGGGCTCTTTGGAAGGCAGGAAGATTGGGAATCAGACAAATTCACTGCGTTAGAGAAGACAAGAAAACAACGATGGGCCTTGAGAGCTCTTTGGAAGGCAGGAAGATTGGGAATCAGACAAATTCACTGCGTTAGAGAAGACAAGAAAGCAATAATGGGTCTTGAGGGCTCTTTGGAAGGCAGGAAGATTGGGAATCAGACAAATTCACTGCGTTAGAGAAGACAAGAAAGCAATGATGGGTCTTGAGGGCTCTTTGGAAGGCAGGAAGATTGGGAATCAGACAAATTCACTGTGTTAGATCAGACAAGAAAACAACGATGGGCCTTGAGGGCTCGTTGGAAGGCAAGAAGACTGGAAATTAGACAAGTAGCTTTGGATACTTTGTATTTTCATTTTATATTCCTATTGGTACATCATTCTCTCTGGAGAGTGTAGTCACTGTTTCTTGGCAAGGTTCTGCTTCACTCAGCCTTTTTACAAATAAATGATTGTTTCTTTGCTAAATGATGCATGTGGGCCCTATTTCCTTTGAATGTTTGTGTATTAACTTCATTAGTAGGGACTCTTCTGGAGTAGTAGTAGTCTAAGAAACCTCTAATCACTCATTTCCACATAGCGAGATTGCCAGAATTTGGTGCCGGGATACCATGGGACCAGAATCTTCTATTCTGGCAGGTATTGCTGCACCAATGCCAGCAATCACAGGTTTTTGTCTCTGAAATGGGGAATAATTACATGGTCCTTGAGCTAAAACATCCTTTAATATGCATTTTCCCCATTCTGGGGTGAAAACCACAGACATTTTCCACCCACTCAGAACAGGTGGAAAGTGCCAATAGGGGTGGTGGGATACGCGGGAGTTTAGGGCAGGTTTCTGCCTTTTTGAGGGAGCATTTTATGCTCCCCACCGCCCCCCCCTCCCCCCCAAAGGGCTGCAGGGATCATCAGGGCCCCACAACCCCTGCCCCAGCAGACAGAGAAAACAGTTATGGTATCTGCTGGCCTGATTGATCAGGTCCCGGGTATGTGGACTCAATATTTCTGGGCCAGGAGACTCTTGTAATTGTGTGTGGCATACTTCTGCTCGGAGTTACAGCTCTGGCTGAAATTGCACCACTCGTAAGAGATAAATGCTAATAGTTCACAGTGAAGACAGACTTTGCGAGTGGCTAGTCGGCCATGATGGTAAGTAGGGCTCCAGCCTTGGAAGGGTTTAAAATACTCTTGTGCGCCCTTTATTGAAATCAAATTTTTATGAAAAACAAAGACTAAGAGTTAAATTAATGTGCATGGAACACCCTCCTGAACGACAACTTGCTGCCATGGTAATGGGACATAAACCTTCCTTATATTGCATGTTCTAGGTAAGTCAACCCTCTTAATTCAAATATTGCTTCCAGTAATGCCTTTAATGCGCCATTTATTTATATATTTTGCAGTTTAATAGTGAGCATAAAACCCAAAGTGACAACACAAAAGTAACAATAAGTATAAGCAAACAACATATGTACAGAGATAAACAAAATCTATTGACGCCTGCACACTTTATTAGATGTGAAACTGAAGATTGAAGCCTTCATATATGTACATATAGTGATTTAAAAAATAGAGGTTAAAATTAGTTTATCTTTTGCTTTGTTTGTAACCTCTAAAGGTCTAAATTGACTGAAAAACACAGTTAGGCATCTTGCACAACAACCATGCAAACCATAACTTGCACACCATATACTGTGCTCATGATCTCACCCTTGATGGGAGAGATGTTATCACAAATGTCATAAATACATTTAAATTATGATTACATATCTCCTTACTCGTAACACTATGAAAGAGACAACTATGAACTATTATTGTTTATAGGTTTGAGTATGTGTTGTTATTAATTAGATTGTGTTTTTAGGTGTTTGTATTTATTGGTTCAAATATTGTGAGGTCATAAACATTGCATTTTGTGTACGTGTTATGGTTGGCATGGCTGTAGTGCGAGTTAAGAATTGAGGTCCTACCCATAGACTTCAAATTCCAGTGTTTTTTTTGTGTTCATTTGTAACCATATCTCCACTTTAACTGCATTTTTTTCAGCCACAGAACGGTATAAATCTATTGGACCTCATCATTATTCATTGTCTTATTAACATTTTGTTCATGAAAGGTAAATAAAACCTAAACAGCCTAACCCCAAACTGTTTCCATTGTTAGCTGCAGTTGGAAGACAACATCTTCCTCAAACTAAATTCCCCAAGATAGATTTGTAATAGACAAAATACATAAAGGATAATGTGTAATATAGTCTTATATTACCATCGGTGGCATTCAGAAACCACTTGGCCTTTGGCTTTGCGGTTTATGATGTTGCCAGAACCCCTCAATGGCCATATTGAACTATATTATACATTCACCCGTAACAGGAGAGAATGTGGCCTAACAGCTAGAGCGGACGACCTCGAAGCTGGGGAACTGGGTTGGAGCATCAACATGGACACTCAACATCTCTGTGATTCTGGGCAAATCACTTAATCTTCCTGGGCTTAACAAAAATAAATGTGTCCATCTGTAACGTAACTGGCAACATAAGGTAAAAATTCAAAGGCGAAAAAAGGAGGCTCAAATCCTCCAATGGAACAAAACTGGGAAGCGGGAAAAGCCACACAAATGCTATGTTGATTAAGACTGTTGATTTAAAATTGACATACAATGTTTATTGCCTTGATTATTAGGAAAAATCATAACCTGTTGTCTTCATCTGACCATGTCCCGTGGCTTTACAGTGTCTTTGTCGTGACATAGATTTCGGTTGATCTGTATCTGTCCTGTAGGGACAAGCCCAGTATTGTATATGCCTCTGCACATCTCAGTAGGTCTTGGAGGCTACCCGAGCACATTCTCTATCTGTTAGTGCAGTTACTTTATATTAAAAACTGTCAAGGAAATGAAAGCAAATTCATAAGGTCCCTAAATTAATGAGAGTCGGGTTGCATGTTGGTTGCTTTCTTTGGGCATCTGGGCCATACCACAGCCTGCCATTCTTAATCATATTTTAATTTTCAAATAAATTGCTTCCATTATTCCTTCATTTACAATACCATGTGTGCATTACTGCTCATTAATGTTTGTCATCTCCTTTGCTGAAATGAGGTTTTTAAATAACCGTGGAAGCAGGGAAATAATTAAAGATGATTCTTGATTACAGGTTTTTTTGCCGCCTTTGAAAAAAAGACAGAGCTGTAGATGATGGCATTGGGCGTGGATATGCTAAAGTTAATTAATATATTTTTTCAGCAGAAATCATTGACTTTAATACGATGGAAAAATGCACACATGATCAATAAAGTTGATGAAATGATTGCCAAATAATTTTTGCAAATCAAAATTAGGGGAGTGCAAAATATGCACCTTCTTCCACGTAGTATGTATAATGTTATGCAAAATCAGTGCTTAATTTGTATTAAAAAATAAGTGCTGGGGCCCTCATCAGGAGGCCACCCCAGCTTGCACCACCCATTGCCACTGCCAACGCTGCAAATAACAGTACATATACAACTCCTAGCTCTCACAGTGCTTCAAGCGTGACAACGCAGACTGTTCTCTGTCCCTCAAGGCTTTAACCCCTTTGCCGCGGGGGTAATTCCCCCACGGCGCGGGGGGCGCGCGGCGCCGCGGTGCTCGTGACGAGCCCAGCTCGTCATGAGGCACAGTGGAGCTGTGCTCATGATGAGCTGAGCTTGTCACAACCCCGCCCACTGATTGATTCTCCCGCACAAGCGGGGAATCAATCGCACGTGGGCGGGCCGCGGCCGTTATGACGAGCCCAGCTCGTCATGAGCACAGCTCCACTGTGCCTCATGACGAGCTGGGCTCGTCATGAGCATGCAAGCGGTTAAGAATGGGCTGGGAGAACAACTGTTGTTGTACTCATCTTTAATTTACACAAACAGCACCACCATGTGGCAGCTGTCATAAGATAGGGTGTTGACAATTAAGTGCCAGTGCTGAGCACCGGAAACCACCGGCTCAAATTAAGCAGTGTGCAAAATATTCTCCTAGAGAGTATACCTTGCAGAAAAAAGTCATTGGAGATAGTGGTAGGAGACTGGTTTAAGCAGATAATGTCTCACTTGAGGAGGCAGTGTCAGGGTCGGATTGGCCTATAACGGAATCAGGCAATGTTCGATGGGCTGGTCTGACAGATCAGTGTGTGGGTGGATTTTACTGTTTATTTCCCGTATATTAGCACTTTTAGAATCAAATCTTCTATGTTTTTAGCCATGACGTCCGTTAGAATTAACAGTGCAGTTTAAAGCATGATAGATATCAAAGAAATTCATGATTGATTCTTAAAATCACGTGAGGTAAACATATGAATGATTCAGTACAATCAACAAATTTAAAAATTACACAATTGTATTTGTCCATGTGACCAAATTATGATTTTGCATTATTTCTTTTTCGGAGTCTTCAACTGAGCAGTAAGCCAATCCCATGTGTAGCCTTTAGATATAGTAGCTACATGATATAGGATAAAAGGAGCTAGCTAAGAGTGCGATTGGTGTCATGGTCGTTTACTAAAGATGCATAATACGTTCGTGAATTAATCACTAAAACACTCTAAATTTCCCCTACAGGCTGTTGCAACAGTAAAAGTATGTACGAATGCAACTCTTGGTATGTTTTCGCAATACCACTATGGGAGAGGGCTTGATTAATTCAAGGAACAAAAGGGAAGACGCTAACAAACCTTTAGAATTACACTTGTCATTAAAGTGCAAGTGCATATGCCCTACCCTTGGTAAAAACCCTTCAACAGCTGCCGCAGATAAGGGAGTCCACCTAGCATAACATATATGTGAATCAAGGGAAAGGGCTTTCACAAAGATATCAAAATAGGAAAAAGCCCAAGTTAAAGTGCAAGTGTTTATGTGCTACCCGCGGTGGTAGCCCTAGAGCCCTAAAGTGTTTCCATAAAATAGAAATGAAAAGCCCCAGTTGTAGTGTAAGTGCATATGTGCTTCCCACAGTAGTAGCCCTACAGTCAACCTGTAAGGGATCGCTATGTTCAGGAGGAAGATGCAGGCTATTTAAATGAAAGTGCTTCAAAAGAGTCCATAGCGTGAATTCTATGACAGCGTGCTAGTAACGTAAAGTGCATTGGCAATCAAACAGCTCTGATGCACAGTTTAATGAAGTCTTTAGGAGATACCAAGCCCGGCTAGTGGATTCCTTGGCAAGGAGTTGAAAAGTCAACCCATTCACGCCTTTATAGTCAAGAGTTGACTCTTGTTGAGAAGGTTTTCTGAGCTACTGCCCTTAATTTCCAGGCTGCATGAATGTAAAGCGAAACAGCCAAGACAATGTTTTTGTCAGCTGATCTGATGCAAGAGGCTTTGGTCTTTGTTACACTTCCTGATGTTGAACTTGATAAAAAGTGGCCGTAAATGTTGCAAATACTCAATGTGTAATGGCACAGCAGGAGAAAATGCGTTAATGTTTCCCGGCTTGCCAAAGAGCACAGGCAATGATCTGACCCCTCATCAGTATTTGATGACCAATTTTTAATTACTGAGGCCACCGGCAATGTGCCCAGCCAGAATTTGAGGTGATGGGATCTTTTTCTGATGGAAAGATGTAACCTAAAAAAGTTGCAGGGCCCCAGTCTTTGTTTAGTGACATATAAGCGTTTTAGCAAGGTGCCTGCTTGAATCAGCTTCACTCTATTACTATGGTCCCAGAAGGCCTTTGTAACTGTATCAAAGCTAGCCTTCGTAATGGTTTCTGGATGAAGCCAAAGATCTTTTAGGCCGATGTTGTATTGGACATTTCACAAATGAGTAAACCATGGTAATTTGTGGTATTCTTGTTTCGTCATGGTATCCGATAGTGTGGATTTGTAAGAGGATAGCTCCCTCTTGAACCAAGCGAAGCCAATATGTTATTTGCGCCAGTGCTATATAATCCTCGATTTTTCCAATGATTCTGTTCTTAGGGAATCCATTGGTGTTCCATGGCCCAGGTACAGTAACCGTTGTAGAAAGTCGTTTTCTGTAGTTTGCATTGATGGAGTTTTCCTGTACCCCCAGATCTCTGCACCATATGTGCTTGCTGCCCTTGCTTTCATTTAGTATCCCAGCATTGCTGAGTCTACTGAGTAGTTTCCACAGGATTTAGTGAATCTCAGCACCGCCGTGGCCTGCCAAGATGCTGTTACTCTTAGATAGCTGTGAGACCCACAGATGTTTGCAATCCAGACGGATTCCCAGTTAGTCGTAGGTGGGCACATGATCCAGAGGCTTGTTGTAGACCATAAAGTCTGCTAGTAATAAGAAAGAATTTAGTTAATGATCATGAATTTTGTTTTCCGAACATTGATGGTTAGGCTTCCAGTGGCACAGGAAGACTCAAAACCTGCTTGTAAACAGGGCATAGATATTTCTGTTCTGGCCAACAGCACCGCATCATTGGCGAGGAGGAATATTGGGATTGGTTTATAGCTCATTTTGGGCATGTCATGGTTGAGGTTCGTTAGAGACTTCACACCATCATTTAAAAAGAGTTGGTGCTAGAACACAGCCTTGTTTGACACCTCGCTGTATTTGGAATCTCTGCTGTATATTCACATTTGGTGTTATATTTCACCCTGTTGGTATTGTGGTATGCAGTGCAATTAAAAGTTTAAGAACGTTTCCAGGACTCCCATCTTCTTTAGAGTTTGCCATTGTGTGGGATGATCAACTTTATCGAAAGTTGTATGGAGGTTGATGAATACCAGGCACAATGACGACTTATTAAGCTGTGTGTATTTGCAGCAAATAAGATTTAATCTAAATACCTGGTCCACTGTACTCTGGCCTCTCCTGAAGCCCGCTTGGTATGGTATTATTAGGCCTTTTTCTTCCAGCTACTGATCCAAGTGAGATAATAACAGCTTCCCAAATATTTTTCCCCTCACCTTCTAGCAGTGAGATGGGCCGATAGTTTCACCTAAGGTCTCTAGGCCCTTTTTAATGTAACAGCACAATTATCGATTTTCTCCATGATGTTGGGATCTTCTCAAGGGACCAGATGTTGTTAAAGAATTAAGTCAAAATAGGTGACCATAGGGTTTTAGATGGTTTCGATAGATGTCTGATGGAATTTTGCCCGGGCCAGTGGCCTTGTGTTATTTTTGGGCTTGAATTGCTTGGGAACTTCCTTTTCACTGAATTCGTCCATGGACCTCAGGATTGGATAATGAGGTAGGGGTAAGTTGTCCAAAGGATGTTGTTCTTGGCTATTGTTTTCATTCACATTGGACATCAAATCAGCTTTCCCGCTGTGATTGTTTGGGTATGGAGTTTCGTTTGAGGTACCGCCAGTCCTGGTGTTGTGTGACTTGGCTATTCATTCTGCACAATGCATTTGTGCCAACTTTCTGATACAAAGTAGAAAAGTGGTCTATCCAGAGTTGTGGGCTAATGTTCAGCTCCAGGTTCTTCGGAGGGCCTTCGCAGCCCCATCTCACACACTCACTGAATTGTTGGGATTTTCCTGAAGATGATGCATCCAGCAAAGCTTGCCAGAGCTTATACGAATGATGCTTCTTCTTGAACCTTATCATCTGTTTGTACTGCTTCCTGCTGTTAAAGAATAGTTGTTCATTAGTGTTGGACAGATGGTAGTTCTTTAGAGCTTATGTCAGTGACCTCTTTAGCTTTACACATGCCATGTCAAACCAGTCTAGGCAATCAAGGGGGGGGAGTGATCGAAGGTGGCATGTGTTTTTTTCTTTTTTCTTGCCACAACCGTCTGTATCAGTAGCTCTTCCAATTTTTGCAGCTGCTGCAGAGTTAGGATCACTGTATGCAATGTTGTCCATTTATGACTCGTGATGTAGGGTTTATATCGCAGTTATTGCTGATGTCGCTGATGTTTTTCCTATTTGGTTTCAAGGCAATGTTAAGGTCACTTGCATGTTAGCTGGAGCTTGGTGTGAGGAAACTCAGATTCGAATGCTCCCCGACCAGGAGTAGTGGATCTTGATCACTTTCGATTCTTCCAAGCACGCATATCGATGATAATAAGATGCCATGCTTCAATATTTATCACCAGATAGTCCATGACACTTTGCCTGTGGCCAGCTCTAAAGGTGGATTTTGGCTGGTTATATAATGGTGTTCGGCTGTTCAATGAAGGCATGCCTCCCTCAACTAGAGCTTCAAAGATGAATTCACCCTTGTTTGTGCTCCCGCAGTGATCTTTGGATGGTAAGGGTATGTTCCAAGTGCTATCATTGTCAGTTATTGACTGATCAAGCATTAAAGAGTGCATTTTTGTATTAAAGTCACAGCAGACCAAAATGCAGTTGTTTTTTATGTGAGTAGACTCTACTATCTTGCTTTCAGCTAGCGACTTCAGCACCTCTTCCAATCTTTTCAGTAGAAGTTGTTCTTTCAAGAGCAAAACATTTGACTTGACCAGGGCCCAGTCGCCTGGTGGAAAGCCGACATTCAGGATCTCTAACGACCATGTCTTGATTCTTATGTTGATAATTTGCATATTCTTCTTTATTATAGTATGGGTTTTCCCTATTTGTTAGCAATCTTCCTGCCAAGAGATTGTTTGATCTTACATTTTGCAAGCCTGGCAATGAGTTTATAAGTCACAGGACATTACGTCTATTAAGGATGTCCTGGATCCCTCTCGGTGCATATTATGGGGTAAATATGATTGTTGCCTGGTCTTTAATGAGGCTCGTAGTACCCTGAGGTTCATCATGCAGAGTGCTTAGCTGCGTGTGGCCTTGCCTTTGTAGGTTGTCTCCTGGGATCTAATGTTGATGGTTGGACCCTATCGTTCATCAAAATTATTGGGTTTTTCCAGGGACGTAGGAGATCGACTTGAGCTGGGCTGGTGTATAGAATTGGATCTAGTGGGGGCAGACCTTGGGAGGTTCCGTGGATAACTTTTCTAATTTGTTCCAACTTGGATTCGGTCAGTGGACAAGTTTCTTCATTTAAGGGTCATGGACTTGGATGGTAGTAGCTGGTCTGTGACTCTCGACACCCGAGGCTTTCACTGACTGTAACATTGCACAGAGTTTGTAGTTTGTCTAAATGTTTTGTGATGCTCAGCTGTTCAACTTGGTTAGGCATACTTTCTCTAGTCTACTGCAGAAGATCAGCTTTTTGATGATGAACACCCTTTTGTGATGCTCACTTGTTGAACTTGGTTAGGCATACTTTCTTGCATCTTCTGCAGACGATCAGTTTTTTGATGATGAACACCCTTGATAAGGGGTGGCATTATTATGGCCTCTGTTATTGATGGTTTATCCCCATTGCCGATTTCTAAGTTTGAAGAGGAAGTTGTCCTGAATCCTGTTGGAATTTGATTCATGTGTAGGTGGAGAGTGAAAGCTTTGCTATACAACAAACCTGGATTTTGGTTTGAAAATTCTTTGGATAGGTCGCCTTGCGTTGTTTTAACGGCAAGCTTTTTTGTGCCTCCCTCTTGTTCTTGGATATTTTAATCCACTTGGGATCATTTGACAGTTTGTGGAAGTTGCAATATGTTTGGCTGGGTGGAAGCACATTTTGTTTTTTTGGCAACAACCCTTGAGTTGGATTTGTTTCCACAGGCTTTAGCATTTGGCTTCAGTTTGTTCCTCCTCTTTTGAGCCTTTTGTTTGTGGGCGAGTGGTGTGTCTGCAATAGACACACAAGACTGGCTTGCTTCCTCTGTTGAATCCCCTGTGCTAATGTGGGGATTTTGCTGGGTTGCATGCTTTAGCGAGGGGGGTGCTGCCTTTGGGTTGGTTGTTGGACTTTTGATAACTGGTTCTTGGCTGACTAATCGGGCGTTTGTTAAATTTGTCAAATTTTGGCTGCAGTCTTCTTATATGATTTATCAGTGCTGTATCACATAGTTATCCAGTTCAAGAACTCAGTGTAACCTTCATTTGGATAAAAATTATATTTACTAGTGTTCTTCACTGGTTGTTAGTTAAATTCCTGTTTGTCATCACACCAGTCCATGAAATGTCATGGATCGACAGTGCTCACATACATCATGCAGTTAGATCTCCATCCTTGAAACATTTGCAGATTTTCTACTGTTGAAGATAAGATTATTTACCTTTCCAGTGTCAGGGTGTTAAGTAAGGGATTTGTCCACAGGGAAAAATATCTTCCCCATGAAGAAAAAGTTATTGAAAATATTCATTCATAACACTTATCACTTATGAACTGTGACGTACACCCTATCCTGTTTGAAGTATGTCTTCGAACTTGATGGAGATTAACCAGCATCTCCCATATAGGCAGGGCCACTGGCATTATGTGATTTTGTGTCTGCTACATCATCCGCATTATTAAGGATTTTCCGCTTTTGCCACACAATACATCATCTGCTTCATAATCTGCATTTTTTGACAAAAAAAATGTGTTACTAGCTCAAAAGTTACTAAAAATGTGGCAATACGTGTTGTGCAATGGAAGGTTCTGCACAAGGGTTGACTAGTCATCTATCTGTTGATTATTGTTGTACTTAGGTGTGAGACTGGTACTAATGAGGTGAAACCTTTACTCAGATGGTGCTAACATGTCTAAACCTTACAAAATAATGGGGTAATACTATCTCAAAATGTGCAGCATTATGCCACATAATTTGCCTTTTCTTGCTGCTTAATTTAGTAACATTTGTCACATAAATTGGTCCTCCCCTGCGGCATAATTCCAGTGGCCCTGCATATAGAATATACCACATTCACCACTCTTCCAACCACACACCTCCTAAAAAGTTGGACTAGAACTTCTAATCATCAGAATGAATCACCGCCCTGTAAGGGACGTGCAGCATAACACAAATGTTCCATTTCAAGACGTACGGTAGATTTCCAGGATTATAACTGAGATTCCTTTAGGGCCTGTCAGAGTGATTTTCTTTGCCCCAGTAATCAGTGAAATTCAGAGAGCCTCATGCTTCATGAAATACTGTGAAGCTGTTTTAATTCACCTGAGTACAACGTGTTTTCACTTCTCATACCCAAAATTCGCTTCACTCTAATGACTCACTCAACATAGATGGTACATCAGACTACAGGGAATTGGGTTTCCACACTGCCACCCAAGGCGCATGCAGCAAGGAAACATAACAGGCCATGTCTTCTCTATTTCCCACTGGTGGAAGCCGGGAATGTTCCTGCTAAGAGCCCTGTTATGCCACAATTGTTATTTATGGCTGGCTGGCATTAGGTTCATGAGGTTGGCATAGTTAAACAAATGTGGCATTGGAAGTGCGGCACTTATACAATTTTAAATCCCTGAAATGTTGGAAACGTTGCTAAAAGAGGAGTAACCCCGGAGTTATAATGCATCACTTGGGGCTTTGTGAATTGCACGTTTAGGATTGAAAGGGAAAAATCATATTGGACCCCATCTACAAGAAAATGATGCTGTGCGGTGCCGCAAGCCATTTAGCTGCGCCGTGGTGTATCATTTTCAAAGGACAAGTATGTGTCGTACTAACAACAATATGACGCACCCGTGTGCTTTCCTCTGCACTGGAGCACAATTGGCTGCCATGCACCAAAGCAGGCATCCTTGCATCATTTTGCAAAGGTGCCTGTGCTGCTGGGATGATTGTTTTTGTGCAGGAAGTAGGCACCTTCCTGCACAAAAGCAATCATTAATGGCATTTTCCTCTTTCTATGTGTGCTGCAGAATGCATTTTGTAAAACTGGGAATGTGTCAGAATCCTACAGCTCCCCAGGGGAAATACTTTTATTTCTCCTATACTTTTATTTCTCTTTGTTTTTTCGTCTTTCTATGTGTGCTGCATTCAGCGAAACACATAGAAGGAGAAAAATGCCATTAATTATTGTTGTTGTGCTGGAGGGTGCCCCTTCCTGCACAAAAACAATCATTCCTGCAAGTGTGCCTGTGTTGGCATATGGCAGCCAATTGTGTGCGCCAGCGCAGGGTAAACCACAGGGATGTGTCATATTGTTGTTAATACGATGCATCCTTCTGCTTTGAAAATGAAGCAGCACGGTGCAGCTAAATGGCTTTCGGTGCCGCGCTGCGCCATTTTTTTTTTGTAGATTAGGCCCTTTGTTTTTACTCTTACAACATTTTTGGCAACAAGTCCAAGATACACTTCATGAATTCATGAAGTTGGCTTATGTAAACAGTTGCCAGTATTTGAAGAAGATTAAAATTCATTGAGCTATGCGGTTGCTAAAATGTTTCTCTCTGTTTTCTCTTGCACATGCTAATATATTTTAGTTCCATAACACGCTGATGCAGCGATGTGATGCGTTTTCCTTTAAACAGAGGAAGAATAGAAAGGTGGGCGTGGGTGGGCGCTCAACCAGAACTCCTTTCAAAATCAGGTTCGATGGTCACACACAAAGAGAGTAAAAACAGACTTCCTAGAGTCTGCTAAAGTCACTCAAGGTCCGCCTCTAGAACTGGTGAGGGGGAGGTCAAGCTGCAATAAAAAATCAGTTCAAACAGATAAAAATACACTTATGCAATACCACATTTATAAATTGAAAAGCAGGAAAAAATTAAGATACACGAATATAGCCAAAATTATTGTAAAACTAGCTGACATTATGTTAACAAAGCAAGGCAGACTGGTAGACAAATGAGGCAAAAAAGAGTGGGGAATATTCAGATAAATAATGAAGTGATGAGGTAACTCTATTAAAATGTAACATGTAGAACAAAACTGAGGATCAGAGTGGGAAGCTGGGTCTGATAGGGACAGGAAATAGGCCTCAGTACTAAAATAAAAGGGGCTCTCATTAGCGAATCCAATAGCTAAAAAATTGGCCCACATATGCAAATTGTGGCAGTTTTGAACTTGTACAGGGATACTGTTGGACTTGGCCCTTCTGGCAGGTTCACCCCTGAACTTTTTTTCTTTTTACTGATGACTTGGTGTGGTGATTTTTTGGTTTCTGCGCACTTTCCCTGTGTCCCAGGGTAAAGTGCGTGCGTGCTCTGAGTGCATGTGGTGAGATAGGCCTGCCCTCCCATAGGAATGCATGGGGAATGTATGTGTCCCTAGTAGTTCCTGATGCGTGGGGTGTGCAGGCCCGAGTTTGGTATGTGCGGACTCGTGGGAGTGAATGCTGCGCGATGATGTGTGCGGCGTGCATGTACCTAGTGTGGAAGTGCCACTTCTAGAAGTGGGCACTTCTGTGTGCAGTGTGTCTGTCGCGTGATTGGCTGGTCATGTCATGTGACGGGCTAGTGATTCCCCAGAGTCAGGATGAGTCACCCAGTGGTGAATGGGGAGATCAGCAGCTAGATGGGTGGGAGGAGTACACCTGGGTCCTGAATAGGACAGGGTTTTCCACACACAATGCTGGCTCCGCCCCCTGTGGTGCGACTGACGACCCTAGCCCTGCCAGTGAATAGAGTGAGGGGCTGAGCACATCAAGGGTGCTCCCCAACCAGCTGCGACTGGTTTTCCCCCTCACCCTGAACCAAGAACAAAGACTTTTGCTGTATAAAAATGGGGCTGTGTCCCCACAGAAACTGTTCTCTCCTGAGGGGGGGCTGCTGCTGTTGCTGGGCCAGAGGACCGCCACCTGGATTACCTCCCTGCCTGGAGGCCCAGTGAGCTGGCTCTGGGTCCAGCCTTGCCCCCCACCCCTGCCCTGCTGCATGCAGGGAAGAACTTTGCTTGGATCCTACTTAAAGCGCTGGGAGCGCTTTTATTGTCCCCCTGAAGCACCAGGAAGTGATTTTCTTTCCCTCATAGCGCTGGGAGCGCTTTATGTGGGTCCCTAAGCGCCTGGGAGCGCTTTTATTAGCTTCATAGCGCTAGGAGCGCTTTATTTTTGAAAGCCGGTGCCCACCCGGCGCTGGCCCCATCTTCGCGGATCTTAAAGCCTCCTGGCAGGTGCCCACCCTGCCAGGGACATCGCCGTGGTCGTTGGCGGGTGCCTACCCCGCTTCCTTCAGTATTTAAACTACGGGTGCCTACCCCGCTTATTTAATTATCTCCCTACGGCGGGTGCCCACCCCGCCGTATATTGTTTTATAACGGGAGCTCACCCCGTATCGCCGCCGCCACTGGGAACTCGGACCGCCGCGCTGCCTGCGGCGACCCGGAAGCAAAGGCAAGTCCCGCCTGGTGGTGGGCGGGGCATTGAAGCCCCGCGCTGTGGGAAGGAAGCGGACGGGAGCCTACCCCGCTCTTCCCTGAGAAGAAGAGAGGGCGAGCCTGCAAGCAGCAGCGTCGCTGCTGCCCGTCCGGAGTGCTGCCGGTCCCGCAGAAGAGCCAGCAGAGAGCGGAGACGACGCGGGAGCCCCCCCGAGCAACAGCCCGGTGAGTTGAGCAGGGCTGGGGGGACTCCGTGTGCATGCTTTGATGACTGGTCCGCTCCCCCGCACTATTGTGCCGAGCCTACGTGGCTCCCGCTGCTAAGGGCAGATAGTTGTTTGAGGGCCCCACAGGCTCCAACGCGGGCCGCATTGTTGGATGAAGCCCAGTGAGGCTCCATTTGGTTGAGATCTCACGAGCGCGAAGTCGCTCCAACGAAGGGGGCAGTGTTTGTTCAGAGCGCGAGGCGCTCCAACGTGGGGACAAGTTCCTCCCTTGATCTTCCCCTCTCGTGGCACATATTAGTTGGGAGCCAGTGCGCTCCAGGGGGCAAAGGTTTGTTTAGAGCCCCGAGGCTCCAACAACTGCCACATTTGGTCTAAAAAGGCACAGTGGTGCCCACGCTCAATTCTCCAGCTGCCCAGCACTTAGTGGGCAGCTGCCACGTTTAGGTTGGGCATTGTGCGCCTGGCTTGCGCAGCCTGCGCAGTCGCGCCCTGACAGTATTGGATATTGGTCATTTCTACACCACTGAGAGGCCAGTGGGCCTGGGGACAGTTATCTTGTGTTGTGCCCTCCCCTAGGGCGCCTGGTGAGTTTCATACATGTACTTTTTGCACCTGCGCAAGGCCTTCATGATATTTTCTTTCCTAAATTGTGTTTACACCTCTGAATGTTTTTATGCGTCATGTGTAATGTGCGTTTACCCCTACAGGTATTGTGATACTTAGGTGGTTGTTTTCTCCCTAGTACAGGTGGTGCTAGTGAGGTCCTGATTCCCTGCGCAATATTTTCCTAAGGTGGTTAGGGTTGCGTAGGTGGTACTTACCTGATACCAGTAGTTACTGATTGTGTGTTATATATGTTATTGTATGTGCTATGTTCTCAAATATTATTCCTACGTTCTAAGTGCTATTTCTACAAAGTGCTAACTCCTGACAGTGGTCCATGTGGCCCTGTCCCCTGTATATATAATCCCTTGTAAATTCTGCCCGTGCCTGTTGGCACATTGTAAAGTGTGTGTTTTTATCTAATGTGTTGTGTATAATACAAAGGTTATTTTTTATATAATACCTTGTGTGGAGTTTCCTTTGTGGTGGGCCTTGGGTGTTGTTGCTGGGTGCGCGCGCAAACGCTTTACACATCGCCTCAGGGATAAGCCTGTCTGCTCGTGCCAAGCTACCAAGGGGGTGAGCAGGGGTTATCTTTGGCGTGTACCTTCCTTGCCCTGACTAGAGTGGTGGTTTCTGCCTGGCTTTGGCGCAAGCCCTAGCCAACCAGAAATCCCATTTCTAACAGATACTGTGTAGGTGTTTTGCCAGATATGAGGGACTGCATGAATTTGTGCTTGCTGCAGGCAGTGTTTGCGGTACTATCACGGAAATCAACTGTAAAAACCAGCCCACTAGAGTATAAAATAGGCCACCAAAAAGCCAAAACACGGCACAATGACCCTTCTGGCACTGACAGATTGCCCTATAGGCAGGGCCACTGGAATTGTGCAATTGTGCGGAGGTAAACTCTTTTGAGCCTGGTGTTGGCATTCTTTACTAATGTATGGAGTAAGTTAAGTGGGTGGAACTGGCAAAGAGCTTCTAGCAGCAACGCCGGAGTGTGTGTTCTACTAGCGTTCCTCCATTTTCATATTTATATATTCAGGAAACAAGGCAGGAGTCCAAGGTGATGGCCATAACTAATACATCAACCCCCAAACAGATTTCTGAAATGCATCAGTCAAAAGCAGGGTTGTGTGGGACATATCCACACATG
Organism: Triturus cristatus; assembly: GCF_964204655.1. Taxonomy (NCBI): domain Eukaryota; kingdom Metazoa; phylum Chordata; class Amphibia; order Caudata; family Salamandridae; genus Triturus; species Triturus cristatus. Next base: position 502,821,048 of record NC_140593.1, read on the forward strand.
CTGTAGCGGCTCATGAAGGACAGCATGAATGATTGAAATGAGCTCAACACTTAGCTTGTGAGTTTTAGTAAGACCAGAACATCTGAACTAACCTCACCAGAGAGGTTAAACTTAAGGATCTAACACCGCTGATTCAAGGAGAATGTCAACTAGACCCAAAGACATGTAGCAGACACTGAAATATCAGTTACAACTATGATGTGAACTTCAATAGAAAAATATCAGCTGTGTTACAGTAAGTCAGCCATGTTCCAATATCTCAACTTGCATGTGTCATGCACCAAGTGAATAAAGATGACAGAAAGGTTTGGTTCCCTGACAAAGTATGGAAACAATTGTAGCATACTATAAGGGAGTAATTGTAGGGGCATGAAGGTATAGTTGAATAACTTGTTTCCTATTTCTTTTGCGAATAAACAATGATACAATAATTTAAATTTTAAAAAATGTCTTGCGATGCTGTCATATGTTCCTGACCCCACTTCCTTGAACGCTGAGTTTGTTGTTCACTGGTTCCATTTCACCAGATCAGATGCTCTTGACATCCAACTCCCTAGTTACAATTACGTACCAGACTGTTCCTAGTAAGACAAGAGGGGGGAGGGTGTGTGTGTGTGTGCGCGTGTGTGCGTGGGTGTGCGTGTGTGTGTGTGTGTGTGTGTGCATGGAATGCATGGTTTATGCCATGGCAAAGTAACCATTGACTCCATGTGTAAGCAGCAACACCTGGTATTCCAAGTGTACATATGTACACACATTTTACAGATAACATTTTATTAGCATCTTTCATCCATGATATACCAAATCGGAATTGTCATACTAGCATATGAAATGCGCACGCACAGGGTGATAATGCTCATTCATGTTGTAGACCCTTCTTGGGTAACTGGGTACAGCTCTTCTGAAGAACTGCTGTGTCATAGTCCAAGGGAAAGTCAGCACAGACATTTGTGAATTCCAACCTGGAACAGTAACATGCAAGTACACTGGATAACTCTTTAACTGTAGTTCTCAAACCTCATCTTCTATCAGTTAGATACATTTCCAATCATAATGTTGGTTAGCCAGGATATAGCATACAAATGAATCAGCCCTGCTCAGTACAGTTGGTTTCAAGATGAATGTGATATATTGCTTCATCCAAAATAAATACATGAGTCTAGGTAAAGCTGAGTTCTAAGTAAGAGATATTGTGTTAATGAAAGGCACAGGAGTCACCAGGCAGAATATATCTACAGACTGACCACAAAGTATATGTCTCCATCTTATGACTCACGTCCTATGCCTGCTTCAAGAGCTATAACAGCAGGCAAGTTGAAAATGTTCAACTGATACAACATTGTGTGATACTTTTGGAGTGCACAGTAAAGCTGTGAGTTGAGTCTAAAGGAAGTTGACTAAGGCCCGATTACAAGTCAGGAGGAGTTTTGTGTTGAGATTCAGTGCTGCTAGATTTTCAGTTACCGGCTGGGACCTCTGTGGAATTTTGCTCAGAATTCTCAGTTGTGGGGGTGTTAAACACACATTTGTCACCTGTTTTGAACATGTGGTTAATGTAGGTGTGGAGTCCTGTACTAGGCAGGGGCAAAAGGCGAGGGTGGGAGTAAGAAGGGGAAAATGTTGCCTGGCAGGTTTCAGCCTTGCATGATCCCTCTTGCCTCAGCAGAGGGTCAGGCTGGGGCTGAGGAATTGGTATGGGCTGTAAGGAAGGCTTTTCCCGAAGTAGTTTCAATGACTGAGTGTTCTGGTTAGTTGAGTCAGGTCCGGTGTCCGCCCTTGAAAATCCTGCTGCAGGAACATTGGACCACTTATAATTGTGTGAAATGGACTATCCCACTGGAAATGCCTCAAGGCAACATGTCATTTGCGCCTAAGACAGGAGTAGGCCTGGGTGAAATGTTAATTATGCTGGTGTAATTGGCATAATTTTGGTAATTTTGTGTGACAAAATATATGTGACATTATTGTGACTATACCATTACATCACATCGCGTGATTTCTTGGAGATATTTTAAGACAAGATGTACCATTTGAATGCAAGCAGTATTTCAGGTAGATTTTTTACCCAGTGAGGCTGTTTGGGTAATTTCTTAATGGAAAACTACAAATCCAAAGATGAGAAGCAGTGTTTGAACATTAGCGGCAGTACCTTTAATGTGAGTGGCCAACAAACATGTCAGGTAGACTTTTTTACCTGAATTTGAGTAGCAGTTCTTTGAACGTGAGAGGCCATTAATGCACTCAAAATTACATATTTGAGTTGAATTTGTACCCAAACTGAGCATTTCATGCAATTACACAAATAACACGAATTTCGCACACCCCTGGACAGGAGAGGAAGAAAAAGTGAATCTAAAAATGTCAGGGTGATATTCGCATATATAAATCAATGTGTAGATCATTACACTATTTTGCTCATATACCACAGAATTGGCCTCCTCCACCCTATCATTTGGAGGTTAGTGTGGATTGAACCACTGGATTTTTTAAACTCTATTGTGGTATCCACTATAAGCAAGGGCAATTTTCATCTAGCCTGTGTCAGATTGTCTTGTTTGCCAAACGCAAAGGCCAAATCACCAGAATCTGCACTCAGTTCAAATGGCATTGCTTCTGTTTAATTATGCCCATATAAAGGAAATCTCCATACTCAATTCACTAGCTAACAATGGATCCAATCAAGGTCATTCATAAGTTACAGAGAATCAAGTCAAAGGTAAAACATAGTGGATCTTTGCCGCTAGTCATGGAGAGTCATTGTAGAAGAAAACACCAACGATTTTTACATTTATCGTAAAGATTATCCCTTGCTTAACCATGTTGAGTGGAGTGGGCCAGAGATGACTCCTTAACCCACAACTGTGGATCAAGATCCATACAGCTGGTGACTGGATCCTCTTATGGCTGAGCAGGTCAAACTTAGAAGCCATTTTTTGCTATTGCGATAGCCCAATGTGGATGACGCCAGGGCCATACCAGCAGGCACCTTCTGAGGAAATGTCAAGTATATCACAATCCTCCTGATGGTCTTTAGTTAAAGATAGGTTGTGTAACGATGATAAAGCATCAACAACATCTCATTATCCAAACGTTCCCCCAAATTCATTATTGTCAATGTCAGTCTTTCCATGCAAAATCGCCCCATTGTTTTCATACAACAGAAATTAAACTCTTACGGTATTTGTGCGTTCTGGGTTCTTTTAGAAAAGTTTTGTAAGTAACGGGTTATCCATTAATTTCAAAGAGGTTACTATTTATCACCGGTCAATAGGGTGCAACTTGCATCATCACATTGTAAACCCCTAGGGGTGTCAGAGTTGGTGACAAACTCCACAACCCCTGCCTACTACAGTAATCTTTGAAATGACATGTAATAAAATACCTGTCTATAGCCTGTAACATAATATGATAACATCCCACTGTTAAAGGCCTACTAGCTTTAATAAATGCTTTTCTCAATAAATACTTCGGGCCTACTGCCTTTGTAATAACTGTTAATAAGCAGAGCAGACCTGTGGTATCAGACATCACTTTTACTACAAGACAATGATCAAGCACACAATCATAAACTTACAAAGATATACAAAATTACACTTGACTTGCAAAATACTATCTCTCCGAAGGGGCCCTAACAAGAATTCTCACAGTGCAAATCTTCTATATCTATGATTTGTCACATGGTGTAACCAACACCATAACCCTTGCCTACTACATTTAAATGTGAGATTCTATGTAACGCAATCGTGCTCAGCAGTCTGTAAGAAAAAGTAATAATAATCCTCCCTAAATAGGATTGAAATTAACATATGCTTTTCACCAAAAAAGTACATCACGCCTACTACCTTGATTATACCATTTCATAATAAACATAGTCGGTTTACAGCTATTCTCATTTGCCTGCTGCCATAAACAGGGCTTTAAGTTGAATTAAAAACCTGGGGAGGGAGGTCTTTCAAAGGGGCGTGGTCAATGTAAGTATGGGCGTGGCTTAAAAACACCTAAGCTAAATATCTGTGCTTGGCATAGTGCGCCACCCGACTGGTATTTTGCTGCTTCTCTAATTGCATCCAGATATATATACTACAAGTAACATTACACCTACAACAAGCCAGGACTATTGGCTTTATCAATGGTTGTTAGTTGCATAAGATAAATAAGCAACAACTATGGCTTCGTTGTATATAATATGAAAATCCTTCAGTAGTTCTGAAATTATGAGACTGTGAAAGAACTTTGAGTCTCTTTGAAATTACCACAAAAGCAGTGAAGGGTGCAGCTAAGACTTTTTTCTTACCCTGAGGGTGAGGGTAAAAATGGAGAGCCCGATAGGAACCCGTCTCAGCACCTGCTTTTAAGAACTGCCAGTGCTGAGCATCGGCAGGACCCGGCCCACTTAAAGCCCTGGCTATAACCAACTCAGCCCGCCTGTGCTGAGCATAATATTTCCCACAAGTACAATACACCCACCCTTTTCAGTGGATGTACACAATTTCGGCCCAATCAAAACATGTCCATCAACATGCAGGCAAAGCATAAGACCCGTGAAAGCTCTGGAAGGGGGGTCACGATTTGGGGATTCCTAATAAAGGCTAGTTTTTAGCTATTAACGTGATCTGGAGGCTTTCGCAACGCATCTATTGAAGGGGGTGCAGGTTTTTGACAACGATGCATATTATTCTAAATGTAAAGATGACAGCAACCCTATCATCTGTACAAATGTGTTTCTCATGCTACATAATTCAGTATCTGGGGTATGACTTCTTAGTCGCCTAGCCTCAGCTCATAGCTTGTTATATTGTCAATTAATTTGGCAAGCTGTGCGGCCTGTGGATTCAGAGAAGCAAACCCTTTCTGCCCTTTGGCCCTCCTTGTAATGGCAGAACCGTGCAGAAGAAGACACATTAGGGTTTACTGAAGACTATTGGCTGCGCCGGTTTGTTGGGGGCTCTTCTAAAAGCAGAATAGAGTCAAATGACCGGCGATTTATGAGTAATAGCCAACTGCCCAGATAAGGCAAGGTCTCAGAGATTACTTCCCTTCATCCCACGTAATGTGCCATTTTCATTCGGCACCGCGGCTAACCCCGCGCGCCGCAGCTTTCTATTCCTGTCTGAATAGTCAATGGAACATTACGAAGCTGATAAGAGAAGCCGGCCTCCGTTGCCTGGCAACCGCTGTAGTGTAGAGCAGAGCCGCGCGCCGTAGATGGGGCAGATTAACTGCCATAGATAAACCTTTTTTTTTTCTCTTTCTCTTCTATACGTCCCTGCTGTTTATCTAGCCGCCCATTACAGGCTTCACTAAATGTGACGGTAGTTGGTGGTCTCCTAAGAATGCGAGATTTCTCAGCCAAGGGGGTTTGCGCAAGAGATTTAGGCTTGAGGCCTACGATCTTTCTGCGCTGAGAATTGTTTTTTTTCGAAGCCCGCCTCTCCCAATATCGTTCGAAATAACCTAGATTGAAAAGAGGGGGTTGATGGGGTGAAAAAAACGCGCCCTGCCTTTGCTGTCTCATTCACGGACTCTGAAAGCAGCCAGCAAACTGCCGGGGTTCCTGCTGGCTCTCATGAAAGAAGAGAAAACCACTGCTCGGGATTACTGAAGTGTTACTTAATCCATATGGATCAAAGAACAATATGGAACAGTGGGGTTCGAGCTGACAGTTTGGCGGGGGCGGCGGAGGGTGGACAGAAAGGGGGGTAGGAAGGGGAGCTGTTGTCACTTCAGGATCAAATCAACACCTTTGCAGAGATGTGAAAGTCGTGTCTTGTTGGACGGTGAGGGCTGTGCAGTTGGAAAGGTTTTTTTCATTTTCATGTTTGGCGTGTTTGGGAAAGGAGGCATGCTGGAAATTTCTGGAATATATATCAGAGCAGCAACACGCTATGCTTTTTAATCCAGTGTATCTGTACATATTCACTGAATGTTTCCCCACATTAGCCGCTTTAATAGTGTGCATTGTGTATTTCACGTTTTCCTTCCAGTTTCAAAATCCCTTTTGAGGAAATTACTTGGGTAGAGCTCTGTATGACACTGGCTATCCAACAGTATGATCTAAAACACATATTATGGTTAGTTAAACAAGTGTAGGCTTAATTAACAGGGTTTGTGCAGTACTGTGTGCCATCAAGAGACAAACTCACTGTGGGGCATATTACCAAGCGGCAGCGATAATTGCCGCTGGCTGCCCTCAGCGTGAAAATGTTTATCGACGGCTATCGCTGATAATTATCGCCATGCTAGCGCTGTATTAACAACGCATAGCGCAATGGCGATAATTATCCCGGCGATAGCGATGTTTTCCATGGAACATCGCTGGTTTTTCAGCGATGTTCCATTGAAAACAGCGATAACCTTGCTGATACGACCCTGTGGTCGTATCAGCATAATCCACCCCCAATGGTAAGTATAGCTAAATCAGCATTTTAGCAGACGTTCGTTTTTGGCGAAAACTGCGGTTTTCGCCAAAAACTAACGTCTGCTACAATCCTGAGGGCCAACTTGTAAATATCGCGATGTGTATTTAGCGATAATTTACAAGGTAGTCCGTCAGGGGTACGCCCAGTGACGCCCACTTTGCATCTCATAAGAGATGCGAAGCGAGGCGTCGGGAAAATGGGTGCTAACTTGCGCTAATGCATGTTAGCATCCCCTTGTAGATAGGGCGATAATCTTATCCGCTTTTTTTTGCTTTTAAAGCCAAAAAAAGCGGAGATAAGGGCCTTGTTACTATGCCCCTGTGATTGCTATCAATTTAACAGGCATGCCCTTGAAGGCACCCACATGCATGTGCACCCACATGCACACATATGCACAGTAAGACAACGGAAATACACACAGTATGAAATTACTGAGAGTTTCACTGACTGAGAACTGCATGGAAACCATTTTGTAAAGGTTGAGGTAACTGAGGGAAGGTAGTGAAGTGCGGGAATAGGACTTCTGACAAAAAATAGTGCAAAAAACCTTGCTAAGAACAAGCGTGCTCTCGTTCCACCCATTTCTCAATTTGTAAAAAAGGAAAAAAGCTAAGTGCATGGACCTAGAGTTCTTCTTACGAGGCTGGCACCAGTGATGCCAAATGTCAAGGATGCTGAGTGCCAAGGCTGCCACATCATACCTCTTTCGTTCACCGCTTACACCATCCATCTCTTGATAGGTCTTTTGCAGTTTCTTTGTCATACTGGCTTTTTTTCAATTTTTTCCACAGCTTTCTTATCTTTGTCTTTCTGTTTTCTTCCACCATTCTTTGCCTGGGTCGAAGTCTGGGTCCCCACCACCTGCAAACACCAGCACAATTTAACCAATAGAGCTTTCCGCATTTTGTTGTGCAAAATGATCCTAAAATTATGAAAAAAGAATTGAAAGTTGTAAACCTAATTGTTGCTTTAGCTATAATATAACTTATATGCATTCCAATGTATACCTAACACAGGACAATGCTAAGGCTGAGTATTGACTGAGTTTCTTTATCTAATTGCATTTTAAACACTTGCCATTAGATGAAACCATGCAATTGCCAAAAGCAAACTTGCCAAAGACGGTATTACATTTGAGATAAATTTAAATTCAGCATTTGTGAAATTGGAAAATGTCAAACTGATGTGAGCAGGTTGGCAAAAATGTTAACTGCCTTAACTATAATCAATTCTTTTTTAAAGCGATGCTCCAGAACATGCTGAAATATTTGTCGAGGCCTTTGTAATGCAGAAGCTCTCAATATTCAATCTAATAGAGGTACATAGTGTAAGATAAAATAACAGAATCCAAAACACAAAACATAAAGCATCAGAAAAGATGTTTAGAGAGAAAAATAATTATTGACATTTGTGTCTGCGTGCTGGATAAGCATTTGCAAGTCCTTTCGTCCTGTTGACTTTGCAAATATTTTATACCTATGCTGTTCAGCATGGGCAAAAATAAATGTTTTTTGTTGATGCTGCAAAAGCGACCAAAAAAAAGAACAATGGCTTGTAAGCCTGCATGCATGATGATGCATGCCCATGTATGCTTCATGAGGCTATGATGGCCTGATGATATATACGTGTGCATGCATCACAGCATGATGCAGTCACCATAGTTTTATTTACCATTCCAAGAGAGTGGGTGGAGTGTTTGGTGTATAACTCAATACATGGGGAACAACAAGTAGTGGTGGAGGGCGGGCATCAACAGAGGTGCAGAAAAAAGATTTTTAAAAGCAAAACAAATAGCCAGGGAGTGTTGGGGGAAGCAATGGACCAGCTGGGGGTTAAGGGAGGAGGGAGCAGCATAGATTGCATAGGGGAGGAGTATTTGGAGGGGAAAGCAGCACACAAGACAGACAGCAAGAAAACACATGCACTCTTATAGAAGGTTGAAAGACAAGGAAAAAAGTAGTTCCCTGAATGTGGGTAGTGGAAAGATACAAATCATCTAATAAAAAGGATGTAAAGAAGTTATTCTTCAGTGGTGGGTCAAACACACAGAGAAAGGAAAACCATCAAATAAATAGTAAGCAAATTAGAATGACAAAAAAGGCAACCGGTGGTAAGCAACGGGCTGACCAAAAGCTCACTGTAAGCAAAATGAATGCTGGGAAACAGAAAATGGAGGTTGTGTCACCACTCTTTGCTGCACGCATCATTTCTTTTGCCTCATCCAGAGTATTGTGTTCAGTTCTGTAGCTCATATTTGGAGTGCTGTGTCTAGCTATGAAACTCCCCTCTAGACTGTTGTCTAGTTCGAAAGGCCTCACCTGAAATATTGTATCTAGTTATGATGGCAACCTTTGGGTATTCTACCTGATTCCAGAGGCCACTTCTAGATTACTGTGTCTTATTCTGGGAGTTACAAGTGTATTGTGTCCAGTTCTTCAGATTACATTGGAAGTGCTGTGCTAAAATCTGGATGTTAGCTTTAAATTAGCATATTGGATGCAGTTCTGGAGACCACTACTTGCAGTCACCACAGAGCACACAAACTTTAGTTGGAAGCTGTGATTTAAAAGACTTTCCTTTCTGTGAAATACACAGAACTTCATTAGTATTGAACCTTAATCGAAGTCTTGTTTAAACAGCAGCTTGGAGTGGTGCTCAGAATGCAGGCTTAAAACCCCACAGAAACCCCTGTCTCCTGCTCCAGCTGTTCAGCCACCAATTAAGATAGAATTTTCAGTCACTCAGAAAAGTACTGTGGGGCTTACTTACAAGCCCCTTGCACCGCCTGTACGTCACGTTGCGTGACGCACCTGTGGCGTAACCTGCTGCCCGATATATACAAGGACACGTAAAGCCACCCTGGGCTTTACGTGCGCTTGTAAATATCGCCCCTTCTCACACAACACTTTGCATATAAGGGGCGTGACATGGGTGTTGCAGTGGGTGTTCCCACGCAACACCCATGTATCCTGATGCATTTCCAGATTTACGAGACATTGTAAATCTGGAAATCCGTCAGAATGCTATGCCACCCCGAGGTTGGCATACCAAGATACAATGAGGAGAAATGTTGATATTTCTCCTCGTTTTTTTCCTCTTTCAATACATGCTGCATTGTACAGCATGCATGGAAAGAGCAAATCTCCTCAATTGATTGGTTTTGTGCAGGAAGGTGTCCCTTCCTGCACGAAAACTCTCTGCCCACGATATAGGAATACTTGCACCATGGTGCAAGGGTGCCTGCGCCTGTGCATGAAAGCGGATTGTGTGCCAGCACAAGGGAAAGCACAGGGATGCAACATATTGTGGTAAATATGTCGCATGCCTGTGCTTTGAAAGTGACTCAGTGCGGCGCAGCCAAATGGCTTGCGGCACGCACTGAGTCACTTTCATTGTAAATATAACCCTGTGTAATCATCCATTATAAGCTAGCTCTGAGGGTTAATGTACGAATTGAACAGAGCTGTGCACATTAGCTCATTTGATTAGTTTTTCTAATATGAGCACAACAATGTGCATTTCTTCCTTATTTATTTCTGTACAGTGAATGGCCAGTGTAAGCCCGTCCAAAATGACACGTAGTTGTCATGTAAATACATGAGGATAGACCTTCTAAAAACAAGGCAGATTTCATTCCAGTAAATAAGGACATGCATTTCAAACTTGCAACACTTTAACACCCTGCTATTAAGCCGTTGGCCGACGTGCGCACGCAACGGGTTAAGTCAACATAATTGCAAAATCAAGATAAGTAGTAATGAGAAACAAACCTTTCAAAATCTAAAAACTTTCCTGGCTGGATGCAAAATGTGTTCACTTTAGGCAGGACTTTAAGTGGGATGAAAAAACTGGGGGGGGGTCTCTCATAGGGGCGTTGCAGATATAATTAAGGGCGTGGCTTAAAAACAAGTTAAAAATCTGTACTTAAGATAGTGTGCTGCCCGACTGGTATTTTGATGCGTCTGTCCATTCATCCAGATGTGTAACACAACAAGCAACATTACACCCACAACAAGCCAGGACTATTCGCTTTGTCAATGGTTGTATTTTGAATAAGATAAATAAATAATAGTGAAAATGCTTCTGTTCTTGTGGGCGAGGTTGTGGCCTGAGGCTAGAGCCACCGACTTTCGAGCTGAGAAAGCAGGTTCGAGCCTCAACATCCTTTGATTCAAAACATGAATATTTCCTTGTGTAATGTAACTGGTGCTCATGTTTGTGCCAAATAAAACTGAAACATGAGTTTCTTTGAAGTTGCATCAATTGCAGTGACGGATGGTACTATAGCAAAGTTTTTTTTCACCCTGAGGGTAAAAATGGAGAGCCCAATAGGGACCCGTCTCTGCACCTGCTTTTAAGAACTACCGGTGCTGAGCACGGGCTGGACCCGGCAGCCCTCTTTAGGCAACCCTCCAGTTGACACATGAGGAGAAGCCTCATCCAAAATGAGATGATGCACCATTTTAAAGCCACAGAGAACAACAAAAAGTATTGGATACTTGGATTAATCATAGGCATAAATAAATCCTCTGGTCCACATTCCATTCCATTGTTTTATATGCTCACTCTGCCTTTACAGGAAGTAACCAACTATATGTACCCATATAGGACAATACATCTGCTTAACCTTGCTTCCCTGAATGGAAACTCATAGAATGACATACGATTCATCTGATTTATGTTCAAACGCTGCTACAATGCCCATGCTCTCTAAACCCCGAATAACCTATATTGCAAATAACATGAACGGGAGGTTTTGCAATTTCTGATATTTGACAGTCTATGATCTATACGATTATTTTCCCGTCATAAAAACATAAAGCAGAACAATTTTACTGGACTGCTTCACAGCTAATTTGTTAAAAAATGCATGATATAGCTAATTGTGCCATTTTAGGTATTGCTTCTTTGAACTCTGAAGAAGGCTCCATGCAAAATTACCTTCTACCTATACTCAAATAACTGAGTTTCACTGAGTCTGGTTTGGACCTGGGAGTGGGTCACTCGCCTCAGTCTTTTCTGTTGTGCTACAAGTGCAACAAATGTTCGATCAACATTCTTAAGTAAAATGTTCAGGCACGACAAATTATTGGCCACATATCCAGCTTTTATAATAGTTGATCTGATAAAGGGACTTTCTCTCTAGAAAGCACAGTAAAACAGTGGCGATCGTGAGCAAGGTTCACTGTATAGCTACCTATACGTAGATACATACATACATACCATGAACTACTACTTAAAAACTATCCAACTATGAAAACTGCTCAGTGTGGATGCTTCCATTCAGAAAGTATACCCATTGACGCTATATATTGCTCTCCCAGAGCCCTTTGGCACACATGACACTTATGAATCAAAAAGGGAATCCAAAGGTATCGAAAAGAATGGCGCTTCCTTCCTTTCTGTTAAAGTCGGTACTCTATCTCCCATCACCTTTCATGGGGCGCTCACAACATGAAAGTCCCTAAGCCCAGAAACTAGACAAAATAGACCACCTAGTTCACCCCATAAGGAGAAAAGACACGCGCCCAGTATGTGTGGTTCCACCGGAACGTAGCTATTGAATTCATTGAAATTACATCAAGGAATGGAAGGGCAGGTACCTAAATCAGCAATATGACAAGGGAGGAAAGCATCACACAGATTGTACAGCACGTGACATTTTAATTATATAAAACTTAAATAGGGTTAGCCAAGATTCCATACTGAAAACCAGTTCAAGCATGAGGATCCAATCCTGCAGTTGCATGGCCAACCAATGGGTGCTTTCTAGGCCGGAAGACAGCACATTATTTCCTGTTTACATCCCCATCTGGTGCCAACAATTTGCATTTCCCGCCAAAGGTTCAGTGCCAAATAACCACGTCAACATTCATTTATGCAAACGTCACCTTTGACTGGACAAGGTATGTAAAAGACAATGAGATTAATACAAAAGCACATAACAAGAGGGAACTGCATAGTGCACCAGCATTTCCAGGACACCTAAGGTCTGACCAGCCTCCATGCTAAGTCCCTGTCAGTAATCAATTTCAAGCAAGCAGGGTAGAAAGGTCCAGGATCACCAGCACTTCAGCCCACCCTTCAGTGAGTCTGTGCTTGGAAAATCATCACCTCTTCATATGGACAAACGAGCAAAGTAGCCAAATATCTTGGTTTGCCCCGTTGTCTTCTGATAACATTTCTGCCCTTTGCTCCAGTTGAGGATGAGTGGTTGTTTTTTCGAAAGTGGCCCCCAGCCGCAGAATTTGCGAACCTGTAGATATTGTCATCAGTCGTGGGCGGAAGAAAAAAGAGGCAGCTCTCCCAATCCAGCGGTGTTTTAAGCTCCCACTGAGGTGCCCTCTGTGATGTCATGCATCACAAGGAGAAGAGTTGGTGTGCTTGACTTTGTGCCCTGCGAAAACTGTCCACCAGGTGAGTGTGCTACCCCTGCTTCACCCAGGGGTAAATATACTAAAATGCTACACAGCAAGACATAGTTTGAAAGGGAGACATCAGAAAGGTGCTATATTTGCAAAGAAATCACACACTTCTGCCGCTTCCTTGCGCTGGCACACTGTGTACTGCCTAGCGCCAATGCATAAGTGGATTAAAATTGCTACCAGGAGAGAAGAACATTTATTGGGTATCTCGTGGTGTCAAGGGTTAAAAAGCAGTAAGGACGCGATCTGAATAAATGTTCGAGCGCGCTAGTGAGACCTTCTCTCCTGGTAGTCAATTTTAATACACTTATTACACAGACTGCATCACGTATTCTCACCACACTGCTTTTTGCTTCATCGATCTCAGGTGATCTAGTTCCAGATTACACTAAAACATCCGCGAGCTCCTCCTTTACACTAGCAAGGAGTTGCAGCTCCTTGGTTGCACTAGCGTGCAGCCAAGAGGAGATCTCAAATGATGAAGCATGCCACCTCGGTGGGTGATGGGATTCCGTCCTCTTAATTGAGACTCCCTTATTTTTGTGTTCCCCTGTGGGGTTGTACTGTTTATTCGTCTGTGTATATATTCCTCCTTAGGACCCACGGATTCTTTGTTGTTGTTACATATGGTTAGGGGATTAATCCACGTAGGTCTGTAAACTTCCCTCAGACCCTCTTTTTGCATGGTATTATATTGTGCTGGAAGAAACACCACAAGGATTGTTTTTGCGCTGGAAGGGTCACCTTCCTGCACAAAAACAATCATTAAAGGCATTTTCCTTTTTCTGTGTCATGCGGAATGCATCACATATAGAAAAAGGAAGCAATGAGGAGAAATAGCGATATCTCTCTTGTTACGCCTGGATCTAGGAGGTGTACCATCTTGGCAAATTCCCAGGTTCACAACTCCTTGTAAATCTGGGAATGTGACAAAATCCATGGGTGGATGTGATTGAACGCCCATACTCCAGCCATGGAATGCCTTCCTGAAGTGAAATTCAGGGAAATTCCCCTGCCTTGCTTTACTCTGGATTTACTAAACTAGGTAGACCCACGCCAGGCGGCTTTGCGTGACTTAGTAAATCCATGTTAATGGCAGTATTGCCTTACGTCATCTTGCATGATGCACAGGCAATGCAAGACCTTTGTAAATCTGGCCCCAGTGTCCTGGGCCTAGAGAGTATTCAATCCAGTTTTGCCTGGGGAGCAACTAATGGCAACCCTTTTCTATAGGGTTATGGAACTCTGAGGTGACTTGTAATATTCTTTTCATGTAGGGCAGGGGATACTTTATCCCATAAAATACATGGTCGCACCATCACCTTTTCCACAGGGATGCTGTGCAGCATGGCTAAAAACATTTGCAAAGCCAATAGGTCACAAACGTGACACGTAATGGCTCTGCCAGTGCTTGTTTTTAGCTATTTTTGTTCTTAAGGGATTGTGCATATATATATTATTTTTACTGGTGTAATATCTTCAGTTTCAAACGTAACTATCATGATCATTAATTTAGCGGATTTCAGGGAAAATAGGTTTAGAATGAAATTTTGCAAATTATGCATATCGTCAAAAGATCCTGTCCCCTTCCATAGCTCGCTAATTAGATTAGAATTTGAATGACATTCATCTGCATGCCGGGTGGAGAAGCCTCTTCAGGCTCAGAGCTGCAGCTGTATTTAGTCGCCCCATAAAACCTGCACTTCAGCAGGCTTTGTCTGCAGGAGATATGGTCATCTGACTGTTTGAAATGCACACATGATGCCACCTCAATGGCAGGGCTCTCAGTGAAGTCCAATTAGGCCCTGTATCAATAATAAGATGTGGTTTGAAAAGACATTGATAAGGACATGTTCTCATTTTCGACTTGTGTAATAGAATTACATGCATTAGGTGCTCTTTTTGTACCTAGAAATCTCTCTGTTTTTTCATAATAACTTGAAACTATTACATTAGAATGTTGAGAGCTCCATTGGAGACAATGGAATGACCCAGGGCTAATAACTCTAACCAGTCTTCTGCTGCTAGCTCGAGTGTGACTTTAAAAAAAATGAAAATTGCACGAGAGATACCACATAACGTTTTGTGCCACATTTGTTTCTATATTTTGCTGTCATATGTTTCTGCTCTCTGAACGCGTGTAAAGCGCTCTGATTTCCACATAAGTCACGTTCGCGCTATATAAAACGTTTTAAATAAAATGGCTAATATAACCCTTCTTCTTCAACATTCCCAATGTTTGTCTTTCTGTTCCTTCCATTTAGAACATTCTACCCTCAGTGGCTGGTAGGTTCTAATAGCATTATAACCCTTCTGCCTAAGGCTATGCTGGTTGTTAATTGTCCCCTCCCACAATATAGCTCAGTTTCATGGCCTTTAACAACAAGTATAGCCCTTGGCAGGGAACTTCAAGTCTATTATAAGATACTGAAGTTTCTGCTGTTATAATTACAAGTTACTCGTGGTTACTATTTTAGAAATACTAGAATTATATGTGATTGCTATGCATGTTTTTGCGTTTTTGCATGCAAGTCATAAATGGATATTTTGGGCCATTTAGACCTGGGCGAAAAATATGGGTTTGCATGGGGTTTGTTCAATATTTGAACTACCTCCGGTTAGGACTGAGTGTAGAACATGCTCATCCGTTTTACTGCTATCGCTACTGCTATCTGCAAATACAAAGCCACTTGATATGCGTCATGAAAGGGATATGAATACCAGTGTGTCATTCCCCTTTATTTGTGAATTGATGCCAAAACACACTTGTAGCACCAAACACAAGTTTAATGTGTGTACTGGAGATTTTATACCTGGTATTATCAGTCAAGGTCTCAAACTACACAGAATGTAACTAAGGAGCCCTTCTGGTTACATAGCATGTTTGAGCTTTGATTGTGCATGGCTTCAATTAAGGATCGATGAGGTGGCAATTGCTATCCCTGTCTTGTCCTATAGTACCCTGGGCCTGTCCTTGCTACCCTTGGTCTCGTGTAAGAGTCAACAGGACTCCAAAGACCTAATGTATGAAGGGGTTTAGCATCAGCAAATCCATTGCGTCAGTAAATTCTAGGGTTTGCAAATGCTAAAACTCTTTTTCTATAAGAGTTAAAGTATCCCATGCCATACATTTTAAGGTTATTGCAAGTCACCAAGGAGTTCCATAACAATACAGAGGAATGAGGCCGAAGGCAGAGTTATTTTATAAGCTTATGGAACTCCAAGGTGACTGGCAATATCCTTATCATGTACACCAGGGGGTACTTTATCCCATATAATACATGGTCACACTATCACCTTTCCCACAAACCACCTAAAACCTTGGTGCATTCAGTATGCATGCTTGCAAACAGGAGGAATAAAAAGAAAGCCTCTAGTGCAAAACTAAACACATCAAAAACCTTTTAGTTATTTGTTGCAAATATATATTAGAAACAGTTCAATACAAGTGAGTTTTTTTGTGTAGAAACATGCAGAAAGATTCTAGCTTTTCTCTAACTAAGGAGTGCAGAAAATAAACATGTCCTTCCTGCTTGCCATAGTAAGCTAAAAAATAGAGCAGAAGAAAGAAATGCAACATTCTGTTTTCGTTGCTTTAAACAGCTGCTTCAATTTTGTCCTGTGAGCTGACCTACCTTTCGCCTCGACTGCTGGCTCTGGCAGAAGGCAATGTGATGTCAGAACTCGGCTGACATAACTTACAATAGTCGAGTTCTGATGTCTTTTCTTTATAAGCTGCAACTGGGTGCGTCAAAAGTCACCGATTATAAAGAAATTAGAGATGGTCAAATATACACGAATTACAGAATCCCATGTATGAAAATGTACTAAGACCATTTAGTGATTCAGTAAAGTTTTTCCAACTTGCTACAGGGTTAAGAAATTGATGCCAAAAAGGGAGGGGGGCATGGTGACTGCCTGAGAAGATGGCTGCCAAGTCCCCGAGCTCCACTGCGCCCACACTTATCTCGGCTCTCCGAGCCATCTAGGGCCTCTTGCTGCAGGGGGACACATTGCTTCCAAACTTTAACTCCATGCTAACACTGTAATCTACCCTTACAAAATCAATTCAAAGTAAATAGGAAGCTATTTTGGACAAAAAAACACACCTCGCATGCCAAGACCCTAAACTGGCTCTCTATTTGGTCTAACCTTGCGACTAATAAGATTGCACCCTTGCATGACTTGCTTTAGAGGGGCCGCATTGATGGAATTGTGTCGGATTTAAAGTCTAGCACCTTCCCTACTTTTGCGCGGACTGGAGTTGAAATAGTAAATAATCCTATTCCAAATTCCAGCGCCCCTCTAAGGCAAGTTGTTATAACAACATGCATGCTGAACGAATGCGTACTAACAACGCATTCATTCTGAAAACGGCATGATTAAGGCATGAGTGCCAAACGCATGCGGGATTCCATCATACAATTGTATGGCTCACCTCAGGGTAGCAATAGACAGCACAATAGCTGATCAAGGAAAGAACGATGGTCATGAGTACCCAGTAGGGAGAATGCACCTAAAAGAAGACAGAATAATTAAGCAGATGGACAGATGGCTTTGAGGGACGTGCAAGGATGAGTATATATGATAAAGGACCCTTGTTTGGGAGCCATAACTCTGTAAAATAGATAATGAAGCTCCTCTGGTCAGGATGGAGCAGGCTGCATTGTGCTGTAACAGATGACAGAGAAACCACGGAACAATGTCTGTGGTGTCACCCGTACCAAGTTTTTGCAGAATAGGTGGTCGGGCAAGAGTCTGTGATGGGACAGGAAGAAGTGCCAAGTGCAGTGCTTAATTTGAGCAGGTGCTTTCTGGTGCTCACCACCGGCACCTAATCCTCAGCACCGGAGCTTATAGCACCAGTTAAGGACACACTCATTAGGAAGGCAGGTGATTTTCCACAGTTTCACAGGATGTTGGGCCACGCCGAGACTCGAACCGGGTTCTGCAGCTCCGAAATCAGCAACTGTAGCCATTATGCCAAGTCCCCTCTAGAATAACAAGTGCCAGGGCTCTAGCCAGGAGGCAGTTTGCCCCAGCACATTTCTCATGTTAGTGCTGCCTCCTGAGGAGAGCCCCGGCACTTTTTATTTTACAAATTAACCACTGGCCAAGTGCATGTGCCAGTCCAACTAGAAGCGTGTCATCAATAGTATGTGATGCGCTCGGAGGTAAACCCATATGATTGCAATAGAAATAGAAAGAGGCACAAATAGTATGGTGGCCATGTAGGAATGGGATACCCAAGAGAGAGAACAGGTCGTCAGGAGTACCGACCGAGGAGGAACCAGAGAGCGGGCTAAGATAGAAACCGGATAAAAGAAAAAAGAGAACATCTAAAGAATTTACATATGTTAAAAAAATAAGTACAATACAGTGTAATCAGAGTAAATGCATGCAGGCTAAAATCTATAAACAAAAATAAAAAAACGCAGGTCCCATGGGAATAAGGCAATACAGTATAAACCATGGATATGCATCAGTATTAAAATGTGAAAAAAGTGGGATTTTTTTGGGGGGTGAGGGGCGGCCCATGCGAAGTGACAGGCCCAGTACAGTGTCCTAGAATCAAAAATCGTTATAAAAGCAATCTAGCCCCCTTGGAGATTAATGTCGAGTAGAAGTAGGAAACCTTGAAGGCTGCAAAATGATAGGAACCACTTCCCAAAGTGGTCAGAATGAAGCGGAAAAAGGTTATCCATGGGAAAAATATTTGTCTATAGAGAAACAAAGCAAAAGTAAAAGTTAGCAAACGCACATGTGCTTGTTAACACACATGTATAAATGTACACCTGTTACATGTAACTATGTGTAAATATGTATGCAAGTGAGTACTCCTGGAAAACAATTTAAGTTCCCCCAGAGATCACCAGGAAACTTTAGAGAATTAAAAAAACGAGAAATATTTACAGTACCATTGCATACAAGCTTGTGGGAGTAAATGTATAATGTTTATTTTATGATGAAGCACGTTTATTACATGTGCGTTGCGTTGTGGGAAAGACAAAGGGGTTACCATATATATTTGACTGCAGAGTTGAGGAAGTGGTTTCCCCATTCAGTTTCTCCTCTTCTGAAATTGTTTTCCGTGTTAGGAAAAAGAAAACTGCCAAACAGAAAAAGCAGTGGCAAAGCCAATAGGTCTGGCACAAGCTGTCAATGCTTGTTTTGTCTTGTCATGGTTTTTGGAAAACATTATTGTTGGGGAAGCTGCCATGGCCTCATCAACCTAAAATACATTGGCTAAAAGCAAACATATTTTTATCTCAAAAAGCATACATTGCCATAACAGTCACTGGCGCTGAAGGGAACTACTTTGCGTTTGGAAGTGCTTTTTGTGAAAGGGCAGAATGGAGTTACTAAGAGTGAAAAATACAAAAAAGTGATGGATGGAATGCTTGATTTAATCTGAGCCACTGGTAGTTACTCTGGGCTGCGTCCTTATCCAGCGTTTGTTTGCACACCATGCCACCTAAATTTGGATGAGCCGTATGCAAATCGCTCTTGATCCTGCTGTAATAGGAACAGTCAAGCCCAAATTGACAGGCTAGGTCCTCCCTGAAGCAGAACATAAATAACCCAAGACCAGTTTCACCCTTAGTAGGGTTTATAATTCCTGCATAGCTCGTCCCTGTGCCACAGTGTGCACAGGACCCACATCTAGGCATACCTGTCCCACTAAGGCTTTACAAAAAGGTGATGGATGGAATGCTTGACTTAATCCCAGCTGCTGGTAATTACAAGGGGCCGCATCCCAGTCTGTTGTTTTTTTGCACACCATGCCACCACAGTTTGGATCCAGCCATATGCAAATTAGTCTTGACCCCACTCCAGGCCAGCTCCTCCTCGAATCGAACACAAACAACCCAAGACCGGTTTCTCGCTTACTAGTGCTCATCAATCGGGTATAACTTGGTTCCAGTGGCACAGTGTGCACAAGACCCATGTCTGGGCATGCCTGTCCTTGTAAACTTCCTGTTCTTGCTGCCATTTTATTTTATGTATGCCATTAGTAAGGCCTTATTGCATTATGGTAGATGCAGTCCCTACACCTAATACCATATGTGCATTGCTCTTATTCGTATCCGTGCTGATAACAATAATCAAATAATAATTCAGGAGCATGAATGACTCTATCACTTACCGGTAATCTTCATTACTCCACATGGACCGTCAACAAATGATGTTCAAGCCACAATTTATTTGAACAGCAATTGCTGTTTTGAAACTATTTCACCAAAAGAACCCACTAAATCAGACAGATCTAACCTGTAGTGTATAGCAAATGTTTGACGAGATGACCAAGTGGCGGAATGACATATCTCATGTACAGATGCTTTTTCTAGTTCTGCCCAAGATGCTGCTACCACACGAGTGGACCAACTCTGGACTTTCAATGAAACGGTTTCCCCAAGAAATGTATAAGCCTGGGATATAGCTTGTCAGACCCATAAGCTGAGTGTCTGAGTTGATACCTTGTTACCCTTGTTGGTGGACCGATCGACATAAAGAGGGATTTGGTTGACCTAATCTATTTTGTCAGGCCCAAATAAAGAGTCAAAGCTCTTTTGACATCCAAAGAAGATGGAACTTCACTATCTGAATCTGAGGGGAAAACAGAAAGGACTATCTCTTGTGCTAGATGAAAAGATGAATGGACCTTGGGAATTAATTTGGGATCCATTCTCAGGACAACTCTATCTAGAAGGAACTGGTGATACGGAAAATGAGCCATCAAGACCTCCAATTCCCCTGATCTCTTAGCAGAAGCAATGATCACCAAAAAGGCTGTCATGGTGGACAACCAAGCTAGATCTGATGATTCTAGAATTTGAATAGGTTCTAACCGCAAACCTCTTGAAAGAACTGTGAGATACTATGAAGGAATTGGATGTGCAGTGGTTGTACATTTCCTCTGAATCCCCCACAGCAACCTGAAGACCAATGGGGAGATGTGAGAGGAAGCCCTCTGAGCATTCAGAGGGCTGAAGGCTGCCAATTGAGAAGACAAGGTGGACAGGGATAATGCCTTTAAAAAAATCCCAAATGAAATCCCAAAATCTGGAAGGGATCAATGGATATGGGATCGAGATACCTGGAATCATACCATTGAAAGAAAGAACCCTAGCACTTCTTGTATGAGGCTAATGTAGATGGTTTGTTTAATGTAGAGCAACCAACCTTGAGCAACCAAACTCCTCCAAGCCTACCCTTTCAAATTCCAAGCCTTCAATTTGAGATGTAGTAATTGGACGTCTGGAAGAGCAGGAAACTGAAGCGGTGGAGGCTGAAGGAATAGATGGACATATCCCCCTTTGGAGAGACTCATCAAGAACGGAAACCACAGCTGCTGGGGCTACATGGGTCACAATGCTCCTCTCCTCGCAAATCTTCTGCAGCACCCTCAGTAGAAGGGGTATAGGAGGAAAGGCATAAAGTCTCCCTGGAGGCCAAGGGAACGAAAACACATTGATTGCCCAAGCATGGGGATGCCAAGTCTCTGAACAGAAGCTGGGAAGCATCGCTTTGTGGGGTGATCTGAACACATCAATCCAGGGCCTGTGGAACAGTGCACATACTTTATTTAACTTTCTCACTGACAAGTGATACATAATGGAAGAAGGCATGTTCTGACTGAGACTGCCAGTCCTGAAATTCAGTATCCCCTGGAAATGCATGCTGCCAAGGCTAGAAGGTGAATCTCTGCCCTAGAATAAATTTGATTCACAACCAGATTCAGCTTCCAGCTCCTTATACCCCCTTGACGGCTCAAGTAGAACATTGTCCCCAGGTTCTCTGTCCTCACAGCCACATTCCTGCCTTCCAATTGTGAAGCAAACACCTTATGCGCCTGCCATACTGTTGTTAGCTTCATCCAAATGGACGACTGACTGGCTTCCCATAATGGCCTGTGACCTTTCCTTTTCTGTTTCCCAAGGGCTGCTCCCCACCCCCAGAGACTGGCATCCATAGTGACCTGTGTCAGGTACGGGGGATGCAAAGGAAGGCCCTTTGACAAATTGCTGGACAGCAACCTCCAATCCAGATGATGGTGAATCTGAGGTGTTACTGGGATTAAATGATCATAATTTTGAGAATGTAGCGACCAGTGAAGCAGGATATGATTCACTAAAGGCTTGCGATAGAACCGTGCCCATGTAACCACCATCATTGTGGCTGCCGTTGGTCCTTGCACTTTGACACCTGCTCTTGCCGACAGTTTGGTTTGCTGATTGAGATGATTGATCGCATCTTGGAGAACAGCAGTCCTTAAGCTGGGAAGAAACACTTGATCCAAGATGGTATTGAACTGGGCTCCAATGAACAGTCTGTCCTGTGATGGATGCAGCTGAGACCTTGGAAAATTTATGATGAAACCCAGTTTCTTGAGTTTTGCAATCACCACCTGTACATGCTCCTGAGCCTTTAAAAAAGAAGTAGATAATGATCAGTCATCAAAGTATGGAAATATAGAAATGTTCTGTCAATGCAAAACAGCTACAACAAGAGCAAGTACCTATGTAAACAACCTGGGCGATGTCGACAAACCAAAGGTATGGCCTGGAACTGAAAATGCTAGTTGCCAACAGCAAAACGAAGAAATATTTCACTGGCTAGATGAACTGGGACATGAAAGTCGTGTAAGTCCAAAGTGACAAGGACAGAATTAAGGACTGAATTAAAATCATTTTGAAATGTTCCACCAAAACATACTTGTTGAGTACCTTGAGGATCAGCACAGGATATTATCTCCTATTGGCCTTGGGTACCAAGAATAAAATCGAATAAAAACCTCTTCCTTTCTGATCTGATGGCACCGGAATCACTGCTCCTTCGTCTACTAAAGCTTGAACACCTTGCACCATTGCCTGTTGTCAAAGACTGTCTTTTGACAAGAGAGTAGCAAGAAATCGGTCTTGAGTTGGTGCATTGAGAAAAGTGATTTGATAACTGCATTTAATGATCTCCAGGACCAACGTGTCCGTAATGCATCCCTCCCACTGAGGACAGAACCGACCTAACCTTGCCTTATGCTCCCGATAGTCATTTCTGTGACTGGATTTGACTATCCAGAACTCCAAACGCGTCCCTCGACCACTGGCCCGGCGTTGAAAGGGTTGTCTGTTCTGTGCCAGTTGTGAAGATTTCTTAGTTACGAAGAACTTCTTCTCTGCCACAAGCTGAAAAAGGCTTAAGAATTTTCTTCTCCTCTGCGGCTTTCTGAATCATCTGATCTAGTTCCGGACCAAAAAGCATCTGTCCCATAAAAGAACGTTTTTGGTTCAAAGATCTCTGACTGGATTCAAGGTATCATGGTTTCATCCATAACAATCGCTGGCCTGCTACCGCAGCCCCAGCAGATGATGAAGTGGCCCTGAGACTATCAAATGTGATATCAAAGAGGAACTGGAAAAGGTGTTCCATGTTAGATACCAGAGCTGTAGGGTCCTCGTTATTCTGCACAGTGTCATACAATGTTTGTGAGTCCTTTAGCAATATCTGAGTGACCTAGGCTGCATATGTCTTAGCTCTGATAGAGAACTTTGTGGCTAAATATGATCTTTTTAAAGATCCCTCTACCTTCTTGTCTACTACCTCAGAAAGTGTAGCATCTTCTGAGGCTAAACTTGATGTAGAAGCCATAGATGCCAACATGGTATTCACTTTTGGTGTTTGATGGAACTGTTCATCAAAGTCTCTAATGAAGTATCTCTTATTGAGAAAATGTGGAATAGATTGTTTCCCAAGATCCTTCCACTCTTTATGGAGCATTGTCTTCATGACGTTGTGCAGGGGTAAGTCGTCCGCTTACACGTCACTATATTGGGCATAGAACCCATCCTCTTGTCTAGGTGTCTTTTCAATGCCCAAATCTCCTGAATAAGTCTTTAGAGGTCTTTCAGCTGTGGATCTTGAATATATTTGCATCATCATGATCAAGTTTTTGCTTGTTGGTGAACGGACTGGCCAAAGTGAAATAATTAGCCTCCTTAATTAAGGCCTGAAGCTCAGCAGGGGAAATCTGCAGAACGTTTTCATCTGCTTCAGGTTGATCCACAACCTGCTCAACAAAATGCTCCATACAAGCTGCTCTTTGCCCTTCATATTGAAAAACTGGTAAGCGATGCACTAGGACGCGTCCTTCCTGTTTATAAACTGTTGCAGAGTGACCAAATCTTGTTCTTGCTTGATTTCGGCACCCGACAGTGGTTAGTGATACCGTGCTGCGCAGCTCCCCCTCGGCTCGAGCTCCAATGCCAGAATCACTCCCCTCCCTGCCCAACACATGGACGGGGAGCGTGTCAGAAGAACAGTGTGAAAAGTTCCCTGCATCCCGCGTCAAAGAACCCAACAAGTAAGGATTATAACATTGTTTCATATAAACAATTAAGGCGTAGCTCTTGTCCTGAGGACAGTAAAAACACAGGGTGGAAGGGGTAGGTCACTATGTATAATGTTAATAGAAATAGAAGAAGTCTGAATGCAGACAAGGTCTTCGACCCAGGGCGTGGTATATACCTCTGTTGGAGGGGGAGTCGCCTCCTCACTTTTTAAGTCTGGGACAAGGAGGACGAAGATGAGGGGGTAATACATCTTTTGAACAAGCGTCTTGGAAGCAACAAAACTTTCCCTTATTGAGTTATCACTTATAAGCTTTCATTCATTAGATGGTATGTAATTAGGTCTCTGCAACGATTACATTTAACTGGGGTATTGTGCAAAATTCTCACCTTTGTAACTGTGTGAATTGGAAGAGTTTGTGGACTTGTGCTGACCTGTGCTCATTGGTAAAATTTCCAAGAAGAAAAGGTTTTGAGTGAGACCCATGTAAATTCCTGTGCAAAAAAATGTGTTTGCAGCTTTTTTCTTCAGCAGAATCGTCTTTGCCCCCGATTCCCACTCTTTACTTTAAAAAAAACTTAATAAAGTTCTCAAAGTTGACGAAAATAAAGAAAATTTGCCATTGTTGAAGAGAGTGGAAGTGGAGTTACTGCATTTTTCACACTCCTAATTGCAAATGGATGGTGACTAGCCATGACAAAGCTGTCCAACCAGTGTATGTGTCGCATGCTTAGAATGTATGCATTGTGTTATGAATTGACAATTTCGCTCTATTTTTGAAGAACAGTACCATCTGATTTACCAACTTGCAGTTTCCTCAGCAGTCTCTTTAAGGCCACTTCCCCCTTTATGAGTTTTCCAGAATGACTTTCCCTTCCCCCAAGCCCTGTTGTGCAGTATGTATTAGAGTATGTAAAAAAAGTATAATTAAGTATCAAGACATCTGAGCTAAACTCTTTTTTATCCCACATCGTTTTGTAAGGTACACCTTGTTTTGTTATGGCTTCCTTTATGTATATTAGCTTTTAAGATGACAACGATTTTTTTTCTCTCCTTCTCCTCCATATAGATGGGGTATTTGGAAGATGTCAACGGGTTCCGGTGATAGACGTTTTTAAATACGAAGTTTCACCGCCTGTTCTCCAGCGCCTCAGGGCCATCCTACAGAAGCTTTCGCAAAGAGGTGGGTTTTGTCAGTGCTTTTATGCTAATTTTTATTTTAGATTGATTTTTCAGAAACATTCAACTAGGGTGCCATGAAAGAGCGTACCAGGCATCCATTCATACTGGAACACAAAAATGATGCTTCATTGGGATGCATTATTGGTGAAATACAGAAGAGATCACAAACCATGTATGGTCCAATTCACAAACCTTTCTGCCTACCTAAGAGTAAAACAACTATTAGGATCCTGTATATGCCACTTAGAATGTCTGCCAGTCCGGGCCGGCTCCTCCTCGGAAGGAGCAGTGTCGCTCCACCTGCTGCGAGTGCAGCTTGCAAATAAAAATAAATAAAATGGCATTTCAATGCCATTTTATTTATTTGCCACTGCACCGGCTCACATTGTGTGCAGCATGAGGTTGTGACGGGTATGAATCCTGCAAATGCAGGATGGCAGCACTGGTCTTTAGTGCGCATGTCAGATTGGCCAGCCGTCTAACGATGGAGAGCCCGACATGCACATTGTAGGCCCAGCAATCCAAATTCTGTGAAACAACAAGATTGCTGGCACAGGCCCCCAGCCTCAAAATCAGCGCTAAGTGAGCCTGCTAGATTTTCCACTTGTACGTTTAGTATAACGCATAGTGACATGGTGTGAGCGTAAGGGGACAATCTGTGTCCTGGTAACGTAAACAACAACACAATTGCAATTTTGTGGAAGCTGGAAGTTTACAGTCACAAACAGTTGAGATCACCCTTCCATTTGAGTACAAGTATTAACAAGCATTGGCATAGCCAATAGGTCTCGCCTTTGGGACCTTATAAGTGTTTAGCCATGCAACAGTTGCATAACTAAATACTTATAAGGTCCCAAAAGCGAGACCTATTGGCTATGTCAAGCTGCCGTGCGGCCGCGAAAGTGATCGCGATCAAACATCAAAGCGGCCGTGCGGCCGCGAAAGTAAGCTCGGTCAAGCGCGGCGCGCGTGCCCGCGCACATGCACTGTAGCTCTAGGCTGGCCTGGTAGCACTTTTTGGAGCCCTCACAAAATGTCTCGCCAGACCAGCGCATGCGCTGGGTCAGGCGAGACCTAAAAATGATTGGAATAAGTGCGTAAATTGAGTGAAAAGTTTCCCCAAGTACTACAAGTGTTCAGATGTTGTATGGGGAAGCGATTTCTTCAAAGAGAAACTATTTTCCCTGTGCCACTTCACATTTCTGCCTGTCTGATTGATGCAGCTTTTCTGCCCAATGCAAATCTTCTGATATATGTATTCCTCGGAATATACAAATGCCAATACATTTCAAGGAATGTTTGTAAATTCCCCATTATGTCAGAAGTCCACTCCAAATGTAAGAGGAAACTTACAGAAGTAGATTTCCGACTTTTTAAAGAAAAGCTTTGTGCTTAAGGTGAAAATGCTGGTTTCTCTGTCACACATATGCAGTTTAAAATTAATGTATCCTATAGAGTGCTCAGTTACTTCGCAATTTGGTGTGCACTATATTAAATCCCTATACCTATATACTCACATGAAATACACACATACTCCAACAAGATCACATTACACAACTACCCTCTATAGATGAACAAAATATACACACTTGTGCATACTAGGATTTTCTGAAGAAGCCTCCATTGATGTTTCCTAAAGTGAATTACAGCTGCAAATCTGAAGTAGAAAAGGGTATCTCAACTGAAAAGGTGTCTCCCCTCTGCATCAAACTACACAATATTCAAAATAATTGGTCTGACTTGCAACACCATTTGTGAACCAAAATGTAGGTGTGCAGTGGCTTGATTCATGCGTTTAATTCTATCTTTGGCACTTGTAAAAAGACTCAGGTACACAGAGCTCTATTCACGAATTTTCTGCCAAATACTTCTTTTAAGCCTGTCAGCAATTTACAGAGATTCCTGATAGGTTTAATATATGTTTACTGCTGAGGATTTCATTCCCATGGCTGATGAGAAATCCACAGTAGTAACTCCCATGCAAAGGGATGTAAGCGAGTGTTTGAAGGCACTGTTTGCTTTGGAAGCTTCGGAAAGCCTATAAACATATTTTTGTGGGGAATCCCGAACTCTGACCCAAACCTATCCCACTCTTGAAATGGTCAGAGACTTACCCTCTTGCCAAGTTTGGAAAGGGAATGAATCTGCCCCCAGGTTTGCTGTGGTATAGGGGAAGTGTTTTGCCTTCCAGGGCCGGACCTGGAACCCAAAGCAGCCCTGGCAATTTTCTCAGGCCAGTCCTTGGAGAAGCACTGTCTGGCCCCGGGAGGCTGGAAATGCTTGCTTGCGTTACTGGAGACCGATATTGCAGCACCATGCAAAGCCGACCCCAGTAACAAAATCGCCCCCCACCCTTCCAGCCTCCCGTAGAAATGCCTGATGCCCGGTACGGCCAGTCCAGCTGCGTTCCCTTCTAGGAAAAATGATTCCCTGAAGAGGAAGAAATTTTCATTTGAAAAGGAGGCTCCATTCCCCTGTGTGAAACTCAATGCTTTGCAGAATGTTGCACAAAAAGAATAATGGCATGCACCCCCAGGCCCTGGAGCGGTAGGGGGCCCCCTTTGTTGTCTCTCTACCACCCTTTTCATAGCGGGCTCACTGCCATGAAAGGGCCGGTGGACAGGTAACTCGTAATATATTCGGCTGTGCCACATCGGCACTGCCAGCATATTGCAGTTCCCTGACTGCTGTGTGACGCCGCGGGATCCTGGATCCCCGGAGTCACAGCGGTCCTGTGGCGGTCCAACCACCACACTCGTAATTTGCCCAGAATCACAGTATGTTGAACCGATGCCAAGACTTGAACCTGGTTCCCCATTCCTGCTGTCGGCAACACTGACTGTAATGGGTAGAGGGGAGGGATGCAGACAGAAACCCCATAAAAGCTCAGCTTGTTATAGGTCCGAGCTTCCAGCAGGACCTCGAGCTGAGATAGCACGAGCGTGGCTCAAGCTTTCAGTGGCTTGTCCACTTCTACCTGGAAGCGAAAAACAATATGTTGTTTTTCACTGCTGTTAGTCCTATATCTCCCGTTAACTAACACTAACACAGGTTAATTTAGAGCCTTTTGTGGCTCACCCTGACTAGGTTTGTGGTTGTTGCCTAAGTGGGTCTTCCACCCCTCTCAATCAATACATAATTTCTTACAGTGACCCTGTGTCTCCTGGATACTGGAGTCTGGATCTGGTGTTAAGGGAAGACCATGCACCCTATGTCTTTCACATTCTGAACGCTCTTTGAAGTATGCATGGCATTAAGTATTGTTTTATGTACAGCTCATTATTTTAAATTAACAATTTTAGGTTGTGTCTCAATGGTGCCACCCAGTGGCATCATAACAACTATCTACTGTGGTGGTTTTCTAACTCATCTCATGTGGTCAAAGAAATTAACTCTACCTTGTTGCTATCGATCTACCGCCTGCACATCAAAAGCTAAAACAGAGCTCCCAATGTATTATTTCTATCAAGGGAAAAAACAAAATAAGAAATCCTTCAATCAGAGGGGAAGCTGCAAGAGCTTCTACCAGTGGGAAGCAGGGGGGCCTTCTTTCCTCCCCTGGTTCCCCAAACACACCTGATGTGCCACCATCTCCCATCAGTGTGAGTCCTTCAGCCTGAACAAAGCATTCACAGAAGCTAAGCATAAGCTTCAAAGGCTGATGTAACGTTTTGGTGGGTTGAGCATAGCTGGGGTTTATTTTTTTTGAGAGTTTGTGTATGTGCTATGATACGTGGCCAATACACCTGTTATGAAGTAGATGCATCTGCTACTAACTCTAGGATTTATGCAAATTAACTCATCACTCAAAGAACAGAGTGCCTACTCTCTACATTGTAAGTAAAACAACATCCTTTGGGCTTTCTTAGGGTGTACGATGAGGGTTTCTTGGTTTTTAATCATCAGTACTGGAGAATCATGCATCTAGAGTCTAGAGTCCAGTTCATGTTTGGGACATGGCCTATCAAGGTTCCAGTTGACCTTAAATGGCCATTAGACAGTCAGTAGTATAGGGCAACCTTTATCTCAGAACCCATCAGTAATGACAGAGATGTTTCCAGTACCACTAGCACCTGCAATGGTCACCATAGGGTCCAGTAGCCAGTCGGAGGCTAGGTAAGGCTTGGGATAGTGATCAGGTGTTCAAACCACCATAACGTTGGAATCACTTGGGCTATATTGACACATCCAATGATTTAAGAAAAAGGTTCACCTCCTCCAGAGGATGGTATAGGACCTTAGGCCAGGGGTTGAAGTCACCATTTCTTCAGACCTCATAGGATGGCACTTGGAAGAAAGTAAGTACACCCTATGGGTACAAAGAAGGTCTGAATGGGGCATGCCCACTCTTCTCATTGCCTGATGGTCATAAGGCCTCTTCTGGACCCAGAGATCATCATTCCACTTTGTCCTTGGTAGGCCTGCTTGCAGTGATGACTGGTTAGTCTCTGCCATGGGGGTGTCCTCAACAGCTCCTTCCATCCAGCTGCACTTAACCTTTTGCTATTTGTCAGTCAATTCTCTGGGTAGCTGCAACCCAACATAGCACTCAGGGAGATAGGTCTTCTTCTCTTCACAGGCCCATAGTAGATTGGTTCCAGTATTTTCTGGATGTCTGCCCTGTCTGGAGGGAGCATTGCAACCAACACATTTTCTACTTCTGAATAGTTTCAGTCTGTCTCCCAAATGTCAAGAGAAAACATTGAGTAGGTTGCTGGTTAGTGGGTCTAGTACATATCTTCAACACATGGCCAGGGGTGGCCAATTAGGCGATCTGCAGCCTTCAAATAGGAAGCTCCATCCATTTCAGCAAAGCATGTTCCCTCTGTCTGTAATCAGCTCATGAGCAGGCCATGCAGGTCAGTTACCCACACTGAGTATGTTTTCAGAATGCTTAGATAGTTTGTGGACTTTCTGTATACATAGGACAATCCCTCATATAAATGCAGATCCAGGCAGTAAATAAAGTGAGGGTTATTTTCACTCTGGCAGGGGAACCGTGTCTCCTTCAAAGGGGATGGTGGGCTTATCAATAGATATGAACATTTTAAGGATGTCAACAGTAGGTTGTGTGCAAGTAGGTTCCAGAGTCTGAGATGAAACCTGCCAATCTCACACAAAGCCTGTCATCATCTTGGTTAAACTGCACACATGGAGCCCATTGGACTTCATCATCTGCCTGCGAGGATCCCGTATGTAAAAATCATACACATTTACATTCACACACACATATATTTATTTGAATTCCAGACATTTTATTGACACAAAGAAGGCAAATAACCCCAGTTATGGGATACTGTACAGACTTTGCATGAAGGGAGCCAGTAGGCCTTTCTTCCTTAGGACTAAAGGTAAATGTGGGCTGCTTCAAACTCGTGATTATGCTAATCCACAACAGCTTCGACATTTCACCCCCGCACCCATCGGTCGTACCTTCGCACCCCGCCGCCACCCTCCAGACATGGACCGAGGTGACCCCCGAAGACACGTCACGCATGATGAACACCATCCACTCCGGATCTCCGACCGACCCGTGCCCCCATCATGTTTTCAACAAGGCAGCCTCTACCATCGCACCCCACCTCCGAGACATCATCAACACCTCCTTCAACACAGCAACTTTCCCGGAGAGCTGGAAGCACGCCGAACTCAGCGCTCTGCTGAAGAAACCAACAGCGGACCCGACCGACCTCAAGAACTTCCGCCCCATCTCGCTCCTTCCTTTCCCCGCCAAAGTCATCGAGAAGGTCGTCAACAAGCAACTGGCAGCCTTCCTCGAGACGAACGGATCCCTCGACCCATCACAGTCCGGATTCAGAGCCAACCACAGCACCGAGACCGCCCTCATCGCAGCCACCGACGACATCCGAGCCCTGCTCGACAACGGCGAAACAGCGGCACTCATCCTCCTAGACCTCTCCGCAGCATTTGACACTGTCTGCCACCGCACACTAGTCCAACGCCTCAACGACACCGGCATCCAAGGGAAGGCTCTGGAATGGATCATCTCATACCTCTCCGGCAGAACACAGAGAGTACGCCTCCCTCCGTTCCGCTCCGAGGCCACCGAAGTCATCTGCGGCGTCCCGCAAGGAGCGTCGCTCAGCCCCACTCTCTTCAACATCTACATGAAACCCCTCGCTGCCATCGCACGCCAACACAACCTCAACATCATTTCCTACGCCGATGACACCCAGCTAATTCTCTCCCTCACCAGAGACCCCGACACCGCCAAAGCCAGCCTGCACGAAGGGATGACAGACGTCGCTGAATGGATGAACATCAGCCGCCTGAAACTGAACACGGACAAGACAGAAGTCCTCATCCTGGGACCATCACCCTCCGCATGGGACGACTCCTGGTGGCCCCCGGCACTAGGCACCGCACCTGAACCGACGGACCACGCACGCAACTTGGGCGTCATACTGGACTTCTCCCTATCGATGACCAGACAAGTCAACGCCGTCTCCTCAGCTTGCTTCCACAACCTCCGCATGCTCCGAAAGATCTTCCGATGGATCCCAACCGAGACCAGGAAGACGGTCACCCACGCTCTCATCACCAGCAGACTAGACTACGGAAACACCCTCTACGCCGGTACTACGGCCAAGCTTCAGAAAAGACTTCAGCGTATTCAGAACGCCTCCGCCCGACTCATCCTGGACGTCCCCCGACGCAGCCACATCTCGTGCCACCTGAGAGACCTGCACTGGCTCCCGGTCAACAAGAGGATCACGTTCAGACTCCTCATCCACGCACACAAGTCCCTCCACGACCTAGGCCCAGGGTACCTCAACAGCCGCCTCACCTTCTACACGCCCACCCGCCGGCTACGTTCCGCTAACCTCGCCCTCGCCGTCGTCCCTCGCATCCAGAGAGCCACCGCTGGAGGAAGGTCATTCTCCTACCTGGCAGCTAAGACTTGGAACTCCCTACCCGTCCACCTGCGGATGACCCAGGACCACCTGGCCTTCAGGAAACAGCTCAAGACCTGGCTGCTCGAGCAGTAGCAGACCCCCTTCCCCAAGCGCCCTGAGACCCTTACGGGTGAGTAGTGCGCGATATAAGTTCCATGATTGATTGATTGACTGCTACTACTAACAGTCCATGCATAGTTTGGATTTTGGGGACATTAGTCTCCCTCTCTAAGAGGGGTTTACTTTGGGTGCTCCTTGCCATCATAGCCAAGTTGTGATGTTTCAGTAAATGGGGGAACCCTCAGTGGCTTTGCATGATTGACAGATCATTCAAGGAAAGACACATAGGACTTACCAGAAAAACTGCAATGGCAGAGTGACACAGATGTGCAAAGGAGGAACTGGGTGTTGTGTGGTCTCGGAGGAAGCTTTGTATTACATACATGAGCAGTAGATACACAGGGTTAAATCACAAACTTCCATAAGAGTAGAACGCAAAAATTGAAATATCACAACTGTTGAACAAATCAGAAAATATTTAGGATTCTTGAATGTGAAAACAGATGGACATTCAAAAATGGATTACCAAATTATTGGTGTTGCGGTATAGGGGAAGTCAAGTTGTGCATGCCGTCGAGCTGTCAGGCTTATGGGCACATACATTAGTCCCTGCAGGTCCGATGTGGCTTGGAATTACTTACTATGATTTGCTGATCTACTACGGGGTTTTCTCGCTTTTTCTCTGATACTCTGCTCCTAGCCCTCTTACATCAATGCAACTCAGATTCCTTCTCCATGAAGTGGTGGAGATGAAAGCGTGGAGGTCTAGAGGAGGAGCCTTGTGGAAAAACAAAGAATCAAAATAGCATACTGCTCCCAATTCTACAGTGGTGATGTGATGGGCGGTCTGGCTGACTGATGGTCTTGAATGGGGGCATTCAAAAGTGAGAGGGAGTCAGGCAAGTGAATAAAGGTTCAGAGAGGGCATTGAGTGTAATATTGGACCAAGAGATGGTGAGGGGCTGGTCCTGATATTCTGTGGTGCAGTCACTTTCCTTCTAAAGGTCCCCTAGAATTTCATTCACCTGCTGCTGCCTGAAGATAAATATGGTGTTCCTTTGTGCGGGTTAAATGGTGGGTACCTTTCTCGTCAAGATATAGTCCCTTAAATGATCCGAATGTGAAGCAGAGACAGGGAAGAAAGCTCCAATTGTGGTCCCCAGGAGAAGTACCCAAAGGCCATTACACAACTTCAAAGACCCAGTATACCAGGCTAAAGAGCCACCCCATGCCAATTGACACCTGAAAGGTACCCAGAGCTCGCACCACTGAAATTGAATTTGACTGTAGTACAACAAAGGCTGATGAAATATTGACCGCACCCTGTACCTGCTCAATCAGAATCCTACCCTTATCCTGAATTAACTGCACTTTCAGCTGCATAATCAGAGACACTACGAGGACCATACCAAAGAAGTAAATGTTTAGCAAGGGCCCTCATGCAAGAATCATTCTGCTCAACCCTGCAGTGCAAGTGGTGGCAACCCCCTTCAGATTACACATTCCAAGCTCTGAGCATGTTAGTATGGCCAAGTACCACTACCAAATTTGGATAAAAGATGACACTTCATGGGACAAATGTCACTTTTTTCAAATATAGGAAGTCCTTGCTATTGATATCTGACATCAGAAGGCACTTCATGGTTGAGGATGAAGGAACTTAGTCATACCAATGCACTGACAACCAGAAGTGGGAATCGTTTACCAGCGGTTAGTTGTCTCTCAACGTAGATGATGGACTTCCAGCTATCTGAATGTTAACGACACTTAAATGTGCCATTAAGTCTGGCTCATCAAAGGACTCTATGGTATACGTTTCATATAAAACATCAGAAAAACAAAATGACGGAAGCAATTCAATGTTTTCAATTTGGCTGCTATCAGACCAGATTGGGCTGCCAGAACCCAAGCAGGTGCTTATTCTGGTGAGAGGCTGGTGTGAACATTTATTCCAGGGCTAATTCTGATTTCCTGTGATCCGTGGATCGGAACCCCTCTAAAATTGAATCGAGTGGTTAAAAAATTGAATTGGCTTTTCCCCAAAATATTTCTGCCATATTATACTGAGTTTTTCATTGTATGGTCCGGTAGGAGGAAGCCGGGGCTCTGTGCTCTAACCTGCTGAAAAAGGCTTCTGTTTGGTGCACATTTTAACACATTGTGGCATTAGTGACAGGCATGGAGGAGCAAAATGAAATAAAATGGATTAACCGGCTGCATGGCGATTAATGTCTTCCTGGACCAGTACTAGTAAATGCAAATGTCTTCCTGGACCAGTACTAGTAAATGCACGGAACTGGGATTTAAGCAATGTCACTGTAACCCAGTTGTTATTATTATGGAATGCTACAAGATAATTCATACAGCTCCCTGTGCTACCATCAGGAAGCTGTCATATTAATATATTCCTCTTTTATCCCTTTTAGGTGCGTGTTACAATTGAACGAAATAACACGCAAGGCATGATTCCAAGTGGCCCTCTATATTGTGAATCCTGTTTGCACTGGGATCGCATTTATTAGTGGTGAGAACTTTATCGCACATGATAATAACTAGGTGTGATAAAGTTTGCACCCTTTAAAAAATTTCCGCAGATCAAACATGCCAAATTGAACGGGGTGAAAAGGCCTGGTTTCACCAAAGCTTCAGGATTTAGATGTGGTAACTACCAAAATCAACATGTTATTCCCTAAAAAGCCAGAATAGGCTATAATTACTTCAGTCAATACATTATGAACAGCCCAGTGTCTGGTTTTACCAGATGTGATAGGTATTGCATCCAACACAAGCCACTGGTAATCATGCAACTGGCAAATACCTTTATTGGGAGGTGAGATAATTACTAGGTGCGGTACATTCCTCCTGCTCCAAGTTTTCACAGTAGCGACCCGTGTTTGGGACGAGTGGCGGGCGGTGGGTGTGAGAGGGGCATAGGGGTCACAAAGGGAGGGGGGCAAAATAAAAAATAATAATTAACAAAAAAAACTTACCCTCAGCAGGCTGCATCTCACGTCGCTGCTTCAGGCACAGGCTCCTCGGAATGCCCTGCGGCCAGGGTTGGATTGGTAGTAAAAATCGGCCCGGGCACGCTAAAAAAAAGCGGCCCATATTTGCATATTGCCTTTCCGCAAAACACTGCTTCGGCGAAATTTTATTAAAAAGAGGGGGGGGGGTGGGGGTGTTTAAAAAAATGCACAGATTAGTTTACTCTGGTGAAACACACCTGAAAACAAGTGAGGCCGCTTTTGCTCAGGCCTCCTGCCTCCGCCCAATATGCATATGTTAATGGGCTGGCCAAGCAAGAGAAAGGGAGTGAAACCTCTGCTGTTGATAAAAGGGAGGTAATGGACGCTCATCTACCTCCAGAAATGCCACTCAGGCACCCACTAGGCCGCTGGTGGCATCAAACAATTCAGAAACCACCCAAATCGGTCCCCAGGCTGTTCAAAAAAGCAGCCCACAGCTGGAATTCGGATACCGGCCCCTCGGGCATTGCCCAGGTGCCTGTGTTACCAATCTGATGCTGCATGCAGCCAATCCTGAAGCTGCTCTCACGTGAGAGCAGCTTCAAGATTGGCCTGAACGCTCTTGATTGGCGCTCCAGGACAGACTGGGAGTCTGTGCTTGCTCTCTCCAACCCCAGCCATGCAGCTGGGGTTGGAGAGAGGTTCACTGCGCATGATGGTTTGGCCGACCTGAGACTGCCGCCCAAACCAGCATGCGCAGTGAATGAAGTGCACGACCACTCCCCTCAGTGCTGTCACCCCCCCAGGACCCGTCCCTAAGACTCGGCAGGAAAGAAGAAATAAAACGAGTTTCGGTTTTTTTCCATTTCCTGCCTTTTTGGAGGTTGCGACACTCCTCCACCCTAGCCGCCGCTGAGTGTTCAACTTGAAAAGGAGACATAACATACAGAAAATATGTACAAATTACATAATTGCTCGTTTTTTCCCCCGGGTCTCCCCTCCCAATACATTTCTGCAGGGTGTCTCTTGGAATCCATCACAGGAAAAAAAGAGAGGGCGTGATAATCACCCTATATATAACCTGCAAATCCAATTGCTGCAAAAACTCCTTTTTGCGCCGGCACTGTAACTTAGCCCGAAACATGTACAGAGGGCCTTAGGTCACACATTTCATTGGGTGGTTGGAACAGATTTCCAGTTCCGCAGAGCAGGAACCCTACCTACACTTCCATAAGTTTTCGCCTATTGTTGGCACAGAATCACTCCGCACTTGGAATCCTTCCCACCGACCTCTTGAAGGCAACATCCTTCCACGGATCAGAGCTGCAATTGTTAAAATGGAAGCTGTTTAAATTAGGCCTTCCCACTGGGCCCCCCAGGAGACGAGCTGCCCTGACTCCTCCTCGCGATCAATGCTGCCCTGGATTTCATCTACCACTGCGCATAGCGCGAGCCGCCAATGCGCTGACCCCGGGAGCCATATCGAACATATTTAACATAATTGGCTGAGAATATGTCACTCACGAAAACAGATTACTTAATAAAGCCACCTATTAGCGAGGGATTCGGTTTAAATCGCAGACAAGTTATTTCTACCGGGAGGACCGAAGGGAGTTGGGGGTCGCAGGCTGGGGAGGGCGTCGGACGTCACATTTAATGGAGTGAGCCGTTATGAGGCTTAATGCTATGCACGGTGAACGACGGGGACCCGCGCTCCGTTTGAAGGTGGGAGGCACACTTACACAATACACCATCCAAATATAACTTGTTCTTTGTTCACAGCAAAAGGATCCTTCCAGCCAGGGGCGTCACTGCCATTCGTGCAGCAAGTGCAGTGGCACCGGGGCCAGAGCCCTGAGAGTCCCAGTGAACCCTGCTAATTGCTGTCTACAGCAGTGAAAGGTGTCGTTTTCCTTGTTTGTATCAGGGTTCATGGCGTCCTTGCTGCCCTACCGCGGATATGGTCTAATTATCCCCAAAACTTACTAAATTTAAGTTGTTCTTTGTTGCCATTAAAAGAGTCCTTCAAGGAAAGTGGTAGCAAATCTTTCAGGAGAACATTTTAAATGGTCTCTTATTCTTTTTTTCCCCTCACAGTTCCTTGGCTATTCAGAATCCCTTTAGTACTTGGTTTTGCTTTGCCCAATGTTACACTTACAATTTAACATGGAACTTGGTAGGTTTGAACTTTGCCCGCTGGCGGAATAAAGGTGCGAGCCATATCAACTCGCGAGACTATTTACAAGTCTCCCTGAAAAGGACAATTTTTACATTAATGCTGTCAAAGTGAATGAAGAGCATTGCAGATAAGACAGATGCGACGTTCTGATCACTTACAGCAGGGCTTAAGTGGGATGAAAATAACTGGGGGTGGGGTCTCTCAAAGGGGGGTGGGCGATGTAATTAAGGGTGGTTTAAAAACATGTGAGCTAAAAATGTATGCTTAGCATAGTGTGCCGCCCGACTGGTATTTTGTTACTTCTGTCATTGCATCCAGTTATATTGAACAAGAAGTAACAATATACCTCCAACAAGCCAGGGCTATTGACTTTGTCAATGGTTGTTAGTTGCCTAAGAAAAAAAAGCAACAACGATGGCTTTGTTGTATCGAATATTGAAAATGCTTCAGTTCTGAAATGATGAGACTGTGAAAGAACTGAAACGAGTCCCTTTGAAGGTACATCAAAGGCAGCGAAGGGTGGTTGGGCTACAGAGTTAAGATTTTGTTTTTAACCCTGAGGGTGATGGCAAAAATGGAGAGCCCGATAGGAACCGTCTCAGCACCTGCTTTTTAGAACTGCTGGAGCTGAGCACCAGCAGGACCCGGCCCACTTAAAGCCCTGCCTAATAGATTTTATCCAAACTATGTAAATGGAAGTGTTGCAGTTGGACACACAGTAGCTCATCAATCCAAATGACTATTACTCTTGACGTACAGATTGAGGGAGTGTGGCTGTGACTGAAATGCACTTAATGCCTATGTGGTAGAAAGAGAGAGGGCAGGGAATGCTGGGGAAGAGATGCGAGGCTCAGAATATATTTAGGAAAAGAGAGTGGCACAGCTAGAAGAAAGAGGCACTTAATCAAATGGAGGATATCTTGGAAAGTAAAGGATAAAAAGGACATTTTCAATTAACGTGGATACATTGAAACAATGGTGGTATTAAAATGATGCTACCAGGTTTGCCACAGAAGAGTTACTACTTTACCAGATCAATCTACCTGCCAGCTACCAGACATTGATCTTTTTCTTGGTACACCTGCCAACAGGGGAAGTCCAATGAATAGGTAACTGGCAGTATGAAGGAGTGGTATCACCAAGCCAACTATACTTTTGGGAAACCTGCTTGCCAAAAGACTGCAGGGAGAGGGCGTGTGGGGTTCTGCCAGCCCTGACATGTTGGCTGCTGATCCACTTTGAAGCCCACCTCTCTGCCTCGTGCCAACTTCCCCAACAGGCATTAGCTCTGCCTACAAATCTGGAGGTTGGCACGATGGAAGTGGGCAGACCATTGTTGATCTCCTTCCCATGTTCAGTCTGTACACTGGTTTGGTCCTGGGCACAGGGAGAAGTAACATCCAACAGTTCAGTTAAAAATTGGACAAATAAAGGTCCCAAGTTTGGAAAAAAGTGAGTTGCAATGCTGTGAACTCAAATATTCTGAATATGAACACACAGTGCTTCCAAATATAACTAATCTTGCATCTCTGAGATAATGGACAAAGTTTTTCATTGAATTAACCTAAACTATTATGGCACATACAATAATGTAAAGAGCAGTTTAGGGAAAAAGTGTACATCTTCCTGTAATTTACATTCCACTTTAAGACTAGGGATAGTGTCAGCAGCCAGTGTTGACAGTCATCAAATTGAGTGTCAAGATGTAGGATATTAAAAGTTTCAAGTAGGTGTTCCAGAAGAAAGCAGAACAATGTAAAATGTCAGTAGAAAATATGGAGTTTGAGCCTTTAAAGAAGAACATTCAGATTGGTACCCTAAAACAATTGCTAGAATATTTTTGGATGGACTGCTTGCATCTAACTGCAATATTGGTTCTATATTAATTTCATATAATTGTGGAGTTCCCAGGAAATGTATACTTCCATGTGCCATGTAACACGAGTTAGCAATCCTTAACTTTGAAAAAGTAAAATAAATTCTAAAGGAATGCACAGACATGCCTATGATTACACTGGATTTGAAGGTATTTTGCACTTCTTCATTAGCTGTATATAGGAATTAAATCGGTGGCTGGACTAGAATTCGCAACATTATTATGGAAGTGATATGAACAATCATGAAAGAACATATACAACGATTCCTCTCATGTCGTCCCACAAGTGATCTGAGCTGCTTGTCAAAAACAGGCAATCGAGTGTGTTTCATTAAATTTTGTCACTCTTTTCTAGGGGTGGGCGGATTTGCGAAAGTGACTTTCGCAAATTATCGCGAAAATGTTAAAAATCTCCGCATACACGCGGAAATATCGCAAAGATGCAGAAGTTTTTTTCCCGCCCGTTTGCGGTATTTTCTGCGTGGTCGCGGCTTGCCAACTTACCCATGCGGTTGCTCGCGGGCGCGGCCATCTTGTTTTCACTCTTCTCGCGGTGCATGATCGCGAGAAGAAAGACGTGATCGCGTGACCAATGACATTACTGCGGGCGCGAACTGTCGCGAGACAGCGCAAATGGCTACCAACAATCCAACATCTCGTGGAGAACGCGACCGGATCGGGAAAACTTGTCGGCGAACGCGGGGATTCAGTTAAGGCGATCGCTAATTATCGCTAAGCTGCGGAATGCGGAAATTTTGACATTTTCGCGCTCTCCGCGGAACGTGAAAATGTCAAATTATCGCAATTTCCGCGAGCGGAACGGAAATTTAGCCCAGGCCTACTCTTTTCTGTGAACTTCGCTTAAATATTACAGCCATACTCTTATGAGCTTTGAGCACTCTCAGACCTATTATTCCAGCATCTTCCTGATTCATGGTTTTTAATGTGTCATTTTATAATGGTTTTATTAATTGCATACATAGCATTTATGATCCATGCACATCTTGCGCAAATATATTGTAGTGCTGATCATTACATTGTCAAACGTTCACAGGTATTACAGCCGTTTGGCAACACTCCTTGGTAATGCTTTTGAGGATGGACGATAATAACACACATCAAGCCATATTTGTGCTTAGCAAAACTATCACAGAGTCAAAAGACTCATTTACAGCTTTCTAGCAGCACAGACTATCCGTCGTTGCCACCCTAATGAGCTGGCAGTCAATGCCTCTAAGATGTAGAACATTCTAATAAAAAATACAAATTGATGTTGGACTAATATATGCTCTCCCATGTGTGTACTTCAGCATCACATGTGAATGATATTTTTATTGTCATAGTTCTTTTTCTTT
The DNA here is from genome assembly GCF_964204655.1 of Triturus cristatus. Taxonomy (NCBI): domain Eukaryota; kingdom Metazoa; phylum Chordata; class Amphibia; order Caudata; family Salamandridae; genus Triturus; species Triturus cristatus. The sequence goes on from NC_140593.1 coordinate 502,861,773, forward strand.
AATAAGACATGCCACAAGGAGGATCCAAGTCACTTCCTTGGGAAAAAAGGCACATCTGGGGCCCAAGGATTGTAAAAAGGGCACCCGGTTTTATGGTATTTATTTTTTTGTCATTTCTGTCTGTATTTATCCATATTTATTTTTTGTCAACTTTATCTGTATTAATCCATATTTATTATGGGTTTTGTGAAAAACATAAAGCTGAAACTGGTATATTTCCACATTTATTTAACAAATAAATATGCAGTCATGCTTGAATGCCTGCCAGGTTTCAGTGATATGAGCACCCGCAGAAGATAAATCAATGGCTTGTATGAAAATATGCCCATTTCAGTATCAGCCTTGTGCATAGCTACTGCTGTTTAAGCCTCTTTCCTAAAAATGGATTTGTTTTTTAACCCTCTTACGTATCAATCCACACAGTTATTGGTCTGTCAGTAATGACAGTGTATTTAGAATCACTCAAAAACCACCCAATTTCCGTTTTTATCCACATTTAAAAATAAATACAGACAAGAAAATAAATGTTTTTCTGTCTGTATTTATGTGTAAAAATCAGTAAAAACGGAAAACAGGGAGCCTTAATTGTAAATGCGCTGCCAGTATGTGTATTATCAACTACAATGGATCTTAGGAATCCTAGCCGGGTGTAAGTATACACTATTTGGCTTAGACGACAATATTGCAACCTCAGCTAACATGCTAGCAGGCTTGCCCTCAGTTTATAGTGACCACACAGCTCAGTGTCACCAAGGATGCATTGTTGCTAGTAAGTTTTACTCATCACCCGAATCCACTTGGAAAAGTGAGATCCTATAGAGATCACATTATATGAAAACATCTAAATTTCATCCCTGATCTCCACAAAATCCAGGACTGTAAAATCTGTACATTTTATGATCTGAAGCCAGGGGGTCACCTATTTCAAAGTCACCACACCTATGTGCTCATAATAATATTGTCAAACTGATGCTAATTCCACGACCCACATACTTAACAAAATGTCATTTTACTAAATTAGTTGTTGTTACCTTTCTGCAAGATGTTAATAAGCAACATCCGCAGAAACAAGAAACAGCACAAAGTGTGGCTAAGCTAACCGTAAACAACGTTTTACAGTAGAGAGGGATACATTATGAAATTAAAATTGATAATTAAAATATTTTAGTAACTGAGAATTTTCAGTTTCAGGGGCTACAGTGATAGTCAGTCGGTTCTACTCACAGTGTATAAGGAACTGGAGTGAGGACTTTGAAAACAGGAGAGTTCCACAGTAGCTCAATCCTCCCCACGATGCCCACTAGTGGGTGTAAAGCCCAGTCACTTCTAGTCCCATCCTCTTCATGCTGAGATTGCAAATGGAGAGCATTTGCTGCAAATAGTATGATCAGTTTTTGGTTGTAGACAATATTTGAAATGGCATGTCATATCCATTTTTGACCACATATGTCCCCTTATTGTTCTTTTCCTCCCATCTAATTCCCACATATAATCCAGCCTGTGTCTCTCCTTTATAACTGTGCAAGCAGCCTCTTTTTTTATCGGCCTAACTTTCCACTTGACCTGTTTCCTGCACGTCTCTCACTCAGCTCAAACATGAGCCTAAGCAGGGACAGCTCCTCCGCTGAGGCAGAGGAGCGTCGCCCCACTGCTGTTCGAGCAGGAAAAATAAAATGATAATAACATAGTTATTATCATCTTAATTTTCGCAGGTTCAGGGCTGGGTAAGGGTGGTGCTGGTGGAACAGGGGGAGGAGTGGTTTGCACACTCCAAGTGTGCATAACTGCTTGGACGGCCGTCTGGGCCGAGCCAAACAGTCATGCACACTTTGCATGTTCCCCACCAGGCTGCATTACACACCCTGGTGGGGAACATGCCCAGGCCCCAGGTCTCCATCTGAGCGTTGATCCATTGCACCGATCCATTGAAGCGTTATGATTGGCTATGGGGAGCCTGGGTCCTTCCTGGTTCTGGGACTCACCGGAGAAGTGGAGGAGAGATGCGACCGGCAGAAGAGGTAAGTGATTTTTTTTATTTTTTATTTTGTCTCCCCCGCCACCCACGCTCCTTCTCACCCCTCTACCCTGATTCCCTGCCAGCTGCTACTGACCCTCAGGGTTAGGCAAGATTTTACTTCATGCCACCCACATCCAAATAAGCACTGCTTTATATTTATACTTTATTACGAAAGTGATATGAACAATCAAGAAAGAGCATTTGTAAAGATTCCTCCCATGTTGGCTCACAAGTGATCTGAGCTGCTTGTCAAAAATGAGCAATTGTGTTGCCTATTTCTACCCAAAACCATTAAAAGCTCTGAAAAGAATGGTTAATGATGATAGTGGCAATTTGTTTGCAGGTTCTCTTTTGGTCATGCAGATCAAACAATTGTGTCAGGCGTAAGGAATTTAATAATGAGAAATATTTAATATGATTATGACCATTATGGCTACATAAAAAAAATCTATGGTGAACATTTTGCAGCTATGAAGGGCAATGTCTTATTTAACTTCAAATTTGCGCCTAGTCAGTAACTGCAGTCCCAACACAAAACAATGATAATAACAATTCTAATAATGATAACAATACTACTACTACTAAAAATAATAATAATATCAATTATTATTGTTGGGAAGAGATACTCGGAGATAGACTAATGTTATAATAGACCTCTCATATGTGGAATCGATAATCCTCCTCCCAATGTCAGTAGAGCCATGATCTACTGACTTGACTCCATGAAGTAGAGACATTTACGCTGAAGCTCATCTAGCTACCTCTACTCCAGTTCTGCATGTACTAAATCCTAGATTGCTTAACCTTCAAATTGAATTATGACTGTTCCCCTACTAAAATGGACTTTTATAGAGAAGTAGGTTGTACTGAGTTGCCTGAGTGGAATTAATTCATTCCATTTTGTATCTTTCTTTCTCCTGTAATATGTTTGCCTACTTATGTGCCGATTCTGATCCGGTAAAAATTTTTTCCGTACGCCTCGTATCCGTATATTTTTACGTATGAATCGTACAAGTCCCGTCCCACCGGTGAAGTACGATTCGTACGTGAAAAATACATACGAATCGCTTCGGGAAAAGGTCTACGAGACGTACCCGGACAGTTTTACGTACAAATCGTAAAACTGAAGTCCGAGCGCACCAGTACGATCCGTACCACCCTTCCGAATACACAAGCGTATGTAAAATGTCCCGTACGGAGCAAACTCTGTACCACTCGTATCCCGGGTAAACTTGTGCCCGGGATATGAGTCGTACAGCCCCCCTCTCCACCCGCGTATGTCCGCACGTCCCCCCATATGTCAGCACCGTACCCCCCGAATGTCAGCACCGTACACCCCCATGTCCGCACCGTACCCCAGCCCCGTACTTGTACTCACCGTATCCCAGCCCCGTACTTGGACGCACCGTACCCCAGCCCCATACTTGTACGCACCGTACCCCAGCACCCAACCCCAGCCCCGTACTTGGACGCACCGTACCCCAGCACCGTACCCCAGCCCCATACTTGTATGCACCGTACCCCAGCACCGTACCCCAGCCCCGTGCTTGGACGCACCGTACCCCAGCCCCGTACATGGATGCACCATACCCCAGCACCGTACCCCAGCCCCATACTTGGATGCACCGTACCCCAGCCCCGTACTTGGACGCACTGTACCCCAGCACCGTACCCCAGCCCCGTACTTGTACGCACCATACCCCAGCACCGTACCCCAGCCCCGTACTTGTACGCACCGTACCCCAGCTCCGTACTTGTACGCACCGTACCCCAGCACCGTACCCCAGCCCCGTACTTATACGCACTGTACCCCAGCACAGTACCCCAGCTCCATACTTGGACACACTGTACCCCAACACCATACACCAGCCCCGTACTTGTATGCACCGTACCCCAGCACCGTACCCCTGCTCCGTACTTGGACGCACCGTACCCCAGCACCGTCCCCCAGCATCGCGTATGTATGGACCTTACAACAACATTGCGTATGCGAGCACGGTACAACAACATCGCGTATGGACGCACCTTACATACGCGAAAACGACTCGTACTGAACCAGGACACTGTAAAACAGCACAAGGAGGGTCAATTTGACTCGCACAACACCACAAAACACGTCTACAGTAGAAAAAACATCAAAATGACTGACCTGGCACATCCAAACAAGTAAACAGAGGCCCAAACACACAAACACCTCTTATAACCCACCCATCAAAATTTCAAACTCAGGCACACCCACAAATGGACCAATAAAAAGGGCCCACACACAAAAACCATGAGCCTTTGCAACAGACTCACAGCAGCTACAGAGCACACCCCAACAACTGCACCCACACACCTTAACATATACACCTTCACACACACTCCTTCACACATACCCCCTCTTCACATTCCCACACACACCTTCACACTCACACCCACACACCCACAACCATCCACACCCTCACCCCACACCATGCCCACAGACAAGAATCCAAAGTTCACAAGGGAGGAGCTGGACATCCTTGTCAACGAAGTCATCAGAGTCGAGCCACAGCTCTTTGGAACATTGGTCAGACAGACCAGCATAGCCGAAAAATCACGCCTGTGGCAGAGGATCGTCGATAGGGTGAATGCTGTTGCGCCCATCAGAAGGACCAGGAATGAATGCCAAGCCAGGTGGTACGATCTGCGGAGGGCAGTCAAGCGGAAAATGAACGAGGACAACTCCCAGAGCAACATCACTGGAGGTGGGCTGCCCCGCAGACCGGTACATTACCATCCCTGGGAGGAGAAGGTGATGGCCCTGCTTCCGCCGGTGGGAGTACACGGAGTCGAAGGAGTTGCAGAGCCTGGTGAGTACACAAACAACTTACGTAACATGAGGGTAATGGCATCCATACCCCAACTACACCAAATGCACACAACTACCCCCAAGCCCTCACCGGACACAACCACACTCAAAAACAAGGCTCATGCCACTAACATGTGTATGCCCCATCCACAAAGCAAGGCCATGCCATGTCCCAAGCTACACGAAGCACAAACCCAAGACTGGATGTCCGGGATGCTGCGAGGGTGGGGCTCACAAAACACATTGTTCAACTCAGAATCAGATACCATTGCCCTCAGCCGATATGGCCCAGGTACATACCCATGCACCATGCTCAATGCAGAGGGACTGGCAAAGTACTGACAAGGTAGCTGACACTTGGCCCTGCTGTAGGCAGCACAAGGCCCTCCTGTGACCACTGTAAACTCAAACACCAACACCACAAGCTCAGATATCTAGGATAGGAACTCACACTCACTGTCATGGCAGCATGCACCATGAGGGGACAGATACATCACCTGGGAGACCCACTGCCAAATCACACTACACCCACCAGCAGGCCCTGTCACACACACACCTTACTCAAGCACACACCCCTGGGCCAGGCAATGGATTTACCCACTCTCACAATGGACATGTGACACAACAAGATCAATCCATAGCCAAAGAAGCATCCAAGCCAAAAATCTACATGTCAAACACTCAGGAGAACATATCAATCTGTCCCCCGCAACATACCCTTTCACAAGTGAACAGTGAGTGGAATACTAGGCACATACAACTACCTGGAGGAACTGTGCCAACTTGAATATGTATGAAACATGGATGCCACATGAAACAGCATTAACATTGTCCCTCTCTCACACACAGGGTAACGTCATGGATCTCCCCCCAACAATGGGGGGGAAGAATCACAGTCCCAGGCTCGGGAGGAACCTGATCCCACAGGCAGCGACGCCTCTCAACACTCCGCGGATGACCCCAACCCACCTGGACCCTCTGGTGTCCAAGCCCCTGCAGCACCTGCTTCAGGTACATCTGTGCCAACCACCACCCCCATTCCTGCCACATCCCAGGAGACACCCAGGAGCCCTGCCAGCACTGAACAACTGAGCCAGTCTGACCTGGAGGGACAAGGTTCGCCGGGCACCCAGGAGGAGGCAGACAACCCCGCAACTGCCATCCCTCAGGGGTCCCGTAGACCTGATGTGCCCACAACAGCAGGCCAGGCTTGTGTGGGCAGGGGTGGTGGGAGTGGAGGCAGGCGGAGGCGAGAACCTGACCAGCCAGCTGAAGGGACCGGTATGTCACACATACGCAATATCATGGACGCATACCGGCGTGACACCAGGGCCATCAGCCAGGTAGTGGAGACCCTCACAGATATTAAGAACCAGCAGGCCGAGCAACACGCCAGTCAACAACAACACCAAGGACGGATGGAGGCAAGACTGGCTGAGCTCCTGGCGGTGCAAACGGACATAAACCGTTCACTCCGTCGGATCGCCGACAACATGGCCAACCCTCCCTGTGCCACCAGGCGAAGACCACCACCAGCCACAGGAAGGGAGGAAGAGAAGGATTCGTCCGATGGAGCGTCCCAAACATCGTCAAGGCCTGCATCTGAGGGTCCCGCGAGGAAGGTGGGTCGTCCACGGAAAAACCGTGAGAGGCAGTGGACCATCCACATCTCCCAGGTCACCTGGCCTGGCACCTGGCCTTCATGCGCAACAGCATCACCTCATTCACTGACATTCTCTGCCACATGGACTTGCTGGTCACAGTCTGACCAATGATGACAAACACTGTGGTCTAGACTCTGGTAACATCAAATGCCAAGGATCCCATCTCCCCCTGAGAACTTTGGATTCTAGGCACACTGTATATCACCTATTTTTCCCATAATACACGCCCCCCACCGAGAATAAAACTAAATTTCTTTAATTAGATGTTGCAGTCATTTTGCATGAGTCCACAACATACGTGTGGGGAAATGTCAAACTATGCCTGAGTGTTGAACTAACTCCAGCCATCCATACCCTGGGATCTGAGTCCGGTACAGGACACACATGGGTCACAATGTATCATCCAATACAGACATGGAGCACAATACTCACCCGTGATGGCCTCAAGCTGCTGAGGGGGGCTTGCAATACTGTGCGGACAGACCAATTTGGAAGAGTATCATTAAGGTGTAGAGGTCATGGCTCATGTGGAGGTTCCCAGGGAGGGAGTCCCAGGTATGTTTAGCCAGGTGGGAGAACTATGTCCTGCATGCTGGAGTTCGGTGGATGTGAAGAATTTTGGCCAGGGCAGGGTTGGATGCACGGAGTTGGCCCAACAGGGTCTTGGATGACAGACGTCCAAGGTTGGTTTGGGGTCTGGGGTTGTGGACTGCCTCCTGAGTGTGGGTGAGGAGTGGGAAGGTCATCCTGCAGCAGACAGTGATTCATTGCAGCTATCTCAGGTGGACGGTGATGTGGCTGGGGCGCGGGATGTTGAAGCAGATGCACCCTGGATGTGGACAAGTTTTCCGGGAGTTTGGCTGTACTTGCTCCGTAGAGGGCGGGGCTGTAGTTGACACGGCTGGGGTCGTGGACCTGGGGGACGGTCTGTCTTGCCTTGGAGTGGATCTATGTAAATGTAAATGTAAATGTGTATGTACTTGTATAGCGCACTGCCACCCCCAACGGAGGTATCCTGGCGCTTTTACTCATACCGCTGTGGAACCCTTCCTGGCCTTTCCCTGTGAAATGTCCACTCCTGGGCACCCCCATGGTGAAGCCAGGCATCCCAGCGCTGCTGGGGCCGTTGTGGAGATTAAGCAAGCTATTGCCCAGAGTTGCTATCTGTGGATCATGTGCATCATGCGGAGGGTGTTGCAGCATGAGGTACAGATGCTGGTGAGTTGCATGGCAATTGTGAGCGACGAGTCCATGATGCACACCATCTTGTGTGCGTGGCCACTGGATGCTGGTGCAGTGCCCTGGCGGGTGGGACACAAGGAGTTGACCCAGCTGTAAGGGGACAATCCTCAGATGATTACCTCAGGCCTGTACAAGTCCAGCCTCAGGTGGCTGATGTTCAGCCTCATGCCTTCTTGAAGGTTAGAACTGGCAATGGCTGTGTCTTTGGTGAGGGTGAGGAGCAGCTGGCTGTCAATGGCATACGAGATGATGATGAGGTTGTGTGCGCATGTGATGGTGGAGAGGGGGGTCATAGACACATTGAAGATTGACACGCTGAGAGATGAGCCCTGGGCCATGTGCCAGATGACGCCACTGTACTACATGCTGAAGGCTTGAGTCCCACTCCCATGGCCTTGCTGGTGAGCTACTTGGTGATTTCATCTTAGTCCATTCCCTGGATAGCAGTGTTGGAGATGTCTGAGCTGACAGTGTGTGAGCACATCGTGCATAATGCTGTGGAGAGGTCAAGGGGGGTGGCCTCACCATTGTTGAGCAGGGCAAAGTTGTCGGTATTGGTGGCAATGATGACGGTTGCAGTGGGGTGATTACTGTGGAAGACGGTCTTGTGCAGGTTGCCTGGAGCTCTTTGCATGGAGGAAGTTTGTCAGTTGCTCGTTGACTGTCTTCCTGATGACATTTGCTGGCTAGGGAAGCACGTTGAGGTTCCTTGAGAGCCAGCGTTCCTGCTGTCCATTGTCTAAGAAGGTCCTGGGTCACTGCATGCCTCTATCTACCATGGAATGTGGCTAACTCAAATGATACATACATGACGTGCTGGACGTGAGCTACAAGGATGGGGAATGATGTGGTTGAGATGTTGTGTGGGAAGGGTCCTGATGGAGATCCCCAGGGGATGTTGCACATGAGCCGGGTGTTGTATCTGCTGATGATGGAAGTCCAAAACCTGAGGGTGGTTGGTCCCGCGTATAATAGTGCGTTCTGCCTCTGTGTGCCAAGGCTTGCGTGTATGTCCATGAACTTGCAGTGGTAGAAAGTTGCAAGGGATTGGCTCAGCCTTGCAAGGGTGGGGTGTCTTTTGGATGGAGAGCTGATGTCAGTGCACTCACAATGCTGATGAGCTCCTTGATGCAGTTTTTTGGCCTCGGCCCCATCTGAAGGATCTCCAATTGTCCTTGCTGATGATATGGTGATGGCTGTGTGTGCCGTTTTCCAGGGTTGTAAGGCCACTGATGGTTATTTGTGTTGCAAGCTGTGCACAAGAGTCCTGCTAGACGTGAATGAGTCCAGTAGGTCTGCCTTGTCCAAGGTGGCTTAATTGTTGATGTGCGTCACAGGAAAGTCCGTCAACATGGCTAGATTGTTGGATCAGTTGCTGATCCAGTGTGTGAGGTTGCAGAGTGTGGCGGTGGTGTTGGTTCCAGTGTCCCACTGAGGAAATATGAATTTTGTGATCAGTTATGTCCCCTATCGTAGACCCCAACGGCTCCATGTGCATGCTATAAGTACATGTATGTTCCCTCCAGTTCCAGTTTTGAAGACGCAAATATATGTGCGTCCACCGTCAACATGTCCTCTTTCAGATCCGCCATGAATGGGTCAGATATTCCATTCCTAAGTATGAAAGGCCACCGACTTTATGTGGTTCACTTTCCACATTTTACAGATTCAGGCGAGTAGGCCCAGAATTCTGTCATCAAGCCTTTTCCTGCCTTCTGCCTCTGAAAGCTCCAGTCTGAGCCTGCATCTGTATCCATGAACTTTGTCCTACTCCCTGCGCGGCTAACAGTGCCTGATCCAGCCTGTTGCCTGCCAAAAACTGTATTTCACCTTCAAGATTATCTGCTCCGCTCCTCATCCGATGCATTCCTGTCTAGTAGTTTAGGTAAACATTCCTCCAGCTACCGTGCAAAGGGCCAAGCCTCGCTGTCCTCATGCCAGTAATTCATAGCCCCTGTTACCATGGAATATTCCTACCCCCTCGCATTTCATGCAGACACTTAGACGCTTGTACACGCACTAACAGTCAGTATAGAATAGATTCTATCCTAGAGACCTTTCCTTTTGGATAACACAGTTCTTTAAACATAGGATATTAGATATGATTTGGGATTAGGTTGACATGACCCCCCAGACTTCTGTCTCCACATGTAGAGCTAAATGTCAAGTCCCTTTCACCCTCTAGTTGCACGTCAATCACACGTCATGCGGCTGCGCGCGCATCTCTGCCAAATATTTCTGCTGACATTGCAGGATTCTTTTATGGATCCACCCACTTGTGACATCATGTATAATGACGTTTACTAAGTTACGCCTATATGTCCGCCTTTATTAGTTACGTATGCCCATTTTATCTGTATTATCAGCTGTTACGCCTCTTGCATCTGTTTCACTGTAATGCATTTCCTATAAAACTGATTATCTGTCAATAATGTAGGCCCTTCCTTCCTGAACTTTCGTGGTGATGGAATTAGAAGCCTGCAATTCGAATTGTATTTCCCTTGTATAGGAATAAAGCCTTTTAGAACCTCTAATACCACGGATTCTGCCTCTTATATTTACTGAGTTATTCTTACTAGACTTTACCGCATAAAAAATAGTACCGGTAATGAAATATTTACCACATAAATTGGTGCCCGAATAGGGACACTTTCTCATCTCACGCGCCGGCGGTGCGTTGCAGGCCCGGTCTCCTGCCACAGCTGAACGGACAAAAACGCGTACCTGCAGGATTTCCTGTATCTCCCTCCGGCCAAGCGGGGGCGACTGAGGCTGCGATCAACACCCAGACGAGGCGGTGAGAAGTGCGAAGTATCCCGACCAGAGCCTAGCTGAGAGAGCAAGATCCGAGGTATACAGAGGCCCACCAGGTTCCGAAGTTCCGAGTCCAGTCGAGTCGAGTCCAATCCGGTCCAGTTTCAGTTCCGTTCCGAGGCCTTCCGTTCCGAGCTACCCGGTGAGTACCATTACCGGGGAGGCATTTAACGTGCACATAGTCTGTGCCGGTCAAGACGGGTTTGGGTACACAAATCCGGTCTGCACTGTTTCAGCAGTGTATCTGTACTGTTTAGCAGTATATCTAGTATGTCTTACATATAAATAAGTATTACCTAGTGCCAGTATTATGTCAGTAACTAGTTTCCTATTAGTCATCATTATTCGTTAAATGTCAAATGTTAAATGTTTTAATACGTTCTACATATTGTGGTGTGAATGACTGTTCATTATTGTGTTTATATGTATTAAGTGTGTTTAAGATTCAGTAACCAGATCTAAAAATGCCGCTCTTTTCGAAATTAAGACAGATCAAAACTAGAAAAGGGGTACTCGAAGAAGCTGTTCCCATCCCACCTAGGGACACTCCAGGGTACTTTATGTATCATAAGCATGGCCTAGATGCCGTATTATTTCTTGATTTATGGGTGGACTACACCAAGGATTTACCAGAGAGTCAGAGATGGCCCGCAGCGGGGACCTGGGATGCAGATTGCATCATGAGAGTAGAATAAGAATTATGGAAAAAGAAAGCCAGACAGTCACAGAAAGATGCCATTGAATTATGGCGTAAAGAATCATATAGACGTACAGAAAAAGCGCTCAGACAGGAAGAGAAAGGTAGAGAGAATTCAAATAAAACTCGAGAAAATCTATTAATTGAGGAAGGTACCCGAGTAAAATCAGAACAAGTAGATAGACAAAGAAACACTCTTATGAATGGTATGTATCCTCTTCTGGCCGAAGGGTTACCTAAGGCTACCCCGGAAATACCAAAAGACTTAACTCCTCCATTGCTCCCGATAAAAGCACATCCCAAAACACATCCCAAAACAGCAAAGGACGTTTTCCTTTCCTCCTATTTAGATGACGTAGCTCCCGAGTATGCTAATACCATACCACACACACCGCTTGCCGATGGTGTTCAACACCAAGAGCATCCGTCTGTATCCCAGCAACAACAGACTCCTACACAAGTTCCCACAGGTCCGTCCGTTTCTACAGTTTTCCCCGCATCTACAATTTCTATCCTACGTCCAACGAATCCTTTCTTGCCCAGCACCTCAGACGGTGCTACAGGAGGAACGCCAGACATGTTTGCCACACCGCCGCGAAATAAACAGACCCTTAGAGATTTAGCACTCCAACGTACACCCCAACTAGCGACATCCGACATGTTTAAAGAACAGCTTGTGGATTGTAGATACGATCCAGTGCCAGGTAAACAGGACAAATTGCTCATATCCTCACTACGTATACGACGAGCTACATTATATTTAATGACGATACCAGGAATGGTTGAACACCTAGACGATATATATCGCTTTGTCCAAACAGGGCGAGGTCCAGAAAGTATTAACGAAGCTATGGAATACCAGAAAGTGGATGTCCAAAGACAACTACTACGTTTTTTCATAAATTGCGTGATTAGGAACCAAGACAGGCCTGGGGCAGATCATGATACCATGCAAAAACTTGCCAAATGGGGTCAGAACATATCAGAAGAGAAACATGATAGACAGGCGTGTATAATCGCCATGTATCGAAAGATCCGTAAGGAAGTAGAACGAATACATAAAGAAAGACGAGAAGCAGACAGAATTGAATCAGAGGAAGAGGAGGAGCAAGAATCAGAACAATTAGAAACGATAGCTTACGTAAGTAGAGGAAGACCCCATAATAATACTAGAGGCTTTAATGATCCGATACGTCCGATACGTCCAGAATGTAATAGACATTTTCCAAACCCTATGTTAAATACAAGATCCCCTGAACACCTATTCCAAGCCGCTGATAAATTACTCCGAGATCGAAGGGGGTACCACATGCTCGATTCCATGGACGAACAAGAATTAGCCAGGTCAGCAGTACAATGGGCTGATAGTCCCAGCGAATACAATGATGATGCACTAGCACACACGTTTCTGAATCTTGCCCCATACGAACAGCGTTTAGCTAGTATATACATGATTCAACACCTCCTTATATTATATAAAAGCCAACACTCCGATCCAGGACCCTTACCTGACATATTGACAGAACTACTCACGAATACATGGAGAGGGTCAGGTACTGATTTGATTAAAGAAATTCTAGAATTCCGTAACCAGTATATATCTTTCGTGTGTCCAGAACACGTTCCAGTTCCCATTATGGGAAGAAAAATGTATCATATAGATAGACAGAATCCGTTACGCGAAGTACACCCAATCCGAGGTGAAGGTAATAACTTTACACGCGTGTTTGTGTACACGCCTATAACTAAAATGGAATTATTAGAAATGAAGAAAGTAGTACCCAGCCATGACAAGGATCCAGCAGGTTTCCACCGTGAGATAAAAGACATGTTACTCATGGGAGAGTATACCTACCCCGACATTATGAAAATATTAAAAGTCCTATTACCTGCCGGTGTTTACGAGAAACTCAAAGAAAAGGAATGGAGGTGGGAGACCAAAAGATAGATTGGACAGCATTAGAAAACGAAGAAAGGGCCCGAGCTGCAGGAGCAGGGCTTGGGGAAAAGACTACAGCACTACCAGGATTACTAGTGCAGGTACTGCCACGTTTATTAACTACGAAAAAAGAGGACTGGGGTGCAATCTCAGCCTGTAAACAAAAACAAGATGAAGACACTAGTGATTTCTATTCCCGATTTGAAAAATGTTTTGGTATTAATAGTGGCATAAAAGCAAGTAGCGAGTCATATCCACATCTGTTTGTGACAAAATTAGTTGAAAATTCTCTGCCGCAAGTTAAGAATAGAGTATTGAAATTTGAGAGTACCTGGCAAGGTAATACCCCGTCACAGATGTTACAGATGTTACAATATCACCACAATAGAATTAGAGAAGAACAAGAACATGAACAAAGACGTATGAAAGATACAAAAATGAAAATGCTTGTTGCTCAGTCAGTCCCAGCTGATGGTCATCAAAAGGGTGATTACGCAGGTCCAACGAAAGGGACATGCAACTATTGTAAACAACAAGGTCATTATATACACGATTGTCCAGTCCTGCAACATAATATTGCCACAGGTAGAACACAGGAAAGACCACGTCCACCTAGACAGGATCAGAATCAACAACAAATCCCTCAGCATGCACAACCTAGGTCAGCTCCGCAACAACTAGCTCCGCAACAGGCAGCTCCACAACAGACCGTAGCACCACCACAAGCGCAGCCTAATGCTGCCACACAAGCAACAACGCAACAGATGTACCAGTATGCACAAGCAGATTATCCCGATTATCAGCGATACACATGAAATAGCCTAGAGAGGGAAGTTGGCTTACCCCTTATCGAGGTTCCTGTAGATCAAGAGGGACCTTATGTACATAGTGAACTATTAGGGGAAGACAGAAAGTTTTTACTTGATACAGGGGCAAGCAGAACAACTATAAGACGCAGTGAAGTTCCAGGGGCACCCCTCTCAGGCTCACAGAATATTTCCCTTGGATTCTCAGGAAAACCTATAATTAATGACGTAACACAACCTCTTCCACTGACGGTTGGTCCATTGACACGTACTACAGATTTATTGCTTACTAAATCATGTCCAGAAAACTTGTTAGGTATAAAAACATTGAAAGCTCTAGGAGCTATAATATGTTGTTCTCCGGAAGGAGTACGACTATTTCTACGTGACTTTAAAGGTCACTACGTGTCCAGAGACATGGATCACCAGCTGCAGAATTTACCTACACATTTATGGGCACAAGGCCCCACTGATGTTGGTTGCATGAACATTACACCATATCGAGTCACACTGAAAACAGGAGTAGTACTACCACGAATGCGACAATACAAGTTACCACCAGATGCTGTTGTGGCTTTGCTGCAAATCATTGACGAGCTCATTGCACAAGGAGTGGTTGTCGAAACAGACTCCAATGTATGCAATTCCCCGATAATTCCGATTCTTAAAAGAACGGATCCAAAAGCACCACCAGTATATCGATTAGTTATTGATCTGCGCGAATTAAATAAATGTATTGTACCACAATACCCTGTGGTCCCAGATATCTCTTCATTACTAACAGCTATTGACTCAGAAGCAACGTTCTTCACTGTAATTGATCTCAAGAATGCTTTCTTTAGCGTCCCAATAGATCCGGAAAGTCAATATCTGTTCGGATTCAGTTTAAATGGACGAAGTTTTAAATTCACACGCGCACCTCAAGGATTTACAGAAAGCCCCAGCATCTATAGCCAAGCACTGAAACGAGAACTTGACAGTATCCATATGCCAGTTAACACTGCCTTGCTTCAATATGTCGATGATCTGCTGATCACCGCCCGAAGCGAACCTGAATGTGAAACAGCGTCACTGACGGTTTTAAAATTTTTGGCTGACAAGGGGCACAAGGTGTCCCCTTCTAAGCTGCAATTCTGTGTCCAGCGAGTTGTTTACCTTGGGCACTCGCTGTCCAAGGAGGGAAGACAGCTTACACCTGATCGCATCCAGTTAATCGCCAACATGCCACCACCCAAGACACAAAAGGAGGTGCGGGCTTTTATAGGTCTCACTTCATACTGTAGGCAGTGGATCCCTCAATATGCATTTCTAGCAAAACCACTCATCCAGTTGACAACACAGGAGGCAGCCACATCGACTGTCCTCCCTTGGACTCCAGAACATACATATGCCTTTGAAAGCTTAAAGAAAGCTTTATGCCAAGCACCTGTTTTAGCAACACCATGTTACAGTAAACAGTTTACACTCTTTGTTACAGAACGCGAAGGTACTGCCTTGTCAGTACTCACTCAGGAACAAGCAGGATCACACAAACCATGTGCTTATTTCTCTAGTACATTAGATCCAGTAGCTCAGGCTCTTCCTGCGTGCCTGAAATCGGTGGCAGCAACAGCTTTAGCAATCAGACAAAGCGATGCCATAGTGTTAGGACACCAATTGACAGTACGAGTACCACACGCAGTAGAGGTTCTCTTGAACCGCACACAAACACAACATTTGACTATAGCGAGACTCACTGGTTACGAATTGACATTGTTTCAGCCACACATAGAAATCAGACGTTGTAATACGTTAAATCCTGCCACACTGTTACCAGTAGGCGGAACAGATCCATTGGCACATGATTGTGTTGAAGTCATTACTATCACGACGAAACCCAGACAAGACTTGACAGACATCCCTTTGTCAGATCCAGACTTGACATTGTTTGTAGATGGGTCATGTATGAGAACAAGTACAGGAGAGTTAGTGGCTGCTTACGCAGTTACAACAGACACTGAAGTCATTGAAACAAATTGTATTAACACTTTGTCAGCTCAAGCAGCAGAGCTCATCGCTCTGACACAAGCCTGTATTCAAGCCAAAGATAAGAAAGTCAACATATACACAGATTCACGTTATGCATTCGGAGTCGTCCATGACTTCGGCGTACTGTGGCGAGAGAGAGGTTATTTAACTTCTCACGGTGCCCACATCCAACATGGACCCCTCATTCAAGCCCTATTAGACGCGATTCATCTACCTACTGCAATATCGATTATGAAATGCAAAGCCCATACAAAAGTTACCGATATCATTTCTCAGGGTAATGACCTAGCTGACAGAACAGCTAAACAGACTGCTCAGAACCAGACTCATACAACTGACGCGACAAAGACAATAGTTCCGACACCAACACATTGCATGACAGTTAAGGATCCCACCCTTGATGTAATTGACATACAGACACATGCTACACCAGAAGAAATAAAGAAATGGACTGAATTAGGAGGGATCCAAACGGATCAAGGATGGATGACGAAGGAAAAATCTATATGGTTTCTTCCCGACTCCATGGTTCAAGTCATCATTAACACAATACATAGTCCAGCGCACCTAGGAGAAAAAGCTATGCTAGACAGCATTCAACACATTTGGTTCAACAAACACTTGCGAGCAGCAGCTAAACAAAAAGTTCGTACCTGTATGATATGTTGTCAGTTCAATCCAGGTAAAAGCATCCCCGTAGAGCAGGGTGGATTTCAACCTCCCGATAATGCTTTTGAAGTCCTCCAGATGGATTATATCCAGATGGAACGATGTCGAGGATTCAAATATGTTCTCGTAGTTGTTTGTGCTCTTTCCCGTTGGACAGAAGCCTACCCGGTTTCAGATTACACTGCCCCGACTACTGCCAAACAGTTAGTTCGAGAATTCTTCCCACGGTACGGCTTACCACGTGTTGTCTACTCAGATAACGGCCAGCCATTCTCATCCGAACTAATGAAACATGTTTCCCTTTTGTTAGGCTACCAATGGAAATTCCACTGTGTCCGACATCCCGAGGCAGCAGGTCTCGTGGAACGCCATAATCAAACTCTGAAAATTAGATTGTCCAAAATATGTAGAGAAAAAGGTGTCGATTGGATAGTAGCCTTACCAGTTGCACTCTTTTACATGAGAATGGTAGCACATTCTCGAACAGGGCTATCCCCGTACGAGGTGATCTTCGGTAGACCACCAAATATGTGGGGGACGCCTATACCTCGCAAAATCACTGATGTTGACTGTAATATGCTGACAGATTACATGGCTTCCTTGATGTCTGCACTACAATCTTGTCGTTCACAGGTAGCTGCAGCTTTTCCCGATAATACTGAGGTGAAGCCCCATGACGTGGTTCCAGGCGACCTGGTTCTGGTCCGGAATTTCGACCGGAAGACCCAACTGGAGCCTAGGTGGAAATCGCCAAAGCTTGTTCTACTAACCACAAGGACAGCCGTGAAGATCGAGGGACGTAAAGGGTGGTTGCACTCGAGTCATATCAAGAAATTTTATGGACTACCATCCAGTGTGAATACTCAACCCTGCATTCCCTCACAGACAGACTCTAAGCTCCCCTTGGTTGAGCAGTCAAAAACAGAACTTTATAAACAAAAATTAAGGTCAAGCAAGTCAGACAATTTGATTGTTTAAGTCCTCTCCAAGGTGAATCGGTTGAATTTGTCTCTGACATGTATCCTCTAGACCGGAATAGAGAAAGAAATCGACAGATGCAACTTAAAAAGCATGCGTATTGTAAATCACTTCGTAGTCACTGCACAGTAACATTATTAGTTTTGTTTTCTCTAAGTCTTCTGATCATCATTTCCAGTATACTATTGCACATGTATTACCCTATTTCTAAGCGTGCTTACAATGTAACTGCAGAACATTCTTTTAGCGAATTACCTCCGCATGAGTTGTCCTATAGATTTGCGCTGCGCAACAACACATTCATTAGTATGTTACATCATTCCCATCAGACCAGCAATGCCACAAATTGTTGGATATGTGGCCGACTCCCTCCCTATCAGAACTATAAGGGAGTTTTGCCCCTCTTTCCATATCCGTTCACACACAATGGCTCCTGTGGAGCATGGTTTAGTTTGATTAATTCCCTAGATTCAAATTCCGCAGTTTATCAAGACAACTGGGTATGGGGAAACCTGAACCTAGTTTTGCTTAAAGTTTGCTACCCTAACAAGGAGGGACTTCCCAAAAGAACAGGAACTGATCTAGAAAATGAAGTATATGGATTAGGTAATTTTACACTTAACCTCATGATCCTGAACGTTGAATCTGAAGCTACACCAATCTTGCCCGCCATGTCAGTATTCCCAGTAAAAGGGGAATTATGTGTAAGAAAGAATGGTTCCATACACATGGGCCATAGTAAATGCACCACTGTAATAAAATTCAGTGATCAAGGCAAGTCTACATTTAGAGCTTCCCGTCATTCCTACTTCATATGTGGCCAGACCGCATATATACGTCTACCTCTAGATTGGGATGGTACCTGTTACATAGCATTCCTTCTACTACCTGTTTTCCTAGCCCCTCCTGATTATCATAGAAATACCCATTTAGTACACAATAGGCAGCAGAGAGATCTCCCAATTGTCGATTACACTGAAACAGCATGGGAGCAATACACAGATTTCAATAAAGGTTTCTTTCCCTATATAGGTACAGTCACTAATAGTAAGCTGATACGTAGATTAACCAGAACCCTTGAAGCAGTAGTGAACGAGACTACTTCCGCCTTAGGCAATTTAACAGAAGAGCAGTCTGCTATGCGGATTGTTGTGCTTCAAAATCGTCTTGTCCTTGACGTCATCCTGGCCGATAGGGGCGGAGCTTGTAGGGTCATCGGATCAAGTTGCTGTGTTTTCATACCAGAAAATTCGCCGTCAGTATATAAAGCCATAACTCGCCTTCATAAGATTGTGAGCCAGATACACCAGAGTCCAGGCACCTGGACTTGGTCCGGTTGGTTTTGGAGCGTGTTGTCAGCCTGGGGATGGAGAATCCTATCCTTCCTAGGTATTGGCTTTCTCATACTATTCAGTTGCTGCTTATGTCTACAATGTGGGCCAGCGATTTGTGGTCTGTGTGCCACATCGTGTATCCCACATCCAAGTTTTCGTTCAAGATCCCGGAAGAAGAAAGAAGAACAAATGATGCTATATGAACAGATCGATGGATTAATGAAGATCGATATCTCCTGAGGGTCCGTAGGGGACAAGGAGGGAATGAGGAAATATGAATTTTGTGATCAGTTATGTCCCCTATCGTAGACCCCAACGGCTCCATGTGCATGCTATAAGTACATGTATGTTCCCTCCAGTTCCAGTTTTGAAGACGCAAATATATGTGCGTCCACCGTCAACATGTCCTCTTTCAGATCCGCCATGAATGGGTCAGATATTCCATTCCTAAGTATGAAAGGCCACCGACTTTATGTGGTTCACTTTCCACATTTTACAGATTCAGGCGAGTAGGCCCAGAATTCTGTCATCAAGCCTTTTCCTGCCTTCTGCCTCTGAAAGCTCCAGTCTGAGCCTGCATCTGTATCCATGAACTTTGTCCTACTCCCTGCGCGGCTAACGGTGCCTGATCCAGCCTGTTGCCTGCCAAAAACTGTATTTCACCTTCAAGATTATCTGCTCCGCTCCTCATCCGATGCATTCCTGTCTAGTAGTTTAGGTAAACATTCCTCCAGCTACCGTGCAAAGGGCCAAGCCTCGCTGTCCTCATGCCAGTAATTCATAGCCCCTGTTACCATGGAATATTCCTACCCCCTCGCATTTCATGTAGACACTTAGACGCTTGTACACGCACTAACAGTCAGTATAGAATAGATTCTATCCTAGAGACCTTTCCTTTTGGATAACACAGTTCTTTAAACATAGGATATTAGATATGATTTGGGATTAGGTTGACATGACCCCCCAGACTTCTGTCTCCACATGTAGAGCTAAATGTCAAGTCCCCTTCACCCTCTAGTTGCACGTCAATCACACGTCATGCGGCTGCGCGCGCATCTCTGCCAAATATTTCTGCTGACATTGCAGGATTCTTTTATGGATCCACCCACTTGTGACATCATGTATAATGACGTTTACTAAGTTACGCCTATATGTCTGCCTTTATTAGTTACGTATGCCCATTTTATCTGTATTATCAGCTGTTACGCCTCTTGCATCTGTTTCACTGTAATGCATTTCCTATAAAACTGATTATCTGTCAATAATGTAGGCCCTTCCTTCCTGAACTTTCGTGGTGATGGAATTAGAAGCCTGCAATTCGAATTGTATTTCCTTTGTATAGGAATAAAGCCTTTTAGAACCTCTAATACCACGGATTCTGCCTCTTATATTTACTGAGTTATTCTTACTAGACTTTACCGCATAAAAAATAGTACCGGTAATGAAATATTTACCACACCACACAGCATGTCTGTGTTGACTTACATCAAGCATCTTTGGGGGATTGGTAGCGGTGTGTGTGGCAGTGTGTTGCACGTCGGAGATGTGGATGCTAATGTGGATGGACCAATGATGGATGCTGGTGTGGTTCTCATCCAGCCAGAAGTTCCTGGCCCACAGCCACATGTATCCTGTGGATGTGAGGGTGTGCGTGACGATAGACGTGTTTATGGCTTTACGGAATTGTGGATGTAGGCCTGGAGATCTGTAGATGAGTGTTACTCTGAGGGTTTGCAGGGGGTTTGTGCTAAACCAGATTTGTGACCCTGAGTGCGTACTTGGGAATAGATATCAATTCATCCTCCGGGATTGTTAGTGCCGTCCCTGCGGGTGCTCTTATAGCCGTCTGAGATGGCAATGAAGTTGTGTGCTGAGGATGCTTTCATCCAGGTCACTGTCATGAAGGTGATGTGTGGGCCTGTTGTGTTGAGGAGGTAACAGAGTCCAATGGCGTGCTGGTGGACGGAGCCGGTGTGGAGTAGGAGGGACATGACCTGGCAGCGCTGTGTAGGCAGTTGGAGTTGCACACTCAGCATGCGAAGGTGTGGTGTGTGCGCTTACGGTATGCCTGAGAGCAGGCGGTTGATTTTCGGTTGGACATTGCTTGGAGGGTAGCTGCAACATGAGACTGTTGTGTGATGTGGGTCATGCAAGGACATGAGGGTCGTGCAATGTGCACGTTGCATGCGCTGACGGTCCTGCCTTTTGCACCGCGTGGCCGCAACAGTGGCACAGACAAGCTGATGACTGCCTAATAAATGGGTGGAGGGAGGAAGGGAGGAGCATTTGGAGGCGTGTGGGTTGCAGAATCCGGGAACTTGGTGGGCCCTTGCCGCAGGGCCCGCAGCAGCAGGCGGCATGTACTGGAAACTAGGCCGAAAGTAGCACACAAAGACAAGGATGTCAAAAAGGACAACTGCAACAGGCGTATGTAAAGGAAGGAGTGTCAGGTTACTCATGGCTCACCCAGAGAAAATGGATGAACAATCACCAAAGATGACTTACACAGGATCAGGAAACAGAAGGCCGAGCTGCGCACAGGAGACACACCCTCAGCAGGCGTTGACGGCCCGTTGGGGGGATCAACCTGCCCAAATACATACACAACCATGGACTTCATGCACAATAGAGATTATTAGCCATGAAGAACTGCATGCATGTTGCCGAACTACACATACACAATGCACAATCTTTGACAACTATGTCAGAGATGACGCATGCAAAGTGACAAGAGACCTGCATTGACAGAGATGAGGCACTTCGGAGTGTGAGGAACACCTTTATTACTCAAGCTCACACTAAGGGAAATGCATCAATATGAACAGACTCACAGGTCATTTGACTGAACATGTGGGACCTACTCTGGACACCCCCTTCACAACACGGATGTTGTAAATCCAAATGAACTGGCACACAAGTTAAGGGGATGAGCCAAACACCTCCTGCTGCACACGGAGAGACTGCAATTCCCCATTGAGCCTGTCATGGGGATGTCCCACACTATGTCCACCCGTAGCATCCCGTATGTTTCAGAGGGAAGTTTTACACATATTGATGTCTTCATCAGAATCCAAAAACCATTACAGATGACTGTCACAAAGGGTGACTATCAATTCATGGGAGTCATGCTACATGTTATGTGCCCCATGGTGAGTCGACATGTATGCATGGTAACACAACATGCACAGAAGCAGTCCCCACACATTCCAAACACGTACCACCCCCAAAATGCCTTGCTGTAATCCTTACCCAAAATGATTTTTCCCCATGTCCGTGCATGGAACGCTGATTCAGCACACGTTGCAATACTCATGAGGAATAGCAGGAGGACACCGATGACACGAGCAGACAACATGCGCAAGAACCTGGGAATGGCAGACACACAAGAAGTCAGCTAAAATATTTTTCTCCGCATACATGGTCATTTACTAAACAGGAACAATGTTGTCCCCATGCTAATTTAACAGAAAGTGTCTCAGCTAAAATGTGTGGAATTACATCATCACTCGAGTGACACATCAGAATACACATCTAAGTCACTTAGCATACAGTCAGCTGGACACACACATTGCAACACATGCCACCCAAGGCTCCAAGCGTGCACACTCAGACCCAGTGACTCACCATTATGAGAAGAAGTTGCGTATGAGCTGACTCCGGATATCCTCCTCCTCTTCCTCTTGACCAAGTCCTTCATCCTCCACGGGTGGATGTTCCTGCTCATCCTGCTCCAGGATGAGTGGCACTGCCTTCTCCACTGCCATGTTGTGCAGCATGCTGCACACGAGGAAGATTTTGCAGACCTTCGCCGGTGCATATGGGAGGGACCCGCCTGTCTTTTGAAGGCACCGAAATCGGCTCTTCAGGAGGCCAAACGTCCTCTCAATCACTCGCCTGGACTGCCCGTGTGCATTGTTGTACCGGTGTTCTGCAGCTGATCTTGGGTTGCGGAGAGGCGTCATCAGCCATGGCATGTTGGGACAGCCTGAGTCCCCTACATGGAAACATCATGTAAATAAGTGGGTCAGGAGATGCCGTAAGAGCCAAAGATACCGCAAGACACAGGGCAAACAGAGTATACCCACCAACAAGACATGCTCATTCGTTGTGCAGCCGCAGCATCATTTGTGGCACCCTGCTACGCCTCATGATGTAGGCATCATGTGCTGACCCTGGAAAACGTGCACAGACATGGGAAATCAGCATGTTAGCAAGACACACCACAAGGGCATTTATAGAGTGGTAATGTTTACGGTTGCGATAGGCTACCTCCTGTGCCTGTGGTGGTACCAAAGCCACATGTGTCCCATCAATGGACCCAATGACATGGGGCATCCCTCCCAGGGCATATAAATCACCCTTGACACCTGTCAACTCCTCAGGAGTTGGAAAATGGATGAATTCATCAAGGTGCTCCAACATGGCTGCCAAAACATCACGCAGGACACGGCTGAACATTGTCTGTGACATGCCACCAACATCAGCTATGGTGAATTGAAACGTACCTGTGGCAAAAAAATGTAGGGCTGCCATCACCTTCATCTTTGGGGTCAGCGCCATAGGATACCTGTGTCGCGGTTGGAGGTGTGGTGCCACCTTGGCGGTCAAGTCCTCGATCAACTGTTGAGTGAATCTGTAACGTCGGATGCAGGCACGTTCCCTCATGGCACCCAAGTCTGGCATTGGTCGAGGGACAGGCGGTGCCCTGCAGAAAATTGTAATAAATGACGAAGATTGAGAGCATAACAACATCAATGTCAATGAACAGAGCGCATGCTCAACTGCTACTACACATCTGCTAAATACAGAGTCTGGTGTGTGCAATACATCCAGGACACGTATGTACGGTCCTTATCACCATTGTAGTGGTGCCGTAGGGGTACGCGTGGTACGGACTGTACACACGCCCTCAGAGCGTGTGTACGGTTCGTAACACCATTGTAGTGGTGCCATAGGGGTACGTGTGGTACGGACCGTACACACGCCCTCAGAGCGTGTGTACGGTCCGTAAGACCATTGTAGTGGTGCCGTAGGGGTACGTGTGATACGGACCGTACCCCCGCATTCATGGGGTGTGTACGGTCCATACCACGCGTACCCCTACGGCCCAAATACAATGGTGATACGGCCTGTACCCACGCTATGTATGTGTGGGTGCGGTCCGTATCACTATAGTAGTGGTGCCGTAGGAGTACGTATGGTACGGCCCGTACACACACCCTGAGAGCGTGTGTACGGTCCGTTCCACGCGTACCCCTACGGCACCACTACAATGATGATACAGACCGTACACACGCTCTGAGGGCGTGTGTACGGTCTGTACCACACGTACCCCTACGGCACCACTACAATGGTGTTACGAACCGTACACACGCTCTGAGGGCGTGTGTACAGTCCGTACCACGTGTACCCCTACGGCACCACTACAATGGTGATAAGGACCGTACATACGCTCTGAGGGCGTGTGTACGGTCCGTACCACGCGTACCCCTACGGCACCACTACAATGGTGTTACGGACCGTACACACGCTCTGAGGGTGTGTGTACGGTGCGTACCACACGTACCCTACATCACCACTACAATGGTGATACGGACCGTACACACGCTCTGAGGGCGTGTGTATGGTCCGTACCACGCGTACCCCTATGGCACCACTACAATGGTGTTACGGACCGTACACACGCTCTGAGGGCATGTGTACGGTCTGTACCACGCGTACCCCTACGGCACCACTACAATGGTGATAAGGACCGTACACATGCTCTGAGGGCGTGTGTACGGTCCGTACCACGCATACCACCACGGCACCACTAATATAGTGCTACGGACCGTACCCACGCTATGGATGTGTGAGTGCGGTGCGTATCACTATTTTGTAGTGTTGCCGTAGGGGTACGCGTACACGTCCACTTCCGTTGTTGCGTGACGCAGGGATTGGTGGACACGCCCCCCGGAGTGACCAGACCCTTGAGGTAAATTATGTCCTCAATATTGTAGGTTTTAATTTGGGTAGGGGGTATGTTTCTTGGCCCTCACCCCCCCTTGACCCCTGGGTGTTGTTCTCACCTTCTGCGGCATGTGCGTCGGGTTCGGTGCACCAGGTCATAGGCTAAGAGGGGCGGGATGACACGTAGGATGGGGTCCATGGCTGTCCGTCGCGTACCGGGGCTCCGTTTTCGCGCCAGACTCAGTTTTCCGGCTTTTTTTGGCTGCCGTAAAAAAATAGCTGTGCGGAGTGACGTAGGGACGAATCGTACTTGCTGGTCTGTAAAAGGCTGCCAGACTCCGTACGGACTTCGCGTACGCGCTGTCCAGGATCAGACTCGTAGGTATTTTTTAGCCGTAGGGTGTTTTGTACGAATCGTACGGAAATGGTATTTCTGTACGAATCGTACTTGCTGGATTGTACGGTGGATTTCCCGGGTACGAGTCGTATGGAGAATACGCTCCGTACGACGAATCGTACCCTGGTTTTACAGGATTGGAATCGACACCTAAGTGTATACAAATGCTCTGTAGGTCTTGGACATTGCGCTAATTAAATAATGTAACTTTTTAGATGTATGTGGGGAAAGTTTCCCCTTCACTCTTACATCCTATAACTAAACTCTGGACAACTGATAAAGGGTTTGCACACAATAAGAGCTGCCTTACAAAAGTGTCAGTTGTGCCAATTGTTTTTAGAGCAGAGTACATGTATTTAAGGTTTGGTCAGCAGACCTCGCCTAGTTCAAAGGTTTAAATACCAAGAGTAAAATTCCACCTCTTTTATGGGTAAAAATTAATGAATTTACAGAATATACAAAGGTTTCCTAAGTACTTCTGAAAACCTGAGACAGCCACAGGATGTCAGCCGGTCCCCTGGAAAACCTTTGTGAATCACCATTTACTCACTCTCAGCGGAAAACTCTTTCCCTGTGGAGAAACTACGTCTCCTACATCCTCAGTAATTTTCGGGGATTCACTTCTCATTTCCACTATGTAAAGGGATGTGTTCCTGCCCTAAGCATTGTTCTTTATGTCTCATCTCAATAAATGTCAGTAAATATTGCCATCAGTGATATAAATTTGTTTACCAATACGGTACCATACAGTATTAATGCATATATTTCTAACTTTCTCTAAGTTTATTGAGGAGATTTTATTTATACTTTTCAAAATTGGTGTTAGTGCCCTCTCTTTTTAGGTCTCAGCTAGACTGTGCATACGCTGTCTCGAAGACATGTGTTATGTTCTATCTGTGGCTTACAGGTATCCCATCTCCTACCATACGTAAACTTCAGAGTCACGCTCATTTTCTTTGATGCCATTCATCTTAGCATGTAGGCGCTTGCCCTCTTCTTGTGCTTTGCCCTCCCATAGTGCATGGACAAAGTACATGTCTCCTTACACTGCTACTGATTTGTGGAGCTTTTTTTTCCTTTGTTTTCATGCACTCCATAGGAGTACTTGTGCTTTCAGGCCGTCTCCCTTGTACACATGCACACATGCCACTACAATGTAGGTGCGTGTACATGAACAAATGCTTTTCTTAAAAAGTTGTTAAAACACGAACAGCCCTTGTTTATTTTTTGCACAATTCTATGGTATTGGAGCGCTCGCTCTGTCATCCGTCTTGCCATAGCGTGAACACAAGCCAATGGTATTGGAGCGCTTTAAGTGCTCAGCAGTTATATTACACAATGGCACATTCATTTTTGTCTCTGGTTCTGTTTTTATTACGTTTGTTTCCTGTTGTTGCTTGCCCATCTCCCCATCCTCTTCTGCCTCCCTGCTTGACCCATCCCCCCACTACCTGCTGCTTTTTTTTGCACGATCTGATAGAAATTGCTTGTTCCATCCTCCATCTTGCCATAGTGCTAACACCATGCCGATGGTACTGGAGTGATTACATTGCTCCTCAGTTACATTATGCAATGACACATTCATTGTTATATGCAGGTGGATTTGCCCAGAATCACAAATTGTTCAGCCGACCCCGAGATTCGAACTTGGTTCCTCAGTTCCCCTGTTTGCAGCTCTGGCCACCTCCTCACATCATTTCAAAGCTCCTCAACTGTTTCTCACTATCACTTCCTCATTTGTTCAGCAGGACCTCGACAACACCAAACAAGCATTGGCAAAGCCAATAGATCTCGGAAATGCCTGAGCTATTGGCCTTGTCATTGTGCATGTATTTTAGCCATGTTGACTTGCAGCACATCTGCCATTCAGCATGGCTGAAAGTTACTGAAAAAAGCACTATGATGCAGCCTGCGCAGGCCATGTCATAGCACTTTTTGTGTTAGGAGGGGCAGAACAATAAACTCAACATGGGGGTGAAGAAACTTGGCATTGGCTCAACATCCTGTGATTGTGGAGTTTCAGTAACTTTCAGCCATCCTGAGCAGCAGTTGTGCTGCTAGACAATATGGCTAAAAGACATTCACATTGACAAAGACAATAGCTCGGGCATTGCTGAGAGCTAGGCTTTGTCAATACATATTTTATTAATCCTATGCATTTGCAATCACCACCTTCAGGTTTTCTTTACTGTCTACAATTAAGACAAGTTTTCCTCGAAAATGCCTTACTAACCTCTTCAAGGACACCTTGTGAACAGTTGAGATGCTCTAGTGCGATCACGTTTTTTCGTTACTGTTTGACGTACTCAATCCAAAGCCATCTTCCCTTCTTCTCAAATAATCTAGTTTTACACAAAATCCTACCATCACGGAGAAAAGGCACAATGTATGCAATCATTAACTCCACAAAATACCAATGAAAGAAAACTCGATTTGCTTGTCTTGCAATGATGCCAAAGTAGGGCTGCAGGAAAGAATGGGTGAATGTAACCACAACAAAAATACAAAACCTATGGGCGCCTGTGCTAATTACGAATCTGATTTCCACAAAGCAATTTCCATGTTATTTTATTAACTCATGCAAATTGTTCACACTTTTTATATCAGGCTGTAGGTGCCTGGAAGCCACTGGATCCAATTGTACTTTAAATTAGAATACATTAAAAAATGAGCAGCCTTCCCAAGAGATGCCTAAACAATAATGGCACAGGTTTAACTTCTATAGAAATAAAACAAAAACACTTACTTTCTGGGCCTGTTTGTTTTTAATGTATCCTAAATTTGAAGTGGCATGCTGTCAGTAGTTAAAGTAAACTGCATTTGCCTTCTAGATGAACAATAAACCACTAGAGACGGAAACACACAAATTAATATACTACAAGGGTCTTTTCTGCATTTGTGTGCATGAAAAGTACTCATCAGTATTGATATCTTTGTGGATTGTGGCAAATATATTTTTTACTACGCTTTTCCCTAATACACTGTTATGCAATAAGGACAACAAAGCTTTTCAATCCCTTTCATTTTCTGTCATCTCCTGATTCGCCGTAAGATTCAGAAATGACCTTAGGACCAGTAGCAAATTGTCCATTGCCTGTCATTTGTTTGTCCTGTTTCTGGAACCCAGCACAATCATTTGTTAACAGCGACATAAATTGGCTTATGCATAGGTCTGTGTTTGATGTTTCCATCAAATATACGACTAGAAACAAAGTTAAGCTCTAGTCATACATGGTTGACCATGTATGAATAAGTGATAGCAGTGGATAGTACAAGATCGTAACAACAATATAGGCTCCAGCTCATATGCGCAAGAGTGTGAGGATGTATCAAGTCTATTGATTCTTTGGCTCTGCTGAGCTATTTCTTCTTCTGGTTATAATAGCCAATAACTTGCACTACATTTCCTATGTTATGGAATGCAATTTTATAATTTTAATAATTCTCAAACACTTCTAGTCCAGGATCCACGAGTCCTACATGCATATGTGACTTCTTAGTTCAATTCTTACCTTTTATGGTAGTCTGTATGTCTTCCATCAGGAATTATATGGTGTGATGCTGAGCTATTCAAAACAAGTAGTTAATTGCTCTCATTATATATGCGTGTGTGGAGGGGTGCATATGCATAGTATGTGGTTTGAGTAAATTGTTCGCAATGAGCCCATCCTATTCAACCACCTAACATAGTAATATTAGCTCACATTTAGAATGGTTAAAGTCACAGATATGATATTGTCAAGCTGTTCATGTTGTTAGAAAAGTTATAAAAATCAAATTTGCCAAATGCAATTCACAAACAATGTTCAGTTGTATAACAAACACTGTATTGATTGGTTCTTACATCTATATTTTCTTTAGGTAATAGAGTTTCTTCTTTTGATCAATATTAAAGTGATTGTTCAAATAGGACCAGCCTTTTAGAATCTCTCTCTCTCTCTTTCTCTCTCGCTCTCTCTCAAATGTGATCTCATGATCTAATATTTTTCCATGTAACCAACCTCTAAGAAGTAGAAGTGATGCAAACACATAATAACAAAACATATTAGATGTCAAGCGGAGCTGAACTTTTTATTAATTTCTGAGTTGGATCTGATGTCACTTGGTTCCTGTAGTGCATAAATGGAAATAAGCTACCACATATACAATTATATCACTTACATGTGAACCTGGAGGGTGAGTGAGACTGAACAGCTTGTTGTGCTAGGCTTATCTCTTATTCCTAGGACCAGTAGCTTGTTGCTGGTCTCCAGACAACCTTCATGTTTGCAGTTACCAGCCATAGCAGGACAGCAATCCATCAAGAGGTTATATAACCATATGCTGCATTTGTTTTAAAGCATTCATGCTGTTCAGGAACTGTGAACATGTAAAATGTAATTGTATGTTGAATTAGTAAAAGAAAATGCTGTTTGTGAAATCACCTCAGAAGATTGTGATGGAAAACACAGATCCGCTGGCTCCATTCCATCAAATCAGCATCCATGTTTATCAGGTGTGTACTTGGATGTGATAGTTGGTGCAGCGCAAAATTGCCCACCCTTTACACGTCACAAATACTTAATAGACACATGACATTAATGTGCACTTAGCACACGTTTGTTGTGTGGTTTAAAGATTAATGTAATTGTTGGACTTCACATCATTATTGAAGAGGGCATTCACTGTAGGATTAGAGAATACTCATATTGAGTGTTTTACCATAACTGAGTGATATATTATTTGAAGTCTTGATGAAATAAACCGTCCTTATGTAGTAGATAAAGTACTTACTACAAAAATGAAATTTGACTTTCTTAATGTGTGCTTTAATACCTTCAAAGGGATATATGGGTTAGCAAACTAAATAGACACCATCCTCATATAGGTAGAATGTGATTTCTCTTGAAACAACATTTTAGTCATAATAGCTTCTCACAACACTGCCGAATACATAGCCACATTCAAATTGTTTGTTTAATAAAACAACTGTCCCTCAGAGCTGTATACCAGATACTACCAAGGATCACAAAAAGCTGTCCTAAATACCCTTGCTCACTCAGAGTGATTTTTCTCTAATAACCAGGCACACTCATAATCTACTCTTGAAATACACATGGTAACTCAGTGCTGTTTATGAAACCCAGACTCACGTTCAGTTCATCCCCTATAAGAGGCATAGGTTAGTCTCAGCTCAGTTCATGATGACACCCAGAATCATAAAATCAGAGTTCTGTTCTTTCACATACCCACATTCCCGTAAAGCTCTTGTGTTGATCATATAGAGACTCGTTTACAGCACTCTTCTTATTAATGCCATTAGCAGAGATTCGGTATAGACCATACCCAAAATGAGAGCGTTGTAGTTCATACGACCTGTATTCATGCCTCCCAGAAATCTAGTCTTAAAATTCCAGATTCAATCAAATGTCTATTCCTAATAACAGCAGAATAACTCAGATCAGCTATTCATAACATACCGAGTAACTTAGAGGCCTGCTCTTGATAATACATACTGACTCATAGCTCTCTCCTTAAAATACATTGGGCTCCCTGGATATAACCCAAACTCACACAGAGCCCTACACATCATAATACTCGGAGGCACTTAAAACTGTGCTTGAGTTTGTGACCCGCTCTCCTTGTTGGCAGACAAAGGCCAATGACAATAGTTTAAACCCTATGCCTTCCTAAAACCAGTGCTTTAAATGGGCCGGTACTGTCCGGTACTGAGCACCAGCACTTTTTTATTTTGAGAGGGAGAGTACCTGCACTTCTCAAGAAAAATGTAATACTTTTAATTGGAAAGTACTGGCACTTCTCAGAAACAAGCAGGTACTCCATCCCAGAGTACCTGCACTACTGTTTTTCCATTTCAAGCACTGCCTAAAACCCTCAAATATGGTTATATAACCTCTTGATGGATTGCTGTCCTGCTATGGCTGGTAACTGCAAACATGAAGGTTGTCTGGAGACCAGCAACAAGCTACTGGTCCTAGGAATAAGAGATAAGCCTAGCACAACAAGCTGTTCAGTCTCACTCACCCTCCAGGTTCACATGTAAGTGATATAATTGTATATGTGGTAGCTTATTTTGCCCTTGTGCAATTCAATACTTATTTCTAATATTACTGGTAGTTAGTGGTCAAGGAAATGCTGTGTACAAGTTTTTCATTGAGTAGTATTTTTTTTTTTAAGTTTCTCAAACATTTTATAGTAGTCACTTATTAAATTGCAGGCAATAATTCATTTTAATTTGTAGTGTGTCTGTATTTGGTAGGCACTATGGTTTAAAAGTGCTAAGATATTTTTGAATTGCAAACTGTGTGATCCGCCGAAGCAGAGGGTTTGTGCCTATAAAATGGTTTTTTTCTATTTACGGAACCCATTATGTGATCCATTTTAAATTGCAGTTACCAGCATGAAACGGGAGTCTCCTCCTAATTGCTAGGAGCAATGGTATTTATCAATGGTTTGCAATTGCAGTTGGAAACCTTTGATCAGTTACCAACACCTCAAAGGAGTTAGTAAGCATTTCGCAAAGGGGAAGGTGTCGACTTTGGACTCTTTCCCTATGCAAATTCTGTCAGGAGATCTCTGGGAGATCAGCATATTCCCCAATGGGTAGCACTTTGGGAATGGAACCACAGTGATGGTCGTCTACTGTACCATAGAGGCCGCCATCATTGTTTTCGTAGCCAATTGTATGTGGTCGCAAATATTTTGCCTATCTAATTAATTTTCATTAGGCTGGTGACACTGCAACCACCAGCTGAAGGAGCTTTTGCAATATAATCTTTTAGTAGATAGGTCACATCGTAAAATTAGAAACAAGTCACAAAAACATTGCGCTCTTATTCCACCAAATACCGTTTAGGGAAAACTAGGCAATGTAAAATTATGCTTTAGGTAAATACATGTCCTACTGGCATAGCCCTAGTGTAAAAATGTTTGTTATTAGTCAAAAGGGGTGATTACCCACTTTGAATAATAATCACAATCTTTGTCAGTCACTAAAATAACCCGAGCTCAAACTCCTGGTAGCTATGCCACAGAGCAGACAGGCATAACTTATGGCAATGTGTAAACTATTTATGTAGTACCAAAACAGTGATAAAGTCAAAATATAACACAATAAAAATCTCAAACCAAATTACAAAAACAGCATACATTTTAAATGAAATTACACCTAAACAACAAATATCCAGTAAGGAGTACCGGAAATATGATTGTCTCAATATTTTAAATGAAAATAGCTCCAAAAAGCATCACATTCCAACTGCAGTCAACTGGCCACGGTAGTGTGGGACCTGTTGTGATTTTAGGCTGACTCCCATGGAGAGCGGGTCGGATACTAAAACCAGGTTTGACCCACTTTGAGGTTCTACCATGGGACTTAATCTCAAAAATGGAAATCTAAATATGTAGCAGGCAAGACAGCAGGCTGTAGCTGAAGAGGGCTCCACAGGGTCCGATGACTATAGGACAAGGTCCCCGTGAAGACATTGGTTTTAGCAGGAAAGCTATGGAAGAAATTATAGTTTTGTGTCCAGGGAAGTATTCTCACTGGCAAGATACATTTGGTGTCTTCGCCTGGTCAAGAATTCCACGTTCGCACTTAGTCACTTTTATAGAGCTCAGAATCCCTCATCAGGGCAAAGCTTCAGGCTGAATTCGAAGAGGGCTTCTTGAGGTTGGACAGCTGTTTAACACCATCCTGGTGAAGTCATTGGTTTTTGACCTGAAAGCTCTGAGCGACAGAAATTCAGATTTTGCACCCAGGGGAGTCCTCATCTGGCCGGACACTTTTGGTGCCTGCGCCCAGGTCATGAGTTCTGTATTCATACTTAGCTACTTTTTCAGAGCTTAGAATCCATCAGCAGGGCACATCTACAGGCTGTAGCGGAAGAGAGTGCCAAGAGGATGGATACCTTCTCTGTGAAGTTCAACTAAATAGGATTTGCTCTTGCAGAGAAGCTCCTAGTGGGAGAAACCTTAATCTTCAGCCTAGAGGCAATTAATCTTGGGCGAATCAGCTTGGCAGGTTAGTCCCAGTCCTCTGGAGATCTTGAAGTTAAAAATGTTTAAAATCCCTGGTTTTGAAAGGCAATATTCAGAGGTGCTTTAAGGTCTGGGCAAAGTGGGCAATTGCCCAGGGCCCCCACCTGCCAAGGAGCCCCCTGTGAAAGTGAAATTTCTCTATAGTTCACTTCTATCTAGTACTGTGTCTCAGCCTTTTAGAGAGAAGTCAATATTGTTTGGTATCATGAGACTTGAATTCACATAAAATTAGTGATGAAATTCAACATTGTTCCGAACAGGGGCCCTCAAAAGGTTTCTTGCCCACAGCCCCAGAAATCCTTAAGATGATACTGGTAATGGAAGAAGTCCAGTCAAACACAACCATTGGCTCCAGGGCCTCAGGGATTAAATTTGGGGGTCACAATACACTCCAACAGAGACCTGCAGCATGGTCCTGGGCAGGTCTAGTCGGAACTAATCAGCTGGGCAGCTATAGAAAATCTCTCTTGTACCTTGTTATGTCCCTGTAGCTGGAACAGGATGTCATCCTTGTGACCCCCCCCCCCACCCAGGCCTTTGTCTCTGCCCTAGGAGCAGTTGACACACCTCACTCAGGGCCATTCACCAGCTGAGTAACAGTTGGAATGCTCATAGCCTTCAGGAGTTTTGTCAGGGAAAGGTAGCTTTCTTAAAGTTATTTTTCCTTAATATTTATCAACAATCTGACTTTAATATTAAGGTGGGCTTTTGATAAATATTAAAAAGGAGTTGGGGAATTGTGTCTAGCTAGACCGTACCCTGATTTAGCAGAATTAATAATTAATATTGCTTCCCAGTGTTTCTCTATTGGAC
Source organism: Triturus cristatus (assembly GCF_964204655.1). Taxonomy (NCBI): domain Eukaryota; kingdom Metazoa; phylum Chordata; class Amphibia; order Caudata; family Salamandridae; genus Triturus; species Triturus cristatus. Next base: position 502,895,993 of record NC_140593.1, read on the forward strand.
ATCTAGCTTTCCTACAGTGAAAAGAGTTTTTGAGTGTCATCCACTATAAGGACATGTTAACATTATATTTCTATATGTCCTACTTTTAAATAGAGTGCACCTTGCCTTGTGGGCTACAAGTCCTACTTAGCGGTAGGGTTTAGACGAGTCAAAAGAGCTCATTCTGACAGGTAGAATTGCAGTTTTTACACTGCTCCAATCAGGCTAAGGTGGTACGCCTGAAGCCATGTTTGCACTGCCACTGCAGTGGATGGCACATTACGTGCTGTAGTCCACTTGTGGAAATTAACATCCAGGCCGTAGGCACGCAGTACCAAATATTAGGAACTAAAGGCAAATTAACCCCTTCAGTGCCACGCCCTTTCCCCCTCCTGTGCCGGGCGTTGCACTAGTGGGTGGGGTTCATGACGAGATAGTCTCGTCATGGGCACAGCGCAACCGTGCTCCATGACGAGACTATCTCGTCATGGGCACTGAAGAGGTTAAATGATCAATCAATCAAACCATATTAAAAGGGGGAGCACATGAACTTTACCACTGGTTAGTAGGGATAAAGTGCACAGAGTTCTACAGCCAACAAAACAGCTAGGGAAACTATATGAGGTAAATCCACACAAGTTATTGTAATTTCCTACTCCCAGGTTATGATACTAGCAGTTATATGTGGACGAAACTGCTTAGCTGGTAAAACCATTACCAGAAGTTCCTTCTGTAATAATAATATCCCAAAGTAGCAATGTTACCAGCATCGTTTCCATGTCATTTTCTGGCATAGCCATTGGAAATATTTTTTACAATTCTTCTAAATTGCGTGTTATTATCGAGTCATCTCAAAGGCATTACCACTGCATCTCCCCTTTATAGCAGAGATTTTTTTATAATGGTGAGGAATCACTAGATAGCTGCCACGAAAAAAATAAGTTGATCCCATGGTTTTTAGTTTTCAACTTAGACCTAGGTTCAAATTAAGGTTGTCAGACTTTATCCAGATTGTGTAGTGTAAACAATAAGTGTACTACCTAGCATATTCCTAATTGCAGCTCCCTAGCTTTTTCCTTTTGCATCCTTTTTATTCCAACTTTAACAACAGCCCCCTCTGATTCCCCTGCACACAGACAGACATACTGCTGGTCAATGAACAGCACCCCCTGTTAAGATGTTCCTGCTACAAATAAAATGTTATCTGTAAAGAAATCCAGGTTTGCACAATTTCAAATAAACTCTACTAATAATATACCATAAAAAATATACACTGAAAGAAATGAGGCCAATTCAAGATCATACAACTAAAGAATCACATGCAAACCTGACAAACATTGACAGTGAATGCCAGTAATGCATTACACCTGGTTAACATATTTCAAAATACATTGCTTTAAGGGTTTGCCATTGTCTATTTTATGCCCAGCCCACAAAGGTAAATAAATGTGCCTTGAACCAGCTGTGTACCCGTTCCCTTAAACCTCAGCATTGAGAGGCTGTATGCCTGAACTTTGTACACTCATTGGTGACATCTTTGAAATTGTATGCAAATAGCAGAAAGTAATCAAATGGTTTTGCATCTGCGGGAGATAGATAACATTTGGAATAGCCTTGCCTTAAAATTTAGTATTCTTTGATTTTTTTGTGACACTGAAGCAGTGGAAGGGTTTGGGGGCTGGTGAGATGTTAATCCAGATTGGTAGGTTGAGAAAAGCTCTGGCAGTTACATTATGCAAAGTCCACTGACACAGTTAAGGTAAATTAGTACTAGAATAAATATGTCTTGAATTTTTTAGGGAAAGTCTGGGGGATAGTTAACACAGAAATTTTATAGTTTAATAGACTGACCTTGAAAATTGGTTTACTGGTTAGAGAGAGAGATTGAAGTCCATGATCACCCCTAGATTCGTTATCTGGGTACAGTGGGATAGGGGCAGGCTTGGGGTTTGTGACTATCTGTCAAGGAGAACTATTTGGTCCGACAGCCTCAAGAGAATTATGTTGGATGTGTGTGAGCTTTTCTAACCAGCATGATACTTACGGGTGTCATGCCATGTTTTGAATGAGGAGGAATTGTGGTGGATACTGCTACTGAAACAAAGCTATCTTCACCTGTGTACTACGTTTATTCAGTTTCTATGTTTCTAATATTCTATAGCAGTCTTTAGATTACTAGTGTAGGGTAAATGCATATAGCCATAGGTATTCAGTAGAGATGTTTAGTGTTTGTCCACAAATATCCATCCATTCCAAACTTTCGGGACATCCTCATAGGATACATTCACAAACAAACAATCTAAATGGACATTTTCAAATAGTCAGTGATCATCCTGATGATCTGGCATGAATCTGGCAATTGTGGACTAAAACGCCATTGATATGGAGTGTTCAGGAAAAGTAAAATATATTTGGCATATACTTTCCCATACAATTTTCCACGTTAAAGAATTGAAATTAGTCTCTTGCTGAATATATTTGTACACAGAACTTAAGCATTATTCACAAAGAAAATCTGAATTTTGCTTCTTACAGTGCTTCTATATTATAAGTAAGTGTCTTACTTTAGAAGGGTTTTAAAGTAAATGTCTAACTTTCTTGGAAATCAGAAAGAGATCTCGCTTTTGAAGGCCTACAGCTTGTCCCAATGAGATTAACTCGCATGATAAATTACACCATGTTATTCTCATTTTTAATGTGACCAAAACCATTTATGCGTTCAAACTTACGTTTTCTGAATCGCAAAGTTTGCTGAGTTACTATATTTTATGTGAAATGGCATGCTAATGCCAACAATACAAAAAATGATATTGTATTAATTTAAAGCACAGCACAATGTATTGCTGACAAATAAAAATAGAGCTGACAACTTTTACTAATAAGAAATGCAAATGTCCCCAACACAGATCAGTTTATGTAATATGGCCAATAATATCAACATAGATGCTTAGATGATATAGCACAAGCAAGGGATTACATTTGTAAAGATAAATAATTTAATTTAGACTAAGAAAAAAAAGTGATTTAAGTGTAAATTGAATATTGAAATAAATCCAGGTTCTTGGCTGAACTACACGGCGTTGCACGGCTGTGTTTCTCCGCCAGCCACCTTTATATGAAGACGTCAGTGGGAAATCATCAAAAACATATCTTTTTAGATGAAACTGCAAAACGCCTAAAAGCTTTCTGAAGGTGCTTATCAGGCGCAATCAGAAGAGAGCACCTCACAATTTACTTGACACTGCCCTTTCCCATGTGAGGACAAACAGGCCGGCTGATTTCAGGGTGATGCCTGGAGAGAAGCAGGAAGCAGAGATCAGAAGTGTTCTGCTAAATGAGTACCAATTGCGAGACTAAATGACAACATCTAGCTCCACTGGAGGGAAAGGTCTGCCTGGAGCTGTTCAGCATTTATGAAGGATGCATTTAAGGGCCCATTCCTGAAGCTATTTTAAAAAGGTTGAAATCCACCCATTGTAGGCTTATTCCTACAATTGTTGTAGATGTTCTGCTTTTTAGATCTCACAGCAGTTCTCAGCAGTAGTCATGGACATCTTTATAAACAGTTTTCCACGAGTACTTCTCCTCTTCCTGCCCTTGCTCCAGAGAGTGAAAAGCTGTGGACGTAGGTGTGGCAATTTTGCATTTCCCCACCAAATTGTTTCCTAGTGGAAAAATGGCACCCCTCCACATCAGAGTGAAATGTAAGACTGGTGGTTTATCTTGCTAATTTGAACTTTGTGCCAGCCTTTTGAGAAGGCATTGTTCAGGTATTGCCACTGGGATTGTTAATGAATACCAGCAGAGATATGGCTGTCATCCCCATGTGCAACACTCATTTTCTGCCCAGAGCTTATTCTGTGGAGGTAGTAGGTACTAGCACTCATGTTCTTTAAGTCAGGGCATATTTTTTCATTATCTGAGTTAAACCAAGAGCAAAAGAGAAAAAGGCAAAAGAAACAGAAAGATGTGACAAAGGGAGAAAGCAGAGACACATAAGAAGCTACAAGATTAAGATAGACAGCAAGTGTAGTGTGTTGGAAGAAAGTGACATGAGGTGGAATTAAAGCTAGGCAGTACTGGTATCTAGCAACCCCAGCATTCAGCAACCCAGGCACCCCGCAACTGGGAAGCTGGCCCCTAAGAAAAAACCTGGAGGCATGCACCTATTTTCTTTTGTTTACCAAACTGAGCATTATTTAACCCCCATCTTTAATCTGCAGCCTACTAGATGTTTCTGCAACTAAGGGACAGATGTACAAAGCCTTTTTGCTGATGTACCAAACCTAAAATTACAATTCGGTAACACGTGACCGAATCACAGTTTGTGTTTGCGTCCAAAAAACCTTTCCAGATACCAAATCGGAATGGAATGTATCAATATTTTGCAACCAAATTCCAGTTACAAATCATTAATTTTTTTACCACTTCCTCAAAAAGGGTAATAAGCCATTAACAACTGGGAAGTGTCCCCAGGGAACCCCTTCCCGTTTGTGAATGCCGAAAAAAATATGTGGACCACTGCCTATTCTTTATAAATGAAAATTACATTTATTTTAATGTTTAAACTCATCCAGTTTTCTTTTAAAGAAAAAAATTACCTTATTTGAAAGCAATCCCTGTGATGTCTGCGGTTCCTAGTGGATCACATTTCGCGAACAACCTCATTAATGTTCATGAGGTAGGTCGAATTGCGACCCACTACAAATCAGTAATTTGCAAACCAACCAGTTAGTACATAGGTTGGTTTGAAAATTGCCTCACTGGTCACAAAAATACTTTGTCGCATATTGCAACCAGTATTTTGTGACCAGTTGTATGTATATCGGGACCCAGGTTCCATCACCAGGCGTCAGTTTGTAGATTCTAATCCTATGAATCAGGATCTGGGAAATAAGCCCACAGATGGCATTTTATATGCACAGTGCTTAAACAGATAATTATGCAAATTTGCTCTTTTTTCCTCTTGTAGGTGGTGTTTTATAGTTACTGCCCATTTGGAAAGAAGTTCAACACGTCTCTTATAGTTTACCCCTCTTTTACTGAATCTTTTGCTGCTGCGCTTTGCTATGTCATTGGGGTTCCACATTAAAACCAATAAACTCCTAAAATTCTCCAGTTATGGTTCGCTTGAAACCATAACTCACCCCCAAATGAACTCAAATATATACAATATTCAGCAACTGTAGTTAACACAATAACATGAAATATTAATACACAAGTCTTCACAAATAAATTATACTGTGTCTAGAGAGATGACATGTATAATGTCATTGGTTAGCTTATATCTAATGTCTCCAGTGATGCTATCAATGTTATTTGAGGTGGCATCTGTGACATCATTAGTGTGGTCATGAGCTGCCCATTTTTGAGAGGATATATGGTTTTGATGGCAGGGATCTGTATTATGGTGTACGTAACAGACCTAAACAGGTGAAATTCATGGGTTCTTAGTATGATGTTGATCCATAATGTCAATTTAGCTGTGTATTTGCAGTGAATTTCTTCAGCTTTTTGTGCACATGTGAATGCTATTGTGTTTGGACTACCTGAAACAAAAGGGTTCTTTTAAAGCGTTGTTTTCCTTGGAGAAAAAAACAAAACAAAAACATTAGCAGTTGTACAAATGCACAACGTCCAGGTGGGCGGCCCCCACTACAATCAGGTCTTGGCTTTATGCAATAGAGGTACATTGCTGGCCTGGCCTGAACCAGTCCCTCCTCTTACTCATCCATGCACCCACCCGTTGCCACACACAGCCTATACCTATGCGTGGCATAGAAGGGGTCACCTGGGCATGGTTAGTGGCCAACCCCTGTGCCTAACCACTCATACACCCCAAGAGATCCTGCAGACAACCATACGTCTAATGACGTAATCCTTTTTTTTCCTTCTTTTTTGTGAACTCCAGGAATATGTGGAAGTTGTTGATTTAAACCTTGCAACATTTTGTTTATACACGAGCCTGAGCTGTGTGCAAGTGTTTTTATTGTACCACAATGACCACCCGCCCTCACTCTGTCCTCAATCTTGTTAAAAGTGGTGTATTCAGAATGGTGCCCGTTTCTAAATACAAAATGGTGGTCACATGCTCTCAAATATTTTTTGACTTCCTGAGTTATGTGCTGTTTTTCCACGTCTCTGGGTAACTGTCTGCTTCTCTTTGTGTTCTGGAACTAGTAGTCGATTTTCCCCTTTTCTATGTGACTTTTGTTTCCGTGGCATCAAACTCATGAGTTTTGGTGAATTAGCGAATTTCAGGAAGGCAGAAAAAAATAGAATTTAAATCAACCCTTTTTCAACTAGTCACATTTTCATGACAAAGTTAAACGTAATTGGTAAAACTTAAAAGTTACTTCTTCAGAGTTCAGCAGCACCTTTTTAATCACCAATATCTCAAAAAACGTTTCTGGCTGACCTTACACTTTTTTGCAAGTTTGGTGTAAATCCAAGTAGTTTTTTTCCTGTAAATGAGAGTTAAGTTTCCTACAGAAGTTAAATAGGAAATTAAGTTTATAATCTGCCTCTCAACTTTTTTTCCCCTGCACGGATCCACACGAAACTTGGCTTGCCAATACTTAGTTTCCCTAGGGATGTGTCAAATGTTGTGCAAATTCATCAAACAGAGCCAAAGTTATTACTATGCCAAAATGGAACGTGCATTTGAAACATAACTACTGACTCTGTCATACATATATATTATTTTTTTTAATTTAAGATTCTTATCTATGAAGTAGTCAGCAGCAAGTACACTAACATTTGGTTTCTTCAGTAATACAGTAGTATAGCCCCAATATTTTTCCCCCAGGATTAACATAAAAAAACATCACACGGCCCCAATCAATGCTCTAGAAATATGAGAAAAATAATTATTTTTCAATTATAAACAAGAAATAACAGCTATAAAAAAGGACAGATAGATAAGATAAGGGATTGAAATACAATGAATATTTATGGGTCAATTCAAAAGATTCTTGTAATCCAATTTTTACCTTATGTGCTCTCTAAATAAGTGAAATTGAATATATATTTATTGAAATGAGTAGTTATGTGTGATTTTGAAATACATCAATGTTTTCTTGAAGTTCTAAAGCTCATCTGGACCGCACCCAAGTGTATTTAACGAAGAGTGTGCAGTTCTGTAGACCTTCAGGTGGCCGTGGACCTACTTGTTATCTGCCATGCCGGGATCCTATGAGTGGGCAAGATATCGCTGAATGCACAGACCTCGGTTCTCTAGAATACACTGCTTCTACTGTGAGGCCCAAAGACAATGTCCTTTAGTTCTAGAGAGGCATGAAGGTATACCCTTAGCACTGAATGTCTGGCCTTGGTGCAACATGGTATGCTTCTGTAACACACCATAGATTTATGGTGGCTTACAAAAGCATAACATGTTTCCTCAAGGCCTGAAAGGTCTTCCTTTAAAGTTCCTTAATACAGATTGCAATGCTACCATGAGACACCAAAGACTGGCTGCTGTACTTACCTATCACAGGTAAAGTGACAAGACCATGTTGGCTCCTCATACAATAATGCCAAACATAGAACTTCACACTGCTATGAGGTACCTAAAGGGTTTGGAATCAAACAGTCTGCCCCATTGGAAACATGACCCATTCAGTGATGATACATACTCATGGACACTTGCTTTGTACTCCTTGACCACAGAGAGCCTCAGGGGCTGCTGAAATGTGTCATACTGTACTTTGAATAGATGAATTGGCAATCGCGTGTGTCACTTTCATCACACTTGAGCTCTCCAAATTTCCAGGATTTTGATAAAAACCAGTAAGGCACATTAGCAAATTTATTAGAATGCTGAGGCACAGCCAAGCAGATGAATCAGAATGGAATCCATAGATACAGGTATAATACTTCTCCAGAATCCCTTTCAGAAAACAAGCCAATCAAACCACTAGGGAATGACTTGAGGAAGGTGGAGAGAAGAAGGGGGAGGTTACAGTCGGAAGAGGCAGGTGGCAGTACTTCTTATTCATGTGATAACCACATTGTATGTTATGCTATGTTATGAGAATTTGTATAGCGCTCTAATCACCCGACGGGCTATCCAGGAGCTGGAGCAGATGAGTAGGCCGATCGGGCTCCTAGTTGAATTATATTAGGGTCTATTTATGCAGATTATAATTCTCTAAGAATTGCCTATATGCCAAACAGATCATCGCTAGTATTGGGCCAAATTTTGTTTATTGCTTGGTGAGATTCAACAAATTAGTTGACTTCTGTTGAGAGATCTATACAAAGGAGCAGCGAAGCAGATGGAGAGTACAGAAAAACAGAGGGGTGGTAGCACTGCTTATCCATATTATAACAGCATTATATCATTCTTCATTTATGCGGTGAATATTTCTGCATGAAAAGCCGAATTTCCACATATTGCCAATTACATTGAGCCAAATATTTGTTTTTGCTATGTGTGATGTATGGGATCTGTCACACGGGTTTGAACGACTCTAATGATCAAATCACTTAGGGCCAAATCACCTTGTTCCACCTCAAAGTTTACTTTATGTTTAATTATATGCAATTCAATACTATAATTATGTTGCAAGTGGTTGTATCCCTAAATCCATCTTCCCAAAAGACAAATATATTTTTTGTTACATACACGTGAGATTGCAGATTTAGTGGGTCAAACCACCATGAACTCAAAGTACAAGTTTGAGAGGTTCGAGTTCAACCCAATTCACTTTCACCAGGCCAATAAATGTTCATTTATGACACATTTATAAAGAAGATTTACAGTTTTAATTTTCTACAAATTGTTTATAAAAAATATGCAGATTAATGCAAATCTGTTTCTGTATGTGTATTTGAAAATGGAACAATAGAGGTCTTCTTGTTACTGCCTTTCCATGCCGTCAATAATGAGTGTTAAGGCACTAACGCATAGAGATATACAAAGGGTGAGCATTCCCTAATGGAACTCAATTAGCTGCAGGTATATACACGTGCTAGTGTTACAGAATGAATGCTCTTCGGTAAGTGTATTATTTTATTGTATATAGCTAATTAGCAAACCAACAATTAACAATAGCAGTTAAATAAATGCAGAAAGTTACTAGTAGCAATTTCATTTCTTCACCCACCAAAACAAATATGGATAAATACAAATACAATTTGAAAAAATAGAACTATGGATAAATATACATGGAGATTCCAAAAAAAGAGGCACACAAACTGGAAGCCCTATTTATATAAATATTGCTTTTGATGTTTCAAGGTTTTTTCTTTTCCATATATTTACAATGGCAAGGCTACAACATACTATGGCGCACTGGTCACTTTAGAGCCTTGACAGTTTTTATTGGATTCAGCCTCCACAGTAGATGGTACCTGGACCATAGGACGGTTGCTCTCATCTAAGTTATTGCCAAGGATATGCTACCATCCTTTAAGGAAAGGCTGTTGTTACCTGGTAGAATGCTTCACTGGTGGTAAACTTTGGCCAGAAAGAACTGCACTAAATTTATGTCCATCCAACTGGCCTTATTTGCATGAGAAATTGGTCTATCTAAATGAGGATTTTGTTTACACCAAAAGAGTTGAGATTACTTTTTGGCATTACAGTGCCCCAAGTAGAGCAGCCATTTTGTCTTGTTTCATGTGGCATTATGAGGCAGTGTAAAGTAGAAAAGGGAAAAAAGGAAGAAGAGAATGATAGAAGTGACAAAGAAGACAAGCAGGGATGAAAAGGTACATGATAGAGTGTGATAAAGAGACAGGAATTGTAAGCAAGAGGAAGAAAGAAACATGAGGTAGAATATAAACTTGGCAGCCTTAGTATTTGACAGTGCCCAATGCAGGCTCCTAGGAAAAGCTTTGGGCTCCTGAACTTGTGTTTTTTTACTAAATTAAGCACCGGCTAAGGGTGTGTATGCTTCACAGTATGTTTTATTCTACTAGCAACCCACAAAAACTTTCAAACAGAATTCTTAGGACTTGTTCCTCCTTATCTCACCACTCCAAACTAGTGAAATAGAAGGTATAAAAACCAGTGTGATCTAGATGTTTGGATTGAGCTAGTACAGTGTGTTGTGTTTATTGTTCACCTGTGGGAATTTTCTCTGCACGTATCCTAGGCAGGCGAGTGAGGGGGAGTTGGGGACCCCACAGCAAAGTTCTATTTTAGTGACATGGAAGTAATGGATGCACAGCAGTGCCACTGTTAACCTGTTCACTCAGCTGTGCTAAATTGTTATAATTGGGTTGCGAGGCAAACACTGCCACTGGGTGTGGTGGCTGAGACAAAGGGACAGGAAATTGCCATACGCTACCTCTCAACCTTAATTTGAGCCTCCTCTGTCAGCCTGGCATGCGAGTGCCTTTACATGTTGCTTTTGTTGAGCCCAGTGTGTGGTAGATGATTTGTTTTACAAAAGTGAAACAATACTGTGACATGATTGCTTTTCAGCTAGTGCGAGAAGTGACTGCCTGCTCAGAAGGAACAAGAAAGGACATTTTTGAACCAAGGATAATTTGGAGCCGGGATACACATGCTTTGTAGATGAAGCAACTATAATCCACAGTGGGGGCAATCATGAGCATGGGCCCCCCACAATCAAAGCAGGATGCTGGAAATGTTCATTCCCAAACAGAACATACTTTCATACTTTTTCCTTTCGTCTAACTTCTCCCAATCTCACATTTAAAAAGGTTATTTTATTGGTGAGGAGAGGAAAACATTTGTTTGAATCTAAGTTGCAAATTCGAAATTTAAAGTGAGAAGCGTCAAACGTTGGAATGGAAAAGTGAGAAACTTTAAGTTTGAAATCCAGTGGTCAATGTAATTGGCAATTAGTTTGGAAGCCAAAGGTGTACATTTGTAATAATTTCTCTACATGTAAGTTTGTCTCTCGCATGTACTTTGGCATTTGTTAAAGTGTCCTAAACCCAATCTGTAAACCTAAACCCTAATGCTAATCTCATCACGTACGTCATCATACCATTAGGTACCCAGACCATAATGCACAAACCCTAACCCTGATGTTTTACCCCATCTCTTTTCCCAACCCTGTTCCTAAACTAAATAATATGCCTAACCCCAACACATATCCTTAACCCAAATGCACACCCTATGTGTTACTGTGGGACTTGGCCCTTTTTGACTAAAGTTCCCTAAACTTTTTGCTTTCCCCCTAGACCTTTTATCTGACATGGTGTTGCCAACTTAGATGCTTTGGGCACTTTGCCACTGCGGATCAGTGTCAAAGTGCAAGTGCTCCCTATGTAAAGTGTAATGGTAATTGGTTGTCTATGATTGGTATGTTTGCCTTACTAGTAAAGTCCCTAGTAAAGTGCACTATGTGTGCCAGGGCTGGTAATGCAACTGCTACTAGTGGGCCCGCAGCACTAATTGTGCCACCCACACAAGTAGCCTTAAAGAGGGAACTCAGGCCTGCCATTGCAGTGCCTGGGCACAGTTTGTTAAACTGCCATGTTGTTCTGACAAGTGCACCCACTTGCCAGAGCTTACCCCTTCCTTTCTATGCACATCAGACACCCCTAGGGTAGGTCCAAGGTACCTCCTGGGCAGGTTGCCGTGCCTGTGAAAGGTAGGACATGTACTAAGGTGTGTATCATGTCCTGACAATGACATTATTTCCATTTCGTTTTTCACTGTGGAAAGGCCATCTTGCCCATAGGATAGAATGCAGAGGCTGTGTAATATATTTTCCAGCCTATTTTCCCAAAGGCTTAAGATGGAGAGGTAAAGTTTAGTATGCCTGAACTCACAATGTAATACACATCCTTCTATGAAGGTGGTTTTTGCATTGTGTGTTTAGAAGTCACTCTTTTAGAAGTTGCTGGGTTTTTGTGCTCTAACATTTCTGTGTGTCTCTGCCTGGTTGTGGATTGACTGTCTGGATTTGAAAGTGATAGATCTAGGGAATGTATTGACCCAGGGGAGGAGGTGAGACAGCAACAGGCTGACCTGCATCTGGAGTGTAGGGGGAGGAGTAGCCACTAGAGGTGAAGAGGACTGGGTTGCTGCCATAAAACAATGGTCCCATCTCCTGCTGAGTGATTAAGAATCCAGACCCCCACTAATCAAAGGAAGAAGGTGTCACAGGCAGGGAGGCACCCAGAACTGGTTTGAACAGGGGTCAGTGCCCCCCTGAACACAAAGACTTCAAAGACATTTAGGGGTATAACTATGAGAGCTGAAGCCCCTGAACTTAGGAGAGAAATGGATTGATCAAGATTGAACAAGACTGAAGCTACTTCTTGGTCAAGTGGAACCTTTGCCAAGGAAGAAACAACTGAAGAGATTAAAGGAAAGGACTGACCCATGATGTGTGTTCTGGGGCTAGCCTGCGGTTTGCTGTTTTAAAAAAAAAAACAATTTTGTATTGACCTTTTACAAAATAATATCAAAAAGAAATTAAAGGCAATACAATCAAAATCCAACTCTCCCCCCCTCCCAACCCTCCCCCCGATTGCACTATACACCAACTCCAGATGGAGCCATTCCACTGTTAGAATATGGCCTGCAGTTTGCTGTTTTAACCAAGGAGAGGCTAAAAGAACTTTGCTGTGTGCTGTGTCCCCCTGCTTGAAAGGACTTTGCTGTGTGCTGTGTTCGGAAGTAACTTATCCCCAAGGGCCCGAGGTGAGCTGACTTCCTGTTGCGGAAACTCATGAACACAAAAGTTTCCAGGAGAATCTCAGCGACTCTGTATGTGTGTGCTTTTTGCAGCCTGAGACCCTCGTAAGAAGTGCCCTGTGATCGTGGGCACCTGGAGTCCAAGCGAGGCTCAGCGATGCTGTGTGCATTGCTTTTTGCAGCCTGAACCCTTGTGAGGATTGTCCTGTTATCACGTGCACCGGAGTCCAAGTGAGTCTCAGCGATGCTGTGTGTGTGTGCTTTGTGCAGCCTGAGACCTTCGTGTGGATTGCATTGTTATCGTGCACCCGGAGTTCAAGTGAGTCTCAGCGACGCTGTGTGCGTGTGCCCTGTTGCAGATCTTAGTAGCATCAGCTGCCCGAACTGGCAGCCCCGGAGGAGCTGAGCTGCCGGCCCGAGGGAGGGCCCGAGTCCCACTGCCCGGAATTCACAAAGATTGCATTGGAGGCCCAAGCCGCTGGAAAAGGAGAGGAGAGCGAGGTCACACCCCCAGGAGCGGGGTGCGGGCTCGGAGGGAGACGCTCTCTGCCTCTCCCATTTCTGCAGCACGAGCCTCTGTTTCGGCTCTTATCGTGGCCCGTACTTGCCAAAAGAGTGGCAGTACCAGGGCCAGAGTGCGGAGCTGCACTTTTTGTTACACCTTACCCATGTGGGGGCAACTGTTGACAGAGGCTGACTGCGAGTACTATGTAAGTTCAAGTATATAGGTTATGTCCGTTCTCAGAAGGTCATGATTTGATAAAGTAATCCGGTCAATGTAACACCCGTCTCCATGTGGTCATCTGGTTCAACAAGGATCTTTGTTGAACCAGATGACCGCATGGAGACGGGCGTTACATTCGCCAGATTACTTTATCATATCATGACCTTTTGAGAACGTACATAACCTATATACTTGAACTTACATAGAATTCAAATTTATTGGGTTTCACATAGTGGCAACAATCATATGACTGAACCTTTTACATTTCAAGCCCTGAAGAAGTCCGCTTGAGGACGAAACGCGTTGGCGGTTTCGAATTTTAAAGAATACGAATAAAGCAGCACATAACTGAGGCACACATCACTAGACTCACAAACCAATGCAGACTCATTTGAGTCGCCCATTGGAGGGCTCATATTTCAAAGTGGGAGGTGTGGCCTCTATGCCAAAATGACTGTCGCGCCTCTGAAGAGTGCAATGAGCACGAAACGCGTCAGGCGTGAATCGACAGGCATGCTATATATATATATTCCGACGAACACTCTGCATGACACAGTGTGGCTCACACTCGAGAAAGTATAATAAATTACTTTATTGCAGTCCCGTAGATAGACAAACGCATTTCGGCCATGATGGCCTTCATGGCCGAAACGCATTTCTCTCGCTATGGGACTGCAATCAAGTAATTTAATATACTTTCTCGAGTGTGCGCCACACTGTGTCATGCAGAGTGTTTGGAATATAATTTAGCAGTGCACCGCTCCTACGAGGCTGCACCCACTCAGAAGAGAGCGGCGGTTCAAGTGACGATTTTGGACAAATATATATAGATATAGATATATATACATATATATATATATACATATATATATGTATATGAAAAATTTATATTTTAGACTTAAGATCACTTGCACTCCTTCCAAACTTGTTTGTGTTGAGTTTTGTTCTACGAATTTGAGGTAAAAATCCTCCAAAGTAGTGTAAAAGGCATTCTGTCTTTCATCTAGCCAATAACTTTGTGTATGGTGACCTCTGGACCAAATCTACCAGAAGTCGAAATACATCTAACCATGCTCATGGGTGACTTCTTAAGCCTTTATCTCCCACAAGTAGTGAGAACACTACTCTTGTTGATGCTTTTCCCATTCACTACATACTCACCATAGAAGCCTCCTTATCAGTGCCCCTGGAATTCAGATGAGGCCGGTAATAGGAGTTACCTGCCCCATCAGAATTACAAGAAATACAAATGCAGTGTGTACCCTTCTTTCTCAAGCAGGCATAATGTCGGAGTGAAACTCACCATGAATTACCTAAGCGAATCACTTAGAAATTAAAAATTACCAGAGAACTGATAATTCTGCACCCAAGATCCGACTTAGTCTCAATTCATGACTCTGGTTCATGATGAGTTTTCAGGAGCGGGATGAGCACCACTATGTATGACTTTGTGTATACTGGACCATGTACCTTTGTGACTATCTAGGGTTGTGAACATTACTGATTAAGTGACTGAGACACTATATCAACCTCAAGCTCGCTTAATACATTGTGATAGTCCACAGTGCCATAACTATTACTTTTTACCTGCAGATGCCTGCAAGGAAATGATTTATAATTCCATCCTTACTAGCTCTTTTAGTTTTCCTCAGTAACTACATAAGAAGCAAGAGACCGTGGGCCACATTTTGAGTGTGGGGTGTGTTAATTCTGCACCCCCTGTGTTAACAATAAAGGGTGCAAGAAAATTGATTATTGGTTGAAGGGGGTGTATGCCCCACTCAGCCATGAGCCACAATCCTAGTCAGGCTGACCCACAAAAGTCACTAAATTAACCGGTGCATAACCCTCTGGTAGCCAGGCACAAAACAGTCTGGCTTAACTTAGATGCAAAGTGCAAAGTATTTATGCAGCACACAAACAGTAGTAAGGTAAAAACACAACTCAATAAAAATCCCAAATCAATTTAGAAAAATAACCTACATTTTAAATAAAATGAGATGAGAATGACAAAAATCTAATCAGTAGAATAGGAGACATGCAAAGTAAAACATTTAGGTAGATATAGCACCTAAATGCACAAAGCACCACTAGCAATCATCTGGTCATGCTCAACGAGGAGTCACAAGTTCAGGCTGACCATGATGGAGAGTGGGCTGGAATTAGGGGCCAGGCTAGCCCAGCTGAAAACGTTACCTTCTCAAAGTTGTACGCAAACAGTTCCATTCACGGTGGAGGAGGCCGCGAGGAGCAGGGAGACCATTGCGGATGGTTGTCGCTGTAGTGTGAAGAGCCAGCCTGTCGTTGCGGACGGTTGTCACTGTAATGCAAAGATCCGGTCAGGGGTTATGGACGGTTGCTACTGGAGCTTCGCTTTGGCGGTCACTGTGGGCTGTCATTGCCATGGGGCAAAGTGCAGACGTCGTATTGCATACTTTCACTGCCGATCGCTGTAGCACACAGAGTCAGGTTCACTGGAGCTTTGTATTGGCAATCATTGTGGGCCACAGAGTCTAAGCATGAATGAGCCTATTTGACAATGTGAAGAGCCCAAAACATCAGGATTTCTCCTTTCCTCCCAGGACGACCTCAACTGTTGCTAGCCTAGGGTCCAGAACTTGGGGAGGCACATCTTGGGGACCAGAAAATCACTCCATCCGAGGTCAGCAGTGTTCAAGCAGGTCCACTTGCAGGTCTAGACAGTTCCAGTGCAGCAGGTCACCTGAGCAGTTGCAGGGAGGCCTCTAGAGCTTGTGATGTACCGGTAGCTCACACAGGTCAGTCAACTGACCCTTGGAGTCACTCAGGTATCCTGAGAGGAAGAGAGCAGAATCAGTCTTCTTTCTCAGAGAGCAATGCAGTCCTCAAGCAGCAGGACAGCCCTTTGTGGTGCAATCCTCTGGAAGTAGCAGTGCAGTCCTCAGGGATGCAAGGCAGGACTTAAGTAGCAGGGCAGTCACATAGGGGCCAAGGCTGTCCTTCTTCCGTAATTTCCACAGGTCCACGAAAATACTCATGAGGTGTTACAAGGGTCCAATATTTATATCTCTGCCAGTCTTTGAAGTGGGGGGATTCCCTGTACTATCCCCATATCTGGTTCTGAAAACTTCTTCCCTTCCCCTGTCAAGTGTCCGAAAAAAACCCGGGGTGACAAAAGTCTGGTTTCAGGATCCTTTGTGTATGCTGAAAGCAAGCCCTTTGAAAGGTATGTGATGCATGGCACTGTTCCACTCCCACCCATACTGGTAGAATGGCCCTCTCCTAATTACACCAATGTCCTATTGTTCACTCTCTGGGCACAATACACATTTCTGATGGGGGAGAAATCAACTGGCCCAGGCAGCTTGAAACCCCTAGAAGTCTCAGAAAGTTTAGGACAGGAAAATGACAACTTTCTAAAAGTGGGATTTTCAAATTTGTAATTTTAACTCCCGCTTTACTATTAGAGGATTTTAAATTATAATTCATTTGAGTCCAAACAGGACACTTCTACCTCCTCCGGTTCGTCGCCGGACGCCGGACATGCTGCCAATTTGGTCACAATAAGTTACTCATACTCTCAGACTGAGCTGCTTGGTATTAGACCAGGAAGGTAGAAGACATTTACAAAAGCTTCCCCATGGTCCAGACAGGCCCCCCTGAGACATCCTGCAATTATACCAATGGTATCCTTGAAGCTTTCCCCCCTATCACTCAAGATGCTCTATTTACACTCTGTTCCAAAGTCAAGTCGGGCTCTCTTGCCGACCCCCTGAAGCCCGACCAATTCTAAAATATTCTTACCACTATTATACATTCATTGGAACAGGTGATTAATGTGTCTCTGGGCGCAGCGGTCGTGCCCATGGCTTGGAAACAGGCCAGGGCAATACCGCTGCCTACAAAAACCTTCCTTAGACCCCAAAAATCCAGAAAGCTTCCGGCCTATCTCCTTGCTACCTTGGACTGCGAAGATTACCGAGGCCTACATTAATTCTCTTCTCACAGAATATTTTACAGCAAACCACAGGCTCAACCCCTCTCAAAATGGTTTACGCCCCGGCCACAGCACTGAGTCAGCGCTCTTCGCCGTGACTGAACATCTCTGGAAAGCCTTAGACGCGGAGCAAACATCGGCACTGATCCTTTTGGATCTTAGTGCCGCGTTTAACACGGTGTCTCACGCCATTCTGCTAAGTCTTCTGGCGGAGGCTGGAGTTACTGGATCAGCATTTAAGTGGCTGGCATCCTTCCTCGCGGACAGGACGTTTCAGGTGATAGCCCCCCTTTTGCCTCTAGTACTTTCCCTATAGATCAAGGGGTTCCACAAGGCTCGTCCCTGAACCCTCTGCTTTTCAATCTCTATGTTCAACCTCTGGCCGGAGTAGCCAAGAGCAGAGGGCTGACCATGGTCTCTTAAGCCGACGACACACAGCTGATGGTGGCCCACTCGAGCGACCCCGAGCGGGACGCCATGAAATTTCAGGGCAACCTTGTGGCAGTCGCCGAGTGGATGACCACCAACTGTCTCCAACTGAATGCCAACAAGTCAGAGGTGTTGTTGGTGGGAGGGAACCATGACCATTGGAACGAGCTCTGGTGGCCAAAGAGTCTGGGCACTGCCCCTGTCCCTAAGCCTGCAGTTAAGAACCTAGGGGTCTGGATGGACACTTCACTCAACTTTCAGACTCAAACCAAAAAAGTGGCGGGAACCTGCTTTGGTCTGTTGCACAGACTCAAACCCATCCTGGGCTTCTTTGATGCCCCGACGAGGCAGATCATTATCCAGGCTCTGATTATGTCTAGACTCGACTATGCCAGCTCATTGTATCTGGGAGTCAACAAGTCAGAAATACGAAAGCTACAGAGAGTCCAGAATGTGGCCGCAAGATCCCTCCTCGGTCTGCGTAGAACCTGCTCAGTGACAAGTGCCATTCGCCATCTCCACTGGTTGCCTGTGGCCAGGCGAATCGAGTTTAAGGCACTATGTATAGCCTTCAAAATCCTGAAATTGGCATCCCCGCAAATATCGACCGACCTTTTCTTACCCTACACTCCCACGCAATAGCTCCGATCTATGGGACAATGCTTGGTTCCCTGATCCCCCGTGTGGGAAGGGTTTGTGCTGGAGGTCGTTCCTTTCGGAACAGAGCTGCCATCCTCTGGAACTCCTTGCCGGCCCATATTCGAGGGCTCACTAACTACCTCCAATTCAGGAAAGCCATTAAAACTTTTCTTTTCCCTTCTCTGTAGGCCTTCTTGTGCCTTTCCGTGTGTGGCCATTCTTCTGCTGTTCAGCGCCGGGACACCTCTTAGCTGTGGCAGCTGTCGCGCTTTAAAATACTCTTAACATAACAATTGAAAGCTAGCACTTATTAATTGTAATAAGGTAACCCAGTGTTACTAAAAGAGTGAGCTAGGCCTTACAGAAGCGAAAAACAACTTTAGGAGTTTTTCACAACCAGGACATCTAAAACGTAAGCACACATGTCCTACATTTTAAATACAATGCATCCTTCTCTATGAGACTTTAAGGCCTAGCTTAGGTGTGACTTTCAAGATCAAAATGGCAGTTTTGAAACTTTGCTACAGGCTGCAATGGCAGGCCTGAGACAGGTTTTAAAAGGCTACATTTGTGAGTGGCACAATGAGTGTTGTTGCCCACTAGTTGCATTTAATTTATAGGTCGTGGGTACCCAAAATACCATATACTATGGATTTACAAGTAAATGAAATGTACCAATCAGGTGTAGGCCAATTGTACCATGTTTTTGTGAGAGAGCACAGGCACTTTTGCATTGGTTAGCAGTGGTAAAGTGTACAGCGTCCTTAAAGCCAACAAGAATGGGTTCAGCAAAGGAAGGGAGTGCAAAACGTTTTCGTTGAGCCTGCAGAATGGGCCAGGTCCAACAAGGGGTGTCCCATTATCTTTAGGAGTTCTGGATTTATGCGCATTCCACATTGAACACTGAGAATCTCTTATTAAATGAGGAATTATAGGAGAAAATGATAATTGTAGGTCAGATATCCCTGGTAATTTTTCATTCCTTTCTGCAGCTCCCCAATAGATTTAGAAAATCTTGGAGGGAAGCCCAACAGATCCATGGTGTGACCACAGACCCTGTAATTCCAAATGGGGCTGATAACTCAATTGCAGGGCCATTCGAGAAATTAAATTCTGGGGCACTCGTAATCATGTCCCCTGCACTTGTAATCATGCCCCTGCACTCATAATCATGCCCCGTGTAGCATGTGTGCTTGTCAATAGAGCTATCCAAGAAGATATAGATATCACTTATAGAGATCAATGCTTGATGGAGTTTGGAATCTCCAGTATGAATCATTGCTAAACCAATACAGTGTAACAGGGTTTGTGCCACTAAGAATTGTTGCTGCATGTACTTTGGAGTAATACAGTGTTACAATTCAGCATTATTAAAATCTCTGTAGTTGTAGTGAGTTGTTTGTGGATTATCTAGTTTCATTCTTTCAGTTTTACAACAAAGTGGATGAACCAATTTTAGAGGTTTGCAAGCCAACAAATTAATAGGGAGAGCCGAGTGAAGGGTGAGGCTTGGCTCTAAGAGCCCATGCATGCGCCGAGCCTTGAAAATATGTGACAAGCTGCTCATGCATCATGTAAAAATATGATAAACCCTTTTCAAAATGTTTTTAAAGTATTTATTTAACACATAGAAGCATTTCACCTTAGTGCATCAGATTGCATTACGACATAGTCAGGTATTTGTTAACGGTGGTAGTTATAAACATGAATTTAGAAACATTTTTACACCTGTGCCCCCAGCCTGAGGACAATTCCATTAAAGCACTAAGAGGCAAGTCAGTTGTCATGTACACCCTAAATGCGGCATATATTATTATTGTAGATAGAGGAACATTGTGATTTATAAAATCAAATACAAGGTTGTTGCATCGCACATATACTGAGCTTACGTACTTGATGATCATGGCCACATATATGATAATGAAGGAGGCTCTATAAGATCAAAAATTTGCCTAGGATCCAGTGCTTAATTTGAGCCAGTGGTTTCCGGTGCTTGGCACCTGTAGTTAATTGTCAGCGCCAGCTCTAGTGACAGTCCGCCACATGGTGGTGCTGTCTTTTTAAGTCTGAGAGAGACACAACAAGTGTGTTTAATAAGTCAATACTCTGAATTGTATCACTTGTAGAAGTGTGATGGCTAGAAGTTGTGTTGGTACTGTCATTGGCAGTGCTGGCAGAGGCAATGGGGGGTGTAGGCTGCCGTGGCCTCCTGTGAAGGGCCCGGACACTTACGTTTTAACAAATTAAGTACTGCTAGGACCATACAATTTGCGAGCAGTGTAGTCGCGATTGAAATGTATTTTCTTGTTTCACATTGTGCAGTCATCCAATAGATGGATATCTTTTTCTGTCTCTAGTTATACATCAAGGGTTAATGCCTTATTTTCAATCATTGGTGTATGAGGTCAGAGCATAGTGGCAGGTAGAAGCCACATGAAAGCTCGTTGCGTTTTAGGACTCGTGGGTCGAAGACCTTTAGCTGAGCTATACACAGGCATCTAGCTCGAGCTTTTAGTGCCTCGCTCAATTTATTTGCACATAAAGGTTAACCTGGAGACTAGTCAAGCCACTGTTAAGAGAAAATAGAGAGAAAAGAGCACTGATTCACATCTCAAATTCAAATAGAATCTAGGCCCATACATTTCAGAAGATGTGCCCTCTCATGTTGGTCCATCTCTGAGTTAGCACCTTCCTTGTTTGCCCCGAGGTGATAAGAGGACAACAGCCCTGTACACATAGAAATTCTCATCACAAAATGAACACAAAGGGCCAGATTTACTAAATTCTCATGCAGCGACGCAGCCACAAACGCTGTGCTGCGTTGCATTGCGTGAGAATGAGTGAGTGCCATATCTACAGAGATATGGCTCTCTCCTCCCCTCTCCCTAGCGCCGGCACAGACTTTTGCTGCCATACACCAGGCACACACCTTTATGCAATAGTATGCAAGGGTGTGTGCACTAGTCTAGCATAGGTATTGTACTGGAAGGCCTCCCTTCCAGTACAAAATACTGTGCAAAGGCTTCATTTAAAACCTTTCCTTCTTTGTAAGTGTGCTGTACAGTGCAGCACACATGCAAAGTTGGATAAGAAAGGAGAAATAAAAAAAAATCTCCATTTATGGCCTCCTTTCAATGGCATTAATTTTGGGAGCAAAACCCTTGTTACTATTGTTAGTAGATAGGGTTTTGCATCAAAAGCATGGGTGGTTGTGTGGGAACGCCATGTACCACCCAGGTAACGCCCCCTTCACACTGCTTTGCATTACTTTTAGGCTGCTTTAGAAACAAAACAAAATGTTTGTAAATCTACCCCAAAGGGTTAAAAGCTGCTCTTCCAAAACTGACGCTTTTTCATTTTGTTTGCAAGCAAACAGCCATAAAGTTTTCAAGAAAAATATCATGTTAATTTATTTCATGTTTGCAACTTTTTAACTTGTCAACACGTATTGGGTGATTGGTTTCCCACTGTATGAATATTCTTGTAAGATGCTTTTAGGCGCTGAGGGCGTTTGGAACAGAAGTTATGTATTAAAGCGAGAAGCAGGACTGATAACAGGTGACAAAAGTAGCAGATATTGGAATGTGTTTCGATAAAGGCATCTTAAAGGGGGCTGGACATCTCAAGACGATTTGGTAACTAATTGGTTTTGAAGGTATTTTCTGTTTTGCATGCAAGCCTCTTTTTAGATACGTGGTTATGGCATAAGGAATTTATACCCTCCAACCCCTCCTGCAGTTACAGAAGCCATTGTTGCTAGGATGATGATTGCTTTTGAGCAGATGTATAAATGACTTGCACAAAACACACAAAGACCTTAGATTGTGTTCATAACATATTTCCAGGTACAAGAAAAAGCTCACATTACGTAAGGACATGGGGGCAGATTTACAAGCCCCTTTCGCCACTTTTGCGTCACTTTTAACATGGGGAAAGTGACGCAAAAGTGGCGCAAGGGCCTTGTAAATAAGCCCCATGGTTCCTTCCCTGTTGTAGATACAAATGCAAGCTTAATATGGATTTTTGCCAGTTAGAGAGGGGTATGCTACGTGACTGCATGAACACCAACCATGGCCTATAACCCAGAAAGCGTTTATTGTGGACCATTACCATACAGCCTGAGATAAGGATGTCATATGTATTTTACTCTACATGTATTTTCAGGATAAGTGCATGCCATGTACTATATCAGATGGTACCAAGTTAGAGAGGGGTTGGTTACATGTTATCATACAGGTAGGGATGGGGGGAATGTACCGTCCTGCCCGTGGAATTAGCAGCTACCCTTTAACGCAGAGTTCTGGCCTTATTACGCCAGTCCCCTCGTGGTGGAATTGTTTTCCACAAGGCTCCATAATATGTGAGCTGGTGAGGGCAAGCGAAATTTGGCATTCCCTAGCACAATTTTCCAATGTGGGCGGTCGGCGGCATTCGTGAGCAGTCGCGGTCAGAGGGCTGGCGTTCAAGTAGACTTGCTGTCGCTCAAGTAGATTTTCAACACGAGCTGCAGCAAAATCAACTGGAATGTCCATGTGCTCTTGTGCAACACATGGTGCTATTTACGCTACAGATGCTAAATTGTAGCGCAAGCTGAATGAGCTGCATACTTTCCGCCAGTTGGCAGAATTCCACTGAATCTCACAGAGTTTTTTTGTAACGCCGCTAGTTCCGCCCACCCCTACATATGGGATGGTATATTCAATCAACAAAAGGTGCTAGTGCCTTCCCACTGAAAATACCTGTGGCCAAAAAGCGCATATTTTTTAGAGAAAGTCTAATGATAAACAGCTATTCACATATTTATTACTACAGTGTAAAGGTCAAAATCTATGGGGCATATTATCAAGAAACGGCGTTAAAATTATCGCCGCTTTAGCGGCAGAAAACTGCTGCTAAAGCGGCGATAATGGGCTTGATAATATGCCCTTGAGAATTCCAATAGAAGCCCATGTTCTGGTGTCAAAATAGGCTTCTATTGGAATTCTCTGCGGCATATTATCAAGCCCATTATCGCCGCTTTAGCGGCAGTTTTCTGCTGCTAAAGCGGCGATAAATTTAACGCCGTTTCTTGATAATATGCCCCTTTGTTATTACCATATACTGTGACTTGAGAAACCACTGCTTAGTTTCAGAAGGCTTCTTATTATGATTTCACAGCGGAAAGCGACTCTGCGGGTAGTTGTCATAGCTATTCAGTGTGATTTTCTCTCAATGGATGGATTTAACCCTTTCTATTCTGGTACTGGTTAGCAGCCTTTTGTTTACAACTACTACACAGGACAAACCAGAATGGCACAAACCAAATGTACAGATCCTCACAGAGTTAAATGTTTCTTATTACCACTGATGAGGGTGGTGAATGGCAGCACGACGCTTTCCGACATTTCCTTTCGTGAGTCAGGGCCCCCCCTACAATTAACAATATTAAATGGCTTTTTAGTCTCTGCACATGTGCATGAATTTTAGTTGTATGTGAGTAGTTTAAACAATGGCTGATATGTCTCAATCTTTTTACTTCTGCTATATAGTTATTTCAGAAAAAATATGCCTAAATCAGAATTGTTTGACCTTTTTTAGCACAATATTTATTTCCCTCTGAAAGGTGAACTGTTTTCACCAGAAGGTATAACTGAATGCAATTTTACTTTTTTAGCATCTTAATTAACAATTCCAACAATGTTGATCTCCGGTTTTTATTTGGCAACTTTCAAATGAATCATTTCAATGTATTTCAAAAAGCATGATAACTTCACCACCCATAAATAGTTGGTCATTTTTATTAAACACTTCTTGGATTATTTGTTGGAAACTCTTATAGCTCTTTGTCAAATAAATTCATTTTAAAGAAAATGGGGGTGAAAGGCGCAAGAGGAATGCAGCTTGAAAAGTTTGCATAGCATTGCAGAGTTCCTTTTAACTAGGGGTGGGCGGAATTTGCGTAGTCGCGCTACGCAAAGCTCCGCGAAACGGTAAAAAATCTCTGTGAGCACGCAGAAATTCCACGAACACCCGGAATTGCTTGTTCGCAATGCTTTTTTCCTGTTTGCGAACGCTGTTTGCGTGCTCGGGGGAAATATCTTGTGAACACGCATTTTGAGAACACAAACACGCAAAAAATTCCCCGAAGCCACAGATTGCCGAATTTTGGGCAATTCTGCGTTCTCCGCAGAACACGAAATTACCAAAATTCTGCAAACTCCGCAGGCGGAACGGAATTTACCACCCAGGTCTACTTTTCAAGCTGAATTTCAGAGTTAGAAAACATATGTAAATTTAGTAAACAGTAAGTTACCATAAATTGTGATCGCTAATGTAACCTTTTGTTTTGTATGCTCCTATTGTACAGGTTTAACTTGGCAGGATGATTATACCCAACGTGTCATTGCCAGCGAACTTTCCAAAATCCATAAACTGTACAGTCATCACCCTGACCCTACGTCCTCAGATGCATCCAACATACCCAGGTACTTTTTTGTGGCATTATGCAGTATGATGTTATTTAACACCTCTGTGTAGAACTAACACACATTTCAGAAATAAATCCAAAATATTCATATTGACTAAGGAATGAAAACTCTACTCTTCCATAGGCATTGTTCATTGACCGGGGCAGGGATGGGATCATTGAAGAAACAAATTGCAAAATCTTTATTTTCAGGATGACCAACAAAAGTGCAATTGATCGGTGTTGAAATGTAATTTATTAAACATATTCATTGTGTATATCCTGAAAAAATTTACTAGAATTGTATTGTTTGAATTATTCGTATTTCCAGCCCTATTTTGTGATTAATTTACAGATTCGGTGAGCATGCTTACTGAAATTCAGCTTTATTAAAGTGTTTAAACATTTCTGATCGCTTTTTAGACAGCAACTGTTGACAGTGTGATAGTGGCTAAGCTACAGCAGCTTTTAGAATCATGACAAGATCGTTAGTTTTAAGTATTTTTAATAAATATACTTTAACAGTATTGCTAAATTCCCACTTTGAAAATGGATGTTCCATCAAAGAATGGTAACCTGACCACAACAACCAGGAGACAAAAGCAATCCTTCACTTTTATCAAAAGAAAAAAGAAGAAAACAAATAATCCATACGCCCTTTTTAGGTCTTGCAGACCTGCGTTGCAGCGCGCATGCGCTGCTCGCGTCTGCGAGACATATTGTGGGTGAGTATATTTCAGAATGGGGCTTGAAGCCCCGCCCCTCATTTTCATTGGGTAGCATCACCATTTATGGTAAACGGTGGCTTCCTATTGAAAATTAGGCTTCTGTGTTACCGCCCTCTGTCCTTTTGTTCCGGTCCACCCAGACTGGCTCCCCTGCTTCACGGCTTTCGTGAAGATTTTTCTTATCTGCTTGTTTATTTAACAAGCAGGTAAGAAAAGTCTTCACGACAGCTGTGAAGCACTCAAATCAGTGCTCCGGGCTTCCTGCAACCATGCTGCCTTCACGCCTGGAGCATGCACCAGTCGGCTCTGTGATTGGTTGGCGGCAGGCAGGCACAGAGCTCAGAGGTGCAAGGGGTCACAGGGAGGACACGGGTATCTCTTTAAACACGCACGGTTGCGTACGATTGTTTTTAATGTTAGTCTCCCGGATTTATCTCCTAGCAGCCCTCCCCTCCTGGGCATAGGTATGGGTGGAAGCTGAATTGTGGCTCGCAGTCGTCAATGGGTTACAGCTGCCAAGGCATGCGCCACTGCCACCAGATACACCACAAATCCCTGCGCTCCGGCTTCAATCTCATCTTCCCCCGGCACATTTTCAGGTTTCCTCTTAGTGCCACTTTAACAAAGCCTGATCATTTGAATGCGTAATTAGCTTGAGCATTCTGGCTCGCTAATTTCAAGACAGTTGTGAACACAACGCACGAGCTCCGGGCAGCGCGTGCACTGCAGCACCATAGATCCCTCGTGCATCTGGGGGGGAATTAAACACTGTGTGTGGAGCACCGTGGGCTAAGTACAGAAGGCGCGAGCCGTGATCTGTGCCTTGTGCAGTGAAAGTGTGACTATGTAGACAGTTATCCATGTACAGCACGAGCACACCGCGGGCTCAGGAGTGATGATGTGAACAGTGGTGTGATGATGTCATCAGTGGTCTAACCAAAGCGGCGAGTGCAGTGAAAGTGTGACAGTTATCCATGTACATTGCGAGCGCATCAGGGGCTCAGGAGTGAAGGTGTGATGATGTCAACAGTGGTGCGATGATGTCATCAGTGGTTTATGTACAGCGCCTTGTGCAGTGAAAGTGTGACGATCTAGACAGTTGTCCATGTACAGCACCGAGGGCTCATGAATAAAGCGTAATCCGTGATCTGCAGGGGGTGCCAAGCGTGAGTCACAAGGTTTACTGCATCTGATAGAAAAGTAAACTTCCCCTCCTCACTGCAGTCTGGGGGGTAAGTTTCTGGGCCCTGCCTGCTTCTAGAGGTCAGAGTCTGGCTATAAGCAGGCCTGCTTTCTGGCCGCCTACTTCTGTGATTTGTTATTTTCTCTGACCTGCCTGCTTCTATAGCCCCCTGCATTTACAATGCCTACTCTATTCACCTAGCTGCTTCTCTAACATGCCTGCTTGGTTAATCTGCCTGCTCCGCACACCACATGTCCTCTAAACAGTCTGCTACTGTCTGTTTCTCTACCCTGCCTGCTACTGTAAACCAACTGCCTCTGTAAGTTAATGACTTCTATAACGTATTTAGTTCTGTATATCCTGCTTCAGTCTTCCCTGCTCTACTAAGCCACATGCTTTCTTAGCCCACCTGCTTCGACGACTGTCTGCTTCTATAACTCAGCTGCCCTCGTAACCTGCCTGCTTCTCTAATTAGCCTGCTTTTATTACTAGTTTGCTGGGCTCCACTTGACTTTTGTAACATGCAGTCCAGCACCCTTTCTACATTAAGCGCTAAGTAAGTTGAGAACTAGATCTTAAGATATGCGTGTCCAGGCAGCGGCAGGGCCGGCCTCCCTCGCACACCTGGACACCAAACGTCAACAAAGCTGCCCCGTCACACCTCTCTCCCTCCAACATGTGCCTGCTCAAGACCAGTGTGGAAGCAGGCATTTGTAATGCAATAGGTCTCGCATTACGGGAGTTTAAGCTATTAACTTTGCAAATGATAATGCCTTTTATATTATGTTTTAAAAAAGAAAAAAAACATTGTAATTTACAATGTCAATCGCTCAAAATAATGTAAATGAGAGACCTATTGCATTGCAAATGCTTGTTTATGTGGAAGTCCAGCAACTATGTATTACAGCGTATGTATCTGAGTCGAAAAAAAGTGCCATTCATGAGAAGCCCTATTGGCAGTATTAGCCTTAACACTGTTAGCAGTACTGGGCATGAAGAAGCAATAACATTTCCTTAAAATGCAATGCTCCACAAATAAGCCAATTTGCAGAACTCAAGCACACTTACAGTTCTAGGGTCATAAATCGCAACTGAATTAGTACAGAACAGTGGCGTAACGATGCTTGAGCCCCTCCCTCCCTCCTGCCCGAAAGCACACGGGGGGGGCCTCTCAACGCTCCAGACCTAGTCAAGAGCTCCTAGGCCAGGGGCCCGCCACCCGTGCACAGTACCGAAAGGGGCCCTCTGGAGCTCGGGGGCTGAGGGGGGCTTTTGTTACATCACTGCTTTAGAGTTTTAAGAATACATTCCTGTTTACAACCTGCTCAACCACAGTGCCCTTTCAAAATGGCTGCCCCCTTTTGTAATACAGGTAGCTGAAAGCATTATTGAATTTTATTTTAAAAAATCTCTCTCAGATATAAGATTTGTAAATGGAGAATTTTATGCACAGACGTTGTGCGCTCTTTTAGTAAAATCTGGTTTCATCTTTGTCCGCAGATGAGAAATATATTTTGCAAAGTTGATATTTTTCCATTAGGAGCATTAGTTGTGCTCTGTAATTTGCTTCACTGAGCCATAAAATAGCTACCAAATTCAGAGAGTTCTCCTAGGAAAAGCGAAAGCCTACCCCCCTCACCCGGTAATCTATCTGGCTTTCTTTATTTTCAATATATATTAATGTAGCTGTTGGAGACCCCTTTGCAATGATAATGGGAAAGGATTGTGTTTTTGGTAACTAGCTGCCACCGCAGAGAGGCTTGCACTGCCACCCATAGTATTAACCTGTAGAATTTACAAAACCCTTTTACTCCCAGGTTTACTTCCTAGAATGTCTGCTGCAAATTGTATTAAAAGAGGACCATAAATATATTACTTTTTATGCTATAAATGAGATGTGCCCTTTAAGTGGGAAACAAAATAGATGAAATGCAAATAATATATTTTTATAGGTAATAGAAGTAATATTTATATTCAAGGGATTCCACGATGTAGGGCAGTCTTTTTTGAGGAAGCACATGGACAACATATTTTTCTTTTGAAGTATTTTTCACAGTGTATAGCGTGACCCTAAAACAATACATTTCGAATTCTAGGTGTTAGGGCACAACTCCAGAACACTACCTGAAGTCAAAAATGATGCTGACAGAAAAATGAAATATATGTGTGTTTTAGCAGATGGATGATGTGGATCCTACAAAGAGCCTGTGCAGCCTCAACGGTCCATGTTTCCTATTGGCATGGATTATTGAGATCTTTAATTTCCCAAAACACTTTGCCCACCTCAGTGGTGCTTTGTGCTTTAAAGATGGAGCTGTCTGGATGATGGGCAGCAATGTTCCAATTTCAACTAGAGTGCACTGAAAAGTTGGTGAACTGGCAAAAAGACACATGAATGGAATGCTGTTCCGCAGGCACTCATAACAAGCAGACTGGACTACGGAAACACCCTGTACGTTGGAATTCAACAAATCCCTGCTACGCAAACTCCAGACCATCCAGAACACCGCGGTCAAACTCGTCCTCGGCATCCCATGGCATAAGCACATCACCTGCGAGACCTCCAGTGGCTCCCTGTCGAGAAGAGAGTAACCTTCAAGCTACTCACCCACGCCAACAAATCCCCCAAAACGGCAGACCCAAATACCTAAACAAAAGAGTCTACTTCCACGCACCCAAAAGGAACCTCCACTCCGCCGACCTTGCCCTAGCAGAAACCCCGTGCATCCGCAGAACCCGAGCGGGAGGAACAACCTTCTTCTATATTGCAGCCAAAGCGTGGAACGAGCTCCCAATCAACATCACACGCTTACCCACTCTGTACACCTTCAGGAGGAGCCTCAAGACCTGGCTCTTTGGCTGAACAGGAGCTGCACCGCCTCCCCCCACCAGCGCCTTGAGACCCTCACGGTGAGTAGCACACATTAAAACCCCTGATTGATTGAATGCTGTTCTTTTTGGGATTTCCTATGCTCAGAAATGGACTATACTACTTGATGTATCCCTGGAGACGTTTTTTTTTTTTAAATAGAAAGCAAATTTAGGGATTCACTGGCCATAAATGTGTTTACTGCTGGTCTCACTGTCATACACAGTCAACATTCCTGCTTCCCCAAGCTCAAAAACAACTGCCACAACAGCATCATCCGAGAAGCAGTTTTTCCATGCAAATCCCTTGGTTCACCACTCTGTGAATTCCTCAATAACCACTGTATACTTGACTTATGATGACCATGACACTAATTGTGGTGTCGCTCTCTGGACACAAATTCAAAGATAGGGATTTTTTGCCAGCCTCTTGATGGTACTGCATTTGAACTGAGATGCTATGTAAGTGCTTCACACTCTGAAAAATCTTAAAAGACAATCAGATGTTAAGACTCTTACAATATAGTACCAGTGCAGGAAATAACCTCAACATATGTAGGTATCTAGCTGAGTAACTACACTGTTGACCATCTGTCCAGCCATAATAAACTATGTTTATAGCAGTTCAGAATTTAAAATCAACATAGCCACCAGGGTAGGAAAAAGGTTCAAAATGTTGATGTGCTCTGTGTGATCAACCACTTCCTTGGCCATCCCATTTGTGCCCACAGTGGCACAAAATCCTAAATTGTCAGCCATCTCATATAGCATCACTGTTCAACCCATCACCTTGCATCATGAACACCCAATAAAATCCTTCTAATAATCAACCCATAGAGATCAAACAAATTTGGTCCCTATATCGGACCATCTTAGCATTTTTGAATTAGGCATTGCCTGTCCCTCAGATCTACCAAAGCTCTCGGCAAACAGATGAAGACATTCAACCTATCCGCATACCTTTGGTGACAAATTGAATATTTTAATGTATATTTCTAATAACTACGCCATCACAATCTTAAGTAGAGACTATTTAAAAAAGCAATGAATAATACGTCAACTGCATGTCTTCTGAATGTTGCAACTCAGACTCGTTGCCATACATTGCTTTTATAGGGCAGAACTGCCATTTAGCCTATTGACACACAGAGTAAATATACAGGAACACTATTCAGCATCATATAATTATTACACTTATTAATAGATGTCATTCTACATCTTTGTCATGAACCAGAATGCACCCTTTATCCCCCAGAAGGTACCAAACCAGTCACTAATATACACACACAAGTGGCCAAGACAGTCACTCAGGGGAATGGGGTCGAGGGAAAATACTTAATTCAAACCATTAAAAGCTGATGGCAGATGTTACCTGGCAGGTGGAGACTGATCCAGATGGCATGGTAACCCTCTTCTTAGATGCAGAGAAGACATTTGACAATGACGAATGTGGGATCATTTTTAGAACATTGCAAAGGGCAGGCATTGGCACCAATTTTCTAGCCAATTTAAGTAGGCTTATATGATGAACCGACAGTGCACGTAGATTGTGGGATTTATCATGTTATTACCCTTTGAGTCCACAGAGAGACAAGACAGGGATGTCCTCTCTCACCCTTATTATTCATTCTAGTACTGCAGCCACTGGCAGCCACAATCAAACAGTCTAACATGACTAGGGGAGTGGACACTGCTGCTCTGCAATCCAAGATCCTGCTTTCAGCAGATGGCATGTACTAACTCTCAAGAACTCTGGAGCATTGCTTGCCACCTTTATCACTCTAAAAGAATCATTCTCCACATCCCCAGTATACAAAGATAACTGGGAGGCACCAGCAACTGGTACAATGTCTGACTGATATGCTCTCCTCTGACCCCTTTGCTTTTCTGGAATTCTTGATACTTTTTTACCTGACCAAAAAGGGCAAGAGCAAAGGAGTGACAAAGGGGTTGTAAGGACTCTGATCCCCTCATTATACTTCACTATGGGAATTACAGAAATCTGAACAATACTGGCAGATATCACAGAGTGGAAATGCAGGAAGCTGTCTAAAATACACCCTTCTCAAGATCTTGCATGCCTGGTACTGCTCTCCATATACACTCCATAGGGGAAAGCTGGCTGTGTATGGCAATTACTGGAGATGCAAAGCCCCTAAATGTGATCTGTTGAATATTCTATGGTCTTGTCTACAACTAACCGAATTTCGAAGTGGAGTGTAACCCATATTGTTTGACACAAGCGGTCGCCTTTTTCAACCTTCTGTTAAACTGCAATACTGCATAACTGACTAATCAACATTCCACTGGTGGAGCAGGATGGGCACAGTGCTCTACATTGCAAAACAATCTGTGCTGTCAGACAGTGATGTTTTACAGTCATACCCGCCAAGATAAATTACTATAGGAGCTGCTTCACCTAGTGGCACATCAAAGCATTATTTGCAGACAAGGCCAAACTGTTTCTCTGTTTGAATATGGTGCCCATGTCTTAAATAAATTGTACTCCTTTCCTTCAAAGACAATACCTTCTTTGCCATATACTCCCAGGATTGTTGTCCATTATCCTCAAGAGTTTAGCTTCTAAAATGCATTTGCCACTCACCCTGACACAATGTAGAACCTCATCACACAAATGATAACAGAGTAAAACAGAGTTAGATTCGCCCTCCCCTCAATTGACCCCAGCCACTTTCTTCTCCATCTTTGGTGAAGTAACATAGAGCAAACGCACCATTCTACTGTCCACAACTAACATTTCAGTCACCTGCTGCTAATATTGTATACTATACATTTATTTTGCATAGTAATGATACTGAACCTAAACACGACTCTTCCCTACTCCACACTATTTTCTCCACTTCTGCTCCAAACAGAAATCCTTGCTACTCATTTCTTTATTATGTTTGTCTTACTGATTCGCTGCTGTTAGGGGACAGCTGAATCCATGATATACAAAGCATTATAACTACAGTGATTGCTTGTTACCAATTTTCAGGTCAACTTCCATTCAAATGTGACTTGTTAACGCTGTTTAGTACTAAAATATTGACTTGAGATTATCACATTACCATATTATCTTTGCCTTTATATTGTGATTTTCAAAATATCATCATGTAGACTGTCACAGGACAAGGAAAAAAATAGTTTTTTAGTGTTGTCTTTTATATTGTTGTTATAAATATAATTGTGTATACTATAGATCTATGTAATTTAATTCTTTTTATGGTATTGTAGTATTATAAAGTTCTATCTTTTATTATTGTTTCATTAAAGTGTATCCATATTTTAGGTGCAAGATGTTGTTTTTGTAGGAACATAGGGTGGGTAGTTTTTTACATTTGTTTTGAGAATTTGTGTAAGTTTATATTTAAACCATTTTCGGACTAACTTTTTGATTG
The DNA here is from genome assembly GCF_964204655.1 of Triturus cristatus. Lineage (NCBI taxonomy): Eukaryota > Metazoa > Chordata > Amphibia > Caudata > Salamandridae > Triturus > Triturus cristatus. Next base: position 502,928,993 of record NC_140593.1, read on the forward strand.
TTTGTTTAAATTATTTTGGTTTATAATGTTTTTAGTGTGGCAATATAATTTTTTTGTTCAGCTATCTCACGCTAGGATCCTATTAAAGAGTCCAGTAGGTTATGGAGTGGGGTCCACTTATTCTATGTTATTGGATGTAGAAGGGGTAAGCCAGTCAGGGTTTCTTTTCAAATTTGGAAACCCCAAGTTTTTCAAAAAAATTAAATTGAAAATTTTATGGGGTATGGCTAGAATATGGGCTCAGATGTCTCAAGCCATTAAAGTCGGGTACTATGGAAGCAGGACACCGCTGTGGGATCTCCCTGATGGTCCAACTTGGTTAGGGGATGCACTAGCTATTTCGATGAAAGAAGCTGAACTGGAGGAGTGGGGTGACCTATTTGTTGACGGGGACTTATTACCCTGGGAATATCTTTGCACTAAAATTGGTCCAAACTTCTCCAGGTTTAGGTATCTTCAAATATCGAGTTGGGCTCGTGCATATTCTGTTCAACCTCCACATGGTGGTAAATATCCCTTGGGTGCCTATAGTTATCTTATAACGCTTTTGGCAGATAAACTGCCTGCCAAGAAGGAAATTTCTCTGTGGTACAATCGAATCCTGGAAGAAATGGATGGAATATTTTCATTGCCAGAGGAGCTTTGGTCTTTGCATGTCACCAATCCCGATCTACAACATCTCTGGAATTCGTCTTGTACGTTGTTGTGGGACATTGTCAAACCTGCATGGTAACGCAGGAACCATCTTTTCACCATTCATCGAGCATACTATTCACCCCTTCGTCTCTCCAAATTTACTGTGGGGAGTAGTGTGGCTTGCGCGAAATGTGGTTTGGTGGCTGCTTCTGACATTCATATGTTCTTTGAGTGCCCGGTTTTGTCCTCATTCTGGGAAGCCATTAGTAAGACTCTTTCACTTTCTGTTGGTGTTAACATTACCCTGGACCTTACATCAGTAATATTTGGTTGCTATCAAGGGGTCCCTTCCTTGGCAAAAAAGCTTATCTTTTATGCCATACTGCTCGCCAGGAGAGAGATATGCAGGAAGTGGAAGGACTCTTCAACTCCTTCTATCAATGACTGGTATGCTTCTACTCTGCTGGTCTCTAAGTTGGACCTGGCTAGAACCGGTAATCCAGATAAAAGATCCTTTTGGCATCTTCTGAATTGGGTCTATTGAGTATCTGGGTTTTTTTTTTTTTTTTTTTTCCCCCCCCCCAGGTCCAATGATTAAGCCATCAATCCCATTCTGGGGGATAGCCGTTTCCAGGTGCTATTATTAGTTCCTTGGCTGGATTCTAGCAACCCCTGTTTGGTTTTATATTAGCGATCACTACTGGTTGAAACCTTACTGCTGAGGGGTGAGCTCTCCGTTCCACTACTGCCCCAACCAGTCATAGTAACTGAGGCAGCACAATGTGTGTAAACCTATAAGATTGCATATTGAAACCTGTGTGGCCGATGGGGACAAAAACAAAATATATATAATTTTTTTGTTTGTTTGTTTTTATTTTTATGGTGTGATGTAGGGTTAATAAAGGACAAGATTGATGAGCGTTTTATGATTATTATCTTTTTTAAAGCTTTTGTAAAATACATTAGTAAATGTAACATTGCTTTCTCTATGTTTATTTTGAAATTGATTTAAATGTATTGTTTTGTTTTGTAATGTTTCTAATCCAAATGTTTTTGAAGTTGAATTTGTTAAACATTTTTATGAACTCTGTTATAAATATTTTAAATTAAATAGTCAAATTCTTTATAGAAAGTATTTTTCTGAAAAATATTTTGTATGTTTCTATTATAATTTACACTGTTCTTCTTCTACATTAATTTTAAATGTAAATAATGTAACTTTTTTCCTTTTTTAATATTTCTGAATATTTGTGTAGGGAAATAATGTTTAGTGGTAAAGTTGATGTTAGCTTTTAATACATTTTTTAAAAATTATTAATTAGGTAAGTTTATTTAATTGTGTTATTTATAAGTTATATAATAAATATAAGACATTTTAAAACATATTTAAATGATATGAGATGTTTTTATTTTTTTAATTGTTAAGATAAAAAAACTTAATTGCATATTTGTCCCCATAATATTTGTTAAAATGACGCAGTTTTAAAAATGTTGTTTTACATGAGCGGGGATAGTAAATCCATCCCACTCAATGTGCAACAATGTCCACAATGTAGGTTAGATTGGAATGGGAATAGTACATCTACACCCTTAATGGCCAACACTTTCCCAAAGTGCCTATGATTTGAGTGGGAATAATAAATCTACCCCCCTTAAAGTCCTTCAATTTCCTTGGTGTAGGTTACATTGGAATGGGAATAGTAAATGAACTCCTTTAATTTCCATGACTTTCACAAATGTAGGTTAGATTGCAGTGGTGATAGTAAATCGACCCCCTGTTAATGGCTTACACTTTCCCTAATTTAGCTTAGATTGGAGTGGGAATGGTCAATTTGACCCCCTCAATGTCCAACACCTTCCCCAATGTACCTTAGATTAGGCCCCTTGGGTACGTGGCCTCCAGTTGGGGGCCGAGGGGTCACCTGTGGTGCACCCCTTTTGATCCCTGCACCCCATGGGAGGCACCTTAAGGCGCCTGCCACGGGGAGCAGGGATGACCAGCACCTTCCATTTCCCTATGGGAACATGTATTATGGCCCGTTTACGGCCGTAATGCATGCTCCCATAGGGAAATGCAGGAATGCGACCGAACAGTGTGCGGTCGCATCCTAATGAGGCGGTCAGGACCGCCAACCAGAGGTTGGATAGGGTCAGTGTCGGGCAGAAGCAATTCCGCCCAACATCAAAATCGGCCCCTAAATGTTAGTCGTTCATAAAGCCAGACCATCAAAATTATGGGTAAAGTAAGAATGGCCATCATGGCACTCACCAGAAACTGTGTCATCGTAATCCATGCTAGAGAAAAAATGCCTATCAGAGCACAAGCCATTCTAATTAATTGATCTATGCAAGATGACTATCGGAGTTGGTGGCCTATATTTGCTAATGGCTCAGCATGGCATTCAGTTTGGACACTGTATTGTATCAGGATACTGAAATTACTGAGGAATATGGGGAAGGATGATGCACAATGCAGAGAAATTGTGAAGTCACAAAATCAAAGATTGCTTGCTACTAGTGAGGGATCAGGGTTTTCTATACCTCAGTCTTCCTCCACTGGTCAAATTGACCTTTGTCTGTCGACAAGGAGAAATTAAAAGTCACAATTATTTACATCAATCCGATTGACATTTTAAATCATTAATATCTTTAAGTGCAGTCAAAGAGACTTTTGGAATGAGTTAATATTTCAATATTTTATAATTTTATTCAATAAGAATTAAGGGCCAGATGTACGACTATTGGATTTAGCGCCTTGCAATTTGCGACAAATTGCGAGTCGCAAATTGCGAGGTGCTAAATCCAATGTACAACAGTGTCAGAGACACTGTTAGTGAATCCCAATGGGGTCACAAAATGCGAGGCTCATCAATATTCATGAGCCACTCGCAATTTGCGACCCATTGGGATTGGCCAGCCTCACAGGGATGGTGGCCTGCTGGGGGATGCATTTAAAAAGAAAAAAATGAAACGTTTTTGTTTAATTTTTTAAGGGCAGGCAGTGGTCCCTTGGACCACTGCCTGCCTTAAAAAAATATTTCCACTGCGTTTGCAAAGGGGAAGTGGTCCCCTGGGGACCCCTTCCCTTTTGCGACTCCATTACCACCCTCTTGAAGAGGATGGTAATTTGCGAGAGTTTTGCGACCGCAATTGCGGTCACAAAACATTTGTACGTAGGGTTGCTCTCGCTATTAGGAAGGGAACGCCCCCTTCCTAATAGCGAGTCACAGAACCCTATTTTGCGAGTCGCAATAAATTGTGACTTGCTATATAGGGTTTGTACATATCCCATTCCATTTTTGCAAACCTGTTTGTGGTTGCAAAAATGGTTGTACATCTGGCCCCTAGACTTTTAAGCATTAGCATTAGAAATGAAGATAACCTAATAATTGATATTTGGATGTAAGTTAAACTAAAATATTAGTCAACATAACAGTAATCGGTATTATAATGCTGCATAAAGGAAGTTCCCTAATCAAATTATATTTGAATAAGGAGAAAATAGGGTGTCAGTTCAGAAACTCAATTAAGAGGTTTGAGGAGAGAAATCAATGCATACGCATTAATCCTCTGCATATCAAGCTGGAAAGTAGTCTCAGCTTTAAATTAGCAGACAATCAATAAAAATAGACTAAGCAATATCTCATGTAGAGAAGTATTAGAAACTCAAAGATGAGTTCTATCAGAGAGTCAAGGAAAGAATTCCAGCTTCTACTCTAGGAACACGCACCAATGTAAGCACACAATATTCTATGTTTTTTTTTTTGTTTAAAATATTTTTATTGCAGGAATCAGTAAATCGTTACATAATCGGCCAACATTATATATCACGCCCGATCAATGAGATGCAACCCTCCGTTCCCCCACCGTAAGTTACTTACACAGCCATTCAGCCCACAACCCTAGGGTCGGGCGGCGAAATTCAATGGGGGCTCAGGAGGATGTCGAAGCTGGCCCGGAGAACCCGCTGTCCGTCATCTGCTTTTCCAAACAAACCCATAAACCCAAAATAACACCCCACTCTTAAAACACCCCAAACCCAAGTAAACCCTCCCCCCCCCCCCGCCATCAGCGCGCGGCACCAACCGCCACAGGATCTCCAAAAGGACCCACAGGGAAAGCAATTGATCTGAAAAGTGCAATCGTCTATCGGGACTCAGGGCGAGCCTCTTCCTCAAGCTCAGGGTCGCTGGGGGCGCCATAATCCCTAAGGGCCTGCACTAACATCTCCCATTCCAGCGCTGCCTCCTGTGCCTTCTCATTACGCTGCCTCCAAGCTAGCTGGTATCTGAGCGTACTCTCCCCCGCCGCCCACTTCAAAAATTCGCTGCGCCACCGGCTTCCCGTCGGACCAGCTCGTGCCTTCCAGTTCCTGGTCACCTCCCGTTTAGCAAGGAGCAGCCCCAGATCAATGAACTTGCTAGAAATTTTATTTTTGGGGGTATGAGGGAACCAGTGCAGGAGACCCACCGCCGCGTCAAGCGATAAAGATCTCCCCGTCGTCTCCTCCAGGGTCTTCCCCACTTCCTCCCAATAGGATGACAATCCCGGGCAGGTCCACAGCATATGGAGGAGGTCCGCCTCCTGGGCCGGGCACCTGGGGCATTCCGCCGAAGTCGTACCAAAATATCGCCTGATTTTCACCGGGGTCAAATAGGCTCTATGGAGCACGTAGTAGTGGACCAATTGAAAGCGGGCGTGGCGTGTGCCCTTCCAGGCCCTCCGCACTAGCTGGGCCCAGGTCGTCTCCGGGATCTCCCTGCCAATGTCCTCCTCCCAGCGGTTTCTCAAAGTGGTGAGGGGAGCTATCCCCTCATTGATCAGTCTGCCGTAAAGGCAAGTGACCGCCTTCACCGTGCCCGCAGACATCATCACGTATTGGCATACTGGGGATAAAGGAGGTTCCTCCTGCCCGCGTCTCCAGTGCGCCTGGATCGCTCGAACAAGGGCCGAGTGCAGCAAAAAGTCGCCGCGGGGAATCCCGAAGCGCTCGATGAGCTCCTGAAAGGGCAAGAGCGACCCGTCCTCGTATAGATCCCCGATTAGCTGCAAACCGGCGTCCTCCCAGATCGCCAGCCGCGACCAATCACCCCCATGGGGCAGAGCCGTTAGCATCCCCAGCGGTATTTCGGGCGCGTACGGTGTTCGCAGGTGGCCCCGGGCGTGAGCTCGGTTCCAGCACAGGCGGAGAGTCCGCTCCTCCATTGACAAGTCCTGCAAGGCCAACCGTTGTCTCATCGCTATGAAGGAGAGAACATGCCTGGCCATGCCCGTTCCCCTCTTTTCTTCGGGGCCCCGGAACTCCCGGGCGATCTCCTGGGTGAAGGCCTGGAGCTGCGCCGCTAAATAATACTTTTCGAAGTCCGGCACCGCAAGCCCACCCTCCTCCTTCAGCCTCAGTAGGGTCTTGAGGGCCACCCGCCGGCGGCCCGACCCCCAAAGGAATCCGACAATCATGGATCGTAAAAGTCGAAACGTGGTCGGTGGGACCCAGATCGGTAGTGTCTGGAAATAATATAGCAACCGGGGGAGCGCCACCATTTTAAGCAAAGCAATCCTCCCAGCCACCGAGAGCGGTAGTGTGGCCCAAAAGCCCATACTGCCTCGAAGTGCTCGAATGCCCCGGGCAATGTTCCCATCCAGGAGGCCAGAAGGTTCATGATAGACATACACCCCTAGATACTTAAAGCAGTCGGGTTCCCATCTAATCTCCCTACTCAGAGTAGGGGTAGGGGTGCCCCTGCGGACCGGGAAAAGACAGGTCTTAGTCCAATTCACTCGGAGGCCCGAGACCTCCCCAAACTCCGTGAGCGCCGTCGCAGCCCCATGTAGGGCATCCAGCGGGTCTTCTAGGAAGAGCAACAGGTCGTCTGCATACAGTGAGATGTAATGCGGGCCCGGAGGAGTCCACAGGCCCGTGTAATAGGCTCCCGACCGGAGATGCAGCGCAAGAGGTTCCACCGCCAGCGCAAAGAGCAATGGGGATAACGAGCATCCCTGCCTCGTGCCCCGTTCCACCGGATATTGTGAGGAAATCAGCGGTCCCGCCCGAACCCTGGCCGACGCCGAGGCGTACAGAACCCTGGTCCACCTGATGAAGCCCTCCCCGAGGCCGAACCTCCGCAACACAGTACAAAGGTAGTCCCATTCCAGGCTATCAAAAGCCTTCTCTAAATCCACTGAGAGGACAACCGGGCACGGGGCGTCCACAAGCGGTTCCCCTAGCAAGCGGAACAACCGGCGAATGTTCATGGTCGTGTTACGCCTGGGGATAAAGCCAGCCTGGTCCTCATGTACCAAGGAGCTCATGTGGCCGAGCAGCCTCGAGGCCAGGATGCTGCTCAGTATTTTATAATCCACCGTCAGCATCGATAAGGGACGGTACGACCCCGGATCGGAGGAATCCCTTCCAGGCTTGAGGAGCGGGACCACCAATGCCTCACACATCGAGCCTGGGAGACGCCCAAGCCTCTTCGCCTCCCTGTATACTACCAACAATCTAGGGGCTAGGAGATCGGCATAGGCCGCATAGAACTCCACAGGAAGACCGTCCAGGCCCGGGGTCTTATTTCTCGCCATCTTTTTGATGGCGCTACGGATCTCTCCCAATTCTATGTCGGACCCCAAGGCTTTCGCCACGTCCCGCTCCATTGTTCGGATCTCTAAAGGCCGCAAATAGTTATCGAGCAGGTCAGGGTCTCGGACCGAGCGACTGCGGTATAAGCGCTCGTAATATTGCCGGTAGCAGCTCAGAATCGCAGGCTGGGTGTACACCTGGGTTCCGTCTGCCCTGCGCATGGACGTCGTCAGTGAGGACTGCCGCGTAGGGTTGGCCAGCCATGCCAACAGCGCGCTCGACCTATCCCCCTCTGCGATGGACCGAACCGTATAGGCCTTATAGTCAAAACAGCGAAGCCGTTCGACCTCCGCCGCCACCGCCTCCTTCGCCTCCGCCGTGCGCGCCTGCAGCTCGGGGCGCCCGGGGCGGCGTAACTCCAACTCGCGGAGTTTTCGATCCGCTGCCTCTAGGTCGGCGAGGATACTTCGCCTCACGCCGACCTGTTTAGAGATGCAGTACCCCCTCACCACCACCTTAAAAGCGTCCCACTCCAGCGCTCTCGAGCTCGCGGTGCCACGGTTGGACGCAAAGTACTCTGAAATCGTATCACCTAGGTCCGCCTTGAAGACACTGTCCTCAAGGATCTCGGGCCGTAATTTCCAGGTGGGCACCGCCGGTACCCCGGGAAACCAGCCAAGGTCCAACAGGAGGGGGTTATGGTCAGAAATGGTCCTGGTCAAATATTCAGATCGGACCGCTGCTGAAACCAGTTCGGGCGAGCCAAGAAATCCGTCCAGTCGAACGTGCAGTTCATGGAGGCTCGAGAAGTAGGAGTAATCCCTGGTTGTGGGGTGTTGCGCCCTCCAAATATCCGTTAGACCCCAGTGAGTCTGCCAGTCCCGACGATCCCTAGCCAATCGACGAACCGGAGAATCGGGGAGGGGTGGATGCGAGCGGTCCATATCTACATCCACTACTGAGTTGAAATCTCCACCGAGCAGGAGGGGTCCGGAGAGGCAATGGGCCAACGAGCCCGATAACCTGGAAAGGAAGGCAGACTGGTCTACATTAGGAGCATACACACAGCAAACGTTTAGGTCTCTCCCTCCCAAAGTCCCCGAAATAGCCACATAACGCCCCTCTGGATCTATCACTGTGTTCGTGACCTGGAAGGGAACCCCAGCCCTAACCCAGATCAGCGCCCCTCTGGCATACGCAGAGTATGAAGTGCAAAAGACCTGCCCCCTCCACCTACGCTGTAAGGCCGCCCCTTCCGCCTTGTTCAGATGAGTCTCCTGCAGCAGCGCCATTTGTATTCCCCTACGCACTAAGTAAGCATGGACCTTGTGGCGCCTGGACATAGTGTGAAGCCCCCGTACGTTCCAAGTAACACATTTCAGATTAGCTATCTCAGCCATTGTCCCATATTGTTCTCGCAAAGTCTCCCCATCCGGATCCCAACAATAACAGGACATCGATCCTCATAGCACTGATGGCGGCCATTTTCCCCAACCATAACTTAGCAACCCAAATATGAATCAACTCCCCATCCACCCTCCCCAGAACAGGACCCAAATAGCACCATCTAGTTCCCATCCAAACCATATTCTACAACTATACCCTACTAATCTTGCAGTCGCCACCGCAGGAAGGCCTTAAGGGCCAGGTGCAGGCCGGGCGGAGGCAGTGGGCCCTCGACGCTCAGGCCACCAGGACTAACCGAAGCCCAAGACAGTGTCACAAATAAACCCCCTCGGGGCAAATCCAGGGCACCCCACCCTCCCTACCCCGATAGTCAGCATCTCTGTTCGACACCCGCCACCCCCTCGCCGGGCCCCCACCCAAAGTGAAGAAGCGCACCCCGTTACCCCTGCCCATCCAGAAGGTCCTCCGCCGATTGCGGTGTGATCACCGGCGTATGGTCACTGTCAGGCACGGATTCCTCGGAGTCCGTTGGACCCCCCTCGTCCTCAGGGACCGCTTCCTCCGCAATGGTAGCGTCCCGTGAACCAGACAGCGCTGATAGCACCTCTAGTACTCCCTTCCGCTCCGTCGATGTCTCTACAGTTGAGGGACCCCCCCGAGCGGCCACGGCGACCCCGAATCCTCCTGGATCTCCGTCTCTGCTCCGGCTCCGCCACCTGTCGAGGCGAAGAGCCGGATCCACCTTTCCCCGCTCTATATAGTTCGAGCCAGTGACAAACATCCTCTGGGGTATCGAAGAACTGAGTTTTGTCATCGACAATTATGCGGAGCCTCGCAGGATAGAAGAGTGAGTATTGGATACCCTCGCTCCGGAGCTCGCGCTTGACCGCCAGGAAGGAGAACCGTCTGCGTTGAGTTTCATAGGTGTAATCCGGGAAGATGTTCACCTGGCTGTTTGCCACTTTAAATGGCCCATTATGTCTGGCTACATTGAGGATGAAGTCTCTGTCCCTGAAGTGCAATAATCGCGCCACCACCGGTCGTGGGGCACGTCCCTGCTGCGGTGGCCTCGCCGGGACCCGATGGGCCCGCTCCAGGGTGTAGAAGGAGGATAGACCCTCCGGGGCCACCGTGTCTCGGAGCCAGGCCTCCAGATATGCCACCATGTCGCCATCCTCAATCTTTTCTGGCAGGCCGACCACGCGGATGTTGTTCCTCCTGTTACGGCCTTCCGCGTCCTCCGCCCTCTGCTCCAGGACCGTAATCCGGGATAAGGCATCCTTCATATCCGCGGCCAAGGTCCGCTGTGCCGGCTCCAAGGTTTTCACCGAGCCCTCCACTTCCTTGACCCGGTCCGAAAGTTTGTTGTGGTCCGCTCTAAGGAGACCCAGGCTCGTCGCTACCTGGGCAATGTCCTGCTGGAGGGCCGAGCGCGTGGTCGCTATTGCCTCTAGGACTCGGTCAAATTGCTGCTGCAGTGGTGCACCGCCGGCATCCTCGGGGCCCCCGCGTTCCTCCCCGTCCCGGGTCTCCGAGTCCGAGACAGCCGGGGCAGTCCCCTTGGCTCCTCTAGGTTTCCCCATGTCGCCGGCCGCTCTCCGTGCAGGTCTCGGAGCAGGCGCCTCCGAGTTCAGGCCCCGGCTGTGACTCCCTCGAGTGCCAGGCCTCAGGTCGAATGCCGGAGATCCCCGTCTCCAGGGCCCGTTGGATCGTCTCAACCTTGGCTCACGCCACCAACACGGAGTCCGGGGGCACCGAGGAGGAGGCGGAGGCAGCCGTCGCCAGGTCGGGCAGGCCCACACTGCCGATAGAGTCCCGGAGTGGATGTCACCCGCTCCACCGGACGATTCGCGGCCCCAGAAGGTTGCGCCTCCCATGGAAGTGGGTCGGCCCGGAGAAAGTGGCCAAGTGCGGTGTAGGGAGTGGGGCCACCGACGGGGCCTCCTGCCGTCCCCGCGTGGGATCCGCTAGGGTGTGGGCCTCCGTTCATTCGAGTGCGATCCCCGTTAAAAGAGACCGCTCTGACCGATGTCCAGCTCCGACCCCCACCGGGAGCCGGCAGAGCAGGGGATGCACCGCCGCCAACAACGTTCCTCCAGTCTAATGGATCTGGCCAGGGGGACAAAGAAGTCCGGGCGCCATGTTGGGTCGCACTGCGTGGTACCCCGGACTGCGATTGTCGCCGGGTCACCGCTCGTGCCGATCATGCCAGGGGCCCCGGCAGGTTTCCGTCGGGCCGGTCCTCAAAATGCGGGGGCTGGGGTGCCCCGCAGCCGCCGAATTACAGGATAATCACGGGCTCAGTCCCGGAGCCGAGCTCTCAGGCGACCATCACCATCGGCGCCCAAGCCACGCGACACAATATTCTATGTTGCAAGATTATTTATCTATTGCCTCCTGCAATCAGGTTTCAGTAACTCTAGGGACTAGGCAAACTCTGTATCTTCTCGTATAATAGTCTTAGACATTAGAGTTACACCGTTCGCGTTCTGTGGTCCAATTGGTCCTTCTCATGATTCATTCTTCCTCTTGCCTCCTCTCCTCCCGGTGAGAACCTGACTATCAGTTGTCTTATACAAAACAAGTCTCTATTTACTAACTAACAGAAGGCTTCTGGAAAATTACCACATCTAGAACAAAGAGAAAAAAAACATCTCAAGGAACAATTTAAACGAGAAAATAGGCCTTTGAAAGTTAATGCATTATTTTCAGTTAACATGTCATTGAAAGTTAGGCTAACTTAAATCAGCACTTATTTATTTCACTTTTATGCCTATAACATTTTAGCATGATTGCCTACTACAAATGTTTGTGTTTAGTATATGTGCCATTTAAACATAGGCCTTTGTACAATATTAATAAAAGTATTTCCTCTTGCAATAAAAGTATTTACTCTTGCAATAGAGATGCCTGTGGTATAGCCTTCCAATTGCTTCAAACCTCCAACACCATTGCAGGACTTTATTAGAGACAAGCAACCCCACCACTTCTGAATTTGAATATATTAAGTAATCATGACTTTCGCGAGCTGGACGGGATGGCGACGAGATTTCTCTGGGGTGGTGGGAGACCACGGTTAGCCCTGTCGGTATGTCGCCTGCCCACCTTTGATGGGGGTCTGGGCATGACCAATCTCTACCTCTACTACCTGGCCACCCGCCTCCTGGTTGTCCATGATTGGTTTGGGGGGGATGGTCCGACCCGGCCTAAAGAGTGGAATTAGAGGACCTGGGTTTCTCCCGTATTCAGGACCGCCTGTACGGCGCCCCCGTCCCCGCCTCCTGCCCAGACATCACCAAAGCGATCTTCCTGGCTTGGAGAGCGGCGCTTCGCCACACCCGGTGGACCGGGAAGCTGACTCGCGCCACCCCCCTCGAGCACGGGACATGGTTGCGGGGCGTTGCAGAACTGGAGGGCTTTCGATCATGGGATCTTAATCGGCATTTCCCAGCTGGGAGATGTCTGGCGGGGGGGACGCATGTGCTTATACCCAGAATTGCAGGCGCGCTTCTCCCTCCACTCATCCCAATTTTACAAGTACCTCCAACTGCGACACGCCATACGCACTTACACCCCACTGGACATTAGGCTGCCGGACCACAGCCCCCCGGAGGCTCAAGTCATGCTGGGCAACCTGGGGAGGGGGGGTATTTCCAGGATATACCGTTCTCTTATTAACAATACCCCCATGTCCCGGGAAGGCCTCAAGGAACGATGGGAGGGTGGATGAGGCCGACTGGCGGGATGCCCTTTTGGCCCCCAGGCTGGTGACGGCCTCCGCCAAACTGAGGCTTATTCAGATTTATTACCTCCACACTGCCTACCTCACACCGGCTCGCCTGCACCGTGCGGGCCTCTCCGCTGACGCAGCTTGCCCCCGTTGTGGCTTTGAGCCGGCCGACTTCATCCATATGGTGTGGTCTTGTCCGGAACTGGGGGGGTACTGGAGGGGCATTGAAACTGAGCTCACGGAGGTCTTGGGGTGGGAGGTGCCACATGACCCTCGACATACCCTACTGGGCGTCACTGAGGGCCTGGACGGCACACACTCGGAGAAGTTATTCCTCACGACAGCGTTAATGGTAGTGAAACGTGACATTGCTGCGGCATGGAAGCAACCGCAGCCGCCTAGCTTGGCCAAATGGAGCACCGGAGTGGACTGGTGTGCGACACAGGAACGGACTCTCTATCAGGCAAGGGGCTGCCCAAAGAAATACCGAAAGGTCTGGGGGAAATGGCTGGGCAATGTACCATGAGCAAGCTTTTCGGGGGGAGGGGGGAGGGTGTCAGGGGGGGGCGGGAATGTGGCGTGTTCTCATGCTATGTTGTTGCACGGTGGTGGTTCGAAAGGCTCAAAGTTTTTATGTTGTATCACTCAAAACAATAAAAACTTGTTTAGCAAAAAAAAATAAAAAGTAATCATGAAAGCAACTAGTGCATAACCAATATAGCAGTTACTCACAACTGCGCATGAGACATTTCAAGCAAAGGAATAGGAATGGGGACCATGGCCATTACATTTTGTTGGACATGGTTATCAGCATGAGATTAGCTCAGACATGTATTTAATGTCTGATTGGTAGGCAGTATAAGAGCAGGAAGGGTGAGGTGCCATTTTATTTTTTTGTGCCTTTGCAAATTAGTAAAGTGAAAGGCGAGTGCAGAGTGGGAAGGTGAGGGAGTATAGATAATATAAATACATTTTTATGAGTGCAGTGCTTGTCATTCGAATGGTCACAATCCTTTTAGGGAGTGGAACAATTATGAGGCCTTATTGCAACATTTAACATGTAGACAGACTATAGGGAAGAAAACATAATTGTATAGGGAAACGGCAGACTAGGGAGGAGCCAAGATGGCGGACGGACAGGACGTCTGAGCTCCCGGCTCCGCAGCCCGTCTGCTGTTTATATGACATCCTGATCTTTAATCCTGCCTACGGTGCGAGCAAATGTAACCACGAATGCGCTGATACTTTCCGCATTCCTCCGATGTCCCCGCCGGCTTTTTTGGTCGAGGATTCATAGAGTTTGCCGACTTCGGACCTTGCCCACGCACCCTGGCCCGACCACCGTCACCGGACACCGCTTATCACGTACGGTGAGACGACCTGGGGCTGGACCGGCGCCTGGGGAAATGTGACCGGATGTGGAGTGGGCGGCTTGGCGGAGCCTTCTTCGCGACGGAGAGAATTCCTGTATGATTGGGCCCGGGCTGGCGAACCTTCCTTTGTCCTGCTACCAGCGGTCAGAGCGGTATCCGTTTTAGAGCGCCCACCACCCGCATTGCAATACAGCCGAGGGCTCTCCCATCGAGTGAGCCCCGTATAGCGAGCAGTAACTTTTCTTGCCTTAACTACTATTCCTCCGCCCTATGGAGTCGCCCTCACCCCTCCGCTGTGGGCTAACTGCCAAAATGGTGGCGGTGCCGGTCTACCTCGCCGGAAAGACGGAAGCCTCCATACCCCTGACGCAAGCTTCCCTGCCTACTGTCGAGCTGGAGGGTGTCCTGGTGGTGCCTTTACATACTGCCGACATGCGGAAGCGAGGAGCAGACCTGACCTATGGTGATATCCTTCTAGCCCTGGAAGACTTGAGGGCGACATGGTGCCAACACACTCGAGAACTGGAGCGGAAGATCGATGCTGCTATGCCATCCAGGGAACTACTGCGGTTGTCTGACCCCCCAATGCCTCTCATTCCCTTCGAGGTGGATACAATGTGGTGACAGGGGGATACTGTGGAACGTCCTCTCCCTGGCTACAGTGTCGAGTGTTCTTTTAATGACAAAGTTGCAGATACAAAGCTCCCTTCCACTTTACAAGCTGAGACTCTGCCTCTGCAAGTGTTGCCACGGCTTCCTCAACATCGCCGGAGTGTGTGCCGTTCTGTGGGGAAAACTGTGTTGGTTACTATCGCTGTGGTGATGGTTTATGATTGGGAACTCTCGCTTCCTCTCCCTCTGCGTCTTCTATGCCGGGAGCGGCCATCTTGCTCCTTTGTTCTGCCTGAGGTACACTCCCAGCGGTGGCCATGCTTGGTGGGGTCTCCGCGTTCTGGCCAGGGCTGATGTTGTCTCCCTTGATGATCCTGCCTGACCGCCTGGCATGACCCGGACTAGAATATTTGTCTATGTATTTGCTGTGCCGCATGTGTGTAATTTGCTATTGTTGATTGCGGGGGTGGATCTGTGGGGCCACTTAGGATCGGGCCAGGGCTGGGCGATTCCCTTTAGTTTGCTGTACGTATTGGCGGGCGGGTACTAGGACGGGACTGCTAATTATCTGATTTATTTGCACATTTGGAATGGAGTCTCCCCACCTGCTGCTTTGCTTGCTACTTCAGTTGTGCTGATGATATTCAGGGTGGGGGATGCTTATGGGGCTGTGGTGACCGGGAGTATGTAAAATTTCCTCCTCCTGCCTTCTCTGGGAGTCGGAGACTGGGATGTTCTTTCCCACTCTCCGGACTCTCTTCCTACTTGGGGTTCATTTGGGGCGACAGGCATGCCTATTGGGGGGGGGTGGGCCGTGGCCTTCCGCTGGTATGCAGGGTGGGGGGATGGGATGTGTTCTATGTCTTTTCTTTGTCTCTATGGCCCTCTTTCTCTTTCTTTCGCTCTTCTTCTTCGGTTTCCTTTTCTTTTATGTTTCTTTGTTTCTTCGGGGTCGGGGTTCAGTGTTAGTTGGGAGTTTATTGTGTTCTATCATTCTGTGGTATAGTGTTTGCTCTTAGTTCCCGGATGGTGGCTACCTGTTTCCTTGCAAATGCTTTCCTATATAACGCCTCCTTCTGGGAGCTCCGTGAACGGTTATGTCTCTCCTGGTCAATGTTAGCTTCGACTCCTTTCGTAGTTCACTACATTGTACTCGACAAAATCATAAAATTAAACCTTTTCTTATCCTGACATTATTGTTCTATGTTCTACAATGTCATAGCGGCCGGCCCCGAGGGGTTGTAGGCAGACGCTGTGTATTGTGCATTTACCGAAATAAAGGTTTTAAAAAAAAAAAAAAAAAAAAAAAAATTGTATAGGGAAACTCTTTACTGGGTTGAGGACTGAGAGGAACCTGTATAATTACAAAAAAGTATAATGCTGCTGATTTTCAAATATTTAGACATGTGATAAGTGTTAATCCCCTTGAAGTCAGTCTATGGGGCACATGCATCAAGCTAGGCAATTGCGATTCCTTAATAGCGATTATTAAGGAATCGCTATTAAGGAATCGCAATTGCCTATGCATGTAGGTTTTGCAAAATAATAGCGATTTGCTATTAGGAAATGCATTCCCATTCATTCCTATGGGCCTAGAGGCCCACAGGAATGAGGCCCATAGGAATGAATGGGAAACCATTTGCAATTTGCAATTACCAAATAGGAAATCACAAATTGGGAATGCAATTTCAAAGGTGATAGGGGCCCAAAAGGCCACCCTGATTCACCCCCAAAACTGGCATGTGTGTTCGCCACATGGCACTTAGAAAAATGCAATTTCTGACATATTTTAAGAAATTGCAGATCACCACCAACTTGAAGTTGGTGGTTGTTAGACCTGTCAGCCCTTTGGGTGGTCCCTCCTCATCATTATTTATTTTTGTCCCACCTTTGCCTCAAACCCTGTTTGAATTTTTCCTTTTTGGGAACCACCAGACTTTTTAGTGTTGCTGCAGATTCAGGGAGCCATTTTAGCTACCCCTGAAACTTCTGTCTGAGGGCCTGAAGCACAAAATGGTGGCCACCTGTGACATCACCAGCATCCAGTGGAACCTACCAGCACCTTCCAGAACATTCCAGAACCCTGTGACAGTTGGAGGCGGTTTAGAATGTTGGGAAGCTAAGACAGAGAGTTGGCAGTTGGAGCTGGCAGTTGGCACCTGACTGGTGAGGAGTGAGCAGCAAAAACGTGAAGGAGGAAGGAGTGAAGCAGCAGGGGTGGAAACTTGTGCTTGGAGTGGGGTCCATAAACCCACCCTTGATACTAGTCCCTACTGACGGAGCCCAGCCTAGAGCCCTGTGTGGGAAGAAGTCAGAAAAAACCATCCTGAGGACCTGGACAGCAGGAACAGGCCTTAGAAACAAGAGAACAGCAAGATCCTGACCTGGAAGCTGGTTTCCCTGAAGTCCGACGTCGAGTAGCCTAAGACCTGGAGCCCGAGGTGGAGAAGCGGCGCTGACTGGAAAAGCAGACGTCGTACCCGGAGCCGCCAGAGATCGAGAGAGGGCGCCGTCAGAGGTCGTGAGGAATACCAGAGGTCGAGGAGGAAGTCACCCGAGGTCGAGTGAGCGGTGTCATCGGAGGAGTGAAGTCCGCCCTCCGGAGTCGTCGGAGACCGAGGTGAAGGGTAACGGAGGTCGGGAGTGAGGATCGCACTCCGGAGTCGCCGGAACCTGTGAGAATCGTGCCGGAGGTCGGGAGTGGAGGTCGCACTCCGGAGTCGCCGGAAACCTGTGAGGAGCACCGGAGGTCGGGAGTGAGGATCGCACTCCGGAGCCGCCGGAAGTCGACATCGAGGCAAGGCCGGCCGACGTCATCGAAGCCGAGGTCGCCATCGGACCGGAGCTGCCCGAAGTCGACATCGAGTAAGACTGCCCGACGCCATCGAATCGGAGGTCGAGATCGAACCGAGGCCGCTGACATCGAGACCGGATCCGCCTGCCGGCGTCGTCAAAGAACTGACATTGTGCCGAGGCCGCCGACATCGAACCGGAACCGCCTCACGGCATCGATACGACTCCAGCGGCGTCGGAGCATCAGAAAAAGGGCAGTAAGTGGAGTAGAGGGCGCCTAAGGCCCTGTGGAGACCTGAGAGACTGCTCTAAGGGGCTAGGGAGGTGCTGGAACCAACCTGACTGTGCCAGGGGTGAACTGGGACTAACCTAGAGAAGTTGTGTGGAGGGAGAGAGCCAGGTCTCTGGTATTCCCCCCTTGACCTACCTCAGTTTAGGCCTCAGCCTTGTCCAAACCAGGGAGTAGACACCCCCAAGCCTTCCACATCCCCACAAGCTGTGCCTGGGCCAAATCAGCCCTTAGGAATTCAAAAGTGATCTGAATCCATGAGTGTCACTGTCAGCTTTTAAGTATTTATTAGGGGCACTGTATTTATTGTATTTAACCTATTTATTGTTCCACTGTATTTATTGGTCCACAGTATTTATTGATGCACAATATTTATTGGTTACAGTATTTATTGCCTCAGAATATTTAATTGCCTGTCTGTATTGCACTTTTATTTATGCCTTCAGTATTTATGATCACCCCTATTTATTGAATCATTAAGCCAGTATTTATTTGTCCTGCACTTTCTAAAAAGTTTGTATATTGTGATTGTTATTTATTTTATCCAATCAGCAACTAAGAGAAAAAGAAGATAAAGAAAGTTATTTTCATAATTTTTACGGTGTAGAGTCGTTTTTGGAACGGATGCACGCATGGTTATTGTTTGGGTATGTTGTATGCTTAGCACGGAGCCTGATTCCTGACCACTCGAGCCAAGCTACCACAGTGTGTTCGGAAGACCACCACCACCCCTTCTAGTGTGGGAGTGGGTTTCCAACATAAGTTGGTGTTCAGTGGTGGGATAGAGCTGTGCCTACGCATACTCAACAATAACTGTGGGTAGTCCATAGGCCTACACCGGGAGTTTTCTCAAGAGCGGCCTTCCTAATTGTGGGTTTTTGTTTTTTCCAAATTTACTCTGGTGGTGGGAGGAGGTATTATTAAAGGTACCCCCCTGCATAGTTACTGCACAAAAACCTGTCCTCTAACCTGAGTGGGCAGGATGGAGTTTGTACTAGAAAATCTAGAAACGTACACTGTGGCCCAACTCAGGGAGTTTTGCCAGCGGGAGGGGGTGTACTGTCCCCCAGGAGCAAAGAAGGGTGCACTCCAAACCAGCTTAAGGGCTTGGGGGGAGGCACGCCGAGAAAGCAAGGCTGAGGAGGAAGACAGGGATGGAGAGCCTGACCCCGAGGGGGCTGAGATGTACCAACCTGAGGTGGGGAACCTGTCAGCAGGGCCCGGAACCATTTCTAGGAAGGGCAGCAGTGCCTCTAGCGGTGGCTTGTCTGAGGTGGAGTTAACAGACCGGAGGGAGAAAAGACAGCTCACATGGGACTTAGCAAGGCTGGAGAAGGAGAAGGAGGAGCAGAGGATGGCCCATGAATTACGACTGAAAGAAATAGATCTTCAGATCTTGAGAATCGGGGCACAACCTGTTCCTAATGGTGGCAGCCAAACCCAAGAGATCACCAGGGAACCTAAACCATACCTGCCAAAGGACATAGTAGCTAGCTATGGAGTGGGCGACGATATCGCCAAGTGGCTAGCGGCCTATGAGGTCTCATTGAGGGCCCATGGGGTTCCAGAGAAGTACTGGGGAGGGGGATTGTACAAGTACATGCCTCCAGCGGGTAGGGATGCTTTATTGGCCCTCGAGGAGGATGAGCAGACCCACTACCCCACCATGAAACTGGCGCTCATCAGAAAGTTTGGACTAACACCTGAAAAGTACAGACAGAAGTTCAGGGGTAGTCACAAGCTGGGCACGCAGAATTGGGTGGACTTCCTGGACTATGCGAAGAAGGCAATGGAAGGTTGGATTCAGGGCAGTGAAGTGAGGAACTACGAGGGGTTGTTTGACCTGGTACTGAAGGAACACCTGCTCGAGAAATGTTTCCCTGAACTGCGGCAACACCTGGTGGATAGCAAGCTGACCAGTCCCCGGAAGCTTGCTGAGGAGGCGGACATTTGGGCTAGTACCCGGGTGTCCACAAGGGGGACTGGAGGGGATACTCAAAAGGCCGGACAGGGCCTTCCCCAGAAGAAAGAGGGAGGGGAAAAGAAAAAGGAGTTCTCCAAAGGCCCCCAAAATAACTTCCAAGGGAAGGGAACAGGATTCACCCCTAAGGCTAACCCGCCCAGAAACCCTAATCCTGGCCAGAGTCAGCAGCCAAGGGTTGTCCATTGCTACGAGTGCGGTGGCGTTGGACACTATAAAGGAGATCCGAAGTGCCTGAAACGACCACCCCCTCCCACTGGAGGAAAGACCCCCGGAGTAGCTAGTGTAGTGCTCGGGGAGGAGATGCCCTTAACTAAGGGAAGGGAGTGGGCGGGTGTCACTTTAGTGTCCCTGGGAGAACGGGAGATGGTTCCCAAGATCCAGGTGCCCGCCAATACCGCAAAGTATGGGCAGTGGGTCACCATCAACGGCCAAAGAGGGGAGGCTCTGAGAGACACAGGAGCCAGTATGACTATGGTACGTAGTCAACTGGTGTCTCCAGAGCAGGTAATTCCCGATGTACTCCACCCAGCCGCGATGGCTGACGGCAGAACAGGCCACTATCCAGTGGCCGAGGTTCCCTTTGAATGGGGGGGGGTTGCAGGTTCACTTCGAGTTGCCGTAAGCCCTGCCGTGCCAGTCGATTGTCTGCTGGGGAATGACATGGAGCACAACGCTTGGAAGGAGGTGGAATACCGGACTCACACTGAGATGCTGGGTACACCTGACTGGGCCTGTGTTAGCACAAGGTCCGCGACTACCCGAAGAGGGAGTTCATTTCGGCTGGAGCCTGGAACAAAGGCCCAGCCAGCTGCCAGTCAAGGGAAGAACCGAGGACAGGAGGAGCCTGCCTCGGCGTCCCCACCCCGTAGGACGGATAGGCCACCGGAGGTGGCGGACCAGGAGTCTGCGGTGGGGGACGTTACCAACCTGGAGGACCTACCCATCCCGGCCGAGTGGCACGTGGAGGGAGGCCCGTCCAGGGAGGAATTCTGCCAGGGCCAGAGGGAGTGCCCTACCCTTGAGGGGCTGAGGCGACAGGCCGAAGCCCAGGCAGCAGGGAACGTTGAAGGGAACTACAGTGTTTACTGGGAGGATGGCCTCCTCTACAGTGAACCCAAGGCACCCCTACATGGATCGTCACGAGCCTTGGTAGTTCCTCAACGTTATCGAGCCTTCCTTCTGGAGTTGGCTCACGAGATACCATTGGCAGGACACCTGGGGCAAGACAAGACCTTCGCCCGTCTTGTCCCACACTTTTATTGGCCTCAGATGAAAGTGTCGTCCGATACCTACTGCCGGACATGTGTGTCTTGCCAAGCCAGTGGGAAAACAGGGGTGAAGCTGAAAGCTCCCCTGGAACCACTTCCTGTCGTTAGCACCCCCTTTGAAAGGGTGGGCATCGACATTGTGGGTCCGTTAGATCCACCTACTACAGCTGGTCACAGGTTTATCCTGGTTCTGGTGGATCATGCCACACGGTACCCAGAGGCAATACCTCTGAGGACCATAACAGCACCTGTTGTGGCTAGGGCCCTGATGGGAATCTTTACCCGAGTGGGTTTTCCCAAGGAAGTTGTGTCCGACAGGGGGACCAACTTCATGTCAGCGTATATGCGGGCAATGTGGAAGGAGTGTGGAGTGACATACCGGTTCACAACTCCTTACCACCCCCAGACCAATGGTCTGGTGGAGAGGTTTAATAAAACCTTGAAGGGCATGATCAGAAGTCTGCCTGAAAGCCTGCGGAGGAAATGGGACGTCCTCCTACCCTGTTTACTTTTTTCCTACAGGGAAGTGCCACAGAAGGGAGTGGGCTTCAGCCCCTTCGAGCTTCTGTATGGGCACCCTGTACGTGGACCTCTCAACCTGGTGAGAGACGGATGGGAAAGAACTCCCAGAAAGCTTCCCCAGGATGTGGTGAGCTACATGCTGGCCTTCCGGAGCCAAATGGCTAAGTTGTGGAAGCAAGCTTCTGACAACTTGGAAGCCAGCCAAGCAGTGATGAAGGCGTGGTATGACCACAATGCTCACCCGGTGGAGTTGGAGCCTGGCCAGAAGGTGTGGGTGATCGAACCAGGAGAGCTTAGTGCCCTCCAGGATCGCTGGTCAGGACCCTTTGAGGTGTTGGAGAAGAAGGGTAAGGCTACCTACTTGGTGGACCTGAAGACCCCTCGTCAGCCCCTGCGGGTGCTGCATGCCAACCGCCTCAAACCCCACCACGAGAGGCCCGAAGTCATCTTGATGATGGTGACTGACGGAGGAGAGGACGTGGAATGCGAGCCTCTCCCTGATCTGTTTGCGTCTCAAGAGAAGGATGGGTCGGTGGAGGGAGTGATTCTCTCCCCATCTCTAACTCCTGAACAGCAGGAGGACTGTCGCCAGGTCCTGGGGCAGTACTCCTCGTTGTTCTCCCTTGTCCCGGGTAGGACTCACCTGTGCGTCCATGACGTGGACACAGGAGACAGCCCACCTGTGAAGTCCAAGATCTACCGGATGTCAGACAAGGTGAAGGCCAGCATTCATAGTGAAGTCACTAAGATGCTGGAGCTAGGAGTGATCGAACCTTCTAGCAGCCCCTGGTCCAGTCCGGTGGTGTTAGTACCAAAAGCTGCACCACCGGGTGCCCAACCAGAACTGAGGTTCTGTGTGGACTATCGGGGACTGAATTCAGTGACCAAAACTGATGCTCATCCGATCCCTAGGGCGGATGAATTGATTGACCGGCTGGGAGCTGCCCAATATCTAAGTACCTTTGACCTTACTTCTGGGTACTGGCAGATCTCTTTGACTGATGGAGCAAGGGAAAGGTCAGCCTTCTCCACGCCCAATGGCCACTACCAGTTCTGTGTGATGCCCTTTGGGCTCAAGAACGCACCTGCCACGTTTCAGCGCCTGGTAAACCAGATCCTCACCGGAATGGAGAGTTTCTCTGCTGCTTATCTGGATGACATAGCCGTCTTCAGTAACAGCTGGGAGGATCACTTGCGTCACCTGCAAGCTGTTCTCCAGGCCCTGAGACAAGCTGGATTGACGATCAAGGCCAGCAAGTGCCAGGTCGGGCAGGGGTCGGTAGTGTACCTTGGACACTTGGTGGGTAGGGGAGCGGTGCAACCCCTCCAGGCGAAGATCGAGGCCATCATGGCCTGGAAACCCCCCAAGACACAGACTGAGGTCCGAGCATTTTTGGGCCTCACGGGATACTACCGCCGCTTCGTGAAGGGGTACGGTACCATCGTAGCCCCCCTCACGGAGCTCACGTCCAAGAAACAACCTCGACGGGTAGTCTGGACGGAGGCTTGTCAGCAAGCCTTTGAGAGATTGAAGAAAGCCATGTGCGAGGCCCCGGTCTTAAGGGCCCCAGACTTTTCCAAGGAGTTCATTGTCCAGACAGATGCATCAGAACATGGCATTGGGGCAGTGTTATCGCAACTCAACGAAGAGGGTCTGGATCAACCCGTGGTCTTCCTATCCCGGAGACTACTTCCCAGGGAACAGAAGTGGAGTGCAATAGAGCGTGAAGCCTTTGCAGTGGTATGGGCTCTGAAGAAGTTGCGGCCATACCTGTTTGGCTCGCACTTCCTAGTTCAGACCGACCACAGACCCCTTCGTTGGCTGATGCAAATGAAGGGGGAGAATCCCAAGTTGTTGAGGTGGTCTATTTCCCTACAGGGGATGGACTTTCAGGTGGAACATCGGCCTGGAGTGGACCACGCCAATGCAGACGGTCTCTCAAGGTATTTCCGCCTTAGTGATGAGAACTCCCAAGGGGTTGGGTAGCTCTCCCCACTTTCAGCTGGGGGGGACGCGTGTTAGACCTGTCAGCCCTTTGGGTGGTCCCTCCTCATCATTATTTATTTTTGTCCCACCTTTGCCTCAAACCCTGTTTGAATTTTTCCTTTTTGGGAACCACCAGACTTTTTAGTGTTGCTGCAGATTCAGGGAGCCATTTTAGCTACCCCTGAAACTTCTGTCTGAGGGCCTGAAGCACAAAATGGTGGCCACCTGTGACATCACCAGCATCCACTGGAACCTACCAGCACCTTCCAGAACATTCCAGAACCCTGTGACAGTTGGAGGCGGTTTAGAATGTTGGGAAGCTAAGACAGAGAGTTGGCAGTTGGAGCTGGCAGTTGGCACCTGACTGGTGAGGAGTGAGCAGCAAAAACGTGAAGGAGGAAGGAGTGAAGCAGCAGGGGTGGAAACTTGTGCCTGGAGTGGGGTCCATAAACCCACCCTTGATACTAGTCCCTACTGACGGAGCCCAGCCTAGAGCCCTGTGTGGGAAGAAGTCAGAAAAAACCATCCTGAGGACCTGGACAGCAGGAACAGGCCTTAGAAACAAGAGAACAGCAAGATCCTGACCTGGAAGCTGGTTTCCCTGAAGTCCGACGTCGAGTAGCCTAAGACCTGGAGCCCGAGGTGGAGAAGCGGCGCTGACTGGAAAAGCAGACGTCGTACCCGGAGCCGCCAGAGGTCGAGAGAGGGCGCCGTCAGAGGTCGTGAGGAATACCAGAGGTCGAGGAGGAAGTCACCCGAGGTCGAGTGAGCGGTGTCATCGGAGGAGTGAAGTCCGCCCTCCGGAGTCGTCGGAGACCGAGGTGAAGGGTAACGGAGGTCGGGAGTGAGGATCGCACTCCGGAGTCGCCGGAACCTGTGAGAATCGTGCCGGAGGTCGGGAGTGGAGGTCGCACTCCGGAGTCGCCGGAAACCTGTGAGGAGCACCGGAGGTCGGGAGTGAGGATCGCACTCCGGAGCCGCCGGAAGTCGACATCGAGGCAAGGCCGGCCGACGTCATCGAAGCCGAGGTCGCCATCGGACCGGAGCCGCCCGAAGTCGACATCGAGTAAGACTGCCCGACGCCATCAAATCGGAGGTCGAGATCGAACCGAGGCCGCTGACATCGAGACCGGATCCGCCTGCCGGCGTCGTCAAAGAACTGACATTGTGCCGAGGCCGCCGACATCGAACCGGAACCGCCTCACGGCATCGATACGACTCCAGCGGCGTCGGAGCATCAGAAAAAGGGCAGTAAGTGGAGTAGAGGGCGCCTAAGGCCCTGTGGAGACCTGAGAGACTGCTCTAAGGGGCTAGGGAGGTGCTGGAACCAACCTGACTGTGCCAGGGGTGAACTGGGACTAACCTAGAGAAGTTGTGTGGAGGGAGAGAGCCAGGTCTCTGGTATTCCCCCCTTGACCTACCTCAGTTTAGGCCTCAGCCTTGTCCAAACCAGGGAGTAGACACCCCCAAGCCTTCCACATCCCCACAAGCTGTGCCTGGGCCAAATCAGCCCTTAGGAATTCAAAAGTGATCTGAATCCATGAGTGTCACTGTCAGCTTTTAAGTATTTATTAGGGGCACTGTATTTATTGTATTTAACCTATTTATTGTTCCACTGTATTTATTGGTCCACAGTATTTATTGATGCACAATATTTATTGGTTACAGTATTTATTGCCTCAGAATATTTAATTGCCTGTCTGTATTGCACTTTTATTTATGCCTTCAGTATTTATTGAATCATTAAGCCAGTATTTATTTGTCCTGCACTTTCTAAAAAGTTTGTATATTGTGATTGTTATTTATTTTATCCAATCAGCAACTAAGAGAAAAAGAAGATAAAGAAAGTTATTTTCATAATTTTTACGGTGTAGAGTCGTTTTTGGAACAGATGCACGCATGGTTATTGTTTGGGTATGTTGTATGCTTAGCACGGAGCCTGATTCCTGACCACTCGAGCCAAGCTACCACAGTGTGTTCGGAAGACCACCACCACCCCTTCTAGTGTGGGAGTGGGTTTCCAACAGTGGTAATTTGCGATTCCTTAATGCTAAGTCGCAATCTCAGATTGCTTCTTGCATTGCATTTAAGGAATTGCAAATTGCGATGCCCTAAATTAATTCGCAAAATAGGTAATCGCAAGTTTTGCGATGACCTATTTTGTGATTGGGTTTGGGCTTGATGCATCCCAAATGACTAAGTACAGGTCACAAAGGGGCCAATTCTGCAAATCAGACCATTTGCGACCAGTAATTAGCTTGATGCATGTGCCCCTAAGTTTGGAAACATTGTTCTTCGCAAATTAAAGCAAAGTGTCCCAGTTTTGACGAGGTGAAGAAGGGTGGAACATTAGGGTGCATGAAGTTGACTCTTAGTATTGTTTGTTACCCCTCAAGGTCCACCTTAACTGTGAGTGGCAGCATAGAAACAATGGAGCTCCATCCACTCCCCTCTCCATAGAGCCACCTTGGACAGGGAATACAGCCATCTTACAGGACACTGGGAAGTATAAAGGTGTGCACTGATGCAATTATGGTATGGTGGTTAGTAGCCATTAACAGTAGCAGGAACATTTTCCCGCTGTCACACAGGGTCCGATTTATCACCTTTTCCCCACCAGCTTCACACTTAGTGAAGCTGGTGAGGTGCTAAAAAAATAATGCTTTGCAACTTTGCACATTTCCTCCATGGAGAAGCTTCAGGTAAGGTGTTTCTCATTCTGTGTGGTGTGGTGTGATTCTGGCGCTTGGTTTGGACAGTTAATAACTGTGTGTTGTAATTAACAATTGTTTTGATTCACACCAAAATGTACGGAGCATTGTAATTTTGGCTTCATGGATTGCTCTGTGAGTTATAGAGGGTGAGGCAGGGTAGTATTGTTGTTTGGGGTGAGTTAGTTTTAGATGGCACTTATTGGAACTGGGGCGAGAGTCAGGTAATGAGTTGTAGAGGCTCTAGCAGTATAGTGCTGTTTACGGTGAGCTCTTCTTAGAGGACTTTTATTGAACAGGGTGGAGTTTGGCACCGAGTTATATGAGAGTAGAATGTGTTGGAGGTTTGAGTCAGCTACACATGTGACTTTAGACCTAGGGCCTGACTATGATATTTGCAGATGGGATGCTCCGTCACAAAGGTGATGGCTAGCCCGTCTGCTGTATTAGAAATCCAATATATCCTATGGAACTTGTATTACAGTGGACGGGATACCGGGCATGATTGTGATGGAGTATCCCATCCGCAAAGATCATAATCAGGCCCTTACTGTCTGTGACTTTTTGTTTGGGGTTTGTCAGTTATTAAAGATATTTTCTTTTACTATTATGTTATGCATTGCATACAGTCTTTCCAATCATGCCTCTTTCCATTCATGGACCAACAGTGGGTATTTATTTGTCCTTCCTTCTTGGTTTAGTGGACTTTATCTGGTGGTTGATCAGTGGTTAGTGATGTGCTCTTAATGTGGTGAAGTTCTTAGTCACCACAAATTCAGTTTGTTTTGAGGAAACAGCACTTTCTTTTCATTTTTATAATACATGCTAACCACCCTTATAACAGCCTGTCTCTAATTTCCACATTAGAGGTGACTTGAGACACATCTTGTCAGGTGTAATAAATAAATGTAGTCACTCAACCGTAATAAGTTAAGTTCTGATTGAGTTCTGAAATAATAGTGCCCACTACCGAGAGCCAAGGGAAAAGGCAGGTCACTGCCCATAATTAAAGCAGCAGTTCAAAAACAAGCATTGGCAAAGCCAGTAGGTTTTGCTTTCGAGACTATTGCCGCTGGCTTTTTCTTCTGTTCCTGTGGAGTGAAATTATTTGGTGTGGAGTGAAATTACGTGGTGTGGGGTGAAACTGAGTGGTTTGAGTTAGAATTGTGTGGCGTGGAATAATTGTGTTGGAATTATGTGTAGTGTAGTGCAGTTTTGTGGAGTGTTCTTGTTGCATGTGGTAGAGTGAAATTATGTGGACTGCAATTATGTGGCATGAAGTGTAATTGTGTGTAGTGGCATTATGGTGTGGCATGGCATGGATTAGAATGATGTGTTATGGGGTTGAAGTATGTTTTGTAGGTTGGAATTATATTGTGTGTTGTGGAATTATGTGGTGTGGCATGGAATTGTGTGGTGTTGAATTGTGGTGCGATACGTGGAGTTGTGTGGAGTTGAATTATGTGGCATTGAGCTGTGTGGCTTTGAGTGGAATTATGTGGCATGGAGTAGAGTTAAATTTTGTGGAGTGTAAGTATGTGGTTTGGATTGAAACTATGTAGGAATTGTGGAGTTGAATTATGTGAAATAGAGGGGGATGGAATCATTTTTCGTGGAGTGGATGTATGTGGTGTGGAGTTGAAATATGTGTAGTGTTAATATGTGGCATGATGCGGAGTGTAATTATGTTGCATGGTGTGGATTTACATGAAGTGGCATTGTGTGGCATGGAGTAGAGTGGAATTATGTGGCATGATGTTGAATTATATTGTGTGGATTGCAGCTATGTGGTGTGGAATTATGTGGGTTGGTTTGGAATTGTCTGTTGTGAAATTGTGGTGCATGGAATTATGTGTTGTGGAATTGTGTTTCATGGAACTATGTGGCGTGGAATTTTGTGACTTACAATTGTGCAGCGTTTAGTGTGTAGTAAAATTATGTGGCTTGGTGGGCCATAGTATTATGTGGAAAGTAAATATGTAGTATTGAGTGTAGTAAAATGATGTGATGTGGGATTGTGTGTCATAGAGTGTAATTATGTGTAGTGGTATTGTGTGTTGTGGAGTGGCATGGAATGGAGTTGAATTATGTGGTGTGATTTTGAATTATGTGGCATGGTGTGGAACTATGTGGTGTGTAGTGGAATTATGTGTTGTGGAGTGTAATTATGTGGTTAGGTGTGGAATAATGTGGCATGAAGTGGAATTGTATGGAGCTGAATTCTTTGTCATGGAATTGTGTGGAATTATGTTGAGTGGAATTATGTTGTATGGTGTGGAGTGTCTTTATGTGGAGTTTTGATTTGCAGTGCAGAGTGGATTTATGCGGAGCATAATTATGTGGTATGGATTGGAGTGTAATTTTGTGGAGTTGAATAATGTGGCATGGAGTAGTATTATATGTAGTGTAATTATGTTGTGTGGTGTGGAATTGTGTGGTGTTGTGTAGAATTATGTGGCATGGTGCAGTGCTGAATTTTGTGGAGTATACTTATGTGTGTTGGAGCTGAGTGGATATATGTGGAGTGTAATTATGTGTAGTGGAGTGTAATTATATAGCGTCAAGTGGAATGATGTGTAGGAGTTGAATTGTGTTTTATGGTGTGTAATGATGTGGAGGAGTGGAATAGAATTATGTTGTGAGGAGTGGTATTATGTGAAATGGAATTATGTGGCATGGAGCAGAGTGGAAATATTGGCAGTTGAATTGGTTGGATTGTAATTATGTGGCATGGAGTGGAATGATGTGGAGTTGTGTGCAGCTGATTTGTGGAGTGTTTTTGTAGTGGAATTATGCAGTGTAGATTTGTGTGTTGTGAAATTGTGTGACACTTAATTGTGTGGTACTTTGTTGAATTATGTCAGGTTGAAATATGTGGAATGGAATTATATGGCATGGAGTGGGGTTGAATTATGTGTAGTGGCAATGTGTGGCATGGAGACCAATTATTTGGAGTGGGCCGGAATGGGGTGGCAGGTCGGAGGAAAAAAGAGGGACAGGACAGAAGGGGATGGATTCAAATGCAAGATTCCCAGTGTCAAAGTAAATACCGTCACCAATGTAAAATGTTTATCTGCCATCTGATATCTGCAAGCAAACCAGAGGAGAGGATGTGGCATGATGGACAAAAATGCTGACTTTGGAACTGGGGAACCTTGTTTGAGTCTCAGCATTGGCTTAACATCCTGTGACTCTGAGAAAGTCAAATCAAGTCAAATATACTTTATTCGGCCACTGAAAGCCATAAAAGCAAACATAGAAAACATTTAAGGATACAGTAGCTTAACCCCTTCGCCGCGGCACGAATTTTGCCGCGGCGCTGGGGGGGTTTGGGGTGTTTGTGGCGCCGCCATGCTCGTGACGGAACCACTCCGTCATGAGCCACGGGCGCGCTGTGCTCATGACGGAGTGGTTCCGTCACGACTCCGCCCACTTGCATTGTTCGCCCACACAGGCGGGGAATCAGTGCCGTGTGGGCGGAGCGGCCGCCAACGGCCACAGCATGACGGAACCACTCCATCATGAGCACACGGCACCCGTGGCTCATGACGGAGTGGTTCCGTCATGAGCAGGCAAGGGGTTAAATAGGTTCCACATGTACATTTAAAAAGCCAAATTGGCCCAAAATGAATTTGACTAAGGTTAAATACACAAACAGATAAAGATAAAACTCATCATCAAAAAACAGACACCTAGTGACACTCTATAGAGGAAAATCACTTTGTCTTTTCATGCCGACACAACTTGAAGTTAGCAAACAATTTACTCTTTCCTGTTTGGCCAAAATAAATGCATTCAAGTAAGTATTTGGGATGTTTGTGGCACTAGAGATGGTATGTTGCTTTTGTTATATTTTACACCTGGTTCCATAGAAAAACCTTAGGATTATACAACAAATTTGAACATGTCATGTATTTATTTGTTATCATATTTCTCCATAAACCTTTCATGCAGTGTTGAATGTGAACAATATCCTTGTTATGTTATGTTAATTCCACTTGCTATAATGCATAAATAACCCGGGGGCATCTTGGTGCTGATGCAGAATACATGATCAGGGAAACGGACATGATGGTTCAAAATAGATAGGCTTTGAGTTGTTTCCTAAATTCACAATAATTGGGGGAGGAACGCAAGTGCATAGGAAGCTTGTTCCAGTACATAGGGGCAAGATAGGAGAAAGCCTTACCACCGCTGCACGCTTGACGGATGCGGGTAACACACAGTAAGGCTTTACCGCAGGATCTTAGATTGCGGCTAGGAGAGTATGCTTTTATTTTGTTCCAGAGATATAGTGAGCGTATACCTTGTAAGGCACTATATGTAAGGCAACAGATCTCAAAGTAGGATCGCTTTTTCACTGGAAGCCAGTGTAGTTCCCTCAACAAAGGAGCCGAGGAAGTACCTGCAGGGCGATTCAGAATAAGCCTGGCAGCAGTGTTTTGAACCACCTGGAGCTTGGTGACCAATGATTAGCTAACTTCTGCCAAAAGGGCATTGCCATAGTCCAATCTGCTTATCACCATGGCCTGGACCAAAGTTATAAGGGCCGTGGTAGGGAGGAAGGGGGAAATTCTGTGCAAAAGGCGTACATTGTAATAGCATGAGTTCGTAGTTGCGGCAATCTGCTCTTTGACACTCTTATGGAGACTGCACATTATTGTAGTTTGAATAATTGCAATGCCAAGCTTAGTTTTAAAAACAAAATCACTGAAAAAAAACCTTTCAAGCAGATGTCATATGTCTATTGTTTTATGGAGAAATATGTCATCTTGTTTCCCTGTTTGAAGAGCCCGAGGGCAGAGCTTGCCAGTGCAAAAAAAAAAAAACCTCAGCATGTGCACTGGGAAGCTTTGCCTTTGGAGATTTTAAACATGGAAGCTAGATCTGCAGTCTGATATCTGCAAACAAGCTAGTGTAGAGCATATGGCGCAATGGACAAAAGCCACTATCTTTTGGAGTTGTGTCAACATCCTTTGGTTCTGGGCAAATCTCTTAGTCTTCCTGTACCTACACAAAATGAATGTGTCCTTGTGTAAAGCACTTTAACACCTTTGAGTCAAGTTTGGGCTATATAAAAGATGCAACAACAACAAAAGTAAGAGGAGGGGACAAAGGCATCTGGCCTCCCGGCTCATCTATTGTGCTGTGTGGGGACATGGCAATGGGAGGGAGGAGGAACAAACACACAGACAATGCCGACAACAGAGTCAGCTATGAAAGACGCACTATGTAAAGTGGCTAAAAAAAACAAAAAACAGGATGGAACAGACAACAAAGCTAGCTATGAAATTGCTCTCTGTTGAGTGGCTCAACAAAAAGAAAAAAATAGCTCCAAACTTGCGAGCAGCGTAAGGACACAAGTATTTGGGCCATGCTCTAGGGGAGGGTCACATGCAAGAAGAAAGAAGTGCTGACCCAACAGCCGAAGAGCAGAAAGCACACAATTGAGAGTGGCTTTGATGCGAATCAATGGTAAAGAATGGGTGGCCTCCAAGCCCACTAACAGTAAACAACATGTCTTGAAGAGACAGCATATGCACCGTCTATGCAAGACCTAAAAACGACACAAAACATAGCTTCTCCTTCCACTGCTCTCTTTTTCAAGTCACAGCTTGTTTATATTTAGCACTCTTTAGTTAATTATAGGCAAGAGAGAATCTCTCTGCATGTTTCTTCACATTCTGAGCTACAGTGTTTTTTAAAATCTGATTTATATTAAATTAATTCTAATGACTGTTGCCAACAAATATGTAACTGCTCTGGTGTGTTTAATTTTTGAATAGAGATTCAAACTGTTTTCTTTGTGGCAGAAACATCGCATCTCTTTCACATGAAAGAGCATTACACCAAATATTTAAGTGTTGGTGTGGTCATGTATGACCAGGAATTAAGCACCCCCGCCGTAGATTATAAGGCGGTTCCATGTCATCCTAATGCTCCATGACCTTGTAAAGGTATTTGACCTTCATCTTCGTTCCTCTATATGTTCACGGAACTCGTGACTTTCAATTTCCTTATACTATATGACGGGGTTAGTTTATTCCACATATAGAGACTAGTCCGTACTTGTGGAAGTACTGGCCAGATACATGGGAAAATTTTAACTTTTTATATATAGCACATGTTTTGCTAGTCTCCAAAATAAGAGGACGGATGATTGTAATATATTTTTAAGCAAAATGAGTGATCAAAAAATGCCTTTGGACTGAAGTATTACTGAAATTAAGATATGACATGAAAATGAAAAATATTTCTGATTTCATCTTCGAACATCTAATAGCTTCCATTCCTCTTCTTAGCTGTTTGCGCCTTCATTCCGATGGGCTGTTATTGTAGTTGAATGCCTCAGTGAGGAAAGGTCTATATTAAAAACATTTATTTGGCCAATGAATTGACATTGCTTTATTGCTTAATTCACAACCATCTCTTTTCTTCCTTTTTCCCTCCTATTAATGTGCAGGATGTCGAAGCAGAACAGTGAAGGTGAAAGGAATTACGAACTCGAGAAAGATGTGAATTTTGCCAGATCTCTGCAGCAATATCTTAAGTACCTGGGACTGCTCTCTCAACCACCGACTCCAAATTTGTATCAACGGATAAAGGCTGAGAACTCCCCTGCTCAGGTGATGATCAGTAAACACCTTTAAATGCCCTTGGCAAAGAAAAAACAGTGAGCTTTGTGAAACATTTACAAACAAGACTGGCTTTAGTGCTGGTGGCGCCTGGTGCAAGAATATTTTCTGCCCTCCCCACCCCCACCAATGACCTTCCTCATTACCACTCTCCAGCAGAGCCCCTAACCCCTCCATAAACCCTCTCTCACATGCATTTCATTTGTTTTATAGTGTTACTCATACTAGATTAGGGTGTCAGAGCAGTTTACATCACACAGACATTAAACAGAGACAATGTATCATATATGCGTAAATCAGTCTATAGGAAATGTTACATACAACAACGAGGAATACAAAGTTTTGGAGTGACGTCCTCATACTGGAAGGCAGTATATATTCTAAGAGCGATTGGTCCGAAGAAACACAAACTCATGATGTAAAATGTACGACAGCGGTTTGGGTTGGGTTCAATAAGAACAATGTATTTCTACCCAAACAAACCCTTTTATAGCAACATTAAGACAATGAAAGACTGTGGGAAAAATATAACGTTCTAACCTATAACATAACATAAGTATTTGTAAAGTGCACGTTCACCACTACGGGTATCTTGGCGCTGAATAACAGATGTTTATTGTTACCCAACTCAATGGTTCTCATTTTATCGACCTCAGATGGATGAAAGGCTGAGTGGACCTGCTGGGATTTGAACCTGTGACCATGAGGTCGAACACAGGCCCCTGCAGCAGACGCATTAGTCCACTGAGCCACCAGACCCGGATATACTACACACTTTGCATGCAGCTCCTTGATGGAAGTTTATAGGTCTCTGTGCTATAGTAGGATTGTAACTTATGAACTGCAAGTAACAAAAAGATCTCTGTAACAAAAGCAATAACCCACTGAGCTATCCACATAAAATAAAGTTCTGGTGATCTGCAGTGTACACGTTCTTTGCAGCAGGCACATAAACCTTCTGTACTACTTTCTGATGAGTCAAAACAAAAAACTTCATCTCTCTCCAGCAGGAACATTAATCACCAGAGTGTTATCTTGACATTTTTATTGTTGCCTGAAAACTGATGTACACAGAAGGAACTCTGCAGAAGGTACTTTTAAAACTATAAGTTATTTCTACACCCAGTGCCCTTCTATGAAGAGGTGGCCGGCACAGGTAAGCGCGGTGGGGCGGGGCAGGACGCAGCAGGGGGGGAAGTCGTCAGACGATGTAATAGGTGTAATATATGTATTTAATTCTACCTATTTCATCGTCTGTCGACTTCCCTGCCCCACCTCACCACCCACTGTGTTTACCGTGCTGGCCGCCGCTGTGTCCACTGATGTGACTGGTGAAAACAGATCGAGGCTATGGACAATCCATCCGTTTCCATCTTACTCTGGCCTCGGATATTGTTCAAGGTGACTTATATCCCAGGGTGAAGTCAGGGGGACGTGAGGGAAACAGGATTGCATTTATGTATGCAGCCTTGAAAACGCTGAGCACGTAACTGTGATGCTGTGATGAAGATGCTCATGCATGAAAACAACGAAGACCCTGGTCAAACGGAGGTATTACCTCCCACCCTTCAAGTGTATTTTCAGTGTTGAAGTCTACAAAGTGAATAGATGAAATTGAATTAGTGGACCATTGAGCTGTTTCACATGCTACTGGAGCATTCTCAGCCTATAATACAGATAAAGTAAACTAGATGATATATTCCATTTCAATATAGAGCAAGAAGGCCAATAAAAGTTAGAGTCAAAATCCATAAGTTTTAAAAGGTCGTAGTGCATCACAAGAGTGAACTTTCTTGGCTTCTTTATCACAATTAAAAGAGACTGTATTAGAAAATGAGTTTGTCAACACTAGTTAACACATTCTTGTTCATACCCACTACATCATATATTGAAAAATTATCAACTCCAGAAAGTTTCCCCACTTCAATGGCTTTCTTGACATGAAGAGGATATTGCTTTGCTAAATTGTCAAGCTTGGACTCAAATTCTAATAAATAATATTACATCTGTGAAAGATAGTAAAGTGCCTAGGAAATGTATCTACACCAACAATCATAATCTAAACGCCTTGGAAATATAAATGGCTATAACATTAGGAAATGAGATCACTAGCCATAGTACATCACCAACAAAAGAGGAGCTAGCTCTGTAATGCAGCATGATGTTATTAGCTGTGTTAGTTTAATATGCTCTATGCTGTCTCCATTGCTTCATCAACCATCAGTTCTGAAAGCACAACTGAAAAGTGTTTTATCACTTTTTTCTGGTGACTTACGTGCATCATGGGGCTTTGGGAGGAATACAACTCTTCCAGTTGTTCACCTACTGGAAGATTCACAAAGTGTGCTGAATTTTTATGGTGCTAAACCAGCCTATTTTATGATAGGGTTATGTAAACCCATTGCATATTATGTTTCGGCCCTAGGTTCAGATTTAATGAATTATTAGAGATAAATATGTGGTTAGTGTATTCTGAGGAGTCATTTGAGTGTCATTCCATTATAGTGAGTTTTTCTGGCAGCCTGAAGTTAATGGGCATGCATGATGAACTACAAA
The DNA here is from genome assembly GCF_964204655.1 of Triturus cristatus. Classification (NCBI taxonomy): domain Eukaryota; kingdom Metazoa; phylum Chordata; class Amphibia; order Caudata; family Salamandridae; genus Triturus; species Triturus cristatus. The sequence continues at coordinate 502,964,073 of NC_140593.1, forward strand.
TCTGCCCATCGTATCTAGAGGTTTAAATTTCTATACCATCACTCAGGACACACAGTAAAGAAGGTTATTAGGACCAGTGGCAGAACACATTGTGAGGATTTGGGTGTACTATATGATATGGCTTTGGTGGCTTATCATGGAGTACACTCGCAAACCCCTGCTAGGATCCAGTCAGTTTTGTTAACTTAACCTTAGCTCAACCCTGAGTAGCTGTGGCTGCAAGCAGTAAGGCTTGGCAAAGGAATTTAGGGCCTGATTTATATCTTGGGACTAATGGTTCCGCCGTCGCTTCTCCATCAGATTGCCCATCCGCTTACTAGGCGGTCCACCTGCTCTATTTAGATGCTGGCCGATCAATGGATAAAAAACTGTGGTAGTGCCACCAGCTCAACCGGCTCAACCAGGTATGTTCACCCGCACCAATGGCACCGCAGGCAAAAGTGGCGGTCGAAGAGCGGAGAGCCAATTTGCTCACCCGGCCAATCACGATGTGCCTTCCAGCCAACGTGACTGTGGCTCCACACCTGAGTTGGCGGATTGGAAGGGATTTAAGGCTGAAACTCAACTTTTCTCATTTTCACACTTCTTTTTCCACCATTGACCCACTCTTCCAAGTCCTGCCTCTTCTGCTGCTGCTTGATGATGATGATAAATCAACTCTGTTGTGGCCGGAATCCACGGCAAACCTTACTTTCCCCCTGTTAACTTTTGACTTGTCTGTATACAATAGCTATGGACTTGTGCATTTTTAAATCTCTCTCACAAGGAATAGCATACCAGTGTGTGATACATATATGTGTAATGCTGACGTTTAAGACATTTAAAGAAACACATCTGCTTGATTGCATTGTATTTCAAAATATGGTGCAAACTGCCTTCAAATAAATGGACACTTACACAATCAATCAATCAATCAATCAATTAATCAATCAGGGATTTGTGAAGTGCACTACTTACCCATGAGGATCTCAAGGCCCTGGGGGGAGGAGGGATTCGAACAGCTCAGTCTCATCCGAAGAGCCAGGTCCAGAGACTCTTCCTGAATTCTTGCAGTGTGGGGGTTCGTCTGATACTGAGGGAGAGTTCATTCCAGGTCTTGGCCGTGGAGTAGGAGAAGGCCCTTCCTCCCGTTCTGGCGCTGCGTATGCGTGAAATTTCGGCCAAGGCAAGGTCGGCAGAGCGGAGGTTTCTCTTGGGTACGTAGAAGGAGATTCTTTCATTGAGGTATTGGGGTCTGGTGTTGTGGAGGGATTTGTAGCCATGAGTGAGCAGCTTGATTGTCTCTCTCTTTTCGATGGGGAGCCAGTGGAGGTCTCGTAGGTGATGGTTGATGTGGTCTTGTTGTGGGATGCCTAGGACAAGTCTGGCTGCGTCGTTCTATATGGTCCGGAGTTTGAGGAGTAGAGATTTGTTGATTCCGGCATAGAGGCCATTCCCGTAGCCCAGTCTGCTGGTTATGATTGCGTGGGTAACGGTCTTTCTGGATTCGGGGGGATCAATTTGAAGGTCTTGCAGAGGATGTGGAGGGTATTGAAGCACATGGAAGATACTGTCTGAGTGAGAGGGGCAAAATGGCGTCTGAGTGAGATCGCATACACTCACCTCCGCTCAGCTCCGATCCTCACAGTGCTCTTACCCGAGTAGAATGGAATGAAACCGGCATGAAAGCAATTGGAGGATGTTTCAGAGGCGAAGAGCTCCGTGGTAGTGTTGAACCGAAGGAACTGGGAAGTAATGTGAGTGATTGATTGTATCCGATGGGCCCGATGGCTCCGGAGGTTTGACGGAGCCCAGAGACAGGGGGAGCATTGATACAAGCCAGCCTGCTGTACGCACTGGGAATCACTTGCTTGGCTGCTTCTGACGACAGTTTCCGGAGGGAGAATCTGTGACGGCTGCCGGCTGGGGTTGCCCAGCAACGAGGATGCTAGGAGAAGCCACGGAAATCACTGCACGGAGGCCATGGCAGCGCGAGGAGGTCGAGGTAAGATGCGCTCGAATGCGCTGTCTACTACTCGAAAGGAAAGTGACTTAAAACTGATACAGATCTAAGGAAAACTGAAATACGCTCTGGTAAGGGGGGTAAACTGGATAAAAACAAAGATAAAATGGAGGTTACCAAAATCACTGATTTGAGAGGTTTGCCACTGGGAGGAACAGGGAGGGGGGGGGGAAACAGGTTGCGATAACTAGCCTGTTTTTACCCCTGGACGATGAGAAAGAGAAGGGGCTGGAGATGGTAATACAAGGGCAACCAGGTGAACAAAATAGGCTGGCTGCCGGTGAAGATGTAATTGGCACAAAGAATTCTCAGAATATTCTTCTGGATAATTCACCGGGTTCATTGGAGGAAGGAATGCCCTCTTGGGGGTCATGCTGTGACGATACTGTACTAGGAACACCTGAAGCGCTCAATAGGGCCCTTCAAAGAGAAGATAAAGACAAGGAAGAAATCCCGGATTAATACAGATTCCCCAAAGAAAGTGTAAATAACCCGACTGAAGAGACCCCAGAGATGGCAAATAAGCCAGAGCAGACGTGCGAAGGGCAACAACATGATCTCAGTGAAGGGGCTATTCAGAAAAGGAGCCAAGAGGCGGGATATCTTTCTCCAGACTCCTTGGAGAAATTTACTCTCTAAATGAATAATCAGTAGACTCAGAGTTTGAACTTTCAAGTAGTAGCAATGATGTGGAATGTGGGGACTCTTCCACGAGTAACTACAGCCAGCAAGACGAGAGAAGGATACCCAAGAGAACCAAACAGGGGTCGTTAGGGAAAAGAAGCAACCACAAGAAATTGTTGCGAGAAGAAGAAGGAGAATTAGGATGGGACTATTCAGCAACACAGTTGCTACCTTCTAACAGCTCAAATGAGAAAGGAAAACCCACTAGAGAACAGCCGATTGGCTTGGCCACACAGAAAGCTTATGGTGAAACTGATCTTCCAATCCCTAAGATCATTCCGAGATGAGGCCAAAACTGAAAACCGCCAAGCATGGCTAGCCTCGAAGAAGCTGCAAGGTACAATGCGTAAAATTGGGAAAACTTGCACAGAGATTGCAGAGGGACTAAACAGGGTGGAAAAACACACAGAGGATCAAGAAAATGCTGTGGACATTCTGAAGGAACAGGCGTCCTCGCAAGACAAAACGCTGAAGGATGTAATGTGGAAATTAGAAGAGGCAGGAAATCGTCAACGCCGCAATAACCTGAGGCTGTTGGGAATACCAGAAATAGCGAAGGCAATGATATTAGGAAATTTACAATAACCCTGCTGAAATATTCTCTACCAGAATTAGCACACTGGGAGTGGGATAAGGAAATTCAACGGGTACATAGATTTCTTTTGACATTTCCCAATCGCTCTACGAACACTGAAGCGTACCCTCGTGACATATTAATATACTTTGGAAATTTCGTGCTCCGGCAGGCCGTGTATGATCTTGCTAGACCCAACATGAAGAGGAAGTGGCAGAACTACTCCTTTTTTGCAAAACCAGATTTTGCACATGCCACCGTGGAAAGGAGATGGAGACTCGGACAACTTATAACTCCTTTTCAAAAAGCTGGAGCTACAGTCTTCCTACAGAACCCGGCTAAGCTAAAAGTCATCTCTCAAGGGCGGAACTATTACTTCACATCTGAAATACAAGCCCAGAAGCTGTTAGATGAGATCTCAAGAGCGAAGAACAGGACTACAGAGAGTAAATAAATAATAGTTGCTATACCATGTGAGGGATTAAGGAAGCAGAGTCTAAGATATTTCATATACTGTTATATGGAATGATTTGGTTGGTTGAAATGTTTACTTACTTAGGAAGGCCTCAACTGGTAAAATATGTGTGGATTGTAAAATTGCTTTCTTAGTATAATGAGGGTTTTTTTTTCTCTTTTTGCTGTTGTTTTTGATTTTGAGCACGGGAGGAAGCGAGGAGGGTGGAGAGTGGTGAGGTTGATCCAGACTCTGTCACACAGGCTCAGGATTGAGCCTGATTGCCTTAAGAAGGGACAGGGGAGGGGGGTTGGAGTGTGGGTGGGGGAATGAGAGATCTCAGACAGTGGACGGATATAAATTGTGCAACTAAGAAAATGAATTATGGTATAAGAAGCAGATTAAAAACCAGGAACGGCATAAAGGGTCAGTAACCTAAAAGAGATGAATAAGCAGTCAGGTAAAGATATAGTTTTCAATGGTTAAACTGAAGATTCTCACTTTCAATATTTGTGGTCTTAATGATCCGAAAAAGAGCCAGGTTGCTGTGGGCTTACAAGCAATAGGGGCTAATATTATTTGTCTTCAAGAGACTCATATCGAGGGGTCACAACGGCACCTACTTAAACCCTAGGATATAGATTGATTACGGCAACCACACAGGGTACAAGGACTAGGGGGGTCGCCACTCTGGCAAAAGGGAGTGAGATACAATTTGCTAGGTCATCGGCTGATAAGTATGGGCGATGGGCAATTATAGAATGTCAATTTAACAATGATAAACAAATGACAGTATGTACAATATACGGAAGTGTTATGGATGATCCGAGCGTATTGAGAATATATCTCCAATGAACTGGCCCATTGGCCACTCCAACTAATAGTTTGCGGCGAGTATAATCTAAACCTCCTGTGCGATTGGTCATTAGATCCTGGATTTAGATACAAGGGGAGGAAACCAAAAGTATTCCAGACCCTCAAAGAATTATGCCAAATTCATGGCTTGATAGACTGTTGGCAAACAAAACATCCAGATGATCCAAGCTTTATGTTTTTCTCTAATCCACATGTAAAATTCGCTAGATTAGATTATATGTTTGTATCGAGTACCATAAATTCTAGTTGCTCAGTAGACAGATTAACACAGGTTTTATCGGACCATAATCCTTTAATTATGAACCTAGAAGATGGAGGAATGAACAGTGAGTTGAAAATCTGGACCTTTGAGAGAGCTTTGCTGCTAAATAAGGAATATTGCCAACATATGAATAAATGGATATTAGAGTTCTTGGAAGATAATCTAGGCAGCACCTCGATTGAGGTGGTTTGGGACGCTATGAAAGCGGGAATAAGAGGGGAGACGCTGCGATTTTCATTAAATCTTAATAAAAAGGCTAAACAGGAAATGGGGGAACTACACAGAAATCTGGCTATAGTCGAGGGGAGTCTGAAAAGGGCTGTACAAGAGGGACGGGAAATTGAAAGGAGTTAAAATTGGTGTCACTCGCTAAAAATGCTATTACCGATATCTTTACGGAAAAAGCGATAATCCAGGCCACAACGAATAGGGAAATTACGTATGAGCTGGGTGAACAAGTTGGTCATGAATTGGCTGTACGTACTAGACAACAAAATACAGCCAACTTAATAAGGGATATTAAAGACCAGAGATATGGACGAAAGACTGATTCTAAAGAGATAAGAGCTGCATTTCAAAGATAATATCAAGATTTATATGAGGAGACTGGTATACGACAGGATAAGATTGAGGAATATCTAGATCAGACCACATCCCTAAAATTAGGGCAAGAGGATCAAGACAGTCTGGATGTTATACCACAGTGGGAAGAAATTTTACTTTTAATGAATAGTCTAGCTAAGGGGAAGGCAGCTGGGATGGATGGTATATCCACAGAGTTTTATGAAAAATTCTTTAAGCCACTAAAGAGAATATGTGTATGTATAAAAAGTGACCTTTTTAGACATATTTTTCAGGGTGGTCGACCCCCGGGATCATGGTCTCGAGCTAGAAACATGTTTTAAAAAAAAAAAAAAAGAACAAAGATGCTACAGAACTCGGATCATATGGTCCTATCACCCTGATTAACGGTGACTCACAAATCTATTCAAAACTATTAGCCAGTTGTTTGGCACCAATTATTCATAAAATTGTAACTGGTCGACAGCATGGGTTTATCCCGGGGAGGTCTACTACCGACCATGTCCAAAGAGGGATCACACTTTGGTTGCAGGAAATACCTTTGGACAGCAATGTCGAGAAGTGGTATAGGGGAGCATTTTATTAAAGGAACCCAAATGCTATATACAACACCAGAGGCTGTAGTTATGGTAAATGGGTCAGTCTCAGAGAAGATAGATATTACTAGAGGGGCAAGACAGGGGTGCCCATGCTCGCCTCTATTATTTGCGATATTTATTGACCCGTTTATCGGCAGACTCGAAAATAATTTGTTAATTCCACAAATACTTTCACAAACTTGGGATACTAAAACACTGGCTTATGAGGATGACATATCGTCGGTCACTAACGATCCAGTCACCACAATAAAGGCAATAGAGGATGAGGCTAAACTCTTTGGAGAGGTATCCGGGTACAAGCTGAATCAAGATAAAACCCAGATAGTTCTTAATAATAGTGGAAAAAGCTATGTATCTGGGTGTCAACATAACGGCTAACTTAGATAGCTTAGTGAAGGTTAGTCTTGATCCATTAATACAACATCCGGAAAAAGACCTTAGTAGACTAAACAATTTACATCTATCTATAGGGGGCAGGTGTAACGTGATTTAAAATGCTTTTTGTTCAAAAATGTTTATATTTTTTCAGGACAATTTGTTTTGAGTTTACACCACAATGGTTTAAAGCCATAGAAAATATGTTTTCACGGTTCATTTGGGGATATAAAAGACCTTGCAGAGCAATCAGATTCATTACTTTGCCTAAAGATAGAGGTGGTTTAGCCCTCCCATTCTTAAACTGTATTGCTGGGCCACGATCTTGAATTACTGTAATGAACTATTGTCTGTAATTTATTTATTTATTTATTTATAGAGTGCAACATTCATCCCTTGAGATATCACGGCGCTAAGGACTGTGGTGATGTGTAGGGTCTGCGAGATTGGTGTAAACAGGGATAATCGGACAAACAGTGTCATACCAACACCGCAAGAACTTATTCTGGGTAGTGAAGTCAGCGGGTACTTATGGCGGCACTCATACGACAGCTATTTTTAAAAGGTTTGTTTTAAAACACTTGTTGGTATCCATAAAGCCTGGAACAAAGTGCACAAATTATTGGGAATTAGGAGGCTATCGTTTTATACATTATTTTCTAAAAGCAACAATCTCCCTGAGATATTCGATGATGTATGTATGAATGGATGGATAAGTGCAGGGATCACACAATTAGGGTGTTTTTACTCTACTTTTGGGCTGAAATCATTCGAAGAACTAAGTAATGACTATACATTAGATTATAGGGATTTCTTTAAATTCCTTCAAATCAGGGATTTTCTTTCAAAGAAAGGGGGTGGCGGATCTAAATTTAAAAAAATCCAAACTATGGAAATTATAAGCAAACATAGAGTAGTAAACATTGGAGAAATTTATGGATGTATGATGGCCTCACTTCCAGACGATTTGAATACATTTCTTTTAAAATGGCAGGATAAATTGGGGATCACGTCTGAAACCTTTTTTAAATCGTATGAATTATCACAGTCTATATTGATGTCTGCAAGATTACAAGCCCAGTATTACAGACATTTTTTCAACTGTACTATACACCAAGCAAGATAGCCAAGTGGGGGTCCGGTAAGGGAACAGTATGTCCACTGTGTGCCTTATATGAAGCTGACATTATACATATATTTGCAGTTTATGATGCACTACAGGAGCTGATTATTGAAATATCTGACTTCTTATCAGTGATCTTTAATGTAAGAATAGAAATTACCATGGGAGAAATAATGCTTGGTATAGATTGAGATATTCGACTAAAAAGCATGCAAGAACTGATTTTTGAGTCAATGGCAGTTTTAAGAATTTGCATAGCCTCCGCTTGGTTGGATCCAAAACCGCCAGTATTCCAACACTGGCGTGCCCGACTGCTGGCGACTCGTAGCTTAGAGGTTGCTATTTATAGAAGGAAAGGACGAAAAAAACTGAAAAAACGGTTGGATATATTGGATCCCCTAAGCCAATGGATGCAAATTCAAGAGAGAGCAGGCTAGATGCCTAGCGGTGCTAATTGTACAATAATGTAATATAGCAGGGAATATTCCAGTATTGTAATTACTAGCTGTGATGAACTTAGCTGCACTAAATGAATTAAGTATGTGATACTTCAACGTTTTGATTTATGTAATAATATTATGCCGAAATGTAAATGTCTGAGAAGGGGGATGGGGGGGAAGGGAGGGAGGCTAAATGTATGTATAATAAAATAATAAAGATTATTTTTTTTAAAAAGGAAGATACTGCGTTGACCTGTCGGTTCATGGTAAGGGAGGAGTCGAGTATGATGCCGAGGTTGCGAGCGTGGTCCGTGGGTGTGGAACGATTGCCAAGGGCGGTGGACCACCAGGTGTTGTCCCACGCAGAGGGGGTGGATCAGAGAATGAGGACTTCTGTTTTCTCCGAGTTGAGCGGAGCAGATCCAGTCTAGGACAGTTCCCAGTATGCCAGCGTCGTGGAGTATGGCGGTTAGTGTGCAGTGGGAGACGGTGTCGAAGTCTGCTGACAGGTCTAATAGAATGAGGGCAGCCATGTGGCCTTGGTCTAGGAGGGTACGGATGTCACCTGTGGTGGCTAGGAGGGCGGTCTCGGTGCTGTGTTTGCTGCGGAATCCAGATTGGGAAGTATTGAGAATTGAGTTGGCTTCTATGAAGTTGTGGGCTGGTTGTTGAGGATCTTCTCTGTGACTTTGGCTGCAAAGGGGAGGAGAGAAATGGGTCTGTAGTTCTTGAGGTCCATTGGGTCTGCGGAGGGCTTCTTCAGGTGGAGCTTGACTTCTGCGCATTTCCAGTCGTCGGGGAACGTGCCTGCTTCGAGGGTACAGTTGATGGGACGTCATAGTTCAGGTGCTGCAGCAGAGGCAGCCCTGTGGAAGATATGCGGCGGGCAGGGATCGGTGGGGGCTCTTGAGTATATACTTCTCAGGGTCTTAGTGGTGTCTTCTGTGGTCCAAGCAGTGATGGTAGGCTCGGTGGTTGGGTGGTGTTGCCGGTGGTAGCTGTAGTGTTGGTGCCTTGGTTCCGTTCATCGAAATTGTTGTAGATAGTCCTGATTTTGTGATGGAAGTAGGAGCCGAGTTTGTTGCAGAGGTCCTGGGAGGTAGAGACGTCGGATGGACACAAAAAAGGAAATCAATCCAAAAATCAAAAGTGTCCATGCAGATGTGCTGACCTAGATTCCTTACATTGTCAAATGAATAACATATGCATTTACATATCATTGTGATATGTGAAATATAACCTTATGTAGAAATTGCACTAGACAAGATGTAAGGTTGACTTTTTAAATAACTGTTAAATCAATATCAGTCCCAAAATTCAATCAGTTAACAAATGTATACATGTAACATTTCCCCTTATCTAGTGCAATTCCTATATGTTATCCATTTTCAATTGCCACATACTTTTTTAAGGAACAATGCATATGTGTTTATTCGTATCACTTATCAAGTTGAAATAAATACGCCTCTATTAACACTTTGAAAAACATTTAAAAAAATCCTTTTTTTGGTGCACGTGTCCAATATCATGATGAATGCTTGCACCTAAAATCAAATTAACATCACAAACTATTTAGACATTTAAAACATCTGTTGTATTTACTGCCATAATGGTAATTAAAATTAAATACATTTTTATGAATCAAAGAATTGCAGATGAAAGTTTATGTCAGGACAAACTTGGTGAAAAGATAAATCTTGATTAATTAAAATCATGAGATGATTCTATCATTTCAAAAAGTAAAGGAAACATACATACAAATGCCACTAGGGTGCACTGTTGGGCTCTTGTTGCTAACTTGCCTCCTATAGGACTGCCAAAGGGAACCTCCTCAGGAAGGAGCATCTAGTGGGGACAGAGCAGGCACCTCAATGATCTTTCTTAGGAGGGGTCAGTTTGGGAGGTGTGGGCTTGGGAGGGGTGGCTTTGGGAGGGGTGTATTTGAGTTTGGGAGGGGTGTATTTGGATTTGGAAGAGGTGAAGGTAAGAGCATCACTAAAAGTAGAACTAGGATCAAGGGTAGGTGGGATGGGAGAGAACCTGGTTTTGGAGGTAGAGGGAGCTGGATTGTGTGATGTGCATGTGTCTGTTGTGCAGTTGCATGTGGGTCTGGTGTATGTGTTGTACATTTTAGTGTGTGTTTCTTGGCAGATGTTTGGTGTTTGGGTGAGTGTGTACATTTGGGTTTGGTTGCTGTCGGTGTAGGTATGGTTTTGTGTGAGTGTGTATGTTTAGATGAGTGAGCTGTTGAGGTATTTGGTCTGATTGTGGTGATATAGGTGTACTGGTGCGTGTGGGTGTGGTGATGGTCATGATGGGATGTGGGTGCTGCGGTCGTGGTGGGTGTGGTGGGGGTTGTGGGTGTGGTGATGGTACTGGGTGTGGTGGTGGGTGTGTTGGAGGTTGTAGGTATGGTGGTGAGTGTGGTAGTTGAGAGTGTGGTGGTGGTTGTGATGGGTGTGGTGTCTATGTTGTTTGGGTACGTGCTTGTGTTTCTTGGTGTGTTTGTGTTTATGTGTGCATGTGCTGCTTGGGTCTGTTGTGGTGGGTTTGTGCAAAGGACGGAGTGTACTTGGGGCAGGTCTGTGAACTGTGAATTGGGATGGTGAAGAGGTTTGAGTTGGGGCACAAGGTTAGGCTGCTTGGGGGGCTGCGGTCAGTGAGGAGCCTAGTCCTGTAAAGGATCTCTGCAGGCCAAACATTGCACTATAAATGCCTTCCAGGTATGCTAACATTTGTTGCATAAGGCCCTTGAAGGCATTCAGGAGTGCATTATGGCCTACAGAGATGCTGCACTGGAGGTCTATAGCCTCCTAAGTCAGTGCACCCAGGGGGACAGGGGCAAGGGCTGAGTTGCCTGCAGCGAAAGAGACCAAAGACCTTTTAGGGGGGGTGGCTTTGGCCAACTGGGGGGGAGCAAGATGGAGGATGGAGATGTCTCTCTGGGTGGTGGACAAGGACGCAGGTGGAACAGTTGCTGTGGGGTCCCCCAGCAGTAGGGACTGGTTGCTTGTGGAGCCCTCCAAAGATTATGTGAAATTGGTGGCCTCAGTGCCAGTCACCTCACCTTCCATGCCACTGTGTCCATCAGTGTCGGTGGTCTCACCAGTAGAAACACAGTGGCCACCTGATTCCCACCTACGTGGCTAAATTATCCTGCTCATGAAGATGCTGAAAAGACATATACAACAGTTTTATTACATCCTTGTAAATAGAACTGATCATGACCTGTGATTTAAAAACATTTTCCAAGTTTCAGATTTCACCTGCTATGAGGCTCTCAAACTTTGGTTCTTTATTATCAATAGCTTGTGCATGTAGGGACCATCTTCAAAAACATCTGGTCACATTGTTGTAATTTCTCACGATAGCGCCTATATCATTTATGATCTTCATTTTTTATTCTCTCTGGGACATGTTTAACACCTCTGAATGGGTGGGCTTTGTTGTTTAGAATAGTGAACGTATGTCAGCGAAAAGGATAAAAACCAAAAATACCTTTGTAAAGGGTGTGTACAGGTACAAAAAATCTGCGTTATTTTCAGTCACAAAGCGTAAACTATAAATCGGTGTGGGTCAAAAATACTACAGTTTGTATAAACTGAGCCTGTTTCCTTTGGGCATTTCACAGTGCTAACACTCGCTTGAAGTACCTAAAGTACATATGAAATATACATTTTTTTTATATAGATTCGGTACTCAAGTAGCTTATTAATGTATCTCACACTATAAACATAACTATGCTATCGCAGAAAATAAGAAATATGTTTGGAGTGGATGGACAAATGAGTTCTACAGCAGATGTAAATACATAGGTCTTGATTAATTTTGAATCCACTTTAGTTTAGAGAAAAACATGTTCACATTTGACTACTAAATATCGCAAGTTATTTCAAGTTTGTTTTACTATTGTGAAAATGTTGTACAAAATATGCTGCCTTTCACTTAGGCAAATATTGGTACAACATCACTGTAAATATTATATACACTGATTCATATATCCAACAAAGATTCACATGCAAATCACAATATGCAACAGATTACACAATGATACATTTCTACATTTCCCTAACTTGTCAGGATATAGTTCTGATTTTCAGTTTTCCACATGGGATACGCCAACATATATGTGATGGAGCCTTCCATCTCCAAAAGTCCCTTTAGGTATCTCATTTTTCTTGATCATTGATTTACCATCTGGACATAACAAAGGACATTAAACAATGGTTTTGGGCGTGTTTTACTCTATCACCAATGTGTACACATTCCTGTCTGTGTTTTTCCCAAAAATGAATGCCAATTACATTTCTTTTTCAGATAACAGATTGGTAAGACATCATACAAATCTGTCACTTTTAACATGAATGAAATAATATTTTGTAATCAAAACATATTTGTGATACCCTTTGAATCTAAATTTAGCTATATAATCTGATGTTACTAGTCATTTTGGCTCACTTGCACACTCTTGTTTGTATATAAAATCAATTTACCAATGTGATGTTTGGAACATCCACTGTGATCCAGCGGTTCAACAACAACAGATACTCCACTACCATATACTCACCTGGGCCCATAAACTCACGGTGCATAAACTGCTGGTTATCAAGTTTGTAATTTTCAGGCGATGCTGACAGCGGAGAGCCCCGCCTCCAGCTAGTCAGGTGTCCGAAGTCTCCACGCCCCATCCCCGTAATGGCGATTCGTAACCAGCGTTAGCGGCGTTTCTCCTCTCTATCTCTCCTCGCTTTTTTTCTGATTCAAGGGTGCTGTCATCTCCCGGGGGAGCCTCTGGAGTGTTGCTGGAGTGTTGTTGCAGGAACCAGGTGCGCGAGGCTGATTCAGGCGATCTGGAGCCCGGAGACATGAGCCCTGAGCTAGCAAGTTGATGAAGCAGGGGAAAACCAAAACGCTATAATTGACGGAAGTGAGGCTGGCGTTTGAATCAGGAGCCACGAGCCAGGAGATATCTGTATCGCTTCTGAGCTATACTAGCTCGGATATCACGACGGAAGGACTGCCTGAGTGAGTAATGACTTGTCTTTGCTAAGTGTGTTCTGGAGCCCCTCACTTGGATTGCAATGGCTTCGGCGTCCTACTGCAATTATATGATTTAGCCTTTGCCCGTTTTTTTCTTTTTTCTCATCTTTTGCCAATAGCTGCCCTATTTCACTATCAGAACGCGTTTAAAACGCCTTAAAACGCTTGGCAAAAATATGGGCAAACCTCATAAAAACAGTGGGGCAGTCAAAAACGAGAACACAGCCCGTTTAAAAAAAATTAAAACTCGCTTAGCTCAAGTTAAGGAAGCAAAGCAAACTTCCAGCCTGTCCCAAAAGGGCGACGAGCTTGCACATATTCCATCCCAGGACAGCACTTTTGAGAGCTCTGAAGAGGAGCCCACTCCGGAGTCATTGCTAAAAAATAAGGAACCTCAGGAGCTTCATAGGGTAGACGAATCTCTGCAGTCCTGTGAGTCTAGTAGTGCAGATACAGTCGTGGATGTCCCCAATGATAAAAACAGCTCTTCTAAGCAATTTCCGCTATTCTTCAAAAAAGCAACCCTGCCACCGCCAGTCTCTAACCCCAGTCCACCTAGAAAAACCACAACCAAAGGTGATTCAACGGACTGGGGCCAGACAACAGAACCCCCTGCTATTCTACCCGCAAGACAGGGTCTATCTCCAGAGCTCCATTTAATAGCAAGGGGTGACTTGGCTCCTGCTCAAGCGCAAGGTAGAGAACAAAAGCTGCATTTTCTACAAGAAAAACATGAACTAAATCAGGGCATTAACATGCATCTGGGCCGCAGGACGTCGATTCTAACAGCGGTTGAAAAATCAATCGGAGGCCTACAAACAGCAATTGCCCCACATCATGACTCTCCTGGGCCAGAAAATCCTTTCGTGGCTCCTGTCTCCGCCCAAGTATCAGTTTTGGCACCAGTCTCTGCCCAAGCGGAGACCTCACCTCCGAATACACCTCCCAAAGCTACCGAGTCCACAACTGCTCAGCTAAGTTCCATCTTAAGCTTTGAGAATTCTGAGAACAGCCAGGCAAGACAACTAGACATCAAAGACCTTCTTAATCTGATTCTTGACGAAATTCGCGAAATAAAGAGGGCCCAGAAAATTGAAACTGCCTCGCTGCACCAACGCTTGGGGAAAATCGAAGAGGCGATGCAGGGCTTCCCCATTAGACTTCAGGAAGCAGAAACCAGAGTTTCTCTTCTCGAGGATCAGATCTCCTCGGTGTCCAAAGAGATGAAAGCAGCCATGATCAACGAGAGACGTCTCGAAAACAAGCTTGAGGAGCTCGAAAACCACTCACGGAGGTCAAATTTGCGGATAGTTGGAGTTCCAGAGGGAATTGAACAGTCGCAGCCAATGCAATGGGTGGAATCTTTTATCAAACAAACTGTTCTCCCAGAATTTGAAGGAGACCTCACTATCGCAAGGGCCCACCGAGTTCCAGCACAACCTTTTCCGAACTCTCCAATTCCACGAACAATTCTGGTGAACTTTATGGACTTCCGAATAAAAGAGAGAATCTTAACAAGAGCAATTCAGCAGAGGCAGTTCTCCCTAAATGCTACAACCAAGTGTTGAATCTTTTCTGATATGAGCGCCTCTGCTGCTCGTAAAAGAAAAGAATTTGTTAAGCTATTACAACTCTTCAAAACATATGGTGCCCAAGCCTCTATCGCACAACAGTCCAAACTTAAAGTCCTTGTCAAGGGCAAGTTCTTTTTGTTCTCAGATTTGGACGAGGCCCAGGCATTACTAAAAGAGCTTTCAAAGGGAGTTTAAAGCTATTGTAAAACCTGTTATTATTTATGATCTACTGGCAGGGTTGGGATGGGCATGGGGACGTAGGACACTAAGGGTGTAAGGTGAAGACACCCCAGGGTTTTTGTAGGGTGGGAGAAATGTGGCTAGCGGGGTCCGTAGGGATTATCCACATTGCAGGGTGGGGGGTTTTTCTTTTCTTCGGGGTGGGTGGGATAGTGGGCGTTTCATATTTATTTTTTGCAAAGAGGGAAAAAACAGAGCAAGAGGTTTTTTTGAGTAAGGTCACAATTAGGGTTTTAATAGCAAGACAAGGTAGCGATTTGGTCTTAAGCAGTCGCATAGATGGTTAGGGAGTCCAATCAATGTAAGATTCTCTCGGCCAATGTTAATGGCATATTGAATTAAAAAAAATATGGCGCCTTAATCAGATGGCTAGCTTCACTGCGACCCCAAATCCTCTTTCTTCAAGAAACCCATTTAAAATCCAACTCCCCCAAACTTTTTATACCTAGAACCTTTTCAGAAGTTTTCTTTGCGTCCTCAGGTTTTGCTGCGTGGGGTGTAGCAATTTATCTTTCTAATAAACTTCCTTGGGAGGTCATAGAAGTCCAAAGAGATCCAATGGGGAGATGGATTTGGGTCGCAGTAAAATTGTTTGGGAAGAGACTCAATCTGGTCAACTACTATGGCCCTATAGTTGATGATGAGGGACCACTGATTCAGGTCTATAATCTATTATCTGGTGCTCCGGGACAGATAATACTCGGAGGAGATTTTAATTTTATATTAGATCCAAGTAAAGACACGACAAATAAACAGAGGGGTCAATTGAAACCGAACACTAAAAAAGCTTTGGAGACTATTATTGAGAGCTTCCAATTGATGGATAGCTGGAGGGATAGGAACTCAGAGAAAGAATATTTTACTTTCTATTCTCATCGCTTCCATACTGCATCTAGAATTGACTTTTTCCTTAATTCCAGATCTCTTCAGATCCTGGATACAGGCATTGGATGCAACCCCTTCTCTGACCATGCCTATATCAATTTGGAAATTAAGATCTATGAAGCAAATAGGGAGAGACCCAGGTGGCAACTGGATCGCCTTCTTCTGCAGAATGAGGAATGGGTAAGAGGCTTTAGGATTTGGATAAAAGAATACTTTCGGATAAATGAGAACACCGCTTCTCCTTTTTCTGTCTGGGGCGGATTTAAATCGACAGCCCGGGGAATGATAATTGCATATACAACTGCCCAATCTAAAGACCGAAGGCACAAGATAACTCAATTACAGTCAGATCTCGAGCGGGAATATGCCCTTCAACTACAGTCTCTTCCCAACGAATATCTCCAAGCCAAAACAGCATTAAAAGATTTTTTTGTTGTCGAAGAGGTTTGTAACTCCCAACTTTTCCAACAGAGGGTCTATGAGGAGAGCCAGTTGATCGGCAGACTCCTGGCAAATTCTACAAGAAAAAAACAGGAATCAGCCTTAATAACAAAAATATTAGATCCCTCTACTGGTCTGGAAATAGTCGATAGTTCTAGAATTGCCCAACTTTTCCAGGATCATTATACCCGACTTTATTCCACTGAATATAAAATACGGAACAATTCAATCGAAGAGTATTTCTCAACTCTGGCTCTCCCCCAGATATCCTCGGAGCGGGCTCTCGAGTTAGAAAGTCAAGTGGAGGGAGTCGAAATTTTGGCAGCCATCAAATCAACCCCAGGATCAAAAGCTTGTGGCCAAGATGGCTTTCCAATCGAGTTCTTCAAAGTGTTTGCAGAAGAATTACTTCTTCCCCTGAAAAACTTGTTTAATTTTATAAAAGAAGGAGGCCAGGTTCTGTGTGAATTCAAAGAAGCGATTATAATTTCATTTGTTAAAAAAGATAAAAACCCCAATGACATGAATTCATACCGGCCTATAAGTCTTTTAAATTCCGATTATAAACTTTTTATGAAGGTTTGGGCGGTTCGTTTATTACCAGCCGCTCAGGAGGTCATTCATAGAGATCAAACGGGCTTTATTGCGGGTAGATCGATGGCTTCCAACACCCAATTTTTGATACAAGCATTAGAGTATATCAACACAAACCATATCCCCGCAAGTATCATAATGGTTGATGCGGAAAAGGCTTTCGACCTTGTAAATTGGAAGACTTTATTTTTTACTCTAGGCCAATTTGGGTTCCCCTCTAAGGTGGTAGGAATGCTAAACAATATTTATCAGGATGCTACAGCCAAACTCGTAATAAATGCTACCTGTGCAGGAATGATACGAATTAAGCGGGGAACAAGACAAGGCTGCCCACTTTCCCCTCTACTTTTTACTTTTTTTATAGAACCCCTTGTATTAAATATTCGTAATAATGCTGCTATTTATCCCCCAATTCCAGATATGTCTAAACTTAAGTTGTTTGCTGATGATATTATTTTATATTTGGCCCCCAATAGGTCTAATTTTGAGGAGGTCTTGGGTGAATTCTCTCAATTTGAAAAGATAGGGGGCTATAAAATCAATGCAAATAAAACTGAAGTTCTTGCATTGAATACGGATATTGATCCTTTCCCCGACTCTTTAAAATTACAGGCAGCCAGGACTAACCCTATAAGATATCTTGGGATCTATGTCTCCTCACAGTCTTCCCAACTTTATGATTTAAATTATTTAAGAATGAAGAAAAAAATAACGAAATTATTGGATCAATGGTCACTTCTTCCATTATCGATAGTTGGGCGTGTATCTTTGATTAAAATGTCAATACTTCCCCTTTTGATTTTTTTATTCTCTAATGTCCCTATTAAAATCAATCAGGTATTTTTTAGGGAAATAGATACGCTTTTTAGGCAATTTATATGGGAGAAGAAAGCCCCCCGAGTTAAATTGAATATCCTTCAACTACCCGTAGATCAGGGGGGACTCGCACTCCCACATATTAAATCCTATTATGAAGCCGCCCTCCTTGACCTTGTATCAAGACTGTTAGGATCCAGCTCTTGTAGAGATACTTTTTTTTTGGATAAAATGCTGACAGAGATCGGTTCATCCATTCCAGTGTTTTTAAAGACTGCTAAACTTCCAAAGAAAAGCAGATATAAAATTTTAAAGGACTTCCTATGTCGACTACAGGCAATTTTTAGGGACATGAATTTGACGGGCTTTCTATATCTTAAACTAAAAGAATGTGCCGGCCTTGGTCTCCAGGTACAAGCCGGTCATAATATCATATGGGAAAACTCTGGCTTAATCCAATTGAGACACTTTTTAATACAGAATAGACCAATCTCTTGGCAGGAAATATTGGCCAGGGTGGGGGCTCGTCGGAAACCGGTCTATTTTGAATATCTGCGCTTAATCTCCTGGTTGAGAAGCTACGGAGGCTTAAATGAATCTCCCAACCAGCTGTCAACTGCGCTTTATGGAGCTAAACTTCGAGGGATTGGTAATTGGTATAAGCTGATCCATAAACAATTGCATCCCCCTATAATTCAGAAACATCGGGAAAAAATACTTCGGGAGACTGATTGCAGTCTATCCGAAAAGGAGTGGGAATGGATCAGCCTATCTGGGGGCCGTGCACTTCGTGCTGCAAATTACAAGAGGATGGCTTTTCTTTCTAGGTGGCTGGCCTATTTGACACCCTCCATTTTGAGTAAAAGGTTTCCCGATGTAGAAGACAGGTGTTTTCGTTGCGCCAAACCTGGGGAAGGCGGATGGCACCATACCTTCTTCGTATGTCCCAGGCTGAGGTCTTTCTGGGAAGCAATTTTTTCGGACATCGAGCGTGCAATTGGGAATCCCATTCCTATTGCAGCTGAGACTGTCTTATTCGGCAGTTGCAAGGGAGACCTACAATTGTCTAATCCTGAAAGAATTTTTATTTTCATTGCCTGTGCGGTAGCTCGCTCTCTAATACTACAAAATTGGAGATCAAATGCAGCCCCCTCCCATTTGAAATGGATAAATAAAATGAAAAGGGTTAAAAAATTTGAGGAGGCTTACGCTAGGAGGGTTGGAGCTGTAAGAAAATTTAAGCAAAATTGGAAGTTTTTTGAAAAATTGGAGACGACTTAATTTCAATCCCCCTCAAGAATGCATTTGCACTTTGTTTGGCAACTGTTTTATAACACTGGAAGTGGTGAATCGCTTAAAATCAGCTTTTTTTTTTTTTTTTTTTTTTTTTTTGATTATTATGATTATCATGATGTGGAATCCTTCTTTGACTACAATCTTTTGTAGTCTGCCTTGTCTTGCACTTGCACTTTAAATGGCTTAAAGTACTGTATTTTTGCTATTTGCACTTGGTGTATTGCACTTTTGTATATTGCCTTGTTTCGCATTTGCACCTTAAATGATTCAAAGTACTGTATTTCTGCTATTTGCACTTGGTATATTGCACGTTTATCCTGAAGTGATTAACAATTACATTGATCTTTAGCTATCAAAATTCTGACTGCTGCTACACATTAAGCATATTGAATTTCCTATTAGTGTTTTCTTCATTGTACCTTTTTTCATCTTTTCGCCATACTATTTATGTAATGGACGCTAATTGTACTCTGTAATGTCTTCTTTTATCTACCTCTTGCTCTGCTCAATAAAAAAATAAATAAAAAAAAAAAAAGTTTGTAATTTTCACAATGTTTAGGATTAGTTATTTAATACTCCTAACTAACCTTTCACTGATCAAAGAGTTCTTTCCTCTGGTCAATGGACCATTAGTTGAACTAGTTGATGGTGACACTTAACATAAACCTAGCTTACTTATACTTTAAATGTGATAAATAAACCACGGACTCAGGAACGTTTTAAATCTTTATCTAAATTAAATGTATGTGAACCATCTCAAAAATACAGTGCAGTCACCAACACTCATAGGAGAGAAGATTCAATTCCATAAACACCAATCATATACTTCAGACTCATACAATGATCAATGCTCAGAAAGGGAGAGGACAGAGAGAAAAGAACATCTGCAAAATAATGAGAACATATAGTTACCAAGGATGGTGTGAAAGACCCTGGCCAAAGGGCTGGTAAGGGTCCCCTGGGATAGGTCAGGAGACAAAGACTTCAGGACAGGATTCAGGACAGGATAGTTGGCCTCTCTAGAATAATGCGGATTGTGCTGCACCCCTCTCTGACACTCTCTTCCTCCTCGAGATTCTTCCACAATCTTCTGATCTAACCCAATTAAATTAGGATAGTAAGTTCTGCTTCAGGTGTGGCATTCGGCTCTTCATCAGCATCTCACAGCATCTCTCCCTGCCACCGCATCTCCCGCAGCAAAGACAGCATCCACGACTCAGAGCATCTGTGTCTAGCTAACCAACTAAAGCTATCTTAATTATACCTTTCGTTCTTCATGTTCCACCCACTAAAGATTAAATATCGTAAAAATACGAAATATGATTGGTTAGGCAAGGGGGAAGCTCCATCACACCATGCTTACATGTCATTAAAGTCAGTTCAACTATTGTTTGCAAACCCATCCCCTTAATTTTTATTCATAAGTTTGATTCTCATACGCTTTCACATTTCACTTTGAGACAATATAATAGCATTTTGAAGAAGAGTCTTCATCGTTGAACTCTTCACCGTCTGTTCCCAGAGTGTAACATTTGTCCTTGGCTCCCATTCAATCTCTCAGTCATCGCTCCGGGTTAACTTTCAGTGGACATGCGCAGACTTCACGTTACTCAGCATAATTCAGTTATACGAGAGAGGCCCAAATGCGCACTAGTGATAAAGTCAGAAAGACAAATATTAATTTCACAAATAAAGTGGCCGCACTGTATACCAACCACCTCTACTCTGTTCCCCTTTACTTATTAATACTTTTCCCGCATTAGCACTAGTAAAATAGCTTGTTTTCGTTTAAAGTTAGCAGATGCCATGCACGCGAGTCTTCAAGACTCCATTTTAGTGTCTTCTGCTCAAGCACTAGAATTTCCCTCCAAGCGTTAGTTCGCCATACTGCGTAGATGAGGTTGACGCATGCGCACAACAGTTCCCCGTTGAAAGCGGTATTAGTCCGTCTTCATTGTTATCCGTATTAGTACATACATACGCAAGCTTCACTAACCCGCATGTTCATGTGGTGCGTTTTAGTTATTCATGTAACGTTTGTTAATAATTTCCTTAGTAAGTTAAATGAGTGGAATGCACCTGAGCAAGTCTCTTTTCTATGAAACCTTGCTCCATCAATCCCCTCTCTGATGGCATTTTTGAGCCACCACAAAATTACCCATCCCTTCCCAGATGCCAACTTTAGCATATCTCAGCTTCTTTTTCTTTCCCCTTTTTTGTCAGGTTCTCCTTTCCCTTCCAAATTTTTCATCTTTCTATATAGCTTTCCATTTATCTCTTTTAGCTGAATTTCTTCGTATTCCCTCTTTCATTTCCTTCCTTTTCCTTCCCTTTCTAAATGTATTCTTCCTTTTCCTTTACCCCTGCAACACTTATATGTAATCATTATTGTCAATACTATTGTCATTATCACAACTCCTTGTAATATTGGTTGACCTAGGAAACTTTTACCGAAATTAGCAAACCATCTCCCTATTGATGTTATACTCTTTGTTAATTTCCCCCATACACTGTCAACCTCCAGTTGGGTCAAATCTTCATGCATTCTTGTAATATTTTTAATATACCCTTTAATTTCCTTACTTTTGACAGGAATTTAAGTGCAGCAGTGCTGAATTTTCAACCTACCCCAGACTCCGCCCTCTTTTGCCAATAAGATATCAAGAGCAAGACGATTTTGTAAAACCATAGACCTTATCGCGACCATTTCTGCATTAATCATCAAGAATCCCCCAGCCGAATTTGTAGAAAGACAATCAACTATTGTTGACAATTTGCAAATTTTACGTGAATTTAGAATGACTCCAACTGAGGGTATCAATGCACTAAATATATCACTCACTATTTCAGAAAAACTAGCTCTTCTTATGCGTGTTAGTCCATTAGATATTTCATTGATTCCATTGATTCTGTCCACTTGGTATATCTTTGGAAAAACTATTCCAAAATAACAACCACCATACCACCTTGCAGGTAACCTATAATAGGCATTATTTCCACACACATAATAAACTCCTGGAAATACAGGATCAGTTCCCCCTTTTAGTCCCCATCCCCCTAAAATTAGGAAGTTGTGATCACATTCACTGGAACCAATGAAAATGTTATTATAATCTGTCTTTAACCTATGAAGGCAGAATTTTCCCCTTTTCACAAAGTCTAGGGACATTGCAGCATGAGCCTCGCCCTTTGCATACATTCCCTCTTTCTCAGCCCATAAAGGTACATGAGATTTCTGTTCAGCAGCTTTCTTTGTTAAATCCTGTCTTCTTTCTTCTACTAAATTCAAAAACTCTTTTTCTTCTTCACGTAATATGCATGTTAGATTATCCTTGTGTGTTTGTGCTATATCTATTGAACTCATTGTTAAGAAAAAATCACCCAAAACTGTGCATCTTTAGTAGTAAGTACTGGATTCATATTCTTTCTTGTAGGTAGTTCTGAAAATACTACATCTAAGTTTGAATAAAAATACTGAAGCTTTCTGGTTACATAAAAAAACTTGATAGAACGCTACATGATATACCATATGTCAAGGGTATATGGTGATAAGTCACCCCCTTTGACACCGATGACGGTAGTTTCATACACATATAACAATCACTAATTTCCATTGTATTAATGTACTGAAATAACAATTTAGTAAACACATTTTAAGACGAATCATTGTCTGATTCATTATGATGATAGTTTATCTCTTCTTCTACCCCTATTTCTATTTTAGTCCCTTTTATTCTATCTACTTTCTCATTAGTAGTTGTATTATTCTTATTACTTGTTATCATTAACAATGGTACTCCCACTGTTAGAAATAACCACACTCGTACTAATAATAAGATACTACATAAGCAAAACCTAAGACATTTTCATTTTATACTTCGCTTTGGTTGTTCAGTGACTTCAACTTCTGCCATTTTCAATCTGAGAAATTTTATTTTCTCTTTTCTTTCTTTATTCACAATTCAGTCTCTTTTATTTCTAAGGTGGTCTTAATCTGTTGTCATCAATCTGTGCAACATGAACTTTCTCAGATTCTTCACGTACGTCTAAATTTTCAAATTCTTCTAGAATTACATAGGTCCACACAGGGGCCTTGTATTTTCTGTTTAGAATCCTCAGTCTTGGACTTCTCCAAGTGAATTTTACTATTGGCTGTTTGGATTTAGTTTGACTTGAAACTTCATTTACGTGTTCTGGTTTCTCCCCCGATTTTCTAAGGTAGTATCTTAATTTTTTCACTCCACCTGGCCAATTATCACCTTTTCTAACTCTTTTGACCTGAACTGCACTTTCACCTTCTTTGTCGTTTACTAAAGTTCTTTTATTTTCACTTTGTCTGGGCACAATCTGTTCTTGTTCTTCTTCCTTTTCTAATTGCCTTTATTCTGTACTTTCTGAATTTGAATCTTCTTCTACCTGCACCTGTTTCAGGTCTTATTGTTGTTTGTTTTTCTTCTTCTGCCTGAACCTGCTCTTCTAGGTCTATCTGGTCCTGTTCAGGTCTTATTTCAATTTGTTCTTCTTCTTCCTGAACTTGTTCTTCTTCTTCTTTCTCACCCTGCTCAGGTTTCTGAATAGCTTTGTTTATTTTTACCTGAGTGTGTTCTTCTTTCCTTATCTTTTCCTCTCTTCCTTCCTGTCTCTCTAATTTATTTGTTCTTCTTGTTTTTACAACAGCTTCAGGTATTTCAATCACTGGTATCCACCCTTCTTGACTTGTATTTGGTTGTTCATCATCTATTTGTCTTTCAGAATCTGTCACCTTAGATTCTTCGACTTCACAACCTTCAGCTTCTGGTGTCTCAGCTAATTCGGTCAGTTGCTGCTCTTGTTCTTCAGATGGAATTCTTCTGGTATGGCTAGCATGAATCCAATTGGGTAAACCTGCACACTTCACTGCTGTGGTATTGACTAGTATGACTTGAAGTGGTTTATCCCACCTGGATGCTAGACACGATTTTCTTTTTTTTTGTTTAAGGATTTTTTTTTTTTTAGTCCTCATTTTCAACCCACTTACGCTTGCCCACACTGATGATAAGAGAAAAGTTCCACCGTCTCAGTACACTGGATCTACAGGCTTATACCCAATAAGGCCCCAGCCTGCCGGTGTTATCTCAATCCAACAGTTTGAAGACAGTGCCCATTACTCAGCTTAAAATGCTGGAGCGTCTCAATCATACCCATAAGAATGCTAAAGGGTATACCAGAGAGGGAGGGCTGTGTAATCCTTGGACTAGGGGGGAAAAAAACAAAAAACAAAAAAAAAACCTAGCTCCATTTCAACAAATTCCAGAAGTCTCGCTTCTTCTTATTTCCTGCCCTTGAGAGATCCAGTCTGGATATCCTCAACAGAGAAGTCTGCCAATCTTGATATGTGGGTGGTAAAGAGTCTCTCCATTTAATGCAGATCTTTCTTCTGGCAAGTAGAATGGCGTAAAATAGAAGTTTCTTGGATGGACCTTCCAAATTATTTGCGAGGCCAAACATAAGCATAGGTAGATTGATAGCAATATGTATCCCCAGTGACCTTGTAAGTGTATTGCCCACCCCATCCCAAAAATCAGTAAGGGCAGGGCAGTTCAAAAACATGTGGATATCTGAAGCTGCGATTTCCCCACATTTCACACAACATACTGGTGGACCATTTGAGAATTTTGTTAGCCTCTGAGGTGAATAATAGGCTCTGTGGATTGTGAAGAGATGATTCCTGCGGAGCCAGGCTGGGTTTACAGTGTCCCACAACATTTTACAAGAATTTAACCATAATGACTGGAGATCTTGTTGTGGGATACAGCTCTCCCAGGCAGTTGAAATTCACCATCCTCCTCTTCCATAATGCACCGATACCAAAACGCAACTTCTTTCTTTGCTGGAGATTTTTGTAAGATCAAGTGCTCAAATTGGTTGCTACCGCCCAATAAATGTTTATTTCAGGAGGCTTCAGCTGCAGTGGCCCAGCTGGTTAGTTGCAGATATTTAAATCTAGAGAGAGATGGACCTACTTTATCTCTGAGAACCTCCCAGGGAACTAATGTGTTATCTACAAAAAGATCTCCCCACCTCTCAATTCCAGCCGTCCTAAGGGGTATTGATAGACTGTCTAACAGACATTCTGGAGTCCCTGGAGAATTCCAGATTGGAGCACAACTAGAAAAATATCACAACTTCAGCGAAACCCTCAGCTTAACCCACATTCTTACCAACCCCTGTAATGCCTTCAGCCTAACTTTTTTGAAGAATTTATGGTTACCATACTTATATAAAAAACCTTCCTCTGGGATACCAGACCCTCTCAACGTGGCCAAGAACATAATACTCCCCCACTAGCGGGTGTCTTTAATAACACACGCGAGTGGGAGAATTGAAACGCCCAAGCATAAAGCTGTATATCAGGGGCTGCTAGGCCTCCCTTCTCTCTACGCCTTCTAATTTTCTTCCAGGCTATCCTGGAATGTCGAGAAGCCCAAACAAATGTATTAAGTTCGCTTTGGAGTTTAGCCAAAGCACCCGTGTCAAAAAATAAAGGAATGGCATCAAAAAGAAAAGTGTATCTAGGCAAAATGGATATCTTGATTAAATTAACTCACCCCAGTATTGATAAAGGTAGTAGAGCCCAAGATTTCATTAACTTCAGAGTTTCTCTTGCAACCAGCGTTAAATTGTAGGTAGGTATCTTATCAATATCTTGGAGAATGTGTATTCCCAGGTATCTCACATTAGTTTTAAAAAGGGGGAGCTGATGCTGAGCCTGCATGTTCCACGCCATTATTTCGGTTTTAGAAGTGTTTACCTTGTACCCTGAAAATATACCAAATTCTTGTGCCAACTCCATAACTACGGGGTAAGCACTATTCAGATCTGATGTAAATATCAAAACATCATCGGCATACAAGGCCACTTTTTTTTCCCATTCCCCATACTTAAAAGAAGATATTCTATACTCATCTCTCAACAATTGGGCAAAAGGTTCAATATATAGATCGAACAACAATGGGGAAAGGGAACACCCCTGACGCGTACCCCTCGAGATCTCAAAGGGTTCTGCTAGGGAGCCATTTATAAATAAATTAGCCGATGGTTTACTGTATAAGAGTGCGATAGACCGTCTAAACTTATTGCCGATCATAAACTTTGCCAGGGCCCCCGAGAGGAACAACCAGTTGACCCTGTCGAAGGCCTTAGCAGCGTCAAGGGTCACCACTGCCAGTGGGAGAGACCACGTTGAGGCCAGATCTATAGCCCCAATCAAATCATAGGTCAGCTCTGACAGATGACGCCCACCAACAAAGCCCCTTTGGTCCTGATGTAAAAGATTCCCTGCAACTCTTCCAAGCCTAGTAGCCAATATAGAGGCGTAGATTTTATAATCTGCGTTTAATATAGAAATTGGCCTATATGATTCACAGCTTGAAGGCAATTTTCCCGGCTTTAATATTAGGGTCATGGTTGCATTATTCCAAGACTGCGGGGGCGCCATACCATCTTGAAGGATTTGACTTCCTAAATAATGCATCTATATATCTCAGAGGGAAGACCGTCCGGACCTGCTGCCTTGCCCTTTTTCAATCTCATTATTTCTTTATAGACCTCCTCCTGAGTTACCGGTTGATCTAAGACCGCTTGTTGTTCCGGGTTTAGTGCAGGGACATTTATCTTACTTCACCAAGACTGAATTTTCATAAGATCTGAATCGCCATCCTCCCTGTAAATTTCCTGAAAAAAGGAGTGAAACACCCCTCTGATGTCCTCATCAGAAATATAGGATATACCATCCTTGAAGACAGAGTTGATATGATTTCTTGCTTGATCAGATTTTACTTTCCAAGCAAGTAGTTTCCCTGCACCTTCGCCATATTCGCCATATATCAAAATGGGCTATTCTGCTAGCCTCCCACCTTTGCATTAAATGTGAACTCAATACAGCTTCAAGCCTCCCCTTAAGATCGCGCAATTTGGCTTGTATTCCCACAAGTGAACACGGGTTTTGCAAATCGAGCAGTGTTTGTGTAGTGTTAATTTTGCTCTCTAACTCAGACATTTCTTCCTTATATTTTCTTGTTTTATAGACTGTAATGCTAGTTATACTACCCCTCAAAAAAGCCTTAAATGACTCCCATACATTGACCACTGAAGCGATGTCCAGACTCCTCACCATAAAACTTTCGGTCTCTCTCCGGAGGGTGAGTGAGATCTGATGCCATTAGTGAACGGTCCATAGACCACGTCCTCGGCAAAGGTACCATAACTCCTTCTATAACCAAACTCACTGCCGAGTGGTCCGAAAGATGAGAGGGGAGGCAGGAAATATTTTTTACCATTTTCTTCAAAGAGTGGCTAACAAGTATGAAGTTGATTCTAGATTGATGTTTATACTTATAATTACAAAACGAGTATTCACGTCTATGACCCGACCTGGCCCTCCATATATCTAAGTACCCAAATTGTTTCATGACACCCATGAGACAAGCTCTTGTTTTAGGAGAGGTTAACGCACGATTATTTGTGGGTGTATCTACTAATGGATCTAAAACTATATTAAAATCGCCGGCTAATATGACTGGTTCTGGAAAATCCAACAAGGCTGATATCAAGTTTTTAAACGAAGAAGGGTCATCCTGATTCGGACCATAATAGCCAGCAATCGTCACTCTCAAACCAATCAACTGGAGTTCTGCAACAGCCCATCTGCCACTTGGGTCAACCGTTGATGATCTGAGAGTCGCCTGTGCAGCTCTTTTAACCAGGATTGCCACCCCTCTTGTATTAACTGATTGTGTGGTACAAATTACAAAATCGATCCATCTTGACTTCTTAGCTAAGGCTAATAGCTCCTGCTGAGCCAAATGTGTCTCCTGTAAGACAATGATCTGCGCACTACTGTCACGTAAATATTGAAAGATCCTTTGTTTTCTAGGATTAGTGCGCAATCCATTGACGTTCCAGGAGAGAACATGGATTGAATTCATAAGAAAACTACCAGCATTGGATACAGTTTCACCAACCCATTTAGCCTAAAAAAAACAAAAGAGAAACAATGATACACATGTGCACTTTTTTCTTTTTTCCCTTTTTTAACCCCTTCCATGCCCATGACGGAACGGTTCCGTCATGAGCATCGGTTGCGCTGTGCTCATGACGGAACCGTTCCGTCATGGCCCCGCCCGCGCTCGAACCCTTCAGCACCGCGGGGGAATTCCCGCCGCGCTGAAGGGGTTAAAGCTGCCAAACAAAGAAGAAGGCATTTTACGACTGAGAATGAGGACGTTACTATTTTAGTTTTTTCCCCCTGCAACCCCCTCGTGTCCCTTTCCCTACCCCAAACCCCAGTGACCCCAGTGACCCAACGACCTTCCTTACCACCCCTGAAAACCCCTCCCCCTAGTATCTGGACCTAGTCCAGTATTCGGCACCTAGCCATGTATGGCCCTTAACTGCTTAGTTGTTTTGTTATGTTTATTGTTGCTATATTCATTGCCGTCTAAATGTATCGAATAGTTATGACATCTAGACCATCGTTACTTGCTTAAGTCTTTCAAAAGTGCATCTGCTGCCATTACGGACTTCACATTATGAATCTTGTTGTTAAGCATTATTTTTAGGGTTGCAGGGGATTTCAGCTGGGCAACTGCGCCCAGTTTCCTAAAATCTTCTGCCCAGCTCCCATTGCCTTTCAAGAGTGGTTCTTGACAAATCTGATCTTATTTGAAAGGTGCAACCACTTTCAGTTAAAGATTTTTGCTTAAGTGCTAAAGTGAGGATTTGTTCTTTAAGGGCATATGTCTGAAAATTAACTAAAATCTTTCTAGGTTTCTGCCTTTGCAAGTTTCTACGGAATGGATCCCTGTGTATTCGCTGGATGTCCTTAAATAACACCTCATCTGAGAGCTCAGAATCCAGAGCTTCTTTCAACAAGGCAACAACAAACCGTTTAAGGTCTCCTCCTTCTTTATCCTCCGGAACATTAAGAATTCGGAGATTGTTTCTCCTTGCGTTATTCTCTAAGAACTCTAGAAGCTCAGATAGTGCTGCCTCACTCAATTTAAGAGATTTTATTTCAGTCTCAGCAGATTCTAAGTCGGCCGTGAGGTTAGTAACATTTTCTTCTAGTTGAAGTGTTCTAGTGTCTAAAAGATCCACTTTTGATCCAAGCGTCTCACAGAGAGTTCTAATTTCAGCTTGATTAGCTGTGGAAGCTTGAAAGCCTTGTTTGATATTCTGGGATAAAGCTCTAAGCATTTCACTCTGGATGATCGTCAGATATATACTGATATTCCCGCACTTTTGAATCACCACGTCCGTTTGTGCTCTGATGAGATTCAACAATGTTAACCGAAGACGGAGAGGAAAGTTCGAGCTCCCCCTGTCCTGCTTGTGTCAGCCTTTCAAGATCGGAGGCCCCTAGGGGAGAAAGAGCCCGTGAACCTGTAGATTTAGGAGAAATGGGATCTTGTATATCCTCCATTAGTTTAGTTGGAGCAGAATCCCCTTTAGTCAGCTCCAAAATCTGAGGAGGTACCTTAAAATAGGACCTTAAAGAAGGCGTTATTTTTTTGGGCCCCCCTTGTTTGGCTTTCTGTTTTTTGGTGCCCCTTATTTTCCGTGAAACAGCCCCCACTGAGAAGCAGCTCCCCCTCTTCTTTTCTTGTCGGAACACCTGTGTGCTCAGAAATCCCCTCCAAGCCTTTTGGCGTCAGATGGCTCTGATCTTTGATATCCGAATTTTGTTTAAGTAGTAAAGTTGTTGATATTCTAGAGCCAGCTTTCTTCCCCTTTCTCTTAGAATTTTTAGCTTCCAGACGATCATGTAACCCAACTAGCGCCCCCTGGCGTCTGGGTCTAAGTTTAGGAAGGGCTGTAGCAGGTTCAGGGTCTAAGATGACCACATTGGAGAGGCCAGTATCCACTTCCCTGACCCCGGAAACCTCAGACCCCCCCTTCAGTGACCCCTCCAGGGTGACCCGCCTTGCTCCTGCAGACTCCACAGTGCCCCCAAGCAGACCCCTACTTCGAGAAAAGCAGAGACTGGCGCTTCGTAAACGTCGGAGCTCCCAAGACGCCAAGATCTAACGAAGAGCGCCAGAGGAAACGATGGAATGACGAGAAAACCTGGAACCGAGCCCGCACATCGGCAGGGAAGGGAGCCGCACACAGTCGAAAGAAAAAAAAAAAAGAATACGGACCTCCGCCTTTAAAAGCTCATCAAGACGCCCTCGGGACCTCCAAGGTACTATTTTGGTTTTTTCGCCAATAAACCAGCAACCGGCAAAACAGGAAAAAAAAAACGGCATTACTTATCCATAACTCCAGGATAAATCAAACGAAGGGCTCCATACATGGGAGAGGTGCAGCGGCCGCTCAACTCGTGGCTGCCATGTTTTCTCTAGACACGATTTTCTTGCGTGTTTCTTCACTAACATTCAATCACCAGGATTCAAATCATGCGCCTGGTCTGGCTGCCTTGCAACTGCGTTTTCTCCAACCTGATGAGAGACAGAACGCACCATTTCAGCCAATCCCTTGCAATAGTCCAATACCAGATCATCAGTTATATTCATCAATTTATTTCCAGGAATAAATGCTTGTCCCATTGCCCTTCCCATGAATACTTCATGAGGACTCACTCCTGTTTTCCTGTCAGGAATGCTCCTGAGACCCATCAATACAAGAGGCAGTGCATCTGACCATTTTAGCATTGTGGATGCACACACCTTCCCTAACCCTGACTTGAGTTTTTGTTCAATGTTAAATGCAGCACAGATTAATTGAATTATCTCATTATTAAAATGAGGTCCTCTATTAGATTCCAAAGTAATTGGAAAACCGAAACGAGGTATCAACTCCCTCAACAATAGTTTAGCAACTGTGAGACTATCATTTCTTCTTGTGGGGTATGCCTCTACCCATCTCGAGAACAGACACGCTATGACAAGTACATACTTCAATCCATTGCACAGAGGTAACTCAATGAAGTCTAACTGTAGTCTGGTGAAGGGTCCTTCTGCCTTTCCAATCTTTCCCCAGCTAACCACTCTCTTTCTGCCTGGGTTTTGCTGCTGACAGATCAAACATCTTTGGCAAAGGCTCTCTGCAACTACCCTAAACTTTGGATTATACCAACTTTGTCTGACTAGTCTGATCATTGAGTCCCTGCCAATATGTGTGGTCCCATGGTATACTCTTGCCAATTGAGTAAGAGTAAGCAATCTGGCATGACTGGTCTACCATCTAAGTACACCCACACTTCATCTTCTGTCCTTTTTGTACAACCTGACTTTATCCAGATTTCATTTTCCTCAACTTCTTCTTGCAACTGTCTAACCTCATCCCATGTTTCTGGAACTGAGAAAAACATAAGTTGGCAGCTGGTTTCACCTGTTTCCACTTTTCTGTTAATTGCCATTGTATTTCTCGCACAGTATTGAGCAATTTGGTCTGCATATTTATTACCTGCCGCCACATAGTCATTTCCTGACTGATGTGCAGCACATTTAACAACAGCTATTTCTTTTGGCAATCGTGGTGCTTCCAATAAATCATTTAAATGTTTTCTGTTTCTGATCAGAGATCCTGAAGAAGTCAGAAATCCCCTCTGCATCCAAAGCTGGCCAAAGTTGTGCACAACCCCAAAACCATATTGACTATCTGTAAATATGGTTACTCTCCAATTTTTCCCAATTTTGCATGCCTTTGTTAAGGCCACCAATTTGGCTACTTGTGCAGACTTGACTCCCAGTAAACATGATGCTTCAATGACTCCTGATATTTTGCATACAGCATATGCAGCACTTAGCCCTCCTTCTTCCATTCTCAGACATGACCCATCCACAAACAATTCATGATAAGATTCCTTCAAGGGCGTTTCTTTTATATCTGGACAGGGCTTAGTACCTAATTCAATCACATCCAAACACTTATGATCAATCTCATCTTTCACTTCCTCTCAACATGGATCTGGCAATAATGTGGCAGGATTCATTATTGTACATCTTATCACTGTCACATTTTCAGCTCCCAAAATCACTCTCCCATGCTTAGTCATCCGACTAGGCGTGAGGTGCTGTGTTCGCGTCCTTGTTAAAAGAATCTCAACTGAGTGTGGAATGTACACCTTTACAGGATGTCCCATCACAATTGACTCACTCTGCTCTATAGTTATACAGGTAGCAGCTACTACTTTTCAGCAGCCAAGTAAAGCTGAAGCCACTGGATCCAAGGTGGCAAAGAAATATGCCACTGGACGTCCTCTCAATCCATGTCTCTGTGTTAAAACTGAAAGTGCACAATTTTCTCTCTTACAACAAAACAGTCCACATTCTTTTGGATAATCAGGCATGCCTAGGGCAGGGGCCTCACACCGACAATTTCACAATTTCACAAATGCTTCCAAATGTTCCTCATTCCAATCAATTGGATATTTTGCTCTTTTCCGAGTCAATTGTATCAATGGTTTTGCTAGCAGGGAGAAGCCACTTATCCACTACCTACAATACCCAACCTCTCCCAGAAACATTCTCATCTCTTTCTGTGTCTGAGGTAGTTGCATTTGTTTGATTGTTTTTATTCTTTCCGGGGTCACTTTTCTAACTGCTCTTTCTATTTTATGCCCTAAATATCAAACTTCTTGTTGACAAAACTGCAATTTTTCTGGAGACACCTTGTGTCCTCCTTCGGCCAAATGGTTCACGAACGCAACTGTGTCAGTGACACAATCTTCTTGTGTCTTTGATGCCACTAATAGGTCATCAATGTACTGAACCAGAACTGATTTCCCAGGCATAACTAATGACTCTAGACACTATTTCAGGATTTGTTTCAAAATTAAGGGTCTCTCTGTGTACCCTTGAGGAACTCGGCCCCATGTCAAAATATGATCTTCAAACTGGAAGGTGAAAAGATACTGTCTGTCTGGGTGTAAAGGAATGGAAAAGAATGCCTGACACAAATCAATCACTGTATACCAACCTGCATTCCAGAGTATTTGATAAAGAACACTGCTGGATTTGGCACCACTGGGCAACAAGGTACTACAAATGTGTTTATTTTTCGCAAGTCCTGCACTATCCTGTACTTTCCACTAGGCTTTTTGAGTCCCATGACTGGCAAGTTACAAGGAATACTCATTATCTCTTTCAAAATTCCCTGTTTAATCATCTGGTCAATTACTGGATCAACTTCTGCTTTTACTTCTGGACTCATTTTATACTGTCGTGTGTTTGGAAAAACAGCACCTTCATTTACCACTATTTTCACTGGATCTGCATTCGCCATTAGTCTTATTTCTTTTCCTGAAAAGTCCCAGACCTCTGGATTTACTGTGGCTCTCAATTCTTCTGGCAATTCACTTTCAGTTACTAATGAAAACATTTTATCCACTTCTGTAACTTGCTTAGCTAACATCATCTTGTAAATAACGTCCTCATCAGGTGTTTGGAAAGCAACACCATCAGGCGTACAGTAGATCGTGCAATTAAATTTGCACAATAAGTCTTGTCCCAACAGATTTACTGGACTTGAATTGCAAACCACAAACCGATGCATGTCAACTTCCAATATGCACTTCCATTGGTTATGTAACTGGGGTTCTAATCTGTTTGTTTGACACTCCTACAACTTGGATAGTTTCTCCCGAGAAGGGTAGGTTTGGGATGTCTGCTGTTCTCACAGTAGACCGGGTAGCACCAGCGTCCAATAGAAAACTGATGTCACTACCTTCAACTTTCTCATCAATAAATGGACTAGTCTGATCTACTGGCAAGGATGCACCAAGCACGCACTCCTCTCCCACCCCCCAGGCACCGTCATTGCATATAGTGCGATTCGTCATCATTCTGCAAAAAATACTGTGAAACCACAGGGTTATTCTTACCGCTTTCTCCATGAAATCCGGTGTTCGCACTGTATTTTTGAATTTTCACATGGTTTGGCATAGGAGGTTGTGGCACCTGATACTGTGGAGTAACTACCTGCGGCTGCTGTTGCTGTTTCATAACAACTTCATTCTGCATCTGCGAACTTAAATTTTGATTTGGCCCATTATTATACTGGACATTTTTACATTCATACTTCCAATGCCTAAGCTTTCCGCACACATGACTAGGAAAAGTCTTCCTTCCTTCCTCTCTATTCATTCGTCCTCGTCCTTTACCACCACTCGATACTTGTTCACTTTGACTCTGGTCTTTAATCTCATTATCAGTCTGAGAAATTAATTTTGCTTCCTGATGCTCTGCCAATTTGACCTGTGCCCACATCATTTTTTCTTTTAGCTTTTTATGTTTTGCCTCAATGTCGTCATCACAGTACTTTGCATATTTCAATATTTCATCTATTGTGTTACTTTGCCAGCACAACATGTGCTCTTGAATCATCTGACTAATCTCTGGTTTCAGACCATACACAAACCGATATACAAAATGTCCCATATCCTTATCTCCAATTTTCTCAAATCCACTATAATGCTTAAATACCTGTAGCAACCTTTTATAGTATGCATGCACGTACTCTTTTGGCTCCTGAGTTGTTCTATCAATTGTTACCCAATCTGTCTCTTTAGGAGGAATTTTCCCTTTCAAAAACGTAATCACCTGGTGATACTTTTTCATCACCTCCTCTGATGGAGCTCCTGTTTTAGAATCTCTCGGATATTCCTCATTTGGCCAATCAACTGTAATCTTACATTCTGTCCATAAATCAGCCGGTACCACAATATCAAATAAACCATCCAAATCCTTCAAAACCTTTGACACTTTCACAAATCTTTCCACCTGTTTGTACCATTCAACTGGTTTCTCTCTCAACCTAGGGAAATCATTTGTAAATGACAAAATGTCCTGTATACTCCAAGGAACATGAACATATCCACCACCAGGAACTTCTCTCTTTGGACATATTCTCTCAACCTTATCTGTTTCTCTCACTGAAAATGCAGATGACACTTCTTTTGCTTGTACTTCCGCTTTCTTTCTTGTCCACCTAATCCTTCATTTGTTAATGTCTCCCCACTTTGGCAAAATATTCATCAACTCTTTTATTTTATTTATTTATTTATTTTTTTTGTCCTCATCTCACCTGATCAAGCGGCAGCGGGTTTAATAGCCAACAAATAAGGATGGAGCGGGGGGAGGCCCAGTGGCTTACCGCGCTTGCTTGGGATCACCAGACCCATCCCTTCTGATGTTTCTCAGGGATATGGTGTAATCATAGGACTGATGGTAACAGGCTCAACGAGCGACCCCAACTCATTAACGGGTGCCAGATATTTAAGACCTTGTCCACAGAGCGCTCATACTCCAGCCTAGCCATACTGAATGCCGCATTCAGCCAATCCTCTATTTTCGGGGGGAGTGGATCCTTCCATCTCTTGCAGATCTCTCTCCGTGCCAATAATATCAAGTACATTAATAACCCTTTATCCTGCTCGGTGGCAGAGCTAGTGAAATGCCCATCGGCTCCAAAAAACACCAAAGAGAGATTTACTTCCACCTTGAATTTAAAAATATCCCGGAGGGATAACCCCACTTCATTCCAAAAAGCCTCCAGATTGTGACTTTGGAAAAAAATATGCTCATCGTTGGCTAACGGGGTATGACACCTTGGACATTTCGGAGGGGGGAGGGGGGCAAACTTAGCGATCTTATAGGGAGTGTAGTAGAGTCGATTTATAACAAAAAAGTGATTTTTCTTTAAGCAGGCTGGCTTTATAAATTTATAAAGAGTTTTTAAGGAAGGCTCAAAGAGGGCGTCGACTTGGGGGGCCAAGTTGGAGAAAAACCATACCTCAATCGCCTTGGGTATTTTGATGTCATCTGCCGCTAGAAGTAAATTGTACCAGACCGAAATCTCCTTCTTTAGGGGCCCTTGCTGATACAATCTCTCGATTTCCCCATTTCCTTTTATCTCGTCCTTCTCCTTTTCCACCCCAAACCAAGAAGTTATCTGGAGATATTTGAATCTAGACAAACCTGGACCTATCTTGATTCTTAGGTATTCCCAGGGTAAAACACCTTCACCATCCAGCAGATCTGACCAGACCGAGATACCAGCACACTTTATTGGGATGGCTAGGGCATCCTTAAGCCAGAGAGGAGTGCCAGGGGAATCCCAAATAGGAGCCAGGTCTGAGAAATAACCAATCCCCCAACTTGATCTCACCTTATACCATACCTCTAGAGCAGCCCTCAATATCTTTAGTCTAACCCGCTTGAAAAATCTAGGAGAACCAAATTTGTAAAGAAAAGCCTCTCCTACATCCCCTCCCTCAGTTCTCACCATGTCAGCTAAAAGGTTGCCCCAGCTAGACTCATCCAGCTTCCCCAACAACATTCGTATGTTCCTGAAATGAAAGGCTGCTGCATAAAGGCTTAAATCTGGGAGAGCCAATCCGCCTTTAAGGAGTCTACGCCTGAGCTTTTTCCATGAGAGCCTTACTCCCTTATCGCCCCATATAAAACTCCCGATCCTACCCTGTATTTTATTAATATCCTTCAATGAAAATGACAACGGAATGGTGGAGAATAAAAAAGAGAGTTTAGGGAGAATGATCATCTTTACAAGGTTGACCTTGCCAAAAAGCGTCAAGGTTGACTTCATCAACTCTTTTATCTGTAATCTTTTACCAGAAGCATTCACACTTTCTAAATCCTTTTCAGTAAACTCCACTCTATATGGTTTTTGCAATAATTTTAATTTCCCTATGTCTATTCCAATCTCTGAGGCAACTTCTGTTAATTTCTCATTTCTCATTATATACTTTTGCTCTTCTTGTTATGCTCTTGCAGAGGAATAATAACTTCTCATCATTGTAAATGTTCAGTCTTTCCGTGCTCACATTACCACTATCATTTCTTCCAAATCTACTTTTAATCTGCTGATATCTAGCATCTTTGATTGTGAGTTTCGTTCTTCTATTCCCTGTGCCCATCTCTCTAAATCTTCAGGAGTAACCGCTGTTGAACCTCCTGTTCTTGTAGGGACCATAGACCCTTTTTCTTTCAAAATCTCGCGTGAAACTCTGTTTGGGGTTTCTGCTAAAGGTTCCATTATTGGGAGATCCATTAATAATATGACTGAATCACTTTCACTAGCCTGATTATCAGACACCACTACTTCTTTTCTAGGATTATTCATAGGATTTGTTACAACTTGAGGTTTCGGGCAAACCTTTTTTTTATCTCCATATAACGGAATAACTGGACCAATAGTCACTGGTACTGTCAAGGCCTCGGCATTTAAGTTCAATTGGCTTATTTTCTGAACTAATTCTTCCCTAGTTTTACCTCTCATTATCCTGCAACACCTTATGAACCGACGTATCCTGTAAAATTTGTGGGATTAAAGGTGTTCCTATCACAGGCGCACTTGAGTGACTCTACTAGGTTCTTCTTGATACGGTGGACGGTTTTTAATTAAAATATCCTCCAATAATTCATCATCTTATTCTCCATATCCTGTCGTATTCATGTGTTTCGTCTTTTCTTTACACTTACCTCCTGAATGCTCTTCAGCCATTAACACCAGATACAAACCCTCTGTCAC
Source organism: Triturus cristatus (assembly GCF_964204655.1). NCBI lineage: Eukaryota > Metazoa > Chordata > Amphibia > Caudata > Salamandridae > Triturus > Triturus cristatus. The sequence goes on from NC_140593.1 coordinate 503,001,464, forward strand.
TACAGCTCTTCTCCAACGCTTTATTTGATCTCCACTTGACTCATACGGATATCTAGACAGAAATCCTCTAAATCTGCAACCACTTCTGAATTTTTCCCGATCAAATGCCTCAATCTCCCATTGTTCCAAAGCTTCATACTGTGTTATTCTAGGATTTGGTTCTAACATATTCATCCTATCTCTCAAATTCTGAAGTATCTTTAGATTAAAAGTACCAGGCTCTGGAAAAACCAAAACACCATCACCTTTTGTATACTCCACCCAATTCTCCAACCATACACACGTGTGATATTCTTTCTCCATCATCATAAATGAAGCAGGCGTTTTAGGTGTCGGAATAGGAATTCCCTCTCTAGTCATCACAGGCTTGTCTTTCTTAAAGATTTTTTTTATTTTCTTTATTAACGCCATTTTCTTTCGTCCTCCAAACATTTCAGACGAACGGCATAGGAAAGAGTCTTCCGTATACCTTCTAGCTCTATTACCTATGTCGCGTCCTATATCAGCACGGCTCACACCAGCAGTCAAATCAGGAGTCATCATACAATTCTTTTCAACCAACCCTAGCGCGGCTTTTATCTATCAACCAATCAGATTCAGGCTTTCACTCATGGTCTGACCAATGCCAGCACGGCCTTTTGTGACGTCAGTATTGCTCCTCACTACTGACCCTCCCTTTACAATCTGCTTCTTTCTCACGCCCGCTGTTCCAACCAATCCCAGCACGGCTCTTTGTGATGTCAGTACAACTCCTGCGACTGACCCTCCCTTTACAAGGCAATATGAAAAGTTATTTCTTTAACTTATCTTAAAATAAACTTAGAAACAACATAAAAACATTCGCTACTCTGTCTGTTCCACTAAACAAAGAATAGATTTCGACTTATCCCCGAATTCTTTTACTTTGAGTAAAAACCCCTGTTTGCCCTTCATTCAAGCTCAGGAGAACCTGTTCCTTCTTCAGTGTCACCCGTATTGGGAAATGAGACACAAGTTTCACCAGTGAACCCTTTCGCATCACTCTACTTTTACACGATATAATCCCTAATACAACACTGCCAGCCCTCCGTAGCTTCTCAGTGTTATGACAACAGACGAGTAACCTCGTGCAGTATGGCTTCTATCACCAGCCGCTATTCCATTCCTGGGATTCCCAGGCAACCTCTGTACCTGTGCTTCTAGAACACATAAACCAAGACACATGGGGCCAGATGTAGGTGGCTAAATACCGGTCGGTAACGCCTAAATTCGGTAAATTTCAGCGTTACCAACCGGTATTTAGCCATTCCTAATGTAGGTAAGGAATCGGTAAATAAGGAATCAGTAAATACCGATTCCTTATTGCTCTTGCATTTAAGGAATCGGTAATACAGATTCCTTAAATGCAATGTAGGAAGCACATTTAAAGAGTGCTTTTGAGCTGTAAGAAATCTGTAATTACCACCAACTTCAAGTTGGTGGTAATTACCGATTTCCTTTAAAAAATCACTTTTTTGTTAAGTGTCATGTGGCACACATTCATGCCCTTAGGGCATGTATGTGCACCACATGTGCACACATGTATATTTCAGGGGTGCAACAGGGTGTCCTTTTGACACCATGGCACCCTTGAAAGTGCTCCCGCTATTAGCGATTCGGTAGTACCGAATCGCTAATAGTGAATGTCTTCACATTCATTCCTATGGGCCTCCAAGCCCATAGAAATGAATGGGTAGGTATTCCTATTACCGAATCTCAATTACTGATTCGGTAATAAGGAATATTAAGGATTCTGTATTTTTTACCGAATCTTTACCTACATAGGAAATACCGATTTCTTAATAGCGAATCGGTAAAATTCGCTATTAAGAAATCGGTATTTCAGATTTACCTACATCTGGCCCTAACTCTTTTGTTAAACATACATCAAAAATTAATAATCAATATTCATCACCAAACTAGTAAATAATAACCATAGCTCTGTTACCTGAAAACTGATCCAGTGGTTCAACAACAACAGATACTCCACTACCATATACTCACCTGGGCCCATACACTCACAGTGCGTAAACCCCTGGTTATCAAGTTTGTAATTTTCACTATGTTTAGGATTAGTTATTTAATACTCCTAACTAACCTTTCACTGATCGAAGAGTTCTTTCCTCTGGTCAATGGACCATTAGTTGGACTAGTTGATGGTGATAATTAACATAAAGCTAGCTTAGTTATACTTTAAATGTGATAAATAAACCACGGACTCAGGAAAGTTTTAAATCTTTATCTAAATTAAATGTATGTGAACCATCTAAAAAATACAGTGCAGTCACCAACACTCATAGGAGAGAAGATTCAATTCCATAAACACCAATCATATACTTCAGACTCATACAATGATCAATGCTCAGAAAGGGAGAGGACAGAGAGAAAAGAACATCTGCAAAATAACGAGAAACTATATTAACCAAGGATGGTGTGAAAGACAACCCCCTTGCCAAAGGGCTGGTAAGGGTCCCCCGGGATAGATCAGGAGACAAAGACTTCAGGACAGGATACAGGATAGTTGAACTCTCTAGAATACCGATGATTGCGCCGCACCCCTCTCTGACACTCTCTTCCTCCTCGAGATTCTTCCGCAATCTTTTGATCTAACCCAATTAAATTAGGATAGAAAGTTCTGCTTCAGGTTCTGCATTCTGCTCTTCATCAGCATCTCACAGCATCTCTCCCAGCAGCAGCATCTCCCGCAGCAAAGACAGCATCCATGATTCACAGCATCTGTGTCTAGCTAACTAAGGCTATCTTAATTATACCTTTCGTTCTTCATGTTCCACCCACTAAAGTTTCAATATCGTAAAAATATGAAATATGATTGGTTAGGCAAGGGGGAAGCTCCATCACACCATGCTTACATGTCATTAAAATCAGTTCAACTATTGTTTGCAAACCTATCCCCTTAATTTGTATTCATAAATTTGATTCTTATATGCCTTCACATTTCACTTTGAAACAATATAATAACATTTTGAATAAGAGTCTTCATTGTTGAACTCTTCACCGTCCGTTTCCAGGGTGTAACATTTGTCCTTGGCTCCCATTCAATCTCTCAGTCATCGTTCCGGTTAACTTTCAGTGGACATGCACAGACTTGAAGTTACTCAGCATAATTCAGTTATACAAGAGAAGCCCAAATGCGCACTAGTGATAAAGTCAGAAAGACAAATATTAATTTCACAAATAAAGTGACCGCACTGTATACCACCCACCTCTACTCTATTCCCCTTTACTTATTAATACTTATCCCGCGTTAGCATAAGTAAAATAGCTTGTTTTCGTTTAAAGTTAGCAGATGCCATGCACGCGAGTCTTCAAGACTCCATTTTAGTGTCTTCTGCTCATGCACCAGAATTTCCCTCCAAGCGTTAGTTCGTCATACTGCGTAGATGCAGTTGACGCAAACAACAGTTCCCCGTTTAAAGCGGTATTAGTCCGTCTTCATTGTTATCCACATTAGTACACACATACGCAAGCTTCACTAACCCGCATGTTTATGTGGTGCGTTTTAGTTACTCACGTAACTTTTGTTAATTATTTCGTTAGTAAGTTAAACGAGTGGATTGCATCCGAGCAAGTCTCTTTTCTAGGAAACCTTGCCCCATCACCTGTATCATAACTGCATTGTATGCTATGTCTCCTCTAATAGGGCTAACCTTACATCATTCACAATAGTAAAAAAGCATTACACCTGACACAATAAAGACTAGTGGCCTGTTTGGTACAACCGTCCTTATAACATAAAACAACCTGATGTATATTAGTTGTTTGGGCAGGCATGTGTCTGCTGGAACCAGTCCTTGCATAGCAAACAGAAATCAAGTGGTAGTCTTTTCCACAAATTCATATGCAAAACACATCATCATACACCGTTTGCAAGTGTACACCTTCAAGAACTATTCTTGTGCGTTGGACATGTGTCAACCTTAATGTTGATGGCAAAATTTGTTGCTGTAAACAAATTAGTTAACATGCTAAACTCAAACTAGAACTTACCACCTTGATTTGGCTGTTGGGCTCTCAACTGACCATCAAGTTCTGGATGGGCTACCAAAAGTATGTGGGCCATTAGGAGGATCATGGTGCAGCGCACTCGCTTTCCATGTTGGGAGGACTTGCTGAGCTGGACTTCGATAACTTCTTGGTCCAGTGTTGTAGGTCCTCCCACCTCTACTGACAATGAATGCTGTACCACTTGCAGACCCCCAGGTTCCTCACTTTTTGGTGATGGCCTTCCAAAAGTTCCTCTTCTGATGGGCGGTGACCTGTATGGATGCAAGAAATGAAAGAAAATAAATTGTTTTGTGAGTTGTTGTTTGTCTGTATTGATGTAACACATTTCACACTTCATATCATGGAACATTTTTCTGCACTGATATTTTCTCTCATTTAAAACAAGCATTAACACCATTACACACCTACAAGTCAGACAATTCAGACTATTACAGGCCACCCACAGCTGCAATAATGGTACAGGTGGCAAGTATAATTAATTTTTAATATACATTGAAGTATTAAACGCTGTTGTTGTGTTCACTTCAAAATTAGACAGACATCATCACCAGTGCCGGTGTTGAAAATTAAGTGCCAGTGCCAAGCACCCGAAACCACAGGCTCATTTTAAGCACTTGAGTTAACCAAATTCCTGGGTATGGTGAGCCTTAATTCTTGTGGAATACAATTGTTGCACTTTAATGAGTGCAAAATCAGGCAAAATTAGGCACATGGATTACTTGCATACACAGGGAAGTAGCAATGTAGACAGTAAACAAATGTGGACCTTATGTGCTGGTAGAAAACCCCAACATGACAGGATCACTTATTGTATGGGTACTGGAAATATGCCTCCACTTACATGGAATATTTGCATGTTGTGACAGCACCATCACAGGGAAACTTCTGGCAAAGAGGATTCCCCAAGATGCGCCTCCTGACATGCTGTGCGTATCTGTCGCAGAGGAAAAGACCCTGTCTGGTAGCTGAGATCCCCAAATGTGGCAGACAGTCCTTCCCTGGTGCTGCAGAGTTGTTACCCCTGGGCTCAGCCACACTGGGCTGATTGCCATCTGCTCCACAAACAACCCGTCCCTCTCCCACATCGATCAGAACTACCCATTGCTTGTGTGACTATTAAAGCATTGATTGATATAGTGCAGACGGCACTTTTCATCCTCAATTATTTTAATTTTAATTTTTTTTTGTTTATCCATTTTATGAATAACCATTTCTTAAAACTACTAGTGAATGCCTCTTGTGTGATTGTTACCAAGGAGAATGCATGGATGTTTAGGACTTTATAAAGGGCGAGTGATGCTTCAAAGCTCGTGGTGATGGCGGAAGTAACGTCCATGGGTGTTGACACTGAAAGTGCTCCACTACCTTTCGTTTTAGTTTTATAAGAGGGAAGCTATGGGAGTAGTGCTGGGAAACAATGCCTATACTTCACACAGTGCTATGAAGTGTCTCCTACCTAAAATAAAAGTGTTTGTATATTAGTAAATTACATTTATGCATGCCACTTTGCAAAATAAATTCAAGTTTAACATCTGACCAAACAAAAAGCACAAGAGACACTTAGGCCCTTGTTACTCCCCACCCCCAGGTTTATGGCTTCTGGCTGTTCCAGTAATTCTGGGGGAGTGGAGGCATCAATGGATATTCCAGTTTTTTGGGGATTAGTATGCAAGAATGACGAGCACCAACCCACATAGGGGGTGTGGTGCCTTTAGTGGCAGTAAGGGGCGGAACCAGGTTAGGAACTCTTCCGGGTTAAGTTACCCAGAAGAGTTTGATCATCGTGGACCCAGGAAGTGCGTCACGGGCAGGAAACTGGCGGGGGGTTTAAGAACCCAGGGGCAAGGTTGAACCTCCTTTTTGTCCTCTCTCCTCATGGTCGGCGACATCGGGGCGTCGCAAAGTTACCCACCCACCCATCCCTAAGCTCAGAGTTTTGGTTAGGCGGGGTCCTGGACAAGAGACATGTCAGGGACTCCGGTTGGCGGCGGCTGCTTGGCCCCAGAACAGGGCGCGCAGCCTATTGTGGGCTCCGGGCAGGCGGGAGAGGGGGCTGACCTGCTGGTGGCCCTGGACTCTCTGGCCCTACCCAGGAAGCCGGTGCTAGTTATCAGCAGTGATGAAAGTACCTGCGGCTCTGTTGGCCGGTGGGCGGTCAGCACTAAAGAGAGCAGGGTATCTTGGTTGGGGCCTGCTGGCACAACCCGCGGCAAACGCCCTGTGGAGAGTCAAATGTAAATATAAATGTACAGATGAAAATATATAACCTGATATCTTATTGGCGTGCTGTGGTGTATTGAATAAAGCAATAATAAAGTTGTTGAAGAGATTAACATTGAGTGAAAAAGTTAAACTTGTGGTAGCATTTCAAAATTAATAAAGACTACGCTGAGAAGACCAAATACAGTCTGACGTGTCTTAAATGGGGATATTCCACACGACAAGGGTGGGGAAAGGACGAAGGTGAGGTGAATTGCACATTGTCTGCCAACTATAAGGCTTTCCTCGCTGTTTCCTCCATGTTTTCCCAGTTGTGTTGCATGGTCTCAGGATGCAGGCGAAGCCCATAAATCTAAGAATTTTAAAGGGTCTGCTAACTCTTGCTACCAAGTCAATATAAAAACAGTATGCTATTTTGTTTTTAAGAACTACTCAATAAGCGCAAAATGTCACAATGAAGGCATGGGCTTTTGGAAAGAAAATGATCTTCCATTGGGTGAAATGCTTTTATTGTATACCCAGTTCTTCCTTTTTAGGTCTCGCCTAGGCAGCGCTTGCGCTGTCTCGTTGAGACATGCAGTATACACTACAGTGTGGAAGCTTCGTGGAAGCTCCTCCCACTCTCCGCCCATCTTTTTTCATTTGGTTGTGACCTAAATGCTGCCTTCTGATTAGTTGTAGATTTGTTAGTCCCTCCTTCTGAGGACCATGTCGTCATTTGTGTCCTTCCACGGCTATTGGCCCCTTTACTGCACAGACTACTTTTTTTCCTGGCCCCCTCCCTCCCCCCCATCCCTCGCGCAGACCGATGCCTTCTCATCCCCCTCCCCCCTTTGTGCCCATTCGCTAATTTTCTGAGTGCCTAAAGCCCTTGCAGGTAATAAACAGTAACAAAAGACATGCACTGCTAACTCGGGAGCTCGATCTGTTTATACCTCGGTAACATTAAGAAACAAGTGATTTTCGAATATGTACAGGCACATTATGGATTAGCACTTAGCAATACAAAATCATCTCTAATTGTATTTCACGACAATGTGATCTATCGGACTTTATGTAAAATTTGGGAGGCAGCTTAAATTTTAATTTAAATATATCGTACAAGTTGTATTTATTTCCTTAATTAATCTTGGATTCGTACAAATTACTATATGTTCATGCAGCTTCTTGTAGTATCGTTTTCAGGCGGTGCGCCCATTCTCCTTGACTCAAAGCACCATTTCAAAATGTCTGCCGTATTAACGCTAGTCCTTTCTCTCTTTTGGTTGGAGATGGGATTGCTGGAATGCGGGTGAACTAGATCAGCTTTAGGATGAGAACCAAGCATTTATACGTTTCGTTATTAGGATAACCAAGCTGGGAAAACATCTGCTTCAAATTTGAGGTGAACTCGAAGCATGAATTGTTGATGTCCCCACTGGGCGAACCCATCGGTTCGGCACTCAGCCCCTCCCGGTGGAGCCCCCACCTGCAGCCGCCCACCAGGTCTGACTGCTCATGTCCCGAGTCAAAACTTTGATGAAAGCCGATCCGGATGTGACTCTGGCTAGCCAGCCAGGAGGCCGTGCTGCTGACCGCCAGGGCTACGGTGAGGGCGAGATGGGGTTCAGCCCATTGAGAGGAATAGATGGGAGTCAGGAAAGAGTGGTGATAGTTTAATATCTGAGAGGTAAATGGTGTTGCTGTTCTGCATAGAACACTAGTATGTCACTGTAGAAAGATTGTGGTGATGCACGTGTTTAAATCAGAAATGTGTCAGGTGTTTTATGTAGAGGACTCGTCCATCCTTGGTGTTGCACGTTTATGTAACTGAAGTGCGCACATTGTTAGTTTCAGACAGACAGGACTCGTCCCTTACTCAATGGGGTTTTTGGCACAGACCAGCCTGCTTCCCCTGGAGTAAGCACAGCGCCAAACCCGTGGCTTCTCAGACGGCTTTCAGATGTGCTTTACCAAGGGCAAGCAGAAGCCTCAGCCTTCCTTCTTTCGCAGAAATACAATTCACATAAACAGCATTCCATTCACATTTTTGCCCAGTTTTATCGGCCTCCACCAAAGAAAGCCGTCTGAGAAGCCCCGGAGCTGTAGAGACAGCACAAGCAGCAATGCACGACGAGGTGAAGTGTGTCGGGTTCCACTCCCTCCTCCTCGCCCGCAAATCACCCGCCTAAATTATCCTGTTAAATCTGCGTTGCAAGCCAAAGACGGGACAACAAGAACTGCTGGTTGGGCGCATAGTCGATTTACATCTTGGAGGCAGATCGGCACGCAGTAAGTTATTGTGCTCGGAGCAACTCTGCCATGTTCCTGTTTGACATACTGCACTCATTTTTAATGCTAGTTTATTTTAAGAAAAGCAGTTCAGAAAGGATGAGGAATCGCTGGCAACACGTCGAGCGGGAAGAGACAAGGGATTGCAAAACCCAGCGCTGCATTGCTTCACCCTCCCAAAACAAGGGGCTCTTCTGGGGACACAGACTCTTACCGCGTAGTGTGAAACACAACCCCTCTGCTGTTGGTTCTAGTACTGCAGTGATCTGATGAGTATGGATAATGCCGCAGATTCGGGTCACTCGGCGAAGGCCAAATCCCCCATGTGTGCTAAATTCAAGCAACAGTTCTTACCTCCAAAAAGATTGCAAGATGCGGAAAACAAGACAGCCTTTGGCTTCGTCAATGCTTGTTTTGATTTGTGGTAGTTTTTACAATACCTTATCGTTAGAAAGGGCAGAACACTGTCGCCCACAGTGAAGTTAAACAATTTCTGAAGTGGACTGCCTTTTGCTGTATGCTTTAGTTGGTGGAAGAAAAACATGAATGACACAATGACAGACCAGTGGATGAAGAAGCCTGGGTGAAGGCCCCTACAAGTATATTATAAATATGATTTTTGTAAAATCGAAAGGCCTTGGCTAAAGCCAGACCTAAAAATGTGGTTCTTATGAGAAGCCTTCTTGTGACGCCAGTCCTGTGCAGCGGGTTACGGAAACGCGGACAGATTTCTTACCCATAACTCAATAAACACAATCACAGATTGTTCAACTTGGAAACGTACCCGTCTCACCTCCCCCAGTAGTGAAACACAGTGCTTGAATGATCTCTTAGACAGATTTAACCGCCCTGCACCAGGTGTGTACCGGTTGCAGGCTCCATGTATTAGTGCCACAGGCCTGTCATGCCCCGCCCAGTGTTTTGTACCCTCCAACGGTTAGTGTCTGTGCCCTTCTTCCGGGTATAGCTCCTCTGTGGCTGGTCCCATTAATGTTTCTACTCCGATAATGTCTGTGTGCCAGGATCCCACTTTTAAGTGCCCTGCGGGAGGTGTGGGCATAACCTTTCGTGTCACTATCTACTGTTTGTGCTGTACCGCAGCCTCCTGGAGGTGTGCGTGACAGGCGGCCTTATTCCTGGCGCTTGTGTACCTGAAGGGCAACTTACATGTATACTGTGAGTGGGAACGTGTGTTTACACTTTGCACAGCAGTCTTAGACCTGGTAACTGTCAGTGCATCACTGTGTGTTTCCTCATAGGGTTGACAACTCGTTTTAAAAAAAAATACACTACTGCACCCTGGCTGCCGGCTGTGAGCTATGTCACTATGTGCCCATTGCCTAGCCTGTCTGTGGGGCTGTAGTCCGCGAGTCAGCTGACTGTGTTAGCAATATTCAAGTTAAATTGGGGCAAAGAACACCCTCTTGACTGGATTCACTCGTGCAGCTTAGGCACTTTGTCTAGTTTTCATTCTGATTACACCTCCTTTATGGAATGCACTACCTGCAGCGGCTACTAATAACTTCCTTGCGTGTCGTGTGTCCAGCAGTGTGAAACTGTACATCCTATGGTTTGGAACTCAAAAAAATAAAACCTCAAACTTCCCTCCCAGAAGTGACTGGTTCCCCACATCCTTATTATGTTATTGTTCATCGCTTTGGTGCCCTCATCTTATTTCCCTGGCACAAAAAAGTCGACGGCACATCACCCTTTCTGTTTATAATAATGTCGACGTCACTTCCTCAAATCCCCTCTTATTATTTAAAGTCAAATCTTTCAATTGAGTCAAATAAGCCACGCAACTGCAAAATTCCTTAATCATACCCCACATGGTGCTGTATAACTGCTAAAAGGACACACGTCACATGTGACAGCATCAACCAGCACTGAGTGTCAGACAGCAACACACTGCATTTTGAGACATGCAGTTTTTCTTTTCACACTGTTTGTGTAATGGCAGACATGAAGAAACAATTGCCTCAGGTGTACATAAGGCCCACAACAAAATACTCTACGCCCAGGATTGATTCATTTATATGTATTTATTTGAAGTTTTATATAGAGGGTATTAGACTTAGGGGTGTCAGACCACTCTAAAATAATAACACTAGGAATGTTTCAACAATCGCTGTATAATGTAAAACTGTTACCAGCTAGAATACAAGGTCGTACCAATGGCAATATTGCTATGTAAAGATAATCACTCCTCCACAAATAAACAAAGTAAAAGTAAAAAACATTGTCATTTTCAAAGCCAACCGCTCTAACTTTCATAAATGCAAGACCGATTGCATTGCAAATGTACATATCCATTGTGAACATCTTCCTACCCTTCTGCAGACACAACTGGTCTGTTCCTGCACACGGTTCGTGATGCTGTACATATAATAATCTTCACTGTGGTCACTTTTTGCAGGTGCCACTAATCTCCAATTATTAAAGGGTCCCTGATCTGCTATAATACAGGGATTGCTGTGTTGTACGTTTACATATGGAACTTTTGTGGCGTGGTTTTTTCTGCAAAGAGCTCCAGTCTGTTCAAGGATCAGAAATGATAGTGTGGTCATTCTACTGGGTTCATATGCAGGGATTGTAGCTGGATCTGAAATTGAATGTGGTCATCTCTCTGAAGTCCCAGTCTATTATAGCAATGTTGGACATGACTCTGCTGCTCATGTTTGCTCTGCTATTATGCAGACATCTTTTTGCTGATTGCGCTGCTGCACATATTTACATCTAGCATGTTAGTGTCATGTTCCTGCACAAAGTTCAATTCAATTGTGGTTTTCTACCTTACAACTGATTACTGGTCTGGGTACCTCCTCCTTAGAGCTGGGCTAGGTTACTATACACAGATTGTGGCATTGTACTTGCTTTCATCTGGTATACTGGTGTGGTCATCTTTCTCCAACCAGCCTTTCGTTGCTGGACAAGGATTGTGGTGTTGCACGTGTTTACATCAGAAAGAGCAGGGTGTCTGCACTCTGTACTCGGTTACTATGCACAAGCTGTGGTGTTGCATTTGCTTGCATCCAAAACATTTTAAAAGATAACCACTGCTCAGATAAACACACAATAACATCAAATAATTATTGTTTGGCTGCTGAACCCTCGCAAAACACTGCATGGTGTGCATAGGCTTTCTAAGATGGACATGTGAAGTGTCTATTCTTACTGGAAGTCTTTCTAGACTGTTCTCTTGCATTTGTCCTATTTTCTAAAATTGTCTTCCTTGCTCTCTCTGTTCATTGCAAAAAATACAATCTTGGGTCACATATTCAAAACACTTATTGGAAAAAAGAATAATAAGCATTGGCAATGCCAATCGGTCTCGTTATTGAGATCTTGTATGTATTTAGCTATGCAGCCGATTAGCATGGGTGCGGAATCACTTTCGCACTAGAAGTCAGGGTGAGTGCGTATGAATAAGGAAGTTGCTTTTTGAGGCAGCAGAAGCCCTCTGCAGACATCAGCTAAAACGCTGAGTGTCTAGCTCCCCCTCTGCTTATTTGCTGCACTGCTAAATACATATAAGATCCCAATGGCGAGACCGATTGGCATTGCCAATGCTTGTTTGAGATAGGAATGATACCTTTACTAGATCTACTTTCTCTTAGCTTGAACTTTTTCTAATTATGCTAGGCCATAACGTGACCTCTCTAATCCTCAAGGTGGATTTACGTTGGTGGTTTTCTGCAATCAAAGAAAGTGAAAAGGGACTGTGCTGAGCCAAGGACACACTAGAGCACAATTCTGGTTATTACTTTAGAGAGAGAGAGAGAGAGAGACAGCTTCTCTGGTTGATTGCATTTCGCTCACCATCACCCATATGACATTTTCTCACTCCAGTGGCTCATATGCCTTGGCGCAGCGAGCACTCTTGCAGTAAATAGCAGCAGGCTGGAGGCTATTAGACGGAGGAGAGGCGAAATGTAGTTGGAGTGCCCAGTTAGCCGCCACCTCGTCAAAAGATCAGACCAGTGGAACGTTAACGCCTCTCGCGACTCCGCGTGCTTGCTTCAGGACACGAGCGATCACCCCCGCGCGACGTAGGTTTCCAATCTCAATGTGCTAGGTGAGGATGTCAGTTTTTGATGCGCCATCAGAACGGAGTGTGACTGTGTCAGAAAAGTTATTTCCGGTGCCCAGTGTTTCTTTAAAACACCTGCTGTAAGCTATTGGATATTTAATAAGCATCTCGGATGTCTTCTGTGGTAATCTCTCCCATGATGTCACCATCCAGAAAGATCGTTGACTGTTTCCATGGAGACCGATTCTTAGAATGCCGGCTGAGTGGCTCTGGAAAAGCAGCAAAATCTATGGAAAATAACACTTGCAGAAGCCAGCTAAATTACTTTCAGGCTCCTCCTGAGAAAATGCTTTGAAATAACGATATGGATTTTCTTTTTTCGAAAAGCTGTCCTGCAAATGACAACATAAACCAACAAAGACCTAGAGACAATTTGAGACTCAGCTATATGTGTTTAAATGACTAAAAATTGTCAGTTTTTCGTAGTGTGAAGAAAATCTGCAGATATGCTGTCTTGTGTGTATGTGGACATATTGTCACCGTCAAATTTCTGTTTATTTTTAGATTATAAAAACAGACTTAAAATCACAATAATTAAATACTTTTTTCAAATTCACTTTTTTTATGGAGTGGAAGCATGTTAGCTACTTCGTTTAAAGTTTCCCTAGACACATCCTTTGCATGTATTCATTTTTTATTTGCTATTTTTCAGTTTAGTAGTGCCTCTCTCTTTACTAACAGTGACCGTTCCACATCAGTAGTAGTGCGTCTTGCATGAGACCACTCTTTGTGAAGAATTCCTGTTGAGCGGTACCCACCACGAATACAGCATGGTTAATGAAAACACCATACACAAATATTTCTTACTATATATCAGATGCTTGCACAAAATCTATGGAAAGAGATTTTTTTTCTTTGTGTGTATATATGTTTTCCTTAACAAAAGTGCGTTCCTAAGGAAAAACCCGTATTTTATTTAATGGAGAATTCTGTTTTATATGAATATTGGTCGGTTATACATATCGATCAAAGGAACAAGTAGTGAAATTACTTTACCCTATTTTCTAACGAGAAGTTGGATGGCTGCTTTTTTAGAATATATGATCTCTTATTTTCTTACATTACATATGTTGACTGTTCATTTTTCGCAGTTTTTTGTCTTCGCTTTAATGTTCAGTGCTATTCCCAGTTGGTACTCTCTAAGCATGTTTTACTGCTCATTGTTATAGTTTACCTCAACACACATTTTTGAAAATGTAGAATCATATAGGTACTTGCCTGTAATAGGTTGCATGCGTGAATCATGAAAACAAAAATCTTTGAAAGAAAATATAAATCAAGAGGGTTTTATTTTTTATGACAAAACACCAGAGGTCATATAATTTAAAGTGAGCACTGGAAGCTCTAAATTAAGAGGCAGGAAGAGTTCTCAGATGGGTTACTTCGCCACAAACTCGGAATTGCAAGTGCCATTGGGTATGATGCACTTGTAATTCTTTTGTCACATGCACTCCTTACTGTAAGCATGGTCTTTCAGTACAGAAGCTGTACATCAGTGAGACATCTACCAATAGTCTTTTGGCAAAGTTCCTGTTTGAATGATATTTTCCATTTGCAGTGTGGCAATGGCTCTGGGTAGGTTACTTCTCGCTGCATCTGGGTGTAAATTTGTTATTTTGCATCTGGACACTCTGCAACCTATCAAGTGTTTACTCTCCGAAGTTCTGATATGCCCTAACTAATATAGCGATGCAGACTATTGAATTTTCCCACTATGCATCTGGGTGGAATATAGCACATTACAACGCAATGTATTACATTGCATGCTTTTACACCGCGGTCATTACAACAACTGCATTGTTAGTACGTGATGCATTTACATCGCAAGTCATTACAACGATTTGCAGTAGGGAGCGCGCTGGACTTAGTAATAGTAATATTTACTATCAGACTTAGTCTGAAGTAAAGCTGGGGAGCTCGATGTGTTCCGTGTAAAAAGAGGCAGGAGTGTGAAAATATTGCACACAGCGCTAATTGCTTTTTTAAACCGCTCTGTTGTCTTTAACGAAACATTTGCCACTCGGAGCCTGATCCTGGTTTTCAAACTTTGTTCTCATTCCACAACTCACCAGAGGTCTCTGTTGGGCGGAGAAGTGCGGGAGTGGTGACTTTCTCCTTCATCAACCCCTGGGACTGCGAGTACCAGCGGCCCTTCTGCTTTGCTGAACATTTGCCGCAGCTGGTGGCTCTTCCCGGCCCCTCCCTCCCACACTACAAAGCGCCTCGCGGCCCCAGCGTCGCGGGTGCCGCTCGGAGCCTGATCCTGGTTTTCAAACTTTGTTCTCATTCCACAACTCACCGGAGGTCTCTGTTGGGCGGAGAAGTGTGGGAGTGGTGACTTTCTCCTTCATCAACCCCTGGGACTGCGAGTACCAACGGCCCTTCTGCTTTGCTGAACATTTGCCGCAGCTGGTAGCTCTCCCCGGCCCCTCCCTCCTTGACCACTATAATAGTTTCCCCACTTACGCGTAAGCGGGACGCGTCCGGGGCGTCGTCCCGGGCGAAGCCCGGGCCAAGGGCGGGCCCGTTTTTGCCCAAGCGAGACCGGACCGGGCTCACTCTCTTTCTTTTATGTACCTTGTGAGTACTTTTACCAGTTGTTTAATGTGTTGCTGAATAATGGTGAATAAAAGGGGTATGAAACCCACTACTACAGACCATGTTGCGGGATCACTCGACAAGTTTAATGTAAGGGCTTCTTCAATTCTCGAACACGAAATCGCAATGACTGAGCGACGGCTGTCTATGGAGCCGGTCTCCTCCAAGCGTTCTTCACTGGGCCCAATTGCGCTTAGTCGCTCTCCCGTCATCCCTCCTTCCACCCCTTCTACTATGAGCTCACATAATGGTCATTATTCTTTAACAATCTCAACTATTGCCCCCGCCAAAGGCCTCAGTGATACTGCTTCTAGTGTACCAGTCTCCGAACAGGTTCCTCCCATTTTGCTAGCATTTCCAGCTCGGGAAGTGGGTACTATTTCCAAAAGGAAACGAACTGTGAACTCGCCAAGAGGCAGGAGAAAAAAACTACAGAAACCGAATCCTGATACGTTGGACTCTTCTTTACCTGCAGTTATAGTCCCTTCCCAGCCAATTTGCACAGATCGATCTCCCCTAGATCCAGCGCCCCAGTTATTTGATATGGATTTGCTACTTGGGAAATTGCCTTCAGTACTAGCTCTAGCCATACAACCGCTTGAGCTTAGACTAGTCGCAATAGAGAAAAGGTTGGCTGCAATGGAGGCCGCCATCGACAATAATGTTAATTACCCACAGGCTGCCAAACCTTGCTCACATTCATGCCAAAGTCAGGATAAAACATCTGGTCTCCCTATTACTTTACAAAAACCACCCGACATCCAACAGATCCAACAACAGGGAGTCCCTCGTAATCCTCACCCAAACCTACGGCAGGGGATACCTTTGCTCAATACCACAAACGTGCATGATAGTATATTACCAACTAATAGTCACTGTCTAGAGCCTCCTGATGTGGCCCATCCTCACATGGATTTACGACGTATCGATCTCCCTCCAGAAAGTGCCCCTTATGTAGTCGTTTTGACAGATGTCCCCAAACTGGCTACCAAGAGACTTGAAACATTCCAGGAACTCAAAAACAAAGTAACATTTTGGTTGAACACTAACAGACCACTGCCTAGGAATGTATGTTCACCTATTCTGTTTGTTAGGAGAGTTGGTTGGGTGGGTTACAAACCAAAGGATGTGGGAGGCGATTGTGTTATTGTCAACCTTAAAAATCCTGAGGTAGTTGACCATGTATGTAGTCCTTTCTTTGATAATGCAACCTCCAACATCAAAACATTCAATCTAGGACATTTCTATCCTCCCCCATCAAACCCTCCTTTCCCCGCCTTAGGCCCCTCGTACCGTCTCGTAACAATTACGATCGAGGGCAATCAGTTGATGATATGTGGTGTAGGACGTCCCACAACGTAGTCTTAGGCTTTCCAGTTAACAACAGGTTTAGTTCCTTAGATGAGGTGGAATGACTAAAGACGTATGACAATCATCATTCATCTTCCACCTCCCCTGTTGTTGAGAATGGCAACAAAGGTGGCTATGGAGCCCCAATGGTGTTTTCACTTATGGCTTTAGAACCTCTGGACGCCGTGGCTATTCCACTCACTGGCCTAAGCATCATGAGGGATGTCCCTTTTCAATCCTTGGTTCGGGTGGACACTCCAAACAATTTCCCAGCTATTGTTGACACTTTAGCCCTCGAGACTAACCCTACAAATGATCTATCCTCTTCCAATAGAATGCTTAAAATACTCAGCTGGAACATCGCGGGCCTGGCTACCAATATTGACAACCCAGAATGGTGCTCATTTATAGACCCCTTTGGGATTTGCCTATTACAGGAAACGTGGTCTATAGAACCCATACATAAACTGGGATATATTACTTTTATGCAACCTGCTCTAAAAGGTCCAAAGGGTAGACCATCGGGGGGTTTGTGTGTCTGGGTGGGCACCCATCTTGGTTTTAAGATCAAAAGGGTAGAAACCAACTGTACAGATATAATATGCATTCTTATGTCCCATAGGAAGACCCCTAAAATTGCACTTATTAACGTTTACTCGCGTCCTACTTGTCGGGGTGGTACCCCATCGACTCTTGAGGCTTCTTCATCTCTTCTAGAATCCCTCCCAGACGATGTCGTCTTGATGGTTGGAGGTGACTTCAACTGTCATTTCGAGCCATTGTGTGGCGAAACCCCATTTACCTCTGAGGAAGATGATGCTAGATCTATTCCACCCACTAGTATGTATGCAGTCAAACGTTGGACCCCCCTGGTTCTCCAACTCACTTCCCTTACCTACTCATTCTCCCTGAGAGCGTGTAACGGCCGTTTTAATGGGGATATGCCGGGGCAGTCAACTTAAAGGGGAATGGGACACGAATCTGTGATTGATTATTTTTTGATCTGCCTAGACTTGTGGCCCAAAGTGTTGGATTTTAAAATAATTAGGCGTACGGAGAGTGACCATGATCCCCTGACAGTTGATCTGAATTTCCAACTGTTGAATACAGGGCTAGATAAAGATACCCCTCTAGTAGGGAATATAAGAGTCATCCAAGGGGGGAAGAGGATACGCTGGCGTACCGTAAAACAGTCTGATGCAGTCATTGCCAGTATGTACCAAAAGATTCTTCCTCTCCTTAAAAGAGTGCTCGAAACGGAAGTCAACAACCCTTTAGCTGGTGAAACTATGGATTTGGCTAAAATTCATAAGGACCTAGTTGATATATTGTGTGGTTTTTTTTATAAAGTAGGTACAGCAAACACAAAGAAATCTGGGAATACTAATCCCTGGTTTACCAAGGGCTGTAGGATAGCCAAACAGGAACTACTACAGGCCATAAAGGAAGGCAATCGCCCACACATTCTGGAAGCAAGACGGGCTTACAGGAAGATAATCCATAGTGCTAAAACTGAATGGGAAGAGGGAAGATGGCTTGATATTAGATCAGCACTTATGGTAAAAGATTCAAGGTCCTTTTGGAACCTCGTCCACACTGGGAAATCGGAGGGTAAAACCACGACTGACCCCAATGTTTCCGAAGATGCATGGGCCTCGCACTTTAAAATACTCTATTCCATTAATCTAACTAGGAGAGTTGATCCCCCTGCCATCCTAATGATTCTGGATCCATTTTGGGATGCTCCTCCCTGGACGTTAACAGAAGTGTGCTTGGCATTGGATAATCTCCAACCAAATAAGGCACCTGGGTTGGATAGGATCCCTGGGGACCTTTATAAAGATGAACGGTCAGTCTGGGCTCCCTACCTCCTAATCCTTTTTAATGCTATCCTACAAGGTTTACCGGTTCCACCTACTTGGATGGGTGCGGAAATTATCCCTATTTTTAAAAAGGGATCCCCCCTTGATCCAGGTAACTACAGGCCTATAAGCCTTATAGATGTGAGCCAAAAAATCTATTCTAGGCTTCTCTTGCAACGGTTGCAGAATTGGATCGAGGAGAACAATATCTTAACCCCATTTCAAGCGGGATTTAGGTCCAAAATTTCAACCATGGACCAATTATTTAGGCTCCAGATCCTCTACTGGAAACACGTTATATTTGAGGGGGGTAGTCTATATTTGACCTTTGTGGATTTGAAATCTGCATTTGATATGGTGGACCGCAACCAGCTTTGGAATTTACTGCTAGCTATGGGGGTTCCACCCTATCTATGCTATCAATTGAAGATTCTCCACGACGGGACATATGCCAGAGTCCGCTACGGAAAATATGGTCAGTTAACCGGCCCTTTCCCAGTGGAGAAGGGTGTGCGTCAGGGCTGTGTCCTTGCCCCAACTCTGTTTTCACTTTTCCTTAACGGCCTCATTGACGACCTTCTGGAAACTACAGATATTGACGCTCCAAAACTGGCTTCTCAAAGATATCCTGCACTCATGTTTGCAGATGACACCTTGCTGTTGTCAAAATCGCCGATGGGCATGCAGCGGGTGTTGAACCAGTTTACCAACTTCTGTAATAAAAGGAATCTGGTGGTCAACATAGATAAAACAAAATATATGGCCTTTAACGTAAAACCCTCCAATTACCCACATCCTAAGATGGAAGGTATCCCTCTGGATCGGGTTTCTACTTTTGAGTACTTAGGTCTGACCCTGAATGACAAAATGGGATGGTCCCCTCAAAAGATTAAAGCAAATTTAAAACTTAGTCATCAGGCTATAGGGGGCATCTTTAAAGTCTATAACAAATGCTGCCTAAAAATCATAATTGCCCCTCTTGAAATTTATTCCGTGCAATCTAGGTCCTCGACACTCTATGGAGCTGAATTATGGGGCCATACTTCTGTAAATGATTTGGTTAGTATCGAAAATAATTTTATTAGGAAACTCTTAAACCTTCCAAACAACACGCCACTTATACCTCTGAGGTTGGATCTAAATATTCGTCCAATATCAGAGGTTGTTGCCACTAGGCCAGTGATGTATTGGAGGAGGATATGGAGTACAACCGAGTTGGCATGCCACAGAGATGAACTGAAAGTAATCTTGGGTACTCTTGGAGCCGACAAGATTCCTTGACTCCAGTATGTTAGGCAGACACTCAACCAGATTGGTCTTGCCCACCTCTGGGATAACCCAGAGGACTCAATTTCAGGCATTACCAAGAAATCTCTAGCCACAACATTTAAAGATTACTATTTACTGAAAACTTATAGCTCGGCTAAACCATCAAGTCTGACTGATGCTTTCCTTGACGTTAAACCTTTTTACGCCTTTGTACCTGAACTTGATGTTATACAGCCCATCTTAGCAAAGAAGCTATATGTACAGTTCAGATATGGTACCCTTCCCCTATATTCATTCACTGATCGATGGGTGAGTGGAATACAGCATGTGTGCCCGGGTTGCTCAACCGAACTGGAATCCATGATTCATGTCGTGCTTTTCTGTCCAGCGTATGCTGGCATTCGGAAAAAATGGATTATACAGTTATGTTTAAATTTGGGCCTTAGGAGCTATCTTGATTTCTTTAGGATTTTGAGAAGCGACACAAACCCACTTATTGTGGTCTCAGTTTCAAAGTTCCTGTTTGCAATGTGGGAAATTAACTAGCAAAAATTATTCACCGATATCCTAGTATCAAGTACGGTTAGATTCTCGTTAAACCACATTGATACCTGATTACTATTCACTGGTATTTTGTATTTTTAAATTTCTAAATTAATTGGAAATTGTAATCTATATGAAAATTGTGATTTTATGATTGTGCTTTTATGATGTTATCAAATCGCAATAAAGCTTTTTTTGATGATGAGTAATATTTACTATTCCTACTCCAGTTTGCGCAACAGTAGGGAAGGTGTTGGAATTCATTTCCAATATCTCAGCGCCCCCTACAGCAAGTCGTTGTAATAACTTGCGATGTAAATGTGTTGCGTACTAACAACGCGGTCTTTGTAACAACGGTGTTGTAATAGTACTGTGATGTAATGACAGTGTTGTAAATGCTGTTTCCCATCTGGGTGCTGCTTGTGAACTGCTTGTAAGTTATTTAACCTAGAATATTTTGTTGGCTGTAGATAGCTCTCATTCTGTTGGCAATTGTCTATACAACTATCATGTTTTAATTGGTTTCATTTTATATCTGGGAACTGCATCTGGACTGTCTGTGATTTATTTTTGCAGTTCTGAATTTCTTCTGTCTGGGTGCTGCTGCTTGTGAATTTCTTTCAATGCCCTGTTAGGTTCAGCCTGGCAATGTCTGTGAATTGTTTGCCCCCTTGTAAACTACAGTCTGAGTGTTGCCTGTTTACTGCTGCTTTTGAACTGTCTGTCATTTTTGTGAACTGTTTACTACACTTGTGATCTAATTGTCAACACACCTTTGTATTGCTCTCGTATTGCATATTGACAGGCTTATTTATAAGAGCCCTGCGCTACTTTTGCACCACGTAAAGTGGTACATGCATGACGCAGAGCTCTCAAAAGATTTATGAAGCCACGCAAAGCCACCCAGCATGGCTTTAAGTGGCCGGGTGGCCTCATTAATAATAAGTATTGTAATGTAGCGCTTTGCCTTACTCCGCACTCGGGAGGCTTTCTATAATCTTTACAGTGGGTTTTCCCATGCAACACCCATGTAATTTGGCACTGTCCCAGATTTACAAAGTGATGTAAACCTCGGGAAGCATCAAATTCATATGCCTCATGAGGTGAGGCACAACAAGGAGAAATGCCTTAATTTCTCCTAATTTTGTTCTTCTTTCCATGTGTGCCACATTCTGCAGCAAACAAAGAAAGACAAAAACACCTTGTGCGATTGATTTTGTGCAGGAAGGTACCCCTTCCTGCACAAAAGTAATCCTGCCTGCAATGGAGGCACCCTTGCACCATGATGCAAGGGTGCCTACGTTGATGCTAGGCTGCCTAAACGACAACAGCACAGGGAGGAAGGACAGGAATGCACCATATTGCTTTTACACAGTGCATTCCTGCCGTTTCACTTTGGCATAGGGCTGTGCAGCAAGGTCCCTTGCTGCGCTGCCCTACTCCAAATTGACATGAATGAGCCCCTGAGTATCAATGTTCTGCCCATTAATTTCCTCATTTTATGATACTGCTGTGAGTTTTTATGCCACATCCTTGGTACCATTTATATTGCATTGTGGTTCAGGGATACAATATACATGTTCGCAGGAATAATTATGATCTTGGCGCTTCATGGGCTATGTTCTATCCTAAACTTCTACTAATAACCGTGTCACAGTTGATGAGGAGTACATTTCATCTATGCTAGTGCAAATTGTATAGATGATCGACAATAGGCTCCACCATACGATCCATTCGGATCATATGGGGTAATCAATTTCAGGTCATTTAATGGAGGCCATTAAGTGTACCATCAGGTTTCATGATTTGCACAAGTTTAGATGCAATTTACTCCTCACCACCTGTGATATGATTATCAATAGTTGTTTAGGATAGGACTTAGTCCACAAAGCACCAAGATCGTAGGTAACATTATGTACTTTCTTCGCTCATATGAATCTTAGCTGCAAGGACATATGTAGAGCCTCAAGGCCAAATTTATATGTCGACGGCACAACGGCGACTGAGTACCCTTTTCACCAACATAGTGGTCCACACCTCCTATTTAAATGCGGGTGGACCTTTGGTGTAACAACGGCGAAGACTACTCCATCCCCTTTGGAGGTTGACCTATGTGTCCGCCAACCTAATTTAGATGGGTGGATGTACAGGTTAGTTTTTACTGCCCATCACTGCCTGGAAAACTGCTGGCAATAAGCAGCAGCAAAAACTGCAAAATTCCCACCTTGCCATGGATTATAAATGCCATGGATTATAACTGCCATGGTGAGGGAGACACTGCTTTTTTTATTTTCAAAAACAGCAAGCCGCTTTGGTTTTGTTTCTGAAAATAAAAAAAACAACTTAAAAAGGTTGACGTATGCCTCAGCTCAGTCTTGTTGACCCCGCCGTCGGTCAAACTTTCAATGCAATTCCAGGAACCTCCGTGACGACAGTTCCTGCAAATGCTAGTAATGTCCCCAGGCTCAATGGATAAATATAAATACGGTGGACAAAATACCCTTGACATGGCAGTCATAAAGTAGTCCATGCCGGCATATAATACTTTGTTCCCTTATGTATATATTGGGCCCTCAGTCCTAATGAATCTTAGTGACCAATGTAGGCACTTGGTTGTAGGCAGAACTATGTTGACTTGTCGTGAAAATAGATAGGGTCATACCTCCTCTATTCCTATATTCTTGTGAAAGTGAGGGGACCATTAAACAATTATATACCCAACACTGCACACATTTACTCCTCAAGGCATACTAAAGGACATTACTACTATTAAAATAGCACATCTAGGTATAAATGTTTCTGAACAAGACCCATCCTGGACTTTCATCCAGGATGAAGAGTGACCCTATAATGAAGACTGTCACCTTGTGTGAGTAAGGGTTTGCATAGTTTATTTGTGAGCTACAAAAACTACAGAACAGATGTCATTGATCTACCTAATGGTATTGTTCCATCTACCCTCTCAAATCACAGGGTCTGCACGATTTCAGGTGTGATTATATAAATATGTAGGGAGGACTACCTTTCAAACCCATAGCATATATGCTTCCTCTCCTCTCTCTTCTGGTTTATTATTAGTCAATATCAGCACCAGCCAAACACAAGTGAATTGATTCCTTCACTCATCCTTCGCCTTCGAAGATGGAGATTAAGCAATGAGCACATGCCTCCATAAATTGCTGTCTTTGAGAGGAAACACATCCCTGCTATTACAAAAATCAAATTGTTCTCGAACAGGAGGACAATCTGGAATGTGTTCCAAAAGGCTCAAGATCTTTGTATAGATATTGCATGAGGCCATGGAACATTGACCAACATAAGAAGCTATCCTAGTGATGCTCCTGAATTATGTTGATGGTCAGAGTAAGTCACATGGCCACAAGAAATGAGTAGTGTAGGAGGGTGATAGAATACAGTGCCTAGTTTGTGTGTATGCTTGAACATGCTTTATTCAAGATGGCTTTTAGAACATGTTAATATTTTATGTATAACAAAGTATCTTTACATTGTGGAACTGTTGTTTCTTCCATCTACAATCCTGGAGGCAAAAGAACCAATAAATGTCAAAATGATGTCGTATTGAGTGGGTAGAGTACTGTAAAGGTCGTTGACATCACACAGGGCAGAAGCAGTGCTGTCAAAATGGCATTAATGGGATTTAGTAAGTTATATAGAGGGTGTTGATGCCCTACAGGGAAAGCCTGATCAGGGCATGTTTGAATATGTCTAGTGAAGAGAGTCTTTCAAAACAGTTCTAATGTGTAGCATTCAATCAATCAGGCGTTTGTTGAGCAAGACTACTCACCTGTAAGGGTCTCAAGTCGCTGGGGGTGGGGTGTGCAGGTTCCAGTCCATCAAGGAGGGGGTCTGTTGAAGAGCCAGGTTTTGAGGTTTCTTGCGAAGTTGGGGAGTGATGTCTGGCTGAGGTGGAGCAGAAGGGTGTTCCAGGCTCTGGCCGCGAGGAAGGAGAAGGAGCGGCCTCCCGATCTGGTCTTTCTGGTGTGGGGGACTACGGCGTACGATTGCTGGGCTGATCGTAGGGTCCTTTGGGGTGCGTGGAATTTGAGTCAGCTGTTCAGGTATTCTGGTCCGGTGTCGTGGAGGGCCTTGTGTGCGTGGGTGAGCATCTTGAAGGTGACACTGGCCTCGATGGGGAGTCAGTGGAGTGTGTGCGGGTACTGGGAGATGTGGCAGTGTCTTGGCAGGTTGAAGACCAGTCTTGCAGCGGCGTTCTGGATGTTTTGTAGCTTGCGGGTGAGGTTTTTGTTTATTCCGGCTTAGTGACGAGGGCGTGAGTGACGGTCCTTCTGTGCTCGAGGGGGATCCATTTGAAGGTCTTACGTAGGGGGCGGAGGGTGTGGAAGCAGGAGGATGTGATAGAGGTGATCTGGTGGTCCATATTGAGCTCGGAGTCCAGGATGATTCCAAGGTTGCGTGCGTGGTCTGTGGGGGTGGATGGGCTTCCGAGGGCAGGGGGCCACCAGGTGTCGTTCAAGGCATCAGGGTTTGGGCCCAAGATTAGTATTTCTGTTTTGTTGGTGTTGAGTTGTAGACAGCTGCTTTTCATCCATTTGGCAACGGCTTCAATGCCTTCTTGAAAGTTGTGTCTGGCGGTGTTGGGTTCGTTGGATAGGGAGAGGATGAGTTGGGTGTCGTCTGCGTATGACATAATGTTGAGTCCGTAGCTTCTGACAATGGGGGCGAGCGGAGTCATGTAGAGGTGGAAGAGCGTAGGGCTGAGGGAGGACCCCTGGGGACTCAGCAGGTGGTTGGAGTAAGGTCCGAGAGGAAAGGGGGGAGTCTGACCCGCTGCTTTCTGCCAGAGAGGAAGCAGCGGATCCAGTTGAGGGACTTGTCCTGGATCCCTGCGTCGTGGAGTCTGCGCATTATTTATTTATTTGATAGTTTTTTAGAGCGCGAACCAGACCCGTGAGGGTATCAGAGCGCTTTACAGTAATTAGGGTGGTATACAAAGCGATGGGAAGGGAGGGATCAATTGGGTAAAATAGGGTATACATGATGCAAGAAAAATGCGTAGTCTAAAGTCCTGGCTACATGTGGGAAGAAATCAAAACAGGTAGGTACATTGTACAGGAAGGCACATAGTCTCACTCTTGGGGGGATGACCAGGAGTGCAGGAATAGGTATCGACCATGGAAAGGTAATAATGTAACGTGTTCATTAGGCGAGGTATTTACACATTAAGAAGGTTTTGGTCTCCTTCTTAAAGTGTGCTAAGGACGGAAGTCTTCTGATGGCGGGTGGGAGAGAGTTCCAGATCCTCGGCGCAGTCCCAGTGAAGGCCCAATAGTAGGTTTTTTTCTTCCGGAAACATGCAGGTTGCAGCAGTAGGTCTTTGGCAGATCGGGAGTTTCTTGGTCCTCCTAATATCACTAGTTTTTGTGCGAGAAATGAAGGGGAGTTGTTATAAAGAGCTTTGTGAGTAATGCAGGCCAGATTAAATTGGATTCTGGCCTCTAGGGGAAGCCAGTTCAGCGCTTTGAGGTGGGGAGAGATATGGTCGAATTTCTTTGAGCCGGTTAGTAGTCTGGCGGCGGTGTTGAGGCAGGCTTTCAGTGGGGCCAGAGATTTATTGGGCAGCCCTGCAAGAGTAGAGCATCCATATTCTAATCTGGAAATGACCAGTGCTTGTACTGCCGTTTTAAGGTCGGGCACATCAAGGAAGGATTTTAGGTTTCTTAGGTAACTCAGGTGGAATCTGGCCGTTTTGGCCATCGAGTTTATATGGTCCCGCATGTTCAGGCTGCCATCCAGGGTTATTCCAAGGGATTTCGCCGAGTCAACGATGGTAGGAGGGCAGTTTAGTGCTGAGATGGTCTTGATCCATTCCTGGATGTCTGGATTGGGTTTGGGTGGAGAAATCAGAAGAAATTCAGTTTTATTTTATTTTTATTTTTTATTTGTTTTATTTATTTATTTTTTTATTTTTTTATTTGAACTTCTTTAAGCTGGTTGGCAGGGAGCCAGTGGACTGTCAGCTTCAAGGCCTCATTCAGGGAGAAAATGTCCTCAGGGGAATTGATTTTTATGTAGATTCGTGTATCGTCGGCGTACATAAGGGAGGAGATATTCGCAGCACGTAGAACCTCGGTGAGATGTTCAAGGTAGAGGTTGAAGAGGGTAGGGGAGAGGGTTGATCCTTGGGGAACTCCAACCGTAACCGGAGAGGGGGCGGATAGATTACCGTTGATGAGTATTCTCTGTGAGCGGTTTTGGAGGAAGGATCTAAACCATTCAAGGACTGTGCCATCCAACCCCATCCTGAATTTGAGGCGCTCAAGGAGAAATTGATGGTTAACCGTGTCGAAGGAAGAGGAAAGGTCTAGGAGGATCAGGAGACAGGCTTTGCCATGGTTGAGGGCTTGGAGAGCGTCATCTACAATGTGGAGGAGGGTGGTTTCCGTGCTGTGTCCCGATCTGAACCCGGATTGGAGGTCATCTAACAGGTGAAAATTATTGATGTGTAGGCTCACTTGCTGTTGCACACATTTTTCCAGAACCTTGGCTAGGAGTGGGATGTTAGATATGGGTCTATAGTTCCCAGCGTGGTTTGTTTTAGGATGGGGACAACTTGGCCCGCCTTGAGCGACTCAGGAATTGAGCCCTGGAGGAGGGAGGCGTTGATTGTTGAGGTCCAGGAAGGGATGATAGCCTGAGAGGCTGCAGCTAGGCAGTTGGATGGGAGAGGATCATTTCAGTGATTGTTCGGGTTTGTTCGGGTTTAAGGAGGCAAGAATTTTCGAGATAGAGTGTTCGTCATAGATTTTAAAATTGGACCATTGCGCTAGGTTTTTGGGTGAGGTTTGGGAGGACAACGCGGAGAGAAGAGGTAGAGCTGGCAGATTTTGATTTTGGTGGTGATTTGCTGATTTGAGTTCGTTACCTAGGGCAGAGATTTTGTTGCAGAAAAAGGAAGAGAATTCCTCACTTGTTTTTAGGGGTTTAGGTGTTTCTTTGGAGGTTTTTGCTAGTTTGTTATATTGGTGTTTGACCAAGTCGAACAGCTTGCGAGGTTGATTTTTGGCGTTCTCCAGTTCCGTTCTGAAGAATTCTTTTTTTGAGTTGTGGATTTTCTTATTGTAGGCATTTTTGGCCTGGCGGAGAAGTTTTAGATGTTCTGCTGAAGGGTGTTGTTTCCAGTTACGTTCAGTCTGTCGAAGGGATCTCCTCTCCTTGTTGAGGGATCCGCTGAACCAGGGGTTTCTGTCTTTAGTCTGGGTTCTTTTTAATTTTAATGGTGCCAGGTCGTCAAGAATGTCGGATATGGTTGAGGAGTAATGATCCGCTAGGTTGTCAACCGAAGTGCACTGGGGGAGGTCAGTCTCACTGCACGCTGCCAGTTTCACGTGATCAAGGTTCTTGGAGTCTCTAGCCCATCGTTTGGGGATCATGGGTTGAGGTGTCCATGTCTTGTGGGTGCTGGGCAGGAGGAAAGTGATGGCGTGGTAGTCAGACCAATCACACTAGTCAATAGAGATAAGTTTGACCGCTGATTCTTTAGCAATTATCCAGTCTAAGGTGGCACCTTTCAAATGAGTAGGGAGGGAGCAGGCTTGGGTAAGGGCTTGAGTGGCCAAGAAGTCTCTAAAGGCATTGACCTGAGGATCCTTAGGGTCATTCCAATGCAAGTTGAGGAAAATGTCATTAGAGTTTGGAGAAATCTTGGCTGTGATGATTTCCATGAGGAGGTCTGTAAAGGTGTCGTTCTTGCCTGGGGGGTGGTAAAAGATGTGAAGTTTGCACAGTTGTAAAGTGTTGTTGGAGATGGAGAGTGCGAGGTATTCGCAGGAGTCTGAAGGGTCCAGCGGCAGTTCCGTAACAATGAAGTGAGAGCGGTAGATGCAGGCAATGCCCCCACCTTTTTTCTTTGAGTGCCTGTCCATCCTTACGATGTTATAGTTGGGTGGGACTAAGAGGTCTAGGTAGGGTGATGAGTATTCCTTGAGCCAAGATTCAGTCAAAATCGCTAGGTCCGATTTATGTCTCAGGATGAGGTCGGCGATATCAGATGCATGTTTTACTGCTGACCAGCAGTTTATTAGGAGGGTCGGCTAGGGAGGGGCCGGAGTGAGTGTCAAGGGTGGAGGCAGAGATGGGCACTCTAGCAAGGCTGCTATTTACTACCCCTCTGGTGCGGAGGGTAGCAGATCTGTTAGGGTTGGATGCAACCGTGTCGATAGGGAGCGCTTCCCTCAGGTCTGAGGGGCGTGGGGTGGTTAAGGCAGAGTCGTAACCACTGAGGAGGTCAGCCACTTCTTCCTCTGAAAAGTTCTGAGGGATTAAGCGTGCCAGGGGTGGGATTGTAGATATGGAGGAGAGCAAGAATTTCCTCCTCAGAGAGGTGGCAGGGTTGCTTGCGGGGGCGCAGGTGTCTCAGGGAAAGTGGTAGGGGGTGAAGGAGGGGCTTCATGATGGAGGTGTGGGTCGCGTTCTGCGAGAGCCAGAGATTGGAGACGGAGAGTTCGGTGATGTGGAGAAAGTGCTTTAGATCCAGAATGGACTTGTGGATGCCCAGTGTTAGTTCTGTGGCTCTGCGGTGATTATCATTGTCTCTAAGAGAGGTAGGTTCTGTCCGGCAGGGGGCCAGTTGCAAGGGAGCGGTCCTGATAGTGTGTGATGGCAGCATGGAGGTGGGTTTAGGCGGGCAGAGGGCCGGTTGCAGGTGCGCTATTCTGACGGAGTGAGGGGGGCTAGGTCGATCGGTGTCATTATGAGAGGGAAAGTCTTGTGGGCAGGTGACCGAAAAGGGGGGAGCGATTTCGTCTGACTGGGTGTGTCACCTAGAAGTGTGGCTAACTCGACCAAAGTTCTGGGCCATATTAGGCCTTTCCATGCCAGTGGGAAGGGCCCTAGTAGGAGTTTCCATAACCCAGAGTGCAGAAAGATTCTGCGGGCAGAAGGTTGAGGGTTTAGACA
Organism: Triturus cristatus; assembly: GCF_964204655.1. Classification (NCBI taxonomy): domain Eukaryota; kingdom Metazoa; phylum Chordata; class Amphibia; order Caudata; family Salamandridae; genus Triturus; species Triturus cristatus. The sequence continues at coordinate 503,030,648 of NC_140593.1, forward strand.
CACTTCTGCGGGTATGTGCTGGATGCGTGATAACGGGGCTGGGTTAGCATGTGAGGTGGGTCCTAGGGGGAGTTTCAGAGGCCAACGGAGTGGGGATTGCTTGAAGGTCTAGGTTTGGTGGTGTGGGCGCGCAGTGGTTGGCATGTGTAGGTGATAGGGTGTCAGTGCCGGGATGACCAGTGACGAGGACACTGGCAGGAGTGTAAGGTGCGCGGCAAGGCACACTAGGCAGATTGGGCGAGAGGTGGAGCGGCGTGAGCGTGGACTAGGATGGGTTGTGAACATGTTTTTTTAAGAGGGAGAAGATGTCTGCAAATTTGATGAGGTTTTTGGGAGGCCCTTGAATTAGGATAATGCTGCTGTTGTATAGTGTGATGGTGAGGTCAGCACGCAGGGTTGCAGATGGAGTGATTGAGAGTTTTTTTCCATGAGGGATGTTCCTGGCTTCCTGTACTTTGAGGAGGTTCGAAAAGGCATTGTGCCAGAGGGACGTTTTCCTAGAATGGAAGATGAGGTCGTTGATGACAGTGCCCTGGTTCATGCAGAGACGATGGCCAGATATCAGGGTCTCGGGATGACTTTTCAGGATGGAGTGTTTGAGGGATTTGGAGGCGGATTTGGAGAGATTAGGAGGATAGATCACGGTATAGTAATTATCTCCCGTGGAGGTCAAGCAGGGCTCTGCCATGTTGGGGAAAGTGATGGGATTGCCGCCCCAGCGTTCGGTTTGCGTCATGAACTATATACGTAGGTCTGCCCTACTGTCTAGGTTTACTTACGTAGAGTGCAGCCGAGTCCAGATGGCCCATCTGAGTGAGCAGCTAAAGGCAAGTGCAAGGACAGTTAGACATATGCCCGTGCCCAGGTGGGGGTTTACCGAGTCACATTCAGTAGTGTAGGTTGAAAGAGCAGAAGAACAAAGCCCATACTAAGATGGCCACTGTAAAGGTCTTCTTTCTGTTATTGTAGGTAGCTTCTGAACCAGTCCTCTTTCTATTGTTATTAGAGCATGGCACAGTCCACTTTCCCTTACTATGAGTAGGGCAAGTGAGGACAGCTTCTATTGTGTGATTCAAGCATCAACAAAGAGGATGAGCCAGCCCATAAAGGTTAAGATGGCCATCTCAGACAGTTACTATCTTAGGATGTATACAGACGTTGAGATAAAAACAAAACAAAGCAAAACAAGCATCTCAGACGTGGCACAAATAGAGATCACCCCTACAGTCATAATAGCCAGCGTGGCGCTCACTTTCCAATAAAAACAGGCAGGCTTGTCGTTGTTTTTTACAAGCAGGCGAGCTGGGATACGAAGTTAGGGAGTCAGGTGAGAGACGCCCTGCACGGCACGCCCCGCTTCCAACTAGTAATTTGTAGGAATTCCTCGTCTGGACCCCCGCAGCAACTAATGACCGGGTCGTTCCTGGGGTGCCGTGAGGGAGATGACATCAGAGGCGTGCAGACGGCGGGCACAGTACCGGCATCCAGCTCCGGCGTCAAACCGCCACCTCTTGGGCAGGTGGGAGGTGGGCTGGCTCTACATTGGAGCGCCGCGATGAAAAGCGGGCGGACAGCGTGCCTAACATCGGAGTCCATCCCCGTGCCAAACCGCAACCACAGGCAGGCAGGAAGCGGGCCGGCTCCACACCAGAGCGCTGTGATGCAAAGCGGCCTCAGAGGCAGGCGGAGGGGAGGCTCAACACCGGCATCCAGCCACGGTCCCAACGGCATCACAGGCAGGTGGGAGGCGGGCTCAATCCGGCATCGAGTATCGGACCAAGACCCCTCGAGACGCCCAGAGCTCGCCACAGCAGGCAGGCGGAGGATGGGCACAAACAGGCAACAGAGGCAGGTGCAAACACTAGCCCCCAAACTCGGCTTCCAGTGTCTCCAGTATTCCAGTACCTCGGCATCGAGTATCGGACCAGGACATCTCGAGATGCTCAGAGCTCGGCACAGCAGGCAGGCGGCAGATGGGTGCAAACAGAGGCAACAGGGGCAACCGAGGCAGGCGCAAACACCAGCCCCCAAACTCGGCCTCCGCTCCAGCTAAGGACGTTACGGCAAGCTCTCCACCCGGGCACCACCAACAATCAGCTGGACGATCCCTCCAGCCGTGCAGTCGGTCTGCTCCAACAGCAGGGCGCCCCTGCGACTACGTGAGCGGCTGCCGAGACGGTTGGCGACGGAGGCAGTGTGACCCTCTCCCAGAGATCCTCGAAAAAGGTAAGCCCAACTTGTTGCTCCGGGATCGCAGCTTGCAGTGTTTCTGTTGCAGGGCGAAGTGGATTAGGTGTATTAGAGTGCTGTGAGAGACTGTGCAGAATGCCGCTGAGAGGTCGAGGAGGATGAGGGCTACTGTTTCTCCTTTGTCCAGTAGGGTGCGGATGTTGTCTGTTGCAGCGAGGAGGGCAGTTTCCGTACTGTGGTTTTTTCCGAAGCCGGATTGGGAGGAGTCAAGGAACCCTTAGCATTTAGCTAAGGGTTCAAGAAAGAATGCGAGTCATTTATCCTGTGATGGCACTGGGGAGGGCAACAATACCTAATGAAATTGGCATTGCCAGCTTATTTAGCTCTCCTGCTCTGTTTAGTGAAACAGACATTTAATACCCTCTGAAGCAGCCTTAGAATTAACACAACTTGTTGAAAGAGTGAGCAACATGTAGGCGCCTGTACCTGCCCTTCTGGATTATGGTGAAATTTGTGGAGTGGGTTATTGTCACTCTGACTCCCAAATATGCTGGGGATCCTAGCCAGTTTCCCATAAATATAACAATTGATTACTACAGGGATTCCCCCATGGTTACTTTTTCAGAGTAGCGGTGTGAACTCCCCTCCAAAGCAAATGATGTTTCGGTTGTGGGCTTCCGAACATTATATGGTCACGATGGAGAATAAGCCACCCCCAAAAGGTGTCCTCGGCATATGGTATGATCTGTCCCAGAAATGGAACCACTGAGGAGGAATTTATCATCAAAAGGGCCAAATGGAATGTAGTTAGTTAACAGGGCTGGTTTAGGTGTGGTCTGCAGGTGGAGCTTGGTCCTGAGAAGGGCCTATATCAATCAATCAATCAATCAATCAATCAATCAATCAATCAATCAATCAATCAATCAATCACTCAATCAGAATTTGTTTAGTGCATCACTCTCTCCCCCCTAGAGGTATCTGGGCCCTATAGAGAAGGGTGAAATTAGAGTGTGACAGTGTATCACTTCAAAGTTCGGCAGAAGAAGCGGTGTATCCTTACTGGTTCTGCGAAAGGAAGGCCACCATTTAAAGCAGTCATAAAAAACAATCGTACATGAGTTCAGGTTCAGAGAATAGGCACTGACTGAGTAAGTAAAGGCTGAAACAATTACACCTTATGTGGTGATAATATAATACTTTAAGGCAAATGTAACTGAAATTCAAAGACTACTAAAATATTTTAAGCAATGGGACAGAAAAAACAGCCATGATGAACTACCTTCTTCGAGCGGAATGCATGTACTCAGGTTGGCTAGATTACTGTCTTTATTGATGAGTTTTTGGAGTGGAACTTCACTGATGTTACATTAGAGGCAGTGGATAATTTGTAAAAAAATTAGTGCCAGGGCTTTCGTCAGGCGGCAGCTTGCACCAGCCCATTTCTCCTGTTAGCGCCACCTAAAACAGAACAAACTACTAACTGTGAAAGTGGGGAGAGGATGTGGCATAATGACCAGAGCTACCGACTTCAGAGCTGTGGAACCAGGTTCGATTCTCGGCGTTGGCTGAGCATCCTGTGATTTTGAGCAAATCACTTAATCTCCCGTAAATGAGCATCACCCTTATGCATCAAGCCAAAATCCAGTCGGTAAAATACCGATTCGGTAATAGCTCCCGGTATTGTGTCAAAAATACCCAATCCCAATGCATCAACCCAAAACCCGAGCAAATAACGAATCGCTAAATAAATAACCTCGAACATACCGAATCGCTAATACCAAAAATGCTAATTTACCGAATCGCTAAATACCGAATCCGCAATTACCGAAATCACTATTAGCTCCCGGAAATTGCCAATAGCAAATAACGAATCGCACCCCAATGCAAGAAAACTCGCTAATACCGAAAATCCCAAAAATCGCTATTTTGCCAGAGCTAAATAAGGGGAATCCAAACCTGGAGGTAAAGTCACAAAAAAAAAAAATCCTACATGTGCAAATGATTGAGGCAATCACTAAACCCTTAAATTTGGCCCAGGAGACCCTGTTGGCTCCCCCAAAATGGCTGCCCTCTACGTGCTTGCGAGGAGGATGCGGATCAATGCAGCAGGACAGCGCAGGAGAAGGGTACAGGAGAGAGTGTTCAGACTGCGCATAACCCTGCTCGGCCAGAATGAGGACGAGGTGTACCAGAAATATCGCCTCAATCGCGCTATGATCATGCGCCTGATTGCAGACCTGGAACCATTACTGCAGCACCAGACCCACCGGACAAATGCAATCCCTGCGCACGTTCAGGTACTATGCAGCCTGCACCTACTGGCCTCTGGGAGTTTCCAGGGGGTAATTGCGGTTGCCGGAGGTGTTTCGCAAAGCGCACTGTCACGCTTCTTCCAAAAATTCCTAGATGCCATGCTGACAATGCTCCACAGACACATCAGCTTCCCCACAACCCCACGGCAGTTGGACCGCACAAAACAGGCATTCTACCAGGTGGCACAATTTCCACATGTGATTGGATGCATCGACTGCACGCATATCCCCATATGCCCTCCGTCAGCAAATGAGTACCTTTTCAGGAACCGCAAGTCATACCACTCGATCAACGTGCAGGTTGTGTGCGATGCCAACAACATCATAACGGACCTAGTGGCACAATTCCCAGGGAGCACACACGACTCATACATCTTCCGCAACAGTGGAATGCACAGGCGACTACTCAATGGCGAATTTGGAGAGGGACTCCTGTTAGGTAAGTAGAACTACGCTTCCCCACACCAACACCACACATGTATGTACATCACCAATGCTAAGTCTATGCTTCCATCTTCTAGGTGACAGTGCTTACGCCCTGCGGGAATACATACTAACCCCATACCTAAATCCAGCAACCCCGCAGGAACATCGCTACAACGCTGCACACATCAGCACGAGGAATGTGATAGAGCGGACTTTTGGGATTCTCAAGAGCCGCTTCCGTATCCTCCACAAGACTGGCGGCGCAATGCTATACCAACCAGACACATGCTGTCGAATAATTGCTGTATGTGCAATGCTGCACAACATTGCCACCAGAAGGGGGATACCCATGGAGGTGGACAGGGATGACGACCCCCAGGCTGACCAACCACCCGCCCAACGACGACCGGCACACATCCCAAACACAGCAGAGGGCCATAGGAGGCGGACAGACATAACGCAAAATCATTTTTGACCCTGGGTAAAATGAGACATTACAAGTTGGTGTTGGGTGCAACTGTTTAATGCACAGTAGCACTGAGGAATGTGCAACAGAACTAGCATTGTGAATCATGCTCCGATTGCATAAATGTAAATAAAAGGTTCCTTAAAGTCAGGCCTGTGCAAACAGAATAATTGGATGGCCATGGTTGCTCCACCATGGACCTGCAGCATGTACAAATTTCTAGTGACGCTTGCCACGTACACCAAGCCTCCGCTCAGGTGCATCCATACCCTCACCACGGCCTGTCCCCGTGGAGGCACGCGAACTTCGGCGCCTGGTGCTGGCCTCTGCCAGTGACACGCTGCTGACACTGGAGGCAGCCTCACTGGTGTCATCCCCTCCCAATGCTGCAGCACTGCATGTGCTGCTCTGAAGTTGTTCCACAGCAGTGGTGATGTGTCTCAGTGACTTGGCAACATCACCGCAGAAGAGCCCAAGGTCCACCTGCAGGGAGACTGTGCGGCGTGCCAACACAGCGGTGCAGTTGCTGTGCCGTTGTATGGCCTTGGTAGCGGCGGCAGAACGCAACATTAGCTGCCGGTTACTCCTCCTCTGGGACTCATGGCCCTCCCTGATGGCACGGATGAGCTCACGTACCTCCTCCCTGAGCTGAGCATTGCCATCAGCAACCGCAGTGGTCTGGTCCCTGACCGCCGTGCCCATGTCCCTGACCGCGGAGCCCATGTCGGTGACTGCTGCAGTCATGGCGCGCATCTCCCTCGCTAGGCGCACGATGTTGCAGCTGATGCTAGCCACATGTCTTCCCTGCAGGTTCTGTGTGCGCAGCATCCTCTCCTCAATTGCAGAGGTTGTTGGGACATCCTGGTCAGCTGAGGAGACGGAACTGCGACGGGCCCTGTGACGCCGTGCGTGTCTTGAGCCTCCATGTGGTGCAGCAGGTGGTGTGGATGTGCGCTGCGTGGGTGCCAATTGAGGGGGGGGGTTGCCATCTCCTGCAAGGGCGCAACTTGGTGCCTGTGCCTCTGCGGTATTGTGGCTGCACTGGCTGCAGGCTGGCTTGCTGGTGCCGTTGCTTGTGGCGCAGGTGGTGGTGCCTTGGCTTGTGGCGCAGGTGCCTTGGCTTGTGGCACTGGTGCTGGTGCCGATGATTGTGGCGCTGGTGGAGGTGGTGCTGGTGGGGTGGCAGGTGTTGGCGGTGCGTGCGCATCCTGCACAGTCTCCTGGTCTGACTCCACGGGTGTCTCAGAGATGATCAGCTGGTCGCTGTCGTCAGAGTCCCCAGGTGATGCATCTGTGTGTGAAACAGTGCATGATTAGTGGGATGATTACACCTACATAGTGTTGTACCCATCAATGTCCCTCTGTGGTCCAACAAATGAACAGTCTACAGCCATGTACAACATATGTGTTGTGTGAGGATTTACGCCTGTGCCTGCACTCTGGGCTGACTAGACTACAACTCCCAAGATGCAGTAGTGTCATGTGTGGAACTGTCTGTGCCAGAGCTGCAGACACAGTGAGATTGGGCTGGGGGCATGGGTATGGATTTACGCTATGCTGGGTGTGGCACAGGCATGCATCTTACCTTGGGCACTTGTGGCTGCGCCGGACGTGTCCATCTGGATCACCCCCACGACGGCTTCCCGCTCTATCGTCCCTTCCACAAGGTCCTCCAGGGCTGTGTTGGATGGTGCAGTGCTTGTTCCGCCTCCAGTCCTTCTTGCCTCCCGGAGCCTCTCAGCAATCCTCTCTTTTGCGCGCTTCCGGAGGTCATACCACCGTTTTTTGAGATCGTCGATGCTGCGGCTAGTGACGCCAACCGCATTGATCCTCTCACGGATGCGCTGCCAGATGCGCCGCTTCTCGGACTCAGGCACCTTGAGGGACAGCTTGCCAAAGAGGCGGTCGTGTTTGCTGGCCACTCCCTCGATGAGGTACTCCAGCTCCCTGTCTGAAAACTTCTTCTTGCGCTTGCGTGCAGATTCAGCGCTGGATGGCACTTCCTGCGACATGATGGATGTGTGCTGTGACTGGCAGAATCTGTGTGGCCTCACTCTGCACAGCCTGTCCTTCTTTCCAGCTCCTGTCTGCTCCTCTGTCGAGGCTATGTGGGTGGGGCAGCAGTATTTCCTGGTTGGTGATGTCATCAGCCTGTTCCCGGTGCGACGCGGCAATTTGCGATTTCGCTATTACCGATTCGGTAATTGCTAATTCGGTATCACCGAACTCGCTATTAGCCAAATCGGTATTACCGAACTCGCTATTTGCTAGTGGGGCCGTTTGCGTTCCCCGCTATTAAGGAATCGGTAAATTTAGCGATTTTTAAGGAATCGCTAAATTTTACCGAATCTGTTGATGCATGCCAATTACCGATTCCTTAATGGCGATTCCTTATTTTTCGCTATTAAGGAATCGGTATTAGTTTGGTTGATGCATATGCCCCTATATCCTTAACTGGTGCTTATGAAAAGTGCTAGGGATGATGATTAAGTGCCGTTGCTGAGCACTGGAAACCATTGGCTCAAATTAAGCACTGATTAGAGGTACCCTTCAATGAGGGTACAAATCAGAAAAGAGGTACATGCTCATATCGATGGATATTTTTTTCTCCACAATCATTATTAAGTGTGAACTTTCAATCTTATATGGAATGAAGCCCATACCTTTTTTCCGACTGTGTAACTCATAGTTCAGTGACAGGCGATGTCTAGGTTCCGTTCAAGAAAACAGTACAATTAGGAATGTTTTATTTATTTATCATTATTTTATGTTTTCCACTGTTTTATGATCCAGCGTTTTTTCCCATGCATTGGTATTGGAGACATATTCATTATTTTTGGTTGGTTTTCCATTGATTTTGAATGTAAAACGTTTTACGTTGGTGCTGTGATATTTTTTTTCTTCGCATTCATTTATTTTTCTAATCATGTTTTAGTCATGTTTCATGTTCTTGGCGTGGGCACTGAAGTTCTTTATTTTTTATGTTATTTTTGGTAATAGAGATAGTTTCTCTGCACCTTATCTGAAGATTTCCTTGTCGCTTCGTCCAGCCACACTTAAATCATTTAAACCTTCTGTGAACTAGCTTATTGAGCATTCCTAGACTGCCCGTCTTCTTATAGTGTCATATATTAAAAAAAGTGTGCAAATGTATCTCATTAATATTCATGTTTGAAATATGAGCTGTTTACAGCAAGAGAACCAGATTTAAAGTGTCAACTCCTTATTCCGATGGCCCCTTTACTCCCCCAATGGGATGCTGCCTCACTTCAAGCCATCATTTGTTTTTAGTAATTTTAGGTAATAGTGTTGGAATCCTAGTGACCCTAATGCATTATTACCCAGAGAGATTCAATAAACTGGTTGGCGAATCAGCTCCTCCCATTTCTGCAATACAGTGACTTGGGCCAGGAAATGTGGGCCTGTTAGTCCAAGGATGTTGCTTCTCTGTTGCCTCACTGCCCTTAAGACAGAAGACATTTTCATCACATAATTGGCCACCAGCAATAAAGAAAGCTGTGAGTGACCTTTAGTGAATCATTTTCTACTTACTTCTTAAGTATAAATAATTCATCTGAAAAGGGTTACACAAAGGGAGCACTTGGTGGCATTTGTTACATGGGTATTATTCATGGTTTATTGTCAAATGTCAACATTGTCTCATGTCTTCATATACTATTGATGTTTGATCAAAATTAGCAGTGCTCATTCAATCCTTCCTAAAGGTTAAGATTCATATTGTGTATTTATAACTGTTCACAAGAGCAGCTCTCCTGAGAGGAGGCTTCATGGCAGCACTGACAGTTCCTTTGTATCTTCAAACATAGCATTACAATCCGCTCGCTCTGCACACTGACGCTTCTCAAACCACAGTGCAGCGCTTCTAATATTGTTAAGGTTAAAATGTGTGACATACTTGAAATTGAAAAATTAAAATGTGTTTCACCTCAAACAAGAGCAAGCTATGACTTCTCTCCTATGACTGATGTGGCCCAAACTGACCAGATGAGGGCATCACTTCTGGCTCATGGCTATATTTTACCAGGCATGGTCAGGGGCGGACTGGAAACCCAAAGCCGCCCTGGCAATGTTGACACACCAGCCCCCTGCTGCTTTTGCTACAGGGGCCTACCGACACTGTTGCAAAACAGGCCCCCAGAAACAAAAACGCCCCCCCCTCTTCAGCTGAATGGGACCCCACCCTTCCAGTCTCCCAGGAAAGGCCTGACCCCCGCTATGGCCAGTCCGGCCCTGGGCATCATTAATGTGCCACTATTGAAGGTGGTACCCAGCTAGCGGGTATCAGTATTTATTCATTTTGTGTATCTCACACGTATCTTCGAAGAGCAGCAGAACCATTTACCTTTTTTTTGTACCATCTTTTATTTTTTTTGCAGATTTATATATCACAAACTCGACCTGAAGCGCTTTACATGAGCACTGGTTACGTTACACAAGGACACATTCATTTTTATTTTTAGATTTTTTTTAGTAGGCACCAGGAGGTTAAGTGATTTGCCCAGAATCACAGGATGTGGACGCGACCCCGAGGCTTGAACCTTGGTTTCCAGCACCAAAGTCGGCAGCTCTAGCCATCAGACCACATCCTCTCCTCAATCTCTACTGTTGGGAGCATTTCAAGCAATAGATGCTGCTCGTAGAACACTATGGAGTGTGATGTCTAGCCGTGTCCAAATTACCAAACCAATATATGATAGGGGATAGGATGAGGACATTAAAGTTAGAGATTACCAAACAACACACTGCACAGTTGGGGTATTTATTTTTATATTGGACACATAAATCTTCAGGCACGCAGAGACAAAGTAATTTCAAGTTAATATTTATTGTTGATTACTTAAAATATCTACAATAAAACAGAATGCAGCAAATTATCAGAGAGCAGGATTCTGTTTGAGAGAGGATCTTTTCACTAAGCCTATCTTGGGCCATCTACTCCCCTACAACAATTGGATTGCTGAAGCATTAGCTGAGGAATTGCCCACCTAGAGAGCAAGTCCCACAGGCGATGTGAGGGAAAAAGGCTTGATATACATAAAAGCAAAATTAATATAGCCCCGATCCAGGCCTGAGACAAAACTCAGTACCCTAAAACATATATTCGGAGCTTCTATCCCGGATGTTATACCTGAGCATGTTGAATGTTGAACATGTATGTGCTACCAATGAATAATTATCGTTATACAGTCTGAAGTGGAATTCACTGATTGCGCCAATTTATGCTGTATTATGCTTCACCCCCCACTTTTTTTATTACTCTCTTTCCCCCCAGCCTTACGGGACATTGCTAAAGTTATGTTACACTTTATACGTGTTGATATAAATGGCAATAAATAAAATTAAAAAGAGAGCAAGTCCCAGAGGATGGCTTGGTTCTCTCCATTAAAGGGCTTGCAATAGTCAATGAAGCAGCCATAAAGACTGTGATACACTGTCTTATGTTGGGTCATTAGTTGTTTTTGCTTCAAATGCCTTCTGATGGATTGGAATTACATTTGATGCCGATGCCCAGCCTTCAAGCTCCTCTAGGGGAATGCTAGCATAATGTTTTGCCTCAACGGCAATCAGGGCAACCATTCTAAAGTTACTTGGTGATCTAGGGGGAGGCACCATTTATGGGATGAATGCACTAAAGAACTCTTCCAAGAAGAAGGTACCATTTGATTTTCAAGAACACATTTCTATAACAGAAGTAGCCACTGAGGCCAAAAGACAGGGTTGCGTTTAAACATTTGTGCAATTTTACAAGGCCTACCAGTTTTAAGGTGCTTTCTTTAGAAGGATCACCTCAGTGGCCGACGTTTCTTGTATACATAATATGTCATGCCCCAAACATAGGTGAACCCCCCTTCACCCTTCAAAATGAGTGGCCACCCTTCTGCGTTCAAAGAAAGTAAAGTAATTCAATGTTTATGTGTTCATTTTTATAATAAGTATATTTGTCTGGCTGTACTGTGCTATGTTGAGTTTTAGACTTTTGGACCTAACTCTGCAGCAGGCCTGCTCCAATCATCAGCTTAGTTCTAGAGCAGCCTAGCTTTGGTGAACATGTGATGTCCCTACTAGATGATTTATTCCAATGTATTTGTTCCTTCTCTCCTACCTTATATGTGGAGAAAAAGGTGCCTTTAGTGCATTTCAGCCACATTGGTCAGATATGTTCGCAGATTGTTACTACTTTCTTCTCATACAGAGCTGAAGAGTTGGTTTATATAAACAAGTATTGCAGAGGATAAACACCAAATGTTAGTAACCCAAAGAAGCCAAAAGTACCCTTTTAGGCCAAAGAAAATTTATGGCATCTTGGAAATTCCAAGCTACCTTAGTCGCTTCTATTGAGGGATGTCACCCGTATAAATTCTAATTTGTCAATATTGACTGAGGTAAGACCCTCCCTCACAATGTTCCCTCAATTAAGGTGTTCATGTCAGCTCCTTTAGAAATATTCAGCAGTCACTATCAGTACACAGAAAGTCAATCCTACGTCATTCCCATTATGTGAAAGGAAGAGAATGTAATGTGAGATCTGTGCTATGGCAATGATGCCCCTCTGTGTGGTGTGTCTTCCTAAACCATCACCCCCCTTACTCTGCAGTTCATGGAAGCCATAATAAAGTCTCTAATCGATGGGTGATTGCAAGGGAGTGGTGACCAGACGTATGGAAGCATTTCCTAGTCGCACACCCTAAAATTTGGTAAATTGCAGGATTTACAACAAGAAAATGTGCGTTTTGAATGCTACCGAATTGCTAATGGGTTTAGGAAACCATTAGGAATTGCTATTTGGAAGGGGTGTGTTTAGGGTATTCTTTCCAAGTATGTATTATGTGATATATATTAAAGTTTTGGGACTGAAATCCATTTGCAAAACATTAATAATTTACAGACTACTGAAAGGTAGTGGTAACCCTGTTTTCAAACTGGAAGGGCTCCCCAGGTGACTCCTTCAAATTTGTAAGTGGTCAAAAAAGCATTTTTTGGACTAGGCAGTGGTTCATGGGACAACTACCTCCGCTTAAAAATAGTTTTAAAAACTTCTCTTTTGTTTAAATAAATCCCTTTTTCCTTTAAGGAAAACATCACATTTTTTAAAGCAATCACAGGCCAGCTAGTGTTCTGAGCCCCTCAGGCCCCCATCCCTGTTATGGCAGTGAATCATAGTGGGTTGCAATTTGCGACCTACCTCATTCATATTACTGAGGTAAGTCAAATTGCAACTGACTGCAATTCAGTGTTTTGTGGACCAACCTATTAGTACATAGGTCAGTTCACAAAATAGCATAGTATTTGCAAAAAGTCAGTGGCCAAATTGCGACCACTTTTTGAGAACCCTCTCTTAGTACATCTGGTCCTATATTCTTGTGCTGCTGAATTCAAACAGAGCGTTAAGGCAGTGACGTTGCAGGATAGCATACAGACCCAAAGATGTAAAGCTTCCTTTTTTATTCCAATATTTCACTTGAGAGATGAAGTAATTTGCCCAAATTCAGCCAATGCCTTGGTCAGAAAGCAGGAAATAAAATGTGTGTATTCAAGAAATTCATGTATAAACAGATGTATCATACAAGCACCCTGAATAGATAGAGTTATCAACAATATAATCTGTATAGCCGGAGAAACAATGGAGGCCGCGTCTCTACGGGACCAGAGACTTAGAACACCTTCCTGTGGAACAGGCATCGAGCAATGAAAATAAGATGACGAGGGACAACACCAACATGTTTCGAAACAGCAATCAAACCAATGTGACCAGTCTGCACACCCCACCCCACTGGCTATTGTGACAACCCCGTGCCCCTCATAATAGTCTGAGGTCAGATTCATCCCCCCTCACTTCAAGCTACTCTCACAGGGAAACATCCATTGCAACGCAGTCATTACAACGATCTACCTTTACAACACGACTGTTACAATGCAACTGACTTTACATCGCATTACATCGCATGCCATTACAATGCATGTCATTACAACGCATGTCACTGCAACGCAGGCCATTACAACGCATGTCACTGCAACGCAGGCCATTACAACGCATACCATTATAACGCATGCCATTACAACGCATTATAAGGTAAGTAATGGAATTTTTTTTTGCATTAGGGTGGATATGGGTTTTGGGGTACATGGGAATGGTAATTTTTACCCCTACACTATCCAACACTTAGTAAATTTTACCCCTACACTATCCAACACGTATCCTACTGTTTCACTCACTGGAGTGGGAATAGTAATTTTTACCCCTACTATCCAACACTTACCCTACTGTTGGCCTAAAAGTATTATGAGTTGTAATGGAATGCGTTGTAACCGTAGTTTTAAAAAATGCGTTGTAATGGCATGCGTAGTAAATCATGCAATGTTATGGTAGTTGCGATGTAAAGACTGCATTGTAAAAGCATGCGTTTTAATTGCACGCGTTGGAACGTCATATATTCCTCTCACATTGCATCCCAGCCCTGTACCACAGCTACAGCTGGACGTCCCTTTCGACCTTGGCCCATTTACACATCATTAAGACTGGGCCTGTTCAATGGAAATGTTGCAAATTCTAGGTTACGGCTATTCGGCATGTAGGCAATAATAGAAACAGTGCTAGGGATCTGAGCTGAAGATGCCTTTTCCCTTCAATAAGCAATAGCCCTCTTAAGCACACATATCAGTGCTTAATTTGTGCCCGTATTTGCAGATGCTTGGTATAGGCATTCAGTTGTTAACAGCACTTACGACAGTCCGCTAAAAAGTGTCACTGTCTATTTTTGAAGATAGCACATCAGTTTAACTATTAAATGTACATTTAAAAAAACTAGCGCATCTAGATCCTCTTGAGTGCTCGGGGTGGCCTGGAATTGTCGAAACTCTCACATTTATAGGGGTGTAATGTTTAATGCGAGCATTTACACTGGCATGTGGCAGTGCCAGTCGGTAGTGCAAGCTGAGTGAACTCCTGAGCAGTACCTTGGGCTCTGTCACTGGTTTATTTACAAATGAAGCACTGTAATGTTGCACTCTATTCAGTTTCCACCCCAGGAACCTGCTGAGATTTGAAACAAACTTGATTGCTTGCTAAAGTAGAAGATAATTTGGTAAAGGAAGATGCAATTACTAAACCTAAAAAAGAAGACTTAAGGAATGCGCTTTTCAAGTAAAAGTGTTACATGAAACCTAACTTAAACCTGAGTAAAAAGGAAACGTATTTGTGTGTTTGTAACGGGAAAAATTTGCTGAGCAAGCTTCCAAACTCTTGTTCATGAACGGTTCTGAGCAGGGCTATAAGAGGTCTGCTTCTGCCGCGGCCCAGCACCGGCAGTTCTAAAAAGAGGGTGCTGAGACGGGTTCCTATCGGGCTCTCCATTTTTGTCCTCATCCTCCTTGTGAAAAATTAGTTTTTTTAACTCTGCAGCAGTACCTCTGCTTAAATAAAGCCTTTGATGTAACTTCAAAGAGACTCGTTATAGTTCTTTCACAGCCTCATCATTTCAGAACTGAAGCATTTTCTCTATTATATACAACAAAGCCATAGTTGTTGCTTATGTATCTTATGCGACTAACAGCCATTGACCAAGCCACTAGTCCTGGCTTGTTGCAGGTGTAAAATTGCTTGTTGTATTATATATCTGGATTCAATGACAGAAGCAGCAAAATACCAGTCGGGTGGCGCACTCTGCTAAGCACAGGTTTTTAGCTTACGTGTTTTAAAGCCACGCCCTTTTGAGAGAACCGACACCCCCCATCCCACTTAAAGCCCTGGTGCTGAGGCTGAAGAGATAAAATCTGATTTTGGGAAGTATTATTCAGAGAACAATCAAGGTAAATATGAACATGATGGAGGCATATGAAGTTCCAGATATGAAGTGTTACAGTGAAACAATCTTTGCCTCTCATCTAGTGATTTTTTTTTTTAAAAATGGTTGTTTGTGTTTACATAATTCAAGTCGACTAATGGTTTATGTTTTCCCCAGCCCTCCAACACACGTCTTACCCATCTCTGCCTGGTGTCTGCCATCTGCACTTTCAGCACAGTAGGCATGCACCTGTCTCTTTATAAACTTCTGTTCCGCTAGACAGGAAGCCGGGGGAAGAGCGTTGTAACGCCCGCCCCCATCTGTGCACCCCAGTCCTGTCCTCTAGAGACATCCCTGTGCTCTTCTTGCATTAACTCACAGCTCTGCAAGAGCTCCCCAATCCCAACATTAGGCACCCCCTTCTATTTATACAGACTCACACACTGCTACACTCTGCCTCTTGTGCCGGTTGAACCGACATGCAAACTTTAGAGTGTGCTTTACACTCCTTCCCTGTCCCTTGCACCGGCCAGCCCGACCCACCTGCCCCACCCGAGGAAGGAAAACTAAAACGATAATAACTTTAGTTATTATCGTTTTAGTTTTCCTTTTTACACTGCTCACAGACTAGTGGGGCGACGCTCCTCTGCCTTAGCGGAGTAGCCGCCTCTGCTCTTTACCAATATGAAATACTACATATGATGGTATGTATCCACTCAATCAATCCGCATGAATATTGTTCCTTACCCTTAGGGAAAGCAGATGCATCACCCCCCAATAACATATGAAGTGTGATAAATGGGAGAGAGGTTTGCTCTTTGTTCCACGCTAACAAGGTATGTAGCACTTTGCTACCGATTGCCTGCACTTAAGAGAACTTGGGTTCCTTGAAAGTGCTGAGCAAACTCTTGAAGAGTGTACCATATTGATGCCAACTCTAACAATCGGGACATCTGTAACCTTCCAAACTTTGTCCAATGCAATCACAAATGATTGACTGTGGGCTTTAGGTGCTATTGAGCCCATGGAACAACAGCCTTTGCAGATCACATTAATCCCTGTACTGTTAAAGAGAAATGAGCTGAAGCATTTGTAACAGCTAACAGATGGGACACCAGATTCGCAACTTCATTCTCCTCTCTTCTAGGAGAAACTCTCTCTATTCTCCTAAATGATCTCTGCTGCTCCCGTTTTAGCTGCAATTTCGGAAGGTTTATTGGTACGCCCAGTGACTCCAAGACCTGACACTCTATTCTCCCCATCTTCTCAGCCTTACACAAAGAAGAAGCAGACATTAACAAATGGTTAAGATATGTAAAAATGCCAGGCCCCTCTAACTGCAAAGCTGCAACTCCTGGAGCCAAAAAATTCACGAAGAACCTCTGAGACGAAGCAAGTCCAAAAGGGAGATCTTTGAATTCAAAGTGATGATTCACCATCAGAAATCAGAGATATCTCTGACTGTGTGAATGTACATGCAAGTATGCCTCTTGTAAGTCCAAGGTTATCATAAAGTCTCCTTTTGAAACTAAAGGGATGATTGGCTGTAATGTAAGCATCTTGAAGAGAAATTATTGGACAAATTTGTTCACGGCCTTCAGACTCAGAACTGACCAATATTCACCATTGACTTCTGGAGCTAGAAAGATTATGGAATATAAGCATTGAAACCAGTCTGATCTTGGAACTGGCTCTATTGCTTCTTTCTCTAGGAGATCTTTGAATTCTGCCATCATTACTTGCTTCTTGTGTTCGATCTGTGATAACAGAGTTGTCACCAACCAAGGTTACGGGAGAGGACAGTTGAATTCTATCAAATAATCCTTCTTGACGAAGGATAGAACCTCTTTTGTCCTTTACTAGATTTTCTTATTGAAGAAAAAAGTTGTTTTCCTGTTCTTCCCATCATAGAGCACTGGTAGTCAAGATTTAGCAGCTTTTTGTTGGATATGGGAGATCTGTGG
Source organism: Triturus cristatus (assembly GCF_964204655.1). Lineage (NCBI taxonomy): Eukaryota > Metazoa > Chordata > Amphibia > Caudata > Salamandridae > Triturus > Triturus cristatus. The sequence continues at coordinate 503,047,809 of NC_140593.1, forward strand.
TTTGGAGTTTTCATTGAAGCCTTTTAATAGGACCTGAGTTACATATGATGCATGGATGCCACACTCAATAAAAAAAATTGAAGATGCATATAACCTTTTTATTGAGCCTTCCAGTTTTCTGTTTAGTGGATCTGGTAAGCTTGATTTCTCAGGTGCTAAAGATGAGGAGGACATCAAAATCTCAAGAATAGAATCCACTTTCAAAATCTGCCAAACATTTATTTCATTATCCTCCACACTACATCTTTTTTGATAAAAAACACAGAACGTGGATTTTTCAATCTCCTTCCACTCTTTAAGTGCCATATTATTTACCACTATTTAAAGTAGTAAGTCACCTGCAGGGGGAGAACAGCACTGGGCCAAGATGTCATCCTGTACCATTTCTTTAGATGGAAAACTAGGCAGCTCTCTTACATGCTTTAGCTTCACCTGTAACCGAGGACCCTGGACATACTTCCCCTTTGAATATCCTTGATCATTTTTTGCATAAATATTTCATTTTCCCTCTGTGGGATTCACCAAGGATGCCCTCACTGCCTCAGCAATCATGGTCTGCAAGTCAGACCTACTAATAGTGAGCATGTTATCCTTCTGTTCCTTTATAGCGGATATATTGTGGTGTTTCTCTGTTACTTTTCAAGCCTCCATTATCTTTACATGACTGCTCTACAAGGTGATGTTCCTGCTTATGTGCTGCTTCCCAGTAAGAAGGGTCTCTTATCATGAAAGCTCCTTGCTGCTAAGAAACAGCCATGAACATCTTCCACCATGCTAGAGCTTGTGAGGACACCCCACTGTAGTGAAACACTGCTGATTTCAGGTAATCAGAGTACGCACTGCGGCTGCCTTCAATGCCTCCCGCCCAGCTAAGGCACCTAGGCAGGAGGACAGAACCACAGTGCGGCACTTGGAGTCATTGACTGCAGCACACTGCCCAAATGAACACTGCCCAAATGCAAGTGGGATTTTTACAAACCTAGCAGCGTGTAGTTGGGTGTCCCTAGTGGACACCATGCAGCTCCTGAAGAGGGGCTACAGAGGCAGTTGTTCCCTGGTTATTGACCACAGAGCTTTCATGCCCAGTGGACACAATTGTACCTGGCACTGAACTGTTCTGTTTTGCAGAAATAGTTAGCCAGTTGGGAAAATGATCCACTCACAAAATATGTCTGAAAATATTTCTAAATCAAGGCTGCAGCAGAATGTTTTTCAATAAGTATCCTTGGGCAGAAGGAGGTCATTGCAAGTTTATCATCCTTGCATTTTTTATTTCTGACATCCATGTTAACCAGCAATTAACTCAATTTGTCGAATCTATTAACTTTCTACACTCCTCTCAATCCGGCTTTAGGGCCGGTTATTCCACCGAGACAACTCTGCTTTGAGTATCAGAAATGTTACAACAACAACTGGACTCTGGGGACACTGTGGCTCTTATATTGCTCGACCTGAGCGCTGCATTTGACACGGTGTCCCATACTGTGTTAATTAAATCTTTGCAATCCCTTGGCATTACTGGCTCAGCACTTGGCTGGCTTTCATCTTTTCTAGCTAAACGGACTTTTAAAGTTTTTTCATCCAGAACCACTTCTAAAATTCACTCTTCTTCCTATGGGGTACCCCAAGGCTCTATCCTAAGTCCTCTTCTATTTAATCTGTATGTTAAACCTTTGGCGACAATAGCAGAGGAGGTGGGGTTGTGCCTTTTCTCTTATGCTGATGATACCCAAATCATCTTTTCCCTTTCTACGGAAAAGATGCTTGGACCTTCAGTTCTTCAGACTGGTCTGAGGAATATTGCATCTTGGATGCAAGCTAATCTTGTTAAGCTAAAAGGCGAAAAAACTGAGGTCCTTATTTTGGGTAAAAATAAAAATCTTTGGGGCTCCCTGCATTGGCCGTGTGAAATGGGTAATCTTCCTCAGCCCACTGACTATATCCGCAATTTGGGAGTCCTCATTGACGACAAATTATCTATGAAGCAGCAGGCAGTAAAGGTGGCAGCCACCTGTTTCACCATTTTAAAATGGTTGAAAATAATTATTTGGATGCTTCCTGTTTCCACTCAGAAAACCGTAGTCCAGGCGCTTGTGACATCTAGAATGGACTATACAAACATCCTTTATTTGGGATCAAATAAGGATGTCACATGGAAATTACAGGTGGTACAAAACTCTGCCAGCTCTCTAAAAATTCTTCCACTTCGAGTGCTTTGTGCAATCTTCATTGGCTTAAGGTTGAAAACCATGTTAAGTTTAAGGCCATGAGTTATATGCATAAAATCAAAGCTGGCTCTGCTCCTAAAGATTTGCAAACTCTAGTTCACCCTTACCAGCCCCCTCGCCTACTTCGTTTGGCCACTCAGGGCAAATTCTTGGTGCCCAGAATTAAACTCAAAAGAATGGGAGGTTGTTTGTTTGCCTGTCTTGGTCCATCTATATGGAATTCTCTACCCATTGCACTTTGTAATGAAACTTCATACATGAATTTTCGTAAACTTTTAAAAACGTGGGTATTTAACCAATAATTCACTTTGAACTGTATTTCCGATTTCTTTTAATTTTTTGGTCCTCTGTCAGGTTTAGCGCTGGGAAACCCTTGTTGGGTACCTGTGCGCTGTATAAAACTAATTTAACATAACATAAATATAGTGTTGCATCCACTTTTAAAGAATATCCTGAGGTATGAAAATTGGGTGTAACGTAAACAGAAGCAGTGGAAATCATAGCACATGAATAAAAGCACCTTATGGGGGTTGGTATTGCTTCATATACAAAATCTGTAAAATTGTCTTCTCCACTTGGTGTGGAGAGAATCTAATGACGTTAAAATGGTTCACTACATGATTCCATTTTCTGATATAAATCTATGAATAGTATTGATAGTTTCTTGCAATATGATTACACCCTACTGAGGACTCCCAGCAATACGAAAGCAAAGTGCCTGTGGTTTGCTTCCATAGCCAAAAAAAAGAATTGCACAGCTTACTCAGGCTTGGGTAACAAAATGATGCAGATGTGGAACTGAAAACTCCCCGCTAACATTAAGGGGGTCATTAGTATAGCGGGTGGATCGCCACCGCCCATATGGCGGTGACGATCCACCCGCTAAAAATCACCGCCCGCTTTCAAATTCCCCCCGCCACATTACCATGGCGGGGGGGACCCCGGTGGACGGAAAGACCGTCCGCTAGTTTTCCGCCGGTAGGCAATCCGCCCAATTGCCTACTGGGTGGAAAAGCATGTTATATGGTGGCGGTGTCTGGTAGACCCCGCCATCCATATTACAATGCAGGCGGGGACCTGCCTTTCTGCGGCGGCAACGCCACCATGGAAAGGCTGGCGGTTTTTTACATTGGGGGCCCGTAGCGGGCACCCAGGGATTCTGGGGGATGGAGGGTGCACATGGGGGGTACCTATGGTACCCCCCTGCAGATCCATGCACAACATGGCAGGCACTGCGCGATGCCTGCCATGTTGTGCATGGAAGTGCACAACATGCCTTCTTGGCATTGCGGCAGGCGATGCTGAGAGCACCGCCCGCCGCACTGTCAGGAATGCAGGATGCGCCTGCCAGTGTGGCGGGCGCATCCTAATTTCACCTACGGGACCCCCGCACCAATGGCGGGCGGTCCCATTCCACGACAGGATGGCCGCCATCCTAATGACCCTCATAATATTTAATTTTTTATTACGTAACGCCATTGTGACAAATGACACTAACATTGATCCAGAGCGATCTTAGATAACATAATCTCAATATGTCCTTTTGCCTTTGTTCAGTTGACTATAATCATTTTGAGTTGACACCTATCATCAGGACTATTTTGCTTGCATGGCTACAGTTACAAAGCTTATTCATTTTTTTTTCCTCAGAAGAACAATATCCCTCCAAATCACTTAATTGACTTCATAAGACCAGAACCTCAAGGAAAAGCATCATCGTTGGTTTTCAGACCAGTACCGCTCCAAACGTATCCTGAAAGTGTCCAATCCAAGACTTTTAATCAGCCTCCACCTGACAAGCTACCAACTCCATCAAAGGCTGAGGTTGACAGAAAGTCGCTCATAGAAGCATTAAAAGCGTATCTTTCACAAAATACGCTGACTCAGAACTCGGATACCCAAAATGCAAATAACTGGGCAAAAGTCTCCTATCCTTATCCTCATCGATTCCGTCCATCTCAGATCAACTCGTTTGACGGATCTCAGAGACCTGGTTCCAGGCTGCTATCAAGACCTAACTTGGGGGCGTTCATTTACAAATCAAACTCTCGACAAGGGCTTAAAAAGGACCCACTCAGCGCAGTGGACGGTAATGTATCTTTATAGCATTTGCTCAATTTCCTTGAAGTATTATTTCGTTGAGTTCTTGTGTATTACATGTGCTCTTTATCCAAGGCCAGGTCGTAAAACCACTTAGAAATTCACTGTTTTCCTTGTGTTTGAAAACCAAAATGTTAGCATACAATAGTATGCTAGCAGTAAACATTACATATGCCTTAGCTTGGCTTCCTGTTGCGATTATAATGTACAACATACTTTGTTACCCATCTGACTGATTGTAACTTATGCATGATACTCTTTCAATGACATATGCGATGAAGTAGCCCTGCCTTACATTATAAGGATATTTTACGTCACCTTGGATTCCTATTATCAAAGTGAGGTATGAGGCGCAATGCTTTGTTTCTTTATGCAGTCATGGACTCGAGGGGCATGGAGGGTACCAGGAGCAGCCACGTTTACACCTTTCTCCACTCTCTTACACTCTCTTACACTGTATCATCCTGCACCGTTTTTATGGTATTTCCTCTAGTAGTAGTTCTCAATTTATCAGCTGCTTCCAGTAATTAAGTATGTATGTATGTATGTGCAGTCTTATATAGCGCTCAAATTACCCTTGGGCATCTCGGCACTTGCATTGGGAACCCGTCCTGGTTTTTCCCTGTGAGATAACCCGTACTGGGCATCCCCAAGGTGAAAGCCAGGCATCCCGCCGCGGGGGGCCGTTGTGGAGATTAAGCAAGCTTGTTGCCCAGAGCTGCATAGTGTGAACTCGTGCTTAGAGTAGGCACCGAAGCGAGAATTATCGAGTCCGTGGACAATTGGGCTCCAGACCCTGCCGCGTCGGGAATCGAACCCTGGTCCCGGGTCTGATCTCTGCTTCAGGGTATGCCTCCTCTAACCAGTGAGCTACACTTCTCCACCAGTATAGGCAGACAATATATTGTGCACCATACCAGTAGCCCCAAATACGTAATGGAAATAATAGTAGAGACTGACAAGGGACAAATAGCAGACGGTTAGTGTGAATGACAGGTTCGCAATGTGCCTTTAAATAAAGGATCATTACATTTCTATTTTGAATAATTTGCTTCACAATTAGATACTGTGGATGTTTTGAATGCCTGACAATTATACCTGCAACCCATGGAGGTATCTCAAAATCATTAACTGTTTTTCACAAAGAAAATTGAGCAAAATGCAAATTGTTCATTCAGTTTCTGCTGACTGTCATTGGGGCAACTACTATTATCTTTAAAAATTGTGAAGCTAAGGCGCTGTCTATAGAAAGGTCTTTATTGCATCCTATCATACTGTTATACGTATCTGCTAATTACAGAGCTAAATGCCTGTTGCAGAAAATGGTGCGCAGTGCAAACTATAAGCTATTACTACTATAAGTTTGGGATCATATACATTTATATTATCAATGTTTTTTAGGATTTAGAAACATTTCTAGATTTGTTGTGCCCAATTATTGATTTTGCGGTAATAAAAGAAGGAAATAGTGGGGTGTTTTTGTATCTGTTTTTGTAGCTGGTATTACAATTTCTGCACTATTTTGTCCGAGTAAAAATCTGGAGAACTATTTGCACCAAGCCCCTAATAGGAGAAAAGCTAAAAATAGGGTGTCAAAAAAATAATTGCGTTCAGTTATCCACTTTACGCCCAACTCGGAATGAGACCGACATACGCTTATCTGTTGAATACGATTAAGGTACAAATATTGCCTCTTTTTTTGGTACATCCGGTGATATGCTGAACATTTTCAACCCACACCCTGTACAGTTTGTATCTGTGCTGCTTTTTGCTTTGAGCAAAAAATGGCAGGGAGGAATTAATAACATTTTTATTTGACATCTAAGTAGGAGGAGTCTGGAGTATATCAAGAGCGACTTAAATATTATTTGTTGACATAAGAAGAGCGATAGGAAATAATCAACCTTTGTTTTGCCTTTCATGTCCACTTAGACTACCTCTCAGTGTATCACCTAGATGAAATGGTGGACACAAGTAACAATTGTTAAGGGTAGTGGCAACATTAGTTGTGTGTATTTTTGATATATTTTCTTTGTATTTTTTGTTTCACAGGTTCCATAAGTGGAATTATATGTTGATAATTGTTTAGGTGCCGCAGTATATGTGTGTCTTTATTAATGAAATCATATGTGTTTTTGAAAAAAAACTGTGACAGGGTAATTAAGTGTGCTCTTCTCAAAAATAAAAATATGTTATTAATTCCTCCCTGCCATTTTTTGCTTATATAGATATTGTTTTATACCCAGGTTAGAGGAAGGTCATTTGGGTATACCCCGTATATATATACCAGCTTTTTGCTTTGAGGCCGTCTCAAGGAACTAAGATAATGGCAGAGCATTGCTGAGATTTAACTTTGAGGACAGCGGTGATCGAATTCCCATAAAATAATTTAGCACTGTGTGACAATGTCAGCCATCTTTATCATTCGAGCTTTCGGTGTTATAATTGACTTGGTGCACCTCCTGAAATAGGTTTTACAGTGCAAAGTCAAAAATCGCTCCTCTATGAGTGTATGGAAATTGTAGATGACGCTTCATTAGCAACCATATATGGACATCATGGCACCATTATAATAAATAGCCAACTCGAAGAGAGCTGCAAAAACTAAAGCAATATAAGAGCGAAATGCGCATGTTCACAAGAGGTGTGAAATTAACGTAATTTCCTTTTGTGAAATTGCTTGAAACTTCAGAAAAATGAAGCAAACTGGAATCAGGCATTTAGCGCTATATTTTAGTGCCAAGTGCACACTCATGTCCATTTTGGGTGCAAAGATGTTAATAAAATAGAACAAAAAGCACAAGTGCACAGCCACGCGTGTGCAGGCCATTCACTTTGTTCCCACGCTTGCCCAATAGGATTTTTTTTTACCCAGTGGTGTTTAAGGCGCCAAGGTGTCATTTTGGGCAGTTCAGGTAACCAGCATAATGCAAAATGCCAGAAATTACCTGAGATTATGCTGGTGTAAAGGAAAGTTTGACCAGGACTAACAGCATTGACAGCTGTGAGTGCTTTTCTTGGTGCAGTTCTGTAAGTGGAGCCCCACTAACAGAAGGGCACATGGTCCATGGTCATGCACACATACCAATGATTCAGTCTACAAAGCTCCACATCTGTAGTGCACATTCCTTCTTCGTTCTGGTAGCGCTGTATTAATTTACTTACAATGGAAGAACATGCATTAGCAAAGGCAGTATTTCTGTGTCTGGCAAACTGGAACATTGGTTATTTTTTTTCTTTTGTGGCAAGCATATGCTAAAAAAATAAAGGGAAAAAAGAAAATATGTCTTCACCTAAATCTGGCTGCCTTATGGTTGCAACAAAAAAACACTAAGTATACAAAATATTCATCGGTGCCCTGTTTTGCTAGGAATGCTTTTTTTTAAAACAAGCCTTTAAGAAGTGCCATGTATTTTATTATTATTAGTTGTGAAGGAGACAAGAATAAATCACCACCTATCAGTGGAGGTTCCTTCTTATGGGCTCCAGGGCTTTGCTTTCCATGCTTACTGGCCAATTTTTATTATGCCAAGAGTGAATACTAATCTATCATTTGGTCTTGGTATAGTTAAAAAAAAATGCCTCCCTCAACTGTGACGTCATTAAGCATTACAGTTGAAGGTAGCCATGGGCATTGCAGGCTTAAGCTCTGCCGTGTCAGTGGCAACACACCAGTCACCCTGTCACCCCACCCTGGGGAAAGGATGTGGTTTGACGGCTAGACTGCTGACGTTGGTGCTGGAAACCAAGGTTCGAGCCTCGGGGTCGCATCCCCATCCTGGGATTCTGGGCAAATCACTTAATCTCCCCCTGCATACCAAAAAATTTAATGAATGTGTCCTTGTGTAACGTAACCATTGCTCATGTAAAGCATTCCAATACCTTCGGGTCGAGTTGGCGCTATATAAATCTGAAAAAAAACAAAAAAAACTTTCCCTACTCATCACAGAGTTGAGAAAAGGGTGGGGTGAAATATGAGAGACTGATAGCTGGAACCTGCGACTGCGCAGGTTTGAAGTTTCAATTTCAATCTGCAGTCCAAAAGTGACTTTTGCAGGCAGCTAGGTAAGTAAAAATGCTTTAAAATGTTGTGTCCGTGTGGGTGAGAGTGTTTGTTTGTGAGACAGCGTGTGTATGTGTGTGTAATGTTTGTGTCTATGTGTGTGACTGATAGTGAGAGAGAGTTAAAGAATAAGCGTGAGAATGAGTGATAGGAAGAGTGAGTGCGAGTGAGAATGAATTTGAGGGAGGGAGAATGTCTGAGTGTCCCTGAATGTTTCTATGTGTGAGTCAGGATGAGACTGAGTGAGCCACAGTCTGAGTGAATCAGAGATTGAGTGAGACAGAGTGAGTCAGAGTGAGAATCTGTGAGACCGATTGAGTCACAGTGAGTGAAAATGAGTGAGACTCAGTGAGTCAGAGTGAGATTGAGAGAATCTGAATCAGTGGGTCTGCATGAGACTGCGTGAGACGGAATGAGATTGAGTGAGTGGGCATGAGTGAGTATGAGTGCACGAGAGTGAAATTAAGTCAGAATGAGTGAATATGAGTAAGTCATAGTGAGACTGAGTGATTCAAAATGAGTAGGACCAAGTGAGAATGTGGACTACTTCCTCACCGGAGTGTGGTAGGCATTGGCACTCAAAAACGACACGTGTAAACAGGATGTTTAGTGCAATGAAAGGAAGGCTACATGACTTGGGAAGTTTGCAATGGAGACAGTACAAAATAATGGGCAGTATTGCACAACTTGCAGAACCTAACCTCAGGGAGATAAAGCTGAGAAAGTTGCACCTCATGTAAAGGTTATGGGTGCGGTGTTGGAGGACCAAAAGCAAAGGCTTGTAGTGTTGGGAGAGGCGAGGGACATCTTCTATCATTAGCCTGCCAACAAAATCCTGATTATGGACCAATTCCACCTGTGGGTCCTAACTCACATCAAGCACTGGAATTCCTTGACAATATTCCGACTCTAGGTGTCAACCAGGCAGTGAAGGGCCCCATGCATACAACAGGCCACACACTGGATTTAGTGTTTACTCACAATATAGACCCTACCAATACACCTCTGCTACCACTGCCATGATGAGGTCACTCTCTTGTCTCATTCAATCTGCCAGAAGTTCTGTATCACCCCACCCAAAGCACCATCAAGAAATACAAAGACATCAGCACAGAGGTGATCAATATGATATACAATACAAAAGACAACAATACAGACACTTGATGAATAGTCTCTACTAGAGTTGGCCGGTAAACTCCTCTCCGCCAGCTGTTTTTTAGCATGCCACGCTCCACTTGAAGCGTTGAGGTCAGCAACAACTCTGCCGCCAGTCGGCAGAGCGGAGTTTACCGGCACAAGCTCATAAGTCAGTAATCTTTATTCCTTTCTAGTAGATGGCGTGGGCTTTGTAGCGCCTCCTACAAATAAAAGGTTCACGGTCTAGTGTTTAAAATAACCATTGCGCATGTGCAAGTGTCTCTGCGTTCCCAATGGTAGTTTAGGCAAATGTCACTACGCAGAGAAGTTTGCATTTGACCCTGGTCCGTCTATCAAGCAAAAGTTAATGGGGTTTGGAAAACAACGGAAACGGACTCGGGAGACACCAACTCATCTTCTATGCGTGTTAAAGTAGCAACATGTTGTTTAACATGCTGAGGTCATGATTGTCGTTTCATGCTGTACGTGCAATGTACACAGAGTGCTGCTATGCCCACCCTTTTCCACTCACTGCGGGCGTGCTTTTCGGTAGCTTTACTGCATCGCTGAATGATGCCAAGAAGTACAGAACACCTCATGAGACAGCAGCTGATCCTATGTTTGCTGTACTGTCACCTTCATCATACTGCAGGACACAGGACCACCATTGGGAGGGGAAGGACTACAACTCCCAGGGTGCAGCTGCACAAGGAAGAACCCCCTACGCTCCCTGGCCCTCAAGCCCTCTTAAACCTCATGAACTCCGATTGGCCGGACATGCTTGCTGAGGACAGTGGGGTCAGTGTATGGCTGGGGTGGGTACCCCTTGATGCTCAGAGCAGCCAGCTTTGCTGCTGCCCCATGTCCTGTTCCTGGCCTGGCACAGTGACAGTCCTGAGGGAGGGGCACTTGCTACTCCTTCCTGACGCATATTTTGCCTGCGTACACCTCCATCTTCAGTGGTTGCTATATGGGGAGTGTGCAGATCAGTTGACTGGGGGTGAGTGGTTGCATTGTTCAACACTCCGTCCATCATTTCCTTTGGTTTTTGCTTTGTTCGCCATAAGTTGGCATGGTATGTTCAGACGTGAGTCCCTTGCTCACTTTGCCACTGGATTCAAGCAACCCTGGATGAAGACGGCTGAAATGCCAGAAACCGGTCCTAGGAAGCTTGTTTCCGGTCCAGGGAAGACATGGCTTGGCAGTTCAGGCTGGACTGTTCCCATGAGGCACAGGGTCAGACTGATTTGCATATGGCCATGTCTGAACTGGGGTGGCAGAGAGGGCTAAAGAACGGTGATGGATTAAACCCAGATCAGTTGACTGGGGGTGAGTGCTTGCAATGTTCAACACTCCGTCCATCATTTCCTTTGGTTTTTGCACACGCACAGTTGCTGCCTGGGCGTAAACTCTAGCGAAAGTCTTGCTTGGTATCTCAGCAAGGGCTGCAGGATTCCCCCATGCACGAATGAACTCCAGAAACATGCATTCCCTCTGCTGTAATGCTCCCAGACAGGACTCCGGGGCAGATCCAATCACAAGGAATGCTTATCTCTCTCTAGGTGTAACAGAGTTGGTAGTAACTCGAGCTTCGGCAGCATCAAAGTGAGGCATAATTTCTAAATTTACATTGGCCCTGAAATCACGTCTCTTCAAAAAAAGGGTGTTAGGTTTTCACACTTACAAGCTGTGCTCAATGGACACATGCTAGCACTAATTAGGGGTGGCAGAGCAATACTCCTTCCACTTGCGGAACACTGTGGAATTTGGCACAGTTTTGAGGTAACTCCATGGAGTCAAACTCTGCGAGCTCCGCCCAGGCCTAATCTCTACCTAAATATCACATCAGCATTGAATAAGCCTACCTACATCTGATCTTAAATTTATTTCCAAATGTGGATTAACTTTCAACTTACTTTGAACCAGCAAGAATATGTAAAGAAGCCCAGCAGAAGGCTTCATGAATCCTGTGAATTAGACCACATCTTACATGGCCAGCAATCTGGGTTTTAGGCCAACAAGTGGCCCCACACTACCTCAACAAACATCAGAGTGGAACTCTTGCCCTCCCTAAATGACAATAGAAAATTGGCCCTTTTATTCCTTGGACTTTCAGCATACTAAGACACCATAACCCATGACATCCTGCTGAGTACACTTACTGTTAGGGCTGGAACACTAAACTCTATTTGATCCTCCCTCTCAAACCAAAGTCAACCTTCTGCACTGCCCTCCAGTCTTGGTGCACCACCAGTCACCGCACTGAAAGTGCAGTTTCTGTCAGTTTTATTTGATATAGAGCGGTGTTTTGACCCCTGTTGCACCTGACATCCTTGGTGTGATTTTCCCCTAACTTCTTGCCTTCAATCCTCCTGTTTTTCTGACTTCATTTTTGCTGGCTTTAGAACTCTGCACCCTTTGCCACTGTCAACCAGTGCTAAAGTGCTGGTGCTCTCTTTTATAAACATGGTAAAATTGGCTAACACTCAATTGACACATTTATTTTACTTGTAAACCCCTAATAAAGTGGTACTACTTGTACCCAGGGCCTATAAATGAAATGCTACCAGTGGACCTGCAGCACTTATTGTGCCACTCACTTAAGTAGCCTTTTTCAAATATGTCAGAGGCATGCCATTGTATCCTGTGTGTTCAGTTTTAAACTGCCATTTCGACCTGGCCGAATATACCTTTCGACAGGTCTAAACCTTCCTTTTTCATACCTAAAAGTCAACCTTTGGATAGCCAGTAAATGTCCCATAGGGCAGGGTGCAGTATATTTAAAATGTTGGACATGTACTTTTAACTTTTTACATGTCCTGGCCGTGAATAATTCTTTAATTCGCTTTTCACTACTTCATGGCCTGCCTCTCCCATAGGATAACAATTGGGTAACCTTATTATATTAAATAAGTGATAACTTTCAATTGGGAGCAACTTCGGAATGTGGAGTTTGATGACTAAAATATTGTAATTTAAAACCATCTTTAAAGGTAAAGTTGGATTTTAAGTCACCATTCTGGTTGAAGGGAGTGAAACCCTACGCAAGCAGCAACCACAATCCTTGTCAGGGTAAGGCAAAAGCAAACCCCAAATTAACATGTGCTCTTCCCTCTGGTAGCTTGGCACAGAGCAGTAAGGCTTTACTCAGAGGCAATGTGTAAAGAGTTTATGCAGCACTTCAAACAGTAATAAAGCGAAAACACAACATAAAACAATTCCACACCAATTTGGAAAAATAGAGCAAAATGTAATAAATAAATAAATCAAGCCCAAAAGACAAACATCCAATCAGTAGAACCAGAGATATTACATTTGAAAGATTTAAGTGAAAATAGGGCCAAAAAGCCCATAGTGCCACTCGTGGCTATCTTGAGGAAAGTCACAAGTTCCGGCTGACCGCGATGGAGCATGGGTCAGAAAGAGGGACAAGGTTAGGCCCCTGACAAAGTACCTTCCCAATTCAGCGCAAAGAGTCCCTTTCATGGTGGAGGGGGCTACAAGAAGCAGTTAAGCTCTGTGGACGATCATTTTTGCAGCGCGAACAGCAGAACGGGCATCGCGGGTGTTCATCGTGTAATGCGAATGTGAGAAATTGGGTTGCTGATTGAGGGTGATAAAACCCTGCTCAAGCAGCAACCATAATCCTTGTCAGGATGAGGCACAATCAAACCCCAAGTTAACTTGTGCTGAATTCTCTGGTAGCTTGACTTTCTGATGAGTGGAACAGTGTCAGGATCTTTTCACTGACCATCCACAAGCAGAATTGTACTTTTCGCTGCCAACCTAATCCGCTCTTGTTATGTATATTCGTAAAGGCCACTATCCCCGTGCGGGTATCCTGGCTTACCCTGCCGTGCATCTCAAGATGTGAGTCACCCCATCCACCAGTGCCACATTAGTGTTGTGAAAGCATGTAGCCATTTGCCACTTTTTTTGCTTATGAGGACTTTCATTCGGCCTGCAAATCCCCACCTCAGCCTAATAACCCTTGGTGATATTCTGGCAATGGCCTTGCATTCTTCTGTTAGCCCTATTTAACCCTTGACTCTCCTGTGGTGCTTGTGCAGTCTGTGGTTTTTAAGAAGAGCTTCAGTGATGTACCAGAGAAGCCTAGATGTTCTGTGAGTGATCTAGAAAGTTCTGTCAAGGTAGCTGCTTGACAGCCCCTTCCCCCAGTAGGTGCGGTGGTGGTTCGAGAATAGGGTACTCATGATTGTCCAGGATACCCAAGTATTTTAAAGACCACCGTTAGCACATGTTAGCATTCCTGACACACATATTTTATGGATGTTAAGTACTTCCATAAATCATACTTACTTAATATGTACACCACATTCGTTGTAATATATTTAGTTTTATTGGTATATTGTTATGGTTTTAATTAACATAAACAATAAATAATTAATGACAATAATAGCATACTTACCAGTATTGTACAATTTAGTAAATAATAGGGACCCAGAGCTTTGTAATGGTGGTAGAAAAGTTGTTGATTTAAACTTTTACTTTCTAATTATTCACCATAATATTAGAATCTACAACTGCCTAAAAGAGCTCAAGAGAGAGAGAAAACATTAACTGATAGATTTGCTGATCTTCCATTCTCAAAAAGAAGGACAAACATTTCCCTACTTTTTCGCTGCATAAGAATTTTGAAGGGGAAAATGTCATGTAGGGCTAAGATCCAAACAGCCAGATGGAGTGATGAAGAAAGCAGTAATATCCCAGAGAACAACACGTACATCCACAGAAAACTCAGCAGAATAGAGTTGGCAAGCAATCATATTTGTCTACAAATAAAACTGATGTCAAATCTCCCTTCTAACGGGAGTGATCAATGATGTGCGGGGTTAGAATCCCCCAGGAAAATAAATTCACCAAAACACATTGTTTGGCAGAGACAAATGAAATAGCTTTCTGTTAATGAAGTGCACACGCCGAGGCATACTGATTTCAGGGTGGCCCAATTTAAGTTATTGCTAACGGTTTTGTAACAGTTCTGTCATATTTTGTTTTTAACACAATTGAAACAGAGGGTTAGAAATGAATGATCTAGAACCAATGTGCATAAATGGTAATGAGAGATGTGCATTTTTTTTTAACTGAAGTATGCAGAGTACTTAGCAGACCTTGAAGGGTTAAGTATTTTAGGAACACAATGCAAATTGTTTGTGTTTATTACCGTATCTTTGGGGGCATGTGTGCGTAAAATAAAAAAATTAAAATCAGTAGCCCTGATGCGAAGAGAGTTTTTATTATCCTCGCCCAGCTCTAAATAGGGTGGGGCGACCATCACTACGACCTGAGATCCCTGGAGTGGACTGGCCTTCAGATCAAGAGCTCTCACTGGGTTAGTCAGTTGAACTCGGCTGGTAAAGACCCTCCAGGCCTCCTAGTATACTGCTAGGTATCCTATACAAGGCTTTACATAACCATAGGGCTGTAGGAGTTCTCCTCAGTGAACTGTATTGAATAACATCTATGACAAATCACACACCCATTGTGTCCAGTGCTCTAGGAGGACAGAGTAGAACTTAGTGTGACCTACAAAGTCAAAAGAGTACACAACCTGACAGTTCTATAGTTTCCTTAACACAGGTTTAACGAATATCACGTCCACATACAGACTCAATGAAGTAACCGTAACTTCATGTTTTCCAAAATGAGTTCTCCCAGCCTCACTTAGGCATCAAAAGTGGTGAGATCAGAGTCTGGTAAATAGAGTGAGCTACTAACAAAGCAGGGAGGAGTGGCCCACTATACCTTTACCTTTCATCAGGGGCATGTTTAACTTTTCTCATTACCGCTTCTCCGTTGTAGCACAATCAAAATCCATGGGCAGGGCAAAGCGGTGGCTGGCATTGCTCCCAGTTGTATACTTAGACTTGGTGAGTGCTAACATTTATAAAGCAAACATGCAGAGTTTGCAATCACATTTCACGTTTGGTTTGCAGTGACGACTCATATTTTTGGGCAACGACTACAGGAGTGATTTTACTCCTCCGGACGATGATGGCATACATATATCAGTAAATAAATAGTTTGTGTAGCATACCACATTTAATTATCCACTGGACCAGTTTAGAGGAAATTACCTAAAGTAATAATAAAAGAGGTACAGGTATTTTATTTTACTTTCACTCAACGTTACACCACACATATAACAGCAATAGGATGTAGGTAAGGAGTAGAGATGCACTTGTTTCTAAACGATGCCCCATGACCGCCGGACATATTGTATAGGGCAGAAACATGTTGACTGAAATTACAAGGGAGGTTTCTTAATAAAGAACCTTTTTCTCTTTGCACTCTGATTTTCTTAAATCGTTTACTAGTATGATAATTATAAAATTAAAAGACAATTCTTTCACCATAAATAGAATTTTAACCTTAAATGTATACCCCGTTCTCTAAGTAATATAACAGAACCGAACAATGGGTCAGCTACTCACATATAAAAACTGTTCACACAAATAGCTTATGGCATCCACTTGTAAGCAAGCCTTGTTGCTGGTGAGGACTAATGATGAAAGATGGGTGAGAAGACAGAGTCCTTTTTTGAACATCCCATCCAGAGGAGTTTGTACAAGTAGAAAGTCAACTCATGCATTGAAGGAGTTCCCAAAGCACTCCAAGTAATACAACCCATTCGTTGTGTGTACTATCATAGAGGTATCTTGGCTCTTCACTTACTGTGGATTCTGCACCTGAGCCTGAAGTGAATGAGGGTTCCTGCTGGCTATAGACTCACATTTTTCTACAGCACTTTATCCAGTTGTTCAGGCAGATCTAAACCTTCCTCCACCCAAATAGACAAGTTAGTTGTTTATTCCAAAGTACTGAGTCCTTAATATTTGTCCTGGTCATTGTAGATGGACCTTGCAACCTTTTGTAAACCATTGCTCTCAGTGACCTTTCCTTCCATTTGGCTCCCACAATCCTAGTTACAAGTGTTTCAAGTTTCCATATTATAGCCTCATTTCTTCTCTCTTTGCTTTGTTGCACCGCGCACACTCCCTGCGAGTGAGCCCAGGTTCCAACCCTGCCGAGTGCCGCCGCTGCCCGCAGCTGTGCTCCTGGTCTGCTGGAGCGGTAGTTCCTCTGCTGCGCTGCTGTAATCTACGTCGCTTGTGTCAGCGTTGCTCCCCGTTGTATTGTATTGTATTTTCCATCGTTTTTCTCCCTGCATTGCCCCCTGCTGTAAGTAACTTTGTTTTGTACCTTTTTGTACCTTTTCTGCTGTCCGGTTGTTGTGCCCTCTGATTTTCATTGTTCCCCCTCGTTGTTCCCCCTCCAGCCCCGGTCGCGTTTCCCGCCCGCTCCCCGTCGCTGCCCCCCTGCGGCCCCGCCCCCCTTCCCTCTCTCTCCCTTCCCATTCGCCGCCCCGCTCCCGCCTCCCAGCTGCTCCTCCCTCGCTCCACCCCCCCACGCTCCTCATATGGCAGAGTGGCAAACGCGCAGCGTTGACGTGCAGCGGGCGCGCCGAAGGTGCGCCAAAGTTAAGCCCGTCCGCGCCTGGACCGCGCTCAGTGCCAGGACCCCTGGCTCCCGCCGACACCAGCCCACCCGCCGGACCTACGACGCCACTGAACTCCACGCACTCAACGCCGGTCAAATCCCGTTCTGCTATCGAACCACCCCGAGACGCACCCACGGACCCTTCTGCTGCCACTCCTGCAAGTTCACCTGCATCCGGACCTGCACTACACCAGCACCGACCAAGCCGAGCACCAGCAGCAACCACCTCAAGTGCATCCTGCTCAACACCCGCTCCATCCACAGACAAGCCGTCGAGCTCTGGAACCTGCTCGACACCACAGCCCCAGACGTCGCCTTCCTCACGGAAACCTGGATGAACGCCTCCTCAGCGCCCGACATTGCCATCGCCATCCCGGACGGCTACAAGATCATCCGGAGGGACCGCGTCAACCAGACAGGAGGAGGCATCGCCATCATCCACAGGAACACCATCCGCATCACGACCAACACCGACGACACCCTCGCACCCGCCGAACACCTGCACTTCCAGATTCACATCAACCCCAAGACCACCCTCAGAGGCACCTTCATCTACAGACCCCCGGGACCACACACACAATTCAGCGAAGACATCGCCGACTTCATCAGCCTGCACGCCCTCCTCTCCGCTGACTACATCCTCCTCGGGGACCTCAACTTCCACCTGGAGAACAACAACGACCGCAACACCACCACCCTGCTGGACAACCTCGCCAACCTCGGTCTCAAGCAGCTGGTGACCACCCCCACCCACTACGCCGGACACACACTCGACCCCGTGTTCTCATCCAGCAAGGACATCACCTTCAGCCACTCCACCGGACTCCACTGGACGGACCACAGCTGCGTCCACTTCAGCTTCAGAAGGGCCACGATCCACCACCACCAGCAACAGGCTGCACGCAGAAGCTGGAACAAGATCACAGCCGACCAGCTCGCGACTTCCTCCCACCAGCGCAACGAACCCAAGCCAGGCGGCCACCAACCTCGCGAAGTGGATCAGCAACTGCGCAGACGACCTCGCCCCTCTGAAGAGCCCGCCTAGCAGACCCGGCAGCAAGAAAGCCCCATGGTTCACCGACGAACTCAAGAGCTCCAAGAAGAACTGCCGAGCCCTCGAGAAAGCCTTGCGCAGAGACCCAACACCGAACAACATGACTGCCCTCAAGCTTGCCACCCGAAAACACCACCAACTGATCCACGCCACCAAGAAAACTGCATTCAAGGAACGACTGGACAACAACGCCCACAACAGCAAGGAACTCTTCAACATCGTTAAAGAGCTCTCCAACCCCAACGCCGGAAACAACGACATCACCCCTTCACAAGACCTCTGCAACTCCCTCGCCTCCTACTTCCACAACAAGACCGCGGACATACACAACAGCTTCAGCACTCATCCGACGCACGCCATGACTGAACCACCGCCCCCCACCACCACCCTCCGCGCCTGGACCCCAATCAGCACCGAAGACACCGTCTGCACGATGAACTCCATCCACTCCGGATCCCCGACCGACCCCTGCCCTCACCACGTCTTCAACAAGGCCTACGCTGTCATCGCACCCCACCTGCGGGACATCATCAACACCTCCTTCGACACCGCTACCTTCCCGGAGAGCTGGAAGCACGCCGAACTAAGCGCTCTACTAAAGAAGCCATCAGCCGACCCCACCGACCTCAAGAACTACCGCCCCATCTCGCTGCTCCCGTTCCTTGCAAAAGTCATCGAGAAGACCGTCAACAAGCAGCTGGCCGCCTTCCTCGAGACGAACGGATCCCTCGACCTCTCGCAGTCTGGCTTCCGGGCCAACCACAGCACCGAGACCGCCCTGATCGCAGCCACCGATGACATCCGAGCCCTGCTCGACAACGAAGAAACAGCGGCCCTCATCCTCCTAGACCTCTCCGCGGCCTTCGACACTGTCTGCCACCGTACCCTAGTGCAGCGCCTCAGCAACGTCGGAATCCAGGAGAAGGCACTGGAATGGATCATCTCGTTCCTTGCCGGAAGGACACAGAGAGTTCGCCTCCCCCCGTTCAGATCAGAGGCCACCGAAGTCATCTGCGGCGTTCCTCAAGGCTCCTCGCTCAGCCCAACCCTCTTCAACGTCTACATGAGCCCCCTCGCAGCCATCGCACGCCAACACAACTTCAACATCATCTCCTACTCCGACGACACCCAGCTGATCCTCTCCCTCACCAACGACCCCGCCACCGCCAGAGCCAACCTACACAAAGGGATGACAGACGTAGCCAAGTGGATGATGAACAGCCGCCTGAAACTGAACTCATACAAGACGGAAGTCCTCATCCTGGGATCTTCACCCTCCGCCTGGGACGACTCCTGGTGGCCCCCCGCCCTGGGCAGCGCACCCAAACCTACAGACCACGCACGCAACCTGGGCTTCATCCTGGACTCCTCCCTCTCCATGACCAGACAAGTCAACGCCGTCTCCTCGTCGTGCTTCAACATCCTGCGCATGCTACGTAAGATCTTCCGGTGGATCCCCACCGAGACCAGGAAGACGGTCACCCAGGCCCTCGTCACCAGCCGTCTGGACTACGGCAACTCCCTCTACGCCGGAACCACCGCCAAACTCCAGAAGAGACTCCAGCGGATTCAGAACGCCTCAGCACGACTCATCCTGGACATCCCCCGTCGCAGCCACATCTCCGGACACCTGAGAGATCTGCACTGGCTTCCGGTCAACAAGAGAATCACCTTCCGTCTCCTCACCCACGCACACAAAGCCCTACATAACCAAGGCCCAGGATACCTCAACAGCCGCCTCAACTTCTACGCTCCCACTCGCCAGCTTCGATCGACCGGCCACGCCCTCACCACCGTCCCCCGCATCCGAAGAGCCACCACAGGAGGAAGGTCCTTCTCCTACCTGACCGCCAAGACTTGGAACTCCCTCCCGACCCACCTCCGCCTGACCCAGGAGTACCTTGCCTTCAGGAAGCAGCTCAAGACCTGGCTGTTCGAGCAGTAGCGGACCCCCCCCCCCTAGCGCCTTGAGACCCTCCGGGTGAGTAGTGCGCTATATAAATGCCTTGATTGATTGATTGATTGGTTGATGCCAGGAGGGCCTTCTTGCCTGCTTCAAACCTCAAATGTCTTCTGATGTATTGCCTGTGTCACCTAATTCAACACTTTGACAGGTACTTTCAAGTTCAATAAAATCTAGCTTTATGCGTGCAATTTTACTACTTCACCCCTCATTTTACCTCTTGGCATATGAGCTGAAGTACGGATGATCTTACATCCTCTTGTCATTTGAAGAGCTGCTTCTCTTGCCTCTTATTTCTTACTCGCTGCCCTTGTGGCTGAAAAAACCCTATGCAATTTAGCCAAAACAATATGTCTCTTACCTCCCCATATCAGAAATGATCAGTTCCACAACATGCTCTGATACCCTACTAGGGTCAAGTCCGCGCTATATAAAACTTTATAAATAAATAAATTCTCTATACCTAGATTTCACTGACCTTTGTCAGCTCCTGCTGTATATGTGCATCTTCCACCTCACAAAACCTTCCACAATCAACCATGAGCCTATAAGGCTGTAGATGACAAGGCCACAGTGTCTAGCTGAGCCGCAGCTATGTGAGCTCTTGGTGTCACCTGCACAAGTATCGCATGCTCTCCTTAGCTGCAAATCCAGGTTTCAAGATTGAATAAGTACCTACATTCACCGAGGCTAGCTCTAAACAGAGGTCTGACTTATGGCATCCTCCTTCTTCATCGTGGTGCTCTCATTTCTCTGGGCAAAGACTACCAGCAAGTAGCTTTTTACAGGCACCTGGTGCATCTTCATATGTTGGCAACCTCCACAGGTGCTCTCTATGCCTGTGGTCCACGGTTTGGTCACTTCAACGCACTTTCATTTTCTTCATCTATTGTATTTGAGGGACTGAGAACCTGCTGGCAGAGATCAGACCCAAGTGGCCATTGTGGAGCTTGACCAGGTCTGCTCCCGATGGTGTGTATATTAATAGATTACTGAAAAGTATTGAATAATAAAAACCAGTCTCAAGTTCTTTTGGTGTAAGAAGAAATGTAGGTGGATATGCAGGTTTACTGCCAACTGCCCTCTTTAATGGTGCTCTTCTTTGATGTGTACATAATACACGACAGGGATATATGCATACCAAATATCACTAATACATGAAAGGGCAGAATGCTCTGTTAAAATTAGGCGTGCATGAGATATAGACATTTTTCAAAAATAAAATATGATGTTCCTTTGTATTATTGGTTTACCTCTGGCCGGGATTTTTAATTTAAAACCACCTTCACCCGTTTATTTTTGACTTCCTTAAGTTTTTACTGCTGCTGTGCTGTGGAAGTGCCTTCCATCCATGAAACAGCTAACAACTTTTAGAAGTAAGGGTAAAAAGATAAAAGTAAAATGTCTTGTACTTTCAACTAAACCACTTGCTTACATGAATAAAAAGACACCATACACACAACATCTTACACCAGTCTACCCTGCCCTCTTTCAGCTTCATACACCGTGCGATCCTACCCCTTTCCTCACCTTTTAGATATATACATGTCAATCTTGCGTCCCCCTCCATCAACACCGATACATTGCAGGCAAATTCACATAGCTCCATTTCTATTATTACTACCAGCGCTACTACATCTGGTACCACTATTATCAGGTTGTGCTTCTAGTACTTGTCTGCACAAATACAAATGACAGTACTACTTTTCAAGGCACTACAAGCAACTGTATTAGTAATAGCAGTATCAGCTTCATCGCTGCTTAGAGGAGCACTCTTTTTAATCATTGTACTACTTGTAGCAGTGCCACTTTAGAGGTGCTGTTGGTATCTGGAATAGCATCATTCATACCAGTATTAGTAGTTATTGCTGTAGTTGTGGTACTGGCTATGGTACTAACATTACAAATGATGCAAGTAATAGGTCTTCAGTTAGTACTGGCCTTAAGTAAATCATAGTAGTATTAAGGCTAGTAAGAACAGTATTATCAGTAATAAAAGTTGCAGTGGTGTGATCAGTCAGTCAGTCAGTCAACAATAGCTTTATTCGGTTAATAATTAAAACCATCAAAGCATACACAAAATTTCATTTGCAAATAGTTACAATTGGAAATAATTAGCAAAGGAGTTTCAAACAATACGCAGTACACAAATATACATAAAAACATATTTGAACAAATAATTGGCGAATATTGAGATTAAAAAGTAAGGCAGGCCAAAATTTATAAAACTATTTCATAATTTCATGAGAAAAAGGTAAAAAGGCCCGGTCTCGGACTGTCAAACATGCTAAAAAATAGAGCTAAAATATGTTAAACTACATTCGATTTCTACTTCTAATAGCCCCCGAAAGATAGCTGGCAACTCCGAAACAGACAAAAGGAGAACCCAGCATTTGCAGAAATACCAAGGCGGGCCTTACTTGGTCAAAGTGACAGTTCTTAAAAATAGGGCAAATAAATTTCTTACGTAACAGAGTGTAAAATTTACAGTAAAAAATCATATGCAGCGTATTTTGTTCGGAGGCGTTATCACAGGGACAGGGGCCCAAAGTACCCTCTTTAAAAAAGCCCTTCGGATGTGCTAGGAGCCAAGGTAACATGCCATGTTTAAACCTAATCAATAAGAACAAATGGAAAGGGTTATTTATATAGGTCAAGTATGGCTGAATCTCGTTGCCCATACTTAACATGACAAATCTCCTAACAGACGGTTTACACACTTCCTCGCCTTCTCTCTGCAACTTTGCCCTACACATGAACTGAGACTTTAAGTCTTTTATTTCCATTTTAGTCAGCTTACATGGTCTCTCAAATAATTCTAAGCAGCCGAGAATCTCCATCTTAGATTTAATATATCGTAGCCAAGGAATACACGTTGCTTTGTCAAGGGCCAGACAATCTTGTATAATGAGCTGGTTTAGGGTTGGTGGGTGCTGCACCCAAACCCTTAACCAACCCATTAGTGGAGCAACGGAAATCTGATCCACTAGGTACTCAACCCCCAAATCTTCATGGATATTAAAAATTGAAGTAGAAACAGGCAATGACAAAAGTTTCCGAAAAAAGGCATTCTCAGTTAATTGAATCTCCACTGCCGACGTATAGCCCCAGACCTCACTGCCATACAGGGCCATAGGCACACACTTAGCGTTATATATCTTCAAAATCGCGGGCAAGGGCTTGCATCCCAGCCGTTTTGCAAAACCCAACAATGCTCCTGTTGCCCTAGCGAGAATATTCTGTTTCTGTGCGCGTTGCGCGACCCATGATCCTCGGTCATCAAAGGTGACCCCCAAATATGGAAAGGTCTGGACTTTTGTAAGCTCCTGCTTATTGCAGAAGAATTTAACCTTTTTCGCAGCTCCATCTCCTATTGTCATTGAATGTGATTTTTTAAAATTTTATTACTAAGTCCAAAGAGACCATAAAATCGTTAAAACCATTTAAAAGGGCTTGAAGGCCTCTTGCAGTTCTTGCCAATAAGACCGTGTCATCCGCATACAACAAAACGGGAATCAACTTAGTACCTGCTCTTGGTATGTCTTTACAAGATAAGGACAAAACTTCCCCCAGGTTATTAATATAAAGTGAGAAAAGCAGGGGGGCAAGAATGCACCCCTGTCTTACCCCACGCTTCACCTGCCAGGCATCAGTTAGATTCCCGTCCTTATTATAACGGACCGCCGCAGTAGTGTCTTCATGTATAAGTGCTAAAAAGGAAATCAGCACAGGGTCGAGACCCATAGCTGCCAGGGAAGCCCATAATTTTTGACGATTAACCAAATCAAAAGCAGTAGATAGGTCCATGAATGCTAAGTGTAAGACCCCCTGCTTCGCAATCGTATACTTCCCAATAATGAGATGCAGATTAAGGCATTGTCCTACCGTGCTCCTTCCCTTTCTGAAACCATACTGAAGGTCCGAAATAATGGAGTTGTCCTCCAGCCATGATGTTAACCTTGCTAGGACAACTTTACCCATTATTTTCATCGCAGAATCCAGAAGAGAAATAGGCCGATAACATGCCGGATCCTCTCTAGCACCTTTTTAAAATATTGGAACTATCACGGCCTTACCCCAAGAACGGGGAACACCCTCCTTTGCTGCCGCGTTAAAAACTAAGGTTAGAAGTTTCGCCCAGTAATCTGAATCTGCCTTGTACAGATCCGCGGGGACGCCATCGGGGCCGGGTGCTTTGCCCTTTGCCATCGATTCAATGGCGTCCTGAACTTCAGCCTCGGTAAAATTAATTTTCGATGACAGATTAATATCCCCAAAATTTACTAGATTCTGGTCAGGAATCTCAGAGTAGAGCCCACTAAAATGAAACACCCATTTGTCTGGGGTAATAAGACAATCATTAATAGTATTTTCCATTTCATTAAAAAGTGGGCTGTTAATTACTTTCCAAAATTGGGAGCTACTTTTTAAAACACTAGCGTCTGACAATTCTTCCCACGCCAAATTTTTCAGACAAGTTTTCCTTGCCTTTAGTGTTTTTTTGAAGGATCTTCTTGCCTCCACAATCCTGCTAGTATCTTTAGCACCATCTTTTAGGGCCAGTAAGAGAGTAGAATGCGCGCTACTACATGCCTGATCAAACCAGTTTTTATGCTTCTTAGGTCTTGGTTTCCCAGCGAGGGTTAGATTATCCATAATCTGGCTGGTTATTCGCTCAAAGGCACCAAGAATATCCCCTGGTTTGGATTCTCTCGCTACGCAAATATTAAAATCCTCCAAGTTACTGTGATACAGTTTCTCAAGAAAATCACTAGGAGTAATAACCTCCCATCTCAAACGTGTTCCCTGTTTAATAGGGACTATGTTTGAATTAGAGATTGTAGACATATGGTTAGGCCTAAAGACATCATTAATATTTAATTCCAAAGATAGTGGATTGTGGTCACTAAGGACATTTGCAGTGACACAAAATGGTCCTATCAATCCCTTCAGAGTACAGGAAATTAGTATATGGTCGATAATACTGTTGTGACCCTGACCAGTGAATGTGGGAACAGGAGATACTAAATTCTGCATTGGCACAAATAAATTAAAAGCAGATACAATACTGTCTAGAAACATCCCACCTTTTGAAAGTTCAAAGTGGGATTCCTCCTGCGGGCAATAAGCCTGCTTAAAATTTCCAAAACAATTGGATTGTCTTAAATGAATGTTAAAATCGCCAAACAATAACAAATAATAAGGGGTAACATTATTTGCATCAAAATCCTCTAAAAAGGTGAATAAGGCTTTTAAATGCTCCAATTCGTCCATCCTCGTAAATGAATTATAAAAGTTCACAACTAACATTGATGGAAGGTTAACACCTACAACTTTAACCGCCAATATATTGGGTGAACTAGTCTTAACAAGTTCTGTGCTATACAATAGCTTAAGACTAAATAATAACAAGAGACCACCACTGGATCTCCCTGAGGATGAAGACACAGCATATTTAATGAAAGACTGGAACCCATCCAAGTAAAAGGAATCTCTGGCCTCCCACGTCTCTTGTAAAGCAATTATGTGAAAGGAAGAGAGAAATGACTTCCAACATGTATCCTCTCTTTTTGCTCTCAACCCAGCTATATTCCATGACAAGGCTGTAACCCTATTTGCTGATAAGTTTGCCACACTATTTCCAATAAACGATGGTTGGGAGGAGGAGTCCACTACCTCCTCACTAAGAAAAGCCCTTACCGGCACACGATTAAGGGTGCCAACGGGAGCATTAACCTGGTCATCTTGAGTGAACTTAATTTTTGGCCGAGTGATACCGTTATCCCGATAAATCATTCGGGTAGCGGGACTAACACCTGAACCATAAGAAACGGTATTTTCATTGACAGGCATCACACTTCCCTCTTCTTCCATACACACCCCCCTCGCTTCAATATCCAAAGGCTGGCTGTGCACTACATGAAGTCAGTCATTTGTGTCCAGAGAACTAAGGACCTCATATCTGTTACTCAGGGCCAGTGTTCTAATCGCAGGGACAGGTTGAGCATTGAAACCACTATTCCCACCCTGTCTCTGTAAGTGAGGTGGATAGAAAAACCCCAATGGGAGGATATTCACATATTCCTCATGTAATCTAGACGTCCCTGCCTGTCTAAAAATGTTAGCTACCAAGTCCGGGGAGCTAAAACTCACGACTACACAGTCGCCCTTAAGTGTCTTATTTAACTTCCCCACCCAGGGGACCCTTCTTACCATTTTAAAACACTCAAAAAGGTGGTTTCCCAGAATTGTCTTTCCAGCTAAAAAATGTAAGGCTTTATTCCTCAAAGAGGACCAATTCTCTTCCTTTCCATCAGTAGATGGAGGTACATTTGCCAGAATGACAGTATAAGGACAAGCCTCCGGTGGCAAATGCAAAGGGTATTCTTTCATTACCTGTGTGGGGGGCAAGCTTACTCTCCTAGGCACATCCCGAGAACTCAAGGTAACACCCCCAGATGGTTCAACGGCCACTGCGGATTGGTTAGTAGCACCTACAGTAGTAAGTATCATGGAATCAGCTAGGTCGGATACTCTGGAAATAGCTCCAGCTAAGGTGGGTCTCTCAAGTAGATTACGATTTGCTAAAATTGTTTCCTGACCAGCTATGTGGCGCTCAATCGAAGTAAGTCTGTTCTCAATTTTATCGAGTCTATTCAAAACCGGGGACAGAGAAACCTTCAATTGCTCATCCATAAGCTTTAAAATTTCAATCAAGTTAAAACCAGCAGAAACAACGGAAACCTGAGCAGCATTCACACCTGACCCAAGCGTCTTATTCCCCTGAGCCAGAGGGGCCAATGTAGAATCCTGTGAAGCTAACTCAGTAACAGACTTAACAGTCTTAACAGTCCTAGATTGTTTTACTTTTTGACGCGATCCATTTGGACCCTTGGTCGCTTTTCTTTTACCATTATTTAAATTAGTAGTGGCGGACGTTGATACTCGAGATTGTCCAGAGCGAGTAGTTCGGGGTGAGAGAGGAGGACCATCAGTACAATCTAGTACAACAGGAGCAACAACATCTCTCACTTCTGGTGCAGGCTCTACAAGAGATGGACAACTAGGCAAGCTCACATCAATGTCAGCAGTAAGTGCAGTAAGTGCATTCAGTTGCGATCCAGGGTTAGACAGTAGTACTGGTTCCAGGGAAAGTATCCTCTCTACACTAGCAATTTCTCTGGCAACAACAGTTTCAGCTTTCTTCAGAAAGGCATCCAGGGTCCCCACGCCCCCTTTGGCCACAACTTTGATATTATTTTTAGCCATAGAGGCAAGCGTGCCGGACCGAGGAACAAAATAACCAGTTTAAGCAGTAGTGCACACAGATACTGCAGCAGTTATCATCACAATCCTTAGCAGCAGTACGAGCGTGGCAGTGCTCCCATTTACCTTCAAAGTAGAAGAAAAGTTGGTCAATAACTCCACGAGAGGTCCGAACAGTGGTAATTTCAGACCCAGAGTTAGGGGGGTGGCCCAGCCCGGCCTCTTCCGTCCCCTGACGGCCACAGACGGCCCGCCCTCTGCCCGGGCTCAGCCCGGCGACGCCCGCGCGCGTCCCGCGACGCGGAGGGAGTTCCTTGCGTTTAAGCGCCTCCGGGCGCGAACTGGCGGCAAGTGGGCGTGCCAAACCCCTGGAGCACGCTGGGAGCTGTAGTCTCCCCTGCGGCGGCCGTGCGAAGCTGGAAGCTACGGCGGCGGGGGAGGACTGACAGCGTCCGGGACCCAGCTCCAACAGTGACCGTGGCAGAGATTGCAGCAATTGAGAAGAGCCTCCCGCTCCACCGAGGGAGCTCCTTGCGTTTAAGCACCTCCGGGCGCGAACTGGCGGCAAGTGGGCGTGCCAAACCCCTGGAGCACGCTGGGAGCTGTAGTCTCCCCTGCGGCGGCCGTGCGAAGCTGGAAGCTACGGCGGCGGGGGAGGACTGACAGCGTCCGGGACCCAGCTCCAACAGTGACCGTGGCAGAGATTGCAGCAATTGAGAAGAGCCTCCCGCTCCACCGAGGGAGCTCCTTGCGTTTAAGCGCCTCCGGGCGCGAACTGGCGGCAAGTGGGCGTGCCAAACCCCTGGAGCACGCTGGGAGCTGTAGTCTCCCCTGCGGCGGCCGTGCGAAGCTGGAAGCTACGGCGGCGGGGGAGGACTGACAGCGTCCGGGACCCAGCTCCAACAGTGACCGTGGCAGAGATTGCAGCAATTGAGAAGAGCCTCCCGCTCCACCGAGGGAGCTCCTTGCGTTTAAGCGCCTCCGGGCGCAAACTGGCGGCAAGTGGGCGTGCCAAACCCCTGGAGCACGCTGGGAGCTGTAGTCTCCCCTGCGGCGGCCGTGCGAAGCTGGAAGCTACGGCGGCGGGGGAGGACTGACAGCGTCCGGGACCCAGCTCCAACAGTGACCGTGGCAGAGATTGCAGCAATTGAGAAGAGCCTCCCGCTCAACCGAGGGAGCTCCTTGCGTTTAAGCGCCTCCGGGCGCGAACTGGCGGCAAGTGGGCGTGCCAAACCCCTGGAGCACGCTGGGAGCTGTAGTCTCCCCTGCGGCGGCCGTGCGAAGCTGGAAGCTACGGCGGCGGGGGAGGACTGACAGCGTCCGGGACCCAGCTCCAACAGTGACCGTGGCAGAGATTGCAGCAATTGAGAAGAGCCTCCCGCTCCACCGAGGGAGCTCCTTGCGTTTAAGCGCCTCCGGGCGCGAACTGGCGGCAAGTGGGCGTGCCAAACCCCTGGAGCACGCTGGGAGCTGTAGTCTCCCCTGCGGCGGCCGTGCGAAGCTGGAAGCTACGGCGGCGGGGGAGGACTGACAGCGTCCGGGACCCAGCTCCAACAGTGACCGTGGCAGAGATTGCAGCAATTGAGAAGAGCCTCCCGCTCCACCGAGGGAGCTCCTTGCGTTTAAGCGCCTCCGGGCGCGAACTGGCGGCAAGTGGGCGTGCCAAGCCCCTGGAGCACGCTGGGAGCTGTAGTCTCCCCTGCGGCGGCCGTGCGAAGCTGGAAGCTACGGCGGCGGGGGAGGACTGACAGCGTCCGGGACCCAGCTCCAACAGTGACCGTGGCAGAGATTGCAGCAATTGAGAAGAGCCTCCCGCTCCACCGAGGGAGCTCCTTGCGTTTAAGCGCCTCCGGGCGCGAACTGGCGGCAAGTGGGCGTGCCAAACCCCTGGAGCACGCTGGGAGCTGTAGTCTCCCCTGCGGCGGCCGTGCGAAGCTGGAAGCTACGGCGGCGGGGGAGGACTGACAGCGTCCGGGACCCAGCTCCAACAGTGACCGTGGCAGAGATTGCAGCAATTGAGAATGATCAGTCATATTAGACCTAGTAGTAAAGTCAATAGGACCAGTAGCAGTTGTATAATAATTAGTATTACCATGAGTAGGAATGGTTTATTGTGACTAGTCCGCTGAGTGTACATGTCAAGCAATGGGACAATATCAATAATTTATGTCTACAGAGTGATACCAGGATCGCAAGGTGTATTCATTTGTGAGTCATTAAACATAGCCAGGATACTAAAAGTGTACAGGTCTATTTGTATGTGCAGGCATTCTTACTGGTGGAAAGTAAATGAAAAGGTAACCATTTATTTTCCACCTTTGCTGTTATGATGAAACTCCAGGCTTTGTTTCCTGCCATGCTCTGATGTCACTTCCTGTTTAAGGGTTGAAGGATGCCCACAAAATAGAGCACAGTTTACTAAATTAAATGCTTACCGAAATTAAAAATCGCATTGATGGAAGATGTTTTTGACCAGATTTCCAGCACCTACCAAAATATTACTAATATGCAACAGCATATTTTTTATCATGTAAAAAGAATATGTCTGCTTTAAAAGGAAAGTGACGTATATTTGGCACATAATACACACATATTTGAACCTAGTCATGAAGGAAAATTAACATGTGTAGATTTACTCACGTGTAAACATACTACTGCACCTAGTGGAAACTTTACACTTTTTTGCTGGTCACCATTTCTGAGTATAAGTTTACTCCTAGGTGCAAACTTAGATGTCGTCACTCCTTTAAAACTGAAGACGGAGCCTGCTAAAACAGAGTGTATGCTTGTGAAGTTACTTGAAGTAGTTCTAGTAGTAGTTCCTAGAGGGGGAGCTCTCCCTATTATAAAGTATAGGCAAAAACAATAACGTTTAGTAACTAATACAAAATATTGCAAGTATTTTAATGTTAAATTAACATGTCAATTAACCTAAAGGAACTGTTATAAACCTAGAACTAATACAATAAAATGTTACAACAGTGATGTCATTAATGATGTCATTTAACATGTCATGGGTGATGTAATATATGAATGAGGTCGAGTGCTGTGGGGTGTGTGGGCAGAACTGGCCAATGCACTGTAGGTCCCCATGGACACTCATCCCCGGCAAACTCCTAACTCACGTTTTGATCTTTTTTTTTTTTTTAGATTTTTGGATTCTTTCAGGTACCCCTGCACTGACCACTCAAGCCTCAGTCAATGGTACTGCGGCACCATGCAGACTTTCCAAGGAGGCTTGCACGGTACTGTAGTAGCATGGGGGCACATTTTGAGTGGCTGATTTCACCGGCATACAGATGTACATTACAAGAGGGTTGTGCAGGGTCCTGTGGTACACACAGCAGGTCTTTTTCTATATTTTGACCCTGAGAAAGTGGGGTTCCTTTGGGCACAACATTCTGTTCTAAATTGTAGCCAGAGAATGAGATTCCTCAGGTCTTATGCTACCAAGATTGCCAATGGAAGAAAAAGCTTCCTTGGCCAACCAGAGAGCCCTGTTCTGCAGGGCTTTAGTGGGACCAGCTGTCCAGAAACACCTAACTTTATAACCCCTTCAAGCCCAAACACCTCTTTTTTTAAGTTAAAAAAGAAATATGTTTATTGAGAGAATTTCAGGTAACAGTACAAATTACAATATGACAATAAAAAGCGGTTAAAGGCATCAATCAGTTTAGCATTACGTAAAAATAAGGTGACATAAACATACAATTTAATTGGTGCAGATAAAAGGTTACAATTCATATAGAGGCCTTTGTACGGAAGAAGAAATGATCAAATGATATAGTAATAACATGTGAAAAGTCGTGGAGGCTTAGAGACTTCTTGTTGCATAGGAGTCAGGGAAAGGGAGCGTCTAGCATTGGCATCAATGAACAATGTAACGGGTAGCCATAAAATCAAACGTTTCGTTGCCATATGGGTAGGATACACAAAAGTTGTGTCCAACCTATGGTTATAACAGACAGCATACCACAATGCTTAATAAGACAACTTGGTAAAATCTTTCCAGTTCTTAGTTATCTGTTGAAAAGCAGCTGCTAATAATACATCTATTATTTGTGTGTTCGAGTCGCAGTCTGCCCATATAGGGGATACACTTCCTAAAAACACACTAGAAGCAGAAAAGGGGCATCTGGAATCTAAAATGTAATTAATTTGAGACCATACAGCTTTCCAAAAGGTATGAACATATGGACCTGTGAAAAGTATGTGATATAAATCTGCATGTGACGAAGAACATGTCCAACAAGCATCAGAGAGCTGAGCGTTTCTTGCAGCTAAAGTAATAAAAGTCTATTGTATATGAAGAAGAGTATCTGTGTGGTATTCGCTGCTATGGAGGATTTCCTGATTTTGGTCCAAATTTTATTCCATACCATTGTAGACCAACAACACCTCTAAATCCTTTTCCCAAGAGAGCTCTATCTTCGTTTTTTTCTCATAAAGTAAGTGAGGTATGCAAATGATTATAGATGGCGGAGGCTTTGGGATTGGTATGTAGAAACTTATGTAATTTATCAACATAAGAAGATGTAGGGTCGCTGGAAGGGATTGGTGATATGTATTGGGCCTGAGCATTTAGAATGGCTTGTTTCAAAAGAAGATATTTAGGTTGGCAAGATGCAGGTAGGCAAAAAAGTGTACTAATCTGGGAAAAAGACATAATCTCATCTTGTTCATACAATTGATGAAGCCAAATTAAACCATTATGTCTCCAAGATTTCCAATATACAGGTTTGCCACGTATGAGTTTTAATTGTTATGCCATATAGTGAGTTTAGAGAAGGTAATCCAATCCATAGGATCAGACGCAGGATTGGGCTTCAAAAGTTTTGATGTATGTTTAATTATGGGATTAGTTAAAGATTGTGGCTTGCGAGAAAAGGATATGTATTCCGGGAATGAGAAAGGAGTTATATATGAACGTTCAAAATCAGTTCATAAAGGACAATCTAAAAGGGATTCAGAGATCCATGCCGATGCCTGGCAAAGTAAAAAAGATTTGTGGGATGTATGGAAGTTAACTCCACCTTCCGATTTTGGGCGAGTTAATTTTGATAGAGACATCCATGATTTCTTATTGCTCCAGAGAAAAGATGACAAGATAGAGTTAATTTTTTTTTAAGGGAATAGAAACTGGGATATTGGAGATTGTATAAAGAACGATAGGGGTTAACATCATTTTTATGGTGTCCAAACGGCCCCACCAAGAGAGGTATAGAAGGTGCCACTTAGTGGTTAGAGAGGATAGTCTCTGTATACAACTCCCCATACTTTTTGTGCAAGAAAACAAGGGGGACCCCTGACTAAATTTCCTAAATCAGGGAAAAATGACAAGTGAAGAAAACATTTAGGAAATACAAATTAACATACACTGAACCTATAAATACAACAAACAAATATGCAACAAACCAAGTAAATATCAAAAATATATAAGTTTTATTTATATAACAATGTGTTTTTTTAAAGGGGTTTATAAAAATGTTTTTTTTAAAACAATTAGAAAAAGAAACCAACAGTATTCTCAAAAAAACAGAGTATTATCTAGTTCATTGCTGCTCTTTTCTTCCGCAGGCATACTCATTCATTCATTTTAGACTGTGACTGTTTATGCACTATTGATTCCAATGCTTGCTTCATGAACAGTAAAGAGCAGGAATGACAGATTATTATCAAATTGCACATGAACTATGATTTGAAATGATTACAACTCAGTCTGCAAATACATTGACGTGGTTAAAAACTGTCATGGCTAACGAAATTTGTGTCTACGCGCGTTTCGGCGTTATGCCTTCATCAGGTAGCCATGTGGAGGAACAAAGCTAGAGAATATTATAAATTAAGCATACTTAGTAAATTACATATGAGGGATCCTACTGCTAATCTCTGCTCACACAAGAGTCAAGAGTTGTAACACAATCTATTGTTAGACAGTTGCAGGTCGGGCGAAAGAGAAGAAGTGATGTCCAAAGTTAAATACAAATAATAAATCTCTTAAATAACCTGTCACCGAAAATTAGTGCTTACATAGGAAATTCTGGTGATGACGCAAGAAAATACAGAAAGCAGGAAAAAGGAAATAAATCTCAAGAAGAATAGAAGAATGGGTGCATATCGTGTGTCATACTAAAGAGCAGAATGGTGATCATGCAGGTGAAATCGGTGGAGGTTCACCTCATTTTCTGCACAGGCGTGGATGCTAGTGTTGAGCATAATTGCCTTCTTTAGATGAGAAGGAAGTCCTCTACTGTAGGAAGTTTATAGATGTAGTATTGATTGGACAATAGATACCTAACAGAAAAAATGTTTACAAGTAAAGTATGTGTATTTCGTGTCATGAGACAGACCAGGATTACAAACTGGTGAAAAACCTTACCTAAGCAAGGGAACTGAGAAGTTATTGTTCCCCCGCGTCAGGTTGATGGCTGCTTGAGTAGATATCAAACCGGATGGGGTATGGGGCAAAAGTGTCCTTCTAGTGCTGGTATCAGCGTAGATGCCGTTAGAGCTTTCACTATAATATGGAATAAAATGGAGTAAGAGTGAAGGTTCTCGTAGTGATAGAACGGTAATAGCCTGAAATAA
This sequence comes from Triturus cristatus, assembly GCF_964204655.1. Taxonomy (NCBI): domain Eukaryota; kingdom Metazoa; phylum Chordata; class Amphibia; order Caudata; family Salamandridae; genus Triturus; species Triturus cristatus. The sequence goes on from NC_140593.1 coordinate 503,081,729, forward strand.
TAAAAACACTCGAACTGCAAAAGGCTTGTCGAATAGACAAGTATGATAATGGACCTATGAAGCTTACCCGTGTGAAAACTGATCCTAATCTCCGGACGTATACAAAAGAATGTGGCGTGATCACTGTTTGGGAGGGGCAGAATGCGGCCTCGCGTTGTTCTAAAGTTTATGGCCGGGATTCTGCTACCAGCGTCAATTCCAAATATCGCGGGTGTGTCCTTGATGAACTACAAGGGGGGCAAATCAGAAAAAGAGGTACGTGAGGGGAGAGAGAAATGGGGGGCCCGTAAATGGCCAAAAATAGTTATATCCCCCAGTTTATTGAGGGCATATCCTCATGTGTGTTGTGAAATCGGGAACCCCATTGCGCAATGCCTGTGGAGCTTACCGGTACACTGTATCGCGTGCCTTTATCTTTGAAAGCTGCGGCATTGCTCCAAATCGGCTCGAGCCATCGGCTAAGGTCACGCAACTTTCTTTCTCCTCTTTGCGTCCGGGTCCTACGTCATGCGCTGCGAGTATGCGCGCATCAAATAGTGGGTGGACCAACAACGAACAGAGACTTAATATGAGCTCATTGGAAAGTGAGTGCCTGCCCACGAGTAAACAAGGGCGGAGCTTAAGAAGCCGGCCCCAGCTTTTGAATTTGAAATACTATGGATTACGTGAAAAGGGACTGCCTCCAATATTGCAAAAATTTGGATGGTGTCGTAGAAGGCCATATTGTAACAAAAAATGTTCAATGCGGTACTCAGCTAATTGTAGGATTCCCTACATGTAGAGGCCCAAGATGTAGAGAAAGTTGTCTGCACATTAATGTATGTGAGAAAATATCATTCTACCATATTAGGGGATATACTGCAACAACTATGCTTAGTGAGGGGGAAACACAAAGAAATTTCGATTGTCTACGTTGAGGAAATATGAATTTTGTGATCAGTTATGTCCCCTATCGTAGACCCCAACGGCTCCATGTGCATGCTATAAGTACATGTATGTTCCCTCCTGCTCCAGTTTTGAAGACGCAAATATATGTGCGTCCACCGTCAACATGTCCTCTTTCAGAACCACCATGAATGGGTCAGATATTCCATTCCTAAGTATGAAAGGCCACCGACTTTATGTGGTTCACTCTCCACATTTTACAGATTCAGGCGAGTAGGCCCGAATTCTGTCATCAAGCTTTTTTCTGTCTTCTGCCTCTGAAAGCTCCAGTCTGAGCCTGCATCTGTATCCATGAACTTTGTCCTACTCCCTGCGCGGCTAACGGTGCCTGATCCAGCCTGTCGCCTGCCAAAAACTGTATTTCACCTTCAAGATTATCTCCTCCGCTCCCATCCGATGCATTCCTGTCTAGTAGTTTAAGTAAACATTCCTCCAGCTCCCGTGCACAGGGCCAGGCCTCGCTGCCCTCATGCAAGTAATTCATAGCCCTGTTACCATGGAATATTCCTACCCCCTCGCATCTAGTGTAGACACTCAGACGCTTGTACACGCACTAACAGTCAGTATAGAATAGATTCTATCCTAGAGACCTCTCCTTTTGGATAACACAGTTCTTTAAACATAGGATATTAGATATGATTTGGGATTAGGTTGACATGACCCCCAGACTTTTGTCTCCACATGTAGAGCTAAATGTCAAGTCCCCTTCACCCTCTAGTTGCACTTCAATCACACGTCATGCGGCTGCGCGCGCATCTCTGCCAACTATTTCTGCTGACATTGCAGGATTCTCTTATGGATCCACCCACTTGTGACATCATGTATGATGACGTTTATTAAATTACGCCCATAAGACCGCCTCTATTAGTTACGTATGCACAGTTTATCTGTATTATCAGCTGTTACGCCTCTTGCATCTGTTTCACTGTAATGTATTTTCTATAAAACTGCCTATCTGTCAATAAAGTATGCCCTTCCTTCCTGAACTTTCGTGGTGATGGAATAGAATGCCTACAATTCGAATTGTATTCCTTTGTATAGGAATAAAGCCTTTTAAAACCTCTAATACCACGGATTCTGCCTCTTATATTTACTGAGTTATTCTTAATAGACTTTACCGCATAAAAAATAGTACCGGTAATGAAATATTTACCACATAAATTGGCGCCCGAATAGGGACACTTTCTCATCTCACGCGCCGGCGGTGCGTTGCAGGCCCGGTCTCCTGCCACAGCTGAACGGACAAAAACGCGTACCTGCAGGATTTCCTGTATCTCCCTCCGGCCAAGCGGGGACGACTGAGGCTGCGATCAACACCCAGACGAGGCGGTGAGAAGTGCGAAGTATCCCGACCAGAGCCTAGCTGAGAGAGCAAGATCCGAGGTATACAGAGACCCGCCAGGTTCCGAAGTTCCGAGTCCAGTCGAGTCGAGTCCAGTCCGGTCCAGTTTCAGTTCCGTTCCGAGGCCTTCCGTTCCGAGCTACCCGGTGAGTACCATTACCGGGGAGGCATTTAACGTGCACATAGTCTGTGCCGGTCAAGACGGGTTTGGGTACACAAATCCGGTCGGCACTGTTTTAGCAGTGTATCTGTACTGTTTAGCAGTATATATAGTATGTCTTGCATATAAATAAGTATTATCTAGTGTCAGTATTATGTCAGTAACTAGTTTTCTATTAGTTATCATTGTTCGTAAAACTGTTAAGTGTTAAATGTTTTAAAATACGTTCTATATACTGTGGTGTGAATGACTGTTCATTATTGTGTTTTTTTGTATAAAGCGTGTTCTAATAATAAGGTCTAAAAATGCCGCTCTTTTCGAAACTAAGACAGATCAAAACTAGAAAAGGTGTACTCGAAGAAGCTGTTCCCATCCCACCGAGGGACACTCCAGGGTACTTTATGTATCATAAGCATGGCCTAGATGCCGTATTATTTCTTGATTTATGGGTGGACTACACCAAAGAATTACCAGAGAGTCAGAGATGGCCCGCAGCGGGGACCTGGGATGCAGATTGCATCATGAGAGTAGAAGAAGAATTATGGAAAAAGAAAGCCAGACAGTCACAGAAAGATGCCATTGAATTATGGCGTAAAGAATCATATAGACGTACGGAAAAAGCACTCAGACAGGAAGAGAAAGGTAGAGAGAATTCAAATAAAACCCGAGAAAATCTATTACTTGAGGAAGGTACCCGAGTAAAATCAGAACAAGTAGATAGACAAAGAAACGCTCTTATGAATGGTATGTATCCTCTTCTGGCCGAAGGGTTACCTAAGGCTACCCCGGAAATACCAAAAGACTTAACTCCTCCATTGCTCCCGATAAAAGCACATCCCAAAACTCATCCCAAAACAGCAAAGGACGTTTTCCTTTCCTCCTATTTAGATGACGCAGCTCCCGAGTATGCTAATGCCATACCACCCACACCGCTTGCCGATGGTGTTCAACACCAAGAGCATCCGTCTGTATCCCCGCAACTGCAAACTCCCACACAAGTTCCAACAGGCCCGTCCGTTTCTACAGTTTTTCCCGCATCTACAATCTCTATCCTACGCCCAACGAATCCTTTCGTGCCTAGCACCTCAGATGGTGCTACAGGAGGTACGACAGACATGTTTGCCACACCGCCGCGAAATAAACAGACCCTTAGAGATTTAGCACTCCAACGTACACCCCAGCTAGCGACATCCGACATGTTTAAAGAACAGCTTGTGGATTGTAGATACGACCCAGTACCAGGTAGACAGGATAAATTGCTCATATCATCACTACGTATAAGACGAGCTACATTATATTTAATGACTATACCAGGAATGGGTGAACACCTAGACGAAATATATCGCTTTGTCCAAACAGGGCAAGGTCCAGAAAGTATTAACGAAGCTATGGAATACCAGAAAGTGGATGTCCAAAGACAACTACTACGTTTTTTCATAAATTGTGTAATCAGGAATCAAGACAGGCCTGGGGCAGATCACGATACCATGCAAAGACTTGCCAAATGGGGTCAGAACATATCAGAAGAGAAACATGATAGACAGGCGTGTATAATCGCCATGTGTCGAAAGATCCGCAAGGAAGTAGAACGAATACATAAAGAAAGACGAGAAACCGACAGAGTAGAATCAGAAGAAGAGGAGGAGCAAGAATCAGAGCAATTAGAAACAATAGCTTATGTAGGTAGAGGAAGACCCCATAATAATACCAGAGGTTTTAATGACCCGATACGTCCAATACGTCCAGAATATAATAGACATTTTCCAAACCCTATGTTAAATACAAAATCCCCTGAACACCTATTCCAAGCCGCTGATAAATTACTCCGAGATCGAAGGGGGTACCACATGCTCGATTCCATGGACGAACAAGAATTAGCCAGGTCAGCAGTACAATGGGCTGACAGTCCCGGCGAATCCAATGATGATGTACTTGCACACACGTTTCTGAATCTAAACCCATATGAACAGCGTTTAGCTAGTATATACATGATTCAACACCTCCTTATATTATATAAAAGCCAACACTCCGATCCAGGACCCTTACCTGACATATTGACCGAACTACTCACGAACATATGGAGAGGGTCAGGTACTGATTTGATTAAGGAAATTCTAGAATCCCGAAACCAATATTTAAATTTCGTATGCCCAGAACACGTCCCAGTTCCCATTATGGGAAGAAAAATGTATCACATAGATAGACAGAACCCGTTACGCGAAGTACACCCAATCAGAGGTGCCGGTGATAATTTTACACGCGTGTTTGTGTACACGCCTATAACTAAACTGGAATTATTAGAAATGAAGAAAGTAGTACCCAGCCATGACAAGGATCCAGCAGGTTTCCACCGTGAGATAAAAGACATGTTACTCATGGGAGAGTATACCTACCCCGATATTATGAAAATATTAAAAGTCCTATTACCCGCCGGTGTTTATGAGAAACTCAAAGAAAAGGAATGGGAGGTGGGAGACCAAAAAATAGATTGGACAGCATTAGAAAACGAAGAAAAGGCCCGAGCTGCAGGAGCAGGGCTTGGGGAAAAGACTACAGCACTAGCAGGATTATTAATACAGGTACTGCCACGTTTATTAACTACGAAAAAGGAAGACTGGGGTGCAATCTCAGCCGGTAAACAAAAACCAGATGAAGACACTAGTGATTTCTATTCCCGATTTGAAAAATGTTTTAGTATAAATAGTGGCATAAAAGCCAGTAGTGAGTCATATCCACATCTGTTTGTGACAAAATTAGTTGAAAATTCTCTGCTGCAAGTTAAGAATAGAGTATTGAAATTCGAAAGTACCTGGCAAGGTAATACCCCATCACAGATGCTACAAATGTTACAATATCACCACAATAGAATTAGAGAAGAACAAGAACACGAACAAAGACGTATGAAAGATACAAAAATGAAAATGCTTGTTGCACAGTCAGTTCCAGTCGATGGTCATCAAAAGGGTGATTCCGCAGGTCCTGCGAAAGGGACATGCAACTATTGTAAACAACCAGGTCATTATATACACGATTGTCCAGTCCTGAAACATAATATTGCCACAGGTAGAACCCAGGAGAGACCACGTCCACCTAGACAGGATCAGAATCAACAACAAATCCCTCAGCATGCACAACCTAGGTTAGCTCCGCAACAACTAGCTCCGCAACAGGCAGCTCCACAACAGATCGTAGCACCACCACAAGCGCAGCCTATTGCTGCAACTCAAGCAACAACACAACAGATGTATCAGTATGCACAAACAGATTATCCCGATTATCAGCGATACTCATGAGATAGCCTAGAGAGGGAAGTTGGCTTACCCCTTATTGAGGTCCCTATAGACCAAGAGGGACCTTATGTACATAGTGAACTATTAGGGGAAGACAGAAAGTTTTTACTTGATACAGGGGCAAGCAGAACAACTATAAGACGCAGTGAAGTTCCAGGGGCACCCCTCTCAGGCTCACAGAATATTTCCCTTGGATTCTCAGGAAAACCTATAATCAATGACGTAACACAACCTCTTCCACTTACAGTCGGTCCATTGACACGTACTACAGATTTATTGCTTACTAAATCATGTCCAGAAAACTTGTTAGGCATAAAAACATTGAAAGCTCTAGGAGCCATAATATGTTGTTCTCCGGAAGGAGTACGACTATTTTTACGTGACTTTAAAGGTCACTACGTGTCCAGAGACATGGATCACCGACTGCAGAATTTACCTACACATTTATGGGCACAAGGCCCCACTGATGTTGGTTGCATGAACATTACACCATATCGAGTTACACTGAAAACAGGAATAGTACTACCACGAATGCGACAATACAAGTTACCACCAGATGCTGTAGTGGCTTTACTGCAAATCATTGACGAGCTCATTACACAAGGAGTGGTTGTCGAAACGGACTCCAATGTATGCAATTCCCCGATAATTCCGATTCTTAAAAGGACGGATCCAAAAGCACCACCAGTATATCGATTAGTTATTGATCTGCGCGAATTAAATAAATGTATTGTACCACAATACCCTGTGGTCCCAGATATCTCTTCATTACTCACAGCTATTGACTCAGAAGCAACGTTCTTCACTGTAATTGATCTCAAGAATGCTTTCTTTAGTGTCCCAATCGATCCGGAAAGTCAATATCTGTTCGGTTTTAGTTTAAATGGACGAAGTTTTAAATTCACACGCGCACCTCAAGGATTTACAGAAAGCCCCAGCATCTATAGCCAAGCACTGAAACGAGAACTTGACAGTATCCACATGCCAACTAACACTGCCTTGCTTCAATATGTCGATGATCTGCTGATCACCGCCCGAAGCGAACCTGAATGTGAGACAGCGTCACTGACGGTTTTGAAATTTCTGGCTGACAAGGGGCACAAGGTGTCCCCTTCTAAGCTGCAATTCTGTGTCCAGCGAGTTGTTTACCTTGGGCACTCGCTGTCCAAGGAGGGAAGGCAGCTTACATCCGACCGCATCCAGTTAATTGCTAACATGCCACCACCCAAGACACAAAAGGAGGTGCGGGCTTTTATAGGCCTCACTTCATACTGTAGGCAGTGGATCCCTCAATATGCATTTCTAGCAAAACCACTCATCCAGTTGACAACACAGGAGGCAGCCACATCGATTGTCCTCCCTTGGACTCCAGAACATACACACGCGTTTGAAAGCTTAAAGAAAGCTTTATGCCAAGCACCTGTCCTAGCAACACCATGTTACAGTAAACAGTTTACACTCTTTGTTACAGAACGCGAAGGTACGGCCTTGTCAGTACTCACTCAGGAACAAGCAGGATCACACAAACCATGTGCTTATTTCTCTAGTACATTAGATCCAGTAGCTCAGGCACTTCCAGCGTGCCTGAAATCGGTGGCAGCAACAGCTTTAGCAATCAGACAAAGCGATGCCATAGTGCTAGGACATCAATTGACAGTACAAGTACCACACGCAGTAGAGGTTCTCTTGAACCGCACACAAACACAACACTTGACTATAGCGAGACTCACCGGTTACGAATTGACATTGTTTCAGCCACACATAGAAATCAGACGTTGTAATACGTTAAATCCTGCCACACTGTTACCAGTAGGCGGAACAGATCCACTGGCACATGATTGTGTCGAAGTCATTACTATCACGACGAAACCCAGACAAGACTTGACAGATATCCCTTTGTCAGATCCAGACTTGACATTGTATGTAGATGGGTCATGTATGAGAACAAGTACAGGAGAGTTAGTGGCCGCTTACGCAGTCACAACAGACACTGAAGTCATTGAAACAAATTGTATTAATACTTTGTCAGCTCAAGCAGCAGAGCTCACCGCTCTGACACAAGCCTGTATTCAAGCCACAAATAAAAAAGTCAACATATACACAGATTCACGTTATGCATTCGGAGTCGTCCATGACTTCGGCGTACTGTGGCAAGAGAGAGGTTATTTAACTTCTCACGGTGCCCACATCCAACACGGACCCCTCATTCAAGCCCTATTAGACGCGATTCATCTACCTACTGCAATATCGATTATGAAATGCAAAGCCCACACAAAAGTTACCGATATCATTTCTCAGGGTAATGACCTAGCTGACAGAACAGCTAAACAGACTGCTCAGAATCAGACTCACACAACTGACACGACAAAGACGATAGTTCCGACACCAACACATTGCATGACAGTTAAGGATCCCGCCCTTGATGTAATTGACATACAGACACATGCTACACCAGAAGAAATAAAGAAATGGACTGAATTAGGAGGGATCCAAACAGATCAAGGATGGATGACGAAGGAAAAATCTATATGGTTTCTTCCCGACTCAATGGTTCAAGTCATCATTAACACTATACATAGTCCAGCGCACCTAGGAGAAAAAGCTATGCTAGACAGCATTCAACACATTTGGTTCAACAAACATTTACGAGCCGCAGCTAAACAAAAAGTTCGTACCTGTATGATATGTTGTCAGTTTAATCCAGGTAAAAGCATCCCCGTAGAACAGGGTGGATTTCAAACTCCCGATCATGCTTTTGAAGTCCTCCAGATGGATTATATCCAGATGGAACGATGTCGAGGATTCAAATACGTTCTCGTAGTTGTCTGTGCTCTTTCCCGTTGGACAGAAGCATACCCGGTTTCAGATTACACTGCCCCGACTACTGCCAAACAGTTAGTTCGAGAATTCTTCCCACGGTACGGTTTACCACGTGTTGTCTACTCAGATAACGGCCAGCCGTTCTCATCCGAACTAATGAAACACGTTTCCCTTTTATTAGGCTACCAATGGAAATTCCACTGTGTCCGACATCCCGAGGCGGCAGGTCTCGTGGAACGTCATAATCAAACTCTGAAAATTAGATTGTCCAAAATATGTAGAGAAAAAGGAGTCGATTGGATAGTAGCCTTACCAGTTGCGCTCTTTTACATGAGAATGGTAGCACATTCTCGAACAGGGCTATCCCCGTACGAGGTGATCTTCGGTAGACCACCAAATATGTGGGGGACGCCTATACCTCGCAAAATCACTGATGTTGACTGTAATATGCTGACAGATTACCTGGCTTCCTTGATGTCTGCACTACAATCTTGTCGTTCACAGGTATCCGCAGCTTTTCCCGACAATACTGAGGTGAAGCCCCATGACGTGGTTCCTGGGGACCTGGTGCTGGTCAGGAATTTTGACCGGAAGACCCAACTGGATCCTAGGTGGAAGTCACCGAAGTTGGTTCTACTCACCACAAGGACAGCCGTGAAAATCGAGGGACGGAAAGGGTGGTTGCACTCGAGTCATATCAAGAAATTTTATGGACTACCATCCAGTGTAGATACTCAACCCTGTATTCCCTCACAGACAGACTCAGAGCTCCCCTTGGCTGAATTAACAAAACCAGAACTTTACAAACTAAAATTGAGGTCTAGTAAGTCAGACAATTTGATTGTTTAAGTCCTCTCCAAGGTGAATCGGTTGAATTTGTCTCTGACATGTATCCTCTAGACCGGAATAGAGAAAGAAATCATCAGATGCAGCTCAAGAAGCATGCGTATTGTAAATCATTTCGTAGTCACTGCACAGTAACATTATTAATTTTGTTTTTTCTAAGTCTTCTGATCATCATTGTCAGCATACTATTACACATGTATTGCCCTATTCCTAAGCGTGCTTACAATATAACTGCAGAACATTCTTTTAGTGAATTACCTCCGCATGAGTTGTCCTATAGATTTGCGCTGCGCAACAACACATTCATTAGTATGTTACATCATTCCCATCAAACCAGCAATGCCACAAATTGTTGGATATGTGGCCGACTCCCTCCCTATCAGAACTATAAGGGAGTTTTGCCCCTCTTTCCCTATCCGTTCACACACAATGGCTCCTGTGGAGCATGGTTTAGTTTGATTAATTCCCTAGATTCAAATTCCGCAGTTTATCAAGACAACTGGGTATGGGGAAACCTGAACTTAGTTTTGCTTAAAGTCTGCTACCCTAACAAGGAGGGACTTCCCAAAAGAACAGGAACTGATCTAGAAAATGAAGTATATGGATTAGGTAATTTTACACTTAACCTCATGATCCTGAACGTTGAATCTGAAGCTACACCAATCTTGCCCGCCATGTCAGTATTCCCAGTAAAAGGGGAATTATGTGTAAGAAAGAATGGCTCCATACACATGGGCCATAGTAAATGCACCACTGTAATAAAATTCAGTGATCAAGGCAAGTCTACATTTAGAGCTTCCCGTCATTCCTACTTTATATGTGGCCAGACCGCATATATACGTCTACCTCTAGATTGGGATGGTACCTGTTACATAGCATTCCTTCTGCCACCTGTTTTCCTAGCTCCTCCTGATTATCATAGAAATACCCATTTAGTACACAATAGACAGCAGAGAGATCTCCCAATTGTCGATTACACTGAAACAGCATGGGAAAAATACACAGATTTCAATAAAGGTTTCTTTCCCTACATAGGTACAGTCACTAATAGTAAGCTGATACGTAGATTAACCAGAACCCTTGAAGCAGTAGTGAACGAAACTATTTCCGCCTTAGGCAATTTAACAGAAGAGCAGTCTGCTATGCGGATTGTTGTGCTTCAAAATCGTCTTGTCCTTGACGTCATCCTGGCCGATAGGGGCGGAGCTTGTAGGGTCATCGGATCAAGTTGCTGCATTTTCATACCAGAAAATTCGCCGTCAGTATATAAAGCCATAACTCGCCTTCATAAGATTGTAAGCCAGATACACCAGAGTCCAGGCACCTGGACTTGGTCCGGTTGGTTCTGGGGCGTGTTGTCAGCCTGGGGATGGAGAATCCTATCCTTCCTAGGTATTGGCTTTCTCATACTATTCAGTTGCTGCTTATGTCTACAATGTGGGCCAGCGATTTGTGGTCTGTGTGCCACCTCGTGTATCCCACATCCAAGTTTTCGTTCGAGATCCCGGAAGAAGAAAGAAGAACAAATGATGCTATATGAACAGATCGATGGATTGATGAAGATCGATATCTCCTGAGGGTCCGTAGGGGACAAGGAGGGAATGAGGAAATATGAATTTTGTGATCAGTTATGTCCCCTATCGTAGACCCCAACGGCTCCATGTGCATGCTATAAGTACATGTATGTTCCCTCCTGCTCCAGTTTTGAAGACGCAAATATATGTGCGTCCACCGTCAACATGTCCTCTTTCAGAACCACCATGAATGGGTCAGATATTCCATTCCTAAGTATGAAAGGCCACCGACTTTATGTGGTTCACTCTCCACATTTTACAGATTCAGGCGAGTAGGCCCGAATTCTGTCATCAAGCCTTTTTCTGCCTTCTGCCTCTGAAAGCTCCAGTCTGAGCCTGCATCTGTATCCATGAACTTTGTCCTACTCCCTGCGCGGCTAACGGTGCCTGATCCAGCCTGTCGCCTGCCAAAAACTGTATTTCACCTTCAAGATTATCTCCTCCGCTCCCATCCGATGCATTCCTGTCTAGTAGTTTAAGTAAACATTCCTCCAGCTCCCGTGCACAGGGCCAGGCCTCGCTGCCCTCATGCAAGTAATTCATAGCCCTGTTACCATGGAATATTCCTACCCCCTCGCATCTAGTGTAGACACTTAGACGCTTGTACACGCACTAACAGTCAGTATAGAATAGATTCTATCCTAGAGACCTCTCCTTTTGGATAACACAGTTCTTTAAACATAGGATATTAGATATGATTTGGGATTAGGTTGACATGACCCCCAGACTTTTGTCTCCACATGTAGAGCTAAATGTCAAGTCCCCTTCACCCTCTAGTTGCACGTCAATCACACGTCATGCGGCTGCGCGCGCATCTCTGCCAACTATTTCTGCTGACATTGCAGGATTCTCTTATGGATCCACCCACTTGTGACATCATGTATGATGACGTTTATTAAATTACGCCCATAAGACCGCCTCTATTAGTTACGTATGCACAGTTTATCTGTATTATCAGCTGTTACGCCTCTTGCATCTCTTTCACTGTAATGTATTTTCTATAAAACTGCCTATCTGTCAATAAAGTATGCCCTTCCTTCCTGAACTTTCGTGGTGATGGAATAGAATGCCTACAATTCGAATTGTATTCCTTTGTATAGGAATAAAGCCTTTTAAAACCTCTAATACCACGGATTCTGCCTCTTATATTTACTGAGTTATTCTTAATAGACTTTACCGCATAAAAAATAGTACCGGTAATGAAATATTTACCACAACGTGTTTACTCAAAGAAGCACCTAATATCCTCATATTAACATAAAGACAAGGATAAGCTAATGCAGACTAAGAGATGGGTGCTGGCAGCCTCACAGGGATGGCGGCCATATTAATGTATCAACAGGTTTGCTGGGGTACTACTGATACAGATGGATATTAGTAGAGTGACATGTAATTTAATTATTGTTGTATTGGATCACTTGGTCCCATGTGATTTCGCTGTTCAATCCTTTTCTATAGGTGTCCAAAGTAAAAATCCAATACACTTCCCTGCGTTTACGTATTTCAGTGTTTTGATTACCTGTGCTGATACAAATTTTTTCAAGAATTAGCCACTTTATAACATCGGTAGTATGATGGACTTCCATATAGTGTTTGACCAATGGAGCATTGATTTTATTGGTCCGGATAGCTGACCTGTGTTCTGTCAAACGTGTGGCCATTGTCCTCGAGGTTTCACCCACATAGCTGTGGTTGCAAGAATATAGGATTAATTATATGATGTTTGAAGTTTTACAGTTAGTCAGACTGTTCAAATTTGTTCCACCACATGGCTACCTGATGAAGGCATAAGGCCGAAAAGCACGTAGACACGAATTTCATCAGCCATGACAGTTTTTAAGCACGTCAATGTATTTGCATACTGAGTTGTAATCATTTCAAATCATAGTTCATGTGCAATTTGATAATAATCTGTCATTCCTGCTCTTTACTGTTCATCAAGCAAGCATTGGAATCAATAGTGCATAAACAGTCGCAGTCTAAAATGAATGAATGAGTATGCCTGCGGACGAAAAGAGCAGCAATGAACTAGATAATACTCAGTTTTTTTTAGAATACTCTCGGTTTCTTTTTCTCATTGTTTTAAAAAAAACATTTTTATAAACTCCTTAAAAAACATTGTTATATAAATAAAACATATATATTTTTGATATTTACTTGGTTTATTGCATATTTGTTTGTTGTATTTATAGGTCCACTGTATGTTAATTTGTATTTCCTAAATGTTTTACAACTCTCCATACAACGTGAAATTGTATTTGGGATAGAAGGAGTAAATTGCAAGCCCAAGTACCTAATGTGTTGCGGGTTCCATGTGAAACTAGAGACAGTGAAATCAGCTTTGAAAGTATACTTAGTTAAAGTTAAAATTTCATATTTAACTTTATTCAATTTATATCCGGAGACAGCTGAAAAGGAATCAACTTCTCGTAGGAATGCGGGGAGAGATGACTGAGGTTGTGAGATAATTAACAACACATCATCGGCATAATCTGCCAATTTTATTTGGATATCTTTAAAGTCAAAACCATGGATGTCCTTATTTTGACGGATTCTTAACAAAAAGGGTTCTAAAGCTAAGTTAAAAAGAAACGGGGATAATGGACAACCCTGTCGAACACCTCTACCTAATTTAAAATAAGAGGATGTATTGCCATTCGCACATACTGCTGCTCGTGGATTAGACTATACAATCAAAATTAAAGAAATGATTTTAGCTCCAAAGCCAAACCATTTAAGTGTTTGAAAAAGGTATGGCCATTCCACTCTGTCAAAAGCTTTCTCTGTGTCTAAGGCTATTGCTGCCAGGGAATGTGAAACATGAGAGGATTTGGATAAAATGTAAAAAAATAAACGAGTATTATCTGTGATGAGGCGACCCTTAACGAATCCAGATTGTTCTATCCCTAATAAGTCAAGCAAAAGGGATTCTAAGCCTAATGCCAGGGTTTTTGAGACCATTTTGTAATCAATATTGACAAAGGAATTGGCCGATAATTTTTGCAATATTTTAAGTCTTTACCTTCCTTAGGAAGAAGACAAATGAGGTCATCTGAAAAGGAGCCAAGGGATTTACCCATTTGTAAGAAAGTGTTTAGGAGATATTTAATTTGGGAAGTAGCAAATGTGCAAAGTGTGTAAACAACTCAACAGTGAAACCATCTGGACCAGGGGCTTTGTCTTGTTTGAGAGTTTGTAGTGCAATAAGGAGCTCTTTTTGTGATAAATCCGATTCCAAAGATGCAAAATCTGTTTGAGAGCCAGAGTTTGGGAATTTCCGAGAAACATTTGGAGATATGATGTTCCGAGGGGGGATTTCTGATGTGTATAAATTCTTGTAGAATTGAAGGAATTCTGGCAAACTATCATCATCCTCAAATTTCAACATTTGGTGTTCATCAATAATGGACTCTTTATTCAGCTTTTTATGTTTAACTTTCAAATAGTTAGCTAATAATTTCCTGGCTTTATTCTGGCCACCATAAAACTTTGCACTAGATTTTAATAGATATGTTGAAGCATTGTGTGGAGTAATCCTGTGCATCCACATCATTTTTCTCTCCACGACAATCCATTAGCAAGTGATAATTGTATGTTTTCCATAACAATTCGATTGGTTCTTTCCACTAAACCATTTGCTTGTAGTCTGAAAAGAGCAACTCTCTCATGTACAATTCCCAACTTGTTCAAATAATCTACCATCTCTCTAGATACAAACTGCACCCCATTATCAGTCACAATACTGCCTGGCAATCCTTCCTCCAGAAAAACCTTTTCAAGAAATGTTATGACATTTCCTGTATTAATTTCACCCATGGTCTGTATTACAAACCATTTGGAATGATAATCAACTAGGACTAAGATAAATCTATCCCTCATTCTTAATTTATTAACCGGGCCAATAAAGTCAATGGATAATTTTTCCCAAGGTTTTGACGGAAACTTAGTACATTCAAGAGGAGGTTGACGCATAATCTTCGATTTGTCACTATTCAAACAAAACTGACAATCTTTCACCAAGGCCTCCACTTCGCTATCAATTCCCGGCCACCAGAACGATTCTCTAACTCTGCGTTTAGACATCCCTTGACCTGGATGACCCTCATGAATTATCTCCAAAATCTGTTTCCTTACCCCTTTTGGAGGTATGATCTGCCACCTTCTCATAATATTGTCACCACAAAGACTTAATTCCTCTTTAATTTTAAAGAATTCCATCAAATCTGAATCCTTACAATCATGCAAATTCCAGCCCTGAACAATTCTTAACTTCACCTTTTCCAACACTGGATCTTTCCCAATCTTCAGACAACAAAGCACACACTCCTACATTACCACAGACATCACCACTAACATCACTACATACTTCATCAAAATTTTCCTCCAGAGGCATCCTCGATAAACAATCCGCAATCACATTCTTCTCTTCCTTAACATATTCCACCTCATAGTTAAACTCCATGACCGACAGTAACCATCTTGAGATCCTTGATGTCACACTTCCTTCCAAACCCTTCCCTCCTTTAAAGATATATAGTAAGGGCTTGTGGTCAGTTCGTACTTTGAACGGGATACCCCATAAATAAAATTTGAAATGGCACATACCCCAGCAACACGCTAACACTTCCCTCTCTATCACTGAATATGACCTCTCTGCACCTTGCAGCCTTCTACTTGCAAATCCAATCATCTTTTCTTCACCTTTAATTACCTGTGACAACACCGCCCCGATTCCAACACTGCTAGCATCTGTGGTTAGAACCGTTCTCCCCCCAACTTCAAACCGTCCTAACGTGGGTGCTTCAGAAATTTTCTTTTTTACAAGTTCAAAACTTGTTTTGCATTTCTCTGACCATTCAAATGGGACACCTTTCTTCATAATTTCTCTTAAAGCCTCAACTGTTTCCGCAAAATGACTTCCATATTTTGAACAATATTCTGCAATACCTAGAAATGACCATAATTCATCCTTATTCTTGGGTTCTGGTGCCAGAGTCACAGCCTTATCAATACTTTTTTTTGGTGTTATCCCTTCTGTACTTATTTCGTGCCCCAAATAATCAACCACGCCCTTCCTCGGCTGACATTTTTCTCTTTTTATAGTTAAATTATGTTTTTCCAATCTTCTCATTACCTCTTCAAATCCCATCCTCGTCGCCATGAAAAGAAGAGCCTTCCAAGGTTTCTTGTAAGTTGAATAGATTTATTCAAGGTTCAGCATCCCAGCATAAAACACCTTCATCATATCAATCCTTTCCTTCAGTAACTGGCCAACCTCGGAACCTCCATTCCTTTACATTCCTCTTGTAGCTAAGTAGCCATCCCATGACATCATCTCTAGATATCATTACATATGAAAAGAAGAGCCTTCCAAGGTTTCTTGTAAGTTGAATAGATTTATTCAAGGTTCAGCATCCCAGCATAAAACACCTTCATCATATCAATCCTTTCCTTCAGTAACTGGCCAACCTCGGAACCTCCATTCCTTTACATTCCTCTTGTAGCTAAGTAACCATCCCATGACATCATCTCTAGATATCATTACATATCTCCTTTTTTTACAACAAATAACAAAATCATAGATTGATAAGATTAAAAAAAAACACAGCATAAGATAATACATTACAACTCTAATTTCATGAGTAAAACTATTTAACTCCAAATTGTCATTAACATTTCTAGGGTTGGCGCACTTTACAAACATTTCCCAAACTCCAAGTTGTGCCATCTTCCAAATCGACAAAATTGGATCTCACACCTTTTACTTGGAAAGGCCCAAGGTACTTGCTTTCCCCTTTACGAACCCATTCGTTTCTCCGCACTACTACCCAATCTCCTCTTTGAACACAGACCGTTTTTACACCTTTTCTGGAATCATATAACCCTTTCATTCTTTCTTGATTCCCTTGCACCTTTTTCAACATTTCCTCCCGATCAACCCATATATTTTCCTTCTTACACAGCCATACAGGACATTCTTTCTTCCCAGGCTCCCTTCCTTTAAGTGACACAAAGACTAATCTTGACACATTGTTTGTTGATTCCTTATTAAATTGAAACTTAACATTTATAAGTTCTGACAAGCAAACTTTCGATTTAGAAGAATAATAAGAATGCTCCAATCTCTTTATCTTAGCCAGAAGGGTTTTGGTGAGTTCTTGTGATTTTTTACATTTTTTAGAAACATATCCAATGATAAAATCTCTGTCTGCTGTTTTGAAAGCATCCCATACCACATGGAAGGGTAAAGTGTCGGATTGATTAAAGAAAAAATATTCATTTAAAAAAAAGTAAAGGAGGAGGTAAACATTGGATCTAAAAGTAGAGCATTATTAAAGCGCCATTTCTGAGGTGTGTTGGATTTCTGTAAAACAACAAGCATAATGGTGATAGGGGCATGATCAGATATTAAAATAGATCCAATGTCTGCCGATATCAGTGACTGAGAGATATTATGAGATACAAAAATATAAACTATACGTGATTGTGTATGATGAGTTGGAGAGTAGTAAGTGTATTCCTGTAAAGTAGGATTACAGAGACTCCAATCATCAATAAGTTTGTATTGTTTAATGGTTTGTGTGAAAAGTTTATGAGCTTTATGAGGTACAAAAGCAACCGATGAGTTGCGATCTAAAAAAGGGTCAAAAACTTGATTGCAATCGACTATAAGGATAAAGTTGTCATCAATACAATGTGTAATTTGTTGAGCCAAGTATGTCCAAAAATTGGGGTCCCCAGCGGTGGGTGCATAGATATTAAGTAAAGAGACCGGAGCATTCGCCTACATCAATTTTGTAAGCAACCATCTACCATCCTTATCTGAGCATTGTGATAGTAATTTAACAGGAAGCGATTTACGACAAAGAGTTAACACTCCATTACGTTTACCATCACCCGGTGAGTAAAAGACCTCCGCTACCCAACCTCTCTTCAATTTTATGGATTCCTCTGCTATTAAATGAGACTCCTGTAAACAGGCTATATCTGCTCCCAATTTAGCTAGATGTGTTAATACTCTCTGCCTATTATTAGGATAAAAAAGGACACCAATCAAGACCGACCATTAAATAACAAAGAGTATACCAAAAGCAAACCGACTATATGCCAAGTGAAACATACAAACTGGGACCAAAGAGAAAAAGAGATTAAAAAAAGAGCATACATGCGATGTTTGATAAATAAGTGAACAACAGAAGAAAATGAGTATACAATCAAGAAAAGAATGAGATAAAGATATGTAAAAAGAAAGAAATTAGATAAGTGAAGAGAGAGTGTAAAAGTACGAGAGGAAAACATATCTAAAAAATTACAAGTAATCCAAGACAAATCAGAGGTGAGGGGTGATGAGGCCACATGGAACAATGACGTGTCCAGACTCCGTACGGGAAGGAAGGCAAAACCGACAAGCAATAAAACAGAAAGGAAGGACGACACGGAGACGTAACCTGTAAGGGAGAAAGAGGAGGTCAACAAGCAATCAAAATGCTGAAGAAATAATAAAAACAACTGTTTGAGAATGAAGAAAGTTATTAACATTTTAAAACAGATTCCAAAGACGAGGGCATATTAAAGATAGAAAGAACAACCGAGGCAACTATTTGTTATGCGGTAAGGAAGTGTCCATATGAGTTGCATGGTAAGAATGAAGAAAACTTTTACGTTTTACAGGATCTTCATACGTGGTAGTTTTGTTGTTGATGGTCACCTTGAACAGGCATGGGTATAAGAGGCCATAGCGTGCTCCCATCGAACGAAGATGCAGTCTCATTGCCAAGAACTCTCTACGTCTGTCTGCGGTAGGTTTTGAGTAATCTTGAGAGAAAAACAGAGGATTACCTGACCATGTGATACGATTAATCGCTCTGGCAGCTAATAAGATCTTGATTAGGTCAGTGTATTCCAAAAAATATAAGATTATCCCTCTCAGTTTCCTCACAGCAGATGAAGACATTGGAGATGTGGGGCCCAGCCTGTGAGCCCTTTGGATGTTAAGATGAGTATCCTCTGGCAATTTAAGAATTTTTGGAATGAAGGATTTGAAGAAAGTGATTGGGTCCGAGCCCTCTGATCCTTCCGGTAAACCATATATGTGAAGATTGTTTCTATTTTTGAGATTTTTTACCTGTTTTTGGAGCTTCGCTACTTGAGAATTTAGCGTCTCCACTTTGGTGTTAGAGGAGCTCAGAGACTCAATATTTTGCTCCATTGTAGTAACTTTGTCTTCTAGACTTGACCACCTATCTGTTAGAGTTTTGCAGCTTAGAGTTAGTTTCTTCAACAAAAGGACGTAGAGCTCTGATTTCCTCTAGTAATAGGTCTAACGAGACTAAAGAGGGTTGCTTAGAAGGAGAGGGAGGATCTTTCTTCAAATGGTTGCTTGGTGCCTTATTCATTCCAGAGGATATAGGAATAGCAGACGATGCACCCTTAGGCGATATATTTATTGAGTCCTCCATTGATAAATAGCAAGAGCTAGAGTTGCGACAGGTACAAAATTTGCGTGGTGAGGTTGCTGAGTGTGCCCAAACTTTAATTAGTTTGCCCATGCACCAAATGAAGATTATAACAATTATAACTATTTCAGTAAAAGAAAAGATCTGTTGTTGCCTCACCTTTCATCCACGCTGAAACAACACCATGGTATTCTGGAGACAAATACGCAATTGAAACAGAAACACAAAATGGCATGACCTTTGTGAGATATTAAAGAGAGGCAAGAAATCTCCTATCCTGTTAGAGAAGTCCTTGTAAGTACAAGCACTTATATGTTACCCTTATGCCTTTTGCATGAGATTAATACAAAAAAATGCATAAAACAAGAAGAAGAAATATCTTTGCACATGCACATATGTGGTGTGAGCTTATAAATAAGAACAACAAGAGAGCGAGGAAAAGAAAAGAAAAACTTGTCCTCTTCCCCAGAACAATATGATCAAACAAAATGGACAAGTTTCATGCCTCAAAGCAGACTTTTTCGCTGAGATTGTTGAAAACAACGTGAAAGGAAGGAGAGCACAACTGCTGTATAAGAAACCCCTCACCCACCTACCTAGTAGGTGGCATGCTTCATCATCGGGGCCCAACTGGATTGTCTAGCACAATCCAGTTGTGCTACAACGCCTGAGATACAGCGGAGCAGGGTTATGAGCAGTGAGTGAAGTGCTATATGTGAAGTGATTAAGAGTTAAAAAAGTCTCTGGGAAATGCCCTATGAAAAAACTTTAATTAAAAGGGTCCCAGGACTAATGTAAAAAAAGGTAGGGGGGATATAAAAAGGAATGTTATTTTCCTTGTATCCCTAGAAACTAAGGTCAACTAGTTTCAGCCTTCAACATAGTTCTAGAGGCTTTCGTCAGGACCAGCCAAAATTGAAGAAAAAATAATTTTGGTGAATGGCCGTAAAAATAATATATAGGCCAAGTGTAAGTATCAGCACACACCCTAAAGTGTGCTGTGAGTGTTGTGATGAGGTACTCACAGTAACTCCGTTTTTGGTTACTTGAGTGGAGAGGTAGTTAATCCTCTGGATTTAGAACGCCGTGTGGTTCTCCGCTTGCAGTTTGAAAGGGAGACCAGGTCCGAAATACCTAGGGCGGCGATCGGTTCCGCTGAACAAGCGGAACCGATCGCCGCCCTAGGTATTTCGGACCTGGTCTCCCTTTCAAACTGCAAGCGGAGAACCACACGGCGTTCTAAATCCAGAGGATTAACTACCTCTCCACTCAAGTAACCAAAAACGGAGTTACTGTGAGTACCTCATCACAACACTCACAGCACACTTTAGGGTGTGTGCTGATACTTACACTTGGCCTATATATTATTTTTACGGCCATTCACCAAAATTATTTTTTCTTCAATTTTGGCTGGTCCTGACGAAAGCCTCTAGAACTATGTTGAAGGCTGAAACTAGTTGACCTTAGTTTCTAGGGATACAAGGAAAATAACATTCCTTTTTATATCCCCCCTACCTTTTTTTACATTAGTCCTGGGACCCTTTTAATTAAAGTTTTTTCATAGGGCATTTCCCAGAGACTTTTTTAACTCTTAATCACTTCACATATAGCACTTCACTCACTGCTCATAACCCTGCTCCGCTGTATCTCAGGCGTTGTAGCACAACTGGATTGTGCTAGACAATCCAGTTGGGCCCCGATGATGAAGCATGCCACCTACTAGGTAGGTGGGTGAGGGGTTTCTTATACAGCAGTTGTGCTCTCCTTCCTTTCACGTTGTTTTCAACAATCTCAGCGAAAAAGTCTGCTTTGAGGCATGAAACTTGTCCATTTTGTTTGATCATCGTGTGAGCTTATAAGACATGCCTTAGTTGTTTGACAAAAGAAAAAAGAGAGAGGCATCAATGAAACTTCTACAGCAATCTTTTCCTCATGAGAAATAACATGGTGGTGAATGAGAGGAGGTGCCTCCACTAAGCATAGCCACTCAGAGAAAAGGAACAGTCTGTTGAATGATTAGCACTAATATTGCAGTTAAGTCAAGCTGTGACAAGGTGGTTGGAAAAATTAGCTTTGTTTACCGGCAAATCTTCGTTGCGCGCCGAATCACGTCAGGCGCAATACAAAATGGCTGCCGCTCCGTAGCACAGATGCGTCGCAGCTGAGGAAAGGAAACTGTTGCGGGGCACTGAGAGAAATAAAGGTCATCTCCCTGGATGCTGCAATGCCTCTGGTTCTCCGACCATCATTCTGGGGGTTCTATGCGTGGTGAGTGCAGCATCAGGTCCTCTCTCCTCCCTGCCATCCCAGGAGAGTCAGGGACTGGCCGCCATCTTCGTCAGGCGCTAACCACATCCCCCCAAGCCCAAACACCTCTTTAAACCCAAATTTCTCAAGAATGTCTAAAAATATTTACACTGAATTGCAAAAAGCACCCATTCAGAATAAAGTTCTAACTTTTTGCCAAATTTGCCCACATATTTGTGTGGCTGTTGTGGGTCCTTTTGGGTTATAGTAACGTTTGAAGTGCAATTTGTAATTAGCTATAAGTTTATTCTTTTGTGGGTGTGTTTGTATTAGCATGTCCTGCTCTAAATCCCTTCTAACCCCTCTTTAAACCCCTGTTTACCCTTCCATAGTCCCTTCCCATTTAGTAGCAAGTATTCCCCATTTTCCAGTTACTGCCCCAGGTTCCTCCCACATTGATTACTGAAATGTATACCTATAGACCTCCGCAACCAGGGTGGAGATCTCTGCACTGAAAATATAGGAGAGGCACAGGCCTCCCCACATAGGTTTGTGAACAGCATTTTGTAGTACATGAGTAGTACTATTGTAGCACTACTAAACTTATTTCAAAGTGCAGTTTGTGAATAGGCTTCAAAACCCTTTGTTAGATGTGAGATTAAGTGAAAAGAATTTGGTTTGTGTAGCCACAGATGAATTTGAGAACACCTATGTAAATATAGTACAAGGCTTTTAGGTACGTTCAGGGTCGGAATGGAACAAACAACAGTCCCCAACATAAAAGTGACCCCCGTTAGTGAATTAGATAGCTAACACAGTGGCTCATGTTTGCAAATTGTGGCAGTTTTGAACTTTTTAAGCCAGGCTCTATAAGTATCTTGCGAGGTTTGGGAGTCTGCATGGATTGGAGCTTGCTGCAGGAAATGTTTGTTTAAATTTCAGGGGAATCAACAGTACCAAAATAGCCCAGTAGACCACAAATCAGGCCCACAGACAGCCAGAAAACTGCCTCATGCACTGAAATGTCAGACCCGCCTGTGCAGGGACTTGTGGGCATTGCTGATATGGTCAGACTGCTATAAACAGGTAGATCTGTATTTTAGATTTTTTGCAGGTATTTTCGGGTACTGAAGCATACAAGCAATGTTGTGGGGCACTTCTTGTAGGGGAGTTTTCTTTGCTGTGTACTTACATCTTTTGCGCAGTAGAATTATTGACTACTACAGAGCTCAAATTGGGGTTCAGCAAAGCACAGCCATTTGAAAAATCTTCAATTCTAAGTTAATCAGTCAATTGGTCGCTAGCAAATTGCTCTACCACCCATATTGAAGGTTTTTCCCCCAGTTCTACACTTTTGCTCACAGGCCGTGCCTTTAACAACTGAATGTGTTGCATTTCACTACCATGTCACAGCTATTACATTACACAAAACACTGCAAAAACAGGAGGGAAGAACCTGCGATAGCAAGCACACCCCTCCTTTGGCGGGCTATTTTCCATGACATTCCAAATATGAGGCTAAATACAGAAACATTACATGGAGAGCCTACTTGAGCCAGCTTGCATGCATCATTAATATCGAATGGGAAAATGCTGAGAGTACGTCAGAAAAAGGTCGTCTTTCTCATCCACTCCTGACATGCTGATTAGCAAATACTTAATAAAATTAAGTTAACATAATCTAAAAAGAATGTATCATTCTTCTTTAATAGTTTTAAATAAAAAGACACTTTCTGAGTAAAATGAAATGTATATTAAGAGAGTTTTGCAACATTAAAAACAGAGGAAATCTGAAAAGAGCAGCAAAAACATAAGACTGAGGGGCACATGCATCAAGCCTTTTTCCATTCGCAAACGGGCCGATTCGAATGAAAAAAGGCCTTTTCAGATGCATGTACCTTTTGTCATTCGCAATTTAGGGAATCACATTTTTTTGCGATTACCTAAATTGCAGATGTATTTAGGGAATCGCAATTTGCGAATCCCTATTTGCCGATGTATGTAGCCTTTCCTAAATGCGAACTGTGCACTTAGGAAACGCTAATTACCATCAACTTAAAGTTGATGGTAATTTGTGCATGCTTTGAAAAATGCACAAAAATGTATTTTTAAAGTGCCATGTAACACACACATGCCCTTAGGTGCATGTGCACACTTACCTTTTTTTGGGGGGTGCATCAGGGGGGCCTTAGGCACCCTTGGATTTGCATTCGCAATTTGCGATTACCACTTTGGTAATCGCAATTTGTGAATGCATTGCCGTTCCTTCCTTTGGGCCTGTAGGCCCATAGGAATGAATGGAGTCACATTAGTTAATAGCGATTCACAATATCCGAATTGCTATTAGCTAATGTTAAGGAATCGCACATTTTATTGCGATTCCTACATGCATAGGCATTTGCAATTACCAAATAGTGATTCCTTAAAAATCGCTATTTGGTCATCGCAAATGAGGAGTTTGATGCATGTGTCCCTGAATGTTTAAAATGTCAAACCAGGCAACCAGGGAGAGAGTCTGCTTTAGGATGAGAATCAAGGACGAATACCGTAATACTTCATAGTCTTACATCTTGATGTTTTTGCTCACAGTATTGACTGGTGGTTTTAATAGTTCATGGTGTACTTGCAATGTGATAGAATTAATTTGTTTGGGTAATTATCTAACAGTTCCCTGGTTTAGCTTTGCTAATTCTGTAATCTGTTATGTTGAAAATTGATTTTGTTCTTTCAATATTGTCTTGTTCATTAGGAGAATATATATAACCAATTATGTGTTACTTTATGGCATGATTAGATTAGAAATACAGTTTTAAAGATTGTCAAGCACACCTTCTATATTGTCCTCTATTAAGTGTGCTGCTAAACTCAATTACTGTTAATTAGTATCAACAGCAGCAATTTCCCAAATTCACGGTCCTAGAGTCACGCTTGTTTTCCAAAAACTAGCCAAATATATATTCATCATCATTTTAGTAGAATATTGATAATTTCAAGATGTCTGTTTATTGTTTTAATTTGTCATTATATAATGATTTCTTTTGGTTCTTATAAATACTCTAGGGTGACTAAAGAAAGAGAGCAATTACAGTCATTCATTACATTTTTGCTGAATAGCACGTCACAAATGATGTATGATAAATACCTAATTAATGATTAAATGGAACATTCCCAAAAGTGTAAAAAACTGCCTCAAATGTGCATTGATGTACGGTGGAGGGTGTAGTGTCCTACTTACATAAACTCGGACACAAGGTCAGATTCACGTTAACCTTTTTATTCATACAACCTTCTCTGTTACTAGCCTACTCTGCTCTGCCCGTTTCCCGGGCATGCCCCTTGATCCCTCCCTGATCCCGCCCTGTTCACACCTCCATGGTTGCGGAGGTCCTAAAGTCTGTTTCCTCTGCCCCACATTACATCTCCCCCCTTCTTAACAAAATCAGTCACCCCACTCTTCATTTTACTTTTAGACGCCCCAAAAATGTCACATAGTTACAGTTCTTCGATCAGGCGAATCAGTCTCTTGATGTTCCGGTGGGGACGAACATTGACTTCGGGACAGTACGGTTCTCCTCCACTAGGAGCCACTCTCGGTGACCGAGCGCCAATCTCTGTTGCACTTGGTCTGGTTTCTCGACTCATCGAGCCGTCGAGGAACTCCTTGACTTTGGGACTGCACTTCTGAAAATGCACCACATTCCTGGTTATTCTTTTGTCATCCGATTCCACTGTGATCATGGTTCCCTTTTGTTTGGTGACAACTAGTGGGGTTTCGTTAAAGCGACAATCAGACTTCTTCTGCTGTTCTTGTTTCACTAACACCCAGTCACCTTCCTGAATCCCAGATGGGACAGCTCTTCTGCGATGATCCGCATATGTCTTCATTTTCTCTTTCCGGAGTCGATCCGTGTGGGATATGTAATCAGAGTCAGACTCACGACACACTGATTTGTCGGTCCAGTCAACCATAGGTATTCGTGTGCGCACGGACCGGCCGAGCATTAGAGTCGCGGGACACTTGCCAGTTGTGGAGTGAGGGGTGTTCCGGTACGCCCGCAGAACTTCATTTAGAACTTTCTGAATGTCTTGTCGTGCCACTTCTACTTGTTGAATGGCTTTCTTTAGGGTGGACATAAATCTCTCGATCATTCCGTTAGCCTGAGGTGTAATCTTGCGATGCTTGCAGTTTAAGTGATTGGCAAAATCTGCAAAGTCCTGACTGTTGAACGGGGGCCCATTGTCTGTCTTCACTATTTTGGGGATGCCCCATGCAGCAAACACTTCATCCAGCACCAATATTGTGCTTGAAGCTCTGGTTGATGTGATGAGTTGTGCAATTGGGAATCGTGAGTATTCGTCCATGATGGCCAGGATATACTGTCCCGACTTAAATGGCCCAAAGAAGTCTACAGCAATTTGCTGCCACACACCCTCCGGTAATCGGGACATTTGTAGCGGTGCGGGAGGATCAGGTTGACTAACCAGTTGGCATTGAGGACAGTCTTTCAGTGTAGTCTCTACCATTTGGTCGAGGACCGGAAACCATACTCTTTCCCTCAGGGCTCTCTTGGTGGCCACAATGCCTCGGTGGCCTTCATGAGCCAGATTGATGACGCCCTGGCGTAGATGTTTTGGGATGACTATTCTATTGTCTCTTAGAAGTAGTCCATTTGTGGCCACTGATAGTTCCTCCTTTACATGCTTGAATGCTGCAAGTTCATGTCTGTCAACAGCACTATCTGGGGTGTCAGCACCTAGGTGTCTCCACTCATTGTTTTGCGTGCGTCGCTTTACTTCTCGCAGGGTAGCATCTTCAAGAGTGGCGTCTATGATGGCTTCTAACGGGACCGTGGGAGGTCGGGCCTGGTCCACCACAAAACATATGTATTCTTCAGCCACAGACGACCTGCACTTTGTTGTTTCTTTGGGGTGCCTTGACATATAGTCAGCAGGGTTTTCAGCCTTTCCAGGCTTGTGTACAATCGTGTATGTGTATTCTTGGAGGCGAAGGCCCCAGCGTTCTATTCTCGGTGGCATTTTGGCCCGAGGATTGCCAAAGATGGTGATAAGGGCCTGATGATCAGTAATTAGTGTAAAGTGTTTTCCATATACGAAGATATGAAAATGCTCACAAGCCCAGACAACAGCCAAGCTTTCCTTTTCGGGCTGCCTCCGTTAGACTCCTGCTTGCATAGGCAATTGGTGCCTTTGATCACCTTCCGAGTCATATTGGGCAAGAATTGCTCCCAGCCCCACAGGACTGGCATCTACCGTAATCTCCGTTTTTCTTTTTGATCAAAGTACGCCATGTTGTCAGCTGATTCCACAGCTGCCTTGATTTCATTGAAAGCTTGTTCACACCCAGCTGACCACTTGAATGGGTGACCTTGTTTTGTGAGTTGTCTCAGGGGATAGCTGATAGTCGCATAGTTTTGGATATATCGAGCGCAGTAGCTGGCCATCCCTAAAAAGGAGCGAACATCCCCAACATCTCGGGGGCTGGGGGTGTCATTCAGCGCCGCCACTTAATCTGGATCTGGTCTCATTCCCGCTTGGGAGAAGATATGGCCAAAGAATTTCAGCGTGGACTTATGGAACTCACACTTGGCTTTGTTTAAGGTGAGATTGGCTTCCATCAGTGCATGGCAGACTCGTTCCAAAGCAGTGTCATGTTCCTGTGTGGAGGATCCATATACCAGGATATCGTCACTATAGTTGAGGGCATTAGGAATGTGACGAATCGTCTTCCTGATGGCTTCTTGGAAAATTTCAGCCGCAGAGGACACGCCAAAGCTAAGTCGTTTGTAACGGAAGAGGCCAATGTGGGTGGAAAAAGTTGTTATGTATTGCGACCTCTCATGTAATTCTAGTTGATGGTACCCTTTATTGAGATCCAGTTTGGAAAATATCCTAGCTCCATTAAGTGATGCAATCATGTCACTGATATGTGGCCCTGGGTGCCTCTCTCGCTCGATGGCCGTGTTAGGCGCCCTCATGTCAACACACAGCCTAACCTTGTCAGGTTCTCCTCTCTTCGGTACTACGACTATGGGAGAGACCCAGGGTGTAGGTCCATCCGTCCTTTCAATGATGTCCGCAGCAAGCAGATCTTGTAACTCCTGTTCGACTGCGTGTTGAAGATGAAAAGGAACCCGTCGATGGTGTTTAGCTATTGGAGCTACTTGTTCATTGATGTGTAGTCGAATTTGGCAGTGAGCCATCTTCCCCAGACCAGTGAACAGCTTTGGAAATTTCCGCATCACGTCAAGTTCATCATCAACACGGTAGAGGATGTCCACAAGGCGTAGCCGTTCAGCAGTCGGAAGACTCAGGAGGCAGTCAGCTTCCGGCCCTTCAATGACATGGATGTACGCAGGAATGGTCCGATCTTTGTACGTGAGCTGCGTTGAGAACTTCCCCAGACATGGGAGTGGCTTTCTCGACATCCACGTGTATACTTTCACATGAGCAGGGCTCAGTCGCGGAAGCGGCTTGATTCGCTGGTATTCTGCCACTGGCATGTAGTTTAATGAGGCTCCGTTGTCCATGACAAACTTTGTCCAGTGCTTTCCAACTTGGATGCTGAGCCGGGGATATTTTTTTAGTCGGTCAGGATCAGCAACCATGCATACATACTCATCACTGTCCTGCGAGATGGGAGACAGTGACCTTGAGTCTTGAGATGACGTGTGTCGAGATCTATAGCTTTTGCGAGATTGACAGCTAGAGCGAGAGGAACCTGTTGATGAATCTCGGCGATCACGTACTGCTTTGGCCTGATGACACGTGCTTGTGGATCGAGATGACCTGTCCTGATCCCTCGGCTTACTTCTCCTGTGATTTCCGCAGACGTTTTCGAAATGATTCTCCCGCCGCACTTCCGGCACTCCTGACCCATGGCGGGGCATCCATCCGTGTGGGAAAAGTCATATCCACACCGATAGCACTTGAGATGCCGTTCTCTTCGTCTATGGTTTCGGCTGAAGCTATGATGTCGCCGGTGCACTGGCTGTTGTTGCCTCTTGGCTCTAGAAGACCTTGATTTCGCTGGAGAGTGTCTGCGTCCGTTGTGCGATTGAAGTCTGAAGGCTTGCTCACGCTTCTCACTTCTCCCAGCTTCCATTTTTTTTGCATGCTCTTCGGCTTGATCATGCACTCGCGTCATCTCTTAGATTTCGTCCAGCAAATAACTCTTCTTCAGCAGTTTCCGTCTCAACGATTTGGACTGACACCCTTCAATGACCCTCAAACGAAGGGCATCCTCAGTCGAGAAAGAATCAAATTCGCAATAGCGTGCCAGACGTCTAAGGCGAGTGATGAAGGTGCACATGGGCTCATCTTTTTCTTGGGCTGCTAGATTGAACGTGTATCTCTCATAGTCAATGTTTTTCTTGTGCAGAAATTTCCTGTTGAGTGCTACACACAAATCCGTTTAAGACGCCGCATCGGCTGTGGGTAATTCCTTTATGATTTGCCCGACGTCTTTGCCTATTAGGTTGCGTAATGCTATTAGCTGTTGACCAGCATCCGTCACCTGCGACCCTTTCATAAAGTCTTCAAAGTCCTCGAGCCATTCCTTCCACCGGAGACCCATGCCTCCGCCTGTTTCAAGGACCAGCGGTTCGGGTGGACGCAGAAATGACACTCCGAGCATCCCCATCTGCCCAGCATTGGCCGACGTTGACCCTGATGGGCGAACCGACAAGTAGACATGGTGAGGACCCAGGCCGTTAGTCTAGATTAGTACGCTGCCAGCGAGATTTCACTCACTGTCCGTTAACCGTGTCAGTGCGCGAGAGCCACTCAGGTAAGCAGTTGTGTTGGCCACTCTTCGCTGGCTCTGAGGCTGTCTCCTTTCTCTTTTCAGTGCGTGAAGACTTACAGACCATACGGTTCCATGTACCAGTGCTTGATGAACTGGAACGCCTTTCCCGTTGAGTTTGCCAAGGCTTGATTAATCTTTCATCATTGAGTTACATTTACCAATGCTTGATGACTTTCACGTTTGACTTGTTACATTTTCCAGTGCTTGATGGCTTTCAGTGTTTGCAGTTGCATGGATCAATGCTTGTTGCCAAATTCCAGCCTTTGCCTGACTTCAAAATGGCTGCCGGGGGTTCCTCGCAGGAGATTGGTGCAGGCGCCTGACCGAAAGATGGCCGCCTCGCTCTCACGCGCCCCTCGATCCTCAATCTGCACACATCAGCCGCAGCGTCTCAGGTGATCCGATCTTCCTCAGACGTGCCAGTACGACATAAGGCACTCACCACAAGTGTTCAGGCACAGGCAGCACGCGACTGGGGTGGGCTCCCAGATCGTCGTCGCATCCACAGAACGTGGGACCTCCACGCTACCACCAGGGTCCTCAGACGACCCCACACTTTCCTCCACTTTGGCTGCGGGCACACCTTCACCGCTTCAGCGGTCAGTCCTCCACAAGCGACCGGGGTGGGCACCCGCGTCGCAGCCCGCTCGATCAGACGCGATCGGGGTAGGCTTCCGACTCGCGCCATGTGAATCCACCGGACTAGAGCGCTCCTCACGCTCGCGCAGCTCCTCCCGACGGCTGCAGACAACAGGGCACACTCGACGTGGACCGTGACCACCCTCGTCGCCAGTTGTAGTGTCCTACTTACATAAATTCGGACACGAGGTCAGATTCACGTTAACCTTTTTATTCATACAACCTTCTCTGTTAGTAGCCTACTCTGCTCTGCCCGTTTCCCGGGCATGCCCCTTGATCCCTCCCTGATCCCGCCCTGTCCACGCCTCCATGGTTGCGGAGGTCCTAAAGTCCGTTTCCTCTGCCCCACATTACAGAGGGCTGTAAGCTAGGAGTCATAAGTGTTTCTATAAGAAATGACATATAGAGGTATAGTAAGATGTATGTATGTTTGCTAAGAAGTGGTAATTACCTTCTGTGATTCTGTACACAACTGATCAAAGGAATCCAAAAATGATATCACTACCAACCGGTGGATTTATAGGGTTGGTGATGATCAGCTATTTTATCAGAGATATTAGGACAACGCTCAAACCTTTCCACTGAGTCGGAGGCCTCTCTACCATCTAACCACAACCCACATGTGTTGGGGGAATTAGCACTGGTGTCTATATGCTGAAGTAGCATTTGTTCTATTCACCCGATGGCTTTAAAGGGCTTGTGGTGATCAACTACATCAACAGGTATGCTAGGGCGGCCCTGACCCCTTCCCATTGAGCAAGACGCCTTATTGATCATCCTAAGTCCACTGGTAAATCAGACAATGGCTTCTACTACCGCTCATAGAGCTGGCAACATGAGGACCAGGGGAAGACAAGGCTGGCAGTAGTTTCATCTACATCAGCCTAAAAATGGGGGAGGGTTTAGATACAGGCTAGATGAGGTACCTTTTTTCCTGCTACAGACTAAATGAAAGCAACAATAATATTTGGAGCTGTGTTATACTTAAATTATGTTCTTTACGTTTAAAAGGCTGGCAATTCCAAACATGGATGTGGCCTAATGGCTAGAACAGTCCACGTCGAAGCTGGGGAACTGGGTTCGAGTCTCGGCAGGGACATTCAACATCATGTGATTCTGGGCAAATAACTATGGGTCTAATTTGGATGATTGTCGGAGTTTCCTCTGACTGACATCCCTGGAGTTTTGAGATCAACCGACCTCAGGTCGGCGGGTCAAAACCGCAATTACAATGTGACCGCACATGGTGCGGTCGCAGACTCCTATTTCCCTATGGGAGCTTGTGAGGTGGTCGGAAACCGGCCGCAGCACAAGCTCCTATAGGGAAATGGGTGTCACTGTAAATCCCTGAACTGTGTCGGAGGCACCTCACGATGGCCGCCACACATGCAGGAATTTAAAGGGGGGGCACCAACTAGCGGCCGCTGAAGAAGGGAAGTCGCTTTCCGACAGGCTTTCCATGTCACAGAACCGAACATGGAAACCAACATCATAATCTCAACAGCGGAAACGCCTTTCATATGGGAATTTGTTGGTGGTTCCGACTGGCCAATGGACTCCTTGAGCCTGTCGGAAGCCAGCTGGATTGACCAGCTGGTTTGAATTCCGACTGCCGCAATCGTAATACGGTGGTCAGAATTCCAACTAGGTATGTTGGTTACCGACCGCTATCCTAATTAGGCCCTTAATCTCCCCATGCCTACCAAAAAATGAATGTGTGCATCTGTAATGTAACTGGTGCTCATGTAAAGCGCTCTGATACCTTCGGGTTGAGTTTGTGATATATAAAACTCTAAAACAAAATATATAGAAACCAAAGAC
The DNA here is from genome assembly GCF_964204655.1 of Triturus cristatus. Lineage (NCBI taxonomy): Eukaryota > Metazoa > Chordata > Amphibia > Caudata > Salamandridae > Triturus > Triturus cristatus. The sequence continues at coordinate 503,113,694 of NC_140593.1, forward strand.
AATTATTCTAATAATTTCCATCTATTGTCTTTCACATTTAGAAACATTTATTGAAAATGTGGTGAGGGAGCTGGGAAAGCGCAAGGTGAACATTGACCACCTCAGCCCAAAAGAGCTGGATGAGTTGGCTGACGTTATTGCCGATACACTTCAAGTGGTTGATGCGAAGGAAGGCGAAACTGGAAAAGTACAAGGAGGAAGATCTGAGCAGGATATGAAAAGAGTGATATCTCCAGCATTACAAGGCAACGAAGAAGACTACACTGCATCAGAGAAAATTGAAGGTACCCCATGTACATTTAACAGAAGATTATTTAATTTATTTCAGGCGTTTGTTTGTAGAACTGGGAGATTATACAAAGATTGGTTCTATTTTGAGGTTGCTGCATCACTGTCTTGAAGAGGTGAGAGGGAGACATGCTAGACGCTCATTACTATTCTTCATTGGGAGGACAGAATATAGTATGTAGTAATAATCCTCAAATGACAGGGGCAGGGCTATTCATCAATACGATCCAATGACTGACTTTGAATGAATAGTGTTATCTTAAGGAACAATGAAAAGATGATTCTCCTAAACTCTGTTTTTATTCAAGGGAAATGTTAGATTTGTATTAGGTGTGTACCCTCAGGTATGTACCCTAATTCTTTACCATTTGTGTTGGGGCTAGTACTGTGCTGAAGTAATCCATCTCACTACTGCACACTACTGAAATATTGTTCTGTATTCCCACTCCAGCAGAGGATAATTGGGAGGTCCAAGCAATTTGTGATCTTTGGTTGGATACCTGGTTCCTTTTCTTAGCAGAGATGAATCCGGGTGTTGTTGGTGTACATTTGGAATTGTTGTTGAAGCACCTTGATCAGTTGTTCTTATGGGCGCATGTAGAAGTGAATTAGTAAAGGACAGAAAAACAACTGTTGAGTCACCCGCAAAATGCATTTGCAGTCAAATATTCCAGTAAAACGTCATTTATTTGCTATTTCGTGGTGCTCCGCATAGCAAACACGATTTTGTAACAAAATTTTTTTTAAATAAAATAATAATTGTTTTTAGCATCTCAAAAGGTCTATGGCTAATGGAAACCACAGTTTAGCATATGTGATGGGAGTTGTACACAATTTGTGAGTATGCACCGTTCAGAAACTACAACAATATAAAAGTACTGATAATACAGAGGCAGCAATAGTGCATCTGTAGATATGGTTAGGTCAGTGATTCAATTTAAAACTTTTTGTTTTCTTACTAACGATGGTGCAACAAATCTGTACAGACCATTTCAATAAAAAGTTCATCCATTTTAGGTTCTTCATGGAAAGTTTTGTGCTGATCCATTAAGCAGTTGCCCATAATCAGAGGGGATGGTTTCAAAAGTGATGTTTCCGGTTTTAACTCACTTAAGATTCTTTGCTTCTGAATACATACAAATGGCTAAAGAGAAGTACACCAAACTTGACTTGTAAATAGAACCTTACTTAAGAAAGTGGCTTTGCTTGATTTGTTTTAAATCCATTCAGCAGAGTTCGAGAAACTCACATTTAAAATTTGTTAATTCATGGATCCTCCATCCATGGAGGAATCATGAATCCTACTAAAAAATGAAAGGGACACCTTTGGTTGAGTGATCCTTTTCTCCTGCTGTGCATTATGGATCTCATTTTGGATCTGGTAATCTGGCTGCAGATTCGCACATCTGTTGTGTTCTGATTTGCCTGTCATCTCAGAAAAAAGTATGATGCAGCTATTATTACCCAAACCCCCAGTAATAATTTTGGTCCTTTACTGAATTGCAAAGAGCCATGCAAATCGTATTTCGCACCCCAAATGCAATGCCTATGACCTCACAATATTTATGGCAACAAATAACACCTAAAATCAAAATGTAATTAAACAACAGCACACACTCAAACTTATAGACAGCACTACATTCATAGTTGTCTCTGTCAAAGTGGTAAGGATAAGGACGATTGCAATGCAACATGTAATTTCATCTCTAAGACGTTTTATGATATTTGTAATCTGTTTCATTGAGAGTGAGATCATGAGCATTCCACGGGGTGTGATAATTGTGTGCATGGCTGTTGTGTGAGATATGGATTGCAGAAGGAACCATAATTTACGAATTTCAGTGTGTTTTCACTTTTATTCATAACCATAACTCACTTTGTAATTTATTAAGTTAATTCAATACTATTTTACAAATAAAGCTAACCATAAGTTCACTTTAACCTTTTTTTTCAGTTATTCTTCAACGAGAGACAAAAAAATACAAAATAATCGAACTCATATACACTCAGGATGAGGGGAGGTCATATTCATCCTTTGTCTTCCATTTGACATTAGATACATTCCTGAATGGAGGGCCAAGAGGTGGGAAGAGTTAAGCAAACAGGCTCAACTAGGTGAAAGGACTGGGTTATTGATAGAGCATTGGATGTTCTGGATGAGGCTAGAATATTCTGGTTGGTACATCATAGGTAATGGGTATGGTTCTAGGTAAGCGTGGAAGAAAAATAGTCAGCTGCTAAGCCATAAGCAGCTTTAAGGATGAGTTTAATTTTTAGAGGGGGCTTTTCTTTGCAGAAAGCCAGCCAGCATTGTGTGGATATGTAGAGATGAGAAGGTGCTTGGAGAGACTGTAAAGTATTACAGTGGCAAGGTTAATGACTTCAGTGGGACAGTTAGGGAGGCCTACATGCAGACTGTTAGAAAAATCCAGTTTGATATTAACAAATGTATTATTCAGTGCTTTGGCTGTGTGGAATGTGATGAAGGATTAGATTTTACCTTGATAAGTATTGATACCGAAACACTCATTAATAAAGTCCAACAAAACAAAATACCATAGATGCAAATTGTATAGAGAGATTCAGATGTAACTTGATCGTAAGCTTTTTGTAACAATGGTAGCTGACACGGGTTTCACCACAATAGCAACTTTTTCAAGTCTGCAACAATATGCAGAAAATGACAATAAATTTACGACCTTAATATAACAATAAAAATAATATATGTGTCCAGAGTTCTCAGACATCAGAGAGAACGGAAAATCCCAACACCTTGTGTTCACCCCAAAAAAACATTTTAATTCTCTATCAGGATCATACAATAAAAGGCGATCCAAACACATACTTAATCAACAAAAGGGTGTTATATGGAAACATTACTGAGTGTCTTTGTTCATAGATCTTCAAGTGAGAAAAAGGCATACAGTATCACATAATCCAGTATCATAAGGAAGATAGTATCAAGAGCCAAACCAAATTATAAAAGCACCCAAAGTGATTAGATAAAAAATGATAGAAAGGAATAATAGAAAAGGAGAAACATCCAGATGTATATAATAACTGTGTAGTGAAATGTAGAATACTACCCAAAAATTAAATCTCACCAACTTATATATTTCCTCAACAATCGTAGGTACATCAATAAAACCAGTCCAGGATGTCAACTTCTGTTCAAATAACGCAATAATAGGTGTTACTAGGAAGACATCGGAAGAACAACATAAAGTTACCCGTTACCAATAAAATAGTAACAAAATCTAACATTAAGCCACGAATGATGAAAACGTTCACAACAAAAAATATGTAGAACTTACAGTCAGTAAATTACGAGACATAAACACACACAATAGTGGGTGATGAGCGGAAACATCCAAGTATTGTGTACAAATTCAGTAGAAAGGAAAGAAGAAACACCCTGAAGTGTCTCGTAATTGTGTAGTGAGATGTAGATCTACCCCCAAAAAAAGAAATTCTCACCAGCTAATATATTTCCTCAACAATCGTAGGTATATCAATAAAACCAGTCCTGGATGTCCACTTCTGTTAAAATAATGCAATAAAAGTTGTTACTAGGAGGAAATCGGAACAACATCATAGAGATACCTCTTACCAATAAAAGAGTAACTAAATATAACAGTAAGCCATGTATGATGAAAGTGTTCACAACAAAAAGTATGTAGAACTTACCGTCAGTATATTACGAGACATAAGCACCCACAATAGTGGGTGATGATGAGTGGAGACATCCAAGTACTGTGTCCAGCGTCGGTAAAAAGTATGCTCTAAAGGTTATAATGCTGATGTACAAAGCAGAAGCCTGATAAGGTCCAAATTCTAAAAATTAACCCAAAATATAAAGGGTTCCTCCATTGTAAAGTAGGTCTGAGGCAGTTAGTGACTACTTAGTACATCTAAATCTAGTGTCCAGAAAAGGTAAGTGAGTAAAGGTGTGATGGTGGCAAATACTAATTTGCTAATATAGCATGTTAGAAATCAAAGAAGGACACACACCGTAACCAGTTTTTAATACAATGCCACCATATTGGAAAGTGCAACAAATATATGAGTGCAATGGAAAATCACGACCCACAATGTGCAATCATTACTGAATGCACAAACTCGAACAACAGAGAGGCCCAATACATGGGCACTGTAAAATATTGTATTTTAATCTCAGAGTATCTTAAAAGCTCTAAAAGGGTTACAGACGTTAAAGATGTGTGAAGGTGGAAATCAAAAAAGGACCCAGGCATGTCAACATTCTTAAAGAATGCCATGATAATGAAAGGGCTTGGCCCATAAGTTCTAGACCTGTTCTAGAATCACAATACGATGGTTCTTTTTTGCAGCATGAAAATGTAAAGGGGAGACAAATCATCATTAGGAAAACAATCAATTAGCTAATATTTCTCCTTGGTACATAATAACTCATGGACAACTACTTAAGGTTAGTTGGGTTTATTACAAAGCCAAAAATAACTGAACATAAAGACACCTCATATATATAGATATAGATATAGAAATACAAAGAAATTAGCATGAAGCTAAATCTGCACATCCAGTTTAGACGGTGCAGCATAAACAACATATTTAGTTCAAGGAGTAAGATACACTAAATCAGGAAGCATGAGTCTAAATTTGCCAGCATCGAGGGTTGGTGAGTGAAGAGCATTAAAGCTATCCCTATTCTAGCACTTAGGTGACATGTAAGCATTTTCAAAAGGAAGGATTAAAGGTGTCAGTGAGTGAAGTCTTCCTAAGAAGTCTCTCCACCATCAATGGGAGCTACAATCCCAATGACAGAGCTCATTCTAGGATGCTGTCTCTCTGAAGGCAAGAAAGAAGTGGCACACTATCCCTAATTCCAACAGCCAGTTATCCTCAGGTTACCTCTCTTGCAACAGTTTGTCCTTGGTTCCCAGGCCTTCCCCTGTGTGATACGTCCTTCATTGACTCAAGTCACACGATTGTAAATTCTTCTCTCCTTGCCTAACTAGTAAAACAAAAAAATGATTCTACCTAAAAGAGCCCCTCTTCACCCGCAACAAAAAATGTGTGAAAGAACAGATTTCACAGCACAAATGAAATTCAAACTGTTAATTCTAAATTAAGAGTTTTCAGGGACTTGCATTTCAGGCCTACAAATTCTAGCTAACATAATGAAGTATTATGGAAGAACATTAATGCAATTTCAACTAATAAATTTATCTACGTATGGAATAGCATGATTAATACACACATTTAACACTTGAATATTTGTCAGTGCACAATACGAATTCTTCACGCTAATGTTTTCTGCTCCTTACATTCATTTTCTATATTGATTCTTCATGCGACTCGTAAATGGACTAAAGACGTCAATTATTCATGTTATTACATGTTCATAATTCTAATATCTTCACGTAAATAAAGCAAATTATTATATGTGTGTATACTCTAAATGTGATTATGATCTACCCCTACAAATGAAATAAGATTTCCACTTTATCAATATTGAAATGTGCGACAATGTTCAGGAAAACGCTACAAAAAACTAGAAACATAGTCATTAAACTAAGCTGTTGTTTGTGCCTCTATGTCATCTGTCTAAAACCTCACATATACCACCATCAATAAAAAAAACAATATGTGTGGTATAGAGAGAAAGGATCACCCCATAGTCAGAAGAGGGTATGCAAATGATAAGAGTTAAAAGAGATTTACCCTGAGTGAATTGGAATTGATAAAGGCACCACATGAAGACAGAAATAAAAGAACAGATATGCAAATTTTAAATACCAATAGTATATAACAAATTAAGAACATGTGCGATATCAGGTGAAACCAGAAGACATCAAAATACATATTTTAGTCTGTTAGAAAACATGTAATTCTTGGTCAGTATTGAGCCCCTCATCTACAGCTCTAAGTCTGAGAATTCATTTAGCTTTAAGTCTTCTGAGGTCTAAGGTTCTGTTGCCACACTTTGGATTGGGTTGCAACGATGCAGTACCATGAAATCTCAGGTTCATTGTTTCAGCATGAGAGTGTACTGTATTGTAGTATACTGCAAGGGATTAGTTGGCATTCTTATTTCTAATAGCTGTAATATGTTCCTGTATTCTATCTTTAAAAAGTCTGATAGTACTTCCTATATATATCCGGCGATTCTCACAAATGATGCAGTATACTACAAATTTTGTGTTACTATTTATGAATTGTTGCACATCATATTTCTTATTCATGTTATAGTGAAATCAAGCAATTTTATCCTCAGCAAATTGAAATCAATTACATTGTCACAATTTGTAGAAACCTCTAGGACGCTGAGGTAACCATGTCTAACTGTTAGCATTTGACTGTTGGTACATAAAACTGTGGCAAAGTATGTTACATAATGTTGGACCCCTACTGTGTTTCATTTGAGGCTTTTCAGAAAGAAGCTTGCTAGTGTGGTATCCAGTTTGAATCAAATGAAATGAAATACGGTATTTATAAAGCACGAAGGGTCACTGCCAATGTCTGTATTGGATTTTGTCCACTGAATGACTAAGGAAACTATATGGAGAAATGAAAGCAATCCTTTCCTAGTTCATGTATTTATGTTTTTTTGTTTAAAAGGGTATCTCGTGTCTTGATGATGTTATGATTTCTAAATTAAAATAAAAAACAAAGTTTTATAAAAGGGTATCTCGTTTTGTCCTGATTATTTTATGTTTGGCCTTGGTAAGAGTTCCTGAGAGTAGCCCCTATTGAGAAATGTTCTTCAAATGCTGCCAATTATTTGTGAAATAGTTGATCATTACTACAGTTCCGTTTAAGATGTGTCCTTTCATCTAAAGGTATACATTTGATCAGTGAAATAGGGTGTGCACTAGTAGCATGAAGAATACAATTAGACACCATAGATTTCTTGTATGTGTTTGATGCAATCCTTGCCCCATTCACATATAAGGCTATGTCCAAATATTCAATTTGTGATTGCCTATAGTAGTGTGAAAAAGAAATGTTGTATGACTTCTTATCAAGGTGCTCTATAAATAGCAATAGTTTATCTAAGCTACCAGTCCTGCTCACAAAAACATCAATGCATCTGCCCCAATATTATATATGTTCTGATGGTGAAAACTTGGAACCCATTTCAACACCTTGTGCCTGATTAAACCACTGTCCATTATGTATGATGACATTATTCTTCAAAACTAGTCCAGTCAAATCAATGAGCATATTAGTATGCTTCAACAGTGTGGCGTCTTTAGAAGATAGGAAATATTACAGTGCTTGAAATCTGTTCTCTTTCCGGGATACAAGTGTATAACTAGCACACGTCATGGGTGCCAAACATGTATTCACTCAACTAGTGAATATCGCACAATTTATTTAACAGATCCTGAATGTCATGGATATATGACTGTAGAAATTGTCCCTGTTTGATGATTTTAGGGAGAATATAAATACACGGATCCCTGGGTGTTGGTTTGAATAGGTATTTGAATTCTTTTATTTTTTTTGTCCTCATATCACCATAGCATCTGCAAATCTAAGACCGTTCTATCTGTCTGCCTCGTGGTCTGTTGCATTTTCTCTTGGCTCCACCGCACCAAGTCACCCAAGTCAGGCAATCTCCTGGAGTGGTGCCTAGGGGGAATCATATGAGGTCCTTATTCTATCTGGGGATCCTTCCCAAATTCTATACCACCTAGATAGATCTGCCCATATCCAAAGAGGCCTTCCGATCTTACACTCCATATCTGTACGACAAGTCCAAATGACCACCTTTATCCAATCAGTAATGATTGGAGGGGATGGATCTATCCACCGTTTACAGATTTCCCTCCTAATGATTGAGGGTATGGATCTATCTACCGTTTACAAATTTCCCTCTTTGCTAAACGTATCAAGTAGAATATAAGACCACTTTGCTCCCAGCTCAATAGACAACAATAGGTCTCTTCTACTCCAGCAAAACTGATAGAGAGTATTTTAAATATCCGTGAAAACACACAGGTTCCGCCAATGAGTATTGTGGCAGTGATATCTTAAAGAGGATTGTGTTTGCTAATCAATTTCTCCAATGTAATCACTCTTATTCTTGACAATTATGTTGCCCTCTTTGTCAGCTTCCATAATTATTTTACTTGATTCTTGCATCAATAATTTTAGTGCTTTCCTCTCTTCTGTGCTACGATTGTCATTTCTTGGCCTACTTTTACAACAGATATTATCCTCAAGTAGTTCATGAGTAACCACTTTTTGGAAAAGCAATTATATTATCAGCTGGGTAAGTAGGCACAAATGTTGATCTGCGTTTGAGACCACTGTCCAGATGTATATTCGAAACAATGTTTAGGCCTGACAACATTTCTAGCAAAGATGGAGTAAGTGTATCCATCTCATCAAGCGACAACAGTAGCTTTAAATCTTGTATATCCTTAATAGATATATTACATTGAGATGTGGTAGGTAAAAAGAAATGATCGTCAGTATTCTTTTTATCATAATATAATTTTATTTTCAATCTCCGGCTACCTTTGTACAATTCAATGTGTATCTGAGTAAAGTCAGGCCATCAGGTAGAGCAAAAACCAAGACCTTTACACAACACATTTGTTTGGTGTTAACTCAATGTATGATCAGATTGATTGATTACAGATATACTATTTGTAGGTGAGTTATTAGCATTGGTAGTTGTTGTTGGTATCTAACTCTTTCAGTTTCGGGAGGCTGATCTTGTTACCACATCATCCCTTACATCTCCTCTTGTTCTTGTCCTCCCTCTTCTGGTTTTCTTGTATTTGAACTCTGTTTTTTTTTTTAATTAATCCCGGTACCTTTCCGGTATCTTTCAAGTTTCACTACAAAAGAGGAGGACGATATGCCTTCTGTAGTTTCTTGTCTATATGTTGTTATGGAGGTGCCCTCACTCCTGTCACTTGTATCAATTGTGATACCTCAAAATGTCAGATTCACTTGTAGATCTTGAATGGTATCACTGAGCTTGCTTTATCTTTAGTGGTACCTTGTCTTGTTTTGATATTGCCAAATTTATGTGCATACGTAAAAACCCTCCTGTCCTTGCAATCATTCTTGTCACATTTAAGTTTGCGCAACTTCTTATCTTTAATGTAAAGTTGGTGTCGTTTAAGGACCTCTTTAAGGATGTTATAGTCTGTTTCTGTGGCCTCTGGTACATATAGTTCTTGTATTTCTCTTCTAACTTTGCTATATTTCATAAGAGTGTTTTCCTTTTTTATCTGCATGTTTAATAAGAATGTTCATCATGCTGTAAGAGAAAGATAATAACGTGTTCCCATACATTTTGTAAATCTTCCTCCAGGTCTTTGAATAAAGGAAATATAACAACTTGACAAAATCTAGGGAATTGTTTGCAATTAATGTATCTTTTCAGAATAGTGTAATCCCACCAATGTGATAATTCTTGTTTTTTTGAGACGTTCTAATCTACTAAATTTCTGCTTGAGACCTTCCTTAGTAATATCCTGTTTCTCATTAGGTTTTATATTTTATTTCTCTTGAAAGAGTTCCTGTAATATTTTGTCCCTATTAACATCAAAACAAGCCTTGCCTGTTGTTTGTATCGAGAGAAACCCCCAAGAATCATAGTGATGATTACCACATATAAAAAGTAACACAAACTGGAGTAGCTGCAGTGTACCAATCTCACACCCTAGAGCAATATAGTTCCATGCCGTAACCTATGGCATGTAGTGGTGCTCACATGGTATCTATTCCCTGCTACCGACGGATGACATGGATCTTGAACCCTGGGGCTTATGATTTATAAATGATAAGTATTGATAGAGAAGCACTCATTCATAAAGTCCAACAAATCAAAAGTCCATAGATGTGAATCATGTAGAGAAATGTAATTGCATTTATCCCAAATACAATCCATAGTTAAGTCCAAAACACAAGATGTAACTTGAGTGTAAACATTTTATAACAATGCCAGCCGACAAGTGTTTCATCAAAATAGTGATTCTTGAGAAGATTTGTAAAATATCTTGCCAGGCTGATAGAAATTGGGTGTATAGTTGGCTTTCTAGTTGGCAGAGGTAGAGAGAGTTGGCAAGCAGGTACCACAATCCCAGTCAGGGTGAGCTAGATACATACTAAAAGATAACCTGTGCTGACCCTCTGGTAGCTTGGCACCGAGCAGTCGGGCCTAACTAAAGACCCAATGTGTAAAGTATTTGTGCAACACACACACATATTCACACACATTGTAACACAATAAAAACACCACAAACATACTCCACAAAGGTTTAGAAAAATAGAGAATAATTTTATGAATAAAACAAGAACAAAATGACAACAATCCAATAAGTAGAACCAAATGTATACATTTTTTAAGAATTAATCAAATAGTAGTGCTTAACAGGCAATAGCGTTAGGGGTTTACTTGAACTACGCTAGACCCTAATTCCAAAGTTCGGGCCGACCGCGTTGGAGGGAAGGCAGGCTACATACTGTGTTTGCTTCGGCTACAGACAGGTCCCTCTAACCAAGTACCTGGGATGGAGCAAGCATCGACATCAAAGGCTCGATGCGAAGTGTCGAGGAGGGGACGCATCTTTGTTAATTCTGCGGGTGGAGGCGAGGCGTCGGTGCCTATTGTTGCAGTTGATGAAGACTTCAGTGTCAAATCCCTTTACGATGTGGGCACTGTGTCAATGGCCAACCACGCTGTCTGTCGTCATTCGAGCTGCGCAGTCTGTCAAGGCAATGTTGTTGATCAGCTCCTGCTTCAGCGTTGGAGGGCAATGTGTTGGTTATGATCGGCGCAAAGTTATCACCGCACTGGTTTTGAAGCAAAAATAGCTGCAGAACCCACTTGCGAGGTCCAGGACTGGATTGGAGGACTCAGAGTCCAGTAGCAGTGTTTTAGGATAGTCTTTGATGTCCCTGAAACTTCAAAACAGGGGGCAAGCCAACAAGCCCTTGGAGTTACTCTGAGTTCAAGTGATATGGATCTAGTCCTTGTCGTCAGCAGGACACAGATCAGCAGGCAGCAGAGAAACTCAGCTAAACAGAGAAGCAGTTCCTTCAGAACAGTCAGTCAAGCAGAGTGGCAATCTTTGTAGCACAGCAGTCTTTACTCCTGGCAGAGTTCTCCACAGGTCCAATAGTGTACTGTCTTGGTAAGGTCGAAGCCCCAGTACTTATACCCAAATGTGCATTTGAAGTGGGGGGTGATTATGAAGCCAGCCCTTGAAGGGCACAGGTCTCCTTTCATCCCAGTCCTGTCTGTCAGGCTATCTAAGGCGGCAATCAGCCTTTTGTGTCGGAACAGGAAACTGCCTATTCGGTTGTAAGTGTCCCCTCCCTCTTCCTGCCCAGGAAGAGCGATCAGAATGCAGATGAATGCAGATGAGTTCTCTGTCACACCCATCCTTCCTGTGTTTGTGGTTGTCTATAGGGAATGAACAAAGTGTAGCTGTCACCCACCCCAGTCGTGTGTTGGAGACAGATTACAGGGGACACAGAGCAGTAAAAGAAGAAAAATATCCACTTTCTAAAAGTGGCATTTCTAAAACATTAATGTTAAATCCAACTTTACCAGTAAAGGTGATTTACCATTACAGTTCCAAAGATATGAAACATGATGCAGCTACTCCTTCCTAATCAGGAATTACCACTTAAAAGAGTTTTAAGGCATTCCCAATGCTAGCCTATGAGAGGAGTAGGCCTCACAGTAGCGAAAAACAAATTGTTCAGTTTGTCACTACCAGGACATGTAAAACTTAAAAGTACATGTTCTACCTTTTAGCTACACAGCACCCTGCCCTTAGGGCTACCTAGGGCCTATCTTAAGGGTGATGTATGTGTAATAAAAAGGGAGCTTAAGGCTTGGCAAGTGATTTTAAATGCCAAGTCGATGGGGCAGTAAACTGCACACATAGGCCTTGCAGTGGCAGGCGTGAGACAGGTTTGAAAGGCTACTTATGTGTGTTGAACAACCAGTGCTGCAGGCCCACTAGTATCATTTAGGTTACAACCCTGGGTATATGGTATATTACTTTGCAAGGCACTTATAAGTAAACTAAATATGCCAATCACGTATACACCAATGTCACGATGCTTAGAGGAGAGAGCACATGCACTTTAGCAGTGCTTAGCAGAGTCCTAAAGCCAACAAAAAGAAGGTCAGAAAAAGAGGAGGAGGAAAGCAAGAAGTTTGAGGTGACCCTTCAGAGAGGGCAATTTTCCAGCACAGACCTATTGAAATCATCAGAGTTTTTATAGCACATGTATGGAGGTGGAGTATTATGTGGTGAAGCTGGTTAGGATTCACCATGCTTTTCTCTCATCGACCCAAAGATAGTCCTTGGATTAACAATAATAAATCCTTAGCTCAGTTCTGGTAGTGTGGCAAAGAGCAGTCAGGCTTTACTAGAGGAACATGTGTTGAGCATTTCAGAGTACCAAAATGGTCAATAAGTAAATGACATGACTTGATTGGAATCCAACATCAATTTATAAAAAGAGAATGTATTTTTATAATAATTTAGACACCAAAATGAACGTGATCAGATGCATATAACTGGAGTTATGGATTTTAGGAGAAAACATAAATCACAGCATTTCAATACTGCAGAACTTTTGCATTGCGGCCAATGGAAAAAAGCGGTAGTGACAATTGGTCACTTTCAGGTCGAGGTGCGTAGAACCCAAGAGGGGTAAGGTGATGCGGGTCCCAGGACCAAGCCATGACAGTCAGTTCTATTTAACCTGGCCCAAGGAGCCCGGGTGCAGAGTTGTCTTGGCTGTCCCTGGTGCTGAATGGGAGTCGCAGGAAAGCTGCTATACTGCTTACACAGTGCTAAGGTGAACAAGGGGAAAAACACAACGGGTGGGTCCTGATGTTAGTTGAAGGTCGGATAGAGTACCCTCTAGGTGCAGCATTGAGTGAAGGTGTTGGTTGGCAGACTGGCAGTCAACAAGCCTAGGCAGTATTAAACTTTGAAAATAGGTACTTCGACATCCGGTGGTCCCAGGGAACACAGTATCTGCCTGGCAGGACTACAGTTCCCACAATGCACTAGACCATGTGGATTTGGGCAAATCCTCGGAGGGCCCTATGGCCAGCAATTCTTTGGATCCTGAGCATTGTTTTATCCGCAGTTTGCAGGGGACGAGTCTGAGGGTGCATTGGGCTCTCACAGGGGTCCCTCATTCTGGGGGAACCTTGAGTTAGCCCTAGACAAGTCTCAATGAGGCAGTTCCAGGAGCATTGCTGCGGGTGCAGAATATGCCTCCTTCGGTTTGAGTCCTGTTTTTTTATTTTTGTAATTTAAAAAAAAAAAATTGAAACATAGATTATTGGTTTTCTGAATATTACAACTTCCGCCGACATTAATATACATCAGAACAGATCATTATCGATACATTCGGCAAAGAAGCACAGAAATAATAAACATTGAGACAAATAACTGTGAGTTACCAGTGGCCTAATCCGGAACAACAATGTCCAAGTTCATTGCCGCGAAATGTCCATAATTTTCAACATTTTCTACCGGTGTCTCATTAAATATGCAATAACAACTCCGAATGTAAAAAATTATACACCCACCTCCCATCTCCTCCCCCCTTGAGCAAGTCCTGTTATCGCAGACCCCAGTCACTTCTTTGTCCTCTTCGATGCATGTTGTTCAGAACTGAGGTTCTGGTGTCAGGGGTAGCCCTTAAATCCTAGATTTAGAGGAGTTAGGGGTATGGGTGCCAATGGCTGCTAGCCCCAGCAGCTAATCTACCGCTGAAGTGACCACATCAACTTTTCTACCCAGAACCCACTATTTCTACCACTTTTAAAAATGGCAGCAGTCTTCCTTAGCTGTACAGACCAGGCAGCCCACCCTAGAGGATTGGCTAGCCTTCTGGAGGTGTACACCTCCTGCATACCTAATTTCCTGCCTGCCCAGGTGCAAATGTGCCTGTGGCAGGGGGAGGACTGTTTCCCTCTCCAGGAGTCACCCCTGATACATATCAGAGGTGGTGTAGCCTTTGAAGCTCACTGCCTTGATGTGCCACTTCACTGGCCTTCCTGGGAGGGAAGAGGTGTGACCTCCTTCCTGCCCAGGCTATTGTTACTGACTCCTGGGAGTGATCACACAGCCTGGCAGGTGGCCAGAATTCTATCTTGGCAGCAGCGAGTGCGGGCTTCCAGCCAAGGCCCAGAGAAGCTGGGGCAATTTCTAAGGAAGCCACCTGGATCAGGGGCATGGCCAGGCCACCGACCAGGATGGCCGCGTAGCACTGTAGCTCCGCCAGCTAGCCTGCAACTTTTGCCGCAAACGACATCCTTCCGGCACCGTCCGACCTGCTGAAGCTATTCCATAGGTGAGTGACAGAGCGACGGACTGCAGATACGGAGGCGATCAGGGGACAGGCTACATTGCCCTGTTGGGCTGACTGCGGCTGGTGACATGCAGGAGCGAGGTGTGGCCCAGCAGCACATCCGAGGGCGTCTGATCCGGTGGTGAGTGAGGTAACTGTGAACCATGCACCAAGGGCAGAATCACATCCAGAGAGAATCAACACAGAGCCCCGTGGGAGTGAGGACCACACTGCAGATACCCAGGCCCATGGAAGAAGCCGGAGAGTGGCAGCGGGACGTGCTGAGCTGCAGGTATGCTGGCCCGGGTTCCACCGGAGGCCCCTCAGTGACAGTGGGCGGGACTGGGGGACAACCGCTGGGCTGAATCGGGTCGGCCGGCTGCGGACAGTGGTGTGCAAGAGCCCTGAGGGCTGGATGCGGCCTTGCTGCTGGTTGACAAGTGGTGCCCTGCACTGCTCTCATTGTAGCATGCACATCAGTGCTAGAGCGGGGCCCGGGGGGACAAAAAGAAAGGATATGCGAGCATACGGACGAAAGGGGGCCTGTGACATCAACCCAGCCGGTGTTGAAAGGGGGTTGGTGCATACTCCCTCCCCGCAACTATTGAAGAAGGAGGGGCAGGACCAACAGGGGACCAAAGAGAAACTGCCTTCTCATGCATAATACCAGCACCAGGAACCACCTGGCAGTGGTGGTTCTAGCAGGCCCTATGAACCCGGCAGCCTCCACCATTGGGGACATTAAATAAAAGAAAGGCGCAGTGGGAAGCCAGGCGACTGCCGTGGGGAAGGAGAGCGTGTGGCAGTCGCCCCTCCACACAACAGCTCACACAACAGCCTGCGGCTGGGAATTAAACACAATGAATAGCGTGTTGGGCCCTGCGCATTAGGGGAACCTTGCCCAGAGGTAAAACCAGACGACCACTAACCCACAACATAAAGCCAGCACGTGTGTATTAAATAAACCCCTTCTGCACCTGAGGAAACAGCGGGGGGGAACATCACGACTGTGTGTATATGGGGAAAGCCACATTGGACTGGGCAATGGTCAGGGGGACCCTAAACAGAAACATCTGCAATTTGAAAAACTTAAAGGCCTCGTGGAGGAGCCTGGGTCAAGCATGGCAGAAGGCGGAGGACCAGAGGTCCCTGCACCCGTGGAACCAACCAGGCAGGACGCTCTCATGCTTGAACTGTGGGCAGGCTTCAAAGCCATGGATGGCCGATTTGATGGACTGAAAAAACGCCTTGATACATTAGGAGCGCGGCTGGATGCCCATGACAAGTGCTTGGAAACGGTGAAGGGCAGGGTCTCTGATTTTAAAGACGGGGCTGCACAAGTGACAAAGAAACTGGACCGAATGGAAAAGCTACTGAAAACCTTCGTATTGGAAACTGAAGGCCTGGAAGTGAGGGGCAGGCACAATAATGTCCACATTCTAGGTATTCCAGAGATCACGAATACAGGGCATCTGGACCTATTCATAGAAGAGCTCCTCATTGAATTATTTGGAAGGGAAGCCTTCACAACAACGTTTGTGGTAGAGAGAGCCAATCGAACACTCGAACCGCGGCCAAACCCAGGCTGCCCCCCAAGACCGCTAGTGTCCTGTCTGCTGAATTATCTGGACAGGGATATGGCATTAAGACTGGCCAGAGAAAAGGGGGTGTTAACCTGGCAGGGCTCCACTGTCTCCCTATATCCAGACTTCACTACTATGGTGCAGGACGCGTGCCGTAAATATACAGGTGTCAAGGCCACACTGCGCAACCTGGGCCTAACCTATGGGATGCTATACACTGCTCGCCCTCAGCTCATGGTGGATGGCAAAGCACAAATATTCAACACTCCAACGGAAGTACAAGAATTGTGCAGCAACTACTCAGGGAACTCGCAGGAAAGACGCACCACGTGGATCACCCTCTGACAGTAACTCCTGTACCAGCGCCCACCTTTTCTCCACTGAATGAGAACCCATCAGATACACCGCAGCTAGGACCACATGAAGAATGCTATGTACTCCGATGCAGAAAAGAAACCTCACACGGCTCCATAAAAACCTTTATTCTGCCTTTGTCGCAAACAGTGGCAAGTATAATGTATCATCTCAAATTCCTGACTAAGGGTAGCTGACGAGGCGTCGTCACCCCCTTAGTGTTGATCACACATCCTTTGTTGGTTTTTGAACTGGTAAGAAAATTTGGATGGACATACCTTCTGTAACTAGTTCGAAGTTTGGGAAGTCCTTGCTGTGTTCTCAGTAGGGATGGGTGGGGGAGGGACAGGCAGACTACGGGGATGCAGGGGAAAGTCTACACAGCGTTATAAACTCTTGACGGTACTGATGACACACGGCGGCACATTTTGCAAATAAAAGCACACACAAGGCTCCCCGCATTAGTACCCGCAATAAGAATAGTCACAATCTAGACTTAACATTAATAATGTGGAAGGTAAGATGACTGAACGATGCACGTAAAGGCAAACAAGTCCTACAGTACTTCCAAAGACAGCACTTAGACATAGCCTTTCTACAGAAGACACACCTCCCCCCACACAATCGCAGGGATTTGCAGCCCCATGGGAGTCACATCGATACTTTGCAGGATCCAACAACTATGCCAGAGGAACAGCAATCCTTACACATAAACGGATAGCTTTCCAACAGCTAGTGACCCAGGTGGACGAGGAGGGCCGCTATCTATTAGTGGTTGTCCGCCTTATGGGACACACCATAGCCCTTTTGAATGTTTACGCCCCCAAGACTGATAGCCCGGAATACAGGCACAGCTAGACCAGATGGAAGCGGATCACATATGCGTGGGGGTGACTTCAATCTGGTTCTGGACTTTGTGTGAGACAGCATAGCCAAGACCCCGGGCCTTAAACCATGAGCGCAGCATGTGCTGGAGGAATTCTGTGATACATATAACTTAGTTGACAATTGGAGGAACAGGCATACAGTGGATGTCTCCTACACACACCATGCTGCACCTCACGACACATGGACACGGCTGGACTACTGGCTTATCTTGCCCAATGTCACAACATGGCATGACAAAACACGCCACCTCCCCAGAACACTCTTGGACCACTCTCCGGTTCTACTTAAACTTAATATACCCATAGCGGGCGGAGTTGAGCAGCAATGGAGATTCCCGAGGTTGGCATTACAAGATGAAGAATTCAAGTCTGAATTACGTGCATCTATAGTAAAATACTTTGAGTGGAACAAGGGATCGGTATCATACTAATCCACACTATGGGAAGCATTTAAAGTGTATGAAAGGGGGACCTGCACTACCAAACATGCAGGGATACTAAACGATTTGAGGCGCCCACTATTCTGGGTTGAGGAGGAATTCATAGCACTGGACCAAGAGTCCAGGATTCAGGAAACCCAGGCGTCCATGCACTGCTGGGCGGTATTGCTAGCAGAATTCTGTGAAGCAGCAGAGAGGGAGACGCATTTCTTAAGCAAGTATGCCACTACCAGTAAATACGGTGAGCGGGAAAGTCCCGGGAGAACATTAGTGCAAATAATGCAAACACCAAGAACCCAGCCATACATTACTAGCCTCTGAACCGGAGAGGGAACCCTAATAACCGATACCCTCGCTATTCAAATAGCACTAACTGAATACTATTCAGATCTTTATACAACCTGAATCACAGATGATGTGGAGGAAAGGTCACGTTACCTAGAAGAGATTGCGATGGGGTGGGTCAGCTCCGCACACCAGCAGTTTCTGTAGGAACCCTTCACAACTGAGGAAATTATCCAAGCAATTGAAGCACTTGGGGTGCAAAGGTGCCTTGACTGGACGGGTACACTGGGATATTTTATAAGACGTACAAACACCTGCTTGCACCACATCTCCTCAAAGTATATAGGGAAGCTTTGGATAATGGTATACTGCCCTCCCCACTGCGCAAGGCGGTTATCATACTGCTTCCTAAACCTGGCAAAGACCCGCAAATATATGGATTGTATATGCTGCTCTCCCTATTAAATTTTGATAATAAGATACTGGCCAAAATGATTGCCACCTGACTCTCTCTCCTACTTGATCAAGTAATAGCATCAGCACAGACAGGTTTTGTCCCACACCCACAAATGGCCTGAACCCACGCACGCTTTTTTCTGTACTGCACAAAATTGCACCCGACATACGTACCATAGCAACGCTGTTGGATGCTGAAAAAGCATTTGACTCCTTAGAGTTGCCATTCCTATTGGCCATGCTACGTAAGATATGTATGCCAAAGGGGTACATTGCACTCATAAGCCTGCTCTAAACTCAGTCCAAGGCAAGACTTCAGTTGAATGGGACTCTGACTCCGCCTTTCCCTTAAAACGTGGTACACAACAGGGATGTATCCCTCCTGTTATTCATTATCGTCCTCGACCCACTAGTGCGACACCTGCAGGAGCGCCACCTGCTCAGGGGACTGCAATTTAAACCAGGCCCATTACTGTTTACACTCTATGCGAATTACATCATCCTTTACATCAGCCGACCTGGCAAAAACCTCAGCCCCGTGCTGGAAGAGGTAGCCCACTATTGCAGGCTATTAGGGCTTCAAATTAATTGGAGTAAATCAGAAGCGTTCCCCATGACAGGGGTAACCAGCATAGTATAATGTGCCTTCACGCTGGAATGGTGCAGTGGATCAGTGAAATACCTAGGGTACATATACATAGGATAACTGAGCAGATAGTGAGACTGAACTACAGGCCCACATTGGCTAAGCTAAACATGCATATAGACTGTTGGCTGACTCTACCGTTGTCACTGGCTGTGCGAGTGGCTATCATTAAAATGGTGGTGCTGCCTAAATTTCTGTACATGTTTCAAAACATCCCCATACCATTTACCCAATCATTTTTTAGCACATTGTGCACCACTCTCACCGACTGGTGTGGGGGGGTATACAGCCTACAGTAGGCTGGGACACAATGACCCTGCCGTGTGAGCGTGGGGTTTTGGGGTCCCCAACATGCAGCTGTACTACCTGGTGGCACAGTGCAGTTTTGCACATCACTGGTACCCGACGCCCCTGGCAGTGCTGTTGCCAAAAGGCATGTCCAGAGACCACAAGGACATTACAACAGTATCAACTACATGCTGGGCCTGGAAAAGAATGGCCCGAGTGACTGGTAATCGGCCGCTGTACTGGCCCAACATTCCACTGATTGGCAACCCATGGTTGCCCATCACACAGGAGGTGCTGGTGCACTGCACCCTCTATCAATATTCGCTTACTACCATGGGGGATCTTTTCCCAGGGGACACGTCTACTTAAGGACAGAAGGCGCAAGGTTTAGTGGGACCCCATATATGGACCAGTTTGTTCTGGGCAGAATGCAGGGAGTCCGAAGATCCCAGATACACAGCTTCCCACTGGAACCAGATACTTTCCCCCCCGACACAAATCATCTCTGATGCAGGAGGGGAACATTTAATATCCAAGTTATATAAGGCCAGCTTAAACGTAATCCCTAGTAATAGAAGATCACATTCTATTGAGGAGACATATTTACAGCTCTATCGCAAAAGGTCTACAGCATCATTACACGGACACCAGAAACGGCACTTATGGGCTATGTCAAGGAAGTCCCCAAAGCCATGCAGCGATTCACAGAGATTGCTCGCCTTCTTGCAAAGCGAGTAATATCAGTTTACTGTGGAAGTAGACACGCACCTACACTAAAAGTATGGCGAGCAGTTTAATTCACTGTAACACCAACAGTGAACTGTACGTGGACCTTGCCAAGAGATATTAGGCAGCCACTACGACAATATCTCCTACAGAGGGCTGACACCCAAAACCCCCAGTCTCAAGAACAAGGCGACACACTGACAACACACACAACTGACCGGATATGCCAGGAGGGGGATTAAGTCCCACGCTTCCCCCGACGTAGCGGAAATAAGAAGGGGAAACTTGCGTGAAATATGCACAGCCGAGGTAAACAACTAAAGGGGCTGTATGCGAAATGTCTGTAATTGATGTACATTGCATGGGCACAATGTAGGAAAATGTGCAGCACAAATGTGTGCCCAGTGGATTATCGTCAGAGCAATGTTATATGTTGTTATGAAAATGACAAATAAAGTTAAAAAATAAAAATAAAAAGGAAGCTACCTGGGTCCATGCCACATCGTCCCCAACAGGAGATTCATGTCAGGGATGAGAAGGCATGTTGTTTGATACCAAACATGACATATGTAGGAGGTACCATAATTGAGCTGGTAACCTCAGTTTTGCTTGGGAGCAAGCCCATGTTATGCTCTGAACCATCTTTAATTTATAGTGTCCTTTAATGTTAAAGGCCACTATAGGGACATATAAGCTTGTGCTTACATGCCCACACCTTTAATATAATACACCTTGCCTCCTGAGCTTTAGGAGGCCTTCCTTAGCAGTGACTGGCATACATTAAAAGCAGTTCATTGACTTTGCCACACATGGTGAGTGCAAAGTTGAATTGGAGCAGCTTACACTGTTCCTGCAGTCTTCAATGGCAGGCCTGCTATCAGTAGTTTACTTGGGTTACTCAAGGTGGCGAAAACAGTGCTGCAAGACCTGGGGACCCCATTACCACCCATGTCCTGGGCAACACTGGCACCATATGCTAGGGTATTATAAGGGGGGTAAAGTCATTGTCAATTGGGGATGCCAATTTACACAACAGTTTTAGGGAGAGGGCACTGGCACTGGGGCCTGGGCAGCTGGCTCCAGTGCACCTTTACAGTCATAACCATCAGCATTGGAGCAGAAAGTAGGGGTAGGGGGTAACCATACAAAAAAGGCACTTTTTTGGACAGTCAATGTACTAATACTTTTTTTGTATGCATATCAAAGAGCCTTCTAGATGGTGAATTGTTATGAGCTGTTCATAAATTAAGAAATGCCCTCTTTGTTACCCGCGCATCCTTGATAACTTGGCAGAATCTGCAACGCTTTCTTCAGACGAATGCATGTGTTGCATTGGCAACAACAAAACAATAATGCAGTTCAGAAGAAAGTAACCTAAAATTTCAAACCAAGATAGAAAAATATGCACCAGTAATGAGTAAAATGGCACAACAATGAAAAAAATTGGATTTCATGATTGAACGTTATAAGAAAAACAAAAACATTCCATGAAAACACCGAGCAATAATAATCCAGTGTACCGCTGTCGGGTTTGGTAGGCTGGCAGACCCTGCAGCAAATTATGATGGTTCATGGTTTGTTAAAAGCCGTAGCTTTCATCCCACTGAAACGTTTTATTTTCTGACCTCAAAGGGGCTGAATGTCTTCAGCAGAGCAAGACTAGACACTGTAGATGAGAAGGGTTTACAGGGTTTGATCATCTGATGAGTAGTGCCATGTTAGCCTTAAAGTCAAAAAGCTTGTAGCCAGAAATAACACAGATGAAGCTACCAAGTGCGGATCTTTTTTGAGTAAGGTTGGTACTTTTCTCTCTGGACTAGAAATAGTTTAATAACATTTGATTACTGACTCCGAACGTGTCCAGATCTTCAAAATTGGTTTCTCGGATACTAGTCGATGGTGTCAAGTTGCAGGAGGTCTCCTTACAACTTCAGTTCACATTCACAGTAAAATGTCAAGTGCCAATTTGTTCCTAGGACATGTATGCTGCAACAGCTGCTTTGTTTATCCATATGACCTTCTGCAGGTCATATGGACTGTAGAAGATCTGGAGAAGTTTAACAGTAGCAGAAAGGAGAAATGACTAATTTTACTTTCTTTACTTGACTGGTCTGGGCACATACGTTTTGGGGTCAGCAAATGAAAGTGACATATATGATTTTGAAGCCAGCAAACATATTTTCCCTTATCATGTGAACCTGTTATGTTGACTTCCTGTGAAGTGCCTCTGCTAGCTGTCCACACATGGGGAGATTAAGTGTGAATACCAGGTGGCTAGTCATTCAAATACTGCAACTGAGCTAAGGTAACCCATATCAAAAATATTTTACATTTTGTATGTAATAAAACTCTGACCAGTACACTGGTCTTTTCATTCCATTCTGGAATAACTACAGGAGCTTCTCACCGACTTTTCTATAAGTTACTGAATGAAAGCTCTAAACAAGCTTTTACACAGTAAACCATTTCTGTAAGTGGGCTGCAGAAATTATGTACTGCTGAAACCAAGTTATATTTTAGGAGGCAGTGAAAAAATATTTTATTTCACTATGTCACCCCATATCTGCAATACGTACAAGTGTGAGAATGCATTGCACGTGTGCAGTTCTTTATTTTAAAGTGATCGATATGGCAATGTTAAACTGAAAGCATTTGTCTTTTTAAGTAGAGCACAGGTAATGGAGGCCAGATCAGAAGGCCTCTGCCAGTCTAGAAGTCAGAAAGCACCAACTGTCCAAAGCACAAAAGTGGGAGAGCAGTGAAATAAAATGAGCTGTCTCACACACACTGTTATCCTGAAATAAAAAGTTACAACTAATGTTAATCCTTACAGGAGCTGCCAAAGGGAGAGTCCATATATCCTCATAGATCTTTAAAGTGAAGAATCAAATGTTGAAGTTCCTTGAAATCTGTAATTGGTACATCTCTTTCGTACCCTTCTCAAAAAAAGTTTTAAGACTCATGATGGCCCACCTTCACTATTTTACTAAGGAATGTGATTTTGCATTCTTGAAAGTATGTCCCCTTGAGAATTGGATTGCCTCTTAATTATCCATTTTAGGGATAAGTCCTTTGAAATTCTCTGAAGGGTATTAGACCTGCAAGAGTCATTTGAGCTTCTATCAACACCTGGATTAAACTCCTCTCAGAAGCTTTATAATAAGTTTTGACAATGTGTGGAGCGGAGACATTGAATAAGCTCGGGCAGTTTAAGTGTTTCTTTGTCTGTAGGGGAATGAAACTGGTGGATCTGGAGCTGTAAGCATGATTCATCATATACTGCTGGTTGTTAATGGCTATAAATTGTTGTTTCCCATCATAATTTGCAGGGTTGGTAAAATTACAGTTATTAATGCCGTGTGCAGAGGGCGGCTCACATTCAATAGTGTGTTCTTTAAAATGTAGACTGCTTGTACTGTAGTTATGGACAGGATCTCAAGCAACATGATTGACAATTACGCAGTCAGCTGTAGCCATCTTACAGCAGGGACCTGGGTTGTGGAGGGAGGGATGGAAGGCAGTACAGGAGTGGTTGCACTGTCAAATGTTGTGCTTGTTGCGTTAATGATTTGGGTAATAATGTTATTTATTTCTTAGTCTACTTATTCACTCTAGCCAGCCTCTTGACCTTTACGACAGTGGACCTGGAGTGACCCTACACAATGAAACGCTTTAGTTATAGTTATTCCTTATTGTAAATACTTCCTATTATCATTAACAAATTCTACCCGGTCAAAAGATCTTATTTTTCAGAGTTCCTAAGCAGAACACTTGTTTGTGCATTCTGACCCCAATATCAGGCAGGTTTGGTAGAAAGTTGAACTAAACAATTGGGGAAAAGCCACGTTGTTGGCCTTTGCTTCATCTTTAGTTTCTATATTGATTTTGGCTGAATGATTAGATCTTTGTTCTGGTAAAACGGTCTCATGATTGCAAAGTATCAAAGGAGAGAGAAAATGAGCTAGCTCTGGTACATGGGAGCTTCAATTAAAAGATCAATTGTTCCTGAAAACATCACTATTACTCTTTGCTTACAAATTGACAAAATAAATACTGTAGATTCAAATTCAAATCTGGTTATTGTGTACAGTAGAAAACGCCCATTTAAAATGAAATGTGACTTTCAGGCTCTCATGGGAGCTTTAAAAAAAGAAGCCTAGCGTTATACATTGTGTGCCTGTGTACTTTGTGTAATAAAAATATAATGTCACCAGGGGTAGCTCCTCCGCTGAGGCAGAGGAGCGTCGCCCCACTGCTTTAAAGAGCAGTGCAGCGAAAAATTAAAATGATAATAACGAAACTATATTTTCATTTGGGTTTCCGTTCCTAGGTGCGGGAGGGGCAGGGCTGGCCAGAGCAGGTGCCAGGGAAGGAGTGATGAGCACACTTAAAGTGCGCATAAATGTTTGGCCGGCACTCTTGGCCGGCCAAACATTCATGCACACTTCGCATGTTCCCGACCAGGCTGTATTACACAGCCTGGTGGGGAACATGCACAGGCTCCCTTTCCCCGTCTGAGCGCTAAACCATGGCGCTCAGACCTATCACAACGCTGCAATGCAGCGTAGTAATTGTCTTAGGGGAACTTAGGGGAACCAATCACAACACTGCATTTCAGCATTGTCATTGGCTTAGGGAGCCTGGGTGCTTCCTGCATCGATGAGAGGTGACAGAGAGGCGGCGGCCTACGAGGCAACCAGCAGGTACGTTTTCTTTATTTTTTAATTTTCTACCCCTGCTACCGTTCCCTACCAGCCACCACTGAATGTCACATCAGGTTTCTGACAACAAACAGAAAATCATGAGTCTAAATCTAAGAGTATATGTGTCTCCTAAACTTTGAAAGCCGTAAGATTATTCCTTTCTGCAGCACCTTGCAGCTAATTACTATTTTGTTTCATTGTATTGCGGTCTTTTAGAGAGAAGTATGCAACAGGGCTCACAATTGCCCTAGTCAACCTTTCCCTTTTTATTCACATAGGAATAATGCAGGACTGTCAGTATAATAGGACTCACAACTGTCCCCTGCATCCGGTATATTGACCAGCCGAGGTCCTCCCCCAGGAGAGTACAGGGCAAAACAGTAGCAACAGGAAATATAATGTACCACATATCGAGTAGGCAGAACAGGGGGAGAGTAAAATTCGATTATCCTCACTATTATGTTGTATTTCTTACATTCAGCTTCTCGGTATCTGCAGCAGAAATCCTGGTGTCAGAACCGCCTGAAAACTGCTTGACCATTCTGGGTTTCAATTACGGAAAAGGCATGGCCCAAACCATGGGCTTGTTCCCATTTGGAGAAGAGTTATTACATTTAGAACCCAGCACAGCAATCAAAGTTACTGCACTGCATTGCACCAGGGGAAGAAAGCAGCACAGAGCTATATTTGTTAACAGACATTGGCAAAACCTGTGGACCTGATTCATAAAGGTATATGCACACTTTTATGTAAGTTGTCGTTTGTTTAGGACAGACCTATCTTTTTTATGTGAGGTCTCTGCAGTCATAAAAGTGCTACTCATTAAATATCTTTATGATTAGGAAACAATCCTAAACTCACACAAAAGTGTAAACTTACCTTTGTGAATCATGCCCATTATGACTGCCAGTCTTTTGGCTTTGCCAATGCTTGTTTTGTTCATCATTGATTTTGCAAAACATCGTTTTTGGGGGAGCTGTTGGGCCATCACCAATATTATTTAAAAAATGCCAAAAAGCAAAAATAGTTGTTTGGTCTCTAAAAGCACACAGGTCTATAAGTAACGTGTAGCATAAAAATAATACCATATAAGCATGCAGACAATGAGGCGGCCTACAAATCATTTAATGGTACGCAACGCATTTTACATGCTACCACAGGTAAGGTCGGGCTGGCCTATAGGACAATCTGGCAATGCCCAAAGAGCTGCTCTGACAGGTCAGGGTATGTTTTATGGTTTAGTGGGCAGATATTTACTGTTGATTTCCTTGATATTATCACAAACATTGCCTGGAGCAAGCACAAATGAATGCAGGCTCCTATACCTTGCAAAACTCCTGTAAAGTGTGTCAAAATTATCCCGATTTGCATGCCTGGGCTACTTTTTTAGCTATCTGATCTGCTGATTGGGGGGAACAACCTTTACAACGCAACTTTTACAACGCACTGCCATTACAACGAAACAGTTACAACGCAAATGCATTGACAACGCATGCCATTACAATGCAAGTCTTTACATCGATTTGCACTAGATGGCGTGCTAACATTAAAAATAGTGTAGTTTACTATCCAAACACCTTCTCTACTGTTACGTGGACTGGAGTTAGAATAGTAAATTACACTTTTTTAATGTTAGCACGCCATCTAGTGCAAGTCGATGTAAAAGACTTGCGTTGTAAAGACTTGCGTTGTCACTGCATTTGCGTTGTAAAGATTTCGTTGTAACAGCATGCGTTGTAAAAGCATGCGTTGTAACATCATACATCCGCTGATTGGGCACTTTAATTTTGGTACCCAGGCATATTTTCTATCTAAGTCCGACTCTGACCACATGTTGCCCATACGCAATAAGACCCTCACCAATAGGATTCTTTCTGCCTTGTAAATTCTCATTTTAAACAAACAATCGGATAAAATTGAGTTTCCTATGTACTTTGACCCTATATGGGTCTAGCTGTCATCGAATGTCACCTAAGTTTTATCAATGATATTGATCTCCGTCTCCTTACTAAATTCAACATAACCATGAGTCATAACCAAACTATAAGTTCAAGTTGTCGTGATATTTAAAAGTAGGAGTTATTGGATTCAAAATGACAATATACAATATACTGTTTCTACTATCTGAACTATGTAACTGATTCCAAAGAGATTTGTCTAAAGAAAGTTCTTCTTTTTTACTAAAAAAACGAAAGGCAACATTTTTTGATAGAAAAGGCCTTTTGTAATCGCATTTCATAAGTCTAGTGAGTAGCTTTGACCTATTCTTTCTAGACCATTTGTGGTGTTTATTTTTGTTCACATAATAAATTTATTTTGTGCTCACTCTGTAAATTTTAAACAGTAATGTCCCGATGGGTTTTATCATGTTTAGAAAAAAACCTAGAATCAATACATTAATTTAGTAATGGTACCTTAAGAATTATAGTCATTAGAATTATGTGTTATAAATGCCATAAACCACAATGATTCTGAGGGTCACACTTCTAGACTTCAGATATGCCTTGTTCTGAAGAAGTTCTATGTAGCAATGAACAGTTTGAAGTTCCTCACAAAATAAACAGCTGAGCACTTGTTCCTGCACCCTGATTTGGTATAAGTAACATAATTAAAAAAATGTATGTGACATTCAAACTTAGAGCCTCATTTAAAGACTGGCCAAAATGTGTTGGGAGCCCTTCTCGCTGCTCTGGCACCTCCTCCGCTTCTTTTACAGTCATGGGAACAGGCCAGGTTTCTGACAGCAGAGTATCAGCTGACTTTAACATAGCTTCTTCAAATGTGCAATTTAGGGTGCCCTATCATCTGTACAAATTAATTATTTTTACGATGCATAGAGTTGTAACTAATGAATACATGATGTTGCACCTAAAATTAAATGAACATTATGGTCTAGAAGAGTGATTGATAATGTATCATAGTTATGCCACAGTTTCATGCGAGGGACCATTTTACTAAAATGGATGCAGTTTCTAGTGTTCTGTCTTCCTGCTCATTTCCCCTGCCAATCAGTGACCCGCTGCAAGTCTACTCTCCTCACACTTTCTGCGGAGCACAAAGCGCTATGACCTAGGAGGTAGCTGTCCTTAGAAAGTATGCATTGTGAAGGAAACTGTCACCGTGTTCTCTATGTATCATTTTGAAGGACTTCTGCTGGAAGATCCACTGTCAGCCTGTAAAAGAACATTTTGAATGGATCTTTGTCTGAGAAATGTTTCATGTTGAATACTGCATTTCTGGAGAGCAGTTGCTGAGAAGCAAATGGAAGATTTCTCTTACCTTAACAATGCGTTAGTGTTAATGGTTATTGGTTATTAAGAATTTGTTTCTGCTTTGTCCAGTTTGAGCTAACCATGATCATGCTATGCTATGCTAAATGTTTATGTAACATGTATAAAAATCCCTGGTTTTGAAGGTTCGGGGGTTGTCGTGATTTCTCATTTTCCTAACGAAACTCCATCCAATATACATGAGACTTACTCTCCACCCTAAGAATGTTGTCTGTACTCTTTATGAGTTTGACTTTTAGAACTGAGAAGGATTTAACTGCCTAATTTAGAATTATTATTCTGTTTTTCTGATTTTGTATTTGAGCCTTGAAGGCCTTTATTTCATTCTTCTGTATCACTTATTTATAGAATTCTGTAATAAAACTTTTAAACTTTTCCATGATCTAAAACTCAGTTATTGAGCCATCCCAGTACCTATTTGATTTATACTCTGTTAACTGAATTATTGATGACTGTGGAGAGTGGTGTCTCTTGCCGCAAGATCAACGAAGAAAAACTGATCTGGTGTCTTGGTTATTGGAGTTCAATAGATTATTGGGTTTCAGCTCCCACACTGCCACCAGCTGAAATTTTTGATCCATTGCCCATCTACCAAAGCATAGTTGACCAAACATCAGAATACCACCTTATTGATGCCAGTTGTTCTCATGCGCATTTCTTCCTGTTTGCAGACACCAGGCAAAAACTGACAGATTCTAAATAGGAAACAAGAGAATTATTCCCATGCAAAATTTCCACAAGGGGGCTGAGCTTTATGGTATGAGATTTCAAATATGTGACATCACTGGAAGTGACATCACTATAAGTGGTGTTGAATTTAGCTTTGAGAAAGGCACTGGAAAGGCAAAAAAAAAAAATTGAAGACTTTTTGCATGTTGCCACAACACCTGTCAAAAGTGTCACAATGTATTTTTGTTGATCTTGGTGCTTGACTCATTTTAACGAGTCAGAAAGCAAGCACAATGCAATACTCTAATCCGTCCCACCATTTCCTCCTGCCTTCCTTCCATGTGTGTTCCTCTTTTCTTCCTTTTTCCCCTCTCCCCACCACCTAGCAGCTTTCCCATGCTTCCCTCCTGGTGCAGTCATATGTGCTCTCTCCTAGGCCATGTCTATCTCTTGTTCTGTTCTCTCTTCATTCTTGCATCACAATTTAATTTTGTTTCCTTTTTCGGATCCTCTTTACACATTTTTCATCATGCCTCTAGTGCTTAGTTTGGAAAAGGAAGACTGCTGGTACCGGAAGCTCTGCTGAGAAGCTTTCAGCAGTGCAATTAAATGTTGGCGTTGGTAATACCAAGGCTGGAAGTCTTAAACCCCCTCTTGCCTCTCGAATCCATTACCAGACACTCCCTGTCCCTTTATTTCACTCTTGCAGGTTCCTGCTTTGTCTCTTTTTCTGTTTTTCTCTTCCTCTGGCTTTCTGATTTGTGTGTTTTTTTCTCTCTTGAGCTTGGTAAATATCTGTATGGGAAACATAAGTGGTGGTCTCCAAAAATAAGGGCTGATGGCCCCCACCGGCAACTACTGCTCAGATTAAGCACAGATACATGGCATGAAGCACTGTATAAAAGGCAAGTAATGTTGTGTAAGTGGTAAAATAAAATGGGACCTAATAGCTGGTGGGTGGGAAGTGGACTGTGGACATTGTGATAATCAGTTTGGCCAAGACATTATGGTAATCAGTTTGGCCAAAGGAGGAGACCACATGATGCCTCTCTCTTTGAAAAAGGTTAAAATCCTATGCTTTCATATGAAAAAGACCACCCCGGGAAAGCAGTTACTTTTGTTCTTGCTGTTCGATTCCCCTATGTACAAACCTGTGCTCTAATTTAAATCTAAAATTGCTGTTGGTCTTTCTAGGCATTTAAGGGGTTTAAATAATAAAATATAAGGCGCACCTTTACTTCAGACCTCCACTCTTCTCTATTTCAAATATTACTGGTATTAATATATAATTAAGCTATTAACAATGTTTAGCACACACCATGTTTGTTTATTTTCGTCTGTTCTTTGCCCCTTTCAAACTAATAGTCTTCGAAGTTCTGTGTCTCATTGGTCAGTAAACTTTCTGGTTTTGTAATTCTACTTCTAATTGAAGGACAGAGAAGGTCTGATAGTCTTCAGTTCTAGTGAGGTCTAAGGTTTTTTTGTCCCCTATAGTCAGGGCCACTGCCCCGTGTTCTGGGATTACAATTCTCAGTTTATGGGCCATTATTTTTTCTTTTTAAGAACAAACTCCCAGGCGGGAGGTGGAAGTTTGTGATTAAGTTTATTATTGAAAAACAAATAAATTGACAGGTGAGCCAGTTAAGCATGGTTCCGCGGGGGACAGCATCAGTGCAATACAAGGCACATACACCTGTATTTATCTGGTGGGGACACATATATCTGGCAGGCAGACTTCCGCCAGGCAAGCGGACGTCATAACTTCTATTGACCTAGCAGGTTGCTGGGCTTCTGCCAAATTCTAAATCAGCTCCTTAGCCATTAGTAAAACATCAAAATGGTACCTGCATGTTTCATGATAAGAATATGTACAATATTTTACTTTGGATTTTGTAGAACACATTTTGTTGGACAAATATTATATGACAAAACATTTCCCATCCATTATCAGATCAAACAATTAAAAAAAAAATTCAGGATGGACCCTCAGAAAAACTCTGCTTCTGGAGCCTGGCTAAAGAGAAATAAGATTATGTGATAATGGCATGCCATGATATTGTTGTCATACCTCTGTTTGGAAATCAGGTCAGAATAAGTTAATGAGCATTTCTGCTGAGATAATGAGCAGCACAGCAGACTTACTTCACTATTCCACTCTGAGTTTGAATATTCTTCTAAAAGCAGTAAATGCTCACTCAAAATTCACAGCTAATATTGTTTTTTGGTATGAATTTATCCTTTCTGAACTCCTAAATTTCGTTGCTGTTATCAAATACCTTATACACTGAGTAATCAATTCCTTTTTTTCCTTCTTCTTTTTTTTACAGAGGATGGACCAAATGAAGATACTGCAGGTGAAGATGAAGTAAGTGTGTATCTATGGATTGTACATTACATTACTTGATATGTTTCATGAATGAAGAACAAAACAGACCCTTTTCATATATCCGCTTGTTCAGATTTTTTGCCTTATGTAAAATGGGTGTCCATGCTTAGGACGGGGCAGCATATTCTATACATATTCAAGATTCAATGCCATTTACTGTATCTAACTGGAATTAATGTACGACTTAGTAACGTGATATAAGAGTATCGAGGACAGACTATTAAGGGACAAAATGTTGAAAGGTAAGTGCATATAGAGAAGTATAGATTTACTGTTTCAAATCTACATACCTTGAAAATATTTTTACAGCGTAAGTACATATATGTGGAGTACAGTATAAAAATCTAGGCTTACTTACCAGAAACTATTTTTTCCTATACATTTTTTCCATGATATTATGTTCCATCGATATTCTGTGGTTGATATTCAGGGTGCATATCAAATGAAACTAGCTTACGCAGTTAGTAGAGTTTAACATGAATACCCACCTCCTTGCCCTAAAATGGATATCCTATAACATCTCACATTCTGGACTTACATAGTTGGAATCCAGAATCACTAACCCACATATCCCTGCTAATTTGAGACCAAACTACTGAACACTTTTTAAAGCCGCCTGGTTTTGGCTGACAAAGGAAAGGGTTGACTCTCTTTTTATATTATGATGTAGTTCTGGGAATTTGTTCAACTTGATTGAATAAAAAAGAAAACTTTACTTAGTAAATGTATACTTACTCACGTTTTCTGGTGATATCTTGATTAAAAGTTCGGATTCGTTCACCTATGGTAGACAACTCCATAGAAGGAGCATACGCTAAAATGGCACAGGTTTTTTTCTGTATTGTGTTTTATGGAGAAAAAGTGAACAGAATACCAACAAGTCACTCTATATCCCTCATTACACAAGTTTTTCAGGATTTTCTGACCCCTGCTAAACCCCTGTTTGCACAGGGATCGGAAAGCTGAGTTTTTGTGATATTTATTGCATGCGGTAATTACAGGGTGTGCTAAATTTCTCATCTTCTGTTAAATTTCAGTAGGTCAAACCTGCCAGAAAGACAAGTCAATAGTTTACGGTATTTACAGTACCATGCAGATTTTAGTGCGTTAAGCACCAAAATCACTGTTATTCCCAAAATACCCATAACAGGTGCTATTCATTGCGTCAGATACATAATGTCCCCACAGGAGTGGCGGATCCTTTGAAGGGAATCTTTTAACAAGGGGTGCTGAAAAGTACAGAAAAAGATGCTACACTGGAGCAGGCGGAAGTGGTGGTGGGGTGATGTAGAATACACCTATTCTATTCTGTATAATAATAGTGCTAGAAAAATAGGCATGCCACATGCGATTTATAATCCTATCACAGGGTACCTCTACATTAGGACAAAGGGCCTGATTACGAATTCGCATGTCAATGACACCGCTGAACATGTGATGGCGGTGTGGCAACCTTCATACAAACGGTCTCACTGCCGTACTACGAGTATGGCGGTCAGACTGCCACAACTGCTGTGGATCATGGATCCCGCAACTGTGTTGCAGCTATCAGAGGTTGCAATATGCTGGCGGCGCCGATGCGACACGGCTGAGCACATTACGATTTGCCTCACTGCAAGCCAATCCACAGCTGTGAGCCTCGCCTTGGAAAGAGAGGTGGTGAGGAAACTCAGGGGGCACTTACAGGGCCCACTGTCACCTCTGTGCATGGAGGTACATGCAGGGGGGCACATGTTGTGCCCCCTGTATTCTCGCACCCCCTGTACCTGCACAGTCAGAAATGCACAACATTGTGCATTTCTTTCTGTGCAGAAATGGGCCGTTGCTCTCCTATGGCAGTGCCTTTCTAAGGCTCTCCCATGAGCCTTAGAAAGGCATCACTGTGGGACCGCCACCGCAGGACCGCTCACCAGGATTGAAGTCACAATCCGGCAGGAGGTCTGACTACAGGTCTGGTGGACTCGCAGCAGTGGCCTGACATTGCGGCCCACTGCGAGACCGCCAAATTAATAACCACGCCCTAAGACACTGACCCCATCATACACTAGAAATATTGATATAGATACTCCAACAAAGGGCTGGAGTAACTCCCCTTACATAATGGACAAAGGGAATGAAACACACCCAGACTTTGTTGGAGTGCAAGGGAATGCTTTTCCATAGGGAAAATTGTTTACCTACGGAGAAAAATGTAATTGCATTGCCACATTGAGCTGGATTTCATCCATACAGAGTTATACCTTGCGTATTACTCATGAAAAACCTGGAAAGCCCTACATGAACAGCACATTCCAGTTCTAAGGTAAGGATTAAAAATCTAGTTAGACTGACCATTTAGATAGAATATACTTAGTAAGCTAAAGGCAGTGCAGGAAAAAGTAAGCCTAGTGCATATTGATCGGTGTTGTTTATGTTTTGTGGTTGTGAATTTAGGATGACTTTAAAATTCCCAGTAACCGAGCAAATCAGATGGAAAGAAATGAAATTTGAAAAACGATTTCAAAGATAAAAAACTGTGGACTTCAGGAAGCAAAGATCCAGTATAAATTATTTCCTAATAATAGAGGCCTGTCACTCATTAACGGCTATCAAATTTGACCCCAACCCGCATCAACAGAAAATGCCCTGGCTTGATCACCTACACCCTACCTTAGCATATTTCTGTTCATATCTGGTCTTCACGTTTCCCACTTTGCATAGAAATTATATTTCAACATGCATATTGGAATCTCAAAAAAGTAAACAAGTGACTGTATCCTTTCACAAAGACACAACTGCTCCCAATAAAAATGCCTGTCCTTTATTCCAATTACATTGCCTCTAGCCTGAACCTTTAACGGGCCACCAGATGCTCAGGAAGAAGTTAAAGAGGCCTGCTCCTTCCTCCACCCTAGTCCTATCCCCTTTAATCCCACCCAATCACCTAATCAACAGCAACCTTCTGTGTGTCTAGACAGAAGACTTTTCCATATCATTCTTGCAGGCATCCAATGCTGTGTTCTTTTGATTGATGTTTGCAGAGGATACATTGTTGTGCTTTGGCTACACAACCCATGTCCTCCATAGCGCTGATTTTTAAATACTTTGGTGTGTTTTCTATGTCATACGTTTGGGTTAATTGACCATGGAGACAAACACAGTAGATATATGCCGCTTTTACAAACGTAGGGCCTGATTTATAATTTGGTGCCCAGGATAGGATACTCCATCAGAAACGTGATGGATATCCCGCCTGCAGTACTACAAGTGAACTATATGCTATGGCACTTGTAATATTGCTGATGCAATATCCGCCACACTTGTGAAAGAGTACCCTGACCTTTGAAATATAAATCAGGTCCTTAGTATTTTATCTAATTTGATAATGAATTTATTTTTGTTACAGATGAAAGGTGTGGATCCAAAATTGATAGACTTCTTAAATGAACATGCAGCAACAGAAACCCCTCTAACAGAAGAGATTTTGCCTGAAAGGCCCTATAATGGGGAATTCATGAAATCAGGGGATTCATACTACTCGTCATCAGAGGAAGACTATGAAGGACGAGATGTTGGGATAGAAAAAGTTAATAGTCAGACATTCAGCAGGGAACTGACAGCCAAGAAGAAAACAGGCTCTGAACCTGGCTCCAAAGAACTGAATAATCTCCAGCAGTGGGTGCAGGAGACCATGAGGGAGGATGGAGGAGCCCACGAAGAACCTCAGCAGAGCGTGGGTGGTGAACTTCTCCTGGAAGTCAAGTCCTCGGACACTGACCAATACGGCTACATCTTGACACAAACAGAGTAAGTGTAAAGTACGCTTTTGTAGATAAGACAAGATTCAAATCCCATTCGACCATGAATTGTGAGCGTCAATAGGAGAGTTTAGGAGCACATGCCATTTTGTTGTAGTTGATGAGCCTCCACCTTTTTCTCCTGTGATTTTTTTCAGTCCTTCTGGTAGCATCCTGGCAGTTTTACCCCGAGAGGCTTGTACTAAGTGAATTCCGACCCCAGTATTTCTACATAGACAAACTTTGATGTCATTCTAATGTCAGCTCTACCGTTCTGGGGCAAGTGTGGCAATAGCATCAGAAGAAAAAACAGTCTATTATACTTTGTTGGGTACTAACTTCATAGTGATGTTGTTGAATTGGAAATACCAATGGACACTAATTCACTGAAGTGCCAGAGGTAGTGGGAGTGGCATGAAGGGATGCAGAAATTGTGACAGACTCCCATTCACCATCAATCAAATATTTG
The DNA here is from genome assembly GCF_964204655.1 of Triturus cristatus. NCBI lineage: Eukaryota > Metazoa > Chordata > Amphibia > Caudata > Salamandridae > Triturus > Triturus cristatus. The sequence continues at coordinate 503,149,277 of NC_140593.1, forward strand.
GTTAGCACTCCTGCCACACTCATAGCCCCTTTCGCAGCCACTTATTTGCTGTTGATGGGCCAGGAGCAGGCAAGATATGAAAACCATGGACAGTGAACATGATGTGGGTGTCCTGCTTACTTCCTGTTCACGCCACTATCTGCAAGAAACCTAAATTGGGGTGACATGGGCAGTGCCAAGGTTACCACAGGTGGCAGCTGCTACCTCCGTCTATCCATAATTAGCATCTTTTGAAATATTCTTGTGAGGAAAATGGACATCTCAGCACATTTGTAAATGTCTTGAAATACCATCTTGAATTGATAGTAATAGTCTAACATAATTGGCATCCTGTTTAAAAAGTAAAGGGGGAAAAGCCTTCTCACGTAGCCCCCTTTACACCTGGGCACCTTGAGCAGCTCCCCCTTGAGTTACTGTAGGACAGGAGAGATTATTTCAGTTTAATTGGAATGTTTGAGCACATGTAGCTTAACACCAATTTGGTGGCACCTTTGAAGATTACAAGATCTGAAAGCAACCATCCTTAACTGTTGCAGTACAATCATAGGATGGCACTACATTGTTTACCTTTTAGTATGTCAAACATCCCAGAACGTTATAAAAGGTATTCAAAAGCCACAAAAGGGACTCAAGCAAAACATGTTTGCATTCCTTACAGGTGCCATCATTGATACCTTATAAACAGCTCAAAACTACTTATAGTTGTGTGCTGCTACCCCTCACACTATCTCCTGGAACACTGTCTATGGGTAGTGAAGCACTGGTGTTACTGCCTTATATTAGTAAGCTCTTAGCAGGTTAACCCTGTGGTAGGAATCAATTGTGGAAAGATTGGTACAGGGAATCTGGACAACTATAGTTGTGTTCGAGTCAAAGTGTTGCATCCATTTTTCACTTGCTTTCAGTGTTGGACTGGCAGTCTGGCACTGTCAAATGGGCTAGCTTGAAAGGGCCTTTGTGTGGGCTGTTTTTCTGGTTCCACTGCGGCTCACTGAAACAAAAACAAAATGCCCCACACTCGCCCTTTGAAACTGGCTCATCTGCTAGTTCCAGACTGACAGGCTGCATGAAAGGCCAGTCTAACTATCACTGCATACTTCTAAACATTAAAAACTCAAACAGCTCACACCCCGGCAGCTTTGGGTCAACATGATTCTGCACTCTTTTTCCGTTCGTGCACAGCATTCATCAGGACCTGTGGGTCGTACATATCCGCCCTAGTTAAAGGTTCGAAAATAATTTCTATCTCTAAAAGTAAAACTACAACACATGATTTCACATTGAGCAAATTGTATTCAACACATGTGCAGGATACATTAACCAATACTAAAGCAAATTCAAGTTTTTACTGGGCTGGTGAACATCTCATACTCACAACATTCAGCTCCTCCAGACAAGTGGGACAATGAAGATCACATTTGCTTGTGAGGGGTACCTCATGCAAATTCTGCCTGCCACTTTTCAAGTAGGGCTGGGTGGAATTTCAATTATGCCAGAGTAATTGGAGTAATTTCAGTAATTCCATGTTACTCTTTGATGCAGAATTACTGATAATTGCGTGATTAGTCCTACTCAGGTAATTATGAGTCAATTCTAAGCGTTTGCTCGTGATCGCTATTTGTGTTCTGCTGCATTTAGCACTGTTTCTTAATGCATCCTTGTGTCCATTTTTGATTCAAGGTTGCATTTTGCGCTAAGAAATTAATGCTAAATGTTGGTGGAAAAATTCAGTGAAAATCCTACCCCAAGAGCACATTCAGCAAGTGTGAGCAGCTGCTGGCTATTCGGGTTCTGTTGCATTTAGTGCATTTTCCTATTTTGTAGTGCAAAACGCTTCCTCACATTAATTTCAGACACGAAGGGGGCATTTTTGCTCTAAATTGTGATAAATGCAGAATTACTCTTCTTGCATAATTCAAACAAAATATCACAGATGTTTTAGGTAACTCCGCCTGATTATGCTACACTGAAATACCCCAACAGCGGCTACCACTAGTGAGCATGTGTCCCTCAGCATTTTTCATTTTTTTAAATCCTTTTGCAGGCTAAGGGCTGGCTTAGTTCCAGCCCTGGCCTGCAATATTTGTGGGTCTGAAGAGACCTCCCATTCATGATGCCAGCAGCCTCACATTTACAAGCAGTCCAGGGCAACTAGAGCATAAGCCCTGCATTACCGGGACTTCATGTCAATCACTTTAACAGGCTGCAAGCAACACCCTTTGCCAACTCGTCACCTGTGATTTACTGCAACAGAGTGTTGCTTGCAGCATGCGAAGGATCGCAGGCATGTGACTTGAGGTCACAGAGCCACAAGACTCTGTGACCTCGAGCCACGTGCATGCTTTTGAATCGCAGGCCGAGAGGGCACGCATGGCACTCTCAAGCCTCCTATCCTGGACTGGAGCATGAGCAGCCCACCCTCTTGTGGGCCGCAGTGTGTATTCCAGAGAAGGATTTTGCCAGGTAAGTGGGACGAGGGATGGAGGCCTTCCATCACGCTTGCCGGCCTGTGGCTTGTTCACTGTTATTGAAACCATAAAGAACGCAAGCTGGCACAGCAGGGCACACATACGGAACTCATGTATTGAAAAGTGTCCCCTTTGTATGCTTTTTATCATGCGGGGCTTTTACTTTAGTGCATCAGATTATATCACTATATAGAGAGGCATTTATTAAAACTGTTAATACATGCCTCTCAATATAGTGATGTCAACTGATGTACTAAAGTGAAACGCTCCTGCAGATTAAAAGCGTACAAAAAACTAGAGCACTTTTCAATATGTGAGTTCAGGATGTGTGCATTCTGTAGATACATATGCTTTTAACGTGCCGCAACGTTTCACTTAAGTACATCATTTTAGATTGCTATATTGAAAGGCATTTAATATCAATTAAATTAAATGCCTCTGAATATAGTGGTATAACCTGAGTACTAAAGTGAAACACTCCTGCAGGTTAAACGCATACAAGAGACTAGGGCACTTTTAAATATGTGAACTCAGGATGTGTCCTGAACTCACATATTTCAAAGTGCCCTAGGGAAATATTTACAACGGTTTAGCGCCACCAGAACGTCACTTTTGTTGACGTTCTGGTGGCAATAACCCCTTTGCCTTGTTTACACATGGCTTAACGCCGCCTTGTAAATAATGCCCCCTTCCCACAGCACTTAACGTGAAAGTGGAGGGCAATGGGTGTTGCAATGGGCATTCAGCCACAACACCCATTGCTTTTTGATGCTGCCCCCTATTCACAAGGCTGGCGTAAATATGGGGCAGCACCAAAAATGAAACCAGGGAAAACCTGGCCTTAAACTGGCGTAACAAGGAGAAATGATACACTTTTTGCTGTTTCTATGTGTGCTGCAAAGAGAAATCACCATTAGTGATTGTACATGTGCAGGAAGGTGTGTCTTCCTGCACATAAACAATCATTAAATAATGACGAGTTGCAATTTATATATGTTGTGCATTCTGCAGCACACATAGAAGTTACAAATCACCATTAGTGATTGTTTATGTGCAGAAAGGGACAACTTTTTGCATATGAACAATTATTCTCTGCAACGCAGGCCCCCATGCACTATGGTGCACGGATGGCTGCGTTGACGCTAAGCAACTCAATTTAACACCAGCACTAGGTGAAATGCAGGGGTGCACTGAATTATTGTAAATACGGCACAACCCTGCGTTTTCAGAATTCTGTTGTAAATATGCCCCCCTAGTCTCTTGTAAGATTTTAACCTGCAGGAGCATTTCACTTCAGTACATCAGTTAATATCACCATATCGAGAAGCAATTATTAACATTTTTAATAAATGCCTCTCACTATAGTGATATAAACCGATGTCCCAATATGAAACGCTCCCACATGTTAAAAACATACAAGAGTCACCCCACCCCTTTTAAGCCAACACTGAATTACATGAGTAACATTATACCCACCTCTTTTTCCAGTGCGGTGTTGTATGCCAATTTGTACTCAATGGCCTGTAAGAGAGGGGACAATCACAGATAACTAGCACACTTGCATTGTGCCCAACTTTTATCATCCATCTAGACACACAGTAAAGCTTTTGTGCTATGGCATGTCTGATTTTTTTTATCCCAATTTACGCACATTTGCTGAACTGAAAGTAAGTCAGTTCAGACCAAACTCGGATTAAGTCGTATTGAAGTCCATTTTTAGTTGACATTGCTTTGCCCTTTGCTTCCAGCTCAGAGCCATGTATCGTTACCTGAGGGTCTGACAATGGCCATTTCTGCCAGTTTCGCCCGTGCTATATCTCAAAGAAGAAAATGAACAGTATGAGTCATATGCGACCGAGAGATCAAAGTACGGTCTTCTTTGTGCCCTTACCTGTCTGAAAAGAACTGTGCCTCGAATGGACAATAATCTCTTAAAATACATCTGAAAAGCTGTGGCACTTTTGCTGGCAGTGGCTATAATAAACGATATGGGAGTTAGCAACATTAGTTATAGACCATAAGCAGTGCCAAAGGAGGCACGTTTTTACAGTGAGAATATATTTGTTGTTTAAGATATTCAGTAACTAAAAAATCTTTGGGGTTTGTTAGCATTTCTCTATTTCTTTCTCTCTCATATATATCTATTCTCTGAAAAAAAATGGAGTCACATGTAAGTCTTCTAATAATTAAAACAACAACAAAAAATGAAATTCACCAGTTATATGTAAATTACATAATGTAATTGGCATATGTACAACTTGCACTGCTGCATATTTCAGATGCCCTCAATGATGTAATATTTGCAGTCATGAGTGCATCATATCCCTGAAAGTTATATTTATGTCAGTTACGTATAACTAGTAAATTTCAGTGTCATTGTTGGTTTTAAAATGACTGTTTCTGTTAACTGTCCAGATATCTCAATTTTTTTAAGCGTAATTACTTACACCAAATCGAAATCTAGATTTCTGTAAAATGTGGTGCCATTCTGTTTAGCTGTTTTCTCTGTAACATTGTCTAATTTTTCCTATGGAAAATACATGGGTAAAAAGTGTTTTGAGAATCCCTTTTATTTCTCAGCCCAACTTGGATGATCACCCCGAAACCTTCCATGAGGGAGCTCACATGTATGAACTTTATAAGGGTAAAGTTTCATGAAGGTTCATCAATAAAGCCAGAACAAGAAAAACTGTTCCTATGGAAACTGTGACTCAAGAATAAATACACAGTGGCTACCGCCAGTGTCAATAAAAGCAGACTATTTTAACCCCTTCGGTGCCCGCCCCTTTCCCCGCCCTGTGCCGGCCGTTACATTAGCGGGCGGGGTTTGTGACGAGCTGGACTCGTCATGGGCACAGCGCCACCGCGGCCCATGACGAGTCCAGCTCGTCACGGGCACCGAAGAGGTTAAATAAACAAAACTGATGAAGGTTACCAGTTATAGTTATCTCAAGTAACTGTAACTCGTGCCCTATAGTAATTTTAACACAAGCCCTCGCCATGCACAGTGTTGTCATCAATGATGTCATTTCAGATGTTGCAGCGATGTTAGCAACGATGTCATAGAACATGTCATGAGTGATGTAATATCTGAAGTAATTAGCAGTGCATGGCGAGGGCATGATTCATAGATACTTGAGATAACTATAGCTGGTAAATGTCAGTGCTTTTGTTAATTTAAAATACAATAGGTCATATTTACAAGGGAATATCGCCACCAGAACGTCACTTTTAGTGACGTTCTGGTGGCAGTATCCCCTTCACCATATTTACAAAGAGGAGTTAAGCCACTTGACGTGGCCTAATGCCGCCTTGATAATAAGGTTCCTTTTCATGCTTCACTTAGCGTGAAAGGGGCATGCAATGGATGTTGCAGTGGGCGTTCTGCCTCAACACCCATTGCTTTTTCACACTGCCCCATATTTACAAGGATGGTACAACGCCAAAAACTAAAACCAGTGGACACCTGGTCTTAGACAGGCTATGCGAGGAGAAATTATTAATTTCTCCTTGTTTTTTGCTCTTTTCCTGTGTGCTGTATTCTGCAGCACACATAGAAAGAGCAAATCGCCTTTCAAGATTGTTTATGTGCAGGAAAGTGTCCCTTCCTTCGCATAAACAATCATCCCTGTAGCACATGCACCCTTGCAACATGGCATAAGGGTGCCTGCGCTGGCGTTAGGCAGCTTTATTAGGGCCAGGGCTAGGGGAAAACCCAGGGTTGCACAGTATTTTTGTAAATACAGCGCATCCCTGAGTTTAAAAAATGTTGGTGTGTGACGTTGCCAATTTTGGCATAACACAGACCAGACATTTTGCTGTAAATATGCCCCTATGTTTTTAGTGAGATTTTCATCTAACTATAATGCCCTGTAACATATTTTTTCTGTCAATGTTTAAGTTTTTTTAAATGTAAAGTAACATATTATTTCAATTCTATAGAGCTATAACATCACTTTAATCTTTAGTTTTTTCTGTGAATTTCTATTCTTGGGTAGCACTGCAAGCGTGCTACACAAAAATACACTGCTTTCGGCCCTGCGCAGCCTTCAGTTGGGCACAGGGTCTTGCCACAAGCCAGGCCCTGTACTCGAGCCCCACAGGCTGACTGACTATGTGATGCTACAAAACAAAAGAATGTTATTTGAAGTAAACTTTGTCAAATGGGCCTATTGGCTTTATCAAGGTGTCAATGTATCAACATATATAACATATATAAAGCAGACCTATTGTATTTGTCAAAATCACCTATAATTAAAATAAAATGTATATATCATTCATTACCACATTGTACTATTTAATAAAAGTGATTCTCACAAAAGTCTTATTAAAAAAAAAACTAATACGTCTTTCTTTTTCCACTTCAGCTGGAGGCTCTGCATTCTAGCTGGAGAGCATACAGGTCCAGCTTGGAGTGCTTTAATAAAATTATTACGCTCTGCTGGGAGCATGGATTTTATGAGATGACAGTAAAACATGTTTTTAATCTTTGCTGGGGTGCTGCTGCACTCCCAGCAGTTCCCTACAACATTGAATAAAATGCTGGGTTGTGCTACTGTCCCTTCTTGGATCACCACCAGGATCCCAAAAATTTAAATAAAAAGCTCTTGCTGGGCATTACGGGGCTCTACATGCCAGAGCAGTGAATAAATGACCGGCTCCTGCTGCTCAAATAATATTATTCCATTATTCTTTTATTTTTGCATCTTTAAATGTTGTTGGGGGCTGTCGGGGAACCCCAGTAGCCCCATGGTTCTGCTGGCTCCCTGTATGGCAGAAGCCTGCAGCACTATATATTTTTTTTCAACTGGGGTGCCCTTGTGCTAAACCGGGACTCCCCACAGCATAGCCTTAAGCCCCCGAGGCCCTGCTGGATTCCCTGCCAGCACCCATTTTGGGTGCGGCAGGAGACAAAATTGCTCCCACCCATTGGGAGCAGCTATTCTTCTTTGCACAAATGTGTCAAGCGGGGTGAAGAAAAGGCAGGATCCCAAAAGTTTGATTTCCCATTTTAAACGGAATTGCACCAAACATGGCATGAAGTTAGAACTTTACACAAGGAGTGTCCTTTATGTGATTTGGTGTAAATTCCATTCAGCTGTTTTTGAGATATTTGTGTTTGAAACATAGGCATGGGCAGTAAACTCTAATCTGCATGCAGAGTTTGAGTTGTTTTTCCCACTCCACACTTTGTAGAGCACAGAATTTCGAAAAACTCCACGGAGAGGTGCGCAGCCGAGCTTTTCCTCATTATCAGCTCGCCATCGGTAAGATGGCGAGCGAGGAAAATGCAATGCTAGACACCCTCCCGGCAAGATTTCTCGAAGCGGACAGTCGCGGCAGGTCACTACCAGTCGCATTGAGAAACCTGCCGCTCCTGTTGAGGAAGCTGTTGCTCGAGTAGAACATCTACTTGAGAAGAAGCTCCGACCTCTTGCTCTGCTCGTGGTGCTGTTTGTGCTGATTTTACAGCATGGGACAAATGCCCGGCACTAAAAACAGCGCAAGCAGCACAACGTACCTCACTCCACCACTTGCAATACTCTATGGAGCGCGGCAGGTTTTTTTTTACACTATGGGGTGTTCCAGAACTCTGCAAACTCCACCCAGGCCTATTGAAAAGGAGCTTGGTTTGGGCATGAAGGGATTAATCCTCAGAAAAAGAGATATATTGATAATTGAAAAGCTGTATATTTGATTTGGCCATAACATGAGCACATTTCGTGAATTTTGACAAAATCTAAATATAGCAGCTGCTTACCATATTTCCCTTGCTCTTTGTTTTTGATCAATTTGTGTAGATTTGTTAAGTGGACCACTTTTAGGTGCAGAGTTAAAATACTAATAATGTGGTCTCGTACTAATAACAATGGATTCATTTGACACATCCACATCAAATTTGGCATGTTTCATTTTCTGAGGATACAGCAAGTTTTGTGCAGATCCATTTGGGGGGGCAAAGTTAACAGCAGAGCAAATAAATGAATGTGCTAATAACTTTGGTGCTATGTAATGAACCTGCATAAAACTAGGCATACATTTAGCATTTTAAGCACAGTGCAGGAAACTCAGGTTTCATGTGTATACAAGAAGGTGGGGCCACAGTTAAATGGGGTTGGTGAATTGCACAGCACTTGGCAGACACTTACCAGGTTTAGCTTATTTGGGAAATTGTGAGTTTCATGCAAAGCCGTCAGGGAGGGGTTCAACTAAAGGGGTGGTCAAAAAAGCAGCATTAGCCCCTTAGGAATATTTGCTCTCAGCTACAGAAAGAAATCCTGAAGGTAATTACAGGAAACAAAAAAGTTACTCATGGAAGCGTGGTTGCTTGATTTACAGTAACTACATTCACTAATTTCCAAGAAATTAGCAGTACATTAATGTGTCAGAGGCTTGACAGGGTTAACCCCTTGTATGCGCACGATGGCTCCCGCCCATCATGAATCATTGTAGGCATGTGCGCACGACGGCCGTGAGCCGTCGTAATCCCGCCCACCGTTTATTTCTCCCACACAGCGCGGGAAATAAACCCGCACCCAAGGGGTTAAAGCAACATGTATCTAGACCGTTAGTGAGTGACAGTCCTCAAAATTGGATTTGCAGACTGTCTGTGGACCTATATTTAAAAATAAAAGTCTTCATTGGACAAGGAAGCTTTTACCTCTTGTTGTCCATTTCGAGTCTGCTGTACCAAAGTTTGGTGTGCGAACCGGATAAAAAATGGTTCACAAACAAAATACCTGACCTGGCTACATAACAGGCCCTATGTCCCACCAGTATAAACACAAAAGGGAGTGCCACAATTGTCCAACAATTTTACTATAAAGATTTATCCTTGTTATCTTCTGGTGTGCACTTGTTCAATGTTGTCAATATCAATACATTCTTCTTCAGGTTCGAAATGCAAGGGAGCCAAAGTGTGAAGTATCAAGACAATTTTTTCTTTTTATTCTTCAAAACATTGATGAATCAGTCTGGCCACAATTCTTTCATTTCTGACAAAAAGCTCCACATCCAAAAAGTTAATTTGTTCTGAATAACAGCACATGGTGAATTGCACATTGTACACATTTTCACTGAGATAGTTGACATATGCGTGCAAACTCTCAGCAGTGCCTGGCTAGATAATTAAAATATCATTGATAATATGACCCTAAAAGAAAATTGAGCTGGTCTAGTCTCCAGCTGTTGAGGCCCAGGCATGCGCCCTCTCCAACTAACCCATAAACAGGTTGGCATAAGAGGGCGTAGACCTGGACCCCATAGCGGTTCCCTGTATCTGATGGTACCAATCCTTCCCAAATAAGAAGTTATTTGTTAGTATTATTTCTGCCATCTCAACCAATATTTTAGAATGTTCACCCAAGCTCGCACTTCTATAAGATAAGCATTGGTTTAATGCCTGAAGATCAAATGTAACATCTCGACAAAATGTATCCTTGGAAGAGGTGTGGCGCAGCGGCCAGGGTGACTGACTCCGGAGCCCGGGGGTTCACAGTTCAATCCCCGGCATCGGTGGCAAATTAGCCCAGCACCATGTGACTCTGGACAATAGTTCGCTTAATCTCCCCGACGGTCCCCAGCGCCTTGACACCTTCGAGTAATTGTTCGCGCTGTCCAAATACTGGACATTTACAAGGAGATAGGATTATTGGATGAGGCAGTATACAAATACCTCAAAGTTGTGAATCCCTGATCTCCTTTTATTTATATTCTTCCCAAGATTCACAAATCTAGAGACTCTCCCCAGGGAGACCTATTATTTCTGGCATAGGAAGCATTACAGAACATTTATCGGAGTATGTGGACATGTTCTTGAAACCCTTGATGTCTAATCTGCCATCATACATTAGAGACACCATAGATGGTCTTAACAAACTCGATGATGTGACATGGGACACATGCATGCCCTTAGCTGTAGCTGGAATGTACACTTGCATACCAAATAGGTTTGGCCTTCAGGCATTGAACCATTACTTACCTTGTAGAAGTGTGAGAATTGGATACATTCCTTTAGGTTACTGAGAGTGATCCCTTTCCTGTCTGCTGTAAAGTGCAATCCATCTTTCCCTAAATACCAGGCATGTCAAAGTGAATGCTGGTATGATAGGTGGACCCATTCCATAGTCTCACAGAAATGTGGAAATTACTTTATTGACCTCTTTCTGAAGTTTTCACAATTTTTACACAAATTGATTGGGGCACTGCCACTTTTGCTTTTGATATATGTTTTAATAAACAGTGTGTGATTTTAGGAGAAAAAGAAAATGTGATTTAATGTCCTTTCTTCCTTATTGGTTGTTTGTGAGGTAGTGCAGAAATGTAATAGCAAGTAACTGCTTTTTGGTAATTGGAAATGGAAATCAAGCACTACTAACTAAGGATATTGCTGCTATTAGTTTAAAGTGATTAGTAGAAAAATAAGGACAACCACTCTTTGCAATATTTGGATTGTTCTGTGGAGCTGCCTATGTTCGGTGCGCTTTTGACCTGGAGACAAGCTGCTAACATGATCCTATTTGGTTACCCTGGAAACTGGTGCAAAGTAGAGGGAGAGGGTTTACTGTTGATTCAAGCTAAAAAAGTTACTTCAATTTAGAGTCCTTCTCAATTCAAATAGAATGTGAATTAAGAAGTTTATTTAATTGCAAACTGCACTGTATACATGGATAGTGATACAGGGATATTGATTTGAAATAAAGGTAAAATAATAACTCTAAATGAAATAGAAAGTGTAGAGGTCTGGTAATACATACACCTCCTGATTCACATGGTCACAGCCCATGAGCAGTGGGGCTAATTCACACATAAATGATGGTATGTAAAACCTGGCTGCATGCAATGGAAAATATGTATAGTACAGGTCAGTTGCACACTAAGGGGTAGGCATTTGTTCAAGTCAGATTATGTTTACAAAAACAGAAAATCAGTGAAAAAACAAAGGTTAAAGTTGTGTTCTAATTAAGTTTAGTATTTAGACATTAATACTACCAGCTCCCACTGCAACAGTTCTGTTCAGATTGCCTGCAGTCCGCTACCCTCTGATGCCTGTCTACCCTCTGCCCTTTGTTTGTGCCTCCTCTGCTCATTTATTGCTCTGTTTAGCTTTTTCTGCTGATTTTTCAGCCCTGTTTTGACTTTTATGCACATTTTTCTGCTCTCTGTTTTGCATTTTCTGTTTGTTTTTTGGCCCTCCGTTTTGCCTTTTCTGCTAATTTTTCTATCATCTGTCTTCTGTTTATTTTCCTGTCCTCTATTTTGCCCTATTCTACTCTGTTTTGCCTTTTCTACTCATTTTTCTGCCCTCTCTTTTGCATTTTTGGCTCATTTTTTTTGAGTCTCTGTTTTGCCTTTTTCTGCTTGTTTCTTCCCTCTTCCCTCTGTTTCCCTCCTCCTGCCTCCCAGTGCCCTGCCCTCCCCCTAGGACCTACTTGATGGAGGCTGCAGTGTGACCCCCTTGAGCTGGTCCCTGTTCCAGCTCCCCCATCTACAGTTCTCCTGCCCAGCTTCCCCGCAGTCCGCTACCCTCTGGTGCCTGTCCACCTGCTGCCCTCTGTTTGTGCCTCCTCTGCTCGTTTCTTGCTCTGTTTTGCCTTTTCTGCTCATTTTTCTGCCCTCTGTGTTTCCCTCTTCTTCTCTGCTTTTCCTTTTCTGCTCGCTAATTTTTCTGCCTTCTGTTTTGCCTATTCTGCTTGTTTCTTTCCTCTTCTCACTGTTTCCTCAAGACCTGGTTTTTCAACAGAGACTTCGCACCCCAGGGGATGACAGTGCCGTGCTCTTTACAAATTCTGATTGATTGAACAAAAAAACATGAATTAACTGAAAAAAACAAATGTTAAAGTTACGTTATAGTTAGTTGTTGAAGTCAATTAAGAACTTGTGTTTAAAAACTTAAAAAACACTAAAATCCACCAGTTATATTTTAGTGAATTAACTATAACTTGTGCCCACATCATGCACTGCTCATGATGTTAACAATTTACATCTGTTGGTGCATATAATAGACACACAATATGTCCTTTTCAGTGAGTTTCTGTCTTTGTTCAATGTATGTTAAGATCTTATTACAAAAATAACTATACCATCAATTTAACCTTTTCTACAGGAAAAAAATATATATATATATATATATATTGGTATTTACACTGCACAAGGGCCTTTAAATGGATGGTAATATGCTGCTGTCTGTCAGACTAAGTGTAGAAGTTGCATTTTCTACCTTTGAGATATGTAGTACAAAAATACAAATACCACTGCGTTAGTATCATAATGCAATCCTTCAACAGATAAAAAGTAAGTGATTGACTAATTGATAAGGTTAATGTAATGGGCAAATAAAGTATTGCGATAATGCCTCATGCTAATAGGCCAAGATGCTAATAAAGTTATACTAATCACATAGCAACTCAACTTGACATGTATACTGTAAGATAGCTGAATGGATTAAGCACCTATGCTAAGTCCTCCATATCATAGGATCAAACTTTTGCATAACTGACTCGAACATTCATCCTTCCAAGGCCAATAAAGGTCAAATGATTAAAGTGTTCAGATGAGAAAAATACCTCCTGTTTTCTCTGTGGTGGGCACAGTGTTCACAGCGATTTTAGTGCATAGTTTGGCTTGTTATGACGTAAAATATATGTTTTGCTTCAAGCAGGAATAAGTTTATTGACCAGAGCAAATGGATTACTGTAGGCCGCAAACATAGTAGTTTGTAATCTCTTCTAACAGTCTTGTTGTAACCTTATCGGACCCCTTTCCCTGAAAAGGGGAGATTGGAACTAGAACAAATAGCAAACTTAATTTCGTGCCCTGAGCCACAGACTCACCAATTCTTTTTAACGTTGAATGAAAAAGGGAACTGTTGACAAGGCTGGCAACAGTAAGAACCAGAGGCACAAAGCAGTCTTTCATCAGCAATGAATGATAAATCTAAGGTTGTTCATTCATCCTATCAGCAGTCTGTTCAGTAGCCAAACATCCCTGAGGACAAATATTGACTCCTGCTGGAGACAAGATAAATAAATAACGTATTGTGACTGTGAGGTATGAATGTCTTCCATTGTATTTTCAAAGACATATTGAAAGTCTAGGCAAAAGCGGCTCGATGCAAAAACGTCATCTTTCTTGACCCTCAAAATGTTTTACACTATCTGATGCATACAAAATTATATTTTGGTTCCTGGTGGCCGAGTGTTTCACTATCCATCTTAAACGCCCCCCCCTATCTTACTTCCAATGACACGTGTCCACTCTAACCCTCCCTTCCTTCCATTGATCGTTCAGATCCTCATACTCAGGTTAACATGCAAGAACCAGATGAGAGTCAAGGGTATGTGGCCTTTGTGCTGCACCTTACCTGCTGACAGGCATTTTGCCACCTGCACCGCACTGAGTAAATAAACAATGCAGTAGATGCAGGTGGCAACGTTTTCATCGGCAGGGGGGAGGAGGGAGCAAGGGCATGTGTGTGGGGGGTAACACCCTTAAATAAACAGTAACACAGGGCAATCACCACAAAGCAAACATACGCACCAGGGCCCAGATTCACAAGATTTAGCATCAGGTTAGTATTACTTTTTTATGATAACCCAGTGCTAAACCCATTTTGGGATTCACAAAGCAACGCAAATAAATATTTGTGTTGGTTTGTATGGTGAAGTAAAGCAGCGCAAAACGCTGCTTTGCATTACTTTGCATTAAGGGGGTGCTCCATGGGCGTACCCATGCAACCACCCATGCTTTTTTATGCTAAACCCTATTCACTAATAATAGTTGAAAGGGTTTAGCACCAAAAATTAACTCAGCTAAAAAGCAGGCGTTAAACGATTAATGTTTAAATTTCTCTGTGCTTTTCTGACTTTGCATGCCTTCCGCACTGTGCAGCAAACATACAAAGTAGGACATTTTGTAAAAGAAGGGGACCCTTCCTGTACAAAACCTATGCTAAACTCGGGCACACACCCTAGCACTATGACGCTAAGGTATGTGCCTGGCGCACGTGTGCAAGCACTAGAACAATTGGTAGCAAAGATATCGACCGTTGTCTCCTACATGCCTACCGAGTTTTATAGAAACAAGTGTTTTTCAAAGACAGTAAATCCAAACATAAAAAAGTGCAAAGAAAGCCAAGATATTTCTTGCGCATTCCCAGTGTTCTCTATTCGAAAGACAGAAAGGAAAATCTATAGTTGAAAAACGGAACATAAAAGTATGATCTGTGCCAAAGATGTAAATTCAAATCTAGTAGTACAGTGGTTAGAGTTGAGACATTTTTTGAAAAACTATTTGAAAAAAAGTCAGTGGACAACCTGGATCGAGTGGTGTATGTATCCAAATTTTCCACAAAGTCCAGAATAATCAAGAAAATCATTAACAGGCACTGGGAACTATTACAGAATGAACCAGAGTTTTGCACTTCATTCATACAAAAACCACTACATGCTTACACAAGATCTAAAAATTTGGAAGAAATGTTATCATCTCCAAGGACACTAAGTGAACAACCAATCGAAGGTATGAAGAAGTGCTTTAATTGCACTCACTGTAAAAATGCACTTACAAGCAATTCTATCACATACCCAAGGACGGGAGAAAAAATTGAACTGTTTCACTCCTCTGAATGTAACTCAAGTAACCTGATACATAGCATTATATGGGCTCCTATATATTGGAAATATGGAAAGGAAAAACACATTTTGAATAACGGAACATAAAAGTATGAGCCCTACTAAAAATGTAAATTCAAACATAGTAGTACTCTGGTAATGGGTCGAGACATACCATAGCCCAGTTAAGTTTCCAGATTGTAGAAGTTTTACCTAACATCCCAGGTCGCTACTGTTGTTTCTTTTTTCCTTTTGTTTGGAGTGGCCTCTGAAGAAGGGATTTCATCCCAAAAGACATTGCGCCCGAAAAATTCACTTTCAAACAATACTGTATTCATGAAGAATCATGAACTGTTATTACCACGGTTGTAGACCATTAGAATAGAAGTGGCCTATGTATTAGCAGTAGGCTTAAATCTTCACGGTGAAGTTTCATCAAAGATTAAAAGTGCTAACTGTAGATTAAGTTGGATTATTTTTGATTGATATTGGTGATAAATTTGCTAGCAGTGCACACTGCGTCCAGTGTACCTGCTGTACCTGTCCCACATAGTTAGAAGATGAGGGATGTCAGATTTTCAGTGGGATTTAAGTTAGATGGTTAGGTGACCTAATCTGGGGTGTTCACAGGGAGAGTGGCCAATATTTAAAAGATTTCTGGCATATTCTTGCATCATGATATGCAAGAGTCGACCCATTTCCTTGGGAAACCCTCATTTGGCACTTATTGCCATTATTAATGTCACAAGGTCAGTCTGTGAATGTGTATGTTCGGGCAGTTCTCCAATACTGTTGTGGTAAATGAAGATATCACTCATCAGTATGTCCACAGAGAAGTCTAGCTTTACTAGTCTTCATGGAACTTTATAATAAAATCAGGTTTTTAAAATGGATGACACATAATTGTTGATCAGTACAACTGCTAAGTGTAACCAAATAAAGGTTTTGCCAAAAACAGGTGCCATATCGTGTAGGTGATAGGGCGAGTTAAACCGAGAACTTAGTGAGTGAAAACATGACTGTATAAATTGGGACCTAATATTAAGCAATTTTAAATGGGTTTTACTCTGTGTCAGCATTTTGCTCAGACCCTTTGGTGTTCCTAAAAAAAATCCAGTGGTAGTTTCCTGTCATTGAGCTTTCTCTTTTCTAAGGATCTTACCCTTTCCAACACTGCTCAATCCAAATGATCGAGAGTGTATCCACCTTAATTGTAAGTTCATTTTTCCTATCTGTTCACAATGCTCCTTAATCCTTTATATCCTAGATTTTGTCATTTTTGTTTTCAACTCAGTATTTTGCAGTTTGCAAGGACATTGGCGCACATAGATAACATTGGTGGATTCACAGTTGTTAGGTTGTCTCATTTCCCTTTTCTTATTGTCATTCAAAGTGACTTCTTTGGTAAATGCAGTGAATTGACAACCATTGTGTTTAACACATTTTACCTTTGCCACTGGTACCACTACAAGTACTGAAGTTAAAAGATATGAGAGCACTGTACTGAAGTATGTGGAGAAGTTGGAGATTCAACCCACCTAAGTCTATTATGAGCTGCACCATCAGGACAGCCTTCAAAATCCTTAATACCAGATTCTCTACAATCATGAGTGTGCTGACAAAGGCAGGGACTGGACTGGACTGGCCATTGGACTGGAATATGGGTAATAAGAGATTATGGACATCTCTGAAAGGTGCTCTACAGTGCATGATATAGTGGATGTGTGCAGTTAAGAGCATAGAAGGCTTTTTGATTGGGTACACTGCCGATGATACTTAGATTATCATGAGGTTCGATGCCAATTTGTGTCTGACTCAATCTAACTTTCCTATGTGTCGCTCTGAAGTTAGTAAGTGGATGAAAGCCACTGCCCTCAAACGTGTTCTAAAAAAATAGAAGACATTATTGTTGACTGGTTTCCTTCTAACAGGACTTCACTTTAGTGGGCCCTGGAGGGAAGCTATTGTTCTAGGCTGTGCTTATGAGTTGGTTGGTATATTCCAATCTTTGCACAAACCCCTGTTTACGCACTGGTTGGAAATTAAGAGTTGGTAGGTATTTAACTCATACAATAGTTATCAGATGAGTTTAATACCTCATCCTTCGTTAAATTTTAGCAGGTTAAACCTGTTGAAGTTTAATGGGGAAAAGAATACAGTATTTACTGTATCATGTGGATTTTGGTGCATTAAACACCAAAATCATCATGTTATTCCCCATAAACTCATAATAGTTGGTATATATCGCACCCGATAAATAACGCACCCCATGGTCTAATTATTTGTCAGGTGTGATAAATAGCACCTAAGCTTGTTATCAGGGCCTTAGTCTATAAATATGCCTTAAAAATCTGGGTTTGGTCTTTAAACTCTGTCCTTCACCACTCAGATCAACACATGTTCCAGGGAGTTCTGTTTCTACATCAGTGTGGTATGCAAAGTCATCTCACTTGTTCCTCCTAAATGCTAGGAAGTGGTGGTACAATCTATCCTCTTTCTTGTTCGTTATGATAGCAATTCCCTGTATCTGGGTCCTCCTCTATTTCTCTTCTCTTGTGCTCAGATTGTGTAAAACTCTTCTACTTATTTCATCCATAGTCTCACGGCTTGTCATTTGCTTCCAATTCCCAAGCGTTCTAGTGAGAAAACCAAAAGTATAGGTCATGGAGCTTTGTTTAGGGAAGATCCTATTTATCATCAGCAATGTTTTGGTCCCTATTTTTCTTCTTGCTCTCTGTAATATGCCTTGGCTAATCCTCTTTGTCTCGCCAAGATCTGGAAAGTGCTAATGGGGAGGACTCTCTCTGCCCTACCTGACTGCCAAGTAACAGAAGCTGCTTCCCCTGCCTCTTCGCTCCCAAGCTAACCATTGTCTCTTCCTCAAGAATCTTAAAATCTTGCTTTTTTCTAACATAATTAAGTCTTTCTGGGGTACTGGGGACATTCACTGACAGGGGACGGACCCCTTGGGGATAACAATGTGCTCCATAAATGCTAATCATTTACTTGAAGATATTTTTGAGTGTAAAAGTGTCCTCCTTTGATGACTTAATTTCTCCAAGAAATCGCCAGTTCTGGGAAGTTGTGGAGTTTAATAATTTCTTTGGACTGTTAGGTGTTCTGTTGATTACAGCTTACATGGATAAAATGTCTGAAGAAGAGACCTGTGAAAAAGCACTCCACTCTAAGACAGAACAGTTGGTTAGTCTTATAGATGTGGTGTATCTTTTGAATGAAAGAGCCTGGTTCCTATTGGGCATTGGCGTCTAATGGAGAAGTGTCATCTAAACATTTTTGCGGAGTTTGTGGTTTGCAGGCTTTTTAAAAGAGCAGTTTTGCCGAGAATTTACTTGATAGACTGGACCATGTTTCAAATGTTTCAGTTTGAAACAGAACCATGGGTCCCAGTGCATGTTACTCCCTTCTTTTCCATTGTCCATGCCCCTCCTGTCCCTGTTGTGATCGGGAGTAGGGAGCAACACTTCCTTGAGGCCTGCCACTTTGCTTTCCTGCCATCACCATCACTAGCCAATATTTCTTCATCACTTTCACTCTCTAAGGTTATTTATGTCAAAGTTGGCAGAAGGTTGCTGTCTCATTGCTTCCATGCCTGCACATTTTTTAGTTCTCTATTTCAACTTGCGATTGTATTCCCACATTCCGCCACACCACGAGCATAATCATCTGATCATGCACAATGAGAAACAGATGTTGTTAGGACCTACACCCAAGGTGTTCTGTAGATGTTTGAAAAACAGTATTTTTGATCTGCTGTGTAGTGTGCCTACTTGCAAAACAGCCTGACGCAATGCAAGCAGGTGAGGATCTTCATGGATGGGGCTGAGTAGATAGTACACTTAGAGAGTTGAAGAGACTTATGAGCAATGTCCTGGGCAGCTCAGGCCTTGGAACATCATTGAGAGTGTAACTTCTCTATTTACTCCTAACCTGCTGTGAGAACACTAAGCTCTGACCAGTGAACCTACATCCTGCTCTTGAGATAACTTGGTGCCATTGGAATAGCTTTATCTTTTTTCCACTCATCCAATATAACCATTTTAGAACTGGATGAGTCCAGGAAAGCAAGCATGCACCCGTGGGCCACAGCAGCATAGAAAGCATGCTGCAAAGAGTCTTTCCCTCTTCAAGTGTAATACAGATTTCTCCAGATGGAGGGATAGGAACTGGAGGTAGCATAATACAATGCTTTTCCACTTAAAGCCACTGTTGACATGAAGCATAAGCAAATCAATATGTTCCAGCTCCCAGGCATGGAACGTAGGTGCCGCTCCTTTGTGAGACTGCAGGTATTTGGAATCCTTTGCAATAATTTATGCAAAGAATCACTTTTTTGCTGTCTCATACGTCAGTTAAGTAGGGAAATAAAATGGCTACCCATCGATTCTACCCATAGACTACCTATCTCTATTGTGAGTGAAGCTTGCACCTCTTCTTCATATATTGTGTAAGTTAGTGCATGAGCTGCAGACAGCACTGCCCCCAAAACTGTCCCTGTTTCCAAAGTGTGCTGTGTGCATTTCATTCATTAACTCGCACAGTTGGAAAGCTAAGCCTCAACCTCGATGGCACCAATAATCCTATTTTCCCCGCAAACACATGTTGTGCCAAAAACTGTATTACATTCTGGGCAAAAGTTGAGGGTGATTACTCCTGCGATTTGGAGCAGGCTTGCAGGAGCATAGCGGAATATGTGTTGTCTTTCACCCAGCCGCGGTGGGGCCCGGTGGGGGGGATTTCAACAGACGATAACGAGGGAAAATTATATAAATAAATAATTTTCCCTCATCATCGTTCGTTGAAATCCCCCCTCACCGTGCTTCACCGCTCTTACCTCCACAGGGCGCGGCTGCTTGCACCTCAAAATAAGGAATAATATGAAGCATTTGCTTAATATTCCACATTCTGAGATGCCCAACTTGTAATTGGGTGCACATCCTGTATTCTTACACCTAAGGTAATATTGATTATCAACACCCATCTCCCCTCTCCTTGGCTGATGGAGCCCTGATGGATTTGTTCTCAGTGCTGTAGCTGATAGCTGTGAAGGGTGATTGATGTCAAATTAAAAGCGGTCCATTTGTGACTTTATGAGAGGGAGCACCATGCTACTTAAGATGGCGGCGCCAAGCTCCCAAGATCTCTGTTTAATTGCCCCGCAGAAAAAAAAGATGAGCATCTTCCTCTTATGCTTTAGAGAGAGAAAAGATTTTCAATACTCAAAGACCCGCCAAAATTGCAGGCTGCTTGTCAACAGCCCGAACAATAGGTCGCTCATGCTGCTCTGGTTTAGTGACCTTTCAGAGGCTTAGAGGGGAGCAATCCATACCAATCTATACCATACATCAGAGCTAATCTCAGGAAAGAAATGACAGTTTTATTGCTGGCGTTGTCTAGTAAATCCTCTCCAGCGGTTTCAGCACTCTGTAATGAAGGGAAAAACAATCAAAATGGCTGACTTCCACCTGTGGCGCCCTGAACAATTGCGGCTGTTATTATTTGTGTTCCAGGTATGGAGATTTTCATCAAAATCAAAAAGTAGGGATTTTGAAGAAGTTTAAATTCTAGTAATTCGGCAGAAAATATGGTCTCTATTGTTGAGTTGCTCTGGTTATTTTAAACATGATTGATTTCAAATTATCACATTGCTAGCGTTTCCCGATCCTATCTTTTTAACGCAATATTTCAATTAAGGAATTAAGGCACAGTGGAGATGAGAAATGTATCTCTTTCTAATGCAGTTCAGTAAAATGATTTGATGAACTTTGCACAGTATTTAGTTTTATTTTGTTTGTCTTGATTTATCATGAATATATTTTCGTTGTAGTTTTGTTGTAACATGCTACAAAGTGTAATCTTGTGTAGACTCCAAATTGACGTCTCCAAACTTCACAGTTCCAGGGTTTTAATGTTTTTGTTTACCTTTAAAGAACACTTCTACTTATCCGGTTGGATTAGATTCACAAGTCATTTTATGTGTGTAAGGATGACATTTTGGTAATAACCTGAATTCATATATGTGTGTCTTACCAGCACAAAGTGTTTTTAAAATATACAGTCATAAATGTTTCTTACCAGTGCACAGGTGGGCATTCTCTGGGTTTCTGAATTGGTCATGGAAATTCCTTGGAAATGATGTGAACTTCTTTGCAGAAATAACTTTTTAGTACAAGAATCCTCGGGTCTATCAAAACGTTGCTGGCGGACGACAAAGGCTGGCTATGAAGAAGGTGTCCCTTTAAAGGACGGTTTCCCTCACCCACCAGAGGTGGTATGCTTCATCATAGGGAATCCTCCTCGCATAATGAAACCTCATCATGATGCGGGCTACAACCCCCTCACTGCGAGAGAGGAGCTCATGGATGTTTTTGTGAGAGGGGTTATTACTAAAACCCAATATGAACTGACCTAGTGTGGGGAGAGGTGCAATGCAGGAGGTGATAGACCTGAGGGTTCTTGTGCATTTTGTTGCTGGAATCGAGGAGTGTACCCACGCTGGTCTTTAAAATCTCCTCTGGCCCTCTTTGTCTGTACATAACTTTTAAGTACTCATAAACAATTGTAAAGAATTCCTCATACTCATTTACTTATATAAACATATGTATAGAAGATGCAGGCGTAAGTGCTAGAGAATGTGTGAGAAAATTCATGAATAGCCCTAATTTTCATATATTATGTGTAAGAAGGAAAGGAAATTGATAGAAAAATTATTTCCATAAAGGAAAAAACTGAAAATGAAAGAATACCCTGGTGATCTGTCACTGTTTTCCCAACTAATTTCCCAAACCAAATCATGCAGAGTCTATGCAGGTCAGTGGCTATACACATGTTGGGGCAGATTTATTCAGACTTTGCACTACCTCAAGTTACGCAAAGTGCTGCAAAGTTTCCATATAGCATTTACTTTTCATTGGAAAACATTATTTGCACTGGAATGTTGCTCTTTGTGGAGCACAAATAGCACTTTGTGTTCCTTTGCCCTAGATTGCACCAAGGGAGCATTCCTTATGCGCTACTTGGAACTCCCAACACTACTGCCCATGGTTTTTGATGCAAAGCTATATATCCAAAAACTGTCAGACCTGGCTTCGCATCAAGCAATATTACAAAAGGTGCAAAGTTGGAGACATTTTTTATTTTCTCCTAATATTTCAAATAGGGCGTTTGTCTGCACTGCACAGGTGATATCCAGTTCGTGAAATGTTAGAAAAAATGTCTAATCATATAATTTTATATTGAAAGGGTACCTACAAAATTAATAAGTTATGAAGAGGGGGGTCAGCAAGCTTTGTGAATCAGCAACTCACTCGCAGATTCAAACAGTGCTGATCTGTGGACCACACGTGTCAGCACACAGATAATCTATATGCTAAGGACCTGATTCACAAAGGCATCTTCATTCAATTTATAGGCACAACTAAATCCTTTCTTTCGTGGGGACAAAAAACCTAAATGCGGCCGGCTGAAATTTACTTACATGCAGTGCTTAATTTGAGGCGGTGTGTCCAGTGCTCAGCACTGGCCCTTTTCATGAGAACCAGTTAAGGACACATTCATTCACAGGAAGATTAAGTGATTTGTCCAGAATCACAGGATGTTGAGCCGATGCTGAGACTCGAAACTGGTTCCCCAACTCCAAAGTCTACAGCTCTGGCCATTACGCTATATACTCTCCCCACTTTCATGGTTAGTAATTGGTTCTGTTTTAGCCGGTGCTAACTAAAGAAATGGGCTAGTGCAAGCTGCCTCCTGACGAGAGCTCTGGCACTCATGTTTTTTACAAATTAACCACTGCTTACACAAATGTGGATTGTGATTAGGGCAGTTTTGTCAGTAAGGGACAAGGGGTGAGTGTGGGCATTGCTGGGATATTACTACTTGCAATAGAAGGTGACAAACCACAAACTTGTATGTTTATGGGTATTCATGTACCCTTTGAAAATGGTGTCTTTCCCTAGACTCACTCCTACTCGTACTCCTGTCAATGGAATGAGAAAATGAGTTTCCATAATGGGGAGTATCACATCTCCATAAGCAGAAATCTGTGCCTTTTGGAAATTGCAGCATACATAAATATTAGCCACATCAGTCCCCCTGAAAAAATTCCACTAGTTAGATTTCCAAGAGCACTCCAGGGGTCTTTATGAATCTGTGAAATGTTGGAATTATGTCCCAAATGTAGGCGCAATCCAACCGTATCTAAATTTTGATTGCTCCTCCTTGGTTGGGTAACATAACATAACATAACACAACACAACACAACATAACATAACATCTTTCTATATATAAATACCTGTTAACAATGATGCTCAGCCATAAACATGTCTAAATGCATTTTTTAAATTTGCTTGTTGTAGTAAAGTGTTAGTGGTTGACATACCCTATCTACTAGCAAAGGTTTCAAAACTTTGAAACAGCTGTATATTTTTTAAGGCTTGCAGATGTACATTTTTCTCAAAGTTGTCAGCTTCGTTGAATTGTTAGCATGCATGATCGTTTCTCAAGCTACTAAACGTCCTGCAACATAGAAAGCCTATGACCGGACTGAATACTAAGTGGCCGATATAGTTCAGTGTCAGAACTGTCTAATATCCTGGGAAAATTGAATTCTTTTCATTTTTGCACTGTGGCACCTATCCATGCTATACTAATTTCTGTGCAACCTGGTAGCCTCTCCACTTAAATTGATTTTTGCAAAGCATCAACTGTGTTATAATTTGGCTGTCACCGAAATGTACCTGAGTTCAAAGGTTTTATTTTCAATACATATATTGTATGAAATGAAAATGTACTACGTGTATAGGCAGTGCATGACAAAAGTGTGTCGTTTTAAGATAGCACTTTTGAAGAGCAGGAATCAAAACAATGGATACAAAGACCTTCAACACTGACAAGACAGAAGTAGTATTCTTCAGCAAGAACACCTCTCTATCGGACTCCAACTGGTGGCCAGCCGAACCCTGACCCACACCCATACTCAGGACCCATGCCAGGAACCTCGGAAAAATCATCAACAACAACTTGGACATGACCGCACAAGTCAGCCCTGTCACTGCATCCTGCTTTCACACAGTGAAGATGCAGAGGAAGATCTTCAAATGGCTCCCAAGCAACTTTAGAAAAATTATCACTCATGCCCTAGTTGCCAGCAAGTTGGATGAACCATGGTAACACCCTGCAATCCGGCATCACCAAGCAATTCACTGGAAGACCACAAATGAATTAGAACTCAGCAGCGAGACTCCTCCTCAACCTCCCACACAGAACTCACATCACACTACACCTCCTGGAACTATACGTCCTCACACACTAAACACTAGACACTTAAGACACTACACAACGCATGCCCCACCTACCTCAACAGTTGCATCTCCTTTCACCAACCACCAGACACCTCTGCTCTTCTGGACTCTTACACACACACATTGACGCATACACAGAATCGAACCAAAAGGATGGGCATTCTCTGACATTGCTCGTAAAGTGTGGAATGTCCTCCCACTCCCCATCAGAGCCTACTCCTCTATTCCCGAATTCCATAAGACAATGAAGACCAGGCTTTTCAATTAACGAACCTACTATTGGGAGGCTAGGCACACATACCTGCTCAGTGCAAGGATATACAATTACACATAACATCTTAAGTACATGATTCAAACTAGGTTCCTGAGGGCTGGATCCAAGCTAGATTTTCAGTGTGAACACTGACTTTGGAAATACATACCATTTAGTTTCATTTTGTGTAATCTCTTTTTTGGATGTGGTGAACATTGGGAACTTACCTCGGTAACCCATGAACTCAAGAACGTATCAAACACAACTGACATTTAAGAGTTACTGTACTGGGATTCACAAATGGAGATGCATTTTTTGGTTTCAATGATATATCTATCTGTCAATCGCACAGTTACGGCCATCTGTAAATGTGCTTCTAACATTGCCAGTTGCATTTAGGCCAGTGCAAAATATTCTGTTATGCTCAAGTAATCTGCAAAATTCACACAATTTTGTGTCATGCAACTTACACAAAATATTGAAAATGACACCAGTGTGAAATTTCACACACTTTTTAGCTGCAGGGTGCTGGTTCTAGGAGAAAATGTATTGCAGGAGACATATTTGAACTAAAAAAAGTCTTGCAAGAGATAGTTTCTCCTACCAGTTGCCTTGCCAATATCTAGAGTGACTCAAACGTAAACTGTACCTTCATATTTAGTTTTCACTCAAGATACCTGAAAGTGCATTTTGCATGATTTTAACTATTTTCATATAATTTTCTCAACATTTCAAGTCATTTCTGGACATACATTTTAACATATGAAACTTCCATATAATAATTGATTCAGATACCTGGACTCTGGCTGGACTCTGCCACTCGTTAATATTTTGTTGCACCAGGCACTTTACTACAACTCAGGTTACTGCACTTTACTACAACTCAGGTTACTGCTATAATTATTGCACTTTATTTTTAATAACAGTTTTTATTCAGGCATGTGAAAGTAACCTTGGGGACATTTTTAGAATACTTAGAGGCTAAACTGGTCGGCAGTGGTGTGTTAGACCATGTGACCAGGAAGTAGGTACAATGCCGAGGTTAGTGGTCCACCCAATATGAGATACAGTTACTTAAGTAAGAGTGCTGTATGGCCAAGCAGCGGACACATGCAGCATGTACACCTAATGCAAGCCCGTCTGTGCTCTTCCGCACCCGGATGGCTCCAAGGGACAGAGGTCAGGACCCCTGGTCCCTTCATGCCAGTCTCCATTCAATATACTAAACTTCAAATACTGGGTCTGCTCATCACTCTGCCCAAAGCCTGTGATGCTTCTCTTAATCTATGCAATGGGGGCTCACACTGCGGTTGGTGTGGTTCTTGCTTCAAAACCCTATTGCATTAACCATCAAAGCCAGCCCTGGCTCAATATCCCATATTTCCTTTAAATGTATTTCACTAACCTGTAGATCACTGGCTAAACACAGGATTGAAATACATGACTTTCTCAAAGATTGCATGCCAGATGCTATCTTTTTAACTGAGACATGGCTTTATGAGGACTCTTCCTCTGATATATTACAGGCCATTCCACAAGGTTTTTCCATTGTCAGGCAGGATAGACTTTCCAACAGAGGGGGTGAAATTGCAATCATTTTTAAGAAAGAGTTCCAATGCTCCTTTTCTGGACTCTCTATCAAGGGCTGTGAAGCTGCCTTCTTCTACCTTGCTCTTTCTAATAATTTTGCTGTATCAGGAGCTCTTATCTACCATCCCCTGGAGACACTGCTGAATTTTTCCACCTTACTAGCAAATACACTGTCCCCTCTAGCCATGCACTAATCGAATTTGTTAGTGCTAGGCGACTTCAGTGCTCATTTCGATGACATTAACTGCCCTGCTGTGAAAGCCCTAGTTGAGGAACTTCGACTCCCCAGCATGTTTTTGCCCCTACACACAGATTAGGGCATACTTTTGATCCAGTGTTTACTAACATGGCTTGTGCTGAAACTCTGCCCCCTATCCCATTGATGTGGTCAGATCATCTAGCAATTCCTATTAGCATATCTTGCGGTAGGACATCAGGATATCCTATCCCCACTGTATTGGCGCAGATGTTCTAAAGTGACCCCTGAGAGGCTTAATTAGGCCCTTCATAATAACTGTCCAACTCTCGATAGCTGTGTCGATAAAGCCAGCATTAAACTTGATCACTGGCTTACAGGTGCACTCAACCAGATTGCTCCCATCACAAAACTAGCCGCCCATAGAAGCAAACTCTCAGCCCCATGGTTATCAGATGAACTACTGGCCTTAAAAAAGTTGTGTAAGAAGCTTGAACGTCTCTGGTGTAGAAACTACGAGTAATGTATCAGAGACAACTATAAGACAGCTCTGGAAGCCGATTATCTGCATATTAACCAGTCATGCCGAGAGCACTAGTCCAAGAAAATTTCTGCCTCCAAGAACTGTTCTCGTGAAATTTTTCAGATTATTAAATCTCTTACCTCACTAATTGCTGTTACACCTTCTTCATGTCGCTCTGTAGAGAGCTGTAATTCCCTGACCTCCTCCTTCTCTAAAAAGGTGGGAAAGATCTATGCCTCCTTTTCGTCTGAAGCCAGAAACCACCCACAGCTGGGGCCATGGTTTGACTCTACAGGCAAAAGTTTTAAGCTCTGGCACTTCCACCCTATCCAAACTGAGGAACTCACTTCTCTTTGCTTCACTATTAAATCTTAGTCGGCAGCTGACCTTATCTCCCCTGCCATCCTGGAGCTGGGTTGTGAAACTATTCACCTGGTCCTATGTGAATTTATTAATCTGTCTCTGGCTTCTGGATGTGTTCCCCAGCAATGGAAATACAATATGCTGGTACCTCTTCTTAAAAATCATTACTCACTTCCACCAAACAGGAAAACTATTAGCTCATATCACTGCTATCTCTATTTTCTAAAATCACAGAGAAGCATATGAATAGGCAGCTGTCCAGTTATCTGGAGGATCACAACCTACTGCAAGGGGCTCAATCTAGGTTCCGACCCGCATATAGCACCAAATCCACCCTGCTGCTGGCCTCCAAATTGGCATGCTAGATTATGGATGAGAGGGACACAGCAGCCATCCTTATGTTCGATCTTAGTGCAGCCTTTGACATGGTTTCACACAACATTCTGTTAAAGAGGTTTTGGAACTGTGGAATCAGGGCCAATAGGTTGCGCTGGCTGTCCTCATTCTTGTCAGGTCGCACCTTCCAGGTCTCTCAGAAACCTGTATAAATCATAAGAAATTGTCCTTCTAGAACTCTGCCTTCTTCCTCTGCCTCTCTTCTATCTATCGATTCCTTGCTTCAAATGGGTCCGCAGGGCAGGCAAAGCCTCCTCCTTCATGGTAGCTAAACCCTGGAACAAGCTCCTATGCAATTTACGTCTGATTTCCCCTCGAGACTGCTTTCCACAGGATACTGAAATCCAGGCTATTCCCAGTGTGACTGTGAGGTGTGTGTTAGCTGGGGCAGCTGTAAGGTTTTTTGCCCTCCAGTGCCGAGACACTCCTTGGAGTCGCTTTATAAATCCCTGCCACCAAAAATTGTTGCTCATTTATACATAAATTGTAACCATAGAAAAGCAAATGGGCACTTTCTTCCAAGTTCACATGCTTCAATGTAATGTGTCCTGAAAGAGGTCCTACACTTTCTTTGAAACTAAAAGCAAAGCACCTCACACTTTGCTCATTCAATAAGGTGTCATTTATATATCTGTCAATGATTCTCCTAGAAAATAATCAAAGCGTATCCCAATAAGTTAAAACATTATCAAATACCCAGTACCCATGCCCATATGTGTTGCTTTATGGTCCGGCACGGTAACACCTCCTCATTAAAAGCAAGTTTTTAAGAGTGGACATTCACATATTTCCCCAACTCTAAATATATTTTATTTAAAAACAATTGTAATGGTATATTTGGTGAGTTTTGAGTGCTCTCTTGAAGGACCTCATAATTCACTCACCTTTAAAACTCTCACACAAATTAAATCAAAAGCATCCTAAAGGAGATGCAATTATGGCATTAGGTATAAGCAGGTTAGATAGAGGCAATAATTCAATCTTCTTAAGTTTTTATAAATTAACTTGATTTAAAGAAGAAGGGCTGGTAATCTTTTCTGTACTGAGAGCTACTTATGTTCAATGAAACGCATTGAGAGTTACAAATATTATTAGCGTTGTATAATCTTCATTTCTTATGTGTGTATTAATCCAACCAAGCAAAAGCTTTCTAATGTAATAATCTGGGCTGCACATAGGTGAGCTACTCAGAGGTAGCTGGAGAGCTACAGTAGCTCAAAAGCTACTGGTTGGAGACCCCTGATACTGCAAAGTGCCTGGAAAACAAAGCACCTTCAGCATTATCAGTTCTGAGTGGGACATCCACTGTCTCTTGATAGCATTTTTTGAGAAGTGATTAACTGGTGGGTGGCATGCTTGAGCATGACCGCTTTGGCACCTAATGAAATATGTAGTACTATGACAATATATTTCTCTATGAAATATGTTGCTGATACAGAATGTCAATTACAATCATGCAAAGAGCTTCTCCAACTAGGAGTTTGACGTTCTTTTGGAGGAAGTGGCAGTGTTAGACACAGGGTTCCAGGGACCACTGACTCCAACACGGTAGCTTGGCGCGAGGCAGGTAGGCACGCCCGAGGCTATGTGTGAAGTAGTTGTGCAGCACACTCCCACTCTGACACAGTAAGCACACACAATAAGGAGACACCACTCCAGTTTCATTTATAAGATCAAATATCTTTATCTACTTCTTGTCAGAGTTATAAGCGTAAGCTTCACACAGTCTGCAGGGTAACCGGTTTTTGGTAACCTCAAGTCAATGCGGACACAATTCTGTGGCAAATATTCACTACAGGTCACCCCTTCTAAACATCAATTTCATGCAGGTAATCATTCTCATTCAGATAGGTAAACAGGGAACAAGGCACATTCAAGTATAACATTTAGGTAGGAATACTAGGGCAGATGTACATTCATTACAGGTAACCATCCTATTGCAGATACATATTTCCTAGGCAGATCTTCAATACATGCAAGATTTCTTAGGCAGAGGCTCCATTTTTATGCAAAGGGGACACTCCTGCAGGGGCAGTTCCCAGACAGTGGTTGCTCGTGTCTGGGCTTCTGTGATCAAGTGTTCAGGCCCCAGGATTCCCTGGGGCTATCTCTGCTGTCAGTGGAATGGGCCTTTGCGTGGGCGTAGGCCCCAGATCTCCTTGACTCACCAGTTAGTCCTCGTGGGGGAAGTCTGTTGCCGAGGCAGCGCCAGCTCTGGTTTTGCAGGCCGCCTCCTCCCCAGTCATCCCGCTCCTTCCTTCACTCGGGGCTTGGACTGGGGGAGGCGGGATATCCTTTTGCTCTTGCCGGCCTCTCTGCTTCCTGAAACTCGGTCTGGGGAGGTCAGGGGCTCCCGCTCTCCTCGGAGCCCCTTTCTCCTATGCCTGGGTGAGCTTCGGGATTCCTGTTTGCCTCCGGGTCCAGGAATCAATCAGAGCGCGGCTTCCTGGGGGCACGGCCGGTGACGCGGCTGGTGCCCCGGTCACCAGGCGACACTCCCCTTCGCGCGCTTCAGCCCAGCGTGGCCTCGGCGGTGATCTCGGCGACCTTCACTCCACTCGGGGGTCGCGGCAGTGATCTGGGGTACGGGGCGCTTCCCTGACACAGCACCGTGCAGCGATTGCGGTTCCAGTGTACGCCACACTTAGCCTTCACTTCAAGGGCAGGATGTATAGCGCTTCGCTGGCACAGCGCTCAGGGACGATGGCAAGTTCTGACAGTACAGCGCTTAGCTGGCACAGTGCTCAGGGACAATAGCAAGTTCTTGTAGTACAGGGCTTAGCTGGCACAGCGCTCAGGGACAATGGCGAGTTCTGGTAGTACAGCGCTTAGCATTGACGGCAGATGCTAGATGTACAGCGCTCCACAGTACCTTAAGGGTCCCCCGGCAGCCGTTGCGCCCTCAGACTCACAGTGCTTCACAGTCACAGCGCTGGTAATTGATTTCAGGTGCCTGTTGGAGGGGAAGGGAATCTGGCAGTTCTGGGCAGGCACACTGGAGCTGGTATCCCTGGTTCCCCTCTCACAGGGCAAGGTCAGCAGGCAGGCAGGGTAATTCATCTAACTTAGGGCAGCAGGTCCTAGGATCAGTCAGCCTCAGTAGTGTAGCAATCCCCCTAGCTCAGCAGCCTTCAGTCCAGCGGAGGGTCCCCAGGTCCAGTAGTGCAACTAACTTATCAGGTTCGCTCCTTTTCTTTTATACCCCTAGGTCAGGTGACCCTCCAAAAAGGCGGCAAGGTGGGGGTTAGGAAGGTTCTAGAAGAATCTGGGGACTCTGTGGTGTCCATCTATGGTGACAAGAGGCGGGACGGTCAAGGTTACAGTAGCATTAAGTCCCAGCCTTACTCCAACTACTAGTGCGCAGATAGGACAGTGGCCTCACCGCAGCAGCAGGGGCCTGTGGCAGCCATGTTGTTAGGAGAGAGCACCTGCACCTCAGCACTGTTTAGCAGCGGTAAGGCGCCCAGAGTTCTATGTCCAGCAAAAATGGCGGTCAACAACGAGGCAAAAAAAAGGGAAAAAAGTGTAGGGGAAGACCACTCTAGGGCTGACAGGTCTAACAGGCAGAGAAGTAAGAACGGTTGTTTGGGAAAAGTGACCAGGAAGTGCCTGAGGCCTCTGTGAAGAAGGAGGATCCGGACTGAGGCACCTCTGACATCCAATGAACAGACAAACTATCTTCCTCTCCATTGCAGAGAGCCCTAACCAACCTAACCTCCCTCAAGTGTCTTGAAGCACAAAGACTGGTGCTATCTATACTTCTTTCAGGGGACAGGACCTTCTAACAAACAGGATTTTCTCATCAGCTGATCTTGGAGAGGAGGATCAGAGTTGGCACACTCAACAAATCATCTACCTTTTTCTTTCCTACTATGTTGTATCGTCTGTCAGCCACAGAATCATCAAGTGAATTAATCACTGGCAGGCAGTAAACAAAACACCTTAAATGTCAACAAAACATCTTAAATGTAGATAAACGAACAGATAAAACCTAGCTCGACCCAGTTATGTCCGACAGGCAACAGTACTCTTCTAGCTACATTCTCCAGTCTGAATATTCATGTCAGTGCATGGGGCTGGGCGACTTCGACAAACCCCTCCAAAGTTAAAATATCAGTATACACGATTTGACAATAAAAAGGATTTTATAGCTGATCTGCTCTTAAAAATCGGCAATTCGCACACAAGTGAGTGGTGTGTAGCCTCTTTAAATTGACAGACGTCATTGATCCGAGCGCATGTTTCTTTAAATATAACCAGGCCAGGGCTTTTCTACTTCTGAAATAAACCAGGCTCATAGAATGCCTTTTTGTTGTCCTGACGCTATGTATTTTCAACGAATGTGTGAAGTACTTATTCAGTCGTGCAGCATGTGTTTCTTTGTGCAGGTTTACTTTTGTTCACTCTGGAAATTGCTGACACTTTGTCTTTCAGCTCCATGAATGGCAGACTTTAATTTCTTGCAATTGTGATTCTTTCACACTATATAAAAGTATCCACTTTTGTGTTCTGTATATTTCATCCTACATAAAAAAAACAATTTGATGCTATGAATTAGAAGCTTAAAATCTTTCTGTGGTGATCTTTGTATGATGCCCAACCCGCCTTGGGAACATATGCCGTTGTGCATTAGTACTCAAAGAACCTGCACTTTTGCCATTTGCAAAGTATAACAATTTGCACTTGTCCCTTGTCCAAGGGGCACTAGAACACCAGTAACTGGTAGGTGTGTCAAAGATGACAGCAGGAGCGGTTGCATAGTTGCAAACTCCGTCCTAGCGCCGCCTGGATCCCGGTGAAACCGTCAACATCCTCTCACCCAGCCTGTGAAAACAGACTGTGGGGCCCATCTCATCCAGCATGCCCACGGGGGTTGTGGCGGACCATGTGAGCTCCCCTAACAACTCGGGGGCTACTGCAGCAGAGCGTGGGCGGGAGCTCCGCTCTGCAATGAGATTGAGGTGGGCCCACTCTGACAACAAAGAGAACGAGTGGGCCTCCCTTTCCTACCCTTTCGATTTTCTGGATACCAGAGACTACACGAGGCACAGCAGGTGGCTGGGAAGGCCTCATCACTTAATGGACGTTTCAGTAGGGCAGTGCCTTGTGGCACAGACAGTTTTTATAGCCTGACAGGACCTTTAGGCAGTTTTTCCCGTCTGATTGAAATATTGCTACATGAAGGTCTATGCTGCTTCTTACTCATTACAGAGGTGTAGTCGAGGGCCCATGGATTGCACTGCCTGATTGTCAAGGGGGTATTGGTCCAGCCTTGCTCCTGTGACTCATATGTTAGGGTGCCCCGACTGTCCCTTTGAGGTCCCTGGCAAGACTGCCTACCGGGGGTGATTGTGGCTCACCTCGTGTGGGGGAAGGGTGCCCCTCCTCTGACCTGGATAAGCTGGAGGTCTAGAGGCTCACCTGGACTGGGGAGCAAGTGAAGGAGTCACTGTGTAGGGTGCAACCATCGAAAGGGCTAGGAATGATCGGGAGACGGGGTCTGGACACATTCTGGAGAATACTTGCGGTGCTATGGGGGTAAAGCAGAAGGGGACCAAAGTAGCAGAGAGTTAACTGGTGCCCTACTTAACCAAGATGGGGTCTGCCCAACCTGGGGCACCTCTCACCGCAGAGCATATGCTGGAGGACACTAATGTTAAATTCACCAAGCTCCTTGCTGCTGTTCAAAATTTGAAAACGTCTCTAGAACCAAAGTTGGACACTCTGATCATTGACATGGGCATTATGCGAGAGGAGCACAACAAATTGAAGGCAAGAGTAGCCACACATGAGACCACCATAGCTGAGCTGCAATTCTCCATGACCAAGACACAAGCACAGATCGTGGCCTTGCAGCGGGAGGGAGACCTGCTGCGACGCAAGCCAGATGAAGAGGAAGGCTGCTCGTGCCGCAATAACACCAGGGTGGTGGGGCTACCTGAGAGGACTAAGGGCCCAAGCATGGACCTATACATGGAACAATGTCTAGATTTAACAGTACTGGGAGGCAAGACGTCTACCTTCTTCTCTGTGGAGCAGGCACACTGAGTGCCAACCAGCCGCCCACACATCGGGAGCATCCCTACACCCGGTGTGTACTGTTGTGTATGACGAACCACTCCCCCTTTCTCTGCTATCTCAGAATCCCTTGGGAGACCAAGCATACAGACTTAACATGGTTTCACAGAACTATAGACTGCTCAGGTGGAACGTGAGAGGCATGGGTACATATGGTAAAGTGGCACACAGTTTACTCCTACTTAAAGAGGCATCAGGTACACTTTGCCTGTCTACAGGATACACACCTAATAGAGTCAGAACTCTTCAAACTGTGTAAATGCTGATGGGGTGGGCTCTTTGACGCAACTTATTTAGGCTATGCCAAAGGAGTGCTGGTGCGAGTATCCCCTGGTGTCCCATATACTGTCTCCCATACTAGAATAGACCCTGTGGGCCACTTTGTGGTGGTCGGGGAGTGCTAGATGGTATACCACTGACACTGGTGGAGGTATACGCCCCGAATGAAGGACAGGCAACCTGCTTTACATCCCTGGCACCCGCGCTTCTGGTTGACCCTGCAATTCCCATGCACTGGTGTGGGAACTTTAATGGGGCCCTGGATTTCACGACTGACAGATCCACACCCCCTGTTGCTGGGGCACAATCCTGTACTGTTTCCCAATAGTTGCACACATTGGTGCACAAGATGCAGGTGGGGGAGGTATGAAGGATGTTACACCCTGAGGATAGGGAGTACTCTCATTACTTGACAGTGCATGTATTACACTCACAACTGAACATTACATTTAGCTCCCCTGATCTGGTCCCTCGGTTCACATGAGCAAAATACTTGGGGCGAACCCTCTCAGACCACAACCAATTGATGGTATCGTTTGCGTGGGGTAGTGCCGGGCAGAAAAAAACCCTACTTGCCGCCTATCCACAACTGCTCTTAACGATGCTGGGTTCTGTGCACAGATGGGAAAATCTATAGCGCAGTACTTTCAGGAAAACCCTGATTGAATGGGATGTGTTTAAGGTGTCCTAAGGGGGCTGAGCCTGAAAAATGTGTGTGGGGAGCAGAAAATCCTGTCAGCTCCAGTGCTTACCACAGAGGACTACATTGAGTCACCGAAGGAAGAATATGTGACATTCACGTAGTGTTGGGCAATGCTCGTAGAGATAAAAAAGGAATATGGGGCACTTTAGTGCAGGTTGTCTAACTTTGACTACAAAACCTACCTCCAGCGACAACACAAATCAGGGGATAAAGCCGGCTGCCTGGTAGCTTGGCTGCTGAGTATGGACTCCCCCAGTTGTTCCCTAGTAGCCCTCCACCTGTGTTCAGGGCAGGTGGTAAATTCTCAGTTGGAGACAAATCTGGCATTTGGGGAATACTACTGGGAGTTATATGGGGATGCCTCAGGAGTAACAAATGATACAGTTTCAGGATATCTAGCAAGGAGAGGAACCCCCACAACTAACCCTCTACATAGACAGGAACTGGATGGCTCTTTAACTCTGGGAGAAATAAAGGGGATAATAGCACAGATTGCACGAGGCAAGGAACCAGGTACGTACGGACTCCCGACTGAGTTTTAACCTACCTTTCAGCCTCAGTTGGCCCCTAGGTTGTTGAAGGTCTATGAGGAGGTGTTGTCTTGTGGGTCCCTCCAGAGCTCTATTAGAAAGGCATTGATAGTGGTGCTCCTGAAGCCAGGACGAGACCCACTGAACGTGATGTCCTACCGTCCCATGTCCCTTTTAAATGTGGACTATAAGGTGTTCAGTAATATTTTGGCCAATTGCCTGGTGGAGATGGTTGGTACATTGGTTCATCCGGACCAAAATGGTTTTATACCAGGGCATAACACATTCCTTTCTTTGCGCCGGCTGTTTCACACCATGGACTGGGTGAGGTGCACGGGGATAACTGGTTGGGTCGCATCATTGAAATGTAGGAAGGTAACCCCCTAGTTAGGTACTTCAAGGTCTGGGTACAGGTGGAAAAAATGACGAACGAGAAAGGAAATATACCCACTTGTCCTTTATTTCTTCAATTTAGCTACTATGAGCAGTTGGTTCTGACCAATTATACTTAAATAATTACATATGTGAGGTTTTTCTTATGATTCTTATGATCATATTTATTATGTTCTTTCATATCTTTTTCAGAATAATTCATTTACAAATGGAAAAATTTGCACAGTCTACAAATATATTTCAACAGTTCATTCTATGTATTGTGACATAGCTATTCTAACAAATATCATACATTTTTATATAGAAAAAAACTAATAATCACTATTACAGAAAGTGCACCTTCGCTCACAACTCATCCTCTCATTTTGCCATACACTCTGACTCAAACACTAACATACTAGACATTCATACTAATTGCCCAGCATACTACACATACATGCAAGCAAGCCTCAACAGTGGTACAAAGAAAATTGTTATCCGTTGTGATGTTGTGAGCGCGGATCTTTTGTCCAACAAGGGGTCGATGTACGTTTCAGTGTGGGCATGAAACCTATCACCTTCTTCAGGACCACACAACAATAATGTAGACACTTCCAGGGGTGGGTATGGAGGGAATACGCTATTGGGAATAAATAATACATGGAATCAGAACCAACAAAAATACTCCAGAAACCTGGAGAAAAACCTTTACGTTTATAATGGGTTCCTGTGCGTAGTGCCATTACACCATGTAAAAACAAATCATTACTGTGTACGAAAGAGGAAGGCTCCCTCTCCCAGAGAGTCATTGGGCCACTACCGAAGGTGCTCTTCTCCTATTTACAGTGCAAGGAGGGATTCTTAAAGAAATAAACTGTGTGTTAAGTGAAAAGTGAAAAACGAATAATGAAAGCTGAATGCCAGGTAAGCATGCCAACAGAGACTCTCATGCTAACTTTTAAGGATGTATGTGTCACCTCATGCATCTGTGCAGTTAGCAGTATCAGGGCACTTACCAATATTGTCACAGCAACGCACCCTATCACTAGGTGCATAAGTCTCTATAAGTCATATCCAGACTCAAAACGTCAACTCCTCACTATTATTTTACTGTAGTGAGATGGTTCACTTGCATGCGCCACTGCGTTATGGGAGACAAGTAAATAATGCTATGTTTAATTCTATAACGTATAGGTTTCTATTTTTATCAATTTACCACTGGTCGTTACCTTAGTCTGGTTCTACATAATTTGTGATCATATATATGTAGATGCCAAGATTCTTGAAATTTTAATTTAGCTGTAAAGGCTCCTGGTTCAAATAAAGGTTGTCCTAATTAGTAAGAAAAAAAGGAAACATTTATTATTTATTCTTTAAACGATTACTGAAATGCTAAGTTTCTGAAAGTGTAAGCAAAAATGTCTCCTAGTTGGCCAAAATGATGGAAGTACTGCCAATGAATAATCTGTATAGCCCCTATTGCCTCACATGGCAGAGAACCTGGAGTTTGGATATGTTATCTCAATGTATTCACAGATCGTAAAGCTGTTGTTCATGTCTGACTATAAAGGTAATGAGATTATATTGAACTCTAGCTTTCATTAAAGAGTGAAATATAGAGGAATAAAGATGAAATATCTCAGCTGGTCAGGGCAGTGTGTAACGGAAGGAAGAAACAAGGATGTGCACAAGTTCTTTTCCTAATCAGGTATCATACTGTGCCAACACCCCTGGGGCCCAGGCTGCATTACATGGGCGAAACTCACAGCATATCAATGCGAAAAAGTCAGCTGTTATCGGGATAAGGTATGGTAAGGGAGTAGTTTTTTAGGGACCTTCAGGGCTTGTTGACCCTAATATGTGGAGACGGTAGACGGCGAGGGGTCCTTATTAAGCTCCACACCCCTTTGGAAGAGGATAGATAGGCTGATCCCAAATATGAGCTATATTACGAGGCAGCCCAGCTGCAATAGCCACAGCGAGGGATGGCTCGAGCCCCACAACTGGAATACTTGGGGGTAGTGGGTGAACTAGGAGGACGATCCCTCTTTCACTGACACCTGGATGTGACTCCACCCAGGAATTCTGACAATATATCACTGCGGGTGGCCCTGTACACATGAAAGCGGTACATACATATTGGTGCGTAGTCCACATCTTATGCTTTCAGCTTCCCCACATGGATGATGCCGGAGTGCGCCACCTTGCATGTGAAGTACTGCACCAGGGACTGGGAACAGGCAGGCATCCAGATATGGCCAGACGTGTTGTCAGATCAGGGCTTGCACACCTTTAGAGAACTGATGATTGATTGTGGGCTGGGACCCAAGCAGTTCCTGCTCTACTTGGGCCTGAGAAATGTGCTGCGTAGGATGTGGGTAACCAATTGTAGGGTTCCACCCATAGGGGCTCCATTGGAGGTGCTATTGACCGAGTGGGATGTAATAAGGCTTCTTCTCGCTTATACACTGACTTACGGAGGCAATCTACTGGGGTAACTAAAGTGCGTTAGGACTGGTGGAAGACCGCACTGAACACTGATATATCGGACAAGTTGTGGGCCTGTTGCCTTCAGTCGATTTCAACAGGAGACACGCGATGCTCGGTTCTGACTTATTCAATTCAATTGCCTTCACTATACCTATCTGACCCCAAAAAGGATCAGGAGGATATACCCGGGAGCGAGCAGTGAGTGCCCTAGGTGTGGGATGACTGAGGCAGATTTTGTGAAACATGGTGTAGTCATATGCTGTGATATCACCCTTCTGGCTGCTAGTGAAACAGAGTGTAGTGGAAGTGTCGGTTTCCTGTTTCCACTGGACCCCGTCCGGTGCCTACTAGACACAGGTTATATTCCTAAGAAGATGAAGGGCCTGCTATGATTTCAGAACCTGGCAAGGTTCACCTGGCCACTTGTAGGGCACCCGTGTGTCCAGCAGGAGTGAGTACATGCCTCATCCAGGGGTGCCTACTACAGAATCAAACCACAGAAGTCCAAAAGCATCCTTTCCTGAAGAGTCACCAACAAGTTCACCCTCCACTGTACACAGAGAGGGTGGGGAGGCCAGCCCCACTGGCCATGGATACAAACATCTAGAGAGTCCCTAGAAGTACAAGTCCAGAGTGTCACTCAATTTCAGATAGGGATTCCTCCACAAGGTGTTCTTCATTCTTCTATAGTTGCTCTTCTTCTTTGACTTTCTCCTACTGTGAAGGGATTTAACTGTGAAGTTGCCAATTTCTTGAAGATGGGTGTCTGTGACCAAAGCAGAAGAGCCTCATCACCCCAATATCTTTAACAGACCTATTCTAAGAGCAGACTACTGGATTACAGAGTTTTCAAAAATGGTGAAATCAACTTTTGGGCACCAATTTACTAAACTTTCATCCAATGTAACAGAGCAAGGGAACATGCTACATTGTGTTGTGTAAAAGGGAGAGAGCAAACATGTGCCTTATTTAGACATTTATTGGCCCTGATTTAGATCTTGGCGGAAATGTAAATCCCATAGGCTATAACAGGATTTATATTTCGGCGGACAAGATATCCATCACTGCTGTGATGGAGTAACCTGCCTGTCAAGATACAAATCAGACCCATAGTGAACTTCTGCTCTCTCCTTGGTCTGGTGCACTTATGGCAGCCTAGCACAAAGGCAGGCACCCTTGCACCATGAAGCAAGAGTGCCTGGGTTGTGATTAGAATAGTTTTTGTGATGTGCTAGGAGGGATACCTTCCTGCACAAAAAGCTATTCTCAGAAGCGTCATTGGTCTATGTGTTTGTGATCTCTCTTCTGACCTAAGCTCCTAACTTTCACTGTAGACTGGTGTTTTCCCTTCAAGACTTCAAAAGGGAGCCTCCTGACTGGTACCAAATGTCTATCTACTCTACTTTGTCACTGTGAGATCTGCATGCCTAGGCTTGTCATGGAGGTGACTGGTAATCAGTCTATGAGTCTTCTACCCATTTTCTCCCTTTACGCAGAGATGGCTCAACCTCCCAAATGGGCCTATTGTCTGGGAGAATTTATGTATCTACCTACTGGCCAGCATGATCTACCTACTAGCCAGCAAAGTAATTAACTTGGCCCATTAGACAAATATATACAGCAAAACACAAAGTATGTGAGGGAGTTCAAATATTGCAAAATTACATTTGTTCTGGGGGCCCTTATAAATGTATACAAAGTGACTATAATACCTTCTTATGTTGAGCCACTGCAAAGTTAATATTTTGACTTGCTTTCACCTGGAAGGGCCTAGAGTAAATTAATACAGATTCACACGTTAGTAATAAATCAATGGGGAATTGTTTTGACTGGACAATTAACTTATTTGACTTGCACAGACCATTACCAATTTACTCAACAGGCTCGCTGTGTGCAAATATGAGGCTGTGTTTAACAGTAGTCACACTCGCTCAACCTGCACGTGTGTACATACATGTCTCTTATGTACCCAGCAGAGAAACTCTTAACCCAGCTGCACTACAGTGTGTCTTATTTTAAAAGGCAGGCACTGACAATTAGTACTCCAAAAACCATTTTACAGATGCTTATTGTGAGGTCATCTCATTTAGTGAGACACACTCACAGCAGAGATTAAAAAATGAGGTGGTAAAAAGGTTAAAAACAAAACCTTGAAGGGTTTAAGCAGGCTGGGATCCACTCTGTCACAAAATAAAAGGAAACAAAGAGAACATTACTGGTAAATGGAATAACAGATTTACTTTTTTAGAATCATCAGAACATAACAAAAATCAAGAGATGTGTAAGTCCTGAAAATTCCACGCTTAAGAAGCATCAATGGCCACTTAATGTATGAAAATGGAATAGAGAAAATGCCTGGACCCTTGTTCAAGATGTCTGCAAGAATATACAGACACCAGATCTTGGGATACCCTATATTAAGAAGGCACTAGCTAAAGGTGGAGGACATATCAATAGGATAATTTCTTGACATCAAGACTGAGATTTTGTCTATTCTGTGACATTTGATATTCCTGATGATTATAACTTCTTTTCTAAAGAAACAGTTGACTTTGTTTTCCAATTTGATGAATGTTGTAATAAATCAGATAAATAGGAAATTGGGATACTAACACTCCAAGAATATCAAAGTGGATGGATTTCGAGAATGGATTTAGCCATAGGAATCGATGAAGCAAATAACAAATTCTGAGCACTAGAAGAAGTAGATATTTAGGTATAGAAAA
This sequence comes from Triturus cristatus, assembly GCF_964204655.1. Lineage (NCBI taxonomy): Eukaryota > Metazoa > Chordata > Amphibia > Caudata > Salamandridae > Triturus > Triturus cristatus. The sequence goes on from NC_140593.1 coordinate 503,190,175, forward strand.
TACACCCATTCTGGTAAGGTACAGTGTATGGTTGCGAATTCATTATTTGGTGGCTTTAAGGAATCTTTATTTATGAGGGCCCAAAAAATAAATACATTAAGGGTAACCACACTGTGATAAATTTGAATATCAGCAATGATAATAGAATCCAAAGCCAATCATCTTCAAATGAACAGTTATTGTTTTTATAGTAGTTATTGTTTCTGTACTATGTAAAGAATGAAAGATGTCCTGGTGTGGACTAAGTAAATGATTTTGAATATATTTTGTAAACGCTGTTGATCCACAAATTTTTCAATGATTTTAGCTATAAAGGGGAGATTTAAACACAGCAGTACACCGTTGTTTATTAAAAGGTGATGTAAATTGGCCTAACTGCATGCTATTTAGAAATATACCTTGATAATTGTGTTTGTACTATTACCAGTACCCAATATGCAACACCCCTTACATTTTCTAATTGTATGCAGAGCGTATATTCCTCTTACTGTGGGCTTTACCTAGTTATCATTTTATGTGTAGCAGCTTTGCCTACATAATATTAATTCGACATTCTATATAAATCTTAGTTAAGTCTAAGCAGAGGTACAGATTGATTTGAAAAATGTGTCATGCCTGTCATTGGTTTAGATTTGATTTTCAGGGTAATATGTGCTAATTTATTAGCAACTTCTTCCTCAGTGAGTCATATGATTGTAAGACCGCCTTAACCGTTCGAGTGCTATTGACATACTGGAGATGTCCATAACACCAGTGCTCAGGTGCTATGAATGGCTCCAGCACATCCTAGCACTTGCGGCTGGAAATCCTTCTGTCATGGGCACCAGCCCTACCCACACAAGTGTAGTATAAGTTTCATCGGAATACTTGGGGGAATGCTAGGTGGTAGGAAATTTGGGGCACATATTTCAGAAGTTTTCCTTACATAAATGTGAGGGAAATGTGTTTTCTGTAGTGACAATTTAAGATTTGCAAAGGCTTCTGGGTTAGAGAACCTGCCAGGAGCCACACAAGTTGCTCCACCATTGATTTCCCCATATTTTGTAGTTTTAAAAAAAATTACAGGTTTGCTAGGTTTCCCTAAGTGCCTGCCAAGCTAAGACCCAAAATCCACAGCTACCTGCATTGAGAGAAATGGTCAATTTTCAGTAGAAAAAAACGGGATGTGTCTATGTTGTCTTTAGGGCCCTTTACTGTCACCGGCACTAGGTGTACCCACACAAGTGAGAGACCATTTCTATCAGAAGATATGAGGGAATGCAGAATAGTAAATTATTTGTTATTACCAATTACATATCTCTCCATTTGTGCCTTCCTTCTGATTGTAAGGCAGTGTGTAAGAAAGAAGACATTTTGATAAATGCCTTTGAATCACATGGTAGTATGTGTACCCACAAATTCAGAGATGTACAAATCACTGGTCATAAACGCTGTATCTGGTTTTTATATCAGAAATACATAGGTTTCTTTGATACCCATTTTTCATTCTTAATATTTTAACATATGAATTGCCCTAAACCACAGTAAGGTGCAGTTTAATTGTTGGCTGTGCGTACCTCAGATTCTTGGAGAACGTACAAACCCTATATATCCCCGCAATCTGAAGGGTCTAGCGGACGTAATGGTATATTGCTTTTCTAAATCAGCCATCGTATCAAGAAGTCACAAATGAAAATGTTGTCACAAATGTCATTTTTTTCCTACTCATTTTCAATATTGCTTTTTTGCAACACTTAGTTTATTTGGTAATACCATAAAGGATCTACACAAATGACCCCTTGCTAAATTTAGAATTTTTCTACATTTCAGAACTCTACAGCTTTCCTAGATCACCCACTGGTTTCACCCTGGTTTCCATCACAAACTGGAGGCAGGTTGAAAAATGGGCTTACTCTTAAAAAATGCCAAAACAGAGGTAAAAAAATGTATTTTTATTCAGCCCTGCATGCTCCCGAAAGCCAGGAAAATAGCGACTGTAGCAGAGCAAATCTTTTGTTGATGCCATTGCAAGGAGAAAACAAACTGAGGCTTTTTTATTGAGCACTTTTTCCCTATTTTTCCCAAAAAACCCAAACTTTTGCCATATTTTTGCTATTTTCTCAGTCCCCTCCAGGAGAATCCACAAACCCCAGGTACCTTTAGAATGCCCAGGATGTTGGAAAAAAAGGATGCAAATTTGGCGTGGATGCATTTTGTTGAAAAGAATAATGGAGGGCTAAGCACAAACTATCCCAAATAGCCAGAAAAGGGCTTAGCATTCTAGAATGAAAAGGCTTAGCAGCCAAGGGGTTGATGATCGACAGCAAAGCATGGAAGGTTATGATTTTCAGCCACATCATAAGCTGTAAAGAAATAGCTTGGTATGAAGCATTTGTGATTTCTGATGTCTAACTTTCCCCCACATTAAAGGTTTTTTAATATTTCATTTTTATGGGATCGTCACGTAATCAAACCAGTCTGCTATAATAAAATATTTTTTAACGTTTCTGGAGTTTACAAATGACAATAACAAAAAGGAGCTTCAGAGGAAAAAATTGCCAGGTCGCCCTCCACTCATAAAATCACTACACAACAATAGACCTGGTTATGCAGGACAACATTCACTATTTTACATAGGGCTGGTGATGGGGGGTTCACCTCTACCCACCAGCTGGTCTAAGTAGTTTACCAGTCTAATCCAATCCTCAAAGCACGCTGTCCTAAATTTACATAAGTGTATGTTTTGCCAGTCAACTCATAACAATAATACCCTTAACTGAAAAAGGTGTATAAGAAGCCACAGAAAAATATATGGGAAAAGGTGAGGAAGTCCCTCACGTGCGCTACACCAGAGGAGCTACTGGCAGGTTCTCACCAGCTTGCCCACGTTTCTCATCATCTGTAACTTCCTCACCTATAGAAAGGAAAGTGTGTCCAGTATAAAGATAAGAGGTGAAAATAGTGATATGTGTATCAAGAATAGAGACCCCATGTAGTGCAAGAGATACTATATATTACTGAATTAAAAATTGAGTTTAAGACTCACATAAATGACATACCCCTTTTATTCAAATGGATGCTAGTGGTAGTTGCAAAGTGTTACTACAGAGCACTATATCAGTAAGAGGTTTTAAAGATATATCAGTAAGTGTATTTTCCTGCCTAAGTCCTGGCCGAGAAGCGATCTTCCCTGCCTCCCCATCTGCTGAATTAACAACTGCATTGCCACACTACAATTCTGCTTTCTCAAATTGGCAGTTACGGGCCACTTCCTGAGTATTCCTGAATTTTGTTGACTGCACAACATTTCTTTCGCAGTGTGTATACCCATGGTTGATTCCCCATGTTTTACAAAGCTATCAAGGAATCTTTGCTCCAAATTATTCACTCTGTCTATGACCATATCACTGAAGCATTTAATATTCGCGCAACCTTAGACAACCCTTGATGTAAAAGTTTGCATAGGGCCTGGTACAGACCATTCTAATCCAAACCTTGGGAGATATCAATAGCAGGAAAAGTCCTCTCCCCCTGGACCACGTCAGGCAACAAAGTTGAGTTCTTGGGGCAGTTCTTTAGTAGTGTTATGCACAGTATGAGTATTGTCTTTTTTCTTTTTTTCACTAGCTGTGGGTTATTGGGCAGCAGTACACCATTCAAAGTGATTAATAATGAGTCATTTAATACGCATGGGTGACTAGCTGGCATTATCTTATTTGACCAGTGAACTCTTAAGAAGATGAGCATGAACCAAAATGTTTCCCTCTACAGAAACAAGCATAGATTGACACTGTGCTACTAGTCTTTCCTCCCCATGTCCAATCTCGTTGTTAATTGCACCCATCGCATTGCTAAGATAGTTTTGGTAAAATGTCACCTTATCACTGCCAGGTGTGCAGTTAACCAGTAAGCATAGAATATATACTAAAACCACCAAGAGGGATGGCCCGGTCCAGTCTCTTCCAGGCTCTGACTGCACACTCTAGGCCGGGTCTTTATTCGGGCCATGCCCGTGTGAGCCGCATTCACGTTTTGCACTACGGTAGTGCTGTGTGCTCTAAACGGTGATTCTTGCTCCTCCTCTACCCTGGAGCAGTGTTGCAGTCTGGGAGTAGTAGACCTCCCACAATGTAACTAGGATAAGTCAATTGAGTCCTCCTGAATGAATAAACTTTTGTTTGTAAATTTCTTTATTGATATTTATATTACAGGACCTACAATAATCACTTACGCATATAATCCAGTAATACCTTAGCACCAAATCTATGACATACTCTGTTCAAAAACCCAACCAAATAAACACATTCATTAAAACAATTGCCAGTTTGCTACAGACATCTTTCATCGTCATTTTGGGGTCTTCAGGGATCACAACAGCTACACCAGGATTGGCCTTTGCGACACCTGGCACTGTCCGTCTTCCCCATGGCGTCAAATGAAGCAAAATCAGTATCAAGGACAAAGGGGCTGCTCAGCATACCTTATTTTCTGGCCATTTTTTTTATGCTATTAGTGTAATAAACAATGTTGCAAATGTAGCAGTAACAGGACCTTTGGTGGCAGCTGTTGTAAGTAAAAATGGTTTTAAATGTATATTATGTGTATGCTTGCAGTTGAGAGGATTTTTATGTGAGAGAGAGCATATGTAAATGTGTGCATGTGTGTTTGTATGTACAAGTATGTGTATGTGAGTGAACGTGAGTGAGAGTTAGTGATAGGTAGTGAGTGAGAGTGTGTGAGTTTGTGGCCCAGATATACTTTGAAGCTTGTCCCTTCCAGTAGAAAACTATTCCTTAATTTCCCACTTTGTGTGCTGCACAATGCAGCACACTGTCAAAGTTGGAAAATCAAGGAGACATTTAAAGGTTTCTTAGCATTACACCTGCCAGGAGCAAATTCCTGTTTAGTAATGTTTGTAGATAGAGATTTGCACTAAAACCCATGGGTGAATACATAGGCGCACCCATGCACCACCCATGGAACGCTCATTGATACAAACAATATGCCAAGCTGCGTATAGCAAACCGTTTGCTTTACTTCGGGATATTATCCAATGCAAATTTTTATCTACGATCGATAGTAACACCTTGTACCAGGTTTGCATCACAAAAAGTCAATATTCAGGAGCTGGTATACTTGCAGCAATTATTAGCATGACGGACACCTACAACAAAATACTTGCACTAGCATACTGGGGGGTAATTCATGCATAAACGGCACCAATTGTAAAATACTGGTACTGGCATACTAGAGGGAATTCTTGACATATAGGGCACCCTTGGAATATACTGGCATAGTAGAGGGAATTCTTGTCATGTGGATACCAGTGACAAAATGCTGGTACTCGCAGAATTCAGGTGATCCATGGCATAAAGGTGGACCATCTGGCATGTGGAAGGTTGGCAACCATGACTGGTCCTAACATACTGAAGTCACTTTTGACATAAGAGCCCCCTATGGTATATGGGCAGCATAAATTGCAAAATTCGGGCACCAGCATATTTTAGGCCTGTTTTGTTAAAAAGGAGCATCCATGGAATATGGCGGCTCTGGCAAAATTGAGACAATTTGAGACATATGGAGGCACCCATACCACATTTTGAAAAACGTTTTTATCAAGTCCTGGGAACGTCATGTTTCATTGTCTCGGTACACCATAAAAGTATTAGAAGCTTTAATGAGAGCCCCTTCAGTACCTAAAGGCATTTTAGCAAATTTATGTGACGATTGTGCTTTAAAATTCACAATTTCACCCCACTCTTTTCAATTTTTCACAGGGGAAGAAACTTCATCAGAAGAGATCTGGCTTATTAGCTTTGCTCGCTTACTACAATTCAGGGCAAGTATTATGCCCCAGAACTTTCAAAGATGAAGTCAGCACCATAATATAGGTGGTATCTAAAATAGACATTTGTCCATGTTATGCTCTTATACTAATCATGTAGTTATAATGGAACTTCAGCGATGTCAACTGTAGTGAAGTTAGGGTCATCTAACATGCATTTCTGGAAAAAAAATCATGGTCAAAGGTCATATGAGGTCACTTCCTATGAAGTCATTAAGGTCAAAGGGTATGGAATGTCGCTTCCGCTATCCCTGGCATTTTTGTGCATTTACACCCGTGATTACATTTATCACTGTATTGGGCATGGTGATCGCAAAGACAATGAGTGTTAAGATGTTGTAAAGGGGGAAGAGGTTCAGGTTCAAGTAACAATGACAGTGGGAACTTGCTCCATCTTTCTACATGCCATTAAAGGTAAATAGGTTATACAGGGCATACCTCAGTGGATGTCAGTGCTTTTCCTCTTTTTTACAGAGGTCGCTCATAATTTTTCCTTTTTAAAGAAAGTAGATACTCATTCTATACGACTGGCTTTTTTTAGCACAACTTTATTGCATTTTATCATATACAAAGCAAACACAAGAAGATGATGGACGGAGCGCTGTAACTTTTCAGACACTCACCTCCAGTCACAGATCTGGGTTGAATCCATCATCGTTCTTTCGCTCACTTTGCCACCCCAGTTCAGACACAGCTATATGCAAATCAGTCTTAACCCTGTACCTCATGGGAACAGTCCAGCCCGAACTGCCAAGCCAGGACTTCCCTGGATGGGAAACAAGCATCCTGTGACCTGTTTTGGAGTAACACCCCTCATCAACCAGGCTAGCTTGAATCCAATGGCAAAGTGAGCAAGGGACCCACGTCTGGGTATAGCCTGCCAACTTAGGGCGAACAAAGCAAACACAAGGAGATGGACGGAGCACTGAAACTTTTCAGACACTCGCCCCCAGTCACAGATCTGGGCTGAATCCATCATTGCTCTTTAGCTCACTTTGCCACCCCAGTACAGACACAGCTATATGCAAATCAGTCTTGACCCTGTGCCTTATGGGCACAGTCCAGCCTGATCTGCTAAGCCAGGTCTTCCCAGGACCGGAAACAAGCATCCTGGAACTGTTTTCAGGGTAACACCCCTCGTCAGCCAGGCTAGCATGAATCCAGTGGCAAAGTGAGCAAGGAACCCAGTCACAAGGTTGTGTTTAACATGAGTATGGAGAGGATAGGCGTGGGTGAGAGTGTTGGTCGAATCATGCATGCCAATAATGCTCTGGATTTCTCAGCCTCAGTGTGAGTCCGTTGTGTATAGGCCCTGTAATCAATAATGTGAATGCGCCAAGGAGCTCAGCATAGTTAATTTGGGCTTCCTGCAACTTCAGTGCATATTCTTCATTCTCCGCTGCTGCCTTTTCTAATGGAGCTAGACTGTTCTCGACACGAGTGAGGCCACAAAGGACCATTGTGCGGGCCCCCACCACCGCCTTAATGGACATCCCCACACCACAACCTTAAAGGCCTCCCATTCCACCAACAGTGATGAGGCAGTATTAGTGTGCTCAGAAAAGTAGGTATTGATTGTGTTGGCCACGCTATCTTGAAACAGTGCATCCTCCACAAGCTGGTGTTGCATGCACCAAGTAGGGATATGAGCCGGCACCTGACCCCACGGCAACGTTTAAGGGCTTTCTGGGTGGTAAGATGAGTCTCATGCAAACAAACTATCTTTGCCTTACAACGGTGCAGTTGTGCTAATATTCTGCACCTCTTCTGCACTGACCCTATGCCCCTGATGTTCCAAGTGATTATGTTATAATTACTATCAGTCGCCAGCATTTAATCCTCCAATTTAACAATGAGATCCACCCTCCACTCAGCACACATGAATACCAAGAACATGAACAGCATGTGACGATGACCTGTAACCTATAACAAACCCCCAATACAAGATCCAGCAAAGAACACTTGTGCAACCAAAACTGTAAGAAAAACATGAAAACAGAACAACAAAGAGTGCAGCTTCCATACCATTGATTTAGCATCATCAGTAATGTGTCACTCAGCTTCCACCCATTTATGCAGCACCCTTAAAAAACTATTTGGATGAAAGTGTATGCGAGGACTTCCATGCCATTGCGATTTGCAGTTTGCCACTAATAATGCCAGGACAATAAAACTGGTTTCCAACGTTCCCTTTTTAGGGTCTGTATCTAAGTCCTAAAATGCAATTTTCGAGTGTCAAAAGCACATTTATTCCCGTGAGCCTGATAATGTGTCAGTCGCCTCTTTCCAGCACCCACTAAGAGCAGTCAAGCCTTAGAACATGTGCAAAATATTCCTTGAAGTTTGGAAACATCATGCACATTTATCAATAGTTTCCAGATTAGTCCTGTGTAATCTGTGAGAAGTGAGAGATGCTCTATGTAATATCTTTTATTAAATTAATTTAAACCTAACATTTCTAGAGACTTTTGTGGGAAATTTGAAAATCCTTATCCCTAAATTGTCAATATATATCGATCTCCTATCTATCCCACAGCGTGACAGGGTTAGTTTTAATCTGATCTGCCACAGCCTGGTATGTTTTTGTGTTGGCTTTCTAATCTCTACCATGCATCAACACTATTTGCATTACTTGTGTGTAGGGCTCCATAGCACCAAATAACCAAAATGTTTTAATAGCATGAGAAGCTGCACCATATGTCAGAAACTAACTTACCAGCAAGCCATAAGTCTGACACAGTTAATCAAAGATGAAGAGTGCGCAAAGAAGTCCCCAAGGTTAGTTATTTCAGCTTTAGCTCAGGTTGCTGAGTTAGTCAGTAAAATAATTAAAATAATTTTCTTAAATTTCAGGGTGAACCGCAAGGAGACTTCAGGGGCATACACCACAGTTGAATAGACATTTTCTCCAGCAATACTTTGCAACTAACAAGAGTCACAACTGACTCTGCTTCACAGCATCACAAATGAACACCTCTAATACCAACTGTTTTCCTTTGTTTGCACCACCTTTGTATTTAGGTTGTTCTGCTTGCAGGTCTGCAGTCCATCTGGCCACTCATTGCAACTGCTGAACTATGTAGTAGTTTTCATAATCTGAGCCACGGAAATCACCCTCAGAAACAGGCAATTGTAACTTCTGCAGTGCTATTGTGGTCCTGCCACCACCCAAACCAGTTCAACCAATAGTGTTCAAAGTTTTAAATGTGTGTTTGGACACTACTACTGGTACTATGGAGAAACATATATTAAGGCAAAAGCATTATTTTGCGAGTGCTATTCTGCCCATAGTGGACAGCGGCAGCTTCTTCAAGAACAGAAATGTTTGCTTAATAGACTTGCCTAGATTCCCCTCCCAGTATGTGCATCTTCATGAAAGACTTGAATTCCTAGATATTTTGTGGATATTGTTGTGAAAGTGCAGACAGCTGCTCTAATTCCACTGCACCACGAAGTGGGAATAAACAGGACTTATCTCTGTTGTGGTTAAGTCCTAACATCATGCTAAAACAGTCCTGTTGTCCGAGAAGAGTGTACAGGTCCACCTTTTATTTTTAAGATACAGTAAAACATTATCTGCTTAAAAGAAGATGATGTGTGTGGCTAAACCACGACATACATCTTGCTATTTCTTCATTCTTAGTAATAACCGCCAATGGCTCAACGGCCAGCGCAAATAGCAGCGGTGAAAGCGGGCACCCCTGCCTTGCCCCTTTCAATACTCTCAATGTCACCTAAATTATTCTATTTTGCAAATTTGTGCCATTGATGGATTATAAAGTAGCTTTATCCAAAAGTGGAATTTGTCTCTATCGCCCATATACCTAAAACGCAAAATAGGTATTTGCATCCCGGGTGTCAAAACGGTTGTTAATAACTATAAAGGCTACAGCTGGTTGTGACTTGCCCAAGAACTGGTTCTTTAGTAAATGGTCTGATCTTCTGATGTTTGGTGGGATATGTCTACCAGGGACAAAGCCTGATTTATCCTGATCTACCAGACCTGGGAGCTTTTAGATATTCCTGTTTCAAAGACCTTGGTCCAAATTTTGTAAAGGATGTCTACCATGGATAGTGGCCTGTATGAGCTAATTTCCAATGGGTTCGTGTTCCGCTTCTGAAGCATCACTATGAAGGCTTCTTTCATAGATTGCAGTAGAATTCCCCTCTCTCTGTCTGCCTGATATAGGTTCAGTAATCTCTCTGCTAACGTGCTCTTGTATGTGGAGTAAGACTCCACTGGCAGCCCTTTGCTATCAGCTTTTGGCTCTAGACAATTGTTTTATAGCCTTTGTAATTTCTTTCTGGGCTAGTGTCTAGTTGGGCTCTAGGATCCTCATCTAATTGGGTTGGATGGGCTCCGTGCATATAATCTAAAGTCTGTTCACTTATGGCACCTTCTGTCTCTGTATATACAGACCAGTAAAATTCCATAACGACTGAGTTAATGTCATACTGAGGGTTCACAGTAACTCCATTCATTTTGCGGACAGCTATTTACTGGGTATGAAGCCATCACTCTGTACTAGCCAAACTAACATCCATCCAGCCTTGTTAACGTCATCAGGACTCCTGGCAATATATTCAATTATGTATGCCAAACCTATCCATTTGTTCCCCATTGTACCTTCTTGTTTGTGTCAAATGCATAAGGCGTAAACTACCTCTAGTTCAAAGTGTTTGAATTTGTCTTTCAGGTTAGAGAGTTATGTCTCTAATGTATGTTAACTCTGTATGTCAGTCCTCTCCATACTCTTCTCAGAGTAACTTTAAATGCTGTCTAACCCACAACGAGTTTGTCAACTGTGCCTTTCTTCTCTGAAAAGTACTGGTCTATTGCAATTTTAAGTGTTTTTATATATAGGGGGCCTCATCTAGTGCCACTGGTTGGAGACACCATTTCAGTAGGGCAGATATGTAGTGCCCTATTGTATTGTAAGATCGCTGTTGTCTGCACTCTCTGAGCCCCCGGCCTCAGATTCATTACTTGAACTGGTTCTCTGTGTCAATTCATTCTCAAATCTCCATCGGCTCACTCCTAGTAGAACATCATCTCTCATTGGGGCCATTTGTTCTCCTGAGTGATTGGAAGTTTCAACCCACTTACCACCCAATCTGGGTATCCGTTGATTTTTCTCTCTGTGGGCCTAGACTTTACCATGGATGATGGCCCTCTTTGTGGCCCATTCACAATCTTCATCTAAGTTGGTGTACAAACAGGTTGTGCTGTTGTCCATTATTTCCAGGTGGCTGGAAAAATGAGCATATATTTTGCTCCTAGTTGTCCGAGATGTTTCTTGACATTAACAAAGGAACACCATTTTGCTTGCACCAATGCTCTCTAGGTTGAGAACATGAACACCTTTTGGTCACTGACCAGAGTTGCCCCTGATTTCCTAGAACAATGCAGCACTAAATCCTGATCTCTATAATTAAGCAAAAAAGTAATTTTACCGTGATTGGTCTGAGCTGTGTTCCAGGACCCTGTTTCGCTGTCAGTACTCTGGGGGCTCTCGCGCCACAAAAATAGAGATAAGTATTCTAATGCCATTTCCCCTTTAACCAAATTTATAGGAAAGCTGCCATGTCGGAACTGTTGGTCTTTTCACAAATTCCTACATTATGGAGGTTTTTGCGGCAGGAGATTCCCTCTACATCTTCAGCTCTACGTTCTAGAAGCTTGGTTCAAGTTTGTAGATTGTTTTTCTTTTTACAAACTTCTTTGAGTTCTATTTGGAGCTCTGCAAGGCTCCGCTCGACATTCTTGACTCTTCTGGTGGTTTTGATCTGGTCAGCTCTCTAGAGATTTAGGTCCACCACCATGGCATCTATTTTCTGCTTCAGAGGCTCTTGTGACTTACCTATAGCCAAAACTGTATTGTCCAGTTTGTCTACCTGTTGTGTCTCATCACTATTTTGCAAGTCATTAGTTTCTATGTCTTACACCAAGGAGGTTCAGCCTTCATGAACTTATTAGTAGTTGTGAGCAGTGACAAGCAGGTCCCTAATTACTGCTGCAGGCCTACACTTTACTTTTCCAGTATCAACACTGGCAGGCTGGCACTCTGTGTGGCAAATACTATCCCTCTGACTCCACAGATATTTCAACTTCTAGGGGATTCTTAATCCTCCTACAGGCCCCTGCCCCCCAACATTACACATTATCCCAGATCTTTGGTACAACATTCAAGGCTGGTATTATGAAGAATTTTGTAAGTTCACCCTAGAGCACCAAGGAGGGACAGCCACCATCAGCAGGCACACCATGCCCCCAGTTTCCCCTTACAAACTCACTGAACCCTGATCTACTCTGCTTATGACCCACTGTGGGCAAAGCCAGGGCCCACAGCCCTCATTCAGACTTGAAGGGCAGAGGAGGGGGAGAAGTTCTGGGGCAGGGTGGGTTGCTGCTTTATTTGAGTTTGAGTCTCCTAAGCCAAATGTGTCTAAGACTTCCAACATCTGCTCCCCTGCCTTCAAGGTGCTCTCATCTCTGCTCCAGGTGTCTGCCCTGCCGTCTTCTCCTGAAGGGCTGCTCTTTACACAGGTCTGCCTTCCATCGGATTGTACCCACCAAAGAGCCCAAATCTTCAGCAGCTTACTTTCTCTATAGTGCCACCTCTGGATCAGTGCTCCCCAGCTGCATCTAAGAGTCTGTTGAAACAGCAACGCACTCCACTGGAGAATGGATGAGGTTGCAGGCACCATCTTGTCCTTGTGAGTGCCAAATACTGCCAGTCATGGGAACTACTCAAAGCTGTAATATTGTGCCTGAAATTATAAAAGACTATTGTCATTTTTCACCTTGGCGTGGATGGCACTTGCTAATCCTAAATCATAGACAGAAGCTAAAAGGTTGCTTCTCTGACCTGCGTAAGCCAAAGACGTCTTAAATAAATTTGGAACAAATCCTGATCTAAGATGAATCGTTATTAGATACTGAAGAATATTACATAAGGAACTTGATTTATGTACACAGGAGGTGAATACCCTCAGCAAAATAGTATTGGTAATATTGCCTTGACAAAGCAGAGGTTCCGTAAAACTCGTGTTGGCTGAGAAGACTGCAAGTCTATACCCGGGAGGGAATTTTCTGTGGATGTTATAGTTCTCTATATGTTGTACATTTCACAATTATGGAAAACGTTGATGATATTATCAAATAGCTGATGCCTGAAAACTTTTGATTATCGTATAAAAATGATGATGACCTATCATTCTATTATAAATGTTGCTTTAAACTGTACAGTTTATGGTTCAATATCATGTCTTCTCCACTCAGTCTTGAAAATGTATTGTTGAAAATATACTTAAGCTAAGGGGTAACTAGGGAAAAGGAGAAGTAGCTCTGGGCATTTTTTTTGATCTATCTATCTATATCTATTTATCTATAACAAAGTGGTGGTAGTCACTCTGTAGTTATAGTTAGGGTTGCCAGAGATAGGAGTTCCTCTGATTTTTGCCCCCGAATAACTGTGCACTCATTTGACAAATCTCCTCAAAACTTTCCAGAACTATTCCCCGTTGTAACTTGACAATAATGGAAAGTTTCACAGTATTTACGAAGACAAAAGGGGGGGTTCCAGTACATAGGTGGACCCCAATGCATTTTTACACAGACTTTTTGTATTGGACATAGAGCCAAAACGAGAGTACGGATTTGAAAGAAATGTTATAGTAATGCACACTATACTATATAGATGATCCTTTTTCACATGGAAACTAAAGTGGTTTAGTGGTTGTTAAGTTATAAGGTAAAACAAGTTAGTGATAGCTGTTGTCGCAGTAGTGCCACAGTACTACCGTGGTACAGAGTGATGACATCACAAAATATGATTGGCTACTGGCAGATAGTCCACAGTAAAAAGGCAGCTATGTTGGATTAGCAAGAGATGTTTGGCTGTGTGCTATATATTATTGTCAAAAATATATAGAGAGAGGTTATAAATGTACTATAAGTAGGCTTCAGAAAGCCCACATAAAGTAGCAGTGGTAGGTATATGCCATTTAATATGTGTTTATTTAATTTTTTTTAAACGTTATGGACTGCTGTGGTAGTACCGCAGTAGTTACTAGGAAGTACCTCAGTACCAGTAAAATCTAAAATGAAACTAATTCAAAATATCCAATTATATGATGCATAATATAGGGTGGCTCTTTCCGTTTTGAAAAGAAAATAATCTTAGATATGTTGGATGAACCAATATTTCAGGTTTGAAAGAAAGATTTTCCATAGGTGGTAAAATGGACATCATCTAAGCAACTTCTCTGCGTGCCCTGCCAGTGTGCGCTATTCCACTGTATGAGACTCCACTCTATGCCACTCCAATCTACACCACTCCACTATACCCAACTCCAGTGTAAGCCACTTCACTGTACACTACTCCACTATACACTACTCCACTCTACGTCACTCCACCTATGCACTGGGTTCTCAGAAATGATTGGATTTGAGCTGTCATAAGTGTTATAAACACTATGATTTCAGATGGTATAAATGATGTAATATGAAAGGGTTTAAGCAGTGCATGTCATAGTGGGATTTATACTTATTGTTATTCATTTACTGAGCTGAAAAAGGTGTGTATGGAGGAGCACTGGTTATAATAATGTGAAGGTGGTGCATAAATTAACATTTTAAGATATAATTCACTTTTCAATTTTTTTGTGTACTTGAAGTTTGGTTTGTGTAGAAAGAAGAAACATAGTTACAGTATTTAAAATGTGGTGCATACATTAGAAATATAACTATAACTAACTAAAATATACCTATAACTTTTGAATTTATAATGCTTGTATCGTTTAAGTTTGGTTTGTCTAGAAAGAACAAATTAAGTTTACTCAGAGTGTAACATTCTATTTATTGCCATCGTTCAGTGTGAAGGGGTCATCACTCACATGAGGGGATTCCTTGAGTGGGGGCAAGGCTGCACATCTGTATATATGCTTTATAGCATGGTATCTTTTCATGGATTTTTGGTTTAAAAAAGGTATTTAACCAAGGGGTTACATTTGTGCAGTAAAGTAAAATCACATTGAAGAGACCATTTTGTTAGGTGAGTGGCTTCCTTCTGTAAAGGTAAAGCCCCTGGAAAATGCAGTCTATGAGGCAGTAAACAATGTTTTCTCATGACATTTATGCTGCACTATGGTAATAATATGGAATTTGACCTTTGCACTGTAGTAATAAATGTATAAAGGTGTGTTTCTTATTTGTGTTAAATAATGTGTCTTTTTGGGCTACATTTATTTTCATATCAGCATACATAGTGTACATGCAAATGTATGGGTTGTAATATTTTTGTATTATCATTGTTTTGTATTTTGGAGGAAGGGTCATGACTCATGAGAGGTGAAACCTTGAATGGGTCATTTTTGTGCTTCCACTCCCTCAACAATGGTTATACAGAGCGTAATACACTGTGGAACTGCATCTCTAACGTATGCCATGGAGTGGCTAATACTGCAGCGAGTTTCTGGGTGTCAGCTATCACTTGCTCTCCCCTCTATAGGCCATCAGACCGGAATATAGGGCTGGACTGGTAACCCAAAGCAGCCCTGATAATTTTGTCAGACCAGTCCCCTTACGCTGCATAGTGAGTGCAGCAAGCAAGCCTGACCACTACAAAGAGGGTTTAGGGGGGGTTCTTCCCCTAAGAACATTTGGGCAAAAATAGCACATTCTATAGCACATATTTTATATATATATATATATATATATATATATATATATATATATATATTCAATTATATTAGCTTTTCAAGCATAGTAAATGATGACCTTCCAGTGCACCGGGACAGGACAATCTTTGTCGAGGCCCTTCAATGATTCCCTCACTATCACTTTCCAACAGTGCCCCACATCTGTCCATAGCCTCTCTCTCACATGTATTTTATTTTATTTGTATTATAGCACCTTTCATACCAGTGTAGAATGTTGGAGCACTTTACATCACACACAAATATAGAGACAATAAATCATGTGTGTGTAAATCAGTGCATAGAAAATGTTACAAACACCAAAGGGGTCTATCTATCTGTCTATCTATCTATAACAGAGTGGTGGTAGTCAGTAGTTATAGTTAGGGCCAGAGAAAGGAGTTCCTCCGATTTTTGCCCCCGAATAACTATGCACTAATTTGACAAATCTCCTCAAAACTTTCCAGAACTATTCCTCGTTGTAAATTGACAATAATGGAAAGTTTCACAGTGTTTGCAAAGGTGTAGGATTCATGTCATCCATACTGGTAGGCATTTTTTAAGAGTGCAGGATTCAGAATGCAACACAGTGTTTAGGGTTGGCTTTACAAATAAGATTTATTTCTACTCAAACAAACCTTTTTAAGCAACATTGCGATAATGGAAGACTTAGAAAAAAACATAACTTTCTAACCTGTATCATGTTGTTTGCATGCAGCTCTTTGATGGCACTACGTAGCTCACTGTGGAAGATTATTATTGTAACTTATGAACTGCACAGTGAGAAAAGGGTCTCTGTGATAAAAGCAGTAACCAACTAAGCTATGCACATAAGTTCTGTGATCTGCATGCTTCACTCCCTTTGCAGCAGACATATTAACCCTCTGCGCTACCTTAGAAGAGTCAAAACGGCCACTAGACAAAACTCGAATCTCTCTCAAGCAAGTACATTAATCAGCTGTCATCATCATCAGTTATCTTGACACTTTTATTGTTGCCTGAAAAGTACTGGATATACAAGAAACTCTGCAGTGGGTGCTTTCAAAACTGACAAAACCGGCTCCCACCCTCCCGCGGAAAAGCCTGATGCCCGATACAACCAGTCCTGCCTTACCCGAATATCTAAGGCATCCTAAATTTCAGACTATACAGAAAGTTATTCTGAAAGTAGCTATGACCTGAAGTTTAGATGGGAAAATACTAAATATAATAGGGGGTGGGGTGAGGTGATATCACCTACTTTACAATTAAACGTATAGGATTTTGGCTTTAAATGGGGCCTACCATGTTTGACATTTTCTGGTGGGACACCTTAGACAGTTTAGCTTAGTTCATGGCTCATATATGCAGACCAAGGTGGGGGGTGCGGAAGTGGATGGCAATGGGTGTAGAGTCAGTATTGCACCTTGAGTGTTTCTATTTCTCACTATGCGAGGGTTATAATCACTCCTACACACACAAAAGTCTGGCTGGCTGTGCGTCAACAAGAAGGAAGGAAAAGGAAAATAGAGTTTATGTAGTATTAAGGGAGAAGGAGGGAGAAATTCCCTTCAGGACAAGAACCCTCACTCACCGTTAGGTGACATGCTTCATCATAGAGTCTATGTAGTGTTGAGGGAGAAGGAGGGAGAAATTCCCTTCATGACAAGCACCCCAATCACGTTAAATGACATGCTTCATCATATGGGTTCCCTCCTCAAACTGTAGTGTGGGCTACGACTCCCCGAGGGGAGGAGCTGAGGTGTTTTCTCAGAAGATGAGGGTAAGAGAGTACAGATGAATAAGGGCAGAGTGCAGAGAAGTGAGTGAGTGATTTAAAAATGTCTCTCTGGATCAACTGAATTTTTATTGGGTGGTCACAAGGACATGATTAAAAATGCAAGAGGGCTAGGGATTCAGCAGATATACAATAGTTTGTAGGGTCAACATGTTTCTGCCATTCTTTGGTCTCCTAGAGGGATCCGAAGGCTTTCGTCAGGACCTAAATTGAATAGTCACTCTGCATATGTGATGAAAAATAAGGAAAAATATACTTGCCACCACTGGAACTAGGCGGTCAGTTGTTCAATGACCCTCTTCCCTTTAGAGGGATTCGTTTACTATGGTGCGAAATTTCAAGTCCACTCTCCGTGCTCCTGTACCATCTTGTGATGCCCAGCTGGTATTCCGGGTGCACGCTACCTTGAGAGATGTCAGGCAAGAGTGATACTCACTAGCATTATGGTTATTTGTGTTTCTGATTTATGCTGTTGGGATTGGGGCTGTAAGCTGCAAAGGTTACTTTCAGAATCGCCATGGTTCTATGAATACTTCTCTGAAATAGGTATACTTTTTTGTAGAGGCTGCTGTCAATTAAGCATCCGCTGTTCATAAGACGAATGGTCAGTTTTCGAGCCATGATTATTAGGGGATTAAATTGGCCAGCCGAACGTCATAACATTTGGTGAGCACATCTGCCATAGCCATCAGATGCGATTTGCTTACATGAAACATATCGATAAGGTCAGGTGCTCAAGGCATATAGAGTAAACCCAACTTAATGTTATGCTGCTGCCAAACAAAAAGTGTACAGAGTAGTGGTTGCAATACACATGGAGCTAGTTTTCAAGGTAGGTGAAATGATAAAAGACAATAAGGTGCAGGGTCATAGCTTCGGAGCCGTGTGTTGGGGTGTGACATCCTGCAAATAAATGCAATCTTGGCTTGGTAGTTGGGTCTGGGGATGCTGAGTCGGGTCTGTGTCATTTTTTTCACCTTGTGAGACAAGAATGAAAGATAAAACAATACATTTTGATGTAAACTGGAGAGAGGGAGACAGAGATACCCATCTGACTACATTTTAAAATGTGAAACCATATAACCTGGAATCAATACTGGATTCCCTGATTGTCAAAATTGTGTGGTCCTAGGCAAATATATTATTTCGCAGAGCCTCCTTTTTATTTATTGTCACATATGAGCACACTTTAAAAAATATATGATTTCAAGATATGTACTGCACAAGCTTCTTGTATAATTGATTTAGTAGAGTGTAATGTTGCTTCATCTTTAACATGAATCTAGGCCACATTTAATGGCTACAAGACTACTGACTTGCCTCTTAGTTCCCTAATGGCATTGTCGTTGGCGTGCGAGCCTTGAACTTTTCTAAAAACAATCACTTTTAATAAATCTCTCACTATGCAGTGATATCATCTGGTGTGCCACGATGAAAAACGTCTGCATGTTAAAGAAATCCTCTTTTTTACATTTTTACATTTTGAAGAGATTGTACCATATTTTTACAATAAATATGTTACACAATATACATGCTGAACATTTTCATTGCTTGGCTCATGCACGGACCCTTAGAGCACAGCCAGATCCATGTCTCGGCTCTGATGCAGCTTGCCCTATTAATTTGCCTGCGCTCCCTCCTCTATTTGTGACTCAGGCTTAGTACATGGGGCATTCAGTCACTTGATAAAATAATTTCCTAAAGACGAGGACTAGAAGTATGGAGCTCTGCCCACATCCACCAATTTCATAACTACACCATCAAGGCTTCTTGTCGCAGAGACAAAAAAGAGTGAGTGCATTGAAAATATATATAAAGTAAGTGATCTCAGCACAGGGACCCCAGGCAGTTGTGTTACGCACGATCATTGCCATGAGTTCCCAGGGATAATTACCAGCCCAGGTGAGATAGGCGGTGAGGAGGTTCAGCAGTGATGTTTGGGGTGTGACACTCCTCAAATGCATTGTTGGATTAGTAGTTATGTCTGGGGTCCCTGAGTCAGGTCTGCATAGTCACTATAATTTTTTATTTTTGTTCTCATTTCACTAAGAGGTTTTAACTTGTTAATTTTTGGATCAGTATATTAAAAATATATAGTGATGGGTTGACCAAAAATGTAGTAACTCTGCACCCATAAAAGTACTCCTTGAATGGGTGCAAATGTACTACTTTTTGTAATTCACAGACATTGGCAGTTGCAGCAATCAAACACCCAGAAGGTTATGGGATGAATGCTTGTAAATAGTCTAACCAGTGCCAATCACCCGGGGTAGCATTCCAACCCATTGTTGTTTGCCCACTGTGCCACTGTAGACAGAGGTCCACCTAATGCAAATCAGTACGGATCCGGTTCCTCGTGGAAACAGACCACCCTAAACCTTAGCACCCTGCAGTCCATTGCTTTTTAAGTTGGGAAATTTGAGATTCCCCCCTCTCCCTGAATCTCACTGACCAAGCTACGCCCCTGATAGCATGATAATTGTGTCAATAGTATAGAGAAACAAGAAGTAAAAGATCTAACTTGTGTGACCATGAACTCCAACCAGGAGAGGTTCCTAACTACCTGATGGATGCTGTAAGACAGAAAATAGTAATTGCACTTACTAGGTATGGGATTGTAATGGAGAAGAGTGTCCATCAATTGACAGACACCCTGTAGAAAGGTATACTTTCCTTCTCAGAATTGTGCAAATAAGAACCATTGAGAAAAATTGTCTTAAAAAGAATACATTTTTTTCCATACCCTCAAGAACTAATGTAGAATAGATATGATATGCATGATGTTGCATTGATAACAGCAATAGATAAGACAACTATAGGGGTTATCATGATTTCTGCTCACTCCCTGGCCTAGCTAGAAAAAAGCGTAATGATATTTGAATCCTACCTTCCTAAGAGACAGAGTTTATGAAGCAGAACTGATACAATAAAAAGAAACTTACTTTAAAATGAATTACAATGAAGAGCTATCCATAAGAACACTCTTGGAGGTCAAAAGGGAAGTGGTATTAGAAAACTGCAAACCAGCTAAAGCTGACCAGAGATGTAATTGGAATTTAATTTAAAACTTAGTTGGAAGCAGACCCTACAGTAGCACACCTACATCATAAGGGCACCGGGTCCCTTGGGAAGTGTCAAGATGCCACTGCAGTGAGGCAAATGTAACTTGCTATTTACAGGAGCTCGGAGAGGGGTCTCCTAAGAATTAAATAATGCTTCTGTGAAAAAGACAACAAAGCTGATAAACTCTAGGTGACATGACAATGCTCTGTGAAGGATCGCTGTAGAATCCCTCACCTTCTGGATCCCTAAGGCTCAAACATGAATTTCCAGAAAGGAAACAAACAAATTGGTATTTACTAACTTTTCTCGAGATCTATACAAAGGAGGCATTAATGATTAAAACAATATTTCTATACAAAGGAGGCATTAATGAATAAAACAATTTTATCACTTGATTTGCCAACCGGAATCTGCCTGAGTTGCGACCACTGGCACAAGATGGTCTTGTGTAGTAAGTTTTGGAAAAGACACCAGTTAGCAAGACTATAGGCCCATATGGCTAGGGCACCCACATCTATAGCAGATTCTGCTCGATTATTGCTTCTCCATTTGGAAAAGTATTGAACTCATTTTGGGAGACAGGTTCTGTTAGGCCATCGATTCATCTAAACAATATTGCTTTAATACACCCTCAGGGAAACCCAAGGAAATATTGCCTTGTAAGAGTCAATAATGCTGACATTAAAACTGTTATGAAAATGTTGGCGAACCGATTTGAGCCCTTTAGCCCCTGCCGGATAGATCTGAATCAGTCATATTTTATCTTACATAGTCAGACCTTTATAAAGAAGAGTGCTTCATTTGATATTACAGTCCCTCATTGGAAAAATCCCTATGATCATACTAGCCCTAGATACCAAAAAGTAATTTTGTCCTGAATAGATTGGGAGTGTGTCTTTCAATGCAGAAATATATTGGGCCTGTTATGCTGATGGTGTGGCCAGAGTATTGGTAACTAGTGATGGGTCTCTGGTTCTCATGTTTTCTAGGGGGAACAAAATAGTATTACCTCCTCTTTACTCTTCCTTTTTATTTTTTTGTTTTTTGGCAGAGTGTTATATAGCGCGAACTTGACCCGAATCCAATCAGGTATCAGAGCGCTTTACATAGCACCAGTTATGTTACATGAGGACACACTTTCATTTTTTTGTTAGGCACGGCATCATAACCTAGACTCGAACCCAGTTCCCCAGGTCTGAGGTCAAGCGCCCTAGCCCTTAGGCCAACTCCTCTCCTTTGTATTGTCAGTGGAACTGCTGGCATAATAATTAGACAGAGAGAAGTGGTGGAGCAGGTGCTGGTTGGAACCCTCCACCATAAGGTATATCTGATTGCAGGCGACATTTTGAGGAGGTTGGGGAATCTAGAAACATCCGTCATTGTGCAGTAAATGGTGCTACCACAGAACCACCTAAAATCCACCGATCCTCACCATTGTCCATAGTTTAATTAACAATTTATTCCGCAAAGGTAATGAAAACCTAAACATTCTAACTCCAATCAGTGCCCATTGTTAGCTGCACTTTGAAATACACCCAGCTAACCTCCCCGGAAAGAACATGCTGTATAAAAAGAATGCATAACAGTACCATGTATAATATAGTCCAGTACTGCCACTTCGGGGTTCTGGCAACACAATCCACTTGAATGTAGTGTTGTTTATTGATTTGAGTTGGAATTTATAATCATTTACATTGGAATTTTACACATTGTTAGATTACAGGCTTCTTCTCATATAGCCTTATAGCCCGCCGTAGCGGGCTATACCGGCTGTTAAAGGCCCGCTGCAGCGTTAAAGGCCCGAGCCGAAGGCAAGGGACTTTAACAAAGCAGAGGGACTTTAAAAGCCGGTATAGCCCTGCTATGAAGGGCTATAAGGCTATTAGAACATTCTGCCACTAGAGGGCAGAATGTTCTAACAAAACAAAGCCTTCAGGGAGTGGGAGGGGATTCACATCCCCTCAGGCTCCCTGAAGCCTTTGTTCACAGCCAGAGCTGTGAACAAAGACACATTGGAATGTTGGTGCTCCGGGCTTATACCAGCCATTATAAGCCCAGAGCTCTCCATTGTTTTCAATGGAGCTCCCAACATTCCAATGTTCTAATATAGCCTTATAGCCCGCCGTAGCGGGCTATACCGGCTATTAAAGGCCCGCTGCATCGTTAAAGGCCCGAGCCGAAGGCGAGGGACTTTAACAAAGCAGAGGGACTTTAAAAGCCGGTATAGCCCTGCTACGAAGGGCTATAAGGCTATTAGAACATTCTGCCACTAGAGGGCAGAATGTTCTAACAAGACAAAGCCTTCAGGGAGCGGGAGGGGATTCACATCCCCTCAGGCTCCCTGAAGTCTTTGTTCACAGCCAGAGCTGTGAACAAAGACACATTGGAATGTTGGTGCTGCGGGCTTATACCAGCCATTATAAGCCCGGAGCGCTCCATTGTTTTCAATGGAGCTCCCAACATTCCAATGTTCTAATATAAAATATGTTATTGCATTTAGGAGAAGAACTGCTGCACATAACTTCAGGGACACCAAACTGACCATTTAAACGTATTTTTTTGTTTTATTTTATCGGGGGATCTAGTTAGAGCATATAAAAACCTAAACTCGGGTACTAGGAGGCTGTACATTTTGTGGGCGAGCAAAGCTTCCCTTTCTTATGTGCCCAGAGATGCAGAGAAGAAGAATTTAAAGTCACAGACATTGCATAAGGAGTCAGCAAATGTACTTTTAAAGTCAGCCTGAGTGTTATTACGAAAACAGGTTTACATAAGAATGCCTTCAGGGTGTAAATGTACACTCACCGAATGTATTATTTCACAAACCTATTCATTTAGTAGAACTTCATTGTTCCCATGTTCTAAAAAGGATGTTTCAGAAAAAGTGACGAGGTCCGATCATCCACTGACAGACATAATCACCGTAATTGTAATTGTTCTCTGGATCCATGCTCAGCTGAAGTGCCAGGCTGCATCTGAGAGAGCATTATATCCTGCCAAGGACAGTGGTGATTGATTCAGCGGGGAGATTGCCCTATAACTGCCAGAATGTTAATGTACCAGCCAGTAAGCAGACGACTTACTAACTTGAAAGGCATAGCCCTAAATTAAAGAGCTATTTTTTCAAGAGGTAACTGTTGATTTTAACAGCGAGCTGCTCATTTGGAGAAGTTGGGAAGTCATTTAAAAAAAACTGTGTTAAATGTGCGATAATTGGTTACTGTACATTTGAGCTGATTTCACAATTTGATATAATATCACCGCATTGCAAAAGTGATAGACGCTATGCTGCATGCAAAAGCTGTGCCCGTTAAAACCAGCAAGCAGCTGGTGATAACATTTGCTGCCCAAACACTGAAACACTGAGTCTGCCGGCTGTTTACCCTTAAAATAAAAATACTGTAATAAAAAAAATTTCCGGATGTAGTAACACAATTACAGAATCGTGGTAGTTGTAGATTTATTCCGACCTTTTCTAAATGAGGGCCAAGATCTTTTCTTAACCCCTTCTGTACCACGCCCTTTCCCCCTCCTGTGTCGGGCGTTGAATTAGTGGGTGGGGTTCATGACGAGATAGTCTCGTCATGGGCACAGCGCTACCGTGCTCCATGACGAGACTATCTCGTCATGGGCACTGAAGAGGTTAAACTTGGCTAAAACAGATCCATATTATAAATCTAATAATGTCTCTATTGTTTATTTCGCATCGGGGTATAATGTTAAATCTAACAAGGCTTGTCCTGGGCATGGCTTTAAGTGGGCCGGGTCCTGTCAGTGCTCAGCACCAGCTGTTCTTAATAGCAGGTACTGAGACGGGTCCCTATCGGGCTCTCCCTTGTTGCTCTCACCCTCCAGGGTAAAAAAGCTTGACTCTGCAGCAGTACTACCCTTCGCTGCCTTTGATGTAACTTCAAAGAGACTCATTATAGGGGCATATCATCAAGGCCAGGCGATAATTATCGCTCAGCGCTCTTAGCGCGAGGATAATTATCGCCTGCCAACGCTGAATTTTATCGCGGAGATAGCATGCTATCAGCAACGCTTTTCTCCTAAGGGATAAAATTCAACGCGCAAGCTGCCAACTGTGCGATTATCGCTGGAAATCCGTAAGGAAAGTAGCGATAACCGAGGTTATCGCTACTTTTTCTGTCGCTCTGCAGGTTAGCGTGTGGCTAGATAATAGGAGAAATGTCGCTTAGTGACGTTTCTCCCGTTATCTTGGGGTGGAACGCCCACTTTGCATCTCATTAGGAATGCGAAGATGGGCGTTGGGGGAAAGGGCGATAAGGCAAGGATTCACGCGATATCGAGACCTTGCTGATAAGGCGATAAAATTATCGCCGCTTTCCATCTGAAAACGGACGCTAAAGCGGCGATAATTTTATCGCCTGCCCTTGATGATATGCCCCATAGTTCTTTCATTCTCAGAACGTCAGAACTGAAGCATTCTCAATGTTATATACAACAAAGCCGAAGTTGTTGTGTATTTATATTATGCAGTTAACAACCATTGACAAAGCCAAATAGTCCTGGCTTGTTGTAGTTGTGATGTTACTTGTTGTATTATATGCCTGGATGCAGTGACAGAAGCAGCAAAATACCAATATCGGGCGGCACACTATGCTAAGCACAGATTTTTAGCTTATGTGTTTTTAAGCCACACCCTTAATTACATAGGTCTCGCTCCTTTGAGTAGGTGCACGTATCTACTAAAAGCACAGAGACAGACCAACAAAGAAGAAAACGTCAGTGGCCATAACACATGTGCCATCGACCCCAATAGAACACAGGATGCTCACCCCATTCGTGACGAAGTACCCTGACCGCCAAACTCGAAATAACCTTAGTCGGTCCCTGTTTCAAAAACAACCGTCTTCTCCTTGTTTTTTTCTCGGAAATGTCCAAATGCTGTGTGAATGCATTACTGCTGCGGGCATTTACTCGGTTTCATATATTTACTACGCAGGTGTGATTTGTTTGTATAAGATCCCTGAAAGGCGTTGCCCGCTATTAGCTCCATTTCCCATTCACGGTTCTTTTCCCTCCATCCGTAATTTTTTTTTCCCATCAAGTCCAGAGATGAGCCTTCGCCACATCAGGGGCCCATTACGTTTCCTAACAATTCCATTTGCACCTTATTGTTCGCCTTATTGCCGGGAAACGCGGGTGATTCATCATGGCCGCCGGAAACACCTGATGCCAATCCCCCCAGTGTCGCACTCACTACAATAAGCTGCGGCTCTCAGCCTCGAACCGGCCAAGGTGATAACTCTTTTGGGACTTGTGGCCTCTCACACGTATTGATGGGTTCTATTTTTTGCAGGAATGTCATATCTTATTTGCTTTTTTTTTTTCAACAGATCTCTGAAAGGAGAAAAAGGCCTGGAGTTAATTGAGGACGTGGCAGATATTCTTAAACTACAGATGAGCGACTTCAGTGATGTCAAGTACGTACACATGGGATTTTGATTATATTCCTATTTTTATATTTGTTTTCACAGTGTATCTCTCCACAATGAAGGGGTGTCCAGAGGGACTTATTTGTCAAATTCTTAGATAAAATGCTTAGCACCACAAAAATCTAAAGAAACTGGCAATGTTCCTGAAAATATGGCATTTAGCATTTTTTGTGCAAAGGGATAAAAATAGTATGGACCTTCTGAAGCTTGGTTTGGACACCACAGTATTTCCAAGGTGCTTGAGGACGTCTGGAGACTGTCCCAATAGCCTTTTAGGCGGAGAGCATTCCAAGTCAACCACTGAATCAAGATGTGCTTTACATTACCCTAGATGGGCTCTGATGGTGTTGTATTAACACTGAAGCTGAACCTAGAATAGTGCCTAGACTTGTACCCTGAATTGTGAACATTTACAGTATTTTCTAGCTTTTTTTATTTGGCACTTCCTAATCAAGCGCTTCTATTTCATTTCTATGTTATTGCCTGTAGAGCATATAATCAGCATGAAGATTTCCTGCGTTAAGGCAGTAGCAGGAGGCCACTAGAAAGAAAATATAAAAACTCAAGCACATAAACATAGACTAAAAAAGGAATTTTGATTCCTTTCCCAAAGGTCTTGTTATTTGAAATGTGGCTTATTTTTCATGGCTGAGCATTCTAAATGTTTATTATGCAACAAAAGGAATGTCCCCCCCCTCAGTTCTCTATTGAATTTAGAGGGGGCGAGTTGATTGCAGCGCTCGTCCAGGGCTATGTACGGTCAAAGAAAGTCAGAGAGTTGTAATTTCTCTTTGTCAAAAAAATTGACAAAGAAAGTGTTGTAAGCCTGGGAAATATATAAACTGTACCCTTTGTGGTAGTCCTTACTCGGTTGAACGTCCATTGACTATCCTGTCTACAAAGTTATGGACTTTCTGTAAGATCACAAGTAAGCAGGAAGCCCCAGACAAAGGTTGTTATATAGTCCAAACTGGCACAGATGCATGTGGCAACAGATGATGGCTGGCCCTCTTAATGAAGGACGGTACCTTTGGTAAGATGTACCGCAGACAGATGTTTGTGGTTGGCATCGCATCCCCTTGCTTCTTTATGGAGACCTATATGTCACAATATGTGCCGATGACCACAAGATCAACAGGGCAAGCAAAGATTAACTATTCTTAACACCACATCTACATACGTACATTGAACATATGTGAGTATTAAAGGTACTTATATATTAAACCTATAAGTACTACCTCTGCCGGTTACCTTGTTGATATTTTGATCAATTATATTTTTGTTACAATGGATTTGTAGTACAATATTTAGTGCTCGTTATTCTGGTAACATACCTTAATGAAACTACATGGTTGATCAACGACCTTGGATATTTGATATTTAGGCTGTAGTGGGTGATGTTCTAATGCAGGTAGGTCAAAGGGTAGCATCTCAGCATGGAACATTGTAACCAGTAATCAGCATATCTGTCTTGGTCACATTTATCTTCAGGAAGCTCACACATCTTCTGTGCAGAGACCACATCCAACTTATACAGCCTGATGATAAGCTCTGTGCCGTCTGCATAAGGTACAACTCTACATCCAAGCAACCTAATCAGTTCAGATAGGACTTAAAGAATAAGGGCCAGATGTACAAAGCTTTTTTGAAGTTGCAACCTACCTGATTCACAGAATTGGGCCATTTGCGACAGGAAAAAAGCATTTTTTAATGTACGAAGGCCCAATTTGCGATTCAGTAACCTATTACTGAGTCGCAAATTGGGTCTGCGATTCGGTATTAGGAAGGGGTGTGTTTAAGGCGTCCCTGCGTAATACCAAAATGCAATTGTATGTGTGAATGTTTTGTGAATAAAATGCGGTCGAAAAATACTCGCCTTTTGCCACCTACTTAAAGTAGGTGGTAACGCATGCGCAAATGGGAAGGGGTCCCTTTGGGACCCCCTCCCTTTGTGAATGTTTGTAAAGCAATTTTTAAGAGCAGGCAGTGGTCCCACGTACCACTGCCTACTCTTAAAAAATGAAAAGAAAACTTTTCATTTTTCTTGTTGAAACGCATCCTATTTTGCTTTAAAGAAAACTGGCAACTGGCTGTATTTAAAAAACAAAAACATTGCTTTATTGAAAAGCAATCACAGACATGGTGGTCTGCTGACCCCAGCTGGCCATCATCCTTGTGATTTTTGGCTTTCCCAATGGGCCACAAACTTAGACCTATCTCATGAATATTAATGAGGTAGGTCTATTTGTGACACACTGAGAATCGCAATTTGTGTTAAGCACACATTTGTACCTGGGTGAATGCGATTACCAAATAGCGAATTGCCAAAAATCACTATATGGTAACCGCAAACACTTTTCTACGTACATATGGCACTTATGTGCTTGAGCTGGAAAAATCGGATTCAGCTGATACATTGATAACATTCACTTGGAATGAACTCTAAAAATGCAAGCCTCCCATAACACATATAGCACATTTTTCTGTTTTGCATGTTCTACGAAATGAACCTCACTAAGTTTCTGAGAGCCCTATTTAGGCTGGCTCGACAGCAGAGCCGCTGTGAAGGATGGAGCTTGCCCTTGAAGGTCATG
The DNA here is from genome assembly GCF_964204655.1 of Triturus cristatus. NCBI lineage: Eukaryota > Metazoa > Chordata > Amphibia > Caudata > Salamandridae > Triturus > Triturus cristatus. Next base: position 503,218,591 of record NC_140593.1, read on the forward strand.
CAAATGCCACCGTTATGTTATGAACAACTTCTCCTAGATAATAAGACACTTTTGTTTTTTATCCTTCTCTGATTGTCTTGTGTGGATACTTATGTTTAATACAGCATGGCGTTGTTGGTCATGGTGGTAAGTCTATGAGCAGGGCTGTAAAATAGATCTGCTCATAATGAAAAGTTACAATAAAGTCAGTGGACCTGTGCTTCCATGTGTTACTTTTTATATTTTCACAGCCACACAACAGCATACACATTGGGATTTGCCTGGCTTTGTAAATCCTGAAAGACCACAACACAAATGCTGGTAAATCTGGGACTTTGGTTTGCAATTTGCACCTTGAAGTGCATCATACTAAATTACCTGCTGGGAGCCTGCATATGAGAATTCATATTGGTTCAGATTTTCTGATTAAAATGGCACTTTAGTGATTTAATTTGTAGATTAAAGTATGATATCAATAAATCAAGCACAATGTATACAATTGCTAGTGATCTCTTTGAGTGGAAAAATTGAGGCGAATATCTGAGGAACAGTTAAGTGGGGATCCCTTTTGCCTCACAGGAATTTATGTGCAACATAGCATGCCTCCTTATCAGTAAAGGGATTAGGAATGGGATTAGCGCTGCCTGGAAATGTACAAAAGGAAGTACCCATTTGAAACCTTCATTTAGTACCTTTGATATCAATCACTTTACATTTTTTCAATATGTTTATCAAATTTTTTAGGTCTCAGGTTCAGGCAACTAAAGCTGTCTACAGGCAGATCTGTAGTTTTCCAGGGGGTTGAGATAGCCCATTGGTCATGACTGGATGTTTTTTTGCCTATCTCAGTTGTCTGATCCTGATTCAATAGGTTTCCTCCCTATTCTTTTCTCACACAGCATTTTGATTGGATGAGTTTTACCCTTCGACTGCATACTTGGAGGATTATTTTTATTTTGTTTTGAGCATTCCATGGAAATGCATATGTTTCATTGCTCCCTCTCCCCCTTTATCCTCTTCCTCATGAGTGCTCTCTTTTCACTCCACTGCTCACCGATATATATCTAGCTCCAGTCCCCACCCACCCCACTCCCCTTGCTAAATTAATTTTTATCTGTTCATTTTTTCTTTTTACACAAAGGTATGGCAGCAGCAAACTACTGCTGGGCCTCTTTCCTCCTTCCGTGTGCTTTGTGCATCTTTCTCTTCTTTTGTTTTTTTGAAAGTATGATTTACTATTGTAAATGGCTGTTTGATGTTGGAATGATGAATTTATCTTGACCACAATGCTCCACTGTCACACACTGCATAATGCACATGTGCGCTTGCATCATGACGCGTGCTTGTTGGTGGCCATCTTGGAATGGCTTTTCTTTGATAGGAAACCTATTAGTAGATTGCCAGCCTTGCATTCTGTTGTGTCTTGATACGTGGGCATGCGTGCAGCTGGAAAAAACCTTTGGAATTTTAGAGCAGATACCTGTTGGTGTTGCAATAGACTGTTTCCTTTATTGCCGCTAGACTTAGGCATTACTCAGAACGCAGTACTAAATCCTCTGTTGAGGTGCTGGTTTTGGCATATCTTGGAAATGCCCATTTGGTATATAACTGCTAATGAAAATGCACAAAGCAAGGGAAAATCAGAGTTACATATTTTTGAAATAAGTTAATAGATGCAGACTGCGATCTGGCAAAGTTTGATTTATTCCATGCTAAATGTAAATTCGGTCATCTGAGGAATGGAGTTAATAAAACTATGAACTCTGCTAAATATGTGTTGAAATTCCCTTAGGTAGGGAAATGTCTTAATTGAGTACAGAAATGACTTCTAGCACAGTCTCCGTTCCTGTGATAGAAAAATCAACAGTATCAACATCCACGCTCTGCCTGCAAGGATGTAGATCCCATATGGAAAGGAAATTACAGGTGTGGATAATTGTGCTAACTTGTTAATTCTAAAACATGTTAAAAGGGATTATATATTTCTGTTAACCTAATCTTTGTGCGTGTGTTGCTATACGTTCACCAGAAATTTTAATTGTTGCTTTTTGCAGTTTCAATTTTCTTGAACTGTGTTAATACAAATGAATTACACATGCAGTAAGTATATGGGGGAGGAAATATATTGGGGTGTGGGTTTGGCATTAACTGGAGAATCAGGTTCGAACACTGGACAAATAACTTAGGGCCTGAGTTAGATCATGGCGGATCGGGTCCCGCAATGTTTTTTTCAGTCGTCTTCGTGCCTGCCGGCTTGGCGGTCAGCACGCCCTATTTAGATGTTGGCTATTGCATAGGCAAAAAATGGTCCTTCTGTCACCGCCAAGAAATCTCGACCACGTTGACAGTGGGATAGGCAAAAATGGCTTTTGGAGGCAGTACAGCCACTTTGTCCGCTGGGCCAGTCACGGTGTGCCTTCCCACAGACACAACTGTGGTGGGGAAACCTCTGAGTTGGTGGAATGGAACACATATAAGGCACAAACTCACCTTTACTCACCATCCCACTTCGTGTACCTCCATGGACTCGATCCTACACATCCCACCTCTGCTGATGCTGCCTGATCACGATGCAAATCAACACCATTGTCACTGGAACACCATTGTCGCCAGAACTCAAGGTAACCTCCCCCAATACCTGTTACTTGGCTATTCACATTTGCTTGGGGCTCGTGCATTTTTAAATTACTCACACAAGTGATAGTATACCAGTGTGCAATGCATATGTCTCAAATGTTGATGTTCAATAAATTTAAAGTAGCACACTTGTATAACCACATTGTGTTCATAAATGTGGTGCCACCTGCCTTCCAAGCAAAGGACAGTTGCACATCACGTAGAAATTGCACTAGACAAGCTGTAATCCTCACCTAAGTCTCAAATTTGAAGCACTCTACATAATCATCCATGTAACATTTCCCCTTGACAAGTGCAAGTCCTCTATTATATACAAGTTCAATTTGCACATAGTATTACAAGGTGCAATGCATATGTGTATATATGTATCAGAAATCAAGGTGAAACAAACACACCTGTAGTAAAATATTGTTTCATTTGTCAACATCTATTTGTTGGTGCAAGTGTCTACTGCTATGTTGAATGGCTGTATCTAAATTCAAATGACCATCACATACCATGTGAACCAGTATATGCATTTAACATAGTAGACATTTAAAAAGTAAGTAGTTCATGCCATCATGCTAAAGAAAAATATGTTCTACATGTTTTACACTGAAACATTGCTAGGAATCAAACAATTGCAAAGGAAAATTAGTGCCAGGAGAAACTTGGTGAAAAGAAAAAAAGGGGATTTATTCACAATGAGATAAGTCTCTCATCTTGTTTTAAACAAGGCAAATGCCAGTCCAAATGGTGTCCATTAAGTCCTGTGCACAGGGGTGCTGTGGATACTCCCCGGGAAGGGGCATCTAGTGGGCAGAGCAGGCACTTCAAAGATGTTATGTGGGGTAGGGGTTGTTTTTTTTTTTGGCAGGGGTGGTCTTGGGTTTGGAAGGGGGTTTGGAAGGGTGTTTTGGGGTTTTAGAGGGGTTGTGGTTTTGGGAGGGGTGGCCTTGTTTTTGGTATGGGGTTGTTGCCTTTTTTGAGGGTATTAAGGGTGGTTCCTGTCTTTTGAGGGGTGGTTTGGCATGTGGAAGTTATGGTTTGGGGGTGTGGAAGGGATAGGTGTGCATTTGGAAGGGGTGGATGTGGATGTGGCAGGGGTCTTGGCAAGGGCAATCATAAGCCTCCCCATAGGCGCCCCCCTGGGCGCTGTCCCCACCAATCACAATGCTGCCATTTCAGCGTTGTGATTGGCTTAGGGGAGGGGATGGAGGCTGCCTGCTTCCTGTTCCTGCTGGAGGCAGGAAAGAAGCAGGGAAACGCTGGACCCAGCCAGGAGCGGAGGTGGCCCGGGACCCACGTAAGGTGAGTTTCTTTTTTAAATCCCCCCCGCGCGAACCCCCACTCGACCCCCCATGAGTCCTGCGAACCACGACTGATCCCAAGTGCCTAGTATGCTATGCCACATGTAATAAGCCACCATTACATTATCCCCGCCAGAGATGGCGCGTCCTGCGATTCTGCAACCGGTACCACTTGAGCCGTGATCTGGACGGTTTCCTTGATAAATACGCGGGATATCCTGATATCGACGCACCACTGATGGTCTTAATCTTTCTCTACCTGAACTACCTTTCCCGCTTTATGGACCAGCCTTGCATGAAAGGCAAATTGTTTATAATTCCAAGACAAACATGATTTATATATTTGTCCTGAAGATGATGCCATTTATTTTGTTTTTCGGCATTGAAACGTCGTCGACACAATAGGATCATCTGTACTGAATATGCTTGTGAATGCTATGTACAATGGTCACTCAAATTATAATCAAGTCTGTTCACTGATTATAAGTATACACACCGATTTGCTCGCTGTTGCCTCTATTTGTTGTTTTGTCTTGTTCACTGTAGGTCACGGGCTGTGCCCCCTTGACATTACTTTCTGATTTTGTGCATCGCCAAATAAATTCCTGTCCGGCTGGACAAAGGACATAAATACTATTTAGTTTGTGTCTATCCTTATCTTAATCCCCCAACTACTAGGGTCCACTGTTTTTTGTAATATGGAGGCAGGAAAGAAGCAGGGAAACGCTGGACCCAGCCAGGAGCGGAGGTGGCGCGGGACCCACGTAAGGTGAGTTTCTTTTTTAAATCCCCCCGCGCGAACCCCCACTCGACCCCCCCATGAGTCCTGCGAACTGCGACTGATCCCAAGCGCCTAGTATGCTATGTCACATGTAATAAGCCACCATTACATTATCGACAATAGTGAAGGTGCATCACACCTGACACCATTAACCCAATTGGACTGATTGGTACAACTTTCCCTGATGACATCAAACTACATGATGTATATGCAGAGTTTAGGCAGCTATGTGTCTGCTCAGAACAGTCCGTTGATTGTAAACAGGAATCAGGTGGGATCCTTACCAACAAATTAATAGACAAAGCACATAATCATTTACATTGTGCCAAGCTTACACCTTTAAGAACTATTCTTGTGCATTGGACATGGGTCACCCTTGATGTTGATGTCAAAAATCCTGCCTGTAACATAAAAAATTGTCATGTAACATGTGAATTCCTTATAAGAACTTACGCCCTTATTGGTGCTCTTGGCCCCTCAACTGCCCATCATGCTCCAGATAGGCAATCGCAAGAATGCAAGCCATTGGGGTGGTCAGTGTCCGGCTCATGCGCCTCCCATGTAAGGACGGCCCGAGCTGGACTTCAACTGACTTTAGGTTCCAGCATCGTGGGTCCTCCCACCTTTTGCAGCAATGGACTCTGCGCCACTTGTAGACACCCAGGTCCGCACCTGTCTCACAATGGCCTTCCACATCTCCCTCTTCTGATGGGCATTTACCTGTACGGATACAAGAAATGACACAAAAAATGGCTTTGTGACTTCTTGTTTGTCTGTATTGATGTAATAAAATATTTTCTCCATCTCTCATTAATGTAACTCAAAAGTTAGGATACAACATGTATATTGTCACATGCTTATCAAAAGCAATATCCTAATACACACTTTTGTAGTGACCTATTGCCTACCCTCATCCTATGTCATAGTCTAAACTCACCAATCTGGGCCTGAGACATCATCTAGCCCTGGGGGCTCCAGCCATTCTGTGATGTGACCTCTTTCTGATCAGTGCAAACAATTGTGAACTACTGAAGGCTAAACATATATACTTATGGCACGGCAAAAATTGGCCACTGTGAGTAAGGGGCCTGTAGTTTGGACATGACAGGCTTTGAAATGGGAGTAAAATTAAATGAAGTGTGAGCTCAAGAATCTAGGTAACTGTCACTTTCGACTGTCGCCCATTTAAAAGCATTCAAAGACATATTTCTAAGCACAACTCAAAATTTGACGAGGCAAAGATATATGTTTGTGACAGATGTACCTCAGTTCTTCAGTTGTTTGACCCCGTGACTGAGCCCCAGCCAGGCCTATTTTCCTGACTAAACACTGCTTATTGTCAGGCATTGTTATCGGCAGCCTAATGAACACATTTTTATGTACAGTTGTAAAGAGTATATAATGTGTTTCTTATTTTCCGTGATTTGAGTTTTCAACATAGCATATGTGATTCAAACATATATATAGATACATCTCTCCACAGACACCCATTGGAATCTAATGATTTAAACACACAACACATACTAATGTTGTTGTTTTTTAACATTTTGAAGTGCTTAGAAATTTCCAACATCATTGACCACTGTAAAGAACAAAATAAACGAGAGTTCACATCACTAACTACACTTCACTCAGGAACTCAAAGGTATATTGTAGCCTGTGTTAATGGAAAAAAATTGTTAGACAGATTCCCATATACATTTCAGACATTTACCTGTTCTTCTGGTGAGCCACAGAGCTGGCCATACAGGGAGAGAACCTCCTGTGCCAGCAAATCCAGCTCCTCTGGTGAGAGGAAGTAGCACTCTTACCTGCCCGACCTTGCATCGTTTCTCCCAGAGGTGACAAACATGCGGCAAAATTGGAGGAGGTCTTGATGGCAGCAGTGTTAGAAGGCAAGTGAGCTTTTTTTCCAACTGCGACGTACATGTCTGCGGCAATCAGCTTAGACAGACACAGCCATTGACCTTCGTATATTACTTTCACCAACATTAGCCTATGGCTGTGTCCATTGTGGAGTTTACAGCCCACTACGCAGTGAACTTCCGCTGCACCAGTCTCATTCCAAATGTCTTATCGGCGAGTTCAGACACCTGCCATTTTAGCAGTTCAAAATAGTGTGTTTGTAACTGTTAAGTGCGTCACCATCACTCAAAATCTGGGCTAGTGTGTTTACATATTTAGACTTTAAGGGGCACTCATTCTTAAAAAAAAAAATTCTATGTAGTGTGTTACTGTGCTGGAAACCGATATTTGTGCAGTGTTGTTTACACCCCGGTTGACTGTATTTTTGAAGGCAAAAATTAAAATAAATAATGAATAAATAATACATTTTAAATGTATTATTTACACATTTTAAAATGTTGATATTATATTAGGCTATTAGTGTAATTTGTGAAGAATAAATGACAAAAAGCAAATGTTGGATTAAAATATGTAGTTAGATCATATATATTTTGTAGAACTTACATGACTTTAGTGTTAATCACCAAATATTTTGCTGTGTAAAATATGTCAAATGTTCAACTGTATTTTCCAATTCAGACATATGAACCCTGGGAGAGTGAGGAGAAGACAGCCTCAGTTTTACCCCCCATTTCCAGACCTTATGATCATGGAAGAAAGGGATATAGTGAAGCAGTTCAGGTTGACTAGATAAACTATACTGGGTTTATGTCACCAGCTGGACACAGATTTTCAGCCTCACAACAGAAATCTCACATCTTTAACACCAATTATCAAACTCATGGCAGTACTTCATTTTGTGGCCACAGGACGCTTTCAATACACTGTGGCAGTGTCTGGTGGATTGCCACAATCAATTTTCAATGGTGTGCTACAAGAAGTTCTATCTTCAATGATGACACTCATCTAGTTTCCATGGCAGCAGGATTTAGCCAATGTGAAAGGCGACTTGTACGGTTTGTGCCATCTACCACATGTGGTTGGAGTGAGTAATGGCACACATGTTTGCCTTTGTGCCATCACACACTAGCGAACAGGTATACCGGAATCAGGAACACTTCCATTCAGTCAATGTGCAAGTTGTCTGCTTATGGGATTTGTGCATCACAAGCATCCATGCACATTTCCCTGGCTCTGCCCATGATTCCATTCTACTGCAGAGAAGCTCCATACCCCTGCAAATGTCCCAACTTGGACCTGAGAGGGCTTGGCTTGTTTGGAAAATGTCTATTTGACATCTGTAATTATGTTAAATTTTTTGGCACTTTTTTTGCTTTACATCTAGGAGACTCAGCTTATCCCAACTGACCATGGTTGTTGGTACCGCTGAAGAATCCAACAACGCCAGTGGATGTCTTGTTCAACTAGGCCCAGTAGAGTGGACTTTCATGCTCCCAAAGGCAAGATTCCGTTGTATGGATAAAACGTGTGGAGCTCTCCTCTACTCACTCGATAAGGTGTGCAAAATCACATTTGCCTGCTACATTCTCCACAAGATTACCCTGCAACAGAACAATCCCCTATTTTGCAGAGGATCGAGACCATGAAGAGCCACCGGGTGAGGATCCGGAAATGCCAAATGAAGGTGATAGTGGTGAAGAGGAAAGAGTGGACTTATATCAAGGTATCATTGACAACTTCTCATGAGTGTAAGTATATCTTTACATTTTATCACTTTAACCACTACACCAAATATTGATGTGATGATGAGAGAAGTATGTGGTGGTAATTTGTTAGGGAAAATCAGACAAAATATGTTTTTTAATTTAGGTTTTGACTACTGTGTTCAGTTACATTGTTTATCTTAAAATGTTTTGTGAAACTGTGTCCTCCAAGAGTTGATTTTGTATTCTGGCTATCATGTTATGTTAATTTGTAATCTTTTTGCTTTGAAGTGTTTTAGGTTCCTTCAACATGTCATCTTTATTTGAACCTTTCAGAGTTGTGACATCTGGAGGTATATGGTGCTGTTTCGAAGTACAAAGATAACATTGGTTGATACTGGGAAGAACCAAAACAGACTTTGGGGGTACACATCTTGTACCAAGGCAACTTGCACTGTGATTGAATGGAAGATTGGACCTGTAATCTATCATGTATTGGTACCAAGGCACTGTGTGTGCCATCATTAGCTCAAACCACATGTGGTAGTGGAGCCAAATCATGCTACTCTCCCTTCACATTGGTAAAATCCTCATTGTGTGTAAAGTGTATGTAGTTGTTGATGTGTCTCATCTTTTTTATGACATATTTCTTGTTGCACACCTTTGAAACTTGATTGTGATATTCCTACAGATGCTGGAACAGTGGATTGGAATGAACCTGTGTCTACATGCATCCCCCGGCCCTAAGGCAACAGAGGCCATTACCTACTTGCAAATTATCTATGTACACAATCTTTTATTTTTGTCATTGTCAAATTATGATGGGAAAAACAAATCCATTGATAGAGTTGAGATGTACAACACCAGTTTATGAATTTTTGAGTTGTAAATTTATTGAACTAAACATGAAAAAATTAAACAGGGTGAAAATGAAAAAGCAAATCAAAAGAGCGAAGAAGTTAATCATGGTGGAATGAAACCATAGTTGGAGAGCCAACATTGTTTGAATCCATTGTCCAAAATACGACTGGCACCGGAAAGGGAAATTAACCCGGAAATAGTCCACATAGTAAATGGTAGCCACACACTGTAGGAAATTAGGGTTCGGATTTCTTGTTGGTGGTGGCAGAGGTCTTGCAATCCTCACTTGCTGGTAATGTGCATGGACGTCCCCTCCTGCGGCAGAGAGGGATCTACAGTAGCAGGGCCTGGGGGGCTGCAGGTGGTTCTTCCGATGGCAGGGCTCTCTTCCTGTTGCAGATGTAGATGGGCCAGATGTAGGCACACAGAAAGGAGCAGATGGTGCTGGGAAAGCCCTGCCTATAAATGTCCCGCAGAACCCCAAACTCTAAATCAGGATCTACATTACAAATGGTCAATGAGCATGTATCTCTCGATAAAGAGCTGAGGAGATTCTGTCCTGTTCACTGTACTGAGGCTTCAGTACCCCATTGGACTTCATTACTGAATATGGACTACAAAAATATTAACTTACACTAATATTAACCCCTTGTGTGCGCACGACGTCTCCCGGCCGTCGTGCATTACGGTGGGCGTGTGCGCACGACGGCCGGGAGCCGTCGTGTTCGCGAACGCCGTTTATTTCTCCCGCACAGCGGGAGAAATAAACCCGCACGCAAGGGGTTAAAGTCAAAATATACACAGTCATATTATTGACAACCCTATACTTATAATGAATACAACAAGAATATTGGTTGCCAGATATCAATGTGGATATATATTAAACTTTAAAAAAATACCTAACTCAAAAATATTGATGATTACAATTTTATTGACTTTTAAAATTAACATCAAAATAAACAAACATATTGAAAACCAACATATAGTATAAACGGAATATAGAATATATATTTTTTAATTGTTAAATGCTTTTAATTAAAATTAGTTTTCCGTTTAAAGCTTGTAATATTTTTTAAATATATTTTATATAATTAAACTTAATAATTCTTTAGAAGAATATAGACTTTAAATTAATTACACATATTTAATAATATTTAATTTACAAAACATAAGTCAATGCGAAAGTTACATTTTGAGGAATGTCAATTTGTTTGAAAATAAAAGTTGAATATGTTCAAATTAATTAATTTGTTTAATGCTAGAAATGTAAAATATTACATATAAATCTACAAAAGTATTAAACAACATTTAGTGCTCGTATTGTTTAATAAATTAACATGCGTTTTTGCCGGTGTATAAATCCCACTCCAAACTTCCAAGTCAAAACTGGGGAAAGCATTAAACTCCGGGGGATTACTCTTCACTCTCCAAACTAAACCACATTAGTGAAAGTGTCAGACATGGGGGTATGAGATATACTATTCCAATTCCAAAGTAAGAAGCATTTACTATCTTTACTTCAGACTAAACAACATTGGAGAAAATGTTGAAAGTTGGGGGAAGGGGAGTCGGATTTACTATATACACTCCAAATTAAATACAATTGGAGAAAAAGTTGGACTTTAGAGGGGTCACAGTTACGATCTTCATTCCAATCTAAGCAACAGTCTGAAATATGTTGGGCTGTGGAGGTGTCAGATTTACTATTCCCACTCCAAACTAAACAACACTGGGGAAAGAGTTGAACTCTAGGAAAGGAGGGGGGGGGTGGCAGTTTTACTATTCCAATTTTTGGCAATATTCAGAAAAGCCTTGAACGGTGGGGGACAGACTTAATATTTCCACTCTAAACATAGCCATTTTGGGGAAAATGTTGGACTCTTGAGGCCCAAATTTACTATTCGCACTGCAGATTTTGTATTCTGGAGATATAAAAATTAATATTCCCACTTTAAATGTAGCCACATTGTAGAATATGTTGGACTCTTGAACTGTCAGATTTACTATACTCACTCTAAACTTAAACCACCTTGGGACAAGTGTTTGACTCTGGGAAAGAATCAGATTTACGATTCCCACTCCAAACTTAAGCACTTTGAGGAAAGTGTTGGATCCTTGCGGGGCAAATTTAATATGCTCACTCCAATCTTAGCCACTTTAAATGTTGGTCTCTGAGGTGTCAGATTTTACTATCCCCATCCAAATTTAACCTCATTTTGGGCGGAGAGGTATAATTTAATATTGTCATTCCAAATGTTTAACTATATAATTTAAAATAATTATTAATGAACATTGTAAATAAAATTAATCCAATCATTTAAAAAAAAAAAATTGTAATCTTTTTTAATTGTAATTATTTTTCTGCAAAATTCTAAATGTAAGTTTTGCACATTTTTAAATTTCTAAAAAAGTATTATTTAAAACAAATCTGCTAAAGAAAATATTCAATAAGTATTGCTATATTGGGGCTCATTATGATAGAGGAATACCCGCCACCGACAGCCTGTCGGTGGTGGGCCTTCCGCCATCGTACTGCTGTTTTCCCCCCGCCATATTATGATGGAGGGGGTATTTTTGGGTAAGCGCGGTGGTCGTAAAGACTGCCTGCCATGGTTCTGACAGGCGGTCCTTTTCCAACCACCTGTCGGAACAAAAATATAGCCCAACATTGCATCATGATTATGATATCCCTTTCCTCCGTTCGCTTTATGGCGGACAAACCGCAGAAAAACAAATGGCAGAAATGGATATGGGGGCCCGTAGTGGGCCCCTCCTAATGCCTGGGGTAGGGAGATGTACCCTAGGGGGAACCTACGGTGCCCCCTAAATATTCCTGTACCATGTGCCTGCAACGTAGTGCAGGGATGTGTCTGCACCCTATATTTTGCATTGTGGCTGGGGATGCTGACCGCATCCCCACCACAATGCAAAATATTGGTGATGCGTGGTGGCGGGCGCATCGTGATTCTGATTGTGGGGAGACCGCCTCATGGGCGGCCGGTCACAAATCCGTAATGAAGGCGGACGGACTTCAGTCCGTCCGCCATCGTAATGAGCCCCATAGTTCTTTTTGATTTAGAAATTCAGAAAAATATTTTTAAAACAATGTGTACAAAAAATCATATAAACACATATTTAAAACTTTCTTTTGCAAAGCACATCCAAAACGCCTATGAAACCTGAAAACCCAAGAATGCACATATTTTCTTAATACATTATACAATGAAAAACTATTAAAATAATAAAATTGTCAAATTAACACATATTTTAACACACTACCCACACAAAACCCCTAACAACCAAACAATCTGAAGTAAATTGTAATTCCCATATTTAAATTAAAAAATTCAAGTTGAGAAAAAAATAATATTTATAAAGAATACACATTTATAAAACAATACCAATCCCAAAATCCAAACCAATCAATACATCAAAATGTGTACTTTAAAAAAAAATTGTGTATATAAATATCAAAAAATGAAAACAATGGCCAACAGAAACCGTATAATACCAAACAGCCATATGTAAAACTATTAACAATAAATAACAATTATAAATTACAAAATAAAAATTCAAATAATTACATAGAAAAAAAGACTATATATATAAAACACTACTGGCATAAAACATCAATAAAACCTATAAACCAAAAAAAACAACTTTTTTTCCAATTCTACAATACAAAAAAATCTAAATAAAATATGTATTCATATATATTACATCTAATAATTTCAAATTTAAAAAAATACTTTAAAAAACTATTTCAAAGCACTACACGCCTAAAACTCCAATACCACCCACCAACTAAAAAAAATATTAGGCTATTAGTGTAATTGGTGAAGAATAAATGACAAAAAGCAAATGTTGGATTAAAATATGTAGTTAGATCATATATATTTTGTAGAACTACATAACTTTAGTGTTAATCACCAAATATGTTGCTGTGTAAAATGTGTCAAATGTTCAACTGTATTTTCCAATTCAGACATATGAACCCTGGGAGAGTGAGGAGAAGACAGCCTCAGTTTTACCCCCCATTTCCAGACCTTGTGATCATGGAAGAAAGGGATATAGTGAAGAAGTTCAGGTTGACTAGATAAACTATACTGGGTTTATGTCACCAGCTGGACACAGATTTTCAGCCTCACAAAAGAAATCTCACATCTTTAACACCAATTATCAAACTCATGGCAGTACTTCATTTTGTGGCCACAGGACGCTTTCAATACACTGTGGCAGTGTCTGGTGGATTGCCACAATCAATTTTCAATGGTGTGCTACAAGAAGTTCTATCTTCAATGATGACACTCATCTAGTTTCCATGGCAGCAGGATTTAGCCAATGTGAAAGGCGACTTGCACGGTTTGGGCCATCTACCACATGTGGTTGGAGTGAGTAATGGCACACATGAGAACAGGTATACCGGAATCAGGAACACTTCCATTCAGTCAATGTGCAAGTTGTCTGCTTACGGGATTTGTGCATCACAAGCATCCATGCACATTTCCCTGGCTCTGCCCATGATTCCATTCTACTGCAGAGAAGCTCCATACCCCTGCAAATGTCCCAACTTGGACCTGAGAGGGCTTGGCTTGTTTGGAAAATGTCTATTTGACATCTGTAATTATGTTAAATTTTTTGGCACTTTTTTTGCTTTACATCTATGAGACTCAGCTTATCCCAACTGACCATGGTCGTTGGTACCGCTGAAGAATCCAACAACGCCAGTGGATTTCTTGTTCAACTAGGCCCAGTAGAGTGGACTTTCATGCTCCTAAAGGCAAGATTCCGTTGTATGGATAAAACGTGTGGAGCTCTCCTCTACTCACTCGATAAGGTGTGAAAAATAACATTTGCCTGCTATATGCTCCACAAAATTACCCTGCAACAGAACAATCCCCTATTTTGCAGAGGATCGAGACCATGAAGAGCCACCGGGTGAGGATCCGGAAATGCCAAATGAAGGTGATAGTGGTGAAGAGGAAAGAGTGGACTTATATCAAGGTGTCATTGACAACTTCTCATGAGTGTAAGTATATCTTTACATTTTACCACTTTAACCACTACACCAAATATTGATGTGATGATGAGAGAAGTATGTGGTGGTAATTTGTTAGGGAAAATCAGACAAAATATGTTTTTTAATTTAGGTTTTGACTACTGTGTTCAGTTACATTGTTTATCTTAAATTGTTTTGTGAAACTGTGTCCTCCAAGAGTTGACTTTGTATTCTGGCTATCATGTTATGTTTGATTTGTAATCTTTTTGCTTTGATGTGTTTTAGGTTCCTTCAACATGTCATCTTTATTTGAACCTTTCAGAGTTGTGACATCTGGAGGTATATGGTGCTGTTTCGAAGTACAAAGATAACATTGGTTGATACTGGGAAGAACAGACACAGACTTTGGGGGTACACATCCTGTACCAAGGCAACTTGCACTGTGATTGAATGGAAGATTGGACCTGTAATCTGTCATGTATTGGTACCAAGGCACTGTGTGTGCCATCATTAGCTCAAACCACATGTGGTAGTGGAGCCAAATCATGCTACTCTCCCTTCAAATTGGTAAAATCCTCATTGTGTGTAAAGTGTATGTAGTTGTTGATGTGTCTCATCTTTTGTATGACATATTTCTTGTTGCACACCTTTGAAACTTGATTGTGATATTCCTACAGATGCTGGAACAGTGGATTGGAATGAACCTGTGTCTACGTGCATCCCCTGGCCCTAAGGCAACAGAGGCCATTACCTACTTGCAAATTATCTATGTACACAATCTTTTATTTTTGTCATTGTCAAATTATGATGGGAAAAACAAATCCATTGATAGAGTTGAGATGTACAACACCAGTTTATGAATTTTTGAGTTGTAAATTTATTGAACTAAACATGAAAAAATTAAACAGGGTGAAAATGAAAAAGCAAATCAAAAGAGCGAAGAAGTTAATCATGGTGGAATGAAACCATAGTTGGAGAGCCAACATTGTTTGAATCCATTGTCCAAAATACGACTGGCACCGGAAAGGGAAATTAACCCGGAAATAGTCCACATAGTAAATGGTAGCCACACACTGTAGGAAATTAGGGTTCGGATTTCTCGTTGGTGGTGGCAGAGGTCTTGCAATCCTCACTTGCTGGTAATGTGCATGGACGTCCCCTCCTGCGGCAGAGAGGGATCTACAGTAGCAGGGCCTGGGGGGCTGCAGGTGGTTCTTCCGATGGCAGGGCTCTCTTCCTGTTGCAGATGTAGATGGGCCAGATGTAGGCTCACAGAAAGGAGCAGATGGTGCTGGGAAAGCCCTGCCTATAAATGTCCTGCAGAACCCCAAACTCTAAATCAGGATCTACATTACAAATGGTCAATGAGCATGTATCTCTCGATAAAGAGCTGAGGAGATTCTGTCCTGTTCACTGTACTGAGGCTTCAGTACCCCATTGGACTTCATTACTGAATATGGACTACGAAAATATCAACTTACACTAATATTAAAGTCATATTATTGACAACCCTATACTCATAATAAATACAACAAGAATATTGGTTCCCAGATATCATTGTGGATATATATTAAACTTTAAAAAAATACCTAACTCAAAAATATTGAAGATTACAATTCTATTGACTTTTAAAATTAACATCAAAATAAACAAACATATTGAAAACCAACATATAGTATAAACGGAATATAGAATATATATTTTTTAATTGTTAAATGTTTTTAATTAAAATTAATTTTCCATTTAAAGCTTGTAATATTTTACCACTAAAAAAAAATACAATAGCACTTAAAGAACAAAACATTTTAAAAATAGAGTATATATAGCAAAAAGCACACAAATATATGAATAATTCCTTGCGGAAAAATTATAAAACCATACAAAATGTAACCCTAAAAAATACAAAAAATATTAAACACAATATTAAAGTAAAATAGCTAAAACAATTCAAAATGTATGCAACAAACATAAAAATGAAGTACTTACCATCTGGTACCCATGACAGTCTGATGTTGACATTTAGGATCATCAATAATCAGGATGTAAACCATCCCATTGGTTGGCATTCATACATCACAAAAGGTACTCAATCATCGATTGTCACATCGACTCATGGAGTGACAGCCCAGGCCAATGATATTTAACACCAGGCTGCCATTAGATTTGAATCTATTCCATTCCTCTATGTTTAAAGGAATGGAAATCGATTGAGCCTCCCCTGCCGAGAAATTCATTTTAATATATGTATCCTCAGCTTTGTGCTTATTATTGCAGCTTGACTGGTTGAGGGAAATATTAGATGCTTATTCTATAGATTACAGCATCATTATGCTACCACAAAGCTCTTTTATTCTGAAAATAATACCTTTAGCATCTTTAAACGTGCAGCTGAGGCCCTAGCTGGACAGGCTAATGTAGTAGATTATTTGAGGTGACAACATTCTAAAATAGACAAGGTCTGAAAAAGAACAATAAAGTGCCAGTGTTCAAAGCATAAGATTAGACTGCAGGTCAAGTTGACCCAGTTTCGAGAACACTGCAATCTGTTCCTTGATATAAAACATTTCATAATTTTCACTGATTATTATAATTAAAAGTATGTGTTAAATCCGACAAGACAGGTTATAAGCATTTGTTTCCATGCTTAGCAGCAGCTGCTCCTTTACCTTCCCTTAGGAGTAACATCAGTATTTAGCTTAATTCCTTATGCTTTGTCACTTGTATTTTGCTAGTTATTAAACAAATGGTGAAATAGATCAGCAAGAATCAAGTAATGCCATGAATTAATGTTATATGCTTACCTGATCTTGCTGTGGATGTAAACACTTCTTTCTTCTTTTTGCCTGATCCTTCTTGTGATGCAGTGCACTTATTAAATCTGATTTACACCTTTATGCAATCCTTGGCCCCTCTGCTAAGGGTCCGATTCCAATTTCTCTAGGACAGCCCTCCATACGACTCGGATCCGGAGGGCTTACCGAGCGAGACGAGCTCCAGGAGTTAGAACGAGCGAGTACGATGCTGCCATATGCTTACGGACTCGGTTCGCTCGGATTCCCATTGAACTGTATGGGAGCCCATTTACAGACTCGTACACACGCTCCCATAGCTGAAAAGGGGTGGGTGGAGAAAAGCGTATGCCCTGTGCCCGCCACACTGTGCATGTCTGGATTGGGGGGACCCATGGGCACACCGCGTGACAGATTCGGAGGGCCCCAGGTGAAGGGGGGGCCTGCTAAGGCCCCCGGAAGTACGCTTCCGACAGCCGTTTCGCCTCACTGAGACTGATGCGAAGCGGCTGTCCGAATCGGGCATCATACTGGCTCGGTCAGAACTCAGCTCCATAGAGTGGCACGATTCGACTACGTATGAGTCGTACGGACAGGTTGAGGTCCCGGAAACGATTCAGTCGGCGTGTTTGTGATATTTGTATCGCACTTGATCGTTCGGACCTGTGTACGATGCGGTCGTAAACAATGGCTACGAATCGGATCCGGGAAAACCAAATCCGATTCGGAGGCCTTCCGAACGACTTCGGAATCGGGCCCTAAGATGTTACTTTGGGCCTGATTATGAGTTTGGCAGTCTTGGAATGGGCTGCCATGCAAGTGCCCCGCTCCAAGACCGCCAACCCTGAAGTCTGTCCGCCAGTCGTATGCCGATTGGAATTCAGGTCGGGGGGTCCTGCGGCGGTGGTCCCACGGTGGTGCCTTTCAAAGACCCATATCTGAGCCTTAGAAAGGCACCGCAATGGGAGCGCCACAGGATGTTCCTGGGATGCATGGACTATTAACTATGCCGTGCAGGAACTGGGGGTGCATCCATACAGGGGGCACAACATGTGACCCCCTGCTTGCATCCCCTGGCTCTAAGTCAACAGAGGACCCAGCAGGGCTCCCTTTGTTTCCTATCCACCACACTATTCATGGCAGGCCCACTGCCATGAAAACTGTGGTAGTGAGGAAACTCATGATATGCCTAGTAGTGCCGCGGCAGAACTGCCAAGCATATTGCGTGTCTCAGACCCTGGTTTTTGCAGCGGTCCTATGGCAGTCTGATGGCCCAACTCATAATACGGTAGTAGGACTGCCTGTGCGGCAGTAGCTGCACTTCAACTGAGGGTTTAGCGGTCGAGTAGACCGCCAAACTCCTATTTAGCCCTTTAGTAATTATGTAAATGTTTCTGTGTTTTGCCTATATTTGGCCGATATGTATATTCTATATTCATTTTAATAACTATCCTACGACACTGAGCTTAATCTAGATCTTATTAGTGGTACATAAATTTACATTAGTAACTCAACTTTGAACTTTTAAAGTGTTCTAATAGTTTTGGGCCATGTCAATGACCCTAGTTCATGTCAGGAGATTTCTGGAGATGGCCACAAGGTGGTTTCAGGTACATGGGTGTGAATTCAATGAAAAACTAAAATGGATATGTGTCAACTCCTTCCAAGGTTAGAAGTACAAGTTCAGATAGAGGGCAATATTGAACCAATGCTCTGGGACTGAGGGAATTACAACTTGCTATGGAGCAAAGACACAACTCTGTGAAACAGATATATTCAGCAGTTCCAGAGTGCCTGATTTGAGTTTGTTAAGGAGCGATAAAATACATGGCTCAGCGAGTTTGGGCACTTTGACTTTACCTTCAGTGTTAAGAGATTATGAGGATTTATTGAGCAAAAGACAAAGGTGAGCTATAACATGAGATATGTGATATGTCTCAAAGGTGTCTGTTTTCTTTTGTCCTGGGTGGTCCCTCATTTGTTTACCCTGTTGTAGACAAAAAAGGAGTTTAAAGAGAATCAGACAGCTGGATATTTTGATTTTGACCTCTAACACGATCATTCAATCTAGATTGAACTACTTGTTGCCTGCTTTTTATGCTTGTTCAGGTTTCTTTTACCAGATAGACACCTTATCAGGCAAGTCCTGGTGTCTCAGTGGGCTAATGCAACCATCCCAGGTATCTGTGTGTTCACCCCATGATTAGAGGTTCACATCCCAGCAAGCTCACTCAACCTGTCATCCTGCTAAGGCCAATACAATGATTAACATTTACAAGTGAGGCAAGCATTACAGGCAGCAATCCCAAAGGGGATAGACCTTCCGGGGTCATCACCGGTAGATGACAGACTTCTAGATGAGTATATGCCTTAAAAGGCTACATTGCTGACCTATAAAAAACTGCTTTATAATGCACTGAAGGTAAGGCAGCAGTTAAAGAGGAAATGGGAGTGTGATGTAGCAGTTTATGAAGATGGCAAGTGGGAGGAGGCCCTGGTAGCCCCTAAAGAGATGGCTAATCATTCTGGCTTTCGTTTAATTTAGATCTGAATTCAACCAACATGTTACTACTATACTAGGACGACGATGGTACAGATGGGGCAGACAAGGGTGGAACAGTGTTTACCGGCATACAGGTAGAAAGGCAACTTCTTTCACATCCTCTGGGACTGCCCGATTATCCAAAGATACTGGGTAGCAATAATTGACTGCCTGAGGGTGGTTGGGGGTGCGGGCATTAATCTGTCAGCCAAGCAATGTATCTTGAGTATTTGGGGAGAGACTGATGCCATGAGAACATCTAGAATGTGAATGACGATGGACCTAGTGGTGGCCATGAGGAGCAAGTGTTGCAAGATATAGACGCATGGAAATGTGATTTAGATTTGTGTATGTTGGCAGAATGAGCGGTCTGTGATAGTACAGGATGCCTCAGTAAATGGGAGAAAATATGGGCAAGTTTTAATACTGAGAGGGGCAATTTATGTACCAATGAATGTCATAGATGAGATGGGGGTCCCGAATGAGGGCAAGGCACCCTGTGGAACACCTTTGGGATATGTGAGATCAGGAGGGGAGACACGAGGGGGTGATGCAGTTTTCAACAGTGTTATTTATGCAGACTGTAACTGTCTTTGATGTCTTAATAAAAAGATATTTTAAAAAAACATTGAGCTGGGTATACACCTGTATGTCAATAGCGTCATTGGGCCTTCTTGAAGTGAACCTGCGCTATACAGATACACATGCTAAGGTGCTCCAGGGCTCCTCCAATGTTAGTGTGCAGGGCATCCAGAAATATCCCACGGTTAATGGTCGGTGAAGAAGCAATTCATTTTGTGGCAACACAGTCTAATATCTCATTTTGTCCAAATTTATTCAGTAGCCTGGAGGTATTTTGAATGAAGATCTCACACTACTTAGAATATTGGCAAACAATTTTTAACTGTACTCCAGTATTTTAGACCTCATCCTGGGTTGTGGTGAGATGACATCTGATGCAACCATCGTTATCTTTGATCAGACACTGTCAGAAGATGATGGAAGGTTACACCCTAGCTTCCCAAGGGTGGAGCATGCTATGCATGCATGTGTGCATGTGACGGAAGAGGGAATTGCTCTTGCCTGTTCTGTATGGAAAGGCCATTTCTGGTGTTACTGCTTGTGTTCTTTAATGCAACTTCTCACTGATGCTGCAGCACTGAATGTGCTTGGTCTGGGAGAGATCTTACACTTTCCGTGCCTATTGATTATATGATTGAAGCTTTCTGAGGACTCCTCTAGACTGATACGTTTGTGTGTGTTTGAGGTTCTCATTGCTCCTGAATTAGAGGAAAGGGGCGGGTCCCTACAGTGGTGGCATAGACCGCATAAACATTAGTATAAACATTAAAGATACTTTGTGTGAAATGCTTCTTAATAATTATGAAAAAAAGATTAAAAGGTCAATAAGTCAATTGGTCATCACATTCTTCATTGACAAAAAATCAACTTCTTTACACACACTATTATGTGTAAGTACTACTGAAGAAATTGACTATGGGTCAATGAACAATATGATGATCTACTGACTTATTGCCCTTTCGGTCTTTTTTCTAATCATTATGGGTATCATGTGACGTATCCTTGTTGTTTATACAATTCCACCTTAGTGTGAGGCCTTTTCTCTGGCCCCCTTTGCAGTCCTTTGGTTATGGGGCAGTAATCATGGTAGGCACTGTTCAGAAATAGTGGCTCAGGGTCTCAGGTATTACTACACTCCAGTTGTGTGTTCGATATTCCCTTGACTCTCATATACAATATGACACAGAAATAACATCGCATACCCTCAATGTCCAGTCAGCGGTGTCTTTTTAAAATAGTACGCGTTTATTTACATATAGGCCTTATGGAGCTGTTAAATGAGGAGAAACACAAAATCAAAAAGGTCCAAGGCATATTTGAGGCTGAAAGATCATATCATTTTCCCTCATAAACCAGTCCCAAATTTGGAGGCGACACATTGCTGTGCTTTTATTGTTGCGTATCTTTTGCTTTCAAAGTAGTTGTGGTAACCTCCTGAAGACAATTAGGCTTTAACCAGTATTAATTCAACATACTCTAGCTGAGGCAAACTATGCAGAACTTGGACAGAGGTTTCAATACTCAGATAGTGCAGAGGTCCAAATCCTTGCACCCTTAGAGACTACAGCTGTGTACAATGCACAAACAAGTCTTAATCTCTGATGAAAGCTCCTCACCATGACGACACTCGTTCTATCCATATGTGTCTGAACACATGAAAGCCAGTGAGTGCCGTTTGCTTGCCGCTTGTAGGTTCAGAGCCGCTGATGAAAGAGGACAGTGCCTCCTTGGGTTGCAAATCCCGCCTCCGTCACGGAGTCCGAAATTTAGCACAAATACCCTTAGTTCATGTCCTAGTGCTAACTAATAGGGGGGCCTATTCATAAAGGCATTTTTGAGTAAGTGAATCAATACTCTTGTAATACTCTTTTATGTATTCTTAAAGGTCTTTGTGAATCGTGCCTGAAACATCCAACTTTCTATTGGAGAAAGTGCAAATAAGTCTGAGGGCCAGATGTGCAATGCATTTTACTGGTCGCAATCAGCCCATCGGGCTGTTTGCAACTGGTAAAATGCATTTTTCTATGTACAAACACTATTTTGCAAGACGGTAACCTATTACCGACTCACAAAATAGGGTTTGCGAGTCGCTATTAGGAAGGCAGGTGCCAAGGGCGTTCCTTCCTAATATCGAGTCGCAGGGGACGCACAATTGTTTTGCAACTGAAATGTGGTTGCAAAACAATGGCAGTTTACCACCTACTTCAAGTAGGCGGTAAGCCAGTCGCAAACGGGAAGGGTTCCCCAGGGGACCCCTTCCCCTTTCTAAATGGTTGCAAAAACGTTTTTTAAGACCAGATAGTGGTCCTAATGACCACTACCTACCCTTAAAACAATGAACAGAAATGTTTATTTTAGAAATGCATTCCGCTTTCCTTTAAGAAAAATGGACTGCATTACAAAAAGTTGCTTTATTAAAAAGGGAAAAAATACATGGCGGTCTGTGGCCCCAACAGCCCACCATCCCTGTGTTAGTGCCCATTCCCAATGGGATGCAAATTAGGACCTGCCTCATGAATATTGATGAGGCAGCTCTATTGCGTCCCCATTGGGAATCGCTAATGTGTCTGAGACACATTAGTACATTTCATTTTGCGAGACTCAAATTGCGAGTCACAACAACTCACAGTTAGAGACGCGCAAAATGAAATGTTCATACAACGGGCCCAGAGTCCTTTATATTACACTAACTGTATATGAAAATTCTCATTTTAGATGTTTTGGGGTCGCTTCACAAAGGCAAGTTAAAGTATATGAAAGGACAATGCAAGAATACCTTTATGAATCGGCTTCATATCCTGTGGGCTCCTTTCCCTGTGTTGTCACAGGTGGAGCAGCAACACCTTCTCCTCCCTTTATTTCCTGGCAATTCTTTCCCCACAAATAAATAAGGGGGCTTGATCCATATTTCTAAAAGGTTCAGAACTATATCATTGTCTTTAGGATGTGATATTCTTTTTCAATCATTTGTGTGTTTCTCAGATTATCTTTCATTTTTTGTATTCGACATTACACATTGTTTTCATGCAATTACTCTGCACAAGAAAACCTCTCACTGTCCCTGTCCCCGTAGAGGCCACCTCATTTCATATAATATAATATTATGCTACACATAATTATCTTTCGCTTGGAGTAATGGAGCCGAGCCGAATCCTCCGCGCTGCTTTCCAATAAAAACAAATGTAATTGTAAGTCGCATGCACTAAGTATGGCATCTCACAATTTTGGCACCAAAAAATACAATTCCTAATCGCGCAAATTCTCGGGCAGACTTTCACAACATGGGTTCTTCAGTAACACAGTTAGTGCATTCTGTTCCCTCAAAAAATGCAAATTAAAAGAGGGAGGGCTGTCTCGAAAATAGATACAATTCACTTTTTAAATCTTACAGCTGGGTCCTTTCCAAAACCAGGCAACCTTTTATCCACTTTGCAAAGATTTTTGAGAAGTTAATTTCGGATGCATTAGTGATCGAAAGTTGGGGCCAGCCAGATGTGTCCCCTGCCCCTAATTTGTTTCTTGCATGTCTTCTTGTTTGTGGTGTTCTGGCGCCATATTGTACAGCACACTGCTAATTACAGCTGATGCAAAGATGGTTTAAATGGCATCAAAGCGGGTCCACACCATAGCTGTCATTTTCGAGGATGGCTTGCATTTATGGAAGCACCAGTTTTCCTTAATATGTTTTGGTAATGGTCTTGTAGCTGTCAAATAAATTCCATTATTTCATATTACATCATTAGAGGACATTAAAAGAACATTTGCATGCTGATGTAATTATGCAAGCAGACGTAAAACGACTACAGTTATGATTGGGTAATCTAATTATGGGTGTCCCGTAGACCCATGTGATTGATTGTTGTGCTGCTGTACTAAATATTGAATCCAGGTGGGTGGGGGAATCAAGTTGCGTCATAATCCCAGGGGGATTGATTTCCATGTCAGGTTTCAAGTTGCCAGGCATGGTTTATGAGTGTTTTCCATGTGTCTTTATTCTCAATTTTCAGCCTTGGTAAATCTATGCCTGTTTCAATACAGAGAAAAGAATATCAATCAAAGAAGGTCGAAAAATCTTCAGGATGTTTGTTCGGTTTGATCGATGAGCATGGCACGGCCAATACTAACATTGAACTCTAGGGAGGACATTGGTGTGCAATCTGATCGTGATAGTTCTGAACTCCAACCAGAATCATAACAGATGTAACTGGAATCCAGTGTCACTGTCAAATATTTCATATTTCCAGAATCAGAGGTATGGGTCGTTCTGCTATTTTCAGGCAAATCATTTACCGCCCCCCCACCTCAATCTGACACCTCATCTATGGATTCTTTAGATCCTCAATCTATGACCACACTTAACTCTCTGAAGTTTGTTCTGGATGTCTTCAGAGATCTGATTGTCCAAGCTCTATACTGTAGGGTTCTAACTTGGCGGAATTTATGAGATTGTCATAATTATTCTTCCTCTCGAGTCTTCTCTTATGGATCCTCTACCCTCTAACATAGAAAGAGCAGCCATGTGTGCCTGCCTGTCTGCAAGCCTCACTTCCTTAGGGATGGCTGCCTGCACCACTCCGTAATAGCTCACTAAACAGTCTGTGTCATTCCCTTAAAACTCGTCAACCTGAAGCTCTATCTTTCTTTCTCTTGGGATAGCACAGACACCTCCAGGTATTAGAAAGTGCTAAACATGTTATCTTCATTTAATCGATGGTTGCCAGTCTTGCCACAAAGTAGCATTTTTTGGCCTAGAGCAGTGACTCACTCTTTTTTCATTTTCTTTCTTTTTTCATTTTTTTTATACAAAACAGTTTACATGATTTTCACACATTTTCTTTTAACTAACTCCTCAAGTCGAAATCATAATGGTTAAGGACTCTTATATTCTCATCTTTCTACCACCAAGTTTCAAATTTCCAAATATGGATCGGTTTTTATTCCGCTCTTTTAATATTTGTAAACAGGTACACTTTTCATGTCCTTAAGAATACAATTACTGTAGAAATTAGGATAGTTTCATATTTGCCATATTAATTAAGCCACATTATTTCTCCAGTACTATTTACCGTATGTGGGTTGGAAATTGTGGTATGCCTTTTAAATCCCATTTTATTGAGCTAAATGTTGTTGTAGTTATTTGCACAAAGTCACTTTTCTGTAAAAGGTAGGGGGTCAACCTTGTATAAAGATGACTTTTCCTTAATATTGAATGACAGTGCTGAAGTTTGTTCTAGAAGGATTTTAGATCGTATTATATAGCTATCTTTCAAAACAAAATTTTATTTCTAGATGGGTTAGGTTGAAGACTGGGTTTGTACATAGGACAATATCCTACATGTGGCTCAGTGGCTTTTGAATGATAAATGTAAGTTTTGTATGCGCAGTGCTGGCAAATGAAAACGTGCTTTACAGTGCTTGTCTTAGCAACAACCCGCAATCTGCCAACTTGGTTCTCCATTAGTGATTCTGCACCGCACTATGAGCTAGTAACAGTGGCGTAACGAAACTTGAGGGGGCCACTTGCAAAGTACACGGAGGGGCCTCCGTCCGGACTCACTCAGGAGCTCTCATGCCAGGGTACTGTGCTGAGGGGGCCCCCTAGACTTCGTGAGCCCCCTTGCACTGCAGGGGCTGCGGGGGCCTTTGTTACGCCACTGGCTACTTGGAACCTCTCAGAGCTCTGCTGCAGGGCTTCCTCAGGAATTCATTGAATTGGGCTAGCAAATTGCCAAAACGACACCATAGCTACCAGCCACTGCTTATCTTGACATTGATGCAGTGAATGCTTAATGAACAGATCGGTACTAAGTTTTAATAATGACGGGCTCTCAGTGGCCATTCTGGGAGGTGGCTCTCATGTCCTGGTTGCTCTTTTAGCTTATAAATAAGACACATCTGCAAACAAAGCTTTTTGTCTTTCAGCTGTTGCTCTGTACAGTAAAAAAAGATAAAAAATGTGTGGCATTTGGCAGTCAGAGAAATCCAGCAAATCAGCAGTTTCTGACTTGACACCTGTACAGTTATACATCTTAGGAACTCTAAACTCGCCCCTAAACTGGACATTACAAGGTGTCCTGTAATTGGCTCTGTATCTCCCCCTCCCAGTATTACTGATGCAGTGAGCATTGGTAATTCTAGGGATGCAGATTTACCTCAGTTTCCAAGGTAATAGAGAATAATGTATACAGGAATCAGTGTACCCACATCGATTCCTTCATGATTTCCCCCCATTTTCGGATGGATTGTTACTTGAGCAGGAGAAAGGGCTGGGTGAGAAACTCCACTCTGCCAGTTTTCCTACATGACTTATGATTCCCAACAGGGCCAGTAACTCCTTTTACCAGCCCGTCTGAAATTATTGTCCACTTGTAACGAAGACCAAAGCATGAATACAAGAGAAACCCGGCAACATGAATTAGACAGGCCTCTTGCAAACTAGTGCTGTGGGGTTGCCAGTTTCCAGGTGAGAGAAACTGCACCACTGCAAAATGGATTGGGATTCAATGTCATGAAGGCTTAGTCCTGATTTCTAAGGAAAGACAACAAATTGTCTTACCTTATTCGATGACCAGAGCCATCTATACACACTCAAAAATGTGGCGAGTCGCGAAACATTTGGTGAGTTAGAACTCCTGCTATAGTCTACCTATTGCATGACTTCATAGGGTTCTCTCTTTCTCCAGTCAGTGGGCACATTTGTAGGCAACAGATCTAATTCAGTTTGAGGGGAGCTAATGTTGAAATGAGGATACAGTAGACACTGATATATGAAACATGCTAGCTGACTAAAAGTGTAACATTAGTAAAATATCACATCATAATACCTGAGTTTAAATGTATTAATAAAAATTACATTCGGATCAAAGCTCCATTATATTACCTTTTACGTTGATGCCTTGAATGTATTTTAAGAGACTTTTTAAAACTGATGTTTGGATACAATTTGCCAATATTTCACAAGATTGCATTTGAGTCAATTTCATGCTGGCTACCATTCTTTTTTCCTGATATACACACACACACTGAGATTGCTTTACTTTATCATGGAAATTCACAAGCCAAGGGCAGCAGATTATACGATCGAAGAAGAGCCAAAGACAGCAAGGGTTTTCACCACTTTTCTGATGTCTAGGGTATGTGCAAAATGAAAATACTGTTGGGTGTTGGTAAAGAGCAGGTGGGATTTGATGATAATTACTGTTGGCTCTTACAAAAGATATTCTATTTTGGAATTGTTTATAAACTGCTTTCATTTTTATTAATATGTAGAATGCAGTTCTAAAAACAAAGAGAGTATCCTAAAATACACACAGGTTAGAAATTATATAAAAAGGTATATAGTATAGCTCTTAAATTTTAAACAGAGAAAGTACCAGCCCAAAGCTAGTGCCACATCAAAAGATTCAATTTCACCAACCAATATAACAGCCTTGCAGTGATGGTAACCTTATACTGATAGGCAGAATTAATAAAAAGTTAACTAGGCGAATGCAAAAGTAATGAACAATCGATAAACAAAATGCCTAGCCACCCATCTCACTGGCGACCACTTACTCACCCCCACTCAGTCCAGATTCGTAACTAACTATAATACAGAAATCGCCCTCATTGCTGCCATTGACGACATCTGGATGATCATGGACAGAGGTGACATTGTGGCCCTCATCCTACTGGATCTTCACACAGCCTTCCACAGCTTTCCCACCGAAGCCTTATCCAACAACTGCACTTTGCTGGATTTCACTGGATTTGCTCCCTCCTTACCATTTACATCTATCATTGATTTGAGCTAGTTTGTAGATTCATATTATAGACTTTAAAAATCTTAAAATCCATTCATTAAAATGCTAGACATAAATTGTCTTAACATACAATAATAAATACATAACAAATGCACAAAATCAATAATTTAAAAGAGAGTAAACATACAAGATATTTACTTGTCAGTGATTTGAGCTAGTTTGTGGATTACTAATGATGGTGGTGGTTGCAGCACTTCTTTGGAGGTTCGCCTCATGCAGTCGTCTATCACCTCCAGATGATGACAAACCTAACATTATTGGGGTTCACTATCAATATGCCAAAGTCACACCTGACTCAAAGTTGTTTCCATTCATTGGAGCCATTCCGGAAATGGTATGCCGCTGTGCCTTTCCCCTGGACCAAAGAGTCCAGGACATTGGGCCTATGATACCGATATTTCAGCTTCCAACCTGGTGCAGATGACTTTGAGGCTGCTGGGATTGCTGGCTTCCAACATCAGGGGAATCAGTCTAACTGTATTTAGATTTTGGAGGCAACTGCAAAAGCTCTGCAGTGGCGGCTAGCCACCTAGACTTGACAGGGGTGATGGACACATCACCGCTGGGTTGGAGAGGCCATCTGGGACAGGTAGAATCAGAGGACCCTGGTCTCTGGCAGAGACTCGACTCCACATTAGTTTGTTGGAGTTGGTGGTGATTTGCTTGGCATTGAAGGCCTTTCTACCCACCACAAGAGTTTGGTGAAGGAGTTTAGGGGTGATACCACTGGCAGGTGGTACTGCAACAAGCACACAGGCCCTCATCACCATCGGCCTCGATTATGACGCCTTCTATGCCGGAACTTCCACCCAGCTCCTCAGAAAACTTCAGACCATACAGAACTCTGTAGCCAGACTCATCCTGGACCTCCCCGAATACACCCACGTCCCCCCCACCTCAGGAACCTCCACTGGCTCCCCACCAACAAGAGATTCCAGTTCAAGATCCTCACGCAGGCTTACAAGGCCCTACATGAGCAAAGACCATCCTACATCAACCATCAACTGAACTTCCATCTGCCCACAACATACCTGCAATCTGCATCACTGACCCTTTCTCAGACCCCTGCATCCGTCACTGCCACAGTGGGGGCCGCTTCTTCTACTACATGGCCACCAAGACCTGGAACGACCGGACCCTCTGCTTCCGAACAGCACCCTCCCAGGCGTACTTCACTAAGAAACTCAAGACCCTGGCTTTTTGACAGAGACACGGATACCTCAGTGCCCAGAGTGAAAGTGCTGCACTCTACAAATGCTGATTGATTGATTGACAAGCAGGGTTGTGTGGGGTCTAGGGTCCTGTGCCAGGATGCTCTTTGTCGCTGGAAATTATTAGACCACCAGAATATTTCTCTGCCAGTGAACCACATGGCAGGATCTCCAAATGCTAGGTCAGACGAACTCTGCAGATCACGAATGACAACTGCACCTGGAGATAGGGCAGGGTGCCTTCCGTCAATGGAGGGAACCATGGCTCAATCTCTTGACTACTGTTGGTGGTGAGCAGTGTGAGCACTTCTGCATGCTAGAACTTCCTAGGCCTCTCTCTCGCTCTCTCTAAGATGAGTTCCATCAAGAGTGGAACTTGAGAATCCTGTATGAATTCCCACTACTGCCTCTCCTGTCCTGAGTTCTTAAAAAGATCAGGAATGACCGGGTCTAAGTTATGATAGTGAAAACGGATTGGGTCAAGAGAGTGTGGTACCTGGAATTCCTGGGCATGCGCATCTGTCCTCCAATCAGCAGTGCAGGGTACCCAGGCCTGCACAATTGCATCTCCATGCTTGGAGATTGATCGGCAACAGTTGACTTCCTTCTACCTTCCTCCTTAGGTCATTCATGTCATCATGGCGGATGGGGTTCTCTCTGCAAAATTCATGTATGTCAGTTGTTGGAACAAATGTGTGGCTTGGTGCAGCATCTGACTTCAATACTACAAGCCAAGTTGTCTGAAGACTTGTTGTTTGTTTTGTCCCTGACCTGTTAAGGACTTGCTCTGGACACTGTTAAAGGCTATTTGTTAGCTCTTTTGGGATTTTTTGTGGTTGCAAGACCAGCCTTTTTGTTCGTTAAATCACCTGTTGTGATGAGGTGTTTGAAAGGTTTGCAGCATTTATTTCCACCAAAACCCTTTGTGATACCAAAGTGGGACTTGAACTTAGCTCTCCTTTTTTGATGTGCACCCCATTGGAGCCATCACATATTTGTTCATTAAGGATCTTGACATTGAAATTGATGTTTCTCATCACTAAAACATTGGCTAGGCATTTAAGTGAGCTGCAGGCTCTTTCAGTTAACTCACCTTATACATTGTTCTTTCCAGTTAAGTTGGTGTTAAGTACCCAAGCTTTCTTTCTAGGAAATGTTGTCACTCCATTTCATCTAGATCAAGCTAACGCCCTTCCTGCATTCTTTGCCCCAACTTATCTCTAAAAGGAGAAAGAGAAACTTCATCTTTGGGAACCTAGGAGGACACTGAGCTTTTATATTGCGCACACCAAAGAGCACTGGGTGGATAATCAGCTTTCTGTGAGTTTTTCGCTGCAATAATGGTCAGGGCAATGCAGAAACAGACCATCGCCCAATTGATTGTTCTCTGTATACAGACCTGAGACACAATGGTGAAAAAGCAGCCTCCAAAAGGCTTACAGGTCCATTCCACCAGAGCTAAGGCTGCTACCAATGCACAAGCATGTGGAGTACCTGCCCTGGAGATTTGTCAAGCTAAAACATTGGTGTCGGTTTCTTACGTTCACAAAGCACTACTGAAAGAATTATCAATTTTGTTAAGAGCAAACTTTTGCCCACTCGGTTCTGCCAGACATTTTGGCCAGTTCACACAACCACCATCAGCAGAGGTACTGCTTTGGTATCTATTCTAAAGGTGAGGAATCTGCCAGTAGAAGTATCTATCAGAAGAACAAGTTACTTATCTTCAGTAATGATCTTTATGGTAAATGCCCCCGTTTGGGTCCGATTATCACTTCCGGAACAGAACGAAATTGGTAAGGAGCTGAATGATGTCACATACCGGTATGCAGGAATACTGCTTTTAAATTTCCAGATCCAGTCTGATGTCTGGAGAATATTCTAATGGTGAGTAATGTGCACTTAGAGTATAGACAACAAAGATCATTACTATAGACAAGTAACTTGTTCTTTTTGGCACAAATACTTTACAAGATAAAGTTGAACAATTAGACTGAGTCTAAAAAAGTAGCACAAACTTGAACACAAAAATTGCATTGAATGATTGAGAAAACACTTCATTTGACTTCCCTGAAAAATGTGCAACAGGAATTGGCTTGAAGATTGAAGGTGCTGTTTTCTCCAGTTCAACTCCATTCCAGTCAACATTTTACAAACGTGTGATGCACCAATATGTAAATGAAATTACTTTGTTGTGTTGCTCCTCTTATTTTATTTATTTATTTATTTAATATTTTGTAATGTTATTTTAAAATTTGAAAATACATTTAAAAAGACAAAGCAGACAAGCAAGGTTGCAGATAAAATACAGCAACGTACTTATTAAATTACTTTAACTCTGCTGTGGTGTAGGATAACATATTTTCTACTTTACTCAGTTGCTTGGTTCACCTCCCTTAGGATGAAAATCTAAATTAATGCTGGAAGGCCAATACCCGAGACAGTGGAATAACATTTAGATATATTAGCTTCTTTACCTTTTGTTTAGAGTGTGACTTGGGGACACTGATGGTTAATTTGGAGTCAATCAACATTTCTTAATTCCAGTCAGAAGTGTTTTAAGCTGTTCTCTCTGCAATCACAGAAAACTGTATTATTGACATACAAGTCAGAACCTAGCCAAGGAACATCAAAGTGTATCCCCTCCAGTTTCCTGTCGAAAACATTGACCATTAGTATAAATAGGAAATGGCAATGATATCACCCTATTGAACTCTGTTTTTGATTCTCACATATTCTGTAATTTTCCAATCAATGTCAAAAGGAATGCATGTATTGATATTAGAGTGGACTAATTGTACCAATTAAATAAGCTCACTGATGCAATCTAGTGCAACCATATTAGCCTGCATGTTAGATCTATCAACATTGTGAAAAGCTCTTTTGTGGTCAACAAAAGCTAAAAAACCTTTCATCTTTTTAAGATTATATACTTCATAACTATCGCTTGCATTTCCACGCTTGAAACCTTTGTAGGATCAGTTTCAAAAGAATCTTTCCAAAGAAAGCTATAAGTTAATTTGGGGACAGTTCCCTGGGTATTATGGGATCCCCATTATAAATCAATAGAATGTATTACCTTTATGAGGATCCTGGCATATAATTATCCTGTTTTAAGTATCATATCTACAGCTTGATTTACAAACACTGAGCCAACCCTTATCCAGATTAGTAAGAGGTCCCCTGGAGTTTAATGAGCCTAGAGGCCTCCTCCTACTTAATCCCACCAAGAGCATGTTTCACTTGTTCGAAAGAGAAGGAGTCAACCTTGGTCAAAACGTTTGTTAGGTGAAGCTTTGGGAGCAATATGATACCTCAAAACTGCAACACCGTAAAATTTACCTCAATCGTGCTTCCCACAATTTTGTGGAACAGAGACAGTACTAACCTCAATTTCTTGAGGTAATATGTCCCCATGGGAAGACACCACTTAAAACATCAAAATCAATAAGAATCAGTAGAAATATAAAACTTTTCCAATTTGACAATTGAATGGGCCCACACAATAACTGAGTTCTAGATCAATGAAGCGATAAAGGGTTTTATTACAGAATTCAAAAGTAATGTGGTACAGCGTCAACACCATGAATGTTCTGAAATGCAGAGTTATGTAGAGTATATAAAAATCAGAAATTATTCTAAGTCTCAAATGAGCAGCAAAATCAAAAGAAAAAACATCATCCCTAGCAGCATCTAAGTCTCCCTGAAAATCTCCTGGCTCACTTCTAATCAAGGCTTTTTATACACTATTCTTGCATTAAATCAACATTTCTGCAGATTCATTGTGAAGTAAGCAAAAGTATACTTTATTTAGCAAATCAGAGCACAAGAAAAAATAAACGTCATCACCTTACCACTTACGCACATAACCCATTATTTTAACCATTATTGAGCACCCACCTATGCTAATATCATCTTGAGATGTTGAAACAAAATAATATATATTTACAGTTTTTCTGTGTGTAAATGAATAGATCTCATTGAAGAAGCAGAAGTTATGGTTACAATGTTAACAGTTACACCAGAGCTTGAAAAAGTTCACCGTGAACAGAACAAGAACAACTGTGGATATATTCAAATATACCACAGAGTGACCGTGCGACGCTTGCGAGGAGTGGATTGTGCAGAGGGGGAAGCACAGAGTCAGTGATAGAGATGACTTCCATCTTGGTCAACATGGGGTTTTACACAGAAATGTGGCCTAACTAAAACAGATTAGAAATTACACTTCTTCTCTCATTAGCAAGCTTGTTTTAAAAGCATATGTGCTGAACCAGTCTGCATAAGTGGAATTATGTGTGCAAATTGTTAATGACACACAATAATACAATAATATAAATCCTTAAACCTCTCTCACATAATCATAACATTTATAGCAAATCTTGAGTTCTAGAGCAATTGGAAGTCTAAGTATCATGTTTTCCAGATCATATTGATTTTATACTCAGGCTCTCCGATCTATTTCTCTGGGCAAATTAGTCCCAGATTTACTAAAACTTTGTGCTGACATAAAGCAGGGCATGCTACTTACTATCCAGTGCAAATAGCATTTTGGAACTGTAAAGGTGCCCTTTTCTCAATGTAGAAACCACTTTGCTAAGCTTTGTGTGGCTCTCCATCAAGTAGGCATTACAGGAGTAGGTCAGTGCAAATACCCAAAGGTTTTGCAGCAAAGTCCAATCTATTAAGTTAGCTAAATAGGACTTTGCACCAAAGGAATGGGTACTTGAAGTAAGTATAAACATGGAGAAATATTTCTATTTCTCAAAAACATAATGGCACATTGCTTTTTTTCTTGAATTTAGGTCTGAGGAACTGAGGTTTTTAAATGCACATGAAATTTTGAAGGCAGCTGACAAGCCTGCTGTTTTTTTGTCATCTGATACAAGCAAGCTTAACTGTAATTCTGGCTTTTATTGGAAGACAATTTATGGCCCTGATAAATGGGCCTGATGTGCTCAAATGTCTTCCTTACAGAATCTATTCTGGAGGCATGAAATTAGGGATTAGATCTTTTCCTATCAGAAACGAAATGCCGTAATCAAACCATGAAACCATGCCATGACGAGACTTTAGCCGACCACGAAGAACTGAGATTCCAATAAAGGATAACAAACAGTTCAACAAAAAGATAATACCTCTAACAGATTTTTTGTGTGATTGATGGTTAATTACATTAAGAGATGGAGATCCAGCAAGATGCCAATAACCTCAGAGGCAAGAGTGAGCTTGAATTTGGGCTGAAGTTGACAGAGTTCAGCTCTGATAGCCAATTATGGTCAAACTTGTATTCTTGATATTGAAGAAAGAGAATGAATTCTGTCTTGTCAAGACTGAGTTTTATAAAATTACTTGACATCTAGTTGCAAAGTTTGGAAAGACAAATTGTAAGAACACTAACATCATCAGAGGATGAGATTTTTAGAGAAATTTTGAAGTCAGCAGCATATTGATGGATAGTTGCAGCTACTTTTTCCAAACGGTCAATAAGTGCTTCCATATATGATTTTAAACAAAGAAACAGGCATAGGTGACCCCTGGGGAACACACAGGAGATAGTGATTGGGTAAATTGAAAAGTTTTGATATTTGTTTACATTTGGTCATGAAGGATCTGAACCAATTGAGAGCTTTCTCTTTTAAGTAAATATGATGCTCTAAGTGTGAATTAGCTTCTGATGGTCAGGGGCATCTAAGGCTGCAGTTTTATGAAGCAGTACCAGGAGACATGCTTTACCTTTGTCACTGATACCATGAATGCCACCTACAAATTTCATACTAAAAATGGTTTGGAAGTAGGTTAGTAATCTTTTTTCATCGATAAAAGTGGTAAATGGAACCCGAAACACATTTTCCCAAAACGTTGTCAAGCCATGGAGGTTTGGTGACAGTTCTGTAGCTGGAAAGAAGACAAGGATATACACGTGTTTTTCAGCAGTGCTAATATTATGCCAATTTTTGAATCTTTTGACAATAAAGCTGCGTGTCACAGTCAAGAAGTAAGCTGGCTTATTTTCATCTTGTAATGAGGGGTGTATCCCGATCTTGATTGCGGGTCTTTTTGTGTACTTTCTTTTAGTTCATTAAGGTTATTACTTACTTGTAGCGTCTTAGTTAAGTGGGAGGCATGTTTTTCATAATTATGTCTTTTCTTTACCATTAATTTTCAGTTCTAAAAATTGCTCCAAAGTTATACTTTGTTTGAGATTACTGGCATAGTGTTTCTCTAAATTCTGCAAGGTATCATGGAGTTTCCTTCGATCCAAGTGCCGCAATACGATGCTGACCCACAGACCCATAGCTGTCGAACATCAGACCGCTGCCTCCGCCAGGATCAAAGATCTTGACGGAGCAGCAGTCGGAGCATTGTCATAGCATGGCGGCGGCGCCGAGGCAGGCACTGCCATCGGGATTACAATATTCCTTTCCGACAGCCTTTTCATATCGGGAACACTACCATGAAAAGGTTATCAGAAAGGGCCCCTGTCTGTCGTGGGCCACTAAAAAGTGGTCCTGGGGGCACATGTAGTACCCCCGCTCATCTCCATGCACCATGTGCCATGCACCACATGGTGCATGGCACACGGTCCATGAATGTGTAGGAGGTGCTGCACAGTGGAGGCATGTGCTGCTGCCCTTTCCCAGGGCCGCAGCATGCACTCACCGTGGTTCTGATGCGCTTCAGACTGCCAGCCCAGTGGTCACATCGGAATGCAGCGGTCGGCAGTCTCCTGACCGTTGCAATTGCAGCCTGCAATCCGACTGACTACCATTGTAATGAGGGCCTATCTCTCTAGTTCACAGCAATAACATCTAGACCCTTATAAATGTTCCCTGCTTCTACACGTGCCTCTCTTGGACCCACAGACAATTTGATTAAGGTTACAATCATTCTCCTCAACGGGCAACCCGTTTCTGCATTCAATAATAGTGCAACTGTGGTAGTATCCATTATAGTGCCGAGCTGAGTTAAATACAATAAATATTCTCCCTCAGAAGCAACGGGTCTCAGCAGACTCCCCTCAAATGCATAAATAATCACTGGCTTTCCAAGTTTGAATTGCTACATTTTTGATCCTGCTCTGTCATTTGTCGAAAGTTGATTGGCAAATACCTTGGAATTGCTCTTTCGTGTTTTTGACCAAACCGTCAACGTTCGTCATAGGACGGGAGCTCATAGATATCGCGTACACGCATGAGCTCATAAATGTTGATGAAACCCTCTGGCAACAGGTGCGGGTGAAGGCACCACGTGTTTGAGTGCAAACAGCACAGTCCTTTGTCAAAATGGAGAAAGGTCGGGGCTGTGCGTGGGTCGTTGTCAGTGGATGGCACAGGATGAATGTTGGGCTCACGCATGCTAATGGCAGGCGCTCTGGGTGCAGTGCGCTCAGCATCAATAGGGTCTGAGAGCGACCCACTTCACAAGACCTCACGCTCAGTCATATCTGCCCCTTCTTTTTGTCCTTGCTCTTGAATCAGGCTTCTGTCATGAATGTGACAGCCAGCTGCTCAAAAGACTAGACCGCTTGAAGGTGCAGATGCATAAAAGAGAAACCTGGTCACATTGATTCGTCTTTAAAATGTAAGTACTTTTCTCCTGAGCTTTTTGAAAGGTTAATGACTGACTATTTCTGGTGCGTGTCACTGTATATGTGTACGTTGATGGCTTTTCATATAGGTAGAGAAGGAGAGAGAGAGAGTGCTAGGGAATGATAGACAAAGAAAGCGAGCGAGAGAGAGAGAGAGCGAGAGAGAGAAAGAAAGAGAGAGAGAGAGTGTGAGAGAGAGAAAGAGAGAGAGAGAGAGAAAGAGAGCGAGAGAGAGAGAGAAAGAGAGAGAAAGAAAGTGAGAGAGAGAGAGAAGGAAAGAGAGAGTGTGAGAGAGAAAGAGAGAGAGCAAGACAGAGAGAAAGAGAGAGAACAAGACAGAGAGAGGAGAGAGAAAGAGAGCGAGAGAGAAAGAGAGCGAGAGAGAAAGAGAAAGAGAGAGAAAGAGAGAGAGAGAGGCTTCTTTCTTTTCATGACTAGTTTAGAACTCTGGGAGGTGGCCACTTGGGAACACACTGAATTAAGCAAGGAACATTTTGACACATTTTAGAAAGCTTCCCACTTTAAAACGTAAGAGGTGATACAATATCTCTGACCCAGGTAGGCGAGGACAAAACACCTGAGGCACCTTCCCACGTGGGCTCGATTGAGGTAGGACTGATGCCGCCCCTGTGACCCACAAACCGCCAGCAACAGGCTCCGGTGGACTCCTGCCAGTTCATTAAAATATCGGATTGTGGAAGCCTTCATTAAAAAGGAGGCGTTCTCCCTTTATGAGGCCTCCTTCCATTAACCCCGGCATTTAGGAATATCATTTGCTTGTATAATGTTCCTCTCAGACCTTATAGGCCAAGAGGTGCCGCGAAACAGTCATAAAGTGAGCTCAACGTCGAAATGTGGAGGGTAGAGACAGAGCGATTAATGAGACATTAATGAAATAAGTTGGAAAGAGAGACACGGTGTTTAATGTTTTTGTGTCTCCGAGCTGTCTTTGTGCAGCTCAAAACTATCTCCCTTATAGGAGCTACCACAAGACACAGCGCTCTTTTTCCTCATCGTTGTCAGGTTTGGCTTGAATACAAATTATTATATTGGTGTGTTTATGTGGCCAGGGTAAGCCAAGAGCTGGGGAGGGCTGTTCCTTATGAGGTCTTCTGTCCATCTGCTGAAGCGTGGAAGATCATTGGGGCAGGATCACTATATGCAAATCAGGCCCTTCTGCTCTCTTCAACAATCACCAGCCCCAGCACCACCACAAAACAACCACAAAATCACCACTGCAGCTGCAATAACAAGAACAGAACAGCAGCCATTCAGCAACACTACAACTGCTGTGTCCTTGCAACTGCAATATTACAAACACTTCAGCTGCAGAACTATAACAATTAACACTGCACCACTACAACAAACGCCATACTGCACTACAACACTGCTAGTACAAAACAGCAACTACAGAACAACAATGACAACGGAATTATAACACTTCAAAGACAATGCTATACCATTATGCTTGCATTCTTTCTGCTACAATTCTACATTACACACTACAACACAAACCTAAGTACAAGATATTGAAATAAATCTTCACTGCTACCAACCTACCACAAACACATTACTACTGCAACACTACTACAAAAGCAACATTACACCTAATCCCTACACTTAAAATGTCATTTTTGCAACACTACAATTACAACACCAGAACTACAGCATGGCACCACCAACACTACAGCTATACCACTAGAACGCTACTCAACTAGAGCTACAGCACGTTCACTACAACACTGGCATTTGAATTATAAATGCACAACAGTAAATCAAAAAATACAGAATACATCTACAACAGTATAAAAAATTCAGTAGGTATAGCACCTCAACCAGGACACCAGAGTGGCAACATTCCAACTACAGTTTAGAACCCAACATTACAACGTTAAGCATACAACATCACAAAACTATTACTACATTACATTTCCAATACCATAACACCACTTCACTCCATCTAGAGGGCAATGACGACAGCATTTCAACTATAGCCCTAATAGACTAGAATTGCATCACAGAAGTGCAACACAACAACAACTAGATTATAAAAACTACAGCTGCAGAACTACAGAATTACAACTTAAAACTGCATGTGCAGCCTAATTTCCACAAAGACGTTGATCTATAATTAATGCCTGAATACAGCCATGCTCATTTCCCATATATTTTCGGGGGAGTTAATTTACGATCTGCACTCTAGTGCACACATATTTACTAGCAGGTGTTTAATAAAGGGATTACAAGCAGATCAACATTGTGCATGGTTATATTATGTTTTATTCTAGTCAAATGGCCAGATCTAAAGTTTGGTAGACTGTAGTTAGTCCATCAGGGTGTCTGGGGTGAATATGACCACCACGCGATGTACTACTATCTTCCAAATTTAGAAATCACTACTGGACCAGTGGTGGTCTCAGGGCCTTGTCAGTAACTGCCATAATGGAGATTCCTTTTAAGTTAGAGAAAGTCTAGTGGGTGGCCTGTGGGTTTTGACTAAGGGTGGGTGGAAAATTCCACTCCGCTGGTGGAGTTTGCAAAGTTTTGCCTGCTGCACACTACACGAGTATTGCTGAGCTATGGCAAAACTCTGCCAAGTGCCGTGTGGCAGAGTTTTTTCTCATGCGTGGCTTGCCAACGTTAAGTTGGCGAGCGTGAGCGAGAATTTTCGTCCCCTAGCGTGGTTTTTAAGCACTAGAAAGTAATCTGGTGAGATTTTCTCAATGTGGGCGGTAATGGCAGGACCCGATTGTTTGCGTTGAGAAAGCAATCGCTCAAGTAGAAAATCAGCTCGAGCGGCAGAAAGAACATGGACCCTCTTGCACACCACGTTGTGCTGTTTGCACTAACTTTACAGCGTAGA
Organism: Triturus cristatus; assembly: GCF_964204655.1. Taxonomy (NCBI): domain Eukaryota; kingdom Metazoa; phylum Chordata; class Amphibia; order Caudata; family Salamandridae; genus Triturus; species Triturus cristatus. Next base: position 503,258,086 of record NC_140593.1, read on the forward strand.
ACAAGCTTCCGGCACTAAAAATCAGTATGATCGGTGCGACTTGACGAATTATGCCCACTCATGGAACTCCACGGAATCTCGTAGAGTTTTCATGTAACTCCACGGAAATCCGTGGAGTAAGACTCCACAAGCTCTGCCCATCTCATGTTTTGACAGCCATCGACCAAACATTTTGGTTTTAAAAAATATTGAAAAATAAATAACTAGCGACCCTCACACTGAGGCAGTTTTTACCCGGATTTGGAGGTCTTCATTTGTTTTATTATGTCTGCCACCACCGGGATTTACCTGGCAATGATGTACAAAACAAAAAGGACATCACATCATCCACTTCTCATTTGGGCTGTTCGATGAAGCCAATGGGGCTTTGTTGAAGGAAAGCTGCTAGTCTTCGCAACCCTATATAAGGCAGGCAAACCGTCAGTTTGGGAGACAGGTTACTCCGTCGTGTTTACGACAGAGTACACTGTACTCCAAATTCTAAATCAGCCCCTATGCTTTATGAAATATGTTTTTGCATAATGTGTTTCCATCTGTTGCCATGTTCATATCATTGAATCAACTGCACGCATTCAACATCATGCTGCACTATCGTGAAGCACATATGTGCAGTGCATCAACAGACATGAGAAAAACCGCCACTAGCATAATTCATTGTCATCCATCTAAGCTACTGCATAGTTTCTGGTATTTATATGTCATCTACTACCCTGATTTCTTCAAAGAAACTTTGTACCCCATAACTCTCAAAATCAATGCATGAAAGGCTATTCGAGGTCCCTCTACCCTAAGCCCCTCAGGTTAGTTGATAGTGCTGTGTGACAGCAAATAACCCCTTGGTGAGAAAAAACTAGCAACAGTTTCTGCAACTTACCTTACAAATAAGGCAAAATGTTGACACTTTTTTCCACATAGACAGACAGTTTTGCTCAGACCTAACTGTCAGAACCAGCAAGGATATCTTTGTCATTGAACCATGTAATATTGTAGTTAATGGCCTGATGGGTGTTGGGAAGACGCACATGCACCTCATGCTCTAATGCACATTTGCACACTGTAGTCAGTCATATGTGAAGGTGGGCTGCACAACTCGATTGGACACTTGGTCTCTTGCAGTATGATCTTTACAAATCAATGTTTTTCATTTGACTGAATGCTCTTCTTTTATATTTGGCCACTTTTGGTATCAGAACTTCAAATGAATCATGCAGGCCTTCAGCATGTAATAGGGTACATTTGACGTCTTTTGGCAAGCCACATTACTTGCTTCAAAACACTCAATACATTTCTTTATTGCACTTTTCGTGACATTCATACCCAAGTGAAACTATTGGAGACAACACTAAATCAGTGCTATCCCTGCAACACTTAAGCCCTATTATAATCAAACAGTTATTTTGGTCTGGTATTACCAGGATGTCAATATTTGGCATGACCTGTATTATGGTATCATTCTGACCTACATTTCTCGGGATGAGAGATGAAGTTGTATGCCCAAATGAGAATGCAAAGCAGCCCTGGCAATGAAGTCAGACAGGCGTCGGGCGGGGAGGGAACACTGCTGCTGCTTTTGTTACAGGGGGGCAATTTTGCAGCACTGCTGAAAAACAGGTCCCCTGTAACAAAAATGCCCCCACTGCTCCAAAACCGCCCCCCACTCTTCTGGTCCCCCGGAAAAACACCCGGTACCCGGTACCTGCTACGGCTAGTCTGTTCCTCCTTATACTGCATGTTTACCCTACTCTGATGCATTAAATTGACAAGTTCCATATTGTTCTTGCACCAATTCATGAGCCGTGATATTACACTGTGTGCCTCAAAAAAACAATGGGCATGAAGGCTGCTTTCTGAGTCCCCGGGCCTCTTTGGTATTGTAGAAGTGGCTGTAGATACTTGTGCAGCTCCTTCTGTGGTACAGATCACACTGGCCCTACATGCACACCAGCATGATCTCAAAGAGGTGTTCTCTCATTCGCATCGGGGCATGGCTCCTTGTAAATGAGGAAGCACTTTGCCTTTGTGCCCATGCTGTATTATAGACATGGTTGCTGAAGCAAAGGCGCAGTTAGGAGGTACACTGACTGTGTGCCACCAGAATGTGATGAACACTCAGTGTTCCTCTGGAGAAAGCCTTTTGGGAAAAATGGATATACTTCTATGGGGCCATCGCTCCCTCTCCTTTCCAAATACAGACTGGGTTGCTGCCTGCATAGTGAAAGGCAAACTGTCAGCTTCAAAGAGCCAGTCTGTCTTTAACTAATACGCTGCCGACAGGGCAGGCGTAAGTTTGTGGCTGCACTGGACACAGCGCATTTACTGTAATCGGAAGTACTATCCCAAAGTGCACCTGGCACCCAAATTAAGAGTGCACTTCCCACGGTGTAGAACAATGCACCCTATGCATAAAATGGCCTCAAGTTTTAGGCAGTGAAAACAATGAGCGGAAAAACTCATATGTTTCACAGTTCATGTGGCTCCAGGTTATTCATGTTACCACACATGGCCAGGAAAATAAATTTTATAAACCAGTCATTGTGTCTGGGCGGCCATTCTTGGATCCAGGGACTAAGTGGGTGATTGCGATTATGGACGGCCCTCTTTCCATCCGCCATCGTTTCGGGGAATGAGACCGTCCGATGTGCTGTCAGTGGTCCCATAGTAGGGATTAGGATGTGACCGCCATCACTGCGGTCCCAATGGCTATATTTTACATTGCAGCAGGTGCTGCTGGCTGCATCACCCGCCACAATGTAAAAACGGCACATGTAACATTTCCCTGCACTATGTGGCAGGCACCATGTCGTGCCTGCCACATGGTGCAGGGAAATGTAGAAGGGCATCATGGGTGCACCCCAGTGCCCCAAATGTGGGTGCAGGAGCGAAGGGGGACCGCCATGGAAAGGCTGCCCGGCGTATGTGTGGTGGTCAGATTTTCCGACCGCCATGGACCTTGCCACCATTATAATATGGCGGGCGGGAAATGGCCTCATTATGGCAGTGAGCCCGCCACCGACAGGCTGTCGGTGGCTGGTTCACCGTCATAGTAATCGGCCCCTCTATAACACGTCTCTGATTTTTTCAAATTTGCTGCTCTAAGAAATGTATTGTGATGTAAAATGTTCTTATTAAAGTACTTCAAGAGGCTGCTGTGGAGTGCAATGTGTAACTTTGGAGAATGCACATCTTACCAGAAATAATTGTCTGAAGAATACGTTCAAATCTTATGAGGGAAAACAGCTGGAGGTTAATTATATCTCTAGCAGCTGTTTTTATGTATAGAACCCATTTTGTGCAATAACAATGTGGTGCAAAATAGCTTTAGTATTTATATGTAATTTCAAATATAGAGTTGGAACCCAATGAGGATATTTGTCAGGAATGTCATAATCATATTGAATTGTAGGTTGCTTACTATAAACCTGGGCCATCTTAGCATTGCTGCCTGGTCACTGGATGAGAGGTAGATTACATTGCTTACAGCCTTACTTATCATCTTGAGGGCAGGATGGTTGTGGAAAATGACTATTTTCTGGTATTCCTCTGCCTCAGACAGCGCATCCAATAGACCGACTGGTAAAGTATGTCTCCGGCAGAGCCTTGCGTTCCTCCAAAGCCTGCAAGCTAACCTCCTCTAGGTATAAACTTAAAACTAAAGGAGGTAGAGCATTCTCGGTTCTCCTTCCTCAAATTTGGAATGATATACCAGAAACCTTGCGAGGGGAACCGGTTCTGCTATCCTTCAGAAAGCTTCTGAAGACTCACCTGTTCAAAAAGACATTGCCTTTAGTTTAATTGTCAGCTTCGCTGCTTGTGGACTTTCCCACGCGGGCAATCTGTTCTTTTCTTTTAAAGCGCTTAGAGACCAGTGGTGATTTGCGCTATATAAAATAAAAGTAACATAACATAACATTAGTTTTGCAGTACAAAGACCTGTCTGGCATAAATATTGTAGGTAACCAGAACATGAACTTTAATAGTGAGTATCAAAGTGTTATCTGGCAATGTATGAGGTCCTTCCATTCTATCACTACACTGAAGACAGTCAAACTTACCATTTAAGCATAAGGACTTGAAGACCCCCTTTAGCATCACAACTATGTGACCAGACAGCAGGTGTTGCTATATGTAGCCCGAAAATGTATAAATAGAATCATAAACTGTACAGATCTCAATGTGTTGCAGATGACATCACAGGAAACCTTAAACATCATTGCTGTCATTCAAACCAGGTCACTCACGTGGGGCAATGTCACCCAACCTGCAGAAACCTCTGCTGCTCCTTAAGGGCCAGAATAGGCAAGAGATGTATACTCCACATATCTTTATATATCATAGTAAGCCAGACTCTGCATCAGTCATATGATGCCAATATAATTAAGGCTCCCAGTTCTACGTTTTTACTGATTTTAATGAATACAGGCAGTGTCTGTATTTATTTTTAAAAATGGGACAAAAACAGAAAATTGGGCTTGTTATGACTGACTCTCCATGCTATTTTTCATGAATTCCAGTCCAACAACTGAGCTGATAAAGAGCATGAGTAGTTAAAAACAGAATGAGAATTCCTTAAATACATGCATTTGTCAACATATAGTTGTAGTATAAAGCTGATATTTACCTGTGGGTGTAATGTTTTATGATATTTCACAGCTTAATTTGGGAAAACACAACAGACAGCAAAATGTGAGTTCATGTTTATCGGTTAAATAAATGTGGAAATATATGGTTTTACCACTTTATTAATTCTCAGAAAAATAAAATAAATACCAATAAGATGGTCAAAAAATAAATATGGATGACTGCAGGGGACATTTTAAAATAATAAATACCATAAAAACGGGTGCCCCAAAATATAATGCTCCCTGGAACTACAATGTCTTTTAACAATATTCTTACAATTAAATTGATAATGTGCCTTTTATTGGAGGCGGTGGGTGCGCAGGGAATTGTTAATGTGACTCCTGTGATGGATGAACCTCCATTGTGCATATTTGCATATCTAAGAAACATATTATGTTATCCTCAGCTGTAGATTTTAAGACCTGCTGTTTCTAAAGCCATGAAAAAATAGTAGTAAAATTGGTTAGAAAGTGGAGGCTTGAAATAATCTGTTTCATGTTCTTCCACTGAAGTAAGCAGACAAGATTACTCGATTTTAAATGTTTATGAGCTCTTCGCAGAATGCACAGTGCATTTGTCAAGTGTAGAAAGATGAGTGCGAACATTTTTGCGACCCATTAGTACGGAAATACATTTAGGGCATGGTTTTCGAACAGCAATGCATAAAACTCCAAATTTTAATATGCAGCAAAATTTGTTGTAGTCCATTCAGTCAGATTTTAGCATGGACAACTGATTTCAATTAATTTTGGGGTCAATGTGGGGCAAATGGATGCACATTTTCCATACAGGCTGGTGTGCCAAAATTACATTTTGGGAATTTGATGTGATGAATTTTCTGTGATCAGATTCTCTACAAATCGAATTGTCTCCTTCATGGTTGGTAGAGAGGCTGGGTGTAGCCCCATGCTTTCCCCTTCTAGAGGGGCCACAATGTAAACTGTTAAATGTTTTGTTTCCTATCAGAATCAGAAAATGTGTAAATCTAAAAACTTGAAGTCATAGTGGAAATGGATTTGGCAAATTCCACAGGTGTACATTATTAGCAGCCTATAGACACCTCCCAGATAAGCACATAATTTAACATATCTGGGTTCCAATAACCTGATTAAGGCTTTCAAAACAATACCTCTCCATATATCTCCCTTAAATAATCTATTGACTGCTTATTTTACAGTTAGGGCATGAATGTCGACCCCCTTTGCAATCTTATGATAACAGGACTTACTTGATCCGGTTTTACGTATTTGATTTGTTTACATAGTGTGCTCTTTTTGCAGGATATACCACATTTTAGTGTCCAAAATATTGACCCAATAACTTGGGTGTTTTAATATGGGAATTTATTTTTATTGTTCCTCTTTTAAATTCACTAATTCCCTGGAACTATTAATGTAGCAGATAGGGGCAACCAAACCACTTTCCCTTTCAACTTTCATTTCTCTCAGATCAAGGGGACATTTTTAGCTGTATAATACCCGTATCATTACTATATTGCTATTTTTGACTTTGTAATTTGAGTGAAAGGGCTACCTACAAAATTTTTCGTTTATATTCTTACTGATATTCACCGTGTTACAGTGTGTATGTTTGGCTGTCAGTTATTGAAATACTAAACATTTTTTTAAATACAAAAATGACTAAAGCTATGAAATGTTATTAAGCTTCCTAACATTGACTTGCATGCAGATGTTGGCATGAGCTATAAAATCCCATTTTTATTCAAATGTATGGTATTAATATCATATTTCTCTCTGTGTGTACATTCTCAAGGCCTAATTAGCCCTCAAAGAGAACTGACACAAGATGAAACACATTTACATAAAAAAGAGTCCGGCAAAGATGTGATATCTAGGTAATGAACCTGGAGACAAAGGGATATTCATTAGACTGACACTGCTTATTGAGACAAAGGCTTGGTGAAGCGCGGTATCTTGCTCCTTGGATTGGAGGACTGTCGAAAATTGAACGTTAATGTATTTGTATAATTTCCCTTATGTAACATGTTAATGTCGGGTGTGAATATTAATATCAATACCACTCTTGGCAAACAATAGTATGTTATTTTGAATGGGACAACAGATACAGCTGTTATTGCCCGCACATTATAAAGTGCCAATAAACTGTATGCCATACATACATTCATGCAAGGATATCACCTAGCACACAAGTGAGCGCCTAGGTGCCCCATTGACTATTTAATTGCTTACTATATATTCGGGGACAGGACACTAGGTAACTTTTTTTTACTTTTTGACATGCACTCTTAGAAAGTTCATGTTTCTGCAGTCCCTCTACTTCACTCCTGCCCTCCATTGTTTTTAAGCCATTGGTTAGACCCGACATCCTTGGTGTGGTTTTCTCTGTCTTTTTACCTTTACCTCCTGAATTTTTGATTGTGTGCTGCACATCGTTTTTGCTGGTTTAGATAGTCTTGGCACTTTACCACTGCTGACCAGTGCTAAAGTGCAAGTGCTCCCTGTGTAAATTGTGATTCTGATTGGTTATCCATGATTGGCATATTTGATTTACTGGTAGGTCCCTTGTAAAGTGCACTATGTGTGTCCAGGGTCTGTAAATCAAATGCTAGTGGGCCTGCAGCACTGGTTGTGCCACCCACATGAGTAGCCCTGTAAATTTGTCTCAGGCCTGCCACTACAGTGTCTGTAGTGCAGTTTTAAACTGCCATGTCGACCCACTTGCCAGGTCTCAACCTTCCATTTTACTACATGTAATGCACCCCTAAGGTAGGCCTAAGGTACCCCCACTATTGCAAGGACTAGCTCTCCCATATGCTATATTTGGAGATGTCTTGTAATATTTTAGAAGTGTAACTTTCAATTGGGATTAGCTAGAGCTTTGAATTTTGGGCTCTCTGAGCTCAGGATTTAATAACACATCTTTTAGTAAAGGTGGTTTTTAAATTGGGTGTTTGAAAATGCCACTCTTAGAAAGTGAAAGACACACAAATGCAGGACGGAATGTAGAACAAATCAAAACATTCACCCCCAGTAAAGAGATCTGGGTTAAATCCATAGTTCTTTTGCTCACCATGCCACCCCAGTTTAGACCAAGCCATATGCAAATCAGTCTTGATCCTGTTCCTCATGGGAACAGTCCAGCCTGAATGGCCAAACCAGGTCCTCTGCTCGCTACGCCACCAGATTCAAGCTAGCCTGGCAGATGAGCGGTGAAATTCCAAAACCGGTCCTAGGATGCTTGTTTCTGGTTCAGGGAGGACCTAGCATGGCAGTTCGGGCTTGACTGTTCCCGTGAGGAACAGGGTCATGGCTGAGTTGCATATGGCTGGGTCTAAACTGGAATGGCGTAGCATCCAATAAAACAATGGATTTAACCCAGATCTGTGAATGGGGTGAATGATTGACTGTTTCAGCGTTCCATCCATCATCTGTTCTTTTTGCATTTGTCTCCCTAAGTGCACCGGGTATGCCCAGATGTGGGTCCTGTGCTCGCTACACCACTGGATTCAAGCTAGCCTGGCTGATGAGGAATGAAACCCCGAAACAGGCCCTAGGATGCTTGTTTCTGGTCCAAGGAAGACATGGCCTGGCAGTTTGGGCTGGACTGTTCCCATAGGGAGCCGGGTCAAGCCTGATTTGCATATGGCTGGGTCTAAACTGGAATGGCGTGGTGTGCAAAAAAAAACGGTGGATTTATCCCAGATGTGTGACTGGGGGTGAATGTTTGATTGGTTCAGCGTTCTGTCCAGCGTTCTGTCAATCATCGGTTCTATTTGCACTTTAAGAAAGTGTGCATTTTCTTGTTTAACCATCTTTGTGCCTTTATCTGCCTGTGGAATCAACCTCTGGTTTAGACTGACAGGGGCCTGTTGGTGCATTCACTCTAAACAGTCACACAAATTGAGTTGAGGTGGGCCCTGCATATGCTGATGGCCAATCAACAGGCTGATAGGCCTTCCTGAGCTAGAGTGGTTGGAGGAGCTGTCACCTGCACCTGAATAGGGTTGTACCTGTCCTCTCACAATGTTGGCTCCATCCCCCTGGAGTGTGTATGGAACCAAGGCCAGGCAAGGCAGGAACTTCTAAACTACAAAGATTTCAAAGGCCAAAAGGGGTATACGTTTTGGACCAAAACCCCAGACTTTTAGAACACTTCTGGATCAAGAGGACCCTGCCAAGAAGGAGCACTGTCCCTTTGCCGTGTGTTGCTTTGCTGGGTTGGCCTTCAGGTACTGCTTCTGTCTGTGGGCAGTGGAAAGGACTAGACTTTTACTTTGCTGGATCCTGCTTGAGAAGGTTCTCCAAGGGCTTGAAGTAGAGCTTGCCTCCTGTTAAGAGGTCTCAGGGACACAAAGACTTCACCTGCAGCATCCTGGGAGGTCTGACCTGCCTTGTGGTGCCAAATCCAGTTCTCGGCCCTTGGAGGTTGTTCCTGCTGCAAAGAACTCTTAGAAGACATCGAAATTGATGCTTTGACATTCCAGCACCTATTTTTCTGATGCAGCACTGCCATGCGGCAGAAATTTCAATGCGCTGCAGCCGTGCAGCCGAAGGAATTGATGCAGCACCAGCTCACGGCGGAAAAATCCGCTGCACACGGATTTCAGAACACCCTGTCTCTGAGGTTTGAGACCCACTTCCTGACTCCGATGCAGGCCCTGCTGTGCGGCTGTTAAGAGTAATGCATCTTGGGACCACAGCTGAAAAAAACAATGCAGCGCCTGTTCGCCGCTGCCGTCTCGAGCTTCAGTGCGTCGCAGATTACCAGGCATCGCACCTGTACACCAAGTTTCTCTGATGCAGCACCCTCAGACCTGATCCATCTTGGAATCGATGCATCACTTCCTCCTACAGTCTGGATTTGAACCATCACTTCTCTGCGCTCAGCAGATCTGTTGCATCACCTCCCCAAGAACTCAGGAACTCAGGAACTGGTGCATCGCCTCTACTGCTATTTTTCCTTGCGGATTTTGACGCATCTGAGGTACTTTGCATCCATATTTCAATATGAAGTGAATTGCCTGAAACCTTTTAAAATTCATATTTTGAGTTGTGTATGTTGGATTTTTTTGTTTTGATCTTGTTTCATTTAGATATAGATACTTTATTTTTCTAGACTGGCATGATGTCCATTTGTAGTATTTTCACTGATTTACTGTATGTGTTATGTACAAATTCCTTGCACATTGCCTCCGAGATAAGCTTGACTGCTCATTCCAAGCTGCCATGGGGTAAACAGGGGTTATCTTAGGTGTGTAATCCCCTTATCCTGACTAAAAGGAAGGGTCCCTACTGGGACAGGGTGTATAGCATTCCCAACTAGAGACCCCCTCCTCCTGCTCCCTGTTGTTTTTAACCCACACCCCACCCTTTTTTTGCTCTCTGCTGTCACACTTTTGTGCAACATGTAAAAAATCATTGACAAATCCAATAGTTTTCTCCTAGCTGAAACTTATTGGCAATCCCAATGCTGGTTTAGGCTTGTTGTTTCTGTTAAAATGTGTTTTTGCGGGGCGGGGACAGGGACAACAAGAATGCTATTATGCTGTCAGATCCTAGCTTTGCTAGTGTTTTCTACCAAGGCAAGATTATAAGAGTATGTTATGCGGAGTAGCAATATTTGACAAAAAGTGCTATTTTGTGACAAAAAAATACAAAATATTTTTTTTGTTCAGTGAAGTAGAAATGTTTTGTGTTGACTTTCTAAATATGTTTAGTATTATTCATTAGTCCATGTATGTTAAATCTTCTGCTATGTATTAGATTGCAAATATGTGATACTTGTGTTAATGGAATCCTCTGCTTGGATTTTAAAGGGAGGACACTAGATTATGGTGTTTGTCATTTTTCTTTTGGGTGTGTTAGTGGTGTATGTTAGAGCAGAACATGTTGTGCATTAACAGAGTTAATGTGGTGGTAATGTATTTCGATATTTTGGTTTGCATGATTTAATTGCTACATGCGATGTATGATAGCTATGTTAAAATAGTTTTTTGTTGTTGAATGTCTGGGTCAGCAAGAGAGCGCATGCAGCATGACTGGGTAGTTAGAAAGTTGTGTGAAGTCTGTGTTGTAAAGTCTGGCTAGAAGAGTACACGTGTAAAGCTTTCTATGATGTTTATGTTTGCATGTTAGTAATCTATGTTAAACTAGTGAATAGACTCTTTGGTTCATTGTTGTTTGCTAGAGGTTAGTGTGCACAACTTTACGGTGGGTAGTGCCAAATTTTGTGTTGAAGATGTTGTGGACTGTATGATGCGAGTGCGGTTGTGTTGATTTTGATCTGCTGTATTCTGTGTAGTCTGTTCTAGAACAAGCCTGCAACAAGCACCGCATTATTGTGGAGCATGCATCCACGGACTGACCTCAAAGGATCTTAGTGTTAGGTGTTGCTTGTGTTTGGTTGCATACTGATAGTTGCGGTGTTCATTCTGAATGTACTGTGACCAATTGGCACTGCAGGTCGAATGAGAAGATGTGAACGGTTGTGTGTATTGGTTTCAGGGTAGTGGGTGACCAGTGTTATATGCAGATGCTCCCATGATCTTATAAGCTGACATGAAAAGGTGATAGAATGTAAAGGTCTCAGCTGTACTGTTGTCTTTGTACTGTGGAATAAGACTTTGTTAGTTTGTCACTGTAGGGTAATGTATACCTTATGAAAAGTGGCTGTGTGTGCGAATCAAGAGTAGAGAGTTGCTGGGAACAAGTGAGAAATGTTATAATATGTGTAGTTGTAAAGTGCACTATTGCCCATTAAGTTATCCTGCTGCTGAGCAGGTGTGTCCCTGGCCCTTTCTTATGGTAGGTTGGTTAATTGAAAAGAGAGGTCTTCCACTTCTTGTGGAATTCAAGTAGAGAGGAGGTGGCTCTGATTTGGAGAGAAAGGCTGTTCCACGCTTTAGGAGTGGTGTAAGGGAATGCCTGTCCTCCTGATCTGGTTTTGTGCAAGGATGGGATGTGTGCAAGTAGGAGTCCTTCGGAGCGGAGGTGTCTGGGGGATTGGTGGAAGAAGATGTGACTTTTCAGGTAGGTAGTGCCTAAGTTGTGTAGTGCCATGATTGGGTGTGTGAGGCAGTTAAAATGAGCCTGTGGAGTCCCCTGAGGTGGGGTGTGATGTGAGTTCTGTGTGGAAGGTTGAGAACGACTTTGGCTGCTGAGTTCTGGATGATTCGGAATCTTCTAGGGAGCTGCTGGGTGATCCTGGCATATAGGGCGTTCCCATAGAACTTGCTGGTGACTAGGACGTGAGTTTCAGTTTTTCTAGTGCTGGTTAAGAGCCATTTGAAGAGCTTCCTGAACATGTTCGGGGTGTGAAAGCAGGATACATTGATGGCGTTAAATTGTGTGGTTACGTGTAGTTATGTCCAGTTTGCTGTCAATGATTATTCCGAGGTTCCTGGCATGGGTTATGAGTCTGGGTCTGAATTTGAATAGCCAGATGGAGTTCCATGGTGAGGTGTCCTTGCTGAAGATCACTACTCCTTTGTTGAGCTTGAGACAGTTGGCTTTTTATCCAGTTAGCAACTATGGTCATGAAGGTGGTGAACTTGTTTCTTGTGTTGGGAAGAGCATGAGTTGCGTATCATCGGCATAGGAGAGGATGTTCATATCATGCACAGAGATGACGTTCGCCAGAGGGATCAAGTATGCGTAGAAGAGGGTGGGACTGAGCAATGAACATTGAGACACTCTGCAGATGATTTTACAGTCTCACAAGAACTAAGGTGCCAGGTTGACTGCTTGTTTTCTATCCTTTAAGAAGTGGCAGATCCAATGTAGAGTGGGCCTTTGAATGCCAATTCCACACAGGTGCCTAGTGAGAATGCCGTGTGAGATGGTGGATGAGGCATTGGTTAATACCTTTTTCTAAGACATTTACTGGATATGGTTGGAGGGAGAGGGGTCTGCAATTGGAAACCATAATTCAGTCAGAGAATGGATTCTGGAGCAGGGGCATGACGGTGGCATGTTACCAAGTTTCTGGTAATGTGACTTATTGCAACCATTGCCATGTGAGGATGCCAAGGGTGTGTAACAAGTGGTTGAATTGATGTGTGAGCCGCAGTGTGTCTGTAAATTGGAGTGTTGCTGTGTTTCTTTTCCTTTGTAATGGAGGGGTAATGTGTAGCCATATTCTTTAGGCTGTGTCCTGCCTAAGTGAGCTGTTTCTCTACAGGATGAGTTAGTCTGAAGAACATATTTTTTATCTGTTCTTTTTGTATGGGAAGGGTCATTATGTAGAGTTGTGACTTGGGCCGGTATGTACTTTGTGTGATGGATTGCGTAGTAAGAAAGTATGATGATGTTTGAAGTGCTGTGTATTTTGGCTGGGTGTGAAGTTTGACACTTATTACAGTAGGTGGAATAAGCACACCTACCAAGAGTTGTACTAATATAAATGTACCTCAGGACTGCTGAGATGCTTCACTTAATGCCTGAGCATTCCCTCATCCATTACTGTGAAGATCTTCACAGCCGGCATGACTAAGTGAACTCCTGTATGGAAGAGAGTAGGGAAATCCTTCCCTTGCAATACCCATTTCAGTTTCTTTTTCCTTTTATGCCTCACATTCATTTACATTTACACTTTGAGAATTCTTCATCTGACACTGTGGTTCCCCCCTTTAAACACTTCCATCATGCAACCTTTCAGGACAATGAGTGGTGTTGGAATATTGCTATATCTCCGGAAATATGTAGAAAGAGGAGCTCAGGACACTGTCTATCAGTTCTTGCTTGAACTGCACTATCCCAGAAGGAAATGCTGTCCAGATATCACTATATCATAGTGCATCTTTGGCAACCAACCCCAGACTAAAATGGCATCCAGAGTTTGGCAAATATTAACTTGACTCCTTTAACTTGATGTTACATGAATATGTTGCCATGTGATTCGTTCTAAGAACCTTTTGATTCAATATTTCACAACTGGAGAATATGGTACAGGGGATGATATTTACAGCAAATTGTACTTATGAATACATAATGAGCATACGGGTGAGCTTGAGTACCTACCCTGTTCAGAGGCTGTCCCTGGGAGGTGCTGGGACTACTAGTGCATCACACCAGGAACAGAGAAGCCTGAGTCACCCTCTTGTTTAACCCCCTCCGAAAGCTCCCTGACCCAAACCCCAAAGGACTATGTTCCCCCCCAATGGCTGTGCTGCATCACATTGACAAGTTGGATGTTATCCTTCAAGAGATCCGTACCTTGTGGGTTGTAATTGAACAATGCCTGTGGCCAACACAATGGAGGACATTAGCCTACTCAAGGATGACCAGCGCAAATTGGCTGATAGAGTGCAGTCTTATCAGCGGGCCAGGTGGATCACTCCTCACTAATCAACCACTTTTGCAGACAGGTGGAACAACTTCGGGACCGCATGGATGGTGCAGAGGGGAGGGCATGCAGATATAATGTCCACATTGTGGGAGTTTTAGAGGGCACATAGGGCCTGTCATGCCTCTCAATTCATCAAGGAATGGCTCCGGTCTATGGTGGTACCTACTGGGCTCTCGGAGCTGTTTGTGGTGGAGCAGACACATGGGGTCCCCTCTAGATGGCCTATCCTGGAATCTCCACCACAACCAATGATGGCTAAAATCCTCCGTTTTTAGGACCGGGACATGGTACTACATGCTGCATGTGAAAAGGCACCTATCCACATATAGAATGCCAGGGATTCACTGTTATCAGACTAAACGATCACCATTCAGTGCTGTTGCGTGGCCTTACAGGAGATCAAGAAACACTTCCACACGGCTGGTCTCCAGTATGCACTGCTGTTCCCAGCCTGGCTCAAGGTGATCCATGACCAGCAGACCGTCTACTTTGAAACACGGTAATAAGCATGGACTGGTTGGAGCATCATTTCCTAGACTCCCAGCGGGGCAGGCCTCTGTGAGCGAGCTCCTCCAAGCCACAGCGGGCTCTGCAGAGGCGACACCATAGGGAATCGAGAAGGGCCGGACCTGGAGTGGCCTCTCATTGCGGCAAGATCTAGAGGGACAACAAGAAGCAATCTGATCGGCGATGAGGCTGTGACAGTCTAAGAAACCTTTCAGTTCCAGCTCCTCACAGAGCAGCACTTCAGACTTGGACTCGGCGGGCAGCGTAGTGATGTTCCCCTCGATCACTCTGAAGATGGGAAATGATTGCTGGGTTGAAGGTTGTGAGTACCGCCTATAAGGTGGTCATCAGGGCACAGCTATTGATGCAGTGGTGGGAGCCCATAGAGAGGTTCATCGGGAACTGACGCAATTAGAGGACAAGCTGGGGTCGTTGGAAAGGCCGAGGTTAATGACACCGAGGCAGCTGACAGGTTGCAAGATGCTAGAATAACCCATGCAGAACTCCTAGACCGCATCCACGTAATAGATTGTATGGCTTACACCTTGAAGGATACATACAGATGCAGATAAATCAAGGACACTTTTGTCCTGTCTAATCTGCCCGTAGGCCTCACGCAGACCCCTCCTCTCCATTAATCCACCGACCCACAGGACCGTAATGGCCCAGCTAGAAATCAACATGGCATTCCAAGACTAATATACAATACTATACACTGCCCTGGCACCTCTGGATCTGGCAAAAGCTGCCTCCTTTTTGCAACAAGCAGCACTGCCCAAAGTGTCAGCGACAGACCAAGAACCTCTTAGTGCCCCTAATTCAGAGGGTGAGATATGGGCAGCGATCAAAGAACTTGCCCGCAATAAAACACTGTGGTCTGACGACATCCCTATTGAATTCTATTCTACTTATGCAACATGCTTAGTGCCTCAATTGGAGTAATTATTAAATTAGTCACTTGAGAACAGTTCCCTTCCGCCTACTCCCAGGGAGGCCTTAGTGACCTCACTGTTAAAGCCTGGCAAGTCACCCTCTGATCTTACTTCATATAGACCCTTTTCTATGTTGAATACCAGGTATACAATTTTAAGGAAAATACTCACGCGACGGCTGTTCCCACTGCTCCGGGGTTATTACACATGGATCAATTCAGCTTTGTTCCTCGGCGTTTATTTAATATAATGGATGGTACTCATGGGCAATACCCGCTGACTGGCTGCGTGTTCCCGGATATTTGCCAGGCCTTTGCCACACTTTGTGGGGAATACATGACAGCAGCGTTAACCCCTTCAGTGCCCGCCCCTTTCCCCGCCCAGTGCCGGCCGTTGCATTAGCGGGCGGGGTCTATGACGAGCTGGACTCGTCATGGGCACAGCGCCACCGCGGCCCATGACGAGTCCAGCTCGTCATGGGCACTGAAGGGGTTAAACAAATGCGGCATCCCCTCGGAGTATGTTAAATGGGTGACATTATTATATAAGACTCCCATTGTCAGGGCTTGTACTGAGCCTTATATCGCTGACTCATAGTGGATCTTGCGGGGGACACAACAGGGCTACCCTTTATGCTCGTCACCGAACCTATTGCTCAACGAACCTAACAGATGGTTGTTGAATGGGGAATTCCCATAGGACGTACGATCCTTTCTGTGTCCTTACATGCCGACTACATAATCTTCTGATTTAAATCCCTCCCTGAGAGTTTGGCCAGGATAGCCCCCTTTCAGAACTGGTTTCGGGGCATTATCAGGGCTGCGGTTCAATGCAGATAAATCTTGTGCTTTTTCCTTTGTCGATACATACACAGACCCCAAGCTGCCACTCGAATCCACCTCTATACCTTTGGCTTCAAATACATTCTGATATTTAGGGACTGAAATATAGCGAGGGACACAATCTACTTGAGGGCAACCTTGTTTGTCAGTTAACTTGTTGCACTCACAGATCGCATTCTGGACCACATTACCTCTGTCAGTAGTAACTGGACGCCTAGTGCTGGCAAAGATGTTCATACTTCCTCACATACTGTACCATTTTGTCAACCTCCCGCCGGTGGTAGTGGCTTGGGTGTTCAGGCTGTTGGACACTATGTTAGTGGCGCTTGCATGGGGAAAAGGGTGCCATAGAGTCAGCCTTGCAAAGTTACAGTTACCAATCGATGGGGGTGGTCTGGGAGCACCTGACTTTACGGCATACTGGCTGGCTGTCTTTTTGGCTGGCATGCTGGAACTTGATGGAGATCGGGTATACTGCAGAAAGGATTGCACAGGGTCATCTCAACCGACTCATGTGTCCGGCCCCTCGATTGGCTTCTTTCTATTGCACATAGCCCTGACGTACTACACAGGTTCTATAGGCCCATATGCACCAAATATAACACAACATAGCCTCCCCACGTCCTTGGACACTCTGCCAGCATGTAGGCTCAACCCTTGGGAGCGGGAGGGGTTGGCAACAGTGGGCTCCTTGTTCCAGGATGGAATGTTGCTCACACACGGGAACCTTGTACACGCACATGGGCTACCTGAAGACCTATTTCTCACATACACTTGTATCCTTCAATATGGCAAAGACATTGGGCACCCGAAGGGAGGGAACCAGAGACACATGCACCACTTCAGGCTTTACACACTATGGGTCATGGCAGACACCTGGTATGTTGGCTCTGCTGTGGGTTCCGAACCCACCTCCTGCTGTTGCTCTATTCCTTGAAAGTGAAATGGGAGGAGGACCTTTCATGTGAACTCTTGGACAAGGATGGGGCAGCTGTGTTAGCGTATCCCACAAAAATCTCTCGTAACTCGAGATTTAGATTCATCCAAATCTCACTTTTGCATAGAGCATACCTAACTCCACATAGAGTCAGCTGAATGTGTCTGTTGGTGTCACCCTCATGTCCCACTGTCTTATGGCCGAAGCTAAATTCCTGCACATGCTATGGTCATGCCCTTCACTGACTGCAAATTGGATGGAAATATCCATCATATTAACAGAACTGACTGGCATCACGCCCTGGGATACCCCAGCACGCTGTCTATTAGGGCTATATCCCAGACCAAAGAGCTCCAAAGTGGAATTATGCTTTATTGATTTGGCCCTCTTACTAACAAAGCGACTGATAACCAGAAGCTGTAAATCCCTGAAGGCTACACAGTTGATTTTATAGCAGGAGGAGGTTATACAGTGGGGACAGGCAGAGAGTAGCATGATATGGCGAGAGGAATATAGGGGACTGTGCAGGAGACCCATCTCACTCGATTGGGACGCCTTCCTTGAAAGCTTTAGATTACAGGATGAGGTCTCCAAAGAGGAGTAATATGCTGATTGTTCAGGCTGTACTTACAAAGGATGTCTTACTTATGCGGTCGCACCCCGTGTATCCTCTCTCACTATGGGGCTGGGTGTACACTGCATCCTTCTTGTGCTCCATGGCCCACCATAATTTGTAATTCACTGCTCCTTCACAACACTGCAGACACATGGGCCACACTCCACCGCCTTCACACTTGGTTGGTGCTTCACACTGCTAAAAATAATAGATGGGTGACAACATCTAGTTGTTTGGCAGGGTGGTTGGGCGCTGTTGGAATTGCATTATTTTGTGGCTATGTGTATTTATGAACAGATGCTTGCTAGCTGATACTATTCTGTAGTACAGGTTAACATTGCCTATTTTGCCATGGTACGTGTCATGACTATGATGTGAAATTAATAAATGCAATAAGGTCTGTGCTAAAAAAAATGTATACTGAGCACATGCACAAGACTGAAAAAAGCATCAAAGTCAATTTGTGGTAGAGATGGGTAGTAGGTGCTACCCCTGGTCTACCCTTTGGCATTCTTACAACTGTCCCTGCTGCTCCTGATTTTACAGGTCTTGCAGCTAAAAATAGGAAGAGGAAGTAAACAGGATTCTAAATGCCCTGTTTACTTTCTGTGGTTTTCACTCCTTGTCCCCACGTCTCAGCGGTAAATAAGAGGCAGTTGAAAGTCTGAGGGTGGGTTACAGTGATCACACTGCTGATGTCATGCAAGTCAGAGAGTGTGTGCAGCCTCTCCTGCTACCTCCATAGGCAGAAGGGTCCATGTGATGCATTGAGGATACCTTTGCCTTCAAATAACATTTCTCTGCTATGCTGGAAAATTATACTGAGCAGTGAAATTTTGATATGTGGCTGCTATTTTTGCATTTAAATAGATCTTTTAGCAAAAATGCCATCAAAATGAAATGCTTTCTTCTTTTTAAAAACTAGAACACCATGAAACACAACTAAAAGAACACAAATAACAGCAATTAATGTTTACAGCTCGGCATTTCTTGCCAATTCTGCATCCTAGTTTGCTTAATGACGTGCGTTGAGGTCTCTCAGCCAATAACATCCAACCAGGGAAAGCACCATTAAACCTGCAATCGCCCATCTAGTTAATCAACGCAAACAGTGTAATTACTTTGTCACTTGTAAATCGTGTACGAGACAGCAGTGCACACTATTTCCAATATGCCCCAGATCTATTTGTGTTAAAAAAAAGGAAAGAAATATGGCTTTTGGCAACGATATTGAAACCGAGAAGGCAGCGGCAGAAGCTCTTGACATCCAACAGAGGGGCAATTATCCTGTACAAATCAGGATTATATTTTGGGAGCGGATTCCATTTTGCTCAGGGAGTTGTTTCACACTGGTGTCTTGCAGAGTCAGCTTCTACACCTTATTGAAAACAGAATTGATAACAGTTATGAATAAAACTAAAGGAAGTCTGCCTCTGATCACTGTAATTTAGAATGGACGATTTAGAAAGATTATTGTCAAAGGAGCAGTAGGAATTTGTATGTATGGCTATAAAAACAGTGCAACATTGGTCTCAGATTCAAAGACAGGACTGCACTTAAAGTCATGTTGCAGGGACAGGGTTAGTTTTGAGGGGGCGTGCAGTGGCAGCCTATCGTTAAGGCCCGCACCTTTTTTCAAAAATGAAGAATGCCAGGCTGAGCAAAGATCAACCTGGCAGACACTCATTATGTTCAGGTGAGGCAGCCAGCTGCAGTATATGCGCTGAACGTGCAAGCACCTGACTGCCTGAGCCGAACTGTGCCGGGCTAAAGATGTCACAGCCTTGTGGGCGTGACCTCCTCAGCCCTGCAGAGCACTTGGTAGTCCTCCCCCTCGAGACGAGGGGGAGCATCACGTATACCCTTGGTCCTGGGCGGTTCAGTTTTAAGACCTGAGGTGTCCAGTCCTGAGTGTCTATTAGTGACGCTCGCCACAGAGTGGGGAGGGGGTCATCAGTCTCACTGACCCCATCCAACTTTGTGAAGAGGCATAGACCGCCACCTAATTTCACTTGCTGACCCATAGCAAATTCACCAAGGCTACCCTCCTTCCACCCGGTGTCACCGCCAGCGGCCTGGTACCTTCTTTTGTAAATGTTTGGTACGTGGCTTGTGTATATATGAATATATATGTATTTGTGAGGGCATGGAGTGAATGGGTATGTGTGTGAAGGCATGGATGTGAGTGAGTGTACATGTGTGCATATGTGGCACCTGCTCAAATTATCGTCCCCCACTGGCAGGGTGACTGGTGCCACCGCACCTGGGGTAGAGCTGGAGGGGTGCTGCATTTTGAAATATTTACAGGATTAAAAACACTTGCACGAAAGCTCCTTGTGTGCCCAGCAATGTTCATGCATTAATAAACATGTCAAGATGACTCTGGTAATAAATGCACCTGTTGGAGAGATCTGAGTTTTCTCTTGTGCAAGTTCTGACTCAGCATAAAGTAGCACAGAGTATTACTGTGACTCTGCAAAGTGCGTGTAACATGCAGATCACAGAATTGTATTTTATGCAGATAGCTCAGTAGGTTATTGCTTTTGTCACAGAGATCCTTTTGATATCTGTTGTTTATAAGTTACACTCCTTCTATTATAGCACAGTGAAGTATGAACTGCCATCAAAGAGCTGCACGCAAAATAGATGGTATAGGTTTAGAACTTTGTTTTATCCCCATTCTTTCTGTGCTAAAAAGGGTTAGTTTGGGTAGAAATAAATTCGTATTAGTGAAGCCAATTTCAATTACTGTGTTTCATTTTAAATCCTGAGTTTGTGTTTCTCCACTCCAACACTCATAAAATATACTGCCTACCAATATGGATGGCACGTGACTCCAACACATTGTCCACATTATCTTATTTAATATTTCCTATGCATTTATTTGCACACTTGTATGATTCACTGTCTATGTATAATGTGTGTGTGTGAGATTGAAAGTGCTTTGACACCCTTCATCGGTGTAAGTAGCACTATGAAAGAAATTAAATACATGTGAGAGAGAGAGACTGTGGAGAGATGAGGGTGGTAGTGAGGGAATCCATGGAGAAGAAGGTCACTAGTGGAGGCAAGCAACAAATATTGTTGCACGTGGTGCCACCAGTGCTAAAGCCAGGGATGGCTCAATGAATTACGCACTCGCTGCTGATATATGACAAAGTCAAAATGATGGCGTCCCTGCTGAATATGACAAGGGGGCCCTGGGACTCCTGTATATCACAGATCTTCATTGGTCTCAGCCTTATTTGGGGTAAGATATAGGTCTGGGGAGGTAAGGGGTTGGAGGCCTCTGGGTCTGTGCTACGCACCTGTTCAAAACTGGCTTACCCTTCAATAACTCGGAGGTCACCAAGATGAATATCAGTAAATTGGTAATAATAACACCTCCTATTTGCAGCATTAGAAACAGGAATTGCATAAGAAATATTATCCACCTGTAAACAAAGCAAGTCTCTCCAAGCACATCAAGATGTGCAAAAGGGAACGGTAGCCAGATGAGCTATTACTTTGTGCAGGAACTCGTGCTACACAAATATTGGCGTCGATCATAAAGTGTTTTTGCTTCATAAGTTGACAAGAGTGCAGCATCAAAATGTATTGCACTGCAGAGCATAGTGCAACCCGCTTAATTGATATAAAGCGGCGTAAAGGGGCATGAACTGCACAAACACCCCCTACGATCACTAATATGCTATATCAACTAACGTAACGCAAACGTAGTGTGAGCTAGGGCCAGATGTACTAAGATTCAGACCCCAAAAAACAGCCCCAAATTGTGCACCTACTTTTGGTGCATCGACTTAGATTTTGTGAACTGACCTATGTGCTAATAGGTCGAATTGCTGGGAGTAGCAGAACAGACTGCCTAATTAATATTCAGTAAATAGGTGGCAATTTGTGATCCCCGTGATTGGTTGCAGTCACAGCTCTGGTGGCCTGTAAGGGTTAGCAGATCTTCGTCCCTATGAATGAAGTCCAAAACCGATCTGTTTTTAAAAAGACCATGTTCCTTAAACAAACCAGTGCTGCTTAACCCCTTCGCTGCGGCAGGAATTCCGCCGCGGCGCTGGGGGGGGTTTGGGGGCAGCGCGGTGGCGCTGTGCTCGTGACGGAACCGCTCCGTCACGAGCCACGGTTGAGCTGTGCTCATGACGGAGTGGTTCCGTCACGACTCCGCCCACTGCGCTAATCGCCCGCACAGGCGGGGAATTAGCGCTGCGTGGGCGGAGCGGCCGCCAACGGCCGTAGCATGACGGAACCACTCCGTCATGAGCACAGCGCAACCGTGGCTCATGACGGAGTGGTTCCGTCATGAGCGGGGAAGGGGTTAAAAAACACAAGAAGTTTTCAGTTGTGGAGAACTTCCAGAGGAGCATGCAGTGGTAACTTGAACCACTGTCTACTTTCCCCAAGGCCGTGCCCATTGTCTACAAAGGGGAATAGATCCATCTTCCCTTTTGAGAATCAGTTGCCGCCCCAAAATGGGAGCTGCAAGTGATCAATGGCTTGTGACTGGAATTAGAGTAGCAAACATCACAACAAGAAAGGAACAATCCTAAAATGACTCTTTCAAATTCTGATCCTGTAATGATTTCTTACTCAATGTTGTGATGCGGAAAAACGTTTCCGGATCACAAACTATGCTTAGTACATATGTCAGAGGGTTTGTGCAGTCACGAGCCCTGTATTTTACTAAATGGGGTTGAGGTGTTTCAACTGCAAAACTCTTTGCACATCTGGGCACTAGTTCAGTGTGAAATACTACTGCCAAATGAAAATAGACACAAACTGCCTAAGCCTCATCTCAAAAGAAAGGTTCCCAGGTTATCTTATTTTCTGGAGGACGATTGGCCGGTCATCTATTTGCTTAAAATCTAAAGAAAATGCTAGATACTAGCCACAGTGTAGTACCCCCTGGTGTTTGCTGCCTCAGGTAGTGGTTTTGAAGTGCATTAATGTATCAGAGGTACATTTGTGTCCCCGAATTTTGCAAGGATTTTCAGCATTCCAATAAAAGATTACATTTACCAGCTTGAGTTTTCCCTGTACACAGTTTTAGAACCTTTTTCAGTAACTTAATACAACCACTAGATGCTGCCCTTAGGCAGCTGCCTTACCTTGCCATGTCCATGACCACACTCTTCGCTATACCACAAAATTCTTTCAACTTTAGCAGCCAACCTGACATCTGAATTTGCCCTCTTTGAAGTAAGTGGCCCTTTGCATTCTTAGGTCCAACGGATTTGTAGCCAGATCTCTCACTGTACAGCGATACCTTATGGAAAGTCTGAAGCTCTTAAAAGTAAATGAGGAACTTCTAAAGGTCAAGTCAGGCCAGTGAATACATCCCCTTCACACTGCCTGTGGACTGTCCTTATTTGACTAGACTCTGATGACTCAGACTTGGAATTTAAGGAAGTATGCTTCACTAATCCCTTTATCCATCTACGATGAGCCATTGACCTTTAGGCTCCTACATATAATACATTTTCATCAAAGAAGGCATTCAAAGGTTTCTGATTTTACACTCTCAAACATATGTGCACCTGCAGACATACACAATGAGGACCTCAAGAATGGGCATAGTGAAGCCTGAAAGATGGTGAATCACTGGGCCGGCCACATGATGACTAGATAGGGAGGAAGAGCATGAGAAACAAGAGACAAAGAGCTTGAAGCCCTGTCATTTAACAGGCTGTCAATCTGAGATTCGCTAGAGATGAGTGACACCACCTTTTTTTATATGAATTAATGAAATACCAAATATTTTGAGACTGTTTGAACCTTTTGATGACAGCCTGGATTGAGATGGTTTCAGTGTCCAAGAACTACTTCCTGGTAGGTCACATGCTGAGCCCTCAGGAACATCAGAATCCATCTGAAAGCAAAGAGAATAGAGGGCTAGATGTATGACCATTCCATTTGGCCAGTTACAAATTGCAACATTTTGTGACTAGCAATGTGCGACTTGCAAAATGGAATGTACAAAAGTCTCAGCGCTGTTTGTGATTCCTAGTGGGGTCGCAAATGACCTGCCTCATCAATATTCATGAGGCAGGTCACAATTTGCGGCCCATTAGGAATGGCCAGCACTTGCAGGGATTGTGGCCTGCGGGTCTCAGCAGACCACTATGTCTGTGGCTACTTTTTCAATAAAGCAGTTTTGTTTTAAATGCAGCATTTAAAAAAGAAAAATGAAACGTTTCTGCTTAATTTTTTATGAGTAGGCAGTGGTCCTTGGGGACTTCTTCCCATTTGCGAGTGTTTCACCGCCTACTTGAAGTATGTGGTAAACTGCAAGTGTTTTGTGACTGCAAATATGGTTTCAAACAGTGTTATATACCATTATGACTCGCTATTAGGAAGGGACTGCCTTGGCATGCCCTTCCAAATAGCAACTTGCAAACACTACTCTGCGGGTCACTGACTCCCAAAATAGTGTTTGTAGAATACCACCACCCTTTTTTGCGGTCGCAATCAAGCCAATTTCCCATTTGCGACCGCAAAAAAAAGGTCGTACATCTCACCCAGAAGGCTTCCCTGTCTGTTGTTGCAAGGAAGAATGCTTGCTATCTACTTTGAAGCAAACTGTAAAATATGTTCCATCTTCTGGTGTGAGCCTCTGTCAACATGGACTTCCCTGAACACATCCACTCAATAATGTTGCATTGATCCAATTGGGCGAGCATGTTTGTCTACTGAGCAAATTGTGAAACCTGTGCCGTGGTATAAGAAACAGTGTAGGTCCTGCAAGGATAGGGTACCACACAATCTAGTGAATGGTGTTTCCAAGTGAACTGTATGTGTTGAGACAGTACTGATGCTCTGCAGGGGAATGTGGTTTTCTAAAACAATCTTTGCCCCTTTTGACTCAGTAGACCTTTAATGCCTATACATAAACCTGAAGACAATTCTATTAACACCTGTCAAAATTGGTTCTAGTTGCAGCTATGCTCAGACGCACAATTAGCTGAGTAGGCATTTGTCTACATGGCTAATTGTGACTGCTGCATCTGGTTTTCTGACTCTTCAAATCAGATGTATAAGTGTATGGCATCAAACTAACCTACACTGTACCAAGGTTTAACCCCTTCGCTGCGGCGGGAATTCTGCCGCAGCGCTGGGGGGTGCGGGGGGGCAGCGCGGTGGCGCTGCTCCGTCATGAGCCACGGTTGAGCTGTGCTCATGACGGAACGGTTCCATCATGACTCCGCCCAGTTGCGTTGTCCCCCCGCACAGGCGGGGAAACAGCGCCGCGTGGGCGGAGCGGCCGCCAACGGTCGTGGCATGACGGAACCGCTCCGTCATGAGCACACGGCAACCGTGGCTCATGACGGAGCGGTTCCGTCATGAGCGGGGAAGGGGTTACCTCTCGGCAACTCCAGAAGCTTTTTCAACTGGAACACAGAATACCTTACTTATGCAGTGTTTGCTGGGCCCACTTACTTACTATTTGCCGTCCGATGGAACATTTTTCCCCGACCGAGAGGTGACAAGAGTTAGCATTGACTTCAATTAACACTCTACATAATGAGGATTAGGAATCAGTTGGTATGGGTTAAGAAGGTTTATTACAAATTCAAAATCAAATTCAGATACACAACTCTTAAAACCATGCTATAAAAGTACAAAATAGCTACAGGCAGTACTAGCCTGCAGAAAAAAATAAGGTGGACAAACAACCAATTCAGTCACAGCCATACAAAAGACCAAAAGCAATATCTGGTTCTAAACATCTAAAGAGTCTCTAAATCAGAAATTTCCATAAAGGAAATTAAAATCAGGCAAGGAAAAAATAACTAGTGAAGGTATCAGCATTTCAGAAGCTCAGTCAAGGGTCTTCAATGGGTCAGAGAATATGTGTAAGCCTAGGCCACACTTAGGAAAGACTCAAAGTGAGCATTGAGGCCAAACCCTCTCATACTCCTGAAGGGATCAGGAAAGCATCTGCCAAAATCGAAAAGGGCATTTACATCTGTAAGGAATCTAAAACAGTTCTGAACTCAGACAGTGAACACTAAATTATAACACCTAAATTCTTCTAGGTAACACGCCCTTTGTACACATCATCAGGGGTCCATTGTTCTTGTACATTTCGCGTTTTGGGAACTGCAACAATTTCCAAATATCTCCCACCGCACATGGGAACGACATCTCCTTCTCACACACAGGTTAGATCGCAACATTGCTGAATAGGCCTTTCGGTTAACACTCTGGTTCCTCATGTTCTTTCATCAAGGTCTTCTTCTCAGGCTCTCTCCTTTATCTCTAGTACAGTAATGTAGCTATTCTATATATAGCAAGGCATATGAATACCTTCCAGAAATGTCACGTTAGCAAAAAATGGAAAACAGTATTTGTGCAGCACAGAGAAATACAGGCCTACTGAAGACATATTATAACATTAACTCAATAGTGCACAATTAATATGCGTGTGCCCATTTAAACACAAATTAACATATATTTCTAGCGGATTAGATTCACTTTACATGTAACATACAGTAAATCTTTAAAAATAATAATGTGTAAGTATGGCTAGGAACTACATTTAAATCAAATATATATGAAAGATTAATGCACACTGCATAAACATTTATTGTTTTAAGTGAAATAAAATTCTACATATATGAGGATGGTGTCTATGTAGTTTGCTAATCAATAAACAGTATTCAACAGTAACAAAGAACACATTATGAAAGTCGAATTTCATCTTTATAGTAAGTACATCATCTACTAAGTAAACATGCTGTATTTCATCTGGTAACCACATGATATAAGTACATTTTCTAATCCTACAGTGAATGCATTCTTTACTAATGATGTCAAGTGCAACTCTTACATTGATTTGTTAAACACAAATGAAACATGTGCAAAGTGCTCATTCATATCATGTATCTGTTGGGGTGGGCAAATTTTGCGCTACACAATTATCAAGGAGAGGCTCCACAGACAGGCACTTTCTGATGGTTCGAGTTCCTACCCATCTGTGCATCTGATTTACCAAGGTTTGATTTGGTTTTAGCTCGATAGGCACAACCTTCTGATTCTACTACCGGAGTCTGATTGAACATTTGTTTAAAGCCTAACTTATAGCTCAACACAAATCCTCATTTCTAATTCAAGCCAATTGTTCACCTTGATCGGTCTGCCTGCCTTGGGCTCCAGGTTCCATTAAAACTTTCTTGGGAGTTCTTCGCCATTTTCTTTTTTTTTTTTTAACACTGTGTATTTACTAACCACCAAAAATAATTACATTAAAAAAATGTAAACCAATGTTGTCTTTCATTTTGGAATTATGTAGGATCTTAGCTCTCCTTTTCTATCCTATTCCTCCTGCCACTTTCTCCTGGCTTGTTTCCCATTCTTCTGTTAAATATGATGTGAAATTCAATAGTGAACCTACAGATCAAGTCTTCACCTAATATTTTCACATGTAATACATTTTCTCCTATGTATAGTAAATTAGGCGTTCATTAGAAGTGGCTTGGCAATTGGTGTGATACTTATCAGACCTGATAAAATCAACTCCACAGAGTTGGGATTTATTATGCGTGGTAAATACCATTCGATTAGGGGGTTTTGTGGAATATTGTGGATTTTGGTGCTTATTTTGAGCTCTGGTAATTAATGGGCATTTTCCTCTGATGGATATCAGCAGGTTTGTTGTGTGCCAATATTTATCACAAAACTCAAAATTGCGATATTTATGGTAAGTGAAATGACCGACATATAGGATATTCCCACCAACCAGCCAGGTGTGGTACTGTTTTGATTTTCCATGCTCTAACTAGTAAAGTCCTGGTGGTAAGGCAGCGAATACACAGAACGATTATTTCCCCCATCTGCCTCTCTATACCTTCATTGTCCCATCCTAACACAGCCACTTATCTACCCTGATCCACATTACACCCAGATAGTTCCATCATGTGGTGGAAGATGGATTCTCAGAAGGCCTGCAATTTTGAACATAACTAAACCATTCGCTACAAAAACTCACGTTTTTTAGCTTTACCATTCATAAATCACTTATGGGCATGCATATTATAATTGAAGTTAAAAAATATTTACTTTCGGTGAATATTTTTCCCTTTTGATGATGTGTGTGCAGCCATGCTGACTTCACACCAGTGCACTCGGGAGATCTTTAAAGCGGACCTCTATTTCCATGTTTCCTGAATATCCTCAGTGCCAACCATGTTTAACATGTCCAGTACTTAATGGGTCCAGAAGTCAGCAGTCTTTTTTTTCATCTTTATTAATATAAGTAACCATACCCATTACGGTTACCCAGCTTCAAAGGTGTAGACATTTTTTTTAAAAATGCATCCTCTTTAGGGTGAACAGTACCTGGCTTTAGGTTCGGATAGCAACTTATGAGACCTAGGCAATTTCACATAATATTATCTATATCTGTGTTCTGCTGAATTCTTTTGAATAGCCTGAATCTGTTATTCCATTTGCCACCTTCAGATTCTGCCAGAAGGGAATGAGCTTATTCACATTGTGCATTGATGATCTTGTCTAGTGTGTCTCTGCATACAGCACACTTCTGAAGTTGTCTTAAAGTGGATTTTCTTAAAGAGTTAGGATTCTGAGATTTGAATAAAACTGACTCCAGGGGGTGAAATAATACATGCTGGCACTACTCATATTCAATGTTTTTTTATAAATGACAAGGGTACACTCCAAGTAGAGGAATGTGACAATATGTGTTAAAAAGTCTGGAAGGGCCCATCATCCAATGTTCCAGTCAACATTTTTCGAACTATGTATGGCATGGCTCCTTCCTAAATTTACATAATATTGAAGCTATGTTCGATATTGTAAAACGTAGATAAATAGCAGGGATTTGAAGAGCAAAAAATGCAAAACAATTGTGAGTAATTTTTGTTTTTGTTAGATTGATCCAGCCATTTACAGATAAGGTTTTCAGTTTAACTGTAGTTATTGAGTTTGCTGACCCACTGCTCAATAATTTGTCTCATGGAAATGGAAAGCATTTATTTGTTTTTTTGTCAATAAAAAGATGTTTTAAAAAAACTGTAGTTACTGAGGTTATTGTGTGATAATAGGATGTAAATATTGTCTAAATAAGAATACATCTGTTGCCTGTATTTTCAGTTGCACCAAAACTGCTGGGGCACACATAACAATTAACTCAGTTTTAAGTATCATGCTGGAGTGTATATTGCGATTTTATTGTTAATGGTGGCAATGCAGCAAATTATTTAAATATTATTATAGATCATTTATGCCATAGGCTGAGCTAACTATAACTCGCGCCCCCGCAATGCACTGCTTATGACCTCACATATTACATCACTCGTTACATGGTCAGTGACATCACTGATGACATCACTGATACTATCGCAAATGACATCACTGATGGCATCATCCAGTGACCTTGAGTGCTTATAAAATGAATATATATACCAAGGTGTATGGATGATTAAGTGGGTGCGTGACTGACTGTATAAGTGAGTGATTAGGTGTCTCAGTGAATGTATGGGTGAGTAACTAGGTTTTGAGAATGTCTGTATCAGTCTGTCAGATGGCGTCTAAGTGGCTATATGGGTTGGTGAGTGGGTACGTAAGTGGCTACATGGCGATTGATTGGGTGTCTGAGTACCTGTATGGGTATATGAGTGTTTGTGTGGCTGGGTGAGAGGGTGTGTGAGTGTCTGCATGGGTGAGTGAGTGGGTGTATGGGTTAGTGAACCTGTAAGTGAAGGACTGTATAAGTGACTGAGTGAGTGTATGACTGTGTTGGTGAGTGAATGGATGTGTCAGTGTTATATGGGTGCATAAGTGGATATGTGAAATACAATATAGATGTAGTATATGAGTGACTGTATGTGCGAGTGAGGGACTGTGATAGTGGCTGTATGGGTTAGTTAGTGAGTGCATATGTGAGGGGCTGTATGGGTGAGTGAGTATGTGTTAGTATCTATATGAATATGTGACTGGGTGTGTATATACCTGTATAGGTGAGTAAATGGCTGTCTGATTGACTCTATAGGTTAGTGGATAGGTGTGTGAGTAGCTCTATGAATGACTGACTGTGTCGTCGCTGTATGGCTGTATTAGAAGATGTATCAGTGTCTGTATTAGTGAGTGAGTTGGTCTATGAGCGGCTGTATTGGTAACTGAGTGGATGTATGTGTAGATCTAGGAATCAGTGAGTGGGTGTGTAAGGGGAAACAACCTTAACAACGCGGTCACTACATCGCGTTAACTTTACAACACGGTTGTTACAACAACCACGTGGTTACATCGCTGTACATTACAATGCAAATCCTTACAACAACTTGCTCTAGATAATGCTCTAAACTAAGTAATAGTGTAATTTACAATTCCAACACCTTCCCTACTGTTTCACAAACTGGAGTTGGAATAGTAAATTATACTATTCCTAAGTCCAGCACGCTATCTAGAGCAAGTTGTTGTAACGACTTGCGTTGTAATGTACTGCGATGTAACAATGCGGTTGTTGTAATGACCGCATTGTAATCACATGCAATGTTATGGTATTTGTGTGTAAGTTCTGGTATGGGTGTGTCAATGATTTTGAGAATAGTAGTGTGGAAGTTGGAGTGGGTCGTTTGAAAGGTTATATTTGGGTGTGAGAGGGTGCATCAGAGATGATGTGGTTGATGTCATCAGTGATGTCATTTGAGATGTCATATGTGATGTCATCAGTGATGTCACTGACCATGTCATAAGTGATATAATATGTGAGTTCATAAGCAGTGCATTGCGGAGGCGCAAGTTATAGTAAGTTCAGCTAACTATAACTGCTGAATTTCACTGGTTTTGTACGAGTGAAATTTGAGCCTCACTATATCGTCTCTGTAACCTTTTTATTTTTCAGTGTATGTCTAAAGTTTTTTTAAATATATTTCCTACCTATAATGACCCTCTAACCACTGGTTTCTTTCAGTGAATTTCCTATGTTTTTTAAATGCTAAATCCGAACTATAATGTCCCTGTAAACGTTGTTTTTCAGTGAATTTTGAAGGTATTTTTAATTTTATTTCCTAACTGTAACCTGAAAACTTTGAGAGTGGGTTTGTGAATCGCTGTATAGGTCTGTGAGTGAGTGTGTAATATCTGGGTAATTACATAGGTGCATGAGTAGTTCATGGGTGATTGTATGACTGCATAGGTAGTGCCTTTGTGATACTATGAGTGCAATTGCCAAGGGCACACTGCGATTACCTGGTGTATTTGACAAAGGGTAAAACTCATATATAGACATATTTCACATAAAGTAGTGTAGCTACTTAGTAAGATACTAATTTAATGTTCCGCTTGTTATTCATTTGTCGAAATAAATACATCAAAAATGCCCTTTCCTTCTTCATATCAACACCAGAGGTCGCATTGACATCAGTAGTCACAAATACAAATGACAAAGTGTAAAACAGATATATAGACAAATTTACACAAAGTTTGAGTTTAGCTGTTTAATAACATATTGGTTCAACTTTATTTGAACAACATATTTCTAAAACAAAAATAAAACAAAATAACGTTCAACAGCTAGTTTAATACACAATGTGTGACAATGTGTGAAAAGACATATTATCTTAAAACCTATCATAGAAAACAACTCCAACTGGTGAACTAACAGAGGGAAGCTGGAGGACCATCTACATCAGTGGCAGGAGCAATAATACCCACCCAGAGAGTTCCTTTAGAGGTGCACACTACTATAACAGATATGGCTCTAGAGTTTTCAATAATGGGCATATATTGCATGGACTGTAGTATTGCTATAAGTGCTAGTGAGCAGTGCGTTACAGCTATTTTCAGTGCTGCAAAAAATCCTGAATGCTATTTTTTTCTTCCCTTTTATATTTTTTGCACATTTCTCACTCCACATTTTTTGAATTCCCCCTGTCCCAGATATTATTTTTGTTAAAACAACTTTACAAAAGCACAAAGAAAAATCAAAAACAAACCAGAAAATCATGCCACCGAGAAATAAATGAATATCATTGGAATACATTACAACTAAAAAAAATAGGAGCACACCCATTTATCTATCTTGAACATTCTTTAAGTGGAGTTCATAGTGAGCAGAATTGCGCAATTCACAATATGTCACAAGCTATTGTCATGGGGTACAAATAAAAAATATTCTTGCTGGACTGCGTCCTAGCTTTACCATCTAAAAACAAACCATAGCAATAGTGTAAAAGCAGCAAGAAGGCAACGCAAGGCTGAAGGACCCTCAACTTTAATAGCAACCGCAACAACACTGGGACAGAGAGTCCCTTCAGAGGTCCAATCTCAATTTCAAGATTTGGCTCCACAGTTTTCCTGGATGGCATCATACTGCATGGATTGTGGAGTAGTATTGAGAGCTGGAAAGCAGTCCATTACAGCCCTTCGCAATGCTGCAAAGAATCATAAATGTTGATGTTATATTTTCTATTTTTGGCCCCTTATGTTTTTTCTACATTATTAGGCATTTTATTACCTTACAAAATGAGTATCTAATATCTATGTGGCATTCATTTCATTATCTTCAAATTTATTGTAACACTACTTACATATAACGTGCCGTATGGACAAGTCAGAGCATTCCTCTACAAATAAATACACACCTAACTTTTGCCAGTTATCATTATTTACGTTTTCACTTTCTAAATACAAGTCAACAGTCTTGATTGAATCATATAGTGAGTGCTCCGACAATATATACTAACATACTCTGGTTTTTGAGACCACACTATGTTAAATTCTATAATCTCTTTTTCAAAACTATCGACTGTAATATCTGTGTCCTTTTCTGCAATTCCTCCTTTTAACAACTCTTCATTGTCCCTAGATCCTGCTCAGGACCAAAGAAACAAAACTGCACATCATCACAAACTTTTTCTATGTTTCCACAGTGCTATGCAAAAGTGCTCTATTCATTTCTCCTAAACATAAAGTAGGAGTTTTTACATAGTACAGCCTCCCAACTAAAGTTCATATTGTTGAGTGATGTTGAGCTAACATCCTGAAATGATGAATCTATGCGTTCTAATCTTGCAAGGATCCAATCCATGCAAAGTACTTATTTTGTGTTTTAAACTTTGTCTTGGAAAGATACTTAGGAATTTCCTTACTATATCAATGGATTGCTGTCAAATACAACAAACACTACTACAATTCAATTTGTATACAGGCGCCTGACTCCACCTTCCTTGTACCTGTTCTCCGATAACTTGTTCTACATTTGTAGGTGCCATCACCTCTTTCGCTATAGGAGTGCTATTCCCTATTTCATAACATCGTCCTCTGTAATTAATAGCATGAACTAATCTATTATCCTGGAGATAGCTTTCTTCTTCTGTATGCATTCTCCACTAAAAACTGTACAAGAGTTACTTCTAATCACTAATCTTTTTTTTCTGGTTTTGTCTCCTCATGCACAACACCATTTTGTCAAGAGTCTTCATTCTGTTTATAATCAAAAGGAAAAGCTTCCTCTTCAAAGCAAAGGCCTTATCAACTACCCTCTCAACTCAGTCTTTATGTTTCAGTGCCTCTCTCCTTCATCTATACTTTTTCATAGTTCTCGGTAGATTTATAACTACTATACTACAAAATATCCTGGCTCTGATTTCCTTAAACGGCTTCTGTCTCCTGGTCAAGGTGTGTCCTCTTTGTTACATTCTTTCCTGTTCTTGTTATATACATTTTGTCCGTTGTTAATCTTTCTCATAGTTGAATTTTATTTTCATTATTTAATCATCTCTGGAAATGGCCACATAAATTTGATAAGAAATTACTTTATCCTCTTACCAATGGCTCTTTTTTCATTCACTACTTTTTCTTCATTTTCCCCCTTTTGAGTCTGCATAGATACTGTAGTTGCTTCTGTTCCTTTTTCATCCGCGTTTTTGTAGGCATTCTGTGTGCAATTATGCAGATATTATTCTGCAAAAAATAACTATATATCAATTTTTATTCTAGCCAATGAATCCAACTACTTTACTACTAGCTTACATATAATACAATGTCACTTACTTCAATGTACCAAACCCAAACCAAACCACAAAACTTAATTTATTAGCTCCCTTTTAATACTATAGCACCCTCTCCTGCAACACACCTGCACCATATCTCAGTTCTCACTTATACACGATAAAAGACCACTTTATCCTTTATGTACTCAATTTTAAAATAAACATCAACCAAAGGGTAAAATTACATGCAGTGGCTCAATATTGTAAATCAAAACATACAACATAAGAGCTATTTCTGTGTCTCTCTACCACTGTGTCACTGGTACATTTAGTATTTCAATACTTGTGTACTTAGATGTTTCAGATTTGAATGTTGAGGAACACAGCATATAAACATCTGCACATTAATCTGTATCACGACATATAGCTCACTCATTCTTCTGATCACATACTAACAGTGTGTGACAGGATACATATACAATTCACCTGATGAGTCTAAAAGAGTACATATTCCTCACAACAACTACTTGTAAATACATATATTTCTGGTTAAGTACAGCAATACTCCCTAGATGATTGGATGTCTACATAGATAGTGCCTAGGTGATGCTCTCAGAATATAGGTAGTGCCTGCATGATTCCCTGGGTATGTAGGAACTGCATTGGTAGTTCTACATCTGCATAATTAGTGCCTGTGTATTCACATGACTATATTGCTACTATCTGGGTGATTGGAAGAACACATGGATGTTGTCTGCATAGTTCAATGAGTACATAATTAGTGCCTGTGTGATTGGATTAGTGCATGTTTAGTGCCTGGGTAATTGAATAAGTCTAGAGATCACACTTGATAGATAATTGCATACATGGCTCTCTAGGAGCATACATTGCTCCGTTACTCAGTGTGCACATGCATCAGTAAGTTTCTAAAACTGATAAAAACAATTCTCACTTTTTCAAAACACAAATCATTTTCTTAATGGCATACTTACATCATTTCGCAAATATTTACTGTGTCTTTAGAACATTTATTCAGCATTTTTCAAAGAAAATTTACATGCCTTAATTTTAAACATAGCATTTTTAAAGAAATACACCACTCTTACCATGTACATGGAATTTTCAACAGTCTTAAAGAACATAGATCTACATGTAAACATATATGTGATTTTATAAGAGATATACACCTTCAGGCCATCTTTCCAAAAATATATAGTTCTCTGCATCTTTAAGTAAACTCAAGAGTCTATTCGTACATATAACTATCTACAACCACAAAAACCATATCTCACCATCTAATTATATGCAACCTGGTCATATAAGTTAAAAACCACATTGAAAAATACTTCCTAATATACCTAACAAGTATTACTACTTTATAATTCATATACAGACACAACACATTTTCGTATCTTTTATTTCTGACTACGCTGCTCCTGTTTAATAATGTGACTAAAACAACCACAACTCACAGAATGCAAAATATATATATATATATATATATATATATATATATATATATATATATATATATATCTATTCTGCACATAATGCTTAGACATTTAAAACATTGCCATTTTTAAAGGCATTGCTCATTGTCATTTTCAACAGTACTAACATCTTAAACACATACCCGCTGCCAGATACAGTTCATCTGATATATTTTTTTCACATCACTGCGATACTCTTTTTAATAAAACTCCCATATGCTTCTTCATTTTTAATCTAAATTTTTTAAATAATTAAAAAGTTAGATATATATATATATAAATATATATTTTACTTAATTGTATTTGATTGAGCATGATTTTAATGCCACTGTTGGTGGCTTTTTGCACATTCAAGGCTCAATTTTGAAACATGGTAACAATGCATTAGAGCAATGAATCACATATAATGTTGATGAATTGCAATCCATAATTTTTGACTCCACAATGTCATATTAATGTAGTGGGATGTGGAACAATAGCGATGTGACAAAATGCGAGAAAATTGTGACTCAATAAGCTGAATTTGTGTTGGCATACTTATTCAAACATCTGCTATATTGTTTCCAAATGCATGATTAAGTGAATACATTTACATGGCTAAGATGGCCGTCATTGAAATGCCTGGTTGCGATCGGCATGAACTGCAAGTCCGTTGTTTGTGTTGATATATATATTTTGAACGAATGAAGTAATCCGTTATTTAAGGGTGTTGTATGATAAATTTAAGTAACACTGACAAAGGCCAGAGCGTGTTACTCTTCTGTTTTCCTGGAGATAAAATAAACAACTGTTTACATCGAGCCTGAGTGTGCTGCTTCTTTGTTTCTACTGCGGAGACATTGTGATGTAACGTCTGGTCGTGGGACCGCATGCGCGAGCTGTAGAACCCGCACTGCTGAGAGCAAAGAGAGACGGGCGGTGTTTGTGTGCAAAATATATATGTGTGTGTGTGTGTGTGTATATATATATATATATATATTTACCAGTGAATTGAGTTCATAGATTATATTGTTGTTTTAGCTCTTTCTGGATAGTTTTGACACTGTTAAGATTTGTAAAAACTAAGCACACGAATGGTACACCACTCTCATAGAAAGCAACTATAAAACAGCACCTCTCCAACTTTCCACTCTATGATCATGAAAAAGGCAGCAAATGAAATCATGTCTTTCATTTTAGACTACTGCACTTCTCCACTTGTGAATGGTTAGCATCTGTTAACCCTTTCCTTCTGTTTCAAATCGAGGTTCCTGTCGCAGCGTGTTCACGATGTTTTCACGATCATCACTGAGCCATTGCAAAAAAAGATGGGAGTCATCAGTTTGTTTTCAATTTAAATACTGAACAACAGTTTATTACACAGTCCTGAGTTGGAAATGAAAGTTTGCCCTTGCTTGAATTATGTCATAACTCCTCAACTTTAAAAACAAATGTTCTGTCTCTTTAAAACCCCTCCCCCAATAGACTCTTAGCTCAGTGTACCTAGCAACCCAGTGGAACCAGTAGGTCACAAGTTCACAGCAAATTCTAGAAGGAACATGAACCTTTCAAATAAAATACAGCAGGTGTGGTTTACTCCACATATTCAAAAGCATATCCATGTCTGTATTACAATTCTTTTTTAAACAACAGCCAATAATAGGACTTATTGCTAAGGCATACAACACACTACCTACGTTTATTCACTTTCATGCTGATGGCATCCAATGAAATATATCTTTAAAGAAAATCTCAATTTTAACTGCTTTCACTTAGAAAACTACTTAATTCAGCTCCAGCCTGCTCCTGACTGCTATTGCTCCTTCACTTCAAAATGATTAGAGTGTGGATTGTGGGCCACAGCTATGTCTATTGGGCTAAAGAGGCTGCAAAAAGGAGAGGTGTTGACAGGGATTTGGGTTTGCCAAATTTGGAGATTACTTGATTTGGCCAGAGAGGGTTAACGGTTCATCAGTTGCTGGCTTTGGTTAAATCCATTATGGATTTCTGAGCTCCTCACCCCATGATTGTGCACTGAGGTGGCAATGACCTAGACACATTGACTGGGATAGGTCAGGAAATCCTAATGAAAGATACCTTTGCAGAACTAATGTTACTTTTCCCTCACATTGTCTTGGTGTACTCTAATATATGCCAAAGACAGAAATGGAAGTGTCAAATCAATTCTGTCCACAGATTGACAAAGCCAGGAAACATGTTAATAAAACTGTTTCTGCTTTCCTCAGAGACCATACCATGGGCTGTATCTATGACAACAATCTGCTTTTGACATGCATGGAATTTATAGAAATGATGGAGTGCACTTTACAGACAAAGGCAACAGGGTGTTTCTAAGTAACCTAAACTCTGAATCCGATCTTATGTCAGGTCATATAAACACAATTAACACAAAGGCTCTTGTCAAAGCCACCCTAATACCCAAAATATTTTTAATTTTCTTTAAAAAGCTCCTTTTTTCAGTTTTTGGGAATCTTCGAGACAACATCATGATGGTCACGGACACTTCGGAAGAACAGAAAACAAAAGCAGACATTCAATGGCCACTAGCACATCCAAAAATAATTAGAAGAAAAATCTATTCCAAACATTGAGCTACACATACTAATATATACATGATTATTTAAAAACATTTTTAAACTCATGTTTTGGTGCTAACTTTCTTTAAAAACCATCTTTAAAACCAATTTTCCGTTCTCGCAGTTATTCCGGGAATCAAGATGATGCTGATAACCACAACGATAGCGCCTTTACCATAATGTGAAAAACACATATATGCACACACATTACAGTATTTAACACCCTAAGGGTTTATTAATGTGTACTTCAAACTCATCTTTTTCTAGTGTATTTCTAGAACAACAATCTCTAAAACCTATTTTCTGTTTTCGAAGTGAGGCCGGAGATCACAATGACGTCGGTAATCGTGATCCCCGCAGATCGGCGTGAAAGCGGCAAACAAAAACAGGAATTCAATAGCCAGCACCACATAAAAAAATTATAACTATATAAAAGATTCCAACCATCACTCTAGATAACTCACTATATAAATAACTATACAAAAAATTTATCAGAATCTCAATATCTCTCGAACAATGCTTATTAATGATTCATTGATTTATTTTTCAAATATTTCCACCAATATTCACGACGACGTTGGTAGTCACGACGTCCCCGTGACGGTACACGGTGGCTGCCCTGGCCGTCGCGGCGATGTTGCAAATATCGAACGCAATTTAAGAAAGCAATTTTGGACACATGACTTGTGTCACTTTCACAGACATTTCTCAAACATGGGTTCAGAGTATCTCCACCCTGACCCCTTATGTTAGCTTTCACACAAATTTTCAGCCCTGGGAACCGCTCCCGGACAATAAAATGGCAGCTGCAAATTCTGTTCAGGTTGAGTTCAGCCAATCAGAGTATTCCCGTTGGCTCGCGCATCCGGAAATGATCGCGAAATATCCACGGCCAGAGATATATCTATAATTTTCTTTTTAAATTTCTCAAACCCTACTGGACGGATTTCCACCAAATTGCAAAGAGCACAATCTGCGCAGCAACATCTACCATTCTGCGTAATTTGGTGTAATTCCATCCAGCGGTTCGGGCTGTAGGTTCGACAATGCGTTCCTATGGAAATTAACGCCCCCAAACTTTCCATGACACACAGAAACTCCTTTGACAGTTTTTTGGGAGCATTTTATGAAGGTTGGTCAAATGACGCCAAAATTATAGTAGGCAAGTCAAAAATGCTTTTCCTTACTATAACTATCTGCTGGCGACCACCAGTAGGTTGTTTGAATTTTGGGGGCTAGGACGTTTGGGGAACCGAGGAAGGTCCGGGATGCTCAGCAAATCAGGACAGTGATTTTTCTGCCACACCGCGTATTGCCCTGCCCCCTGCCAACCCACAAGGGCATGTTAACAAGAAAATTCCCCACGTAATACTCACCCAAAAGGAGAACTCTGGGACTTGCAGTTCGTATGAGCAGTGAGTGGTATACGGGCACATGATCTGGGAGGAGCGGATTCCCACCAATGGGAAGGGTGCAGGACATTGTTAAATGTGGGTGTGTTAACATTCCGAGTAAAGAGGCATCTGACGAAGGCCGAATGGGGTCTCCAGGGCCCAGAAAATATTGCGAGAAGTGGGGCCACACAGCCCCACTTATAACCAAAAAAAAGGGGATAAAAGCTGACATCTCGCCGGAGGCCCCCCCCCCCTCAGCAGCACACTGCAACTGTGCCTACTGGGGCTTTGTGGGTATGGGGATTAAGTCCCCTAGATCCATAAGGGTCCTTAGGAGCCAACTAGCCCACCAGGTATCTCCAGTAAGCCCCACATAGTGAGATTGCTTTGAGGTGATCCGAGGCCATGACCCTTTTTACTCCACTCTGCAAATGCGCCTCTTGGCGCACTGCTGGTGGGGCAATGAGGTTCACATGTGTCCTGAGGACCTCAGGACTAAAGGGGACTTCATCCCCCAAGCAGCAGTGCGCCAGGAGGTGCGTTTGCAGAGTGGTTCAAAAAGAGGGTGTGGCCTCAGACCACTCTCAGCAGTCCAGCTGTGTGGGGCTTACTAGAGCTAACAGGAGGGCTAGTTGGCCCCCAGGGACCCTCAGGAGGCAAGAGGACTTCATCTTCCAACCAAGTGTGCCAGGATGCTCGTTTGCAGAGTGGTCCAGAAAGGAGGCGTGGCCTCTGTGTAGCTCTCAACAATCCCACTACCTGGGACTTACTGGAGGTATCAGGTAGGGTAGTTGGCCCCTAAGGGCCCCCAGCATCAAAGGGGACTTTAATCCCCATACAAGAGCGTGCCAGAGAGCGTGTTTGCAGAATGGTGGGCATAGGGGGCAGGGCCAGCCATGAGAACTTACCAATGCTGCAGTGTGGGATGTACTGGAGGTAATAGGAGGGGTAGTTGGCCCCAATGACATTCTTGGGGGACAAGTACCCCTCCTAGTATGTCCAGTAAGTCCCAGACAGTGGTATTGCTATGAGTTCTTCGGAGGCCACACCCCCCCTTACTCCACCACTCTGCATACGCGCCTCCTGGCACACTATGGGTTGGGGGATGAAGTCCACTTTACTCCTGAGGGACTCTGGGGGCCAAGAAGCCCTCCTGGTACCTCCTGTAAGTCCTACGCAGCAGTATTCCTGAGCACTGGTCGGAGGCCCAGCCCCCTTTCTGCATCACTCTGCAAACACGACTACTACGTTATAGTTAGTAATTAGCATTTAAAAAAACCTTAGAAATTCATTGACAAAACCATAGGTTTCAGGGACGTTATAGTTAGAAATTAGCATTTAAAAAAACCTTAGAAATTCACTCAAAAAAACACAGCTTTCAGGGACGTTATAGTTATTTGGACATTTCACTCGTACAAAACCAGAGAAATGTGTCTGTTATAGTTAGTTGAGCTAACAATAACTCGCCCCTCTGCAATGCACTGCTGATGATGTCACATATTACATCACTCATGACATGGTCAGTGACATCACTGATGACATCACTGAAGACATCTCAAATGACATCATTGATGACATCACTTATGACATCATCCACATATATCTGATGCAACTCCTCACACCATGATATAACCTTTCATACACCCACTCTGAAATACAGACTACCATTCTCAAAACCATTGACACACCAATACCAGTTGATACATACACTCACTGATTCATAGATCTACACACATCCACTCACTCACCGATACATTCACTCATACACACAGTCACTCATCAATACAGCCTCTGATATATGCACTTATACACCCATACAGACACTCACATACTGGCACTTATCCACAGAGATACTCACACAACTAGTCAGTCACCCAAAGACTCAATCACACTGCCATTTACTCACCAATACAGTTATACACACCACATTTCACATATTCATGTAGCTACTAACACATCCTTACTCTCTTATACAATCATTGACACAAGCACACACTCATCCAAACAGCCACTCTCACAATCACTCACTCTCACATATAGTCTGTTATAAACTCCAAAACTCACATATGCTGCCTGTCACAGATGTACTCACACATATACCACTGAGACATCCATTCACTCGCCAACACAGCCATACGCACACTCACCCATACAGCCCCTCGCAAACACACTCATGAACCTCTATACCTACTGAATCACTCATCATTTGAGATGTCATCAGTGAAAAGTCATTGCTGATGGGAGGAACTTACTCGCTCAATGTGTTTGTTTCTCACAAAAAAATCCCTAACATGTGGGGTTGTTTCTGAGAAATTGTCAATGACTCTTTGAACAGGATTTTTCTTTCCCGCTCATAGCTTCCGTTGTTTGCTCTTCCAGCCCAAGGAAGGAATGCTGACCTTGGCAAACCCCGGCCCTGGGCATGAAAAATGTATGTCAGAGGCTGACATTCCTATGTTCCTACATACTGGCTTGGGGATCTTGTGGTCATACATTTCTGACACCACAGTCAACTGAGGTGCCAAACCATACGTAATTCCTATAGGGTGAAAGATAATAGCATTTAATATACTATTCCTGTTTGAGTTTTTAATGTAGAAATCTGACTTAAATGAATGCTTAGATTTATATAGACTACTGTTAAAAACATTAATGCATTCGGACCTATTTCCTTAAATATGTGTTAATAAGCACATATTCCATAAGTTTCTCTTTAGAAGCTGACCGAATATATCTCTTTACAACGAATGTGCTACCACGCATTCCATTACGTTGTTACAACACGAACGATTACATCGCAAGTCATTACAACAACTTGCTGTGGGGGTGCGCTGAACTTAGTAATAGTAGAATTTACTATTCCTACTCCAGTTTGTGCAACAGCAGGGAAGGTGTTAGATTGTAAATCCAACACCAGCGCACCCCCTACAGCAAGTCGTTGTAACAACTTGCGATGTAATGGGTTGCTTTGTAACAACGCGGTCATTGTAACAACCGCATTGTAATGGAATGCGTTGTAGTGTACTTGATGTAAGCGATGTCTCCCATGCTGACCCCATTCCAAAAGCATCATCTGTATAGCACATCCATAGTTTTATAGTGAATACATTGTGTGGTTTATACAATATAATTCTTTTCAATCAAATGCATGTATATATTTGCATAGTCTACTGCCCAGGTAAGACTGAAGGGTTTGTAGATCGATGGTTTTATCATATGTAAAATAGTTATGGTATAAGATCTAATGCAAAGAAGAAATGTTGAATGTTATGTTGATTGTATCTAGACCAAGCCAGAGGATAAATGTTGAACCTGTGATTTTAAATGGTTATATTTTTAATACATTATATTTTAAAACTAACGTGTTTCAGATTTTCAGAAAATCTATACAGGGATGCTATTTAGATAATATATTATGTTATATTAGACAATATTTATAAAGCACACTATTACCATATTGTCACTTGGCACTGAAAATATGAGGATGTGACTCAGCTCATTCAGTGAAGAGCAGGGTCCCCAGTTTCTTCTTTAACAGGGAGTGTGATATGATGCTCTTAATATTTAGGGATAAGGAATTCTAGATTTTTGGAGACAAGGCCAAAAGGACTTTACCCTCAAAAGATTTTTTTTTTAAAGATCTGAGCCTTTAAAAGTCATTTAGAATATATTGGAAGTATAGCGGAGAGTGGTAACTGGTAATTGTTGCAGCATGTTGTAGCTAGATGCTCAGAAGACTCTTCAACAGTGGAGAGCCTCAGGGTTTGGAGAGGTAGGCATCAGGGTTTGTAGGTTAGCACATAGACTCTGTTGGATATGGAGTCACTGGTTGAGGGGGGTGAAACACTACTCAGGCATCAACCACATTCCCAATATTAGTTACCATTGGTGGGGCCCAGAACTTGTGTTTGTGCAGTACCATACAATGATTTGTGTAGCATAACAATCCCATCTAAATAATTTAACACCAGAGTTGTCTCATTTTAAATTCTTCTAGTTTTCTATTGACTGTTTTCTCCTTTTTCCGAATTGATTTGTGCCCTACCTCCCTTTTTGTAAGAAATGGATCATATTATTGAGTTTGACAGACTTAGCAGGGTTGAGCTGCTGAAGCTTTGCAAAGAGAAGGGCTGAAGGTAGGCAAGAAGGCTACCAACCTGGATTTCCCAGGTAGCCCTCAGAGCCTTTGGGGAAGTTCAGAAGTGGAAGACTACCCCAGAGGAGGAGGATGAGGATGGGGAGAACACTTGGAGGATGATGAGGAGGTGGTGGACCCAAGCCTGGG
Organism: Triturus cristatus; assembly: GCF_964204655.1. Classification (NCBI taxonomy): domain Eukaryota; kingdom Metazoa; phylum Chordata; class Amphibia; order Caudata; family Salamandridae; genus Triturus; species Triturus cristatus. The sequence goes on from NC_140593.1 coordinate 503,301,574, forward strand.
TCCTGAGCATCTGGATTAGCACAACTCACCCCCAGAGGATGCCCAGGGTGGGGCAGGGAGCCATGTGTTTTCCCAGGGGCCTGCCCCATAGGAGCTGAAGATAGGGAGGCAGAGAAGGAGCTCAAGCTGCATCTGGCCAGGATGAAGCACAGGAGAGGAAGGCCGAGAGAGCCTTTGCCAGAGACAAAGCTATTGCTGAGGAGAGTAAGGCTGAGGCTTAGAGACTGGCCATGGATGAAAGAAGGATGTCCCATGGGATCAGTCTCAAGGAGCTGCACATCAGGGCCAAGCAGGCAGAGTCTAGCAGTATTGGTGGTAGCATTACCTTAGTATCCATTGTACAAAAGAGAGTCCCCATCCTGAAAGATTTGGTGCCTTACATTATTTGTGAGATGACATAGACAACTAGTTTGAGGCCTATTAGGTTTCCCTGGAGAATAATAGGTCCCTGAAGATGAATGTGGGGCCAGTCTCTGGAGGCATAGTCCCAATGAAGGGAGGGATGCCCGTTTAGCCCGAGGGAAAGGGGACAGGATGAAGTATCCCCTCGTGAAGAAGGTCCTGACCAGGAAATATGGGCACAGCCCAGAGAAGTATAGGCAGAAGTTAAGGGACAGCCAGAAGCTGTCCCAGCAGGCCTGGGTAGATAGTGTGGATCATTTTTGCAAGACACAGTTGAAGGGCAGGGAAGAAAGCAATTACAAGGGGCTGTACAATTTAATTGCTAGAGAACACACATTCTGTCTATGTTTTATAGTGCTGCGCCAACTCCTTGTAGATAGTAAGCTCACTGACCCCAGAAAGTCTGCTGAGAAAACGGACTGCTGGATCAGCACCAGTGTCCACAAGAAGGTACCTGTGAGTGACCCAAAGAAGGATGATTCAGGTTCCCTTCAGGAGTGAAGGGGAGGTCAAGGGGGACACAGAGAGGTGGGGGAGGGTTCCCATGCCCCTTCTGAGAAGACGGAGGGTGGTTCTAGTAGCCAGTTGCCCTAGATGCACCATTTCCAACCCTGTTGCTTTGATTATTCTCAGCTGGTACATAAGTAAGGGGACTCCATATGTCCTAAGAAACTCCCGGTGGTGGTACCTCTACAGGGATGGCCAATATGGATGCTTGTTTCCGGTCCAGGGAGGACCTGGCCTGGAAGTTCGGGCTGGACTGTTCCCATGAGGCACAGGGTCATGACCGATTTGCATATGGCTGGGTCTAAACTGGAGCGGCATGGTGAACAAAAGAACCATGCATTTAACCCAGATCTATTGACTGGAGGTGAATGTTTGATTTGCTCTGCATTCCATCCATCAACTGTGTGTCTTTTACTTTTTCGCCCTAAGTGCGCCGGGTATGCCCAGACGTGGGTCCCGGGCTCACTGTGTCGCTGGATTCAAGCTAGCCTAGGCAGATGAGGGGTGATGCCCTGAAACCAGTCCCATGATGCTTGTTTCTGGCCCAGGGAGGACCTGGCTTGGCAGTTTGGCCTGGACTGTTCCCATGAGGCACAAGTTCAAAGTTGATTTGCAGATGGCTTGGCCTAAACTGGGGTGGCATGGTGAGCGAAATAACAATGGATTTAACCCAGATCTGTTGACTTAAGTAGCCCTTCAAACATGTCCATGGTCTGCAATTGCAGCCTGAATGCAGCCAATCTGGCTTAGCAATATTACCCCTTTGCAAGCCTTAAACTCCCCTTTTATTGCATATAGGTCACCCCTAAGGTAGACCCCAGGACGCTCATAGGGCAGGCTACATGTAATTAAAAGGTTGGATATGTACTTTGAGGGTTTACATGTCCTGGAAGTGAAAATACGTGCTACGTTTTGATTGGGAACAGGTAAACATTTTATGTTTGGTGTCTGAGACATTGCAATTAAAAATTCTCTTTAATTGAAAAGTCAGGTTTTAAATTTTAATTTTGAAAATGCGACATTAGAAAGTTAACTTTTTCCTGCCCTTACTATTTTCGGTGTCTGCAGATTATTACTGGGTCACTTGACTGTGTGTATTTGGCAGTTAGACATTTTTATTCCACCCAGACAGCCACACAATAGAGAGATTAGGTGCACCTGGAAAGGGCTATCCAGGGCAGCATGGAGGAGGAGCTGGGCACACACCCACTTGCAACTGAATATACTGTGCTCTGCCTTCCCACAAAGGACTTGTCCCCACTGCATTGTTCATGCAGCCATCTCGAAGCCAGTGCAGGGGAGTCAGAAAACTTCATGTACTTCAAAGAGAATTCTCTAGAAACTTCTCATACTTCAAGGAAGGCATCAGGTATAACAATAAGACCATCTTATCCACTCTTGATTACACTTCTGGAGCTATGGAAGACTCGGAAGACTGCTGTGCTGCTCAGCAAGAAGGACTGCTCTGTGCTGCTCTGCAAGAAGGACTCTGTTGCCCTGCTGCCCTACTCCCTGAGTGAATCGACTGGACCTCTCTCTTGATCCCAGGACCACCAGAGTGACTCCAAGGGCTAGTTGGTTGGCCTCCTGATCAGATCCTCACAGGACAGAAAGGGCTCCAACCACCTAGAACTCAGTGCCTAGACTCAGTCTGCTGTGAGTTTCCCCCCATATGGGCCACCCCGATCCTGGATCTTTGGGAGTGGGCCTCAAGGTGCACTGCTCACCCAGCCCAACTGTGGTTCGGTGGGCAGAACTGATGCAGTGCAATGTATCTCTTCACCACTCTGCTTCAAAGCTGCCAGTGTTCAATGCATCTTTGACGCAGGACTTTGCATTGCACTTCCCTCGTCAAGGGCATCTTCAACGAGAACACAAGACTCTGCATCTCAGCCCCGCAGCTCCTCGGTACCGTGCAACACTTCCTCTATGCGGGATCTTGCAACACTCTACAAACAGAATTTAAAGGACTCGCATCATGCATGACAACGCAAGGGCAACACAACACTAAAGTCAGAATTACCAAGCCACACAAGACTATCTTGTGTGGTCCTGTGGTGCTTGGTAAATATGGTGTAACGCAAGGCAGCAAAAGTCACTGCCTTGCAGTACTCTGCCCCAGGGAGGCAATCAATGGGTGGAGCATGAGTGTTTCCACGCATCAACCCATGGACTTTGGTGCATTCCTAGATTCACCATGAGTGGTAGACTTGGGGATGCATCAAAATGCTACGCGTTCCCGGGGGAGGCATAATATCTTTACTTCTCCTTGTTATTCCCTCTTTCTATGTGTGCTGTGTTCTGAGGAGAAATCCTCAGAAGATTGTTTTTGTTCAGGAAGGTGTCTCTTCCTGCACAATCTGCCTTCAATGCAAGCACCCTTGCACTATGACACAAGGGTTCCTGCATTGGGGCTGGGCAGCCAAAAGTTTGCAAGGGCAAGGAGAGGACTGTAGTGTGTCACATAATGTTGAATATGGTGCATTCCCGCCCTCTCCCTTTTATGCAGTGCAGTACTTGGTGTATTGTGTTGCATGAAATATTGATAAATCTGCCCCCCAGTCACAACTGATGACGCAATTGTACCCTGCAGCCCTGTATTATATTTGTATTACTTAGTTGTTTCATTGTAGTGTGCGTCAATGGATTTCACACTTTATTTTTTTTTGCAGAGTTTTATATAGCGCGAACTTGACCCGAATCCAATCGGGTATCAGAGCGCTTTACATAGCATCAGTTACGTTACATGAGGACACACATTCATTTTTTGTTAGGCACGGGGAGATTAAGTGATTTGCCCAGAATCACAGGATGTTCAGTGTCATTACTGAGACTCGAACCCAGTTCCCCAGGTCCGAGGTCAAACTTCTTCAAGAAAACATTCCCATGGTGTGTTAACATGTGTTTCCTACTTCCACTCATACAATTACGTTTAGATAAATATTTCAATTTATTAGTAGAGAGTATTTCTCAGGAACATCTTTAAAAAAGATTCAATTTTCATGTACATCTTCAGAAACACTGAACCGATGTTTTGAATGTGTACTTCTGAAAATGGAGTGGCACACTCAATTACACACTCACAAAGCATCTATCACCATTTGCTATGACATATTGTCATATTGGTCTTAAGCATAGGCCTCCCACTTTTGAAGAAAGAACAAAATGATGTTTATCATTTTCAAATAAAAATGAGACAGAAAAAACATTGCTCAAGTGTTACTCTTTGAGTACAATGTTTTCAATCTATGTATTTATTGCTATATAACAATAAGAACAATAAACATTCAGTGTTGACAAATTCTGTTATTTGATGCTGTGTAGGCCTGGGTGGTAAATTTCGTTCCGCTCGCAGAATTTGCGATATTTTGACATTTTCGCGTTCCGCGAAGAGCGCGAAAATGTCAAAACTTTCGCAACCTGCTGCGAAACGGAAGTATTTTTCTTGTTTGCGCTTTAAAAATGCATTCTCACGCGCGCGATCTCGACTTACCGGGTCCCTGCGTTCGCCGACGAGTTTTCCTATCCGTTCATGCGCGCCACAAGATGTTGGATTGTTGGTAGCCGGTCGCTATCCCGCGAGAGTTTGCGATCGCGAACACGTCATTGCGATCGCGAACAGGAAATAAGCATCCCGAACAAGATGGCTGGGCCCATTAGCGACCGCATGGGCAAGTTGGAGATATATTTCCCCGAGAGCACGCAAAAACACATCGCGAACGGGCGGGAAAAGCAATCTCCGCATCTTCGCGAAAGTATCGCATGCTCAATGAGATTTTGCGCAATTTCGCGATAATTTGCGAAAGTCAATTTCGCAAATTCCGCCCACCCTTAATGCTGTGTTACAGTCTTTTTGTTTTGTGCGGAATTCACCATCACAGAACCTCTCATGGCACTGTTTGATGATAGCACCGTAGAGATGCCGTTGTCTGGATGAAGGCTGCTAACAATAATCAGTACCACTGGGACTCTGCGGCTGCTGTGTTTGCCACATAATTATGAATCTCCAGCACTTGCTTTAAACTCACCATCTGCTGCATAAGTAGATGATTTTTACAAAAAGTGTTCAGCTCAAACGCAGAAAGGCTTTCTAAAGAAGCGAAAAACATAGAGCCTGATTCACAAATGGATTTATGGCTCGTAAATTTACGAGTGCGAAGTATCTGCACTCAGGGTGTAATCTCTGAACTTGGGCGGAATCTAACTTTACGAGTCGTAAGCCCCTTTTTGAATCGAGACTTTAATGTCACAAAGTGGCAAAGCATTTGCAGAGGTTATCTGGTCTGCTGCCACCTACTACTTTCTGTGTTCAGAATTTAAACTAGCACTAGTAAGATGGTTATTTTATCCATATGGTAATCATTAATGTGTATCAAAATGACAGAATAGTGAAATGTGCGGACATAGAAGCAATAGGTGAGCAAAAGAATGATGGATTTAACCCAGATCTCTTGACTGGGGGTGAATGTTTTGATTTGTTCTGCATTCCGTCCATCAATTGAGTGTCTATAGAATGTGACACACTTAGCATTTTTGTGCCCCATAATTAAGTCAACCCTGCTGCATAATTTAGTCCCCATTACCGCATATTGGGCCCAATGAGTCAGCCGATGGTGTCTTGGTTAGTCAGAAGTAGGCTCCATTTTCTGCAGTCACTGTATCCTGCTTATATGTTTCTCAACACTGCTGTGTGAGGTGCATGTCAGGGTTAGCTTTAGTGCTGGTGGTGACCAGTGCGACAATTTTTGTTGACGACCACTTCCTAATATCAACCTCTCTACAATTACCCCCTTCTCCACAATTTCCCTCACTTCCATGCCTCCCCAGTGCCCCTCATCGCTCCATAGCCCGCTCTCACATGCATTTAATATTTTTATAGTGTTACTCATACAATTGTAAGGTGTCAGAGCACTTTACATCACACACATTATACAGAACAGAGTCAATGAATCATACATGCGTGAATCAGTCTATAGGAAATGTTACATAAAACATTGAGGATTACAAGGTGTAGGAGTTACATGTCACCGATTCTAGTAGGCAGTATATGTTAATAGTGCTTGGTCTAGAGAAGCACAAACTCATGATTTAAAATGTACCACAGTGGTTGGAGGTTGACTTTACTAATAAGAATGTATTTCTACCCAAATGAACCCTTTTTAGCAACATTAGGAAAATGAAAGAGTGGGGAAAAACATAACATATACCTTGCAGTTTGCATGCAGCTCTTTTTTGGTAGTTCATAGCTCGCTGTGCTATATTACAGTTGAAACGTATCAGCTGCAAGTAACTGAAGGATCTCATAGACAAAAGCAGTAACCTACCGAGCGGTCCACGTGATAAACAATTTGGTGATTTGTATGGTGCATGGTCTTTGCAGGAGGCATATTAACGCTCTGCAACACTTTATCATGGGTGGAAATTGCCAATATATAAAACTCAGATTTCTCTCTCCAGGAGGAACATTAATCACCAGAGTTGTCTTGCCATTTTTATTGTTGCCTGAAAACTGCTAGACACACAAGGGACTCTGCAGCAGGGGCATTGTCACCCCCCTGTTATTTCTAAACTCAGCATCCCCCCCTCCCCGCAACCTCTCACCCCTGAGATCAGTGCCTGCTGCACCAGTCACATTCCCCTGCAGCCAGCTCTGTGGCATGTTATCTATTCGCAAAAGTATTTGACCACATTTTCAGTATCCATAGTAAAGGGTATGCATTGGAATGTTGTGCACATTTTCCCAATCTCAATCCTATTTTTCTTTGATTACCTTGCAGTGTGATGGGAGCAGCTGTGACTTTCCAGGTGCACGCCAATTCCCACAACGTCTCAACCACAGATGTTGCAAACGCGGCAGGTAAGGCCATTTTAAGCCCTCCGTTTTAACTACGTCATTTGTTTTCCCGCGCGATTAATTGGAGGCGCTTCAAAGAATGAGACGGGCTCCCAGGGAGATTGACGTCGAGTGGATGAGACAGAAAGGGAGCTCGTGACACAGGGGGGAAATTGAAGTGTAACATCTCACAGTCAGTTTAAACTGTCTCAGACATCATTGTTTGCCAAGGAACTGGATTAGAGTCAGGCTCGGACGTGATGCGGAATAAGAAATCGGGTTGCCTTGCAGATGCCGGCGGAGTAACACAGAAACTAGATTAACGTTTCGATGTCATGCTGCACAGTGATCAGGGTTCTGGGTTGAGACTGAATATAGGACATCATTTAGCTCATCTATTTGATAACAAATGGCTTTAAAAATAAAACCCCCTTTTCAATTGAAAAAAAGTTAATTACTTTGTTCTGAAATTGTGATTTCTCTATACCAGGACATTTTCGGTCAATAAGTGATTTTGAATTGGAAAGTACGGTTGCTTTACACAGCTGATTTTACGTTTGTGCTTTGGTTCTCGGCCTGCTGTAATTTTGCTACAGCCGCCATTTACAGATACAAGCAGTCAGGGCTTTAAGTGGGCCGGGTCTCGCCGGTGCTGAGCACCGGTAGTTTTTTAAAGGGGGCCTCGAAACGGGTCTCTATTGGTCTCTGTTTTGTGCCCTGGCGGTCCCATTTTTTCCGACTGCAGTGACCGCAGGCACATGATGTGCGTGTGCTCACACTGTTCCCTTCTCACTAGTAGAGAAGTTACGGCATGCATGACGTCATGCCAGGTGAGCGTTGTAGGAGAAGGGAAATCCTTTGAAGAGAGTCATTTTCTCACTGGATTTCCTTTCTCTTTGAAACTCAGGAGCAGCAACATTGTTGTGATGTTACCAGGGCTTTAAGTGGACGCTTTTTCAATATTGTATACAAGCCATAGTTGCTGCTTATTTATCTTATGCAACTAACAATAATTGACAAAGCCAATAGTCCTGACTTGCTGTAGGTATGATGTTACTTGTTGTATCATATATCTAGATGCAATGACAGAAACAGCAAAATACAAGTCGGGTGGCACACTATGCTAAGCACAGATTTTTAAACTATATATTTTTAAGCCATACCCTTAATTACATAGACTACGTCCCTTTGAGAGACCCCCCAGTTTTTTTGATCCCACTTAAAGTCCTGCCAGCAGTTCCTGTTCCTTTAAAGAAATTCCAGTAGACCAAGCAGAGACCTAAAACTGCTATTCAATCCAGTGTGAGAACTACTCACTGGCTAGAAAATACGTAATCAAAACTTGAGAAAAAATTCCAGCAAAAGTTAACTGCTGAACTTTGTGTAAGGGTCTTGTTGCTTGTGTTTCTGACCAGAGTGCACAGCCCACAACCGAATGGCCTAGAGCAGCATTCAGAGACTGCAGCTCACAGCTATCTACAAAATTGGTAGGCTGGTCGCCATGTTTATATCCCCACAAAGTGGCATGAATTTGTATGCTTGTGTGTTTGTTTTTTTCTGTGCAGGCACAGTAGTATCTGTGTGTTGGCATCATATTTGCTAATGCTGTAGGAGAGCACCGTGTTCCCATGTTTGAATTATATATGATTATATTTTTAATACATTATATTTTAAAGCTTACTTTTTCAGCATTTCAGAAACTCTATACAGGGATGCTATTTAGAATATATGTTATGCTACGTTAGGCAATATTTATAAAGCACACAATTACCATATGGTCTCATGGCATTGAAAATATGAGGAGGTGACTCAGCTCATTCACTGAAGAGCACATTCTCCATCTTCTTTAAAGAGAGTGTGAGGTGTTGTTTTTATGTTTGTACTTCATTAGCAGGTTTAGATCATGCAATTGCGAATATTTTTAAATTGGTAGACTAACTACCATTTATGTGGGAAGTGTGTAGGCATCTGGTTCTGTACTGTATTTTCAGTGGTGTTTTTAGAAATGTACTTGCAGGTTAAAGAGATACAGACTAAAGTCTTGATGTGAGCTATGACTGATCATCTACCTTCCCAACTGGGGAATTCATATAGGTGAACTTGCTTCAATGACAAAAACTTTGCCTCACTTTGGTAGTTTAACCTGAGTTGCAATTCCCAGGGAAATGTTTGAGATGTGTATAAAAAAAACCTTATCTCAACAGACTTAAATAAATAAAGAACTTAAAGAGCCATCACAATATTTAAGTATACACTGAAACTGTAATAAGAAACATAAACATTGAGGAAGAAAGAAAAGTAGTGCAAAAGTTCTAAAATGAAAAACGTCTCCATAAAGAATATTGTTAAACACATCCCATTTGAAGCCAGTGAAAAGTAGCAAAGTAACTCCAAAATCTTCAAGTGCCCTCCAGAGGTCAAATCGGGCCTGGGCATTTCAGTTCTTGACAAATAGGTACGTGCAGTGAAAGGGGTAGGATTGAAGATCCTAGCTGGGCACCATGAATATTCCTTCATTTGCGCTTAAAATATTTTTAGAGACAGAAAAGGTCAAACAGACAAACATGGAGGCAGTAGCTGGTGTGGGTTCCATAGAGGTCTAATACACAAAGTGGGAATCCTGGTTTCCTGCTGATTGTTAACTGGAAAAGACTTTGAATGGATGAACCAAGGAAGGTCAGCTGGCAGGAATCTGTGTAAAATTGGATCTAGAAATTGGCCTCAGTGAAGATTCCCAGGTTCTGACTTAGACACTTTTGTAATCTGAATTAGGGCCAGCAGGATAAAGTCAACAGTTATATGTGAAGGGGTCGTCAATGTCCTCTTGCCATTGTGGAAAACTCTGAGTGGGATTACACAATGTAGATAGATGACAAGGACGTACGTTGTCTTGTTAGTTGATCCTTGAACCCAGTCTTCTGGACTCCATAAAAATGGAGCATTTGTCTCACAAAACAGGATAATGTCTCAAAAAAGCAAGGGCCTGATTTAGAGTTTTGTGGACCAGTTAAGGCAACGGAGTACCCAGTATAGCAAAGCCTCGATCCTCCTCCTCATTTAGATAGGGGTAGATCTTAAGCCATTGATGAAACCCTATTGACCCAACAATGTGGAGGACGTCATAGGAAGAACATTACACCGTCTGCCCTATTTAGGGTGATCGGTGTATTGTCCTTTTTTCTGTCTGTCATAACCAGGCAAAGCCTGGTGGTGAGGGGGCAAAAAATGATGACATTCACAGCCTGGAAAAAAACCTTTCAAATTGGCTCTATTACTATCCTGCTCCAAAATCCCACAAGTATCTCATGTGCAAAAGGCAGGGTGATCTGCAGATTTATTGCCTTACAGTGGGAGGTTCATGCTGGCTTCAGGCCAGTCCCAGTGTAGTGACAGTTGAATTGAGTGCACAGGCACACCCCTTCAGTTGAACATGTGCTGCTAAACCTGTGTAAAAGACCTAAGTCTAGAGGTGACTTAAAGAAATCTAGTGATCCAAAAATGAAAGGAGGGGGTCACATCTGTCGGGCGAATCACCTTTGGGGCAATTTATGATTTTGTCCTTGCATTGTAATCACAGTGATGTCAGGATATATTTGTCTACTTCAGTTGGAGGTTTGGTCACCATGTTTATTCCTTCAATGTATGTCTCATTTAAACTTTATGTGGTTATTTATAGATGGATGACCATACGAATTCGAAGACTCTCAAATACTGTTTCATGGATTTTCTTGACATGGGCATATGTATTTAATGAGCTTAGCATTCATTTTCCATTTCTGACAATGCTGTTTTTTTTTATTGTTTTCTTATTATTCACCTTGTGGGAAATTGACTTTAATTTGTATGTATACATCCTCAATATCCACATTGATTAAACATTGACATTGACTATTTGTACAATGTGAACTACTTCCATAGTTCGTGTGTTGAAATCATGGTTTCCCAAAGAAATTCACGCTGTGGGCTCATGAACCAGACAAATGACATTAGAAAATATCAGGAGGAGACACGCTTCCCATACCTCAGGTCCAACAGACCTGCCTTTAGCGCTGTAAAAGCAATTAGTAAATAATGAGTCCCACAGAAGGCTACAGCAGGAGCAGCAAACGTTTTGAATCTCAGTCAAATAGAAACAGATGCTACTGGAACGGCATTTAGGCTTCCAGATTGGTTGGAAGGTGCAAAGTTTAAATTATACTGGACCTAGAAACAATGCTTTGTCATATTTGATCCATCACAGTGCCTTTTACAACCTCGAGTTATCATAGGTGGCTGTGTCTTGGTATTTTGATCAGTGACTTTCAGGTACTATGATGTAAATAATTGTATGAGTACATAAATAGCATATTTCTAGTATGAATCTGCCCATATTCAAGCATGACTGGATTTTAATTTTCTTTCTGCTGCACAGGCAGGATGTCTGATTGTATGTTGAACTGATAAATACATACAAATTCTATATACCAATACTCATGCATTAAATATAGTTATTTAAAAAAATCCAATAACATACTTAAAAAAGAGAGGCATTATTTACAATCCAATAATGTTTTACCTTTTCTTAATTATTCAAGTTTATGTTTATTTAAAAGAGTTATTCTATATGTCCTCCGGGCTCGGCGGACCTTTTAGGTGCAGACTGCTGGCTGTGGACTTGGATGATTTGTTCTGTAGTCCCGCAATTCGCCTTCTTGCCCAAGGAGCACGCACCCACTCTTTTATACAAATACGAGGTCTGTTTCCAGAACAGTGGGAGACCTTTACTGTAACCGTGAGTCTATCGGTTCTTTGCACCTGAGGTTAGGGTAAGCCTTAGCGAGCTTACACCGCCAAGGTGCCTTTGTTCTGTTGTATAATTAGGTCCTGATGAAAGCTTAGTGAAAAACATTTGATAAGCTGAAACATGTCGACCACTTGACCACCCATAGGATAAATCTGACCAAATTAACGTCAGCAGTAATTATCCTTCACAGTTTTTAACATATTCCTGTCTCGTCACTATTAAAATGTTTTGGTGTACGACACATGATTTTTAATCAATTTTTTCCTTTTCCCTTGTTTATTCCACACCTATCACCTCACTTTTTTCTAGTCTGAAATTTGCTGCTCCGCCTTAATCTTAAGCGTCGAAGCACACCAGAGGTGCACAAGGCCCCTCTGGGTAAAACCCCATGATGAAGCATGTCACCAACTATGTTGGTGAGTGAGGGTTTTACTTTTCATCAGATGGATTCTGTTTCCTTTACACTTTATCCAAGCACATAGCGAATCATTGCATTTTTGACTCCTTTCCGCATCACGCTCTTTTGTTGTTATTATATCTCTATTAGGGGGACCAAGAGTGTGGACATACCCTCTCTCTCTTGTTGTTTATCGTTATTCTATATGTCACCATTTCAGATTTTAAAGCTACTTTTGATGTGGTAGATTGTGAGAGATTTTTTTCCAACCTTGAAATCATTAGGCTTCGATCACAATCTTGTCAAACTAAAACAGTTCTACATGTGACTAATTATGTTAAAGTTCACTCGGAACCGGAGGGCAAGATCAAAGATATTTTTGGTTGTAAAGAGTATGCATCCATGCTATATTTTAGCCCCAAAACATTATATATATATATATATATATATATATATATATATATATATATATATATATATATATATATATATATATATATATATATTTTAGAGTTTTATATAGCGTAAACTAGACCCGAGACATCGGGCATGAGAACACTTTACATTAGCACCAGTTTCGTTACAGAAGGACACATTCATTTTTGTAAGGCACGGGAGATTAAGTGATTTGCCCAGAATCACAGGACGTTGAGCGTTATTGAAGCAAGTTCACCTACATAGATTCCCCAGTTGGGAAGGTAGATGATCAGTCATAGCTCACATCAAGACTTTAGTCTGTATCTCCTTAACCTGCAAGTACATTTCTAAAATCACCTCTGAAAATACAGTACAGAACCAGATGCCTACACACATCGTCACATAAATGGTAGTTAGTCTACCAACTTAAAAATATTCGCAATTGCATGTGCTAAACCTGCTACAAAACCTGTGCACAAACACAAAAACAACATCCCACACTCCCTCTTAAAGCAGAAGCTGGAGAACGTGCTCTTCACTGAATGGTCTGTGTCACCTCCTAATATATTCAGTGCCAATAGACCATATGGTAATAGTGTGCTTTATAAATATTTTCTAACATAACAGAACATATTATCTAAATAGCATAATTTCATCAACCATCTTGATATTACTTTAAGCCATATTGTTATTGATGCTCTTATTGGGAGTAGTGCCTCTATTGGAACTTTGATACTCAGGGCATCATTATGAGTGCCTACAATACAGCTGTGTTACTTGGGCACTCAAGAAGTTAATGATATTGGGGTCCCTTTAGTTTTGGGGGTGAGGAATTTACAGGAATTCAGGGATGAACCTCAGAGTGCCCTTAGAATTCAGGAGTTGTGTAATGAATCAGTAATTCCACGTCTGATTCCCATGGTAACCCCTCATTTCGTCACAGACTTTCACCCAGAGAGTTTGACTTCCTTCACCTGCTGAAACCACTGGGCGAAAGTAAACTGGTCTGCAGTGTTCCCATGTATCTCATAAATCTATGAGTCCAGCAACTCTTCTTAATGGACCAATAGCAATTTAAAGGGACCTCAAAATTAGGGTCTTGGGTGATTAATACATCGTTAGGGTATCCTATGCCATATAAAACACAATCACTAAAATGCAAAGCATTTACATGATTGAAAAAGATACAACAACCTAAAAAGTTAGGAGCAAGTGCTCATTCAACAACATTTTCTAATGTTCTCATTTTGAAACGGAGGAAATTTTCTGCATTTATGTGGACTTTTCTTTATTTATTTTTAAAACAAACTTTCAGGGGCACAGTACACAAACTGTTTTAGGCTGTGGGTGATCATTGTGGAAGGCTGCTGTTCTTAGGACCCTACTAATGTAACAAATTGAAAATGTGGGATGCATGAGGGCGCCTATTTAACAGTCAACATCCTTGGACAGGATTTAGTGAATGTACTGTGACTCAAACGTAGGCTCACACCACTGCAGAGTAAAATAATGCTTTGCAACATAGAGAAGGTATCTTATATAGCGGGATCCTCAGCGGTCTTGGAGCTAATCCATCTAATTTGAGAATTGCTAAGGGGACCCCTTACTTTCACTGTGGCAAACAAATGCGGCAGGAGCCCTAGTTGCCCCATTGTTATTGAGAAATGGAGAGCACCTTTGCTCAAGGTTTCTAAAGCACCAGTATGTTAACAAAACACACCATGACATACAAGGTATTTCATAGTATTGTATGGTTGGGATAGGCAGGGTATGCTATGATATGGTATGGTACCATGCGTGGTGTTATGATGTGTTACAATATGGTCCGACATGGTATTTGCCTTATACTAAATTCTCACTGGGACAGCCAATTGATTTGCATTTTTGGACTTGTGGTTTATATCTGATTAAATACATTTTTAGCACAATATACCATTACTCAAATAGCATTAATATATTTAATTAATGTGATAATATATATCACATACTGGTGATATTGTGACTTCCTAATTTTTAGGTTGGAATATATTTTTAGTTGTCATATCTTAAGGATATATATCCCTGAAAGATTTTTGGAAGGAAACAAGCCCACTTTTTAATTTAATTGATTTATTTGTTTTCTGTTTTACGTTATGTATGGTAAAACAATTCTCTTTAATTTCTACTTCTGTTGCAGAGAATTGAGGGCTTTTAAAATGTGTATATGTAATTGAATGTACTTTTTGCTTTATTTGTGTCCTTTCTAGGGGCAGAGTTGTAATTGTGACACTACTACTCACACCACATCTCACTGTCTTGCATATGAAGCAACTTTATACATTTTCAATAGCCTGTATCATACATAATATTATTTGTTTGAATTGCATTTCTATTGCTTTAATACAATTTGTTGGATGCATTTTTGTTTGTAGCATCCTCCAGTAGCAGGGTCCTACATGAAAATCATTCCTTGAGACATTTTCTTATTCTTGGGACATCTACCAATTTCAGGATTGGAATCATTTCAGATAGTGCTGGTGATGGGTGGAAAATATGTTCGATTTTTTCTGAAAAGTTAAAGCTTTTTAACAAATGCATTCTATCCATTTTATAGCAAATACTACATTTCCAGAGGCTTGAACCCCATTAAAACAAATGACAATATAAACTGCTAAACTTAAGGAGTTTCTAGGGCTGTTCACAGTCTATTGAGCCCTTTGTTTCAAATATTGGTGTGTTGCACTTGGCCTTCCCCCAATAGAACTTCTTTGCCTTTCTTTAATAGTGTATTGTTCTGTCTCTCAGCTTCTGTCAACTATTCTTATCGTAGGCTCTTGCATCATTGACTATATGATCACTCACTATACTGAAGGAGGTTACTTGCATACATGACAACATTAAGTGATGTCATCAGTGATGTCATTAATTCTGTCAGTTAACATGTTATGAGTAATGCAATATAATTATGTGAGTGTGTGTGTGTATTGTAATACCCATATAAACCGCATACTTATGCTTATCTATGTATACCTACCATCACGATATTCTGGTTGTCGATATTTTTGCAACAATATTTGGCCAGTATTAAATTCTCCGTATTCTGGTACTGAGTTGTCACGCAATCCTCATGTGGTGTAAAAAGTACTGCCCCATATTTTAGCAACAGGAATCAAAATAAATGTGTGAATGTTACTGTCTGGAGGGTAAGTCATGTGAAAGCTTCCTGGATGTTTAAGGTCAATATAAAGCACAGGTGGGGATATCCCCCCATCACTCCTTCCTAAACAGCCAGGTAATTACTTTTGGCATTTTGACAAGTGTTTGCTGGAGTGAAGGTCATAGCTGTCTGTGTGTGAGATCTATGCTAATCTGCTCATCTGGGTAAGACTCCGGCAAGCCAGTGTGTTCCTAATTAGAAGTTGTGGGAGGCAGTTTTCATTACAGCTTTGGGTTGAGCATAAACGAGCCAATGATATGAAGTAATTTCATTTGTCATACTTTGCCGGGTTGTCTATGCCGCTGCATTAGAAAGTAGCTGCAGCAGGACTGCCGGCAGTGTGGGGAAAATAAATATTATGCTAATTTTTAGTGTTGCAGTTTTCAAGATGAGAGGCCAGCAGCTTCACAGCTAGAGCTGGAGTAAGTATTCGCCTTTAGATGCACAAACACTACATATCTCAATTCAAGATACTTTCAAATCATGCACCTAGTTACCGGATTTTAAGTTAGTGGATAATGGCGAACATTATTGGAATCTGGGGATCACAGTTCGATCCCCGGCGCCGGTGGCAGATTAGCCCAGCACCATGTGACTCTGGGCAATAGCTTGCTTAATCTTCCTGACGGCCCCCAGCGCCTAGAGACCCTTACGGGTTATTGTTCGCGCTTTACAAATGTGTATTATTATTATTATTATTATGGAGTATAATTTTGTGCATGCTATTGTGTTAGCTTAGGACACGGTATGCTATGCATTTTTGTACTATGTGCATTCCACTATGGCAGCTACATAGCACAAATGGGACTGGGCGCTTCAGTTTTAGGCGCACAAAGTCGAATTTGCCCAGCAATCAGAATTTTTAAATTTTAACTCATGTGTAGTGTATTGCACCCACTAATTACAAGGTGCAATTAACTTCACATCCCTGCAATTTTCCCCAGGTACATTTTGGCAGGGCAAGCCTACTGAAATACACCAGGTAACAATCCTCAGTGACACATTCTTCATTTTATTCTCCAATAGTAGGGGGAAATTCGGATGATATGCCATTTATCGCACTTGGTATATTTCAAATAATTGATCTTCTGATTATATTGGGTCCATAAATACTGTAACACGCGTAATTAGGGTCTATGGGTTGCAAACGGGCTGAAGCAGAGCCTCAAGTATACTGTCTATGTTCACTCCCACGAGGAAGGATGTAATAATGTCCATTGCACTCAAAATATATCTGTGTATCTTGCATACATCTTGTCCTTGGGGTTGAATAAACCGATCATATGTATCGATAGTCTCAGATATATATTAGCATGTTAAAGGCTGAATGTAGGGGAGTTTCATGTATATTTATTGCATGTCTGAATGAGAATCATTGTGTGTTGTTAATCCGTTACTTGTGGTTACCCAAGATAGCAAATACCCAATCTGTTGCAGTGCCTTCAGATTCCTCTACTATGTAGAACGTTCAAATGATGACCTTCTAGTCGATGGTGTTGATGGCAGTGAATAGCGGGGTCATCATGGCTGAGTCTCCTAGAGCCCTGATTTGAGGAGGGCCGTTGCAAGATACTCACTGACTTGATGTATACTGCCTTTAAATGGTGATGGAATTTGTATGTGACACACCTGTACATAATTATAGCTTGTGTGTGAAACAATCAAGATGGACCAATAATGATCTGGCTACCCGCTAGCTTTAAGGTGGCTGGAAATGTCCCTACGGAAAGAGATCCTATGATGAGTTCTTGGAGTGTGTGGGATTTTAAGGCTGGTGCTGCATTTTATGAAGGAAGATAAAAATAGGAGCAAGATTGGGAGTTAAAGGTCAGGGGCAAAATGTTGATCCTTGCCAATTGTTGAAACAAAGTAACATTATGTTGATATGCTTGGGTCAGGGTAATGATCTGTGGATTTACTATTTTGGAGAAGATGAGGTCTGCAAGGTAAGAATGGACATGAGTGCAGGTTGCATGGGTGTACCTAGTCTGGTTTTTGGTATTATTGTTTGCTTAGAAATCTTGTTTGTGCACTGACAAGTAATCTTCTTAAGAGCTTTTACATGAATTAGGCTTTGAGTATTGTACAGGCAATTTGAGATTGCTATAAGGATATAAAAGGCCACATCCTTGATGTCTCTTCATTTTTATGGTTTGGGCTAGCCATTCGTTTGGTCAGGGATTCCTCTGATTTACAATTAGCTCCTTTTTTCAGGTATATTTGTTGAATGTGGTGGTTGGTCAGTATTATGATAAAGATAGGAAATAAGGGGGTCTGTGTCTAAGAATTATAAAAGATGAGCAAATTAACAGTGAGGAATGGTCACCACAGCGACACATGTGCTACTACTGCAAAGCTTGCACCTACCATGAGATGCAACGTCAACATTTCTTTTTAATTGTTTTGTCTTTTGTAAAGTAAGTCTGAAGATGAAAAACAATTATATTACCAATTGTTTTGGACCCGAACTAGTACAACTGGACCTAGTTGTTTTCCCGGTGGTCTGGTAGGGTGGGTCTGGTTTCACTGCTGGTGCGGAGGGTTTCCTTCTTGCAGTGCTTAGGCAGTTTGAAAATAAATAATGCAAAAAGGTGGTTTTAATCGCTTCACTGTGGGGCACATTCCCCGCGGTGCGGGTGAATTCCACGCATTAGTTGGGAACGGACAGCCCCGGCCATCCTCCGCACACGCCCACCGTGACGTTGGATGGCCGGGGGCCGTCCGCCGCATGGAAGAGGTTAAAGCATGCTTCAAAACCATTTGTTTTTGTGTTTGTGTGGTTTCTGCCTCCAGTAGGGTTGCCACGAGCAGCCCTGACCATCAGGGCTTGGCTGGGTGGTTTGGGGTCTGCTGTTGCTTGGCTCAGAGAGTTCAGTACGTATATGACAAAGACTTTCTAAATTCACAATAGTGTATTTCTTTATAATGTGATCTTTGCCACACATTTCACTTTTCTATATTATACCACTGCATTGAGTCGCAATTGTTAGAAGTGGGATTTTCTAATCATGAACTTAGAAGTGTTCATGCCCACATCACCGCTGCACTGATGAAGATGCTACTAAGGAACGAAGAGGAAATTTACTGTTGTTGTGCCCTATACTTGGCCTAGTGTGTTACTAGAGAATGGTGCCACTGGAATTGTGTGACAGGAGAGCCCAAAATTATGTGGCAGGGTTGACTAAATTATGCAGCAAGTAAAAGCAAATTATGTGGCATAATGTAGCACAGTTTATGATAGTATTAGTTCCTTATTTTGTCATTTTTACCCAGGGTAATACTGTCCCGGCAAAGATGTCACCTCATGAGAACCAGTTTAACAACCAAATCCATAAATAAGCAACTGAACGATATCCAGTTAACCTTTGCAAAGGGCCTTCCACTGCACACGAACACATGTTGCCATGTTTTCAGTAACTTTTGATCCGTTTCAGCTAAAAACATTTTTTTTGTTAAAATCTGCAGATCATGCAGCCGCTGATAAATTATGTGACAAATTTGACAGATGCAAAAACAACAGTTGATGGACAGAATGCAGAACAATGTCATACATTCACCCCAGTACAGAGATCTGGGCCTAAATCCATCATTTTTTTGCTCACTGTGACGTTCCAGTTTGAACCCAGCTATATGCAAATCAGTCTTGACCCTGTGCCTCATGGGTACAGTTCAGCCCGAACTGCCAAACCAGGTCCTCCCTGGACTGGAAACATGCATCCTAGGACCGGTTTCGGGGTTTCACCCCTCTTCAGTCAGGATAGCTTGATTCCAGTGGAATGGAGAGCACGGGACCCACGTCTGGGCATACCCTTCCCACTCGGGGTGAGAAATGCAAAAACAACAGTTGATGAACAGAATGCAGAACAATGTCATACAGTCACCCCAGTACAGAGATCTGGGCCTAAATCCATCCTTGTTTTGCTCACCGTGCCGTTCCAGTTTGAACCCAGCCATATGCAAATCAGTCTTGACCCTGTGCCTCATGGGTAAAGTCCAGCCCGAACTGCCAAGCCAGGTCCTCCCTGGACTGGAAACAAGCATCCTAGGACCGGTTTCGGGGTTTCACCCCTCTTCAGCCAGGATAGCTTGATTCCAGTGGCATGGAGAGCACGGGACCCACATCTGGGCATACCCTTCCCACTCGGGGTGACAAATGCAAAAACAACAGTTGATGGACAGAATGCAGAACAATGTCATACATTCACCCCAGTACAGAGATTGGGGCCTAAATACATTGTTTTTTTGCTCACCGTGCCGTTCCAGTTTGAACCCAGCAATATGCAAATCAGTCTTGACCCTGTGCCTCATGGGTACAGTCCAGCCCAAACTGCCAAGCCAGGTCCTCCCTGAACTAGAAAAAAGCATCCTAGGACCGGTTTCAGGGTTTCACCCCTCTTCAGCCAGGATAGCATGATTCCAGTGGCATTATTAAAAAAAAAAAGCTCTGGACGTAGAATCATACAATTAACAGGGGCCATGATCAAATCAAATCAAAAAACATTTATAAAATGCACGGCTACCTCGGACAAGGTGTCCCGACGGCTAGCGCAGCAGTCCACAGAGTTCGAGGCTCAAGCAACTATTCCCCTTGCTTAAAGAGCCAGGTTTTCAGTGCCTTTCTGAAATCCTGTTCTGAATTCAGCATACCTAGGTGGTGCGAAGGGCATTCTAAAGTCTGGCGGTCCTAACCGATAAAGACCTACCCCCTTGCCTTGCTTTATAGAAACCGGGGACAGAAAGGTAACGCCGATGATTGGATCTTAATGTCCGCTCCTGGCAGTACCAGCTAAGCCACTTCCTGAGGTAACCCTTACCCTGAGAGGCACAGAAGGCGAAGATGAGGGCCTTGAATTTGATCCTCCTGGCTACTAGTAGCCAAGGGAGTTGTTTATGGTGAGGGGAAATGTGCTGGCGTAGGGGGTCCTTGCGGATAAGCCTAGCCCCCGCATTCTGCACCGTGTGCAGCCTTTTGATCAAGAACTCTGGCATTCCCAGGTAGAGACCGTTTGCATATTCAAGGTAGGAAGTCAAACCGTTATCCTCCGGCTTTCTTCCGGCAGGAAGCCAAGGAATTTCCTGATAGCTCTCAATGTTACTGAAGCAGGCTGCAGAGACTTGCCGGACTTGTGCTGACTCCAAGGTTTTTGACCGAGTCCTTAGGGACGGGTGGAGAGCCAAGCTCCCTAGGCCACCATAGGCCAGGAAGGGGGGGGTATGCTTGATTAAAGAATACGACCTCCATCTTATCCGCATTAAGTTTCAAGCAATTTTCATTAATCCATTCTGCAATTTCTTTCAGGCAGTCTTTAAAAGAATAAAAAGCTGGCGTAGAGTGATACTTGAAGGAGAACGCCAGCTGGGTGTCATCCGCGTAGGAGATCACCTTGACCCCTCTCCTAAAAATGAGGGCTGCAATGCTACAGATGGTGTAACATTATATCTTTGGCTTTTGTGCCGTGCACACCCTGAACTGATGTATTTTAGCGTATGTGATGATGTGATGGGTGTAAACATTGAGGGCCTTATTTATGAAGCCCTGCGTCACATTTACGCCACCATTGCATCACTTTTTGTGAAGCGGTGGCAGCGTAAATATCGCTCCTCTTTGCTCCATAATTAGGCAGATGTGTCGCTTCATAAACCCCTGCTCTACATTATACCTGCGTCAGGTATAATGTAGGCAGGATCGGTGTTCCCCCCTCATCAAAGCCTCATAGAAGTGGCGCATTGAAATATATAAGATTTCAGTGCGCCTTTTCTAGGATGCCAGTGCGTCAAAACCTTACGCCTGCCTCATGGCAGGCGTAATGGGGACACAGGCCCTTTCACATGGAGCTTGCCCCATGTGAAAGGACACATTGCTGGAGCTGTGTCTATTTCAAGACACACCCCAGCAATGTGCCCCTTTTGCGCCTACAGATACGTCATTAGAACTGCCGTATCTGTAACTTCTTGCACCATGGATGCGCCGTACATGGAACACTTCTCATAAATAAATAAGGCCCTGACTGTCGGTGTTTCTGACATGCAGGTGCAAGCCACTGTCAGAAAGAATCCTGGTCCGATAGAATGAGTGACAGTCTTCACCGCTGGCATGCACCAGTTCAAATTAAGTACTGATGGTAGCAATAACACACACACACACAATATACTGGTACTTTTCTGTTGCCTTTATTTTAAAGATCCAGGGTTAAAATGACTTTTGAAAAGTGAATGCTATGCATAATAAACATTAGCAAATGTTTAACAAAAAAAAGCCCCAGTACAAGTCATTCCCATATTAATGCAATCCCGCCGGCTAAAATAATGCAATCTCTTTCCAGCAGTCTACGCGCTTCGTGCAGTGGGAGCCTTCCCTGGATCAGAGGCCAAATTTCCATTACCTGATGAGCTAATCTGACGTGACAGCCTCCTATGCAGATGGAGGATCTCTTGTCAATAGGGGTTTTTCTTCAGGGACATGGAGAGGCAAATGTCTATATTCATTCCTTCTCCTCGTGCTAGAGTAACATTACCCCCCGCCTTCATTGAGTCATTGAGAATTTAAATGTCTACTTTCTCTTTTTTATAGATAGTTTATGCATGCAAATCTGTTTACAAAAGGTGGGTGGCATCATTCCCTGGTTGTTTACGTGCAGGAGATATTGTGATATGCAAATTTACGTCAAGCATATTTAATCAGTCATAGTGATATGCTAATTTGATTCATGGATGAATTTTTAAAATGTAGCATATAGAGGGGAGAAATTAAGGGAATTTAGAACCAGCTGTGGCACTTTCTAATCAGCGTCAGGGACCATCACAGTGCACAAAGAGGAAATAACTAGTTATACCAGACACCCGGATACAATGCCGACTTCATTAAGAAATGTGGACACAAAAAGTTAATTCTTTCTTTGCATTCCACAAAAAAACTGTGATTTTATGCAGATCTGGAAAAAGTCTCTGATTGGGACCTAAAGAAAAGTCTGAGTCCTCCCTGGCTCCTGCACTAATGTGAAATTGTGACAGTGGTCCTTTTAAGAGGGACTATTGTAAGATAAATGCTAATGCAGGCAAATCATTTCACTGATGCTTCAGATGCTGAACTCCTTTGAAGAGCATCCAACCACCACAGACCCAAAGAAGATCTAGACAAAGTTTAATTATTGAGTCTAATTGTTTGCGTTCAAAACGCCCTACGCGCGAACATATAACTAAATAATGTTTATTTAGTTTTTTCAGCAGAGTTTCCATCCCTGCAAAGTCTTCTGACAAAGGACCTGTCCTTTTAAATTGGACTGAAAGATACATAAAAAGAAAGGAGATAAACATGGTTTTTGGACCATTGAAAATTGAGAATTTGTGCTGTGATGAAGCCTGTTCTTTTCTTTGTTTAACATTTATTTTACTGTGTGTAATAAATTTGACCTACTGTAGCTAGTCCTCCTTTCTTTTCGCCTTTCAATGAGGTCAAGGTGTTATGGCTTTGCTGATTGCATCACTCTTCTGCCCTGAGGGGAGGATAAATAGGTCAAATTAACCAAGGGAGATGTCACCTCTGGGTGCTTATTGGCCAGGTTGCAGTGAAAGGGTTCTGTGCCTAAGCCAAGTGCCATACTCTACCCCAGTCAACAGCCACCCGGTTATGCTCTGTACCTTGATTATTATTGCTTTAATGAATCAGAACATAGAATCTGGGGTATTATTATAAATGGGGGGCTGCTTTTCACCAATTAGGATTTTGGGTACTATTTTGCCACATGTTTATACATTTACCTGGATTCTGCTACAAAACCTTCACAAGCCCTTTACTCTTCCAGAAGTTTGGTCTTGGAATTAAATATATTCCCATTCTGATTTTGAATCACGCTTACATAAGGGAAACACACTGCTTCCTACCTACCAACTTGACTTTCATAAAAAACGGATGACCTTTATGCCTTTGATTTTTGTGAGGGCCAAGGAGCAATGGTGAAGATTATGCTTTTATGCTACATATGAATTGATAGGGTGACATTGAAGGGACCAGCTCTACCATGCTGATCGCAGCGATGGATATTTGAACCAAGCACTGCAGAAAAGGCAGAAATCTGTCAGATTCTCTATATGTAAATGTATATATCTATATTACACACAGTGGAACCACATAGAGATGGATAAGGTTGAAGGCTTTTTCCATTACAAGGCAAAGGTTTGTTTAGCTGTCCCCAGCATGTGCAGGATCAGGTGCCAGTCAATGTGCATCATAGCTTTGAGAGATTGGGTCCGGATCCCCAATATGGTTACCTGCGGCGTGTTCTGTATGGGGTACCCCACTGCGTCTTTGATGTGGCTCAGCACCTCCTTCCAAAAGAGAGTAAAAAGTGGGCAAGACCACCAGAATTGAATCAAAGAGCCCATGGCAGAGTTGCAGCACCAACACAAGGGTGAGGAGGTGGGGAACATTCTCCACAACCGGACAGGTGTGTAATACCAGCGTGTCATAACTTTACAGGCGGTTTCACGCTGGGAGATGTTTCTATAAGTCCTAGGGATGTCACACCAAAGCTGTTCCTACTGCTCCGTGGGAATAGCATCTGAGGTGTCTGAGTGCCACTGCGTTTGGTATGGGTGGAGGGGCATAGGAGTGGAGTGTTATAGGACCAGGTATGTGCGCAAAATCAGTCCCCGTGAGCCGTCGAAGGTGCGCACTCGTGTCTCGAAAGAGGTGAGCTGGCACATGGCTCCTTGTGTATTAGTGGGTGTGACTAGCCAGTGTTGGAGCTGATAATATTGCAGTCATGTCATGACGGGGAAGTGGAAATCTTGTATGCACTGGTCGAAGGTCTTAAAAGTTTACCGCTCAAAGAGGTCACTGATCGTGCGACACTGCCCTTCCCTCCAGGCTAGGAGAGAGTGAGGTTGCAGGGCCAGAGGAAAGTTAGGGTTTTGGGTCAATGGGGTGTTGGGAGAAGGGAAGGAGGTGAGACCCCTGGTGACAGCAAGTTAGTCCCAATGCAGAGTGGTGGGAAGGAGCTACAGTGTCCACTCCCCTCAGGGACCCCAGAGAGGAGGGGAAAAGGAGGAGTAAACCTACAATAAAAAATACAAAAAGGCCAACAGGGCCATAGAATTCTATTGGCCCAGGGCCATTCTGAGGAAGTCACTCCCCATGGGGACACGTTGAATGGAGGGGGGGGTCTGATAAGATCTTTGGTAGGTCACAGGCAGTGGTTCCGGCAGCCAGCCGTCAACATGGAGGAAGGGGAGTCCTCCCTGGAAGCCGAGAAAGTGTTGAACCATGTCCAGAAAGGAATCACCCTGAGGTTAAAGGATGTAGGCTGTGGGAGAGCTCTCAGAGAGGGCCTGGTCCCTCCCGAGGGCATAATTGTCCGTTCAGGCGCACGTATTGTGCATTGTACATCTCTGGTCTGCGTGGTGTCCGAGAGAGGAGTTTGCCAGTGCAGCAGCCCGGGGCTAGTGAGGGCATGTCAGCGGGCGGCCTCCGTGGTCAATGCGTACATGAGAGGGGTTCCACAGAAGCCAGAGGAGAATGAGTTGGAGATTGGGCCTTGTCCATGGATGGTAAGTGCTGTATAATGTCCTGCTTGGCTTGGAGAGACGATTTTCCCCTGGCCTAGGGCTTATGTCTGGGGCGCGGTACTGTTGTCCGCTCTCGGTGTAGCGAGTCTCTAGGCAAAGTGTTTTGCAAAGTCGGGCTAGTGGGGTAAGAGTCTGCCGAGATTTGGGGTAGCTGTTGGGACTCTCGCAGGGATTAGAGTGATCTGAGCTTGCATTCCCATGTAAAGATTAGGCAAAGGGGTGGCCTCATTGATATTTAATGTTGAGGTCTCGCAACTTGTCTGTGACAGGTTTGAAATCCCTGTGGCATCAAAGTGTTACAGGGGAGAGATCCTGGAAGTTGTGGATGCAATGACCATTGTATGTCAGCTCTGTCTTGTCCCTGGCAGCCTTTAAGATTGCCTCTTTCAAAAATGCACCCGGTGCGGCTATCCGGCGTGAAGTCTGGGCCGTCCTGCGGGGCCACGGTGGAGAGGAGTCGTCATCACTTATGATTGCCTGGAGGATGTCCGCCGTGTAGGCCATGATGTCCATCTCCTCTGTACCCCTAGGAATCCCCCTAAAGCAGAAGTTATTCCTCCTACTTCTGTTTTCCAGGTTCTCTTGCTTTATTTTGAGATCTAGATGTTGCTCCTCCAAGGTAGTCATCCAGCATCATAGGTCCTCCTGATCCTCCCTCCGTGCATCTAGGATACTGTCCAGATAATCCACCCTGCCCCCGATTTCCACCACATCGCGCCTGAGGTTAGGGAGGCATGCTTTGAATTCTGACTTGAGGGAGCCTATTTTCTGCCTTTATTTCTTGTAGAAAGTTGGTCATGAAGGCCTGCATGAGAGGGTTTGTTGTGGGTTCCCCAAGGGCAGGTGTTAGCGGGGGATCCGGTGGGGCCGAGGTGGAAGACCTTGACTTTAGCCACATGGATGGGAATGTAGAATCTCTGAAGCAACAGGTGTCTTCTTGCCAGCTTTAGTATGGGGCAATATTCCCCCGAGTATCCCGCCCCACAGAGACTCCAGACGAGGGCGCCAGGGGCCGGAGCAGATACTGCTATACTGCAATCGAGGCTCAAGGGGTCAATGAGTCCAACGCGTTGGGGTCCCAGGGCGCAAGGAACATCACCCCCCAGGATCACCCCCCTTTAAAGGCACAATGTCCCCGCGCACAGAGGATCAGCCTACAGATGGGCCTCAGCGTCGTCCCAAAGGCTCAAGTGGAGAGCAAGCCAGGCGGATGGCCCCACAGTGAGATTCAGGCCTGGGCCACTCGCTAGGCTAATGCACTGTAGGTGACTCCAGGATGAAGTCAGGCAACAAAGTAAGAAGGCTGCATGGGAGGGGGAGGCAGGAGGCAGGCCACAGCCGGTCCCCTCGACTGTTGGGTGTTGGCCCAAAGAGGTCGGTTCCTCCGCAGGGGTCCGAGGGCTGTACACCAATCCTCCACAAGCGTATGGGGCAGGGGATAAGCACCAGCTGCCCGACAGCACAGCCGATCAAGCCCACCTCAGAGTCCCACGCTGCCGGTTAGAATAGGGGTGCCCCTTCACAGAGTTCAGGCCCAAGCTTGTCGCTAAATTGGTGCAGAAGGGCCCGAGGATGAAATGGGGCAGGAGGCCCCAGGTCTGCACCGGAGGCAAAGATGGGGGGGAGCCCAAGTTAGTCCCTCCAACAGGCGTTTACAAACCCCAGGTAAGCCAGCTTTTCTGTGGGGGTCCCAGGCCCAAGCAATAGTCTTCCAAAAGTGCTGGGGGGGGGGCAGGGGAAGCACACGCTGTCCGATAACACAGCTGATCACCCCCCTCTGCACCGCAGGGCCCACGCCGCAGTCCGATGGGGAGCTATATGCCAATCTGGGCTCTCACCTTGATGTCAGCAGGTCTCAGCTGCAGGCTCTATTGTAGGGCAGGTGGGCCTCCGGCAGACCTCGCCCGGGGCCCACCCTACCCCGCCACCGAGAGGTCCCCTCCGAGTCTTGAAGTCAGGGGGGTGGCACTGCACCCCCGCCACCTTCGCACTCAGCCCAAGGAGGGAGGAGGCCCCCAGACTGCCGCCGCCTCCCCGGTGCGCCCCATGCCTGGCCCAGACGCTGCTGGGAGAAGATGCAGTGTAGGCCGCCCTCCAAGGCCTCACAGGAAAGCAGTCGAGGGCACGTGAAGATACCTCCAGGTCAGGCACAGCACGTAGAGCACCCCCAGGCACAGGAAGAGGGACCCCAATCTCCAAGGCGCTCAGGCGGCCGAGTCTGCTGCTGGATGCAGGGCCCACAAAATGGCAATGCAGGCCCTGGCCGGGGGGAGCGCCCTCCGGACTCAGGCAAGGCGGCATTGAGGGAAGTCGCATCAGGCTCCCAGGTACAGGCAGGCGTCACGGGGCACGAAGTGAGTCAGGAGTCAGCCCTGGCCTCTCAGGGGGTGCGCCGCCACCATCTCGCTCAGCCCCAAGATGGCAGGTCCGGTTGCCATCGATCCATGGGCCTCGGTGTTCCAGCTTGTTTCTTCACTGTACTCCACTCTATGCCACTCCATGCCTTAACAGTTTCCCAACTCTATGACACGGCATACCACTCCGCTATATGGCAAGCCACTCAACTCTATAACACTTTACTTCAGTCTGTTTAATGTCACTACACTATACTCCACTCCACGACACTATACTGTAAGAAACACCACTGGACTATATGACACTTCACTCTGCCCTATTCCACTCCACTTGACTACACTGTTCAGCGGTTTACTCTACTCTATTCCACTGTACAGCACTCCACTGTGCGCTGCTCGACTCTACTGCACTCTACTCTACTTTATACAAGTCCACTCTCCAATACTCTGCTACACTTAATGCCACTGTACAACACTGTGTGTCACTTCAGTCTACTCCACTCCAGTGGCGGCTCACCGAGGGAGTGCTGCGGGGTGGGGGAGGGGCAGGGTGGGGGATAGTAAACTCCGGCATACGGCCTAACGGAGTTAAGTAAATAAATAAATAAAACAATTTACATTGCACGTTCTGCATCACCAACTCGGCATTGCAGCGCGCAATGTAAATTGTTTTATTTATTTATTTACTTAACTACGTTACGCCGTATGCCGGAATTTACTACCCCCACCCAGACCCTCCCCGCCCCGCCTCACCGCCCCACAGCACTCCCTCGGCAAGCCGCCACTGCTCCACTCTACAACAGTTTCCCACACTCTATGCCCCTACAGTCTACATACAGTATTCAGATCCACTCTGTGCCACTGTACGACACTCTACTCAACTCTATGCCACTCCTTGACACTCTACCCTATTCTAAGACACACCACACAACTCACTGTATGCCACTCCACTCCACCTCACCCCACTTTACTCCACTCTATTCTATGACTCACTACTCCACTCTGCTCCACCCTACTCCACTACTCCACTGTACGCCACTTGACTCTATAACACTCTATACCACTACACTCTACCACAATCTATGACACTGTACTGCATGACATTCCTCTCTACAACACTGTCCTCCACTCAATGCCACTCCACAGTACTCCACTCTATGGCACTTTCCATCACTGTACAACATGCCACTCTACTGTACGCCACTCAGCTCTGTGCTATTCTGCTGTATGTGACTCCACTCTACACCACTGAACTCTACACCACTTCACTCTATGGCATTCCACTGTATGCCAATCCACTCTACGCTACTCCAGTGTACCCCTATCCCACTCTACCCAGTTCCATTGCAATGCACTGTGTTCTTAGAAATTACATAATTTGAAATGTCATAAATGCTATGATTTCTTATGTTATAACTCAGATAATATGGAAGGGTATAACCAGTGCATGGAGAAAGCACGTACTATAGTTAATGTAGTGTGGTGAGTGAGGTGACAAGACTGTGCTGCGAGTCATTTCTCTGGAAAGCAGAAGGAGCATTGAATGCTGATTTCCCAAATAGGGTCCAACGTCCAACTGAGAATTAAATTGGCCGCCCTTAAGCTCCCCTAAAACTATATCTAGATTTAGGGGAGTATTACGGCGGCCAATTTAATTCTCAGTTGGACGTTGGACACTATTTGGGACAACAGAATTCAATTGGTTTCTTTCGGTATTGAATGTCATACCTCATTGCTTCCTATATGACTGGGAGAACCACCACCATCTTCACTAATGCCACATGACCTCCCAGTGACAGTGTTAGAGTGACCTTGAATTCGATAGTTTTGCATATTCCCTCCTTCGCTTAACCAATATTTAGGGATATTTGTTCTCTTTCAGTACGTGCCAAATGGACAGTGGGGGCCAGCATGTTTCACGGATGGGGAGAGGGGTGGTGGGGGGCAATGGGGGCTCATGCAGGGGGTCAAGCAGTTATTATTAAATAATAACTTAGCTTGCCGCCGGGTCCCGCATCTCTGCTTCTGCTCTCTTTGAGGAACAGGAAGCACAGCCAGGCCCTACTGACCAATCACAACGCTGCAATGCAGTGTTGTGATTGGTAGGCACCCAGACTCCCCTGACCAATCACAACGCTGCAATGCAGCGTTGTGATTGGTTTTGAGCGTCCTAGTTTGACCCTCAACCAGGGAATGGGAGCCTGGGCATATTTTCCGCGCAGGCTATAATGCACCCTTCATGGAGAATAGGGAAAGTGTGCATTACTGGTTTGGTTGTCCTGAGAGGGCCGACCAAACAGTCATTGTGCACTTAGGAGTGGGCAAACCACTCCTCCCCTGTCCAGCTCCGGGAGAAAAGCAGCCCCGCCGCAAAGCAGCACAAACATAAAATGATAATAACTTAAAGTTATTATTATTTTATGTTTTTGCTTCTCGCACTGCTTGAAAGCAGTGGGGTGACGCTCCTCTGCCATAGCGGAGTAGCCGCCACTGCAAATGGATCCCCAGATATTTTAAATCCATAAATTACCACATCATTCAAAGGTCCAGAAGATTGCCTTCTCCACATCTGGCCAAAGCACAGATAGGAAAGAGGCACAATTTGGTCACCGAACAAACTACCTAAGTCTTGTATCGGTCGAAGGAGTTTTAGGACTGCTCTTTCAGCTTCCAATAAATATATCAATTTGTATTCTGCATTTAGTGAAACCATGTGTGTCGTGTCTCCCATGTAAACAACTCAAATATCCAGCTCCAAATGCTTGCATGTTACTACAGATTTGTTTCATATCAGAAATGATTTCTCTGTCGTCTGGGTGAAGAACGTTTCCTTGTATGGCACAATAGTGGCAGCTCTGCGCGCTTCAGTTGCCAAATTTCAAACAAAAGGATTAACTCGGAAGACAGTTTTTGAAATTTTTTAAACCTGGTAACGTATAGACCATCAATGTATTGGAGAGGGGTGACATGCTTAACCGGGGTCATTTTATAATGTGCAATTCATTATACTGTTTCTATCATCTTTAGTGTATATCTTCTAGGAGTGATATTGCAATATCTTTTGCTTAGCTTGTCAAGGCTCTCTGCTTTGCTGTGATTACAATGCTCTCATCCATACACTGCTGTATTCATTAAAATCTAGAGCACAAATATTTCTGTGAACTTAATTAGTTTGGAAATTGCATGTTTTTTTCCTTTGAATCTCAGAATGTTTGCACCAAGTGTCATCCCAATAGGAAATCAATTTCATCCAGGAGAGTTCCATCAAAAAGCTTCCTGTGACCTTCCTGGCATTTGCATTTCTTAGTGATCCATGCGGAACTCTTGTCATCCCCTCCATCATCTCAGGGCATTTTAACTAAGCACACATCTGGTTGCCTTCATATTTTGTACGAAGTGACAAATGCTTATCATGCTAAAATATTGTATTTGCAATGTGCTCTACAAGGATTTCCTTTGGGAACTCTGTTTGAATAAACATCATTGATATGCAGCATAACCTTTACAACTTCTGCACTGCGCTTCACGAGCATATGTTTTGAGCGGGAGAGATTTTAGCATGAATCAGAAATAGAATTTGCGGCACTGCAAATAAAGTCAATTTCAGAGGACTATATCTATATCTTTCAATCTATCATGATCTTATCAATATTTTGTGGCTTTGTAGTTAGGTGTAGAATGTGTACAAATATTGTGATGCCGTGCTATGTGGACAATAGGATCTGTACTAAGCAATATATAATGCGATATCAGAAGAAAAGAGGTAGCAAACTTATATAATGGTAGTTAATAATGAATGAGAAAAACATTGTCAGTGGAGAAGAATCTAGGAAAAAACATCCTGAAAGGGAACACTATGTGAGTACACAACAAAGTATTTCTTCATTGATATTGTGTTCATAGCAGGGAAAGTCCTCCAAGGAATATCAAGAGGATAAAAATGTTCAACTGATTCTAATAACTGATTCGAATTGAGACCCTCACGGGTGAGTAGAGCGCTTTATAAACCCCTGATTGATTGATTGATTGTAATGGCAAATAAATGTACTGTGAGTGGGAACATTAGGTCATTGTCCAAGTTCAAATATAGTTTTGTTATTGCTTTCAATAGTAAATCTGATGTGGGAACCCTTATTTACATTAGTCTTTATGGTGTATGTTTGGTGTTACACATGTGGCGCATATCTATACATATTTCCCTAAAATTACACATTTTTCCTAATCTAAATGAAGATGTTCAGTAATAGTAGTCTCTGGCCAACAAGTACCTGATTACTGAAACATGTTAGAATATTAATAATCGTGTATGATAACAGCTATGGTGCACTCAAAATTCAATGCTAATCTAATAAATTAAGTACTCAAAAAATGATCACTACTGGTGTGCTCTCTTTGAGGTGGTTCCACCCTGCCACCGGTTCTGAAAGAAAAAGGAAACTAGGGCCTAATTGTCCTAGACAAAGTGAGCACTACCTCAGACCCTCAATCTAAAGTGTATCACATGTGGTAATACCAATGTTAAATGAAGTTAATCGGTTTTGAATAGTTAATCATCATAAACATTAATTAAATACTGTAATCCAAAAGTCCCAAAAGAAACTGAAGTTCAATGTTGTCCAGTGCTTCTTTATTCTGAAGCGAAATTCATAAGCGATGAGAAACTTCAAAATTATAATATGGTGGCTTGACATTCATGGAGAAAAACATTCCCAATGCATTTCGGCTGTTCTACGCACCCTTCTTCAGGGGAAAATCTAAAATAGACATATACATTATGAATACACACATATATGGCTTCTAATTTGCAGATAATGGCTGTGTTGGCCTTTCAGTATCTGGAAGAACGAATGAATGAATCAGAGAATAAAAAAATTAATAAAAAATTCTAAATGTTAGAACCTAGGAAACCAATGTGGTATTATCAGAACTAATCTTTTGGAGTCCCAGTAAATTAGTGAAGTCAAACTGACGAAATGTAGAAAAGGAAAACAAAAGGACAAGATCACTACGCCACCACTCCGGTAGATTGTGTGATTACAAGTCTTGTTGAGGTTAGTTGTTATGACGATCAATTGTGTTGGTATACACTGGCTAAAAAAAGGAAATCTGTGCCTCCTCTAGTCTAATGCTGCCAAGCGTAACGCACTGCTACCTTCATAAGTGGAACTAACATAAACGGTGATGCGCAGAGAAAATGTTGCTTGTATGCTGTAAAAATACACAAAATCAAATTGTGTAATAAACTGCTATCTAAGATGAAAGTGAGTTGATGAATGTCTTAATATTAGTGAAAATCTCACCTGCCAATTATTTAATTTAATTGAGTAGTGAATGCCTGCAAATTTAAATAAGTTTTCGCATGACATCAGAATGTGAAATAGAACATACCATCCTTAGTTTCCGTTGCATAAAGTCCAGACTACAAGAAGGATTTGGTATTCTTTTTTATAAATCTCCTCCTATATATCTCGCCACCTGAGTAATGTACACCCTTCTCTATTTATTAGTACACCATAGTTCTTTGTGATTTGATTCAAAGAAATCCCTTTCTAACCAATTGCGTCTTTTGTCTTATTCTCCATGTGGTGGCATATTGCGTGAGGCAGAGAATATAAGGGATCAAATTTGCAGTATAGCCATTGTAAGTAAGGAGATGGTTGTCTTGTTTAAGGTTAGTTCCATGAGTTTTGGGTGCTTCTAAATCAAGAACAATCTTATCCTTGCTGTGAAAGTAATCGACTGGCAACTAGGATTTCAATTGTCGAACCAATGAAGAGTAAAATCTAGATTGATTTTCAGTAGAACCACTGTGACTGTGTGAGACACATTTGCAACGAAAACTCTTCAATTTCCCACAACCATGCGTGAGTAATTAATATTGGATTTCCCCTGCAATGTGGTACTTGTAGTCTGTTTATCCCATATAATTTCAGGATTCCAAGTACAAAAATGCAAATAAAAACGAGACTGAAATGAACTCACACACGGGCTGTTCAGAAACAGAGTTACAATTGACATTTCTCCATATATTTAGCTTTTTCTGAAAACCCACTGGATTGTTATATGCGGTTGGTAGTGGTCAGCAGTAGCGGCTCCTGGAAGGAGTGCTGTGGGGCAGGGGAGGTGCAAGGTGGGGGATAGTAAACTCCGACATATGGCCGAACGGAAGTAAATACATAAATAAATAAATAAAACGAATTACATTGCGCACGCCGCAACGCCAAATTGGCAATGCAGCGCACGCAATGTAATTTGTTTTATTTAATTTCTTATGTACTTACCTCCATTCGTCCGTATGCCGGAGTTTACTAGCCCTCACCCTGCCCCAACCCCACCCCCCCTCACCGCCCCACAGCACTCCCTCCAGGAGCCCCTACTGTTGGTCAGTGAAATTGACATTTTCCTTTCTGCTAAAGTCAGATATCATTTTGGTAGTTGAAGGCCCAGGCATCTTTTTTTAACCTGGGGGAAATCCTGGACATTTTGTCGATTTCACATTATGTGAAATTTAGTTTTTTTTTGGCATTCCACAATCAATGTATTTGTTTAGTGGTCACCTGTGCGAGACCGGGTCAAGCCGAAAATGTCCCAGGGGAGCTGTTAGACAGAGACCGAAAGACATTTCCGGCTCTGTCCAGTGTCTGGCTCGTATCCCATGGAGCTTTTGTGCGCGAGGTATCTCCTTGTGTTCAATTTTCACCACAGGCACCAGCAAAATGCATTCTATGTGACACGCATGTTTATTTTTTTTTAACATTATGCTTATTACACAAAAAAGTAGCAGTTTCGCTCACCATTAATTAGCTGTCTATGTTGGGTTTAACAGGCCAACGAAACATGTTGTTACGCAGCAAGACATGCCCACTATAGTGACTGATGCAAAACCTAAAGTCGGTGCCAAATTCGAAAAAAACCTGCCTGCACCCACAGCAGGCTAATTGTGTCATTTATAATGCAGCAATCTCCGAGTCTTGGTTGCTCTTCACAGGTGGCAGCCAACAATTAAGCCTATCGACTTTGAGATGAAAAGGATAATCCCCCTAAATACACGATTTATATATTCTTGACACATATAGGAAGCATTCATAATGTTTATTCTGGGTAAACTACTCTGCACAGCCTTGCGAATCATTAAACTCGCTTCCAGCATGATAGCGGCGAGAAAAGTAGTTTAAAAAGGAGCAGTTATTTACTGTGCCAATCAAAAGGAAAAGCAAACATTGCCATAGCAACTGCAGCCTCGTTGACAGTCCCTGGGAGCTCCTTAAAGATGACTTGCTTGAAGAAAGCAGGTGAATTCGAGGCTGGCAGCCAGCCGGAAAGTAGGTAGGTGTATGTTAGGGAAATAAAAACGCAAAAACACCGAAATACCACGTAATAGGTGTTCGATTTGTCGTCAGTTTTGACAAGTGTCAGTAACGAGGATATCCGGGTTTTGCTGACCAGTGACAATGACTGCAACCGGAAATGCATGAGTCGATGACACTGAAAACGGAAGTTGCTCTAATGAGCAGAAGTGCGCCTTCCTCTCTTTCAAGTCCAAGTTTGAGATTCAGAATCGACAAAAGGAGCTCGCCGGGAACATCACGCAAAGCCGCAATTGGGCTGATTTACACAGCTGTTGGAAATCCCAGCAGGTGGAGGCTAATGCCTTCGCCTGCTGTGACTTCCGGCTGTTTTCTCTTATTCATAAAGAGCCTGTGCGTGAATCCAGGATATCTGCAACTTTTGTCGATTCCTGAAATAGGTCAGGAAGCAACAGGCCCACACAAGGCAGATTATCTGCAGTTTGGGTTTGCAGTATATTTTACACTTTATCTCGACCACATTTTTTCTCTGCAGTGAATGAAGCCTGTTTAGGTCTCGCCTGACCCAGGGCATGCGCTGGTCTGGCGAGACTTATTGAGAGGGCTCCAAAAAGTGCTACCAGGCCAGCCTAGAGCTACAGAGCATGTGCGCGGGCGCGTGCCACGCTTGACCGCGATTACTTTCACTTTCGCGGCCGCACGGCCGCTTGGCATAGCCAATAGGTCTCGCTTTTGGGACCTTATAAGTATTTAGTTATGCAACTGTTGCATGGCTAAACACTTATAAGGTCCCAAAGGCGAGACCTATTGGCTATGCCAATGCTTGTTTTCCTGTTAGATTTGATTTTCTTTCACTGAAACACACCTACAGGAGTAGATTCCCATCTCACGGTCAAAAAGAGTATAGAAATGTTCGTGAATACTCACAAATGTCATATTTTGAATCTGTTCCAAACATTTTCCATCACCAGGCCACAAAGCTATTTTTTTTCCTGCCCTTTCCCTTTCGAAAGGTCCATATAGCTAGGAGGAGATTTTCACGTGGTAGAGGGATTTCCTCACAAAAATCCTGATGCTGTATAATTTTTATTTAAATGTTTGCATGTTGTGGAAAGCCTGTTATTTCACGCCAACAGGTGACACTAGGGAGCGTAAACATCTTTGTGATGGGTCCCAATGTGTCTCAAAGTCTTGGTGTATGCCTGTAAAAGCACCTGCTAAACTACTGTTATTACAATGGTGGTTTTCGTTGAAATCCCAGCAAGTTTCTTTACATTGTATGTCCATTGAGAGTAGGGACATAGTGAAATCTGAGGGAGGCCTCCTGCAAGGCTCGTGCGAGACCCTCACCCCCAAACACACTTTCAGAGGGAAGAGAACAAATGACAAGAAGAGCTTCCCTCCAGGAGGCCAGAGGCCAGAGGCTTAACAAAGGCCCCTGCAGTTCCTGTGGCACATAGGGTCCCTAACCCTTCTGGGGCCCCAAAATCCTTCATAGGTTCCCCATTCCGACCAAGGCTAATGATATGGGACACTCAGGGGCCCATCTTTACAATCTGGAGGGGCACCCATCATTCCACGTTATGTAACTGTCCAAGGCAGGGGCATAACACAGGCCCCCCGAGCTGCAGGGGGCCTCCTCAGCACTGTACTCACACCGGAAAGCTCCGGATAAAATCCGGACCAGGGGCCCCTCTGTGTGCCTTGCAGGGTGGCCCCTTCAACTTTCGTTACGCCACTGGTCCAAGGCAAACTGCACCACAGGGGTGACAGCCCTGTTTCATACCCCTGATTTAGAGCCATGCGCATAAAAGAAAGCTACTTCTCATAAATGGGAAGCAGCATTTTCCTTGAGCGGAAGTCTCGATTCACCATTACGACCTGCGGGTGCTTGGGGTTAGGGCCAAGCATCTAGGGTGCACATTGCCCTTCAAATGATAAATAGGAAGGTTGCTTCTGCACTGCTTAATTTGCAAAAAAATAAATACGTGCAGGGATCCAAAGATTTTCTTAGGAGCCCAATGCCAGCACTAAGGAAGGCTGATGTCACCGAATACCAATGATGTCTATTCTCGAGTCAACATCACGACTGATTCTTACACCGCTCTACAGGTCATTTTTCATCATCTCACTCTTGCAGGTTCTTTCTCATTCCTCCTTCCTCCCTTTGTGACTGTTTCCTGCCTTTCTATTCCTCCTTTCTCAATTTTCTGCCTCTGCGTGGTTCTTGCTCTGGGACAAGGTTTGATGATAAGTAATAGTCTCAGCCCTCAAAATGAGTCCGGTGCTCACCGTCTCCATCTACCTTCACCTATTGAGTACCGGATTTCCGGATACGTAATGTGTTGTTTTGATACAATTGATATGGTGGCCAATTATCTACCTCTGAATATGCAAAAGTTTAAATAAATAATAAACGAAGTACGACTAAGTAGCCTTGTAGGAAAACGTGTATAAACATTTAAGAAGAATGTTCTGAATTAAGGGATTTCAAACCCCCTAGCTTTTCTTCCTTGCACGCCCAATTCCTGGTTAAAATACTTTGTACTGAGTGACCATTTCTATTAATACATAATTTTAAAGTTTATCTTGTGAACAATAGGCAACATTCAAATTATCTGAATTCTTTTTAAAAAAACTCATGAAACAGTCAAGTCCCAAAAATATGAAAACCAATGGACACATTTATAGTTTAAAACGAAGGGGTTTGGATGTTGGACTGTGTAAATACTTGGCAGGGGCACATTTATTTTGTACCTTCCCAATGTCTTCTATTTAGCTGTCATAGAACTACAAAGAGTCCCCAAGTGACCTATGGCAAGATATGGAGTTTTCTCCTGCAGACAAATGTGGAATTGAAACATCTATGATGCAACACAGTAATATATTCTGTTGCTTTAGTTCTGCAGCCTCAAATCTCGGTCTGACAATGTGTCCATGACTTGTGGGCCTGTTGTATAGTCTTGAGGGCTGTTTTTTACTGTTGTTCCTCTGATATTACCACATACATTGCCTGCAGTAAGCTCAGATCCATGCAAATTCCCATGCTTTGCAAAACACCTTTACAGCGTGTCTTTACAAGTTCACAACCGCCCCAGCCACGTTTTTAGCTATTGGATTCACTATTGGGGGCCACTTTTATTTTGTTGCACAGGACTATTTTGTCTCCCAGTCTGACCCTGTGACGTGCGAATGGTCAGCTTTGCTCTTTTCCTATATAAAAAACAATCATCGTGTGGAATCTATTCCAAATTAAATGTCTCTGCTAGCAACCCCCCAGTTTAGCTGAAATTATACTTTAGATAAAAATGCAAGAGCAAGACAATCCAATATCTGTGCAGTGAAGTCCTGTGGAACTTTTCTGTTTGAATACAGTTTTTGAAGACAGTTCCTGACATTTAGGTCTTGCAGTAGCCAACACCTTTTTGATTGTACTAAAATTATATATCATACTTACAAATGAGGGTTTTCGACCAGCCCTCTTCGGTCCTTGGTCTGTTGTTGAGTTACTCACATTTTTGGGTCAACCCACTTTAGCCATTGGCCAGCTTCTCTATGAGTGAGAGCATTCTGCTCTTTCACGAAGAAAACGTTTACATGCATGAGTCCCCTTCACTACCAGGGAGTGGTAAGATAAAGTGTACTTTATGAGGCCAAAACAAATATTTTCTTATATCCAATGTTTATTTTTTATGTTGGCAAGGGTCATGCAGCCGTTCAAAAATAAAGTTTTACAGAACCATGTCAACACAAAACAAGCATTGACAAAACAAAAAACCCTAGCAATCAGCACCAGACCTGCTGGATTTGCCAATGCTTGTTTTCATCCTATAACTGCAATGAATGTGAAGGGCCTGGAAGCATGGGCCCAGTTGCAAGATAATGCAAAATGAAATTCACATTCTTTCTGTGTTAAGTTAGCAGGCATGTAACTCTGTCAAAATTGGTAAACAGTGCTAAATCATACTAAAATCCAGAATTCTGACTTGAACTTTTTGAAATTAAAGTTTAATGCAAGTCCAACTGTCAGAGCCAGAAACAATTACAGTTACTTGCAACAACATACATCAGGTGTCAGTACCTGTCAGATTGAGAGATTCTGGACAATTAAATTAATGCAAGTAAGGATACTTACAACAGATCACATAGGCTTAACTTAGAAAAGGAAAATAGAAATATTATGCAATACTGGCTAACAAGGGCCGAATTTACTATTTCCATGTAGATGTACCAGTGATTAACAACCATCAATTTCAGTTGGATGCGCATCTATGGAGAATGCCAGGCAGGGATGGTCAAATAAGCCATGGAAATTGGTTGCATAATGTTTATATTGAGATTTTTGAATCTCAACTGTTTTTGGTTCCTAGAAACCTCAGCGTAACAACTATAGGGAGTAAGAGGAATTTTGAGAGAAAGACAACCACACTATTTTACTTTTCAATTGTTTCAACTGAAGTGGCTCTCTTCCGATTACTCATGAAGGAAATGTCTCTCATTACTAATGGTGCATTAAAGTGAAGTCCATTGAACTTCAAGAGGAATCTTAGTGTGGATAGGTATACTTGCAAAAAAAAAAAAAAGAAAAGAAATACCTTTAGAATAGTGAATCTTTGAACCAGGGAGAGGTCTCAGAGATTTGAACCATGGAAGAAAGACATGCTATAGTGGGCATTATCAGAGGAACATTACATTAGAGATGTACAAAATGACGGAAAATTAACTGATGACCTTGCAGAATGGGTGGAATTGTTGAAATGACTGACAGGCCCACATGACCTCCATAAATAAAAGATAAGACCAGAACTGTATTGCATCATTAAAGTGTTCTGAAGAAAATTAACATGAGGCAGGTAACAATTTCACTAACATATTTCTTAAAATATTTGCGGAAAACTCAAGTGTATTCAATAATAGAAAGATGTAAAGTCTAGAGAGGGGTAATCCATTCATATTATGGTTCGAGCCCTAGAGTTGTGCATTTGATTACTAACGTATAATAGATCAGCCTAAAAAAACTGGCATTATATTAATACTTGTTTTTATTGTGATATTAATTATAATGTAATGCTTGCTAACATACAATAAATATATGAATAAAACAAGAGAAATAATTCAATTGGATCACTAGAATTCTGAATCAATGGGAATCCCCAACCATCGTGTGCAATATACAGTTGATTGTGTCTGTGAAGGGGGTCTTAAGACACTGGTAAGATGTTTGTTTTATATGTTGACCATTCAATCCTTGAACTGCAGGGCTCTTCAGAGATCGTCACTGTTCCTTTTCTATGTAGCCCCTTTCACAAATTTCGTAGGATCATATTGTTTCGCCTTTTTTACCTGTGTCGATGATAACGTGTACCTTTACTATACCGAATACATTATATCACAGGCCAAAAATATTACAACTAGTAGTTCAACCTAACCTTACCATCTCAAGGAAAATCTAAGTACATAAATGCGAAGTTAAGAAAAACATACTTACTTTTCAATGTAGAGGTAGATGATGTAGTGAAAGCAATATTTTTCTGGGTTGATAATATCAGCTTTGATAGAGGGGCATGCAAATGATCATAGACAACAACTTATCAAACTATCGGAGCCTAATCGTGTCTCTCTCACCACACTGCATAGTTGCCTTTCTGTAGTGGCCTTCTGGTTGACGAATAATAAGCAAAAACTAAACTCAGAATAAACCGAGATCCTGGGCCAAAGTAACCTGCCTTTAGTCTAGTCTTATGATTGGTGATCTCCTATAGTAGGCCTAATCCCAACACAAGTTAAATTAGTCAGAAATTTGGGAGTAGTTATAGAAACCAAGCTGATATTTATTCCCCTCGTCAAAAGGATGCAGACACCTGTTTCGGTCTCCAAAGAAATCTGTAGAAAAGGATTCCTTTTCTTTCAGTGGATGGCAGATATGGCCTTATTCAGACAATGCCCTCACCCCACCTTGACTATTGCAGGAGTACTCTTTTGGGCTAGCCAAAATATTTGAATGCCAACCTACAGGTGATTTAAAATATGCCTGCTCAAATCTTCTTAAAATGCTGTATCCTTTGCACATCAAACCCCTTTCTTAAATCTATTCATCGGTTGTGAGTCAACAAGCAAGTCCTTGCATATAGCTTAATTATAACTGACTGTTTAAAATTCTCACCAGCCCTTAAAATCCAATTGGATCAAATATGTGCACAATTTCCTGCCAGACATTGGTCATCCTGAGTACTTTGACCATCCTGAGAGTTTGGCTCTCGTTCAAAGAAAAGTACTCAAAACTAACTGTTTATCGCTGCTAGATGAAAACAGATTAGCATCTGAAACGTTGAAACCTTCTGATTGGAGGAACTAGATGATTTTGACCAGTTTTAATATACAATTTTATTTAGCCAACGTGTTCCACAGGTTTGTGCTGACTCGATTTCGTCTGAATATTTTCCACCATTTAATCAGCTTCCCCATTATCAGCAATTGGTCACCTGACCTGGGGAAATGTACCTGTGACGATACCTCTTTGCAGAGCACTATGCACACTGTTTTGTTTTGTAAACATTTTTCTGAGGCGAGGAAGAAATTTGTCGAACCATTGTTACTGCAGCTTGGTTTTGTGCAATACCGACCAGCCTTTCTATATCTGTAAATGCTACCTAATATCTACACATGTTTTGTAATGTCCCGATTTCTGCGGGCCGTTATTAATTGCAAGAAACAGCTATAGTCTAAATCTGAAAATGTAAATGAATGTGCACCTGATGACTATACACTGGTTTGAATGTAATGTAGTTCATAAGCGTTTTTAACGGCTTTGAACTTTTTTACTGGTTTTTAATTAATTTCTACGGTTGTACCTATGCAGCTTTTATGATTCATGTCTGAATTCGCATAAAGATTATTTTTGATTTGATTTGATATAGCTTACAAGGTTGCTGCAGGCCTGGGATGCTTTATCTCAGATATAGGTTCCAAACCAAAGTCCCTTCTCACAGTTTGAGGTTATCTGCACTTGGACAACAATTTCCACAATTGGCCTCTTGAAGACAGGAAAGGATATCCTTCTTTTAAACGAGGAACCTCTCCCTGGAACTGGCTTCCTATGAATGTGAAGCTTATTGCAACCTATCAGGTTTCCATAAATCTACAAAATTGTCTCCTAAACACCGCTTTTTAGACTCTCCTTCCATTTGGTGCTTTTTTTAGGCTCAGCGCCATGATGCCTTTTGTGCTTTACAAATATCCGCCTTTTGTGATTTACAAATATCCTATCCGTTCATTTCATTAATTCATAAACAGACTATCTCTATTTCCTTAACTCAGGGTTTTTCAAAGCCCTCGTGGCCATGCCAGCACTCTTCATCTGAAACGAATTGCCAACACTGAATCTTGATATTAAAATACATATCACTGTTTATATAACTGTGACAATAACTGCATATAGTTTTGTTTCTCATTGGTCTTGAAGGTAACAGAGAAAGGTCCTTTGAAAGTTAAAGCATTTCTGCTCTTAGGGTCCTTGTGTATTATCAGCAGGCAACAAAGGGGAATGTGAAACTTCAAAGAATCCTGTGGCATTCAGAGCTTTCCATCTTCAAAGAACCTCTCCCTTTTGTAGTTCCTTGCAGGGTATAATTAAAACATTTAAAATATTGCTACTGTAAACACTAATGCCTTTGTTTTCTAAGCAGCAGCATAATTTAAATATTTTTTCAAGCTATCTGTCATCTGGGTTTAGAGGGCAGCCTGTTTTTCAGTCACCTCCAGTAAATTGCATTTGAAAGGCACACGTGCACAAAGTGCTTATTGGACCAATATATAATGCAGGCGTTGCTTTTCCAACACTGGAATTACCTAATACTTAAAAGAGAAAGGTTTAGCAAAGGAATATGATGTGAATGGCTGTTTCGTTTGATACTATGTGTGTTTTTCCTGCCAAAAAATCTAGCGATAAAATCTAGTATCACCACTCTTATTACCGTCACGCTACACCTCCTATGTGAAGTTGTTGATGACGAATAGTATGACGCATGGCGCCACCGGACTGGGAACCAAAACCAGCCCTGAAAAACTGCTCCGCAGCGCCCCTGGCGGGCAGGGTGGGTGCGGCCAAGCTATTTTCTAGGGCCGGTCTTGGACGATTTTGTTACAGGGGGCCGATATTGCCGACCCCTGGTAACAGAAACAGCCCCTCAGGGGCCGAAAACCAGGTCCCACACTGGCGGCCCACCGGGGAAACGCCTGGTGCCCGCTACAGCCAGTCCGGCCCTGCATGAGGGCAATAATGAAGTATAATGGACATTGCCGCCCACACAGTTCCAGTTCTCATTACGAAAGCTCTATTTCTCCTTACAAAGTAACACATTTCAGTGCAGCTGAAATTATTAAATTTCAGTCGTTATTGAAAATGGAAAAAAATACTGATAGAATGGGAGACCTTCTGGGCATTAATGCTCTAAAGTGAAATGCATAATGCCATAAAGGCATCCATTGTCAGGTCTTTTAACAAGGGAAGATGATTTATTTGCCAATAATGTCAATGGTTCAGTCTGGACTTACAACTGTAGTTAAGCGTCGAACCAGTGTTGACACCACAGCAGTCTCAAGGTCGAACTGTGACAATATTACAAAGTGAAGAGTTAAGAAATGTACATTTGGTGGGTCTGGTATTTTGTTACCCAGTAACCGGTTCTTTGGCCTTTTCTTTTCTTTAATTACGTAATTCATCTCACTTATATATTTCTTTGCAGGTCATTCTCAGATCTGTATTTCCTTCTCCTTTGATCTTAATCTTCATAATAATATGTGTAACTACTTATCTGTCATTTAGAACTGCATGTCTTCTAATTCTGCTTTCCTTGGCCCTTCCAAAGACTGAAATTCATTTTTCTAGTTGCTCCTCCGTATACATGGCTCGTTCTATTATTTATCCCTTCCTCTCTTCCTCGTTGGTCTTGTGCTTGCAACCTACATGCAATTTAGATCTATCACTTTTCTCTAATCTAATTTATTCTAATCCACGCACTAGTTGTTTTTAACTATATAATAGCCAGAATATCCAGACATTCCCCAATTTAATGCCACTGAATATCTCTTCTAGAATGCTGTACAAGTCGTATTCTTGGTTTTGCAGTCTACATGCCTTCTTCTTTTGTTTCTCTTGACTGGCTGCCCATTGTTCTCACTTTCTGTTTAGTTTCTCTGGATAATTTCAATTATGTTCTTGACCCTGCACTTCCAAAACTTTAATCTCTTACTACTTTTTACATTCCTGCTTCTCTCCTTACTTTCACAGCATCATTAGTGCTGTTTGATGTACTTTTTCCTTTTTTTCCCCTCTCTCCTTTTCATTAATTTTCATTGCTTGCTCCCAAACATTAGAATGCTCTTCTCTTTTTTGTCTACTCTTTCACTGCATTTGTTATATTTCATTCTAGAGGAACATCTTTAACCTGCCATTTCTTACTCTTCAGTTTCTGTGATTTCGTTCTTTTCCATACTATAGTTTTCTAGAATATTAATTTATTTTGTAAAGTGCTTTAAAATCCAATGAAATTCAGCCCACATTCAAATAAAATATATAGCGTCATAGGAAATGTCAGCTAGCGAAGTAACCACTCTTTTTATACAAATAAAATTGATTAAACTCGAAATTAAAATTTATAAGAATGTGGAAAATTCAACACATTGTATTTTGCCATCTGACAATTAGCATTTTTGGTGCCAGAAAACAAAATATAGTTTCTTAAATATCACTAAGAAAATATTTTTGGATAACAGCATATGCCCTGAATGAGCTATATTAATTCATCCGATACTACATTATCTTTCTTCACCAGTCACAATAACATCTTAGGCAACAAACACATTATTTATGCGTATTTAATGTAGAAGAAAATGTTGATCATCCATTACTGTTAGATGTGGCGTGTCTTACATGTGATCATAATAT
Organism: Triturus cristatus; assembly: GCF_964204655.1. Classification (NCBI taxonomy): domain Eukaryota; kingdom Metazoa; phylum Chordata; class Amphibia; order Caudata; family Salamandridae; genus Triturus; species Triturus cristatus. The sequence continues at coordinate 503,346,280 of NC_140593.1, forward strand.
ACAATCTGTTTACAGTACTTGGAAGAGGTGTTAGCAATAATTATGCAATTTCTATAATGTTTTAATAAACAGCAATAGCACAGACGAAAAAAGGAAAAATAAATTAAGCACAGGTTTCAACAGCAGACAACAGCAGCGCCCTTTTTTGCTACTCCTGATTTTTGATTTTTAGCCAAATCAATATTTTTGTGCTGCTGTCACGTCTCACTGCACACTATGCCTTCAGTGCACTGAAAGCAGTAGCATCACGACTTTAGACAACACACAATTATTCATATTAACGTTTACACCAAAAATACTTCACATTTTGAGATTATTTAAAAAAAAAATGTAAGACTCGCGTTCCTTTTCGCAAGAATTTAAACTCAAGAGCAATGCTAAAATAGAAGACGGTAAGTGATGTGCAAGGAACACTCAGCCATGGGTTTAAGATGACAGCTTCCACCGGCTCCTTAATCTGTCTGACATGACATTATCAGCATTGCTAAAAAAAAAATCCCTGAGCCTTTGTTTTCTGTGTGTCAGTTGCGATGTGAATCTTTTCACAGGGTGTCAAATGCCTATTTGATGCATGACTGACACCTTATTGTTCCTGGTATTATGGCTCGTGCCTTTGTATGTGAGTTGCCAATATACTCATTTTATCTTATCAGAGAAATATAGGACCTTGCATAGCTCGGATGAAATATGATAAACATGTTTACGTGACTTCTATAGAAATCAAGAAAAATTGAGCTTGGCGACCTTAGTAAACACATTCATCAAGGCGCTGCTAAGCCTTCAGAGATCTGTTTACAGAGCCCTTGCATTTGATGTCTTCGAAACAGTTTATGTTGTAAATGAAATGCATAGACACTGTATAAATATAAAGGTCACTTCTAGCAGTGAATCTGTGATCACAATGTGGTTGCAGGAGTTGTTGTTCAAATTGCTTTGGTGGCATCTAACAACATGGATATTCAAATGGCCCTGATCTGCAGCTGGTGATATGGACTACCGCGTGGAAGCCCCATGAATATATACATTGCAGAGATGGATTGTTACGATATTTTCAGTTATATTTAGATATGCCATTCCATAAATCGAGACTGTGTCTGTTTTAGAACCTTGGGGCTGTGTAGGCCAAGGATGGTATACCAAAAGAGCAATGCTTCTTGTTTATGGTTTTAATTGACTAATAAACTATATTTACTGGCATTGCTAGTGTGCAAATTTGGGGTTATTTTGGGGAAGGCTGCCATGTTTATTATTCTTTTGTCCCTTTTCCCTCTTGGTATTATGCCTTATTGCATACCTTGCAGAAGAGGTAGGGAGGAACTAGAATGGCAGAAGGGTTACACCTAGGTCTTCTTTTTCATATTTACCCCTTACCTTCAACAAAAGAGACACACTCGGTCATTGATATTTATTAGCCGTTCTCATTGCACTGCCTGAAGATCAATTTGTAAAATAGGAAATTATATAAGTTATCTCTCCGGTCCCCAGAGACCTTCCCTTATCCAGCTTGATCACTCTAGAACTCTTAGTTCCAGTTCCTCCCATTTTAACAATGTGTATAAGTAGTTACATATCAGAATTTCTATAGTGTGATTCTATCTAGGAGGGCATTAGGCTCCTGTGCATAGCAATAAGGAGATAAAGGAACTATGTCTAGGGAGAGGGCAGGAGTGGGGATGATTCAAGACTGTGTTCAACAGAAAGAGGGAGTGTTTAGAAGGGGTTATTTTACTGAGGCAATAGCTGAGGGAGCTAAGAGGACCCTATTCGATGGCGGATGAGGTGCTAGAAGGAGGTGACTCATTAGCGCTACTTTAGAACATAGCACATACAACTCTCTCTATCATTCCACTTTATGAGGAACCCTATCACTAGTCTACCTTTAGCATAACTTTATTGTTAAAGGGCTTATGATTGGTCTACCACTCTTCTCTATCCCCATGCTTCTGAATGTTCTCATCTTTGCCAACTGAAGCCTGTTCAGCCTTCCTAAGAGATTACCATGTGGGGTTCATCAGCAGGTTGGGTTTAAGTTCACAATAGATCTGTGTGCAAATTCTTCAACCTAGAACTCATATCTGTCCATTACTTGTCAACACCTCCTGTCTTGTTACCCAAGACTCCTCCCTTCCCCTCCACTCGTAAATCCAGCAATGCCTCACCAATACCCTGATTACAAGCTGGGGTTTAAATTCCAATCCCAGTGCATGAAGGAGTTTGCACACTGATTGCATTCACAATTTGGTAACAGAATATTGAGACTGGAAGTGCAAATAGGTACAGATTTACTATTCTTAACTCCACATCTACATACATTGAAGATATATATATATATATTGTCAAGGCACATGTATGTGGAGTTACATATAGTAAAACTTTGCTTACCTATAGAAACTTACCTTCACAATATTTTTGTCCTTGATGTTCTGGACATATTTTGTCCAGACAATATTTTTTCTCCTATATTTTTTTCTAAATATCTTCTAATTAATGAAATTATTCTAGCACACACCCTCTTCCCCTTTGTTTCCCCCTAAAATATTTTGGCAGTTCAAACCTGCTCAATTCTTTTGGGGAAAAGACCCAGAAAAAAAGCAACCTTACAGATCTTAGGGCATTAAAGATCGATTTCAAATGTTATGCTTCATTTTCAAGTATAAATCTTGGAACCGAAGGTATTTACCACCGCTTATATACACCTAATCCTTGGGTAATGGTATTTGTCATTTCCTTTTTCAAATGCACTCAGAATCTGGCCTTAGTGAAAATGTGTGGACTACTTGGCCCAGAGTGATATATGCTTGCCCGACTCCCCTCTCTATTTCTTCATTTTTAGGTAATCCACCAACAGTGCAAGGCTCAATGTTTCCTTTCTGTAATTGATTTGCAATACCTATTGTCATCGTGCTCTTTGCTACGCCAGGGGTATATTTAAATTACAGTGGTGTCATTCAATCAATTTTGAGAATTTCGTGATAAGCTTATGCAAAAATCCTGAAATTCTGCCATTACACAACGTCCCATAATGACACTGCTGTTTGCAGCTAAATTATAGCGCAGGAGCCCAGAAACAAAATAAACAACCAGAATGCAAACAGCTTATGTTCACTGCAGTTGTGTTTTTCATGTCATTGTTTAGTGCGAAATGCATTATTGCACCAAAAAAATACCACCAAATGACAGCTTTTCATTTCACATATTTACACAGAATTTCATGTAATTTTCCTGAAATTCTTCATAATTACATGAATGCAATTTAGACAAATTTCACCCACCCCTACTCTTTTCTGCTAAGTGCATATATAATTACAAAACGACTGAGTGGCATGTTATAAAAAGGATCTGGAAAAATGGAGCGCCATGCCCTAATGGCTTGCCCGGCTTCCTCTTCAGGTAGGATACCAACTGCTGGTCTACAAATGTTGTCATGCTGTATGCAGAATGTAGGAGTTTAGAGGCTTTTTACAAAAAGGTGCAAATACTGACCCAAGGAACTATCAGCTAATCGCTCTGCTGGACATCGAGGGGAAGGCATATGCACGCACCCTTTTGCAGGAACTAGCAGACTGGGTACACTCTGAAGGCCTCCTGCCTTTTTATTAGACCGGGTTCAGACCAGGGGGCGTTACTGTTGACAACATCACAGTCCTGTCGTACCTAGCTCAACAAGCTGTTGCCCGTCGTTGGCTCCCAGTCTTCGCATGCTTCATTGATTACTCAGCAGCCTTTGATGGGGATGACCGAAACATCCTCCGTCTGAAACTGGTGGGGTGGAACATATGCCCGAGCCTACTGCGAGCCATTACATCATTGTACGCGGGTACCTGGGTAAGGATAAAACTTTCCAGGGAGTCGGCTACAGAAGAAATTGCAACCTATTGGGAGTTAAAGCAGGGCTGTGTTTTGACATTACTTCCATTCAACCTGTACACTGCCGATCTGGGCCAAGCACTGCAAGGGACCTCCCTCACCACTCCAAAAATCAGGGACAAAAATATCCATTAATGTAGTATGCCGACGACCTAGTTCTTTTGGACCATACAACAACAGGCCTTCAAAAAGCTCTCAATGCCATATCTGAAAACAACTCCAAAAATGAGCTGACAGCTAATGCGAACAAATCTAAGACTGTGATCTTTGCAAGTTACCCAAAGAAAAAGCTCATAAAGTGGCATTTGGGTACTTTGAGCCTGGATTGTGTGCAAAGTTACAACTGCCTAGATTCCTGGCTAAGTGAGACTGGCCATCCTTTGCTCCACCTTCAAAAACTGTGGCTGAAAGGAAAGATGGTCACACACTCCCTTTGCAAGCTGCATGCCACTCTAGACATCCCAACAACTACGGCTATCCGAAAGGTACTGCGGGCTATATAATGCTACCATCACTTAATTACGTGCAAAGGGCTTTCCCAGAAATGTTCACTGAAAATACAATGCGCTGTGTATACAAAAATATATTGCTTGCCCGCATCCACAAAAAACACCTTGATCAGCCTTGAGTTCGGACTCATCCAACAAAAATTAGGAGGGCTGGCCACCTTAGTGAAATACTAATACTGGGCAACTATAGCCCCTGTTAACTCTATGAAGACCATCATAAAAAACATTTTTTAAAAACCAAACAATCCCTGGTCTACTAAAATTTCAGTAGCAAAGGTGCTATTGCAGCTAGCCACTGAGAATTGGGACCCGAAAATGATCGACCACACCACCGTCAAATTAACTATAAAAAGCTATTTTGTTTTTGCTTCTGGACACTGGACATGGAATCCGTTGCTGCCAGGGACTTTCGCAAACTCTGTTTCTTCCACAAGTCCTACAAATAACCAAGCACCACCTCACGCAGGCCGTGGGCGGTCAGGCATTACATCAGATTTTTGCCGCAAGACTAGATCCGCTTCCCATAAAACAATTTTATCCAACCTGGAAAGCGCTTACAGATAACACAGAGTGTCATCTACGTAACTACAGAAGGGAGTCCCTGGCACATATTCTCCCTTCTGGCAAGCCCGCAGAATCTACCTCAGACCCACACTCCTCCGACTGGGCACTCGCACAGCAAAGGATGCCATTTGCCAGCTCTACACCTTGGACACAGTGAAGGATATGGCTAATTTTTTCAAATTCATTTACCAAGCACGTTCACTCTTGAAAAAATAAATGGCACACAGAGAGAGCGACTAATAGTCTGACGTGCTCCACTTCATCAGAACCCCACCCCGCAAGGACCACTTTTCCTTAGGGACTCAATAAAGGAACTATATTGACTTCTTAACCCTACTTGCCAACAACACAGTCAGTTCCGGCTGTGTACATACCCTTTCGCTGGTACGATTTTAAAGCTTGACTCCATTTTTAATTAATGCTGTATGCTTTTAACTTTGTACTGTAACAATGTTAATGAGTTTAAGTAATCACACAATAAACTTATTCATTCATTCATTTATCCACTGAGCGGCATGTCAGAAGCTCCATAAATGCAAGCAAACACAGGCCCAAAGTCCTGAATTAGTGTTGCCATTCCACCACATTAACATTAGCAAGAATGTCTTGTGTATATGTGTTAAGACTCGTTTGGGTTTGTTTGAGTGCAATATGTCATCGGCAACAAGTGTGTCACTAATGTAAACATGGCTGTTGTTTGTAATTTCACATTACAATTATGTCTGAGTTTGAGGTTGAAAGATCCTCAAATATTTACACATAGAGAAAGCCTTTGTTTATGACACATGTGGCTAGATGGTACTTCGACTTTAGGGCATCATGTTCATTACGCCGGGACACTTCCAAGTAGCTGTGCGCACTAGAAATGGAGGCTAACATAACATAACATTGTGTTTCATGTACCCACACAAACCTGGTTGAAAGGATTGTGTGAGTGGTGTCGGGTATGTGAGCAATATCTGTGTTGCCACTGTTCAGAACCAGGCCATTTTTATAGTGTTGACTTTGTGGATGCATCAATAATCAGGTGGTTGTGCAGTGGTTGGTGTAAGAGCAGGTTGTCATGGACTGTTCGCAGTGCTGGTGTGTCCATAAAGTGAGTAGTATGGCTGCCGCCTTAAGAAGCTACAGGCTGTTGACATTGAACAGCATCATATTGGAGCTTGGATCTGTATATATGGCATTTTTGATTGAGGGATGGCAAGCGCTACAGTCAAAAATGCATGTTTTGCTGTGCTTAATTATAAAAACAGGCATCCAAAGATTTTCTTAGAAGCCCACCACCTCTGCTGCAGAATACCGGGATTGCTGAATACCAAGCCTACCTAGATTTGATTCTAAACCATGCCTCTTTCTACCACCACCCTACACTTCCTATATTTTTATTTTACTCTTGCTGGTTGTTTTTCATCCCTTTGTCACTGTTTTCTCATATTTCTCTTACTTCTTCTCTCTCCCATTTCATCCTTTCACTCTGGTCAATTCTGATGATGAAAACTAAGTCCAAGTTCCCAAAAATGGGTGTTGTTGCCCAAAACCTGCAACCAAGTGTACAACTAACCACATTTTCCATCTGCAGCACCAATAATCCTTGTATTACTGCTTATTGTTACCATTCCGGTGCTTTTCAGAGTAGAATGGTGTACTTCCACAAAATCATTGTCAGAATACTGTCCACAATATTGTGTCCTGAACACCATCTAATAAAAAGTCCAATTAGAGTTTAATAATAGAAAATGTACACCCCATCGAAAAATATTTTTGTAAAAGATGCATAGGAGCCAATAGTTATTTCAGGCAATCTTTCTGTATACAAATTTCTGACATACAACCAGCATAATGCGTACTTTGCATACATGTTGCCTGCTTGGAGATTCGTTGTTACCCGAAGTACCGGTATCACTGTGTAAGCATCTATTTTGGAAGTTTCATTGTACAAATGACACCTCTGCATGAAATTCTCCTTGGTTGGTAGGGTCAGACTCATTTTGAACTGAAAGAAACAACTATTTGATGAGAATGAGTGCTGGTAATATGCTTTTGAAGTAGTCTATTCACAAGATGTGCTTTACAATAAATGACCAGCAAGATTACACTCCTAATACATTCACTTTCAAAATTGCTGCCACAATGTAAATTGCCAAACTGATTCAAGGCTGCAATACTGTAATATTGTAATGTAATTTAATGCAGATTTGTGAATGCTCCCAAACATTTGAGACATTCATCTGAGATGATCACTATATTTTTCAATATCTCACCTTTTGAGCCTTTGTTTTTGTCTGTAGTTTCACCAAAGACAGTGATAGGAATAGAGAGTTCATATTTTTGTGGCGGTAGGAAGGGGCAGAACTTAATCTGCTTTGGACTCTATGGGATTCATGCTGTTTCCCCTATTCAGGATTCAATAACCATGAGCTTGTTTAAAGACAGCAGAGAATGTGAACCTCTGGATGGTAACATAGAGATAAATGTTTCTTGGAATAGAAATGATGGTTCAGGTGGTGGGGGTGAGAGAGGTTCATCCGATGCTTTAGTTAGACAGTGAGGAGGGAAGGGTCAGAGCAGTAGCCATGTGAGAGTCCACATGTGACTATTCTGGTGGGGACACAGCTCACCAGTTTGCAAGCTCTAGATTTGCCTCCCAGTGGTGGGGTTAGAGTATTGATTGGAAACTATTTAGAAATTTCTTAGATTCAATATGGACCTAAAGTTTTCGATGGGATTTTGAAATGATGTGGTAGTTCATGCACGATGTATTCAGTTCCCATCTTTTTGTGTTATATCCTACGGTTCCACCCACAAGGAAGACAAATCCATAACTTGAGATCTTTTTTTGACTAAGAAAATCAGAACATGGTTCAAACATTTTCTAGGGAAGGTGACTCCATCAGAGCTGCTATGTAGAATCAAGCATACTCACTATCCCCAGAACTGGGTAGCTGTAATTGTGAGTTGATGCATTACTGGTTTATGCCTAACCCTGCCTCTGTCACTGGAGTCTGACTACCTGGTGTGACACAGAGCCCTGAATTTCACAGACATTATCAGGAGTGGCTGTCAACATCTCCATATCTCAGTGGCTTACCTGGCAACCACTTCAGTCACATCATAATTTAAATTGGACAACTCGGAGCCAACTTGCTGCATCGTAGCTGTCACCTTTCCTATTTTCTGACCAAGATAAGAAGAAACTTTGTATCTACGCCCTAAATAATTGAAGAAATTCAACAATTCACAGGTAGATCAGCTAAAAATTGAAAGATAGATCCCTCCTACCGTTACAATTTCTTAAATCTAGTGATCTTAAAAGCAAAGTCTGTAGAATTGCAATGCATGTATGAGGGTGTCAGTAAGTACATACAAAGCACAAAAAGGACCAACCTAGATCTCTTTTCATTCCTATCCCAATTTGCACATTCCATCTTATAAATGAATAAAATTAATCTGCCCACATATGCAGATTTTGACTGCTCCTGTGTTACTTAATGCATATATAGAAAACACATTTAGAAGGTGTCTTTGCAGTAATAGTTCAACGTTTTAAAAACAATTTAAAATGAAACCTTGCATTTAAATCTCAATATTAACATTTAGCATTTTATTTTTTAATGCAATAAAAACATTTTTAGTGGGGTTTGTAACATAAACCAGATTCAGACTTCACGGTGCTGCACACAGGAAAACAAACAAAACAATCAAAGTCATGGAACAGGGACCAAGATAATTAGGAACTCTTGAAGACAAATGCTACCAACTGTCAACATAAGTACAAAAGAAGCAACACAGGATTTGGCAAACACGTAGTCACATAGTCCCTGCAAATAGCACATGAAAAGCCACAAAACAGAACGTCTCAGTAATTAGCAATGAGTGACACACCTATACAATTCTTCAGAATGCATTACTGATCACCGCCTCTATGTGGTGCACAGTGCAGGCGCAAACCCACCCGTACACTAGGGACAGCACCCTTGTTAAAGACAGACAAGCTGTTTGAAGCTTCTGGTTCACCTTTCACTGTGTGGGCGGCAGCTGACTCGTTAAGTTAGTTAAGTTTGTAGATTTATACAATGCGACTTATCACCAGTGAGGGTATCCATGCACTGTGTATGGACACGGGTAAATTAAGTGATTTGCCCAGCATCACAGGATGTTGCGTCAATCCTGAGACACAAACTTGGGTTGACATTCTCCCACATTTCTCCCTGTCCTGATTGTCCTGCAACCATTGGAAGTGCAGAGGTGCCCTAAAAATAGATGCAATATTGAATGACGGAACCCATTCATAAGTTGATGTTCCTACCTAGGGGACGGGTGTGTGTCAATAAAGCTCATGAATACCTCCACTTGTCTGTGACATACTTTGCACTCACTGGTTAAAAACAAGTGGATTATTGATGATTAGCCATTTACAGTTCTGCCTAGGTATGTTCATTTTGGCTTTCAAACGTTCTTCCCAAGTTGCCCTGCTTGCTGCACAGATTTTCTTCCCCACATACTGTCCCAAATCTTCTGGTTCTCGATATTGCTCTGATTTAACTAGACACAATCTTTTACCCTCAGTCATATACTCTCTTTGTCTCCAATTTAGAAATAAAGATTCTGTTAAAATGCACCATAAATATAAATACACAGAGATTCATAACAACATTCTCGAGTGACTCCAGTGACATTAGAACTAGTCTGTCACGCAATTGGAAGATTCTTAAATCAGATGTTATAATAGGAAAGAATCTAGCCGAACACCCCCAAATAGCATTTAGGCATAGTCGATCCCTGAAAGACTCTCTAGTCCATAGTCATTTTGAAGGGATCACTCAGAACCCAAGATTAGGTAATTTGACAGGATTCTTTCCAAGTTCCAAATGCAAAGCCTGCAAGCATAGTCCAAAAACTCTCACTTATGAAATTCCAGGCAGAAGAGAAAAGAGGACTATTAACAATTTTTTAACTTGCACTACCCCATTTTGTGTATACTGTCTAGTGTGTCCATGTAGAAAGATCTGCATTGAAATTACAATTCACTCCACCAAACGAAGGGTTTTATAACACGCTAGGGCCATTGAAAAACGTGATTTCACTTATCCTGTCGTGAGACATTTTGACCAGCTCCATCAGAGCAATAGGAAGTTGTTGAGATGTTTCTGTATTGATCATGTAGCAGCACACGAGAGAGGGGGGAATAGAGAGCTCAAGGTGTGCAGGTTGGAGTCCAGGTATATAGTGGATCTACAGACCAAAGCTCCTGATGGATTAAACACTGAAGAAGAGCTAGCAATCCATTTGTGAAAGCTGTAACTTATAAAGTCACTCTATATACATTTGGGTGATGGTCTATAATTAACCAGTTATTTTGATTGTAGTCACCATATTTGCTGTATATGATATGAAGGATAAGACTGAAGGTTAAAAAAGAGCATGAATATGGAATAAGCTATGGTGATTGAATTTCTTGGGATGTAGATTCCCAATCCCTATGTAAATAGACCCCAGAACATGAATTTCAGAAAAATATGTTTGCCCATACAGATACACTCTGGTTACTGTCGGCCATTCAGGGCTTAATGATGTAAGACCACGCAATACTGTCTGCCGAATTTCAGGTCTCCACAGTTATGAGTTTCCGTCTTTATTTTGTTGATGGTATGTATACAATTATTAGTACCTATGAATTCTGGAAACTCTGTAGAAATTTGTTTTTAATTTGATGATCACTACATGCCATTATGAAATTAATTTGAATTGTTTTTATGAAACTGAAATGTAAATATTTGTATATATATCTGATTTGTCATCTAGTCCATTCAGGACTGTAACATAATGCCAACAAATATGAACGCGTAATATTATGTGTTGGATTGAAACCTGAGAGCTTTATTGAAATGATAATTTTATTTGGCACAGAAAGATGGCGTATAGCATATTGTCCTTGTCTTATGTTAACGAAATGTACAAGAGGAGAATACGCTGTCCTCTCTCGCTGTTCATGTTTTGTTTTGTTTTTTAAAAAAAAAAGCACCTCTCCCCGTTTCCACTTACAGTGGAAAAAGGCTGGATGCCGAAACGCATCCTGTCCCGCTTTATGGTTTTCAGTTTTGAATAAAAGAACTTAATTTTCCCCTGCAAGTTGTGTGCGGTCGTCCTTGTTTCCGTGACACGAGGTGGGAGCTGATATATACACATACATACATACATATCTCCTTGCCTCGTTGCTCTTTCCAGATCAGCGGAACCCTTGGAAAGTGGCACACACGCCGGCAGAGCGTACTGGCTATTCCCACAATCAAATGTTCCAGTAGGCGCGCTCTCAAGGTGTAGTGCACTCGAACCACGTAAGAAGTTTGCAAAAACTGTTAATTACACTACAGGGGCATAATTACTAGTACTATGGATTACAAATGTGTCCTAGTTTCTTTAGTATGAATCAGAGAGTTTACCTATGCAAACCTAATTTGCCTCTATCACTGTTGTATAGGTATTATCGATATTACCCTAATGTGCGCTCTCTACATTTTGCTACTTTGCAGTATGTTTATAAATACAGTGCACTTGCATACGTTTCAAATGGCTTTATCTTTCTGCACAATGCCTGCTTGCTTATACATTCTAGTCTCTGCGGGTTGCTTTCTACATCCGACTGATTTTCAATTACTGTCGCATTTTTCCACTTATCATTTATTAAAATCTTTCCTTCAACTTTTAGCATTCTGGGTCGCTTGTGTTTCAGACTGATTATACTGTTTCAGTCTCGTGCCATTTTTGGGTGTTCAGACAGAATACCGGAACCAAAAATATTGTGGGACAAAATAACGTGTCAAGAATATCGAGGACAAAACTTTTGTGAACGTCAGTTTCTGTAGTTAAGCAAAGTTTGACTATATATAACTCCACATATAATTACTTTGATGATTTATATGTCTTTAAGGTACGTAGATGTGGAGTTAAGAATAGTAAATCTATATTTACCTATTTGCACTTATCTTCTCGATATTTTGAGCCCCAATATTTTTGGCATGACATTCTGTCCATGCAATATTTTTGGTTCCTATATTCTGTCAGTGATCTCCATTTTTGCCAGTACATTTTGATTGAAGATGTATAAAAATATTATTCTTTATTAAGGTACATTGTCAATTTTGAGGCCTGACCTAGGAACAGCTTTAGCTGTACCACAAACCTCATGTAACGAAAACATAAAATATTACATAATAGAAGGTTGTCAGTCAGAACTCTTTATTAGAGGTGGGTGAGCCACTGAAAGCTCAAGCTAGGCTCAAACTTGATTCCTGGCTCAGCTCCAGGTCCTGCTGGACCGTCAAGCCTATACTTAATCTCCCTGTGCCCTTGTGTCATGTAACTGGTGCTCATCTAAAGCACTCCAATACCTTCCGGTTGGGTTCATGATGCATAAAAACTGCAGAACAATGCACAAAAGGTAAAAACAAAGCATTAACATTAAAAAGTTAAGGAAAAGAGATTCTCATTTAGTGGCTGATTTGTACAAAGTGAAAGCAGAAAACCTGAATAAATTGCGGGTTCCGGTTTAAATTGTTTGATCTTACGCAAACATTTTATTTCAATAAAAATTCTTATTCTTCATTTTCAGGTATGAAAGCACTTTCAAATATGTGAGTTCAGAATATCAGTTGTACAAAAACTTATTGTGTTTGATTTAATAGACTATTATGTTGCTGTATAATAATCTGGGCGACGTACAGAATTTACATGACAACTGTCTTACCTCTTATTTCTTATGGTTGATGTTTAAAAACTATTACTTTTACTAAGTACTTCTCAGTTCAGTGCTATGCTGTGACATATTAATGTCAAAGCTTCCATGTGATAAAGAAATACACTTTTTTTAATTTTGAAGACACTTAATCGTATTTTACGTGATGTTGTATGATTTACATAGCAAGCATTTTTAGGGCTCTGCTCGTGCATGGGGTCTTAGAGTCGAGCCAGACCCTTGGCTCGGCTCTAGCTCAGCTCGCTTTGTTAATCTGCTGAGTCTCCCAATTCTACTCTTCATCCATTCTTCGGTTCTAGTGTCATTCAGAGCAGGGCTGGACTGGGAACCAAAACCTGCCCTGGCAAAGTGCTCGGCCGGCCCCCCGGGGCTTTGGGGGTGCGGCCGAGCTATTTGCCATGGCTGGTTTCGGCCAATTTTGTTACAGGGGCCGATATTGCAGCTATGCTTGAAAAACGGCCCTGTAACAAAAACGCCCCCCCTGGGGCCTAAAACCGCCCCCCACCCTGGTGGCCCACCGGGGAAATGCCCGGTGCCCGCTACAGCCAGTCCGGCCCTGATTCAGAGTTTGCTTCATCTCAAAACAGCATGCAGAAATGAACAGAGTGCCTGCCCAATTTAGCCATTCATTGTCTGTCTGTACTATGAGTGACAGCATTTTCCACAAACCCATGTGCAGTGCTACCTGACATAGAGTGCAGTTCAATGTCAGTGACATGTCGTGGCTTGGTTGATGGCCCAATCCTTTATTTTGATTACATTGAAGTATTTTTTACCTTTATTTTGTGGCCACCCACTGTCAAGGTTCATTCTTTGCTTATTTTTCTTTTGAATAAATACACTTCACCTTTATAAGGGGCTATTTTCCTTTTTTCCTTTTACACTTTTTATTTCTTTTGCACTTTCTTCCAAAAAATTAAAAAATTCTTCACACTTACAAAGGCCGGACCTATTGGCTTTGCAAATACATTTGGCAAAGGGGTTAGGCCACTCGTTAATCAGGGCAGTCTAGAAAATAACTAAACACCCAACAGTTTTCCGCCTCTGCCTATTGTTATATTCTTTTGATATTTTGGGGAAGTCCATACAATTGCATCTCCATTTTTATTGATTGAAATTATGGATGACAGAATTGTGCAAAATAATTTTAGCTTATGTGATGTTAAACATACTTCTCAATGTTTTAGTGGGAAAGCAGGTATTATAAGTTAGGATGACCAAAGTTGTCAGAAAGCAGCTATCAGGCATAAGAACGCTTTATTGGGTAGGTGAATTGAGATAAACCCTGGCTGACCTTTAAAGGGGTTTATCTGCCCACGCTAAATCAATTAAGGTTATTGGACTTGTGTTTTGATTTAAAATGTTCAATAATACATGGGCTTTGAGACTGTCCCTGGTTCTTAAAAATGCATTGTTCTGTGTTTTCGGCCTTTATTTTTTAGAAAAGGCGATTAATAGGACTGCAAAGGAGAAAAGCTATTAAAACAGTTGAATTATGTTGCCACTGCTCTTGCTTTATGGAACAAAATGTGTAATCTGAAAAATGTTCTTATTTGAATATAATGTAATGAAAATGGTGTGAGGTTAGACGTTTTTAGGTCTTCTCTACAAATAGCTTTAGCTCTCTGTTGGCAAGATCTGCTGTTTCCATTACATTACCTTTATAAACACACTGTTTTAAAGGCCTTGGCTTAAAAAATCTATAACTATATGTAAATAAGAATGACAAAGGGAGGCAAACTGTAAACTGCAAAGTTCATGTTATGTGACAGAGGCACAGGGATTAAAATAAGAGTGACAAGAAAATCCTCCAGGCTGCACTGAATTGGAAGATGTTGTGTCAGTGAGAGAGGCAAATGGGTTCAGATAAGAATACTTAGTGAATTATTTTTGTAGAAACTGAGTGTTGGCATATACTATGCAAGAATTTGTTGATTGAAATATACTAAATGGTTTATTAACCGTGATTGGTCTTGTGCAACTGTCATATGACGAACGAAAAACAATTCACACAACATGTCACTATAGTTTTATCATGTTGGAGCATAAGTGTCCGCATATGTTTCACAATTATGATCAGAAATGGAAGTTAAGTGACATATCTCAACTATATATTGTGAAGAAATGGTGATTGATGTGTTGCGTATATCTGGGATCATAAAAAGTGTGTGTGGCTTACTAGTTTCACCAGTTGATCTGCTATTGTTTGCACTCAGCTTTTTATCCTGGCCTCCTCTTGGTACCTGTTACATCCTCAGCAGCTCAGATATGTGGCTCATTGTCAAAACAGTGTTATTTAAAGTCAATTATCTGAAATATTTGCACATTAATGTATGATTCCTGTTATTCCTTTCTTTGGGGTGCTAAGCGTACAGGCTACTAAAAAAAACAGGCCTCAAAAACTTAACATACAGACAAGTTCATTTTACAAGCCTTTCCTTCAATGCAGTTTTATAAACCCATTTTGTACTGGAGTCTTAGAGGAGAGCAAGTGGAACAGAAATTCAGATCACAGTTATTACCAAGGGGTCACTGCATGTTGTCAGTGTGCATGGATAGCAATCGGTGGTCATGCTGCAGACACCTATTGATGCTGATAGGTATATGGATCAGCTGCAACATTCCTTTGGGGAGCACTTATTTTAGGAGTTCAGATTTATCTCTCAAAGGTTATTCAACAAATGATTGTCCGGATTCACAGATTATGCAGTGGCGGCTCGCCGAGGGAGTGCTGCGGGGCGGGGGAGGGGCAGGGTGGGGGGGTAGTAAACTCCGGCATACAGTGGAGCGGAGTTAAGTAAATAAATAACTAAATAAAACAATTTACATTGCGCGTGCTGCATTGCCGAGTTTGCTTTGCAGTGCGCGCAATGTAAATTGTTTTATTTATTTGTTTGTTTACTTAACTCCACTCCGCCGTATGTCGGAGTATACTACCCCCCACCCTGCCCCTCCCCCACCCCGCCTCACTGCCCCGCAGCACTCCCCTGGCTAACCGCTACTGAGATTATGCGAGTGCACCTCAAATTTCTCCAGGGTTCTTGAGGTGGCTTTTTATATAGACTATGCCATGGTACTCAAAAATTTAGAGCTCTTTCAATAAATTATGCTGTATTCAAAGAGAGTGCATAACTCTTAAGGAGTATAAATTCTTTTTGAGTCTCACTATTGCAAGGTTCTGTCCTCACCATACACTAAGGGACTGTTACTTAAGGTCTGATGTGTGCTGCTGATATTTTGTTTTTTATTTGGTTTTGCCTATGCTGTTTTGTAAAAATAGTTTACATTTTGTTTTATTTGGATCTACAAAAGCACACTGAACCAGTAATCCCTGGCACTAAAGGGGACTACTTTACTTAGGAAATGTACATTGTACAAGAGCAGGATGCCATCATTCACAGGGAACTTGTCAATGACTGAAGAGGGCGGACCCATTTCCCCATGCTGTACGCTGTGTTGGGGGAAGACAAATGTAAATAAGACAGCAATAAAGCAGTTAATGACAAGGGCTGGTTGAAAGCCCCTATAGGTATAATATATATAATTTTACTTAAATCAAAAAGTCTTGGCTAGTGCTGAACCTAATAAAATAAGCATTGAGAAAGCCAATAAGCCCAGCGTTGGGTGCCAACAGTGTGGTTTTACCACAGCTTTTTTTTCGCTTTTTAGTGATCTTTGTAAAAGTATTACAAAATCATTTGTATTTAATTTGAAGTCACGCACTGGGCCAGTAGTCCTTGGATTTTAGGGGGGGCTAAATTTTCTGTGTAATTGCACATTGTGCATGAGCCAAACTGTGTCTGTCACAGTTATGTTACCCAGTAGTGGAAGTTGGCTAACCATTGATCAATGTTGTATGCTGTAGCGGGCAAAAGAAAAACGTGAATGACAAAACAGACCAATTGATGAAGAGACCTGGTTGAAAGCTGCTACATGTAAGAATATTATATGTGTAATATTACTAAAATCAAACAGTTGTGCCTAGCAGCACACCTAATCAGATTAACAGGCAACGCTTCTTTAAACGAGGCTTCATATATGATACATAATTCCCTGAGGACTGCCATGCTTGAGCCCTTATTGGTATGTCAGCTACTTGCTTCCAATGAGCTAGGTAAAGGAGAGCCCTCATGGGCCCAAGCTGGCAGTGCAATACATTCAGCTGTAAAGTGTCATGTTCAAGTGGCCACATTTTCCATTAGGGCCAGAGGTCGTGGTTACAGGATACACTTCTTGGGGTGTTTCATTCACTCTCTTTAGCCCTATAAAGGTATCTTCGTTAATACAACTGGAATCGGGAAGTTAATTTGTTTGTCAGCCAGGATCCAAGTATGCATGACCTTGCCTTTACTGTACTCTTTTGTCTCCCATAATACTATTCATTTTACTTCCATGTAAATTAAAATGTGTGTTTATTTGTTTTGCAAAGGCCGGCTAGCAGAACTAGATATTCGAAATCGTTGTTTTTGTTACTTAGACGCATTACGATTATCCACCAGTAAACATAACATCGTTCTAAAGAACAGTTCTAATTCATTAGTTAACCTCTTCAGTGCCGATGACGAGATAGTCTCGTCATGGAGCACGGTTGCGCTGTGCCCATGACGAGACTATCTCGTCATGAACCCCACCCACTAATAAAACGCCCGGCACAGGAGGGGGAAAGGGCGTGGCACAGAAGGGGTTAAAATAGCACAATATTTGGTCTGTCAATTTACCTTCTAAAGCCAAAGCACCACCAGCAATAAAAATGCTTTAAAAATAATTGCATGTTTTTCCCCCACCTATTTTATAGTGTTACTATGTTTCATATGTGCTTATGAGAACACCAATGAAACCATTTAAAATATTGTTCACAGTTTAAGTACTGGGCATAGTTCAGTAATTCACAATCCATGATATTTATTATACTCAAATTCAAATTCAAAACAGCTTTATTCAGTGTAAGATATACATCCATAAAAGCATACTTATACAAACCATAATAAAATTAATCAGAAGTACAATATATATGGTATTATGATTCCTCAAATATAATTGCAACGAATTGTTAATTGCTGTGCTGTTTATAAAATTGAAAACTAAAAAAAAAAAGAGAGAAGTTCAATATATACATTTTTAAAGTTAAACATTTACAATTAATATTTTAGAGAGAAGCCGTATGATCAATAATCAAGATACGTTTAAAAGTTGGCAAGTGGCAGGTTACATATAATAAATTCATGTCAACATTCTTTACTATAAGAGACATTCCTTAAAACCTTATTTAATGCAGCTGTAGTCATTATATATTATGGACCACTCTATATACAATGTATTAATCGAAGGGATCATAAAAATCTATATTTCACAGTGACACTCAATCTAATTTTACATTATTCATTTTCACAGGAATATAATAATTCTATAGTGTAGTAAACCTTGTGCAGCTCGAATACATGATGTGCAGAGACTATAAACATTTTTTTTTATAAAAAGATCACTATAAAATGTAATATCTGCACATATGTTGTAACGCCTCTAATTATCCTCATCAGGTTTGTCGTATAATAGTACGTCTAAATGTGCTAATTCCTTTAGTTTCCTAATTACACATGCAATAAAGCATATAACAGTGCACATGGTCTTCATATTATCCAAACTACACAAATAATTAAAAGCATTTTTATAATTATACAATCTATTAGTAAGAAAAAAAAAGGTTTTAAAACTGATTTCCTTATATTGCTGTACAGAGTGCAGAATAATATGAAATGTAGTGTAGACTGAGGGGTTTTCCCATTGCATGGACAGTTTGGTAAATTATAGGGTCCTTTTTCCTTGTCACGGAATGCTATTATATAGTGTACTGTGCCAAGTCTTAGACTTGTCAAGTAGAATCTGTGTTCAGCATTTACTATCATTGTAAGGTATACCCGGCACAGAAGGAATTTGATAATAGGAAGTAACGCTATATTTGTGTTAACCTCATCAGTTCTAACACAGTCCATAACCAAAATATATCTCAGCTTCAGCTCATTCTTACTAATACTTTGTATAGATATCAAGTCCCCTTTGTTAAAATCTATCCTGCACTCCATCAGTGAGTTTTGAATGTACACAAGCCATGGGATTTTTTTCCAATTGTCAAGGGCCAGGCAATTCCTTACTCATCTACGACTGAGGGCCTAATTTTGATCCTGTGAGACAGCAGATTTAGAAATGACCACCAAGCAGGTGTTCATTTCTGAAGCACTGAAAGGAACTGCTCTCATGGCATTTCCTGTCAATGCTGTTTGCAGTTTGGTGCAGGGCTCCGTCAACATGACAGAGCCTTGCACTAAACTGTTTCCTCTTTTTTTTCGAAAAGAAAATCCTGAAGCCTGATTTTCTTTTTGAAAATAAAGAAGATAATGCCCCCTCGCCATAGGAAACATCTCCCATGGCGACAGTGGCATGTAGCATTATAAACTGTCCCTCGCCAGCAAGGTTTGTATGGCGGTGAAAGACATTAAAAAACAGCTAGATTTCCGCCCATCCTAACTGGGCGGATAGACAAATAGCCAATTCTCCGGCTGCCCTTACTCTGCCAGGCCATTGGGGAAGTTTGGCCACAGTGATGAAGCAGTCACCGCCGTCTGCAAACTGTTGTCTGCCTGCACTTAAATTGGGAGGGCTAGCCACTATGTTAGTGGGGAGGAAACACTGTTGCTGTTGTGACAGAGTTCCTTCTCTGCCAACATATAAACTAGCCCCTCTGTTCCTTGCTAGGTAAGTTGTAGGACCATTCAAGAAAATGTTTGTTCTCCTCTCCACAAAAGTAGCAGATGTGTTTTGGTCAAATTTCCCCTTAAGGTTAATGGTGATGATGGATGGTTTGGGCTGAGGTCGAAGAGGCAACTCAGGTTCTTTATTAGTGCATGATCTAGCGACTGTTCTGTATATAGACATCAGTTTATTGATGTTTGTTTTGATATTTCTGATTCTAAAAGTAGTCTTTCATTCCCTACTGACCATGAGGGTCTTTTCTTAGATGTATACTAGTTTGCAAAACACCCAATATAAAACCACCCAGAGGTGTTTTTTAGGTATACATGGATGGGATGGGCTTGTTAATGGACAGAAGCTCATGGGATAGTCTTGTTGGCGTTTTACCTTTCAGGAATCAAAAATGGCTATTCTAAGTCATTTAAATGAGGCCTAAAAAATCAGCAAGGAGGGTTGTGGTTTCAAATTCTTAATCAGGCAAGCTCAAACAAAATTGTGATATATGCTGTGCTTCTGTTTTGTTACACAGATGCTACTTTCTTGGGTAATAACATGTATGTAGGGCCTCCCAAGATCTATTATTAGCTGCATTTGTTGCTATGCTACACAGTGAATCATTTACAGAATCTGGCAAGAGATATTTTGTGTCCAAGCCACTGCTTTATTTTATTATATATATATATATATATATATATATATATATATATATATATATATATATATATATATATATATATATATATATATATATATATGCAGTTTTGATGCCTGAATTGCCGTTATGTCCCGCTTAAACTTCTGCAGAGATGAAAGAAAAAGCCGCTTCAAACAGCCGGGGTAGCTTCTCAGTATAATTTATTTCGCCATAATAAAAACCAGACAAGTGTCCGCCCTGGGACGCGTTTCGATCGACGAAGCGATCTTGATCACCTGACGCGCCTGTGACAGGTTGCCTTATTTAAATTAATTACAACCAATGACAATCTTTCAGCAATTAGACTCTCATGGATGTTTAAAGAGATATCAGCGTTCGTAGTAACACATGACTTGTACAAATCATTGCGGATTTAAAAATGGTTACAAATTAACACATAAAATGTATCACAATTCAGTACCACGCATTTGATAGTAAATGTCCTTAAATAGAGATACAAAGTATATATAGAGATAATTCTTTGGCAATACACTTGTGTTACAATCTTGATATTAGCAGTGAATAATGATTCTTGGCAGCGAACATGTGAGCACTGTTCCCCTACTTAATTCAAGTACTGAAGGGTTTTAAAAAGAATATGCATTTTTATATTTGTGAAATATTTCATATCACCCCAAAAATCTTTTAAGATATTAGGAGTATTGTATTATGAGGCAAGTGCCTGATGGAACTTCACTGCAGATGTAACATGGCAAAATTGCATTTGTGTAATATAGGACATGTGCCCAGTGTTGTCTTAAATTAGACATCAGAGCCAAAGCATCAATTAACTCTCTTGTCCATTTCTACTGTGGGACTATAAAATAACACCCACTATTATTTACTATGTATTTCTCTAAATATTCTCATAAGTCAATTTGTGTCGATCTTATGATTGATGAGCATTGTAAAAAGGTTGTTCAAGGTTGATTATTTTTGTTAAAATTAGTTTTTGGGTGGTGCTGCTGAGAACTCTGTTTGTGAACTACATGCACTAAATGTATAACAATTTGATATGTGGATATAAGCTCTGAGCATGGAAATTAACCTTGTATATGTTATGGCTGTATTGGGCAATGTTACTACTAGCCATGATGGCACCGACTCCACATCTCAAGTTAAACAGCTTCAGACCGAAAAAATAGGGGGGCATACATCCCCCTGATATATCATCTAATACTTGACAGATTTCCCCACATTTGTACTGCCCATATTGAAAACGGATCTACGGAAATACGTGAAGATCTTTTTCCATTTTTGTATCATTAAATTTAGAAGATCACAATATACATGTTGTTTAAAGAAAATGGTGTAAATCTTCACTGGTGTTCAATCCATGTGGAATGCGTGTATCTAACATGAGAATGAACGAGGACTCTAACTGCCGCAGTCTTTTCTCCCTGTTGCCCCCCCGGAAATAAGGGGGACCCGCCCCGATCACGGAATATGTAAGGTCTTGTAGCCTGTTGTTATGAACTGCTTTAAAGTGCCGTGCTACTGGATAATTTTCATCCGAGTTGACAATAGCACGCAGATGTTGGAGAATTCGATTAAATACCGGAAGCTTGGTACTGCCAATATATTTTAATTTGCATGTGCACTGCAATTGATATACGGCATAGTCAGTTCTACAAGTGTAGTGTTCCTTTATGTGAATAGGAGAATCACTAAAGGCTGTACAATATTCCGATAGATTAAGACCGAATTTACACGCCCGACATGACGAGCACTTAAAGAAACCCGGTCTTATCAACCAATTGGTTTTAGAAATAATCTCAGGACAAGTCTTGACAAGTGCATCCCTCATGGAGGGTGCCCTCCTGAAAGTTATGTCAGGGAGTATATGTATATATATTCACTGAAAAAACCATTGGTTTCACACAAGTTATAGTTAGCGGACATTTTACTGATAAAAAACCATTGAAATTCCCCCGTTATAGTTAGTGCAGGCAACTATAACTCAAGCGACCGCAATCCTCTGCTGATGCTAATACTGTATTTAGACACTTATTTACCCATGTCTTCTTCCATAAATTTTTAGCTATACATATATTACAAATATTTTTTTTTCATAAAGACACATATGTCATCAGCAGAGGATTGCGGTCGCGTGAGTTATAGTTGCCTGCACTAACTATAACGGGGGAATTTCAATGGTTTTTTATCAGTAAAATGTCCGCTAAATATAACTTGTGTGAAACCTATGGTTTTTTCAGTGAATTTGCAAGGTTTTTTAAATGCTAATTCCTAACTATAACGTGTGTGAAACCTATGTTTTTTTCAGTGAATTTGTACGGTTTTTTAAATGCTAAGTTACTTTACGCGGTTCGTGGCGTGCGCGCCCACTTTACGCAGTTCGTTCCGTGCGCGCACGGTGCGCTTCGCGCACCGTGCGCGCACAGTGAGCACGCGGTGCGCTTCGCGCACCGCGCGCCCACTTTGCCGTGCACGCAGGGTGGGCGTAAAGTGGGCGCGCGGTGCGCTTCGTGCACCGCGCGCCCACTTTACGCAGTTAGTGCCGTGCACGCAGGGTGGGCACGCGGTGCGCTACGCGCACCGCGTGCCCACGTTACGCTAGATGGGCCATGTACGCACGATGCGCTTCGCGCACCGTCCGCACACGGAGGCCGTATTAGGCGCATCGTTGTTAAACATTATCAATTGATTGTTCTCTGAATTTATGTGCCATGCACCGAAGGTGCCCTTCTGGCACCTTTTGCGCACGGGGTGTGGAGAACGTGGATATTTTTTTTTTTTTATTTAATTTTTAGCGTACGCTTACGGTAAGCATAATCGGCGATTTTTCGAAAATAAACAATATTAAATTTTTGCCTTTGTGGGTTCTTTGAGGACACCATAAACATGACTGGGTGGTTGGGAGCTGTCTAGCAAGCCTCTTTTATTGTTTTCCGAGTTTGCTTTTCCTCCACTCCCCTCAGAGTGCGAGAGAGAAAATGGCGGCCGACACTTCCTGGTTTCGACCGATTCGAATGTTTACTAAGATCTAACAGCCAATCAGAATCATGCTCGCGCACGTCACCGTACGCGTACGGTAAGCTTACCGTAAGCGCACGGTAAGCGCACCGTAAGCTGGCTCAGATATATATATTGATTTAAATGCTATTTTCTCAGGAACTACTGAACAGATTTACACCAGACCTACAAAAGGCACTTCCTTGACCTGAGGACTACCTCTCTGCCAAATTTCAAGTAACTCTGTTCAGCCGTTCGGGCTGTAGCTGTGTCTAAAGGTCCTATGGAAAAATGCATGGGAAAAACGCGTTTTGGGACCCCCCTTTTTTCTCAGCCCCCGCTTGACGAATCCCCCCGAGACTTTCAGGGTAGGAGCGGAGCGTAGCGCCCCACCTATTTTGAAAATTTCGCGAGGATTCGTCGACCAGCACCAAAGTTATTCCAAATAGAATGTTGCGGATTTCCTATGGTAAGAGGGTTCTAACTATAACTACCTACTGGCGACCGCCAGTAGGTAATATATATATATATATATGTATGTATGTATGTATATATTATATATATATATATATATATTACCTACTGGTGGTCGCCAGTAGGTAGTTATAGTTAGGACCTAGTTTCCATAGGAAAAGCGTTTTTTGATTTGCCAATATCTTTGGCGCCGTTTGACGAATCTTCGCAAAATGTTCCATGAAAAAGGTTCACCCAGGTCAGGTCCTGTCTTGAAAGTTTTGGGGTGATTCGTCAAGCGGGGGCTGAGAAAAAAGGGGGGTCCGAAAATGCATTTTGACTCCATGTTAATTTCCATAGGAAACTTTAGACATGGCTACAAGCAGATCTGCTGAACGGAATTACACCAAATTTGGCAAAAAGGCAGCTCTTGGTTCGGAAAGTGCCCTTTTTTTAAAATGGTATAAATCCATTCAGTAGTTGCTGAGAAATAAAAAAATAACAATATTGATATCCGAGCACCGTGGAGAGTTCGCAAACCCTCCCAAGCATGACCTCAATTCTGGTTGGCTGCCAACACTCCAAACCAGAATGTGTTGGTAGCCATCTTGTGACTCGGTAACACATATGGATGTCCGTTGCGGACCCCCTGGCCCTGGAGACCACAACCTCCCCGGGGCTTTACAAACGTTGGGAGGGGGGCCAAGTGGCTCCCTCCTGGAGCCCTCCATGGCCCTGGGGACCGCCACCCCCCAGGGCCGGCTCCTGCAATGTCCCGGGGTGCCCACCCCCGGGACATTTCTGTTTGCTATGGCAGGGCGAGAGCACGGCTCCCGTCCTGTCATAGCAAACTCCTGCTTTGCTTCATTGAAGCGAGAGCAGGAAACCTGCTCTCGCTTCAATGAAGCAAAGCAGATTGCTTTTGGGCAAGGGAAGCTGCTGACATGCAAGAGGCGGGGAGCCAGCAGGGAGCTTGGGGGCAATGGGGCTCCCCCCACGGTCCTCAACGCTGAGGGCCGGCCTTGGGGAGTGGGGTCCATGGGGCCAGAAGAAGCCCATGCGGCCCCTCCCTTTATTAAAAAAGATGAATGGCCGTGCCCGGAGGATGGGGTCCCCGGGGCTGAAATCGGCCTGGGGAGGGGGTCAGTGCGGCTCCCCTCCTTAAAAAAAAGAATAATTATATAATGGCCAAGCCCCGGGCATGGGGTCCCCGGGCCAAAGCTGGCCCAGGGAAGGGGGGCACGCAGCCGCCCTTCCCTATAAATGTTAAAAAAAAATACAGGAGGCCATGCCCCGGGGGATGGGGTCCCCGGGGCGGAAATCGGCCAAGGGAGGGGGAGAATATTAAAATAAGGGGGGTCACACAGCCCCCCTTCTAACACAAAAAAACCTGGCATCTCACTGGAGGCCCCGCCCCCTTTCAACACCACTCTGCAAATGCGCCTCCTCACGCGTGTTAAGTTGGGGGATTAAGTCCCCATGAATCCTGAGAGTCACTGGGGGCCAACTAGCCCACCAGGTACCTCCAGTAAGCCCCACACAGTGGGATTGCTGAGAGGTGGTCCGAGGCCACGCCTCTTTTTACACCACTCCGCAAATGCACCTCTATTGTAGCTCTCAAGTTTAGGTGGAGAGCAGCTCCTGTATAGAGCACTGTCAACACCAGCAACGCTCTATATCTGCTCACCTCAAATGTCTGCTTTTCTATCAATATATTTAAGCATAGGATTAGCACAGTGCCATCCACACTGAGATAGAAAGGGACAACGTCTTTTGCCATTTCTACAGCAAAGTCTTTAAGCATAGGACTAGCACAGTGCTGTCCATGCCGAGCTGTAAAATGACAAAAGCCTTTGACAACTCCTTGCACAAGGCTTTTGTCATTTTAAAGCTCGACATGGACAGCACTGTGCTAGTACTATGCTTAAAGTCTCTGAGGTAGATCTGTGCATACTCTACACAGTTGATCAATCAATCATGTATTTAGAAGGTAGGATCAGATTGTTCAACAACTATAGAGTGTGGTTCCCTTGCTTGAGTGACGGCAAAAATTTAATAACATATTCGCTAACACATATCTAGAGACTTTTGGAGCTGTTCACAAACGTAACTTACACCAGTGAGTAAGTTACACATGTAAGTTTATTCTTTTAATGTTAAGTAACTTTACTACTTTTGGCTGTTAACTATTTATGAGTGTAAAGTTACTCAAGAGTGTAGACTTATATGTATTCATCCTGTAAGGCAGGTGGGTGGCACAAAGTTTATGAATGTAGGTTACTACAGCCAAAAAGGAACAATAATAAATCCAGCTGCCCAGCACCTCACACATAGCCAATCTTTGATACTGCAATGCCCTCCCATAGAAAATAATGGAGGCAGGGACTTAAAATAGAACCCTATCGGTAATAATGTTAAAATAAATACATTTATTTTGTCTTTTTAAATATACATTTCAAATTAAATAATTTAATGTAAAAGAAACTGTAAATATATTTAAAAAAACAATATTAGTTTACGCTAATAAATTGTAATAACCTTTTGTTAATTTAGAAATAAAGCCTGCGCTGGAGTTCATTTGGAACTGATTTTGGAGCAGTTTTGGCTGTAGGAACTTTGGAAATTCCGTTTTTGAACAACAAACTTTCTATTTTATTGGTGGGTGTCTGACCTTCGCTGCACCTTTGCTGGCCATGTGAGGAAATGTACATTGACATTAATAACCACCATCTGCATTGGGATCTTGAGCTGGTCTATCAAGCCAAGAACTGGATACATGGATGTCAATGAGGCATCACCAGGGATAGCAGCTGATACCTTTGATTTGTTCTTTAATACCCTTGGCTGATTACTTGCTTTCCCTGGTCTAAGAGATCAAGAGGAAAACAGCAAGAACAAATGTAAACATGGATCAAAGAGCCCTGATGAGTGGTTACCACACCTTGTTCTTCTCTTAGGTCTGTAAATAGAAGCTTGTTGAGGGTCTGAGGATGAGGCAAGGGATAAACCCAGTGATGTTACTAGTGGTCAGAGGGTGCCTAATGACACTTCTTCAGTCTCTGCCATTTGGCTAATTAATGTCCAAGGCTGGATGCAATTGAGGTGTAGCAGATCAAATGCAAAACATGCAACTACAAGGTCCACGATGCAGTAGAAGACCAATAACGAGAGGATATGAAATAAATAATGAAACTCATTACTGCTAGTGTGATAGAATACACACAGTGGGGCTTATTATGATGTCAGTGGAGCTGCCTCTGACTGACACTGTTGCGGTCTCTGGACTGACCCACCTCCGGTTAGCAGTTGCATCAGTCCTGATTACGATGCGACTGAACACTGTTCGGGCAGATACACCCATTTCTCTCCGGGAGCCTGTGTTATGGCTGTAAACTGGCCGTAATACAGGCTCCCATAAAGAAATGGGTGTGTGTGTAAAACCCTGCGGCAGGCACCCCATGGTGCCTGCCACACAGTGCATGGATTTACAGGGGGGCATCCTAGGTATCCCTTCGGCCACCAACCGTAGGCTACGGAGGCAAGGAGACCCTACTAGGGGCCCCCAAAGTCATTTTCTGACAGCCTTTTCGTGTTGGAAAAGGCCGGCACGGAAAGGTTGTGGGAAACTGACATGGTAATCACGGCGGTGGAAACGCCGTCCATAGGGGATTAATGTGCGGTTCCGACCGTCCGGAAGACTCCGAGAGCCGGTCGGGACCTCGTTGGAATGACCGACCGGTTCACGCTCGACCGCCGACATTGTAATTCAGCGGTTGGACCGCAAACCAGCTGTGTCGGTCGGAAAGCCTCCGACCGCGGTCGGAAAGCTTCCAACTATCGGTCGGAGGCTTTCTGACCAACATTGCTGGCTGCTTTGTCTTTTTGTTGGTAACATTTTAAAACATGCCAAACATATAAAGTAGACTTTTAGCTCGATGCCAAATCTGCTATGTTGATGAAATTCCTCATCTTTAGGTTAGAAAATATCAAAGAAAATGAAACATAAATGCGCTTGGTAGGCGTAGTTAAACATCTATATGTTGGCTATGTATGCAAATGGATTTCACATAAATCATTACCACTTTAACTCAATATATTTTCAGGTGTCAAAACAGCATCTTACACTGTTTACAGCCATAGTAATGTTTTTATGTCAACGTTTAAAAATACTGTAGCTCTGTCAAAATATACAAGTTCAATAAAGAATTGCTGGTGCATAATATTACAGCTTCTCCATCATTTGGTAAATGTCTCAATCATAAAACAAAAGTATCCAATTTCTAAAAGCAATCTTGTTTTCCCCGAACTGCAGTTGTTTTGTTGCAATGCGAAAATGTGGGGTTGCCACCTTTCTCTGAAAACATGCTGGCCATTTGTTTACATTTTGCTATTCTGGAAGGGTCAAAATCTGCTCAGTGAAGGAGTATCTGTATAAAACTATCAGTATTCTTTCCAAACATAAAAAGTATCCTTGCTTGTTTTAATAATCAAGTCAAAATTAGTTAGACAGATCTCCAATACTGTCTCAAAATGGAAATATATGGGTTTTACTGCTTTTCCTAAATTATTTTACAGGCATGAACTTAAAAATAAAATCGGTCTGATAAAATACTGGTCAGGTGGCACTCCTAATGTAACCAACCCATGCATATCCCCAAAACCTGTTGTATCTCAATGAGATAATAAAGTTGGTAATAAATTGTATTTTACTAATAATAAATTATTCTCCATGTAATTATTTAACATTACAGGATGTGGAACAGATTAGAGTGGACAACAAAGGAAAGGCCGTCCTGCAGAAGGTCTTAATACCAGCCCTAGTCTTTGATCTGCCTTTGGGCTCCATGTCCTCCGAACAACATTTTTCCACCCTCTGACTGCCTTTAATATTTTGATGTGCTGAAAAATGTACAGTCTTGTTTTGCTTCCATTGAACCAATTCGACGGAAAAACATAATAACAATGATCTGTATTAGAAAAGGCCAGAACTGGAAACATGGTACTTAATGACAAGGTTCTAAGTGCTAACTCATAACAGGCTTTAATTTATTGGCCACATAGTTCTAATTTTTTTAATGGTATCAATTGGACTACAAAACCCAGAATAAAAAAAGAACACATGGACTGGATTAGCCAATCACGATTGCCCTTGGAAACTTGATTGCTCTGGGAAAAGAGCAGTTGGAAAACTTCAGGGGTGTTGGAGGTGGGAGTTCCCTCAAAGAAACATTTTTAAGAAATAGGGCAAACAATCCATTTTCAGCATCGGGTAACATGGGTGCCTATAAGAAAACTGTGTGCCGCTCTGCTAGAACACATTTATGGGTTGTATGGCCAGCCAGGTCATATAGCAGCCCACTTGTACTCCCCCCACCCGCCTGCCATCTTGGATTTTCTTGTGCCATCTGGCATTCCAGCCATTTGTAGCTGAACGAGGAGTGTCTTTTGCTGTACTGAGAGCGGCGCTACTAGATGGCACCTTGTCATGAGTTGTCCGGCCCTGGGATCTCACCCACAAAATCATTGATTTTTGGAAATTGTAGTCTAGCTTCATTCAATTGACTTATATTAGAAAAAAACACCTGCAAACAATTATTTACAAATAGGAAACTCAGGGTTGAAAAAGTCTTGTCTCCATGACATGGAGATATGACTAGGGGTTGTATGACAGCACAACACATGCCATTACAACGCTGTTGTAACAGCGCAAGTGCTGTTACAACATGCTATCATTACAAGACAAACTTTTTAACACACATATGCCTTTACAACGCATGCCTTTACAATGGATTTCTTTGAAATAGCATGATTTATAAATGCATATGTGTGATTAAAGTTAAGTTTGTAAATATAAATGTTTTACAAGTAACTTTAAACGCTAAACATATATATATGTGTGTGTATATGTATATATACCTACATATATATATGTAAAGTAGGTTTATTTTTCCCAGTAAAATTCTGAAATTTTCATACTAAAAGCGTGCATGCTAATATATATATATATATCCCGTGATCAAAGTTCAAGGCTCGAACCGAAACGCGTTGGGCACGGCTATTGCCACTTTCACAAAATAAAAAAACTACTAAGCCACCGGGAAACCGGCTTATGTGGCCACATCTCGGCAGTTATCGAGTGAGAATGTTATCACAATTGCTTGGCACAATGAGAAAGAATACATGTCTAATGACAGTAAGTTAACAAATACATACAAAGGTATTTACAATCTATATGCGTCATAGTGACTCATTTCCAAAGATGGCCAACCATTAGTCACTGGGGAAACGGCTTAGGTGACCGTCTCACAGCAGTGTTTTTAGGAAGTTTGGATATCAATTTGACTGTATGTCACTATGACGCGGTAAATGTATTTGTCCAGTCTCTTTGTATTTGTGATTATATCCAACATCCTAACTGCTGTGAGACGGTCACCTAAGCCGTTTCCCCAGTGACTAATGGTTGGCCATCTTTGGAAATGAGTCACTACGACGCATATAGATTGTAAATACCTTTGTATGTATTTTTTAACTTACTGTCATTAGACATGTATTCTTTCTCATTGTGCCAAGCAATTGTGATAACATTCTCACTCGATAACTGCAGAGATGTGGCCACATAAGCCGGTTTCCCGGTGGCTTAGTAGTTGGCCTTTCTCTGTCAATAAGTCACTATGACGAGTTTTATATGCAGGTTTCGATGTCATGATGCTTTAGTCACACAGCAAACAGTAAGCTTCTAAGTGGTATATGTTATGATTTCCATTTATTTCACCACTTGGTTTCATTTGATGGGTTTCCAAATATATGTGTTTGTATTATGTGCACTACAAGATGGCCGCCAAAGTCATTTTCTGAATGTGACTGAGACCGGCAGTCCTTTGGTTATGTTTACTATGCTTACGTACTTATGGAGGTTTGTGTCATGGCGCTTCACTGTGTGACCAAGGGAGCGAGACTCCCGAAACGCTTAACAGTGTGAAATAAACTCGTTACTGCGATTGCTACTGAGAGTGCGTTGCTTACTAGCGGATACTTTTGGAATGAATGTGCCGGCGTTAGCTCTACCGGCTTAACGCACCACCCAACTACGGGCGAGATTCCCAGGAGGAGCTGACTTTGTTTACGTATATATATATATATATATATATATTCACTGAAAAAACCATAGGTTTCACACATGTTATAGTTAGCTGGACATTTTACTGATAAAAAACCAATGAAATTCCCCCGTTATAGTTACTGTAGGCAACTATAACTCACGCGACCGCAATCCTCTGCTGATGCTAATACTGTATTTAGACACTTATTTGCCCATATCTTCTTCCATTAAATTTTAGCTATACATATATTACAAATATTTTTTTTTCATAAAGACACATATGTCATCAGCAGAGGATTACGGTCGCGTGAGTTATAGTTGCCTACAGTAACTATAACGGGGGAATTTCATTGGTTTTTTATCAGTAAAATGTCCAGCTAACTATAACATGTGTGAAACCTATGGTTTTTTCAGTGAATTAGCAAGGTTTTTTTAATGCTATTTCCTAACTATAACGTGTGTGAAACCTATGGTTTTTTCAGTGAATTTGTACGGTTTTTTAAATGCTAAGTTACTTTACGCCATTTGTGGCGTGCGTGCCCACTTAACGCAGTTCGTTCCGTGCACCAAAAGCACAGGGGGTGAGGTCAATGTGGATAGTGTTTTTTTTATTTCGATTTTATAATTTCATGTTGCCAAAATTACGTTTTTTTTCTCTATTAATAAGCCCTGCACATTTGGTGGCCTGCGGCCACCAAAAGCACAGGGGGTGGGGTAAGTGTGGATAGTGTTTTTTTTATTTTTATTTTTTTACCGTAAGCGTACGGTAAGCTTACGGTAAGCGTACGGTAAGCGTACGGTAAGCGTACCCCGCGAAATTGCCGAAAAAAAAATAAAACCGTTTTTGCTCTTGGGGGATGTTTGGGGACTCCCTCAACATGACTATGTGGGAGGGAGTTGTCAAAACAGCCCCGTAACATGTTTTTGGCCATCATGTTTGATAAACAACACTCAGTGCGAGAGACAAAATGGCGGACGCCGCTTCCTGGTTTCGGCCGATTCGAATGTTTACTAAGATCTAAGAGCCAATCAGAATCGCGCTCGCGCACGCCACCGTAAGCTTACGGTAAGCGTACGGTAAGCGTACGGTAAGCGTACCGTAAGCGGGCTCAGATATATATATTGATTTAAAGGCTATTTTCTCAGAATCTACTGAACAGATTTACACCAAACCTACAAAAGGCACTTCCTTGACCTAGGGACTACCTCTCTGCCAAATTTCTAGTAATTCTGTTCAGCCGTTCGGGCTGTAGCTCGTTCTAAAGGTCCTATGGAAAAATGCATGGGAAAAACGCGTTTTGGGACCCCCCTTTTATCTCAGCCCCCGCTTGACGAATCCCCCCGAGACTTTCAGGGTAGGAGCGGAGCGTAGCGCCCCACCTATTTTGAGAAATTCGCGAGGATTCGTCGACCGGCGCCAAAGTTATTCAAAATAGAATGTTGAGGTTTTCCTATGGAAACGTGGTCCTAACTATAACTACCTACTGGCGACCGCCAGTAGGTAATATATATATATATATATATATATATATATATATATATATATATATATATATATATATATAAATATATATGCTGTATTTATTTTTATATATTTCCACACACAATGATGTGTGTGGAAATACATAAAACATATATATATAAATATATATATATATATATTATATGTATATATACACATTTACTTACAATCCCTCAACCCATCAACCCATACCCACCGTAAACCCTAAGATTACCCTTGCCACCCAAAACCCATACCCACCCTAAACCCTAAAATTACCCTTGCCGTCCAAAACCCCAGACCCACCCTAAACCCTAAAATTACCTTCCCACCCCAAAACCCATGCCCACCCAAAACCCTAAAATTACCCTTCCCACCCAAACACATACCCACCCTAAACTCTAAAATTATCCATGAACCCCAAAGCTCTTACCCACCCTAAAATCTAAAATTACCCTGCCACCCAGAAACCCATACAACCCTAAACCCTAAAAACCCATGCTTTTCAAATACTTACATTTGAAAGGCATATCCCTTACCCATTCATGCTTTTACTATGAAATTCATTAAAGGCATGCGTTGTAAAGGCATATGCAAAAAAAAAAGGTTGTAATGGTTATGCATTATAACAGCATTTACGTTGTTACAACGGAGTTGTAATGGTAACGCCTTGTATTGACGGCGTTGTAATGGTTAGTTCCCATGACTACGTTATCTTAACTCTGAGCCATCCAATCATCAGGAATGGGTTGGCAAAAAAGCTGACTCTAAGTGTATTTGATTTATGGAAGCCACAGGTCTGGTCAGCACCCTGGCAAAGTTTTCTGTAGCCGAATTCTGTAGGGGCTACAAGTCATAATGCAGAGAAAAAACCTGGAAAGGAGGAATCAGTCACACATGTAACTGGGAAACATCAGAGCTCTGAATTATATTTTAAACTACCAGCAATTGTTCATGTAATAATAACACGTCGGGCAGATTTTGTGAACTAAAAGGAGAACAGGTTGGTTCTAACTATTCTTAACAATAGAAGGATTTCCAGTAATGAAAAGGTGTGAAATGTTTTGTACCACACAATCTCCTAGTAGTTACTGGAAATATTTATGTTTAATTGCTAAGAGCCGGAAAAAAGACTGGTGGTCAAATTACCAGACGTGACTCTCTTGCCTGATCATTAATCCCAAAAGGTTTCACATTTTCCCCTCTGTGGTGTCCCACATGTTGCAACGTGATGAAAATACGTTGTCAGGTATTTCCATGCACACCCTACTTTCAGTGTGGAGTCAGGGAGTTGAAAATGTTTTGTGACAAATTGCCCACAGTACCACCTTGCAGAGGCAGGTTGAAAGGTTTTTACTCCAGGGCAGAATGCCAAGGTGGAGAGGGATCATCGAAAGTAGCCCTTCTCCCTAATATGGCTTTCATATGCTGCAATGTACCAAAGAACCGCTTTGTCTGTTCTACGCCGTTTCTGGTCGCATTTATTTAACGTGTATTGAGTCCTGGTTTCTTTTCTTCCTTCCCCATCTGTCCATCTGGTACTTACAATAGATAAATTGAAAAAAAAAGCATAAGTATGAAGCCGGACCTCCTTTATATTTCGTTTGAACGAGTTATAAGCCGTTGTAATAGAGATTAGTTAATGTTTTACACCAAAAGCCGTTTGGCGGTGTGTCCATCCCAGCCATAGTTTCATATGACTGGCCTCGCCTTGAAGCCCTGCCTCAAAAATGCAATTAGCCGTTTCAGAATCAGCCGAGCTGCCTTTTTTATTCCTGCTGCATGGAGTGCACCATTTGCATCATAAAAAAAAAACCTAATTGGTAAACACAGCCTCGCCAGATTCTCTGCAATTCAGCCAATTCTCCGAGCGTTAATTGGCTCAGCTTCAACACACATTGGAGGGGTTTTCAAAGGCTGCTGCAGATTAGAGAGCTCGCGAGCCCTCGTGGCGCGCGGTATTGACTCCAAGGACACTCGCGGAAAAACATATTTTAAATGAATGCCGAATGCGGGCCGGTTTTCTTGTCTGGCGGTTGCCATGGAGACCATTTTGTCTGCTAATCTGATAGCCGTGTGTGTGTGTTTATTGGTACACATCGCGCGTAGTGACCTTCAGGGACCAACCCGGTTGGATAGCGCTGTTTTTCCGGAGTGCTTATAAGGAGTGCCAAAGTGGATGTCTCCCAAGCTTGGTTGTTTTGTGGGTTGCAATATGGAGATCCTTTTATTGTCACTCTGCATTTTTAACAAAATAGAGGCAGTGGGGCTGCGCCAGCTGGACGGGTATCTAGGTGACAACTGGCCACCAGCGTTGTAGCTGTGACAAAAATGACTCACGCCATGTGTGAAGAAATCAAATTACCTCAGTAAAGCGGGTTATTTGCGCAAGCTGCATGATAACTGTCTATACTGGCACAATGCAGGGGCCATCACCAGTTATAGCTTACTGAGTAAATATAACTTATGCCCCCACCATGCACAGCTTATGACCTCACATATTACATCACTCATGACGTTCAATGACATCATTAATAACATCACTGATGACATCTCAAATGACATAATTGAGAAGAAAGGATCTCAAAGACAGAAAAAGAAAAACCCTGGGGCTTATTTACAAGCCCCTTGCGCCGCGGGTCTGTCACTTTTAATATGGGGGAAAACGAACGCGCCGGTGGCGCAAGGGGCTTTTAAATAAGCCTGACTACATGCAAAATTGACGTCAGAAGACTCAGAACCGATTCAGTTGCTTCTAAGGAGATCCACACAAAAGTTATTATTTCATCTCATGCGGCTCTCATTAAACTTTTTCAGTGTGACATTTATCATAAATATATTCAACCCTCAGCTCTCATGATACTGCTTTGATGATGAAAGGCTTTTTTTCTATAAAATGACTCATGATGGATTAATGAAGCATTACATGTCATAAGCCATTCGCCCCAAAGCAAGTGTTGTAAAATTCCATTGGTTGCTGTTGAACAACTCTGCGCAACGATTCACTTGAAGCCCCATCTAATTACACTAATCACTGGCATATGTATGATGTCCATACCCATGTCACCTAGAGGCATTGGCACTTTTAATCCAACTTTATTGACACTATTTTGCACATTCAATTGGGAACATTGAAGATGACTAGTGAGTTTTCATTGGTGATAGTTTGCATTCCACGATTTTCCGTTTCTTCCTTGATATTTTGGGTGAAATACTTCAGTAAAGGGCTACAAGTAACTAGATCTGATTGAAGACATCTTATTTTAGAGTGAATGTTTTTCCCTTTTTTTTGCTTTACTCACCTTATCACTGTGGCTATTTCGCATTGAATAGATTCACATGATCAGAAGTGCTGGTCTTTACTCAGATTTAAACATAGGTGTTAAAGCAAAGTCTAGTTCGTAAATACATGAGGCCTCGTCATTGATATGGGTGGTTCCTTTTAAGTACCTGCATGTGAGGTTATTGCTAAGTTGAAGGTACTGATCACTACAGAGGTAATATTGGGGAATTTTTCTGGTGCGAAAACCCTCCCATTGTGAGCCCTCTCCATTGTTGGTGTGTGCGTATCAGAATTGCCCTTCAGCCTTACTGTGGCATAGACAAAATGATGGGGTTCCCTGCAGAATGTGATGAGAGGCCCCATATCTCACAGATATTTATTGGTCTTTGGCTCAATTGGAACCCCCTGAAGGCTGAGGTCCCCCTAAAGGTTTGCCCCCCCTTGCACTGCAGGGCCCTATGTTGCTCCCCTGAGCTTTACCTTTACCTGTCCAACGTGGGTGCATTGATAACTCTGAGGGTGGTCAGATAGTCTGAGTGGGTATGTGACTCACTACATGCAGTGGCCGAAGAGGAAGAAAAGGTAGCCATATGCAATGAGCTCAAGAACTTGATTATTACATAAGGCTATGCATGGTGGTTTGTGCAAGGTTGCTCCAAATACTATGATCCATTCATCCAAATGCAGACATTGCAGGTGCCTTGGTTGTTTTGCAGCCCAAGGACAACAGTGCTGGTAGAGATGTACATCAGATGGGCTGTTGTGGTTTACTAAAATTGATTTTCTTTCTGTCTCACATTCATTTCTGGTGACCTCTGTACCACATTGCTTCCACATCTGGACCAATTTCTGAGATCTCCCTTGCTATATGTAACCATCTAATCTCCTGTCATCTCCTGTGATTTGACTTGTTTTAAGACATCTAACCTTCCTTCTAGATCTTCCACTGCTATGAGATCCAACATATTCCATAAATTGACCTGAACAAATTGACAACTTGTTCTTTACTCCTCTGATGTACTCTGTGCTTTCCTGCTCTCTGGGTATCATTACTATGTGATCTCTTTCAGATTTCTTGTTTCCAAGAGACGGAGTCTGCCTCTCCAGCCCTGTTCTCTCTCTCTATGTCCCATTGTCCTGTTTTCTCCTGGTGCAAGACATTATCTATGCAGATCCTGTATGAAACTTGAGTTGTATCAACACATTTCCCCATAGCCACAGATTGGGCAAAAGATATGTGAGGCCCTTAGTCCTTTTACCTCATTATTGCATCCTGTGCTGTATTCAACATAATGTTAATATAAATAGCTGTTTGTCAGTGGCCTTGAAAGCCTATGTAGGACATTTCCATGCTGGAAAATACGCTTGAGGAGGGTGATTGGGAGTACATTTCTTAACCTTGGGCTCAGCCTAATGCAGTTATCAGGTCTGTCAACCTAAAAAATGTTTGGCTGTGTGAGAGAGGAGATGGGGCCTGGAGGGGTGGGTCTTTGAGTCTGTCACTGTTTAAAGAGTTACAAAGGGAGCAGGAGCATGATGAAGGGCTTTGTGCCAGTTTTTTAGTGAAACACCACAGCCTGTTGTGAGGACAAGGCTTATTGCCCATTGCAGCTTCCCATAATCCACAAAAACAAACTCTTTTGAAGCTGCATTCCAGGTCCTGGAGAGGAGGCACAGCCCTAGGGGATTTTACAGAGGTGCATAGCCTCCAACAACGGCATGCTTACTCTATGCAGGGGTTTGCAGCTCATCTCCTTTTCGCCTTGTGATATCGTCTTTTCACCGAGTGACTGGGTGACGAAAGCGGATAATGTGTGACACGTAGTGGGGTGAGTTGGTAGCCCTGTGTAATGCCAGGTGCAGTAGAGGCTTCAGGTTGTTCTGCCAATGGCATCTGATTCTACAGGTTTCCATTCATGACAGCTGACAGCAATACCCCCTTCAGGATTCTCTTTTTTTGTTTTTAAATATCTTCATTGAATGTTATCCATACAGACATAAAACAATACATTGATCTTGTTTTGAAAAAGAAAACCACTATCAGTTGCAAACTTGCAGAGGTACTTCAACAACTCCTTAGGAGATAGTGTAGCAATAGCAATTACACCATATGCATTTTATAGTGAAATGAAAGTCAGCGTCATGCGCCTACATTTACTTCTAGTTGCCCCTAGTCACTAACATTGTTTTCACGTATTATTCATGCGATCGACAGCTGCAATACTGCTTATCTCTTATATTTAACTGGGGGATAATGCGACTTTTCAGGTGCTATAAAGCGATCCTGTAGGAATATTTATGTGACAATATACTAATGGCAATTCTCAATCCAACAGAGATATTTCTTTATAAAAATCATGAACTGATAACAACAACAAATAAATAATAAATGCCTAAGAAAAAAAACAACAAAAGGAAAACATTTTACTATTGAAAAGGGGGTGATAAGACTGCCATCTAATAGTGACTGTGGTTGGATTGTAGTGCGCAACTATGAGTGCGCGTAGCTCAATAGTTTACTTAATGTGCTGCCAGAGAGGTGAGTGCACAAATGAACACAATAGCTATATCTGGACACTATGCGAACTGACAGTAAAGGAGCCCCCTTCAGGATTCTCTTATTACAGATAATAACTTTGTCTCACGCAACATCTTTCATATCTTTGAGACAGGAAACGTGAGTGAGGAGTCAGGAGGTGCAGGTTTGATCTCTTCTGTTTCTGTCAAAGCTCTTGTCCAGCACCGGAAATAAGAACAGGTGGGCATGGTTTAATTTGCTTTGGGGTTTCGCATGAACATCAGATGCCACTCCATAATACTGTCAGTATCCAATGCATATTTTGCATTACATGCCAGTGGTGACCGGTAATACACTATCCAAAAGAGACAAGACTTGTCCCTGCCCTGATCATTCATCCACACACACTTCAGTGCCAGCCACTGCTCCACTCACCATCATTGTATCCTTTCTAAACCTTCCTAGGATGCTATTTTATAGCAAACAAACATAGTGGCTTACTGGCAGCCTGTGTAAATATTTCCTGTGACCAGCTTCGCACTGCGTTGTTGGGCTGAGTGACGAGCATTTGTTAGTAAGACTCCCAGTTTTCCATTTTTATTGATTTTTACAGGTAAATATAGATAGAAAATAGTGTGTTTCTCTACTGTATATCTTTTTAAAAGTGGAAAAATACAGATAATTGGGCTTCTTCTGAGCGATTCAATCAATCAGTCGTTTGTTAAGCGCGACTACTCACTCGTAAGGGTCTCAAGACGCTGGGGGGAGGGGGGTTAGCAGGCTTCAGTCCATCAAGGGGGGGGTCTGTCGAAGAGCCAGGTTTTGATTCTCTCAGTTATCATTCATGAATTTCGGGCTAGATGCTGGGTGGATTCACAGCATAGGGTGTTCTAAAAATAAGATGAGATTTCCTTAAATGGGATAAGATTTTCTTAAATAACTTCTTATCTCAACATTTGTTTGTGTTATAATGCATATATTTTTATTTGGGTGTTTCATTTTATTATATTTGGCTTTGTAATGTGCTAAATCTAGAAAGGTGGCGAAATATGTGTGTACATTTATCAGTTAAATAAACATGGAGATAAATGCAAGTTACAACCTATATTGTTCACAAAACTCAAAATAAATATGGATAAAAATACGATAAAATTGACAAAAATAAATAAAGATAGAAATGGAAAGTAGTATTACGATACTCTAACATGCCTTCGTGAATCAGTAGAAGAGTCCAACTTGTATTTGTAAAGTCCAAACACGGTAGAGACCTTTCTATTTATTATAAATGTTTATGAATATTCTGTGAATATTCCCATTTTATATATTTTGCGGCCAATTCATCAGGGCAAGCAAGAGGACATAAAAGACTGCTACTTCACGTATACCAAAATGTTTTTGTTAATTGGCCCCAATGTCTGTGAGGCGAGATTTGTGTTGAAGAAGCATTTTTCAGAATCAAGATGGAAGCTACACTCTCTTTTTTGCTTCCTTCATTGTAAGCAAATGTTAAATTAATGTCCAGACTGAAATGTAGTATAATCGGGTTTTAGCGCGGGTTTCAGCACAGAATCGGCTTTAGTTGAAGTCTCTGATGTTATTAAAGTTGCTGTGGAAAGAAGGTGGCCTTACTGCTGCTGGACCTTTCGGCGGCATTCAATATAGTGTCCCATCTTATCGTGCTGCAACGCTTGCAGGATATCGGGATAGGTGGGACTGTTCTGCTGTGGCTATGTTCTTTCCTTTGGGATAGATCTCAATTGGTGTGGATGGCACCGTTCGCATCTGAGCCCAAGCGCTTAGAGTATGGAGCTCCCCAGGGCTCAGTGTTGAGCCAGATACTGTTTAATATTTGCCTTGCTCCACTGGCAGCTATGTTGGAGACTTTTGGGGTGCAGATTATTTCCTATGCCGATGACACACAGTTAATGTTAACGTGGGAGGGTGGCATTTCAACTGCCCAGATTAAATTCAAGTTGAGTCTTTCTGCAGTGTTTAATTGGATGTCTTAGAACAAGCTCCAATGTAAGACTAGAAAGACGGAGGTGTTATTTTTCAGTTCCCTGCTCCGCATTGGGGAGGTGAGATCTGGCCCAACTCATCCCCTTCTCCTCAGACTCCTTCCACTGTAGTGCAAAATGTATGAATCAAATGTGATAATCTCACCTTCAAATCTCAAGTAGAGAGGGTGGTCAGGACATGTTTTGGCCTCCTCGGGATGTTTACGAAGTTCCTGTATATGCTCCCCACTTCCTTTCAAAGGATGGTGATCAATTCTTTGATGACGTCCCAGCTGGACTATGCAAACGCTCATTACTGGGTCTTCCGGAGTACTTGTTAAACGGACTGTAGGTGGTGCAGGACGCTGCTGCTCAGCTTTTACACGGGATTCCTAGGAGTAGCCCAGTGTATGCCCATCTTAAAGAGTTGCATTGTTTGCCAGTTAAGGCAAGAGTGGAATTTAAGAGACTGACCTTAGCCCACAAAGCATTTTATGGACTGGAGCCTAACTATTTGTCCAAGAGGCTGCTGCACTACCAGCCTACAACCACACTGCTCTCTACGGAGGCTTTGCTGACAGTAGTGCTCAAGACAAAGCAGAAAAGATGAGGTGATTCTTTCTTTTCTGCTATGCCTACCAGAGGCTGGAATTCTTTGCCCTTGTCTCTCAGACCCATTAAGAAACCAGACTCTTTTAGACCTCAGTTGAAGACTTGGCTCTTTAATAAAGTGTTCTAACTCTCCCCTGTAGATCCTTTTGTCTCACTATTCTGTTAGCGCCATGACACTCTATCGAGTAGCCGTGCGCTCTATAAATGTTTTTTGATTTGATTGATTTTGATGTAGTGCGCAAGCTTGCCAATCAGCACATCTCACAAAGACTCCAGCAATCATGGACACTTTTCAATGTGCTTTAGAGCTTGTCAGCATGACAACTTCCCTATTCTCAATCCTTGTATAGGAAAGCAAAGAACTGTCTAACATCAAACTATTTCAGCACTGCGGTACCTGAAAAATAAAGACCATATAAGTTAGAGTGAGGCAGTTATTGCAGTAAAACAATGGTACAATAATTTATGCCATGGAGGCAAATTGTACATTGTAAGAAAACATTGCAATTTCAATTAAAAGAGAGATTTTTTTCGTTAGATTTAGGAAGGGCTGAATATAAGTCTTTATTTTGTTTTAATTAGCAAAACTAAATGCATGAAAGCCTGACTGTAGTCAATTAACACACAGGCTGTCAGAAGATGGTAATATGAAAAATTGTTAGTGCTCCCTTTGAAATCCAGATCATAACCATTATGTACGTTTCTCAAAATGTCCATATATTGTTCCATGTTCTGCGCTATATTAACTGTTGGTTGGCTGAAATGACTGTTGATTATGGTTGCATATCTTGGGCGGCCCATATTTTTCCGTTTAGCACTTAAACAATTCCTTTTGGCAGAAAGGGCAGTGGCGGCTCCTCCGGTAAGGTGGAGGAGCGTCTCCACACTGCCTCGGAGCAGCAAAGGAAAGGGAAAAAATAAAATGATAATAGCTAATATTATTATCATTTTATTTTGACTTCCTGCTGTTGTAGCTTGCGTGAGGGGGCGGGTCGGAGGGTACAAACCTCCTAAGTGCGCAATGACTGTTTGGCCGGCCCTCTTGGGGGGCCCAAACTAGTCATGTGCACTTGCCCTCTTTTACATGCAGACTGAATTACAGCCTGCATCGAGAACACGCCCACCCCTACAGCTCCTGGCTGAGCGCTGTGTCACGGTGCTCAGACCAATCACAACGCTTCATTGCAGCGTTGTAATTGGCTGCATGGAGCATGGGAGCCCTGGTGCTTCCTGCTTCCTATTTCTTACAAGACGTCAGGAAGGGGACACAGGAGATGTGGCGGCTGCTGGCCAGTTGCCAGCTTGGAGGTAAGTGATTTCTTTTTATATTGATTCCACCCCACCCCTGACCCTTACCCTCCACTCACCCCACTGCTGCTTCCAGGCAGCAGTTGTGACTTAGAAAGGGTGCTTTGACGTGCTGGCAAGATGGCTCTGCATGGTAATTACTTCAAGCCAATATCTGGTGTGATTTGCAGGTCCCATGTTCTAGATCCTGCAAAGCGCTTCAGCCTTTCATTATTTGAAGGTATGCATTGGCTGAGGTTAGATCGATGTTTAGAGATGGTAAAAGAGAAGCAGGATGCTTATGGTCAAAGTAACAGCTATATAGTTGCTGGAGATAGTTTTTTATGGTGTGTTCTCCAATTTTTGTGCAGTTTCCCATTCAGAACACACTATGCACCTACAGACAAGTTGGAGTCTATCCAATTATTGGTACACAAAGGATTGACAATCCACCACCAACCTAACATTTTCTCTTTAACAACTCAATACCCATAGCTCTGTTCTACGGAGAGACAACAATACATTCTAATACCATTGATCCCCTCTCTACCCAGCCCAATATTAACCCTGGCCTTCAAGGCAACACCCTTGCAAAGAACAACAACTATACTCTTTCACCACTGCAGGCCCAACCAATATGGCAAATGCAAAAACAACAGTTGATGGACAGAATGCAGAACAATGTCATACATTCACCCCAGTACAAAGATCTTGGCCTAAATCCATCGTTTTTTTGCTCAACATGCCATTCCAGTTTGAACCATGCCATATGCAAATCAGTCTAGACCCTGTGCCTCATGGTAACAGTCCAGCCCGAACTGCCAAGCCAGGTCCTCCCTGGACTGGAAACAAGCATCCTAGGACCGGTTTCAGGGTTTCACCCCTCTTCAGCCAGGATAGCTTGATTCCAGTGGCATGGAGAGCACGGGACTCACGTCTGAGCATACCCGCCCACTCGGGGTG
This sequence comes from Triturus cristatus, assembly GCF_964204655.1. Taxonomy (NCBI): domain Eukaryota; kingdom Metazoa; phylum Chordata; class Amphibia; order Caudata; family Salamandridae; genus Triturus; species Triturus cristatus. The sequence goes on from NC_140593.1 coordinate 503,389,100, forward strand.
ACAAATGCAAAAACAACAGTTGATGGACAGAATGCAGAACAATGTCATACATTCACCCCAGTACAGAGATCTGGGCCTAAATCCATCGTTTTGTTGCTCACCATGCCATTCCAGTTTGAACCCAGCCATATGCAAATCAGTCTTGACCCAGTGCCTCATGGGAACAGTCCAGCCCGAACTGCCAAGCCAGGTCCTCCCTGGACTGGAAACAAGCATCCTAGGACCGGTTTCGGGGTTTTACCCCTCTTCAGCCAGGATAGCTTGATTCCAGTGCCATGGAGAGCGTGGGACTCACGTCTGAGCATACCCGTCCCACTCGGGGTGACAAATGCAAAAACAACAGTTGATGGACAGAATGCAGAACAATGTCATACATTCACCCCAGTACAGAGATCTGGGCCTAAATCCATCATTTTTTTGCCCACCATGCCATTCCAGTTTGAACCCAGCCATATGCAAATCAGTCTTTTGCTTTCTCGCCCTAAGTGCGCCAGGTATGCTCAGACGTGAGTCCTGGGCTCACTGTGCCACTGGAATCAAGCTATCCTGGCTGAAGAGGGGTGAAACCCCGAAACCGGTCCTAGGATGCTTGTTTCCGGTCCAGGGAGGACCTGGCTTGGCAGTTCGGGCTGGACTGTTCCCATGAGGCACAGGGTCAAGACTGATTTACATATAGCCAGGTCTAAGCTGGGGTGGCATGGTGAGCAAAAGAATGATGGATTTAACCCAGATCTCTTGACTGGGGGTGAATGTTTTGATTTGTTCTGCATTCCGTCCATCAATTGTGTCTTTTGCTTTCTCGCCCTAAGTGTGCCAGGTATGCTCAGACGTGAGTCCTGGGCTCACTGTGCCACTGGAATCAAGCTATCCTGGCTGAAGAGGGGTGAAACCCTGAAACCGGTCCTAGGATGCTTGTTTCCAGTCCAGGATGGGCCTGGCTTGGCAGTTCGGGCTGGACTGTTCCCATGAGGCACGGGGTCAAGACTGATTTGCATATAGCCAGGTCTAAGCTGGAGTGGCATGGCGAGCAAAAGAATGATGGATTTAACCCAGATCTCTTGACTGGGGATGAATGTTTTGATTTGTTCTAAATTCCGTCCATCAATTGTGTCTTTTGCTTTCTCGCCCTAAGTGCGCCAGGTATGCTCAGACGTGAGTCCTGGGCTCACTCTGCCACTGGAATCAAGCTATCCTGGCTGAAGAGGGGTGACACCCCGAAACCGGTCCTAGGATGCTTGTTTCCGGTCCAGGGAGGACCTGGCTTGGCAGTTCGGGCTGGACTGTTCCCATGAGGCACAGGGTCAAGACTGATTTGCATATAGCCAGGTCTAAGCTGGGGTGGCATGGTGAGCAAAAGAATGATGGATTTAACCCAGATCTCTTGACTAGGGGTGAATGTTTTGATTTGTTCTGCATTCCGTCCATCAATTGTGTCTTTTGCCAACCAATATGGCGACAATAAAGTGCTATGCCAGTGGAAGAATTAGCTAACACACTCAGGACATCTAGGTACATGAAACCACACCTACCCAAGAAGGGGATGGATCAACACTAGGAGATACCACATCCATCAAAAATTCAAAGTTCACTTTCAGCCTAACAATTTCATGCCAAACCAATTATAAATTAATTCAAATTCCAGCATGCCTAACAGACTAAGCAAATGCCTCCTCTACTTACAAAGCAGATTCCCCAAAGAAAATAGTGCTAAGTTCAGAACTAACTATTTTAAAGTAAAGAAACCTGCGCAATAATATTCCCAAACCAATTTAGACACCAAAACATTATAATCAGACCAGGAAAAACACAAAATCTAAAGTGCTTTTGAAAATCAACATTTCATGGTTGACCAGAACTACTTGCGATTTCATGTTGACTGAAATGGAGAGGAAGTTGGATATGCCAAGCAGGTATATCAGGTCAGAGTTGTTACCTTAGGATTCAGGGCCTTCTTCAGAGTTTGATAGACAAGCCACTCCACAAAAAATGTTGCAGAGTACCCTGTCCATCAAACTGTTTGTCTACCTGCTTTATGAGTCGAGCAGAATACACGGTTTTCACCAGCTGAGCCTCAGCTGGCTCCGCTGGTGGAAACCACTGAGTGATGGCCCGTCGGATATTGGGTCGTTGGTCAATATGTATCATACCATCCTCCTTAAATATTTTCTATATCTTTTTTCCTGTTTGAGACTGCAAGTACAAGGGCAGCATTCCTGACCAGGAAAACACTAAAATGACCCCCCCACACTGTCAGCAAACTCTCCAGGTGTTAGGGCTTTCATGTTAATTTTCAAACACAAACTCCTGCTTTGAGAGTTGCTGAGTGGTCATATGACACTGGGTGGCTCCTCAGGAAAGCTACAGAGCCTTCAGAGGAGCCTCTGTGGTGGAGGCTACTCTTGAAGTTACAGAGATTTCCACCAGGAAGTCGGAGATCTCCAAATATGGGTGCTGTAATCCACCAGAATGGTGGAAGTTATTACTTTTGCCCCATGGGAGGACACCCGGCCAAACCATTAATAAGGCTGCTACTTTGTGATATGGAAGTCAACAAATTTCAGCAATGTTAGGTCCTAAGCTAAGGCCAGAAAGGGTTTCTCAATTGTCGATGATACATAGTCGTCAAGCTTCTAGGTGAAGACATTGGTTTTGGTGCACAGCAGCTCCAAGTGGGAGAAAGCTGGGTTTTTAGCCAGCAAGATTGCTTTGTCGATGGGATAGTTTTGCATCCTTGCCACTGTCCAAGATTTGCTCTCAGACTACAGGCCTGATTTAGATCTTGGCGGACAGGTTATTCCCTCACAACGGTGATTGATATCCCGTCCGGCAAAATATAAATCCCATAGGATATAATGGGATTTATATTTCGGCGGACAGGATTTCCGTCACCGTTGTGAGGGAGAACCCTGTCCGCCAAGATCTAAATCATACCCTAAGCCACTTTTCTGATTCTGAAAATCCTCCTGCAGGTAAATCTGGAAGCTGTACCCAGGCAGGGCTCCATGAGTCTGGATACCTTCAGTGTGAGGTCCAGCTGTAACTGTTTTCAGCACAGTAAAGCTCAGAAAAGTTTGAACCTGGGTTTCTTGCCTTCCTGGGGTGCAAAGTCTCTGGGCAAGCATCTGCACATTGTCACGGTTCTGTGAAGGATGAGAAATGTCAAAGTCTACTTTTCTCCAACTGCTGAAAATAATTGTTACCTGTCTACTTTCTCACCATGCCCATCTACATTTGCACCACTTCCCCTTCACGTTACTGTAAAAATTCACAGAATCACAAAATTCAAGATGGATGAAGCATTCTATCCCCTGAAAATGCTTCAGGCAAGCCCCTAGCCACTCCCCTAATTAGATGAGCTCCCCCTATGTCAGGGTCAGAACTGGTTCTCTCTCTTGTTGGGATTGAGGCCACAGGTACTGGAAGGCCTCTGCAGTGATATGAAGCAGATCCTGTTAGTCCTATTTGCCATCCGAAAGAAAAATAAGTCGGAAGGCTGTTTTTTGTTCTGTCAGCTGTTTCGTACCCCTCCCAAATGGCGAATTCCTGCTAAGTAGCCATTTGTTTACAAGACCCTTGTCTTCTTGGCCTCAGAGGTCAGACCATTGTCCTCTTGAGCCAGGAAAGCAATGTCATTAACTTTGCCTGGGAATATTTATTGGCCTGTTAAGGTGTGATGAGTGGCAGAACTGGTGTTGTGCCAATGTTGGCTCATCCAGCTCAAATGCACTTTTAAAAGGTGACATTTCCAGTAAAAGTTTAAAAAATCAGATTTCCTCACTGAATTAGATTTTGAAACAAATTGGCTCCTATTGAAAACATATAGTGTGCGACTTATATACATTACTAAGCACCCTGTTGTTTGGGCATACAAGGCACACTTTAGGGCTGGCTTATTATTATATGAAAATAGGTTATTCTACATGGTAAATGTTCTTTCCTATGTGACATGCCACTGCAGTATCTTTAAACAGCTGCTCAGTCAGAGCACAGAGGATCTCCTAGCAGCCATGCATCATTGTCACATATGTGGGTAAAGTAAATAAACACTTCAGCTCACATATAACATTTAACTTCCACATCTCTGGTGCAGTTTCAGAGACATCTACCACAACTTTACAACAATGTTAAATAGACCAATAGTGGGAAACCATTTATAGCAATACCATTTAATTGACAGAGTACCTGCACTTGGGCCCTGAATTGCAGTGCCACATGGCACAGAGTCCTAATACTATCCAAATTTAGGGTCCATAAAAAAGGCAACAAAACAGATATGACCACACTGAATAGAAGTATTTCCTGCATGTTGCATCATGCCGTGGATTTGGAATGGATGTAGATCAATACATAGTGTTTACAAAGGAAACATCAGGCATCCAATTCCTGAAGTATCAATGGTGTATAGATTCCTTAATATTTTTCTGTGTTACGCCCTATGTGAGAAGGGTATGCCCAGACGTGGGTCCCGTGCTCACTGTGCCACTGGAAACAAGGTATATCTGGCTGATGAGCCCGAATAATGGCATAACCGGTCCTGGGTTTCGTGTATTCCAGTTCACGAAGGACCTGGCCTGGCAGTTCAGGCTAATTGTTCCCATTGGAGCAGGGTCAAAAATGATTTGCATAAGGCTGGGTCCAAACTTAGTTGGCATGGTGTGCAAAATTGTGATGGACTAGGATGCGGCCCAGAGTAATTACCACTGGCTAAGATTAATTTAAGCATTCCATCTATCACTTTTTTGTAATATAAGATCATGAACACACACAAACAATCAGACTCTTCTGAAAAATCAATCTCCTTATTACAACTGAAGAATTCAGAGCTATAGTACAATTTCTATTCTTCTCAAAACTTTGCAATGGAAACGGCCCTCTGACTGGCATACCCAGAATTCACGAAGTGACTCTTAAAATATGTACTCAATTTTTCAGGCCAGTGGTTTCTGGCACCAGAAGTTATTACCCATCTTCTCCATACTAATTACCCTCACCTGGCTCCTAGGGTATGAGTGGAATGTTATAGAGAAATGGCACTTCCAAAGATATCCACAAAAAATATTCATTTAAATAAATAACATGCGGTGCTAAAGAGGTAGGGAAATCCACCCTATTCCCTGGTCAAGGCCACAAGAAATTGTAAACAATTATCCCCTGCACACGCTTAGAGTATATAGTCAAATGACAGTAATATAAATCAGCAGTTGTCTTCTTTGTTTCTGTGTTTTTATTGTTTTCTTTCTTCAGTAGATGGTGTCACTTTATAGCCCATAGAATCTTTAGCAACCTTAGCCAACACGTGTTTCATCGCTTTTAAGGGAAGTAATCCCGTGACTTCTTCAGGGCTAATGTAACTCCGTCCAGAGTCCTTTCTTTCAATGATAATTCCGACCCGAAAGTCATCCAAACATAATCTCCCAATTCCAAGAATTTGTATTAAATATTCGGGTTGTCATCTTAAGGTACACCTCCGAATACGGAGTAGCATTAGTCCTTGTGCCTGATCCGGCACACGTAGTGTTCCATCAAAACACACAGTCTGAGAGAACGTCGAGTGGCTCCCCATAAATATTACAGTCAATTTCCAGTTTATATTATTCACAATGCTGTACACAGGGAAACACTTAAATACGTGGCCTACAACTACTGTGGGCTTTCTCCGAATTAAAATGCTGCTTTTGAAAAAATCCTGTATTCCTAATTATTCCTTTTTTAACTGCACCCCTAAAATCTAAAACTTTACCACCAGCTTTAAAAAACAACCTTTTGGAAGACGTCTGGCCCCGATGGGTATCCTATTGAATATTACAAATGTTTTTGTGACATCGAATGTCCCCATCTTCTGAATCTGCAGCAGGGGTCCTTTCCACCTGACTTAGGCAGTGCCACAATTGTGGTCTTGGCTAAGAAGGGTCTTCCTAGAGACCAATGTTGTGGGAGATTAGGGCCGGCAAATTATGGAAAGAAGTATGGCAGACTAACATTTATATAATTTTATGGTTTATCAACGTTGTTAGAACTGGGGGTCTCTAGATGGCAGAGGTAGGTACCTTTGTCCAACTAGGGACAATGCTTCTAGTCAGGATAAAGGGGATACCCACTTTAGATAACCCCAATCACCCCCTTGATAGCTTGGCATGAGCAGATAGGCTTATCCCATAGGCAATGTGTAAAGTATTTATACTCAAAACACATAATAATACAGTGATAACACCACAAATGCACTCCACACCAGTTTAGAAAAATAAAGTATCTTTATCTAAACTCACTAAGACCAAAAACACAATAATCAAACATACATGTCGTAATATAGCACTCAAAAACAGTTATTTCCCAAATAAAGCTTGTAGAAAACAAAAAGCTCCTCCTGGGCTATTAAGACATCTTGACAGCAATAAATCCAAAGTATGGCACCGACCGTGAGGTGCGCGGCCGTGGGCATGTAGTCACATGGACCCCCAAACAAACAGCACCTCGGAAATGAAGACTATGATGATGCACAGCGTCATGGAGGTGAGGCATCGGTGCTGAGGTCAGGACCGGCTCCCTGGCTGCCACGGGGGAAGTGAGGCGTTGTGTCCGCCAGGAAGTGACGTGTCGAATCCCAGGACTGGGGAAGTTGGTTGCGTCGGCGGTGAGGGGTTGTTCCGTTGTAGCGATGCGAAGTTGGCGTGTTCATGGAGTCACCCTCGGCAGTTATCGGCGCCGAGCTAGCAGAATGCAGGCGCTGGCGGAGTTGGTGCGAGCGCTGGCGTCGGGAATGCCGATAACTGCAGGCGTCGGCAGGCGTCAATGCTGCGGTGCAGGCCGAGCAGTGCGTTGTAATCACAAAAGAGGCACTGTTCCAAGGGGAATCAGGTCAAGAAGCGACCGTCATCCGCAAATAGAGGTGAGACAGAAGAAGAAGAGGATTGGGTCAGGGTTTAGGTACTATGGGTGACAGGGGAGACACGTTATTGTCTCTTGTTGCCCTCACACACCCCGAAGGATGTCATGCTTCATCATCGGGCGTTTGCTCCTCGTCGGGCCGGCGGTGCAATGCCCTACGGGTCCCCCGAAGGGTCTCTTTGGCGGAGATCTTTTAGAGAACTGCCGATGGATGCATGCGGGTATGTGGAAGGGAAGTACCAAAGTGAGCAGTGCAAAGAGTGTGTGCTATGTGAATTTAAAAATGCCTAAGGATACCAAACAAGTTATCATTTAATAAAGAGATATCCTTGGTATAGTAAAAAACCCGTAGGTTAATAGTTATCTGTCGAGACGTTATGTGTCTGGATAACTTGGAGGATGGTCGACATGTTTCACGCCTTGGGTGGTCACAGTGATCCTTGGCGTTTCATCAGGACCAGTGGTGGTGGTGAGATGTGAATAGTGCACAGACTAAAAAATGCGGGTAGGGTGATATTAGCCCTCTCGCTATTAAAGGGAAGGGGGGGAAGACGGTTTAGATTACCTCCATAGGTAGTGTGTGTAAAAACCAGTATGTTATGCCCCCTTTGGAACTGACCTAAAAGAGGAGTAAGTGTTTCTCCATGAGTCTGCGGCGTAGGATGCCCACACCATCTAGGGGGGTTACTCAGGTGACGGCACTGGAAACCTGCCCAGTCCAGACGCCAGCTCGAAGGTCAGTGCGTTGTGCAGTTCACGAGCAGTGTCCCTGGCCTTGATGCAGGTAGCGGTGTCACGGCCGTGTCACTGACGGTGTCAGAGATTGCTTTTTTTGTTTCTTTCAAGTTTCTTCCAGCTCCCAACAGCAGGAACAACCTCTAAAGACCCCAAAACTGGAACAAGAACCTCCTGGCAAGTCAGAACTGTTAGCAATAAAGTTCAGGGGAGCTGGGGTGAATTATTTGTGCCCCTGAGACTTCAGAACAGGAGGCCAGCACACACAAGCCCTTGTAAATTCTTCTTCAGGCAGGTTCACAGCAATATTCCAATCTTTGTCCTTTCTGTGGCAGAAGCTGCAACTGCAGGCCTACCCCACACAGCACACAGCAAAAGTTCCCCCTGAGTCCAGAAGTGATCTAAAGTTCTGGGGTTTAAGGTCCACTACTTATATCGCATTTTGTCTTTGTTCTTCTTTGTGCCAGGGTCTCTGACCCCAGTCCAAACCAGTTCTGTTCTCACTGGTGCAGTTTGACCACAGGGGGTGAAGACAGCATTATGCAGGGTAGACTGGCCCTATTCAGATGCAAGGAAAACTCCTCCCACTACTCTAAATGCAACCAAGGTCTATTCAGCTCAACTCTGAGTCATCCAGGAAGGGCTAGGCACACCTCCAATCATCGTGTCTGTCTACAGTGAATGCACATCCCCAGCCCCTGTCATTCCAAAACCAGATGGTCAATCCACAAACGGGCAGAGGCACATAGAATGGTTAAACAAGAAAATGCCTACTTTTCTAAAAGTGGCATTTTCAAACACATAATTTAAAAGCCATCCTTACTAAAAGATGTGTTATTAAATTCTGAGTACAGAGAGCCTAAACTTTATTCCTCAATCTTGTCCTAATGGGAAGTTATACTTGTAAGATGTTACAAAGTATCTTCCATGCTATCCTCTGGGATAGATAGCCTTTCAATAGCTAAAAAAGGAAATGGGCAGTATTCCACTATCAGGACATGTCACACACACCAGTAAATGCCCTACCTTTCACATACACTGCACCCTGCCCATGGGGGCACCCTACCTGAGGGGTGTCTTACATGTAAGAAACGGGAAGCTTAGGTCCTGACAAGTGGGTGCACTTGCCAGGTCGACATGGCAGTATAAAATTGTGCTCAGACACTGCAGCGGCAAGTCTGAGAAACCTTTTCAGAGCTACTCATGTGGGTGGCACAATCAGTGCTACCACCGAACCATAGTGGGGACTCTGTTTCTTAATTATGTCACTCATTTACTATTCTATTTTAACCTCGTTTGATAATGGTTACGTTTTGATCTGGTCAATTTTTATTTTGGATATTTATTTAATTCCCAGGACTGATTAAATTTGGTTGGAGCACTTAACTCTGGTTTCTCCTATTAGGGACTATCTGGGGCTCGACTCTTTTATATGATGTTTTATTGCAATTTCAAGGAAGGCACCATAACCTGATTGAGTCATTTTAATGTATGTATGTGCTGTGCCTGAATTGTTTTGTTTTGTGATATGTACTTTGATGGTTTTAACTGATCGAATAAAGTTTGACTTGACTTGACTTGACAGTGCTGCAGGCCCACTAGTAGCATACGATTTACAGGCCCTGGCACACTCAGTGCACTTTATTAGGGACTTACCTGTGAATCAGGTATGCCAATCATGGCTACCCAATTGTAATAAAAATTTGTACAGGGCGCGCTTGCACTTTGACACTGATTAGCAGTGGCAAAGTGCCCAAAGCATCTATGCCAGAAAAAGCGAAATACATCACAGCATCAAAAATACAGGCGGTAGAGGCAAAAAGTCAGGGGAAATCACGCCAAAGATGCCAAGTCAGACAAACGTGCATAGCGTTCCAACTTTTTCACCCCTTTTGTTTGAATCAAGGTGATAGATACGGTGGTGTTTTCAAGGTAAGTCATTTTTGTGAGCACCTAAGCATAACGCTCTGCCTTAGGAGGGGGTTTATGATGCATGCAGTCCGTTTGCTTTTAAAGGTGAAGTGCCTGGACATGGTAGTCACATAGAAGCACTTTGAATCAAATTCATGCAAAACCAGCCTTTGATTTATTTTATTTATTTTCTTGAGCAGAGAAAACATTTAACAGGTGTGCTGAATAAATGCCATGGATACATTTGTGCCAGAATAAGTTATTGTTGATTTTTCCACTTAAACTGTTTATTCCATGTAATCTTCTTTTAAATCTAAGTGCACCTGTGTATTTGAAATCTTTCGTAGATATCAGCAATGAATATAAAGGAAATACTCCTGAATAGCGCCTTTTTCTTTGAGCGTCAGTGAAAGAAAGGACCAGGGTGATCTATCCAGTGATACAGGATAAAATAAACCAGTAGAAACGGTCTTTAGATGTGGGATTGCTTTCTCTGCCCTTGGTCAGCAGGGCATGCGGGATGTGCTCCACGCTGTGATATCAAGCTAAGTTAACAAAGACTGCTTTGAAAACACCAACCTTAAATATGGCGCCATTTGACATCGAGTGGAATTTTATATTCTTAGGAGAGGCACATATCTCTGCAGTTCGACTTATGGCTATACATCATGACGATTTACAACTTTCTCCTAATTCTTGAAAGAAACTGTCTCAGACTAGGGAAATGTATGATTTAAAAATAAAAATTGTTTGGTGTGCCCCAACACCCTTCTTCCTTATAACCCATATTAGCAGGTAATGCACAGGCAGAAGAATAGGACGTGTGAAAACTGCACATTTTTCATTGTTATCTTTTTAAACTTGGCCATGAAAATAATTTTCCATTTGAAGTCCTCACCTTCCACACACCCTTTAAAATATGAGTGTTGTGGGCACTTTACCACACTTTCAGCACAACTTTTGCATCGAGCATTTTAACATAAGTTTCTAAGGGGCATATGTATCAAACGATTTTGCATTCGCAAATGCTGTGAATCGCAAAAAAACAGCGTTTGCGAATACAAAATCGCAAAATGAGATGTATGAGTCATTTCAGCATCGCATTCTTAAGGAATCGCTAATTTTGCGATTTCTTAAGTTTGCGTAAGCATTTAAGAAATCCTAAATTGCGATTCCTTAAATGCTATGTAACACGCACCCAAGTTGTGCAATTTCTCCTTAAGAAATCGCAAATTACCACCAACTTCAAGTGGTAATTTGCGATTTCTTTGAAAAATGCACTTTTTGGCATTTTTCAAAGTGCCATTTGGCGCACATACATGCCCTTAGGGAATGTATGTGCGCCATATGCGCACACATGCTGATTTCAGGGGTGCATCAGGGTGTCATCATGACACCCTTGCACCTTTGAAAATATTCTCAATTTGCGATTAGCAAATTGCGATTCGCAAATTGAGAAAGACTTCCCATTCATTGCTATGGGCCTCCTGGCCCATAGGAATGAATGGGAAGGTATTCCTTAATTGCGATTTCGCAATTTGCTAGTCGCAATTAAGGAATTTTAAGAATTCGCAAAATTAGTGCGAATTTTTAGATACATACTGTTTTGCAAATCTCAAATAGCGATTCTCAAAAAATCGCTATTTGAGAATCGCAAATGGAGATTTTGATACATATGCCCCTCAGTGCTTGGAAGTGGGAGAAATGGCATTGCAAATATTTTGAAAAGCATCTTTGTCCACACAATTCCCTTGGAATACTAAACCCACAGGCTTCACTTAGAACTGTGGAAATAATTGCACAACTTGCAGAATATATGCACTTGTAAACCATATGGCTGCATGTACAAATCAGCCAATCTTGAATTTTTGAATCAGAATCGAGATTTTATGTACACAGGTGTCCTGTGTGGAAAATAAATGTGATGCAGGAACATCTGTATCACCTGGGTGAAACTGGCCAACCAGAAACGTTGCCAGTTCATGATTACTAAAAGCCTGTTGATTTACGCTGACCATCTGTCAACTGCTCAATGGCACAGCCAGCACAGGTGGGTCAGAGAATAAATCACTGAACACAGCACTGGAAAACATCTGTCCACCGTTGATCTGTGACAACATTGTAAATGCATGGAAAAGTCAGGACTGAATTTAGGGACACCTTCTCTTGGTGCCCAATATGTAGTGCACACACATTAGGATCGCTGAGGCACCTTAAACTATAGAATTAAAGTCTGCTAATAATAGTTGAACCTGAGCAATAGGCCTGAGCCTGTCAGGGTTGAGGATCTTTAGAAACTGGTATATCCCGAGGCAGAAGACATATCATGGCATTAGAACAGTCCACCTACTATGTGTAGAATGTTCTACATTTTCCTATTTTTCAGTATGTTACACAAATCCAATATTGCAAGACTTAAATGCCTCAAGAATTTATCAAGACTAGAACAGAAGACTCTCAGAAGTGTCTGAAAAGCCACTGTGAAAATGTTTCTTAAAAGGTTTACATAATATTCTATTGTTTTTAAAGTCTCTGCTTTCATGTGGCAACTCTCACTACTTAGGTATTATACTGCTGCGCTGAGTTCCTCAACTCAGGGTGTGCCTGAAGCAGTAAATGTACTCACTCTTTTTAATCTTTATGTCACCCCTCTGGCCAAACTTATAAAGGTGATGGGTTTTTCAGTGGTGTCCTATGCCAATGACAACCACATTGTGGTGTCAATATCCAACGACCACAAAGAAGCTGCACATTGGTTTAGTTCATTTATGTCCAAGATAGAACAATGGATGAGATCAAACTGCTTAAAGCTTAATGCAGAAAAGACCGAGGTCCTTCTTTTTGGTAAAGACAAGTCCTTTTGGTCACCAAGTTGGTGGCCACAGGACATGGGGTCCTATGTACACCAGTACGGACTATAAGGAATCTAGGAATACTCTTTGATAATAAAATTAATTACGAAGATCAGGTCAACGCTCTCGGCTCATCAGTGTTACTTACTTTGAAGATAATCAGAAAGATTTCTCTTTACATTCCACCGGACCTACAAAAAACGGTGGTTTCCACCCTAATTTTAGCTAAACTAGATTATGGAAATGCCCTTTTTATTGGCATTCTGAAAAAAATCACTTTAAAAACTACAGATGCTGCAGAATGCCTCTGCCCGGCTTCTAACAGGGATTCCAAAATATCAATCAGCATCACAGATCAAATTACAATGGCTCCCGGTTTCAAGACGATTGGAATTTAAGGCTGTTTGTATTACATTTAAGGCGCTGCACAATGTTGGAGCTTGTTAAATTGTCTGGCATACCCCTCAGAGGATGCTTAGATCCTCAGATTCAAAGCTCTTAACATTACCAAGGGTTAAACGTGCCACATGGGGAGGTCGGGGCTTTGCCCTCCCTGTCAACCTAAGGAAATGTCCACATTTCCTATTGTTTCGGAAATTAATAAAGACCTGGCTCTTTAATCAATAAAGAGTTATCATACTTCTGCAACATATCTCTTTTCAGATTAGTATGTCAGCAGAGCCAAGACGCCTCAGGGCATTCGAGCACTATATAAAATTAAAAATCAAATCAAACCTCCCAGAATCTTCTTAAATCTTACATCTAGCATTGTTTATTAAAAATTTGACAAATCAGAATGGTATTTCTAATAAAGGAGGCAAAGGTATCACAGCATGAAACTCTTCTACTAAAAATCAACACTCTACTCTTCCATTTTATGATTGCTCTATTAAATGGATATTATTATTTTAATTGCATTACTTTTCATCCAAATATTAACAGTAGTAATCTCTTAAAAAGTGCCTATTCCATTTCAACACCTGTGAGATACTTAAAAAAAATTAGTAACACCCATTGAATGCATTCATGTTCTAATAAATCACCTATAACAAGTTATAGCGAGCAATTTAAAGTAGAACATTCACAAAGAAGGATGGAGAGGGCAATGGAAAACATAGAAGTATAAAATCTAATTAATCAGATAAATCTCCGCAGTGAGAATTCTCATTGTGGAGATTCCGCTGCAAGTGTGGAGATTCCCCTACGAGTGCTGGGCCTCCCCCATGAGTGCGGGGCCTCCCCTCCAGTGAGGGGCCTCCGCCACGAGTGCGGAGTAACTTTGTGAATCAGGCCCTCAATGTTTCTCAGGTCTCAAGAGATGCTGCATGGCGTCCATTTAATAACTATAGAAAGAAAAAGCAAAATTGCAGTTTATTCAGTCAAAAGCGAAGCCACTAGCTGCACATTTTCGTTTTTGTACTATTTATTAGTCTGTGATATTCCTCTTCTCTCCTTCTGTTTTAGTCATAATACCACCCTACCTTCTGACCCCTTATGAGTTCATTCAGGGTCATCCTGTTTCATGGATTCCCTTACGAACATACTGTTCCTTTTTTTTTTTTTACAATTGCAAGTAATATGTCTGTATCGTGTAGTATAAAACACTGTGCATCATAATGACGAGAGTGTGATGCAAGAAACCTGTATACATGTTGGGGCTTCATCACTGAAATGCCCATAACCAACTACCCTTTCTGCTTCTTAGGTCAGTAGGAACAGCCTTTTGTTCTATTTTAATCGTCCCAGAGCATTTGTTCTCTGGCCTAGACCCAGTGTTTAATTTGAGCTGGTGGTTGCCGGCACCTATTTTTGGGGACCGGCACTTATTTTTCTCCATCAGACATTTACGAAGAGCATGAGAGATAAAAACACACAGATTGATAAAACTGAGGAGATAAAGACAGAAAACCCATCACGAAGGGAGAAAACAGGGACCTATAAGAGTAAGATAAAGGGACAGGGAGTGTCTGATAGTGAATTAAAGAGGAATGAGGTGGATTTAAGACTACTAGCCTTGGTAGGTGGTACACCAACATGTACTTGCACCATCTGGGGGCTTTTGACTAGAGAGTATTGGGCACCGGCGCTCATTCTTTTACAAATTAAGTCCTGGTTGAACCCACACGTGCTTGTTAATGCCAAGAGACCCAGCCATGTGGGGTGTCCTATGTAAGTGCTGTCAGTTAGGAAGTAGACTTAGCGCTGCCAAATAATGCTGTTCCACTGCCCAGCAGTGATGCTTGTAGCGCTTATGATAGGCAGCCTGTGTTGAACCTGCACTCCAGACATTCAACTTTCATGTAAAATTGGTTTGATGAACTTAGTAAATTGTTTTTAACTTATTATGTACATTTTAGTTTCTGTTAAATTTAGAATTCTGATTTTTGTCATTTATATGAGTGGAAACTGCATAATGAATTAATAAGTTTCTCAGTTATCAAGTGTCAACAGGATTGGCAAATATGTTACAAATCCCATATTTCTCATGTCTATTCTTTCTCAATTCTGTCTATATGTATGTGAAATATTGGATTTCATTTGGTGTTCATCACTGCTTTTTTTGTAGTTTTAGCATATTTGCAAACTCATTTAAACTATTGTTTGCCTATTTTTATGCATTTATTGATATTTTAGCATTTTATTTTGAGAATTTGAATACATTTTGTGGAAGATTTTAAGTTGTTTATACTATGAAGAACTATCAAGATTATATAGCCAGCATTTCCTATTTCATTCACCTTTTGATTCCCCTCTTCTTTCATCACATACATTTTAGGTAGTTGATGATTTAGGTATTCTAGAAAGTGCCCCAGGAGCACAATGGGAATTGGCACCAGTTGTTTGAACCCATGTGCACTTTGATTTGCAGACAGAGGCACACACACTATCTTGGTCCATTTTGTAATATCCATCACACTGGCACAAAAAATGCACCAGTCAATGACGAGGGGGCATTCCATCATTTTCACAGGGTCCGTGTTTAGGACTTTAGGTGACGGCGATGAGTTGAAACTGGTCCGGAATAAATAAGATAATAAACAGGCCTCTGACCTTCATGTCTTCTACTCTGTTTCATCAGGTTACTCCCCCACCCTTGTGTTGCAAGCTTCTTTGTCGCCATTCAGATTGTATCCTCCATCTTTGATGCTTAGCCCCCTGGGTAGTTTTATTTGGACCTCAAAACCTGTGCAGCGGATGTGCACAGCAGGCGCGTCAAAGGCTAGCACATCTGAGCCCATCCGTGCCTGGACTGTGCCCAATACCAGGACCTCTAAACCCTTCCCCCCTGCCATCCATCGCTACAGCTCAGAGGAGTTCAGATCCCAGGACCTTAGATACTGGACAACCAGATTCTGCACAGCGTCCTCACAATCAACCAAAGGACCCTTCATCTGCCACCACTGCTGCTTCTCTTGCAACACAAGACTGCCAGCCCTCACAGAATCTCGCGCCGCTTCCACCCTTAAGACCATGAATTTCTTGGAACTGCTCCAATGCATCCTACTCAATACCCACTTCCTCTGCAAATGCACTACGGAAATCTGGTACCACCATCACCACCCTCTCCCCAGGCATTGCCTTTATTACTAAAATGTGGTCCAACCCCTTCTCGAACCCCGACATTGCCACTGCAACACCCTGTTATACACCAAGACTGCACCAACAAACACGGGAGGCATTGCCTCCATTTTCAAGGAAGCCATCTCCAACAACAACCCCACACCTCTCAGGGAACACCTCAACTCCCAATTACAGACAGATACCAAGACCACAATAAGAGGCACTCTTGTATACAGATCCCGGGACCACAACCAGCCTTCTGCGATGCCATTCCTAACCTCATAACCCCCGTAGTCATCGACGCCTACAACTACGTTCGACCCGATAACCTCAATTTCCACATTGACAAACCCAAAGACGTCAACTCTGCCACCATCCTGGAGAAACAAAACAACATTGGCCTCACCCAATTGGTCACTGAACCCCTGCAAAAAGCCGGACACACACTCAACTCCATCTTCATCTTCACCTCCAGTGATAAAATCAAATTCAGCCACGTCACAGAACTCATATGGACAGACCACACCATTGTTCATGTCTCCATCTCTGACGCTCACCACCCTCCACCAAGCATCACAGCTCCTCCCACTGCAGCAGGGGCAAGATTGCTGAGACACAGTGGACACAGACCCTCTGCACCACCCAACCTAAAGCTTCATCAGACCTTGACCAGGCCGTCCAGAACTTCTCTGCATGGATCACCAAAAGCGCCAACAGAGTCGCCCCGCAGAAACCAGTAAAAACCAACAAAGCCTCCAAACAAGCAAGCTGGTTGACCCCTGAGCTCAGAGTCACCAAGCACAACTGCCACCGACTCGAGAAACAATGGTGCAGCACAAGCAACCTCTCTGACAGAGCTGTCCACAAAGCAGCCCTCAGTAATTATCACATCCACATCAAAGAAGCCAAGAAAGCAGCCATCACAGCCTGCCTCGACACTGGCCAACCACACAAAGGAACTCTTCAAAATATTCAAAGAATTCTGCAACCCGACAGTCACAGAGATCACCATCCACCCATCCCAAGAACTCTGTGACACCCTCTTGGACTACTTCCACAATTTCAACCCTCAACCCAATACTATCAACCTCCACCAACAAGTGCCCACCAGTCAAATGATCACCACATGCTCCCCGCTCACCACTCAAACCTCCTCGGCCATTATGTCTTCCATTCACTTCGGGGCACCCACCGACCCCCGCCTTAATGTCTCTTCAACCGCGGATCCAACCTCATCAGCATGGAACTCATCAGCATCATCAACACCTCCATCTCCACATCAGCCTTCCCAGACAGATGGAAACATGCAGAGGTCAAACCCCTCCTAAAGAAACTGTCTGCCAATCCCAATGATCTAAAAAGATATTGAACAATCTCCCTGCTCCCCTTCCTAGCCAAAGTACTTGAGAAAGCCATCAAACAACAGCTCACCAATAACCTGAAACAAAACCACCTACTTGACGCCTCACAATCAGGATTCCATGCCAACCACAGAACTGAGACCTCACTGATCGTTATTACAGATGACATCAGGATTCTCCTCGACTGCGGCAAAACAGTGACCCTGTTCTTCCTGACCTATATGTTGCATTCGACACTGTCTTCAACCGCATCCTCATTGACAGACTCTTCAACAACACCGTACAGCAAAAAAAACCTTAAGTGGACCACCTTCTTTCTTTCGGGATGCACACAGAGCATCTGACTGCCTCCCTTCACCTCTGAACCTAAGGACATATTTTGCGGCGTACCCCAGGAATCATCCCACAACCCCATCTTATTCAACACCTACATGACCCCCCTTGTTGATGTTGTCAGATTCCACGGCCTCACCATAATCTCCTATGCAGATGACACCCAACTAATCCTCCAATGCCAAAACAACTTCTGCAACTCTATGACCAATGTAGCCTATTGGAGGAGTGATAATTGCTTCAAAGTCTACTCTAACAAGACTGAAGTACTGATCTGTGGGAAGAAAGCTTCAGTCTGGGACCACAACTGGTGGCCGGCAGAACTCGGACCAACACCCACACCAACAGAACATGCACACAACCTAGGTATCATCGTCGATGGCGAACTGTCCATGACAAGACAGATCAACGCAATCATCTCCTCCTGCTTCCATACCTGCCGCCTGCTCCACCAAATCTTCAGATGGGTTCCAGCCAACACCAGAAAGACCGTCACTCAGGCACTCGCCACCAGCCACCTCAACTACAGCAACGCTCTCTACGCCGTCATCTCCACCCAGTTACTAAGAAGACCCCAGACCTTACAGAATGCTGCAGCCCGACTCATCCTGGACCTCCCTAAGCAGATCCACATCACCTCTCACCTCAGAAACCTCCATTGCCTTCTCATCCAGAAAATATGCCAGCTCAAGATCCTCACACATGCCTACAAGACCCTGCACAATCAAGGAACATCCTACATCGACTACCGGCTGAATTTCCATTTACCTGTGAGACACCTGCGCTGCTCCTCACTTGCCAGCGCAACCCCCTTCATCTGCGGCAGCTGCAGTGGGGACTACTCCTTCTCCTACATCACCACTAAGTCCTGGAGTAACCTACCCCTCCACCTCTGAACAGCACCCTCCCTGACTGACTTTAGGAAGAAACTCAAGACCTAGCTCTTCCAGGGAGATGGGGCTCCCTCAGCGCCCGGATACCCCTGGGGCTGACAGTGTTGTGCTATGCAAATACAAATCAATTGATTAATCAACAAACATCATGTACTTGCAAATACCTACAGCCAACCTTCATTCATCACCTCCTGATGACAAATCAAAAGACCTTTCAACAACCCCTCCTTTAAACCCCTTATTATTATAAAATATGTTCATGTACCAGAGTGTGACACTATGCTGTAAGATTGTCAATATTACTAGGATGCCTATCTTCCAAAAATTGTCTGAAAACCCAGATCTCAACATTTTTAAACAACTCTTAAATACCTTTCTATGTAAGATTTTATTAGCCGTTCTCCTTCAGAGAAGCACATCTCACAGACTCCAAGGAAGTGCCAATACCCAGCTGAACTGAAAACGTCTGGACACAGTCTAGGGGCCACTTATTGGCCCGCAAGCATGATCAGCAGATGTGGACATTGAAAGTTTAGTAAAAATGATTCACCAAGTCATTCCAGCATGGGGAGGGGGCATATTTTTTGCTCAAATTTGTCCTGGCCAACAGTGTCAAAGGATAACCTGAACCATGGGGATAGCTGGTGTTTAGTGTTGTGTATTTCTGAGAATAGGATATATTTCCCAAAGACTGAACACACAGATAGAAATCCATAAGTTGTATGTGAGACTTAGGGCATAATTACAAGTATTTGTGGTTGCTTTCCAACTACAGTCACACTGGCGGTCCACCCGCCATATTATGAGTTTTGCAGTCGGACCACCACAAGACCACTGGCTCTGCCGGAATCAAGGATCGCGCTGTGCTGGCAGTCTGGAAATGGGCAGTAGTATGTTGGCGGGGCAGCTGTGGCACCATCGAGCATATTATGAGTTGCCTATCCACCGCCCATTTCATGGTGGTGAGCCCGCCATGAAAAGGGTGGAAAAGAGGCAACTAAGGGGGGCCCCTGTTGTTTGTGGGCCAGGGGTTGCATGCAGGGTGGGCACAGGTTGTGCCCCTCTGGAATTGCACCCCGTTCCTGCATGGTGAGACTTGCACGACATTGTGCATGCCATACTGTGCAGGAACGTGCAGTTGATACTTTCACAGCGACAGTCTGCATGTTAGGCTCTCCGATGAGCCTAACATACCACTGCTGTGAGACTGCCGCAGCACCACCCGCCTGACCTATATTCAACTCTGAATCTGGCAGCCGGGTGCACCACGGCCTTGGTGGTCCTTCTGCAGACAGAGAGAAGTGGTGGTGCCACATGAGAACCGCCAAAGTCATAAAAAAGCTCTAAATGTTCCACTCAAATCTACTTACTCACATTCTGTGTTTAAAGTCTAGCTGTCAGTCCATGCATATAGATAAAGCTGGATGGATACTTTTCCATATACAATCATAAACATAGATGAATGGCATTTGAATACAGGTAAGACTGTGGTTTTGTTTTTTGCCTGCACAATAATATAGTCCTGACATATACTGTCTAAATCCCTACTACATGCAGATTGGAAGAAGAAAGCCGTGCTTACAAATTTACTAAAAGGCATTAGCAGTATAATTTAAGCATTACTTCATTGCAGCTATAAATAAAGTTCATATATGCCCAATGCCAAAAAGGTGTCAGTTTGTGTCTATATTTTAATTGAACAAAATGCAGTGGTGTATAAGGCCATCTGATTTTTATCAATATGTTTGAGGAACAGAATGCTTTGCTTTGTTGAAAAGCACATTATGTCAAGAGAAGGAATAGGTGGATATGTGGCCTACTGGCCACAGCTTCCAACTTTGGGACTGGGGAACAAAGTTTGAGTGCCTGAGTTGCTCAACACCCTTTGATTCTATGTAAATCATGTACTCTTCCTCCTTTACCCTCTTTTATAAAACACATGGGACCTTGTGTAATGTAATCTGATGCTTATGGAAAGGACTCTAAAGCCCTTCGGCCAAGTTTGTGTTACATTAAATTGCAAAAAAAAAGAATTATTGACGCTGTGGTTTGTAAGGTACAGCTAACAACGGGCCACCTACCCACTTAGTCACCCTTACAGCCACTCACCACCCACTCTCACATCCATACAGCCACTCAGACAGTCACTCACACACAGATTCAGACAGTTTCACCGCCACTCAGATGACATGTTAGAGATAGTATCACCCTTACACTTACTGGTTGATGTTATCAGGGATATTATTTGAGATGTCATGAGTGATGTTATGAGTGATGTCACTGCCCTTGTCATGAGTGATGTAATATGTGAGGTATAAGCAGTGCATTGTGGGGGCGTAAGATATATTTAGCTCAGGTAACTATAATTATATATTTAATGGTTTTGTACGAGTGAATTCTGAGCCTAACTATAACGTCCCGTAAACCTTTGTTTTTTCAGTGAATTTCTCTGGTTTAAAAAAAATCTATTTAAAAAATATAATGTCCCTGAACATATTTTTTTTTAAATGTTTTGGTGCCCCCTTGTCCCTCCACTGGTCTGCAAACGTAGACGGGACTTGTACTCCATGGTTTTTAATTGAATCTGCAAATCTTAAAAAGCGTATTCGCTGAAAATTCCAGAAATTATATGTACATCTGTCCTTTTTCATTAATGACATCAGTGTGAACATATTTATATATATATATATATATATATATATATATATATATATATTATCTACTGGCAGTCGCCAGTAGATAGTTATAGTTAGGACCGTGTTTCCATAGGAAATCCGCAACATTCTATTTGGAATAACTTTGGCGCCGGTCGACGAATCCTCGCGAAATTTTCAAAACTAATGGGGCGTTCCGCTCCGCTCCTACCCTGAAAGTCTCGGGGGGATTCGTCAAGCGGGGGCTGAGAAAAAAGGGGGGTCCCAAAACGCATTTTCCCCATGCATTTTCCCATAGGACCTTTAGTCCGAGCTACAACCCGAACGGCTGAACAGAATTACTTGAAATTTGGCAGAGAGGTAGTCCTCAGGTCAAGGATGTGCCTTTTGTAGATCTGGTGTAAATCTGTTCTGTAGGTCCTGAGAAAATAGCATTTAAATCAATATATATATCTGTAAGCGCGCTCCGTGCGCTTACTGTAAGCTTACCGTACGCGTACGGTGCCGTGCGCGAGCTCAATTCTGATTGGTGGTTACATGACTGTAAACATTCGAATCGGTCGAAATCAGGAAGTGTCGGCCGCCATTTTCTGTGTCTCGCACTGAGAAACAAAGGTGGGGAACGTGAAAAGGGGGCAACGAAGAGAGATACAGACCCCCTAGTGTTTGTCAGGGGGTCCAAGAAGGACCCAAAAGTACGAAAAATACATTTAATAATTTTTTTTAAAAATCGCGGAGTGCGCGTACGGGAAAAAAAATAAAATAAAAAAGTAATAATCACATTTATTAAATAAATTAAACGACCCACAAGGGAGAAAAAAACAAATGTTACTGTGTAAAAAAAGGCGAGGCGCGCACGGCATGGACTGCGCAATGTGGGCGCTTGGTGCGGGCAGCGAACATAGCGCTCACTGCGCGAGCACGGTGCGCGAAGCGCACCGTGCGCGCAGGGTGTGCGCACAGTGAAAAACCAGAATTTTTTTTAAAAAAAAATACATAACTTAGCATTTAAAAAACCGTACAAATTCACTGAAAAAACCATAGGTTTCACACACGTTATAGTTAGGAATTATCATTTACAAAACCGTGCAAATTCACTTAAAAAACCATAGGTTTCACACATGTTATAGTTAGCTGTACATTTCACTCGTAAAAAACCAATGAAATTCCACGTTATAGTTAGATCAGGTAACTATAACTTGCGCGACCGCAATCCACAATGTGTAATTTCAGATGTCATCATTAATGTCATGAGTGATGTCACTGACCATGTCATGAGTGATGTAATATGTGACGTCATCAGTTTATTGTGGGCGCGCAAGTTATAGTTACCTGATCTAACTATAACGTGGAATTTCATTGGTTTTTTACGAGTGAAATGTACAGCTAACTATAACATGTGTGAAACCTATGGTTTTTTAAGTGAATATATATATATATATATATATATATACCATTCTCATTGCCCCTTCAGGAACTGTGTGAAGTAGCGCGCATGCCGACAGAGCATACCGGCTTGAAATCCAATTATAAGAGTCAGATAGGCGTGCTCTCAGAATGCAGCACAAAGAGTCACAGTAGTGCAGGAAATTGTTTATTCACACAACGCGTTTCGACTGCCCAGCAGCCTTGGTCACATGTATAACTATAATTAGCTACTTGAGGTCACCAGTAGCTAATTATAGTTAGGACATCGTTTCTATTCAAAAATTGTTTTTTCTTTTGCCAATATCTTTGGCGCCAGTTGGCGAATCTTCGCTAACTTTTCAAAACTAATGGGGCGCTCCGCTCAGCTCCTGTCTTGAAGATTTCGGGGTGATATGTCAAGCGGGGGCCGAGGAAGAAGGGGGTCCCAAAATGAGTTTTCTCCATGTTAGTTCCCATGGGAAACTTTTGTCGTGACTACAGCCCGAACTGCTGAACAGAATTACACCAATTTTGGCAGAGAGATAGCTCTTCATCCAGAGTGCACTCTTTGCTTTAAATGGTGTAAATCCGTTTAGTAGTTCCTGAGAAATTAAAAAATAAAAATATATCAATTTCTGGTGGCTGCGGTCGATCCGAGAACCCTCCCGATCACGACCTTCACTCTGACTTGTTGCCAACACTCCAAACCAAGATGTGTTGGCAGCCATCTTATGACTCGGTAAATTCAAGTCACAAGAAAAAAGGGTTGAAAATGGTTTTTAAAAAAGCATATTTTTTTGGGCGGGATTCGAATCCTGCTGAGAAAATAAAAAATATTAATAAGTCCCAGGGCAATGTTGATAATAGAAGCGGGGGCCGCGCTGGCCCCTGCAGAAACCAGGGGCCCTCCACCTCCCCGGGGCATTTGAAATAATATGCTTGGGGCACACGGCCCCAAAGCAGCCCCAGGGACTGCCATCTCCCCAGGGCTTCTTTGAAAAAAATCACATGGGGGGCTCCAGCCCCCCCCACACTGCCCTGGGGACCGCCACCTCCCTGGGGCTTAAATTAGAATTATTGAAGTGTGGGGGGCCCCTGCCCCTCCCCACACTGCCCCGGGGACCACCACCTCCCCGGGGCAATTTTAATTATGAGCAGGGGTCGGTTGTGGACCCCCAACCCTGGGGACCACCACCTCCCCGGGGCTTTTTTCAAATTGGAGGGGAGCCGTGGGGCCACCCTTCTGGATCCCTCTATGGCCCTGGGTACCGCCACCCCCCAGGCCCGGCTCTAGCAATCTCCCGGGTCAGTGATGTCAATTGAGATGTCATCAGTGATGTCATCAGTGATGTCACTGACTATGTCATGAGTGATGTAATATGTGACGTCATCAGCAGTGCATTGAGGGGGCGTAAGTTATAGTTAGCTTAACTAACTATAACGGCCAAATTTCTTTGGTTTTGTACTAGTGAAATGTCCAACTAACTGTAACGTCCCTGAAACATGTGGTTTTTTCAGTGAATTTCAAAGGTTTTTTAAATGCTAATTTCTAATTATAACATCCCTAAAACCTATGTTTTTTTCAGTGAATATATATATAATTCTATATCAGTTTTTCAAGGGAGTTACTTATTTTATGGGTAAAGCGAAACCACAAATCTTTGGATTGGATTTGTGAAGTCGGCCAATGACACACGCAAACCTTGCAATTTGATTGGGTATAAAAGGACCCAACCCATGTACATGTAAAACCACACCTTAAATCAGTTATTTCTCTTGTGCATACTGCAGAGAGAGGATTAATAATCAGTGGTGGTCGAGGCGTTTTTCACTTTAGTGGATTATTCCTTGCAATGCCTGCAGTTTCATCTTTTCTCCTGGAAGAAGATTCACAACCTCTTGAAGATGAGTAGGAAGATACACCACCTTCCAAAAATCTAAGTGATATGTGGAATCACTTTGCAATGCCTTTAGGAGAAACAAAGATTCCGGCTAAATATGTGCAGTGCAATATTTGTGGCAATCAGTTATCCAAAGGCACTGCAAAGAAGTATTCACATGGGGCTAGTGCCATGTGGAAGCACTTAAAAACCATTCATGAGCGGATCTAAAGCTGCATTAATACAGAGAAAGCGGGTGGAGAAGGACAGAACACCTCTGCACTAGCCTTGGTAGAACAATCATCACTTCCAGTCATCTCTATACCAGCTGCCTGTGAAGAACTAAGTTACATGGTTATTCACTGTGCAAAATGCCATCTGCTTATCACTGTAAAAATGTAATCTCTGGGTGCATTGTTGAATACAGTAAAGAAACATTGCTGTTAGTTTTTTTTTGTTGCTTCCATTAACCACGAACTATGTTTGAAGAGTGAAGCCAGCTGCTTCTTTGTATTTCCCTTACCTTATCCCATTTACTAACCCGTTTACTTTTTAGTGAAAAAAAACCTGTGTCATTGTATGCTTCAGTGTGTGCCTGGGTGTCTTAGTGAATGCATTAGTATTTGGCTGGATGTGTTAGTGTTTGCATTTCTGTATGCCTGGGTGTATCAGTGTCTGCATTGGTATGAATGAATGAATGAACAATGAATGAATGAATGTATGAATATAGAATTTGTAAAGTGCTCTGCCTCTCCCAATGAAGTATCCTAGAGCTAGGGCTGCAACTGCATGAATTCAAGAGAGAAGAGAAGAAATGAAAAAAGCCCAGATGAAAAACAGTAATTAAATAAGGCCTGGATAAGCCAGGTCTTTAGAAGTTTTTTGAAGAGGGTTTCTGATTCTGTGAAATACAGACGGGAAGGCAGGGAATTCCATGCCTGGATCCTAGTACTGAAAAGGATTTACCAGCCTCTAGTTTTTAGTCTGAATGAAGGGGGCTTAAGAATATTTGCATGTGAGGATCTGAGAGTTCTTGTGGGGTTATAGCGCCCAAACCTAATAGTAAGGTATTTGGGTCCAGTAGCTTTGAATGATATGAACACCAGTAGGAGGTTCTTAAAATGGATCCTTTTATGTACTGGTAGCCAGTGTAGAGTTTTCAAGGCTGTGGAGGAAGAGCTCCATCTAGGGAGTTTTAACACAAGTCTAGCAGCTGCAATTTATGCAAAATGTATTTCGAGGTTCTAGCATATGGACTATTACAATAGTCAAGCTGGGAGCTGATAAGAGCAAATGAAACCGATTTCCTGGCCACTAGAGGAAGAGAGTCAAAAAACCTCCTAAGAGACTTAATATGGTTGAAGCGCATGCCTGACACTGCCATGGCTTGTGGATGGAAAGAGAGGGCGGTATCAAATTTTACTCCCAGATTTCAAGCAACTTCTATTATGGCAGGAGGTGGAGGCACAGAATTAGGCCACCATTGGATTGGTGAATAAAGATTGGACATTCGGAATAAAAAAATCTATCTTATCTGTGTTGCATTTTAGGTAGTTTGCTTGCATCCACAAGATAACGTCTCAAAGACAGTTTTTGAAATACTGAGCCTAAGATACCTTTATCAATCAAAAGGATCAGTGTAATAAAATGATTGGAGCATATATAAGCGAAAGTTCAATGTAATGAAATGCATGCAAAACCCTAATAAAAAAATTGAAATAAAAAAAAAAAATAAACACATCATTGGGAGCCATGACTGGGTAGTCACCCAGAGTTAGATAATATCACTGAAAGAGTGACACTTCTCCTTGTAATATGCATATATCAGCTAACTAGTAAGCTGTAACACAAATTTTATTTTAGTAATGCACTTCCTTGTAATGTATGTGTATCATACCTGAAGAATTTTCTGTAACAAGCTTCTTCTTTAAAAAAATAAAAAAATTCCCAATCAATCAAAAGGATCAGCTGCGTGCCATCGACATACGATATAGTGGTAATTTCAATGAGGTTATCAAAGAAATTAGAGAGGCCATGTAAATATTAAAAAGTACAGTTCTAAGAGATGATCCCTGAGGAACTCCTGATGTTAGTAATTTTTCTGTTGAAGTGTAAGGTCCCAAAGTGACTTCTTTGCTAATTTTTTATTTAATTCATGCCAAAGCTTTGTGGGAAATGCCATAATCCTTGATTCATCGAAGAAGTATGGCATATTAGATGGTGTCAAACGCAGCAGCTAGATCGAGTAAGATAAACACTACGTTCTTCCCCGTGTCCAGAGTCAATTTTATTTTTGTCAGAAGCTTCTAACAATCCTGATTCCGTGGAATGTTTGGGGCAAGAACTGGATTGCCATGAATGAAGAAGATTGCAATATTACAGGAAGGATGTTAATTGGCCGCTAGCCAGTTTCTACAACATTTTAGTTAAGACAGGAAGCAGTGAGATGGGGTGTAGATTGCACAATGTAGTAGGGTTTGCTAAACATTTTTTTGCAAATGTTTCAAGGCTGCTAGTTTCCAATATGAGGGAACCTCAGCCATTGACAGAGAGGTGTTTAGAATCTTATTAACAAAAGGTTTCATAATGTCAACGAATTTATGAAAAAATATTGGGGAACAGGGATCAAAGAGAGAAGCCGATTTGCAGGAGAGGATAGCCTGTCGTGACTGTGACTGTGTAATATCCTGAAATGATGCCAAGTCTCTGCTCCCTTCCTTTGAGAGCATATCTGGCAGTCCCCTGACCGAAGAAGGTGTAGTGATTGAGAACTTGTGTGTGTGTGTGTAGGAAGAAGTACTGTTAAATCAGGCCGTTGTCAAAGAGACTGAGCAAGACCACTTCAAATTGGTCTGAGTTTGGTAGCAGGGCCAGCATAAGACATACTATCAGTTCAGTTAAGTTCATGTCAAGAAACTTTATTCGGTATGTGTAGAACAACCCCTAAAGTATTCAAGAGAAGATAAAATCAGATCACAGACGCCGTCCGCGCGAGCACCCTCTGAGCATTCTCTTCATACTTACGGTGGCCAGATGGATATGTGATAAATAGGGGACTGTGGATAACCCTCACTACTGTCTCGCTAATCAGGATGCTAATAGTACTTTTGGAATCTTAGGAATAATACTTTCTCAATATTGGATATTTCGTCTTAACTATATACTTCGGATCACTGCGCGATAATTGCCCTGAGGAAGTCTGTGGCTCACACCACTAAAAGACATTTATTATGAACTGTACTTAATTACTGTGGTATTTGCTCAGGATATATCCCCTTTCTTGTGTATAACGGCGTAGACCTTGTCTGCATTTCTGGTAATTGGTGGATGGCCATTACCCTTATCCTTGGAGCAACCAGATATATTGAACTGATTTTTTCATAACTCTGCGCAACTGGTACCCAACCATCCTTTTTATTTTGTATTAAAAACAGATCACATTGCACGTGATTAATATAAAAAATACTAAGAAAAATAAGATAAGACAACACCCAATATACCACATGATATCATAATTGATCATTCCAAAGACACATAAAAATTATTTAAAAAGATAGTGATGACCTAGCTGTAGCCAGATGGACATTTTAAATCGGTGCGACAATAATTTTGCGTATAATAACTGCATTTATAATAAAAAGTGCTACATTAACACAGATTTAGCTCAGACAAATATTTTAAAGCAGCAAATATGCGATGTGATACCTTGGTAATAACTTCTAAAAATGTAATAGAATTCACAGAACAATATAAAGGGCATAGTGCTTTGCTTGCTCTGGCCATCACATGGGCAAAGGGTCATATCTGAGGGACAAATTTTCATGTTAGGGAAGCCAACTAAATGATGAGCAACTCTTAGTCTAAATCTGATTAATAGAAAACAGTGCATTGAATTAGAAATATAAGTTAAGTAATCTTTGCAGTCCTCCATTAACCTAAGTGACAGATCAAACAGACAGTTGATTTCCTTCTCTCACAGTCCATCCGGGCTTCCCTTTCGTATATCAGAAAGGTTACTCGGATAGACAATTTAGTAAGTGATGTTACTGATAAGGGGTAAGTCCAAACATATATCTTAAATAAATTATTATATAAAAAATGTATATAACTTAGCCAGGGAATAGCCAGTGCATTATCCAGAGACAAACAATTATTTGAAATAATCAACTTGGTAAAACTAGTATCATCTTTGGACCAAATGGAGCGCCAAAGTAACAAGGGGCGGAGTGTGACTATATCTGTGAGGTACTGTAGCCCTACCTCTCTATGGATAATCTCAGACGTGGCTGAGGTAGGCAAACAGAGTAATCGTTTGAGGAACTATTTTCCTCAGTCTGTAGCGCCTTGCTATTATAGTTACCCCATACACAGGCCCCTTATGTTGCGATAGATTAAGCCCTGGCCCTGTTGATTGCTATCATCTCTTTAAACTGCCAGGAGCCCAGCTTGGCTGAAAATCTAAAAATTCCATGAGTACATCTCTTCATTTTGCCCCTAACATTTATAACTTATCGGTACAATGAGCCGTTGCCTGAGAAGGTGATACCCAGTTAGCAAAATGTATCAACAATAACCACTGAGGTATTGTCCATAAAAAAAGTTCTAGATTGTTTTTGCCCTGTCCCACAAGTCATTGAGTATGTTTTGTTTTTGTTAACAATACATTTTCTGGCAGCAATTAAATCCCCAAATGTATTCACTAGACGCTGTAGCCCCACCGGAGACCTAGCCAACAAGACAGCATCATCTGCATAGAAAAAGCACTAATGTAGAGTGCCCAGCAAGTAGGGGGGCGTCTGCTTGCATTGCTTGTAAGGCCTGATCCACCGTGTTAATGAACAAAGAAAATAGTAAGGGGGCAAGTACACAGCCTTGCCAGATACCTCGTTTAACTGCAAAGTTGTTAGTACATTCACCTTGCGTCCATAGCGTACTTTACACGCTAATTTCTCATATAACCTTGTCAGAAAGCAAATATTAGGCCTAGGTGCCCCCATAACGAGCAGCGTTGTCCATAGGATGGTGTGGTCAACTAGGTCAAAAGCGGTGCTCGAATCCGCAAAGCAGAGGTACAGTCTCCAACCTTTGGCACATGTATATTTACCTATTGGTAGGTTCAGATTCAGCATTGCTCTATAGTCCCCACGCCTTTCCTAAAACCAAATTGTACAGGCAAAAGTATTGAGCATTCACAAGCGCATTCTTCTAATATCTTAAGTAGGACTTTGCTCATTACTTTTGCCGATGAGTCTAAAAGTTAAATTTGGCGGTAATTCATTGGCTCGGATTTGTTACCCTTCTTTAAAATTGGGACTATAGTGGACATTCCCCATGAAGTTGGAATCACTGTCGTTGCAGCCATATTAAAAACTCTGGTTAAAATTGGGCCCCATAAGTCGACAGTAATCTTAAAAACATCTACTGGTACCCCGTCTGGACATGGGGCTTTGCCCCCTTTACTTTCCTTCAAGGCCCATAAACCTTCCTCAATCGTAATGTCCAGGGGCAAGGGGTACAAAGTCAATTGTTCCTTACTTATAATAGTCTCTATTTGTGCAATCGGTGGTCTAAAAATGTCCGCAAAATGAACAACCCAGGCATCACAAGTAACATGTGATAACAGTTCAGGAAAGGAGTCATCCTTTAAAAAGGGAGAATTAACAGTGTCCCAAAACAATTTATTATATGCTGTATCAGCAGCCGGTGATAATTTAGATCAGGCTTCATCTTGAAGTCTTTTTTCCTGGCGCTAAGCACATCTTTAAAATTAAATCTGAGGAATTTAATCAATAGAATATCTCTGGGGTGTCTACAGAGGGCCAATTTCAAGTCTCTAGAGGCTGCAGTACATGCATGGTCAAACCATCCTCTACGCTGAGCATGACCTATTTTATTTGGGCGGGTCAAAAGTTCATCTACTATGTTAATAATACCAGTAAAAGTAGAAAGTAACTGATTGAGAGTGACTTCATCTTCCAAGTAATAAATAATGTCTTTATAACCCTAAGAACAAATATCATGCAAAATTTGGGTTGGGTCCACTCCATCCCACTTGAGGTGGACCACATTTGGTCTTTTTTGAAGCATTGTCAGTAATACCACTTAAAGAGGCATTACTGGCCTTGCCCCAGAAATAACTGTCAATACAATACAATTATGGTCACTCAGGTCTGACCTAGGAAACCTAGGTCTGGAGCACCACTTGCATGCATTAGCTGATATTAAAATATGATCAATAATAGATGTGGCATTCCTCCCTGTAAAGGTTGGTATAGGGTCTCCGTTGGTATCACAAGCACATTTTAATAAATGTAGATCAAGCTTGGTAATAAGATAGTTCAAGAGACCCCCGTAATCATTATGAGGGAAATGTAAATAACCAGCCCCAGCCTCATCAATGACCCCACACACCCATGTAGAAGAAAGTGGGCATTGTTAAATATTAAAGTCACCTGCCCAAATGAATATGAAGCTATTAGTAATGGAATGGAGTAAAAGAAATACTATTGATCAATCGGAGTTCTCGATATGGCTCTGCAGTAATAGTATTTCACTTCCTTCATTTGGATTTTGGGAACTAAAAGGCAAAATTTCTCAATCTGATGTGAGCATTTTATATTCTGTAAAATATTTTAAATCATGTGTATCCTATCTCGTCATTGTAGAAAAAAATTCACAAAAGTAAATAGAAGTATTTTCTGCTTGAATGCCCCTCTTCTCATCAGGCAGCAATAACTTTAGCTCGTTTCCTTGTGGCGCATCAGTATAAATCTCACTTATCTTAATATGTCACTCGGGCACTGCAGGTGGAAGCTTGGGCAGGCTTTTGTGCATCTGTGCCTTCTTCATATTCCTGTTGAGAGTATTTGCCTGATTGCAGAAAGTAAAACATACCAGTATGCTGTTTCAATGGTAGATTGAGATCAATAAAAATATTTTTTAAATGTTTAAATACAGTGGCGCAGCTTTGAGAGACTGCACAAGCCCACATCTCTATACGATTCCTTCCTAAACACAGCCTCAAAAGGCGGCAGTAAAGACTTGATCCCATGGAATGGTGATAAAGTGGCTTTGGGGTTGATTTAGAGTTTGGGAGACAGGACACAACATCACAAATGTGACAGAGTATCCTGTCCGCAAAAACTCTTGCCCGCCCCCTCAAGTAGAGAGAGGTGGACCATAAGCTTTTCACTGACAGAGGCCCCGTTGGCTCCATTGACAGACAACCTCCTTCAATGACCTGAAAGGATACAGGTCTTAAGAGGAAGGGCATTACACCACCCGCCATATCCAGGGTGAACGGTATGATGTCCTTTTTTGGGGGGATGTCACCACCTAAAAATACCTGGTGGGAGAAAACTCACACTTTGAAAGTTTGCCTTAAAAGCAAAAAAGAAATGTTACAAGTTTGGTGGACGGCCATCAAAACTGATGGCAGCTGTGCACCGAACCTTTTATACCTTGCAGAAAGCAGCCCATGATTGCAGTTCCTGTCAATGAGTCAGAAATGACTGCTGGGTGGGCGAACACCTCTAAATTTTGGTGGTAAACCATCAGGCTGACGTACTATATACCATCAATGAAACTCTAAATCGATCTCGTAGACGATTCTTAGAGCCACCAGAGTTGAGCTGAGGAGCATATGTGTATTGATTTTCAGTGCAATTTCACATTTCGTTTTTCACATATACTTGGGTTTACTCAATTTTGAAATCACACTATTATACTATATACTAATTACTACCTTTTCAAGGCACATTCTGGCCTGAGGAAGGCTGGTCATTTCCTCCTGTTAAGGGCAAAGGTAGATTTGTATTTGGTGCATGCATGAGGTATACCCCCCCACCCCTCTTTTTAAATTGATGGTCAATGGGTGACGGGCCTTCTATATGGGGAAAACATTTGAGCCAATGAGAAAAATCAAGTGCAAATGCATTTAGCTAGGAAAGTAGTCATCTATTCCTTAGACTTACATATTTGTAAATGTTCTTGCACAGGCGTACCCTATAAAAGCAGTAACAGTTGCAGCTTCCTACCAGGACTAATATAATTATTTTTTTATCCAAAAAATGCAGCAACTTGCTACAAACAGAGACGTAAATCTGGGGGGGGGGGCAAGTTTGTGATTATCTTTAGAGACTTGAAGCCTCGGCCTCTAACAACATTGGTACGTATTACATGTGAAGGCTCCTCCCTAGTGACACACACATTACTTCTTCTTTTTGAAATCACTCAAAATACTTACTGATAATCACACCCTACCCACCACAAAAGAGGTGCAGAATAGTGGGAGCCTTCAAGGGAGTCCTGCAAAATTTACATTTTTGGGATTAATAGAACCAATCATAGTTATCCCTGAGTTATATATTTCCTGCCAGGTTTATCCACAGCAGGGGAGTCTGCAATTGAATTTTCTTAAAATATGATTTGGCTGTCTTATTAGCTAAGGCTTTCATCTATACCAGGGGGCTTAGCTACCAGAGGTGCAGCGGGTGCAGTGTCACCGTGCCCTACTGGTGAAAGACGACCTTGCATCAACTATACCAGCTGTAGTTTATTTACCTTGCCATTGGCACAGAAGTCTTTATGCCTCACTTGGGCCAAGAGCTGTGTTGAATCTTGCTATTGGAAGATGGCATGGTCACTGTCACAGAGTGTGAGACAGGTTTCAGGCAGGTATAGGCAAGGAAAGCAAGAATCTCAGTGAATGGGAGAAAAAGCAGGAGGAGTCCTGAATAAAGGTGAAAGAGGAGAAGAAAAGAAAGGAGAGCTGGAAGTGTAGAAAAGGAAAAATAGCAAAAATAGAGGAATGCAATAGAGGGGGAAGGAAAAAGGTCTCATGGGGTGAAAAGGAGGGCAAGTAGGGAAATAATGGGGCATGGAGATATAAATGGTAGGGGAGGTTGAGAAAGAAGACAATGAAATGTGGAGTTAAAAAGGTCAAATAGGATGGAAAAGACAAAGAATGGAAAGAAAGAGATGGGAAGGTAGAGAGAGGTATCAAGTAAATGTGGAGGAGAGAAGGGAGAGGAGGGGTGGTCTTAATGTAGAAAGAGGGAGGAAAGTTAAGGAAAAGACAGGGAGCATAAACAAGATGACCTACAAAGGTGAACTACAAAGGAGGAAGAAGAAAAATGGATGAGAGATTGAGGGAGAAGGGAGAAAAGAAAGAAAGAAAGAAAGAAAGAAAGAAAGAAAGAAAGAAAGAAAGAAAGAAAGAAAGAAAGAAAGAAAGAAAGAAAGAAAGAAAGAGAGAAAGAAAGAAAGAAAGAAAGAGAAAGAGGTTGGACAGTACCAAGGAAAAGGAAAAGTGAAAGAAGGCGGGACAAAGATATAGACTCAATAGTAAAAGGAGATAAGGCGCAGAATGAGATAAGCTGCGGAAAGTGAAAGGGGCAAAAGTAATGAGATAAGCTGCGGAAAGTGAAAGGGGCAAAAGTAAGGACATCAGAGAACTAAAGGAAGGGGATGAGTAAGTGAAGCAACAATGAGAGGCAGATGTGAAAGATAAAGGGAGGAATGAGATTGAGAGAAGAGATGAAACAGAAGGTGAGGAAAGAGAAGAGTAGGACGTTGAGAGAAGAGTGAGAAGGTAAGAAAGAAGCATAGAGGAAGGAAAAGAGGAGAGAATATGTGAAGAGGGTAAAGGGGAGCTTTGACTTGCTTGAATATTTCTAACCTGTGGGTTTTGTGTTGTGTCTGGCTATGACGCATTAGCATAATACACAGTGATAGAGCTCCCCAGTAGAATGTGATGAGGGGCCCGGAGACTCCTAGATAAAAAAGATATTCATTGGTCTTGGGCTCAATGAGGGCCATCTGAAGGAATAACGCCCCTCTATAAGGCTAGGGTCCCCTGTGCCGTAGGGCCTGTAGGAGATTGCATTATGCCCCTGCTATGCTGGATGATGGACTAGAGTGCAAGAGGATTTGGAAAGCTACGATTTGTATGTTTCATTTAAGTTTTAGAGATTGGTGTATTTATGACAGCACTGCTCTTGAATGGATATTTTCAAAGTGACAAAACTGAAACTTTTAAACAACCGCCTTATAATAAAAACAATAGGTGGAAAATCAAATCTTCTCAAGTAAAATCCCTTGTTGGCACACCTTATCTGATGCTCCTAACACTGAAACTGAGCACCAGGTCTTGAATATGGCCTGCTCACAGAATCTAGAATCTAACCAAAAGACTTAAATCTTAGGGTGGAAATTCTGAATTTTCTGTTCACATTCGGTTTATTGTATCTTGAGCAAAAAGAACACTTGCAGGTGATAGAGCGCGTTACAAATACCCATAACATGTTAATGAAAACTGAATCTTTGGCAAAACCACAAAAATATCTATATTGTGGACTTACTAGTCCATGCGCAGAGCTCCTGTTCCATTAGGATGTATGACGTATTCACGCCTGCCTTTACAACGCATGCCTTTACAACGTGGGCAATACAATAAACGCGTTGTTACCACGCGTTCCATTACAATGCAAGTCATTACAACGACTTGCTTTAGGGAAGTGCTGGAGTTTGGAATAGTATATTTTACTATTCCAACTCCAGTCTGTGCAACAGTAGGGAAGGTGTTGGATTTAAAATCCAACAATGAGTTCCCTAAAGCAAGTCATTGTAATGACTTGCATTTTAATGGACCGTGTCGTAATGTAACATGTGGTAACGACTGGTTCGTTGTAGTGCCTGCGTTGTAATGGCACTGCGTTGTTCTGGCAGCGTTGTAAATGCTATTTCCCGTTCCATTAGAAAGGCCAGTGCCATTAACACAAAGTCCTTTATTGGAATCAAGACCCTAATGAAATGACAATGTGTGCACTCTAAGTCTGGATTCGACGGTTAATCCCATCTGAGCCCCTAAAGCGAGAAAACAGTAGGGGGTTTGCTGCTGTGATTTGTGGCAAGTGACACTTGGTGCAAATTTAGGGAGCAAAAAGCACACAAGCGCTGTTTGCATACATTAGTGCATTATTCCGCAATCTAATGGGTTCAACACGCAATCATGTACTAATTGCCTACCTGTTAATTTGCGAATGACACACAATAACAAATTAATGGTAGCACAATTTGCATGTGAGTTTTGGCATTTATGTAGGCTTCCACTTCCAGGACATGGGAGGAAACAACTTAAAATGTTGTTTTCTTTATTCAGAAGATCTACCCTTCATCCACTCACTGATACTATTATACTTGCCCTATGGTGGCTAAATTGAAAGTATTGAAAACATTAATTTAACCTCCTCGTAATACAACAATATGTATCATAGGTCCTTGTTGCTCATCTGCACCTTGAAGTCGTATTCGAACCAACATGACAATGCAGCGTTCCTTGTGTGCTTTTCCCTAAACCTATTGACACCTTTTCTATTTCCTCTCATCACCCTTCCCTCTGCTTCTCCCCATCCCATAAATATCTACATTCAGACCTACATTGCAGCAGTTGAAACAGCTGTATGCAGCGGTGAAAAAAGACTTCTTTACAATTTCCTTGGCACACCCACTGGCGTAACAAACCTTGAGGGGGGCTACCCTGCAAGATACATGGAGGGGCCCCCTCTGGACTCCATCAGGAGCTCTCCGGCCAGAGTAATGTGCTGAGGGGGTGCGCTGGAGCTTGGTAGATACCCCCGCACCGCGGGGCTGCGTGGGCCTGTGTTTCACCACTTTGCACAGCCTACATTCTTAGCTCGTCCTTTGTGGGGTAAGCAATAGGATCAATCGTGAGGTTGTGTTGAGGATCCAAAGAGCACCATTAATGTTTCCAACCAAAAAGGGACAATCCTATGGGCCCATTACTGCAAGCGATGGTTGCCGGCACTCTTTTTAGGGAACTGGAGGCTTTTGTTCATCATGAGACTTTGACTCAGAACAGGAGAGAGAAAGGAGGGCAATATGAGGAAACAGTGAGAAAGGCAGAAAACAGGGGTGAAAAGGACCCTGCAGTAGCGAGATAAACAGATTGGAATGTAGGATGGTGCAAGAAGAGGCATGAGGCGCACTCTACGTGACACAGACCTGATATTTGGTAACCCTGGCATTCGGTAGCTCCAGTAGCAGGATCCTAAGAAACACTTTGGTCAT
The DNA here is from genome assembly GCF_964204655.1 of Triturus cristatus. Taxonomy (NCBI): domain Eukaryota; kingdom Metazoa; phylum Chordata; class Amphibia; order Caudata; family Salamandridae; genus Triturus; species Triturus cristatus. Next base: position 503,425,662 of record NC_140593.1, read on the forward strand.
ATATACTTATTTTTTTCACAAATCAAGCACTGTTTCTGTCCACTTATCAGCTTCCTGTCACAGACAAATATTTTGCATCTTTTGTTCCCACAAAACAGTGAAATTAAAACACTATACTCATTGCTTTCATTTTTTCAATAGCAAAAATGGCACAGTTTCATAAAACCTGATTCTGTCATTAGTGAACGGTACCAAACCTAAATATGGTCTGATAAAAATGTCCTATAAATTGTTTAGTGTCATAAATATTGTTTACAAAAATATCACACCTGTGTGTTAATATTAGAAAGTTTGTACCCAATTGAGCAACATTTTTGTAACCAATATTTTGACGAGGATATGTATGTCAGATGTCATTGTTGCAATTAATATTCAGACATACAACCAGCATGAAATGTAGAGTTGCTGGCTGGAAAATGCTGCCATTTTACCATATTCCAAAAACGACTGCCTTTTTGCAGCAGGGGCTTTAGTCTACTAACTATCTAATGCCTGGACCACTATGCAGGCAAAGTGTTAATGGTTGCTGTTTGAAATGCAAAATGGCGCCTCTGTAACTGTAACAGCAACAACACCCATGAACGCCGACTAAGACTATGCCGCAGTCCCCATCAAATCTAACACGTGCAAAATTGTGGAAAAGGAAACCACTTTATTCAGAATTTAAGTAATCTTGTAGGAAGCTGAAGGTTAATTTTCCTATTCCTGCAAGAGCCACATCTGTCACGCGCAGTATGAGATCCCTGGAGGGGAGAGCTCGCTGCCATCGACGGATCAAAGGCAAACGCGCTCTGAAGAGCGGTTCTGAAAATTCTTCCTGGCAATAAGAACGCCATCTTCATTTTTCCATTTTAGAACGTGTGTAAGAAACCTATCCTACATATTATACTTGCTAAAGTCAAACAAATATCAGATTGATCAATGCTGCTTATACGATTATATTCAGATTAAAAGTCAGTTGTTCTAGGAAAACGGGCAAAGTTGTTCGTATACTGAGAAAAAATGAAGTGGTAAATATGGCTACAGTTCTTAAACATCAGTATATACAATAATATCCCAATAACGTGCAAGTATTCACCCCAGAAGATTCATACCTTTTAACTTCAATAGATAAAGTATTTTCCCTGTCATCTAGAGATAAAATCCACAAGCAATTTAGAGAGACTGTCAAAGAAAATTCAAAGGAGGCAATACAAGGGTGGTTTCTTATTTGACCCAAACAAAAAAAGGATTTGGGTTTAACTATTTTTTATCTCATATTTAAAATTATAAATAAGTCAGCTGTACAATACTACAAATGCTACATAGATTGTACCATGGGCCAATGGTTCTTAACCTGTGGTCCAGGGAGTCCTGGAGGTCCACCAAGCCTACACAGGGTGTCCACGACTGCTTCGAAAATTAAACAATAGTGACAGATTAATAGAGTACCTATAAATAAGGAGGCAAAATGTTACATTTGAGGCAGAAAATTAAGTTAGTATCCTCAGATTGATATGTGCATCAACCAAGATGTAGCATGGATGATGAGTGGACCTCAACTAAATTTATAAAAGATCCAACTTTCCCATTAAAGTTAAAATTTGTTTCTATTTGTATGTGAATGAAATTAAATATATTTTCATTCGTTTTTTATGATGAATGCTTGTTTCTGTATTTTTTGTGCATTGCTTTTTCAGTCCAAATAATCGAAGATAGTTACTTACGCTGGGTCACCCGGCTTCCAGTAATGACTCAGTGGAGGTCCTTGATTGCAATAATGATTTAGTTGGGGTCCTGGGGTGCCAGTAGTCCACAGACGTCAAAAGGCTAAGACCCACTGCCATAGACAAGCTGCATTACAAGTTCACCTACATATCAGTACACCTTCAACTGTATGTGAGCATCAAACAGCTCTAATAAAGAATCAGCAAATTTACTAATGTTTCAGGCAACACCGGACAGCAAGCAAAATTGTTGCACTCCGTTGCATGAAATCGAAAGAGCAGAAACATGCCCTATCTACTAAGATTTGGTGCATAACAACTATCTAAAGAGGCAAGTAAGTAGGAAATTGCAAGGAGAAGAAAGATTTTTCTCCTTATCACGCCATCCTCTGGGAGGCTTAATGATTTGACCCGCTCCCACATTTACAGCCCTTTGTAAAACTGGAATTTTGTCAAATCCATGGTTGCATGCATGAAAACGCCCATGCTCCCTCCACCCATGGAACTCATTCCAGCTTGAAATATAATGTAACTGTCAGAACCCCTTCCAGAGCTCCTCGTAGCAAGCACGAGCTAATAGGCCCATCTGAGGGAATTGTGGCCTTAGACTCCTGATGTCTCAGGGCTCAACTTACTATGGGTCCTGAGCAACTGAGCTAAGTTTCCCTTCAACACTTGATTTGCAGTAATAGCTTGGGCCGAGCAGTCCAAGGTTGCTTGGTGGAGGGATAAATACAGGGAGGTGGACACAGACTCACTGTTCAGAATACGTTCAATAGCATCAATAAATGATTGTCCTGTCAAATATTATCTTTTATGAAAAAAGGAGTATTTATATATGAACACAACGTAAAATACGGCATGCTCAAACAATACACAGCCACCTGATATTAGGACCCTAGTGTTCATAGACAGGTCCCTGAGTCCCACTTCCCTCTCACTAACAGTAGTGGTTATTCCCCATTCACTATAGGCAACATTCAGGTTAAGGTCCACTAGTAGTCTGCATCTCAAGAGTCCCACTCTGACGCTTTCAAAGTCAAAAGTGTTCCAGCAGCAAAAATGATATGTGGCAGTACAAGTACCCTCCCCGGGTCCTTCCTGTCCTATGATTAGTATTAACCACTCCTGTAGAGGTTGTGCGACCATAGCCTCTGGTGGCATTTTAATTGCAGACGCGCAGAGAGCTGCAGTGGCTGCTATTGGTGAGTGTTAGAAATAGGATTCACCCAGGCCAGGCACGAACCACCACTAGGTACGCAATAAGATAAGCTGTGATCACCCTCTAGTAGCTTGACACTGAGCAGTCAGGCTTATCTACAAAGGCAATGTGTAAAGTATTTGTCCACCACACAAAATAACAAAATGAATACACCACAACAAGACTCCACACAGGTTTAGAATAATAGAGAATATTTATCTGAGCAAAATGAAACCAAAACAACAAAAATCCAATCAGTAGAAGTCTAGATATGAATTTTTTAAAATTAAATCAAAAATAGTGTTTAGAAGTCACTAGTGGTCAAAAAGTTACTTGAGGTCGTGAGGGAGTCTGCGATGGAAGGCAGGCTGGCTACAGGACCCATGCAGGGCCTGTTGAGAAAGTACCTTGGATGGAGCAAAGCATCAAAGCTAAGAGCTCGATGCATCGATCTTTTCCATGCAGTCAGGTCACTGCGTCATCGTCCAGCCTCACTGAAGTGAAGACAATCCATCGCCATCAACTCATGCAGAGCATTGTCGTTGAGCTGTGCAGGCTGTGGAACTGCTGTTGTTGGGCAGCCCCTGCATTGGCGTCAAAGGGCAATGAAATGGTATTTATCGCATAGTCAATGCAATGCATCAGTTTATGATTAAAACAGCTGCAGAACACACGTCTTAGGCCCAGAGCTTGAAGGGGGCACCTCAGGCCAAAGGTAGGACTCATAGAAGGCAGCGTCCAGCAGCACCAACAGAATTGTAGGAAGTCATTTGTGTCCCTGAGACTTCAGAAAACAGGAGGTAAGCCAGCAAGCCCTTGGAGATCACTTGGAGGCAAGGCAGAGTCCTTCCAACAGAGTCAGGGAGCAAGGCAGAGGGGCAATGAGCAGAAAAGAAGTCCTTCCAGAAAAGCAGTCCAGTTGAGTCCTTTAAGCAGTACAGCAGTCCTTCTGACGGAGGTTCAGTTCAAAATCCAGAAGTGTCTGATTTTAGGGGGTCAGAGACCCAGTAACTATGCCCAAAAATGACTTTGATATAGGGGGTGATTTTAAAGGAACGTTCTGAAGTGTACAAGGAGACTAACCCTGGGGGGTAAATCAGGGCTTTGTGTGTGGAGAGGACATTATCTGTTGAAGTGTAAGTGTCACTCCCTCCCATTCCACCCTGCCCAGGAAGAGCCTTCAGAATAAAGATGAATGCAGATGAGTGCTCAGAATGTAGATGAGCCTCACATTCCTGTGTTTGTGACCTGTCTTGAGGGAATGCACAAAGTTTAGCTGTCACCCAACCCAGACATGTATTAGAGACCGGCTGTCAGGGACAAAGGGCAGTAAGTACAGTGAAATTTCTACTTTCTAAAAGTGTCATTTCTGAAACAGTAAGGTTAAATCCAACTTCACCAGTATGGAGTATTTATTATTCCCATTCCAAACATATCAGACATGAAAAAGCTATTGTTTTCTGATAAGGAATTACAGCTTTGAAGTATTTTTAGGAATTCTGAATGCTGTCCTATGAGAGGGATAGGCCTCACAGTAGTGAAAAACGAAATAGGCTATCTGTCACTACTAGGACATGCAGAACTTAAAGGTACATGTCCTACCTTTTAATTACTTTGCACCCTGCCCTTAGGGCTACTTATCAAAAGAAAAAATACTGATGATGGACGGAATGCTGAACAAATCAAACATTCACCCCTAGTCACAGATCTGGGTTAAATCCATCATTATTTTGCTTGCCAGGCCTTCCAGTTTGGCTCCCAGCCATATGCAAATCAATCTTGACCCTGCTCCCCATGAGAACAGTCCAGCCCGAACTGCCAGGCCAGGTACTTCCTGGACTGGAAAACATGTATCCTGGGACTGGTTTCGGAGTATCACCCCTCATCAGCCACGCTAGTTTGAATCCAGTAGCATAGCGAGCACGGGATCCACGTCTGGGCATATCCTCCCACTTAGGGCAACCCATGGGAACAGTCCAGCTCAAACTTTTTTGAAACCGGTCCCAGAATGCTTATTCTTCGATTACCCTGGTTGATGTCCCCTCACCCAGCTAGGAGACTGGCAGGCCTTAGTCCCCAGTACTGGTCACAGGCAGAAGTCTTGCAGAACTTCTCCTCCTCGCACAGTCTGACTGGCTTATTGACAGAAGCAGTTTCAGGTACCTCGAGCTCCCCTTACTTAAAGTCCATTTCTAATTTAGAGTCTGAGTCTTGGAAGTTTGTGGTGGGGGTCTGATTCCTTGTGAAGTGCCCACTCCTCTGCCTGCCCTTCCTCCAGAAAGAAGTCTGTCACAGACAAAACAAATAACCCCACAACACAGGACATTGGAGTGACTATAGTTTCACACCTGGATGTCAGCCACAACCACAGTGATGTGTGCATCCAAAGCTTACCACAGGTCCACAGCCCTACTCTTTAGAATTCTCTTATTATCTCCTTCCTGAGATGAGCCAGGCCCCTTTCCAGGGACCTCTTTCTGAATCAAAGGGCACCCTTTGAAGTGTACTGAAGTGCCTGGCTCTTCATCCTCTAGTGTGTATTTCTCACCCAGATCACAGGAATGCAACAATCTGGTTATTGAGTGGGGATTCCTCTGCCTCCTCATGCTCCTCCCGTCAGCCATGAATCTCCGAAAATGGACCCCAGATTCTTCCATGTATTGTACCATTCACCGGCACACATACACCCAGCAAATGAATGCAATAACATTCACGTTGCACAGCGCTACATACTAACTCAATGTAGACCAATGAGTGAGTCTGTAGGCCTCACTCCAGTGACATAGGTAAAAAAGCCTGTTCACTTCTACTGAACACTACACGCTATGCTGCCAACACTGCATTCGTGCTACTTACCTCATGGCAAACGCAGTAGCCTTTTACCACTATGATGGTAGAACCCCTTCCAGTTCAACATGACCGCAATCCACGAGACAGGCATGTGTCATGGTGCACATGCATGATTCATGTTTGCCCATGACAATAAAAATCAGCCCCAGGGATCCAAACACCAATGCAGCTGGGTCACTCAGCACAGCAGTACACATCTGTCACCATGTGAGGAACTTTTTCATCCCAACAGTAACGCAGCGCAAGTGGATGTGTTCCGTCACATTTCTTTGCAAAGGCATGGCTTTGAGTACATTTCTTTGAATTTCTTTAGGATTGTTTTTTCCAGTCACATAGGAATAGGGGTGTGAAAAGTGTTTCGAATAGAAGCAAACTCTCACATAGAGCCCTATTAGTGGCTTATATGTAGTTCGTGGAATTTCCTGCTTTTTATACATCTATCCGCTGGAGTAATGTTTTCACTTAAATTTGGCACTATTTCTCCATGAGTGCTAGCTGGCATTGAAAATGGAGAAATCTTTAAGTTTGCTTTCCTCACAATTTTGACACAACATCTGCTGATGATCTTTTTCTAGCTTAAACTAGTTAGAAGAGCAGATAAGGTCACAATTTTAAGTTAAAATCCACAGGCAGAAAAGTTTATGAACGACTACTAATCACAGTATTCAGGAAAATTACGGGAAGTACCTGCGAGAAAAAAATCTGCAAGATTGTACATTACTTACAAGAACCTCTTTTCCACTTTTTTTCAGTTAGCCTAATACTGTAATCTTGAGAAGATGATACCTGTCTCAGTCGAGTACAAAGGTTTAACATTATATTTCTTCTGATTGCTCCCTCCTCCTACATGTAATTTTCATCTGTCATCCAGTTCTCAGCAGCAATGTGTCTGGACAAATGCTTCTGAAAAGATACAACTTTTTATCTATGATAAAGGTTAATTAGATTGACACTTTTTTCACAATTAAAAGTTAATCTTCAGCCTAGGTACAAGCCTATAGCCGCCTCACATGTTAAAATGCAAAAACCTTTATAGCTAGCAAAAAGCCAGGATTTCCACCAGCGACAAACACTATTCGTATACCTTTCGAGCATTTTTCTGCAGTGTGTCTAATGCATGATATGATTTGAGATTTGGCTGACTGTTCTTGAAGTCTTGATAAATCCCTCTTCATTGTTTCACTCTATCTGGGATATCAACTCTGATGTTGGTGTTAGTTACACCCATTAAAAGGCATGCCTTTCCATAATCTTGTGTCCACTATACGGGCAACTGTTTCCAGAAGCCACAATGTCACCACTCACTGGAATAAGTGGTAGCCAAGTGATTTCAAGAAGCTGCCACTTTCTGACGAGGAAAAGGCTGGAGGCGTACAAAACCTCTTTACGGGATAAAGACGTCGGAAGACTGAAGAAAAACAGGAATCCAGTAGAGGGATTCTTAAGAAGCAAAAACTCAGGATCAGTAAGTGGTGGGAGCGAATAAATAATCGAAGGAAAATGGCTTTGTTGGAACACATCCTCCAACCTCATGAAGACTCTATATAGTAAAGGAGCAGAAAAACGAAATGACAACAAACACCACATGACAGGAAACATAATGAATTTGGAAAAGCAGGTTGATACCCAGGAAGAAAAAGCCCAGATGGAAAAGAAAACGAACAAAAATCTGAACTGGACTAACTGAGAAACAGATTTAAAAGGCAGCTGCAAACCCTTAGACAGGAGATTGCCATTTTGATGTTGGAAGCAGCAGCAGGGAACCCAAGCGGTCGAAAAAGGGCAGCCCCAGGTGAGTGAACCTCACAGACAGCAGCTGCGGGCTAACTGCTGCATTTTCTAAGCCCAGAGAACTGCAGGACCACACAAGGTACTGCGGTTCTCAGGCGCCAAGGGGAGTAGAGGTGCCGCTGATGCAACAATGCAACAATGTAAAAGACATTGCATTACAGTGAAAGGACCCCCAGAATTGAACCTTGTGACATCATAGGCAGGTACTCTATCTCTTAAGGGTGAACTCCATTCCTAGCGTCTCTGGTCATTTACCACTTTATCAATTTCCAACCACGTTCACCAAATTTGTAAAAGGAGTATCATCTTATTTATGGCCTCTGTGTGCTGTACACACCTCCATTCCAAAGTCACACATTTAGAAAAATCTGATATATCTCACTTAACCTCTCCTCAAACCTCTTGATCATGTAATTCATTGGTCTCATAGTATTTTACAATGATTGAATCCATAAATATTTTGCATTTTATTTCTCCTCTGCAAATTTGAGCCTTGCTGCCCTATAGTTCAAGCAACTTTTCCGCTCTCAATTGTGTGGTGTGGAGCTACATCGGCACGTCTCTGATCTTTCCTCAACTTTCCTGTCCCCAACGAGAACCTCTCTAAGCTTTTCAATCGCCCATCCTGTGTCCCATCTGGCACTATTGCAGCGGCCAATGTGGGTTTGCTCGTCTTTCATTTGCGTCTCGTTTGATTCGATGGCGAAACAATGGCTGGTGCAGTTGACAAAGGTTTAGTAGGACGGAAGTCAACATTCTCTTTTTAAGCCTGAAGGGGCACAGATCCTAGGCTCCTATGGCCGTATTTGCATGCGGCTGATGAATCCCTGGTTGATTTGCTTCAATACTTCTCCTTTGTATCATAAGCAGCTTTAGTTTAGTAAATATTTACCCGGCAATCAAAGGCCGCAACTGGCCTTGTTCTGCATTTTGTAAGGCCTGAGGAAATCCTTGCCACCAAAACGACAACATCTAATCTTATTTTTCTGTGCCTGGAAGAGTGGATTCTAAAAGCCTCCTTTTTCACTCCTTGACAGATTAGTAAATTCCAGGCTAGCTCTTGCACATTGCCTAGTGACCTTTTTATTCCTTGCATTTTTGCAGAAAAAGTCAACAAAAAGACACTAGTAACCTTTCCATATTCATTAGAACAAGCCGCGCTGACCTTCAGAAGAAGCTGGTAACATGCTCCACAGTAATTCTATCAGATCTTGGGATTTCCAGACATATTTGGAGCATATTGCCATCCTTTTGCCGCTGATCCCCAGTGGTTTTAGTAATTTTCCTTTCATTAAATGCGGATAATGGTGACGTGGAAAACAAGTTATGGCTTTAGAAAGTGTACTGTTTCTTGGTGGAATGACAGCGTCTAATCTGGAAAGATTTTCAACAGTCAAAATGTGAGTTACTGAAGAAACAGTTTGGAATCGTGCATATGAACAAATGTTTGCATATCTCATTCCAGGGTCCTTTGCTATTCGTTTCGCAGCTGGAGGTTTCTTTCCCTGGCAATGGGGGCCTGTAGCTATTTTACATCAGCGACTCTCTTAAAAGGATGGCAGGATAGAAGCAGATATGTCATTCTTGGAGCTGTCCAATACTGCAAGACTTGCCTTCAATGTTCTTCCCTTTCCCAACCTCACAAGACAAAAGTAGCAAGCGTGTTTAATTGCATTTTGATTCTGAATTGTTTTGAAGCTAATTTGTGCCCGTCTGATGAATAAGTTTCAATATAGCGAAGAAAAACTCGATGTTATGGGGGCTCGCCCTGAAGAATGTGCATGTGTGAAAACATTGGTGCTTGCAACTCTGTCTGCACAGGTGCATGCATGTCTCTGTCATTGATATGACAAATCATCTGTCATCGGATAAGAGTTGTGCGTATGTTTAAGACTTTGCACTGTCTAAAGAGCATGCACCTGACCAGCGCAGCTCCTCCGCTATGGCGGGGGAGCGTGGCCTCCCCCCATGCCAGCTGCCTAAATATACCTGAAAAATAAAACAATAATAAACTCGGGTTTATTATCATTTCATTTTGATTCCTGTCTGAGTCTTTGGGGCGGGGCCAGTGGGGATGACAGGCACTGAGGGGGGTGATTGCACACCGTGTCTTCAGTGCGCATGTGGGTTTGGCTGGCTGTCTCAGGACACTGAAGCTGTTTCCAGCTGCATTGCTGGGTTGGAGACAGCAACTACAGGCACCCAGTCTCACTTGGAGTGCAAATTGAGGGCGCTCAGACCAATCTTGACACTGTTCTCATGCAGCCATTTCTGGCGCTGCTCTCATGCTGCCAATCCTGACGCTGTTCTCATGCTGCCATTTCTGGCGCTGCTCTCATGCTGCCAATCCTGACGCTGTTCTCATGCTGCCATTTCTGACGCTGTTCTCATGCTGCCAATCCTGACGCTGTTCTCATGCTGCCATTTCTGACGCTGTTCTCATGCTGCCAATCCTGACGCTGTTCTCATGCTGCCAATCCTGACGCTGTTCTCATGCTGCCAATCCTGACGCTGTTCTCATGCTGCCATTTCTGACGCTGCTCTCATGCTGCTGGCAGCATGAGAGCAGTGTCAGGATTGGCTGCAGGGGAGTCTGGGAGTCTGTGCCTTGCCTGTAGTGGACTGGAGCCAGACAGAAGCGGAATAACAGTGATTCAGATCTTTGTTTGTACGTCATCTCTGGTCCCCCCACCTTGACTCTCCACTTTGCCCAGACACCAGCCGCTACAGTACTTGACTCCGAAATTCTCTAAATTAGTGCAGATAACACAGCTCAGAAAAAGGGAATGGCAACCAAATGCTCCCTGGCTCTTACCTGTGCTGCCTACAATCTCACGCCTCATGGAAATTTATTAAAATGAAATCACCACAAATGTATAGACATATACATTTTAAAAGTTGATAGCATTTAACAGCCTGTTAATCCCATGGATTAACGGTATACTGAAACTAAGGGTAAGGACACCTGCACTCTTCAGCAAGGCTGAGCTATAAATGCCAATATTTCTTGCAGAGAAAAATGAAATAGAATTCTTTGAAAAAAATCAGCGAGGGTCACAGTAATTTATGGGATCCATGGAGTTTGGTATTTTACTTATGGTCTTCTCTTGTATTTGAATCTTTTGAAACTAAAATTGCATTTATACCGAAGTGATATGGGTGGTTTGTTTTTCTTTTGTACAGTTTTAATTACTTCATGTACGTGTCCCCTGTGGTAAACTGGTTATGTCTTTGTGTACACTTAAATGTACTTGCATACACTTGTATTTGGATGCTCTACAGTTGTATAGTGCTAGTAGGACACAAGGTTTCTTAAGATGGTATGTGTACATTGCATTTGCTACAGTGTTGGCTGAACTTTTCTTTATTGTATGGTTGTTTATGGATGTATGTAAAGAAGCCTCCAGAAACTGTTTGCCTATAGTGATAGTATGCCCATTGTATACATACTAGATCTGGGCATACCTCTGTCAGAGAAGGATCTAGAGGATAGATCATCCTCTGTACAGAGATGTTTTAAGGCATGGGCAACGTGGGCTCTGCCCCAGGGCCTCAGTCTGTTGGGGGAGGGGGGGGGCCTGATAGAACCATCTTTGTTCTGCAGAGGCTTGCTTCCATTGACCTTGAATAATTATTAAACAGATTGTTTTAAATGCTGTTTCTGTTTAATTTATTTTTTTAAGTGAGTGGTGAGTAAAAGTCTATTGCAGGCATTTTGCTGAGAAATATTGTGTTATGTTTCATGCAACATCCATAAATAACCTTTCTGTTACTTATGGACCTCATAATTGAGAAATAGGAGGGTGACACTGAAGAAGCATTTCCGATACATGTCAGTCCTGGCCCAGCCTTCAAAGCTTGTGGCCTAGGGATTAAACCCTGTTTAACTAACTCAGGAGGCTACTGTCAGAATGTGGGCCATTAAATCGCGAAGTTTGAAACCCTACCAGCTTAGTAAATACACCTTAGTTAGATATCAACAAAAGTCTCAGTGGAACTCTGCACAACCCCTGACAGCAATGACACAAGCAAAAGGCAATTCCCCAGATTAATGCTTGTTAAATTCAAGCACTGCAAACAATTTTAAAGTCAGCAAAAACAACGCAATAAAATACCCAAACCTATTCTTGAAAATAAAAATAAATGAATAAGGAAAAAGACACCCAAACAATTGCAATCAAAGCCAGAATAACTCTCAAACTCCCACACCACATTCACATCACACCGCACCTGAAAGAGCCTCACTGGCTCCCCATTCACAAACGAGCACAATTCAAACTCCTCATCCACATTTTCAAGGCACTACATAACGCTGTCCAAGCACACTTCAACAATTGAATCTGCTTTCACAAACCTTCCAGACACCTCTGCTTGTCCTTACTGCAACTTGCACAAATCCCATGCATACCAAAAAACAGATCCGGCAGTCTAATCTTCTGCTACATTGCTGATAAAGCATGGAACTACCTGCAGCTGCACATAACAGCCTCCTCCTCACTTCTTGAATTCCACACAAAGCTGAAGGCAGCAGAACAAACATATTTGGCTCAACGGAGAAGAAGGACGAACGACAGGAGTCAACCACTGGCGGAACGCGCAGTGCATACAAATTGAGAAGAGATACACTCTGGGAAAAATCAGAAGAAAAAGGAATCACGAGAATCTGAGAACGCGATAAGAAAAGAGGGTCGTTACACAAACAGCGAGAGGCAGTAGAGCCAACCACGTGCTATATGGAGAAATAAAACAATGAGGATGATCCCAACAGGATATTTACAAAAATCTGTTTTTATAAAAAAAATCAAGAATAGCAAATAAAGTAGTGGTCTGTCTCCACGAGTACTCCAACAACACTTTTAGAGGATTTGCTGTACAGATATTTGAAAGGATTCCATACCGTGAAGCTAGGTTCGGTACCGGCACCATCATAACAAGTTGCCTTCCTTGACACTTTGAAACCAGTGCCCTTACAACACGTGACATATACAGCAGTCACAGATCTTTGCCCCCCTCCCCTTTGCCCATTATAAATGATAAAATAATAGGTCCTGAAGAAGATGGAGAACAATTATTCATTCCATTGAAACGTACATCGGCCAGAGAGAGTGTGACACCCCAGCTACCAGCACAGCAACCGAGGGTTGATTTTATCACCGGGATACTTCTATCTGTGCATGCAGTGTTGTTCTGGGGTGCAGAGTGAGAGTGGATCGTGTGCAAGAGATATGTTTGGAGAGCTGAGAGAGGTGTGAGTCTGTGTGGGGGTTCAGTGTGAATTGATTTTGTTATATTCCATTAGCTGATATCATACAGGTGCTGAGATTAATTGCATTGTATGTACAGTATCACTATTCTAACAATGATGACAGTTCTATTTGTGTAAAGCGTGAACATAAATGAAAGTATGTTATTTAAATTGTGATATACAAAAAGAAAAAAGAAAAAAATATATAATATATAATAAAATATGTAATAGTATTTAATCAATTTGTGTGGAGAAGAATATTTTCTATGCCCCATATTTGAGCTCAACAGAGCCGATATAAAATACATTGAGGTCTAGAGGGAATGTATCCTTGCTTCCTTGGTTGTTTTCCCCCTTTTCCCTGACCTTTCAAGTAAGGGTGTTGCCTTGTTAATTCAAATTCACACTGTCAGTGACCTGGCCAATGGGGGCATGAAAAAGCTGAAAAACTGGATCATACATTTAAAACTGTTCTGAACAGGTGTCCCCCAAAATAAAATCGGCCTGGGTCCCCAAAATACTTAAGACATCCCTGCCTCAGTTATCATCTATGTTGGCCAGACCCTAAGCAAGTTTCAACATGTCCTATCCACAAAATCTGAAGAGGCATTTGCGATACATGTTGGTCCTGGCCCTGCTTTCAAAGCTTGTGGCCTAGGGAGTAAACCCTGTTTAACTAACTCAGGAGGCTACTGTCAGAATGTGGGCCATTAAATCGAGAAGTTTGAAACCCTACCAGCTTAGTAAACACACCTTAGTTAGATATCAACAAAAGTCTCATTTGAACTCTGCACAACCCCTGATAGCAATGACACAAGCAAAAGGCAATTCCCCAGATTAATGCTTGTTAAATTCAAGGACTGCAAACAATTTTAAAGTCAGCAAAAGCAACGCAATAAATTCCCCAAAGCTATTCTTGAAAATAAAAATAAATGAATAAGGAAAAAGACACAAAAACAATTTAAATCAAAGCCAGAATAACTCTCAAACTACCACACCACATTCACATCACAACGCACCTGAAAGAGCCTCACTGGCTCCCCATTCACAAACGAGCACAATTCAAACTCCTCATCCACATTTTCAAGGCACTACATAACGCTATCCAAGTACACTTCAACAATTGAATCTGCTTTCACAAACCTTCCAGACACCTCTGCTTGTCTTGACTGCAACATGCACAAATCCCACGCATATCAAAAACCAGATCCGGCAGTCTAATCTTCTGCTACATTGCTGATAAAGAATGAACTACCTGCAGCTGCACATAACAGCCTCCTCCTCACTTCTTGAATTCCACACGAAGCTGAAGACCTGGCTTTTTGAGGGGGTCCCTTTAGGCTGTAGTTGTGCCTAGACTCAGACCTGGTCAGCACCAGGATGCTCTCCCAGGTGATAGTGTTCTCTACAAACCTGCATAACATAACAAAGGGGGAAACAGAGATATGAATTTTCAAGTAAACAAGTTCCTTGAAAAAGTATTTGCCCATGACTTAGGTGTGCTTTTAGGCCAACTGCAATGGAGTAGAGGTCAGATATACCAAGCAGATTTACCCTGTCAAAGGTTTTACCTTTTGAATCACTCTGAATAGTAGAATAAAATCCAAGATGATTCCCGCTACATCAACGTGCCTACATGGGTGGCCATCTTGGAATGCTTCTCGTTGTACTTTGTGAGAAAAACCGTTACAAAATGGCTGCTTAACCACGAACATGCATCTGCATACATGCTAGGGCATCTGCAAAAATAAAATGTCTGATTATTATTAATTTACTTTTCTGAAATATACATGCAAAGAAGGAAGTGGCAGGGTAGTAGTGTGCAGCTGTTAGGCCCCAAACAAAAAATAAGATTTATTTTTAAAACAAGACACAGGAGCAAGGGGCGGAACAGGGTGTGGCAGGAGAGTAGTGGATGGGAGAGATATTGATTGTACTAGTAAACAAAAGTCAAGCAGTCTTGGAGTTAACTTGATAAGGAGACGGAGAAGAAAGGAGTGTATGGAGGAGAGAATTAGCAGAGATGGAGGGAAAAGCAAGAAAGCAGGAAATATGGAGTGAGGGAGGAAAGGAGTGGACAAGGAGTTATCAAGGGAATGAGGAGAAAAAAGGCAAGAAAGTGAGGTGTAGGAAGTGGAGGAGTGGGGTGGGGTTGGAGAGGAGTGGAGGGGCAGCAATTGAGCAGATGGGGAGAGAAAAGGCAAGAAAGCAAAAAGCAGTAAGGGGAGGATCAGGAGAGCATTAGGAGAGGCAGTGTTCAAGAAACAGCATTCAGGATTAACATCAAAAATTGCTGTCACAGAAGTCTGCTCTCATCAAATAAGAAAGTATAACAAAAAAAACACTAAGCCTATTTAAAAAAAAAAGAGCGGCTAAAGGCCAAACTGTGCTGCTTTTACAGGAAAAGGATACAATACCACAGACTGCGAAAAACTGAAATAAAAAACTAGTTCCCCGCCACCCACATCAGCAGAGGAAGGCTGCAACTCATTCAATACAATCAAATAGGGAGCAAAGAACTGAAATATACAAGAGGGCCATCCAATCACGAGCAAGCCCTAACCCAATGTCCCCACCGTGTGTAAAGTATTATTTACAATACGTCTTTGTCAACAGACAGCTAAAGCTGACTGTATGCCAGACCTTATAAGCATTAGTGACAATACATCAATGTTTTAAAATAACAGTGTTTTCTCATCAAGAAAATTACATTCAACCGGTTTTTACTGGATGACATTCATAGTATGAAAAAACAATTAATAAAGTGAAAAATATATACTTTATAGATTGAATAGAGCTGATAGTGTGTGTAACAACATAAATTTAAAAAGTCCGAGCTAAAGCACGTTTGCAGAGTAGAGTGCGAACACTTGGGGTCATACTATGCAAAGTGGCACATGGTGTCAGTTAGGGCATGCTGGACTGCCATATGTCCACACAATGCAAAGACCAGCTTGGTTTGCTGAATTATAATAGGCGGGCAGTGGTATGTTAATCTGGCAGATGCTGTCGCAATATGCTGCATGCAAAAGAGCTCTCTTTCTACTGTCATGGAGCAATATTATTCCTGCCTGCCCCCAAGGTTGTACTGTAGCTGGATGCCTATATGCTTCCTCAAAGGATGGGTGTGAAGTGTGTGCATTCCTTCAACACTGCCCTGTCAACGCTCACCCCATTTGCAAAAATGTCCCTGGCTTTCCGAGGGTGCCATTAACCCCTGGGCAGCTACTGTTTCAGTAAAATCCCCCATATGTTCTGTGTCTATCTTAGGAGTGCATTGACACTTATGCATGCTCTGTGGTGGGAACATGTTGTTGTCATGAAAATCCCCTTATCTGCATTGTGCATGTCTCTACACAGATCATGAAATGAATCAATATTGGTATGTTCTTGTGCTGGAGCATCACATGTGGAGTCAATATTCTGAACGGGGCATTGCAGCTCAATGGAATTCCACCTTGACGCGCTGAGACAGCAAACTGTGCAAGTTGTCTTATTTGTATAACATGGCAGATTTTTAAGCCATTGTCATCATTTAGGTGTGATCATGGTAGCAGCTGTTGCCATTCCTCTTATGGCCCTCAATGGCGTTACAAAACTTGAGGGGGCCCCCTGCAAATTACATGGAGGGGGCCCCCCACTCTCAAGACCCAGTCTAGAGCTATCGATCAAGTGTCCACCATCAGTAGACAGTTCCGGAGGGGGCCCCCGGGAACTTGGGCCTACTAACTCCGCAGGGGCTGCGGGGGCTATTGTTACGCCACTGATGGCCCTTGGTACCTCATGTGCCAGGGTTCACGAAGGCAGCGGAAGGAAAAGCAAGTAAAAAGAGTTCTAAAAGCGATGTTTTCTTTCTGTAGTCTTTAGTCCTGCCCTATCTCTACACCCCTCATCAGCACATAGAGGGATACTGAGCGACAGAGAGTTGGACAAGGGGTCGGCCCGGAGTGTTATCAGGGAGGGATACTGGTGCATGATCTCACTATTGATACTCCTGGCATTTCAATGAATTGGCCTATATGTTTTATTGCAAATTCACTAATTTCCACCAAAAATATAAAAAAGAACAGGTCCCAGGCAGCTATAAATCTTATTGGTGCAATGAAAATGTAGTATTGGCTTTAAATTACTGTAAAATGAAGACATAGTTTAAAAACACTGTGTGACAAAGAAAGGGATAAAGACTGAAATGAAATAATCATTGACAAGGTAAAACATTTTTTACCCAAAATGCAGTCCCTCACAGTGCATGAGGTCCAACGGACAAAGTGGACTGGCCCACTGGACTATACTGTATATCGCGGTGGGCAAAAGCAAAACGTGAATGACAGTTGATCAGACCAGTGGATGAAAGGGCTTCTCCAATGCCGTTGTACTGCTCTCATTATGATTTCCCTGGATTTCAGTGCTGAATTACTGAGGGACGGAATCTCTGATTTCAGCTAGTACAAAATGCACCTAAACCTGAGGATTAGATTGCTGACAATGGGGAATAACATGCAGACCCAGAAATACTTGCTCTGAATTCACATATTTTATCTCATCCTGGAGAAAATAATGGTCCCGATTCTACTCACACACACATCTACTACCTGTTTGGAGCTATTGGTAAATGTGAGTGGGGCTTGTTTTCAGGCCCATGGTGCAGGTGGTGAGGGTAAAATAATGCAAGGGAGGGCAGAGAATTTGCTGCTGTCCTCATGCTGTCTTTAGAACACAAAGGGTAACAAAGAGGAGAGTGAGAAGTGAGAGCTCGCTCACCTTCCCATATCAAAATCACTAATCAAAGCTACCAAGTTCCTTAAAGATGACCCTCACACAGTGTGTGAAAAAGCACGCCTTTAGGATTGTTTAAAAGACCCCCTCATCCACCACCTAGAATGTAAAGAAGTGTGCTTCTATGCCTGATTACAGCAGAGCTGGTTTTTCTGGGGTGTATTTCTTTACCTCAAATGAGATGAGGGAGTGAAATGAAATTTTCTTCTGGGTTAGCCACTGACGTGGTGTATTGTTAAAATAATGGCACCCTTAGACAAGGATTAAAATCAGGGGTGGATGCATGGTGTGGAATGAATGACCTCTCACATCCTTTATTAAGGTCGACACGTTTCAGCCATAATCTCTATGCCGCAACAGGGAGTCAGTATGGTGTCCCTCAGGACAAAGATCATGTGCGCACTGAGGCATGCAATAGTTTTACAGTGCATAACTTACAGATTTCTGAATTATTGCATTTGAGTTTCTGTGTGAAATAAAAGGAGAGAGACCCCTCATTTTGGACTTTAGTAGCCAATACAGGTTAAGAGTCAAAGGTTAAACACTCTCTGCACGCTTACGCCATCATGCAAATGGTCCCATCATAAACGGAACCACTGTGTCCAGGAATTAAAATAACAGCATGCTGCTGTACGTGGATCAGCATAAACTCTCATGCAGCAAAATTCAAATGTGCAGAAGGTATCCTGCAAAGAGATACTTGCTCTGTAGTGCCTGATGACTCAACATGCGCTGCTATATGTCAGCAGGCACAATGTCTGTGGCATGCATCACTTATAATAGCAAGGCTCATAAATAGACATTAAACAGTGATGTACATGCATAATGCAGCAGAGATTGGATCATGCATTGTGCTGTTTTTGCACAGTGCCAGGTGAAAACAACATGCGATGTTTGTGACCTGCACTGCTTTTAGTAATAAGGCATGTGATGAATGTTATAACAGTGATATTCACACACAATGCGATATAATATAAATACCTGGTTAACATACCTGTCTATGAGTAGTCTCTTACTACCAGGATACTCTGGGGTGGGCGAGCTCTGTAGTCACACATTGTAGAAATCACACACTGATTAGTGACCCCAATCAACGTTGAGGTATTGCCAGAAAAAAGGTATTCCTGCTAAGGCCCCCATCGCCGTCACTTACTTTGTCAAGGGTGAGCACCCGTGTCCAAACCTACATTGAGGTCTTCAGAGCGCCACATCTTACCTCGACCCACAGTCCCAGTAAAGGTCTTTTTTCACACTCTGTATGAGGGACATCTTTAAGGACTTTGGAACACAGCCAGGGGTGGGAGAGAGCAGCTCCCCTGAGCCTTCATTTCTCTGCTCTAAAGGTCAAGTCCAGTGTCTGCAAGCCCAGAATTATTGGGGCCCAGTAATTTTGGGCTTGAAGAAACTAGGAGCTTTGAAATAGCATGAAGCAATCTCTCATAGGGATATCGCTCCAGGCCACTCTTAATTCGGGCCAATGTATGTATATATGCATTTATTTTTATTGATGAACTTTCTGAATACACAAGACTAACTAGACAACTAAAGTTGTCTCTAGGCGAAACTAAAAAACGCTATGCTATCTTAACTTTTTTTAAAATAAATTTGGCGTCGTTTCATTTGCAAGAGATTAAAAGGCCTGATTATTTTCCAAACTGTTCTTTGTTACACACTTTTTAGTTTAAATGACCTGAGTTAGTTTTCATTAAATTTAGTATTTTGCACAGAATCAGTAGAAAAAATTCAGTAAAAAAAGTACTTTTTTTTACTGCTGTATGGAAAAAAAATTAAGATACTACCTGTATTGGTATAGATCTTGTAGTGATTAACAACTGAATAAAGTGATTCCTATTACGTTTGCTCTCTAAAGAAGTACATTAAATTGTGTACTCTTTAGTTGTATGGATTTTACATGTGAAGCAAAATAAAAGAGTATTTAAAACTGAGGTACACAATAAAATCCTATATAAAACTCTGCAATGTGAAGAGATCAGCTTATATTTTTGGCAACAGTGGATATTTTCTATGAGTCTGCCGGCAACTAAGGTATTAGCTCTAATTGTATTGCATATTGAAAAATGGGACACTTTTATCAGGCAGGATGAGAGGACCCACAATAAGGCACAAACCAGTGTCCTCTAGTACCATCACGAAAAGTGTGGGCCAGTGCTTAATTTGTGCCTGTGTTTGCCGGTATTGAACACCGGCACCTATTTCTAAACAACAGCACTTAATTATGACTGTCTACCACATGTTAGTGCTGTCTGCCTTTTTTAAAGACAGCAAATTGTTTCACACGTCCATATACTTAAAAACATAATAAACTAGTACTCCTAGTCTATCTATCATTAGCACTCAAAGTGGCCTTGAATAGTTCAAATTGTCACACATGTGTATGTTGGGCTCTGGCACCTACCTTTTTACAAATAACCACTGGCTTGGTCAGATTTAGAGTGCAGGAGCAGACTGCTACAATGTCTTCCTGGTCTTTTTGCTGTCGGTCTTGGAGGCCCTTGTGTAAGCTGGAGGTACTGAAGCCCCATGCTTAACCCCTTTAGCGCGGTGTAGAATCCGCCGCAGTGTGGACGTTTCCGTGCGCGGACGGGGCCGCATCGGCCAACGGACGTGCGCAGCACTACAGAGGTAGTGCACGCAACGAACGGGTTAAAGAGGCACTGGAACATGCACTAAGGCAGGCACAGACAGCATATAAACCCAAGTGCAGTTATCTGTACCTGTAACAACTCCAGACTTTCTTTCATTTGGGCCAGCCCCTCCCTCCCCCTTAAGGAGAGCATTCAGGTAGGACAATTGAAATTGTAAATCTTTGATTTATGCTCACCAAAAAGCAGGGCTTATACCAGGCATTTTTTAAGTAATGCCTTATTTGGTTTCGAAAGCGAGAAACCTCATAATTTTAATGGATAATGCCAATGCCTAATATATATGTATTGGGCTGTCAAACGATTTTTATTTTTTTTATTTTACAGAGTTTTATATAGCGCGAACTTGACCCGAATCCGGTATCAGAGCGCTTTACATAGCATCAGTTGCATTACATGAGGACACATTCATTTTTGTTGGGCACAGGCAGATTAAGTGATTTGCCCAGAACCAAAGGATGTTCAGCGTCATTGCCGAGACTCGAACCCAGTTCCCCAGATTCGAGGTCGACCACCCTAGCCGTTAGGTCAACTCCCCTCCCTCAACAATTTCAAAGTCCCAGTCTTGAAGGTTTAGATCAGGATTTACCCTAGTCGAATCTATATTTACAGTCAATGCTTTATTGATATGGGTATTATTAGTTCAGGCAAATGTTATTGTTTTCCATCTGGAGACAAGAGTTCGCAGTAAGTGCCTTCACCTCAGAAGTAATTACATCCCGAATGCACTTACTTCAAAGTTCAGTGTTTTTAATTACAATTTAAAACTTACTTTATAAGTAATGCTACATTTATATGTTTTTAATGTAATTTTATTTTAATTTCCATTAAATTAAATAAAAACCCTATGAACTTTTCATCAAATGTATAACTATATATGTATTCATTTCTTAAATTGTAAATATTTGTAATGTATATAAATAGATATATATCCACATATATTTATTATAAATATGTATGAACATGTATATATACATGTGTTTGTATTTTTTTTAATGGGGTAAACCCAAACCATTTTTATGAGTGTGCATGTGTACATTTATACATATAAATATATATATTTGCATGTGTGTGTGTGTGTGTGTGTATATATATATATATATATTGAAACAGTCTGTAAACTTCCAATGTCATCCACCTTCATGACTCCAGTACCAGTGGTGGCTGTACAACCAACTTCAATATCATACAAAACGGCATTCCAATACTGACAGTATGATTTCCATGTGCTGTACTTCACAAAGGCCATTTGGCAGAAAAGCTTTGTCCTTTTTGCACAATAAATAGCTGTTGAAAGCATTAAGTGTCGTTTTGTATGACATTGAAAATATATATATATATGGCGGGGGCCATTGCAAAGCTTTATTCCTCACAGCATACCCAACAGGCGCGTTTCGGCTTACGCCTTCTTCGATGTTGCCGGTCGCGCCGGAAGCGGGTATTTTTAAATTCACCATGTGATTTCAGTGACAGTGAAAACAGACAACAATAGTTGCAACGGAGGTGCCATCTTAGCATATTGTTTATATAGAATCGCTTGTATACCATTATCCTACTTTGTAAACAATTCTAGAGTATATACTCTAGAATTAATCCTTCCCATAAATATATCATGGGATATTGAGGAATTATGTGGA
Source organism: Triturus cristatus (assembly GCF_964204655.1). NCBI lineage: Eukaryota > Metazoa > Chordata > Amphibia > Caudata > Salamandridae > Triturus > Triturus cristatus. The sequence continues at coordinate 503,447,531 of NC_140593.1, forward strand.
AATTCGTAGATAATGAATTTATTGATTGTGATTAACTTTGAAAACGTAGAGACTTAAGCCAATACAAGGCCTCATAATAATCTCTTATGACAATGCAAATATGAATGGTTATGCATAACAATATGATGATATATTTATGGGAAGGATTAATTCTAGAGTATATACTTTAGAATTGTTTACAAAGTAGGATAATACTATACAAGCAAATTTAAAAAAAATCCCAGGGGCCTATACTAAATCTTTCCCGGATTATATCAAAGGGAGCTATGTGACCCCCTGCCAGGAGATCCCCGGTCCTATATAAGCCACCTCTTCCCCACCTTGCCAAACACTCATCTAGTAGTGCCATGGGGAGCTGATCGTTCCCGATCAAGGGAGTATATCTGTTAAACTTGCATACTCTTGATTTTTTCCTTACGCCAGCCCAGTTACGAAAGGCAGTAATTAAAACCTTGAACCAAGTTCTTTTTAAAGTAGTTGGCTTCATAAACTTTTAATAGACAGCCGTTAGCCCGTGTGCCAATCAAGATTTCAAATATTGAGGGGACATAGCTAGGATCGTTTCCATCCATAGCCTTAACACCAAGGAGAGGCCCGTAATATTGCAAGACTCCAGCTAGGTAATATTACTTAAAATGTGGGAGTCCCCATCCCCTCTCTCCCTTGGGAGAGATAAAAATGCTTTAGCTCTCCTTGTTTTGCCGTAAGACCAGATAAATCTCGCAACCTCCCTCTCAATTTGACGAAATCATAAATTGTGTATTTCCATGGGGATTGTGCGAAAGATATACAGCAATGTAGGCAAAATCATCATTTTGATGGTATTGCACCTCCCCATTATCGACAGCTTCAGATTGTCCCATCGCTGGAGATCGTTTTTAATTTTTCCCATTATGGGGGCCATATTTAACTCTACAATATCCTCAACCTTAGCTGTTATGCATACCCCTAGATAAAATGCTTTCTCAACAATCCGAGTGTCTGAAGCCGTAATGAATTTATTTATCAAAATCAGTGTTTTAGCACTACTCAACGAAAAGCCCGAATGAATCCCAAAGTCTTCAGCAATGCTTTCCACAGCGCGCATCGCTCCATCAGGGTCAGAAGTAATTATGGCCACATCGTGGGCATACGCCAGGAGCTTAGTATCCCAACCGTGTAGATTTACAGGAAAAATATCTGCCGAGGCCTCCAGCCATCTAAGAAAGGGGTCAATATATTGTGCGAATAACAGGGGGAGGACGGGCAGCCTTGCCTAGTACACCTGCTGATTGAAAAAAGCCTTCTATTGCTCCCCCATTATTTTCAGTTGTGCAATAGGGTTAATGTACAAAACCCGTATCGCATTCACAAATGAATCTCCCAGGCCGTTGGCCTCCAGAACCTTCCATAAGTAATTCCATGCCACGCGATCGAAAGCCTTCTCGGCATCCAAGAAGGCGACCCCCATAGGATTTGTAAGGACTTCGGTAGCGTCAAAGAGTGAAATTACCCTTCTGACGTGGTCCTCCGTCCCTCTCCCCTGTATGAAACCATGCTGCCATATTGAAACTAGTTCATGCATCACAGAATTCAGCTGAGCGGCAAAAATCTTTAAGTAAAGTTTAGCATCACTGTTGAGCAGCGTAATGGGTCTATATGAGTCCAAACTAATAGGATCTTTGCCCTTCTTTAAGAAAATGACGATATTGGCAGTGCCCCTAGAGCCGGGTGGTAGAGCTCCTTCCCTGACCTCCTTAAATAAGCCCAGCAGAGCCTGACCGGTCTCAGTAACAAAAACCTTATAAAACTTTATAGGGATCCAATCGGTGCCCGTTGCCTTACCTGCTGGTAGGGCCAGAAGTGTGCAATTTAACTCCTCCTGTGAGATGTCAAGCCCCAGTTGTAAACACTCCTCCTGGGAGACCTTTCCTATCGGGATAAATTCCCCCAGTTCATCATCCTCTAAAGGTGTAGTAGAAGGAAAAGTGCTATATAAATCCTCATAAAACTCCCTAAAAGCCTCCCTAATATCCCCGGGATCTGTAACTACAGTCTTACTCATATTCTTAACCTGGCGATTATTGTTTCTGTCGAATGAGAGATCAGAGTTTTGTCTAGTAGGAGTTTTGACTCATCATAAAGTGGCACAGATGGTTAATATACCTGCTGCATAGAACACATACTATGGAGATAACAGAACTGTAGGTGATGTGAATGGGTCACTGATTTCAAAACAGAAATCCTTTTGTTACTTGAAGTTCATAAGTTACAATACTAATGTGACCTATGAATTGTTATCAAATAGCTTCATTCAGTCAGTCAGTCTGACTGATTCAGCTGCATGCAAATTGCATGGTATAGGTTAGAACGTTTTGTTTTTTTCCCCAGTCTTTAATCATCTTAATGTTGCTAAAAAGGGTTTTTTAGTTAGAAAAAATTCTTATTAGTAAAGCCAACCCCAACCATTGAGGTACGTTTTAACTCCTGAGTTTGTGTTTCTCCATACATAACACTCTTGAAATACACTTCCTACTTGATGACATGTGATTCAAATTATAATCCTCATTGCCTTAGGTAACATTTGCTATAGACTGATTTACACACTTAAGATTCATTGTCGCTGTGTAAGGTTTGTGTGATGTAAAGTGCTCTGACACCCTACACTGGTATGAGAAGTGCTATAAAACAAATGAAATGCATGTGAGAGAGGGGCTATGGACAGATGAGGGGCACTGGTGAAGCGTGTAAGTGAGGGTAATAGTGGAGAAGGGGGTGAGTGGGGGGAGGGGCACCAAAAAGGTTTGTCACACCGGGCATCACCAGCACTAGAGCTGAAACTGATTCTATGTATTCATTATGCGTGTAACTCATGTTTGTTTTGGGTGTACAGCTTCTTCTCAAATGTATGAATAACAAACCCACAGAGGGTTAACGACTGAACTTTCTTTGACGGAATATCACAGCAGTGTAAAAGTAGTTAAGAAGTGGCAAAAGCAAATGGTTGATATTGCACTGGTTCTGCTCAAATGGATTTAGAAATAGGTTGTAATGGCGGCTCCTCGGCAGACTGCACAGCTCAGTTTGTTTCCAGCTGATAACCCATGCCTGCAAGCGGTCACTGGACTGACATGCCCAGGGCATGACTGCTGCTGCGCCTGTTATTATTCATTGCTGGGCGGCATGCGATAAAATTGCAGAAAATGATAAAAGGCAATCAATAATCTGTATTTGATTTTCTTTATCTTTGTTCTGTGCTGTAGCATGGCCAAATGAAAGCAGTGGGCTGTGAGAAATGCATTGCTTTAGTCTACAGCTCACCCACCATGAAGCTCATTGTACATTCGTCGATGACATCACAAAACTGTTGGATGTTCGTTCAAGGGGCATAACAGTATGTAATGGTATTTTTCTTTTAATAAAGAAACCGGAGAGTAGTTGGTGTAATATATATTTCATTTCATAGGTCTTATTTAATCTCTTCTCTATCACATTCTTTCCTTTCCTTTCCTTTCCTTTCCTCTACTCTCCTCTCCTTTCCTCTCCTCGCCTCTCCTCTCCTTTCCTTTTGTTTCACTTCCCCTTCCACTTTCCTGTTCCCTTCCCTTTCCCTTCCCTTTCACCTTCTCCTTTGAAGTGTCCCTCTCTTCCTATCTTCTTCTTTCAGTGGTCTTAGAACCTTCTCCCAAGCACAGAAGTTCGAATTTACCATTTTTTCTAAACTTCATCAACAGGACTATACACAGGATTTTTTCTGAGAGGAAGTAATACAATTACTGAAAGGCATCCTATGTTATGAATCATAGCAAACATACTCCATGGACAGACAATACAGAGAGGGAAGATATTGACTTATTGGCAAATTTAGAGGATGAACATTCAAAACAAACTATAGCAAGACATCTTCTTACGTTTGGATCACTACTGCTACTGCTCCCTCGAAGAGCTCCAAAAAATAGTAATACAACTGAATAGAGAAAGATAATAAGACTCTATTAGTCTCTTTTGTTATTTTATTATATTATTTGTTAAGAAGTTTTTAGCCTCTACCAAACTTTGTACTGCAGGCAAAGTGCTGTTAATGGAATGAGATAAAATAAACAAAGTGATACTAAGGATGCACCTCTTACCTACTAACTAAAGAATTTGACTTGTGTATCATATTCATAGAATTATGATTTTGTCTAAGCAAAGAAAAAGCTGTTGTCTTGGATACTTGCAATAGTTCTTAATCAGAAATGTACCCATAGGAGGTCAGATCGATCAGAGAACAAGATGCAACTCTACCCAGTCTGTATTAATAGGTACTGAAATAGGAACATTTATGAAATAATATTGTCAAAGATGAACTCCAAAATGTAATTAGTTGAAATTTCGATTGCTCAAGAATGATTGGGGTCTTCAGGAGACCTGGCAGAAATTACTCCGGTGAAATTTATTAATTACTAAATTACTAATTTCACGAAATTTCTGGGACATGCTGGTATTTATGCAGGAGAAAAGCTCTGTAAATTGCAGGACATGCAGATTCGGTTGCAATAAGCAAAACATGTGTGTTATTCCATGTTACAAGGGGGAAAAGTGTGTAAATGTTTAGCATTTATCACATTCAGCAGTTATTTTTTATTGGGAGCAATAAATATATTATTAATTATTAGCCAACTCCTAATGAGGACATACATGTTTTTAAACACTTTATGTGTGTATGGATATTGGAGCGGAGAGACAAAACAACAGCTCTAGGGAGGAGACAGTCCTGTGTTTGAGTAAAGATGATTTCAGGCAAGAGAAGCTTGTCATGTCAATGGGGATGAAAAGGTCTGCTGTGTGTGGCCTAACAGGTAAGGAGATCTGTTATTTCAGTGTATTTGTCCGACTTACATTTTTCTCATAGAACAATAACCATTTAATTCCTACTGGCTGTTGGCTTTCAACTGGTTGTGGGTAAATCTGGTTCATTCACTGCAAAAACAAATAAAAAAACACAAACTAAATAGTTAAAAACATATTACTTACTGGTGATATCCAGTGTATGTGTGTTGCTGCAAACATTGAATTCAATTATAGATCTACATAGAATGCCTCATCTGTCTTTCAACTGTGATGTTCCATAGAATCCATTTCCACTATATAGCTATAATCTAGGTGTAAAATGAAAACGGATACTATAAAGGGCCATATGTAGAAACACATTTTCCCATACACACAGAATGGATAAAACCCTTTGATACGTCTGGCCCTTAATGTCACTAGAATTTTCCTCTGTCCCCATCCTGGCTGCTCTTCGCAATAGAACCTATAACATAATCACAATTTATATCATTGAATGAATGTATATGCCATGCAACAAAGTAGCAGGTGTTGCGATTTTGAATGGCCCTACTGTGCTATAGTATAGGTTTGTGTGCAGGCAGGACTGTGCTCCCCACATAACTGATTATAAGCAGTAGCGGCTTTTTCAGATTTATTTGAGCATTTGGAGATGCTTGAAAGCAATGTGTATTATACCTCCTGATCAACTCCTTGTTGCCATGATTTACACCTATTGCATTTTGTGAAACCTAACACTGGGGATAACCTGGTTTTCACTTCTTATGAAGAAGACAGAGTTGGGGGTGAATCAAGTGCTCATTGTAGTACCCTGTATTTGTTTGAAACACTCATTGTTAAACAGAAAAATATTCTCTGTAAGGTATAGCTCCACCATATGCACCAGCATCTTAGTGTTCTGGTAAAATGTAAGTAGTCTGGATCACAGAAAATATTTGCTTGCTCTCAAACCATCTTTTTGGCAATGCTGTGTGTAAAGATGATGCATTCAGAGTCAATAGCAGAAAGACTTGTTCTCAAGTTGTATTAAAAATTATTTTTAAAATAATGTGTGGTGTCTTTAAGGTATGATAGTAAGCATTGGACATATGGCAAGAGGAATTGATCTTTGTATCTACATGTGGTCACAAAAGGCCTACCCTACGTATAAATAATAGGTCTCCCCGGTGGGTTATTCAAATTTGTATGCACTTTTGGAAGCAGGTAAAAGACTGGGGCTCTCGGTGATCTGTTCTCAAATATAGATACTCATCATGTTTTAATAAACTCTCTGAACGCCAGTCACTCAGCTCACTACGGTAACTTTGTTTCACATAAACAAATTCTGACCAGCTTATTCTCATATAGTAGCTAGTATAATTCAGTTCTTGGTGAACCTCATTCATGTTTAATTCTTTAGATCACAATCAATGTTTCCCCCTTTATATGATGGCTTCGTAATATAATTTAGATGGTTACTCCATTTGGGCATTGTATTAACATGCTCCTTATACACCTCTGGTAAATGCTAGGATCTTTTATTTGTCCCATAGTATAACCTTTCATGGCCCTCTTGTGAATGACTCCTTGACAATATCTAACGAGTCAAGTGTTATCATGGGTATACATTTCGATGAGAGTCTAACTTCACTTTCTGAGTCATGGTAAACATTGATGTCCAATGTTGTTACTGTAAGCTTATCACTAACAGCCACATCAATTCCTTGTATTTTATGTTCTAATTGCAATAATTCCATCATAGTTTCCAAATGAGATATTTATATGTTGTCTATTTCTTATTCTTGTGACTGGCTCATCACCACCTTTTCCTTACAATTACATTGTTTAAAATTGTAAGTAGTTTCTGTTTTTTTATAAATTTGAATATATCCACCCTCATTTGTACATAATCAAAAAATGCCTGTGGGCAGCAGTAGAGACTCATTGATAACACATGTGACTCACCTTTAGTTAATTTTTCTTTTGTTAAATAACAGTACCGTAGCCCTCCTTCATTTTTTTCTTATTTCCTGTAAAATATACACATGTGACGTACCCTAAAACAGCAGCGGTCGGCATTAAAATGCAGAAAATGGATACGCAACATAAATCCAAAGATTTAAGTATGACTGTCAAGCAATCAGATAGCTCATGTGCAGAGGAAATCCCACTCTTACTTTCCCATAAGAATCCCAAATTGTCTCTCGAGCCTATTCAAATACCCTTAGTTGTACCCCATACTTGTGTCAGAGTCTGTAAAGTTCAGGCAGACTGAGCATCTTTAGGGTGCATGTTTAATGGCAGCCTTCTCACAATCCAGAGCACTCCAAAGGGCTTGCTGCATATTAGCCCGTTTAGGAGATGTGGCATTTTCTCAGCAATATACCAGAATATCAAAGATCTCATCTGCCTGAATGTGAGAGAATCTATGATGTGCAGATGAAAGCATACAAAGCTGGTGTTTCCTGATCAAAGAACAACCTTTACAGTTCTTTGCAAATATCATCCGACTTTCCTTTTCTAGAACTTCTGAGGTTATTTCGGCCTTTTAATTTAATTGCTTTTTTCCAATTAGGCGCAGGAAATGTCCAGATTTTTTTGCCTGAAATGTAGATGGCCTGGGAAAAGACAGAAAGTGTTTTTTTTTTTATTAAAATGAGTGACTTCTTTTGCTGAACCAAGCGTCTCCATGCTGGCATATGAGTGGGCTAAAATAAATATAATCTTAGAAAAAAACAGACAGATTATACAAAATGTGGCAAAATATTTTCAGCAAAGCACAGACAGATTACACAATAGGTCACATCTTTACCTGAAAATTAACATGAAAAGAAAGAGATGGAACTGGTAATGTATGTTTAAAGGTGATGGCAAGGGGAACTAGCATGGATTTTTATATGAATACCATTCATAGGGACATGTTTACAATGGAATGGCGGAGTGTGGCGTTAAACACAAAATGCTAACGGCAACAGCACGCTCTGCCATTCCAAAAACGCAAGGATGAGACGTTTTTACAAATATATGGCAAATCCCTGTGTTTTTCCTAGCGCTGACGCTAAATTAAGCTGCCTAACGCCAAGGCAGGCACCCTTGCACCTTAGGGCAAGGGTGCCTGCGTTGAAGGAAAGATTGTTTATGTGCAGGAAGGTGTCCCTTACAGCATTTTCAGGAATAGTGTTGTCGCTATCGACTCCACCAATGCCTGTGGAGCTTCTTGGCTACTCCTCAAAGGCTTACTCTTGGCCCACCAGAAAGCCCAGAAAGAGGGGTGAAGGGCAGTATGAATACGTTTTCTATGGCTTCACTCTAAATTATCGATTTGCTCTGACTTCCATGTGGGGCAGAATGTCTCAAGAATGACCGACTGAGGGTGTAACACAGGGCCCTGCAGCCCCTGAGGCGCATGGGCGCCCCCATCCTTCAGAGGACCCCTTTTGAACCCAGAGGGGTAACACAGGCCCACCCAGCCCCCACAGTGGGGGGGCCCTCGGACTGCAGGGGACCCCCTCAGCACAGTACTCGGGACTGATAGCTCCGGATAAACCCGGAGCGGGGGGCCCTCTGTGCACCTTGCAGGGGGGCCTCTTCAACTTTCGTTACGCCACTGTTTGAACCCAAGGCAATGATATCTGTATGGGAGCCTGAGCGCCCCCACCAATCTTGCAAATGGGCTTGACCATGTTTTTTATTATTCGACTATGGCTCACTATAGCCTTTCTGCAATAGCGGAGCCTCAGCTGTGCACTAGAATCTTGTTCACGTCACCGATGTCCAGAGATGACGACACTTGTAATGACGGTTTGTGTGACGAGAAAGTAAACAACTTTAGTCAGAATGCTACAGAGTCAAATCAGGCACTAGATTAAACTGCTTTCAAAAACCTTCCAGTAGATTTCGTGGTGCAGCTTAAAGCCCATATTTACTAAAAATTGTGCGGCTGCTTGCGAAGCTCTGCTCAGTTTTGCACTGCACGTGAAAGTTTTTTTTGTATAAAGGAAGATAAATCAATGCAATGCTTTGCGTGCTTCTAAAAATCGTGCAGTAGGAAAGGAAAACAAACGTTTGGGCTATTCGAGAAAAAAAATGTAAACACGCTATACAATGGACAGAATGGCTTTTACATCTTTTGTTTATCCCGTTAATTCTCCGGACTCGGAGTTGCTTTTCTTTTTATTATGAGATACGGTTTAAAGAAGGAAAGTCAGTTCCTTCCAATTTGTCGCTGATTTCTCGCCTAATTGCCCGCTCGCATTGTCTGGAAACAAATGAGTCACCGGCTCTGACATGGCCCTGTAGGTTATCTGCGCTGTCCGTCCACTGGGCTCGTGCGCCCACTCCCAGTCACCCCAGTACGCACGTGGCACCCGGAAGAATCGAAGAATGCGCGCGGATTACCGAATTGAAATTCATAGCACATGGTGTACTCTGTGGACCTAAGCTTCCATTTACACTGTAATGAGTGCTCTGTCATTTCAAGTCCCATATTTAGTTATCCTGGCAGTATATTCTCCAACATCGATAGCAATAACAAACAAGCATTGGCAAAGGTTGGCAGCCATTTGGCTTCGTCAATATTTCTAGACATTTGTCATGGTTTTTGGCAAACTTTATTGCTGGAAAAGCTGCTGGCCATCGTCGTTCTGAAAAAATATTGGCTAAAAGTTAAAATATTGTTTGGTCTTTAAAAAAACCACACATTGCAATGGTAGTCCCTGGCATTGAAGGAAACTAATGTGTGTGTGAATCTGATCCTTGTGAAAGGGCAGGACTCAGTCACTCACAGTTAAGTTGCTGATGGCTGAAGTAGGCTGACCCTTTCCCCTATGCTGTATGCTGTAATGGTAGAAGACAATTGTGAATGACGATCACAGACCAATAGATTAAGAGGGCTGGCCGAGGGGCTTGTAAGAAAATATATTATTCATTGAATTTTTGTAAAATCAAGAGGTGTTGGCCAATGTCAGTTCTCAAATACAGAATACGGTGAATGGTAAAACACATCGCCCCTTATTTAGAGTATGTCAGGCATTGGCAGTTAAAAGCACTATTCTGGTCATTGCACTATCACAACCAGTGAGCTTCATACTGCTGTGTATTTAGAATAAAATGGGTAACTTTTTTGTTTTTATACATTCAACTGTGCAAACAGCACCGCCTAATGTTCACCGATTTTCTGTGCCGACCTATATTTTTTAATGTGTTAATACTACTTTTCTCTATGAATGAAAAATGCATATTGCTGTGCGGGTATCCACCGTTTTCATCATTTTCATCAGTTCTTGATGGATTGGATGTTGGCTTCATACGGTTCTGTGGGCCTGCTGAATATATATTTTGTTTGAGGCCTTTTGGATGTTCTCATTTTGTGCCAGATGGGGTTGGTCATTTCCTGTAATAATCAGTGTTGGCTTTAATTATTTCTTTACGTCTTCAAGGACTCAGTATCAGGGTAAGGTGTTTTAAACCTGTACGACAATAATATATTTTAAGGTAACAACAGAAAGAGCAATGATTGATTTCTTGATTTTATTTAGTGTAGGCTGCTACCATTATATTTTTCTGAAGAAGTCCCCAGTGAAGTTAAGATAGGGGTCAAAACGTTGACGTACTACATTGTTGACTATCATTTGGTGTGGAAATGAGATCAGAACATTCAATAATAGAATTCTAGGTCACTTAAATGTTCTGCAAATTAGTCAATAGTATTTTTGTATTTCCTTGTATGTCACGGGTACACTAGAGATCACTCTTGTTGCTATTCACTTAAACTGTGTCGCACTTTGGGGAACCTATTTCTTGCTGTTGTTATCATCAAATTTATTCATTCTACGTCACTGACTAAAACACATTTATACAAAGATAACAGAAGCTGCATCTGTCTCTTTCTACTTTGTCTTGCCAGGAGAGCCTAGGGATAAAGCTCTCTGCAAGGGCATCATTGTTTTTGTTCTATTTAATTTAACACCCAGATTCCCAGGAATACATGATTGACCCATGTTTGTTTTTGATAAACGAAGTGCAGTTTTATAAAAAGTTGTGAAATAAATTACAAAAATGAAGTGATTTCACACCTCTGCCACTGCCACATTAACCTGCCGAGTTATCTCAGCAGATGCCTTTTGAACAGTGATGTTCTGGCTTTCATCTTTGTGTTTTTCTTAGGGTCTGAGTCTCTATGGGCCTGTATGTTTTGATTTGCAATTGCTCTGTAAGGTGTTTGAGCATTGTTTGAGGAGCCTGGAAGTCTTGGTGGTGATATATCTTCTGTCTCAAGCTATTTTTGACAAATTCATGGCGGTAAAGTTTAACAGTGTAATTATTTTAACTTTGCAATATAGAGTGAATATCTATAAATGCTGGATTCAAGTTGATTCTGACTGCAGCATAATTGAGTGTAAGATGTTATGCTGCTGATGTCATTGAATGTAAAATACTATCCTGATGTAATACGTGTTTATTGTCTTTCTTATTTTTACATTCTATATTTACAAATTCTAATTAAAGTACAATTTCTTAATTTTTCAAATGTATCTTCTCCTTCTCTCTCATTTTAAAGCATGTGATGAGATGTAATGAGGTTCTAAATGTCTTCCTGTCCCAAATAGCTAATGTTTGCACCACATTAAAATCCAATGTCAGCCTCCCACATGTGAGATCCAAATGCCAATGACATTAGTATCTCAGGTAGTAATTCTTTCATCACATCTGCTCAGCCGAACACAATTGACCAACTGTGGAATGGGTCACAGACATGAAATTCACGCTTGCGTCCCAAATCCCAATTCCATCATCGAAGCTGATTAAAATGTGATTACAACCCAAAACAGTTTATTCATTATCACTTCTCATGCTAACAGCGCATACCCGGCCTCATGCAATCATTGTAAATGACAGTGAGATAAAAGGTTGCCAGCCTTGTAGATTTCAGCAACCTACTCTGTCTTCCAGCTGCTCCCTTTTGTTTAAGTGCTAGAAGTTGATCCCCCAACATTGAAAGACTAATGATCTTGGTTCGAAAACTCTTTTTTAGCCTCAACACCCCTAGGTCCTCATTATCAGTGGTCTGGTAAAGGTGCTGAAATTTCCCACCCTACCCCCAGAGTTGCTGATAACGTGGGCTCTGGCAACTCTGGGGCAGTTAGCATCCGGCTCATTACGCTCTGGCCTTGAGTTCACTAAGAAGTAAGGAATTACCAGGGAAACTGGTAATTCCATTTCAAAGTCCATCAATTTGCACTGCACTTTCTTCTGGGAATTTTGGCTACTTTCACACCAAAAATCTTTGAGTGAGAGTAAGGAGCTTTGTGGATTTCATAAATCTGATGGAGCAGGTAATGGAATTTAGTGGCCACTCCTAACGAGGGCGTGAATGTTAGAGATGAGTTGCGGTCTATTTGTGTTGCTCATGAGGTAACAGCACATTTTCTACTGGATCTATTTGCTGTGAATAAAAGACTTCAAGATGCCACAATGACACACATTGTCCCACACAGGGTGCAACAGAGGAGGTTTTTTTAAACAGTATGTTATATGCATAGTTAAGGGCTGAAATCTAAAGAGGTCTTGGACTGCCACCAGCTCCAGGAATTTCTACTTATGCCTGCCTCCCTCAAAGGATCCTCAGGGAACTATCTCACCAGTCAGTATTACATGGAATGGGCCAAGAGATATCATGCACCTCAGAAAGACACATAGAACAAAATCACATACTATTAACACGGAATAGCTACCAACAAGCTGCATAACAATAGGCACTGAAAAACATGTTACAGATGCATACAACTACATACAAGGGAGCATAAACTTATATTAGTGTAAAGGAACCATACCAAACATTTATTTGTAAGGTGGTCATGTACGAATGCACATGGCACAATTCTCTGTAACAGTATAGAAATATTATACATATGAAAGTTATATCTACTTTTCTAGAACTACAGATTGTGTGTCCTGTTGCTTTATGAAACTTCGCAGTCGGATGATCTTTTTCAATTACATTACTTTGCATGTGTAGTGTACATTTTTGATCTGCTTCTACTTGATTGAAGGGAGGTTGCTGTTCAGTGGGACCCATGATGGCCATGAAGGCATTTGAAATTGTATGAGTAACGTTTGATTTAATTATTGATTGTGTATTGTTTATGGTCACTTAAACACTCACATACATGCTCTGGTCAAGTGGCTGTCGGTTCAGAAGTTCTCTCCTGTTAAGCAGTTCTTTTCATTTGTTGATTGTATATTGCAGTAGTTGTCGTTGGACTTTAAAATATTAACTGTGATATTTACATCTAATAAAACATTGTCAGTTTTATTTGCCTCTATTTCGAAATGAGAACATGATTGGATTGTCCTCAGTAAAATTTTGCCCAGGATTAGTCATGAAAGTTCAAGCTCACCTATCCATGCAAACCCTAGTTTATGGCAAACATAACATGGATAGTATTGGATTCATACATGGCATATTTGCTCCTTCCTCCTTAAATGTCGTTGACATGTTTGGCCATATTTCAGTAAAAGCTTGTTTTAATGTGTTTCAGAGTTGTCAGAGTTGTACAAATTGTTATGAACTGGCTATATAAATAAAAACAGCTCCTTGTGTGAGAAATTCCACCTGCATAATGTGTTGTGCCACCTTTCTCCTCTTCCGATTATTGGCCTCTGCAGTGGTCACATGGGTTCTATTTAAAGATCATTTGCCTTTACTCCATTGCCATCTCTTGTTACAAATGAACAGGTCTGAGACTGTGTTAGGCCTTTAGATGGCCACTGTGGAGGATTAAATATTAATGACTAGTACATGTATATTGCAGCAGCATACCCACAAAAGACAAATACCCTTTTCAGGCATGGTAGCATTTGCTAAGTTCATCTCCTGAAGCCTTATCCAATGTGGTCAATGACCAAATCTGGAAATTGATTTGAAATATTTCATTTAGTTTTAAAGCTATGAAGGACAATTGCATGTTATACTTTATCAAACCAACCTTGATTAAATTTTTCTACCACATCCGAACAAACAAATCAATGCATTTGTAGGGAGAAACCTGTCAGCCTATTTGCCCTTATGCAACTTCAAAGGCTTCCTGATCTGGAAAGGAATTAGCCGGGAGGGATTATCTTGGGCATTTGTGGAGTTTAGAAAAAGACATTAACAGGTTTCAACACTTTCTTTGATCAGTCCCAGGCCCTTAATGAATTCTCTACCTCCTTGCACCACATGAGATCATGCCTGCTGTTTAGCAGAAGGGTGAGAAATGACTTTTAAATGCATGTGTGCTGGACTCACTTGCAGGGAGAGTGGTTGCCAGTGCCTCCAAAGGTCAGACCTTTCAGGAGAGGCTTTTGTCTTCGTTGATTTTACTGACAAGGATCTGTTAGATTTCCCCCTCACAAATCAGATCTTACAAAGCAGGAATACATCACAATGTTGGGAAAGTGTGAGGGTACACTTAAGAGACAGTTTTGGGATTATTTTAGTGAAAGCTACCACTGCTCCTCACATCAAGCTTGGGCAGTTCATGACTATGCTCAAAGAGGTTTTCCTGTGTTCCTTGCTGGATAAAATATTTGGAGAGCTATTTTGACCACCCAGCTATGATCTCTGCTTTCATAACTTTCCTCTATAGTTGTGGATGACACTCTCCTTAACAGCCCATATTTGACTGTGGACCTAGTCTCTTCAAAACATGCACAGGATCCGGCCTTCTAAAATGTATATTGTTTCGAGCTGAAAATTACAGGAAAACTCAAAGGCAACAGAAAAGCTCTTAGTCAACTGTTGGAGTTCTGCAAAGACTTTTGTTGATTGGGGCTGTTTTTTAGGAGATGGCTACAACTTTTTTGAAGGAGACGGGACTTAGTGAAGCTAGTCCTGACACCATAAGGCAAGGAACTAACTTGACTAGGTACTTTGTCCTTAAAAATCAACCGCCGTTTTGTTCAAATATTCACTTTTCCTGGTAGTTTCACAAATTATCAGGAAAATTGACTATCATTGTGGCCACTGGCGCACAGAAGCATTCTTCTCACAAAAGGTGCAATCCTATTAGATAAAAGAAAAGTCTTGTATCATTCAAAACTTTCTAGACTCTACAAAACTACAGACAGGGTGTTGAAATAGAACATGTAACTTTGAGCCTGTCTCCTAGATAGACTCTGCCGGCTCCACCTATTCAGTGAAATTGCCTCACTAAAGTTTCAAAGCCCTCAGGTAAAAACTTTAACTGTCGCTCAACCTCCACCTTCACAATTGCATGCACAGCCAGTTCAGCCACACTTGGTGTCCGTGTTCCGATAATACATCCACAAATAGATTTTGATATTTTTTTCAACTTTTTTGTTGTCCTCACAGGCATACACTGAAATGTACTTTGTTGTTGTTTACTATGGAATGATTAGATTTTATTAACTGATGTTTGAACTCTTTGCTTGATTTTCTCCATGCTATTTTGCTTGTGAATTTTATCCACTTATCTAAACTCTTTTTGCCATTGAGCAGTGTGGGAGCTCAGCCAGATTGTATGTCACTATATCAGGGTCAACAATATTGATGTGCAAAACTATTGCGTCCACTATACTACCTACCACTATGTCATCAAGGTAAGTACTCATAAATTAGATCTTTAGGTATAGATATACTGTTCTCAACTCTACATCATGCAGTATATTCCATGTGATATAGTGACCTCAACGCTCTCCTCCATAGCTTGCAAGACAGATTCTATACATCAACGAACACAATTGTTTAATATATTCATCAATAAATAGATCACTTAAACAACTACAAAATGCATTATCATTAGCTGCTGAATGTGTTTCTCAAAGATGGATGCATGATTAAATACAGTTATATTGATCTCTTCTGATTGCCAAGTACATAGAGAATAAAAGCAATGTTAAAGGGTGATTATGGGTTTTGGCAATAGGAACTTCATAATAAGCTAACATTGTTAAAGGTAGTAACAGGCATTGAGAGATATTCACAAGGACGTGGCGGAGAGAGGCGTTAGCCTTCTTGGCTTAACGCCTCTCTACGCCACTTCGGAAAAGCAAGGCTGCACCATATTCACAGGTTTGCCCTGTATACTTAGCACATACATAAAACACTTATGAATAAATAGGATCAGGTGAGAAGAAGGAAAACATACAGAATTTACATTTGAGACTATTGTATCTCTCTGGTGGCATTATTCTTTCTGACTACCTAACATTAATCGGTAGTTCTAAAACGTTGTGAGGTATATTTTATTTGGAGGGTCTTTATGTTTGGTTAATCCATAAAGATTGGTCAGTTAAAATACATTTCCATCTGTTTTTAATATTTGGATATTTAAAACGCCCCATCTCTGGAACTGTTTCTTTTGTTGTAACTGGATTGTTGGGATGTGAATGTCTCATACATAGTAAATGGGGGTGTTGCTCTGCCCAGCGTACCCAACAGCATGTATATCTAGTATCCTGACTTTTATTTTGGCCCTAGCGCCACACTAATATAGCAGAGACTAGGTCCTGGACCTGTCCTGTGAAATTTGAGGAGCGTACCAAGAATGTCCTCACAAGTGGACAGAGGACAACTGGCAAAGCCCGGTGTATAGTACAAAAGAGGTGGTGGGAGCATATTGTGTTTTTGAGATTAATAGTATGACGAGAGCTCTTTTTCTGTGTTCCTGAGATTATAGCATACAGGACCTTTCTGTGTTAAGATCCGTTGTTATGTTTATACCCAGAACCTTGCACTTGAATCCTGTGTGTTTGTCTAGTGTGTATGCATGTGTAGTATGAGTGTAGCAAGTATACAGAATTACGGCTCTGTGTGTGAGTGAACCTGAGTATTAAAGCCAGTGGGATCCATTTCAAAACCACAACATAATAAAAATCTCCCTCCAAATGATAAAAATAAAGAATATTTTAATGAGCAAAATCCCACTGAAATCCAATATGGGGAACCCAAAAAATGAAAGTATTCAATATTTAAGTAAAAATAGCACCAAATAAGCACAAAGCAGCAATGGCAGTAAGTGGTCATGGTAGACCAGGGGTTAGGCTGGTCTACCAAGTTTGATTAAGTCAGAAGTTTTACCTTGGGATTTGGTGCCTTATTTAGAGCTTGGCAGATGGGATACTCTGTCAAAATGTGACAGATATCCCATACATTGTAATACAAATTCCATGGGCTAAAAGGCGCTTGAAACATGGTGGTCGGGGCATCCACCATGTTTGTGATGGAGTATCCTACCCATCAAACTCTGAATAGGAACATTGGTCTTTTTTCTGGAAGTCAAAATCCTACATTGTGGCAACGCAACAGGTTGTATCTGAGGTGGACGCCACAGGGTCAGATGGGTATTGGAGGATAAACTGTTGGTTTTGGCAGGAATAGCTCCGAGTGGAATAAATTCGAATTTTGCACTCAGAAAAGTTGTCTTGCTGTTTGGACACTTTTGGAGCCTTTGCAGACTTTTACCTTCAGACTTAGTCTCTTTTTCGGTGCTTGAAATCCTCCAGTGGTGCAAGTCTTTGGGCTGTTTCTGAGGAGGACTTCAAGTGACTAGATTTCTTCTTGACAAGGTCCCACTGAAACAGAATTGCTGCTGCAGAGAAGCCTCGAGTGGGGTGAAACCTGTTTTTCAGCCCAGCAAAGACACAGTATGGGTGGATCAGTGTGGAAGGTTTGTCCTGGTCCTCTGTCATTTTATCAGTCTGCCCAATTTTATTAATTTAGCGAAAAATCTTACTAAAAAGAATGTTTAACTTGCATGGCATTAGATCATGTCGGCATTCCTTACTCTGTTTTATGAAAGGGGACACTCCATAAATAGCAGTAGCCTTTATAAAAATGTTATCTTAAAGCAGATCGGTTATTGACTGCAAAGGGATTGATGACCACTATGTAATGTCGGCACCTACTGAAATACCCTGCTGTAAGGCATTTGATTATCATAGCTTGCACTGGCTGTAGATATAGTTAACTCGGCAAGTTGGTATTAATACGGAGAGACTTAATTTAAATTCATTATGTACTTTAAAGAGAAGGAACAGGATGTATTGTTTCATTTTATTTCTCTCAAGACTAAAGTCTATACTATTATTTATTGGGTTGTGTACGTATTGCTATTCAATAATGTAGCGCTTTTAGGTTTTGTTACTTATTGGTATTTCTTGTGAGATCTTAATTATATATTTGGTGTGCGAGCTATGGTTGGCATGGCTGCTGTGTGAGTTATGGCTTGTGAAGCTAACCATAACTGGTGAATTTCAGTGTTTTTACATTTTTAATTCTTAACCATAAAAACACTTTGATTTTAAGTGAATTTTAGAGCTTTGTTTTAACACTTGTTCAAGGTCTTAGAAGCAATCCAAATTCTAACTTCATGTTAACAGTGTTTTTTCAGTGAATGCCTCTGTTTTTGATGATGTAGTTCTTCCAAAGTCTACCCATGCAGGAGGCCAGTCCCCTCTAGGAACAGCCTTGGTTTTGTGCAGGGATATTGGCTGCAGGTTCTGGCAAATGACCAGGTCCTGTGCCCAACCCCTGGGCAGCCACTCCGTGCTGCAAATGATCTTTGCCGTTTACATTGGGATTTCACAGTGGCTCTGGCCATCTGGTATTGCACATGGCATTTGGCCGTACACACTGAGGGCTGGTTGCAGTGCGTTTTCCAGACCCTGTGACCATCCCCCCACATGGTGCCCATGCAAGTGCAGCTATAGGGCGCCAAATTTTCGAATCTCACCCAAAAAATCATTTTTTGCCTATTTTTTTTATGTTGGGGGGCACTTGTCCCAGGGGTCAACCCTGCTCACGGATGGCCCTTATGACCTTTTTAGGTCTCGCCTGACCCAGCGCATGCGCTGGTCTGGCGAGACTTATTGAGAGGGCTCCAAAAAGTGCTACCAGGCCAGCCTAGAGCTACAGTGCATGTGCGCGGGCGCGCGCGCCACTTTTACCGCGATTACTTTCATTTTCGCGGCCGCACGGCCGCTTGGCATAGCCAATAGGTCTCGCTTTTGGGACCGTATAAGTGTTTAGTTATGCAACTGTTGCATGGCTAAACACTTATAAGGTCCCAAAGGCGAGACCTATTGGCTATGCCAATGCCTGTTGTATTTTTACCATCACGTTGCTCAGTGCACCATGTTGGGTAATGACAGTGGCAATCAAAATTTCTCTGTGAGAGCCAGCCAATAAGAGTGTGTGGATATGAGAATTCACAGCCAGATTTGCAACAGAAAGTATACATTACAGAGGCTCCCTCATCATGCCTTTATTTCTTTTTATGGATTTGAGATTCTGCAAAGGATTTATGAATTAACAATTCAGATGTCCCTAACTTTTAACCCTTTCACGCCCACCTAACACACTTTCACTGCTAATAATGCATCTGAAGCCATGGTTAGGCCTAACTTTCCTTTGAAATACATTTTTATTTTGCTAATTACTTTGGTGCTGTATTGCGAATATGCACAAAACCTTTCAGAATAAAACTTTTCCTGACTTGGCTTCAGCATGTCAAGTTTATTACAGATCCATCAAGTGAAAGCAAAAAAGTGGGATTCCAAAAAGTGACATTTTCCATTTTAATTCCAACAGGAAGCAGCTGTTGAGGTTATAGAAATCATGGGTGAACTAAATTACACCAAACTGGGCATGAAAAAAACATATATTAGAGGAAGTCCTTTTGCTTGGAGGGTGATAACCCATTCAGAAGTGGGTTTTGTAGGTCTCAAATTGACCTTACCTGACCTTAATCTGGGCATAGTCCTTGAACCAGGGTTTGCAGACCCACATTAAAAAAAATAATAATCTAATTCAAATAGACGAGGGAACTTTTTTGCCCATCAGCTATTCCAGGTCTGCAAAACCAAAACTGTGTTTGAGGACGCAGAAAATGGAATATATCTTGGGGGCCAACCACTGCTGTGAATGGCTGAACACCAAGTGCACTGGAGTTTGGCCGGCTATAGCAAACTGTTGCATAGAATATATGATCAAAAAATCATAAAACTTCATAGCTATATGTAGCGGGGACCTGAGTGTATGGCCAGGCGTCAAGAAAGTGTTGCATGTGGTATTTTATCAAAAGAAAACAAAATGCAAAGAAGAAGCCAAAGGTTAATGTGAAGGTATTGTTAGGTTTGGTAGTAGCACCTTAATGCATGTTTAAAAAAATGACTGTTGTGCAAGTTATGAATTTCATTACTAACCATGAATTGCAGATTTCAGTGATTTTACGGTTTTAATTCACAACCATATCTGCACTTTAACTGTGTTTTTTAAGTGAATTTCTAAGGTTTTTAAAAAACATATGTTAATGTATTACCGCAAAAACTAACCTTGCATTAATACTTTAACCTTTGGCTTTTTCAGTTATTTATATATATATTTTTACATATAGCTGCAGACACGCAGATTTAGCTTCAGTCTTGGGGTTTATGAAGTCACTTGAACCCATCAATGACTATATATGCCCATATTACAACTTTTCTCTATTTCTGTGGGTACGTTTTTTGCACAAAATGCAGCTGTACTAAAACCTACATTTCACTCCTATATTCGGAGGAGAACACAGTTCCCTGTGAAATATAGATTTCATCACAATGACAGCTCTCAATGAGCATTATCATAGTCAGGCCTACTAGGATCATGCAGCATTGAGAACCAAATTCTGAGGCACGATTAGCTAATTATGTGCAAAAATTTGCAAATATGCCACACACTTTCTGGGAGTATATTTTAATCAATTGGAGCTAGAAAAAAAATGTTTGTGAAATCTATGAATTATGTAACAAATTATGTGGCAAATGTGCTAAATCCATGATTATGTTGTAAATGCAGCAGCCACTGAATCAATTAAATTCACTCCTCCCACCATTGTCCACAATTTAATGCAAGGTAAACAAAAAAACTGAACATTTTTATTCCATTTAATAGACATTGCTAGCTGTACTTTAAAGAAAACAGCTTTTCTGGCTAATTACCGTCCAAAAATATGTAGTATAAAAATTACACAAACACGCACGCACACCACAAATGTGTTGGTTTGTAACTGCAGACTTAACGAATATAAGATGTACAATCTCACTTGGCTCCTTAGCAGTATGAGCACCGTCATTTTTCAAATCAAAAATGAAATTCACAATTGTCAGCATTGCTGTTCCTATGGTTTTTGCTAGATTGTATATTGTACAGAGTGAAGCAGAGGCAGGCCTGAGCAAGGCCACTGTTATTAGCTTCACAGTGGGAGTGGCGGGGGGCTTTCTCACTTGCTTCTCAGCCCATGCTCCAACCTGTGATGGCTCCTGATTGAATGGCAGATCAGCTTCTGCCTTGACATAGTGAGCTGTGAAAATGGCCCTCCCACTTCCTCAGTGTCACATGTGTATGATTATGCTCCCACGATGAGCACAGTATTGCAGGGTATAGCTATGCAGTTAATTCTGAACTAACATAAAGCATTTGATCCTCTGATATCTTGATTGAACACATCTTCTCTATTGTCTTTATTTTGAAAACATGTGCCACATACACCCTCATACATGTCACAAAAAATTAAACATTTAAGCTTGGTAAAACATAGCCTAATACATTTGAAAGCCAGGAGCCTGTACAATTTGAAAAAATAGTTTATGAAAAGATTGTTTTTCACAAAATTCATGGATGTGAGATTTGAGGATTGACATTGAACCCAAGTACACAACTGGGATAGAATGAGTTGATTAGACCCACATAGGAGTGCCACATGTACTACAGTATTTGCAATGCGTCTTAAGTCGGAATCCAGAATCTAAAATTCAGTGAGGTCCTGCTATGCATTATCTGAAGAATCATTTGAGAAAAGAAAATGAAAAGAAAGAAAAAAAATTGTCTATTGTAAATTTCTTCAAAGAAATTGACATATTTTAGATATGTAGAGTTAAACTTGGTTCAGTAAAGTTTGTTTGAATAGAAGAGGGAGATTCAGACAGGTACCAATTTAAAGAATCACAATGAGTAATATTGAATTGGAAAAGGCTATAATAAGATCCTGAAAGAGGATCAGGAAAAGCTTTAGGTGGTAAAGAGCCTGATGAATTGTACCACATTCAGTATCCTTTAAAAAGTTCCACCATGCATAAGGAAATTAAGGCCCTTAAGACTGAGAAGTCAGATTGCAAGGCAGAGAATTATCCTAATGCTTTTGTCAGAGACAACGTGTGGGTGGAGCAAAAATAGCTCAACATCTATATTTTTTTCCAAAATCTTTTTATGGGTTTTTGTGAAGATACCAACAAAATGTGAAAAGAATATTGGTACGTCAGTGACATCTCATTATATGCTCAAGGCTATTTCCGGACCTGATGCACTTTTAGAAAACTATAGATTCAGACTAACCAGTAGAGCAGCAGCATATGAGTAAATCAGATCTAAAATACAGTCCTATAGATTAAGTTCCAATTTCCAAAGGGAAATTAGGTATTTTCTCATCTCAGCGTGTTACTTTCTGCTTCGGCCCTACTGATAAACCATGAAACCCTTGTAGGTGGTTAATGTACTCGCCAGTCAAGGGTAAGCGTGCATTTTGCTAATCATCACCCTTTGTTTCTTTGCTCTTTCAAATAGGCCCATGGTGCAAGCCTTCCAGGATTTAAGGTCATGGCATTGGGTTAGAGCGGAAAGAGTATCATGGATCTTTGCTCGGTATTGTGTTAGAGCGATGCAATTTCATAACATGCTCTGATGGTCGACTTGGGGGGAGCTGCAGCAAGGGTGTAGACGGTGAGCATTAGGGAAAATGTGGTTTAGCTAATCAGGGGTCAGGCATTAAAATTATGTACTATGCATTCATTATGTAATACCATTTCCAGATATTCCATTGCCACGTTGCATTCCGAGTTATGGTAGGCCCTACTTATTTCAGCTTCCTTGACGGAATGACTGTTATCCCATTGTTTCTGCATGCATATCTGGGTTGCATTCCCATGCTTCAGATTTTAAAAAACATGTTTGCCCAAAGCTGAAGCCTAGTTATTTCACATTCCTGTATTTTGACACATTTTTGTGGCATGCGCTACAAGTGGAAAATTGAAATTGTCATGACGGATACTGGTGCTTAGATTGGAACGGAGAAGGAAGGAGAGAGAGAGCACTCAAATGCACTGGGTTTCATGTTTGCCAAATAATGCATTTTGCCAGTTTGACAACAACCATATAATAATAGGCAAGAATGTAATCAAGTGATGAAACTGCTTTTTATTCCACCACAGAATGGAATTCCCCACACCCAAATGGGTATCAAAGGTTATTTTGTTTACTTGTGAAATTACAAACAGACCGATTTTCTAGGTGTATCCTAGAACAAATTTTCAATATGCTTATTGCCTGAATTGTTATCAAGCACTTCCCTAGGTAGATAGTCCTCCCCGGCAAGCTGACATTCTTCTTAAGGTCAAACTTCTAAGTATACAGAAACCTCTTCCCAACCCCTCAAAGTCTGTCATATGGGAAGTGCATAGGAAGGGAATGTCAAGGTTGACAAAATGCTGCTTTGTGGAGGCTTGAAAAGTAGCAAAAATCTTCATTATCAGTGAAGCAGCCCTTCTCGCAAATGTTTCATGTTAACATGCACTTGTGACAGGATTATGGGGCATTAGCGCAAATCATTTTTGCGGTCTAAAATGACCAGATTTGCAGAAAGAAAGCAGTTTCTAATGTTCTGATACCAAATTGCGATTGAGAAACTTGATACCGAATCGCAATTTGGTTTAGCAACTCAGTATTAGGAAGTGGCGTGTTTAGGGCGTTCCTTCCAAATACAGAATCATAGTGGTATGCATGAATGTTTTGCGACAGAATTATGGTTGCAAAACATTCATTTTTTACAGAGTCTTCGAAGGAGGTGGTAACCATTTTAATATGGGAAGGCGTTCCCATGGGGAATCACAACAGCAATCACCAAATGGTGATCTGCTGACCCCAGTAGGCCACCATCCCTGTGTTGGCTGTGATTGCTAATGGGTCACAAACTGCAACCTACATCATTAAAATTGATGAGGAAGGTCAATTTGCGAACCACAAGGAATCGCCATTTGAGACCTGTACATTTTCGTACCTTAGGAATTGCAATTTCCTAATTGCAATTTGGTAAGAATCTCAATTAGGAAATCACAATGCCTGTATTCTGTATATATGGCCCTATAACCTGAATACAATTCCAGATTTAGAAAAAGAAATGAGTTAATTACAAAAAATAAACAACATACCTAGGACCTTCCTCTGGGAAAATGGCAAATAACTTACACTAATTTTTTAGCACAAAGAAATATTATTTATCAGAAGTTGAAGTGCCCATCTCTCATACTCTTAGATGCCTTTAATAAATGGTGTGAAACTCAACTGAAATAGTTACTGTTAAGAGATTAGTAACTCTTCTTTTGTTGAGAAAGTGAATTACTGTGCTGTTGATTTGATGTCTTTTATGCTCCATTTTTAGTGGCAATTATGCGTACACACATTTAGCATAATTTAATATAGCATAATATTACACAGAAGTACTGAGAGACAGAGGCAAATATACTCAAGAACAGGTTCTACATCACAAATTTTAACCATCTATTCGAATCAAAACATTCCTTGCAGGTATGAAAAGGACAACTTGGAGTGCCACAAAGATCTTATTACTACCAGTAGGCCATGATTATTAGTACAGAAATGAACACCGATCCCTCCATAAACTTAGGTTTGCCCAGGGAACACAATCATGGGTAATGCAGTATCTTCCACCCACAACTTTTCCTAGTTTCAGCAGGACAAACTTTCTGAAATGTTCTAGGGTAAAACATGGGAAAGATCTCTGATACATGTGGAAATACATGTGGTATGCACTTAGTTTCTTAGGTACTTCTCAATTTTCCAAGTGTCAATTTTGGATGTGAGTTATTTACTGTGTCTGATACATATTGCAGGATGGGATATCTCTAATAACCGACTGTGCTAAATACTAATAATAATCTGTGCCTTTTTGTGTAAAATAACATGCATACGTTAGCCAGGATGCATCACCTGTGATGACACTGGATTACAGAAACTTTGCACTGATGTAGATAAGAGTGCAAAAGCATTTTTCACATTATTGCTGCTTATGCAATACGCAATTGTGAAAAAAATATTTTGTTCCAGTACATTTTTTTTTTAAAAGTCTTTTTATTAACAATTCCAGCTGGGTGATCACTTTATACAGTAAGCAGTAATTACAGTTGTATCTCAGGCTCACACATCAAGCAGTTGTTCCGCCAGTACATTTTTAAAAAGGGTTTTGCACCACAGTAAAATTGAAAGAAAGATGTTGTTAGCAGGGTGTAGCAAGAATTGCAAAAACCCCAAATAATGCAAGAAAAATTGTCCGTCCTGCACCTCCACTGGGTATTAAAAAACACCCATAATTGTGGTGCAGATGAAATGGTTTTCTCAAACCTCTGACTCTTGGTATATATATGTGGCCAAGGCTGCTTGGCAGCCGAAACACGTTCTGTGAATAAAACAGTCTCCCAAGCATTTCATGGTGTGGATTATGCTGCTCTGAGAGCACGCCTACTAAACTTTGCTGTGGATGGATTTATAGCCGGTATGCTCTGTCGGCGTGCACGCCACCTCCCAGGGGTCCAGGAGTTCCAGAAGGAGCAACCAGTAAAAATATATATATATATATAACTATATATATATATATATATTATCTACTGGCGGTCGCCAGTAGATAGTTATAGTTAGGACCTATCTTCCATAGGAAATCCGCAACATTCTATTTGGAATAACATTGGCGCTGGTTGATGAATCCTCGCGAAATTTTCCAAACTTTTTGCCAGCTCCGCTCCGCTCCTACCCTGAAAATTTTGCGGTGATCCGTCAAGCGGGGGCCGAGAAAAAAGGGGGGTCCCAAAATGCATTTTCCCCATGCAATTTCCCATAGGATCTGTTGTCGCAGCTACAGCCCGAACCGCTGACCGGATGACACCAAATTTGGCAAAGTGGTAGTCCTCAGTTCGGACTCGTGCCTTTTGCATATATGGTGTGAATCCGTTCAGTAGTTCCTGAGAAAATTAGGGTAAAAAAGTTAGTGATATCTATGGCCGCGGAGGATCCGCCAGCCGTACCCGCACCATAAGCGCACCCTCCCAGAACCGAGCGCGCACCCTCCCGATCGCGCGCTGAATGCTAATTGGCTGTCGAGTGTCTCTCTACATTCGAAACCAGGAACTGTTGGCGGCCATTTTCTGCCTCGGTAGAAGGGAGGCTGAAGAAGCAAGGGGAATAAGTGTGTAAAACATATAAAGGGGGCAGAGTGGAAATATACGCTGACCCTCTAGAGGTGCTTAGGGGGTTCCAGAAGGACCCGCTGGGGTCTCCTTTTATTTTTTTTAAAAACGGCAAAATGCGCGCACGGTGCGCGCATCCTATCGTGTTGGGTGCGCGGATTCTCACGCGTTGGGTGCGCGGATCCACGGCAATGTTTTTTGAAAAAAGACAAGAAATCATTGGTTGTATGACTACTTTCTACACTGAAAGGTAGGGTGTATATTTCTGTTTTTTAAAGGTATGATTCTTATTGTTTAACAAAAACAGATTGTAAGGAACATTATATATGATAAGCTTATATGTTGAAAAGTCAAGCACACTTCCTGTCTTGTTTAGTAACATTGTGTGCTGAACTTGTGACCTGTGAGCTCAGTGCAGTGTTCCATGAGCTGTTTCTATGGTAACAGGCAGAAGGCAGATTGGGGGAAGGGTTGAAATGTATTTCAGTTGGAAAGGGTTGAAATGTTTAACCAATAGAAATGTGTATTTGCTTTTGAGTTTATGTGTGAAGGATTGTGATTTGATGTTTACATGTATATGTGTGGAAAATGAAAGGGAAACTTTTCCATTCTTTGTTTTTGCTGAGAGGTGCACAGTGCAGAGATTCTGTAAAAGAAAATATGGTGAGTGATTGATATACTTCTTAATCTACAAAAGAACTTGAAAGATGAGTTATTTAATTTTGAGGGGATGTATGTAGACTATTTTGATTTTAATCAGACTAATGTATTTCTCCTGCTAAAGTGTAGGGAGTACTTTTTTATCTCTACAATGTGTGTGCATGTAGAAACCATTATGTGATAAGCATTTGTGTTTTTCATGTGTTTGTAGACAGATAACTGTGCTGTTTTTATATTTTGGTAGAATTAGAAACCAGTCATTGTTTATGAATTTGTGAAATGAGTTATGTTATGTTTCTATAGTAAAATGTAGTACTACTTCTAGATGAAGAAATGGGTTTTGGTATAGTGCAAGGGATAGTGTTGTTTGTCTAGAATCACACAGTGAGTCTGTGTGCATTTGGGAACCACTGTGAGAGAAGCTTTTGGTAACATCGTGTATTTGCTGACAGAAAACTGTTTTAACTTGTCATGTTGTGAAGTTTTAGTAACATTAGAAGACAGTTATGGCTTATGATTTGATTAAATGAGTCAGTGCAGTCCTGAAATATGTAGATTGTGTGCAGTTCCCTTACCACTTGCACAGTAGTGAATGAGTTTGGTAAACGCCTAGGGATAGTGGTGCTTGTCTAGAATCACACTGTGAGTCTGTGTGCATTTGGGTAAGGATTTTGAGAGAAGCATTTGGTAACATCGTGTATTTGCTGACAGATAACTGTTTAAAAACCGGTCATGTTGTCAAGTTTTAGTAGCATTAGAAAACAGTTATGGCTTATGCTTTCATTAAATGAGTCAGGCATTGACAGTAAATTGCAGTCGTGAAATATGTAGATTGTGTGGAGTTCCCTTACCTCTTGCACTATAGTGAATGAGTTTTGGTAAACTCCTAGGGATAGTGGTGCTTGTCTAGAATCACACTGTGAGTTATTGTGTATTTGGGATCAGTGTGAGACAAGCATTTGGTAACATCATGTATTTGCTGACAGATAACTGTTTTAAAACCTGTCATGTTGTGAAGTTTTAGTAGCATTAGAATCCAGCCTTTGCTTATGCGTTGATTAAATCAGTCATGCTTTGACACTGATGTGCTGTACTTAAATATGTAGATTGTGTTCAGTACCATTAACTCTTCTAGACTAGTGAATGAGTTTTAGTAAACTCCTAGGATAGTGTTGATTGTCTAGAATCACACTGTGAGTCTGTGTGCATTTGGGAACCACTGTGAGAGAAGCATTTGGTAACATTGTGTATTTACTGACAGATAACTGTTTTAAAACCGGTCATGTTGTCAAGTTTTAGTAGCATTAGAAGCCAGTCTTTGCTAATGCTTTGATTAAATGAGTCAGGCATTGACACTAAAGTGCAGTCGTGAAATATGTAGATTGTGTGCAGTTCCCTTACCACTTCCACTGTGGTGAATGAGTTTTGGTAATCTGCTAGGGATAGTGTTGTTTGTCTAGAATCACACTGTGAGTCTGTGTGCATTTGGGAACCACTGTGAGAGAAGTGTTTGGTAACATCGTGTATTTGCTGACAGATAACTGTTTTAAAACATGTCATGTTGTCAAGTTTTAGTATCATTAGAAGACAGTTATGGCTTATGCTTTCATTATATGAGTCAGGCATTGACAGTAAATTGCAGTTGTGAAATATGTAGATTGTGTGCAGTTCCCTTACCACTTGCACTGTAGTGAACGAGTTTTGGTAATCTGCTAGGTATAGTCTTGCTTGTCTAGAATCACAGTGTGAGTTAGTGTGTATTTGGGATCACTGTGAGAGAAGTATTTGGTAACATCATGTATTTGCTGACAGATAACTGTTTTAAAACCTGTCATGTTGTGAAGTTTTAGTAGCATTAGAATCCAGTCTTTGCTTATGCGTTGATTAAATGAGTCATGCTTTGACACTGATGAGGTGTATTTAAATATGTAGATTGTGTGCAGTACCATTAACTCTGCCAGACTAGTGAATGAGTTTTGGTAAACTCCTAGGATAGTGTTGCTTGTCTAAAATCACACTGTGAGTCTGTGTGCATTTGGGTAAGGATTGTGAGAGAAACATTTGGTAACATCGTGTATTTGCTGACAGATACCTGTTTTAAAACCGGTCATGTTGTGAAGTTTTAGTAGCATTAGAAGCCAGCCTTTGCTTATGCTTTGATTATATGAGTTAGGCTTTGACATAAAAGTGCAGTCCTGAAATATGAAGATTGTGTGCAGTTCCCTTACCACTTCCACAGTAGTGAATGATTTTTGGTAAACTCCTAGGTATAGTGGTTGTTGTCTAGAATCACACTGTGAGTCTGTGTGCATTTGGGAACCACTGTGAGAGAAGCATTTGGTAACATCTTGTATTTGCTGACAGATAACTAATTTAAAACCTCTCATGTTGTCAAATTTTAGTAGCATTAGAAGCTAGTCTTTGCTTATGCATTGATAAAATGAGTCAGGGTTTGACACTAAGGTGCAGTACCATGTACTATTCTGTTCACTGTGGCAGAACTGAAAATTTAAAAGTTTTACCTAAGCACTGTCCTAGAAGTAGTCTGATTATTTAGTCAGTTTCTAAGTACCAAATAGATTGCTTCAAATGTCTATGCAGTATGCATGTAGTGTTCTAACATACTATACACTTGTCTTTTACACCTTCAATTCCCTAGTCAGTATCCATACACTTCCAGGAAACATCCTGTCACTTCCTTTGCAGTCCTCTAGAGACCCATTCAAAAGCATGTACTAATCCATTCACTTTGCTAAAACCCAAACACTTATAAATTCACCAAGACACTCTCTTTCCAGTACTCTAATGATTCAGTCACTGCCTAAGTATTCATGCACTGAGCCAGGTCTTAGCACATGGACTTCTTCAAACCCCTATCCACTATGCATGCAGTCCTCTAACCATCTACACACTTGTCTTTCACACCTTCAATTCCCCAGTCAGTATCCGTTCAATTCCAGCAAACACTCTGTCGCTGCCGTTGCACTCCTCTAGTGACCCATTCAGCATCATGTACTAATCCATTCACTTCGCCAAACCCTAATAAATTCACCCAGGCACTCTCCTTGCTGTAATCTAATCATTCAGTCAGTACCCAAGTACTCATCCAGTGACCCAGGCCTTAGTATATGGACTGCTTCAAACCCTTATCCACTATGCATGCAGTCCTCTAAGCACGTACACAATTGTCTTTCACACCTTCAATTCCCTAGTCAGTATCTATACACTTCCAGGAAATACCCTGTCACTCCCTTTGCAGTCCTCTAGTGACCCATTCAGCACCATGTACTAATCCATTCACTGTGCTAAAACACAAACACTTATACATTCAGCAAGATACTATCTTTGCAGTACTCTAAGCATTCAGTCAGTGCCTAAGTATTCATACACTGAGCCAGGCCTTAGCACATGGACTGCTTCAAACCCCTATGCACTATGCATGCAGTCTTCTAACCACCTAGACACTTGTCTTTCACACTTTCAATTTCCTAGTCAGTATCCATACAGCCAAGCACTTGTCACTGCCTTTGCACTCCTCTAGTGACCCATTCAGTACCAAGTACTAATCCATTCCCTGTGCGAAAAGCCTAGCACTTATAAATTCAGCTAGGCACTCTCCTTGCTGTACTCTAATCATTCAGTCAGTACCCAAGTAGTGATGCAGTGAGCCAGGCCTTAGCACATGGACTGCTTTAAATGCCTATGCAGTATGGATGCAGTCCTCTAATCACCTACACAGTTGTGTTTCACATCTTCAATTCCCTAGTTAGTATTCATACTCTTCTAGCAAACACCCTGTCACTCACCCAGTGTGTCTCCTTATAGTACTGTAATCATTTAGTCAGTTAGCATGTACTCTTTTAGTGAGGTAGGCTTTAGGGCATGAACTGCTTCAAAGTAGTATGCACTATGCATGTAGTGTTTTAACGATCGTCACACTTGTGGTTCAAGGCTATAGTTTCTTAGTCAGTTTTTATATAAAATGTGTTTGTACAGTAATGGAATAGTATAAATTTGAAAGTTATTAATATACATTTATTTGTGATTCTTTTTTACAGATCCAGAACAGGAGTGTTTCTCATCTGTTTGCACTCTTCTCGTGCAAGATTGTTTGGATGAAGGGTCCTCAGGTGTTTCATCATACTTGCTGTGCCGCACGAGTACTTTTTGTTAGGATCCCCTCGTAACAGAACTCTTTGGCAAATCTTGCGAGTGATGAAGGTGGCATTGGTCTTTGTTTGCCCCTTTGGAAAAGTAAAAAATTTCCTCACCACTGAAGAAAAACGTTGTGGGCATGGTGCCTTCTGCAAAAATAATTCCTCAGATTCGGTAAATATTTTAACGCGGCAATATTTACAGTTTTAGTAAGTTAAACTTATAAAATTTTGTTAGCTGTATGCATTTTATATATCTGCGATTTGTTTCTTGTGGTATTTTGTTGAGAATACCATGTTGTTTTTTTTTAACAATCTTTCTGATTTCCCAGGTCTTTCGTCGACCACCATGATTCCCACAGGAGTGTTCCGCCTTGTTGTTTTGTATTATTGTTGTTACATTTTGTTTATTAGTTTATTGTTCATATATATGTTAATAAAAAAATAAAGTTTGAAAATAGTTTATCGTTTATATATTTATTATTATAAAAAATAAAGTTTGGAAAAAATAATAATAACGTTTTTGGTTGTTCTCTTAACTGCTGTGTGACTCTTTCTTGTTGTTATTACTGTTATTTGATGGAGTCCACCATGGTGTTAAATTTTGGGGCACTTATCGCTGGAATACTGGTGATATCTGCGGTTTGCACCAACTTCTGAATAGTGTGTTAGATTTATCTCAACTGTACTTCCGTTAAAGTGCTGATAATGAAATGGAGAGTAGCCGTTCCTGTGCAAAAAGACACAAGGGGCACCTTTCCGATTTATTCTAAATACTAAAATCCTGTATTGAATTGCACTGAGGTATTGGCTGCACTTACAGTGTACACACAAAATCTATTAAAAAATCTCATTGTATTTATATTGATTGGGAATAGTGCGTCAGGTGCTGGATCTTGACGAGTTATACTGCTCAGTTCGTACATTGTTCTGCACACGAAAAAAATCACATCACAACTTTCACACCAATTGCAATGCGAAACAAATTCCGGCGATAAGACACGTTAGCACCAGGGATTTTACACCTGCTTTCTGCTGGTGTTAAGCAGGACAACTACCTGCACCATGAAAGGGAACACAGCCAAGAGGCACACCAGAACACCCACAGGTACCATAGAGTCAATGAGCATGATACAGGGATACCCATGAGGGCCACAAGACTCATCGCAACAACTTCAGGACTGCCAATGCCCCCCAAACCCGCATCTGAGCAAGTGTGTCCCTGTGGTCATTGTGTTAGCATGATAGGCACGAGCCCTGCAATATCACAGTGTGCTGTCACCTCAGCTTTGGCAGTGAGCCTGGACATGTAGCTATGCACGCATCCTCCTGCATGTACAATCGGCGTGTGTTGGTCCGGGGTACACAGGTCAGCGCAGGGGTGTGCCTATTCGGCAAGGGGAACGGGGTGTCTCGGACATGTCCGTGTACAGAAAGTGCGGTAAGTGTGTCTCTGTGTTCTGGTGTGGCCTGCCACAAGAGCCGCAGCAGTCGATGTTGTAAAGTGGCATGCACCACCTCCAAACGGCACTGTGATGGTGTAGTTGGAATGCAGCAGGACATGCGCGAAATGTCATTACAATGGTGTGCCGTACGAGTGCACGAGATACAACAGCGCACCGTACATAAGTGTGGGGGCTCGTGTGAGGGAGGAGCAGCTGTTTGGCAACGTAACAGGCAGTGAACTCGCCCATGTGCCACGTGCTGGGCATCTCATCCATGATGACCACGGTCGCAGACATCCCACAACACCAACGACTGGCCTTTGTACACATCCTGTATGAATGCAGCGTGGTTTTCACTTCTATGCTTGTTCAGTGGTGTGATGTTGGCGGGTTGTGTGACTTGTGCTCCTTGTTGGTGTGTTTCATTTTGGCCATTGTTAGTCTATATGTGTGTTGTACTTAATTGTGCATGTGTGCCATTCTGCCCATCTCCCCCCTCCCCCCACTCTCTGCTTCTTCCTCTTCCTAGTGCTGTTGAGTCTATAATTTTGTTGCTGCACACATAAATACATGTAAAGAATAAATTAGAATAGTTCCTTGATTCTTTTAGGTTTCAAAACTTCTCTATTGGTTTCTTTTTAATTTTCCATATGAACCGTTTTTTTAATATCCATCAACACATAGAAGTGAGAAGTGCAACGTATTCTATCAACACACTTTCTAGAACATTCTACAATACGTGCAGGTTAAAAGTTCTTCAATTTTTTAAAACTTTACGATTTTTTTTGTAACATTTCCTTGAACATTTAATGACACGTGCAGGTTAAAATGTGACGATTGTTTTAAGTTCGAACAGTGCCTTCCAAATGCAAGTAGCAGGTGTGGTTGAGCTGAGCAAATTTTATCCTATGATATGTACTCGACGTTGAAACTGCTTTTTCTTAACCAATCACAAAGATGCTTTTCCACAAAACTAATGTGCACTCTACTTTTAAAAAAGAATGCTTTTCATTATATCTTTAGAGATAAGTTAAAGATAGGAATTAGCATTTAAAAAACCTTTGAAATTCACTGAAAAAAACATAGGTTTCAGGAGTGTTATAGTTAGGAATTGGCATTTAAAAAACCTTTGAAATTCACTGAAAAAACCAAAGGTTTCAGGGGCGTTATAGTTAGGAATTAACATTCAAAAAACCTTAGAAATTCACTGAAAAAACCATAGGTTTCAGGGGTGTTATAATTAGCTGGACATTTCCCTCGTACAAAACCCTAGAAATTCCCCTGTTATAGTTAGTTCAGCTAACTATAACTCGCGCCCCCGCAATGCACTGCTGTTGAAGTCACATATTACATCACTCATGACATGGTCAGTGACATCACTGATGACATCACTGATGACATCTCAAATGACATCACTGATGACATCATCCATGTGATACATTACTGCATCTTCTCACACCCTAATTTAACCATTGATATACGAACTCAAAATTTCAGACGTCCATTCTCAAAACCATAGATACTCCAATACCAATAACTACATGTCCACTTATTAACTCTTAGGTCTACATACACCTCCACTCATTCACATGTACAGTCACTCATACTTACAGTCACTACGTACAAGACTATCATATGCATTTATACACCTACATAGACACTCACACACCACCAATCATCCCTAGAGGTACTGTCACACCTAGTCAGTCATGCAAATAATTATTCACACTCCCATTTACTCACCTATGCAGTTATACACACTCAAGTTCACTTACTCATAAAAATAGTACCACATTCTTACGCTCTTATAAAATCATTGATACAAGCACACACTCATCCATACAGCCGCTCTCACAATCACACACTCTCACATATACCCACTTATATACTCTTACACGCATATATACTGCCTTTCACATATGTAGTTAGTCACAAATGTACCACTGAGATATACATTCAATCCCTAACACACCCATACATACACTCACTCAACCATACAGTTCATCACAGATGCACTCTTAAAACCATGCACCCATAGAATCACCCACTCACACATCTATGCACAGAGTCACACACAGCCTACCCACACAAACACTCAGGCACCCATACAGATACTCAGACAACCAATCGATAACCCATATAGACACTCATATAGCTATTCATAAAACCATGCAGCCACTTATACACCAACAGACAGAAACATACAGACATTCACACAGTTTAGTCACTAGTCTGCAGTAAGATACATTTAATGACTCACTTATAGAGTCAGTTACGCACCTAGAAAATCATCCATTCACACACTTGTACAGCCACTCATTCTTCCACAGGCCTTTCACTATAAATATATAAAACATATTTAAAATTTACAGAAACACACAGTCACTGGATGATGTAATCAGTGATGTCATTTGAGATGTCATCAGTGATGTCATCAGTGATGTCACTGACCATGTCATGAGTGATGTAATATGTGACGTCATCAGCAGTGCCTTGCGGGGGCGCGAGTTATAGTTAGCTGAACTAACTATAACAGGGGAATTTCTAGGGTTTTGTACGAGGGAAATGTCCAGCTAACTATAACACCCCTAAAACCTATGGATTTTTCTGTGAATTTCTAAGGTTTTTTGAATGCCAATTCCTAACTATAATGCCCCTAAAACCTTTGTTTTTTTCAGTGAATTTCAAAGGTTTTTTAAATGCCAATTCCTACCTATAACACCCCTGAAACCTATGTTTTTTTCTGTAAATTTATATATATATATATATATATATCTTTCCCATCACAAAGAGAAAACGGTGATCAGGGTGGAAGCAAATCACCACTGTTTATTTCAAAGGGTCACGTCGGACAGGACGTGTTTCGGCTGAACACCCGTCTTTATCAACTAGCAAGCACCATTTTGTTATCATTAATTACATATCTTTGCCATAAACAAAATACTTCCAGTTTCGTAGCAGGCAATAATTTCACCAAATTTAAACATATAGGGCCATATGTATCAAGCATTTTTCCCATTCGCAAACGGGTCGGTTCTCAGAATCTGCCCGTTTGCGAATGGGAAAAAGC
The DNA here is from genome assembly GCF_964204655.1 of Triturus cristatus. Lineage (NCBI taxonomy): Eukaryota > Metazoa > Chordata > Amphibia > Caudata > Salamandridae > Triturus > Triturus cristatus. The sequence continues at coordinate 503,482,939 of NC_140593.1, forward strand.
GTTTTGGGATGTATCATCCCAAAAGGCCATCCCAAAAGAGAGAATCGCAAGATTTGCGATTCTCTATTTTGCGAATGCAATTAAGGAATTGCAAATTGCGATTCCTTAAATGCAATTCTGGAAGCACCAGAAATGTACTATTTGGCCTTCAGGAATCACAAATTACCACCAACTTCAAGTTGGTGGTAATTTGCGTTTTTCTAGAAAAAGACACTTTTTTGCTTTTTTCAAAGTGCCATTTGGTGCACATACATGCCCTTAGGCCATGTATGTGTGCAAAATGTGCACACATGCATATTTCAGGGGTGCAACAGGGTGTCCTTTTGGCACCCTTGCAACCTTGAAATTGCAATCTCAATTTGCGATGCTTTAATTGCTAATCGCAAATTGAGAATGTCTTCCCATTCATTCCCATGGGCCTCCTAGTCCATAGGAATGAATGGGAAGGTATTCCTTATATGCGAATCTCAATTTTCGATTCGCAAATAAGGAATATGTAGGATTCGTGGCATTTTTTGCAAATCCTACATACATTCCGTTTTGCGATTCTCTAATTGCGATTTGCTAAAAATCGCAATTTGAGAATCACAAAACTTTTTTTGATACATATGGCCCATAAACATATATTGCCATGACACAAATAAATTGCTGTTTGAAAGCCCTCATTGTTTTTTGATCACAGCTCCTTAATGCACATTGTAAATCACCAGCATTTAGACTTTATGCCCTCACCGGATTGCAAGACCCTGAAAAAATGTTTAAATAGTGGTTTAGCATATGTCATAACACTTACACAGCCATAAATCAGGCTAATCTAAACAACGTGTCAATACACAAAGTCGCAGTCCATTCAATAAAGAACTTCAGGCAGATGATTGTGGGGCAGATGTCCAACCATTTTTTGCAGGTCGCAAAGGTAATTCGGCCCCTTTGCGACCGCAAAATTGGTCTGCCCATGTACAAACCCTATTTTGTGAGTTGGTAACCTATTAGCATGGCTTTACGATGGTGTCCTTCACAGACAACACTTAGATTGTCGTTTCTATGTCACCTGGCACAAAACCCACCTCTAAGAAACTTAATACATGCCTAGAACAGTTGGATGGAGACAAGTTGTCTCAAGTTTAATAGGGGCAAATGAGAGGTTATTGTAGTTGGTAACAACCCATCACTCTGGAAACAACTCATATGGCCTCCATGTCTGGGTGAGTTCACCTCCCCCAAACCTGAAGTCAAGAATTATGGCTTTACTTTGGACAGAGATTTGACTATGATCTCCCAGGCTAAGAAGGTGGTGGGTACTTGCTTTGGTCTGTTAAGATCCCTTAGGAAAACATTCAAGTGGCTTCCTGCAAAATTCCCAAGGACGGTGGTGCAAGGCTTAATCCTATCACACTTAGAATGCAGCAACTCCCTGTACTTGGGCAGTCCTGCCTATCTCATTAAATAAATTGCAGGTCACCCAAAATTCCGCTGCTCAAGGACTCTTGGGTCTGCCTCAAATGAATTCCGCACGCCTTGCCCTCATGCAACTTCAGTGGTTACCTATCAACAAACTAATAGAATTTAATGCACTATACATCGGCAACAGGCTAAAATATTCACCCAGTCCACATGTCCTGCAGCACCTCATTATACCACATAAAGACCCCAGAGCACTGAGATTGAACAACCTCTCCCTTCTTGCTGTCCCCAGAATAAGTAGAGCAAGAGGAGGCGGTCACTCCTCCTCTTGCCAAATTATGTAACTCTCCCCCTGTCCGGCTCAGGTAAAATAACAACCTGTTAAGCTTTAGAAAGCAACTGAAAACCCATGTCTTCAGAAAGACCTTCAGCCAACACCCTCTTAGACAATCCATTGCTTATCCTCCTTTCAGTGTCGGGAAACCCAAGTCTCTCCTCTCTTTCACAAATGGAAAGTAGAAAAGAGTATTTTCTGTACTTGTAATTATGTAAACACTGCAAAAAATGTGAAGGCAGTTTGTGACATTTCTTTTGATGCAGCTACAATCTGCTCCATGCCCTATTACTCATGCAGCAAAATGGCGCAAATGTATTAGCCTATTTTTTGCAGCAGTGCAAATTGTTTATGAAATGGCCCCTGATCCACTTCTAATTTGAGACACACATGGGTAATTGAAATTAAACACATGCCTCTGTGAGAAGGAGATTCTTCTTTGTGTTAACAAGCTGTAAACACAGGTGCTGGTGAAACACTCCTTTTCAAATGACCTCAATTGCTGAGAGAAGTCTCTATTCAGGTTGCAAGGTGCAAAGTAAAGGCACACTGTTGGACTAGAATCTGTCCCCTACCCTATCAAAAACATGTAGTATTCAAAATAACAAATTTGTAATTGAACATGCTCAGGAAATATTCTTCCAGATGAAGTCCAACAACTACTTCAACCTGACCAGAAAGCTAAACATGTTATAAATGGACTACTCGAATGTTATATGTACTAGTATATTTAAAAATCTAAACAAAACTCTGCAAAGGATGAAGAATCTTGCATAAAGATTCGGCCTTAAGCTTTCAAAAGAAAGGTTGGGAAGGAAAGCAGGGAATATGGGGGGCCCTATTAAAAAATAAAAGGAAACTGCCAATCACTGTTGTGCAAACACTGGCGTTGAGAGTGAGTTGGCGTTTGCCATGTTGTGAAATGTCCGCAAATCATAAGCCCCACTTTCAAGTCACTGAACTGTGACTCAGAAGGAGTCTCTTCTCAAAACTGTGCACAATGAAAATAGCCTTTTAGGCTAATGGCTCCGGTACCTAAAGAAAGTTACCCTCTGTTACATCCACCTTTAAATTTGCAGATCAGCAATGCCTACGTAGGACCATATGTATGGTTTTACGAAGAAAGCTGTCAATCAGCAGTCCCCCAGCCCATCCAAATGCACAGTTCTCCTGCTCTATTTAGAGTTGGAAAAACACATTGGTCACCATTGACAGAAGCTCTGCTTGCTTATCGGGCAGCAATGCCCAGCCCAGCAGTCCATCCACCGCAGGGCTGCTGGGTCACAGTGACGGTTGCCCAACCCTATTGAGGGCGAAACAACCCTCCCCTATTTTCCGTGCCCAAGTTCCCATGCAAGGCTTTGCGGAAACCATTAGGGGAAATGTTAAATGGTCCCCGTATGCCGGGAAAATCTCCCTGCTCATCAAGGCCATTCACTTTGTGTATAGAGAAATAAAAAACTTCCACTGTGGGTCTTTGTTTTCTTCGAAGAAAAATAATTTGAGATCAGGTGCCTTAAATATGGAACCCACTAGCAAAACTCACTGCTGTGAGAGGTGCCTCTGTGATAGTGGCTCCCTTCACAGCAGAGATAGCCCCACCTGGCAGACAAATGGTCCTGCCCCATGCAGATAGCGGTCTTAAAGGGGGCTGCCTGCCAAGGCTGATATTCAGCTGGAACTAGCACGCAAGGTTAAAAGAATCATGTGTGATGGTACATAAATTCCAGTATATGGTACCATGCTTAAAAATCATCTTGACTCTTTTGGGAGAGTTCAACCTAACCACTGATATTTCAGAAAAGATCTGATAGCCACCCACTTAAGGCTGTCCTTTGTTCTCTAGCACAGCAGAACAGGACATCCGCTTGTCCAAGTAATGCTCCTTGAAGTGATCAGGCCCTACCAGAAAACATGTCCACTCCACCACACCGCCTACTGATGTAGAATTCTGAACTCTTCTGAAGGGCTTCATCCTTGGAATCTACTCTGCCAGAATGTTCACCGAATGCTCTACAGACCGAAGACTGACTATTAGCGCTTCATCTATGCAAATACACTTAAGAAATCAGCTGATTTCAAAGTCATAAAGGATTTCCTAGAAGTCCCATAGAGGAGCTTGCACCTAGCCAGCATGGCTTCAGATTGAGGCATATAATGTGGATAATCCAGACGGAGCATATGGAAGAGGCACCGCAGATTCTGGCTAGGATTGTACAGACCCGCTCCACAAAGGGTTTGGGGCTGTGTGCCTGCCCCAATATCAATCCCGGTCCCTTGGGAAATAGCATAGCAACAAGACAAGGCCATGGCACTAATTCTTTGCAATCGCCTATTGATTGGGGACTACGGGCCGCTTTGAGGGAAGGGGCAGTCAAAGAAAACAGTCAGGGACTGCTGTTGACCCACAGTCTCTTCTCAAATGACCAGGCATACCCTCAGAATACTCTTGCAGAGCAGCAATTCTTGTCATCAAAGAGTGTCGCTTGGGTGCATGTACCCACTCTAACAAAGTGTGTGCCCGTACTGCGGAAAAGGATCTCTGTGGTGTAATACTACACTTAGCTGTGATGTGATGCAGGTGAGGGCTACTCTGGCTCCACCCAGCACTCATAAACATGGACGACATTTTACACAATGTAGCATCATATTAATTTATTAACACTGGTCACACAAACATAATTTAGTTTTACCTCATTCTAGTTCATTTGGCTCCAGCCAACTCATGTTTGCCAGGCCTGTCATTTCTATCAATTGACTTTCTAAAATATCTCCTAGCCTTCAGGCCTCCAGAGTGTTGAGTGAGTTTAGCCTGTCAGCATGATCAAAGCTTTTGGGCGTTCAGTGTCTGTCATGCTGAAAGTAGATTGCTCAAGGGCAAATTCAAATGTGCAAGCTTGCCTCTCCTCCCAAAGGTGTTAATTGCTGTGGTCAGGTTTAATGCTTTTTAGATAAGAGTTTTTGGAACTTTGACGAGCCAGGCTGCCATTTGATTGACTTTATTCCCAAATATCCATCTATTTTATTGCAGTGAACAATATCTTGCCTGCTAGATTTTATGTAGAAAACATTTGACAGTTTTATTTCCAGAAAGGTTTTTGTTCTTGGCAAAAGAGCGTGACATTGCAGTTACGAATACATCTTCAGATTTTGTATTTATTTTTGAAGGTGAGACTTCTTACGTATTCAACTTTAGAATTTTTTTTTTTTTATAAATGGTTAACAAGATACAGCACTGCTTTGAGACGCTATTGCACAAGCCTTAAAATCACACTTGAATTCAAACTTATTGAAGGAATAAGCCAAGAAATTGTCTTAGAATACATCCCATGATTTGACGTGAGAACTTTGTTAAATAGAAATGTTATTATAACAGCTGGCATGTGGCATTAACCATAGACCCAGATCATGAACACCATTGACAATACATGGCAATATTACAAAATCCGGTGATAACAGCACAATGACAACCATAAGCACGCTGCAAGAAATTAGCACTGAAAAGCACACACACCACACTGCTTGGGCTTTGGTGCACCAACATGACCACATCTGGCTTGGAAGGAACTGCGACTCATAAAGAATGACAAAGGACATAATGTGCAGGTGAATACACATGAACACTGTGCTTGCACCAAAGTCAATGCTGCATAAATGATGCCTGCCCAACATGACTATCCAGACACAAAGTAAACTCACACCAAACCATTGTTAGCCCCCATATCCCTTGAGCATGAGCGTGCATCTGTGCTCACAAGCAGCTGAACGTATGCTATCTGCGGATCTCATCCCACGTAAGTGTACCCATTTTAGACAAAATGTAAAATTAATTTCACACAAAACACACACTGTGACATAAAAAACATGTGTTCACATATAAACAAGCATTGGCAAGGACGGTATGTCTAGCTTAAAGCTGAAAAAGCCTCTACAACCTTGCACTCTGTCACCCATGCCTACACAAATGCATCCATTCATCCCCCCACTAATTCATATTTGCATTTACTTTCCCACCATCCACACACAAACTCAACAAGCATATTCAAGATAATGTAAAAAAGAAAAGAAGAAAAAGATATAAAATGGTAGCACCTAAATGTGCAGGGAATATGCATGCAATAAAAAAAATAAGAAAAAACAATAAACATAGCAGTGGGTGGCTACCTTGGAGTTGGATTGTGCATAGTGCGTTATTGTTTTAAAGTCACAATATAGCCACAGTGTTTAGGAGGAATATGTCAGACACCTTAGAATGGTAAAACAATAATACACTAAGCAGAAAACCATCTTCAGATGACTACCCAGTGTGAGAAAGTGGGTTTCTGTTGCAGTAACCCCCCCTTTTTTTTGCCTAATAGCTGATGCACTTTCCCTTGTTGTGCCCTGGGCTCCTGCCAATCAGGTGCCCAGGGCCTATGTTCCTTCCTTAAAACACACAAACTCCCAATTGGCAAACCCTGGCCACATGTCAGCCCCTGGTAAATGGTACCCTAGGTACCCAGGGCCTTGTGACCAGGGAAGGCCTCTAAGGGCTGCAGCACTCATTGTGCCACCCTTAGAGGCCCTGTACCCTTACACACACACACTGCCTTTGCAGGCTGAGTGTCTGGGTGCAGGACAAAACAAAGAGTCGACATGGCACACATCTCTGTGTGCCATGCCCATTACCTATACTGCCAAGGCATATGTCAGCCACCCCTCTGGCTGGGTGCCTTATGCCTATGGTGTGGGCACAGGAGCAGGAGCCCTGTGCCCCTACAGTACCCAGGTCCATTCCTGGGCACTGTAAGTACAGTGCTGCCTTTTACAAGTACATGGTGCTGAGAGCTCGTCAAACACGAACTCCACAGCACCATAAGGGCAACACTGAAGACTGGGAAGTTTGGTATCAAACTTCTCAGCACATTAAACCCACACTGATGCCAGTGTGGGATTTAATGTACTAAGCACCCCAGAGGGCATCTTAGAGATGCCCCCTTACAGCTAACCTACAATCCACGTCTGCTCTGAGGCTGCCCAGGCTGCCACACAGCAGACACGTTGCTGGACCCCTGGGTGGGAGAGCCCCTGCTCTCCCGGGCCTGCAACAATGCACATCCTGGGTGAGGTGAGAAATCTCCTCCCCCAGGATGAGCAAAGGGAAGCTTCAAAGGCATGCCGCCAGTTGGAGTTTCCCCAGGCCACTGCAACCCCCCACTCTGGCAGGAAGCTTGGCCGGAAACCCCATACAAGGACAGGGGATGTGCCAGCCTGCCCACCCCACCCCTCAGGTGGGGGAGGCGAGGTGAAGCACATCTCCGGGCTCTCGCCATCTTGAAGATGGGAGGCCCTACCCTATCAGGATTAGGCTACTGCCCTCCTCCCACAGGAGAGAGGCAGGATAGGGGGTGTACCCACCCCAGGACAAGGACCCATTGGTCCCTGGCCTTCACCTACCTGTAACGCCCCTAAATCTAGTATTTAGGGGCCCCCTGAACCTTCCTTCCCCAGATTCCAGATAGAAACCTACAAGAAGAGCAAGAAGAAAAAAGACCTGCCCTGCAGCTGCTAAAAAGAGGAAGACACCAACTGCTTTGGCCCCAGCCCTACCGGCCTGTCGACCCTCGAACCTGCTCCTGCTCCAGCGCGGCATCTCTTGTGGCCAGCAACCTCAAAAACCCCGGAGGACCTGGCTACCTTTGACCTCTGATTCCCTGGGACTCCCATGAGTAGAGGCTCTACTCGAGAAACCTATTCCTAACTCCTGGCAGCAGCCCGGAACCGCGGACCCAACACACTCTGCACCAGCCAAGCCTGGCCAGTGCCGGAGTGGACAAAGACCCTGAGGACGACCCCACGGCGACTGTGACCCCGAGTCCGGCACCCAAGGACCCCCCTCGACATCCTGGACGAAGCCTGCAGCCTCAGAACCGAGTGCCACCCCAGCCGCGATCAACCAGAGGGTAAGATTCCCGACGTCAAAAGGCACCCCTGCACCCGGCGCCCTGCGGCCCCCTGTGCCCAATCCCGGGGTACCCACCTAACCTACAACTACCCAACTTACCCCTCGAAGTGGTGGTGGCACCGGAAACATCCTCGTCCCCGAGCCTGCAGCCTTTTTCCAAACCGGAACATTCCCATTGACTTCCATTGAGCGCCCGAAGGCTCAAAAGCACCCTGCACCCAGCCGCCCGAGTGGCCCTAGCAGTGCACTCTCTACACTAACTTACTTCCCCACTTGCCCTGAGTAAGTGACCAGGAGCCCAGCTCCCACAGACGCGTGGCTTGCCAGACAGCAGCCACCAACCAAGGCCCCCCTATCCCTCATAGGATAACATTGGGCCTAACTCACTCTGCACCCGGCCGTCCTGAAACCGCTGAGGGTGAACCAACTGTACCTACCTGACACTGGGGGACCCCTGAGTCTATGCCCGGAATTTCAACTCTGCCAGTCGAGTACTTACCCTTAAACCGCTAACTTCATTTTCCTCATAGGGTAACATTGACTGGCTTTTTCTTGAAAAATCTTCTAAGTGTGAACTTTTCAAAACTGCAAATATTCACTAAAAATCAGCCAAGTGACAAAAACGAATTTACTCACCTGCTCTTAGGTGAGCTCCCAGTGCTGGATCTTGGTGCCCAGCCCTGACTCTGAAAAGTGTTCACAACTATACTTACTTCTAACTCATTTTTCTCCCATAGGAAACCATTGTCTGCTTTTCTGTGAAATTTCTTCTAAGTGTCTACTTTTGCAAATTTGAAATATTCTTTTAAAATCGTACCATTTCTGCAAACGAAATTACTTACCTGCTTTTGATAAGGACCCCAGTCCTGGGTCTAGGCACCCAGTCCTGGATTACTAAAGTAACGATAAAGTACTCTACCTGCAATTTGAATTTCTTGCCATAGAGATCCATTGAATGTTTTCTGTGAAATATTTTCTAAGTGCTAACTTTTGAAATAGCTAAATATTATTTAAAAATCATTACAGTTATTAAGTCGACTTTCATCACTTGATTCTGAATACTGACCCCAGGCTGGTTCTAGGATCCAGACCTGGAATTCCAAAAGTAATCTAAAAAGTAATTTATCACAAATAACCTGAATTTACCATTGGGCTCAATGCATTGTATGTTTAGGAAATAGGATTGTTTATTGCAACCAACTGTGACTGTTTACACAAATTTATTGCTTGAAACAAAAGTATTTATATTCAACCTCTCATTCTGAGAAAGTATATTTTTACCCCCTTTGTGGTTCTAAAAATAAAACAAGCATATATTTTATATATACAAATCATTGGCCTAGAGTTCAGTTATTGAGTGTGTGAAACCATTTGCTGACTGAGTGTGTACAATAAATGCTTTACACTGTCCTCTGGTACTGCCTTACTGCTCGACCAAGCTACCACTTTTTGAGAGTAAGGTCATACCTAACTTTGACCTCTATCAGCCTCTGGGGGACTGTGGACTCTGTACACCCTGTACCTATTAGGGAACAGTATATACAGAGCCACTTTCTCACATTGGTGGATCAGCGGTGGGATACAAACTTGCATTTGTTGGACTACTTGGTTACCATCTGATCACACGACAGAACTCTTAAAAATTGCCTTTAGAATTCTGATTGGTTTTTCCAAAATTACTAAAAGTCTTGCTAGGGCCTTGCTTAAGTCCCATTAGAATTTTAGAAAAATAAAAGTCACTATAGTCAGGGTAGAGGGTTAGAACTGTCAGGTTAGAATGCCTCAAACAAACCCAGCTATTAGTGATAATAATAACATGGACCTGGTGGAGGAGCTCGACCTCACACCTTACTTACACTTGTCTTTCAAGGAATTGAGGTCCTTATGTAAACTCAAAAATTTACAAATGGGTCAGCATCCAACCAAACAAGGGCTTCAGGAGCTCCTGGCTGAGTATGCTAAAGACCACCCATCTGAACATGGTGATGGCCAGTCAGATGAGGAAAGGGAAACAGGGGAGGAGGACAGCAACCTCCCCATACTATTCCCTAGGGAGGAGATGGCACCCATACCCTCCAACTCAAGACATAGCATCTGGGCACCTAGAGACCACACAGGTGGCTCTGGTCCCAGAGACAACACTGGGGGTCCCCCCAGTGAAGAGGACAGCCTTATGAGGCTGGCCAAAAGAATAGATCTAGAGTCCAGGCTCCTGGCTCTAGAAAAGGAAAGGAGAGAGATGGGTTTAGCACCCATCAATGGTGGCAGCAATAATAAAAACAAGGATAGGGAGGAAACTTCTGACCTTAAAATCCCCAAAGGGATTGTCCCTAAATTTGAGGAAGGTGATGATATCACCAAATGGTTCACAGCCTTTGAGAGGGCTTGTGATATCAGGAAAGTAAAGAAACCTCTCTGGGGGGCACTCCTGTGGGAACTGTTCTCTGGTAACTGCAGGGACAGGCTTCTGACTCTCTCTGGGCCAGAAGCAGGATCCTATGACCTCATGAAGAAAGCTCTGATTGAGGGATTTGGATTCACCACTGAGGAGTATAGAATTAGATTCAGGGGGGCTCACAAAACCCAGACCCAGTCCTGGATTGATTTTGTAGATTTCTCAGTGAAGACACTGGATGGTTGGTTAGCTGGACATGGTGTGCAGGATTTTACTGGATTGTACAATTTATTCATGAAGGAACATATTTTGAGTAACTGCACAAATGAAAAGTTGCATCAGCATTTGGTAGACCTAGGTTTAGAATCCCCCCAAGAATTGGGAAAAAGAGCAGACCACTGGGTCAAGACTAGGGTGACTAGGACGTTCACTGGGAGGGACCAGAACCAAGGGGTCCCAAAACCTCCCCAGAAGAAAGAGAGTGAACCCCTTGTGGATACAAGAAAGGAGTCCCAGGTAGCCCCCCAAAAACCTGACCAGGAGGGTGGGCCCAAAGACACCTCACAAACTAAACCAGGGTACCAAGGTAAGAATTGGGATCCCAACAGAATATGGTGTTTCAACTGTCAGAAGGCTGGACACCACACCCAGGACTCTAGCTGTCCTAAAAATAAGGTTCCTAGTACAGCTCCAGGGGTGACTAGTGTAGCCCCGGGGGTTGCCAGTGTAGCTTGGGAGGGAGGGTCCTCAGATGAGGAAGTCCTCCTAGCTTTCAACTGGGGAATGGGCCCAAGAAGCAAGCTGGAGATCCCAGAAGGAAGTAGACACTTCCACCACCTACTGGTGAATGGAATCCCAGCCACTGCCCTGAGAGATACCTGTGCCAGTCACACTGTGGTACATGACAGGTTGGTATTCCCACACCAATATGTCGCAGGAGAAACAAGAAGGGTAAGAACTGTCCCAGGGGGAGTCACTGTTAGGCCTGTGGCTATCGTGCCCCTAGCCACAGCTGGGTCCCTTAGATGGAGGAAAGTGATAGTCAGTAAAAACCTCCCCCTTGATTGTCTCTTGGGGAATGATCACTTAGATGTGGAACTGAGCCAAAGAGAGGTGCTGGCCCAATGCCAGGCCTCGCCCAAAGAACCTGTGGGGGCTCAACCTGCAGTCAGTGCAGCTGAGTCCCAAAAGAGTGAGAAGAAACAGGGTAGGAAAGGTGGGCAACTGTTAGCCACAGTTCCAGAGAGCCAGGGAGATTCTATCCCAGTAAGGGAAAACTCCCACAATGGCACTGGTAAAGCCCCCCCTAGCCAACAGCAAGACCTGACTAGTCAGGCAACTGTCCAGCCTGAATTAGTGGCTCCTCAGGTGGCAGAACAAGGGGTAGAGGAGGGGTGTTCCCTACCAAGAGTAGGGACCCCCTATCCTCAAACAGACCAACAGCCAGGACCCAAAGAGAACTATAAAATAGCCCCCTCACTTGCCAGTCAGGAGCTAAAGGTATGGTACTGGGCACTGACAGCTGTCAGCAGCCTCTGCTGGGTGTTAGCCTTCATGGCAGCCCTATCCTTGGCATGGTGGCCTAATCCCCTGCCAAATAGCAAGTCAGGCCCCCTGACCTTATTGGTCATGGTGGGGTTGCTCAAGCTGTGGGTAACCTCTGTGGGTAAGCTGGGCCTAGCCCTGGCTAGGTTAGAAACTACCGAGGTATACACCTCTAAACCCAAAATAGAAAGATGGGACCAGGACAGTAAAAGACAAGGAGAGGAGCCTTGGGAGTTAGGTCCTGAAACTAATAAGACAGGCCAGCTCCCCAAAGGGACTGACCTAGGCAGAAGGATGTAAGGCAGAGTAGGCCCTGCAACTTTCAAACCACTTCCCCAACTCTTCCTCGCCTGAAAGACTAGGTAGACTCTCCCAGCTTTGGCAGAAGTCTCCTGGCCTTTGGGCTGGGGGGGGCTTGTGTGAGAAAGTGGGTTTCTGTTGCAGTAACCCCCCCTTTTTTTTGCCTAATAGCTGATGCACTTTCCCTTGTTGTGCCCTGGGCTCCTGCCAATCAGGTGCCCAGGGCCTATGTTCCTTCCTTAAAACACACAAACTCCCAATTGGCAAACCCTGGCCACATGTCAGCCCCTGGTAAATGGTACCCTAGGTACCCAGGGCCTTGTGACCAGGGAAGGCCTCTAAGGGCTGCAGCACTCATTGTGCCACCCTTAGAGGCCCTGTACCCTTACACACACACACTGCCTTTGCAGGCTGAGTGTCTGGGTGCAGGACAAAACAAAGAGTCGACATGGCACACATCTCTGTGTGCCATGCCCATTACCTATACTGCCAAGGCATATGTCAGCCACCCCTCTGGCTGGGTGCCTTATGCCTATGGTGTGGGCACAGGAGCAGGAGCCCTGTGCCCCTACAGTACCCAGGTCCATTCCTGGGCACTGTAAGTACAGTGCTGCCTTTTACAAGTACATGGTGCTGAGAGCTCGTCAAACACGAACTCCACAGCACCATAAGGGCAACACTGAAGACTGGGAAGTTTGGTATCAAACTTCTCAGCACATTAAACCCACACTGATGCCAGTGTGGGATTTAATGTACTAAGCACCCCAGAGGGCATCTTAGAGATGCCCCCTTACAGCTAACCTACAATCCACGTCTGCTCTGAGGCTGCCCAGGCTGCCACACAGCAGACACGTTGCTGGACCCCTGGGTGGGAGAGCCCCTGCTCTCCCGGGCCTGCAACAATGCACATCCTGGGTGAGGTGAGAAATCTCCTCCCCCAGGATGAGCAAAGGGAAGCTTCAAAGGCATGCCGCCAGTTGGAGTTTCCCCAGGCCACTGCAACCCCCCACTCTGGCAGGAAGCTTGGCCAGAAACCCCATACAAGGACAGGGGATGTGCCAGCCTGCCCACCCCACCCCTCAGGTGGGGGAGGCGAGGTGAAGCACATCTCCGGGCTCTCGCCATCTTGAAGATGGGAGGCCCTACCCTATCAGGATTAGGCTACTGCCCTCCTCCCACAGGAGAGAGGCAGGATAGGGGGTGTACCCACCCCAGGACAAGGACCCATTGGTCCCTGGCCTTCACCTACCTGTAACGCCCCTAAATCTAGTATTTAGGGGCCCCCTGAACCTTCCTTCCCCAGATTCCAGATAGAAACCTACAAGAAGAGCAAGAAGAAAAAAGACCTGCCCTGCAGCTGCTAAAAAGAGGAAGACACCAACTGCTTTGGCCCCAGCCCTACCGGCCTGTCGACCCTCGAACCTGCTCCTGCTCCAGCGCGGCATCTCTTGTGGCCAGCAACCTCAAAAACCCCGGAGGACCTGGCTACCTTTGACCTCTGATTCCCTGGGACTCCCATGAGTAGAGGCTCTACTCGAGAAACCTATTCCTAACTCCTGGCAGCAGCCCGGAACCGCGGACCCAACACACTCTGCACCAGCCAAGCCTGGCCAGTGCCGGAGTGGACAAAGACCCTGAGGACGACCCCACGGCGACTGTGACCCCGAGTCCGGCACCCAAGGACCCCCCTCGACATCCTGGACGAAGCCTGCAGCCTCAGAACCGAGTGCCACCCCAGCCGCGATCAACCAGAGGGTAAGATTCCCGACGTCAAAAGGCACCCCTGCACCCGGCGCCCTGCGGCCCCCTGTGCCCAATCCCGGGGTACCCACCTAACCTACAACTACCCAACTTACCCCTCGAAGTGGTGGTGGCACCGGAAACATCCTCGTCCCCGAGCCTGCAGCCTTTTTCCAAACCGGAACATTCCCATTGACTTCCATTGAGCGCCCGAAGGCTCAAAAGCACCCTGCACCCAGCCGCCCGAGTGGCCCTAGCAGTGCACTCTCTACACTAACTTACTTCCCCACTTGCCCTGAGTAAGTGACCAGGAGCCCAGCTCCCACAGACGCGTGGCTTGCCAGACAGCAGCCACCAACCAAGGCCCCCCTATCCCTCATAGGATAACATTGGGCCTAACTCACTCTGCACCCGGCCGTCCTGAAACCGCTGAGGGTGAACCAACTGTACCTACCTGACACTGGGGGACCCCTGAGTCTATGCCCGGAATTTCAACTCTGCCAGTCGAGTACTTACCCTTAAACCGCTAACTTCATTTTCCTCATAGGGTAACATTGACTGGCTTTTTCTTGAAAAATCTTCTAAGTGTGAACTTTTCAAAACTGCAAATATTCACTAAAAATCAGCCAAGTGACAAAAACGAATTTACTCACCTGCTCTTAGGTGAGCTCCCAGTGCTGGATCTTGGTGCCCAGCCCTGACTCTGAAAAGTGTTCACAACTATACTTACTTCTAACTCATTTTTCTCCCATAGGAAACCATTGTCTGCTTTTCTGTGAAATTTCTTCTAAGTGTCTACTTTTGCAAATTTGAAATATTCTTTTAAAATCGTACCATTTCTGCAAACGAAATTACTTACCTGCTTTTGATAAGGACCCCAGTCCTGGGTCTAGGCACCCAGTCCTGGATTACTAAAGTAACGATAAAGTACTCTACCTGCAATTTGAATTTCTTGCCATAGAGATCCATTGAATGTTTTCTGTGAAATATTTTCTAAGTGCTAACTTTTGAAATAGCTAAATAATATTTAAAAATCATTACAGTTATTAAGTCGACTTTCATCACTTGATTCTGAATACTGACCCCAGGCTGGTTCTAGGATCCAGACCTGGAATTCCAAAAGTAATCTAAAAAGTAATTTATCACAAATAACCTGAATTTACCATTGGGCTCAATGCATTGTATGTTTAGGAAATAGGATTGTTTATTGCAACCAACTGTGACTGTTTACACAAATTTATTGCTTGAAACAAAAGTATTTATATTCAACCTCTCATTCTGAGAAAGTATATTTTTACCCCCTTTGTGGTTCTAAAAATAAAACAAGCATATATTTTATATATACAAATCATTGGCCTAGAGTTCAGTTATTGAGTGTGTGAAACCATTTGCTGACTGAGTGTGTACAATAAATGCTTTACACTGTCCTCTGGTACTGCCTTACTGCTCGACCAAGCTACCACTTTTTGAGAGTAAGGTCATACCTAACTTTGACCTCTATCAGCCTCTGGGGGACTGTGGACTCTGTACACCCTGTACCTATTAGGGAACAGTATATACAGAGCCACTTTCTCACACCCAGTAAACAAACAACTCGGTGGACATGGTTGCTTGTAAACGTGACAGCCATTCTGGGACAGTAAAATAATGTTCCACTATGGGCAATTGCATTCCAAGATGGCCACCCAGTTTAAAAGCAGTTCTTGCATAGGATGCAGCACACTGCCGATGAAATGAGTGGCAAGCATGCAGCCTGGTAGCACTGCCTTCAACGTTGCTGGGCACTTTAAAAACAAAAAAAGAGATTTAAAGAAATGATAGGGAACCCACAAAAACCTTGTAACGTTTATCATTGGCTATTCACCACAACCAATTACTGTAATATATTGTATTTGAAATAAGCTTTCAAAAAAGGGAATCATTAGGCATAGAGTCGAGAAACTACATATATGTGCAAAATTACAGTTGGCAAAACAACGTACAACTTCTCGTAAGAGAATGTAATAAAGATTCTCACAGTACAGATCTGCCATCATGAGGGTGAGTCAGAGGTGGTAACCGACACCAAAATCCTTGTTTACTAAAGTTATATTGAAGATTTGATGCACCAAAACACCTGTATGCAGTCTAAAATACAGTGTAATAACAATCCAACCTTTAATGCTGATCCAACGTTTTCTAGGTCCACTTAAGTCAAGATTCTTTAATCGGTTTCAAACCATCAAAGGTACAAAACGTCCATATAATACTTATAACAATTTTGCTTCATTCAGTAACTTGGTATATAAATGTAATAAACAAAACAATAAAAACACACAATATGAATCCTTTACTGATGTTGCTCTCAAACTATTAAAATAATCCCTCATTTTATCTCTGCAAAAACTGTTTTAGTTCCCCCCAGATCCTAATGGATAAAACTCGTTTTGTATCAAAACTGCAATGTTCAGACAAGTGTTTTTAGAGAGAAATAGCCCGGAAATAATTAACTATAAAACATGTATACATGACGCATAAATACTTAAAATTGTTTCCTCAAAACCGCTCATGCATTATGAACACTAGAATGTACAATACTTTCAAAAAGTTCTCCAACTTAACCCAGATGTTAAACTAGAACCGACTCAAAGAAAAAACAACCGGACCAGAAGTATTAGTTGTTAATATTCTTTTCACCTCTCTAAAATGTAGTACCCCCAAGGACAAACAGATCAGGTGCAACCATTTATTTTCTCTGCGCTCCATGAAGTTCAGGACATGCAAACATCACATGATCAAGGGTCTCAGGATTCATGCCGCAAGCTGGGCATTAATCAGGCAAATAGTCATTATTCCAATTTTTACACAACCTATTCGAAATCTGATAAATAAGCTCTTGGCCAGCGGTGGCTTGATAATGTCCATATAGTTTTCAAAACCTGGAATAGGTTTACATGACATGCAATGCTTGGTAAGGAAGCCCATAGAGCTCGTAGTTATCTTTTAAAATATTAGGGACCAATAGGTCAATTTTAAAATCTGCTTATTAACCCTACAAAGTAATTCAGGCGAATCCCACATTCCGATCAAACCCAATTGTTTGCACCATTCATGTACAAACTTTAACCAGGGGATCTCCATCGTGCGATCCAAATTCTTTATGTCACTCAAGGCATCTCTACATTTGCCTAATTCAGGAGTAGGCCAAATAAGAATCCAGAACAGTAGTAGTTTTAAGTGCGCCTGATCATATACACTTTTCATCCCCATGTCAAAATAGAGCAGAACCAAGTGGGTTCTTGTGGGGACTGAGAGCAATGCTCTGATAAATGAATTCTCCATCACTGTGAGCCTCAAGGTGTCAGTATAGCCTCAAACCTTAGCGCCATATAGTGACGCACTTTTGGCCTTTACTCAATAGACTTCCAAGGCTGGGGAGATGGAACGCATAGGATGGCCTTAGATCTATGTGATATCGAGACTGCTGCTTTAGTTATTTGGTGGATTAACCTAAACTTGTCTAATAGGGTCACCCCCCAAATAATCGAAGCTAAAAACCTTTTCCAAATTGTCATTCCCTGTCATAACTGGACAACTCTTGCTAAAATTCTTGCCAAAGACCATGAATTCTGTTTTTGCAGCGTTTAATTCTAAACCTCCTTGGCCACAGAACTCCAAAAATGTATTTTGCATATTCTGTAATCCCATTGGGGACATACAAATTAATAGTGAGTCATCTGCAAACAAAAGTATAGGTGTTTTAGCCCTATTAAGGGTGGGAAAGTCATTTACACACTTAGTCAGTTCCCAACCACATCATTTACATATAGGGTGAACAAGGTGGTAGCTAAAACACACCCCAGTCGAGCCCCTCTTGCAATTAGGATGCGCTTTATCAACTCACTTCTATCATCCCACCTAATCTGAACGCAGTTTTTTGTTTGCAACCTAGTTAGTAACTCAATTAACCCACCTGGAACTCCCATGACTGCCAATACTCTCCATAGGCACTCCTGGGGTATCAGATCAAATGCAGCACGCAGATCGACAAATGACTCATAATGTTTCTGGTTGCCCAACAGGACGTATTTCCAATAAAGAAGGGCAAATTTAAAAACCTGATCTAAAGTCCTAATTTTAGCAAAATATCCTGCCTGAAAGGGAGTTAAAATCCTCTGATCTTCCATCTGCTCCTGCAATCTATTTAAGATCTGGCAGGCAAATATTTGCTGAAGATTTTCTACTAGGCTAATGGTCCTATAATTTGATGGACAGGTAGCGTCTCCTTTTTTAAATATTGGGATTGTTTCCACCCCTCTCCAGGCGTCCGGATTCTCCCTACCAGCGACAGCTCCTCCGCAATGGCAGAGGAGCCTCACCCCAGTGCCTCACTCAGAGCCAGCAAATGAGAAATAAAACAATGTTCTGGCATCATTTTATTTAAAATTTTCAAGCTCTGCGCCAGCTCTGTAGGGAGGGGCGGGGCCGAGGCATGTGAGGGGGAGGAGGAGTGCTATGTGCACTCCGTAAGTGTGCCTATTTGTTTGGCCAGCTGTCTCAGGCTGTCAAAACACACATGCGCACTTAGGTTTCTCCAGCCCGGTTGCATTGAACCGCCAGGCTGCAGAAACATCACAGACTCCCTGGTCTGAGTGGAGAGTTGTTTCAGCCTGCTCAGGCCAATCCCCGCACGGCGCTACAGGATGGGGATTGAATGGGAGTCTATCCCAGGGGCTGCTGGGACCAGGAAAAGGAGAGGAGGTGTGACGTGGGAGGTGGCCCTGCAGCTTCAGGTAAGTTTAAAAAATATATATATATATATTATTACTAACCTCCCTTGCGTTCCCTTCACCCGCCCCACCACCCGTTGTTTGTGGCAGCCACCATGGCTCCTTACCCCTTGCTATTACATTTGAAAAGTTCATGTAATAGCCCACAGCCCAGGTTCTGATTCATATAAATCACCCAGAATTTGATCAGGACCAGGAACCTCTAATGCCTTCATACTATTAATAACCGAAGGAGTATCCTCTAGGCGGAAAAATATCTTATCTGTCTTCCTAGTTCCCAGCTTGGTAATATCACCCTCTGAGCACTCATCAACCACATTGTGGGGCAATGTTGTGAGTGGAGCCTGAGCATATAATTGTGCAAAATGTTCTCCCCATCTCGCTGGCGCAGTTGTATTCCTTCTGGGAACAAGCCTTCCGATTGTCCCACGAGCAATAATATGCCAAAATGACTTGCCATCATTCATTTTAAGGGCCTGAAGCATGTCTTGCCAGTTAGTATCCTCCCACTTCCTTTTTGCATAATCAAGTACGCGTTTATGTCACCGACGGGCTGTGCAAAATACAAGTTGATTACAAACCATAATAGGGCTTTTTAGTGCCTTCTTTACCTGCTCACAATCAGGCAAATATAATTTTGGGCCTTTGGGGTGGGCTTGTTCTAGGTCCACTTTCTTTGGTACTCCGATGAACCTTTTATATTCCTCCTGAGAGGTAATGGGAGTTAACATTACATCAATCAATTTCAATCAACAGTGTAATCCATTTGGCTACACAGTAAGGACCTGGAATCAGTAAATATGGTTTAGAAGGTTTAATACAAATTAACAATCAATTAACAATACACGACTCTTAGCACAGTGCTATAAAGGTACACAATAACAACGGGGAAGCCCAACCTCTGGAAGAAATTGAGGCAGACCAATGTTAGGCAAAAAAGAAGTTCAGTCACAACAATTCAAGACATTAACAATAAAATTTGATGCGCAGGAAAGAGTCTCAGACTTATCAAATCTAAATCACCTAAAGTAAAGTCCAAGCTAAGAGGATGATTCCAAAAGTCTAAAGGATCTAAAAAATCAAGAAATTTCCATAAAAGAAAATAGAATGCGTCAAGAAAATAAGCAGGAAGGTGTCAGTATTTTTTAAGCTCGGTCAAGAGACTTCGTGGGTCAGGGAACAAGCCACACTCAACAAAGAATCAAAGGAGCATAGACTAAACCTCTCAAAGTCAAGGGAAAGGTTTTCTAAGCGTTCTGGGGAAAGTCTGAAGGGACCAGCTCTTCAACAGGCATAACACTCAACATTCTCCTGAGCAACACCCCTTTGCACGCATCATCGGGGTCTATTGTCTTTCTCCACTTCTCTCATTGCAGACTGCAACAATCGCAAAGTATCCCACACAGCACATGGAAACGACATTGTCTTCTCACACACAAGCCAGGTTGTAACATTGCTGAATAGGCTTTTCAGTTAACACTCTGGCTCTCCATGTTCTTTCGTCAAGGTCTTCTTCTCAGGCTCTCTCCGTCTATCACTAGTACAGTAATGTATCTATTCTTAAACTGACAATGAATGTGAATACCTGCAAGAAATGTCATGTTAGCACAAAATGTAAAACAATATTTTATGCAGCATGTTAATCAGACCTACTAAAGAAGTATTAACTCAGTGGTGCTCATTTAAACACAAACAAATATGAATGGTCACTACATTACATTCATAGCACATAGGGCATACAGTAAAATCATAGATGTATATGTCTAAGTGTGTCTAGGAACTACATTTATATTCAGTACGTGATACACTAGTGTACACATTACATAACGTTTGTCGTTTCTAAAGTAATTAAATTCTACATATATAAGAATGGTTTCTATTCAGTCAAATAAACAGTAAATGTCATTTAATGTAATAAGGCCCACATTATGTACATAGAATCCGTTTATTTAGTGAGCACATGTCTACCAAGTAAGGATGGTTTATTCGTCAATTACTTGAGAGACTATTTCAATTGGTATGATTAAGGCACACAATATGAGTAAGTTCACCAGTCCTACAGTGACTGCACATCAAAATAATGTTAGTGCAATACTTACTTTAATATCATTAGATGCACAATCATGTCATGTATCTGTTGTGGAATTATGGAATTGTGATGTGTTTGTGACATACAAAGGATGTACCAATGCCTAGAGGCTTTCATATATGTCTCTCACAAAAAGTAAGCAAGGATTGCTATCTTGTTGTACCTTTTCTTAATAAACCGATCAGACCTATGGCATCAGCCATAATTTTGCCCATTAAAACAATTAGACCTGTAGCTGTGATCGTTACCTTGTTATCATACCTGACTCAGGTCTACTATATTGAGCATAACATTTCTAACTAAGCAAAAACACACTCCTTTTCAGCAGAAATAGACCCTTTGTGCCCAATCCAAAGCTTGTAGTTAGGAAGATCAGTATGCAGGTGTAGGCTAAGCCCTTCTCTCAATACTGTTTTTTGAAGCTGTTTGTCTGGTGATCACAAAACGCTCACTACGGCGGCACTGCCAAGCCTGGCCTAAACATTAATGTGTGAAAATCCCCAAAAGTACATTGTACCTGGGTTTTGTATTTGTACCAGGATTGATTAAAGTGGACATTAACCTTATTTTTCAACCCCCCGCAATTGAATATGAATTGATTCAAAATGTTGAGGCCGTAAGGGTAATCTCCTCCTGAGCTAGGAGAAGTCAGCACCACAAAACCACCTATGGCTGATTAATCTTAGTAAGTAAATCAATAAAGGAGAGAGGCCAAAAGCAATATATTTCCTGTACACTGATAGAAGGAAAGCTACACTCTTGGAAGTCAATTATGTAGTCTATCAACTTTGTGGATTTGTGGGAGTAGCAATAGAGAACACTCAGCTGGAATAGCAGTTTTTGTGCCCACAAATGTGAAGTAAAAAGAAGCAAACATGCAGATTTTCACTGATGATGTCTCTCTATGACCATGTTAGTGATGTCAGCCATGAGCTAGTTTATGAAATCAATTCATCAACGATGCAATTGGTGATACCATTGGTACTGTTATATGTGATTCCATACATGATGCCATTTGTGATGTATTATGTGAAGTATTATATTAAGTAGTTGGTAAGGCATGTGGTGAGCACTAGAGATGCGAGCAGTTTTTCACAAAAAATATTTCCACTAACAATTTTCGAGTGCATGGCTGCAATCATAATGCCACTTTAACTAGAGATTTGCTTTTAATTCTATTTCTTTTTTTTTTTTCTTTTTTTTTATTAATGTTCCACAACCGACCATTACAATATATCAGAAACATAAAACAAATTAAGTCACATATATCGCATACAATCATATCAGCTTATACACGTTAAAGATCAAAATAATCTTTTAAAGGGCGCCAAATTCTGAGGCCTAAAAGTCTTTTGCGAGGTTTTTTTAACAAATATATACTAGTTTCAATATTATACAAATTAAATAACTTAGATCGCCATGTATCAAAACTCGGGGCTTGAGGTTGCAGCCAAGCAGTTGCGATGGATAAACGAATTGTAGCAGAAATAATAAAAAGAAAAAAGCGAAACTCAAATAGGGGATGCCCCACAGTAATTTCATCCTCTATGCCCAGTAGAATTAACTTTGGAGAAAAAACTACAGGTTTCCTAAGAATATAGCCGAGAAAGTTTGAAATTTGATTAAAAAAAGATATTAAAGACGGGCATGCATAAAAGACATGCACTAAGTCGGCTTCACCAACTTTACAGCGAAAACATTCACCAGAGTTAACATATAAAGGTGAGTTACCCCATTTCATCATCACAGCAGGAGTGTGATATAAATTAAAAATGGTTTTGTATAATTGTGTTTTTAATGATGCGGAAAAGAGAATAATATGGGCCATTTTAATAGATTCTTGGATATTGATGGGGGCAGATGTTAACTTGCCTGACCATTTCTGATTGGTTTTATCAATGTCATCGGTACGATATGTTAATAAGTGTTTATAAATAGTTCCAATCGGTGGTTGTCCCCTGATAGCATCAATAACGTCATTTGAGGACAGCGGTATAGTGCGTTTATGTAAAAAATCCCGAATCTGTAAAAATTTAAAGAATTGATTATTATCTAAATCAAATTTAGTTCTAAGTATATCGAAAGAAAGAAGTGAACCATCAGCAGAGACGAAGTCGCCAAGACATGTGATGCCTTTGGAGTGCCAGTATCGTGCGACTACGTCACCAAAAATTGGCGGCAATAAGTGTGAAGCCCTGAATGGAGTATATATTGTGAATTTAGGTATTTTACACATTTTCCTGACACTTTTCCATGTATTGAAGGCAGATATAATAGTTTTGAACCGTGTGTGTTTGTAATAACTGCTATCAAAATTAGAAATCAGACAGCTTTTTGCAAGTGAACCAAGAGTGATATGGTAGATCGAAGGATTTTCTGCCATATTAGAAATTTCATCTCCAGTCAGGAGGGTGCGCATTCTCAAAAGTAAACATGACATCTGGTAAAGGGCAAAGTCCGGTACTCCCCAACCCCCCCCGAGCAAGAGGGAGCATCATGTAGCGTGAAGCTCTACGAATTTTTCCTGGGGCCCATAGGTATTTTTCACAAATTGATTGTAACTGACGAATTTGGGGCCTAGGAATTAATAAGGGAACAGCACGAAAAAAATAAAGTACTCTGGGTAATATAATCATTTTAAGTAAATTAACTCTGCCAACCAGAGTGAGATGTAAACTCTGCCAAGATTCCCATGCGTGTTTTGATTTATCAAATATGTCAGTCCAGTTGGTATTAAGGAGTTCCTCCAAATTAGGCCTGATCTTAATGCCCAAATAAACCACTTCTTCCGTAATCCTATTGTTAAGTGCAGGAGTTTGATCTGTGCACAGACATTGTGTTTTAGATTTGTTGAGTAGATACCCAGAGTATTTCCCAAAAGATTCGGCTAACAATTCGATGGAAGGTAAAGCCATATTCAAATCAGATGTAATAACGGCTACATCGTCCGCATACGCGAGAACCCTATACTTTACGTCATGAGCTATAAAAGGGGGAATCTGAAGGTTAATCTCGAGTATTTTAACAAAGGGATTAATATAAAAAGCAAAAAGAATTGGAGAACATGGACAACCTTGTCGGGTCCCTCTACTGATCTGTACCTCCTCAGATTTAAGACCCATAGCACAAATCCTTGCAGTAGGAGACTGATGAAATATCTGGAGAGCCCGGAGAAAATTAAGGCTAAATCCCAACCGAGTCATGACCTCCCACAAGAACCTCCAGGATACGCGGTCAAACGCCTTCTCGGCGTCGAGCAGGGCAAGACCCAGAGGTCTGGACTCAGCCTGCGCGACGTCGAGAAGTGCGACGACCCTATTGATATGATCCACCGTACCACGCCCTGGCATGAAACCATGTTGCTGTAATGAGACCAATCCCGCAACGAAAGGGGCCATGCGATTTGCTAATAATTTCGCATATAGTTTGCCATCACAGTTTAGCAGCGAAATCGGACGGTATGACCCGGGTTGGTCAGGGGGTTTCCCCTTCTTCGGGAATATGACTATATGAGCAGCGGCCCATGATTCAGGTGGAGTGCCCAACCTAGCTGCCTGAAAAGTGATCAGCAGGTCGAGACGAAGTTCCTGAAAAAAAGTCTTATAAATCTCGGATGGAAGGGAATCGGGGCCCGCTGCTTTACCGGAGGGTAGATTGAAAACTGCACGCTCAATTTCATCATCAGAAAATGGTAGATCCAATCTTTCTGCGGCGGCAGGGTCGAGTCTGTCCCATTCTAAAATAGGAATTCCAAGATCAGGTGGGATATCATCAAAATCCGGCTGGCTATAAAGTTCTGAATAAAATTGATGAAAAACTTTCATGATAGCCACGGGATCTTGGATTAGTGCCTGTTGGTCATTATGAATAGCTTTGATATTGGATGTTTGTTTTTTCGCCCGGATCCTTTGAGCTAGACATCTCCCAACTGTTTCACCATATTCATACATCTGTTTCCGGTAAAGTTGATATTTAAGCGCTATTTCTTGGGCCCAAACGAGATTAATCTCAGCCTTGCATCGAGCTAATATATCAAGGCTATCCTTGGGATCAGTGGCTGCCTGTAAATCAGTTATAAGATCCAATTCCGCTTTCTGTAGATGAGTGTATAACTGCAGCAGATTTTGTTTGCGCAATTTTTGTAAATGAGACGCAAAACTAAGGACTTCGCCTCTAAAGCAAGCCTTAAAGGAGTCCCAAACTACAGAGGGTTCTGCTGAGCCACGGTTACGCTGAAAGAAATCTAAGATCCACTTTTTCATATACGACACGAAAGAAGTGTCTAGCAAAAGCTTCCTATCAAAAGTGAAAGTTTTATTGTGTCGTATGGTGGCAACATTAGAAAAGGAGATGGTTACCGGGGCATGGTCGGATAGCAATCTAGGATAAATTTGAATTTGACAATGGAAAGCCCAAGCAGCGGGGATAAGAAAATAATCCAACCGAAAAAACTTGGTGTGTGGAGAGGAAAAAAAGGTGTAGCCGGGTGTCTGAGGATGTAAGAAATTCCATCCGTCTACGAGGCCATGATCTGCCATCAAATTCTTTAATGCCTGGAAAACCTTGGGTTTACGGCCCCGGTATGGGGACGAAGGAGGGCCTGCCCAGTCACTATCTAGATGAATATTAAAGTCCCCACAGCACACAACTGGTGAAGGCCATAGAGCGAGCTCACCATTTAAAAAATTAAAGACATTTGCATCATCCACATTAGGGCCATATATTGTGCAGAGGGTAAAGCGCTTGTTGCCAATTAAACACTCAAGAATTGCCCATCTACCTTGTGTATCAGCTGAAATCCGCTCAGTTTTAATTATAGAGGAGCGAGCGAGAATAGCCACTCCCCGTGTTGTGTCCGATTGTTTAGAAGCAACTAATAAAATGTACCCCAAATCATCTAGCTTCTGTCGTACCGACCACGAGATATGTGTTTCCTGAATACATATTATGTCAGGATTAATAAGTTGTAACTCCCTTTGCATCTTCCTACGTTTTTCATATCGGTTAAGACCACACACGTTATACGTGACAATTTTTAAATTCAAACTAGCCTAGGTTGGAGACCTAAGAACCCTTTAATAAAGTATATCAAAGCTTGCCTAAATAACAAAACATAGAAATAAGAAGGACGGTTGCGGAACATATTATTTTTCCCCCCATTTCTCCCTTCACCCTCAACCCAAACCTCCCCCCCAGTGCTGTACCCCCCCACCCCGATCTCCAACCTCCCCCCTCCCGACCTACCCACCCAATAATGAGGCGTTAGGACCTTGGTCCTGGTGATGGAGAGCTGGATGGACTCACCCGCGGTGCCCCTATACACTAAAGTGAAGACAAAAATGACAACGTGGCTACGTAATATAGATTACAATCTTAATCTTAATCTTAATCTCAATCATTGTGCTATCTTCAGCCCAGAGGCGATAGTTGTTGCAGAAATTCCTCTGCAGCTATTTCCGACAAAAAAAATTGGTTTCGACCCTGCGCCACCACCTTTAATTTAGCCGGGTTCATTAAAAACGCCTGCGCCCCCTTGGCCTGAAACATAGGGATTAGTTGACGCAAATGCCATCGACGGGAAACTGTTTCATGGGAGAAGTCAGGTCTGACAAAAAAGTGAACCCCCTTAGCCAGGCGCTTACGGTTGGGACGTGCTAGGTCAAAAACAGCATCTCTTGCTAGGAAGTTATTCATAGAAATCAGAATGGCACGGGGGTATTTAGGATCTGAGCCTGCCGGGGTAGTTTGCTGTTTTTGACGGAAAGGGAATCGATGAGCTCTCTGGATCTGAGTCCCCCAGTCCCATTGAGAGAGCTCCGGAAAAGCCTCGGTGAAAAGTTGAATTATGAATTGTCTTGTGTCATCTTGCTCCACCCCCTCCGGAACACCCAGCACGCGTAGATTATTCCGTCGCATTTGGTTTTCGAGCTCAGATAATTTCCAAGTAACATCATCTTTTTGCTTTTTGAGAGCCGTCACCATATCTGTCTGCGTAGATAATGCATCTTCCAGAGCAGAGATGCGGTTCTCAGTCTCATTAACTCTAATACCTACCTCCGCAGTTGATTTATTAATACGTCTGATAGCGTTTTGGAGTTTACGACAAGCATTTTGGGTTCTGGCATTCTCAAGACGGGTCTCCGCTCTGTGTGAAATCATTGTCTCATAAATCATTTCTAAAGTTATAGGTTTAGAGGGGTCCGATGGTTTAGAAACAATTGAACTCACAGAATCTGCTCCTTGACTGTTGGAGGTGGGGTTCGCTGCGGAGAAAGAATAATCCCATGCGAGATTTTCCCCCAACTCCAAGTTTACTCCCAGCGTTTCAAGATTATTATCTGATGGAGTATCGCCAATATGCCTCCCGACCCCACTTTTATTATTTCTGCGAATAGTCCCAGGAGTCTTATGTATGGATCGAACCACATCTTCACCCCTGATTACAGACTCTGCCCAATCTCTACCGATCCCTTCTTCATCAGAAGTGGTGGATCCATCTGATAGTGAAAAAAAATTATCAAATAGTTCATTATCCACGTTATGAGCAGTCTGATCCATACTTGACCCATCTTGAAAAGCCAATGATTGCGAAACTTCGTTAAATTTGGGAGAAGGAACTACTGGACCCAGAATGCATCCTGCTAAACCATCGAAAACGCTTACAGTCTTATCCCCAGCTTCTGATACATTTCCATCACACTTACTGTGACCAGCCTCTGATGTATTCAACAAGCCAACCGCTTCCGTGGGGCGAAGGATGACATCTGGAGTCTGCTGATCCCCACTGTCAACCGTTCCGTTCAAGGATTGTGTCACAGCCTTCGTTGCACATTTTACAAACAGCGGGGCTGTTTTCCCAGCACCGGATGGCGCGGAAGCAGGCAGAGAGCCCCTGGGGGCCGAGGTCCCCACACGAGGTGATAGACCGGGGCCGGGGGGGCCGTTCAACCCTGCGCCTACCGCCGGTGCCCGTCCGCCGCCGGAGATGGAGTCAGCAATCCCTGCTTGCCTGGTAGCTCCGCGGGCCTTCGGGTTCTTCGCAGAAGCTTTCGGGGCGGCTTTCGGAGGCATTGGGAAACAATGCAGTGCAGTGCCGTTCCGAAAGGTGTTGCAGGGCACAAATCCGTAAAAGGAACAGACCCGGTATATGGGAAGGAAGCGCCAAAACCCTCCACGAAGCCAGGTAGATGTAAGCGCAACTGTAAGTATTTTCATTGCCAAAGTAAGCAGCTAGGCGCATTGACAATATTTTCTCATCTTTTATAAATTATCCAACCATAATTCTATTTCTAATGAGGCACCATGATAAGAATATGGAATATTTACCATCATTTTATTTGAGCTGATTTCCTTAAATGAACATGTAATTGATCATATGCTTGCCATCAAGCAGAATGAATTAGAAATATTCAAATAATGTATAAAATCATGTTTTAATCTCAAACTCTTGAAGAAGATATTAGGTAAAATTAATGATGTATATAAAGTAAGTTATTCACCAAAGTTTTCATGGCACCGCTGAGTGCCTCCTGTAAATATTTAAAATGCCTTAGAAAAAGCCAGGTTGTCAAAGATTTCATGATGATATTCAAAGAAGAGATAAATCTCAAGTTACAGATACTTACTTCTAGTTTGTAGGGTATGCAACAGGAAAAATCTGGGTGCCTACCCATGATTTCTTTTTCAAATTTGAGAATAACCAGCAGTTAGCTGAAGATGGCTACAGTGCTCTGGTGTGAAGATATGGCCAGGTCTGATTATGGACTGAGAATGAAAAATGAATCAGAGAAGAAGTTGTCATTCTGACAAGTGATGACGGCCTTATCCGACAACTGCATACCATTTCTATCTGTGTGCTATAGGGTTTTTGGGGGATTTCTTTTCTTTCTCCTGTTATCCGATTAGAACCGTCATATTGCCACTAAATTGAGGGGTAGCTTCATTTTTATTAACACAAACTGCTGATTATTTTGCCATAGGTATTTCATGACCAGCTGTCTCATCCATAATGCTCCCTACAGGATCCTGTTTCTAACCTTTTGGTATAACCTCAGATACTATCTAAAATAGTTCTCTTCTTGGGATATTCACTGCATGTTATGTTCAGGATTTCCCTAAAGTCTTCTAATGATCCAGTGGAACTCCTACTGGGTAAGTGTGAGCGTGACTAGGATTTGGCACCTCTTAACTTGAGGAGACACATAGGGCTGCCAAAACAGTAGGTCTAAGATCTCTGGTGCCTCCCAGATGCCAGCATCCATTGGGCTCCACAAAAGTCTCATATTGATCTTCAAGCAGTTATGAAAGTTCACCTTAATCGTGTCAATGATCCCATTCTCGCGAGACTTCCAGATGCGTTCACATGTTTTTAAGCTTCTCATAGGAAACTAATTCTTGGGGGGCGTGGGGTCCTGTGCTGCCTTTCAGGCCAGTCCTATCTAACCGGCGTGTGTGTTGGCAAACAGGGAACCTCATCACACATGCGCCTTGCCATATATGCACAATTTCTCATTTACATGACTCTGTGTGGCTTCAGGTTCTCTTGATAAAGTTTCCTGTTTTCAAATCACAAAATCAAACATTTTAGACTGATTTGAAATAACTTTTGAAATAAATGTTCCTAAAAAGATCCTCAACAGTCTTGACGTATATATCCCTGTTTCAAATGTCCTCTTTGTGTTGCTTAACCTATTTTTTTCTGGCAAGGCACTCACTGGAAAGCGTTTGCGAAGTATTTGGGGCATGAGGTTGTCGTTTCTGCAGAAGACATTTTTAACAAACCGAATAAAGGATAGAGCCATAACAGCGGCAGTGGCAGCTCAGGAGGTGACTGGATCTTAAAACGCTATTCATTCCCTGCCACCGCCAAGGGATTTTTCTGGTGTAACAGTGTTTTTTTTATCTCTAATCATCGGTGCTGGGTGTCAGTACCTCTTATTTCTTTTCTCTTTTGAGTGACACAGTGTGATATGTCTAATGACAACTAGAACAAATTTCTATAATGAGGTCACCTTGGGCCTGTATTACTGTCTGGCTGCTGTTTTCCATAGAAATTATTTGTGAGAGCAGGCCACATGCTTTGAATAACTTCCTCTGCTTTGCTGGGAGAAACAAAAAAAAAGAGATGTGTTAAAACTTGCAAGACTGGGAGGCCTCCGCTTCGGTTGGCTCCTAATTTTGAGCTGCAAATGGAACAGTAATGAGAAAACATATATGTGGCTTTGGTCCACGGGAAAGAAAAGGATGCTTTTGATTTTGACTGAAATGTTTAATTTTGCTTGGCAATGCTGAATTGGAGCAGATGCTGACCAGGGGGTCGATGGATGAAGTGAGAAGCACGATTTGGCCCGGGTCCAGGTTTAATTTAGATTTCACAGAATAGCAGAGGCAGGAAAAACATAAGAGCCAGCCTTCATGGTCTATTCGCCGTTCTCAGATAGATGTTGCTTTTGTTGTAATTGGAGGTGAAGGCTCCTTTGAGTTAGATGTCAGTGTGTCTCTGAACCTTAATTGCATGCAGCGCCTAATTTGTAAAAAAAAAAAAGAAAAATACGTGCAGGTGCCCAAAGTATTTTTTAGGACCCCAGTGTCACTGCGACCAAATGCAGAGGTGATCAAATCCGAAGGCTCCCTACCCTGATTCCACTACATGCCTCTTCCTCCCACTGCCCTACACTTCCGGTCTCTTCATGTCAGTCAGTCAGTCAGTCATAAGTCTTTGTTTCGATTGTATCAATCATAAAAGACAAACATTTACAAACATTTTGTTTAAAACAGATCATATTAAAATTCCATGATTTAAAAAGTATATAAAAGTCAACGGCTAACATTCAGAAGTAAAGGGCCCTCAGTAAATAAAGCACATGATTATTAAAAAATATGAAAATATAAAATAGTACTAACATATATACACCTAGATAGACATATATATTTATATATACATATACATACATATATACATGAGAGCAATGGTGGCCATAAGACCACAAAAAATCGTATATCTAAATACTTTACACACTAAGTGACACACAGTTAAACACAGGAATATGTATCGATGCAACCATAAAACCACTATGCTGGTCCCATGCCCAAACTCTTAGTATAATTATTAATATAAAACCTGACTATAGTTAAGGCCCCTCATATTTTTAGCGCGGATAACCCACATCCAGCACAGAAATGTGGCAACTGCAATTACAAGTGAATTCATGTCACTCTTGCAGGTTAGTTTTCATCCCGGTTTTCTTGCTTGCCACTTTTCCCTATTTCTCTTCTTCCATTCTTCCTCACTCTCTCTTGGTCAAAGTCTGATGATGAAAAATAACTCCCAGTCACCAAAATTTAGTGCCGGAGCAATCACGACACAAATTAAGCATGGATTAGGTTCGTTTTTGTGTGCACTATGTATTTCTGTTATGTGTTTTTGCATCAACCCGATTCTACTCTCTGATCCTTCCTGTCATCAGCATCCCTGCTTATTGGTCATTCATTCTCTATTGACTGTCAGGTCTTCGCATTATGCATGTTGCTTTTGTGCATGTCGCGAATTTGGCCATTCTCCTATCTGAGCTCCTTTCCCGTTGAACACTACCCAGTGGATGGCAGTTCCCAGCACTTAGACACACTGCGAAGCACAGAGACTGTAGGGATAAATTAACCATGCCACTATTTCATTGTACATACTGAGCCAAGCAGACATTTTGGAATTTTAACCTATTTTCAGGAGTTATGCATGGGCCTGTGAATTCAATACCACTTCTTGTGGCTCTATATAGGTTAATGTACATCCACTGCCTGTGCCACTTATGGTACATAGGAATACTTTTGCACAGATTTTACTGATATGACCATTACAAACCACCGGACTGATCCTGGAAGACCCTAGTATCTTCTGTATAAGTGGGTCGATATACAGAGCGAAAAGGATCGGGGAGCAGGGACACCCTTGTCGTGTGCCTTTCTTTACGGCTATCTTCTCCGAGCTCTCTCCCATGACCACCACCCTTGCTACAGGATCTACATACATAGCTTTAAGAGCTCTGATGGCTTTCTCCTCAAATCCTCTCCCCGCCAGCACTCCCCATAGAAAATCCCAGACCACCCGGTCAAAGGCCTTTTCTGCGTCGAGCAGGATCATGGCCATCTCCCCACTGCCGGCAACCTGGGCGTCAAACAGCACTATTGCTCTTCTAATATGATCCGTAGTACTGCGCCCCGGTATGAACCCATGTTGCCAGGGGGAGACGAGCCCGGCAATGATCCTGCCCATCATCTTCGCCCAGATCTTCGAATAAATCTTAGTATCCGCGTTAATTAGCGAAATTGGGCGGTAAGAGCCCAATTTCTCCCGAGGTTTACTCTTCTTATGGAAGACTACAATGTTAGTTTCCCGCCAAGAATCTGGGACCACTCCTGTATACAATATGCCGTTAAATAGATCCATTAATAAGGGAATGATCTCCGATTCAATACATCTGTAGACCTCCAAAGGGATCCCATCCGGGCCTGCGGCCTTGCCCGAGGCAAGCTCTCGCAAAGCCTCCATTATCTCACTCCCACTAATATCCCTCTCCAGTTCATCCTTCTCGAGGGCATTAAGCCGAGGACCAATATCCACCACTTCCTCCTCCTGATAACCATTCCGGGTTTCCTCATCATACAGGCGTTGGTAGAAGTTCTTAAAAGCCTGTATTATCTCGTTAGCCTGCGTAAATTCCTCCCCATTTTCTTTAATCAAGGAAATTATATTCCTTGCTTTCCCCTGTCTTATTTGCAAAGCTAACACTCTACCTGCCCGTTCTCCCGTTTCATAGCGATTGGCCCTTGATATTTGATAATCACCCGTAGCCTTCTGGGTAATCATCTTCTGTAATTCTGCTCTAATTTTCAGCATCTCTCTCTGACTCTCACTGCTATCCCCTCAATTAATTATATCCTTCATATGCTGTTCTTCAGCAGCCGACAAATTCCCCATTAACCTTTCTACCTCCCTCCTGTCCTCTTTTCTTATACTGGCCCCAAAGCTTATAGATTCGCCCCTTAGAGCGGCTTTAAATTCCTCCCATACGCCGTTTCTGGAAGTACTATACCTATTAGCCGCAAAGAATTCAGCTACCCATTTCAAAATATGTTCCGTAAATCTTCTATCTGTCAATAATCGTCTTTCGAATGTCCATCTAGTCCTGACCCTATCAAATCCAGATATTTCGTAAGACAGTATCAAAGGGTTATGATCCGACAATAATTTCGGGTATTTAATTATTCCTACTCTATTTATTTCAGTTGAGGATATAAAAAAATAATCCAGCTTTGTAAATTTCTGGTAGGGGTTAGAATAATATGTATAGCCGGGCTTTGATGGTTCTTTCTCCCCCCACACATCCTTTAGCCCATGGGAACTAATAAGGGCTTTTACTGCCCTATGGACTCTTGGTTTCTGACCCTGATACAGAGCGGTATCGCCCCAATCTGCAGATCTATTTATATCTCCACAGAATATTATGGGAGTAGGCCAGAAAGCGAGCTCTAGTTCTAGGGAGTCAAAGATCGCCGGATCGTCTTCATTTGACCCATTCGCTACACAGAGTGTCAGACCCCTTTCCAATTCCGCTAAAACCCATCTACCGTGACTGTCCAACTTTGTCCTCTTGACCCCTCCCAAGAATGTTTTTATTAAGATCGCGACTCCCCAATTTGTTGACGATTGGGTCGAGCAAGCCGCCAACTCAAAACCACTAAGGGCCATGAGGTTCCTTTTAGACCAAGGAAGGTGGGTCTCCTGAAGACATAATATATCGATCCTATTATTTTTAACAAAATGGGCCAATCTTAGACGTTTCCGCCAATCGTTTAACCCACCTATATTAACAGAGCATACCCTAATGCTTGCCATCTTGACAGACTATTTGAACATCGTAATACACCTGTGGTTTAGACTGCTTCGGAATCTCTAAGGCCATAAGCTGACTAAAAAAATAGACAAAATAATACATACTGGAATTTTTTCCCCAGTTTTTCCCCCACTTAACCCCCAAACCCCTGCCACCCCTCCTACTACCCCTGCCGCCCTCCCCGCCACTGCGAACCCCACCCGGCTCGCCGGCCCTCACCCCCACCCTCCTTAGTGAAGTGCTCAGATCTAATCTGTGCATATAATGGAGCTGCAGCAAACGCAATGAGGACAAGCACCATAGTACCGAGATATATGATCCTCTTTTAAAGCCCCTTAGCCCATTTTTAGATATTACTTGAATCAACAAATAAAAAGGAAGAGAAAAAAAACTACTAGAACCCCCCCCGCCCCCATCTCCCGACTCATGTCTGACCATTCCCAAGAAGAGTCATATGCTGACGACCTGGCAATCATTACAACCAACCCTCAGCAGGCGCTTACGGCCTTGGTCGAAATAGCAGAGGATTTCGGTAGTCGTTCCGGTTATCTCTTAAACGAGTCCAAAACGCAAATAATCTGCACTGGAAGTATAGTCAAAAGCGATATGAGATATGTGGATTTGGCGATCTATTTAGGGATTAAGATCAATGCCCTAGTGGAGAAAATAGTAGCAGAGAATTATCCCCCACTCATGAAATCCATCGAAGCAGAGCTAAAGAGAATAGACGTGTTACACCTTTCTTTGATTGGGCGGGTAAATGTCCTAAAAATGACAATGTTTCCAAAGATTTTATATTTGTTCCGAGCCATACCCCTCTTATTAGAGGAAAAATTGATCAAAAATCTGGACTCTATTTTTATAAGATTCATCTGGCGGTATGGCAAGGTCAGGCGCTCTACACATCTTTTGTCACTCCCTAGGGAAAGGGGAGGGCTGGCCCTACCAAATCTAAGATTATATCATTGGTCCTGTCTTCTGTCCCAAATGGGTACCCTGTTCCAGTGTGAGGTAAATAGTGGTGTCACTAATCCAGTCACCCAGGTCCTACCATCTATCTTCGAGTTATTAATAGGGAGAAAGGCCATTGGACTGCTGTTGCGCGAAGTCGATCGTAGGTACTATAAGAGGCCCCGCCTGAAGATCTTGGAAGGGGCATGGGGGGTTTTGAGGTCCACGTCAAGATTATGTAAAATTCCAAAGGTAAACCGATATCTCCATATGTGTAATTCCAGCCTGCTCCCTTATGTTGGTGCTGATAGGAACTTGCAGGCTTGGAGGGATCTTGGCATCAAGACTCTTGGGGATATCTGGGGAGGCCTTGAACCGCTGGGGTTTGACGCCCTCCAACAGAGGTTCGATATCCCGGCCAATCAATGGTTTTTGTATGGTCAAGTAGGATGGTCATTAAAGGCATTGAGACCAAAGCCTTCATTATCGGAGGGTGCACCCTTGATTGAATTGTTAATAAAGGGGTGTAAGAAGATCAGATTGGTCTATAAGCTTCTCATGGCAGGACTTCAGGATGATATGGAAAAAACCGAGTCTTCTCTGGCTGTCAAATTGGGAGACCCTGATGTTGATCTTGACCTGGCCCTCACCTTAAATATTTTTTTTTTTAGATCTACAAATTTGAGGGCCCAGCATTATAAAACCATATTTAATCTCTATCATTCTCCCGCTAAATTATTCGCCTGGGGGTTCAGGGCAGATGATAGATGCCCTAGGTGTACACACACGCAGGGCAAGCTGATCTGGGAGGGGCTGCTAGGCCATAAGATCGACCTATCCCCTACCCTGATGCTATTGGGCTGTGATCATAAGTTAAAACTGTTAAAGTCTGAAGAAGCTTTGGTCTTTATTTCTGTGGCTGTGCTTCGAATTTTAATCTCATCAGGTTGGAAGGATACTACGGCCCCCTCGTTTCAAATGTGGCTTTCTAGGCTTTTGAGTATACATAATATTGAGAGATGTCTGTACGAGCAGAAGGGTAAAAAAATGAGGGATTTTGGAAATAGCTTGTGGGCCACGATCTCAAATTGGAGGGAGAAGGTCAGTTGTCTGTTGTGCTAGTGTTATATATTGTAATTCGGCATTGATTTGTATGTATTAGTTTGTGTACTGGCACGACAAGGACTCATGGCCCAGGCTTCTGATCTTAAATAACCGTATTTGCGCTGACTATGCATGTTTTTTTTTTTTCTTTTATTCTTTGTATTGATGTATTCAAACTGCAAAATAAAAAAAAATAAAAAAAAATAAAGGAATACTTTTGCACTATGGTATAAATAGGAGCATTCGCAGCATGCAGGTTAATGTGGGCTATCTTTTTGAAGATGTGGATAGGAAAGAAAGAGTTAAAACCGCATGCTGCCATTGCTTGGTATATAAACCTGTTTCACGGTAGATGACATACACACTTTCCCCAGGACACATGGTTGCCATAGTGTGACTGTGTATGTATGCCGATGGCTTTCAGATCCCTTTTAAAGCAACATGAAATGTGGCTGATTTCCTTTCTAAAAAGATGTTGTGGAAGATGTCAGTGGGTCAGATCAGACATACAGGACCACGCCTCACCGGGGGCACCTGGTACTGGCTAGACCTGTGTACTCAAATGCACAAAAAATAAGGATCTCTGGAGTGCAGGAACTGACTCTCTGAATTATGGCATGACCTGGAAGGAGAGCAACCAGCAAAAAATTGAGGGCCTTATTTACAGCAAGATGACACAGCATGGCGCCACAAGCCATTTCGCTGCACCGAGTTGTGTCATTTTAAAAGCACAGGGATGCACCATATTTACAACAATATGACACATCCCTGTGCTTTCCCCTGCGCTGATGCACAGTTGGCTGCCATACACCAAGGCAGGCACCCTTACACCATGGTGCATGGATGCCTGCATTGTAGGGATGATTGTTTTTGTGCAAGAAGGGACACCTTTCTGCACAATGCTGCAGAATGTGTGCTGCGGAATGCAGCATTATTGAAAAAAAGAGGAAAAAGCGAGGCGAAATGAAAGTATTTCTCCTCGTTGCACCTCCTTACACCCCCCCTGGGGAGGCGTAGGATTCTGGTGCATTTCCAGGTTTATGAAATGTTCTAAATCTGGGAATGCATCAGAATCCATGGGTGTTGCATAGGAACACCCACAGCAACACCCATGGCACGCCCCTTTCACGCAATGTCATGCATGAAAAGGGGCCGTATTTACAAGGCCATGAAAAGCCATACAGAGTGGCTTTGCATGGCCTTGTAAATATGGGCCAGAACACTGTGCCACCGGGGCATCAAAAACAGTAGTGCACCGGCCGAGCAAGAGGCTTGTAACTAAGCAACTGAATCATTTATTCAAAGTACCAGCAGGCAGCAAGCTTCCCCGCACACTAGGGGGCACTCCTTGGGACACTCTGTGTCACCGCCAAAAGGATTTCCTTGCGGGTGGGCGGAGCTGCTCTGCTTACGGAGCAGGGAAGGGGAGGAGTGGTTTGCCCACTCCTGACTATGCAATGAATGTTTGATTGGCCCTCTCAGGCAGCCTGCATGTAGAACATGCCCACCCCTCCAGCCCCTGGATGAGCGCCGTGTCATGGCGCTCAGACCAATCAAAATGCTGCATTGCAGCATTGTGATTGGCTTAGGGGAGGCAGCCTGGCTGCCTGCTTTCTGTTCCCATCGGAGGCAAGAGAGCAGGAACAGAGAAGATGGGGGTACCGGCCTCAAGGTAAGTTTTTTTTTTGTTTTTTGTTTTTTATTATGACCCCCGCCTCCCTGAGAGACCTGGCCCCCCTCACCTGCGAGCCATGCCGGCTGCAGCTGGCCATACTGCAGAGCAAAAGAGGGCGTGCCGCTTTATATTGAACGGCCACAAAATACATGCCTGGCAATGAGTATTACAGAAGTGGCTGCTCAGGTGTCTGCAGCCATTTCTGTATCATGGAAGTACCCTGTAAAACTAGGGCGCAAATACCGGCAGCACCCCCGAGGCACTTTTTAACCCTGCCCCAAGTGTCCTATTGAAGAGAGAAGGCACCTATTTTTGAATGATGTACAGTAGTCTTTCAATACGACTGCATTTTCTTTTCTTTTTTAAAAGTAGTGTTAGCTGTCTGCACTGTTAAAAAAACACAAAACACAAAAGTGAAAATCTACAGTTATTCTACTCAGATGATCACAGTCTTTACATAAATTTCTATCATGCATTTATGCTTGGAGAAGTATTATATGGCTGGAGCACATGTTTACACGTCAAATGCAAATGGATCTCAAGCCTTTTGTATGAAACACCGGTATTTTGTGCTCACCAAAAATGCCTTTCAGGTTACTACTTTTAGCTAAAGTCTGACATTTTTATAACATTTAAGAGTAGCATTTTCGCATTAGAATTGCTGATTCTTTTGTCATGCTGAGAGTGACTCTTGTTCAAGTTTTTGAGTGTTAAATCCTTAAAATGTCTTCTACTTTGGTGTGCACATTACCAGTAGAAAGCAGAAGTGCTCCTGGTTTGCAAATTGTCCCCTAAAACAAAGAGACATCAGCTAGAGACAGAACAATTAGCAGTTTCTAAGAAGATTTTTGTGCATAATATATACTGGTGCTACTTAGAGGATTTAAGGCAACCACATTTTGTGTGCCATTTTAATGTGATGCAAAAGGGAGGGAGAGATCTAACTAAATGCTGTGCACAGACATTTAAGAACAGCATGTGAGTCAGCCCCCGGTTATTGTACTTTATTGATCGTATGAGAATTGTGTTGTACTTTAGGGGAGCAACAAGTTGCCAACAATAGGGCTTCAGGGAGCGGACTTTATACACTTTGCCTGAGGGTGCCTTGAAGTACACCAGTTCTGGATGCGTTTAGCTGAGCGACCGAGGGTGGGAACTGGCCTTCGAGTGGAGGCAACTCCTATGCATTGCCTGTTGGGGCAAGTCCCAAGACCCAAAAAGTGCAAGATAGCATATCAATTACTGCAACTAATCCTGGTATTAGCGAGATGAAGGGTTGCCGTAGTATGGATGGGTAGGCGCTACAGGACGTGTGTGAGTGGTTGATTGCGGAGGAGGTCCACATGAAAGAGTGCAGGAAGGATGAGAAATTAGAGGAGGACCTTAGAATGTGGAGAGAACTCTGCAGGGATCTCTTAACCACTGATGTGGTTGCGAGCGATCACATTGAGTCAGTTGCGAATGATAAAGGATCAATCAGCGAAAAGAGAGAAAGCTCATAATACTGCTCTGTATATGTTCCCTGATATATGTATGATTATTGGTATCTGTAATTGGCTGACTCCCTTGTGTCAACGGTTTCCCTTGTATATTTTGCTCACATTGGTGAAGTGTGGCTGCCAGCACATATTCACCCACCGTGTAGTTATCACAAAATGGAACCATAAAGTATTTGTTTTTAAAACAGTAGAGCTTCAGTTTTTTGATGAGAGTGCAGGAAGATCTCTGTAATGTGTTCTGTTGATTTTGTGAAGGATGGTTGCCTGAGAAATAAGATGTGTTGTTGGGTAGTTTTTCTCTTGCAACTGCTTGTCATTGGTAGATGTTAAATACTCGAAGATGGGCATCTTGCAGCTCTTGTTGCAAAGTTCTGCCTGTTGATGTGGCTTGACTTTAGGTCAAATGTATCACAGTGCTCTTAAAATAGCCTTGAGACCCTTGCGGGTGAGTAGCGTGCTTTACAAACCCTGATTGATTGAAAATCCTGTAACAACAGTTTGATCTTACTGTCTGCTAGTTTGGAGGCTTCCAGTGACAGACACACTGTATTCAAGCCTGGTTACCACCTTGACCTCCTCTGCCATGCGTGGTTATTGCTCTTAGTATGCGTGGGCATGCTGCTATGACTACAACGCTTTGGTGTTTAGGGCAGCTTCTGACAGCCCTACATGAAATTCATAACTAGGGAAGACAGAATTATGTGATTCTACAGTGGCAGCAATTTCTAAACAATTATGGATTTTCTTCTGTTGCCACACACTCCTCTATCTTCTGTATAATTCGCAGTTTCGACAAAAAACTGTGTTTCGTGCTCCAACAGATCAAAAATGTCTTTTACGAAGTGCCATGTGAGATGTTGTGGAACACTCTTTGCAAAGGTTACCTTGTCCCCTTTCAGTTACAGATTGCTGTATTTTAGTGTTAAACTGTTACCATTTACGTCAAATTGTTACCCAGATAAAAAGTTGGTATGCTAAAAGGAGAAAATAGCAATATAATAATAATAGCAATATAAGCTGCACACTTTGGGGAGCGTGGGTGTTCCCACTCACCAACCAAGGGTTTTGGCCCATTTCCAGTTTTAGTATTACTTGGAAACCTGGGAACGTGTCAAAATGCTATGCCTTACCAAGGAAGGCCTAATAAGGACAAATATCTTTATTTCTACTCGTTTTTTCCTCTCACTATGGGGCATATCAGCAAAGAGGCGATAAAAAATTATCGCCGCTTTTGCGGCCGTTTTCGTCCGAAAAGCGGTGATAATTTTATCGCCTAATTAGCAAGGTCACGCTAACGTGTGAAACCTTGCTTTAGCGCACAAAATCTTAACGCCCAGCTTTGCATCTCTAATGAGATGCAAAGTGGGCGTTCCTGACCTGACATGACATGACAGGAGAAATGTCGCTAAGCAACATTTCTCCTATCATCAAGCCCCACGCTATGAAGCATAGCGGCAAGAAAAGTAGCGATAACCCCTGTTATCGCTACTTTCCTTACGCCTGCTTCAGGACTGACTTAGCCATGATATCCTATGGAAGGTGGATATCATGGCTAAGTTTGTGAGTCCCTATCAACAAGCTAATGCTGCATTTCGTGAGATTATCGCTGGGTTTCCAGCGATAATCTCACGTTAGGTAGTTAGCGCTAGGATTTTTATCGCTTTTGAGATAAGCGTTGCTAATAGCACGCTATCTCAGTGATAAAAATCCACGCTAGCCTGCGATAATTATCCTAGCGCTAAGTGCGC
Source organism: Triturus cristatus (assembly GCF_964204655.1). NCBI lineage: Eukaryota > Metazoa > Chordata > Amphibia > Caudata > Salamandridae > Triturus > Triturus cristatus. The sequence continues at coordinate 503,523,326 of NC_140593.1, forward strand.
TTAGCGATAATTATCGCGGGGTTGTTGTTGATATGCCCCCTATGTGTGCTGCATTTTGCAGTACACATAGAAAGGGTAAAATGTCTCAGGAGATTGTTTTTGTGCGGGAAGGTGTCTCTTCATGCACAAATACAATCCTGCTTACAACGCAGTTATCCTTGCACCATGATGCAAAGGTGCCTGTGTAGGCAGCACATTGTGCGCCAGCGCTGAGAAATTGCAGTCAATTCTGGACTATGTAATCACCGCCTATTGTATTTTCTCCTTAGTGAAGGATCTGGTGGTCTCTCCGACATCATTTTGTGACCACAATGTGATTACTATAAGCCTCTCATTACAACCTCCTAATTGCGATTCATGGTCCCTTAACAGTGATGTAGTTAACTTTCATAAGGACTCTGGAAGATGTTTTTGGAATTTTAAAGCCAAGAAGGGCCTGGAGTGTATTCTAGGTAAAACAATTCTAGAACTGAATGATTGGCAGGGTTCTGAAATAATTCACTTCGAGAATTTTATGAAGGAGGTCATCCGTGTTGCCAAAAGGTCTAGCTCTTCTGTAAAAAAGATTTATGTTTTTAGACCGATTACCCTCCTAAATAAGGAAATAAATAAATTAGTGCGGGAGCAATTTTTGCGTAGATCTATTGAAATAAATAATAAAATTTACTTGTTAAAAAGAAGGAGAAGCAGAATTAGGAAGAAACTTAAAAAAGAAAAAGAAGATTCTCTCTGGATAAGTCTACGGGAGGCCGCAGTTCATGGCAAAGTTAGACAATTCTGGTCACTCAGTGGGGAGGGTTGTGGAGTAAGAGTTAGCCCCCTCCCTATTCCCATTGCTGAATTGTCATGGGTCACTTTCATTTCCAACCTATATGCTGGGAACGGCGTAAGGGTAGAATGTAAGGGGACTACTAAAGAAGATGAGTTGTCTATTGACGCCCCTTCGGAGAAAACAATTGAAATGGCCATTAAGGACATGCGTTCCTCTGGAGCAATGGGGCCTGATGAACTTCCCATATCGGTATTGAAGCAGGACCCTGTTTTATGGAGCAAGATTCTTTTTCCATTATTTAGATCTTGCTTCATTAGTAACACTGTGCCCTCTTCTTGGAAGGGAAGCATATTGATTCCATTATTTAAAAAGGGCGATAGGGATAAGCCAATGAATTATCGTCAGATAGCCCTTCTTGATGCCATTGGAAAAGTCTTTTCCAAATGTCTCCTATCGCTAATTATTGATTGGGTTGATGCGAATCAGATATTACCCCTTGAACAAACCGGCTTCCGTAAGGGGCATGGTACATTGGATAACCTCACAGCCCTTCAGGTTATTTCGGACAAATATATAAGAGTTCGGGGAGGTGGAGTGTATGCGGCTTTCATTGATTTCTCCACAGCATTCGACAAAGTTGATCGTCCCTTGCTGTGGAGAAAGCTATCTTACTTGGGCATGCCCCCTCTTCTATTAGATCTGGTGCGGTCTTTACACACGGACACTTGGTGCCGAGTGTTACAAGGTGGAGAAAGGGGTTTATCGTGGGTTATTCCCTCCATTAATGGATTAAAACAGGGTTGTCTACTGGCCCCATTACTTTTCTCCCTGTACATTGCTGACCTTCCAGCTTCGCTTTCATCTTGTGTTGGCATAGCCCCGGTAGTGGGGGATCTTCTATTTCCTGCCTCCTATATGCAGACGACATCCTTATCCTAGATTTAACACCTAGGGGATTAGCTAATCGTCTGCAGGCTTTACATCTTTTTGCAGAGAACCACTACATGAGGATAAATGCCACAAAAAGCAAAATTATGTGCATTACAGGGAAGAAAAAATCTAAATCAGAGAATTTTGGTTGGTCAGTCGGTGGTCAGAAATTGGAGGTGGTTAAGACATACACCTTCTTAGGAAAAATAATTTCTGCCAACCTGAGTGAGAAGCCTCATATCGATAATAATTCCCGTAAAGCCCTGTCCCAAGGCAAAAGTCTGAGCGCCCTCTATTCCGCCACAGGGAGAAGACATTTTGCTTGTTTACTGGAGGTCTATAGGGCAAAAATTCCTTCAACCCTCCTGTACGGAATGGAACTGGCTGACTTAAAGCACTGGGGTTTTCTACAGACGGTAGAAGGAAAATTATTAAGGTCTATAACTTCTCTCAACCCCGCCTGTTCTGTGGCTGCCTGTAGACTTGAATTCGGCCTCCGTAGTAGTTGGGCGCAGGGCCTGTCCGCTCTAGTACGATGGGTTGCCAGCCTGGCTAGAGGAGAAACGGGGACTTTGAGATCCCTTCTCAAGGGGGAATTGTTGGGTAGCTTAAGAGAGTACTCCCAAATTGTTAAGAATTTTAGAAAGGCTGTGGCACTTCTTGAATTGGAAGAGAGTACCCTTTTTACTGTTTCTTCTTCCCAGCTAAAATCTCTTTTGAAACAGGCTTCTTGGGCTTTTTGCTTCACGTTGGACAAGAAGTCCATGCTAGTAAAGAGGGGAGGTGATCTCCTTGCTAACACATACTCAATGAAGCTTGCCCAACCCTATGTCACCTGGAACCTACCACATGGTGTTCGGAGATTTTGGTTCCTCCTAAGGCAGGACTTGCTGCCCCTAAATACTCTTTTGGCAAAATGGTATGGGTCCTCTCCCACATGTAACTTTTGTAATATGTCTGTTCAGGATCGTTCCCATGTACTGTTTATATGTCCCGCATTGCGTCCACTTCGTTCGAAGTGGTTAAGATCAATATGCTTGCAATTGGGTATCCTCAATGTGAATTCCTTTTTGCAGGCCTTATATTTTCCTCCAAATGAAATGTTTTGCTTCAATATTTTTAACTTTTTTAAAGGTTTTTTAGCTATTTATTGATGAAATATGGAGGTATGTGTCGCTGATTATCTTGTTCAGTGGAAAATGTTGTAGTTGTCAATTTTACTTTGAGAATGTGTATTTGTATTTGTGTATTTTGTTTTATGTGGACCTCTTTAGAGTGCCAAAACATAATAAAATAATAATTCTGGTAATTCTGGTAATGCACTGTATAATGTTAAGTACGGCACATTCCTGCCCTTTCCCTATCACGCAGCGAAGCACAACAAGGTGGTTTGCTGCACTGCGTGATTATTTAATGAATATGCCCCTTCGTCTATTTTGCACCGCATAGTTTAGTAAACCCTGGCACCCCATTGCCTCATGTTTTCAATGGATCTGCTGATAACCCTATGCTTCACATGAGGCCCTTCTCATTTGTAGTGCCTAGAATTTGGAACACCCTCCCTTCTGTGGTCTGGTGGGTCTTCAGTTCTCAAAAGGTTATAGAGCTTTACTAGGCTAATTTTCCATCTATCTGTTCCATTATTTGTGAACTTATTTTTCTTATATACCATTTTATACTAATATATTCAAAAATCTATATTTATGTTTTTGTTTTTCTTATTATTTTTTCAAAATGAATGTCGCTAATAAAAAGTAAATAAAAATGACTGAGGACAAATACCTACATATTGCTCTTTGTAACATGAGAACGGGTTTAGACCAGTCATCTTTGTTTTGCTTGGAAATTGACTTCTCAGAGATTTCCAATATGACCCATAGCATGTTCATCTGGAGAATAACCGTGACAGCTAAAAAGACCATTTCCAGTGCTATGGGACTTTCCTGCTTTCACTGAGCAGTATGTGCTCCTCAAGGTGCAGTCTCAGGTTTCCTACTCAAGTGCCAAACAATACAATATTCTTATTTATTTGTATTTAAAGAGTTTAATATAGCGCGAAGAAGACTCTGTCAGGTGACAGAGCACTTTACAACTCTTGAAACTGTATCAACCTGAAATGTGGTTCATGGATCTTCACTAGTGTGTTCCATTTTATTTATTCATGTGATTTTTAGGACACTCTTCTCAAAGTACAAAGCAATAAAGAAAATAAATAGAGATGGCAGGGGGTGGGCCAGATATCACGGAAAAAGACTAGAAACAAACCAACTGTGCCCTGCATAAGATAAGCTATAGGAATACAAGCTCTTACCCGACTGCATAAGAATTGTTATTGGTTTGCAAAGCTTTACCTGACTAACTACAATGTCAGCGTGCTAGGGAGGAACAGGTTTCCTTGATAAGTATGGAGCGGATTAAATTAGAAGTAAATGCATAAATGATCAGGGGGTGCTGTGTGTGGTAAAAGCATGGCCGCAACACATTTGTGGCCCACTTTATCACTGCAGTCAATCTGTGATATGCTTTCCATAAAGATCCAACAATTCTAAGAAATGTAATCAACATCTCTGCATGCTAAATAAGTATTATTGCTATCTGAGTCAGCCAGGCTGATCAGGCCAATCAGCTTCCAGGGGTGTTTGCTTTTCTGAAGCCGAATGCTATTTCGTGCTGAATTCTGTGGTGGCTCAACACTTTCTCTAGGTTCAACCTTTCTGATACCAACCTTATTTCTCTTTAACTTTGCCCAGCAGAGTCATACACTTACTTAAAATGGCCGCCCCAAGCAGCGCTACGGCATGCCACCAAAAGGCCACCTCTCCTTCTGCCATAGTTGTCTGATTTAAACTTGTTCCTCAAGTTTGACTGTACAAGCTCTGGCCAGCATTCCAATGCGACATACCACCTCCTGTCAGACAGTGTATCGCTAGTTCAAGCAAAGGTGTTACACCTACAGTGGCAGCTCCTCCACCATGACAGAGGAGCGTCGCCCCACTGCTTTTCAGCAGTGCAAAAAATAAAAAGTACAATGATAATAACACAATGTCAATATAATTTTATTTTTCCGTGCTGAAGCCAGTTTTAGGGCGGGCAGGGCTCGGCTGTCATCACAGACAGCAGGGGGAGGAGAGTTTGGGGCACATAAGTGCGCAAGGCAACTTGGCCGGTCGTCTGGGGCCAGCCAAACAGTCATGCACACTTAGCATGTTCTCCACTGGGCTGTAATGCACAGCCTGGGTGGAGATCATGCACAGGCTTGCAGTCCCCGTCTGAGCACCGAACTTCGGCGCTCAGACCAACCACAATGCTGCCATCATGGTGACAGCAGTGTTGTGATTGGCTTAGGGGAGCCTGTGAGCTTCTGGGAAGAGAAACAATGACTGATGACGGAGGAAGATGGCGGCCGTGGAGAGGTAAGTTTATTTTTTAACTCCACCATCCCCGCTTTGTATCAGCCTCCACTTTACACCTAATAGAATTAAAGTATTTAAGGCATTTATCCACAAAAGCATTTTGGAGCATTTAAATTAGTACGCCTATATTACTCTTTTATTACTCTTGCATGCATTTGCGAATTGGCCCCAAAACATCTAAAATGAGAATAAAGTGTGAAAATGCAAGGGGTATTCCTATGCAATTAGTACAAATAGAAAGAACTGTGCCTTCTTTGCAGTTTACCAATAGGGGGTTAGATGTTTTGCGGCTGATTCACAAAGGCATGTAAGAGTACATAAAATAGTACTTCTGTTGTAGTACTTCCAATACACTTAAATGTTTTTGTGATTTTTCCAAATTGTGTTTTGGTAAGAACAACTTATGCCCCTATGCTATTTCACATCAAAGGAAATACACCTTTGAAGGAGTGACAGCGGGCTAGTGGGCTTACAGCCAGTTCTTAACAATCTTGTGAAAATGTAAATAGTGGGTTTGGTTCCATATCTCTGTAGGCAATTAGTTCAGGTGGTTGCACTACCTAATATCGACACTGACAATATCATGGTATAAGAATATCGAGGACTCAATATCGAGGGAGAAATCGTCAAAAAGTAAGTGCATATAGGGAAGTATAGATTTACTATTCCTAACTCCAGATCTATGTACCATGAAGATATATGTACCACATAGGGTGAAGTTAGGAATAGAAATCTAGACTTACTTACTTACTTGTCAATATTTTTTTTCAATATTTTGTCCTCAATATTCCATCCCACCGATATTGTGGTTTCAATATTCAGGGTGCACACCAGTTCCAGCTTTATGTGACCTGAGCAGAGAAAGAGCTGCTGTGAAGTTGAGTTTGACTGTTAGAAGGAATAGTCAGCAGCATTGTATCAGAACAGCAGAGATTATGGTGGGTTAACCAGTGCAAATCTTTTGGGGTACAGAAGATGGACACCCTTTATGTAGTGCACATGCATTGATGAATGAATGGTGCTTTATGTGTGGGGTACACCTAAACTTGGAGCCAATGCACAGCTGTGAATGGTGGACTCATATGGTATCTGTGCCTCAACTGCTGTAGGATGTGAGAAGCATTGTTCTGGTTGATTAGATGATGTGATATAATAATGTTTGGAAATCCCAAATCAACTGTATTACAGCAATCTAAACGACAGGCTATACAGGCAATCATGATTTATTTTAATTTCATTTATTTAAAAAGGGCAGGCCATGTACAAAATTGTCTCTATGTGCTAGAGACATAGAATATATGAGATACATGCCTGCTTGAGCAAAGTGAATTGAGGGGCATATTTACAATATTTTGGCATAGGGCAGCACTGCAAGCCTTCTAGATGTGCTGCCCTACGTCAAAAGAAAAGGGCACGGTTGTGCCATATCTACAAGATACAGTGCTTTCCTGTCCTTTCTGCCAGTGCCGGTGCACAAACTGCAGCCGAGCACAAAAGCAGACACCCTTGCACCATGGTTCAAGGGTGGCTGTGCTGTTGCCATTCTAGTTTTTGTGCAGGAAGGGACACCTTCTTGCACAACAACAATGAAAGAGGTGTTTTCCTCATTCTGTGTGCTGCAGAATGCAGCACACATAGAAAGAGGATAAAACGAGGAGAAATGCATACATGTATCCTTGTTATGCCTGCTTTGGGAAGGCTTTAGTTTTGGTGCTGCCCCACATTTATGCTATGTTGTTAATCTGGGATAGTGTCAAATACCATGGGTGTTGTGTGGGAACACCCACTGCAACACCCATAGAACGCCCCTTCCAAGCAAAGTAAGACATTGCCTACTTCATATTCACAAAGCCATGAAAAGCCACACAGGGTGGCTTTGCGTGAGCTTGTAAATATGGACCGGCAAAGTGCGCCTCCGTAGTGTCACAAAAGTGATGCTCCGGTGGTATAAAAGTGACACAGGGACATTGTAAATATGCCTCTTAGTTTGTAAAAAGAAATGGTTTGCCCGCTTTTCTAAAGCCCACCTTTACAGATGCATTTCTTCTTACTGGTGGAAGGTCATTACAATACTTTGAACCGTCACATCATGGCGAAAACTTATGTGAAACTGAAGAAATGTAGCATGTGTTTTGGACGACCCTGCAGAAAAAAAGCAGTTTTAGACACACTCTTAACTTGGGGGCACCAAAGATACTCCAAAGCTTTGCTGTGACCCCCAAATATTTCTCAGAGAGACAGGCATGGGTGAGGTACACAAAACAAAAGGGCTGGTAATACTTTATAAAACTTTGAGTTTTTAATATGAAGCAATTTTCTGCCATCAAGACATCTACCTCCACCAAGCCACCGGACACCTCCCTCGCCCCCCCATCCCTAATGGAGGTTGGCTTGAACCAACGTGCACACTGCTAGTACTCCTTCAGACTTCCTTGACTTAATGCGGTACAGCGCCCAGACCTCCGAAGCGCCATGAACCACTATGTATACTACACCGTTACTGTGTGATTTCCTTAATACTACTGTGTTACTGTGTGATTTCCTTGACACGTATGTTGTAAAGCGCTCCAAAACCCTTGGGTCTGGCCAGCACTATATAAAACTCTTAAATAAATAAATAAATTGCTTAGTCTTCTTTGTTAACTTTAAACAGTGTTAACCCATCTAAGCGTTATTAGCGACTAGGTAAACCTGAAAGTTATCAATTCCTGTAATACCCAGTGTAATGGGAACACAATAGATTTAAGTGGAAGAAAAGTTCATAAACATTTTTAGATTCACATAGTTGACTTCATATTCATTTGATGAGCCCACTTCAGTTTGTGTCACAATTGAATTTTTATTGCATCAAACAAAACTAGATGCAGCCGACACAGGTTTCGTCATTTGAGCTTCCCGAAGGCTCTGCGGGAATAGTGTGATGAAAAGGCAACAAATAATTGACATAAGGGGCTAGATCAGTGATTCAAGGCTATTGTGGTGGAATGTGTAGCTGCAAAGAAGGCTGGATATGTCGGTATCAGCCCAAAAAGATTGATGTTGAAAATTTGTAGAAGAGCTCCTTACAATGAATATTAGTAGCATCCCTTGAGTTGTAGAATGCTAGTCCATAAAAGTTAACCGAACTAGGGTAGGTATGGTAGCCTGTAGAAGGTAGTCTGAACAGAACCAGATTGGCTCTTATCAATGCCACCCTGGTTGTTGTTTCTAGTTCAATACTTGTTCCTCCAAAATTATTTACCAGTCTAAGTCATTTGATCACATTACATCTCAGCTGTGCTCTCTACATCGACTACCTCTCACTGCTCACATTAAATTCAACAGTTAACATGTCATTTATAAAGCAATTCACCATCCACAGATTCTTTAATGTTTGATAAACTATTAAAGTAATTCTCATATGGGGAAGTGCCATTCCGAAATTGGCAAAATAAATAAATAAATAAATAAATAAAGACATACATACATACATATATATCTATATATATAGATATATATATATATATATATATATATATGAAGACCAACACTTTCGTATTCACGAAAATAAACTCGGACTCCGATGCTGCAAGCAGATATTTAATTACAAAGTGCAAGAACGACGCGTTTCACCAATACGGCTTGTTCACGCTCGGAAATCTTAAACAACCGCCATGTTAAATACACAAAAAATCATTAGATGACGGGTTTACACATGGTGTCAGAAAGAATGTGAATTGGGCGGCCATCTTGTAACGGTGTATAATACATTGTAAATCCATTATTGTTGATACAAGTATTTACAAGATGCAGATATACGCAAATTCACAAGAATAGAACCGCACTGTGTCTAATACAAACATAATATAGGTTAAATAAATGTAAATGTGCAAAATTCGCGCAATCAAGATTCGTTACCCATTAGAAATTCGGAATCTGCCATGGGATTGGAGTGTCACACAGCACCATATAATACTGGTTGAAGCATGCCTTTATGATGTATGGCCCCAAAAAACACGACGATAAAATCACATCGTGAATGAAAATATATCATACATGGTCCCAGCGCCCAAGTGGGCGGAGCCCAAACGGATTCAGCCAATCACGGCAGATAAAGGGTAACTAAATGTACCCGATTGGGTCATACATCAAGCAGACAATGCTGCTCAAATAATTAATGGCAATACTAATACTGAATTTCGTGAAAATACAGAGCAATATTCATTAGCGTTAAGTCGCCCAAGTGGGCGTTGCTACGAGACATCTTGTGCATCAAGAAGTACAAGCCACTAATACAGTCTACGTCCCAGTGAATATATGATGCTATGTCATTCTCACTGTGTCAATACAATGTAACAAACATTATAATATCCCTGTTAAGGTTTAGGCTAAACAGTAATCCCCCCAAAAAAAAATATATAAAATCCCGATTGCACCCAAAAGTTATAACATCGTGTACATCCAAATTGTAATGAGACTGACCACCTTCCTCACAGTTCCTGACACACCGTCTGAAAAAGATAGATATGAATATAAAATTTAAAATGAGTCCATAACAGCTTAAGATAGACCACCTTGATGCTTATTCATGCAGATGAACAGATAATTCCTCGCTCATATTGAGTCCCTTAGGAGCAAGACTTTCAAAATCCACAATATAGCGGGATTCCAATTTCCTCAACAATAATTCTCGATTGCCACCTCTCATGCCTAAATCCACAGAATCAATCACAACCATGCGTAACCTGGTCTCATCTTGGAAATGTTGATCAAAGAAATGTCTGGCAATGGGGTATGTTCTGTTGTTGTTACGTATTGCCCGTAAGTGCTCTAACACACGTTTCTTGGCTGCATGTTTGGTACTGCCGATGTACCATTTGGCACATGGGCAGATCAACACATACACACAATGGTTGGAATTACATGTGAGTTTCTTTTTTATTACAAATTCTCTTTTCGAGTTTGGTATCTGTAACTTGGCACAATCGGTGCTGTTTTTGCACGCTTTGCATTTCTGACAGCATTTGAAACCCCCTTCTCTGTTCCTGGGGTCAGTTACATTGCTAGTGATATAACTGCAACTCAGTTCATCCGCCAGGCAACGACTTTTTCTGAAAGTGATCTGTGGATTGCTACTCAGATCTTGTTTAAGATGTTCATCTGTAAGTAGCACATGCCAATGTTTTTTAAAAACTCTGCGTATTTCAGCCGCTTGGCCTGAGAAAGTGGTGATAAATCTAATTTTATCTTCTTTGGTTTCTTTCTGTTTGGGATAAATAAGTTCATCACGTGTTTTTGTTTCTACCCTGGAAATAGCATCTTTCACAGTTTTGGCACTGTAGCCCCTTTCCCTGAATCTCTGGCACATGGTGTCCCTCTCTTTCTCATATGCCACTTTTGTACTACAATTTCTTTTAGCACGGAGCAACTCCCCGTAGGGAATGCTCCGTATCAGATTACCTGGATGGCTGCTCTTGGCATTTAAAATGCTATTGCCCGCTGTTTCTTTGCGGAATAATTTTGAAGTCAATTGATTATTAATGACTTCCAAGCGGACATCCAGAAATTCCATGGAGTTTTTGCTAATGTTTTCACTGAAATGTAGATTACAAGTGTTATCATTCAATTTGTTAATGAAGACTCGAGCCGAATCTTCATCCCCACACCAAATGAAAAAAATGTCGTCGATATAACGCAGCCACAGGGCAAATTCCAGCATGTTGGCGACCACCTGCTCCTCCCACCAGCCCATGAACAAATTCGCATAGCTGGGGGCGAAGCAGGTTCCCATCGCCGTGCCCTGTGACTGCTTGTAGACGACATCATTGAAAATGAAAAAGTTATTTTTGAGACAGATCTCTATCATTTTCAATAACATCTGAGAGTGGTGAAGTAAAGAGATGGATCTGGTTTTGAAGAAGTGTTGAATAGCCAATAAACCTTGTTCGTGTTGGATGCTCGTGTATAAACTGCTGACATCCAAAGAAACCAGAGTGTACTCTGCCTCCCAATGTATGCCCTCAATGATGGTTAAAAAATGCGTAGTATCCCTGAGATATGAGGGTAGGGCAACCACATAAGGCCTCAAAAAATAATCAATAAATTTAGAGGTATTCTCATATAGAGACCCAATGGAAGACACTATGGGTCTACCCGGAGGGTTTAGCAAATCCTTATGTATCTTTGGTAATAGATACAAGATAGGTATTCTGGGATGTGCACAATACAGGTAACTGAATTCTTCCTGTTCTAACAGACCTCTGTCTTTCCATCCCACCAGAATTTCTCTATATGTGATTTTAGAGTTCAATATCTCAGCCATGTCTGTTTTGCAATAACAATTAACATCCTCCAACTGTCTCAATCCTTCAGAAAGATATTTTTGCTTATCCAAGACAACCACGTTGCCACCCTTATCAGACTGACGGATCACAATATTGTGATCCGCTTTCAGCTCATCGATGGATGTGATTTGTCTAGCTGACAGATTTTTTTGTCTCCCTGCTATTTTGTTATGTCTCATTCTCTGTATGTCATACAACACACCCTTTTCAAAGATGTCAATTGCTTCACATTGTACATTGGGGAGAAAAACAGATTTGGGTTTGAATACACTCCCCGGATTGTTATCCAAATTCTCACCCCATGCGTCCCATTCAGGTAAGGACTGGCCACCATCAACGTTCTCTGTCATGTCATATAATGCATGCATGAGTTCAACATCCAAAACATTCAAATTGCTTTCTCTTTGGTTAACACTTACAGTTTCTTGTTGTTGTTTAGGTTTTGTATTTTTTTTTTTTTTACAAATGTATTACCAGCCAAGGAAGACACACAAACCAAAGAGTTTCTTGAATTCAAACCCAAATCCACATACCAGGCACCAGTTTCGCATAAAATCATAGATTCATTCGATAATCTAGTAAGGAAAGATCTACAAAAATTACAATTCAGGAAAGCGAAGAATTCTAATCTAACTTTACAAGAAAAAAATATACTGAAATCAATTCAGAAGGATACAGAAATACAGATTCAAAAAGCAGATAAAGGAGGCGCAATTGTTCTTATGGATCGCTCATTTTACATCAATGCAGTACAAGAACACGTATCAGACATTCAAACTTATCTGAAATTGGATCAAGATCCTATATTTGAGCTTAAGGAAACGCTTGGAAGCATTCTTGATCATGCTTTGGAAATGGGATGGATCAGTGAAACCACCAAAAAATTTCTGACAGTAGAGTATCCAAGGAAACCCACCCTGTACATGTTGCCAAAGATCCACAAGAACTTGTTTAACCCACCGATGCGGCCCATAGTAACGGGTTGTGGAACCATCTTCGAGCCCTTGGGACACTATATTGATTATTTCCTACAACCGTTGGTTCAAGAATGGCCCTCGTATATCAAAGACACGACAGACTTTTTACTTAAGCTACAGAAAATAAAGTTCATGGAAGACATCATTTTTTGCACTATAGATGTCAAGTCTTTATATACCTCGATTCCTCACTCAGCTGGCATGGAGGCGGTAGAATGGGCTCTACTGCGCCAATCTTCGCTCAGAGCAGATAAAGTGTTCATTTTGGAACTTTTACATTTTTGTTTGCATCACAGTTATTTTCACTGGAACAATGATTTTTATTTGCAGCAGCAAGGCACATCCATGGGCTTTGCCGGGGCGCCGGCATATGCCAACACTTTCATGGCCAAATTCGAATCAGACTACATCTACAAAGATACCGGATGGACTGGAAATTTATTGTTATATTGCAGATTCATTGATGATATTCTTATTCTCTGGATTAACACTCAGGAAATGTTGGAAAGTAAAATTGAACAACTAAATCAAATAGATGAACACATTCAGTTCACCCATGCAATTGACCAGACTAAAATATCTTTCCTTGATGTCATCCTTACCAAAGAAGCGGGTTACATAAAAACGGAGGTTTTCAAAAAGCAAACAGATGTGAATAGCGCGCTCCATTTCCAAAGTTTCCATCCTAATAGCTTAAAACACAACTTACCATTGTCCCAATTTTTGCGGATAAAACGGATATGCTCTACTGCAGAGGATACGGAGAAGAACTTATCACTCCAACAGCAGATGTATCTTGCCAGGGGTTACCCTACAGAAGTGATTGAATCAGCTAAACAACGCGCATCCAAATTCAATAGAGAGAGTCTCTTAACAAGTAGACCACGAAAACAGACAAACAGACAAGTCTTTGTATCAAAATTCTCCACAGCATCCGGTAAAGTGAAGAACATCATCGTCAAAAGATGGGAATTGTTACAGAATGAGCCTGACTTTCACAACATTTTTAAAGATCCCCCAATGTTTGCTTATAAACGTGCAAAAAACATCAAAGAAATCATCAATACTCCCATTAAGCAAGGGAACATTGCCCACAAAGGAATGAGTAAATGTCATAACTGCATTCATTGCAATAACGTTATAACCGGCAATACATTAAACCATCCATGTACTGGAGAAATCATCAGACTTCACCATAATTCTGATTGCAATTCAAATAAACTCATCTACTACATCAAATGTCCATGTGGCAAGTTGTATGTGGGCAAAACCGAAAGAAAAATTAAAACCCGGATTTCTGAGCACAAAAGTACAATCAGAACACTCAACAAACACAGCAGCTTGGCCATGCATTGGAATGAAGAGAAGCACAGTATCGCCCAACTCAGATTCTCTGTCCTAGAAAGAGTAGAGCAACGTCAAGATACAGATCTGACCAGAAGTCTCCTACAGAGGGAAACCTATTGGATTAAGCGTTTGGACACCTTAATGGAGAAAGGCATTAATGACAAAATAGACTATGCTTGTTATTTATGATGTATTTGTGTCAAAGGTTTTTTTGTATCAGGATAGGACTGCATATTCATATATACCTATGTGATCAACCTTTCTTCTTGGGTTAGATTACCCTGACCAGTGACCCTCACCAACACACGTTTTATTTTTTCCGGTCATTCCGACTATTTTTTAACGTTTTTAAATTTTTCACCATTTTTCTCATGTCCAGGTTCATTTTTCGCTCTCTTTCAAGATGGCGGCACCATTCATCCAGCCACCTTGTTTAAAAAAAAATTTTCAGTAGCACAGTATACACGCGAGTATTACCTCCACTTTGATTCAGGCTTTTGCGCTTTGTCATGTCGTTTATTTTTATAGTGGAACCAGTTTTACCTTTGATGATAGTCCATGTATCATTAGTCACTTTTTTTGAGATAGTTCCTCCCATTTTGAGTAAGGTATCGTTGTTCAGTCACCTTTTTTATGTCTAAACATGCTCTGATTTAAGCGCATGCTCCCAACATACCGCCATGATTTTCACCTGGTGATTTTTTGAGCCAGCAGTCGAACAGGTTCCTTTCATTGAATCGACCACGTTGTACTGTGTCGGTAAGATTTCTCATTTTGAATTTTCTCTTCATTTCTCTTGCCAGTTTCTTTCTCTACGTTCAGAGACAACATTCTAGTGTGTTCTGTTTTCAGGTTGATCCATTCGTTTTGAAAAGCGGTTGTTTATTGCCCAACAAGGTAACAGTCTCTCTGAGTTTTTTCGGCTTCTTTTACCGTCTACACAACTTTATTTAAACATTCTTGGTGATGGTCATTTTGGGTCATTATGCGGTCACTCAACTTATTCACTTAGTTGTTTCAGTATGGAATGTTGTTATGAATTTCTGAGTTTGATCATGTATTTGCAAACTGATGTTTTTGCCATCATTGTAATGGTCAATGTGTAAATATGCATTATTTATTTCTTTAGATACGTAGCCCCTGATGAAGAGCCGGCTGGCTCGAAATGCATTGGGCATTCACAAAAAGTGAACTTCTTGTAAGAGCGTAATTTGGATTTATATGAAGGATTGAATGAAGATTTAACTAACGAATATTTTTGCAATGAATAAATTGCTTTAATCACTGAGACATTGATTTAATTCATTCACTACAAATGCTGGATTAAGTATGAACTACAGTTTTGAGAATTATTTCAAGGCATTGTCCTGAACGCAACTGTGCGTGGAGACTAGGGCCCTACTGGTCCTAGCATTGTAGGTTTTGTATTAAACCATTTCTTGAGTTTGAGCTTTCGTGAAAACAGGAATAGATCAATACGAGTCTGAGTGTAGTTCATATTTGCAGTAGGGCAAAAGGTGAGTCCAAGTGACAGAGTCTCAATTTCCTCACAGGAAAGAGACCGTTGCGAAAGGTTTACAACTGTCATATTTGTTGCTGTTTCTTGCCCCTTGTTTCCATTCCCATTGGGCTTCTTTCTGCGTTGTTTCCTCCTCTTCTTTGCCAGTTGGTTCCTCTTGTTCTTCCTCTGTTTCCTCGTCCTCGTCCTCGTCCCCTCTGCGACCCGCTGTCCTGTTGGTGTTCCGTCCTGTTTTGATTTAACAACTGGAACTGTAATAAAAAATTACTACCTTTTCTCTGTGTGTCAATGTTGGCTTCTTGATTCATACCCGAAGCGGACACATCCGAGACGTTGCCATCAGAAACATCACTTTTCACCAGTTCCTCCGTTGAATCTGCAGGCCTAGGGGGAACTACCATCGTGCCAGTCTTCTTTTCAAAAAGATGGTCGTATTTCCTCTGGAATGTTAATGTTCTACCAGCCTGATAGTCCTTGTAATCTCGAAGAAATTTACGTTGTTTTTTGGCTGTTATTTCTTCTTCCAGTTTGTCCATCTTTTTGTGTAAGTTTTCCATGTGTTCGTCTAGCGCTTCTTTGGTCATGATTTTACTGATTTCGGTGAGTAATTTCTCAATTTCTGATAGCAATTTGGCACGATCCTTTAAAGCATATTTTACTAATATGCGCATCATGGTCATTGAACATTCCGCTGAGTTGTTTGTCCATTCCTCTAGCATATCAGTGTCAGGATCCTCATAGGTAGGAACGGTAAAAATCCTCAGTCCTCTAGGGACTCTTTTTACCTCAATATATCTTTGTAGGGACTCCGCTTCCCACCACTTTGCCAATTCTTTCCTGTGTAATTTTTCTAAATTACTTAGTAGTGTTTGTAAAGTAATTTCTTCAAGGATGTTGGTGGACGAACTTCCTCCAATATTTCCCGTGCCAGTCTGTGTAAAGAAAAGTCTATCCGCTGTTTGTTTCCTTCGAGCTTCCAAAGCACTTGCCATGATGTTTTTGTAGTTATCGGCATGCAGCACCTGCGTGTTATACCGGCAACGTAGTCTGTAGCCTCAACACGCTCCCTTGCCCTTCAAAAATTGATGTCACTTCAGTGTTGGACGCAATCCTCTGTCACGGAACGAGTCCGTACTCAGCCGTGCACGCACACCACCGTAACCGAAGATCTCTGATCCAAACACCTGTGCGTCTGAAACTGGCTGTTTACACCGTTACGTGTGCTCGAAAATTCTCAGCCAACGAAATCAGGCTCTGGACCCGATGATATCAGGCCATTGAAGGGGTCAGATCGTTCCCTATTGAAGTTATAAGGAGCCACAAGTACCGGTAAAGGGACCCTTCTGTCACGGGCGGTCCGAGTCAGGAAACCGGGATTCCTAATATTTGAAGACCAACACTTTCGTATTCACGAAAATAAACTCGGACTCCGATGCTGCAAGCAGATATTTAATTACAAAGTGCAAGAACGACGCGTTTCACCAATACGGCTTGTTCACGCTCGGAAATCTTAAACAACCGCCATGTTAAATACACAAAAAATCATTAGATGACGGGTTTACACATGGTGTCAGAAAGAATGTGAATTGGGCGGCCATCTTGTAACGGTGTATAATACATTGTAAATCCATTATTGTTGATACAAGTATTTACAAGATGCAGATATACGCAAATTAACAAGAATAGAACCGCACTGTGTCTAATACAAACATAATATAGGTTAAATAAATGTAAATGTGCAAAATTCGCGCAATCAAGATTCGTTACCCATTAGAAATTCGGAATCTGCCATGGGATTGGAGTGTCACACAGCACCATATAATACTGGTTGAAGCATGCCTTTATGATGTATGGCCCCAAAAAACACGACGATAAAATCACATCGTGAATGAAAATATATCATACATGGTCCCAGCGCCCAAGTGGGCGGAGCCCAAACGGATTCAGCCAATCACGGCAGATACGGAGCATTCCCTACGGGGAGTTGCTCCGTGCTAAAAGAAATTGTAGTACAAAAGTGGCATATGAGAAAGAGAGGGACACCATGTGCCAGAGATTCAGGGAAAGGGGCTACAGTGCCAAAACTGTGAAAGATGCTATTTCCAGGGTAGAAACAAAAACACGTGATGAACTTATTTATCCCAAACAGAAAGAAACCAAAGAAGATAAAATTAGATTTATCACCACTTTCTCAGGCCAAGCGGCTGAAATACGCAGAGTTTTTAAAAAACATTGGCATGTGCTACTTACAGATGAACATCTTAAACAAGATCTGAGTAGCAATCCACAGATCACTTTCAGAAAAAGTCGTTGCCTGGCGGATGAACTGAGTTGCAGTTATATCACTAGCAATGTAACTGACCCCAGGAACAGAGAAGGGGGTTTCAAATGCTGTCAGAAATGCAAAGCGTGCAAAAACAGCACCGATTGTGCCAAGTTACAGATACCAAACTCGAAAAGAGAATTTGTAATAAAATAGAAACTCACATGTAATTCCAACCATTGTGTGTATGTGTTGATCTGCCCATGTGCCAAATGGTACATCGGCAGTACCAAACATGCAGCCAAGAAACGTGTGTTAGAGCACTTACGGGCAATACGTAACAACAACAGAACATACCCCATTGCCAGACATTTCTTTGATCAACATTTCCAAGATGAGACCAGGTTACGCATGGTTGTGATTGATTCTGTGGATTTAGGCATGAGAGGTGGCAATCGAGAATTATTGTTGAGGAAATTGGAATCCCGCTATATTGTGGATTTTGAAAGTCTTGCTCCTAAGGGACTCAATATGAGCGAGGAATTATCTGTTCATCTGCATGAATAAGCATCAAGGTGGTCTATCTTAAGCTGTTATGGACTCATTTTAAATTTTATATTCATATCTATCTTTTTCAGACGGTGTGTCAGGAACTGTGAGGAAGGTGGTCAGTCTCATTACAATTTGGATGTACACGATGTTATAACTTTTGGGTGCAATCGGGATTTTATATATTTTTTTTGGGGGGGATTACTGTTTAGCCTAAACCTTATCAGGGATATTATAATGTTTGTTACATTGTATTGACACAGTGAGAATGACATAGCATCATATATTCACTGGGACGTAGACTGTTTTAGTGGCTTGTACTTCTTGATGCACAAGATGTCTCGTAGCAACGCCCACTTGGGCGACTTAACGCTAATGAATATTGCTCTGTATTTTCACGAAATTCAGTATTAGTATTGCCATTAATTATTTGAGCAGCATTGTCTGCTTGATGTATGACCCAATCGGGTACATTTAGTTACCCTTTATCTGCCGTGATTGGCTGAATCCGTTTGGGCTCCGCCCACTTGGGCGCTGGGACCATGTATGATATATTTTCATTCACGATGTGATTTTATCGTCGTGTTTTTTGGGGCCATACATCATAAAGGCATGCTTCAACCAGTATTATATGGTGCTGTGTGACACTCCAATCCCATGGCAGATTCCGAATTTCTAATGGGTAACGAATCTTGATTGCGCGAATTTTGCACATTTACATTTATTTAACCTATATTATGTTTGTATTAGACACAGTGCGGTTCTATTCTTGTTAATTTGCGTATATCTGCATCTTGTAAATACTTGTATCAACAATAATGGATTTACAATGTATTATACACCGTTACAAGATGGCCGCCCAATTCACATTCTTTCTGACACCATGTGTAAACCCGTCATCTAATGATTTTTTGTGTATTTAACATGGCGGTTGTTTAAGATTTCCGAGCGTGAACAAGCCGTATTGGTGAAACGCGTCGTTCTTGCACTTTGTAATTAAATATCTGCTTGCAGCATCGGAGTCCGAGTTTATTTTCGTGAATACGAAAGTGTTGGTCTTCAAATATTAGGAATCCCGGTTTCCTGACTCGGACCGCCCGTGACAGAAGGGTCCCTTTACCGGTACTTGTGGCTCCATATATATATATATATATATATATATATATAGATATATATAGATATATATAGATATATATATGTTTTTATCCTATTTCTCTTTAAACACATTGTTTATTCCACACATCAAATGAACGCGATTGTTTAATAAAATATAATCTATCAGCACAGATCTTCCTTCAGGCTTACGAGACCTAATTAAATTTGTACAGGTTGTAGAGGATGGAGAGACAGTGACAGCCAAAGCAGGGTCGGTTTTAGGGTAAGGCAATTCTAGTCAAAATCCATCAAGGGCCCTGCCAGCAAGGGTGCCCGATTGCTCCTCCAATCATTAATGGTGTTCCCATTTCCAAGGCAGAGGAATGGCGAAATGTAATTTTTATTAGGGAAGCAAAAAATATTGTATCACTCCTACCCAAAGGAAATACATTACCTAGCATGGATTATTTTGATATGTGTCGTAGTCCAGGGGAATACGCTTAAGGAGATTTGAGAAACATGCACTTGTTTTCCAGAAAAATACCAAGGCTGTGTTCTGTGTTTGCTTTCTGTTTAATTATGTTTCTTAAAATACATTTAGGTCAAACCCCTGCATTAGTCTAACTTAACAGCCAAAGCAAAATCAATAGTATCAAATCTAAGGATTAGTGATGGAAAACATATTTATCTCTGGATATCAAACATTGCTACCAGCAGGTTCAAGAACACAAATTGTTTCATTCTCATTTGAGCCAACTCAAGGAAAACAGGAAACTAATATCGATTGTGAAGTCAATACGAATATAAACTCAAGGCAGCTGTTCTTAATTTAAATAACACATGCACTGGTTTTACGTTAACTTTTAATAATCTCAGTTTCATAATTTATTAAAACAATATTATATAATGAAACCCTGCAAAACTTGGACAATCTTAATATCTTCTGAACAATCAATTAAAACCTATTATTAATGAGTCTTGCAACTGTCACTATAGGATACATCCTTTTACATCATGGGTGCCCTAGGCAATTCCGCGAGGGACGGATCCAAGCCATATTTACAAGATAACCACTGCCATTGTAAATGCGTTTCACTGAGTTTCAATATATGTGGATGTACTTTATGTGCATTAAGAAAAAAGCTGGCATGGAATTGGCCCTCCTGGTTGTTCATTGGGCAACTTTGCTTTATATTTTCACCTAAAATATGTGCATCAGGAAAGAGAAACTAAGCAGACTTGGTGGCATAATAGAAGGGCCCCCATTTAAAAACCTATATTTCTCCAAACACGAATCTGCACCTTAGCATGGCCCACACTTCTTACAGACAACTAGATTTTATAATTCAGGGTGGTATGTTCAAAAAGGTTTCTACATGAGGAAAGTCATCTGAAAATAACTTTGTATCAATATGTTTACTTGTAGCCCAGTGGCCTAAGGCTAATGCAGAATCAAGATGTAATTAATCAGTGAATACATATGCACGTGTTCTTTCTTTAAGTATCAAAGCTTAGTGCTGGAGAAAGTGTGTTCGTTTAGCTGCTCAGAACAAAACACGTGTCTCAGGTCTTTTTTTAATGCTTAATTACCTGGCTTCTTTTAATGCATGGCACTCAACAATGGCCCCCTTTCTAATGAGATTTCAGACTCTGAAGAAAAGACAAAAAAGAGGTCTTTGTGCCTGACAGTTTAATGTCAGACTGTGTGGCTTGGCAAAAACATGAAAGTGCTCTGTTTGAAATTGAAAGATTTTGTGCAATTAACAAGCAAAGTATTTTTGGCCTCAAAATGTGTAGTTCCTTTATGGTTAAGACGACAGCACATGAGCCTTCGGGTTACAAAAACAGGAATTTTCATGGCCTTGAAATCTGCATTTCAGTTTTGCGTGTGATGGTACTATGCATTGATACATTTGTGACACTAATTAATACAAGGCAATTAAAAAATGGGAAAAACGTCAAATAAACTGCATTTTTCAATAAAATAACTCTGCAACGTGTAGATTCCTCACTTCAACAAGATAGTCAATGCGAAGCTTGGTAAGATGACTGAAATGTAAGCCACTGTTACTGTACAGAGCACACACCAGGGTGGCTTCCTGGCTGTTTATTTGCATCATATTGTGATAATATCCCGGTGTTATGGCAGCAGTACCTTCCTTTTCAATTTAATGTGAACACAAATTCACCTTTTGTTGCATTCTCTTCTCACAGTGATTACATACTGTCTCAAGAGGCCAGTGACTAGAATAATTTTTGAATGACTTCAGTGTTTTCATTAAAACTTTCTAGAGGCAGTCCCTAACTTTATGATTTGTGAAGGTGTTGTTGAGCAACCTTCAAATCTGAATTAGTATTTTGATATATTTTCCCTAAATTAGTTTTTGTAAAAATAGAAAAAGGCTACTATAGCCCAGTCAACTGGTCAACATATATTTCTCTAACTAAGACAGTTATTGGATAGTCTGATCTAAAGGCTCATTGAGTTCTGTGAGACTCTCCATGTTTGGTGTTGCACCCAGAAAGACTCAATAAGGTGCTATTCAGTTAAAATGTCTGAGGTGTTGTTTGAGCTGATCCGTTGCCCGAAGCAAAGTGAATAGTACCTTTCCTTGACTCTCGTTGACAGTTGACACCTCTGACATAACCGAGCAGAGTGAGAAGCAGTAGTGGCTGGTGGTATGGAAATGTGGGGGGGCAGCGTGAGGGGGAGGCTGAAACATTAAAACAAACAAATGTGCCTGCTGGTCTCCTGGTTGCCGCTCTGCTTGCCGGTCTTCTCCTCCTCTGGGCACAGGCTGAAGCCCCTAGCTTCCCCTGCGGCCAATCCCGACACTGCTCTCACCATGAAAGCCGTGTCTGGATTGGACAGAGCGGACGTGTTTTGAGTTCCATTCGGAGCTAGGAGTCTGTGCCTGCTGGTCTTTCCACCCAGCAGTACAGCTGGGTCGGAGAGATGTCAGTGTGCATGATGGTTTGGCTGTCCTATGACGACCGGCCAAACCATCATGGGCACTGACATCGGGCCAACCACTCCTCCTCTCCCTGCTGCAGTGCTGTGGCCCTGCCCCAAGTGTCAGCTAAAGAATAAAAAATAAAATGACTGCATTTGGATCATTTTATTTTTCGTTTGCTTCTGCTGGCAGTGGGGTGACACTCCTCGGCCATAGCTGTGGAGCTTCCGCCGAGGACAAGGCTCTTTGCAGAGTGGCACTATGAGTTGTCTTGGTAAACGTATATAGCAATTTCTTTAAACTATTCTTTCAAAATGTAGAAGTGCTATACTGCTGAAAAAGGTGATTTTGACCAGACTGGAGTAAATATATGGCTAATACATTACATGCATGAGAATTGTACCAATAGGATTAGGTCTTCTCTCTACAAGAATGTTAAATTGCTCCTCTGATCTGGTATCAGTTTGGGATCAAGATATAATTCCTTCTTGCTTGCCTACTGTTGAGCCACGTGTCAAGAAGACTTCAGTACCAGCAGCTACAAAGCCCAAGAGAACAGAGGCAACCAGAAAGATAATGGAGAAGGCTTGTCGAAACCATGGACCTGCCATCTCGAAGTCTGTGTAAGCCTTGTACAGAAAGAATAGAGGACATTCTACGCACACTAACCCGGTGCTGTGCTTTGGCTTGTTCATAGGCAAAGAACTTGAACATTTGCGGGATCCTACAAACATAAATTGCTATTATGTGCTATTATGTGAGCAGTATATCAGGTCCATTAGACAACATCAACTTCAAAATATTTCGGAAAACTTATTGGATGACCAAAATGAGGATCATATAGCAATCCTGCAACAATACTGCCTTCCCAAAACCTTTGTTTTGCTTGCTCTTTCCCACTTTCACTAATCTTGTCCATCACAAACTCCTGCAAAACAGAGCCAAGGCAGTGGGATTCTGTTTCACTTCAGCCTGCAAAAGATGTCGGCTGATGGGAAGAAGGTCTGTAAAAGATGCAACTGTCATTTTGGTCCAGACACTCAGCAGTAGATTTGTTTATACGTAAATGCCACCATATTGGTGAAATGTGCATGTGAGAAGAGTCCTATTTGTAAAGACACAATCACTCCATTCCTCATGCTGTGTATCAGGAATGGAATTTTGCCCTGGCATAAGGCATTTTATGTGGCTCCTAAGGTCCACGCAGATACAAAAACTTTGAGAATTGTGCTACAAAGACAGCAACAGAGACAGTGAGAGTGGATGAGAACTCTCCTTACCACCTACTGAATAGATAATCCCAACTTCAAAACCAAGAAGACTTCCTCCTCTGCTTTAGGTTTTATTTGACTACCATTGTCAAACCAAAAATTGCAAGGAGATGAAGAACAATACCATATCTGCAACTGAAGAAAGCAAAAAAGGTTAAGTGAGTTGAGGTCACTTCAGATTAGGGATTTACACATTCATAATGATCCACTGGAATATTACCAGCATTTCTGGCACTCAATTTAAAGAAAGCCCTTGTGTGAGTTCGTCAGGTACGCTTTTGTACCCCATGCAGCCTTTGAGCAGCACTCACTATAATTCATAAGATTTCAAAAACCTTCATTAGCTTCTATTTCTTTCACAACTGATGTCAACTTTTTGTCACTGTTTCCGCTTCTCACAGGGGTGATCCCTCGCTGCCGTCATTCAAGAGATATTCATTGTATACCATTAATTCTTCAGCCAGTAGGTCATGGAGGTTTTTGTTAGACCAGAAGAATGAAACATCTTTGGGTCACCCCACCCACAATATATTGGTCTCTAACATTGAAACATCTAGAAGAAAACAGATCAAGGAACTTTTTTCTAAACTTTTCCAATAATAGTATATTTTTCTCAATGAAATTTGTTTTCATATCCTTATCAAATGTAATGCATCAATGTAATCCTAGGGCAATCTCTAGTTGTATTTGTGAATCTCATAAATGATACTGCCAGTTTCAGTATTTACTTGGTGTGCAATTACTGAATTCTCCTAAGTTTCAAACGTCGCAATGGGGAATAATGTCATAATAATTTTCCCCCATCTGAGGTGTGTAAATTTGGAATGTGTTGTGTTTGCCCACACAGATGGCTTTACGTTTTAGGTTTAAAATGTGGGCAAAAACAATGTGGTGCAGTGTTAACAAACCAGCCACAAACCCAATTTGACCACAAATTCCTGTTTGCGTCCAAACAGAATTTAAGGTTGGTGAAAAATTTCTACACACCTTGTAGACTGACAGTCTATGAAGCTGTGCTGCTTACACATTTTAATACTCAGTTGCATGCATTGTTTAGGTATGAAAAAGTTTGTTTCTGCGTTTTCAGGTTGAGCATTTGATACACCAGACTAGAACATAGCCAGCCAGCCATCAATGCACATTCCCTGCCACCAATAAAGCCAATTTTGCTAAAATTACACGATATCTGGGTTACGTGAGATAAAATAATGCAAGCTATAATTGTGTGTAGGTGATAATACATACAAATTAATACAAGCACACTGGTTTTAGTGGCACATTCCCTTGTTAATAGTTTATGTAATGCAGATATGGTAACATGAAAAATGCTGACATAGGTATTGAAACCAATTTTCAACTGACAAAGGAAATTTGCAAGAGGTTCATTACCAGACATAAACTAATGCAATTCCTATGCATACAGGATTAATCTACAGGCCCCAAAAATCAATAGCAACTGAAATGTTTATATTTTTCAAAAACACTTACCAAAGCAGTCCAGTTTGCCCTCTGTTGACAAGGGTATTACTCCGTATCTGCAGCCTCTCCACAGTTTGGAGACACCAGCAGTAGTCCGGTTGTCACTGTTATTAAATCGGGGGGCTCAGAGGCCGACAGTAGGCCAGAACCACTATGCTATTAAAATGAAATTTTTGAAGGGTGACAGGAACAAGGGCGTGGACTACTGCAATGTTGGTGCTACTAAACTCAATAAATTACTGTTGTCTTAGACAGGGTTTGCCATCAGAATATTGAAAACTTTCCGGCTAGTTGTTTTCAAGAAAACGCGTAAGCTAACTTTTTAATGTTTAGAGAAAACATATCGTTGACATGCATACCTCTTCCAAAATCGAAGACGTGTATCTATGAATGTATGTCATTTTTCTATTGCACAAACCTAGTCAAGAGGCAGCTGAGTCTATTATACGGAATAAGTTATTATATGTTTGTATGATTGTATGAGATACATTGTTATATGACATAAAGCTATTATACGGAATAAGTTATTATATGTTATAAGGTTTTATTATGTGATATATATATATATATAGAGATATTCAATGCATATGGTTGTATTCTTCCATTCTCTTCTTTTTTCTTTCTTCTCTTCTTTAGCTTCTATTGTTTTTTTCTTCTTCTTCCTTTTTTTTCTCAAATACAAAATACAAAAAATTGCGACATCATAAGTGCAGAATTACGATATTATCATAAGTTTACTGTATAATTTCCTCCTTTGTATTTTAGATATTACTTATTTTTGACTTTTCTGTTGAGTATTATATTTCATAACTTGATTTTCCACTCTAAGTTACAGATTATTCTGTTCATTGGTATTTCACTTTAATAAAGCTTTTATTAAAGTTAAAAAAAAGGCAGCTGAGTGCTGTACAGGGTCAAAGACAAGCATACGTTTGGGGACTTTTAATGCATTGCGATGTAATGTTCTTTAAAGTGGCGCGTCTTCAGCTCATTCCTAAAATGGAGCAAAGTAGGTGGCCTATTGCCTCCATTTTGGAAACCTCTGTACTGTGTATCTCATACCCTCATGAACATTATGTGAATTATTCTCCAAACTTTACTTAGGCTGCCTCAAGCACACTGCTTGTTTTCAGAGTAAATGGGAGGTTACCTGACCCGGAAGTGAATGCAGACAATATCTTTCCTTAGCTTCGGGCAGTTAAGACTTAGGAAAGCTCCCGCTGTGGTGTGCATTTTTAAAGAGGTGCTTGAGATATTCAGTGAACCAATGAGTCTCTGTTTGTGCCGCCTCCATTTGGGAGCGAGTGGTACCCGCGGTATATTTCGTATCAGTTGTTCCTCAATTCCTTAATAAAATGTGAAAGTGCAAAGCAGCTTAGCACACTGATCAGAAGTCAGGCCGCATGACATGTCCGCATTGCATATCCTCCGAGCCTAAGACTCAGTGGTCAGGGAGATCTAATTATAAGCACGTCATTCGGAATTTACTCAAAAGAAAAGCTCATTCGAAGGCCCCTTAATGCGGATGACAAGTGAACAAACTGAAATGTACCCCACGCTGATTGCTAACAGAGAGATTATAGGATTACCCGTCGCCTATTGTTTCGTGGATGAAAATCTCGCACAAAAAAATCATCCCTGAAATGTATTTCTTTAACCTCTCACATTGTATTGCTGTTAAAAGCAGATCGGTTCATATTTAGGCAAGGTTTTGGTTTTGGTCAAGCCATCAAATGGGAGATTTCGCATATGTTCTTCGTTCTTGTGTGTTGTAGTCACTCAGGTGTTTTGTGGCAATGTTGTGTGTGGGAACGGATTGCTCGGTGCATTCCAGGCACCTGCATTAAAATAAAGTCTGAATAACATTCTGTGTGTCAAACGCACATATTTATCCATGCTCTATTTTTTAGTGGCCATCAGAAAAATTTGTTTTAGAAAAATTAGTAATCGAACATATGACAAAGTTAATTGTGTGAGACCCACTGTAACAAAAAATATGCTGGCTCATATCATTGACATAGAACACATGTTAAATGCTGTAATTTCTTATGTTTTTTTCATCCATATGATGAACATGTATCATTGTATATATGAGAATGCCTTCAGAAATGACAAGCCCTTCGAGTAGTTTTTGAAAATCAGGGAATCAAAACACAATCTAGGAGTAAGTATTTTCCGAGGTGTGCTAGATTTGTGGTGCAGATACACCTTTAACAATTCTCGGTTGTCAATAAACAGTTTTTAATGACAAGGGACTGGTTTGACATTGCCTTTCCTTTGGCATAGAGCCACCATAAGTGTACACGAAACCACTATGTGGTCGATATCCTGTCAAAATTGTAGCCAATCATAACCTGTCAATCACAGAACTTCAGAGGGATGTCTCTAGAAACTGAAAACAGGCAATTATGTATGCATAATTTATTAGGATAAACTAAAGCGCTAGGACTGAGAGGAGTTAATCTTTCAATCCCGGTGGGAGTCAGTAGCAGAATGTGGTTTAGAAATATTTTTCTTGACACCGATTCTTGTACTTGCAGACCTGTATCAACATATTTAATAAAATATAACTTTTACAAAAATATTCTGTTATCTTGAAAGTCGGGCATGACAATACTTGCTTTATACTGAAATCAGGGAGCAATATTCTTACTGAAATGCATTTAAAATGATCCAATTTAGGGTAGAATTCGAAAAATTGACATTAAGCTAAATTTTCAGTGTGATGTCCATCCACCAATTTATTGAAGAGAGCACTGTAGCACTTGTAACCGATGGTTTAACTATTTAAATATAAAATATGGAAACCAACTGCATGATTATGCAGCAAGACCAATTTTGTTTTTTAACTTTTTATATTTTATTTCGAGCATCCAAATCATTTGTTCAGAGATGCTAAAAGAGTCAGTAGGGTCGCTGGTGCTATAACGGAAACATGACAGGCTAATGGCTCCTAGGCTAGATCTTCTGATGAACAACTTTATGCTGTTCAAGAACGTGGTGTAATGTGTGCCGGCACTGCTGAGATCACTAACAGCGAAAAGAGCAGTGTGCGGTAGTGGAGAGTAGGTACAAGTTCCATCTTCACCCTGGCCCCCACCAAACCAGTAAAGCTGGTGCATGAAGTGACTGCTGTGGTCCTCATCATAGTAGGCTCCTGTTTTTTAGTATAATGCAGGTGGTGGCAAGCAGTGGCGGCTCACTCGGACCGGGGTGGTGAGGTTGGGGAAATTTTCAAAAGTACAAAAATTAACTTATCTTGTCCGCCGCGCCGCTGCATGCCTCTCCAGCCACCGCACGCCTCTCCTCTGTCTGCTGGAAGCACCGGAAGCGCCCAGGCTTCCAGACTTTCTGTGCCAAGCGTCCTGTTTCGACACTCAGGAAGTGCCTGAGGAGGTTGGGCATGTTCTCCACGGGGCTGTGCAACACAGCCCAATGGAGAACATGGCGAGTGCTCATGACGGTTTGGAAGGCCCTCAGAGCCGACCAAAGCATCATGTGCACTTAGAGGAGTGCAAACCAATCCTCACCTGTCTGGCGTCAGGCAGCCAGCCCCGCCCCGACTCCTGCATAAAAAAAGAAAATGATAATGCAATTTTGTTAATATTTTCTTTTTCTTTTTTACACTACTAAATTAGCTGTGGGGCGACGCTCCTCCACCTTAGCGGAGGAGCCGCTACTGATGGCAAGAGTGTGGTAGACATTTGGAAGCTATTCGCTAAAGCATTTTGGAGTTCATAAAGTACCACTCCTGTAGGACTCCTTTACATACTTTTACATGCCTTTGCAAATTGCCGCAGAATATCCGAAACTGAACTGAATTCCTAAGGATTGGGCCACATATGTATGTTCAATCAGGTAGTGTTAGTTGGAAGTGGCTATTTCCTTTCTTAATAGAAATGTAGATGTACACATGGAGTTCTCCCAGGTAGTTCAACCCCCAGGCGAGTTCTTATAGTTTAGATATGGTCATTAGGGAAGGCAGTACTAAATGGCATAAAGAAAAGCCTATTTATTGGGTGTGAGGGGTGCTACAGCAAAACCCCTTGCCCATACCTCTTCCAAACCACAAAGCATCTGTCCTTAGAGGCCCTAGCACTCCCAGCAGTGAGAGTCGTTTTTCAAACAGGAGCAGGTAACATGCTCAAGGAAAATATGCCTCAGTAGAAGAAGAAAGAGGGCAGCTGAGTTGGATGAGTGGCAGCCTCAAACAGCAAAAGGAATCCTAGTCACAGGTGCTGTAGCAAACATAAGAGATCTAGCAACCACTGTTCCAAAACAGAGAAACAAATCCTATAATAGAATGAAGAAATTTCAAGCAACACAAAATTCGTTCCCACAAAACTATGGGGAATTAATAAGATTTGGTACTATGTTAAAACAAAAGCATCATATTGTGTTAATTGAAATGTGCTTCAATGTAAAATGGAAAATGTTTTGGATCCTGAAAAGCAGTTTTTATTCTCCCCTACAAAATACTCTCACCTTTCCTCCATCGATGAGGTGAAGATGGTAAGACAAAATCCGGGGTCACAAGACATTGCCACATTGAATGTGGAATGTGTTTACTGCCTTAAGCCTATGATTAATTGATTCTTTTTTTAATCTCTGTCACTTCTTCAGCGCACACATAAACATTACAGAAAAACCCTAAAACAAATTTTTAAACAAAAATGTACTTTTCAAGGTTTCATGATGGACAGCCATGTTAGGGAACATCAAGAAATTCATTACAGAATCAGCAGACCAGACAATACCTTATTTAAATTTTTTCCATATATTGACTATCCATTTCTAGTGTTAGAAATTCCACATCGTGTCACCAAATACCACTGAGAACGTAGCTGTAAAGTCACATCAATGTAGGAATATGCACAACTCTCTGCTCAGGAATTACCCCTGAAAGTGCCAGTCTCTAGAAGTCAGTGTAGGTTTCATAAATTTGTAGTAGTAGATAGCTAACTGTGCATCATGTAAACTCTTTGGCAATTGTATATTAAGTAGCCAAGATTTTGCAATAAACATTGTCTGAACTTCAGCATACATCCATGACTGTAGTCTTGTGTACCAGTGATGATCATGCCGCAAATTATGGTGAAGCATAACTGGTCAAGGAAATGGCAAATTTGTGTATAAAGAATATTGTAATAGTGAGTGGAAGGATCTTCACTGTTGACTTAATGATTCATAGATCACTCCAGATAAAGGGCCCAACAAACTAATGTTTTGAAGCAAAGTTAAAGGTCAGTCAAAAACTTTGAAAGAAAGTGAAGCACTCCCTAACGCCTCTTAAAACCCTTCCCTTTTACAAATTTGTTGCCACCCTGAGAGGCTGTAACTTTTCAATGTTTTTGTCACTGAATTTCAGTCACAAAACATTGATACCATAATGAATCACAATTTGGAACAAGCGCCCTAAACACACCCTTTCAAAGTAGTGATTTGTTATGCCTTTCTAAGCCCATTTTGTGATTTGACAACCTGGTAATGAATTGTAAAGTGGATTTAGAGCATATAAAACATTTTTTTGCTGAACACTGTGATTTGTACATCTGACTCTTCATGGTTTCCTATGCCAAATTATTACTATTTGCAATGGGTAACCACATTTGCATTCAGTTTCTGAGGTCCCTCCTCTGACAGTCCCCTTTGTACTGACACTTCTCAAAAACAAGTTACCCATAGAAGATCTAAAGTAAAATTGGAGCCCGATTGTAACAAATCCCTTAAAGACTGCCTTTTTACTGAAGAAATAAAAAAGAAATTGTGATTTTGCTTCTGAAAAATCCTTGAGCTACATATGATGGATTCATTACGCTCATGATTTTACATATTTAAGTCCCTTACACATTGATTCACTTCTGTGAAAATCTGTAAAGTGTGGACTTACAGCCATTTTCAGGAATACAAAAGCTTGTTTCTTGAAAGAAGATTGTGAATCAGCATTAATATCCAACAGGTGCATTTGAGCAGTTGAGTGGTATGCAATCTTTTTAGGGCAATTCTTCAAAAAAGGAGAATAAGAAGTGCTGATAGCGAGTAGATAATGGGTCAGCCCCCGCCAGTCATCGGGTTTCATGTGTTTTTGTTGGTTCGCCATTGCCTGGACTGACTGTCCATCAAGTCCATTGCATTTTCGTGTAGGATAACATTGCCCCAATAATTATCCCATTAACTTTTGCCGAAAGGGCTCAATTACATTTTTTTCAAAGATAAGGGCCAGTGTGCTCTTTGATGCATTTACTTTCCAAAATAAAATAAACAAAACAAAGAGAGTGCCAGTGCTGCACTAAACTTTCGGAAATAGTTTTTAAACATGAACTGAATTAAACACGTCCATATTTGGCCATTTTTTTGGTTGATTTTAATCAAAAATATTTTTATGCAAATTTTCTTATTATTTTGCATGGTTATATCGGAATAATTAAAGAATACAACAAATTATTACAAACGAAACATTCCTAATATTTACACTACATTGACACATATAAATGACATCACCACTAGCGTACCTCAATCATTCAGACAACAACAACAATCAAAAATACACAAAATGCTGACTAAACACCATAGAACAAACAATTTACACTTATATGTACAAAAATACAACAGGCCATCGGCAAATAACACTTGCAATACTTATAAACGCTTATTTTTTAGTTCTTTTAACAGATGATTGGCCAAAGGCGAAGATAGGTCAAGATAGGTCTACGCGTTTCGAATCCCTTCACCGGGGATTCTCATCAGGACCAATACTCTCTAGAACTTGAAAGTACGCAACCAAGGCTTTCAATATAAAACGTCCAACTGAAAATTTGTTAAGACAGAAGGTATCACGTAGGTACGTGTATATCCTTACTCCTCCTGGTCGGAGTTTGCTGTGCTTCCGTACAGAATGCGGCGTGGAGATTGAATCGCCAGCAAAGACCTCTTTGTCCGGTTAGTCCAACGCCATCGGAGCCATCGCGCACCGTGCTCACAACGCCAAAGTCGAATACTTCCAGGCACAGTGGCATTTTAATTGCTAGTTTGTGAAATGCTTGCTGTTTCGATGCCTTAGCCTGTCATAAAGGCATCATGCTGTTCACTAATAACCCATGCATGATTGTTTCTTTTGCTTTAGGGCCATAAATGCATGTTTTTGGATTTACACACTGTTTGTTCAAAAACGACTGGAGCTTTACTCTGCAATATTTTGATATAGACACCTGTTGCATTCACAAGTTACAACACGTACATCACTTTCTTGTATTTTCATGAAACTTTCCTTTGAAGGTACAGTTTAACACTGCATATATGTTCTGTTCAGCAAAGGGGCCCTAATCCCAGTTCCATTTTGTTGTAGCCTAAGATGTTGCGCCATAATTTGCTCTTTAGGACAGCTGAAGACACACACACAAAGTCGCCCTCTTATTACCAAATCAGTGCCCTAACACAAATCAGACATTCTGGCTTCCCCAGTGCTTCTTCTGTCTTGGATTTTTCCATGTTGTATTCTGCCAAATGGAAAGCCATTCTAGTGAATGTATTTCAGTCTTCTGGGTTATGCTCCTTAGCATACAAGATGGATAGCTCCTTGCCTCTGATGTCCTGCTGTCAAACACGGACAAAGGAATATGTTAGCAAGGTAAAAAGAAAGGCCTTTTTCCTTTTTAAATTATCCACTGTTTTGGAGGTAATAAGAGTGGTCTTCTTTTATTCATACATCATTTTCAGTTCCCTCTGAGGTAGCTGAAACCTTGACTACATACATGAGCATTGACAGACATTTATCATCCGTTTCATAATGGGCCTGAGAATTATTAATTGACTTTATTAAGTATATGTAATGTGGTCCTACATTTCTATCGCATGGGTCTGGTGACACTTTTAACCCTTTCGATGCGCATGACGGAGCGGTTCCGTCATGTGCGACGGTTGCGCTGTGCGCATGACGGAACCGCTCCGTCATGGCCCCGCCCGCGCACAGAACCTTCAGCACAGCGTGGAAATCCGCGCCACGCTGAAGGGGTTAAACCTCTCAGCCCCCTAGCTTCCTGCCCCAATGTTTATGATATCACCAGAGCCCTTCGATGGAAACTTGACAATATTTGGCTGTATTACATAGTTGATTGCAAACATATATTTGATATATTATGATATGTCATGTTTGTTCATGTAATATCGATGTTTGACGATGCCAAGGTATGTCATGTGAATGTATATAAATTAAATGCATCAAGAAAGCCAGTTAATGGTCAGTTGATGGTCAATATATTTATTTGGCACTCTATTAAAAGGTTTTAAGAGCTCTTTCTTGACAGTCCTTTAAGTATACATACACAAAATATTTTTGAGGAAAATGGAAGGGCTGATTCACAAAAGCATTTAAGAGTATGCAAAGTACTACAGTAGTACTCTTTTACATATTCTTACTTGTTTTTGTGATGGTTCCCAAAACTTTGAAATCTCTATTAGCAAAAGTGCAAAGAAAGCACAGTTCTTTCTATTCATATTATTTGCCTGTGAACGTGACCTGAATATTCCTACTTTGTTCTATTTTTACTTGCTTTTGACCCAAATCACAAAGGTCTATAAGAGTAATTAAAAAGAGTACCCCAGGAGTACTCTTTTACATACAGTGCTCTTTTGTGTACTCTTATATGCCTTTGAGTCCACAAAGACATTTGTGAACACTTAAAAAAGAATACTATAGGAGCAGTCTTTTACTTACTCTCACATCTTTGTGAATCGCCCCAATAAATGCAAAACGTTGTAACAAATTAAAAAAAATCAAGGTCAACATCTGTGTGCTACCTTAAGGATTTCTGTAAAAATTCTGAATTTACAGATACGCAGGGCATCTGTCAAGTGTACTGAAGTGGACAGATACAGCTGGTAGATACTTTTATCCGAGCACCGCCCGGCCGCTAAATCCAAAGACAGTTCAACCTGTCTACTGAGGTATGCATCTGTGTTAGAAATGGGGTTTCTGGTTGGCTAGGGTATGCACCTAAGCCAGGCCGAACCCACCACTCTAGTCAGGTTAAGGCAGTCACACACCCAAGATCAGATCGGGGGTGGCGGGGTGGACAGGGGATAAAGATTAAAAAGAAAACTTACTTACTCGCGTCTCTCTGCTTTGGCCCTATCCTCCTTGCCCCTCTCCTCCAGCCGGAAGAGGAAGCAGCCAGGCTTCCCTGACCAATCACAGCACTGCAATTCAGCGTTATGATTGGTCTGAGCGCCGTGGTTCAGCGCTCAGATGGAGAATGGGGCATGTTCTCTATGCAGGCTATAATGCGAACATGCAAAGTGCGCATGACTGGCCAACCTGAGAGGGCCGGTCAAAGATTCATGTGCACTTTACAGAGTGCCACCACTCCTTCCCCTGCTCTGAGACGCAGGAACAAATAAAATGATAATAATATCCAGTTATTATCATTTTACTTTTCCTTCATTTCCACTGCTAAAAGCAGTGGTGCGACACTCTCTGCCTCAGCAGAGGAGCTGCCAGATAACCCCTGCTCACCCCCTTGGTAGCTTGGCAGAGCAGTCAGGCTTATCCCAGAGGCAATTTGTAGAGTTTGCTCAACACACACTCACACCAGTGACACACCACTTACACCACAAAAGAGACTCCACACAAGGTTATATAAGAATATCTCATAGATTGTATATAAAAACACATAGACCACAATCACATAAATTCCTTTTGCCAACTTGGCAATTGTCATAATATCACATAGATCAGAAATCACTTTGCCAACTAGGCAATTGTCCTAACAAGACATAGGTCAGACATCACTTTGCCATAAGGCAACGGTCTTAACAAGAAATAGATCAGAAGTCACTTTGCCATTAGGCAATTGTCATAACACATGTAGTGCACTGAAGCAAATACTTATACATTGCACATATCAAACAGAACTTATCATGAGGCAAAACTATTACTGGGAATAGCAGGCAGTTCCTGCACATAACCTTTAATGCATGGCAGTAACCATGTTTATAGTTTGCATTGCACATGAATTGCTCCTGCTACCGGGAACCGTGTTCTACTGTGTTCCGCAGAAGCAAGCAAATGGTATCAATCGCAATTAACTATGCATTGTGGGGAAGGAAGTTGCTAGGATCCCCACCTTGGAATTAGCACCTCAGTGCCACTTGCCCCCGAGCACACCATCCTGGTGCGCAGTCGTTTGCTGGAGGGTTTGGGCCATCTGCCTGTATCTCGCCGAGAAATGCGGCTGGAGCACAATGCCTCCGACTGAGCAACACGGTCATACTTGAAACCCTCCTCAGTCCTCTGTGGCATGAGGCGCCACTCCTGCCAGTGGGTGCGACCGGTCGGACCAGTGCGGCTGGTGCAGAGGGTGGGGATCCTGCTCCGAACCTGAGGGGAACGCCCCGCTCTGACTTTCCTCGGCGATGCTCACCTTCTCCACTTGGAACGCGGGACAACTGCAGAGTTCCTCTGTCTCTTCGTCCCAGGTGAGAAGCGGCAGATTGGAGCCTGCAAGGCTCCAATTCCTTCTGGGTGTGGCTTTGGTTGACGGGCAATGCCGGGATTCGGAGAACTGAGCTCACAATTTTCTGTTTTCTAGCCCTGCTCGGTCTCGCAGCTGGCCCTGCTCTCCAGGATGTGGCTTCAGCGGCGTCACCTCCCACAGGGATGCTGTGGTTGTTATGACACCGTGACTCGTGGGCTTTGGTTAGCAGGGAAACTATAGCTTTAAATTAGGCTTGAAAAAAAGGTGATTACTCCAGAGTAATGTTGTAATTTTGGCAAATTCACCTTACTCTTGTGGTGTGAATTTACCAAAAATTATGCAATTCTTCCCGCTCACGCAAGTTAGAGTAATTTAGGCAAAGGCCTACTGCAAGAACAGAGCCAGGTGGCTGCTGGGTACTGCTGTTTGTTTTCTATTGCATATAGTGCTATTTTCTTAGTGCAAAATGCATCCTCGCGTCCATTTGCTCTAAGAAAATAGTTCTAAAGGCAGGGTGACGCACCTCGCAGATTCCGCATAATTTTGCCATAATATTGCATCCTTACTCAACAGAACATTACACAAGCTACACCCACCCCCACTTTAAATGACACCAGTTAGAGAGGGGGTGTGCCGCTCCTACATTGAGTGCAGAATATTAGCTTACCATTGCATTCAGTCCTCTACATCATCAGGACTGCTACATTGATGTGCACTATTTGAGCTAATATAAGCAATACACTTAAAGTACAGTAATTGTAAAATAAATATAACTACATGGTAAAAAAAAAATAGAGATAAAATATTTATTGCAAAAATATATACAAAGGGGCTCAAAAGAATCACCCACCCTGAGATATATTATTCCTCACACAGATCTTTAAGACAGGTTATTAACTATAAAATACATTCACAAATATAACAATAAGGATTATGGTTGGTTTTTATGAAATTGAACCAAATTGCATTTAAATTAAATAATAGTTAAGCTTATTATTAGCGAAATCTTAAGAATTCATAAAAATGCAAAGGTTGGGGAAGTATCAGGGGTATGTTAAGAATAGTGAGTAAATCATTTTTATGGTTAACATTAGAATTATAGTTAGGATGAAAACAAAATACACATGAACATTAATGCAGTTATAACTAATAACATGTTCGTGTTAGGTTTCAGATTAGGATGAGGAGATTAAACTAAAATTGTAGAGGTTATATAATGGTTAAATCTCATTTGGCATGTAACTTATCAGCACTAATATGAAAAAATAAAGTCAATACAAATGTAGGGTTAGGACTTGATTGATGTAGAGGGTTAAAATAGGTTGTATAATATATCATAAACTTACCTTGACAATGAAGTTGAAGATAATGTTGCACCAAGGATGTAGTTGGAGGTTGATATAGTTGAAGTTTACCCATGAAATAAAGGAAAGTGATTAGTGTGAAAATGAATTACATGTTTAAGAAGTCTGCAGAAAGAAATCTGTCAATCAGAGGAAAACACACAGGGCTTGATTCACAAAGTTAGTTGTATGTGCGAAGGGAGGGCATTGCCCTGAAAGTTTATGCAAACCAACAAATTGTACCTGCTTATGGGCCTTTACAAACTTTTTCCTAAATCCTTGCCAGTGTCAGGGATTTACTTGTGTTACAAGCAAGAGTAAATCCTTTTCTAGGGTAGCAACAGTCAGCGTAGCAACAGCCTCACGATTGGTGAATGAGAAGGAGTTTAACGATGGGGAAATATATTTTTCCCTCTGGTGAAATCAGAAAAAAAAAGAAAAATAATTAGCAAGCGCACGTGCAAATAGAATTCAAGAAAGGATTGCAGGAGGATGTCCAGAAACTGTTGGAGCTCTCTTGATATCTTGTTAAGTCCCCAAAAATCATAAATGTGCACCAAATAAAGATATAATCAGGCCCTGAAGGTTCTGAGGTTGGTGTACCGATTTGGGTCATGTTAAATTGCTTTTTTGTCCACATCTCTTTTGTGACCCTGTGGTAAACCAACAGTAATTTTCACATTCAACTAATAAATATGGTGTCATTTACAAATTACAATATTTTGCTCCTACCACTAAACGGATCTACGGAAGTTTTGAATACCACTCGGGACGCTCTAACGAACTGCGGGGCTTACCTGGAGCAACTACTGGGCTGAAGAGGGGGCTGTCATCCTGCTTGTGCTCTCCAAACCCAGTCTTTCAAGGGGCGCACCGGTCTGGCCAAACACGCAATCTCTTACATCTGCTCACATGCTCTGATGGGACTCCAAATCCCAGAGTGCTTTGTGAGCCTCCCGCCTCCAGTCACCTGAGAGAGAGGAGCCACCTTAGCCCTCATTAGCGCTGAACTCATCTAGCCGCATGGGATGTGTGTGGGCCACGCCCAGGCAAAGCCCGGTCCAAGTGTGGGCCCGTCCTTGCCCGTCATTGCCCATCATTGCCAGGAAGAGGCAGGGCAGGGCCACCCCCCTTTCATCCAGTTGCCTGTTGGTGTCCCAGGCACAACCGGCCCATCACATCTAGACAAGGTACTGTTCCACTTGCCCTCATTCCAACGACCTCAACAACAAACTCCTTTTTTAGGGAGAGGCCAGCAACGGTCAAGAGGAAGAGTACGATTCAACACACAACCATGGGAGATGACAACCAGACGACAGAACTACAAAAACTAGACACATCATTGGTTTTTAATTTATCCAGAAGAGCTCTATCAAAAGATGAACAAAGCATCTTAGAGAAAGGATTATCTTTTGTACCAGCCAAACATACTGACTTTGTAAGACTGAAAATGGAGGCTATTGAATTTTGCAGAAAAATAAGACTCAAAACATTCTTCTTGTTAAACCCTCTAACAGAGATCCAAAATGATACTGGCCTTAAGAAAAAATCCACTTTTTGCCCACCGACCAACAAAATCCCCAAAGAAGTGGTGATCTTTGAAAAAACCTTACTTTCAGCCATAACTGAAATGGAAAATAATAGAAAAGGAGTCAAATTCAACACCACAAAAACTCAAATTGAAGCACTTTCGAAACTCCAAAAAGATACCTCTATCATAATTAAACAGGCCGATAAGGGCGGTTCAATAGTCATCCTAGATAAAGAGGATTACATAAAGGAAGTCACCAGACAGCTGAATGACACTCAATGTTACAGGAAAATAAACAAGGATCCAAATTTCGAACTTCAGAACATCCTTTTTCCGATCGTGATGAAAGGTTTAGAAGAGGGTTTACTCTCAAAAAAAGAATTCGACTTTCTGCAAAACAAAAACCCTAGGACACCTTTGTTCTATGTCCTCCCAAAAATCCATAAAAGCCAAACGTCACCTCCTGGAAGACCGATTATTTCTGGCTGCGACTCCTTAATGGAACCGATCTCAAAATTTGTTGACTATTTCCTAAAACCTTTCATTGCTGAAGTACCATCTTTCCTAGCAGATACCACAGATTTGATCAACAAATTGTCATCAATTCATTATGTTCCTGACTTTCACCACTTGGTAACATTCAATGTGGTTTCATTATACACACAAATACCTCAGGATGATGGTCTCTCGGCCATCCAATCATACCTGGAAACAAGACAAAACCCAAAAGTTCCAACAGAATTCATTATGAAACTAGCCAGCTTCGCATTAAAAAAGAACTACTTCAACTTCAATGGGGAATTCTATTTCCAAGTCAAAGGAGTGGCTATGGGTTGTCCATTCGCACCAGAATTGGCAATACTTTTTATGGCCAAATATGAGGAGAAGTTTATTTACAACAATAATCCTTATACCCAGTACATTGTCAAATGGACTCGTTACATCGACGATGTATTTATGATTTGGACAGGGTCTCTAGAAAACGTAAGAAAGTTCCATGACTGATTGAATAACCGTACCAGAGACATACAATTTACTCTAAATCACTCCCAGACGAAAATTGCATTTTTGGATGTTGAAATCTATCCATCAGACAATAGTCTGGCCACCACTTTGTTCAAAAAGACAACCGACAGAAACAAGACCCTTCACTTCTCAAGCTACCATCCGAGGAATTTACGCGAAAATCTGCCTTACGGCCAATTTTTGCGCATAAAACGTAACTGTCAATTTAAAGACGATTACATGTCCCACGCTACCACATTGTATGATAATTTGAAAAAAAGAGGATACCCCAAGAAACTCTTCAAAAAGAGCAATGAAAAGAGCTTGGTGGACCCCAAGGGAAGATCTACTAAATAAAAAAGAGAGGCAACCACTGGAAAGGATCGTTTGTGTCTCGACATTTTGTCCTAATTCGAACTTAATGAAAAAATGCATTGTCCAAAATTGGCACCTGATCAAAAATCTGGATGCCTCCCTCAAACAAAACCCACTATTTGCCTTCAAAAAAGACCACAACATTGCTAATCAAATCATCCGAGCAGCAATGCCGCAAAATAAACCCACAACGGTTCGTGACTATGTTGGACTTCAACCAATCCAAGGCCATCACAGATGTGGCTCCTGCATCTGCTGTGATTCCACAATAGAAGGGTACCTTTTCGAACATAACCATATCTATTGGAAACACGAATCTTTCACCAACTGCAGAAGTAAATCAGTGGTTTATGCAATACGATGCCCTTGTGATCTCTTATATATAGGCAAGACTAGCCAAGAAATAAGAATCAGAGTGTCACAACACAAATCTCGGATCAATAAAAATGTAATAACAGCTCCATTGGTCAATCACTGGCGAATTAATAACCATCAAATCAAAGATTTAAAATGGACAGTTATCGCCAAAGTAACACGAGATGTAAGAGGAGGCGATCTTGAACAGAAACTCTCTAGAACAGAAGCTATGCTAATCCTCAAATTTAACACTGCCACTAACGGTCTGAACGAACTCTCTGAACTCTACAACTTAAATTAAAATGTTTCCCCTTTTCACTCATTGTTAGAAACAACCTTGTTTCAGTGAGCCTCACCAAAATCAACGTACACCTGAGCACCTTAGCAATTAACTTCAAGTTACACTTGCACTTTTCATGGTAAATCCATCACTTTCTTCCTATCAAGGAAGATCATCGGTCACTTGATGCATACGAGATGACGATCAAGTCCTTTTTCTATTTAAATTCCATCCCTACCAACGAGACCGGAAGTTTAGTAGAAGACGAGTGTTCAACTAAAACTAATTTAGTCTCATTTCTATTTCTAATTTTTTCAACCAGTAAGCAGGCTGACGCTTAAAACGTCACTTCAGGGAGACCCAAAACACAGACGAAATCGACTGACCGACACAACTACAAGTGGCGCACCGATACGAGAAAACCTTCAGACAAATGCAGGTATGCCTCGCCGGTAAATCTCAATACCATCGAGCACAAGATTAGAATTATTCGAACTAACTCCAACCTCGTTTACCCACAGCCGCCGATGATCACTTAAGACGGACAACACACGCCCTCCGAAAAATCCGCCATATGAAAAATCGTGAGACAGACGCAGGTATGCCCCGCTGGTACTTTTCAATAGCATTGAATACAATATTAGGACAATTCGAACTAACTCCAACTTCGTTCACCTACAGCCACCAATGACTGCCTAAGACGGACATTACACGCCTTTCCAAAAAAACAAACAGCGGAGTGACGCGTCAAACAGGCTTCCCCACAAGTAATTCACTGAGGACCTGTGCTACCCGTTCACTTGCTCCATCATCACAACAAAGTAAGTCATTCTCGCAAGTAGAGTATTCAGACCAAAACCAGACTGCAGCGTATGTTGTTACAATGTTTTGTGTTCACTTTTTCTTACATAGGTTGCTCTCTACCTTAAACCGCTCGTCTCCATCCAAATCAAGGTAAACACCTTTCATTTAGTAATCTAAAACATGCAAAGAGAGTTAGAGGGGCTACTCAGATACTTATACAGGTTTCTCCTTACATTACAGGTTCTGATGAGAGGCCCAGCTAACCAGGGGTCTCGAAACGCGTAGACCTTGTATAAAGACCACAAGAAATCAAAACACTCATAAATAAGAATTGTTTTTAGATATGCTTGTCTTTTGAACAAATCTTTTTCTGTGGTCCTAACAGAATAATTGTAAAATACGTCGTGTTCTTTTCTGTTGACCCTCAGATCAACAAATCTGTATGAATGTTTGAATGGACTGGAATGCACGGGTTGTGTGCACAGTGTGTTAGTAGTGAGCGAATAATGTTTGTGATGTAAATATTGTAAAAACATTTTGCTTTTTGTGAGTCTTTTTTCTAAACATAGTTGCTTCGGCAACAGGAAGGTCTAAAATTCTAAAAAACTTATCATTAAATTTTGATTAAATCAAGCAAAAGAAAAGTCTTATACACGTTTTGTTTCATCTTTTCAAAATGTGTTCTCCTAATTAATATGGAGCCTAAAGATTCAGCGCAGTATTAGCAGTCCAATTGTTTAATCCAAGTTGACCTCGAAAATATAGCGCAAACTACCTTCTAAGTACTGTGTACCTGTATCTGGCCCTCAGAAACTATACCTCTTTTGTAGTCTTTGACATTTGTTTTGCGATTTGACACATCTGTACTCAGGCCAACACCCGATAACTGCTTAAGCGCTTAAATACCTCAAATAAACAATTTCTTTTCCGGAATATGGGCAAATGGAAAACCATGGAGGGTATATTGGCGGGAAGTAGTACTAGCTGTGGTGCAGGCAAGGGGAAGAAAGCCAGAAAAGCTCCAAAACATGCACCTGGCAACTGTGTCATCGATAGAATTGACACTCTTGTTAGTGAGTGTGAGGCTAATCTAGTATCCGAACAAACAGTGTCATGCACTAATGGCCATTCACCACCTACACACACCAGCACGTTACGTTTAACAACAATCCCCACAATGTTTCAGAAGCACTCCAAAAACTGAAGTTTTGATCAAAGTTCCACCACATCAGAATTTCAAACAAAAGGGAAGGCGAAAGGACAGGATGAGGTCACAGTTCCCATTGCACCCCCAGATCCCCATATTAGTGATGTTTAGTCTGAACACTATCCCGCAGTTCTCAGCTCTAACAGGTTTGCCTCTCTGGCCTCACATGACACTGCAATTGACATTAATGACACAAATGTAGCACCCCAGTTGCCAAGTATAACACAAGTACAAAGTAGTGAAGATCAACTAACGCTTGTACCGCATGAAATTACTTAGACGAGCAATACCCTTAGGTGCAAGATAATTACTATGAGGCACATGATTGAAGATCTAACTGCACTGGTTAAAACATTACTACCAAAGGTTCCACCTTGCCACCAGCTTGTCATGCAGCCACCTAACGTTAACCAACCCAAGGATCTAATAAACAAGTTGCCCCCTAACGCAAGGCCAACATCAATTGGTGCAGCCACTCTGGTTCATCACTTCCTACCAAACCTCCCACTGTAAGGGCAACATCAATTGGCACGGCCACTTCTGGTTCATCACGTCCTACCAAACCTCCCATCCAAACATCGAAAGCTGACCAAGCTTTCTCAGCTTGGTCAGGGCAGGGAAGTTCCATCTGCATACCAATGGGATCACTCTCTGTGCCAAATACATCCCTACAGGTCCACCTTCCACACACCGCGCCCTCTTCTCATGGCCAAAAAATCATTATGACTAATGTCCCTAAGCTTAGTTCTACCAACTCCCGGGAAAGTTATGACTCCCTAATAAACAAAGTGATACACTGGATTTGACATACTAGGGGTTGTCGTTCGGTGATTCGTGAGGACATTATTGCTGTTCATTGATGCTCGCACCACAAGCTAGCGTGTGATCATATTGAACTCTCGCTTGCCACCTCTGACTTGGCAGAGAATTTGCTGGCCTTGTAATACCGAACTTGCCCTCCCTCTAATTCAGCTATTCATTTCAGACATATTGAATCTCTTACAGGAGTTGGGACTCCTGACACCCTAGAGCGTGGAACATCCTTAGAAGCAGTTGACTGACTAAAGACAGACCAGCTTACAACCACTGACCCTAGTACCACCACAGTGAGCCCTAAGAGCAAATCTCAATCCCGCTCTTCTTCCCCTGAAGTACAAGAGCTAGTCACTGGGAACATGGGATCAAGCCACCCTTATGGCTCGGTACAGAGCAAACTTAAGTCAAGACCCTGGAAAACACCAGCTCACCCAGCTCACCCAGACCCAACATGCCCCCACATGCAGCCAAGTTTGATACCAATGACAAATGCTACACTGGCCACGGTTACTACATCTGCGAAGCTCAAGCTTATATCATGGAATGTAGCAGGACTACAAAACAAACTCCAACTCCCGCACTGGAATGAACTTCTAGAGCATTTTGATATATGTATCTTCCAGGGGACATGGAGTTTGGAGCCACTTCATAAATCAGGCTATGCTTGTTTTTTCTATTCCAGCCACTAGTGTGGGGAGAGGGTGGCCTTCAGGTGGTCTGATTGTTTGGGTAAATATTGCCTTAGGAGTTCGAATTCATATGCACTCAAATATAAGTCAAGACCTCTTGAGACTTACTATTAAGGACCCCAAAGAATGAGATAGCTTGGACCTGTTTAATGTCTATATTAGAGGAACCGGGGGGGGGGGGGGGGG
The DNA here is from genome assembly GCF_964204655.1 of Triturus cristatus. Taxonomy (NCBI): domain Eukaryota; kingdom Metazoa; phylum Chordata; class Amphibia; order Caudata; family Salamandridae; genus Triturus; species Triturus cristatus. Next base: position 503,567,283 of record NC_140593.1, read on the forward strand.
TCGCTCGCCCCTGCCATCGCACTTCTCAAACAAACTCTATCCAATTGCTCGCCTTGTTCGGGAATTGTGATCGCAGGTGATTTTAACTGTACCTTTGAGCCTTTGATCTCAGTCGACACACTTGAGCATGAGGGCGTTGATAGTAGATGGGCAGTCCCTCCACTTAATATACCTCCAATTAAAAGATGGACTAATTTAGCGATTCGAATCAATGCACTGACAATAGAGTTTGATTTACGCGCAGTCAATGGTAGAACCCCTTCGGACAAGCAGGGGGCCAATACCTTTAACAGAGTCGGCTGTCCCTCACGCATTGATGACATCTTAGTCAATGTAAAACTTTGGGATGAGACAACCGACATGTTTGTGACCAATACGACCGACAGTGACCACAACTCTCTGTAGATGACAATGAAGAATCTGTGGGTTTTACAACTTAATCCTCAGATCAACCGGGCAGTTTGCTTTGGAACCGACATTGTCTCTTCTAATTGTAAAAGTTATTTAAAATGGCCCAAGGTCTCCTCATGAGACTCAAAACTAGTGGTCATCCAAGAGACCTTGACCAAGAATACAGCAGAACTGCAGGTCGCAGTTTCAGATACAGCTGAGTGGGAAGCAGTTTCTGCTATCCACTCTTGCACTACAAACTTGTTGTCCTCCTGCTTTGAAGCACCGTGTAGGCACAATACTTTGTCTGGGACAAAAAAAACAGCATCCATGGTATACTAAGAACTGTAAGCTAAAAAGACAGGCCCTAACTTTAGCAATTAGAACCAAAAATGGCCCCAGGGTCAAATTGGCCAGGAAGGAATAAAAGGCTGCACTGCATAAAGCTAAGATTGAGTGGGACGACCGTTACTGGCAGGAACTGAAGGATGCGAGCCTCGGTAAGAATAGGAATGAATTCTGGTCATTAGTGAGTGGGGATAATAACAGAGACTTAGACATCTTACCCAATTATATCACTGGCCATGAATGGCATGCCCATTTCGCAAACATATATTCCAATACAGAGGACGGATGTCTGGAGGAGCCATGCAGCCTCACAGACGTCTCTTCAGTAGGGGATGTTAGTGACCATTTTTCACAGCCCGAAATAGAGGCAGAAATTATGAAACTGGTTCCTGCTAAAGCTCCAGGACCAGATGGACTTCCAGGAGATTTATACCTATCTGATCCTAGAGGGTCGTCGCGTGACTTCCAGCGACTGTTTAACGCTATTGCCGCTGGATGTCCTGTCCCTAAATCTTGGAAAGGTGCTGTAGTGGTCCCTATTTATAAAAAAGGATACAAGGAAGATCCGGCTAACTATAGGCCTATTAGCCTGATCAATGTTATGCAAAAGATTCTAGGTAGAGTTCTCCTGCAGGGAATCCAATCATGGTCCGAAGAGGAGGATATCCTCTCCCAATACCAGGCGGGGTTCATGGCCAGTACTGGGACGATCGGTCAGGCATTCAGGCTACTGCTCATATTTTGGAAGGTGGTGCTTATTGGAAAGGGTAGTCTCTACCTGGCATTCATTGATATTAAGACAGCATTCGATCTGGTACCTAGGACCAGATTGTGGCAGATCCTCGGAGACATGGGCATTCCACCCCTACTTCTCAATCTACTTATTTGTCTCCATGAGAACAACTATGCCCAGGTGAGATGGGGAGGCCAAGGTTAGCTGACAGACCAGATTCCTGTTGGAAAGGGAGTCCGCCAGGGTTGCTTGATGGCCCCCACCCTGTTCTCTTTATATGTGAACGGGGTGGTGAGGTTTCTCCAGGAAGACCCAGCTGATTCTCCAATCCTGGCGAGCGACAAAGTGCCGACGCTCTTGTTCGCTGACAACACCTTATTCGTGTCAAAGACCCCAGCTGGGCTACAAAAATTAATGAACAATTACCAATCCTTCTGTGAATCACGAGGTCTAGTTATTAACACCACTAAAACGAAACTCATGGCCTTTAACCCCCACAAATCCTTCAGGAATAATCTGACCTTGAATGGCACCCCCTTGGAGAGAGTTAGAGCTTTCGAGTACCTTGGTATTCGACTCTCTGATAAAATGCATTGGGGGCCCCACCTTGCAAAAATCCTTTTGAACCATAAACGGGTAATCAGGGCAATAACCAAAGAACATCACTCCTCGTACAGCAGGCCGGTTGCCCCAGCTCTCGTAGTTTATGATGCCAAGGCAGTTAGCTCGGCCCTTTACGGAGCCGAGCTATGGGGGTTCAAAAATGTTGAAGAACTAAGTAGGTCTGAGCATAAGTTCCTGAGGGATCTGGTATCGGTTCCATGCAACACCCCATTAACACCTTTAATGTATGACATGGGCAGATGGTCGATAAGGACACCGCCAAGCTCTGCCCATCGCTCTTCTGGGCTTGCCTGAGACGTACCACTGAACTTGCCAACTACGCTACAGCCCTAACGGAGGTATTGAACTTAGATGTGGGCCACGGGGTCATGTATATCATACGTAAAGAAAACTATGATACTACTTGGCCTTAAAGAGTCCTGGGACACCCAAATCCCCCCGAGTAAGGAGGATCTTAAGCGCCATTATTGGGATTGGGTTGACCAACAGGAGCATAGCAACCCAAATAGGGGGAGATTAACAGACAAATTCCTCATGGCCAAGAACACCAGAGGATTAGAGCCTTACTTGGACGTGATTCAGGTCCCACGGGATAGGGCTCTGTATATCCAGTTTAGGTATGGCTCCCTCCCTGTTAATGCCATAACATCAAAGTGGCACTCAGCTAACAACAGAACAGAAAGTTGCCCTTGTTGTGGAGCCTTGCTGGAGAGTGTTGCCCATGTCATGTTTGCCTGCCCAGCCTATGAGATTGCTAGAACAAATTGGCTGAGACCTATTTGCAGCGGCATGGGCACTCGTGATCATCGGGTTGCCCTCCGCATTTTAAAATCTGAACCTAGTGTCCTCTTTTCTTGTGGGGTGGCCAAGTTTTTGAGTCACGCTTGGCTACTTGGGCACAAAGCGCTGCGAGGGGCGACCCTAGCCTAGTCCTTGCTCCATCTATGCGGCATTAAAATTTCATGTGCTGTCCTTTTTAACAATATTGTAGATTAGTTTGTATGCCATTTTAATCTAGAACATCTTTCATGATGGACATAACACCAGCACTTTTGGCCGTGACGAATTGTGTTACACATTATTTTTACTTTTGTCATTTCTCACATATCTAGCTTGGGAACTTGTAAGGGTACGAATTCATTTTAATCTGTACATACATTTTTATGACATGATGTTTTTAGCGCTATTTGCCTTATCTCTAGATTTTTTAGCTGTTGTTAAAATGCTGTGTAATCATATCCTTAGCGAGCTTGTTGCATTTAAAGGTCTGTTAATATGAACTCATGTTTTAATCTTTTGTATAAATGCCAAACAATGCTTTTATGACACAAGATGTCGAAATAAAGCTATTGATTGATTGATTGAATACCAACTCTTCCTAGCTGCCACCTTTTTATCTTTATGTGAACATTTTTCTTACTTAGTCTCAAATTCAGTTTGTGAAGTACCTTCAACCTCTGAAACAGAAATTGACTTCACAGAGGACTTAAAGTGCATTCCTGGGCAAGTAATGCAGCAGATGTGCAAAATAAAAGATTGTTGATAAAAAGCTAAAGATAATGCAGCTTTGTTTTGCATCAGTTCACCGAAGGCATGCAGACTAATAGGAAAGAAGGTAACAAAGCTTAAAAACAGAGAAAATATGTGTATTTTAAAAGCAAGGACATCATATGTTATTTGTATAAGTAACTAATCCACCTCCAACAATAAACAGCTATAAATGTATAATGTAAAGTGAACTTTTGTTGACGTTCTCTGGTTTTTGTTCATTAACTTTAAGGCTTACATCACTCTATGTATTTGTATTTTTTTTGTTTCACGGTGGTAAAAGGGCAACAACAGCCGATATGAGCTGCTCCCACATATATAATTCAAATAAAAATTAAGTCACACTGGAGACTTTTGAGACCCCCAACTCCTTTTTAACCAGTTAGTTCTCAAGAGGAGCTTAAGGACCTGGTGTAATGTGAATGGTATTTATTGGCATGTGCCCCAAAATTATACTTTTAATGATAAGTAGTAGCAATTAGCTTGAGAATAAGTTCATAAACCCCAAAGAAACTAGGGAAATGTATTATGCAAAGCCATTTAGTATTTTGAGAAAGTAAAAGAAGCCATGGCAAAGCCAATAGGGAAGTTCCGCCTTAGCAAGTATGCAATGGTTTGTGCAAACATATGCAATAGCAATTGAAAGTAAAAAAATAATGTGCAAAATGTTACCATTTAACAGTGGTGGGCATATGTTTTCAAAGATAAAAAAGGAATGGCTAAATCATTACAGTGCTTAGTTCACCTGCTTAACCCACTTCCCCTGACACTCAAAGGCACAATTTTCTATGTAGATGTGCACATTTTATCAGGAAAAACTCCATAATTCAAACTGCAATTGAGTAAATTGCTGGAGTGGGTGGGCCCATTGGCCCACGCTGTATGTCGTTGTAGTATAAAACAAAAAGGAAATGACTCCTGAACAGACCAATAGATGGCAAGGGGTAACACAAAGGTCCTTATTGTAACTAGAAGGGTTTATTTTTGTGGATTTGTTTTCATTACGAGAGTGGCAAGACAGATAAAGCTGTCCACTATGACAGACCTAAAAAGCCATGGGACAAATTATACATTTCTTCAGCCAGAATCATGCATACAGATTTACAAAGCAAATGTACAGATGTATAAGTGTGTAGCCACAGTGCTTTTGCGCATACAAATGTATTTTTAGGTTCATCTCTATTTGGGAAATATGTTGCCTTTGAAAACAACCTCCTTCTCTGATAACACTACAAATCTTTGCGGCCGGGATGTTCCCTCCCCATTTCAACTCCTCATACTGTTTTATTACTTCTCTTAGGGGTACCATATTTCTGACCAAATCCAGTGGGGAAATTGGCCAGTGAAAATTCTGTGAATGCCCTTGTAATAGTACACCACTATGGTGTCACCTCATGGTCAACCTTCTTCACTGTTCCTCCTAGTATGGCTCTCTCTATACACCTCTTCACAAAAAGTTAGAAGCAAGGTGATTATCTTTGATGCAGATCTCAATGTCATCCCACAAGTTAATGCAATGGTCCAGGAAACTGATTTACAGCTCTGTCTCCTTTAGAAAATCTTCACAACTCCTTCAAACTGATGATTGCACTCAACTTACTAATATTTTGGTTATTACTTGACTAGATTACCACAACTTTGTATCCACTGGCCTCTTAACAGAAACAAATCGCCAAACTTCAAATAGTGCAAAATCAACTAGCCAGAAATAACATGAATTTAAGATAATGGGACCATATCAAGCCAGCACCGAGATTATTCAACTGGTTCCAGTTTGGTTGAAGCTCAAGTTCAAAACACTATGTGCACAGAGTATGTGGCGGAAAGGTCCTGGCTAACTTCAGAAACTATATCCATACAGGGGATCTATTGGGATAGGCTCAACCAGAAGCGTACTAATCCCCAATCTTCATGAAACTCACAACATGTATGCCTGGTTTTCAAATGAAACAGGACTGGCTGATCTCATACAGCCAAGTCGTGCCCTGTGTACTCAGTACTGTATGTGTGATGGAGCTGCCAGGAAAGAGATCCTTTTAGGACAAGAACCTTAACTCACCCGAAGGTGACATGTTTCTACATGGGGTTCCATCCTCACACCAGGACTGCAAGGTCCATGGTGTGGGCTAGAACTTTCCAAAAGGGAGGAGCTAAGGTGTTAGACCTAGACATAACAATGGAGAAAATTAAAACTTTTACGAGTGTTAAGGAAGGCTGATGTTAGCCCATAAATTATTTAATTTATACTTACCCAACGTTGGAGTGGCTCTTCATGCAGCACCTTCCTTCCCCACTCCCCAAAATTCTTTGGACAGCCACTCAACATTCTACAGTATATGTATGATAATGTAATTCTAGAAAAATAGTAAATGACCTTCAAAATAAGTTAAATAAATTCAAATAATACTGCGCACCTTAACATGGAAAATAATAATGACGAGTCTAAAGTGGTAGTTTTTGGACATAAGATGTATAAGGAAAGATGCTAGCATCTAAATCAGAATATGTTGTAATGCACTAACATATCTAAAATTTAGGTATATGGCTTAATGAGTGTGGTGGCACAAAGAGGCCATTGGCAGCAATAAAACAACATCCATATCACTAACTCCTCTTTCCTATGATTAACTGTAAAGTTATCTGACCCATCTTTGAACCCACTCATGTGAGTAACCAGAAGGAAACCCATCTGTACACTCATCTTTTGGCAGGTCATTTTCACTGGGAAATATGCAAATGACTAGACACTTCTCAATTTCATCTTTATAGACTCTTGATTGGTCTTCTAGATTGCTCTGGCAAGCTTTAGTTTGACTGGAGTTTGATTAATATAAGCACACATTTTATTGGCACTTGGTACTGCTTGTTGTGCCAAACTTAGGGGTAGTAGGCACCTCCACGGTGATGGTGGTGGCAGGAAGTGTTCTTTTCCACACTCCTGCGGCGGTCTTCGCGTCCGCCATATTACGATGGGCAATGATAGCCCATTTCCTGTCCGCTGCGGAGTTTTGGGATCCGCAAGAAATTTCCTTCCACAACGGTAGCGGAGGGAGCCAATAGAGAGAGACCGCCGTGCAGAATGACGTTTTGACCGCCGGACAAATCACAATACCCCAAACAGTCTATCACACCGCAGCAGAGAATCCAGCCACTCGGAGACAGTGGAAGCACTACTGCGGAGAGCGAAGATCAAATCCCAGACACCTCGACACGTTCCTGACCGCAATGCATCCAGCTCTACAAGCCCCTCCACTGCTGTACCTGATCCATTACCAGCGGATAAGACGTTGCCGCGATCAACACCGTAGGTACATAAATATCACATCTCTGCATACAACCACAACACACAACTCCTGTGCTGAAATACGGTTCCTGTCTTCATCAGACACTCTGGTGGAGACAGGGACATATCCCGAGTGCACTCTCACATATCCTGCCTGCTAGAAATTGACACCTCCGCATTCGGGTCACCCATCACTGCACTGTCCCGGTCATGTCACCGCAGTGGTCTGAATGCTTGTGTGGTTGCTTTCGACCACCATTACTCTTTCCGCCCGACCGCGGTGGTCAGAATGCAATAGGCGGTTGGATACAACTGATCATTCCGTTGGCACGGCCATCGTATTGTGATTTCACTCGCGGTCATTCCGCTGGTCGAACGTTGTTTTGGGTCTTTCTGCAGCAAATCCGACCACTGCGGATGGATTTTCAACTTTTCCGGACATTCCCGGTGGAGTATCGTGGAATCCGTCCTCCGCGGTTGGATTTTTCTGGCAGTGCATCCTAATCTGACCGCCGGTTTTCCCACGGTACCTGCGGATGGTTATTTACCGCTACTACGGCGGTCGGAGTGCTTTTCCGCACGCCATCATAACTGACCCCTTAGATTGGTTCCAGAAGCATCCTAAAAGGATCTATTGTGGCAGGTCATAAATAACTCTGAAAGTAAGAACAAGTGGGGATTATTCCTTGAGGCCTCACTAGACACTTTACCATTCAAGACCACCTGAGCTTTGATTCTCCCACCTCTACCAACTAAAAAGCTAGCATTCAGGCAAACAAAACAAATATCTTTTGCTGAAGATTGCCTAACCTGCCAAAAAAGAAACATTGGTGAATAGTCTTAACCTCATATAAAAACAATTTTTCGCAAAGATATTGGAACGCTTAAATACAGAAAGATTTTGCCTGCTGCCATTCAGGGACTTTGGGTATATCCAACTCAGGGGTGAGACAGATAGGGTATGCAGATGGTGTAAAGTTGATAAGAAGACATTGCTCCAAGTAGTCTTAATGTGTCATGAACTCACAGCACTAAGGTGGACATGGTTACTGTTTCTGAGGTTAAATATTAGAAATTGCTCTGAAGCAATAAAAGAATGCTTAAGAGATTCAGATGGACAGTTAACTGTTTTTTGTTTTTTTTAATGTCTGGGTATTGTTCAGCATATGATCAAGGCACTTGAGCACCATAAGCCTGCTGCGATTGGACCTTCCCGAGACCAGGAACTTCATTTGTGTTGTACGAATTTACCCATATTATAATCAATGGCTATGTCACCTTGCAATAACATTATAGATCAATATTGAGGATTTCTTTTATAGTCTTGTGGTAACCTTACATTACCACACTGGCAGTAGTTTTTATTTGTGTATTTATTTGCAATTTTCTTAAATACTTGTGCAATAAAATATGACTTGTGTACATTATGTAATGGTATGTAAATCAAATTCTGAATGTAAATGACATTTGTGCAAATTGAAAATTTGAAATGTAGGAAAAATAGGCCTTTATGAAAAAAAGATTTTGTCGACGCTACTCCGACTTCTGAGGGGGTTTCCAACAATTGCCCTAGAAAGTTGGTGGCCATTAACGCCCCATTGAATGACTATGCAAAGTGGCTCCTCTAAAGTAAGATTTCTGTAGGCTGGAAAGCCAGAGCAAAGCATCTGGGTCTGGAAATCACCTATCAAGAATGACTACCAGATGTGGGGGGAGTGACTGTGTAAGTTATCAATTGACTCATGGTAAATTTTGTTGAGAAAGAAATGTGTAGCTTTAAGTGATGCTTCTCAGGTACTAACACTGTTGCACCTGTAAACTCAATAAAATGTGACACAAAAAAATGAGAAAATGAGTGGCAGGCCCAAAGACAGCTGGCAGTATGAGAAATATGATAATAATCACTCTCAGGCTGCAATGTGATGCTGGACCTGAACTCTAGGTGATATTTGACATATTTTCCTATCCCCTGAGATATTGAATGACATTGAGGTACACACAAGATGCAGACTCTTTGCCTAAGCAAGGAGGATGCACTGTCAACTGGAGTGAAAAATGAAGAAATGTAATCAGACAGAAATCAAGAAGTATATTTGTGGCATTATTAAATTTTCATGTACTGCTCCACGTTTGCTGCATTAAGGTACAAGTAGTAGTAGAAGACTTTTTTTGTGTAAAAATAGTAAAATATTCTTTACAATAAAAAACTTAACACATAGTACATAAATTATTGAAACATCCTACTAAAATATTCTAAAAAGGTTTTTACTGAATCACATTTCCTTAAGGCTGCAATATGTGAGATCTAAACATTTGGTCAGTTTTCCAATGAATTGATAATTTTTCACTGAAAAACAGTAAACAACAGCATCCCTAATAGATCCACAGTTAGGGGTGATAAATGCACTTTTCAAATATGTTTTCCTTAGATCAAGTACAGCAGGACGTAAACAAATAATATGTTCCATATATTCTTCCTTATAGCCTCACAAACAACAGTACTTGAGGTTAAATAATTCAGATTCCAAGAACCCCAAAATTGACAAAGGAGAAAAAGCATGAGACAGAAGCTTAAATACTTCATTTTACACCCAGGCTCGAGATTATAATTGAGGTATTTCGGTTTTGAGCTGGAGTCATAGTCTCTTGTATAATTAACATGACTGTATTTCCCTGACGTTAACAGAACCTCAAAGTGTCCTTTAATAATCTCTGGTGCTCGAGACGAGGCAGGTTTATAAGGTCTGTTAATGGTTGTATGTTGTTTTCCATAATTATCATGTTACACTCAGCTAGGTTCAGAGCAGAAGAACTATCAAACCTAATTGATAGTTCTTTATATATCATGACGCCTCAGCCACCCTCATACAGTCACAAGCATAATTTATTTTGAGGGCAAAATATCCCAAATGTATCTATGTCGAGGTCAATTCCAGTCTTAATTTGCTCTGTGGAGTGGAAGAACGCGAAATAAATAAAAAACCAAATTATTTTACGTATATTCTGTTTAGCGCCTTGATAACTTTTTCAAAGAAAATCTTTGAGCCATGTAGTAAGGATACACTAATTTCAATTCTATTACCTTTATCACTTGACATATTGCATACCCCCGTAGGCATTTGAAAATATTTTGACTGCCGACACAATAACATGAGCTTTAGTTTTCAGGTTTGACATTTCATTAATCCAATTTAGCTTATTGTCCACCATTAAACTCCCAAAATTATGGGGCCAGTTAGGATGTCTGTCGGTAAGCCTCCGACCTCTCGTTGGAGACTTACCGTCCAACATCCTTGGTTTAAACTCTGACTGCCTTGTTACAAAGAGGGCGGTCGGAATTTAAACCGGCTGGTCAATCTGACTGGCTTCCGACGGGATCAAGGAGCTGTTGGACCAGTCAGAACCACCACATAATCCCTTACGGATGACGTTTCCCCCGTCTGGAATATGATGTCAGTTTCCGACAGGCTTTCCATGTTGGGCTTTCTCACATGAAAAGCCTGTCAGAAGGTGACTTTGGGGGCCCCTAGCAGGACGCCCTTTCCTCAGCGGCCTCCGGTTGGAGGCCGGTGGGGTACCTTAGGTGCCACCCTGTAAATCCCTGCTCCGTGTGGCAAGCACCCTGAGATCCAAACATAGTTTCTATATATGATAATGTTTTGGATTAATATTATCCCACCAGTTGGCTGTAAGATACATCAGGGGAATCAACTGCTGCGTGATTCGGCCAATGGTTGTATAAAAAGTTATTATTAAAGTCTCCAGTCATTATAATTGAATAGAAGCATTACGATCAAAAATTAAATCCACTTCATGGAGTACCACTCAAATACAAAACTTTTAATATTAAAGGTTTCCTTTGATGACCTAATGCGGTTATTAAATCTATTTTGTTTTACACTTAATTAAGATACTTGTTAGAGTTATAAGGGATAACATAATTTCCTTGGACCCGGGTGGAGAAGCCCTATTTATTTTGCTGCGCGACCTTTCCCATTCATCCAGCAGAGTGGTGGCTAGGTACTTGCTACAAATCTTTGGAGAGAGAGAGAGACTTATGCTCCTAGGCGAGTATGGAGGCAAAGAAAGATAGCAGACATTGAAGGCCAACCAATAGGATGTATTGTGCCAGATCACATGCACGGGAACATATAACTATCACTGGGACAACGCAAAAGCACTTAAAACAGTGACAGGAAGGGCAGAGTTACCTCAGAGTTTAAATGTGATTTTAGAGGACTATGCAAGTCAAAAGCTCAATGCAATCTTACCATTTTAACTAATACTGCTTACTATCAGTACTTCACCAAAGCCCCAGTCCTAGGCTCTGTGATGCAGGTTTTTGTACTCTTGATTTCTGTTCATTTTACAGATGAGTGTTTTATCAAAATACTTTTTAGAAATATATATTAATCATTGTATTTTTGTAAGGAAAAAGCTAGGCAGTAAGCTTTAATAATAAAAGTGTGTAAAAAGTTTTCTATCAAAATGTACTCTTGTATAAACTTGAAATGTAAAGTGCTTTGACACCTGATGGATCTGGTTAGTGCTATAAAACAGCAAATATATAAAAAATGCATTGAATTTTTAAATGACCCATAAATTATTTAGGTTCATCCTATCATCTACCGCCCTACAATCTTTTTCTTTACTTTCTTATCTATTGTGTATCCGGAGTGTCAAGCAAATATAGGACCTTATTTAGAGTTTGGTGGGCCTTATACTTCATCAAAATATGGTGGACATCCCATCCGCCTAATAAAATGTACCATACACTATAATGCACTTGCAATACAGCAGGTGGAAAAACCGCCGCGTTTGTGATAGATAATCCTTATCTGCCAAACTCTAAATAAGGCCCATAGTTTTGATGTATAATATAGGTATGCTTGTATGTATCTGTTAGTATTATTATTATTAGTAGTAGTATTATTATCATTATTAATAATAATAATAATAATAATAATAATAATAGTAATAATAATATTTATAATAATATGAAGAAGGAGATATTTAAATAGCACCTAGATAAATTAAATTCTGCCTCAGTGCCAGTCATTAACAACCTTGCAAGGAAAACATAGGGGACTTAGAAAGATAGAGTTTACTCTTTGCTTTCAAGTCATTTTCATTCTCACTTAAACTTTTCCATGAAACTAGCGCCCTACACGCTCCAAGATGCTAATATTTTCTGTCTCATAGTGGAAAGCTTGCAAATTGCTTGGGTTACAAATGAATCGGGCTGATGGAAGAGGCCTCCCAGATATTTAGGGCTTACTTTTCAAATGGAGACACTTTGTCGCAAGACATTCCGTGTACTTATGTAATATGGAAATTCATTTAATCTAGGTCCTTCGTTGCATTGGCAAAGATAAAGGGGCAGATGTACGACCTGCCAAATAGCGCATTGCAAATTGCGTTACATTTGTGACGCACTATTTGGCATGTACAACAGTGTGTTTAACACTGTTTGCGATTCCCAATGTGGTTGCAAATTGCGAGGCTCATGAATATTAATTATCCTCTCGCAATTTGCGAGCCCTTTAGGAAGAGGTGTGGCGCCAGGGCGACTGACTCCGGAATCTGGGGATCACGGTTCGATCCCCAGCGCTGGTGTCAGATTAACCCAGCACCATGTGACTCTGAGCAATAGCTTGCTTAATCTTCCCGACGGCCCCCAGCGCCTAGAGACCCTTACGGGTGATTGTTCGTGCTTTACAAATGTGGACTATTTATTATTATGACAGGCCCTCCCAGGAATGGTGACCTGCTGGGTTAAGCAGACCAAAATGTCTGGGACTGCTTTTAAATAAAACAGCCTCTTTTTTTTAAATGCAGCCTGTTTTCCTTAAAGGAAAACGTGATGCATTTAAAAAAAAATATATGAAACTTTTCGTTTCATTTTTGAAGGGCAAGCAGTGGTCCCTGGGACCACTGCCTGCCCTTAAAAATAATATTGAATGCATTTGCAAAGGGGAAGGGGTCCCCTGGGGACCCCTTCCTATTTTTGAATGCATTACCACCTACTTGAAGTAGGTGGCAATTTGCAACTGTTTTGCGACTGCCATTGCGGTCGCAAAACATTGGTACAAAGCTTTGCGATCACTATTAGGAAGGGAACACCCCTTCCTAATAGCGAGTCGCAAAACAGTGTTTTGCGAGTCTCAATTTATTTGCGAGTTGCAAAATACTGTTTGTACATGGGCCCATGCTTTTTAGTGTGCGCAAACAGGCCTAAGACCCATTTGTGCACGCTAACAATCATCGTAAATCTGGCCCCTTGTATCATTTTGGCTGAGGATACATGATCTTACCTGCGGCAGCCACATCGTCAGCCGCTATGTCAAAATCTCCTAACAAAAGGTTAGAATCACACTCAGAACAAAACAAATCCATGACAGTTTCCACTTAGAATGCATCCTTGGCACACATCCATCAACTGAACTGGCCAGATTTTAAAAATATTTAGGAATTGATTTCAGTAGCAAATTATACACAAAAAAAGCATATGGCTGTAAGTCACAAATACACCTTTTTTTAACATAAAATCATCAAGATAATGTTCTATTTCTCCATTCTTATTGACATGAAATCCTTGATATCTGAGACTCTGCTCGTCCCAATATCATACATTATGTGATTACTTGTGTTATCAACCTCTCTCTCTGTTTCATTCCTACTGCACAGATAATATTTTGAAACAGAATATGTTTGTCCGTTATGTGGTTGTTGACCTTGCCCCCAAGTGTCTAAATTAAACATATTTACATTTTAATCAACCTCTAGGATCAGATAATTAGGTGGCTTCTCTCAGATGCACCCTCAGTCGAAAACTAGGGCACTCTCTTTAAGGTGTTGGTGTCAAACTGAACAAAATCTGAAATGACAGCTTGATATTTAGCTGCAGATCTCTAATTCCATTTGATAAGTGTATGGGCCTAACTCACAAAGGTAAATTTACAGGCTAAGATCTCTGTGCATGTAGATTTTCACCCAAGCATAGACATAAATCTCTACCTGGATGCAATTCAACTCCTGGCAGAGTTGTATGCCTAGTGGTAGGTGGAGATGTCCTCATACATGATCGGGGGCGGCAGATAAGACTCAAAATATGACTGAAAAGTTACCATTAATAATTGGACAAGAATAGCGTAAGTGTAATTGTAGATCTACATAGCACAGGCATAGATCTCTGCTATGTTAGGTAGAACTATAAAATGAAAATAATAGGAAAGCAGGCATCACCTGGGGAAAATATTACACGCCTGTCAACTATTACTAGTGGAAGCATATAATTGGCCGAGCACACCTTGGGCTCTGTGAAACACTGTGGAGATGAATGGCAGGTACATGTTTGTGTCTGTGTTTGTTTTGTTTTAATTATTTTTTTTAACATTTCCACAATGCGATTTATATTGTTATCTGCAATATCTAAGGTTATATGATTTGTTTTCCTTTATTGTATTTTTAAGTGTAGTTTTTTGTGTTTGTGGGGTAACTCCTTTCCTCGATTGATTTCGGTGTGATTCTCTTACAGTAATTTTATTGAGTGTGAGATATTCCTAAGTTTGGCTAAAGTCACTTTGAGCTTGTCTGGGCTGTAATAATACTGAAGTAAATGTCAGTGTAACTTTTGCAAATTACAAATTTGCCTTTTGTGGGTGTGTTTTGTATTTACGCCCCCACACAATTTACCACTCATTAATATGCCCTTCCTCCTCTCTACCCTTTGTAGTGAATATTCCTAATTTTCCAGCCACTCCGCATAGGAAAGCTCACATTTACACCTAAAACGTAGGGCCATATGTGCAGTCTCAGCGGATAAGTTCACACATATGAGATAGGACTGGAGTAGAAGTGAATCTCTGCCTATATCTCTGTGAATTCTGTTTATGAGTACTTGAAGTGGTACTAGAGGAATAATAAAACACATCCACGTCAATGCATTTCTGAATAGTTCACTCTATGCATACATCCTATTTTGAACAGATTGTTTAATAGTATGCCTATGAAGTAAAATTTCATGGGGAGGATGGATGGACCTGTGTTTAATTTGATGGAAGGATGGATGGATGGATGGGCAACCTAATCCAGGTTAGCATACATTATGATATGGATGTATTTTCACTGACTGCTAAGTATGTTGATATGTACCAAGGAATGCGGCGTATTACTGTATAATGTGGAAATACAGCATCAGGATGGCTACAGTTCCTTTCTCTCTCTGCCAAAAACCGGCATCTCTGTAGTCAGTATGCCAAGACGAAAAACATGTATTTATTTATTTATTGAGAGTTTTAAAAAGATCAAAAATGACCCAAAGGTATTAGAGCGCTATATGGTGTAAGATAAGATACAGGTGTGGAACAAACAAGGATTTACCAGTATGTGACAGTATTAAACTGGTAGGTTACAATGTATTCAGGTATGTTACAATTTTAAAAGACAAGTCTCTTTTCCAGCTTGTGTATGTAGGTGGCCGATCACTTTTCCAATGAAATTAAGTTGGTGTTTTTGATTTCAAACAGATACTTTTATAATCAGTGAGAATGTAATAAATTTCAGATTATCTATTGAAAAAGACCTGTTAGAGAAACTGTTACTCACCATTCTTGGTTCTTGATCTTCTTTCCCTGATTACTCCTCCACTGCGTTATTTTTCTTTCCACCCCAGCTGCATCTAGCCTATAACAAATAAATACAGTAATTCAGTTTATTAGCTACTAGTTTGCCTTGTCTATGCTTCAGAACAATCTTCCCGGGGCACAGCGGTCTGCATCCATTTTAAGGATGTTTTGCTAAAAGGTGCTAAGTTCAGCAATGTAGTTAATGCGTCTTGAATCCTACTCACCATTCCCTCAATTAGGACGGTAGCTGTCAGAGTCCTGTTTACAGCCCCTTTGGGCGTTATTTATTTGTATGCTGTTACTGCCAAATACGGTTTTATTACTGAGCAAAATGGGCTCTATCCTTTTAGGGGCTTTGTATTTTCATTTTGTAATGGAAAGCAGGTTTTACAGAGTAACTGTTAACAATTTTATTCAAGCTTTTTCTAACACATCAGCTTCACCGCCCTTCCTGCTGAACTCTTTGTATAGCTGATTATCTCTGTTGTGACAGGGATCAGAAGAAGCTGAGTCTTCATTTGTACTTGTTTTCAAATAAAATTATACATTTTTTTCTTTGATCTCTTTAAAGGCTTACCTGGCATGGCTGAGCTGTTTCATCCTTGCATCAAATATCAAAGCGCAGCACTGTCCATGATAAAAATAATTAAGATCGAAACCTATGCATGCTATCTTAGTTTGATGACTTTAAGATAGCGGTGCCAGAAATTCTAAGCGAGAGTGCGTTTATAGAGGTAATGAATTTTCTAAATTTGAGAAATAAAAGTTTGCAGGTAGTCCTTCAAAGGTTCTCCTCCCTCCTGTTTTGTCTTCTGTTATCCCCAATATGCTTACAATTGTGTACTATCTCCTCACCTTAACACTCTTTGCACCAGACACTTAAAAAAGTCTGAAATGGCTACAAACATAGTCGTACATTTACAATTTACAGCGATTAGCTACTTTTGTTTATTTTATTATATTCCCAGGCAAATATGAGGACAACTAGTATATTCATACTCTTCTCTAACATAGGCTTACTCATGCGTGGCCCGTACAGGTAAGAGCGGTGAGGCGGGTTTGGGGCGGGGCAGGGGGGGAAGTCAACATACAACAGGACAGGGAGAAATAAAATAAATAAATAAAACCACTTCCCATGCGCTCGCTTCATTGCCGACTCGGTGATGCGGCGAGCGCAAGGTAAGTGGTTTTATTTACTTATTTAATTTATTTTGCCTATCCCATCGTATGTCGACTTCAACCCCTGCCCACCCCCACCCCACCGTTGTTACCTCTACCCACCACGCCTGGACTTACTGGCCCTAATCCTCAATGTAAGCATGGTCCAAATGATGAAAAATGTGCAGGTGTAGGGTTAGGCAATTGTGAAATTCAACAGTTAGTTCTTTTACTTTTTTCACTACATGGGATATGTATTGCACAGTGAAGAAAAGTGAAGAATGTGGACAACATTCTTCCTGAACACTCCCTGCAAACATTACAGTGCCGATTCCGATCCGGGTCGGAAAGCACTCCGACCGAGCCGGATCCGGAGTGTTTTCCGACCGAGCCGAAGTCCTGCAGTCTGACCGAGTGAGTACGATGCGGCCGTATGCTGTCGGACTCGGTTCGGTCGGACTCCCATAGAAGTCAATGGGAGCCGGTCGTACGACGTGTACATGGGCTCCCATTGACTGGATGGGTACGTCGCGGACAAGTGCGCCCCATACAGTGGGTACGCGTCGGTGCCATCCACACCGTACATGCCTGTGTTGGGGAGACCCATGGGTCTCCCCCTGTGTCCGAGTCGTAGGGCTGCGGGTGACAGGGGGTCCAACGCGGACCCCCAAAGGCAACCCCCCGGACAATTTGCGAGCCGGACACTCCGGCTCGCACAGGCTGTCCGACGCGTGCATCGTACTGGCTCGGTCGTGAATCGCATCCATTGCACGCCACGGTTAGCTCACGACCGAGACGTATGGAACTGTTCGGACCCGGAAATGACTCGGTCGGTGAATTTCATGTAGCTCGCATCGTACTTGCTTGCTCGTACAGCTGTACGAGTCGGCCGGAAAACACGCGTACGGCTCGTAGTTTTTTCGTCCCAATGGCGTTCGGTGCCCTTCCGACCTGGATCAGAATCAGCCCCTACGTGTTGCATGCCCTTCCAACAGTTATCCTCCACTTACGCATGACCCATTTAGCAAACATGGAAGCTCATACAAGTTTGGAAGAATATTGCAAATGTTTGCAAATATCCACAAATGTAGAACTTTGTGGGTGCTTACAGAATTTTTATTGCCTGGAACATCATGACCTCTCCTAGAAATACCCAATTTCTTAACAGGAGTGTCAATTTAGAAAGATCTGTTGGTACTCTGTTTTTAAGTGAAATCTCCTGCATGAAATTCCCAAGTACTAACTTTATACATCAGTATCTGGAGTCAAATTGACACAAAAGTTATTTTTCTGCACATAATTTACTTTTATTTGTGGGAAATATTCTGAGAGTTAGGACTGTTGCAGTTCGGCCACTTAGCAGTGTAAGCAAAAACATGCTTTTATTAATTTCAATTTGTTTAAAAGGTTGTTTTTGGAAAATGCCATTTCTCAGACTAACTTCAATGTATTTGTATGGTAACTGAGAGTGGTGCAAAATGCAGATGTGCATCATTGTTTCTTCAGTTCGTTTGAGCCCCGTGCAAGAGGTTGTCACACAGTTCCTACAGCTGTAGCAGATTTAATTACCACATTCTTTTGCTGAGATGCCCCTATTTAAAATCTCGTCACAGTAATTTCATCAAATAAAGTGTAAATCTTTCAGATGTGCACAAATAATAACCACGAAGAAGGCACTCCTTCCTAAAAAAACACATCTAAACTGAAAACTGAAATATTGCTGCACACTCAAAAAGAACATGCTTTAAGGGCCTCTCATAATGTTCACAGTACCGCCAAGGAGGTGAATCAACAAGTTTAGCCTTATATATTTATATGGAGTCCATAAACAAATAAATAAAATAAAAGTTAGTGATAAAGATACAGCAAACCACCCAGAAATATTGGTAGTCCATATGCCTCTCCAGTCATTTAAGGACAATTTCGTAGAGAGCTCTTCATCCCTCAGGGAGGCTAAAAAAGTTAAGTTAGTTGCAATCGTACAGTTTATCTGTCTGTAAAATTTGAAGACTATATGCTAGGAAGCTGAAAAGGCCATAACAGAGATTACCAAATCAGGGAAATACTATGGGGTAACACATTTGGAAAAGAATTAAGTAAGACATTACAAAGAATTTCATACTTAGGAGATTCAGTTTCCGGTAAATTGAAGATAGTTTGCAATTCTGAAAATGCTAATAAAACCCCCTTATCATAAATATCCTGAAGGAAGAAAATACCAGCATTTATCCATAATTTGCAAAATTGGATAGTACGATTGAACTATACTGAAGAAATTGTGCCAAAGAGATATCATAGTAGAATCTGAAATATGTGAAGGAAATAAAGCATCAAAGTCAGTAATAATTAATTTAGTAGGGGCTATAATGGAGGAGGACTTAATAAGTTTATTTGAATTGGACATAGACAATAGTGACGGAGTAGGGAATGGCAAAAATAAGTTTTGTTCTATCAATAGCCATTTAGGGGAATAACTTGGATCAATACAAGTAAACCAAAGTGAACCTTGTTTTAAGATAAACGCTTTGTGATCTTTGAATGAAAAAATCAGGCAAACCAAATCCTCCATTAGGTTTGGAAAGTTTAAGCTTAATATAACAAATGTGAGCTGGTGTATGATTCCAAAGAAATCTGTAAATAACTTTATCTATTTTTTTAAATAAAATTAGAGTGGTAACTGTAATGGGATTATAGACAAAGTGTAAAAAATAATAGGGGCAAGTACCATTTTGACTGCCTCAAGTTTCCTCCACCATGATAAGTGTAGTGGGGACCTTTGGTGAATTTCATCTCTGATTTTAGTAATTAAAATATCACAATTAAGTGTAATACAATATTTTAAAGAATTCATAAATATTTAAATTTCTCATTCTGCCAAATAATATCAGTATTATCTATTGAAGGTGTGCAATGGACATTTAGGGGAAATAATTCTGTTTTATGAGTATTGAAAGTATAACCAGAGACAATAGAATATTCATGTCTAATACTTAAAACTGCAGGTATAGAAGTGGCTGGATTGCTGAGGTAAAGTAGAACATCATCTGCATAAGCTGACATTTTAAGTGTAATATTAGTTAAATCTAATCCTGCGATATAATGAGCGTTATGAATATGAGAGATAAAAGGCTCAACTGCTAATAAAAAAAGAAGAGGTGGTAATAGGCAACCTTGTTGGGTTCCTCTATAAAGACAGAAACATTTTGAGAACTGATCATTAATAAAAAGGCGTGCCGAAGGGGAACCAAAAACACCTGGGCGCGGAACTGGAACAGGCTGGATCTCCCCTCCTTGACCTCCCTGCTCCGCAATTCCATTCCCTCCTTCTCTGGCCTATCATCTGCCTCTCAAGCCAAGGCCATTAACACCTGGCTGGCTGGAGGTTGCGACTTAGTGGCTCCCCTACGTCGCATTTCCATTCGCCGACTCAAGGACTCCAATAGATGGTTTAACGACCACCTAAAAGAACTCAAACTGAGCACCCGACGGGCGGAGAGGCAGTGGAGGAAAGATTATAGTCTTTCATCTAAAACCCACTTCCTGGCATCACTGGCTAAATATAAATCAGCAATCCTGGCTGCAAAAACCGACTACTTCTCCACGAAAATAACGTCTGCCGACAACAAACCCAGGGTAATCTTTGGCATTGTGAATGACCTGGCATTCTCTGACCGAACTTCGTCCCAAATCCCTCCCTCCCAGCCCCTCTGTGATCAACTCAATCACTATTTTTCGGACAAAATCACAACTATCAAGGCTAATATCCCATTACCCTCGTCTGCTTTTGTTGATCCCTCCCCCCCCACCGTCCAGAACCCTCTCACCCTCATCCCTCCCCTCACTCAGGAATCTTTTCTGGTAATACTTCCCAAAGTAAAGTCGGGGTCTCCGGCGGACGTCTGCCCCGCACGCATCTTACAGCAAATCTACTCTAGCTGCCCTGATCCCCCTATCGCCTTTCTTAACAGCTCCTTGGCTCAGGGTGTTGTGACCCCTGCACTAAAGGCCGCCACCATAGTGCCTCTGCTGAAGAAACCCGGCGCGGACCCTTCCATCTCGGCTAACTTTCGCCCCATCTCCCTGCTGCCCTTCCTGGGCAAGGTGATGGAACGCCATGTCACCGCGGTACTGAGCGCTCACATCGAGGCGAATGGGGGGCTGGCCTCTCGCCAGGCAGGATTCCGCCCCAGGCATTCGACCGAATCGGTCGTAGTCTCAGTCCTAGACAACCTCAGAAAGGGTATGGATGACAACAACCACCAGGCACTGGTCCTCCTTGATCTCTCCGCCGCCTTTGACACGGTGGACCATACCATCTTACTTGCCCGTGTCAAGGCGGCCGGCATCGGGGGATCAGCTCTGGTCTGGCTCTCCTCCTTTCTGAGGGACCGCACTCAGGCGGTCCGACTAGGCGATTTCACCTCCACCCCTCTCTCTGTCACCTGCGGTGTTCCCCAGGGCTCCTCTCTCTCTCCCTTACTCTTTAATCTCTATATCTTTCCTCTTATCTATGCACTCCAGCAGCTGGAGGTCACTGTTTACAACTACGCGGATGACCTCCAGCTCATCTTTGATCTGTCCCCCTCTCCTCTCTCGGTCTCTAATTTCCAGTCAACTATGACATTCATCAGGGACTGGATGAACCACAACCATCTTAAACTGAACCCTGACAAGACCGAGCTGGTTCTCACTGGTGGTTCATCCAGCCCCTGGAACTCTCTTTTCTGGCCCCCCTCTCTTGGCCCGGCACCATCCCCCTCCACCGTGGTCAAAACACTGGGTGTTAAAATGAATAATCAGCTCACTCTTCACTCACAAATCAGTTCCGTGGTTTCCTCCTGTTTCCTCACTCTCCGAACTATCCGCTCTGTCTCCCGCTTCTTCTCTCCCCAGGCACTTAAGATCATCATAGCCGCCCTGGTAATCTCACGATTGGACTACGCCAACGCCCTCTATCATGGCATTCCAGCGTACAGCCTGCGTAGACTCCAAACCATCCAGAACCAGGCGGCCAGGCTGATATACAGCCTTCCACGCTACCACCACTCCACCCCTCTTCTAAAAAAGCTTCACTGGCTCCCCGTGAAACAACGCTCCCTTTTCAAGATCGGATGCATGGTTTTTCAGGCCCGCCAGGGCACTGCCCCCGCTTTCATCGCCTCACTAATTAAACCCTATGTCCCCGCTAGAAATCTCCGGTCTTCCTCCAAGTCCCTTCTCCAGACCCCCCGCTTCTCACGCAAAAAGTGGGGCGGTTCTAACTTCTCAACTCTGGCCCCTACTTTCTGGAACTCACTTCCAGACAATCTCCGTTCTGCAACTCAGTATCTCTCCTTCCGTAGAGACCTGAAAACTTTCCTTTTCAGCCAGGCTTTCCCCGCCTAATACTTACTCCACCCTTCCATGGTCCTTTTTCCTCAGTTACTGAACCTCCAGCGCCAAGAAACCGCAAGGTGTACGCCGCGCTCTACAAGTGTTTTAAATTAGAAATTAAATTAGAACCATATAATGTTGAAACCATTTTTATAAAATGATTTCCAAAATTAAATGAGGATAGTGCTTGAAACTAAAATTGCCAATTAACTTTATCAAAAGTTTTCTCAAAATCTAAAGCAAGAAGACCAAAGGGTGAAGTATAGGTAGAAATGTTATCAATGACATGAAAAATGAGTCGAGTGTTATTGACAGAAAATCTTTTTTTCATAAAGCCAGAATGATCTATGTGAATAAGGGACGATAAAAAGCGAGCTAACCTAGTAGCTAAGAGTTTTGTAAAACTTTTACAATCGTGATTTATGAGGGAGATAGGGCGATAATTGAAAATCTTAGTCTGATCTGTATCTGGTTTCGGCAAAACTGTGATTAAAGCTTCGGTAAAGGAACCTTGAAGTAGACCAGATTGGATCAACGTGGTAAATAAATGATATAAATGAAGGGATGAACGTTAGCAAAGGATTTATAAAATTCTGCAGAGATGCCGTCAGGTCCAGGGGACTTTTGGAACTTGAGTGAAGGAATAGCTACTAAAAGTTATTTTTCAGAGCTAGGACTATCTATTTTGGATTTATCAGATTGGGAAAGTTGTGGCAGATTAGCAGAAACTAAAAAGGTGTCCATAACTTGAGGATTTCGTTTGTCATATAATGATGAATACAATTTAAGGAATTCATCTATAATTTCTGGTGAAGGGACACCAATTGCACCATTGTCCTTATGGATAGCAAGAATTATATTTCTATCTTTTTGGATGCAAATGTAGTTTGCTAAAAGTTTCCCCGACCTATTTGCATCAAAAACAAGTTTAGCTTTCTGATTAGCAAGTTGAATTCCAGTTCTTTTACTTAGCATTAAAATATATTCATATCTAAGTGTTTGCAACATGGTTTTAAAAGTAATATTTAGGGAAGAAATAAATAATCTTTAACATTTTGCAATTTGCTTATCTAAATGTAATAATTTGGTGTTAATTGTTTTATTTTCATGGGGCATTATAGAAAGGATCACCCCTCGTAAATATGCTTTAAAAGCGTCCCATTTTATGATAGGGGAGGTTAGGCCATAAGGATTGCGGGAAAATAACTCTTGAATAGCTGCTAAGTTTGTGTCCTTTCGAAAATCTTGAAGGACAATATCTACATTCATGCACCAACAAGAGTGAGAAACAGAAAAATGTGTAACTTGTAGATAAAGTGAAATATTTGCATGGTCAGAAACTTCAATGTTTCAAATAGAAGGTTGAGTTATAGATTTTACCAAATCTCTAGACACTAACAAATAATTTAATTCTGAGTGAGAGTTATGGGGATTGGAAAAAGAGGTGAAGTCTTTCTGAGTTGGGAAATGCAGTCCAAATGCCAACACATTTTAGAGTTTTTAAGCAAAATTTGCAGTAAGTGAAATGCATTTGACATGCTAGAACATTGCTTTGCTTGTTGATGTCAGCTGGGGTGTTGAGCAGTACTGTGACATCATTCACTTAATGGCCCCTTTAAGAGAAGTATTTACAACTAGGGTGGGCCATCCCTGATTCACTTTAACAGAGCTCGATTTAAATATTTTAAAAAGGGAAAAATTTGTTTTTAGTCTAAAATTCCTTTATAGTCGTAATTGCCTGAGGTCAACGGGGCCTTTGTACTGTATTAAGTTCAGAAATGTGCTGCATGCTGCGGATGCGTTTCCATGGCTGACATGTGAGTTGAGGACTGAATCAGTCCTTTATTTCAATGGATTTCCCACAATCAATGCCTACTGAGCTATTGTTCCGACTTTACCTTTTATGCTCGTGTTTTTCTGAATGTGGCACTGCTTTTCCAACAGAAATCATTATCAGTTTTTTCTTAAACATTCTCAAGCTCTCCGAAAGCAATCCTTTCCCCCAAAATGCGGCAGTCCTTGTGTGTTCCCTTTAATTTTGGAGGTGAAATTTCAAAATGTCATTAAATCTCAGCGACATCTGCTCTATGGAGCGTGAGTGGACAGATGGCATGAGAGCATCAAAAGTGTCTATGTCGGGTTAGAAGAACTGCAATGCCACAATTCATGATGGCACGGAGATTGTGATATCACAACCTGCACCATGGCTGTTAACTGGCAGTAATACCACGTGAGTTGGGTGCAAAAAAAGTTGTAAAGAATGTAAATCCTAAAATGCCTTTACTCATGCTCTTTTATTGACAGTTCATGTGAATATTTTGGGTTTTGAGAGTAATGTATTTATGTCTTACACTTCATGCCTAAATAAGTGGTATTCATAAAGGGTTAGGACCAATTCTCATCTGTGTGCCCAATTTAAATTAGGCATGTGATGTGTAGTAATAATACAGCAGTTCTCAAATTTCTTTATTACTTACTCTTACTATTTTTTGGTGGGGGGGGTTCATTTTTCACAAACATTGTACCTGTTCAATCACTCATGTTGCACACTGTGGTCCAAGTACATAAAGAAAAGAATGGGCCTTAAAGGAAAATGTCAAAGTGCTGGTACCTGTATGCTCCTGAGAAGTGCTGGTACTCTCCCATCAAATGTATTGCAGCAGCGCTGAGAAGTGCAGGTACTCTCCCTTTTCAACTTTGAAGAAGAGCAGGAATTCAGTACTGGATAGTACCTGCCCATTTAGCTATTTTGTTGGACTTTCAGTTAGAGGTAACTGCATGAACATAATAGTACACACCCTGTCAATGGCAAGTGCATGTTAAAAATAACTGTGGAAAATTGATTTTTTCTGGTAGGAAAACATTTGCTTCATACGTTCACTTCAGATGTCATATATACCTGGAGGGTCACCGATTTTGATCCAAGTTGATGGACTGGGGAATAGTGACTTTGTTTTTATAGTGTTTGGAGACCCCACTTGAGGCAGCAAGCACTGTAAAAATGTCGGGCTCAACTTGTGCCAGAAAGTTCTGTAGATTACTTAAAAAATGCATTACACAAAGTATAAGAAAGGCTGTGCAAAGTACAAATAGGCTGCCGTGAAATTTGCACAACGCATTAGTGTTTTAATGGCTTCAAAAAATTGCTTTTAGTAATAGGAAGACTATACATAGTGAAAACCTTTTTTAATAGTTTTCCATTAAAAAGACACACTTTAAGAAATGATAATACCCTAACAGTATGTTTAAAAAAATAACTCTGTCATCACAAAGCTTCAAATGATTCTAGCAATTAAAATATATTGGTACCCAAGCAGCCTTTAGATTTGCAGATTAACCAACTGCACACATTTAACTTTTTTCAGGTAGCAGATGCCCTTGAATGAAGACTTGTTTTTCTTTTATCTTTTCTCTCACTTCACAGTAGAGGAGACCCCCTTCTACCCTCACGCCAGCAGCAACTCAAGCATTCTTAATAAAATTCTACGAGGGCTGTGTGGTCCAAAAACCGTAGGAACGCCGTTCTCCCATTTCCCAACCATACTCACCACTGGTTGCAAATATCATACTGACTCGAACTTCACTTTACTCTCTGTGCAACTTTTGACAGGACCTTTTGAGTATAAAGTTGGTGTTTGGTTAGGTGTAGTCAGTGCAGTCCTAAATGTTTGAAAATTGAAGGAAACCAAGTCAAGATTTCTAAGATTTTATGTATTGGAGAGAAGTCAAAACCAGAACTCAGCAGCATCTATACAACAATTGTCCTATTGCCGACATTATCCCGTGCAGTGATGCACAAAGATAGTGGCCTTTTGCGCCAAATAGCCTCATACCAACAGATAGAGGCAAGTTTGCACTGTCTAGCCTTTGATTAGCACTGAAAGTATATCCTTCCAGTTCACATTTCTATACGTAGATGAACACAGAAGGTTCTGATCCATTGGATGTGCACTGTGCACTGCAGCACACAGGCAGTGTGTTGGTTTCTGGGACAAATATTCCTCCCATTTTGAGAGTGCTCCAGTGTCTGTAGTTTTTATTTTGTTGCAAAGCATGCTATTGCTATCCCAGTAGATCTGTATTGGTGTCAGAGCCAAAGGGTGCTTGTGTTGATCCTCCCCCAGTAACTTCTGCTTGACATAAAAAAATGCAAAGCAGTATTTTCTTTATGAAAAGTGTCCAAGGGTAATTGGCAATGGCCAATTTGAACAACTTTATGTCACACTAGCGCTTTTGTTAAGCCTATGTAAATCTGGGCTGAAGTTTGCCATGTCTACCCTCTGTCTCTCCTTTGGCATTCCTTTGGCACTCCTCTCAATGTGCCAACAGTTCATGTGTGTGTGTGTGCATGTGTGTGCGTGTGTGTGTGTCTAAAGTAAGCATGCGTTATACATACACATAGCACAGACTTTTGCATGCTCTTCCATCCAATTTATGGAATTTACATAAGCTTTCATTTTGGGCCTGATTATGAGTGGTCTGATAATTTAGTTTTCAGCAGAAAACAACTGTTTCCTGCTGAAATGGGATCCTGAGTATCCCAGTATTTTCGAGCATTTCCACCTGCCTCTGTCCAGACAAATGGGCCAGACTTAAGGGAAAAACAAGTTGAAAACAGTACATTTAATCAATTTTCCCCATGTGATTTTCCTATTCTGCATGCCAATACACCCCGTGCAGGTGTGGTAATATCCCCTTGTATTGGTAACAGCAGGTGTGGTAATACCTCACCTTGTTACCTGGCCAGTAGGAGTCGGATGTGTTCTCCCAGCATAGAGTTTAGTGAATCCACCTCATAATCTGTGATGTGTATTGGTGTGTGGTATCTAGTAAATGTCTCTGTTCAGATGATTTATTGACAAGTCTACTCTACTGTCTCTCAGGCAATTACAGTAAACTAATGTTAATCCAATGTTAAGCCAATTTAAAATACCACCCCACATGCCAGAGGTGATTAATCACTCTGTGTCAATAGCTCTGCAGGGAGTTTGTCCCCGAACCAATTAGGACAAAGCACACATGAAAGGGACAATGTGCGCATACCACACTGTTTGACATACTTCTTGTGCTGCTCAGTGGATTTAAGTCTTCAAAAATACATTATTTCTTTAATTGTCCTTGTTGGTCTGGCTCGCTAGAAAGGATTTTAATTAGATGTCTGTTCTTGCACAAGTACAGTGTGTTCTTCAGTTGCTTGAGATTGTCTCAGGTAAAATTGTCTGATTGTAAATACAGGTTTGACTGTTTTTTCTCCTGTCCTTGCCCTTTTACATAACTTTGATAATAAATAACATCACAAATGATAATTTCCAATCCTAGGATCAGCCGCTTTATACTGTCTAATACAGTGAACCTATTGTTGATAACGATACAGAATCCTTTAGTACCATACACTATACAAAAGTGTCTGTCACAGGTTACATGAAGAACAAAATTGACAAATTTAAATCCTGTTTATTTCTCATTCTTTTGTCTTGCCCACACCATATTTCATTTTATTATTCATATTTTCCAGAGTACCAGCCCTATGTGTTCTTGAATACATCTTTGTTGTTTCTTGTTTTGTGAGAAACTCTTTCAGTTGTTGCTCATCTTGCCAATCATAAATGAGTAATTAAAAACTGTGTAACCCATAAGAGGCAAAGGAAGACAATTAGGCCTTTATTGAGAGTAAAATGGAAAAGAAAAGCATCCTATTAACACATCCAGAATTACCACTATCAGAAGGTACTGCAATTCCGGGTTGTGGAATTACTTCAGTAGTCTGAGTTTTTCCCTTGGGAATTGGAATAACCATGGGAGTCAATGTTTGTGCACCGATGCCCGCCGGTTTTACTCCCATTACAGCCCCTTTCCCCCCACAGATATTTTACCATGCTTTTCATGGCAAAATGTACATATGGAAAACCCAATGGTGGGAGTTTCTGGTACCACCTGTAAATCAAATTCCAGTGAAACCACTCTTTTCCACCCAAGTCAGAATGACAGTGGCACTCATAATGATCGATGGTCCGTGGCACTGCTTGGGCACACGGGACGCCGCCACCGAGAGCTGCTTGTCTGGTCCGGGGCAGCACGGTGACTCACCATCTGCCGCGCGCGTCCCGCGGAAGATGGCGCCTGAGCCGTGCTTGTCGCGGACCGTTGCCGCGGCGACTCTTCGTTAGTCCCAGGAGTTGGGGGAGGCTCGCGGACCGGCCGAGATCGCCGAGGGAGGTGCCTGCTGCTTCAAGAGGACTGGTGGCTGGGCTCCGAACTCCGTGCAGCGAGTGGCCTGAGGCGGTGGGCTGACGCCAGCGTGTTTGTGCCCGAGGCCAGGGGGCCTCCATCAGCAGGTGATCGCAACCAGGGGTGCGGCGGGGCGGAAAGCAAGAGGCGTACTGAGCGCTCAGTGGTGGGCAGCGGCATCGATCCCAGTCCTGTTGCCTGGCCGGGGGCGGCGGTGGGTGCGAGCCTGCAGGCCCTGAGGGCGAGAGAGCGAGAGACGTGGGTGGACGGCGGGAAGGCCTACACCGGCAGAGGAAAGGCTCCAGTCCCAGCGAGGGGCAGACGGCGGTCGCTTGCCTGCGCGGCACGCCTGTTTATTTCGCGCACTGAGGCCCACTGGCAACGAGTTGGGGGCGGCCCGGGTTGGGGTCGGGCCCCGCGGGTGGGCCCCTGCTGAGCAAGAAATAGCGACCTGGGACGGGCTGCCTCCACGGGCACCACACGGCTCCCCCCCCCGGGACATTGGCAGCACGGATTGAAGATGCATCAGGGGCCTGGGGCAGGTCCAAACCACATAATTGGTGCTGGGGGTGCTTTTCCGGACTGCGGGGCCACCCTTCTGACGCCTGTTGAGCATGAGCGCTCGCCGCTGAGACGGCAGGAATAGCGAGGTGGGCGGCGTGGCCCCGAGAGCCCGTCAGTGCTGTTGAGACACCCTGGTTTACCTGTGGGATTCCTGGGGTGCCCCCTGGCCCCTGTTCTCCGCCTCGGCAGACACGTCTGGATGCTCCGCTGCTGGGGGTCGGCTGGAGGACCCGTGGAGAGAGTACAGACGGGCGGAGGTGAAGATCGGGACCGATTGTGGAACAGGTCCGGCGGTGGAGCAGCATTTCCTTAGGTAGCTGGACACATTAGCTACCCCCGAGCAGAGGGGCAGTGTGCGACTGGACAGCGCTGGTGGGGGCCGCGCGATGGCGGGCGCGAGGAAGAAGGGGGAGAGAACACTCAAGGACATGCTCACCAAAACCTCTACGTCGGGGGACACTGTGCTGGTGTCCCCCGCCTCATCTTCAAATGGAACGGCAAGTTGCAGCAGCTGCGCGCCCTCCAGGAGACTTGTGATCTTTTGGGTCTAGCACGCCGAAGCCGGGCGACCTCCCCCAGCCCATCGCAGCAACCGCCAGGGACCGGATGGCGGAGGGTGGGGGGCGGACGCTCGCCCGTAGCTGCATCAAAGCCGGACGCGGAGGCTATGTCCCAGGAGAGGGCATCGGCCTTGGAGGCGGTGCAGCGTGATACCTCGACCCTGGAGTGACGTTTGCAAGCACATGGGGATTCCATAGCAAGACAGTATAGCTGACTTGGGGAGGGGGGGAGGGAGCCGGGGCGGATGGGGCCACACGAAGACCCTACTCTCTCCTTTTTCCTCTCCATTTGCCGGCTTCTCTAGAGGGCGGGCACTGGACAATGATGGTTTGTTGGGAGTGCTATGTTGGGGTTGGGGGGGAGGGTCAGGTGGGGCGTGGATTGGGGTAGGAGGGGTATCGGGGGTTGGTTTGGTGGGTCACCCTGGAGGAGACTTCGTTGGGGGTTGGGGAGGGAGGGCTGGCAGGGGGGGGGATAGGGATGCAGTTACAGGGATGGGGGGGGAGGGTGTTACCGGTGTGCTGCCACGATGAGAACATGGTTAGAGGCGACATCTATGAGTGGGTGCTTCACGGCGGACTCCATGCGTTAGCTTCCCCTTCACACAAACTCCTATGGCTCAGCTGAACCACACTCAGCGAACTAACACGTCTACCCCTGCAACCCAGGTCCTCACTCTCAATGTAAAGGGGCTGAATAACCCCATCAAGAGACGGGCGATTCTTAGCTATCTGGAGAACTCGGGGGCCTCGATCTGCCTATTGCAGGAAACGCATCTGTTGTGTAAGGATTGGCACAGAATACGATCTCGGGCATTCCCCCAATAAATTCTACTCTTCCGGGCCGGATAAGAAGGGAGGTGTGGCTATATTATTGGCGAGGCACTTCCATGGCAAACTCGGGGACAAAATAGCGGAGATAAAGGGGCGACTGTTGGCGTACAGGATTTGGGTGGGGGACACCCCTGTCATTATATGTTCCCTCTACGCTCCCAACACTGAGCAGGAGCCCTTTCTCATGGACTCCCTGTCGGAGGTACTCCGTTATCACGACAGGCATATTTTAATTGGTGGTGACGTCAACCTCGTCATGGACTCTGGACAGGACAGATCAGGACACCGACAGGGGGGGCGGGGGCGTTATCAAGTGCAGGGCGGGATTGGCTACAGAGCAGGGGGCTGATAGATCTCTGGCGAGCAGCTCACCCTCGCAGCACGCAATACTCCTTTTTCTCCCTTGTACACCAAACATATACTCGCCTTGACCACTTTATAGGGTCGTCCGATCTACACACCCTGTTCCGGACCGTCGAGATCATCCCGGCCGCTCTCTCGGACCATGATGCCGTGACTGTGACTGTCGACATATGCCCTCGGCGTCATCCAAACGGGAGGTGGCGACTCCGGGAGTCCCTGCTACAACGCCCAGACGTCACGCAGCAAGTTCTTAAATGCATCACTGATTACATGACGTCTAACGACACGCCTGACATTTCTCTGGCTACACTGTGGGGAGCCCTTAAAGCAGTGGTGAGAGGGGAATTAATCACCATTTCTGCGGCTGACAACAAACTCCGCAAAGAAAAAAGGGAGGAGTTGGCTGCTAAGGTGGCGGAACTCGAGAGAGTACACAGCCGCACAGGGGCCCCGCGAATGTGGCGACAATTGAAATTGTCCAGAGCCCAATTGGCTAGCCTGGACCTTGATAGGGCGGAGTATGCCGCCCTGCGGCTTAAGCACTCCTACTACATAGGGGGGATAAAACCGGGAAGCTCCTGGTGAGCAAACTCCGAGCCAGGGCTCAACGCTCCAAAATTGCAGCCCTCCACACCTCATCCGGAGAACGGGTTGAAGGCGACGAGCAGATCGCAGAAGCCCTCCGTGACTTTTACGCCAACCTGTACAGCAGAGATCCTACGCTCGACGATACAGGGGAAGTTTATCTCCACCAGGCTGCGGTGACAGCCATTGATGCGTCCGGGGCCACGGCGTTAGACGCACCCATCAGAGTGGAGGAAGTCATTGGCGCTATCTCCCGCCTCAAGCCGCTGAAGTCACTGGGGCCGGATGGGTTTTCCGCAGGCTTCTATAAAGCCTTCTGTCAAACCCTAGCTCCGATACTGACTCGCCTGTTTAACTCTTTCGAGGGCCCGGGTTCAATCCCTGCAGACATGCTAGCGGCCGATATTGTCGTTATTCCCAAGCCCGGGAAAGATCCTACTCAGTGCGCAGCATACCGTCCAATCTCCCTGCTTAATCTTGACTTAAAGCTTTTCACGGGTGTCTTGGCGGCCAGGTTGGGCCCACGTCTGCCGGGCATAATCGAGCCTGACCAATCAGGTTTCATACCCAACAGGCAAAGTAGCGATAACACCAAACGGTTAATGCATCTGATAGATAAAGCCCATTATATGGAATTAGATGCTGTCCTACTCTCTGTTGACGCTGAGAAGGCGTTCGATAGGGTAGATTGGGGCTTTCTGGACAGAACACTCGAGCGCTTTGGTATTGGGAACCGATTTAGGGCCTGGGTCGCAAGCTGCTACGATCAACCCCAGGCGACGATCCGGGTCAATGGGGTCAGCTCTCGTAAATTTGACATTCGTTGGGGCACTAGACAGGGGTGTCCTCTGTCCCCCTTGCTCTTTGCGCTATACATTGAACCCCTAGCGCAACGGATCAGAGACAACCCCAACATCTCGGGTATTCCCTTTGGGGGGGAGCGTCATACTGTTAATTTATATGCAGACGACATCCTAGCGACCCTTGATACACCCAGCCGGTCGGTCCCAGAGTTTTTGCAGGAGTTGACGGCATTTGGCAAGGTCTCGGGATTTAAAGTCAATGTGGGGAAATCTATGCTGTTGCCACTAGGCCTGAACGAAGCTGCTGCTGGGGGCACGTTTCAGGGGTTTGGGGATCTGCGACCCCAAACGGAGATCCCATACTTGGGGATTGCTCTTACTCCGTCCACTGACCAAACAGTTGCACACAACTATTCTAACCTCCTCTCCCAAATCACTCGGGATCTTCGCAGGTGGCAGACTCATCCCCTGTCGCTGCTGGGCCGAGTAGCGGCGGTTAAAATGTCCATTTTGCCTAAAATACTGTATGTATTTCAGACTATTCCGGTAGTACACCCCATGCGCTATATACGTTCATTGCAACAAGAGATACACCATTTTATCTGGTCTGGGAAACGTCCGAGGTTGCGTAGGGATTTGGCTTGCCGACCCCCGGATGACGGGGGCCTGGGTATTCCCCATCTACTGACATACTTCAGAGCGACGCAACTTCGCTACCTCATAGAGTGGAGTCGACCGGAATCGGAGAAGCGATGACTCTTCCAGGACAGGGCGATGGCAGGCCTTTCTTTGTGGAAGGTACCTTTTCTGAAACCTTCGGATAGACCGAAGTACCTTAACAGATCTCCCATCACTCGCTCAGTACTACGAGTGTGGGACGCAGTGGCGACCCAACGGAACCTTACTTCCTTCCCGTCGCCGCTCACACCCTTATTTGACGACCCGGACTTCCCCCCGGGCTTAGTTACAGGGGCATTCCCACAATGGCGGGCTTCGGCCTGTAGATCTGCAGGACACCTCTTTGATCTGGACGGGTTCCTCTCGTATACGGAGTTGTCTACTTGGCATGGGATTAAGGACCCTAAAAGATTTCAATATTTCCAACTTCGCCATTGGCTCCTTCACCCCGACGTGCGCACTCTAGTTAGCAGGCATCTTACGTCCTATGAGAAATGGCTATTATCAAAGCACTCTGACCGTCAACTGATTTCTGACTTATACCTATTATTACGCCCACCGGCACCCCTGGAGCATTCAGCGGGGCAGCGACGGTGGGAGACAGAACTGGGCAGGACCCTCTCGCTAAAGGAATGGCAACAGATTTATTATAGGGCGAATCACACGGCCAGGAACACAGCTAGCAAGGAAGCTGCAGTTAAAGTCGCCCTTTACTGGTACCTGACCCCGGCCAGACTGCATAAAATTGACCCAGATCGGAGTCCCACTTGCTGGAGGGGCTGCGATGAGGAGGGAACGCTGACGCACATCCTCTGGGACTGTAGGGAGGTGACAGGCTACTGGACAGCAGTCTTTCACGATATCGATACTTATTTTGAAACCGAAATACCCCGCTTTCCTGCCTATGCCCTCCTAGGGTTGCCCAACTCACTCACCTTCCCATTGAAATCCATTCGGGGGAAACAAATGGGGCTAGTAATGGGTGCAGCGGTACACCATATCTTATCGCTCTGGGGCACGCAAACTCGCCCGACACACACTGGGTGGCTGCATAAGTTGTGGCATATTATTGGGATGGAACGGATACACGCCAATCTCACCCACTCCGTAGACTCCTTCCGTACTATCTGGCATCCCATCCTTTCTTTGCTGGCGCAGGAATTTAACGAAGTCACATGCCCCAGATATCTCCGCTTGCTCAGACTTACTGACGCCCCACAGTCCACGAATACAGCTTAGGCGACACCTCATTGATACGCTCTTACGACACAGCAGCACACCAGTAACGGGGAGGGAGGGGGGGGCAAGGGGGTGGAGTTGGGTTAGGGAGGGGAGGGGAATATAGGGGGGGTCGGACCAGGCATGGACCGGTGCATGGCCCTTTCAATTTGACACCACGTACCGGGCCTAAGGTTGGACATTCTCTTCTCTTGGACCCGATCCTCAGTACAAGGCCTCGGCTACGTACATGTGGGCTACGCCACTACACCCACGTATGGGGGCTGGTAGGCTGCGCATGGATGGTGGTGGGTCTATTCGCCTGTACGACTGCCTGTTTGAAACCAATAAATAAAGCTATGTAAAAAAAAAAAAGAGAAATCCTAAAATATCCCAACCTGTATAGAAAGAAAACACCAATGCAAAAGCCTACAGTTATGAAAGAAAAACCATGCAGAAATTTTTTCATGCATTTCAATATCGCATAAATAATGAGTAAAACATTTTTCATCAATTTATACCAGCACTTATCGAACAATGAAATACTCTGGGGGCATGAAGCTATGCTTTCCTCGATTGTCTTGTTTATTTTTGATCCATCAAGGTGTGCTTTTCTTTCTTATGTTATTGGCAATCTTATATGGGTGCAGGCAAGGCCGGATCAGGTGTTTCCCCGGTGGACCGCCAGGGTTGGGGTCAGTTTTAGACCCCTAAGGGGCCATTTTTGTTACCGGGACGGTTTTAAAGCATAGGTGCAATATCGACATCCGCAACAAAAGCATCATAAAGCTTTCCACTAGTACATATCTGCCTCCCCCCCCCCGCCCCTGGGCCAGCCGAGCTCTTTGCCAGGACCGGTTTCAGTTCTCAGTCCACTTTCTTAGACTGTGAAATAGAAAACGTGGACATTTTTGCAAAGAATAGTTCATTGGATTTACTAAGCAAGGTCATTAATTATTTCTGATTTCTGCTATTTCATGTTGGTTGTGGTAACATAAGGCTGTGTTTGGTGCAAACACATTTTACCACCATTTAATGAGGACAGGATTCTGAAGGTGGTCATATGTGCACATTTGCTCTGTGGCATTCTGTTGTGATACTGATGTGTTCTGTTGTTTTTTGTGGTGGTGCTGTATTTTTGACCTGAATTATTGCATTATGACTGTTGTGTTTTACTGCAGTTAGTGTTGTGTCTGGTTTGGACTGTTTTAGTGTGATATGCTGTGCTATGTTTTAATTGTAGTATAATGTTGCTTTGCGTATGGTATTGTGTTATTTTCTGTTGCTTATTTTAGATGAGTCATGAAAGCTCCTGTAAAAGACACTCAATTGATGGACGGAATGCAGAACAAATCAAAACATTCAACCCCAGTCAAGAGATCTGGGTTAAATCCATCATTCTTTTGCTCACCATGCCACCCCAGTTTAGACCTGGCCATATGCGCCCTCTACAGCAAGTCGTTGAAATGACTTGCGATGTATGTAAAGGCATGCAATGGAAGGCATGCTATGTAAAGGTATGTATTCATAAAATAGTGATGCTCTATGTTAGACCTGTCAGCCCTTTGGGTGGTCCCTCCTCATCATTATTTATTTTGTCCCACTTTTGCCTCAAACCCTGTTTGACTTTTTCCTTTTTGGGAACCACCAGACTTTTTAGTGTTGCTGCAGATTCAGGGAGCCATTTTAGCTACCCCTGAAACTTCTGTCTGAGGGCCTGGAGCACAAAATGGTGGCCACCTGTGACATCACCAGCATCCACTGGAACCTGCTAGCACCTTCCAGAACATTCCAGAACCCTGTGACAGTTGGAGGCGGTTTAGAATGTTGGGAAGCTAAGACAGAGAGTTGGCAGTTGGAGCTGGCAGTTGGCACCTGACTGGTGAGAAGTGAGCAGCACAAACTTGAAGGAGGAAGGAGTGAAGCAGCAGGGGTGGAAACTTGTGCCTGGAGTGGGGTCCATAAACCCACCCTTGATACTAGTCCCTACTGACGGAGCCCAGCCTAGAGCCCTGTGTGGGAAGAAGTCAGAAAAACCATCCTGAGGACCTGGACAGCAGGAACAGGCCTTAGAGACAGGAGAACAGCAAGATCCTGACCTGGAAGCTGGTTTCCCTGAAGTCCGACGTCGAGTAGCCTAAGACCTGGAGCCCGAGGTGGAGAAGCGGCGCTGACTGGAAAAGCAGACGTCGTTCCCGGAGCCGCCAGAGGTCGAGAGAGGGCGCCGCCAGAGGTCGTGAGGAATACCAGAGGTCGAGGAGGAAGTCACCCGAGGTCGAGTGAGCGGCGTCATCGGAGGAGTGAAGTCCGCCCTCCGGAGTTGTCGGAGACCGAGGTGAAGGGTAACGGAGGTCGGGAGTGAGGATCGCACTCCGGAGTCGCCGGAACCTGTGAGAATCGTGCCGGAGGTCGGGAGTGGAGGTCGCACTCCGGAGTCGCCGGAAACCTAAGGAGAGGAGCACCGGAGGTCGGGAGTGAGGATCGCACTCCGGAGCCGCCGGAAGTCGACATCGAGGCAAGGCCGGCCGACGTCATCGAATCCGAGGTCGCCATCGGACCGGAGCCGCCCGAAGTCGACATCGAGTAAAGGCTGCCCGACGCCATCGAATCGGAGGTCGAGATCGAACCGAGGCCGCCGACATCGAGACCGGAGCCGCCTGCCGGCGTCGTCAAAGAACTGACATTGTGCCGAGGCCGCCGACATCGAGCTGGAACCGCCTCACGGCATCGACCCGACTCCAGCGGCGTCGGAGCATCAGAAAAAGGGCAGTAAGTGGAGTAGAGGGCGCCTAAGGCCCTGTGGAGACCTGAGAGACTGCTCTAAGGGGCTAGGGAGGTGCTGGAACCAACCTGACTGTGCCAGGGGTGAACTGGGACTAATCTAGAGAAGTTGTGTGGAGAGAGAGCCAGGTCTCTGGTATTTTCCCCCTTTATCTACCTCAGTTTAGGCCTCAGCCTTGACCAAGCCAGGGAGTAGACACCCTCAAGCCTTCCACCTCCCCACAAGCTGTGCCTGGGCCAAATCAGCCCTTAGGGAGTTCAAAAGTGATCTGAATCCATGAGTGTCACTGTCAGCTTTTAAGTATTTATTAGGGGCACTGTATTTATTGTATTTAACCTATTTATTGTTCCACTGTATTTACTGGTCCACAGTATTTATTGATGCACAATATTTATTGGTTACAGTATTTATTGCCTCAGAATATTTAATTGCCTGTCTGTATTGCACTTTTATTTATGCCTTCAGTATTTATGATCTCCCCTATTTATTGAATCATTAAGCCAGTATTTATTTGTCCTGCACTTTCTAAAAAGTTTGTATATTGTGATTGTTATTTATTTTCTCCAATCAGCAACTAAGAGAAAAAGAAGATAAAGAAAGATATTTTCATAATTGTTACGGTGTAGAGTCGTTTTTGGAACGGATGCACGCATGGTTATTGTTTGGGTATGTTGTATGCTTAGCACGGAGCCTGATTCCTGACCACTCGAGCCAAGCTACCACAGTGTGTCCGGAAGACCACCACCACCCCTTCTAGTGTGGGAGTGGAGTATTTTCCAACACTCTAAATATCCAACTATTTAAGACATCAGTCATCCCAAAACTGAGGTAGAGACTGGGTCTTAAATTAGCGCTCTCTGTGCTCATTTTATGTGATATTGGCCACGGAGTCTGATAATGGAATGAGTGGCAGTGTCTGCTTGGGAGCTTAACTCACGATTGAAGGAGGTACAGACGGGGAGGCTTACGCCAAAATCGGTCCGTGTTGTACATTTCTTTTTTTGAACTACTGTCATGGGCTTTTTAACCTGCTTATTTTAACGTTTTACTGACTGCTATTTATTTTATGCTGGGCTACACCCTGCGCTTTCTCCCACTTGCTCATACCTTCTCTGCTGTTTCCCGTCCCGGCCTACCGCGGCTGCTGTGCTGTTTGTGCAAAGGGTGGGACCAGATTACTTTCTACTTCTCTTTTTGCCTCACTGCCGTTGGGGCCAGGGAAGTCAGCAGTCTAGTTGTGCCGGGGTGGGGGGGCGTCTATTTAGACACATGTAGGAGCGGATGCGCACCTCCTGCACACCGCCGGCATGCCAAATCCACGCCAAAGGCAAGCCAGTATGCGCCCGTCCACCGCCGGCCGGGGCTAGGGGTCAGGACCCTTGCATGTTCCGGGGAATAAGAACGCCTAACATACTCCATGGAGCAATTACATGACCTATGCTCCCCAGTTCCTGATATTTGTAAACACAACATTGTCATGGATGCTACTCTTTTGAACTGCACCCATTGTACATATAAAGCTAACACTTGTAAGGTAGGGATGGGGACTAGGCCTAAGCTAAACGTAATGCTGATTAACTGCAGATCCCTTAGCAAACACAAGCACGAAATTCATGATTGTATATTAGACAGTCACCTTGATGTTTTATTCCTCATGGAAACTTGACTGAATGGGGACTCCGCTCCTGAGATACTGGAAGCCCTTCCTCAGGATTATGGTATCCTTAGACTGGATCGCCAGATTAAACATTGGGGAGGTATAGCCATGGTCCGTAAATTAGCTCTACACTGCACTTTTGACATGGCCAACATAGATAATAGTGAAGCAGCCTTCTTTTTTATTATAGCAGCAGGTAATCAAATTGTTAAGGGCTTCCTGATGTATCGACCGCCCGGCCCGGCCCGGCCACCGACTTCACAGCCAGCTTAGTGGAGCAAATGATTCAACCTGTGATACTCTATAAGAAGATGATAGTCATATGTGATTGTAACTTGCACTTTGATGATCTAACTAAGAATGAAGCCCAATCTCTATGTCAGTAACTAGATGCTCTGCAGTTAACACTCAAATCCACTTTCCCTACTCACCAACAAGGACATATATTAGACCCTATCTTTTTTAATTGTGCAGAGTTGGCAATTGGACCCCCTAGGGCAGTCCCATGGCCGGACCACCGCCTTGTTGCCTTCTCTATCCCATTAGCTAATATTCTCCCTCATGCGACTAAAAGATCAGGGACTCCTCATAGAAGATGGTCTAGATTTACCCCTGAAAATTTCACGCATGCCCTTCAGCAGAACTGCCCTTCACTAGGAAAGGATTTTAATGTGGCGTGTAGTTCCGTGTATAAGTGGGTTAAGGAGGCCTTGGACGTGGTGGCACCCAGGAACAACTGCGCCCCGTGCAAGCAGACTAAATCCACACCATGGTTCAATGATTCAATGAAACTTTAAGATCAGCAAAAAAAAAAATGTAAGCACCTGGAGCGCATATGGAGGACTGACTTCTCAGCGGATAATAAGACTGCGTATAAACTGAAGCTAAAGCATCATCACTCTCTCATCAAAAAAGAACATGCTGCCTACTACAAGGAAAGAATAGAGCAGGCAGAGAACCCTTCTAAAGAATTATTTGCCATTTTTAAGCATCTATCCTCACTGGCGAGAGCAGAGACTCCGATAACGAGCACAATAGAATTGCAGACTACTTTGCAAAGAAGGTAGATAAAATATACGATACCTTTCCGGTTGAGGCTCGGGATGGGAGGAGCTGCCAAGCTGAATGCACCACGGGTATTTGGCCAACTGCCTCTCTAAATTTGACCCACCGTCACTGGTAGATCTCAAAGCCATAGCTTCTAGTATTAAATCTGGCTCTCCTACTGATCCAACATCACCTCAGATCATGAGAGCGGGCCTGGAGATCTTACTGCCATATGTACCACAAATTCTCGAGCTCTCCTTCTCCGAGGGCATGGTCCCCAAATCTTGGAAACAGGCAGCCGTCCTCCCTCTAGTGAAAAAGCTTGGAGCTGACTCTAGCCAGCTGGAATACCTGCGCCCGATTTCACTTCTGTAGAAAAAGTGGTGAACCTACAGTTAGTTACACACATGAACCAGCATAACTTACTTCACCCCTCACAATCGGGTTTCAGAGCGACATACTCTACAGAGTCAGCATTCCTCCTTGCCACCAAGTCCATACGAAGGTGCGTAGATAAAGGGCAGACCGTGGCCTTGGTCCTTTTGGACCTAAGTGCGGCCTCCGACACGGTTTCCCACCATCTACTTTTACAACGTCTTAGAGTAGGAGGGTTGGATAATGTCGCACTGAAATGGATGACTTCCTTCCAGCAGGACAGGATCTTCCAGGTGGCCAGCGTCCACACATTTCCAAAAGCATAGCTCTGCCTCAAGGTGTCCATCAGGGCTTCATTCTGAGCCCCACCCTTTTTGATCTATATGTCGCACCCATAGCAGAGATTGTGGACCTACACGGCATCCCCATTGTGTCATATGCAGATGGCACACAATTGGTGGTGTCACTGTCCCACACCTCTAACAGTGAAGGACTTGGCCTCCTGGTTGACTAACAACTGCCTTAAATGAAATGGCAGTAAAACAGAGATCCTGGTGGTGGAGAAAGCCTCCTCCATTTGGTCCTGGGCATGGTGGCCGCAGACACTAGGCCCTTTACCCACTCTTAGTAAACAGCTTAAAAACCTAGGAATAGTGTTAGATTCTAATCTATCGTTTGAGGCTCAGACCCAGAAGGTGGCAGGGAAGTGCTTTGGAATGTTAAAGATGCTTTGGAAAACCTTGGATGTTCTTCCCGCTCCAGCTACGAAAACCCTGGTCCATGCCTTACTAACATCTCAGCTGAACTATCGAAATTTTCTTTACTTAAGAGTAACAAAAAAATGCCTCCATAGGCTGTAGTGCATCCAGAACGCAGTAGCCCACCTAGTTCTGAAACTGTCCAAGAGAGCTTCTATAGGGAAGGCTCTTGATGACCTGCATTGGCTGTCGGTTGGGAAAAGAGTCCTTATTAAACCTCTATGCATCAGCCACCGTAGTTTACAGGGCAAAGGCCCAAACTATCTGCATGACTTACTTACTCCGTATACCCCCACACGCCAGCTCAGATCAGCCGGGACCTATCTGGTCAAAGTCCCTAAGATACATTAAGTCAGAATGGGGGCTCGTTCTTTCAGCTATCTGGCAGCTAAGAATTGGAATACTCTCACTCTTGTTCTCCATTCGGAATCTTCCGAGGTTCTCTTTCGGAAAAACCTGAAAACATGGCTGCTCAAGGTATAGATCTTCTTTCTGCCCTCTCTCCTTGTAGAGTTCTGCCCAGTGCGGGGACACGCCTCTGTAGTGTAACCATGCACTTTACAAGTGTTATTAATATTATTATTAGTTAAGGCTTTGTGTTATTGTTGCCATCTAATTATTGGCAAGTATCGGGAAGACAAGGCAGTAGGAAACTACAAATTCAGAATATCGGTAGAAAAAATTAGACCAATCATGAATTAAATCAGATTAGTAGACCTATCAGAAGACAAAGTCAAGTTCCCCTGTATGTGATTTTTTCAGTGAAGTTCAATGCCAGTTAATTAAAAAGGAAAACAGTTCATTATGAAGTAGCCCACATAGAATGTAGTTGCTGAACTTCTGCACAGTGGACGAGAATGTCTCAAGAGAAGCAATATTCAAAATGAGATAATGCAAAAATAGGAGGTAAATACATGGTGGGGTTGCTATTCACCCCAGTATCTTTAGGAAATCTTAGGATTTTTTTTTCATTTTATTCAAGACTGGAGAAATATTATAGAATTCAATTTATGAGATAAGACTTACTGTGACTTTAGTGTAACTCGTGGCATTTTTCCAAACCATGTACATTACCATGTACAGTGCCAGCCTCACCTAGCAAGTAATTGCTCCATGGAAATTAGTCCATGAATAGTGAAGATGCTAGTGCCACCGTCAAGTATTCTGGAGTATTGCTTGGGTATTGAAGTCTTAAATCACTTAGGGGATCAGTTTGACTTTTGCAGATGTGTGGCATTTGTCCTACACATGGTTCACCCGCCCCATTTAGATGTGGGCATAAAGTTTCAAACAAAGACATCTGTGATCTTCAGCCAGGGTGTACGCTATCACAAAGTACAATCTGCCACCTGAATTTCAAAAGTAAACTTGCCCAGACATGAGAAGAATACTTCACCAAGTCAAAGCAGAACTGTATACAGACAGGCATCCAACTTCTCAAACCTTTGAAGTACTGACCTTGCATGTATTTGCATAACCAAACATCTACAAAAGCAACTGAAAATATAATTGTTTCAAATAGTTGTTGCAAGTCCAAAACACTGCCTGCCTCATCCAGTGCAAAAGAAGCCGTTCAGGGAAACATGCTGGCAAGCCCAAACACACTTCACAAACAATGATGAATGGACACCATTTCACAATAATTCACCCCACAGTACAACAGCTGATAGCAATAGCCCCTGCTGGTTGATTTATCATTCTGAATTATAAGTTACAATTTCAAAAGCATAATGGAACGACAAACCTGCAGATTGAAAATTAACAACTATTTCAGCTCCAAAAGAGCAGGTTTTAAAGGATTATGTCTTCAAGACCCATTAAGCTCACACATCAGAGTCATTCATTTTTAACCTGCATTTATTTAATCATTTCCAAAGACTATGATGGTTCGACCACATCTGGCAATGGATCAAGCCACAGTGATCCATTCTCTTTCACATAACCATTAAGCCTTAATAGAGAATGCAAATGAGGCTATAGTCATTCTTCACAGGCTTAAAATACCTGTAGGCAGCCACTTTCCAGCAAAGTCCCTCTCTACTCTTGGGGTGAAATGTTGAGCATGTCAGTACTTCGACACTTTTAGATTTCTTAATGTCTGTAAATTTACAAATGGCAAGCCACAATCCCTTTCAAATTACCCACCCACATCCCCTGATGGTATAAACTGGATGTAATTTGCTTACTTAGCTCACTTATACCTGATGACTTATTCCTGTGAGTTCCAAAATCTTTTTCATATTCTTGTAAAATGTATATATATCTGGGATTGGTTCAAAGTCAAAGTCAAAGAAGGCTTTATTCAATTGATTAGACAAACAATCAAAAAAGCACAAGATTACAAGATACATTCAAACAATTAGTACGTTAAAAGTTCATAAAAAGTTTTACATAACTCCAGTTCAAAGAATTAAAACAGTATTAAATTTATAAAAGCCCTCATCTCATTAGGAACAGTTAAATGTGCATGTGTTTCCTTTGGCTCAAAACTTTTTTCAAGAAAATTGTTATCCTAAAAACACTATGCTCATTATCTAAATATTGTAAGGCCAAAAAAGCAGGACGGCATTGGCGAAGCCCAAACTGTTTTAGGATAGG
The DNA here is from genome assembly GCF_964204655.1 of Triturus cristatus. Lineage (NCBI taxonomy): Eukaryota > Metazoa > Chordata > Amphibia > Caudata > Salamandridae > Triturus > Triturus cristatus. The sequence continues at coordinate 503,610,417 of NC_140593.1, forward strand.
TACTAGGAGCAGGCTCCTAGCAGCGGAATAAAACCTACAAAATAGAATGACATGGATCGTAGATTGTGGGGAGATGTTATCACAGGGGCATAGCTGAAGGTCTTCAGACCAGTCATTCGTTGTGGGAAAAGTAACTAGTCTATGAAAGACCCCCAGCCTAAATCGAGTTAGTAGAAACGTGTCAAAGGCACCAGGTACAAAAGTTAAAATAGGGTTAAATATTAAAAGTGTTTAAAACCATCTGATTGCACAGGACTGTGGGTTTTAAAATCTCAGATGACATTCTAATGGTATTCAGGAGCAAAATACCTTCTTTTCTGAAATTCCTTCCTTGTTATTGCCCTAATGGTAGTAGGATTAATAAAATACTCTAGATGGCCAAGAGCTTTTAAAAAATTGTAAACAGATCTTAGCCAAGGAATCCTCATTACACCATCCAGTTTCAAAATATCTGAGAGGATATCTCTGTTCAATTTGGCCTCTTCTTTGGTCCAGAGCCTGTGCCATAATGGCAGAGGCTCAAGCATGATTAAATCAGAGATAAAAGGAAGACCTAACTCTGCATGACAAATGCATGCTGAGGTACCACTCGGGACAGATAAAATGTATCTTAGGAAGGAATTTTCTACTCTCTAAATTGGGAGCAGATCAGCAAACCCCCAGACCCCACTCCCATAAACTGCTGATGAGACACACTTAACTTTATAGATTTTAATGTGCTCCTCTGGTACCCAATTTTCTGGCAAACGCAGTAAGAGCAGATGTAGTGCGTAGGAGTACCAGTTTTTTTTCTACAACTGCTTGTACCCAAGTGTCATTGTGGGCGAAAAGAATGCCCAAATATGAGAATTTCTTTGTATCCCCAATCTTTTGTCCTGCCACATACATATCCTTGTGTTTCTTTATACCATTGCCACAGCGCATGATGAAGGTTTTGGAAGAGTTTACCCTTAAGCCTAAATCTTTCATGAAAAGTGAAAAACTATCCAAAACGCGCTGAAGGCCTACTTGTGTGCGAGACATCAACACTGCGTCGTCTGCATACAAGAGAGCTGGGATTGGGCAACCGGCTACTTGGGGGAAGTGTTGGTGGTTTTTAAGGAGTGCCTCCCCCAGTCCATTTATATACAAGTTAAAAAGGAACGGGGCCAGAACACAGCCCTGCCTGACTCCGCTCCTGATCGGGAAAGCAGCCGAACGCTCACCCTTCAGACCACAGCGCAAACGTGCCTTGGCATCACTATAAAAACGTTTAAGAAAATAAATAATGTTTACATCCACCCCCATAACTTTTAATATTGACCATAGTTTAGTGTGGACCACACAGTCAAACGCGGCTGTGAGATCCACAAATGCTAAAAACAGGTTCCCTTGCTCAGCCCTTGTGTATTTCCACACCAAGAGGGACAGATTTAGGCCCTGCTCTACAGTCCCCACACCGGTTCGGAAGCCATATTGTAGATCGGACAGGACAGAGTTCTCATCAGCCCAATCCTGAAGGCGTTCCAATACAATTCTACCCGCTACCTTCGTTATGGCATCGAGCAGGGAAATTGGTCTATAGCATCCTGTGTCTTGTCTGTCCCCCTTTTTAAAAATGGACACAATGGTAGACTCTACCCAAGTCGGTAAAAAAATAGTGCTACAGCTGGCATTAAGCACCTGTACCAGTAGAGGCCCCCATAAAGCAATGTTTGATTTGAACATATCTACGGGGACACCGTCTGGTCCAGGCGCCTTGCTACCCTGGCATGCGTGGAGAGCCCGCTCCACTTCCTCTAAAGTGAACATTAATTCCTTGTAAATTAAAAAATAATTTGTGCATTGAACCTCCTGAGCTTGGTTATCCATTGTGTCAGAATTTCCCTCGCCATTATATACTTGAGCGAAGTGTTTGATCCACTGTTCCTCAGTTATGGCTATCTCAATTGACGGGCCGGCCTCTCTAGTCAGAAATGGTGCCCTAATTGCCTTCCAAAATGCCACACTTTCTTGAGCTACTGAGGCCGAGTGTAATGCCTCCTATGCTTCCTTCTTCAGTATAGCTTTTCTGTCCCTTATTGCTTGTTTATATGCCCCTCTAACCAACCTTATTTCTAGCATATTTCTCGGGGTTTTATGCATCCCTTTTTTTAGCTGAGAATATGCTTGGGTACATCTCGAATCAAACCACCCATTCTGTGATCCGTTACTTTTTTTACGCCTTATAAGATAATCTCTAATTACATTAGTTATTACCATAAAGGAAGCTAAGATTATATCAGGGGCAGCTTTTTCATTCAGGCACGTCTCTATGTGTAGTTTACATTTACCCACCTCTACTTTAATCAGTGCTACTGGATCTACCATAGCCCATCGAAGGGAGTACCCATTAATACTCCCAATGCCTATATTTTCTAGCAACTGATCATTATTATTATTAGGTCTAAAAGTTTTACTAGAGGGTAATGTAATAGCCAAACAAAGAGGAAAATGGTCTCTAAGTGAATTCTCAGAGACATGGAAGGAGTGTAGACTGTGTGCATGATTACTTGATATTAAGACATAGTCGATAGTGGAACAAATTCCCCTATCGTTGAATGTCCAAGGCAAAGGGGCTGGTATTGGGCATAATTCATTTACAAATCCCAAATCAAAACTAAGAGTAAGTTCGTTTAGCTGCTCCCCCAAATCGGTATGCCTAAAATGAGATGAGCATGCTCCTTCTTCTCTTAGAGCTCCGCATAAATTGTCCCCAGCATTCTCACATAACTTGCAATTGAAGTCCCCTGCCAGTATTAACATTATGTCTTTTGTCTTGCTTTTACTTGCTAATTTCAATGATTGTGACATATTTTTTACAACAGTTCCCACTTTTCCAGGAGGAATATTGTTGTAAAAATTGACCAAAAATATGGAGCAGGTTATATCTAGGTCCAATTTAACTAGTTGATGATAATCATCACTGGCGAGCATCGTTATTTTCTTTGTGTTCATGCTACTCGATATATACATGCATAAACCACCCTTAGCCCTACCACTCCGACCATCAACTGCTGGGGTGTGATAGGTCCTATACCCATTCAGGTGGATCGCTTCCTTGGCCATGTCTCCTGAAAACACAGGACCTCAAATTGTAAAATAAATTCCCACCACAATTGGGTGTTTAACTTAGAACGGGTCCCAGCAATGTTCCATGAGACAATATTGCAGAGAGGAAATTTGACGTCAACAGAACAATTGTTGGGGGTGGGTTAAAGACCTCAGTGAGTCCTCATTAGCGTGTCTAGATGGAGAGAGGACATTTAGAGTACCCTGGCGATTGGTCTGAACCTCGTTCTTTGAACCCATAAGCCTTCGAACCTGATCTCTATGACTATGAGCAAAGTCCACGTTTGAGTGTCTAGATGGAGAGAAGACATTTGAGAAACCCTGGGGATCAACCTGAATCTCCATGTTCAAGTCCGTAAACCCCCGAACCTCGTCTCTATCACTTCCAACATAATGTTTGGAGACAACACCATTGTTACCCATTAAAGTCAACCCTGGATTACCCCCATAATCATGCCTACAGCTTGCAAGTAAGTTCTCCAAGATCCAGTCAATCAATGTCTTCCAAAGAGTTCAGGGCATCGAAATGATTGTAAACTGGGATGGGATATCTAGGCTGCCTAATTCTTGTGTGATTATCTTCCTCAAACAAAAAACCTTGGCGTTTTGAAGAGTTAAATGGTCGATAAAAGTATCCCAGTGGTAATATGTGTAAATCATTGGAGTTAACCGGCCAACTATTGCCCCTCTCTAGGATTGTGTGCACCAAAAGAGGTCACTTAAAAGTTAATACAACACAATCTCCACACAATGATTTGGCAGAAGGGCCGACCCACCCGATCCTTCGTACCATTTTAAAGTCTGAGAAAAGGGGCTTTGTTAAACCAGTCCTCGTGGTTAGAAAGTAAAGAGATTTTTTCCTTAAAGTTGACCAGTGTTCAAAAACGTTGTGAGATAAAGGGGGGACATTTGCCAGAACTACTGTATACGGGGTTGCTTCTGGGGGGAGATTTAAGTTTAGTGATGGGCTGTAAGACTCATCTTGTTGTTTCTGTGAAGTTAGGCCTCTCTCTGCGTCTTTATTTCCGCCATTTGCCCTGGCAATCTGTACTCCTCTTTCTGTACCAACAGGCTTATTAGGAACTGCTACAGTGGGACCATCCTTAGGGGGATAATTCCCAATACAAACAGGTGAGTTATCTATATTAAGTGTAGTGGTGTTAATATTATCTCTCCTATGATGTATTTGGTTAATACTATTAGGGCTAGAGGATGGTCCGGCTCTCGTGCATGCCCCCCTATTAGACGGAATACGTTTGTTTAAGTTGGTACTATCTGCCAATGTAGCTAGATGTTTATTACTAACTAACTCCTCCATTTTAGCAAGCCTAGCTTCTACGTTAGTTACCTTTAAAGTAATGGGTTCCAAGAGGGTTAACATCATTGTCTCAAGTCTACCCCAAAAGTTACCCTCTAGTATATTATCAGTAGGCTTATCAATCTCATTCTGTTTTGCAATGTTCGATGGTCCCTCATTAAGTTCACCCTTACCAATGTCGGATTTCGCCTTCTGCCCATTAATGCTCTGTACAGGTTTACTCTGTTTTTGTGTATTTTTGCCTTACCTTTTTTTCGAGGGAGGTTCGTCAATATAGTCTAACCAACGTGTAGCCTTTTGCCCTCTGGTGATGACTTTAGACCTAACAGGACTGGATTCGGAGTCACAGGGTGAGGAAGAAACAGTATCTATTGCTTGTTCTGTTATAACTTGTGCTGGAGTACTGGCCAATGAAGGGGATGGCTCGTTGTTAATTGCCAGAACAGAGATAACCCAAAGCACACCCTCTCCTTTTATCCGTAGGGTTCCTTTTAAATTAATCTAGTTCAGCATGCATGCACCCGATTAGTGCTTCGTTCCTTGGCACTTTACGTAAATGACTGAATGTGACCCCCTATTTGCGGGTCTGCGGGTTGCACAGCTTGATACACACGGTAGTTCAAATTAATCCACCTCAACCATAAATTGTTCAAGTTCATCCATATTTATTCCAAAGTTTTTCCATTTAGTGTAACGTCAAAGGGTACAAAATTCATCATTCTTATGCATGTTATTTGCTTCATGATTGCCAATCCAGGCCTATCAATGAGCCGTTAAAGAATTTGAATGCTCCCATAGAGTCCATACATCACAACCCAATGCATTTCGGCTCGTTAGCCTTCGTCAGGGGTATCTATGATTTAAAAAATGCATGTCAGCCACATTGTTTTACATCCAACATAACTTAAATTTCATTTCTGTGACATTGTCCTATTTATTCCCTTAAAAAATAATTTGAAAAAACAAACAAACAACCCGTGCTCAAACTGACCTACATAACCTTTTCTCCTAAATGAAAGCGACTTAATTCGTAACCCTTCCCGTGATACAAATATTATGTGCAATAGAAATGCTTACTGCCTCCTGGTAATCTAAATACTTATTGAACCCTATGCCAAAAAACAAAGATTTGCAGTAACCCCAGTTCTACTCCCCATGTTCCCTCCCCCATTACCAACGAAATTGCGTTTTTTTTAATTGCGTTTTTTAAAAATAACCAAACCCACCAAATCCTCATTTCCCTCGTAAATATACCTAACCTGCATCATTCCCTCCACGTGCCTGATGTAAACCTGCCACCCGCTTCTTTGCTTGCGCACGCTTAGTCTCCATTGTTACCCAACCAGCGCACAACATACATTATTTAAACGTTGTTAATTGCCTCACAAGATTCCATGAATGCAGGTGTAATAGAAAGTCTATTCTGAGTAGGTTGAGGTTCTAGGGACAACCTTCATTCAGTAAGTTTTATTTCATTAATGAGGCATGATTCCGCGCTCTGTAGGAAAGCATCTAACGTCCCTACAACGTTCTGACCTTTACTATGTTTTCACTTACTCATGTTTTGCAATAACTAGCAACAACCTATAATATGTGAGCATCAGTACCGTAAAATAAATAGATAATGAATAAATGTTGTCAGTCCAAAAGTCGAGCTCTTAGGGGGATGGCCCAACCCAGCCTCTTAATGGCTCTGACGGGCTCAGACGGTCCTGCGCACGTCCCGCGGGGGTAGAGGCAGCGCTTTATAACGTAATGGTCACGCCTCCCCCCACGGCAGCTGATGAAAATTAGGAAGGTAAAGTGAACACTGAGACTCCGAGTCCCACCAGGGTGTGGCGATGGTGCAGGCACAGCAAGGGTCCCACCAGGTGATAGAAGAACAAGGCACGTCCGCCCGCAGCCTTAGGGAAAGGGTTCAGCCCAAAGACCGCAGCTCAAAGTGCAAAAAGGTTTGTCAGCGCACCCCGAGCTGCCGGGGTAGAGGCAGCGCTTAATAGCACGATAGTCACGCCTCCCCCCATGGCAGCTGATGACAATTAGGGAGGTAAAGTGCCCCCTGGGACTCCGAGTCCCACCAGGGTGTGGCGATGGTGCAGGCACAGCAAGGGTCCCACCAGGTGATAGAAGAACAAGGCACGTCCACCCGCAGCCTTAGGGAAAGGAGTCAGCCCAAAGACCGCAGCTCAAAGTGCAAAAAAGGTTTGTCAGCGCGTTCAAAACATCATCATTGTTACAATAAAAATGATTATCACCTCCAGAAAGCCGTCAACGTTGTTCCAGTGTGATGTGTGAAATCATTAGGTTGAATTTAACATCCACCCTTGCGTTTACATGCATAAACATACCCTTTTGGTCATAAAAGTGGTCAAAATGTGCAGCTTCTTTCAAGGAGAGTTAAAAATGGGAAGCCCTTCCATCAATTTTTAGACAATCACAATGGATTATGCTGGCATCTGTTCTAAAACAATATGTCTAATGTGTACTTATGTTTATCAAAGCGTCTGACCTCTATTTTCAGCTGTTTTGCAAAAAACCTATGACTCTGTACAAAATGCCCCAACACTAACATAGTTCAATATATATACAGAATTTAAAATCCATTTTCATACCGTTAATAGATGTGTCTTAACATAGGCATAGAAACATTGCTTTTTTAAAGGTAAACAAATCTAAGTCAGTTGGATAAAAAGTTTTCAAAAAATGGTGTTGAGGAAAATCATTGTTATTCACTGTAAGAGTTGTTCCAATCACTGCATAAAGCCCGCTGGCCTAGCAAAATAGAAAATCATAGGTAGACAGATAATCAATAGATCAAATATGCAGGTGAGTTTAAAGTAAAAATCATTTACAATTTTTATTTCCAGGATAGAACTAATAATTTCATTCATAACCAGCTGTGACTTAACACTACCTTTGCATGTTAATTTTATTGCAGTTAACTTGAAAAAGTTGGATAACCTTTCATGGGCAATGGTGATGGCTTGTGGATTCATTCCATTCTTTGACTGCAGCATTTAGAACATAATAATACTTGTTAATCGACCTTATTTACCACATAATTTGCCCGATTATTTGCACATTTCACAAAGATGTTTGCTTTGATCTCAAATTGATTAAAATAACACTGCCACAAAATGAGCCACACAATTTGCCTTTTTGTAACATAATTTGGTTAACCTTGCTGCATAATTTAGCTAACCTTGAAGCATAATTCTAGTGACCATCATAATGATAATATCGCAATTCACTTCATCTATGACAATGGACAGTGCCAGGCACATTGTGGATGTAACTCGATGTGCCTGGATTTCTGCAGACTGCAGCAAGAGGTGAATTCAGAACCTGCTTGTTTCAGTCAAGCCCATGCAAGGGCATATTGTGTTTGGCATTTGACTGTGCAACGCATGTGTTGAGTGCATGGCTTGGACTTTGGGCCATATGCATGAACACATTTTCCCATAGACACAGAATGGGCAAAACCCTTTGATATATCTGGCCCCTTGTCCCTGTGCTCATCTCCTGTGTGGACAAAACTCAGTCATCACAGTTTGTAACAGTGTGGATCAACATTGAGCTCCATACGATGCTCTTGTGAAAGTTGAAGACAAAGCCTAGCCTTTAGAAAGGTTCAGACTCCATCCTTTTGTGCTGAGGTTTGGTCCTAGGGTCTGGCTCTTGACCAGTCATTGCACCAAGCTACTGTGTGAACCACAGCCCCATTTACCAACACCAAATTAGATTTTTCCATCTGCATCAATTTCCTCTGGTGAAGTTGCTGATTGAAAAGCAGACATTGCATTCTTAATCCATTTGGTACCAAAATAATGGCGTTCAACCATGTGAAACAAATTCTGGGCGCAGGGCCTAGCCTACATCCATGCCCGGGGCTAATCCCCCGTCCCAGAGAAATCCCAGCTGACAATGCCAAAAACCATTCACAGTGAAGTCCAACATCCCACCTATGCCAACAACATGCAGGCATTGTGTGTGTTTAGTGACCTGTAAGCACAGTTAAAGAGAGTGTTCAAAAGATTGTCTTTTGTTAATAGGTTTCCCAAAGTTTGGGGATTCTGCAGTGCAGCCTGTTAAACTCATTTCTGAGACCTCAGGTTTTGTGCAGATCTATCCAACAGCACAAAAGTTATTAGCAAACCAACGTTTTTTTAACCAATCTAACTTTGAACTACCATTTGGTGAAACTTTACAAAACTTAATATTCATCCAAAGACAAAACTTATTGGGAAATTAATAAGTTTTTACCCCTAATGTTGCTTCTTTTCCCAGAATATCCTTTCAATTTGGTTTTTAGCAAAATAATTCATTTCAGAACTGATATCTGAATTTTCCTGCAGAACTGTAAAACATTACTGAAGTTGATTGCAAATTAAAGCTTTTTTGATCCCTATATTGTAAGTTTCTCTTCCAAATGGATCTGCACAAATCTCAAGAAAGCATCACCTGGTTTAATATTGTATCAACCAAAGTTCTTTCAGATTAGAAAAATAGCTCCAAATGTATTAGCAAACTACCTGTTTTTTGCCACACTTCCATTTAATGTTTTACCATTATCATAGCTACATGACATTTGGCAGACATATAGCATGTTAAGCAAGTGTTCTGGTTTGTCAAGTTGTGTTATTTGTGTCAAACAATTATAAAACTTATGAGCAAATCAATTTATTTCTATCCTTCCTTTAAACTTTGCTCTCCAGTTGACAGATCTGTGTGAAACTTAAGGTGGAAGATCTTGGCTAAAGCAGTAATGGTTTATCTAGTTTCATGCAGATTCGTCAAGTGCACCAAATGTATTTGTAAATGAACATGGTTTTAACTTTAATTTTGCCTTCGCTGGAAAATCTGCATGAAATTTGGAATACAGTCACCAGATCATGCTCAGTCGCAGTATATACAATCTCATTCAGATCCATCAAATGTCACCAAAGTGATTAGCAAATGAAACCTTTTTAAATATCCCATTTATCTTTGGTCAGCCTTGATTAATATGCATGAGACTAGAGATTTAATTATCAGACTTGCCCTAGTAACTGTCTGCCAAAGCCAAGCACATTGTTTAAACACTGAAAGATGTATTAACAAATGAACACATTTTTGATACTCCTTCAACTGTGCCCCCCCCCCCTTCTTTATAAATGAGTATGAAATCTAATGGATGGTTATCACATTAAGCCTTGTTGTGGTATTTGAAATTCTGTGCAAGCTCGTCAAACGAAGGGAAAGCTATTAGCTTATAAGAGGTTTTTTTGACCCCCTTTTAATTTTACCTGACAAATTTATACAAAAAATACATTTCTTTTCTAGATGAAAATGAAAATCAGTTAGTTTTAGGTCTGCCATTAGCCAGACCCTCTTTCATTCCTCCGTTCCATCTCCTTTCTTTCTTTGTTTCTTTGTTTCTTTCCATCTTCCTATCTTGCCTTCTTTTTTCCTTCATTCTTTCCTTTTTGCCTTCTCTCTGTCTTTCATTCCTTCTTTCCTCTTCCTTTTTCCCTTTCTTTCTTTCTTTTTTCTTTCTTTCTTTCTTTACTTCATTTTTCTTTTTTGTCTTCTCTTTTTCTATCCTTCATTCTTGCCTTTTCTTTTTTCTTTCTTACCTTTTTACATTCTCTTTTTTCAGTTTCTTTCTTTTTTGCCTTCTTTCATTTTTCTTTCGTACTTTCCCTTTTTTTTTCCTTTCTTCTGTCATTCATTGCTTCTTTCTTGTTTACTACTTTCTTTCCTCCTTTCCTTTTTCTTTTTCCTTCCTTCTTTCTATTTGCCTTCTTTCTTTCTTGCCCATTTTCCTTTTTAGTTCCTTCTTTCTTTCCTGTCTTCTTTTTTCCCTTCAATCCACTTTCTTTTCCTTTTTTGCATATTTCTTTCTTTCTTTCCTTCTTGCCTTCTTTGCTTTGTTCTTTCCTTTTGACTTCTTTCTGCTTTTGTTCTTTTGCTCCCTCTGTCTTTCTGCTTTGCCTTCTTTCTTTAATTTTTTCCTTCTCTGCTTTTTTCCTTCTTTCTTTTTCCTTGTTTGTTTGTTTGTTTGTTTTACGCTTTCTTTCTTTCTTCCCTTCTTCCTTTCTTTCCTCCCTTCTTTTCTGTATTCATATTTTGCCTTCTTTGGTCTTTGGCCTTCTTCCCTCTTTTGCATTCTTTCCTTCTTACTTTCCTTCACCCTTTTTCTGCATTCTTTCTTTCTTTCCTTCTTTCTTTCTTGCCTTTTCTCTTTTTTTCTTTCCTTCTTTTCTTTTTGCCTTCTTCCTTCTTTCTGTCTTTTCTCTTTTCTTCCTTTGTTCCTTCCTTCCCTTTTTGCCTCCCTCCATTCCTTCCTTCCTCCCTTCCATATTTGCCCTTCTTCCTTCCTTCTTTGTCTGCCTTCCTTTCATTTTTGCCTCCCTCCATTCCTTCCTTCCTCCCTTCCATATTTACCCTTCTTCCTTCCTTTTTTGTCTGCCTTCCTTCCTTTTTTCTGACTCCCGTTCCTTTTTTTCTTCCATCCTTTTCCTTCTTTCTTGCCTTCTTCTCAAAGGTGAGGCTAGCAGCAAATGCTAGAACAATGTTTTTTTATGTCTGTGTTAGCCAACACCTTTTGATTTTACCAAAAGTATGTAACATAGTTACTTATAGAGTTTTTCAGTCAGACTTCATTCATTAGTTTGTGATTGTGTCATTCACATTTTTCTTCCACCCACTCCAGCATGCACCAAGGAGCAACGGTAGCCCATTCCAGCCATTGACCAAATTCATTCTGAGTTATGGGATGCTGCCCTTTCAAAAGGAGCACATCCACATACAAGGTAGTTCCCTTCAGTGCCAGGTGTCCCATGGTAAAGTACACTTGGTTGAGACTAGAAAAACACTTTTGCCTTTAGCCTCTTTTTTAGGCTTAATTAAGGCCCGGCAGCTTCCAGAACAATAAAGTTTTCCAAATTCAATAAACTTTATTCGGTCACCAGACCACAAAAGTAAAAAATAGGTACATGCAACCCAATAAACTTTAAGATAATAAAAACCCATCAGGAGTTCTAACAAACCCCACAATAGTTCATCATTTTAGAATCAGCTTAAAAAACAGTGCAATGATCACTATCCAAGCACCAGACGGTCAATTCAGAATGCTTGAATCATCATCATCATCAAATATCTTTATTTCGGTCATTGAGACCATAAAAGAATACATCATAGTACAAGACACATTTACAATATAAAAACATTGCACAGTGTAATAAAAGATATTAGCTCAATAAAACATCATTACTTGGTATGGTTTTAAGAAGGCCAGATCGTGTAAACCACATGGACGTTAAAAATTTGGCAACTGCAAATGCGATTGGGGGCGAGATGTCGGACTTAAGTAATCTAAAAGCGGGGGAATACTGATTAAATCCCATGTTCCTAAGTAGTGGACAAAGCCAGTACTTCCTTGCTCTTCTGTATACCGGGCAAAAAAATATGACATGCAAGTCAGTCTCCTGTGTGTGCTTGCAAAAGGGGCATAAGGCCGTGTGTTCTGAATGTGGCCAAAGAGCAGTAAATGCCCTCAGGGGGAGAGTATTATAGCGCCATTGCATATAAAGCTTTCTTGTGAGAGTGGGACCCATATCATTATAGGTCGACTCTAAGTGGTAAAAGTCTTTAAAAGCGGGAGCGCTAGGTGGCGCCTGACCAGCATGGCCGCTCCGCGGTGAAGCTCCGGGCGCCGGACCCCGCCAATCCTTCCTGCTCCGTCCTCAGCTGCCCTGACCGATGCTTTCCCGGGCGCGCTGAAGCCCGGAACCCTCCTGCTCTCCCTGGCGTGGATCCGGAGCGAATCTGCCCCCTCGGCGCTCGTCCCGGCGTCTCGGTGGCTGACCGCTGGGAGGAGGCTGTGGTCCCGGTCCTGGGGCGCGGGCGAGCTGCCACTCCAGCCCGCGGCGCCCACGAGGTGTCTGGGCCCTGATCTGCCGGCGACCTACACGAGGCGTCTTTGCTGCGGTTGCGGCCCCCCCCCCGAGAGAGAAACGGAGGCCCCTTGCTGAGGCCATCCTGTGGAGTCCGTGGAGGTGCGGGGCTGGTCCAGAGGATCCGATTTGCGCCGCATGACAGGCGGTGAGTGCGGCAGCGGGGAAGCGCACCAGCAGGGCTCCTTGATTTGTTGGGGGACTGGAGGTGGTGGGGATGCCCCCCCATCGGGCCGGGTGTCGACGGTCAGGGGCCGGCTCCCCCCCCCCCCCCCTCGCCCGCATCGCGGACCCCGGGCCTGGTCTCTTCGGCCTGCGGGGACGCCTTGGTGGGTGCGGAGCCACCTGTGGGGATCGGGCCGCAGGCCGGCGGTCGGGGGGTGTGCGGCCTCCCTTCCCCCCCCCCTTTCGCCTAGGGCGCTCCGGGTGCTGAGCGGGCGGCTGCCCGAACCCCCAGGGGAGGATTGACCTGAGTTGCCCTAGGAGCCCGCGGTCTCGGGCTGCATACGAGCCGTGGTGGCGGCGGACCCACCGGGAGGAGGCCTGAAGCTTGGCTGAGTGCCCCGTGATTTTGGCTGGAGCGGAGAGACCTAGCCTTGGCTGCGGTGTGCGGCGGAGGGTGACGCACCTCCCTGCAGGGCCGGGGCTGGGGGTTGGTGACGGCCCCCTGAGATTACCGGCTGCCACATCGGGCAGTGCGCCGACAGTACCCTCGGAGAGGCGGGCTGCACGCAGGAGTTGCGGCCTTAGCGACTATCGATTGAGGCACTCTCGGAAGTTTCTCCAGGGACCTGGGACCGTGCTCCACGCTGCTGGACCTCGCAGTGTCGGTGGGAGGCTGTGGGTGCGACTGTGGCCGAGGGCTGGACTGGAGTTCCTGCTGAGTGGCCCGCCGGAGCTTGCCCGCGGGGGCTGGTGGCGCCCGACCATTTCCAGCCGTGGGACCCCCTGGCCATACCTCCTGCGGAGTCCCTGTCAGCCCGAACACCCGTTGACATCCCGCAGGAGTGTCTCGCACCCTGTTGCCCTGTTTAGCTGACTGCCACTCCAGACATGGGTAAGGACAGAGCCACGAAGCCGGCGTCCGGGGCCACCCAAACCAGGATGGACAAATTCACGACCTCTGAGAAGGGGTCCGGCCCCACGGGCGAACTGGCCCCGACCCCCGCTACGGACCTTGCCGCCATCCTGCAGGCCATCAACTCATCCCGCGCCTCCCTCGAGGGCATGGTGGGAGAGGTCAAGGTGGATGTGGCGCTTCTCCGGCAGGATCTGCGGAATGCCACCGCCCGCATCTCGGAAGCCGAATCCCGGATATCCACTGCTGAGGACGACATCCGCCAGTTACAGGACCAGGTTCGGGAGCTGACCACCCACTCTAAGGAGCTACACCGCCGGGTCGAAGATGCAGAAAACCGCGCTCGGCACAGCAACCTGCGCCTCGTGGGATTCCCGGAGGGAGTCGAATCGGGCCGGGCGGACGACTTTATGGAGCGCTGGTTCCGATCCTGGATGCCGGCGGACAGCTTATCTGCCTCGTTTGTGGTGGAGAGAGCCCATCGCTCCCTGGCCCCCAGGCCCCCCGGTGCGCCCCCCCGGCCGTTCATCCTCAAGCTCTTGAATTTCAGAGACAGGGACGCTATTCTCCGCGAGGCCCGGCGCACGGAAACCCTCCACTACCAGAACCACAAAATCATGGTTTTCCCGGACTACACTCGCGAGGTCCAGGAGCTACGCCGCTCCTACACTGAAGTGAAACAAAAGCTACGTTCTCTGGGCCTCCAATACCAGCTCCAGTTCCCGGCCCGCCTCCGGGTCATCTTCCAGCATAAGACACTGTTTTTCGATACGCCACGTGCGGCCTGGTCCTGGTTGACAGAGGAGCACCCCCTGCGCCGCTCTGGGCGCGGATCGCCCACGGGGGCACGGGGGGACGGGGGAGGCCCCGGACATCGAGGACCCGCCGGCGGCATCGCACGTTACCCCGGGAGTGCACGGCAGAGGAGGCGGTCACCACGCGCTCTGGGGGACGGCCGCGCCGGGGATCGAGAGCTTCTTCGGCCTCCTCGGCCGCACACGCCAGTCCCGCGGCTGACGGGCGGCGGGCCATGTCCCCCCGGCTCACAGGCCCTGCAACCCAGCCGGCCGAATTGGTGGACACTTCGGACCTCTCTCGCAGCCCTAACATTTGACTCTCTATGTTTCTTTGGGGGGGGGGTGGGGGACGCCCGGGCTGGGGGTTGGAATGCCCCGCTGTCAGTGTCGCTCTTGGCCAGGGCAGATGATTCAGGCGTGATTTCAATTGTACCAGGGGTCCACTAGCACTCAAGCCCGAGCGTTTTAGCTTGGTGGTTCTTCCATTTGGTTCGGGCGACAGATGCTTCTGTTTTCGAAGTATAGGGTGGGGGGTGGGGGATTGGGGTTGGTTTGGGGTTGTTTCTTCCTCGTTGGGGAGGCTTTGTTGGTTGGGGGTGACTCCCCTTTATTTGTTGTACCACGGCATCTTGTACTCTTTGACCTGCTCCCTGGCCCGATGTCCCGTTGTCCCTCCTCTTTGGGGGCCTGCTTAGCCGCGCCTCCACTGGCCCCCTTTTCTGTCCTGGGCTATGGCTGACCCTCCTGTCCCTAGGGCCGCCATGCGCATATTATCCTGGAACGTCAATGGTCTTCTGGACCGTTTCAAACGCATGGCGGTCCTCAAATACGCGCAACGTGCGGGGATTGATGTACTCCTCCTCCAGGAGACTCACCTCTTGGGCAATAACTGTCCCTTTCTTGGCCGCTATGGTTATGACAGGGTGTGGCACTCAGGTTTTACAAGGGGATCCCGGGGGTAGCTATTCTGCTCCGCAAGTCCTTTCCCTTTGTCCTGACCCAGGTGCACTTGGACCCCCAGGGCATGGTAGTGGTGGTGTGTGGTACTCTTGAGGGGCGACCCCTCACCCTGACGTCCCTTTACGCGGCGCCGTCCCTCCTGCCGTCGGCCCTCTCCTACACCGCGGGCCTCCTCCCGACGCTTCCGGCGGGTTCCCTCATTCTCGGCGGGGATTTTAACGCTGTCTACACGCCCCATCTGGACTCGACGGGTCCGATATCCCCGGCCCGCGCCGCCCGCGCGAAGCAGCTCTCGTCTTGGGCTGAATCTCAGGGCCTCTGCGATGTATGGAGGATCTGGCACCCGCAGGCTCGCCAATACACCCACACATCGGCGGCCCATCACTCCCATGCCCGGATCGACCTCATCTTTGTACCGTCTACCGACTGCGCAGGGGTGCAGGATGCGCGCATTCTCCCGAGGGGCCTCTCGGACCACTCACCAGTACTCCTTGCTCTTGGCCCCCCCCCCTCTCCGCCCGTCCGATGTGGCGTTTGAACGCCTGGTTCCTCCACGACAAGGCTTTCCGGAAGGTGGTCGGGGGCGAGATAGCCGATTACTACTCTCACAACGAGGGCTCTGTCCCCTCCCCTGCCGTCCTGTGGGAGGCTGGCAAGGCGACTATTCGGGGCGCCGCTAAGGGGCATCTGCAACGGCAACGGCGGGCCCAATCTCAGAAGCTCGCGGACTGCGAGGCTCAGGCCTTGGACCTGGAGCGCAACCTGGGGGGGTTGGACGACAACACACGGTCTCGTCGCCTGGCTTTCCTGCGGGAAGAGATTCGCTTACACTCCTTGGAGGCAGCAAAGACTCTGTGGCGCTCCTCGGTGGCCCGTGTATACGGCTGGGGAGACAAAACTGGCACGCTTCTCCACCGGCTGGCTACTTACCCCCGGGCAGGTAGGATCATTCCGGCCATCGCGGACTCGACGGGGGGCCTCCACACAGCCTCGGTGGCGATGGCCCAGGCGTTCGCCGACTACTATTCCCGGCTGTACCGACTCCGGAAGTCCACGCTCTCCCTAGAGGAGTTGCTAGGGACGAATGGGGCGATGCTTGAGCGGCTGCAGCCTGCGGTCTCTGAGAGCCTCGACTCACCTATAGAGCTGCAGGAGATTGAGGAGGCGATCGGCTGCCTGGCGCCCGGGAAGACCCCATGACCCGACGGGTTCCCTCAGGAGTACTACGCTCACTATCGTGAGACTCTGGCCCCGAGGCTTCGGGACCTGTTCGCGGACGTGGTGGAGACGGGCTCGTTCCGGCCTGAAACGGACACAGCGACCATAGTTGTCCTCCCCAAGACGCAGCCCCCCTCGCGGTCCTGCTCGGACTACCGGCCAATATCCCTCATCAACACCGAAATCAAAATCTATGCCACGGTCCTCGCACAGCGGTTGCGCCCATCTCTTGCTTCTCTGGTCCACCCGGATCAATGCGGATTTATGCCGGACCGGGGGACCAGGCACTGCCTGCGGCGCCTGCACCTCGCGATGGCGCACCGCGGCCGCCTTTCCCCCTATCTGGCCCTCCTGCTGGTCGACTTTGAAAAGGCCTTCGACTCAGTGGGGTGGGCATACTTGGGTAAGGTCCTTGAGCACATGGGTTTCGGTCCCCGGTTCCGTGCCATGGTTGCGGTCCTGTACGCGAGCCCGCGGGCCCGTGTTTTGGTCAATGGGGCTCTGTCTCGCCCGTTTCCCATCGGTCGAGGTACGCGTCAGGGATGTCCGCTCTCGCCCCTCCTGTTCGCTCTGGCCATGGAACCCCTGGCGGTACTGATTCGCTCGGATCCCGCTCTTCGCGGATGGGATTGGCCAGGCCTGGCCCCTGATAAGATCGCCTTCTACGCGGACGACGTCCTCCTCTATCTCTCTGATCCAGCGACCTCGGGACCCCAGGTCCGCCGGATTCTCCGCCGGTTTGGCCAGGCATCGGGTCTCCATCTGAACCCTAAAAAGTCCGTTCTAGTCCCGCTGCACCCGTCCCGGGACTGCTTCGACTGGCAATCGGATATTCCCCTCCGGAGACTCTCCTTTAAATACTTGGGGATCTGGGTCACCCTCCTTCCGGAACTCTGTTGGGCCCTCAATGTGGCTCCTGTAGTCAACAAGACCAGATCAGACATGCTCCGGTGGCAATCGCTCCCATTGAATCCGCTGGGGAGAGTTGCCCTCTATAAAATGATGGTCCTCCCCAAATTTCTATACATGCTACAAAACACTCCGTGCTCCTTTCCGCGCCCGTGGTTCCGGGAACTGGATAAGATGGTGACTAAATTTCTATGGGGCGGCGGCAGGCCCCGGCTGGCCTTAGATCGCTGCAGAGTCCCCTCCTACGACGGCGGCCTGAGCATGACAAACCTATATCTCTACTATCTGGCCACCCAGCTACTGGTGATCCACGACTGGTTCTCGGGTGGATGGGGCGATCCGGCTTATCGACTCGAGGTGCATTGCCTCGGGTTCTCCTCTATCCAAAACATGCTCTTGGAGCAGCGGTTCCCCTGTCGCTCCCCGGCGTCGTGCGGGCCCCTTTCCTCGCGTGGCTCGCGGCTTTGAGGCACACCCGGTGGTCGGGGACGAACACGCAACTCACACCGCTTTGGCACGGGACATGGTTGCGGGAGGTGGTGGGACTGGTGGGCTTTCGGCAGTGGGATCTTCTCGGGATCTCCACTCTGGGCGATATATGGGGTGGGAGCCACATGTGTTCCTTCCAGGAGCTTCAGGCCCGCTTCTCGCTGCGGCCTTCTCAATTTTATCGCTACCTTCAATTGCGCCATGCGGTCCGGACCCACGTCCCTCTTGACTCTAGATTGCCTTCCCATAGCCCGCCTGAAGCCCAGGTGATGTTAGGGTGTCTGGGGAAGGGGGGCATATCCCGCATTTACAAATCCCTGATTAACAATACCCCGGTAGACTGGAGCGGACTAAAACAGCGATGGGAGGCCTGGGTGGGACCCCTAGATGACGCGGACTGGAGGGACGCCCTTATGGCCCCTCGGTCGCTTACCACCTCCGCTAGGTTGCGGCTCATCCAACTCTACTACCTCCACACCGCTTATCTGACCCCGGACCGCCTATACCGTGCGGGCCTCCGCGTGGATGCCTCCTGTGCCCGCTGTGGGATGGCTCCGGCGGATTTTTTCCATATGGTGTGGTCTTGTCCCCGCCTGGCAGACTACTGGGCAGCGATTGAAGCCGACCTGGCGGAGGTTCTGGGATGGGAGGTCCCCCATGAGCCTAGAATGGCCCTGCTGGGCATCACGGACGGGATGGATGGGTCCCGTAACGACAAGTACTTCCTCACTACTGCCCTAATGGTGGCCAAGAGGGACATAGCAGCCGCATGGTCGCAGCCAGACCCGCCCAGAAGGGCTACCTGGAGTAGAGGGGTAGATTGGTGTGCGGCCCAAGAGCGGTCGTTGTACGCTGCCCGGGGCTGCCCCAAAAAATTCCGCAAAATATGGGGGAAATGGCTGGGGGGACTGCTTTGAGGGGTGGGGGCGCAGAGGTTGGGGACGGGGGCTGGGGGGGGAAGGGGGGGTGTTTACATTCGTTTGTCGATACCTTCCTGATTGCAGGTACTGATGCCATGTTCAATGCACTGTTGTATATCTTTCTTGATATTGTCCTTTATGCTGCAAAACACAATAAATTTGTTTATCAAAAAAAAAAAAGTCTTTAAAAGCCAGGAAGTAGGCAGTATGAGAGCCCTCCTTCGCGTTCCTTATGTCATCTTGCAAATAATGCTCACGAAAAGCCTTTGTGATAAGTTTGCGTGGGACCCTGGGGCATGCAGCCTCAGGGTCAAGCCATAAGTCTGGTCGATTCAATGTCTCACAAGTATGCTTTATATAGCTTAGCCAAGGTATTTGTGTATTATTGCGGAGGCGCAGAATCTCTTGCAACTCTGATCTATATTTAGATAGTTCAGGGGAAGACCATATCTTACACCAAAAAGTTAGGGGTTTTAAGCCCAGCTCCACTGAAATCGGTCTTAAGCCCAAATCCAGTCTAAGGGGCAAAAGAGGGGTACTAACAGGTAACGCTGTCAGCTGCCTGAGAAAAGTATTCTCCGTCACCTGGAGCTTCTGTGAGGGCGTGTGTCCCCAAATTTCTGCACCATAAGTAATTGCCCCCCTAGCCTGGACCTTATATATTTGTATACGTGGGCCTATAGGCCTATATGTGAGGCCTTTTGTCAACCTGCCAATTCCTCCCACCAACTGAGTCAGTTTCATGTTAGCCCTTAATTTGTGGGATTCCCAAGTCATGCGCTCGTTAATAACTATGCCCAGGTATTCAAAGGTAAAGACCCTCTCCAACCTAGAGGACCCAATACTAGGGCACGCACGGGTTATCGGGGGGGGGGGGTTGAAGATCATGAATTTCGTTTTAGCAGCATTGATCTCCAACCCACGTTCCTCACAAAAACCTACGAAACCATCCAAAACCCGTTGGAGTCCCATGGGGGATTTGGAAAGCAGCAGGGTATCATCCGCAAACAAGATTGCAGGAACACTGCTGCCATCCAACTTAGGGGCATCAATGTCATTCAGGGTACAGAGATGATTGACAAAAAGACAAAAAAGGGTCGGGGCGAGGACACATCCCTGCCTGACCCCCCTATCGACAGGGAAAGCGTCGGACAAAGTACCATCCCGTCCACACCTTACTTTGGCGAAATTCCCCTGGTGGAGCCTTCTCAAAATTGAGAGAATGTCCACAGGGACCCCCATCTTCATTAACACCGACCATAACTTATCTCTCGGCACCAGATCGAAGGCGGCACGAAGATCCACAAAAACTGTGTAAAGGCTGCCACCCTCGATCAGCACCGTCTTCCAATATAAAAGAGTTAAGCGGAAGATTTGGTCGGTGGTGGAAATACCACGTTGAAATCCCGCTTGGTAGGGGCTCATAATCGCTGTTTATTCGATCCAATCCTGGAGGCGATTTAGAATGAGCCTGCCAAAAATCTTCTGCGGTACATCTATTAGGCTAATGGGTCTATAATTGGCTGGGAGCAGAGGCGAACCCTTTTTAAAAATTGGGACAATCTCTGCTCCCAGCCAAGTACCCGGAATAGCCATGCCCTCTAAAATGGCGTTATAGAGAGTCAAGAAATAGGGAGTCCAGACATCTGGCTCCTGCTTAAACAGATCACCCGGAAGACCATCCAAGCCAGGTGCCTTTCCTGTGGCGAGACCGGTCAAAGCGGCTCGTACCTCCTTTAATGTGAATGGTTCGCCGGTCTCGGTGGGGCAGTGGGGGAAGCTAGAACTTTCCTCAGCATCCGCTGGTAGTTTATAAAGAGACTGGAAATGGTCCTCCCACACCTTAGCTGAGATATTTGGTTCTAAGGCAGGTAGCAATTCCTCAGCACCCGTGTTGACACAGCGCCAAAATTTGCGCGAGTCTGCATGGGCCAGGAAATTAGTGAGTTTAGTCCATTTGTCGTGTTCCCATTCACTTTTAGCGTTTAAGATCAGGGACTTATAGACACTCCGTCTGGCCCTAATATCCCCGGCACCCCTCCCTTCCTTGATTGATTCCAGAAGGTCGGCTTTTGCCTTTCGGCAAGCGCCGTTGTACCAGGATGGACCAGGAGTTTTCCTATTAGTCCTGGTTATTGGTTTGGTTAAAATTTCAGAGACTATTTTAAGGAGGTCGGCGTGTATCTGTCCCAGGTCGGAGTGAGTATCCTCGCTGGTGGCTTTCTCGGCTAGCACCTGAAGCTTCTCGAGAAGAGGCAATGTTTGAGCATATAGATTATAAATCTTATCCGGATGAAAGGATAAATGCTCCCACTTTATTTTGCGTCTATTAGACTCGAGTCCCCGGCAATCCGTAGAATCGGCTGTTTGATTTCCCCTGACTGGGGCGCCGGGATGACTGTAGCTTAATTCAAGGGCATTGTGGTCGCTATCGTTCCTGACTGTGACCCAAAAATCTTCGACAAAAGGCCAAGAAGACACCGGGACTAATACATAGTCCAGTCTGGACTCACTGCCCATTCTGTTAAAAGTGCATTTTGCCGTGGTATCAGACTTAGACCTGCCATTACAGGCACGTAGTCCGTGTTTCAGCAAAAGGGAATTAATTTGGAGAGCCAGGGGGGACCATATCTTTGGGGCCGGAGCCTGTGTGGGAGGAATGTGCCAAAGGAGATCCTCCTCCGTGGCCAAGCCTTCCATAAAGCCAGGGAGGGGCTCGTAGTGGCAGTTAAAATCCCCGCCTATGAGATAAGCGGTGCCCTATGGTATATCCTTCACAACCAAAGCGAGCTCCGTTATAGTGGAAGACTCCTGAGTGATATTTGTTGGCCGTGAGTAGATATTAATCAGCAAAAGGCTGCCGGTATTCGGCCACTCCAGCAGCACAGCGAGAATATCTGCTGAATTAGTGGGTATTACATCCTCCCTGCAGCCTAGGTCGGTGGCCACCCATGTTGTAAGGCCGCCTGAGGGGCGCCCTCTACCCCCCCACAGTGCGTGTGTGGAAAAAGATGCATACCCCTTATGAGTAATGTTTTCTCTAGCCCAAGTCTCTTGTAAGAGACAGATGTCTTTCTGCTCAATAAAGGAACACCAGGACGGATTATTCAATTTGTTGGAAAGCCCCGCAATATTCCAAGATAATATCTTGAGGGGGGGAAGAGTTGGTACCACAGAGGGTGGGGTTGGGGAGGGAACCACTTCCAGCTCCGACCTCTGGGGGGGAGTTTGGCCACAGTCAATTCCCTGGATAGCCCTCTGGGGTGGGGTGCTCCCAGGAAGAAGGGCCACCATCAAACCCCCCTCTTCTGTATCTTGGATGTGACGAAGATGTTCTTTCTTTTTGGGAGGTACTGGTTGACTACTCTTACTTTTATTCAAAACACCACCACCCACCAACCCAAACGGTCAATCCACCATATCTAGGATAGAGAAACGGTTGTGAGTTGGGACTTGGTTGCGACTGGGGCATCCTTTCTGCCATCGTTCCCTGTCCACCAATGAAGCCCTTGTCCCATTTCTCCTAGATACTAGTTCCCATCCATCCTCAGCTTGCGGAGATATTATGGGAGGGTAAAAAAAGGAGAGTGGAAGGGATTGGATAGGAGATCCCGGTGTTAAATATGGCCAACTACATATATGAGAAACTGTACGGGGATCCCTAAAATTGATCAATACACAGTCACCCGTGATAGTTTTTTTGGTGTTTCCCAGCCACGGGAGTCTCCTGACCATAAGAACTTCGCTATTAACACCCTCAGGTAGAGGCCTGTTCTTGGAAAGCCAATGAATGACTTTGTTTTTTAAAGCCCCCAGTGGTTCACTGGTCGATGATTTTAATTCCGGGATACCCGTTAGGATGACTGTGTAAGGGGCTGACTCAGGTGGTAGATTAACTAATCTGTGTCTACTATCCTGTCCCTGCACCCGTAATGGAAATGGTGGTAAAATATCTGAGGGGTTGGGAATAATGTTCCGTGGGGAGATCTTGGGCCCAGGTATTGAAGATTCAATCAATCTGGGCAGATGTGAATGGGGAAGGAGTTGTGGGCCAGGGCTATCCCTAGATAATGGTGCGTCTGCGGGCTTAGCAACTACTTTGGTTGATTTAGATGTGTCCCCTAGCTGGTCCAATCCATATTGTAAATTTTGTATGGATGATTCCAATTTTGCAAGGCGATCTATTATGGGGGTGAGCATTTCACTCATGACAGATTTTATGTCAGCAAGTGAGAAGCCCTCCTTTCGCACAGCAATTTTTGGACTCACAGGTATATTAGTCTGGGTTGGGGGTATAGCCACTTCCCCTCGCCCCGCTGTCGGAGGAGTTGTTTTTCCCCTAGAAACGTGCTTTGAGATATTCTGCCTGTGCCCCCCTACAGTTTGAGCCCTTCCCTTCTTCTTAGGTATTGCTCCCTCACGGTTCCCCTGGATGATATGTGAAGTAGGGGTAGTACTAGTGCTCGTAAGTGTCTCAGGGGGTAAATCTGATTTGTGTGTTAACGAGACAGTAGAAAGCCTAGGTGGCGGGAGGGATAGTGCGGTAAAATCTAATGAGGTGGAAATATCACTGTCTATGTTAGACGTATTGTTTGGGTTCAATAATGTCGAGGAGCCAGGGAGCCCCTCCGTAGCAGGTTCGGCATGTTCTGACGTTTGTGGCGGAGAGGCAGCATGTCTGAGGGGGCCTAGAGACGATCTTCTAATCCAGTCTATTTCAAGGGATATGCGCTTCTCTAGAGTAGTTATATCGTCAACCAATAGAGAGCCTGCCTTTGCAAAGTATAAGTCCAGAGTACCTGTGGGCTTGACAGCAGCCTGCGTTGTTTTGCTCCGTGTTTCTCTCGCAGGCGCCATAAGTACAGTGGAGGTGAGGACCTAGGAAAGTGGGCCCTGTCCCTGTCTCTCCTGTCCTCGAACGGCCTCAAACGGCCCGCTCTTTGCCCGGTCTTCGTTCCGCTGGCGCGTAGGGGCGGGACTCTTAAGCAGCACGATTGTTGGAAAAAGGGGGAGGGGCCGGGAAGAGGACACAGGTGTGCTGGCTCAAGGCAACAGCGAGCACCCTGGTCCTCGCAGTCCCGGAGCAGCGATGTGGCACAACAGCCTCCCAAAGTTCAAAATCCGTAAGTTCAGCAGCCCCGGGCGGGGGGGAGACAGCAGCTCCAAAATATCCACCAGGTTAGTCCGACAAGCGGCTCCCGCGAAGCGGGGGCCGCGAGAGGTTATGAACTGGATGGGGGAGGGGCCGGGAAGAGGACACAGGTGTGCTGGCTCAAGGCAACAGCGAGCACCCTGGTCCTCGCAGTCCCGGAGCAGCGATGTGGCACAACAGCCTCCCAAAGTTCAAAATCCGTAAGTTCAGCAGCCCCGGGCGGGGGGGAGACAGCAGCTCCAAAATATCCACCAGGTTAGTCCGACGAGCGGCACCCGCGAAGCGGGGGCCGCGAGAGGTTATGAACTGGATGGGGGAGGGGCCGGGAAGAGGACACAGGTGTGCTGGCTCAAGGCAACAGCGAACACCCTGGTCCTCACAGTCCCGGAGCAGCGATGTGGCACAACAGCCTCCCAAAGTTCAAAATCCGTAAGTTCAGCAGCCCCGGGCGGGGGGGAGACAGCAGCTCAAAAATATCCACCAGGTTAGTCCGACGAGCGGAATCATAAATAAAACAGACTGATTAAAACTGATTTGCTAAAAAGTAGTGCAAGTAATCTGTTATAATTATGCATAAGAAGCCATAAAATATCCTAAAATCAATGGTTAATGGTTCACTCAATACTAATGTACCTCTTGTGTTTAAACTCAGTATCTCCATCCTCAAAGCAGAGGCTTATTAGGGTAAAATCGGGATTTGACTCATGGCCTTCCTTCTTAGGCCCTACATATGGCCCAGGAACTTTGCAGTTGTGCACACTAATGATGATCTGGTGTCTGATTTTAGTATGCACAGAGCTGCTCTGGAGTTGCGGGTTCCAAGATGCTTGCAAATGGGAGTTAGCCATTTTGCCCTGGGTTAGTAGTATGCAGGGCAGACATAGAAAACATGGCCAATTGATTCAGTTGGGGCGGGGCAGCCGGGGCAGTCTTTAATCTGGGCGGCATTACATGACCAAGAATTTGTAAATTGGTTTACCGGCAGCGAACCATGCCTGAATTGTGTGTATAACTTTCTATCAGCCGGTACCTTGATGAGGTCAAGATAGCCTTCCAAAGAGCAGCTTGGTTTAACATTTACAAGTTCCTCAGTTAGTCTTCCCCGGTTGCTAGCCATTGATTCCGTCTGCGCTACCCAGTCCCAATAAAGGACTTTAATTTGTTTCTTGGTGCACGGTGCTGGGCAGTTGATGTTATGCTCCCCCTAAGCCAATGTTAGTGATGAGGTTTCTAGTATTTTTTAGATCATCCTATTTTGTTCATTGTATCTAGTGAGCAGACCTCCTCTAAAGCAGATGCGTACAGAGACAGTTCTGGGGTAGATACAAGCCTTTGTCAGAATAGAAGTGGGTGAAGCTTCACTAGATCTTCACTAGATCCTTTATAAATTTTATGCCAATGTCCAATTTTAAGGGGCAGAGGGGTGTACTCAATGAGAGTGATACTAGGTTCCTAAGGAACTTATTCTTGGAAGCTGTTAGGTAGTTCAGATTTTCAAAACCCCCGGGCTCTGCCCCATAGATGGCACTACTTACAGCCTTACTTTTGTATAGTTCCAGGGCTGGTGCTACTGGTTTTGTATATGAGCAATGGTGTTCCTTCCTTATAGCCCCAGTAATCTGTGAAAATGTAAGGTGGGCCTTTGTTTAAATGCTGTTTCCAGGCCATGCCATCAGATGAAGTAATGCCCAAATACTTGAAGCTACTCACTCATTCTAGGGGAATGTCATTTAATGTTAATCACCCCTTGAAAGTTTTGTGGGGATTCAGTGTCATCAGTTTGGTTTTAGAGGTGTTAATTTCAAGGCCCCCCTCGTCAGGGTTCGGAGCCCCATGGGTGTTTTGGAGACAAGAAGAGTGTCATCTGCAAAAAGCAGTGTTGCAATTTTCTGTTTCTCTATGCGGGGCACGTCCGCTGGAGTAGCATATAGAAATTCGACTACTTGTTTAATGTATAACGTGAACAGTGTTGGAGCCAAAACACAGCCCTGGCGGACCCTACACTTAATGTTGACAGGATCAGTGACTTGTCCCTGTCCACCCCATCTTACCCTGGCAAAGTTCTCTACATGTAGAAGTGAAAAGATTTCTAAAGGCATCCCCATCTCGTAAAGAACCTGCCAGAGCCTTCCCCTGGGCACGAGATCAAAGGCTGACTTCAGGTCTTTGAATACCACATAGTGGCTCCCCTTGCCCAGTGTTACCACCTTCCAGTCTAACAAAAGAAAGCAGAAAGCCTGGTCAATTGTACCCATTTTCTTGCGGAACCCCGGTTATAGTGGGGACAAGATATGGTTATCGGCCATCCAATCCTGGATCCTTAATAGGAGGGAGCGGCAGAATACTTTTTGGACGCAATCAATCAAGCTAAGGGCCAATAGGGATTGCTCCTATCACCCTTCTTGAAAATGGGAATCACTTCCGTTCCCTTCCAGGAAGTGGGAATAGGGCCCCCCAGCGATATCTTTAGAAAATGCTGGTATGTATGTAGCCCAATTATCCCTAACGAAATGTAAGAGATAACGCTGAATCCCGATCCCCTATATGGAGGCCAAAATGTCCTCCTTGGCAAAAACCGAACGGTGGGAATGGAATGAGTTGGAACCACAGGGAATTGGCCTAGGTCAGGGCTGAATAAAGTTTTACGAAAAACCATGACAAAGCTAAAAAATATTAGCCAAAAGTTTGGCAGTCAATGCAGTCAGACACATTGGCTTTATGACTACTTGTTTTGATCAACAGTTCATTTGATTGACGCAAGGAGGGTATGAAAATAATTCACAACAGTTTTGTATAATATATACATATTTTTAGTTTGACATTGAAAGAAACATTTATAGAGCGCATAGCTACCCTCAGGCATCTCAGTGCTTTTTGCAGACGCAGACCAAGACAGCACCTTTACTGCGCAGTGACTTTGAAAAGCCAGGTTTTGTCTAATTTCCGAAATGACAGATGATTAGGTTCCTGACGAATGTGGGGGGGGAGTTCCACAACCGTACCACATTATAGGAGAAAGAGTAGCCGCCGCTTCTTGTATTCTTTATTTTTGGAACTGTGGCGAGCAACATGTTTACCGAGAAGAGGCTTCTGTTAGGGAGGTACGGGATGATCATAGACTGATTGATCATGGGTCCCTTTCCCCTGAAGGACTTATGGGTAATATACACTCCTTTGAATTTGATTCTCTCCATTATTGGCGGCCAGTGTAGAGTTCTGAAAGCAGGTTTAGCCGATTGCCGATAAGGGATATCTAGGAGAAAACGGACTGTGCAATTCTGAATGATCTGTAGTCTGGTTGTTGTGGCATTAGGAGCTCGAAGATAAAGGGCATTCCTGTAGTCCATGCGTGAGAGAATCAGAGCCTGGGCCATTATCCTTCTTGCGAGGTACGGGAGGAGAGGAAGAACTTTCCGAAGCATCCTCATGATGCTGTAGCATGTTGCAGACAGTTTAGCTGTTTGGTATCCAATGGTCAGGGAGCGAAACAGCCACATGCCAAGACTTTTAATCTGATTCTTAGGTGGTGGGGCAGGGCCAAAACAGTTCGGCCACAGTAGCCCTAAATTGGATGTTGGGGAGTTGCCTAGGAACATGAGCTCTGTCTTGTCTCCGTTCAATTTTAAACATGAGAACTCCATCCATTTGTCAACCTCCTCTAAGCAAATGCCTAAACTTGCTGATGAGTTTTCTGGGCGGTTTAAGGCCATGACCAGTTGTGTATCATCGGAATAAGTCTCAATTTTTATGCCAAATGGCTGGACTATCTCAGCCAGAGGCCTCATGTATATATTAAATAACGTGGGGCTCAGGGAGGATCCCTGAGGCACACCACAGCTGAGGGCCATACTCTTAGACAAAGCTTCACCTTCGAAGACCTGAAAAGATTTGTCCTCTAAGAAGAATTGTAGCCAAGTAATAACACCCCCTGACACTCCCAGTCTCCTGAGTCTGGAAAGCAAGATGTTATGATTGACGGTGTTGAATGTGGCGCTGAGATCCAGGAGAATGATAGCCCCTATGCCACCCTGTTCCAGGATCCTCCTGGACTCTTCAGCTACCGCTAGGAGCGCTGTCTCTGTCTCATGTAGGGGCCGAAAACCCATCTGTGTAGGGTGAAGCAGGTTATTAGATTCTAGAAAATCAGATAACACTGAGTTAACATGCCTCTCCAGGATTTTGCTAATTACTGGGAGGAGGGAGATAGGCCGATAGTTCCCCAGGGTCCCTGGATCCAAATTGGGGTTTTTTAATAGTGCCTTTACCATGGCACATTTCCATGTAAGAGAACTACTCCTGAGGAGAAGGAGGTGTTGATCAGTTCTTGGATCACTGGGAGAATTATCTCATTAACCAACCCAAGACATCAAGGAAAATAATACTGCAAAAGGTATTTGTTTTCCTGTGTTAACACATCATAATGGACCACCTATTTGATTTCTTTGCATACTAATTTCTTTCACTGAGTAATATAATAATGGCTGACATCCAGTGTTTAATTTGCAGTGGTGGCAGGTAATTCTAGCAGGGAGGGTAGCTGGGGGCCACACATGAGTTCATGCACACTCACTCACACCCATGCATTCCCATAAATGCACACACACACCCATTCACAATCTTCACTCACAAATGCACATACATACATACCTGCATGCATGCATGCACTAAACATCAAAAGGCATAAAACTTACCTTTACTGCAGCTCTCCGGGAGGGTAGCCTCGGAGGTCCCAGGAGGGTTGGACTGCTGCCTTCATGGATTGGAGGGAAGGCAGCAGTTCCTCTCTCATCACAAAGTGGGATAGGATCAGTGAGACTGCTGACACCACCCGACTCTGTGACGAGATGTCATTGATTGACACTCAGCACTGGTACTTCAGGGCTTAAAACTGAAGTGTCCTGGTCGGAGGCAAATCAATGATACTCTCCCTCATCATGAGGGGAGGGCCTTGTGGCACTCTGGAGAGGTCACACCCACAGGGCTGTGAAATCCTCAGCCTGGCAAAATTCAGCTCAGACAACCAGGTGCCTGTGCATTTAGTGCATAACAAGGAGAGTGTCTGTCAGCCTGACCTTTGTTCAGCCTTCCCCTTAGTTAAGGGAACGGGGTGGGGACATGGCCCGTCCACCCGTTCATCTGGATTGCTACTGGTAATTTGTAAAATAATACATATGTGGCCCGGAATATTGCTCAGACACCATCAGCTGAAGCCGGAGTGCCAAATACCAAGGGTGTGTAGTCCTAATTTCACCTTATGCTTCTTTAATGCACATGCAGGCCCTCCCTGCTACTTTATCTCACTCTTGCAGGTTCTTTTTGATTCGTGCTTTCCTCCTTTGTCAATGTTTTTCCATCTTTCTCTTCCTACTTTGGAAGGACAAATTAGTGCTGCTTCCCAAAAATGAGTGCTGATGGGCCTCACCTGCAATCACATTAAGCACTGCTCACAGCCAGTATGCAGTACCTGAAGGGCTGGGAGGCTCTCAAGAATGCTTAATATACCTCTTCGTGTGCGATAAATTGAGTCCAATGTGTCTAGGTGAGATCGTTAGTTAAATATATTTTACAAATAGTAAGGCACTTCACAAAATAAGATGAGTTGATCAGTGGAATGGACATTAAGTGGTACTTGTAACCCCCTGCTATGTATTACTTTAACATGTTACGTTTATTTTTGTATAGGACGTTTTCCGCTGCCTGGGTCTATTGTGTTTCTTGAGTCCAAAAAGGTTTTGCAGTAGGAGGGCATTCACATGGGCATGGGGTTTATGTCTTTCTACGTGACCGGTGTTCCCTTGGTCAGTGTGATCTGCAGGTCACAGGAGCTGGCAGGCACACTATGTTGGGAGTGTGAGACTTTACCACCTTCCAATCAGAATATGCCGTGAGTGTGAACATTGCATCCTGTTGAAGCACCCCGTGCCCCTGATCCCATGTCCCTATTTCCCCATCCTATTGTCCCTGTGATTTCCTCTCCTCATGCCTTCTCTCTACCCCAGTCTCTCTCCTTCCTAACTAATGGGCAAGTAATACTCTCCCTCTTCCTGTGTGGCAAACTCCATATCGAGTGATGCATTTGGTAAACCCCCCTTGCATATTTGTCCAGTGGCGTAGCAAGGGTGCATTAACGCAGGAATCACCAGCACCCTACCCGCTGCTCTTCTGCGTGGCATCCGCACGGGGCAGCAAAGGCAGGGATGGCCATGGGTGGCAAAGTGTCCAGCTATGCCACTGTATTTGCGCCACTCATCTTTTTTTCAATACTTAATTTTTACTCAGATAACAAAACAGTAGGATTATGACGTACATATCTTTTCCATACCGTGTTACATTTCGTACTGTGTTAATAACATTTCCGAAACAGCATTCAATAGTTTTGATTTTACCCCTCACACAACTCATGTTCCTGTCTTCTCGCTGTGTTGGGTAGACAATATCGTAGAGGGCAAGTCTGTGTCCCAATTAAGCCATAGGCTTTATCTATGTGTCATATTGAGCAGCGGATCTGGCAGTGTGGTCTAATTCTACTTGTGTTTCAAGGAGCTATGTTTACATGGCTGCTAAATATCCCGTGGACGTGAGGTGGGTAGTTGTAATTGAGCATATGTATCGCTGTTTTTTGCTGCAGAAGATTAAACTGCTGATCCAGTTACCTTTCAGCAGGTGTTTGTTACCCCAGTGTATAGCTATTTTTCTTTTGGCTAACATCAGAGCTATTCCCACGTATCTGTGCCCTGCTTTTGGGCTATTGTGCACAAACCAGAGTAGGGCCTGTAATGGGTTGGGTGTAGGTGTCTTGTGTAACATGTGGGACAGCTCGGTGTATACAGGTCCCCTGTATTTGGCCAGTTTTATTGCCTTCCAGGTCATGTGTAAAAAGTCTGCTTGGGGGTGCCAGACACTGAGGACATGAATGTGATCGAGAGGCATCCGTTCGGTGTACTTTGTGGGGGGTGATGTAGGTGCACCATAAAAATGTAAAATACAACGGTTTGTGGCAATGGTTCATGGATATTTTACTTGTTTGTGCACAGAAATACTGCCATCGGAGGTCTGAAATTGCATGTCCTAAATCCTGCTCCCACACGCCCCTTATTCCGGCATCTTTGGTGGGGAGTAATGTAATGTATATCTTGTATGATTTGGACATTAGGTGCTCCCCTCCAGAGTCTGTCCTGATGAAGACCCGACTTGACTTCTTAGTTAAGCATTGATTGGGTTGAAACGTTGAAGATCTCTTAGGGTCCAGATGTATCAAGGCTCTGGGTGCAAATGATTGAATAATTTGTACATGCATCAGAGTCATTGTTTTTGTTGTAATACTCTGGCCCGTAACATTCTTTTCCCTTGTATATACTGTGGTTTTAATCACCTTCTACATAATATTGTATATATTATGTTCTACCACAAGCACAAAAGTCACTTTAGTACACATCACTATAAGCTTCACCTTGTCTTGACAGCCTTGTTTACAATCTTGCGAGTATATAAATGCTTTATTTTATATAAAACACAAGAATACTCATCGATCCACGTCTGTGTTTTTTGGCATGTGTTCCATCATTTTTCGGATATCATTAATGAAGGGTTTTGTAATAATATGTAAAATAAATAATCCTTCTATAAAGAAATAGTGCGCATGCCCGACAGAACCACTGTTTTTGTTTGTATATCCATATCCAGGTTCTGAGGGACACAGGGTTACCCCATTGTTGTTTAACTTTAACTGGGGAAATAATCTGGTCCAGTATAAGGGAGAGCCTAGTAGCTAACATTTTAGCGAGAGCTTTATTATCAAAATTCAATATGGACAACAGACGGTAGGACCCGCACTGTAATGGGTCCTTTCCTGGTTTGGGGAGTAGTATTATCACAGCTTCCTGTAGCGTGGGCAGGAGGACGCCTTTCTCTTTTGCTTTCTGGTATCATTCTAGGAGATAGGGGGCAGGTAAATATTTGTGTGCTTTGTAAAAGCAGCCCGAGAAGCCATCGAGACCTGGTGCCTTGGAACCGTCTATGGCATCTATTGCTTGGGTGACTTCCTCTTCTGTAAAGGGTTCACTGAGAAACTGGAGTTGTGCATTATTGAGCCAGACTATGGCTATTTTATCAAGGTAGCTGTTGCATTCCACGACATCCCCAGGGGAGCAGGTCTTATACAGGTCTGTGTAATAAGTAGGCACCGTATCTTGTATGTGGATCGTGTCTGTTACCCTTGTACTGTCTGGTCATTGGAGTGCCGATATGTATAGCTGACCTCTAGGGGGCTGCAGTGTACGTGCTGAAGTGCGCCCTTACCGTTTGCCCTCCCCATACCTTCTCACTCTCGTGTATTTCCGAAGGCAGTATGTCTCCCGGTCTGCTGCCTCGTGAAATTCTGTCAATAGTTTGACCCGCAGTGGTGTGTATATTGATTGAGGGTTTGCTTGATCTAGTTCCTGTAGCTGTTGTTCTAAATTGGAAAGTGAGCATCGGAGGTCTTTAAGAATGCCAGCATGCTTGGAGATGCAAATCCTCTAATATAAGCCTTGAAGGCTTCCCACAATGTGGCCCATTAGTTCACAGTACCTTCATTTAGCTCGAAGTATTCCACTATTGCTTGACGCAATTCGGACTTGAACACTTCATCCCTGAGGGCCATGTCGGGAAATCTCCATTTTCGTTCTACCCCGCCCGCCCGGGGAATTCGCATCTTCACCTTCACTGGTGAGTGATCCGATAGGGTGCGTGGTAAGTGTTGCATGGAGACTGTCCAAGTTATTAGACTGAGTGATAGTAACCAATAGTCCAGTCAGGTCCATGTGTTGTGATATGCCGAATAATGTGTATATGCTGCCTGCATGGGATGTAAGTGGCGCCAGGCATCTTCTAAGCTGTATCCTTCCTTAAGTTCGGCTAGCGCACTTCGGCTCTGGGTTTTGTATCAAGGAAGTTCCAGGTACTGTCATGGGTGAGACCTAGTAGTATATTCAGATCCTCTCCCCAGGAACACCTGCGTATCCTCCATGCAGTCAATTTGGGTTAGTAAGTCTAGATAAAAGTCGGGTCATCAATATTGGGCACGTATACATTAACCAGCAGAATGGTATGTCCCACCATGTGGCCCTTCACCATTAGATATCGCCACTCCCTGTCGCTTTTTACTTCTAGTGGATTAAATGGGACTCGCTTGTGTATTAGTATGGAAACCCCCCTGCGGTATGAACTGTAGTTTGCAAAGTAACAATGGGGGCCCCAGTTCCTAGGGAAGGCTGTTGGGTACTAAGGGATAAATGTGTTTCCTGTAAGAATACTATATCTATCTGATGTCTCTGTAAATTTTGAATCACCTGTTTACCCTTACGGGTATTGTTGAGTCCCCGGATGTTCCATGACACTAACGTGAGGGTTGCAAAGGGGTAAATTCTACCTTCAGTACTCATTGTCATAGTGCAGGTCTATGTGGTGAGTCTGGATATGTGGCTGCAAAGTATGGACTTCTGTCTCTGGTAAAAAGAACTGTATTTTATACTGAACATTCCCCTCCCATCCCTCCCACCACCCATTCCCATTTCTTGTACAATGGGGAGAACCCATACCCCAATTATGTTATTCTCAATTTGTTAACTTACTAACTCCTTATAGCACTAGTGTATCAACACTTGGGAGGTGGCAACGCTACGCTGGTTCCTCCAGAGTTATAATAATAGCTAGTTCTCATGACATGCAATCAAGATCAAAAATTGACACTGTCTGTAATGACCCTCATTTATGCTAAGCTGATGTGTTCATCATTTTGAGTCCATGGGGTTTAGCTAGATATAAATAAGTCAGCACTGGCTCCGTAGCTGGAGCCGGGAGGTGATCTTGTGGGGAAGTACTTGCATGAGCTTCTTCTTGGATAGTGAGTCGCAGAACTCTTGCACTTCCGATGGCGTGTCGAAGATCTGCACTCTGCCGTCCAGGTCCACCCTCAGGCGTGCAGGGTACAGCATCCCATATCTCAGTGCCAAGTTCCTGAGAGTGGCTTTAACCCCAGTGAGCTTATGGTAGTTCTCCTGAACCATGATGGTGTAGTTTGGGTAGAGGGAGATAGTTGAGCCCTGCCAGTGGAGTGTGCCCTTCTCTTTCACCTGTCGCAGTGCGGTGTCTCTATCTTGATAATTGAGCAGGCGGGCAATTTTTGACTGAGGGCGGCATCCAGGGTTTGGCCATGGCCCCAGCGAGCAGTGGTCCCTCTCTACCAGAAAGGCCAGGGAGAAGGAGTCTCTGCCAAACAGGTCCGCCAGCAATTGCTCCACGAATCCATCAAGGCGACCTGTGTTGGTGGACTCAGGTACCCCCTATGCGAATATTATTACGCCTACTTTTCGATTCTAAGTCTTCATTTTTCATGGCTACTGTTTTCAGAAGTTTTTCGACAAGTTCTAATCTCTTGATTGTTTGAGCTACGCCATCTTCAAGGTCTGAGACCCTGACCTCCGCTGTGTCCAGGCGACCCTTATGTTTGTCCAGTCGCGCCCCCATGTCATCCACGCATTTGTCTAGGGCATCAAATTGGGTGTCCAGTGCCTTGAAGCCCGCTTGTAGTTCCCCCAAGATGGATTCGGGGCCCTGTTGTGTGGCCATATTGTTGTCCGGGTTGTCCCCTCCCTCCACCTGTCCCGGGCCAGTGGTGTCGCCTACGCGCCCGGCTTTATCAAAGGCTAATTTACGTTTTTTCTGGTCTCCTTGAACCATGACCCGTTGCAACTAAAGAAGCACAGTGCTTGACTGAGTGTTGGTGGGGTGTGCCCCGCCGTGCATTGTTGTGGAGCGTGAGGTCTTGCTCAGTTAGTGATGTGGAAAGTTACCTGTTGGCTTGGGCAGCCGGTCCCGCCGAGGCCTGTTTTAGGAGTTCTTCCCTCTAGGATGCCGTTGCCTTGATCCTTTCCTCGTATGTGCTTATGTATGCTCCCCTAGGCCTCCGTTATTGTGGTGCATCGTGTATTGTCCAGTCTTCCTGTGTGTCTCTGGTGGGGGCCCAGGTTGGGGCACTAAGCAGCTCACTTTGGATTAGCAGAAAAGGCCCAGCTGGAGGTTTGATGCACTGGGCTTCGCCTGCCCCCAACAAGCTTGGTGCATCCCGGTGTCTGGGGCGCCAGTAGGCCCCAGATCCAGCTAGTGCAGGCCCACAACACTCCTGAATGCCGACAAGCGGGGGTATTGATCTGGTGTCTCCATGGTTGCAGCCGGCCGCGGTCGTACAGTTTCAACCCTGTGCAGGTGGCATCACAGGTGCTCTTGAGTCGGCTCTGTGGCTGGCCCGCATACTCTGGTGCCGCTCAGCTGCACCGTGCGCCCAAAGGGGAGAATGGTCCTCCCGGTGTGGCGTAGGTCAGCTGTGGTGCCCATGTACATGATGAGATCTGCGACCCCAAAAAGCACAGCAAGCAGGGATCAAAGGCCTCCCAACGCGCCTCCGCCGTGGTTCCTTTGTTTTTATTGCTGTTTTCCAGGGACTGTGAGTCTCTGGTGGGGGGCCCTCAGGTAGGGGCACCAGGCAATTTAGATGTTTTGGACAGGGGACAGGACCCCTAGGCAGAAGAGATCCGGCCAGGAGTACAGGTGCACGAGGGCCCCACGCGTACTCGGCAATCCCATTGCAGCTCAGGGACTGGGACACATGGAGCCGCAGATGCAATCAGCACGGGCCTACTTCTCTCCTTGGCTCTGACGAGCAGGGGTGATGATCCCCTACTTCAGCGGCCACATCGAGACTCGGGCCACACTGTTTCAGCCCTTTGTGGTGGCGCTGTCTTTAGTCTTGAGTCGGGCGGTGGCAGGCCTTAACCCTCTGGAGCCGCTCGGCTGCTTCATACACCTGAGGGGGGGAGACATCCCCTCAGGTGTGCCTGTAGCTCCAGCTGCATTGAATAGAGGAGTCCAATGGAATACTAGTACTCTTTAAGAAATTTAATACACACACCTTGGATTTACGCAGATCTCGAATTGTTTACCTCATGTATGTACTGGACTACCTCGTAGTTGGACTGCTTATAATCATGTAGCAACCACTTGGTTGTTATGTTATGTTATGTTATGTTAAAAGTATTTGTAGAGCGCTCTTACACCAAACGGTTTCATGGCGCTAGTGGGGGAGATGCAGCAGAAGTATAATAGTCAGGGCTTACTCATATGCCTGGGAGAATAGAAGGGTTTTAAGAAAAGTTCTAAATCGGGGATATGAGGTTACTAGCCTGAGCTCAGTAGGAAGGGAATTCCAAAATTGGGGGGCCAGGAGAGAAAATCTAAGGCCGCCGTGTTTTTTCCGCTTGAAGGGAGGGACGACGAGCAAATTTGAGTCAGAAGAGCGCGTGAAGGAGTGTAACGAAGTATCAGGGATGAGATGAAAGCTGAGCCTAGACCGTCTAGGGCTTTAAAAATAGTGCAGCCCAATGTAAATGCGCAGCGGTTTACCACCGGAAGCCAATGGAGGCTCTTCATCAGGGGGCGGACATGTTGATGTCTCGGTTGGTGGAAGATGAGCCTGGCTGCTTGGTTCTGGACCAGTTGTAAACGGTGAAGCTGGTAAGCCGGAATGCTAACATAAAGTGAGTTGGCATAGTCAACACGGGAGATGACTAGGGCCAGAAGAACCAAGGTAAGGGCCTCAGTGGTCAGAAATCTAGAGATCTTTCGGATTCTACGAAGGTGAAAGAAACAAGATGATACAACTGCACCGATTTGGGTTTTCATGGTTTCATGGTTCTAAGTATGGGTAGGAAGGGATGCACAACTAAATGTATTTAATTGTTTTTTGTCGATGTTTGTGTAATTGGTCTAATTTCTTCTTGATGTGCTTCATTCTGTTGATAAGAATAAGAGAGCAATTAATAAGAGAACAATTAAAAAATGTATACATTTTTCCAATTGGAATTGGAGGTGGGATGTGTAATAATGTCAGCAAGTTAATATGAAGGGACTATGTACCAAAGAGTAGGATTTAATTTGTATGAGTAGGATTTAATTTGTATGTGTCCTACTGAAATTTGTGCTGTATCGATTCCACCGCATCATTCTTTGTGTATAGTTTGATACTCTTTGCTCAGATGTTGGAGGAGGATTAGGGCGACCCCGTTGTTGTATATATTTTCGGTAGCTCCAGCCACGGCACCTACGCAAGTGTTCTGATCGGTGGCTTTAGGAGCCTCCAGCGCATGAGAACCACGGGTTTCTTTGTGTGCACTGCTGCAGCTGCCTCCGGTGCAACCTCCTTAACAATTATTGGTGTTTTTCGTGGCTTGCATGCATTTTGTCGGGAGGAGTCTGTTGGAGCGCCAAGACTATGCGGCCATCTTGGTTGGCATCTTGGCCACACCCTCGTATTTGCCCCACTCATCCAGTGTAACAGCACCTCGGTTGTGAATGTGTCTCATTACATCGCATACAAATACCACGCGTGCCATTACAATGCGGGTATTACTACACGATGTCAATGACAACGACATGCCATTACATGGCAAAATTTTACCACGACTATGCCTTTACCACGCATGCCATTACAACACAAAGGCATGCGTGGTAAAGCTATACTCATGGTAAAAGTTTGCAAGGTAAGTGACCATACCCTACCCTACCCTAAACACTAATGTAGTACCCCTGCACAACCTTCCCCCGACCCCAGTCCTCTCCCTACAATAACACCACACTACCCTGCATGACCCCCCAACACTACCCTAAACCCTTAATTACAACCCCCTGCATGACCCTCCCCCTACACCCAGTCCAGTCCCTACAGTAAAACACTACCCTGCACGACCCCCCCGACACTACCCTAAACCCTAACACACTGCCCTAAACAAACACTACAACACTACCCTAAACCCTAAATCACTACCCCCAGCACAGCCCCCCCTAACCCCCAGTCCAGTCCCTAAACTGAAACACTACCCTGCACGACCCCCGCGACACTACCCTAAACCCTAAAACACTACACTACACTACACAAACACCACAACACTACCCTAAAACACTACCCCCAGCACGACCCTGCCCCTACCCCTAGTCCGGTCACTACACTGAAACACTACCCTGCACGACCCCCCCGACACTACCCTAAAACACTACACTACACTAACACTACAACACTACCCTAAACCCTAAAACACTACCCCCAGCACAACCCTCCCCCTACCCCCAGTCCAGTCCCTAAACTGAAACACTACCCTGCACGACCCCCCCGACACTACCCTAAACCCTAAAACACTACACTACACAAACACTACCCTACAACCTAAAACACTACACTACACAAACACTACCCTAAAACCTAAAATACTACCCCCAGTACGACCCAGCTCCTACCCCCAGTACGGTCCCTACACTAGAACACTATCCTGCACGACCCCAGACATTACCCTAAAACACTACACAACACAAACATTACAACACTACTTTGACACTACCCTAAACACAACAAAAGTAACCCCCACCCCAAGCGCAATCCCCCTTACCTCACTCTCCTCGTGGTTCCTCTCTCCTGCTTCCAGCGTCGTCTGAGGGCCAGTGCGCGTCGCTGCGGGGAAACAGCCTGTTTCCTCACAACGATGTGGATAGCCATTACATTGCATGCGTTGTAAAAGCGCATGCGAGGAAATGGTATGCATAGTAATGGCTACGCGTTGTTACATCGCATGCGTTGTAACGCATGCGATGTAATGGTATTGCATGGTAAAATCCGCGTTGAAATGTCGGTTTCCCCTCTGTTGTGAGCCTCCCTTGGATTGACATTCAGAATGTTGGAAGTCCTGGATTTCCCACTGTTCAGATTTGCTTAATAACAGATATGTTTAGTACAAGCATTACAGTAAAAAAAAAGCAAGAACGTTCCATTTGAAATATGTAACTAAATTATGCTGTGATAAAAAGGCATGATTGGAGTGAATTCAATAGCTGTAAAGTGTTAGGGATGAAACACACAGCTCTGCAGCAGAACTGAAAGTATTGGCCAGTTCCTTGGAATAATTACACCTTTGACTCCTGGCTTTAAATCCACTCCAATAATAAACATAATCAGGGCAAAAGCAACCCGGGAGGTAAAGCTAAGTGAAGAGCGCGCGCTGACTCTCGGTTACAGCTTTCTTTAGCATGAAATACAAATTTGTGTAAACTGGTGCTTGCGGCATTCCAGATGCCGATTTTTAGACACTCACTGTGGAACACCTTTATTTCTCTTTTTTTTCATCTCACAAACTAACAAGCTAGACACTGCTAATGATGTTAAACACTAATGTGAAATTTACAAAAACAAATGTATTGAGCCTTCACTCTTTGTCGTGTATTTTGTAGGTGTATCTGGGCAAGGGTTTAAGTTTTAAGTTAATTAGGATGAAATATCCAAATC
This sequence comes from Triturus cristatus, assembly GCF_964204655.1. NCBI lineage: Eukaryota > Metazoa > Chordata > Amphibia > Caudata > Salamandridae > Triturus > Triturus cristatus. The sequence goes on from NC_140593.1 coordinate 503,649,649, forward strand.
AATGCAGATAGATCCGATGATATTAATCATATATTCGTGCTTTATTCGTCAGGTAGGACAGGAAAAGAGATGGCACAGCCAACACGTGTTTCGCCCCCTAACCGGCCATCAGGCCTAGGGCTTCCTCAGGGCGGGTAATCACGTAATGGGGTATCTATGAAAGGAATGGGTTTGTTAACCCAAGATTCTCCGGTCTCGGCTAATGCCAGATTCGGTGAGTTTCTGCGGCATAGGAAACTCACCCTTCTTCAGCCAGGCTAGCTTGAATCCAGTGGCACAGTGAGCAAGGGACCTGTCGGGTTCCACCCTTCAGGGTCCTCAGAAATGTGCTGATGCTCCACCTCTCGACGGCCCCAAGTCCGGAACATAAATATACTCGGACTATTGAGATAGTCAAGTGGGGGAAGGAAAGGGTAGGGACAGCGTGGAGGGAGATCTGCGGACGACAAAAGTACACTTGGTTAATGCTACTGCATGTATCAGGTGGAACAATTAACTGTGATTTTTACACTTGGTCTTGCCCTGAAAGGCCTTGAACGTACTACCTGCAAAGTAATAAGGTGGGTGGTTGAATAGCCTGGAGAGAGAGAGAGAGGGAGGTTGCAAGGACCCAACTTGTACTAAAAGACAAGAGAGAGAGAGCACGCATTGGACAATGTTTCCGAAGTTCTCCACCTCAGATGTCTCACTACAACAGAGAGAGAGAGAGAGTCCTCTGGCATCACATACCCAAAACACATGTGTGGTACTGCTGTATCAGCAAGGCAGACAACGCCCGTACACCCTCTCTGGTCCCCCTCTCCTAGACAAAATAATTGGGGAGATAACAAAAAAAGGACAACAACTCTAAGCACACGTGAATGATAGGGTCTTGATACAATACAGTCTTGTACAATCCCTACTGTTCCTGTGATCAAAGTCCTTTGCAGTAATCCATATACCCTTGACGACTCGGCCAACTCAAAGCAAGGTAATGGACAATGTCGCACTCATGAAACGAGAATTACACGCTTTAGGTGAACAAGGTTCTCTCGGTTACATAAGTGTACTGTGCATGATTCCCAAACTGTCAGCTTTCATGCATCACTATTTAGCAAAGAAAACAGCCGCTCCCTTCCAGTAAGCTAGCTGTTACTCATGGTTCGCAGTCTTCCTCCCTGCATGAGACCACGTCCTCGCCGTTCTCTCCATCAGGGGGGATACAAAGTAGTAGCTCCTTCTCCTTGGAAACGCTCTCCACAGATATGCAAAGCACCTGAAAGGTGGTGACAGACCAACCCAAAGGGGGAAAACAGGGAAGTGCTGTGGTGGCGTGGAGAAGAACCACCCCTGCTCATGGAGGGGCATTTGAACAATTCCTGGGACAGACGGTCCCGTGGATAGTGTGGACCGCACTCTCGCCGTCTCGTAGGTCGCCGGGTACTGCTGCGGGGATTCGCCTGAATAATCGGCGACTACTTACGGGTAGACCCTCCCTTTGCTCATTCCCGTGGTGCCCCGCGCGCGAGTCACGTGAGACGCGACTCGCGCATTGCACGCCGGGAATTGTAGTCCGGTAGCTGCTCTTCCGGCCGTGCGCACTGCAGCAGTCAGTGCCCAACCGGCAGCGGAATCCTGACAGGACCCACGTCTGGGCATACCCATCCCACTAAGGGCGAAAAGTGTTAAAGCAAACAAATGATGGACGGAATGCTGACAATGCAAACATTCTCCCCCAGTCAAAAGTTCTGGGTTAACTCCACTGCTCTTTTGCCCACTACGCCACCCCAGTTTGGTACCAGCCATATGCAAATCAGTTTTGATCCTGTGCCCCATGGGAACAGTCCATGCGAACATTCAGGCCAGGTCCTCCCTGGACCGGAAACAAGCATCCTGGGACCGGTTCCAGGGTATGTCACCCTTCTTCAGCCAGGCTAGCTTGAATCCAGTGGCACAGTGAGCAAGGGACCCATGTCTGGGCATACCCATCCCATTTAGGGCAAAAAGTGTTACAGCAAACAAATGATGGACGGAATGCTGACAATGCAAACATTCTCCCCAGTCAAAAGATCTGGGTTAAATCCATCGCTATTTTGCCCACTTCGCCACCCCAGTTTGGACCCGGTCATATGCAAATCAGTCTTGACCCAGTGCCCCATGGGAACAGTCCAGACTGAACTGCCAGACCAGGTCCGCCCTGGACCGGAAACAAGCATACTGGGACTGGTTTCAGGGTATGTCACCCTTCTTCATCCAGGCTAGCTTGAATCCAGTGTCACAGTGAGCAAGGGACCCACGTCTGGGCATTCCCATCCCACTTAGGGCGAACAGTGTCTTGACCCTATTCCTCATGGGAACAGTCCAGCCCAAACTGCCAAGCCAGGTCTTCCCTAAACCATAGACAAGCATCCTGGGACCGGTTTCAGGATAACACCCATCAGCCAGGCTAGCTTGAATCTATTGGCAAACTGAGCAAGGGATCCACAACTGGGCATACCCTGCCAACTTAGGGCAAACAGAGCAAACACAAGGAGATGATGGACAGAATGTTGAAACTTCTCAGACACTCACCCCCAGTTACAGATCTGGGTAGAATCCATCATCGTTCTTTAGCTCAAATCGCCACCTCAGATCAGACCCAGCTATATGGAAATCAGGCTTGACCCTGTGCCTCATGGGAACAGTCCAGCCCCAACTGCCAAGCCAGGTCTTCCCTGAACCAGAAATAAGCCTCCTGGGACCGGTTTCGGGGTAGCACCCCTCATCAGCCATGCTATCTTGAATCCTGTGGCAAAGTGAGCGAGGTACCAACGTCTGGGCATAACCTGCCAACTTAGGGCGAGCAAAGCAAACACAAGGAAATGATGGCAGGAGTGCTGAACATTTTCAGACACTCACCCCCAGTCACATATCTAGGTTGAATCCATTATCGTTCTTTAGCTCACTTGGCCACCTCAGATCAGACCCAGCTATATGTAAATCAGTCTTGTCCCTGTGCCTCATGGGAACAGTCTTGTCTGAGCTGCCAAACCAGGTCTTCCCTGAACCTGAAACAAGCATCCTGGGACCAGTTTAGGGGCTAGACATCACCCCAACTAACTGGTCTGACCTCCATCAAATTCTTTTCCAAATATGCACACAAGAAACTAAAATCAGGGGTCAAACAAGAAGGGAGAAAATGTGGATGAGGGAAGATAGCCACATAAACAGAACAGAACCGGTAGGACAATGCCAAACCTCAAGGAAACCTAGGACTGACCAAACATCGGTTCATGAACTGACGCACCTCTACAACAGCAGTACGACCAACATAGTCAAGAAGGCTGCTCAGTTACATGTAACAAGGCAAAAGAAAAAACCTGCACTAACATGGTTCAACCAAAGTATAAACAATGGAAGAAGAAAATTCAGACATTTGGAAAGACTTTGGAGGAAGGACCCAAACACTACCCATTTCAAACAGTTGAAAAGGCACTGCACGGCATACAAGAACTCTATATTGAATACCAAAACATCAGCAATAAGATCTGAACTAGACACAGCAAAGAACAAGCCCACAAGACATTTGACAATCAGGAAAACGTGAAGAACCCACAACTACTAACAACTTAACGGGCATCTGCAGTGCCTTCTTTACATTCTTTAAAGAAAAAGTCACATCCATAAGCAACTCTATCCAAAGCCAAGTTAATACCCAACCTAGAGAATCCATCAACCCCGCACTCTCAGCACACAGCAAGAATTCTGTCTAACACTCGCCAAAGGTCCTAGGTAAAAACTGAGCCTTCTGGAACTGATTCAGATCTCTATTTGAGGAGGAAATCCAGAGAACAATATGCCCTCTGCTATGAAAAACTGGGAACTGACTAGAATGACTTAAATAACTTTCGACTAGTATTCAATCTTCCTTTCCTTGCTAAATTTGTAGAAAAATTTGCCTACAATACGCGATGCGAACACATAAAAAAAATTGACCTCCTGGACAAACACCAGTCACGTTTCAGGCCTGGACACAATACCGTGGTTGTCATTCTCAACATCCTAGATGATATACAAACATCTCTAGACCAAACAAATCCTGTCAGCTAATACTTCTAGATTTATCAGCGCCATTCAAAATGATCAGCCACAAATCCATCAGAGAAAATCTTGAATTCAGAATGGGATTGTAAGGAGCCATCCTTAAATGGTTCACTCCTTTCTTGCAAAACCGACAACAAAGAGTCAAAATCGGGACTCTTCAAATTATACGTGGAACCACTCACAAAAATATTTAAACAATCAGAAATCTCATACCACCTGTGCGCTGATGATACTCAGCTATACATCAAAATCACCTGTCATAAGGATAGCTGAAGAGTGGCTGACACCATGAAGAAAACACAGGAATGGCTGGCACACAACCAGTGGCGGCTGGAATGTCCAGAGGGTGGTGAGGAGGGGGGACATAACAAAATAAAAGGCACTTACCTTTTTCACGATTGTGATGTCCTCCTCGATCCTTCTCTCATCAAGGCAGACTGGCTCCCAACTCTTAAGCCAATCCTGGTGCTGCTCTCATGCAGCATGAGAGCAGCGCTAGGATTGGTGGGAGCGGCCTCTATCAGCGTTCACAAGAGCACTGGAGACCATTGCTTTCTCTAACCCAGTTGTTAAGACAGCTGGGTTAGAGAGGTTTACAATGTGCATACCTGGATGGCTGTTGCAAGACAGCCAGCCAAATAGACATGCTCATTTTAAACTAAACTAGAGCTCAAAGCTCCCTGCTGCCAATCAGCAACAATGGCCTGCCCCATCCTCACGCTCAGACGTGACGTATCGGTTGCTGAAAAATAAAATGGTAATAAAATTATTATTTTATTTTTCAGCTCTGGCCTGAGGCTTTTGTTTGTGGGGCGACGCTCCTCTGCTCAAACGGAGGTGCCACCCCTACACACAACCATCTAAAACTCAACCCAACAAAAACCAAATTCATTCTCTTCTCCCCTCCCCTTAAATCCCCTCAACAGCAACTTTGGTCCCTTAATCTCAATTCACTAAACTACTCCCAACCATCTGCTACTCTGTAAAATCAGTAGGCATCACACCATACTCTAATTTAAACATGGGAGCCCACATACAAGCTGCAACAAAAAGCGCTAACATCTGCACCTGTTAACAAAATTAAAACCCTTCATACCGCTAGTTGACCTCAAGACAGTGGTTCAAATGCTAGTGCTCTCAAGACTGGACTATGGGAATGCCACACTATAAGGCTACCAAAAGTCAGCCGAGCTGCAATGAAAGCAACCATAAATGCAGCAGCAAGATACACAGGTGCACTTTGATATGACCACATTTCAGCATCACTCAGAACCCTCAACTGGCTCGCAGTTGAAGTTAGGATCCAACTGAAGGTGGCGTGCATAACACACAAAGCCGTTCATAACTCTGGTCCTCAATACATAGCGAACAGGATCCAACTTTCAGGAGGTGGAAGGGATTCAAGAAGTACTAAATCCCCGATATTAGAACCACCCAAATTTAAAAACAGTAAAACTCACGGATGCATTTTAGCTGGTTCTGCTCCAAAAATATGGAACTCCCTACCGCCCTCAACGGGAGCAATTACCTCCCTCAGGCTTTTCAAGAAGGAAGTTAAAGCCATACTACTAGAAAAACATGTGCCGTAAGAGAAAGATTTTTGAAACTGGTATCCACCCTATTTTATATTGCATCCTATTGTTCTAAACTTTGCGCCATGAACCCTAAGTATAGCGTTCCTTATTTTATATTTGTATCCTATTGTTTATACCTTACCACAAGAATTATGTACATAATATAATTTGTGACAGCTGTTTTAATGTACTGCAACCCTCTTCAGCTACCATGATGGTCATGTTCGCGCTTTATAAAACATAATAAATAAATAAATAATAAGGTGGATGGAATATCCGTCTTGTTAGTGACTGGGTAACCCAACTCTAAATCAGGCCCTTTGTCTGCCAAGGCTAATTCAAAGATTTATTTTCTGCTCTGTTTACCTGGTGACAAATATTAGCCCAAATGGCTTGATCTGCCTGGCCTGTTTACTGTGCCCTTTCTTGTGCCCTTTCGTCGGCCTTGAAGAGCATGCCCAGTGGCTGTTGCAGCGGCTAACCTAAGCCTTACTGGACAAGGCGAATTGTATGAAAAGGTTAACATGAAATCAATTTGCCCTGTTTTCTGAGGTCCTTCCTTCATTTGTTTTCCACGATGTCCTTTTAGAAAGTCACAAAGATATTGCATTTAAATGTATTAGTCAACAATATGCATCTTGCTGATTTATCAACAGTTCTCTGAAAGCCCTCCAGATGAGACAAATTACCGAAAACAATAAACTGGAACTTCTGCTCCCCTTTGAAGCACGGTTTCTTGGTAGTGCCCAATGAACTCGCTTCATCATCCGTCATCAACGTTTTTCGAGACATCTCTTAAGTATTCAAGGTAGAGGAGCGGGGAACACTTCACAAATGGAAATCAATGCATGCATTTTGCAGCATCAAATGTGCGGCCTTGCTTTGAAGTGTCAGCGCGCCTGGCGACTGTAGTGTCCTAGCATTGGACACGTTCTAGTGTTCACGTTGTGTGTAATACACTTTACACCCACCCACCACCTACGTCACTGGGTCAGGTGACTAGGCTAATAAAAGAGGCCGAGCGCACGTGCTCGGGGCCAGTTAACCCACCATCTAACCAGGTGTCCTGTGTCCGTCATTACTAGCATGAGGGCCTAGGGCCCAAACACCACAATGGCGACGAGGGTTGTGAGCCCCAGCGTGCCGCAGCAGCCCTTCTGTTCGTGAAGGGGAGAGGAGTGATCCCACTAAGGCCACCCCCCCTCTACAGGAAGGCGCGACGCGCCGAGAAGACAGCCGGGCGAGTCGGAGCCCACAGCACCGCCGCGGGCAAGCACAGTGCCCCGGAGTCGAAGCGTGGAAGTCGGGTGCCCACCCCGACCTGCCGCTGTGCCCGGAAGTGCCCGGTGATAAGGCAAGCCGAGCGGTGCCCACCCGCATCGGCTGCGACCCCCGCAAGAGGCGTGTGACACGCGGTGCCCACCCGCGGAACGAAGGAGGCCCGCCAACGGCAAGTAAAAGCGGAGCCCACCCGCGTGAAAAGCCCAGCCGGGCATAAGGTGAGCCCTGGATGGAGCGCCGGACCAAATGAAGCGGACGGGAGCCTACCCCGCCGCGATAGCAAAGCGCCACCAGCAGCACCCCCCCCCGCGCGGTCCGTGATGCTAGGTGACCGGCTGCGGGGGCGGGACGAAGAGACAATGGAGAGCGGAGCCCACCCGCAGCGGAATGCGACCGCAGGCGGCCAGCGCCGCCAATGAGGGGAGAGCAACGTGTTGGGCGAAGGCGCGGATCGGAGCGCTAACTAAATCAAGGGGACGAGCGCGAGGCCTGCCTGGCCCGCGACGCGGACAGTGCAGAGGAAATAAAATAAAGGCACACCCAGCGTGGCATGCACAGAGAGCGGCGAAGGGGGAGAAGGTGAATAAATAAAGCGGAGCTCACCCGGAAGCAGAGCCCGACTAACGGAACCGGCGGGTGCCTACCCCGCATAGGAACAAGCTTGCCGACACACCCCCCTGCCTCGCGAGGACTGCAGGAAGCTGCCGCGGGCAGGGAGGGCGATGTCAAAAGTAAAGAATGGCCGCCGCCGGCCATCCGGATCATGCCCCCACCTCGTGGGTCCCCCAGCAGCGCCTTCAGAGCAGCAAGTGGCCAGCGCTGCCGAAAATAAACTCACACCATGTGCGCGATGGCACGATGCCCAAAAGGAGTGTTGCCTCACCCTCTAACCAGCCCAGGCGCCTGCACCCTCCATGTAGCTGATGACATAAAGCGGAGCATACCCGCAGCGAGAAGGAGCACTTCTCCCCCCCCCTCCAACGCGCGCACACACAGAGTAGTGCCCCAACCCCTGCAGCTTCACATCAGTGCCTGTGCCCCCCTATGCCTCTCAACAAACTTAAGTACACAAATAAATGAAGAGACTTACCTGCTGCTCAGCTCCTGTCCTGCCCTTCACTGGTCTGCCTGGCTCCAGCTCCCCTCCAGCCCTCTGCACTCTACCGGAGCCTGGGGAAATGGAGGAAAGGAAAACAAGGCATAGAGTTCTGGCAGTACAGAAGGTTGCTGCTGAAGCCAAAAGAAAAGCAACACTGCCACCCAGTGGCCACTGGTGGTACTGCAGCACTAAGAAACCAACAAGCCTACAGCAAGCCAAGGAAGTCCAGCAGCGACACCGACGGCAAGGGAGAAGAGGCAGCAAGGCACGTACCGCAAGGTCTGACGGAGGCGCGATGGTGAGCGCACGGGAATGCGACGGAGGCGCACAGGAATGTGCCAGAAGCGCAGGAACGCGACAGAAGCACAGAACTGCAAGGGTGAAGAGACAGTGTGCCACAGGGATGCAGCGCCATCCCGCAGCAACAAGGAGGAAGAAAGAAGAACGGTGTCGAGCCACATCCACCCCAGCGAGGACTGCGCTGTCGCCGCATCAAGTGGAGAGAACCCTCGAGAGAGAACAAACGGACTCAGTGCAGATGTACGCCGGACGCGGAAGGTACACTGCAGCGCCTACAGGAGAGGAACCCACTGAAGAGGATGGGCGCAGCAAGTATCCGACACTGGCGGCCATGGATGCAGAGCAACACCCAGTGGCGCCAAGAAGCCACCACCTCAAGTGATCATGATACTAGGAGCAACGCTACACTGAAGATGTACCACGACGGTACGAAGAGTAGCACGCACCAGCGCCTGACAAGGCAGCGGACACAGGTACTCACACGACGTGACACACCTCGTGAAGCCGACCAGCCAAATGGTCGCATCACAAAGGCCAAGCCGACCTGCCAAACGGTCGCACCACAAAGGTCAAGCCGACCAGCCAAATGGTCGCACCCCAAAAGGCCCAGCCGACCTGCCACATGGTCGCACCAAAGAAGCCGACTCGCCAGGAGTTGCACAAAGAGGTCTGACGCAAGACCGAAGATATCCTGCCAGCGATCGGCAGCGCGGACCGACAAGTGGTCCAAGAAGCTCAAGAAGAACCGAAGTAACTGGTGAAAGGGAGAAGAACGAAGCGGACCATGAGCATGGCCCCACGAACTTCAACCGAAGTAACTGGTGAAAAGGAGAAGATGAAGAGAAGGTCACGACCCTAACTCGGAATGCTGAGGAAGATGAAGAGAGTGTTCTCGGACGAGGACAAGACCAGGGGGAACACGTGCAGAGTGCGCGCGCTGCATGGAGAAGCCTGGCCAGATAAGAGGAGACCAGGAACGGTCCGAAGTAGGTCGTGAAGCGAAGAGACCAGAGTGGCACGTCCGCCACTAAGAAGAAAGAAGATATCGCAGTGGCACGTTTGCCACCACAAGAAAAGAAGATATCTGAGTGGCACGTTTGCCACTACAAGAAGGAAGATGACATCAGAGTGGCACGTCTGCCACTTAAAGAAAAAGGGGAAAGAAAGACCTGAGTGGCACGGTTGCCACTGTAAGAAGGAGAAGAAGTCAGAGTGACATGACATCCTCACGGAGAAAGAAATAGAGGACAAGGAGAAGAGTGTGGCAAGACTACTCACACCTCAAAGACAAGGACAGAGAGAAGAGTGTGGCAAGACTACTCACACCTCAAAGACAAGGAAGGTGACAAGCGTCAGAACACAGTGCGCAAGTCCTAACGAACATCCGTGGCACGGAGAAAAGACCATCTGTTTGATGATGCTTTCAGCACACCTGGGATCTGCAGAGGTGAGCAGGCCGGACCATTCGAAACACCCACCTTTGGGGTTACACGGACACTGGTCAATGCCAGCCGTGGTGACTCAGGGGCAAAGGCCTCAGGGATGCCGGTGAGAGAGAGTATCCCCGCGACGAGAGATGGTCATCAGCCGCCCTTCAGCAAAGGTCTCAGGAGGATGAAGACTTCGCGTGCTAAAGACAGGAGCCAACAGCTACCCTCCAGGTCTGACTGCGGCATCTGAGGTGAGACCTGCCGTCTCCTCCACACCCGTACTTATCGGCATGGGAGTAACACGATACAGGACACTGAACCCAGGCCAGATCTGAGGAAGAGGGCCTCAAGGATATCCCGTGGCAGGGGAACACCTGTGAGAGGGGCATCCTGGTGAGAGGGGTGTCTTGCGAATGACCCGTCTTTCTGCAAAACAGAACACACGCCACAGATAAAGAAAAGGACTGGACTAAAAAGATAAATGGCAACATCTAGCGCTGAACCAAAAGAACTCAACAACTGCGTTTGTCGCCAAGAATGTAAAGCGAAGAAAGACTGTGAGAGCAACTTCAAGGCAGAGCCGTCAAACAGACTAACTCCATCGAGCACCCATGACTGGTGCCACAGTGAACTGGTGATCGTCCGCGACAAGAAGAACATCGTCCGCGACAGGAAGAACATCGTCGGTGACTCCAGGCCGCTGAAGCGTGAGCGACTCTGCAGAAGTTAGTCACTGTAGTACATTTGTATATATATTTCTTTCTCCCCTAGGTTGGACATTTGACTCCGGGTTTTTGTTATTAAAGATTGGGAGGAATGTAGTGTCCTAGCATTGGACACGTTCTAGTGTTCACGTTGTGTGTAATACACTTTACACCCACCCACCACCTACGTCACTGGGTCAGGTGACTAGGCTAATAAAAGAGGCCGAGCGCACGTGCTCGGGGCCAGTTAACCCACCATCTAACCAGGTGTCCTGTGTCCGTCATTACTAGCATGAGGGCCTAGGGCCCAAACACCACAGGCGACGAAGCCATTCATGTTCCACACCAAAGGCGACACTTCAGTTTGAGCAGCTGGAGTTTGCGCCGCGCATTCTAAAAGAGCTGCCATTGGCTCCTGAGTGCTTTCCTCTTCACTTGGGGGAGGCGGGACCAAATGCGCGCATTTTGTAAATTAGCGTCGCTGTTACTGATATAAAAACAAAAACAGCAAAAAAGCCTGTACCACATTAAAAATGTGCAGCATGTGAATTTTTGCAGGGCGTTCACTTTAGTAGTTTAATTTTATTAGGTTCTGTGTTGTAGTTGTGCATTTAATGATGAATAACGTGTTTTTTAATTAGCAAAAAACACAAACGTTAACAATTATTTTATAGTAAATTAGGTGTTGTATCCCACTATAGTACCAGATCATAAAAACATGTGTTTAGTTAAGTAGAAGTTGCTATCACCATAGAGCAACAACATGCACTGAATTCTACAATCTGAAATTGTTACATTTACAATTTTACTATTTCAATTTTCAATTCTTTCTCGGTTGTATTTTAACATTGACGCGAAGGTGGGTCCACCACGACCCGGAAGTAAATCAGACTGGGGTGCAACAGGTGTGCAATCAGGACAGCTGCACGCTTTTGACTAAGTCCTCATGAAACTATGGGTGCCAGATGGCCACTACAGTTTTGTTTCACTGAACACTTCACGTTCTTAAGAATGGCTAACTGATCAATGGACTATTATTCCCATGACGCCTGCATCCTGCTTTTCATTTTCTTTGTTTAATGTCCTAAGTTTTTTTTTTTTTTTATAAATTCCCAATTACTTTTGTTATCAGTCTCTTTGATACATTATTTTCTTTGTAATGTTTAGGTTTATTAAGTTCAATCTATTTTGAATGTATCTGTCTAGAAGATTAGATTCGTTTTTTTCATCTTGCAACTAAATGTTTTTCGCTACATAAACATTAATAAGACCCACCGTATAAACAGCCACAACTCAATGGACAAAATATAAAAGCATTAGGGCAATAACATTAAAAACTGTTAAAATATCATGGAGAGGCAGAACTTTACAGACAATTTCAAAAATATCGCATTCAGAATATAGACAATCAGTGGATTGTGGTGGTAGAAATACATATAGGTAAATATTGATGTACTACATGTATCCTTGGTCAGTAGGGTAGAAAGACTGTTATTGTCAAGTACAGGTGGAGAGTTATATCTCAGTTTGAATATATTTTGCATACTTACTATTCTTAAATATTCCCAGTAGTACACCTAGCAAACTATGCCAGACACAGGTTTCCTTTCGTACCACTAAGAATGTCAAGCGACATGCACCAAGGACTCCAATATCCCGGTGTGGAATAGGAGCACTTTTTTTTCTTTTTCTCCTATATGTAGAATATATTTTCCAGTGAAGAAAGCTCTTCCCATTCACCTCCAGCAAATCTGGCAGTGATCCATGCACTTTTCCACCCAGAGAGAGAAGTTACTCCAACCCATATCTGGAATAAATATTCAACCATGTCCAGAGTGGAGAGGAGTCAGAATGTACTGTGGGCATACTCCCAAACGTACATGTTTGTGAGTAGTCCCACAATTTGTAATGCAAATTACACATTGTATTACCCATTTCTCACCACCGCTATAGGATTTACGACTGCATACTTCTACCCACTATTGATGGAGTGTGCAAAATAACAATGAACTGGGACGCGGCCACGGAGTTTACTAGTGGCTGAGATTAATCAAGCATTCCATCCATCTCTATTTTATATACTTTAGCATGGCGCCCTATGTGGGACAGATATACATAGACATCAGACCCATGTGCACTGTGTACTAGAACCAAGCTATAACCTACTGATGAGCTCTAACTGAGGCAAAACCACTCGTGAATGGCTGGTGTTCCCCTTCAGGGAGGACCTGGCCTTGACAGTTCGGGCTAGACTGTTCCCTTTGGAGAAGGGTCACGACTGATTTGCATATGGCTGGGTCCAAACTGAGGTGGCTTGGTGTTCACAATAACGATCGACTCAGTTGTGGTCCAAGTGATTACCATGGGGTAGGATTAATTCAAGCATTCCACCCATCACTTTTTTTTATATTTCAAATGTATGTCGTGGTGCATTAGTAGGCACACTTAAAATAGTGACCCTAGCTGTTCATCTAGTTGTATGTGCCAACGCCTCCCATCTAAATTTGATGGTCGGCCAAGACCCACCAAAAAGGCAACCTGTTTGGCTGTACTGCAACAACTGGAGGCAGCCAGAGTGTTTTAAGCCCTTTTTTGCTCTTCCAATGATTTATCCAGACCTTCTGAATTAGAATTTTTAGACCTTTTCTAGGATTGCCTAAATAAATATAATTCTACCTTAATATTGAAACAGAATATTGTGCTATTAGAATATGGTGAACAGAAAATTGAGGACCAAAATATCAACAAGGTAAATATATATACAAACGTATGTGTTTCTGTGTGTGTGTGTTTGTGTGTGTGTGCATATATTCACTGGAAAAAACTAATTACTACGAAGTTATAGTTATTCTCATATTTCACTGGATCCCATGCTCTACATGCCACTGGAGTCAAGTTAGCCTGGCTGATGGGGGTTGATACCCTGAAACCGGTCCCAGGATGCTTGTTTCCAATCCAGGGAGGACCTGGGCTGGACTGTTCCCATAGGGAACAGGGTCAAGACTGATTTGCACATGTCTGGGTCTGAACTGGAAAGGCATGGGGACAAAAAAATGATGGATTTAGGCCCAGAGCTCTGTACTGGGGTGAAGGTTTGACATTGTGTAGCATTCTGTCCTTTTTGCAGATTTCACTGGTACAAAACCAGTGAAATTCAGCAGTTATTGTCAGCCGAGCTAACTATAACTTACACACCCTAAATGGACTGCTTATGACCTCACATATTACATCACACATGAGAATTTGACTGGGTGAGTGAGTGGATGAATGACTGTATGAGTGTGTCTGTGAGTGGGTGCACAACTGTCTGAGTGGGTCTGAGAGTAGGTGTGTGAGTATCTGAGTGGACCTGTGAGTGGGTGCATGAGCATCTGAATGGGTATGTGAGTGGGTGTGTTGGCCACTGAGTGGATGAGAGAGTGGGTGCATAAGTTTCTGACTGGCTCTGTGAGTGGGTTCATAAGCATATGACTGGGTGAGTGAGTGGGTGCATGAGTTTCTGAGTGGGTCTATGAGTGGGTACATGAGTGTCTCAGTGGATCTGGAAGTGGGTGCTTGAGTCTCTGAGTGGGTCTGTGAGTGGGTGCTTGAACATCTGAGTGGGTCTGTGAGTGGGTGCATGAGTGTCTGAGTGGGTCTGTAAGTTGGTCTGTGAGTCTCTAAGTAGGTCTCTGAGTGGTTGTGAGAGCCTCTGAGTAGGTGAGAGAGTGGGCGCATAATTGTCTAAGTGGGTCTGTGAGTGCCTACATGAGGCTGTGAGTGGGTGAGAGACTAGGTGCATAAGTGTCTGACTGGGCCTGTGAGTGGGTGCTATGAGCATTTGACTAGGATATTGAGTGGGTGCATGAATGTCTGAGTGGGCCTGTGAGTGGGTACATGAGTGTCTGACTGGGTCTGTCAGTGTCCGAGTATGTCACTGAGTGGGTGCACAAGCCTCTGAGTGGGTGGGAGAGTGGGTGTATAAGTGTCTGAATGGGTCTGTTAGTGAGTGCATGAGCATTTGACTGGGTGATTGAGTGGGTGCATGCCTGTCTGAGTGGGTGCTTGAGTCTCCGAGTGAGTCTGTGAGTGGGTGAATGAGTGTCTGAGTGGGTGCATGAGAATATGAGCGAGTCTGTGAGTGGATGCATGAGTCTTTGAGTGGGTGCATGAGTCTCTTAGTGGGTCTGTGAGTGGGTGCATAAGTCTCTGAGTGGGTTTGTGAGTGGTTGCATGATCCTCTGAGTGGGTGCATAAGTATCTGAGTTGGTCTGTGAGTGGGTGCATGAGCATTTGAGTGGGTGAGTGATTGAATGCATCACTGTCCGAGTGGGTCTGTGACTGGGTGTGTTAATGTCTGAGTAGGTCTGTGAGTGGGAGTCTCTGAGTGAGTCTGTGACTGTGTGCATGAGTCTCTGAGTGGGTGTGTGAGTGGGTGCATGAGTCTGAGTGGGTCTGTGAGTGGGTGCATTAGTCTCTGAGTGGGTCTGTGAGTGGGTGTAGGAGTGTCTGTGTGGGTCTGTGTGTGGGTGTGTGGGTCTCTGAGTGGGTATGTGAGTGGGTGCATAAGCCTCTGAATGGGTGAGAGAAGGGGTGCACAAGTGTCTGAGTTGGGTTTCTGAGTGGGTGCATGATCATTTGACTGGGTGAGTGAGTGGGTGCATGACAGTCTGAGTGGGTCTATGAGTGGGTGTGTGACTGTCTGAGTGGGTGTTAATGGGTGTGAGTGTCTGAGTGGGTCTGTGAGTGGGTGCATGAGTCTCTGAGTGGGTCTGTGAGTGAGTGTGTGAGTTTCTGAGTGGGCCTGTGTGTGAGTGCATGAGTTTCAGAGTGGGTCTGTAAGTGGGTGTGTGAGTATCTAAGTGAGACTAAGGGTGAGTGTATAAGCATACTTTTTGTGATATTCACAAATTCGTCAAGACGTTTATTCGACAATTTGTCGTGACATTACACGAGGGGCCGCGCTGATGTTAATGGCAAATTCATGAATATCATGAGTGGGAAAAATTATTATACTCATAAGAGGTTGCACAAACACCCCTATATTCCTCTCATGGGGTCAGGACACATCCAACCTGACCACTTATGCCATTTTCTGCAATTTGGTTTTAACCCCCGGGGACTGTTCCAATGAGGTAAAATGGTGGCCGCAACTCTCTGCTCAATTTGTAGGCAGCCAATCACGGCATTCCTCATGACATGCGCATTTGCGATTAATCATGAAATCATCGCAAATTAGCCACGATTGCCTGTATACACATTTGGATTTCCTTACATTTCTCAACAACTACTGAACGGATCTACACCAGATAACTGAAAGTGTTATTTGTGAACCAAAATCTGCCTTCCTGCCAAATTTGGTGCACTTCTGTTCAGCGGTTCGGGCAGTAGTCGTGTTCAAAGCTCTTATGGGAATTAGATAGGAGACACACTTTTTTCACCCCCCTTTTTCTCAGCACCCGCTTGGCGGATCACCCCAATACTTTCTATGTATTTTTTGTGAAGATTCGTCAACCGATGCCAAAAATATAAGCAAGTAAAAGAATGCTTTTGCTATGGATACATGGTCCTAACTATAACTACCCGCTAGGTTACATATATATATATATATATATATATAGATATATATATATATCTATATATATATCCAGTACCTGAATCTATCCAGTACTCGTCCCACAATCCGTGTGCTAGGAAAAGAGGAGGCGAACCCAGATTCAGTGCTTCAAAGTTTTATTTCGTGCCCTGCACCGCCACCATTACGCGTTTCAGACCTCTAGGAGCCTTGGTCACATGATACATCACATGGTTCTCACTACACCATTTAAAGTGACAGTGCGCGGGAAGGACAAGCAAACACTTCCGTGTCTAAATCATAGACACTGAAAACATTTCAGCATAATGCTGCGTAATTCGCTTTCAGATTTTCCAATACAAATTGTGAATTCCAATTTGATACACCTCTATGTGCAAAGTAACGCTATGTGCAAAATAACACAAGTATATATATATTAGGCCTGGGCAAAAATTTCGTTCCGTTCGCGGAAATTGCGATAATTTGACATTTTTGCGTTCCGCGGAGAGCGCGAAAATGTCAAAAATTCCGGTTTACGCAGCTTGGCGATAATTTATTTCTTGCTCGCGCTGTAAAATAATACATTCTTGCGCGCGCGCGATCGCCTTACCTGAATCCCTGCGTTCGCCGACAAGTTTTCTTGATCCGGTCGCGTTCTCCATGAGATGTTGTATTGTTTTTAGCCATTTGCGCTGTCTCGCGACAGTTCGCGCCCGCAGTGACGTCATGCGTCGCGCGATCACGTCTTTCTTCTCGCGATCATGCACCGCGAGAACAACTCAAAACAAGATGGCCGCGCCCGCAAGCAACCACATGGGTAAGTTGGCGACCCGCAACCATGCAGAAAATCTCGCGAACATGCCGGAAAAAAACTTCCGCATCTTCGCGATATTTCTGCTTGTTTGCGATAATTTTAAACATTCTCGCGATAATTTGCGAAGGTTAATTCCGCAAATTCCGCCCACCCCTAATATATATATATATCTTCACTAAAAGAAACCATAGGTTTCAGGGGCGTTATAGTTAGTTGGACATTTCACTCGTACAAAACCTTTGAAATTCCCCCGTTATAGTTAGTTCAGCTAACTTTAACTCGTGTGCCCTGATTCTTAGGTCTACACACACATCCACTCACTCACCCGTACAGTCACTCTTACTTATGGTCACTCAGTACAGGACTATCATATGCACTCATACACCTATATAGACACTCACACACCACCACTCATCCATAGAGGTACTCACACACCTAGTCAGTCGTGTAAATAATTAATCACACTCCCATTTATTCACCTATACAGTTATACACACACCAGCTCAATTACTCATACAAATACTAGCACATTCCTACGTTCTTATACAATCAATGATACAAGCACACACTCATCCATACAGCCACTCTCACAATCACACACTCTCACTTACAGCCATTTATGTACTCCAAAACACATATATACTGCTTTTCACATATGTAGTTACTCACACATGTGCCACCGAGATATACATTCACTCACTAACGCACCCATACACACACTCACCCACCCATACAGTCCATCACAGATGCACTCTTGAAACCATGCACCCAGTGAATCACTCACAGACACATCTATGCACAGAGTCACACACACCCCACCCGCACAAGCACTCAGGCACCCATACAGATACTTAGACAACCAATCAATAACCCATATAGACACTCATGTAGCTGTTCACAAACCCATGCAGCTGCTTACACACCAACAGACAGACACATACAGACATTCACACAGTTTAGATAGTTATAGTTAGGACCTATTTTCCATAGGAAATCCGCAACATTCTATTCCCAATAAGTCTGGCGCCGAATTACAAATCTTTGCGAAATTTTCCAAACTTTTGGCCAGCTCTGGTCCGCTCCTATCCTGAAAGTTCCGTGGGGTTTCGTTAAGCTGGGCCGAGAAAAAAGAGGGGTCCCAAAACACGTTTTCCCCATGCAATTTCCCATAGGACCTGTTGATGCAGCTACAGCCCGAACTGCTGAACGGAATTACACCAAATTTGGCAAAGAGGTAGTCCTCAGTTCAGACTTGTGCCTTTTGCATAAATGGTGTAAATCTGTTCAGTAGTTCCTGAGAAAATTAGAGTAAAAAAGATAGATATATCTATGGCCTCGGAGGATCCGCGCACCCTATGCGCACCCTGAGCGCACCCTCTGTGAACCGAGC
This sequence comes from Triturus cristatus, assembly GCF_964204655.1. Lineage (NCBI taxonomy): Eukaryota > Metazoa > Chordata > Amphibia > Caudata > Salamandridae > Triturus > Triturus cristatus. Next base: position 503,667,857 of record NC_140593.1, read on the forward strand.
ACGTACCCTTCCGATCACGCGCTGAATGCTAATTGGCTGTCAAGCGTCTGTCAACATTCGAAAGCAGGAACTGTTGGCAGCCATTTTGTGCCTCGGTAGAAGCGAGGCTGATTAAGTAAGGGAAATAAGTGTGTGAAAGATGTAAAGGGGGCAGGGTAGAAATACTCTGACCCTCTAGTGTTGCTTGGGGGGTCCTAGAAGGACCCCCTGGGGCCCCCGTTTAAAAAAAGAAAAAACGGCGAAATGCGCGCAGGGTACGCGGATCCGGACGAAAAAAAAAAAAAATCCCGGGGGCAAAATCTGTAAAAATGAATGGGGGGCCCAGGGGGGCCCCCCAGCCTCGGGGACTGCTACCCTGGGGCTACAAAATAGACAGGGTGGGGGGGCTGAATGGCCCCCCAAGCCCCGGGGACCACCACCCCGGGGCTTTATTGTTTGAGGGAGGGGGGCTGCGTGGCCCCCCTCCTGGAGCCCTTGAGGGCCCTGGGGACCGCCACCCCCCAGGGCCGGCTCCTACGGTGTGCTGGGGTGCCCACCCCCAGGACATTGTTGTTTGCTATGAGAGGGCGGGAGTCTCCCGCCCTCCCATAACAAACTTCGTTAGGATTTTGAAAGAGAGAGCAGGGAAACCTGCTTTTTCTTTCAAAATCCAAACAATATTGCTTTTCCACAAGGGGAGCTGCATGTCAGCAGCTCCCCATGTGGAAAAGCAATGCCGGCTCCCAAAGGACGCGGAGAGCCGGCTGGGACTGTGGGGGCGTTGTGGCTCCCCCCACGGTCCCCAACGTTTTTTAATAAACTCCAGGGGATGGGATAATAAAAATTAGTGATAGGGGCTATTTTTTTTTACGGTAAAATTAGGAGTCACGCATCCTAACGCGTTGGGTGCACGATTTCTCTCGTTTAGGGTGCGCGGTTCCTAGCGCGTTGGGTGCGCGGATCCCCCCAAAAATGACATTTTTTTTTATAAAGTATTGAAAATATAGTTTAAAAAATATTTTAAAAAATATATTTAAATATTTTTTTAAAATTTACAATTTTTTAAACAAAACATTAAAAACAAATAATATTTTTTAATTTTTAAAAGAATTAATTATAAAAATAAGTTTAAAAAATGGTGATCACATTTAAAAAAAAAAACATAATTAAAGGAATTGACACTCTGAAATAGAAACATTTAGAAATCCAATGAAAATCATTAAACATCATAGCTTTAGAGATAAGTTATAGATAGGAATTAGCATTTAAAAAACCTTTGAAATTCACTGAAAAAAACATAGGTTTCATGCACGTTATAGTTAGGAATTGGCATTTAAAAAACCTTAGAAATTCACTGAAAAAACCATAGGTTTCAGGGGTGTTATAGTTAGCTGGACATTTCCCTCGTACAAAACCCTAGAAATTCCCCCGTTATAGTTAGTTCAGCTAACTATAACTCGCGCCCCCGCAATGCACTGCTGATGACGTCACATATTACATCACTCATGACATGGTCAGTGACATCACTGATGACATCACTTATGACATCTCAAATGACATCACTGATGACATCACTGATGATGTCATTCATGTGATCATTTGATGCTTCTTGTCACACCCTAATATAACCTTTCATACACTCACTCTAAATTACATACTGCCACTCTCAAAACCATAGACAATCCAACACCAATAAGTACATACCTCATCACTGAGTCTTAGGTCTAAACACTCATCCACTCACTCATCTGTACAGTCACTCATACTTATGGTCATTCAGTACAGGACTATCATATGCACTCATACACCTATATAGACACTCCCACACCGCTATTCATCCATAGAGTTACTCACACATATGCTCAGTCATCCAAATAATTAATCACATGGCCATTTACTCACCTATACAATTATACACGCACAAGCTCAAATACTCATACAAATACTAGCAAATTTGTATGGTCTTATTCAATCAATGATACAAGCATACACTCATCCATACAGCCACTCACACTATCACACACTCTCAGTTATAGTTATTTCTGTACTCCAACATACATATATCCTGCCGTTCACATATGTAGTAAATTACACATGTACTAATGAAATATATATTCACTCACTAACACAACCATGCATACACTCACCCACCCATACAGTCCATCACAGATGCACTCTTGAAACCATGCACCCAGTGAATCACTCACAGACACATCTATGCACAGAGTCACACACACCCCACCCACACAAGCACTCAGGCACCCATACAGATACTTAGACAACCAATCAATAACCCATATAGACACTCATGTAGCTGTTCACAAACCCATGCAGCTGCTTACACACCAACAGACAGACACATACAGACATTCACACAGTTTAGATAGTTATAGTTAGGACCTATTTTCCATAGGAAATCCGCAACATTCTATTCCCAATAAGTCTGGCGCCGGTTTACAAATCTTTGCGAAATTTTCGAAACTTTTGGCCAGCTCCGGTCCGCTCCTATCCTGAAAGTTTCTTGGGGATTCGTCAAGCGGGGGCCGAGAAAAAAGAGGGGTCCCAAAACGCGTTTTCCCCATGCAATTTCCCATAGGACCTGTTGATGCAGCTACAGCCCGAACTGCTGAATGGAATTACACCAAATTTGGCAAAGAGGTAGTCCTCAGTTCAGACTTGTGCCTTTTGCATAAATGGTGTAAATCCGTTCAGTAGTTCCTGAGAAAATTAGAGTAAAAAAGATAGATATATCTATGGCCTCGGAGGATCCGCGCACCCTATGCGCACTCTGAGCGCACCCTCTGTGAACCGAGCAAGTACCCTTCCGATCACGCGCTGAATGCTAATTGGCTGTCAAGCGTCTGTCAACATTCGAAAGCAGGAACTGTTGGCAGCCATTTTGTGCCTCGGTAGAATTGAGGCTGATTAAGTAAGGGAAATAAGTGTGTGAAAGATGTAAAGGGGGCAGGGTAGAAATACTCTGACCCTCTAGTGTTACTTGGGGGGTCCTAGAAGGACCCCCGGGGCCCCCGTTTAAAAAAAGAAAAAACGGCGAAATGCGCGCACGGTACGCGGATCCGGACGAAAAAAAAAAAAAAATCCCGGGGGCAAAATCTGTAAAAATGAATGGGGGGCCCAGGGGGGCCCCCCAGCCTCGGGGACTGCTACCCTGGGGATACAAAATAGACAGGGTGGGGGGGCTGAATGGCCCCCCAAGCCCCAGGAACCACCACCCCCGGGGCTTTATTGTTTGAGGGAGGGGGGCTGCGTGGCCCCCCTCCTGGAGCCCTTGAGGGCCCTGGGGACCGCCACCCCCCAGGGCCGGCTCCTACGGTGTGCTGGGGTGCCCACCCCTAGGACATTGTTGTTTGCTATGAGAGGGCGGGAGTCTCCCGCCCTCCCATAACAAACTTTGTTAGGATTTTGAAAGAGAGAGCAGGGAAACCTGCTTTTTCTTTCAAAATCCAAACAATATTGCTTTTCCACAAGGGGAGCTGCATGTCAGCAGCTCCCCATCGTGAAAAGCAATGCCGGCTCCCAAAGGACGCGGGGAGCCGGCTGGGACGGTGGGGGCGTTGTGGATCCCCCCACGGTCCCCAACGTTTTTTAATAAACCCCAGGGGATGGGATAATAAAAATTAGTGATAGGGGCTATTTTTTTTTTTACGGTAAAATTAGGAGTCGCGCATCCTAACGCGTTGGGTGCACGATTTCTCTCGTTTAGGGTGCGCGGTTCCTAGCGCGTTTGGTGCGTGGATCCCCCAAAAAATTTCATTTTTTTTATAAAGTATTGAAAATATAGTTTAAAAAATATTTTTAAAAATATATTTAAATATTTTTTTAAAAATTACAATTTTTTAAACAAAACATTAAAACCAAATAATATTTTTTAATTTTTAAAAGAATTAATTGTAAAAATAAGTTTAAAAAATGGTGATCACATTTTTAAAAAAAAACATAATTAAAGGAATTGACACTCTGAAATAGAAACATTTAGAAATCCAATGAAAATCATTAAACATCATAGCTTTAGAGATAAGTTATAGATAGGAATTAGCATTTAAAAAAACCTTTGAAATTCACTGAAAAAAACATAGGTTTCATGCACTTTATAGTTAGGAATTGGCATTTAAAAAACCTTAGAAATTCACTGAAAAAAACATAGGTTTCAGGGGTGTTATAGTTAGCTGGACATTTCCCTCGTACAAAACCCTAGAAATTCCCCCGTTATAGTTAGTTCAGCTAACTATAACTCGCGCCCCCGCAATGCACTGCTGATGACATCACATATTACATCACTCATGACATGGTCAGTGACATCACTGATGACATCACTGATGACATCTCAAATGACATCACTGATGACATCACTGATGATGTCATTCATGTGATCATTTGATGCTTCTTGTCACACGCTAATATAACCTTTCATACACTCACTCTAAATTACATACTGCCACTCTCAAAACCATAGACAATCCAACACCAATAAGTACATACCCCATCACTGAGTCTTAGGTCTAAACACTCATCCACTCACTCATCTGTACAGTCACTCATACTTATGGTCATTCAGTACAGCACTATCATATGCACTCATACACCTATATAGACACTCCCACACCGCTATTCATCCATAGAGTTACTCACACATATGCTCAGTCATCCAAGTAATTAATCACATGGCCATTTACTTACCTATACGATTATACATGCACAAGCTCAAATACTCATACAAATACTAGCAAATTTTTATGGTCTTATTCAATCAATGATACACGCATACACTCACCCATACAGCCACTCACACTATCACACACTCTCAGTTATAGTTATTTCTGTACTCCAACATACATATATACTGCCGTTCACATATGTAGTAAGGGGTGCCGCTCGCAGGCGTGGACACTGCAGAATTTTACTCTTACCTTCATTTTTAAACAACGAGGAGTTTTAATAACGACGTCTTCGTGTTGGTGCATCTGGAGCCTGTTTACTGCTGGGACTGCGAGGTCCAGGGTGCGCTGCTGGCCAATCTGATTGAGCACACCTGGACACTCTTCCCGGCTCCTCCCCCTCCTCTCTTGCCTACATAACGCCTCGCGGCCCCCGCTTCGCGGGAGCCGCTCGCAGGCGTGGACACTGCAGAATTTTACTCTTACCTTCATTTTTAAACAACGAGGAGTTTTAATAACGACGTCTTCGTGTTGGTGCATCTGGAGCCTGTTTACTGCTGGGACTGCGAGGTCCAGGGTGCGCTGCTGGCCAATCTGATTGAGCACACCTGGACACTCTTCCTATTTCAATTCCGCGCCTACTACCGCGTTGCGGGACGCGTTGCGGGGCGTAGTCCGGGGCGAAGCCCGGGCAAAGGGCGGGCCCTTTTAAGCCCGTTCAAGCACGGACAAGACCGGACCGGGCCCTGTCCCTTTGCTCCACTGTCTCGCCGCGCCTAAGGAAGTAAGTCACTATGGACACACGGAGTAAAGTAACGAGATCCCAACCGATAGTATCTGGAACTTTGGATAATTTTATTATCAGGGCGAACTCTGTAATTCAGGGGGAACTGAACATGCTAGAAAGGCGCTTATCTGATGGGATTGCCAGTACGCGCAGGTCATCTCTGGGTCTAATCGCATCTGCAGGCTCCCCTTCAAACCTCGATGACTCACAAGCAGCATTGATGGACAGTATCGACCGTACAATTGAATCTGTATTATGCGACTTAAGATCTGGCTCTCCCTCATGTAGAGATACTCTCCAACCCATCCCTGAGGGTACTGATCAGACTATGCATTCCCGATTGCCGGACCTGATGTCAAATCGAGCACAGTACATTGATGAGGGTGCTGTCCCAAAAAGAAAACGAGTGGGGGCCACCAAGAGAGGGAAAAAACCCAGACTTGACAGACCTCATACTAGTACTGTTAATGTATCCATTCCAACATGTACTAGGCCTGCCCAAGTCAACAATGGCATTTTCAAACCCCCATTGGAACAAACCTTATTGATGTCTAACACCCCTATACATGTCTCTGACTGTGACTTGGAACCCGACGAGGGCTCTTGCCGATTTACTGATACTGTAAATACTGCTATTAAGGGACTTCTTACTTCACTGATTGTTAGGTTTGATGCAATTGATATTAGGCTTAAGGAAATAGAAAGGGCCATTACAGCCCCTGCAAACGTATTAGAGAGCAGAGCCAAACCGTGTGCTGTATGTGAAGCAAGTAAAGCGGATTCACATTTTCCCTCCCTTCTCATTCCCTCAGGCTCCCCAAACTCACTTCAAAGGAAGGAAACCCTTCCACTTGGAATTCGAGATTCTATGCCAAGTATACCAGATCTTACACCAAACATTTCCCTGCCGATATCCTCTGCCCTTCAACATACATCCTCTGTGCCTGCCCAATGTCAAACACAAACCCTAACTAAGAACTCAGTTACAGTACCTAACCCACAATATGTAGACTCGGACCAAATTCCTAAGGATCCAAGAGCCAACACTAATTCAAATATGGCTTTAACAAACAGGAGAAACATAATTAATCTTCCACCAGAAGCCTCACCTTATGTTGTCGTTTTAACAGGCGTTCCGGAACTTACTAACTCATCGCCTGAATCCTATGCATCTTTAAAAAATAAAGTCATTAACTGGCTCAATAAGCATAGGCCTCTCCCCCCAAATATTAGGTCACAGGTTCTAATGGTTAGAAGGGTTCCTTGGCTGGGTAGCACTACAAAGAATATCAAGGGTGACTGTATTTTGGTCAATTTCAGTAACCGCCTAACAGCTCCCTATATTCTTAATTGGACTGGTAGTAATAGTACCTCCCTTATTAATTCTCTACCTCTGTCTTTTTTCTACCCCCCAATTCATACTTTCTTCCAGGATGATATGGATGACAATTGGTCTAAAGTTGGGGGCAATGGGGCTAGAGGTAGGCCTAGGCGTTTCCATATCGATGAGCCTTCGTGCTCTGGTTACTCAACTTTCAATAGGTACGCCTGTCTTGAGGATGTCGATTGACTTCCTCAGGAAGTCTCTATTTCTGTTCCATCCCCTGTAGTGTTCCCACTTCCTAACCGCCAGTCCACTTCTCCTGCTCCTATCCCTGTTTCTACTACCACTCCTATTTTTCCAAATTTGTGCGAGCCTTCCGTTTGTAAAACTTCCGTAGCTCCTTCCAACTGTATAACAAAACACAAAGTGCTCTCATGGAACATAGCCGGTTTACCCAGCAAACTTGATTGCCCAATTTGGGGCTCCTTCATAGATCTTCACCAAATATGTTGCTTCCAAGAAACTTGGGCAAGACAAGATTACCATCGATTGGGTTATGCTACTTATTCAATTCCGGCGGTGTGGGGTGGTCGTGGCCGCCCTTCTGGTGGTTTGATTATTTGGGTTGCTACTCACTTGGGATGTACTGTTACTAATTTTGAAACTGGGTCTGATGATATTCTATGTTTGATACTAGATTGGGGCTTAGATAATAAACTGGCGGTGATTAATGTATACGCCAGACCCGTGAATTTTTGTGCGGAATCCCGGGTGATTGAGGCCCTTTCTAATGTCTTAACTGGAATACCCGACCATATAATGCTTCTTATAGCTGGTGATTTTAACTCTCATTTTGAACCACTTGAGGGCCTGGTGGACCAAATAAACCAAGAAGAGGACGAAATCTGGAATATTCCCCAGGTCTCAGGCCAAATGGCGAGGGCCTGGACACCCCTGGCTATCCAGATTACTTCCCTGACAATGGTCCACTCTATTAGGGCTTGTAATGGACGAACCACTTTAGACAATCCCCCTAAGCCCACATTTAATAAGCCAGGCAGAGAGGCCAGACTTGATTATATTTTTGTCCAAGCCAAGGAATGGAATAGAGTCCTTGATTTCCAAGTTATTCCAAGGGGGGAAAGCGACCATAATCCTCTTATACTGGATGTCTCCCTATCTGGTCTGTGCCCTCTAGATTTAGCGTCACCATCCAACATGGAGCCATCAGCCTCAGCCATTCTCTCAAATAATAAGCGGAGAATTTAATGGACCAAATTGGTTCGTAATCACAAAGAATTATCCCAAGTTTATGCTGTAGCTGCCTCGGTTTTAAACAACATAGTGGAGATTTTAGAGCAGTATTCCCCTCCAAACTACTATGAGAAATTGGCTACTGTCCATCAGGAATTGTTTCATACGTTGTCTGGTTTATTTAACTCAACCGTCCCTTATAAAAAGAGATTTGTAAACCAGCCCAACTGGTACAACAAGACCTGTAGATCGGCCAAGAGCGACCTGCTTGATGCTATAAAGAAGAAAGCCTCTAGGTCTGACATTCAACACAAGAGACAGACTTATAGATCCCTGATACACTTTGCTAAATTGGAATGGGATTCTGAAAACTGGGAGAATTTAACATCTGCCCTAAAATCTAGAGATTCACGGAGATTTTGGTTGATTGTATCTACTGGCACAACCGAACCTCCTGCAATTGTAATTAATAACATTGCCCCAGAAGCCTGGGAAACCCACTTTAGCACTCTTTATAGGGGCTCGACATCTGCCCTAGCGAGCTCATCATATGCAGTACCAAGTCAGGACCAGGTAAATTTTACGCTAACTGAAATCCAGCTTGCAATTTCCCAACTTCCTGCTGGGAAAGCACCAGGGTTGGATGGGGTACCAGGTGATTTGTACAAACACGAACCTAGAGTGTGGGCACCATATCTTACATTATTATTCAATGCTATTCTTGATGTTTTGCCTAGGAAGAAGTGGATTGCTCCTATTTGTAGGAATTGGGGCATTAGACGACATTTAGATGCCTATAGGCTGCTGAAAAGTGATTTATCTTCTTCTACTGTTTTTGCTATTAGCAAGTATCTAGCAGCAGTATGGTATATCAGAAGAATTTACCTGCCGAAATGAAATGTAAAATTGCTTATCTGTGGCTAGGATTATGCTCCCATTTTCCTATATTTGCAATTGTATTCACCCTAGTTTAGAGTTGTATTATATTATTATTGTAAGATTCCACTTTTTAAGATAATTTGTGTTATTTAAATGCATTTGTATGATTTCTTTTATGATTCTTTGAATCGAAATAAAGATTTAAGAAGAAGAATTACACATGTACTAATGAAATATATATTCACTCACTAACACAACCATACATACACTCACCCACCCATACAGTCCATCACAGTTGCACTCTTAAAACCATGCACCCACTGAATCACCCACTCACACATCTATGCACAGAGTCACACACACTCCACCCACTCAAACACTCAGGCACCCATACAGATACTTAGACAACCAATCAATAACCCATATAGACATTCATGTAGCTGTTCACAAACCCATGCAGCTGCTTACACACCAACAGACAGACAGATACAGACATTCACACAGTTTAGTCACGTCTGCAGTTACATAGATTTAATCACTCACTTATAGAGTCAGTCACGCATCTACTAAATCATCCATTCACACACTTATACACCGACTCATTCTTCCATAGGCCTTTCCCTATATATATAAAACTTCACAGAAACACACAGTCACTTAATGATGTCATCAGTGATGTCATGAGTGATGTCATTTGAGATGTCATGAGTGATGTCACTGACCATGTCATGAGTGATGTAATATGTGACATCATCAGCAGTGCATTGCGGGGGCGCGAGTTATAGTTAGCTGAACTAACTATAACAGGGGAATTTTTAGGGTTTTGTACGAGGGAAATGTCCAGCTAACTATAACGCCCCTGAAACCTATGGTTTTTTCAGTGAATTTCTAAGGTTTTTTTAAATGCCAAATCCTAACTATAATGTGCATGAAACCTATGGTTTTTTCAGTGAATATATATATATATTTATATATATATATATATATATATATATATATATATATAGATATTTATGTATATTAATGCTTCATATTCCCAGTGCCTAATAAGCACGAAAGATATGCACTCAGGACTCTGACGAAGGCAACTGCTGAAACGCGTATCCTTTGCTGCAAGAGTTCGAATAAACTTGTATGAACTCACCCCCGCAAGTGCATATCTTTCGTGCTTATTAGGTACTGGTATTACGAAACGTTCATTTTGCAACACGGTTACATCCCCGTGTAAAGGTGCAAACGTCTGAGAGTGCATGGATAGGGGTGGAGATAAGGGAGCATATATATATATATATATATATATATATATATATATATATATATATATGTATATATATATATATATATATATATATATATATACATATTTATTACCTACTGGCGGCCGCCAGTAGGTAGTTATAGTTAGGACCTATAGGAAATTCACAACATTCTATTCCCAATAACTTTGGCACCAGTTGACAATTCTCCGTGAAATTTTCAAAACTCGTGGGGTGCTCCAGTCCGCTCCTATCTTGAAAGTTTCGGGGTGATTCATCAAGCAGGGGCCGAGAAAAAAGGGGGGTGCCAAAACGTGTTTTCCCCATGCAATTTCCCATAGGAAACTTTAGACACGGCTACAGCCCGAACTGCTGAATGGAATTACACCAAATTTTGCAAAAAGGTAGTCTTTGGTTCAGAAAGATCCCTTTTTGTTAAGTGGTGTAAATTCCATCAGTAGTTGCTGAGAAAATCAAAATTAAAAAGGTTTAGATATCTATAGAGCCGCGCAGGATCCGCGCACCCTCCCGATCACGAGCTGAATGCTAATTGACTGTCAACACTCCAAAGCAGGAAGTGTTGGCAGCCATCTTGTGCCTTGGTAGAACCGAGGCACAAGTAATAAGTCAAACTAACGCGAAAAAAGAGGAAAGGAGGCAGGGTAGAAACACCCTGACCCCCTAGGCCTGCTTTGGGGATCCCACAAGGATGAGGTACCTCCAGTAAGCGCCACAGAGCTGCGTTGCAGAGAGATATAAAAAGGGGCGTGGCCTCTGAACACCTCTCTGCAGCGCAGCTCCCTGGCGCATACTGGAGGTTCCTAGTGGGCTAGTTGGCCCCCAGGGACCCTCAGTACTCAAGGGGAATTATTTCCCCAACTTAAAACGCGCCAGGGGGCATGTTTGCACAGTGGTGAAGGGAGGGGGCAGGGCCTGAGGTGAAGTGTGCAAACACACCCTGTGGCGCGTTTTAAGTTGGGGAATTAATTCCTCTTCAATCCCGAGGGTCCCTGGGGGCCAACTAGCCCACCACGTACCTCCAGTAAGTGCCACTGCGCTGCTGCATTGCAGAGAGGTGGCCCACGCCATGCCCCTTTTTCACCACTCTGCAACACAGCTCTGTGGCGCTTGTGGGACCCCCTGAGTAGGCCTAGGGTGTCAGGGTGTTTCTACCCTGCCCCTTTTCTTTTTCTTTTGTATTTGTTTACCTGCTTTCCTGTGCCTTGGTTCTACCGATGCACACAATGGCTGCCAACACTTCCTGGTTTGAAGTGTTGTCAGTCAATTAGAATGCAACTCGTGATTGTCAGGGTGCGCGGATCCACCTCGGCCATAGATATTGAAACTTTTATTTTTTGATTTTCTCAGCAACTACTGAACAGATTTACACCTCTTTCTAAACCAAGGGCTACCTTTTTGCCAAATTTGGTGTAATTCCGTTCAGCAGTTTTGGCTGTAACCGTATCTAAAGTTTCCTATGGGAAATTGATTTTTTGACCTCTATTTTTTTTTGTTTCTCAGGAACTACTGAACGGATTTACACCATTTAACAAAAAGGTCTCTTTCTGAGCCAAGGGCTACCTTTTTGCCAAATTTGGTGTAATTCCGTTCAGCAGTTTTGGCTTTAACCATGCCTAAAGTTTCCTATGGGAAATTGATTTTTTGACCTCTATTTTTTTAATTTCTCAGGAGCTGCTGAACGGATTTACACCATTTAACAAAAAGGTCTCTTTCTGAACCAAGGGCTACCTTTCTGCCAAATTTGGTGTAATTCCGTTCAGCAGTTTGGGCTGTAGGCGTGTCTAAAGTTTCCTAAGGAAAATAACATGGAGAAAACACATTTTGGGACCCCCCTTTGTTCTTGGCCCCTGCTTAGTGAATCACCCCGAAACTTTCAGGATAGGAGCTGACGGTAGCAGGCCATAAGTTTTGAAAATTTCGCAAAGATTCGTCTACCGGTGCCAAAGTTATTGCGAAAACAAAAAATGAGTTTCCTATGGAAACTAGGTCCTAACTATAACTACCTAGTGACGACCGCCAGTGAATAATATATATATATATATATATATATATATATATATATATATATATATATATATATATATATATAGATGTAATGCATACCTATATAAATTTGTATAGGTTTCATTTACTTAATGCATACATATATATATGTTAATGATATAGAACACTTCAAGGTACGAAGATGTGAAGTTAAGAATAGTAAATCTGTGCTTACCAAAATCCACTTGCATGCTTGACATTTTGATCGTCGATATTTTGGCCAAGGTAATATGGTAGCACATTGTTTTGTACTTGATATTTAGCAATACATCTAAATAAATTGCTGTTCACTGATTTATGCATGTATTGCACGTTTTGTAAAGTTGATTGCACTGGTAATGGGGGCCTTTATCCGCACCCATTACCACTCCACAGATATAGCACTACCACTGTGTCATTTGAACCTTTTTGTAATATTCAGCAGCTCTCTTACTACAATGTAGCCAGCACATAGTGTTGTACCATCCACACTGCAGAGGCTATGACTAAGGCTACACATATTGACACTTTTTAGGTCGAGCATTCAAGACCTCTTGTATATACTTTAGTATATACGTATATGTGTATGCACTTTGTGGGCTTTGGAGATCAGCCGTAGGACTTGTCTGCTTCCACATAGGGACTTTTTTCTGTTCAACTGCCTCTATATAACTGTCTTGATAGAAAACGACCAGTAGAGGTCAGTAAAATACCAGAATTTCTTTCTGCTTTTTCAACTGCCTCTATTTAACTGTCTTGATAGAAAATGACCAGTAGAGGTCAGTAAAATACCAGAATTGCTTTCTGCTGAGGGACTTTATTTTTTTAAATTTTTCCGGCAACTGGCAATATTTAACTTTCTTGATAGAGAACGACCAGCAGAGGTCAGTAAAATACCAGAATCACTTTAGCATTCTCCAGATTCCAGTCCATAGAGACTGTCTTCCACGAAGGCCCTGATTTTATATTAGAAACAGAGCTTTGGGCTATACCATTTCCGGCCTAAAGGCAATATTTCTCTCCATGTGTTTCCATACCTGGCATGTCACGCAGTGTTGTGCTTACTTTCCCTCCATGTTAAAGAACAGTATATGTTTCAGCACCCATGCTAATATGCTGCAAAGCTATATACATATAAGGACCCAAAAGCGAGACCGATTGCATTGCAAATGCTTCTTAATAGCAGTGTGCCCATCCCTTTAAAAGAAAGGAGTGCTCTGAAAGCCTTCCAAGGTTATCTGTCAACCCACATTTGTTCTTATTTATGTATGGCTAATCATTAATATTATTGTTAACAAAGTGCTCATTAAAACTTCAAACAATATTTTCAATGACTGTTAAAAATGCTTCATTGCAGTTGAAAAAATGATTTCTCAGTCGATACATTTTCAAGATGTGATGCCTCTAACTGTTAGCAGATTTCCACGGCTGCTCAGGGCAGAATGGGATGAAAATGGGCTGGAAAATGAAAAATGCATAATTCTTCCATTACATTACTAGCAAAGGTAGCCTACAGGGCAGCGTCACTGGTCATGTGAGTATTTGTGGAGTAGTTGTTCGACTCAGAAAGTAACAGCATGCTATCCTGAATGAGTAGCACAAAAATGTTTCCACTTTCACCCAATGAACTGCTAGCATCCAATGCCCCAATGCCTGCCTTGAAGAGGTGTGCAGATAATATAAAACTGCCCTTGATTGGCCTGCCCTTCTTGCTGGGGTTGGGGTAGTTAAAGTGGAAACTCGATTCCAGTGACAGCATGCCTCTTCTAAAGGCATAGAAAGTTTTGAAGTCTTTCTTTTATGAATTTCCTGCAATTGTCAGTACAATTGTTACAAATTGTTTGAAAGGTTTTCTGCATTTGAGTTTTCCTGCGAAGATCTAGACAGGTGTGCACTTATTTAGTTGTTTTAAGAAAATAAACGTTCTCCTATATCCATCTAGTTTTAAAGCCAGAAAGATGGTCCACATGAGACATTGCTCACTTAAATAAAACTCCAAAACCCCTTCTCTTTAATAGCATTTGAAGTAAGTAAATTAAGGTGACAGTTTCTGCCTACCTAGACTGCGCTGAAAATTTGTGACAGTAATCTGAAACAGCAATTACCATTTTATTTAACTATTTTTATATTAATTGAATTGATTTTGACTGTGAAAGTTAGTAGAACCCTCTCTTTGGATTTTATTACTGTAAATGCTTGTTTGCTTCTTTTAAAACAGAGATAAAATTAGAACAAGTGTTCTTGCTTTTCAAATACATTTTTTAAGTGTGGTGTTCTGGAAGTTGCACACCTTCCAATTACCAATGTATGCTTGTTTGTGTATGTTAGACTTGCCTCTAACTCCTGTATTTTTGATGGTATGCTGGATTTTGTTTTGCTGGCTTAGATGCTTTGGGCACTTTGCCACCACTGATCAATGTCAAAGTGCAAGTGTTCCCTGTATAAATTGTGGTTGCAATTGGTTATCCATGATTGGCTTATGTGATTAACTGGTAAGCCCCTAGTACATTGCCCTGCATGTGCCAGGGCCTGTAAATCAAATGCAACTAGTGGGCTTGCAGCACTGGTTGTGCCACCTACAGGAGTAGCCCTGTTAATCTGTCTCAGACCTACCAATGTAGTGCCTGCACACACTTTGTAAACTGCCATGTTGACCTGGCAAGTGCACCCACTTGCCTGGCCCCTACTGTCCCTTTTCTTGCATGTAAGGCACCCCTCAAGTAGACCCAAGGTACCCGCACAGGCAGGGTGCAGTGTATGTGAAAGTTGGGCCATGTACTGGTGTGTTTTACATGTCCTGATAGTGAAATACAGCCACTTTCGTTTTTCACTATTGAAAAGCTATCTGTCCCATAGGCTAACACAGGAGTTGCTTTGTAACATCTTACAAGTTTAACTTTCCATTGGGTCATGATAGAGAAGAGGAGTTAGGCTCTCTGAACTCAGAATTGAATAACATATCTTTTTAGGGAGATGGTTTTTAGATTGTGTGTTTGAAAATGCCACTTTTAGGAAATAGGCCTTTTATTAATTAACCATTCTGTTTGCCTCTGCTGTTTTGTGTATTGACTGTCTTGTTTTGGAATGACAGGGGCTGGGGATGTGCATTCACTGAAGACAGCCATAAGAGGGTTTGAGGTATGTCCTGCATTTCCTGGGTGACTCATAGATGAGTTGAATAGACCTTGGTTGCATTTAGAGTGGTGGGAGGAGTTTCACTTGCACCCGAATAGGCTGTGTCTCCTTTGCACAAAGCTGTCTCCACCCCCTGTGCTCATGCTGCACCAGATAGGACAGGACTGGTTTGGACTGGGCTCAGAGACCCTTGCCACAAAGAAAACTAAGGCAAAATGGTGTATAAGTAGTAGACCTTAAACCCCAGAGAATTAGATCAGTTCTGGACTCAAGGAACCTTTGCCAAGCAGAAGAGCTTGAGAGCCGTAAGGGGGAGCATTGCCCCTTTGCTGTGGGTGGTTTGCTTGGTTGGCCTGCAGGGGCTGCTTCTGCCAAGGAAAGAAAAAAGACTGGAATTTTGCTGTGAACCTTCTAGAAGAGGAATCTCCAAGGGTTTGTGTGTGCTGGCTTCCTGTTTGCAAGTTTCAGGGGCACAAAGACTTCACCACCATCTCTCCTGAACTGCTATACTGGGAATTATGACCTGCCAGGAGGCGCCTGTTCCAGTTCTGGGCTTCTGGAGGTTATTCCTGCTGTTGGGAGATATAAGAAACTTTAAAAAAGCAATAAAAACAACTCTGACTCCGTCAGCGATGCTGCCAGTGGCGCCATGACCTGCACCAAGGCCAGGGGCACCGCTCATGAAGTGCACAACGCACCGCCCGCCTGAACCGCAGGTCCATTGCCCTTTGATGCCTGCAGTTATTGGCCTTCCCGACACCAGTGCTCGCACCGACGCCGTCATCGCCAGTGCCTGCATCCCGTTATCGCAGAGCCGATAACCGAAGAGGGTGACTTCCCAAACTCTCCGACTATGCATTGCCTCACCAGAACCGACGCCTCACTGCCGACGACTTCCACTGTCCTGGACTCGACACGTCACCTCCTCACAGACACAATGTCTCGCCTCCCCCGTGGCAACCAGGGAACCGGCCTTAACCTCTGCACCGACGCCTCACCTCCACGATGCAATGTATCATCCATATACTTCGTTTCCAAGGTACCGTTGTTTGGGGGCCCTTGTGACTCCGTGCCCGACGCTGCACACCTTGCGGCCAGCGCCATATTTTGGATTTGTGCCTGTCACGACGTCGTAATAGCCCCAGGTGGAGCTATTTGTTTCCTACCAGCTTTCTTTTGGCAATAACTGTTTTTAAGTGGTATTTTGATCTATGTATGTTGGACGTTTGTCGTTTTGGTCTTGTTTGGTTTAGATAAAGATACTTTATTTTTGCAAACTTGTGTAGTGTCCATTTGTGGTATTTTCACAGTGTTACTGTGTGTTTGGGTACAAATACTTTACAAATTGCCTTTGGGATAAGCCTGTCTGCTCTTACCAAGCTACCAAGGGGGTGAGGAGGGGTTATCTAAAGTGTGTATCCCCCTTACCCTGACTAGAAGCAGGGTTCCCTACTTGGACAAAGGTACATACCTATGCCAATTAGAGACTCCCATTTCTAACAGTGTACAACTAGATATGCAAACACTAATGGTGCTTCCTGGAGAAAAGAACATTTGCACAGCAATGGGCAAGTCCTGGAGGCTTATTGTAGTGAACTCTGTGCACTGTTTTAGGGGTGGAGGTGGTCACTCTTTTGACAGCAGATATTCCTTAGGAAATCTGTGATGTAATCATGTAATTTGTGATGTAATTGGTTACTCCACAAAGGCTGTCATCAATGATGATCTCATTGATGTCATATGTGGTGTAATTTGTTGTAAGAGAGCCGCAGGAGGGTATCCAGCAGTCCATATTAGCTTGCGTAGTTGGCTTATTTGAAGTAATTGTGAACTTTTGATATTTTGCATTGTAATATTAAAGTTCTTTCTTAAAGTCATAAATTTTAGTTTTGTTTTATCTTTAAGGTTTTGCCCTAAAATAAGACAGTACTCTTGCTAAATAGTTAATCTTAAAATCCCCTTTTATAAAGCTTTGTTTAAGATAAATAGACAGAAACAAAGCGGCAGCAGACTTACAGTTGAGTGGAAGGAACCATTTTAAGCAAGAGCTATAGTTACAGCATGTTCATTTGATGGGTAGATGCGTGCAATTCAAAGTAAACACGTCTTTAAATAATCAGGCTGCTCTTTAATTTATTAAATATTTCCGTAATTGGCGCAATGTTATTGATCTACTGACCAAGTAATTGATCTGAGGTTAAGGTGAGACCGTTACTCTGAGAAAGCTGCTGGTTTACCTTTAAGCAGAGCCTCTGGAATGATGTGATCCTGCCGCCAAGACATTTTCTGCATGATTATGGATTTGCCTCATAATCCATCATCTGCTGTATAATTTGCAGATTTTAATTCAAAAAATTGTTTCTAGCACAAATGGATCAAACTTTATTAACTTCCCTGCGGGGGTAATTCCCCTGCGGTGCGAGGGGGGTCGCGACGCCGCTGTGCTCCTGACGCGCTCAGCTCGTCATGACTCACAGTGGAGCTGTGCTCATGATGAGCTGAGCTCGTCACAACCCCGCCCACTGATTAATTCTCCCGCACAGGCGGGGAATCAATCGCGCGTGGGCAGGCCGCGTCAGCTATGACGAGCTCAGCTCGTCATGAGCACAGCTCCACTGTGACTCATGCCGAGCTGAGCTCGTCATGAGCACGCAACGGGTTAAAAACGTGGCTACATGTGTTGATGCGCAGTGGAAGGGCCTTCTCAATGGTTGACTGGTCAACTTTCAGTTCTTATTGCTGTATTTAGGTCTTAAACTATTACTAATGATTTGAAGCTTTTGTCCAGACATAGTAAGTATGTGTAAAAATAATGAAATAAGGGAGTAAAACGATCACATAACTGGACATCCAGTATAAGTCAACTCTGCCACATAATTTAATCCACCCCATGCCATAAACCAGGTTTTTCAAGTCCATCATTTTACCTGAGTATATATTGTGACATGTTTCTAAAATCCTCATGCTTCTATGATACTGTGTTGCCTCTTTGCATAATGTTCTGTATTTCCTGGTTGACAACTTGTTGATTTGTTGAAGCGGCAAGATAGAAGGTGAAAGCTGAACACTGGCTACACAATGCAGAGCTTTATGACGAATGACCTGATTCATAAAACTAACACATATTTGTGAAGGAAAATTCTTGAGAAAGCTGTTGTCTTCATGTGTGGTATGTGAGGAAAGGCATCTTTCGTGATACTTTTCATCACTAGGTCCTCAATTTTACTATCTGTTAATGAGTATAAATGATCTTGTGTACCTTTTCTCCTGGCTGTCCACTGTCCAAGTCTTATGGTGAACATTATAGTGTAGCACATGCACTATACACCCAGTTTTTTATTTCCCAATGAGACATTTCGGTACAAACCATCTCTCTCTCTCAAGAGAAAGCTGCTCAGTCAGCAGAGAGGTTAAGAAAATAGGACGTTAACTGAGTCATGGGTGGTCCAATTGCTTACGCGGGATCAGGCTTATCTGATAGGAATTACTCAAAGGCCTACCCATGTGTAACTTAGATATTTCGTCCTTTCTCATTCTCCACTTAGTCATGCCTGATTTATTTACAACTTGTAATATGTCTAATGCAGACTTCGTTACAACAAACAAATGATGGACGGAATGCTGACAATGCAGACATTCTCCCCCAGTCAAGAGATCTGGGTTAAATCCATCGTTCTTTTGCCCACTACACCACCCCAGTTTAGACATGGCCATATGCAAATCAGTCTTGACCCTGTGCCTCATGGGAACAGTCCAGCCCGAACTGCCAAGCCATGTCTTCCCTGGACCGGAATCAAGCATCCTAGGACCGGTTTCTGGCTATCAGCCGTCATCAGCCAGGATAGCTTGACTCCAGTGGCGCAGTGAGCACGGATCCCACGTCTGGGAATACCCATCCCACTTAGGGCGAAAAGCGTTACAACAAACAAATGATGGACGGAATGCTGACAATGCAGACATTCTCCCCCAGTCAAGAGATCTGGGTTAAATCCATCGTTCTTTTGCCCACTACACCACCCCAGTTTAGACATGGCCATATGCAAATCAGTCTTGACCCTGTGCCTCATGGGAACAGTCCAGCCCGAACTGCCAAGCCATGTCTTCCCTGGACCGGAATCAAGCATCCTAGGACCGGTTTCTGGCTATCAGCCGTCATCAGCCAGGATAGCTTGACTCCAGTGGCGCAGTGAGCACGGATCCCACGTCTGGGAATACCCATCCCACTTAGGGCGAAAAGCGTTACAACAAACAAATGATGGACGGAATGCTGACAATGCAGACATTCTCCCCCAGTCAAGAGATCTGGGTTAAATCCATCGTTCTTTTGCCCACTACACCACCCCAGTTTAGACATGGCCATATGCAAATCAGTCTTGACCCTGTGCCTCATGGGAACAGTCCAGCCCGAACTGCCAAGCCATGTCTTCCCTGGACCGGAATCAAGCATCCTAGGACCGGTTTCTGGCTATCAGCCGTCATCAGCCAGGATAGCTTGACTCCAGTGGCGCAGTGAGCACGGATCCCACGTCTGGGAATACCCATCCCACTTAGGGCGAAAAGCGTTACAACAAACAAATGATGGACGGAATGCTGACAATGCAGACATTCTCCCCCAGTCAAGAGATCTGGGTTAAATCCATCGTTCTTTTGCCCACTACACCACCCCAGTTTAGACATGGCCATATGCAAATCAGTCTTGACCCTGTGCCTCATGGGAACAGTCCAGCCCGAACTGCCAAGCCATGTCTTCCCTGGACCGGAATCAAGCATCCTAGGACCGGTTTCTGGCTATCAGCCGTCATCAGCCAGGATAGCTTGACTCCAGTGGCGCAGTGAGCACGGATCCCACGTCTGGGAATACCCATCCCACTTAGGGCGAAAAGCGTTACAACAAACAAATGATGGACGGAATGCTGACAATGCAGACATTCTCCCCCAGTCAAGAGATCTGGGTTAAATCCATCGTTCTTTTGCCCACTACACCACCCCAGTTTAGACATGGCCATATGCAAATCAGTCTTGACCCTGTGCCTCATGGGAACAGTCCAGCCCGAACTGCCAAGCCATGTCTTCCCTGGACCGGAATCAAGCATCCTAGGACCGGTTTCTGGCTATCAGCCGTCATCAGCCAGGATAGCTTGACTCCAGTGGCGCAGTGAGCACGGATCCCACGTCTGGGAATACCCATCCCACTTAGGGCGAAAAGCGTTACAACAAACAAATGATGGACGGAATGCTGACAATGCAGACATTCTCCCCCAGTCAAGAGATCTGGGTTAAATCCATCGTTCTTTTGCCCACTACACCACCCCAGTTTAGACATGGCCATATGCAAATCAGTCTTGACCCTGTGCCTCATGGGAACAGTCCAGCCCGAACTGCCAAGCCATGTCTTCCCTGGACCGGAATCAAGCATCCTAGGACCGGTTTCTGGCTATCAGCCGTCATCAGCCAGGATAGCTTGACTCCAGTGGCGCAGTGAGCACGGATCCCACGTCTGGGAATACCCATCCCACTTAGGGCGAAAAGCGTTACAACAAACAAATGATGGACGGAATGCTGACAATGCAGACATTCTCCCCCAGTCAAGAGATCTAGGTTAAATCCATCGTTCTTTTGCCCACTACACCACCCCAGTTTAGACATGGCCATATGCAAATCAGTCTTGACCCTGTGCCTCATGGGAACAGTCCAGCCCGAATTGCCAAGCCATGTCTTCCCTGGACCGGAATCAAGCATCCTAGGACCGGTTTCTGGCTATCAGCCGTCATCAGCCAGGATAGCTTGACTCCAGTGGCGCAGTGAGCACGGATCCCACGTCTGGGAATACCCATCCCACTTAGGGCGAAAAGCGTTACAACAAACAAATGATGGACGGAATGCTGACAATGCAGACATTCTCCCCCAGTCAAGAGATCTGGGTTAAATCCATCGTTCTTTTGCCCACTACACCACCCCAGTTTAGACATGGCCATATGCAAATCAGTCTTGACCCTGTGCCTCATGGGAACAGTCCAGCCCGAACTGCCAAGCCATGTCTTCCCTGGACCGGAATCAAGCATCCTAGGACCGGTTTCTGGCTATCAGCCGTCATCAGCCAGGATAGCTTGACTCCAGTGGCGCAGTGAGCACGGATCCCACGTCTGGGAATACCCATCCCACTTAGGGCGAAAAGCGTTACAACAAACAAATGATGGACGGAATGCTGACAATGCAGACATTCTCCCCCAGTCAAGAGATCTGGGTTAAATCCATCGTTATTTTGCCCACTACACCACCCCAGTTTAGACATGGCCATATGCAAATCAGTCTTGAACCTGTGCCTCATGGGAACAGTCCAGCCCGAACTGCCAAGCCATGTCTTCCCTGGACCGGAATCAAGCATCCTAGGACCGGTTTCTGGCTATCAGCCGTCATCAGCCAGGATAGCTTGACTCCAGTGGCGCAGTGAGCACGGATCCCACGTCTGGGAATACCCATCCCACTTAGGGCGAAAAGCGTTACAACAAACAAATGATGGACGGAATGCTGACAATGCAGACATTCTCCCCCAGTCAAGAGATCTGGGTTAAATCCATCGTTCTTTTGCCCACTACACCACCCCAGTTTAGACATGGCCATATGCAAATCAGTCTTGACCCTGTGCCTCATGGGAACAGTCCAGCCCGAACTGCCAAGCCATGTCTTCCCTGGACCGGAATCAAGCATCCTAGGACCGGTTTCTGGCTATCAGCCGTCATCAGCCAGGATAGCTTGACTCCAGTGGCGCAGTGAGCACGGATCCCACGTCTGGGAATACCCATCCCACTTAGGGCGAAAAGCGTTACAACAAACAAATGATGGACGGAATGCTGACAATGCAGACATTCTCCCCCAGTCAAGAGATCTGGGTTAAATCCATCGTTCTTTTGCCCACTACACCACCCCAGTTTAGACATGGCCATATGCAAATCAGTCTTGACCCTGTGCCTCATGGGAACAGTCCAGCCCGAACTGCCAAGCCATGTCTTCCCTGGACCGGAATCAAGCATCCTAGGACCGGTTTCTGGCTATCAGCCGTCATCAGCCAGGATAGCTTGACTCCAGTGGCGCAGTGAGCACGGATCCCACGTCTGGGAATACCCATCCCACTTAGGGCGAAAAGCGTTACAACAAACAAATGATGGACGGAATGCTGACAATGCAGACATTCTCCCCCAGTCAAGAGATCTGGGTTAAATCCATCGTTCTTTTGCCCACTACACCACCCCAGTTTAGACATGGCCATATGCAAATCAGTCTTGACCCTGTGCCTCATGGGAACAGTCCAGCCCGAACTGCCAAGCCATGTCTTCCCTGGACCGGAATCAAGCATCCTAGGACCGGTTTCTGGCTATCAGCCGTCATCAGCCAGGATAGCTTGACTCCAGTGGCGCAGTGAGCACGGATCCCACGTCTGGGAATACCCATCCCACTTAGGGCGAAAAGCGTTACAACAAACAAATGATGGACGGAATGCTGACAATGCAGACATTCTCCCCCAGTCAAGAGATCTGGGTTAAATCCATCGTTCTTTTGCCCACTACACCACCCCAGTTTAGACATGGCCATATGCAAATCAGTCTTGACCCTGTGCCTCATGGGAACAGTCCAGCCCGAACTGCCAAGCCATGTCTTCCCTGGACCGGAATCAAGCATCCTAGGACCGGTTTCTGGCTATCAGCCGTCATCAGCCAGGATAGCTTGACTCCAGTGGCGCAGTGAGCACGGATCCCACGTCTGGGAATACCCATCCCACTTAGGGCGAAAAGCGTTACAACAAACAAATGATGGACGGAATGCTGACAATGCAGACATTCTCCCCCAGTCAAGAGATCTGGGTTAAATCCATCGTTCTTTTGCCCACTACACCACCCCAGTTTAGACATGGCCATAT
Source organism: Triturus cristatus (assembly GCF_964204655.1). Classification (NCBI taxonomy): domain Eukaryota; kingdom Metazoa; phylum Chordata; class Amphibia; order Caudata; family Salamandridae; genus Triturus; species Triturus cristatus. The sequence continues at coordinate 503,691,105 of NC_140593.1, forward strand.
GCAAATCAGTCTTGACCCTGTGCCTCATGGGAACAGTCCAGCCCGAACTGCCAAGCCATGTCTTCCCTGGACCGGAATCAAGCATCCTAGGACCGGTTTCTGGCTATCAGCCGTCATCAGCCAGGATAGCTTGACTCCAGTGGCGCAGTGAGCACGGATCCCACGTCTGGGAATACCCATCCCACTTAGGGCGAAAAGCGTTACAACAAACAAATGATGGACGGAATGCTGACAATGCAGACATTCTCCCCCAGTCAAGAGATCTGGGTTAAATCCATCGTTCTTTTGCCCACTACACCACCCCAGTTTAGACATGGCCATATGCAAATCAGTCTTGACCCTGTGCCTCATGGGAACAGTCCAGCCCGAACTGCCAAGCCATGTCTTCCCTGGACCGGAATCAAGCATCCTAGGACCGGTTTCTGGCTATCAGCCGTCATCAGCCAGGATAGCTTGACTCCAGTGGCGCAGTGAGCACGGATCCCACGTCTGGGAATACCCATCCCACTTAGGGCGAAAAGCGTTACAACAAACAAATGATGGACGGAATGCTGACAATGCAGACATTCTCCCCCAGTCAAGAGATCTGGGTTAAATCCATCGTTATTTTGCCCACTACACCACCCCAGTTTAGACATGGCCATATGCAAATCAGTCTTGACCCTGTGCCTCATGGGAACAGTCCAGCCCGAACTGCCAAGCCATGTCTTCCCTGGACCGGAATCAAGCATCCTAGGACCGGTTTCTGGCTATCAGCCATCATCAGCCAGGATAGCTTGACTCCAGTGGCGCAGTGAGCACGGATCCCACGTCTGGGAATACCCATCCCACTTAGGGCGAAAAGCGTTACAACAAACAAATGATGGACGGAATGCTGACAATGCAGACATTCTCCCCCAGTCAAGAGATCTGGGTTAAATCCATCGTTCTTTTGCCCACTACACCACCCCAGTTTAGACATGGCCATATGCAAATCAGTCTTGACCCTGTGCCTCGTGGGAACAGTCCAGCCCGAACTGCCAAGCCATGTCTTCCCTGGACCGGAATCAAGCATCCTAGGACCGGTTTCTGGCTATCAGCCGTCATCAGCCAGGATAGCTTGACTCCAGTGGCGCAGTGAGCACGGATCCCACGTCTGGGAATACCCATCCCACTTAGGGCGAAAAGCGTTACAACAAACAAATGATGGACGGAATGCTGACAATGCAGACATTCTCCCCCAGTCAAGAGATATGGGTTAAATCCATCGTTCCATCGAAATGCCAGAAACCGGTCCTAGGAAGCTTGTTTCCGGTCCAGGGAAGACATGGCTTGGCAGTTCGGGCTGGACTGTTCCCATGAGGCACAGGGTCAGACTGATTTGCATATGGCCATGTCTGAACTGGGGTGACAGAGTGGGCTAAAGAACGGTGATGGATCAAACCCAGATCTGTTGACTGGGTGTGAGTGTTTGATTGGTTCTGATGCTCCGTCCATCACCACCCCCTTTTGTACCGCTTTGTTCGCCATAAGTTGGCAGGGTATGCTCAGACGTGAGTCCCTTGCTCACTTTGCCACTGGATTCAAGCAAGCCTGGCTGAAGACGGCTGAAATGCCAGAAACCGGTCCTAGGAAGCTTGTTTCCGGTCCAGGGAAGACATGGCTTGGCAGTTCGGGCTGGACTGTTCCCATGAGGCACAGGGTCAGACTGATTTGCATATGGCCATGTCTGAACTGGGGTGACAGAGTGGGCTAAAGAACGGTGATGGATCAAACCCAGATCTGTTGACTGGGTTTGAGTGTTTGATTGGTTCTGATGCTCCGTCCATCACCACCCCCTTTTGTACCGCTTTGTTCGCCATAAGTTGGCAGGGTATGCTCAGACGTGAGTCCCTTGCTCACTTTGCCACTGGATTCACGCAAGCCTGGCTGAAGACGGCTGAAATGCCAGAAACCGGTCCTAGGAAGCTTGTTTCCGGTCCAGGGAAGACATGGCTTGGCAGTTCGGGCTGGACTGTTCCCATGAGGCACAGGGTCAGACTGATTTGCATATGGCCATGTCTGAACTGGGGTGACAGAGTGGGCTAAAGAACGGTGATGGATCAAACCCAGATCTGTTGACTGGGTGTGAGTGTTTGATTGGTTCTGATGCTCCGTCCATCACCACCCCCTTTTGTACCGCTTTGTTCGCCATAAGTTGGCAGGGTATGCTCAGACGTGAGTCCCTTGCTCACTTTGCCACTGGATTCAAGCAAGCCTGGCTGAAGACGGCTGAAATGCCAGAAACCGGTCCTAGGAAGCTTGTTTCCGGTCCAGGGAAGACATGGCTCGGCAGTTCGGGCTGGACTGTTCCCATGAGGCACAGGGTCAGACTGATTTGCATATGGCCATGTCTGAACAGGGGTGACAGAGTGGGCTAAAGAACGGTGATGGATCAAACCCAGATCTGTTGACTGGGTGTGAGTGTTTGATTGGTTCTGATGCTCCGTCCATCACCACCCCCTTTTGTACCGCTAATGCAGACTTCAGCAGCCAGAAGACTGTGTTGAATCAGGTCTAGTAAGCAACATCATGCAAATCAAAAGGAAGACCCAATGACACACAGAGTAGCAAGCAAAATATGTGACATTTTAGAAGCCCAATGTAAACATCAGCATCATTCTCTAATCTGGTTATTGTGTAAAACTGGCTTAGATAAGGACACAGAATATGAGAATTCTGCAGCTATGTGACTCTTAGGACTCACAAGGTTGAAGACAGACATGAAAGCAGCTGGGTTCTTTAAAATTCAACTAAGACTGCATTTTCTTCTCTTTTTGTGTTATTCCTGCACACAAATTGATTGTATTTTAGACTTTTTAATTTTACTAAAATTATGTGTAAAATATACTTACCTAAAGGGGCTTTGGCCATCTCTAGTCATCTATTGGTCTGTTGTAGTATCATTTACATTTTTCTTCCACCCACCACAGCATACAGCATGGAGCAGTTGGTCAACCTGCGTAAGCCACTGGTTAACTTCAATTTGAGTAACTGCATTCTGCTCTTTTGCAAGGAGCATATCCACACACAAGGCAGTTGCCTTAAGAGCCAGTATTTTTGTTTCCACTACTTTGTGTTTAGAGACCATTGCCATAGCAGAACAGTTTTGATGTGAGCACAGGAAACATTCCAGCTTTTTCAGTTCCTGTCTCCTGCCATTGCAAATTCTTTTTAGAGAGGCCTTTGTTTATCTGACTGCTCTTATTTCACAGCATACCAGACTGCATCCATTTGAAACTGTTCTGTATTGAGTTATTCTTCTTTTACTCTGCATGCAATAAAGTATAGTTATATATAGATATTTCAATATAATACAGAAATAAATTGAAAGCTTCAATATTATAGGATGTTCATTCATAAGTGAACAGTTCTGCACCACATGTTTATCCTGGACTCAGGGGCATATTTATCAATGTTTTGCATTGCCCTAGTACCAAATCAAGGGGTGCAAGAACCACACAAAACCTGGATGAGATTTACCAAGCCACACAAGACCACCTTGTGTGGCCCTGCGTGGCTTGGTAAATCTGGAGTTACGCAAGGCCACGCAAGTCGCTTGTGTTACTCTGCCCCAGGGAGGCACTCCATTGGTGGAGTGTGGCTGTTTCCATCCAGCCATCCATGGAATCTGATGCATTCCCAGATTTACCAATACTAGTAGACCTGGGAATGAGTCAGTAGGCTACACCTCCCCAAGGGAGGCATAACCAGGAGAAATATCTTTAGCTCTCCTTGTTTTTTTCCTCTGGGGATTGTTTTTGTGCATGAAGGTGTACTTTTCTGCACAAAAACGAAGATGTCCCTTCCTGCACAAAAACAATCCTGCCTGTAACACAAGCACCCTTACACCATGGTGAAAGGTTGCCTGTGTTGGTGCTAGGCAGCAGTTTGTGTGCCACCTTATAATGTGAAATACTGCACATTCCTTCCCTCTTCCTTCCATGCAGTGTAGCGCAGCAAGGTGATTCGCTGTGTTGCGTTCATGACATGTTGGTAAATATGGGAAACATCCATTACAACGCAGTCATTAAATTGTACTGCTTTTACAACGCAGCTGTCACAATGCAACTGCCTTTACACAGCATGCCATTACAACACAGTCATTACAACGTATGTCACTACAACGCATGCCATTACAACGCATGCCATTACAACGCATGCTATTAAAATGCATTACAAGGTAAGTAATAGAGATTTTTTACTTTTAGGGTGGGTACGGGTTTTGGGGTAGATGGGAATAGTAATTTTACCGCCTACACTACCCAACACTTTCCCTACTATTGCACTCACTGGAGTGGGAATAGTAATTTTTACCCCTACACTATCCAACACTTACCCTACTGTTGCCCTAAAAGTATTATGCGTTGTAATGGTATGTGTTGTAATGGTATGCATTGTAATAGAATGGGTTGTAATGGTAGTTTTTAAAAATGCGTTGTAATGGCATGTGTTGTAAAATCCTGCGATGCAATGGTATTTGTGATGTAAAAACCGCATTGTAAAAGCATGTGTTGTAATTGTTTGCATTGTAACATCATATATTCGGTAAATATGGCCCTCAGTTTCACTAATGGTTCTTTAATAAACTTTGCCCAGGAGGAAAACAGGGTTTGCCGTGTTTACATTTTGAAACACAGTTGTAACACTTTTATTTAAACATAGGCGGAGTGTGATTGGGGTTTTAGTACCCAAAATGTATACTGTTCCCCATAGGAAAAAAAGAGGACGTACGGGTGCTTCAGTACCCGAAAATGTAATTACACTTATATTCATGCAGCGGATAGTTCATTAAAAATCATGGATGCTTTTGAAGACTGCGAAATAACTTGTTAAGTGTGATTATGTATAAATTCATGAGCCAGGTAGACAGCTCATTACAGTGAAATAAGTGTTACTTTTGCGTGCTGCTGAGACAACTTAGTGGATTGATTCTGATTTAGCTATCCCAATCCATGATGCAACCTTTCTTTTTTTCTTGCCTTCTTTCTCAAAGGTATGTGGCTAGCAGTCAGTGGCAGATGGACTTGGTTTTTTAGGTCTGTGTTCGCACAGACCTTTTGGTTTTACTACAATTATCCACATAGCATAGTTACTTATAGGGGTTATCAGTCAGACCTAATCCTCTAGTCTGTGGTTGTGTCATTTACATTTTTCTTCCAACTACTCTAGCATTTATCAACGGGCAATCTGTGAGCCTACTTCAGCCATTGGCTAACTTCACTACAAGTTAGGGAATGCTGCCCTTTCACAAGAGCAAAAACAACAGTCGATGGACAGAATCCAGAACAATGTCGTACATTCACCCCAGTACAGAGATCTGGGCCTAAATCCATCGTTTTTTTGCTCACCATGCCATTCCAGTTTGAACCCAGCCATATGCAAATCAGTCTTGACCCTGTGCCTCATGGGAACAGTCCAGCCCGAACTGCCAAGCCAGGTCCTCCCTGGACTGGAACCAGGCATCCTAGGACCGGTTTCGGGGTTTCACCCCTCTTCAGCCAGGCTAGCTTGATTCCAGTGGCATGGAGAGCACGGGACCCACATCTGAGCATACCCGTCCCACTCGGAGTGACAAATGCAAAAACAACAGTTGATGGACAGAATGCAGAACAATGTCATACATTCACCCCAGTACAGAGATCTGGGCCTAAATCCATCGTTTTTTTGCTCACCGTGCCATTCCAGTTTTAACCCAGCCATACTGGGGTGGCTTTCTCGCCCTAAGTGCACTGGGTATGCCTAGACGTAGGTCCCAGGCTCACTGTGCCACTGGAATCAAGCTATCCTGGCTGAAGAGGGGTGAAACCCTGAAACCGGTTCTCGGATGCTTGTTCCCGGTCCAGGGAGGACCTGGCTTGGCAGTTCGGGCTGGACTGTTCCCATGAGGCACAGGGTCAAGACTGATTTGCATATGGCCAGGTCTAAACTGGGGTGGCATGGTGAGCAAAAGAATGATGGATTTAACCCAGATCTTTTGACTGGGGGAGAATGTTTAGATTTGCTCTGCATTCCGTCCATCAATTGTGTGTCTTTTGCCCTTTCACAAGAAGCACATTCAAACACAAAGTAGTTTCCTTCAGTGCCAGGGAGTAATAAGGTCAATTTTTTCTTTTTTGAGACCCCAAAAAAATGTTTGCCTTCCGCCAATGTTTGCTTTTAGATTGATGAGGGCTCAGCAGCTTTCCGAACAATAATGTTTTGCAAACACTATCATAAAACAAAATACGAATTGCCAAAAGGACGGCGGCAAACGCTAGATGCATTGACGTTGCCAAAGCTTGTTTGTGTGATTTCTGTTGCCAATGGGATGCGTTTGAGGCAGCAAAGGATGAACATTGATGGGTCACACGTTCTGCCGGCAGGCTAGAAAAATCATCCAAACAGATTGAAAGCTGGAAGGCTGATTGGAGGAATTGGATTAGTTCAGGCGAGACTGAAATAATATCTAATTAAAAACATTTGAAAAATGATGTGAAAATTGCTTTTGACATAAACATTTACCACGCTGTCATTATTAGTGGGCGGCTTAAGCGAGAAGCATTTCCGTGTAGGGAGCTGAGGCGGTCTGATGGTTACTTGAAAGACGGCGTTGCACATAACAGCTCAGGTTGTTCACCAAATAAAGTACGAATTTAAGAGATGAAGGGAGAACAAGAAATCTCTCTGCTTTGTGTCCCTTTAGGCAGCTCAACCTGTCCATGTCAGGAGAGTCTTAGCATCAAGGCATTCTGCAGTGTTGCACTATGGGGAGATGTCCTACCATCAATTGAGAGCTCTAGAAACTGATTTCGTCCGTGCATATATAGATCACGAGGAGTGCATTAAGCAGCAGTTCAGCTGTTCCTCCACTGCTCTCCCAGAGGGTCCCGCTTCATTATTGGAAGGATCAAGTGATGGTAGAAATATTGGACGTTGAGTTGCTAATTTTTATTTGTTGGGAGCGGTGGTGCAGAATGAGGTGAGCCATTGTAGAACTGTGCTTTCTGCTCTGATTCGTTGTTGCAGGGAGTCCAAAAGTAGCTTATGGTCAACTGTGTCGAAGGCCGCTTTTGGGCAGCTGTTTCATACAAAGACAGGCCTTGGGGGTTAATATGACGTGCGGTGGTGATCCGTCCGCCATCATACGTGGATTGACCGCCCGCCAGATTAGGATGGCAGGCGGATCCACACTGCGACCATGGTGGACGCAAAGACCGTCCGCCACGCAACCACCACAGGCAATCAGACCGATTGCCTGGCGGAGCGGTCTGCATGCATAAAATGGTGGCGGTGCCTAGCAGGCACCGTCCAACATATTATGATGCAGGCTGTGATCCAGCCTTTCCATGACGGTGAAACCATCATGAAAATGTTGGCGGAGGTTCTTTTCTGTTGGGGGGAGGTGTATGTGCACTGGGGGGTACCCATGGTACCCCCTACATTTTAGTGCACTAAGTGGCAGGCACCGTGTAGTGCCTGCCACGTAGTGCACTGAGATGCACAACATGCTCTTTTAACATCGCAGCAGGTGCTGCTGTCAGCAGCACCCGCCTCAATGTTAAAATGTAAGATGAGACTGCCATGGTGGCGGTCGCATCCTAATTTGGTGTGCGGAACCGCTGCATGTATTGCAGACGGTCCCGGTCAGCACCTCGATGGTGGACGGACTCCAGTCCGTCCGCCATCGTTATGACCCCCATAGTCTTTTGTTCCCACTCACATTTCAAAGGTAGGACACAGAGGGACAGGCCCTTAGAAGCAGCCATTCCCATGAACACATTTTTACCTTACAAATAGGAGAGAACAATAGGTGGATCGGTTTGAGAGGGTTGTTGATGGAGAAGGTGGTACTTATTTATAATGGGAAAGTCCAGAGGCAGGATTAGAGAGTCCAGGTACCCGAACAGGACTGGGCCTTTTTTCTACCATCTTGAATAATTGTTTTCAGGTAAAACGTTTGCTACAAAGCAAAGGACACCCTGAGAAAGCTGAGTGGGACAGTGTAAGAACTTTTTTTTAGATAGGAGTAAGGGTCACCACCAATCACTGTTGGATTACTGCTATAAAGAAGGAAGTCCATCATGTGGAAATACGAATGGTGCCTGCAACAGAGAAGGAAAAAAGATGTCTGCATGAGGCACTCCTAATCCCCTGGAAAAGGACTTTGTAGTCATTGATCGCAGCTCTCACGTGAATCTCCGCTTCTAAAGGTTATTCTCACGCCCATTGAACCTCGCAAGAAGAGGGTATTCAAGACTCATGCAGAAACCACACCTGTTGAGCTACCCCCTGAATGTTGTTATTGGGATGAGGCTCCCACACACAGAGTGTTGTGCTACCGTAGAGAAAAGTAGCAGGTCCTTTAGGACCAGAGCATTTGTTGTGGTCTTGAAGAGAGAAGTTGAGAAGATGTTCTACCAGTGCATAAGACATGAAATACTCTTGGCCAGTCGACAGTGTGAAAATTGATGCAGGGTACACCCTGATGCACAAATTGACGCAAGGTGCTTACTCAACCTATTTTCCATCCAGTTTCTAAATGGATGTTGGGACATTGCTGGAGCAGTGAATGTAGCATGGCACACATTAGTGTCACATTTCCTGCGAGACTATTCTTTCCGAATCAGTTTCCCTCAGATGTAAGTCACACGAAAAAGCAGAAGCAAAAATAATATCCAAATTAGCATAATCGAATAATCAGGATTTAAGCAAGATTATGCCCCGTAAACACATTTTAGGCAGTATCTTTGCCAAATTCTCCCCCTGTTTCAGATGTGATGATCCTGCTAAGGCCCCATGTTAAAAAGAGTGTGTATGAGGAAGCGGGTAGGCATTGGTACTCTGGCACCGCCTTTTCCCATCTTACAGACACTGCTGTTGAGGTGCCGCTACCACGAAGGCCCATTGGATAGTGTTACTTGCCGTTTTGCACTTTTCGTGCTCCTTCTATATGTCAAGTCTCTGGCCACCTGGTTATTAGTACTGCCCACGTCTGTAGATTGTTACAGTATCTACTTAAAGCTTTATGCACATGTTACTGTTTCAAACCAACTGAAATAGCTATCCTAGTTGACTGAGATCTCAACCCACATTGCCAATCACTTCTTGGACCAATAAAGCCCTGTTTTGTGTGAAGCCCAGCTGTTGGACTTGGCATTATCTTGACCAGAACCGTACCAAGGCTTGGCCTTCTCCCAAAAGTAAGGTTGTAGCAGAGTTGCCATGGGCCCTAATGCAACCTAGGAAAATAGTCCCCCATCCCTTACTTTGGTAGTAAAAACAACTACGATGTGCGAACCTCGATTCATTGTGTCACTGTACCAGCTGCACAGTTGACAGCTACGCCCCCGGCTTCAAGACTTGCAGGCCGCAGGAGTGACTACAGTTCTTTCGTTCTCATATTTCTAGATTGATTCAGTATTCCATTGATACCTCAGCGCCTAAAATATAGAATTTTGTTGCATTTAGGACTGTGAAGAAAGTCGGATGCTAAATTTGCAAGAAACAGAACATCTTGGTTCCTAAGCCAACTCCATAAACGTTTCAGCAAATGTCTTTACTGTTATTATTTAAAATGTATATATAGGGCGCAACAGCTACCCAAAAATGGTTTCCCGGTGCCCTGGTCTTACCTAAACTGGAACTACAATATATTTCGATCTGTTCTTGCCAATTCCCCTATAATAAATGCTCCACCCCTTTCAGTGGGTGTGAGGGGAACCTTAAAATATATATTTTTTTTAGAGTTTTTTTATATAGCGCGAACTAGACCCGAGACATCGGGTATCAAAGCGCTTTACATGAGAACCAGTTTTGTTACTGATGGACACATTCATTTGTGTTAGACACGGGGAGATTACGCGATTTGCCCAAAATCACAGGTTGTTGAACGTTGTTGCGGAGACTCGAACCCGGTTCCCCAGCTTCGAGGTCGACCTCCTCTCCCCGAGATTTAAATTTAAATTATGGTGAGTGGCAAAGAGACATTGATATGCCAAAATACATCCTATTTTGATTGGTATCCCAGAAAATGAGATGCACCAGAGGCACACAAACTGACTTTAAAATACTTCACAAGTCATTAACCCTTCACAGCTTTATTAGTCAATGTGGTTACTTGCTAAAAGCGGGTATTAGGCCACAGAATAACCCAAGTAAACACAGAAATTACATAAACACCAAATTGCTAGGACAGCCTTCTTTCTATTCATATATTTGAGGCTCCGCCCATTACCTAATCCTTAACATTATCAATCAATAAGGATTTATAAAGCGTGGCTAATCCCCCAATGGGGTATCCAGGTGCTATGAGAGGTGTTTTATAAAACAAAATTCTTAACATTGGCCACTTGATTTATTCATTTATTCAACACTGACCAATCCCTGTGGGTAACAGAAAATGATACAACACTTGACCATTTTAATTCCACTCAGTACCCATGGTTAGCTGCATCTTGCAGAGTACAGTTTCAACAGTCTCTCACTTCAACAGAAATAATCTGTATTTTTAACTATTAGGGAATTAAAAATAAGTCAAATGTGAACTGTAAACCGGAACAACATGGCTGTTCCCAGGCTGACAGCCAGTGTCAGCTTTTGCTGTCTGCAGCTGCCACCCAATAACGAGGCACGAGGTCGGGTCAGGATGATTACAGATGATTGCACCCACTGCACCCACTGCATCAGCATGGCTAGTGCCCCCCCCGCACCACCGCCAGTGACACCTCTCACCCTCCAGTGGGCTGCTTTCACCTTTTAGGTGGTGCACGGACAGTGCAACCCCTAACAGCTTCTTTGCCTCCACGCCAGCATCTATAATACGGCCCAGACGCAGAGACAAAGGGATTCCCTCATTTGCAGGGGCCACGCCCCCATGCAAATGAGGGAATGCCCTCTTGAGAAAGTGCTGGTGCTGTATGTGTCGCCTGCACTTTCAGTATTACAGAAGGGGTCGCACAAGCGTCAGCGGACCCTTCTGTAATACCAAAGTGCCCCGGGGGCGCGCAAATCGGGCGCAAACGCCTGTTACACCCGCTGGCCACTTTCTGCAGTACGGCTTTAGGACTGGTATTAGTATCTAAGATCCTGTGATGACACGCAGTACGGTGGCCACTCTAAGCTCATTGGAAGACATGTAGGGTATGCAGTCCGTATCATTCAACTGTAGCTAACTCTGGAGAAACATCGAAGTACAAAGATTTAATTCGATGAATTAGAATACAAATTAAATAGGTTGTCACAAAAATCTGAGTATATTGTGGGGGTCACCTTCATCAGAAATTACACATCCTTCATTTGATGATTTTTCTTTTTAATGCCTCTCTCACTGCTTGCAAACACCTGCTTTTTTTTTGTTCGCAGTCCGAGAAAAAGGAGTTTTGTGTTAACTGTCTTTGTTTTCTAGGGCTCAGCGCCAAAGACATGGCTTTGCTTTTACTTTGTATCATTTTTTTTAGAAATATTAAATATTTAAATGAAGCCTTCTGAATGAAAGTTAGGCGTCTGGAAGGTTTTAATTGCTACAGAAAAATTCGAGGTAAATAAATGATGGGCACCTTGAGTTTGTTTGAAACCTTGCATTAAAGTTAAATTAGCTTTACTCACGGGTGATTTGGCGATATTTCTCATTAACTATGCTATAGTGGCTTCATGTCCACAAAGCCATGCATTAACTGACAGTCCAAGGTTTTACAAGCGAAGGGATAAAAGGGCAAAACAATGCTGATGAAGTATCGACAATGAATACCCTGATGTGACGTAATCTTTGACATGGAGAACGTTCTACCGCAATGAGCACAGGGCCAGCACTAACATAAAGGCGTGTAAGACAGCAATTTTTGTGGCACCAAATTGCTGAAAAAAGGCCAGACTATGGCCTTGTCAGTGTATGGGGAGCACCCCTGGTAGCAAAATTCGATTTTGCCTATGTAACATATTGATGCTATATGCACTAGGACCCTCATGATTCTGAGCGAACTTTGAACTGGAACTACATATGTGAGTGATGTGTCAGGGTGTGGTTTTGAAAAGTATGACATAATGTGCAATGTGTGAATGAATGTTGCAGAATAAGGATGTGCTCAAGCGCAGCTCCCCTGTGTGACGCCATCTATTTGCCTGCTCCAGGGCTGAAGAAGACGCTACAGCCTAGAGGGCTGGATATCTGGATATACAGCATCATTGAGGTGAACTGAAGGTTAAGAAAAGCAAGTGAATGTGGATGATAACTCAATCAATCCCAGTTCTTTAAGAGTCAACATTGTCTCGGTCGTCCTGGAGAAGACCTATTTTTCTATGTTCATATTGATAATAAAAACAATGACAGAACAATCAATGCAACTGCCCACCCACAAGTTAACAGACAGTGGAAAAAACTGAATGAAAACAATCATGTTGGTACCTTTTTATTTAAAGATTGAGTTGTTTTATTCTCAGAGCCTGGGTGGCTTTACAGACTGGTCGATGATAATGCATTAGATTGGACAGTGGTGTTACAGAGAGGGCAGATGTAGAGTAGCATATCAAGGGAGGTCTGTATTTTCTGCACAGGACATCTACATAACTAAGGCTCACTTTGAATATGGGAAAATTCAGTGAAACAGGACAGATAACATAAATATCTTAACAGAGTCACACATTGACTAAGAGGCCCTTAAATAACAGGTTACACTCCTGGATATGGGTAGAAACCTTCAGTGAGATGGGACCAATCTTTAAATACCAGTGTGTAGTCTTGGAAAACGAATGGAAAAACACCATTGAAACAGAGGAGACGATAAGGTCATTGGGTATTGCGCCAGTAGTATGGCACACTTGCATTGACTGTGGTTGTGCAGCTGGTGTTTTAAGGCACGTTTTGAACATGTGGAAAGAAGGGGCAAGTTTGATCTCGGTGGGCACTGTGCTTCGGATCTTACATGCTTTATTAGATAGCAGAATGGGAAATGACATGCTAGGCCTGGAACTACTAGGACCAATTCTTCTTACAGTTATCAATTCTGGGAGCATTTTTACAAATTTTCCTCACTTGAGCGCAAGGAAAATGTGTGCAGAAGCGCATTTGTTTTTACCAGGTGTGTTCCTGCACCCAGTAAGGCTTCGGCTCATGCAGGGAGGTAACACCTGCTGAGATAGTGCTCCCCACGACTGCTAATGTGGGCCTTAGAGAAGTGAGAGCCTACTGGGGTGATATCCACACGACTGCTAATGTGGGCCTTAGAGAAGTGAGAGCCTACTGGGGTGATATCCCCGCGACTGCTAATGTGGGCCTTAGAGAAGTGAGAGCCTACTGGGGTGATATCCACACGACTGCTAATGTGGGCCTTAGAGAAGTGAGAGCCCACTGGGATGATATCCCGCGACTGCTAATGTGGGCCTTAGAGAAGTGAGAGCCTACTGGGGTGATATCCACACGACTGCTAATGTGGGCCTTAGAGAAGTGAGAGCCTACTGGGGTGATATCCACACGACTGCTAATGTGGGCCTTAGAGAAGTGAGAGCCTACTGGGGTGATATCCACACGACTGCTAATGTGGGCCTTAGAGAAGTGAGAGCCTACTGGGGTGATATCCACACGACTGCTAATGTGGGCCTTAGAGAAGTGAGAGCCTACTGGGGTGATATGCTCAAACTGCTTGTTGCCAAAGATGAGGTAGGTTGCAGAGTGAAGTATTGCTTAGAAGAGTGTCAACTTTGGGGGATCCAATTGGTAGGGCATTCATGTAGCTAGTAAATATGTGGCAAGAGAGAGGACACCAATTGTAGCTCACATTTGGATATGAATGTTTTCATGACCTGGCTTGGCAGTTTGGGCTGGACTGTCCCGACTGGAGCAGGGTTGCATATAGCTGGGTCCAAACTGAGGTGGCATGGTGTGAAAAATAAGGATGGATCGGGAGGCGGCTGGAGTCATTACCAGTGGCTGAGATTAATTCAACCATTCCATCCATCTCTTTTTGTTCGCAGATTTATAAGACACAAACCTAGCTGTAAAGCAACAGAACAATGTACAGTAAATGAGCAACAATGCATAGGTGGATGGGAAGTGATTGCCGGAAGGGACAGGGAGGTCTTGCAGGCAGAAACAACAACTAAATCTAAATCAGGGAGTTCTCGTACTGTTTGCAACATCACTGAGGAACTCTTAGACCCCGATTACAAGCCAGGCGCAAATCTGTGCCAAAATTCTGATGGGCTAAAATTTCCAGTATCGGCCAGTATCTCCACATGGAATTCTTGCTATATGGTTAAGTCCCTCAGAATGGGAAATAACTGTATGGGTCTGGAGTTATCGGTTAAGTCCCTCAAAATGGGAAATAACTGTATGGGCCTGGGATTATGGGGCAGTGTTTATCACAGAATTTCCTATTTCATGGGATTTAACACAAGCATTTTCCACCTGCTCTGAGACTGGGAGGGTACTTTGAGGGGTGGGTTGCATGAAGAAGACTTGAAAGAGAGTTGCCTAGGTGGGGGGAGAATTACACGTGCTCCCTCTTCCTTCTTGCCTTAGCTGAAGATCAGGTGGGTGCTAATATCTGGTGACTCCTGTTTCCAAAAATATTTTGCCACTGCATTATGGTCAATAAATGCATGCATGAGATACTAAAGTTTTCCACTCTTCAGGCTAAAATATAGAATTATATCCTCCATTTCTACTATTTAACCTAACACAAGCAGCACACAGTTTACTTTCACCTGTGGTGTTTGACTGGATCTGCTGTGCACATTGAAGGTGTTGGTATCAACTGATGAAATCATGCATGTCAATTGGCAGTAGTCGGGCTGGTAGGTCTTAACCGTATGTTTCTTCTAGGTCCCCCTTGCTACCCATGGTCTCAGAGGCAGGTACCCTCCTTAGACGCAACTCTCTCAGCCAGGAGTCCTTTCTGTCATTGTCAGTCTTTGCCTTTCTTTAGCTGCTCTGAAGTTAATGGAGGGCTGCTCTGGGGCAAAGAGTGGACAAGGGATCAACACTGTGATGTGATTGACCAATCAGAAGGTTCATGATGTCACTTCCGTTACTGTTGGCATTTTGATGAATCAACATGCATGGATGGCATGGATAAGTATTACCATGGAGAAATAGCTCGAACAGGGCAGAGGGGGCGAGTATTTTTTATGACCGGAACTTAGTAAATCGAAGCCAATATGATTAGGGCATGTTTTTATAAGACTTTAAAACGTCCACAGTGCATATGTTTTTATAAGACTTTAAATCGTCCACAGTGCAGCGTTTGCTGAAAGTTTGTGTTTTATTTTCTGTTTCAGCTAGCCACAAGGACGAACTGGAGAAGACGACAGGGCTCAAAATTCTGCAGACAGGCACCGGAGAGGTAAGTGTCTTTTGGGCTTTCAGCGCGCGGTAAAACAACCAGTTGCCTTTCAGGACATTTTAAGCTCCTACTTACAATTCACGGCCAGCACCGCCGACAGTGCCTAGAGAAGGTTTTTGACGGTACAGCTGCAAATGTCAAAATGAAATCAGCTTAAAATAACTACGCCATTGCCTCCCACTGGGGCGGAGCCCTGAGCGCGAGAGCAAAGCCGAGGCGGCTCGAGAAAGGCATTCCACGGCTTTGTTGCTTCTGAGACCCCGAGTCCCTGCAGATGAACAAAGCAGGCGAAGGGTCTTTCATGTTCGCTGGTTCCACTGCAACGGGAGCTAACAGGAATCTATAAAACCGCGCCGTTTACGGCAAAGGATTCCACATGAATGGCGGCTGCTCTGTGAGTGGCTGCCTGTTGGGAAGATTTCTGCGCCAGATGTGAGAAAAATGCGCGGGATGGCCGGCGACAGCGATTGCATGCGCTAATGATAACATGTATGTGGCGCAGTGGTGCGCTTTAATGCATATACGGATTTTGAATAAGTACAAACTGTGATTTTTTTTTCTATGAGTGCTGCGCTGAATGTACGTGTTTCTTGCTGGTACACACAAAACAATATTTGGAAATTGCAGGTATTAAGGATGGCAGTGTTTCGGCTCAGAGATAATCACCTTGAAGCGGAACTGTAGAGGAAAAATACTCTCTCGCTCGCTCTCTCTCTATACACATATATATATCTCTACCTATATATATATCGCAAAGATTTGTCAATCGGCGCCAGCGTTATTCCAAATAGAATGTTGCGGATTTCCCATTGGAAAATAGGTCCTAACTATATCTACCTACTGGCGACCGCCAGTAGGTAATATGTATATATATATATATATATATATATATCTACCTAGTAGATGTAGTTATAACTAGATATATTTAAATATATATAAATATTTAAATATGTATGCACGTATATAATATATATGCAGATACACAGAAAGTAATATGCTATTTATTAACTCAGTTGAGAGCGGAAAGGGGCCATGACTCAAGAAATGAGAAACATTGAGTGAATCATGCTGCCTCTCCCCTCCCCTCCCTCAAGATGTTAAGAAATGCCATTCTTCTTTCTGTGGATCTGCATATATAGTTCAGGGCCGGACTAGAAACACATACCAGCCTGGCAATTCAGCTGGACCGTGGGGGGGGAGTGGGGGGGGGGGGAGTGTGCAGGTGCTTGTGAGAAGCAGTGCTGCCGGCTGCTTTAGCACCACCGCTGCCGCTTTTGTTACAGGGGGCCGATATTGCAGCACTGCTGCGAAACTGGCCCCAGTGATAACACCGGCCCCTACCACTTGAAAACCGTCCCCCACCATTCCGACCCACCAGGAAAACACCCGAGGCCCGCTACTGCCAGTCCGGCCCTGGTATGGTTTACATCCTGCTGTTTTTTTTTCCTAAGTAATTTAGTTATAAAAACAGGTTTTTAAGTGGACTGAAAGCACAATCTGATTGTGCAGGTCCATAGCGTAAGCAACGAGGATCACGAGGCGAGTGACCTAGAAGGTCGAAAAGATGGAGCTCTACTAGGCAAGACCATATGGTTTGACCTTTACGCTGTAATAATAACAGCCTGCGTGTATTACTACTCTTGCTCCAAATCTTATTTTATTTGGTCACATTTATGTTTGTGTATTACATGTTTGGGTGCCTATATTGCACAGAACGCAGTGGTATAAAACATATTTCTCTGAGAACCATAAAAATATTTCACAGCTCCCTGTGAAATATTGATTTTATCATCACAATGATAGCCACCCCACCAGTTTGCAGAGCTTCACTATTTGCAACAGCTCCTAGAATTATGCAGCATGAAGGACCATGGAATGCATCAGAGCTCTTTAAAATATGTGGCAAAAAATTATGCAGCACTTTCTCTAGAAGCATTATATTTATCATGTTGTGCTGAAAACAGATTTTTTATGCATCTGTAAATGTAGTACATTACTTGACTAGCGTGTTAAATTAATAATCCTGTAATAAAGACCGCAGCCACGGAATTGCATAATTCCATTGGCCCTGACCATTGTCCATTTTTTTAAATCAACAATCCATTCATGAATGGAAACAAAACCTTAACAATATAATTCCAATCAGTGCTTATTGTCATCGGCAAGTCGAAGAGAGCGGCTTCGTTAATATCCTCTTTTTAGAACCAGAATGTGTTTTAACTAAGCAGGCAATCAAGGAATACACTTAATAGTTTCAATAAATATTGCACTTTATAAAAAGAGCTTTTTTCAAGCTATCTCAAAATAAACGTGTAATACAAAAAATGCATGATGGGTAAATGGTGACAATAACAAAGCTTTGCCCTAGGCCTCATGGCATTTAAAAGCCCTCAGTGGCAATATATACATGTTACATGTTTACCCGATGTGTTATTACTTGAAACCAGTGAATTTATAAGTATTCATATCTCACATTTATTACTACAGTGCAAAGGTCAACACCCATATCTTTTATCAAATTGCACCCTTTCTAATGAGCAAAATAACTGCTTACTACCTCCTATATTCCGTATTGTAATAATTCTACAGAAGAACACACGTGGGCCCATAATTACAATTTGTTTTAGTGAGATATGATGTAATGGCATGGATTTTCCAACTTAAGCTGTAGTTCTGGTTGATTGTCATTCCCTATAACTTCTACACATGAATAACCAGCTTTGCATAAACCATACATGCAGATCTGCAGAGAGGATTGTTCTATACATTACCCCTGAAGTGTGAGGTAGGCCATCATAATTCCCGAGAGGCTAATCGTATACACAATTGAGTTACGCAAGTTGTGACACAGCAAAGCTGCAATGGATACATGTTGTCAAGAGTGTAGCTTCAGTGGGGTGTTCCCAAATATTTATTCTTGGCTTGGTAGTTGGTTCTGGGACCCCTGATTTGGGTCTGCTGTGTCAGTTTTTCAAGTCATCCTGATTTGATTTCACTAAGAAGTTTTATTTTTTTAATCAGAAACTTAAATATATTTAGTGAGGAAAAACGTTTACCAAAAAAAGTAGAAAATCAGGCTCCATAAAAGTACTCCTTGAATGGATGCAAATGTACTACTTTTTGGAATTCACAAACATTGGCAGTAGTAGGCTTGGAAAGCTACGCTAGTCTCAGGTTTCCAGGCATACCTCTGGCAATCAAACACCCAAAAGGTGATGGGACAAAAGCTTGCAAATAGTCTGACCACTAGCAGTCCCTTGGGGAAGCATTTCACACCTTCGTTTCTCACCCTCTGTGCCGCTCTAAACAGAGGGGCTGATTTATGGTTTGACAGTGGAGTGAAGGCAGACATGGTGGCGGAAGACTTTAATGCTTTTACTCCGCTGGCCAAATTTAGTTCCTGTGGACATCTCTACACATTGGCAGGAACCAGCTTCAGAGATGGGACTGGGAAAGAAAATAGGCCAAGGCACCGAAATAAAAGTGGCTCCCATTAGTGAATTAGATTGCTAAAATGTTGTCCATATTTGCAAATAGGGGCAGTTTGAACTTGTGTGTTTTGCAAGGTATGGAATACTGCATGGATTTGAGCTTGCTGGAAGCAATATTTGTTTTAACATCTGGGAAGTGAACTGCCTGATTGCCTTCTCAGCCAGCCTAACCCTGGGAATCGCACCCATGGTGGTTCCTTTCTATGTAGGAAACGTTTGATGGATAGATCCATGAAACATGACGGCTGGCTGTTAAACATTTTCAAAGTTTAAGAAATTTTCAAAAACAAATTCTTGAAGTGCGGTTTTCTCCCATGGTGCGGGGTCATTTTTTTCCTTTTTACTGTTCCTCACTGCCAGGATATACCAGGTGGTGATGGACTGTAAAAAACAAGCCAAATCGCTGTTCACTCTACATAGGGTAGACAGTCGGGTGGCTTACCTCTGACAGCATCTACTCGGGCCGTCGGAGGTAGTTTTACACCTACAGAACAAATGTTCCTTCATCGTTGCAAAACTTGTGGTAACCCGACTCAAAATTGGGTGGGTAGATCTTGCGCCTCTTAGACAGGGTAATCCATAGCAGTTGTACCTGTCTGCCAAACTCCAAATCAGCCACAGAGGCCCACCTACTGCAAATCATTACTGACCCTGCTCCCTGCTCCTAATGCGAACAGTTCATCCAGAACATTAGTCACCTCAACCATTCACCCTGCGGCCTACTGCTTTTGTAGTAGGGAAATT
Organism: Triturus cristatus; assembly: GCF_964204655.1. NCBI lineage: Eukaryota > Metazoa > Chordata > Amphibia > Caudata > Salamandridae > Triturus > Triturus cristatus. Next base: position 503,710,675 of record NC_140593.1, read on the forward strand.
TGAGATTCACAAATATCACTAACAGAGCTATGCCCCTGCGTGTAGAGCTACATGTAGATTCTGTAACATAGCGGGTAATCATGTAACATGTAGATTCTGTAGGAAACAAGTCTACTTTACTGAAAATCCTGGCTGTTCTGTTGAGCACTTTTTTCAGTTATCTAGGTGGTCTGAGAAAAATCCAATCCAATGACGTTTCCATGATCTCCATGTGTCCAGTGTAGTTCTGGGAGGGCAGGTCCATGCCAGGCTTCGAAGATAACCACAGATTATGCAAATAATGCAGATTTAGATACATTGTATGTAAATTTAGCTCCTTTGCATATCCCAAAAGTCTGGGATTAATCTGGTCCTCTTGTACCAAACTCTGACCTAGACGGGGCAATTGTTTGACCTATGAAAGCTCCTTAATTGGTAGGAGGGGAAGAAGTGTGTGACAACCTGAGCCATAACGGCAAAACTGCACTACCATGTCACCTGATAAAGAGGAAGCTACTGTAAATAACGCCTGCATGGTCAACAAAGCACTGCCTGAGTTAAAAGCTTAGCTTATGAGACCATGAATGAGGTCATCATCTGTGCGACGGCATGTTTTTTTTAGGAAATTCAGGTGTCAAGAGGAGCATTACTACCCAAATATGTAGAGTAAGAAGACTGTTGCAAGTTTGATTAAAGGACGTCTGAGAGAAGGCCCTCCCATATCACATTAGGTGGGTTGTGCTTTCCGTCTGTAAATAAACAGATCGCCATAGAATCGGCTTACTGCACTTTGTAAAATGAAAGCCAGGAGTGGAAACAAGCTGTCACTATACACTGCAGCAGTGCTTAATTTGTGATGGTGGTTGCGGGTGGGGCCCACCAGCCTCATTTCTGGAGACAAATGCTTATTTTTCCAAATCAGACATTTACCAAGTGCAAGAGAGGAAAAAAGACACAAAAATGACACAGGAAGCGAAAGACGGAAAACCATCACAAAGGGAGAAAGCAGGAACTTGCAAAAGTGCAGTATAGGGGCAGGGAGTGTCTAGTGGTGGATTAAAGAGGCATGAGGTGGCCCCAAGACTACGCAACCTTGGTATTGGAAATACCGACATCTAATAGCACCGGCCGCGGACTTCTAAGCAGAGCTTTGGGCACCAGAGCTCATTCTTTTACAAATTAGGCACTGCGCTGAGGCTATTGACAGATGTTTTTTTCAACCAGTTAAGGTTACCATTTGGTGCCCCATTCTGGGCTTTAATTTTGAAGCATTAGTCGCAATCTATAAATTTTCCCTCTAATATTCAGTGCGCCTTCCTTTCCTCCTAATATTTACTGGGTGTATATCGCCTGCTCATTTACTCCCATTATGAACCTCTCCTCTGGAACAATGCGCCTGATTTAGGCATGCAAACTATTTCATGCTTCCCAACAGCTTCATAGAGGGAGTGCAGTGTACCTTGAAAGCTTCCGCTCTGCAGCTGAGCGGCCATAGTGCCGCGGCGGAGGGGAACAAATGACTCAGAACAACTCCCCCAACAATGCTCGGAGTTTCTTGACAGGACCATTGTCCCCACTGCGCTCTCAATGCCTTTTTAAACCCAGAGCGGATTAATGAAGCGTTTGACAGCTGACAATACTCTGTATTCCACATCTGTAACGTCCAATACTTGAAAACCGTAAACCTTGGCCTAGCACGGATCCCTACCGTGACATCAGGATCACACCAGGGCACATAATAGGCCCGGGGACCCAAGTAAAGGTGCCCCCCCCCCCCCATTAGCGAATCAGATAGCTAAAAAAAGTGCGCCACATTTGCAAATTGGGGCAGTTTTGAACTTGTAAAGACACGCTGTATAGGTGTGTTGCAAGGAACGGGAGACTGTATGTATGTGTGCTTGCTGGAGCAATGTTTGTGATAATATTTGGGGAAAAGGTGCCACCACACTACAAAACTGACCTACAAACAGTATAAAAAAAGACAAGCCTGCACACTGACCTGTCAGATCAGCTCTTCTGGCACTGCTAGATTGCCCTATAGGCCTCTCCGACCCTGTGTGCCAATCAATATGAAAGGTGGTGGGACCACCATACAGGGAATCCCCAGCCATCTTTAACAAGAAGGCTCAAGTCAGAAGATGCCTGGCGTTTCTATTTCTTACTGCTAATTATTGAATAAAATTGAAGTAAATTATGTTTATGTGTGCATCTGTGTGTGTGTGTGGACATGTGTGTGACTATGCAGTATAATGTGGGTGAGCTATGTGCTGTGTGTGCGTTCAAGCCGTCCCCATGTGCATGTCTGCTCACTTATACTGTGTATTTTGTGCATATAAGCGTGCGTGTGTGTGTAAACCCGAGTTGACAAAATATACTAGGAAATGAATCATAAAAAAAGAATGCCTAACCCATACTTTTGAATAACAGGACTAGACCTGAATCCGTTCTGGATGAAGCAGGCCATGGCTTTAAAATCTTCCCATGCTGCATGCTTGTTTTCGGGTAAATCTAACAAGATGTTTTCTGCAGAATTGAAACCACCAAGAAAAAGGTATAATGGAGTGCATGTTAATGTTAAAAGACAATGAATATAACATTAACATCATATCGACTCCCCCAATACAATAAATATTTTTTTCCAAAACAGAACTTTTGGTTTGCTGCTTTTCTGGTCTAAACAGTATCTTCTATTTTGCTATGCCTTTAGCAATATTTTTGTTGTTAGGAAATAGGACGGTAATAATGGAAAAGATGTCCAATCTTGCGTACCCGCTTTGCGCCTGAAAGCTACAAAAACACCCACATTGTTTGCCCACGAATTAATAAAACACACTTGCAAGTGTTCGTTCATGATGCATACATACAGGGGCAGTACACTGCATAATGCATGCCTTAACTTTGGCCTGATTGTGGCGGATCTCTGGAGGGTCATCTAACCCGGAAGAAGGTACCTGTTTTACGAATGGTTGCGCGTCAACATGTGCTGCCCTCCACCCACTATTTACTGCCCCAGCGATTGTAATTAACTGCATACATGTTGCTGCTCTTTTTTCAGATGATTATCCTCTTATTAGATAGAGGTGAAGTAGAAGACAAAATGTGGCAGTAGGCAACTTTTGCTCCACTCACATAGGTACTAGGGATGGGTGTACAAAGATTTGTGACATGCGCATAAACTCATTTTGTTCCACAATATTGGCTTTCCAATTGTTTGTGTAGCAGCATGCCTTTCCTACGGCTACTTTGTAGCATAGTTTTCCGGTGAACTGAGTGGTGCTAGTTAGTGCTGAACATGGGTTAACTGTTTCCTTGTGAGATACTTTGAAAATGTTTTCTTCACATTTGAATACCGTACAGATGTTAGTGAATTTTTTTTCATAACATCTTTAAAAAGATGTGACAGTAAAAATATAGCATGAAAATCCACATTTAGAAACTTTGCTGCTAGTAGCAATCTCAAGAAGTACAGTAAGTTCATAGGAGAAACACTTTGTATCGTTGTATCGAAAGGCGCAGCCTGTGCAGGTAAGAGTGGTGGGAAGGGGGATTCGTAAGAGGCCGCTGAGGGGGAAATTAAATAAATATTTAATTTTCCCTCGGCGTCTTCTGTCGAATCCCATCCCCCCCCCCGCCCCCCCCCACCCTGTCCCACTGCTCTTACCTGGTCGGGCCACGCTTGCATAGAGATTTATAGAACATATGGAGGATAGGACTCTTGCCGCTACTCTGGCACTCTCTTACTGTTTGAGAACATTGAATCTATGTGTTGTTCACCCACTGCTCTATGTAGAGCCCATTCATTTTAATCCCCAGCAAAGCTGTTTCCAACGTCCCCATTCAGAAAACAGACACATGAAGTCTGGTGTAATGTATGTCCTACAGGAGGTGGGAGGAGCCCATGTGTTACATCAAGCTACCGTAGTGACAAGCTAGTTACAGATAAGGACTAGGGTCTTAGCAGTTGGAGCTAAAAGAAGCGTAGCAGAAGAACAACTGCAAGAAGTAAGAAAAATAAGTATTTTTTACATTTTGACTTTAACATTTTTTTTAATATTGCCATTAATGTCCCTGCACAGCTAGGTTAGGAGATTTGGGGCCTTATTTCGAATTTGGTGTACGAGATACTCTATCACACACGTGATGGATCTCCCGTCCACAATATTACAAGCAAATTATAACATATGGCACATGTAATAGAGTGGCCGAAACATCCGTCACTTTTGTGATGGAGTATCCTTTCTGCCAAACTCTAAAAAATGCTCTTAATTGGAAAACAGTAGGTTCACACATACAGTTGACTTTCTGTAATCAGTATGAATGAGATTATTGAAGAAAAGGTGGTAAACTTGGTAGGACTTACCACTGTTTCCAGTTAAATGGATGTACTTTCAGTCCTTTGACAAAATGAGCGTACCTTTAGAATTAGGTCCTTGCAAATCATATTACGAACAAAAAAAAAAATTATACACAATCAATATTCTTAAGGAAATTGTGTCTGAGTGTGTGTGTGTATATATATATATATATATATATATATATATATATATATATATATATATATATATATATATATATATATATTTATAGGCTTTCATTGTAGAATGAGAAAAAATGTAACCTGTCCCTTTTAAAAGGCCTCTACCCAAAGAGCACCTTACTGGCAGTTACCTCACAGAACCAGTTATTTTTTCCTTCTCTTGAAAGTGGGATCTTCTTAGCGCATGTGGGGTTTCACATTTCTATTTTTTATATATATATATTGTTTTTGTTTTTTGTTCTTTGAGGTTTGTGTAAAGTTATGGTAACCAGTTTGAGGTTGCCTCTGAGCACTTCCGAGTAGAGGAGTACATTTACTGTCTGTTTGCGCAAAGCCACTGATAATAAACCAAGTGATCATCCTACCTGGCAAGAAAAAAACCAGAACATTTTAGCTGTTGAATTTGCCCCCTCAACAGGATTCGAACATCTTGTAAATAGTAAACGATTACGGGTAACTATAAATGATCCTCATAGATTGGTCAATGTAAGTAAATAATTTTCAGCTTACAGTTAGAAAATAAAATTGCGATTTTTTGGCTTAGTTGGGCATCTAGTTGCAGTGCAATAGCAATCTAAAAACACAAATTTGTATTCAGCATACGTAGAACAATGCACGGCAGAACATATGTCTTTGTTTATGTTTTAAGAACACAGAGTTGACAACAGAGCACATACGGCAGTAACACATCCAAATTCACCAGTGTTATAATGTTTGTTTCAAATTTAGACTAGACATTTGAGCCATACCACTATATATTTTGACAGGGACACATCTAGGAATGCTCTGAGATACTTAAAAATGCTTCTCTGAAATTCTAAATTGATTATAAATGTGGGTTGTTGAGGTGGCACTATGGGGTCGATTACGAAGTCGTTCGGAAAGGCTTCGAACAGCATTCGTCCGAATTCGATTCAGAAGTCTTGTTTCCGACTGACTCAGAAACACTTCCAAAGGACCGAATATGATGTTCGGAAACCGCTCAGACTGTCCGACTTGTTTCCCAATGGCATTCGGAGTAAGCGGGTCGTTCTGGAGCCAACTCGTACAGGTCAACGGACCGTGTTTCTATACGAGCGATTAGGATGTCAGATTCGGACAGCCTTTCCAAATCGGTTGTTCCTACACTAATCGGCTGTCGGAATCTGACTTTGGGGGCCCATAGCAGGACCCCTTCACCCGGGGGCCTCTGAATCGGGCCAGTGGGGGGTACACATGGGTCTCCTTTTTCAAACCATGCACAGTGTGGCAGGCACCTTGGGGTCCCCACCACAGGGTGCACTATTTCCCGCATCCACCCCTTTCTTCAATGGGAGCCTGTGTATTAGGTCGGAACACAGGCTCCCATTGAAGTCAATGAGAGTTTGACGGAACAGTGTTCGAAGCCATCGTAATCAGTCGGACGAACTCCCTGAATCTGATTAGGTCGGAAACTATTCCGAAACTAATTCGGGCGGAATGCTTTCGGAACGACGTCGTAATCGACCCCAATGATGGGAAACATTCGATCCTACCACTTAATACTTCTTAACCTTATGCGTTCTTATACTTCTATGCCCCCGCGTTACTGCTGCTTTTGTGTAGAGTTTAACAAAGTAAACAGTCTGATTTAGAGCTGTTGACTTTCTCTCCCTCAGTGTGAGGAAACCTCTGCCATATCTAGAGCAGTGCAATAGGGCAGTGGAGGTTTCTCCACCAAAGAGGGCTCATCTATCAAGGGAACAGCCACTTTAGGGCAAAGGTTACTGGTATAATATTGACCAGTAGCCATCACTGCTGATGGGATGTCCACCCACAAATTTGGGGGCTGGAAATGCACCCTGAAAACTGGGTACACACCGTCTGCACAAATCCGGTCTCCTAACATTCTTGGAGTGTTTTCCAGCTGTTAGGGACACCATACCTGCCTTTCATTGAAAGAATGCATGTATGTCCAGGTGTTTTTCCATGGAAGTAACTACACCAGACATGTTGGCTGACAAGTCAACCTGGCACTGGGTGGCTGATTTTCTTGGCAGAGGTGATGTCAGAACTGCAGGAGTGTCTGCTTGTAGCCTGTGTACCACCTGTGGTGCACTAAATAGGACGGTTAAATCACAGGAGGCACCAAATGGAATCGCTAAATAACCATATGTTCTGCAAATCAGACTGTAGGGGTTTCAGTTCTTTATTTTTTGCTTTGAATTTTTTTAAAGACATTTGATGGGGGAATTTCAGAGAGGTGGGAATTCAACAGTCCCAATTTGGGTTCAGTTTTTAAAAACAAGCATTATACATTTAATGTACTATACATCAATCAAGTCAATCTTTATTTGATTATTAAAAATAATCTTAAAAGAACATTAAAATTCATGTCAGAATTATAAAAATATAATTATCACAGATAATAAATATCTATTGAATTAGAGGAGATACCATAACATAGCACCATCACATCTTTAACCGGCTTCTGAAGTCAAAAACACAGCACATAAAACATAAAGTGAAAACAATGGCTTAAAAAGGAGCTAAAACGTATTTGCTTTACACCAGCGTAGTGCACTTTTTAGGAGTACCCACACAGAGTCATCATATGAAGAAATTAAATGCCTGTCTATATTTGCGAAATATATATTTTTTAAGAATAGGATGGGGGGCTGGCGGCGGTCATCCGTTCACGATCGCAACCCAGAAAACCGCCGGTCCTATTAGCATGGCGGTGATGACCGCGGCGGTGAGATTTTATGCCTGCCACTTTTCCGCCGGTAGCAGTCCGCACGCTTGCCTGGCATGCGGAGCTGGACCGCTAAAATGGGGCCGGTGCAGGGCCAGGCTCCGCCAATATGATTATGATGCCGGCGGTAGCCAGCTTTTCCGCGGCGGTGGAACCGCCATGGAAAGGCATACGGAGAATGACTCCGGGGCCTCCAATGTGTTTGGGGGGTGGGTGCACTGGGGGGGTACCCATGGTACCCACCTACATGTCCCTGTACCAGGTGGCAGGCACTGTGCAGTGTCTGCCAACGCAGTGCAGGGATATGCTGGACATGCCTTTTTGGACATTGCAGGGGTGCTGCTGGCAGCAGCAACTGGCGCAATGTTAGAAGCCGCCGCGGTCGCCCCTAGGTGTCTGCATCTAAAAGGCTCATAATATTTAGAGAAAAAGGTAAAGTGCTACAGAATCTGAAGAGAGGTGTCATCGCAAGGGCAAACCAATATAGATTTCGGGTCATGCTGCCCTAGCGGAAAGCAGACATTGCTTCTCATTTAGCCTGTCCAAAACGTAGTTAGAAGGAACCTTTCCCATACATTTTTCACCAGAGAGAGATAGGGTTCAGTCCCCTCACACACTTTGAGGGCTGTATATTCTCTCAAAGTGTATTTTTTAAAAGTTCCCTGCACTCTCTGGCAGCAGACACAAACCTCATAAATAGCTTTTTAGCCCTGGCATGCTCCATTTTACCCAACAAGTGTAGAGACAGATACAAGTCAGGCCTGCCCAGTGCCGCCACAGTATTCTTGATGTAGCCCAGCCATGGGATCTAATATCCAAAATCACAAGGTAAGCAATCTGTGATCACATCACTGTTAAGTGAGAAGTGCTCATACCGCCAACCATAACAAGAGTGCAGCATGTTTTATATGATCTTCTGTATCGGTTAGACCTAGTTCGTCATGAAGGAAAAACAGGGGCATGTCAGAACCTACACCTAACGCCTCCTATTGTAATTTAGAGCAATCACTATACTCACATGTTGTGGCCGAATAAGTCAAGATGGGATCTGGCCGTAGAAGGCACTGGGCATTTCCCTGGTGGGCCGGAAGAGTGGTGGCTGGTTTTGCGGTCATGGGGGCCGCCTTTGTCACTTTGGGACGGTTTTGCAGCAGTGCTGCAATTTCAACCCCCTGTAACAAAATAAAAACGGCAGCGGTGCTTGCCACTAGAGCTGCTCAGTGCCACAACCCCTCACACCCAGGGGGCCAGTCGAGTGGAATTGCCAGGGCTGGTTTCTCTTCCCAGTCCGGCCGTGAAAGGGAGGCATATACTATAGTGTTATCCTTCCTCTAATATTGTGAATTTTTTATTTTGTGATCATTTCTCAATAATATGAATTAGAGTGAAGTGATGAGAAAATCAAGGCATATCTTACAAACACTGACATAAACACAAGAAGAAAAAGAATAAACAACGAACTTACTCCTTTTTGTAGTATATTTTAACTTATTTTTTTTCCATACTTACTTTTATATGTAAGCGTCAGTAGCATAGACATGTAGGCATATCGAGTTTTTGACATATTCTAATAATTAATATTCATACTTAATGCTTTATTCTTTTCTTCAATCTTGGTTACCTTTATTAAATGTCCTTTTGTTTCTGATGTGCTTCATCGGCATATTGCTATTTCATTTAATTCAGTCGGGTAGTTAAGCTGTCCCAAATTACATTATGACAGCTAATTTAATCTGTTAGCTAATTTGAAAGAAAAGGAGAGCCCTAATTTATTTTCTCTTTTGATGAGTTCACCTGTAAAATAATTGTGCACCTTAATCAGAGAAAAATATCTTCAATTTTTAAATGAGACCCGAGGATGCCATAACGAATTCTGTTGAACAACTGTTAGATATCTAAATGATGAAACAGACTCTGAAAGATGGAATGCAACCTTAGAAATATGTGATATCTGAACATTTTAAAGTATGCATTTAATTAGATCTAGGCAGATCACCTGACAGATGTGATTTTAGATGTTAGGCAAGGCTTCATTAGCACAGAGGAATTATGCATAAGAAGGTCACTTCAAAGTTTATACTAAAAAAATCTAATTCAAAGCCATAAAAAATCCAAAGTGTGACCAATAATTAATCAATGACTTTTCAAAACGCAAACAATGGCCATAAAGAGGTTTCTAAAACATCTTGAGCTTGAAATTTTTTTAAAATATATTTTTTATAATAGGGTATGGACCTTGGAACTGGGATTTAATCTTAGCCTCTGAACCGAACCTAGGGGCCCATTAGCATGGCGGGTGGATCGCCACCACCCGACAGGCGGTGACGATCCACCCGCCAAAACGCCCCGCCGGATGGCCTTTTACCCCCCACCACATTAGCATGGCGGGGGTACCGCGGCGGACGGAAAGACCGTCCACCGCTTTTCCGCCTGTAGGCAATTGTCACGATTGCCTACCGGGCGGAAAAGGCCTGCAATATGGTGGTGGTGCCTTGCAGGCACTGCCATCTATATTATGATGATGGCGGTTTAATGCCTTTCCATGGCGGAGACTCCACTATGGAAAGGCATGCGGATTTCGCTTCGGGGGCCCGTTGCGGGCCCCCAGGACGGTGGGGGGTATAGGTACCCCCCAACATTGGCATGGACAAGGTGCCAGGCACCGCGCGGTGCCTGTCACGTTGTGCATGCTAATGCACAACATGCATTTACAACATTGTGGCGGGTGCTGTTCACAACACCGCCTGCCACAATGTTGTATATGCGCGATGCGACCACCATGGTGGCAGTCGCATCCTAATTGGCGGTGCGGGACCGCCGCACCACTGGCGGCCGGTCCCAGCACCGCTAGGGTGGCGGGTGGACTGTAGTCCACCCGCCATCCTAATGGAACCATGATTATCTTACTTTGGGGTCTATTAGGATGGCGGTCCGAAAATCTCCCCGACCGCCATGATAATAGGAAAAGATCACCCGCAAGGACTGCGGCATAAGCGCTGGTCCAATTAGGATGCTCCGCAGTTGAAATTAACTTTGCGGCGGTTACTGCTGCCAGCAGCACCGCCGCGGTGTGAAAGGGAGCATGTCATGCATGTCACTGCACTGCGTGGCAGGCACTGCACATTGCCTGCCACCTGGTACAGGGATATATAGGGGGGTACCATGGGTGGGCACCCCCCCAGAGCACCCACCCCCCCAACCCATTGGGGGCTCGCAGTGGGCCCCCGGAGACATTCTCCACATGCCTTTCCATGGCGGTGCCACCGCGCGGAAAGGCTGGCTACCGCCGGCATCATAATCGTGCCGGCGGTGCTTGGCCCTGATTCACAACAATTGTAGCGGTCCAGCTCGGCCTGTCAGGCAAGCGGGTGGACTGCAACCGGCGGAAAAATGGCGGGCGGAAAATCTCACCTCCGCGGTCGTCACTGCCATGCTAATGGGACCGGCGGTTTTCTGGGTTACGATGGCGGGCGGATGGTCGCCACCGATCCGGCGGTTGCACCGCCGGGTTTCGATGGCGGCCATCTGCCTGCCATCCTCACAGACCCCTTTGTCTCCATGTGTCTCACTTGTTTGAACATGTGCGTGGGTGTTTAAAATGTTGCTATCGAAGTTCCCAAAGCTGTCTATACCCTAGTATTAGATTTCCAAATAGGCCTGGAGCAAGTTCATTGCCTCAAAACTGATGATTCTCTGTAAATGGAAACTAACTTTGACTCATGTTCAGGCCAAACAAGTAGAATCGGTATATCCTAGCTTCTTTGAACTTGTACATACATTTTATGTTGTTATTAACAGTGCATTTCTTAATTATATTAGCAGAAAGCACGCTCACACTCTGAACAACCTTGGAGGAAAGTACCTGGAGGAAAAATGCTATTTCTTTCTTATTTGAGTTTGTCTGTCATTATGCTGGAACATTTAGGAACATAAAAATACAGAGAGGCCTACATACCATGTGTTTCAAATTTTGAAGTTGAATACATCTAAGTCATTTTAAGAACTTCCTGTTGGCATCTTAATTTGATTAAAAAAATCAAAGGTAATTTTAATTTTTGAGAAGACAAAAAAGGAGGAATTATTTTATAAAGATCTTGCGTCTCAATTAAATTTGTGCTAGGATATCAGCTTATTATTTCTAATACAATATGATTTAATTAGGCTTTAGTTTCTGTTGCTACTTTGCTCAGTTCCCTCACCATAGTATACACATTTCTGCACTCATCTTTATTTTTCACAAGACTTCGATGCATAAACACATTTTTATTGTTTGGTCATCAAATTAAGCGGAACATACCCTTTTTATCTCTGTCATTTAAATGTAGAGCATTAGGTATTTTCTGTTATGTTTTCCAGAAATCATTGCATTTCTATTTCTGTGCTCCACTATTTGCTCATTATTGATATATCAGTTGCATGCTGGTCTTTGGCAAAACCCATTCAATGATATTTGTGCAATTGTTTTACACACCTTGGGGCCGATTCTGATCTGGGTTGGAAGGGCACCGAACGCGATCCGGCCGGAAAAACTACGTGCCGTATGCGTGTTTTCCGCACGACTCGTACAGCTGTATGAGCGAGCCAGTACGATGCGAGCTACAGGAAATTCACCGACCGAGTCGTTTCCGGGTCCGAACCGCTCCGTACGTCTCCGTCGTAAGCTAACCGTGGTATGCAATGGATGCGATTCATGACCGAGCCAGAACGATGCACGCGTCGGAAAGCTCCCGGAGTTGGACTTTGGGGGTCCGCGTCGGACCCCCCCGACTCCCGCAGCCATACGACTCGTACACAGGGGGAGACCCATGTGACTCCCCTACACAGGCATGTACGGCGCGGATGCTACTGACGCGTACTCACTGTAGGTGGCGCACTTGTTCGAGACGTACTCATTCAGTCAATGGGAGCCCATGTACGCGTCGTACAACTGGCTCCCATTGACTTCTATGGGAGTCCGACCGAACCGAGTCCGACAGCATACGTGTGCATCTTACTCGCTCTGTCGGACTGTAGGGGTCCGGCTCGGTCGGAAAACAATCCGGATCCGACTCGGTCGGAGTGCTTTCCCACCCGGATCGGAATCGGCCCCCTTGTATCATGTCATTGTCTATACCTGGTAAGATTTCCATATTTGGTATTTTAGTAGAAAACAGCTGTTCCAAAAGGAACATGGCCAAAACATCTCTCAATCCTAAACCCTGGGACATTGTTTTATCATACTGTTAAAAAATGCTGGTGTTAATTATTATATTTGAATGAAATATTGGGTTTGATATTTGCAACTGTCAGAAAGTGCCTTTGCTATGCTCTGAGAGATGACCCTCCTCTCAGAAAATCCTCCACATTAGCCAATATTACATTTGAAAAAGTTCAGCACTCTTAGAAGATGAAGCACTTCTCCTCGTTCTATGCAAAAATTGATTAAAAAATCTGGAGTAGTTACAGAAAAAGATGACCGGGAAGATACCCACCTCTATCTGGCATGCACACTGAGCCCCCTAACTATCCAAGAAAGAAGATGGAGTGAGGTGTAACTGAAATCAGCCAAAAGTGGTGTGTAATGACGTGAAACAAAGGGCAAGACATGGTCAGTGGACACTCAGATTCAGCAAGAGCCTGAAGTCAACCGAACCTGTAGTCCACTGGTGAAATAAAAAAAAGGCATCAATGGGATTCCCAGGTAATTGTGGCCAATGGCTGCATATCAAGAGAGACACAGATGTGTTGAGAAAACCCAGCATTCAACTTCCCTATTTCTAAAACTATACCAAAGAAAATTAAAAAAGAACCAAGAAAACACGATGAAAGTCTTGGGAGAGGTGTGGTGCAGCGGCGAGAGAGGATGACTCTGGAGCACGGGGCTCGCGGTGCGATCGCTGACGGCAGCTCAGCTCAGCATCATGTGACTCTGGGCAATAGCTCACTGAATCTACCTGATGGCCGCAGCGCCTGGATACCTTTATGGGCGATAAATCACGCTTTACAAAACTGGAATTATTATTTTTATTACTATAAATAAGTATATTGGTGGGTGATCAGTGAGGGGTCCCATAGCTGGTTGACTGCAAAGTACAGCTCCACTTTTTCTATTTTCTTTGTTTGCTGGTATTACACACAGCAAAGAGGCAGAGGGATTGTGGAAGAGACATAGCCAAAAGTATTATCGCTGACATCCATGACAGTGTCTGGACCAACTGGGCCAACGTGTTCTAGTTCACCTCAATTGCAAAAAAAGCACTTTGACAACATTTGGGAAGGTGTCTGTATGGTATAAATTAATATTGATTACTTGAATATAATTGTAAAAAAGATCTTCTTTTGTTTGATTTAATACATATTAGTTAAAAAATACATTTTATGTGTTAGTGTTGTTTGTATAATTAATATTTTTCCTGCTATAGTTTGTAATTCGACATTTTTAATTTTTTTTCTTTTTTAATTGAGTTAGTACATTTTTTCATGTGATAGTGGGTTGTTGGGTTTGTAGGGCAATAGAGTAAGAAGCAATTTAAATTATAATTAAATTTAAATATTTAATTGATTAATAATTATTGTAAGTGTTTAATTATTTAGTTGTTATTTTATGTATTTAACTTTAATTTATGTTAAATGTATATTATTATTTTTTATTTGTGTTTAATTGTGTTTCTTGTAGTAGAAGGTTGTTGGTGGAATGTTTTTTTAAAATTACTAATAATTTTATTTTAATGCTTAATATTTTGAATAGTATGCTAATTATGTAATTGACAATTCATTATTTAAATTGGTTTATTTTAATTGTTGGAGTAATATTTTATTTTTAGAATTTTATAATATATTTAAATGTTTTTATTTTTGTTGGTAATTTCTAATTTTGGAGCAGGCTGTTGGTTTTGCATAGGGAATAGGGTGGGAAATTAAGTGAAATACTAATAATTTTATTTTAATTCTAATTATATTTTAATTGTTGATTATTTATGTAAATTGTTTTATTTTGCAATTGTTGGATTGATATGTAATTCTTAAAATTTTACAGTATATTGACATTTTTTTGTTGGTAATTTATATTCTGTTGGATTTGTAGGGGAATAGTGTAGAACGTTAACTAAAGTATGCATATTTTAATGTATTGCTCATTCATTTTAAATTATTCATTTTTTATGTAAATGACAATTAATTATGTAAATTTTTATTTTTAAATAAGTGTTAATGTTTTAAAATTTCCATTTTATGATATTCTTTTTAGTTGTATATAATAAGTATTTTTTAATTATGATATGATTTAAAAAAATATTTTGTATATTTAAATATTTTGTAAAAAATTATTAGGGGGCAGAATGTTATTTCTAGTCCCTCCAAAGTCCTACATTTTCTGCACTGTTGGTTACACTGGAGTGTGAACAGTAAATTGAACCCATCAAAAGTCCATACACATTCCATACTGTTGTGTGGATTACAGTGGCAATAGTAAATCTTATACGTCCAGAACCCAACACTTTCCTTACTGTTGCTTAGATTGGAGTGGTAACATTAAATATAACCTCTAAGGATTCCAACACTTTCTCTACGGTTGCATAAACAGGAGTGGGAATAGAAAATCTAACCACTCCAGAGCCCAACACTTATGCATTTTTGCAACTATACTTTTAATGGTTTTTCCACATAAACAATCAGCAACACATTAAACACATTAAACAATCCGCAACACATTAAACACAGTAAAAGAATGCATTTTTTTGCAGCATACTTTTAGTGATTTTTTTCCACATAAACAATCAGCAACACATTGCAGTAATGGTGGTCCTGTCCAACTTAGCGTGTGTGTGTTATCAGTTTGTGCGACTAGCAATGCAATGCAGTATCTTGTGGGTTACAGTTATATCCATAGTTCCACTGTGGTGTCCCTGCTTATGGCCATGTCTGAACTGGGGTGGCGTGGTGAGCAAAATAACGATGGATTAAACCCAGATCTGTGACTGGGGGTGAATGTTTTGCCAATGTGCAACATTCCGTCTATCATCTTGTGTGTTTTGCTGTCCCTGAGGTTCCAGCCATCCTAACAAACAAAACAACTTATAACTGTATCATCACTCCCTTCTCCCTCACCTTGGTCCTGATTTGTGTAGCGTGGGACATTTAGGTACCTCATCGCCATGTATCCTCAGCAAAGTTAAGCCTAGTATTAGGAAGTTATAAACATGTGGGAGGGTGGGAAGTCCCACCAGCTTCTCTGGTGCTGTACCCCCGTTAGGCCTGGGATCCCACAAAAACATGTCTGGCGGTAGATCCCAAGCCCACATATACTATGGATACCCATCATCTGGAGGGGGTGAACTGGTTATTGCGGAGTCTGAGTCCTTTATACTGTCCAATAGTTTTCCCATGGACCCAATCCCCCTTTTAGCTTCGGTCAGAAGTCCACCACTCTAATATTCCGCCCATCTAACTAGTTGCTATTTTCACTTTTCTATTCAGGTCCTCTGGTAGCCTTCCAATTGACTGTTATCTACTGCATAGCTAGAATCAGAGTCAAATCAATATATCTGGCTGTGACCTTACATTTGGATGGGCGAGGACATAATTCCAGTAAACATGTTGTCTGTGAACATAAGATATTCTGGTGGGTTGCATCGTTAATGAAGTTCACACTCTGGTGCACCATTTGAGGAAAGGAGGTGTATCTGGCAAGGCATTAAGCTGGATGGAATCATTCCTGGCAAAGCGTAGTTTTCAGGTGAGGCATGGTGTTCACTATTCCAAGGTCATCGAACTGAAGCAGGGGGTACCACATGGCTCAATCTAGGCCTGGGCAAAATTTCCGTTCCGTTCGCGGAATTTGCGATAATTTGGCATTTCCGCGGAGAGCGCGGAAATGTCAAAATTTCCGCATTCCGCAGCTTTGCGATAATTTGGTACTTGCTCGCGCTGTAAAATAATACATTCTCGCGCGCGCGCGCGATCGCCTTACCTGAATCCCCGCGTTCGCCGACAAGTTTTCCCGATCCGGTCGCGTTCTCCATGAGATGTTGTATTGTTTTAGCCATTTGCGCTGTCTCGCGACAGTTCGCGCCCGCAGTGACGTCATGCGTCGCGCGATCACGTCTTTCTTCTCGCGATCATGCACCGCGAGAAGAGTGAAAACAAGATGGCCGCGCCCGCAAGCAACCGCATGGGTAAGTTGGCGAGCCGCGAACACGCAGAAAATACCGCGAACGGGCGGGAAAAAAACTTCCGCATCTTCGCGATATTTCCACGTGTTTGCGGAGATTTTAAACATCTTCGCGATAATTTTCGGAAGTCGCTTCCGCGAATTCCGCCCACCCCTAGAGCCTCAATCCTGAGCCCGACCCTGTTCAATCTGTATGTGGCTCCACTGGCGGAGATTGCTGATGGTTTTGGGATCCGGGTTGTGTCCTATGCCGACGACACCCAGCTGGTGGTCTCCCTGACACAGGAACAGGACTCGGCAGCCTCCAACTTCGTGGCATGTTTGCAAGAACTAGCATCATGGATGGCTAATATCTACCTGAAGTTGAATGGCGATAAGACCGAGGTGCTCGTGGTGGGGAGAGCGCCATCGGTGTGGTCGTCGACTTGGTGGCCGCAGAGCTTGGGTCCTACCCCGGTGCCCTGTGCCCAGGCAAAAAACCTGGGGGTGTGGATGGACACGAAACTCTCCTTCGAGTACCAGACTAGATGGGTGGCGGGTGCCTGTTTTGGAGTTCTGAGGGGCCTCCGTAAAACTCTGGATATGCTGCCTACGGCAGCCAGGAAGACCTTGGTCCATGCCCTGGTGACGTCCCGCCTCGATTATGGTAACATCTTGTATCTGGGTGCAATGGGGAAATGTATGCAGAGACTCCAGGGTGTGCAGAATGCAGCAGCTCGTTTGGTTCTCATGCGTCCAAAGCTGTGTGCGTTTGCCATCGCATTATCCAGGGGACTGCTCCATCCTATCTGTCCGATCTTCTCACTCCCTATGTTCTAACTCGCCGCCTCCGATCTGAGGGGAGAGGTTTGGTATGCTTTCTGGTTGTTAAGAGAGCTAGGATGGGGGGACGGTCCTTCCGCCTTCTGGCTGCACAGCTCTGTAACAAACTCCCTGTGAGCCTGCGGTTGGAGCCCATGGAGGGCACCTTTAGAAAAATTTGAAAACTTACTTATTCCCTTCAGGATAATGGAGTCCGGGTGGGCTGGGACGTTAGCTTGCCATGGCAGCCTGCACCGCAGCGCGGGGACACACTGGCTGAGTGTAACAAGGCGCTTTATAAATGTGCTAATAATAATGATAATATAATAATAATAATAATAATAATAATAATAATAATAATAATAATAATAATTAAGTCAACAACCTCTTTCCAATACCCTTAGGAGAAGCTGCAGTCCCACACCATATGGACCATTTCTGCCCCTTCAATTTTGCACCTGGGACATGTTACTCAGGAAGTGTAACTCGGGAAGTGTGATATAATTTGTTGATCTTACCTGGCATAAGGTGTGCTCCATGGAAGAAATAAAAATCGATTCATTTGAATATAGCATTTCTAGATACCTTACGGATCTGTTCTAATATTTTTAGCCAGTCTACATAATCAATCAGCATCCCAATGTCCTCTGCCCGTTTCCCCTTGAGTTCAGTCAAGGGGGAGATGATATCAGTTTGGATTGCCTATGATTGCCTTATGTGTGCCCGTGGTGGTGCATATAACATGACAGCCCAGGTGTCTGGGTGGTTCTTTTTGTCCAGTTTCCCAGTGTTTTTATGTTTGTTAACCTGCATTTAAAGTGATGGCCCTCGCCATGCACAGCTATGAACTCACATAATACATCTCTCATGAAATGTTATATAGCATCATTGATAATATCACTAACATCTTAAATTACATTATTGATGACAACACTGTGCATAGCGAGGACAGGAGTTATAGTTTCTTCAGTTAACTTTAAATGGTGAATTTCAGAGTGTTTTTTAGTTTACGTTTTCACCTAACTATAACGTCACTTTAACCTTTGGCTTTTTTCAGTGGATTTCTAAGGTTTTTAAGTGCAAAGTAAGAAAATTATAACCATGCCTAACAATGACATCACTTTGACCTTTGTTTTTTTCAGTGAATATATTTAAATAATTGATTAAAACTGTGAAGTTTATATTTTGGTATATTTAACTGTAACAATATTAGTAAAATATTACTTTATTTACTTTATAGTTTATTAAAATGTTTGATATTTTTACCTTTTTTGAGGATATATTCTTCCACAATATTTTTGACACAATATTTTTGACATCCCTATTATAAATATAGGAAGGCGATATTAATATACACAATATTTTTGAGATTATATTCTTGTGTCTCGATATTTTTGCACTCACTATTTTGATTTTGAACCCACTATACTACTCCAGAAATCTCACTTTCTTGCATTTGACAGAAAGTGATTATGGTCCTATAGGTTTCCCACACAATTAATTTCCAAGTCTCCCACCAAAACAAGAGCTGTGTTAATATTATTTAGGCACACATTTACATTTAACTTGGAGGCTAAATCCTCAGATGTTGCTCTGAGGACAACAGGGATTAGAGGCGTTCTAGGAGATCACCAGTTTACACTATTATCCATCTATGGGCTGAATAAACATAGGGACTAGTTTTTACAGAACTCTTCCAATCGCTCTCAAAATTGACAGGGGATACTTTTAAGATATGTGTATGTGACTTCACAACCACATTGGACCCGAGACAAGACTGCTCCATGACCCATTTTCATTGTCAAATAATCCAACTTCCTTTTCCTGTGGTTTGAGGGATATTGATTTGATTGACATATGTAGGTTTCAACATTAAGGTGTCCATGTTTGTACCTTTTTACCAACACTCACAGATCCCATTCTTTAATACATTCTAGAAGAACAAAAATTCCTTTGCAAATATCAACTGAGATATTTGTCCAAACAATTTTTGACCATGTCCCTGTCTCTTTAACCATGGACTGGTTTGATTATGCCCCAGCAAAGATTCAGAAAGATGAATGAGCTAGCATTTAGAGCCAGACCTCTGAGAAATCCAATCAAAGAAGCCGTGAACAATTATTTCCCAGAAAAACAAACAGTGGGTTTTCAAGGAAATTGTCTTGAACATTTCCAAGGCAGAGTTGAGAGACACCTTTGTCTTCATTAGATTGAAAGAGACGGAGAACAAGATCTAGAGGAATAGATGTCAATTCTGAAAGGTCATCACTAAAAAGATTGATAACCAAGGAAAGTAGGAGGCACATTGGAAAGTCTCCTGATATGGAATGCAGTCACACAATATTATACACATAACAACAGTAGTATGAGCACAGAAAAAAGGCTGATAAACTATTGGCCTACAAAATCAGAAAAATTCAAACTAGAAGCCATGTTAGACAAATACAAGATCACAATGGCACAACACACTTTGATGATCCAAATATTGTTACAAATATCTATGCTTATTATTCATACACCAGTCAGTGACCAAGAAGCCCAAGATGCCTATCCCTCTGATATAATTTTTTGACCAGTATACGAAGAAACATTTCTGGCATTAGGCCTACTTATTTCCCCTGGAGAGGTTCTGAATGCAACTGATAACATGACAAGCGGTAGGACTCCAGGGCCAGGGACTTTTTCTGTTTCATTTTACAAAGCATACTAGTGTTTGCATCTCCCCTCATTGAGTATACAATTACTTTCAAACATCCACACTGAATCATGCCCTCCATGATGGATGACACTTTTACCCTTCTTTTTCTTTCTGAAAAGGCCCATTAACCTGCGGATCATATAAGCATATTGCATTATTAAACTGTGATGCACACATATTAATAGAGATTTTGATAGACAGTTTGTTTGGTCATGTCTGGTATTGTCATATAATCATGCTTTGTAAAGAATAAGGCAACATAAGACAGTGTCAGATGGAAGTGGCTGAGCGGGAGAGTACACCAATGGCACTTGTCTCCTTCAACTCTGAGAAAGCTTTGAGGGAGGTTCGTATTTAAGGTTTTAGAAAAAGATCATCTTGGCCCATATATTAAAACCTATATAAAAGCAATCTGTGTTTACCACAGGCTGAGTATAGTTACTGGAGCTTTAACAACCCCCATCCAAATCACTTAAGCTACACAAGCTACAACTTATACAATCTTGTTTGCTTTATCACTTGAGACACTAGTATATAAAAATCATTTCCATTCCCACTATACATGGACTTATCAAAAGAACGTGCACCATGAAGCCATATTGTTTGCTGATAATATCATTTACATTTTACTCAGTAGGATAACTTATTTCTGGCATTACTGTGCACTTTGGAAGATTTAACCACAATGTCTGGATTTCAAATGAACTTTGAAATCTAAGAGAAAGTGATTCAATGTCAACGGTCCATCCTGCTTGACCAGGGGAGAGAGGATGGAGATGTAGCCTAACAGCTATATCTTCCGACTTTGGGAAGGAATAACAAGGTTCAAGTCCCAGCGTTGACTCAACATCCTCTGATTCTCAGCAAATCACTTAGCGCCTGATTTAGATTTTGGTGGATCTGGTCCCGCCCTCATTTTTCCAACGGTTTTACCGCCTGCATACTAGGCGTTCCACCTATGCAATTTAGATGCTTGTGGGTAAATGAACGATAGTCCGTCCGAGTCCCACTGTCTCAGCCAGAATGTTCTACCCACGTCAATGGCATCAATGGCAATTTTTGGTAGTCCAACCAAAATTTCCACTGGGCCAAATGCGATGTGCTACCCAGCCCACATCTAAATACGAAATACTTGTTACCGCTGTCATGGAGGGATGACGGGAGACCACCAAGATCTAAATCAGGCTGGTAATCTTCTTGGGCCTCAAAAAAAGATCTAACCTTGTGTATGTGATTTGGTGGTCACATAAAGTGCTTTTATGCCTTTGGGCCAAGTTTGTCCTGTATAAAACTGAAAAAAGCCTATGTTCGAGCCTCATGTCTCTCAGTGGAAGAGTGGCCCAATTTGGTATCTATGCATATGCCAAAATAATAATTGTACAGATTTCTAATCATGCACCTTCTCCAAGATGTTCGACATTCTAATCAAGGACCTCTGCAGATTGGGAAAATGGAAATCTCCTGGTTTGACAGAATAGTCTGCTTGAATATTAACGTTTCCCTCAGACACAGAGACCCAGTTGCTGAATTATTGGTGAGGCCTAGGTCATATGAGTAGTTTTTCAAGGAGATATGTCACTCGTGTCCCACAGTATGCCTAATCACCAAGTATGATAGTCCATGCAGAAGACACAAGAATGAACAAACACTTTCAGACTCTGGAACCATTAATAAACCATGTATTTATCAATTTTGCATAGTGCTAGCCAACCATCACTGGACACCCAAGCTGCCATTCCTTTAGCCCCAAAAGCAAGGAACACGTCCTAAAAAAATAGATGAGAGAATATTTAGCTTAGACAATGTGCGAAAATATAACTTCATCATAGGAAAGGCTATTGCAACCTCTCATACCTCATTTGCAGTCATAGTTCAGGTACACACTTTGCAATGTATATTATATATGCATGTAACACATTATCTACAATGTCTATTTTGACATGTATGCTACAAGCCGAGACCTCAGAAGTTTGTGTTCTTGTTATGCTTTTATTAGTGACCTGAGCAGACCTCAAGATTGTCTGGTCAATATACAAAACAAAGTAGGTATTAGCACAAAAGGAAATGAGAAAAGAACATTTGAAGGTTATGTTACCTATTGTAAATAAAGTACATATTTTTCAAATAGTAAGATGTAGTGGATCTTATAAATTACTTTGAGCTATAACGTTATATAACAAATGGAAGCTAGGTCTGCTTCATGCATTTAAATATGGCATTTTTCAACAAGTTAAATAAACGTTCTGTGTTGAAAGTTGTGTTGCTTGTGTGAAAAGAGAAAGTTCGTGATGGCTTGCCGTTGCATCCTTATCTCTTCGACCCCTTCCTGTCCCTTTAGTTTGCTCAACTTCAACACATTGTCTTTAGGGTAAGTAAAAATTAATGTCCTGGTCTGAACCTAAAACTCTTAACTTACATTTTTGGTGGGGTCCAAGCCCATATAACCTAGTTCTAGATTGCTCCATGCGGTACAAACTCTCCCCATGAAGATTCCTTAATGCATATTTAAAACCAATCACAACCAATCTGGTGGCAGAGGCACTAGCAATCAGCCACACATATCCAACAGTAATCATAATTACCAAAACAATTACT
Source organism: Triturus cristatus (assembly GCF_964204655.1). Classification (NCBI taxonomy): domain Eukaryota; kingdom Metazoa; phylum Chordata; class Amphibia; order Caudata; family Salamandridae; genus Triturus; species Triturus cristatus. The sequence goes on from NC_140593.1 coordinate 503,733,146, forward strand.
TAATGTAATTCAAGAGTGAACGAAAACTAGGGACCTACCACCACCATCACCCAACATAAAAACATTTGTCTGTTTCAAAGCTATGTAAACTATGGTTCAGCTCTCTATTTATAGCATATAAATAAAGTCAAAGCTTAAGGTGAAACCAGCATTATAACATATAGGCAAACTTAAAAGTCCTTTTGCAATCATGCGATGATTCAATGTGAAATATAAAAAAGTGGTCTATATTTCATGAACTTCTTCACATTTATTAAAGCATGATCCCATTTTATACAGCAGCTAACTCGTTTCATTCATAAGAACTTCTTCAGGGCTACAAAAAATCATGATAAACACGGATTATATAAATACATTAATATTTACATAATATTAAAAAACCTAATCATACATGCCGATCGACTCAAATGACACTTACCATGTACAGACTGCAAATAGTAATCAGAAAATTAGATAATTAATATATCAAGTACAGGTATTTTCTGCCTAAGCTATAGTTTGCAAGCCTTTAAATTCTCATAAACTGTTTACAAACTAGACCTGTGGATCTATTTCATTTCCAACAGCTTTTACACTTAAATAGTTCATCTTTTCATATTGGAGCCATCGTTAATAAAGTGTGGAAAATAAAAAACTGTAATTTGTTTAACAGAAAAGTCTATAGTGGTCGTATTCTTTTTCATAGCAAAAACAGTACCTCATATATCCAGTGCAATTCGGAATTAACTGGAAACATGTACCACTACCAATCATCCATTTCTGGTGTAACAGTCATGTATACTTCTAAATTAATATAAAATAAAGCGATTAAGGAAAGTGTTTTTACAAAATATCCATATGGGTATACTTTTAGTCTATGGGCCCGATTCACAGAACTAACTTAAGACAAAATCCTAAACTTACTACCATTTTGGTATTCACAGAAGGCACCTACTCATTTTGGTATTCACAGAAGGCACTTACTCATTTCGGTATTCACAGAAGTTAGGAGTCCTAACTTTAGGACTCCTAAATGCCTTCTGTGAATACCGAAAGTCTTAAAGTTAGGATTTTTCTCAGTTTAGGAGTAGTAAAGTTAGGACTCCTAACCTTAGGACTCCTAAATGCCTTCTGTGAATACCGAAAGTCTTAAAGATAGGATTTTTCTCAGTTTAGGAGTAGTAAGGTTAGGACTCCTAACTTTAGGACTTCTAAACTGGGAAAAATCCTAACTTTAGGACTTTCGGTATTCACAGAAGGCATTTAGGAGTCCTAAAGTTAGGACTCCTAACTTCTGTGAATACCGAAATGAGTAAGTGCCTTCTGTGAATTCCTAAATGAGTAAGTGCCTTCTGTGAATACCAAAATGGTAGTAAGTTTAGGATTTTGTCTTAAGTTAGTTCTGTGAATCGGGCCCTATGATAAGACCAAGGTAATGGGCTATTGTTACCATTTGATCCAACTATGTTTCTATAAATTAAATTCCACATCTTGTAAAACTCATGCTCATGCTTGAGCTCATGCTTGAGGCTCATCCAAACAATACAAATTGATTGTATCTCCATAGGTGATAGGGATGTAATGGATGGCTCACCGAGGGCTTTGTTGTTTCTTCTGGGTGAAACAAAGAAGTTTGAGGGCACCAGTTTTCTCTCCCAGTAATAGGAGGACGTCTTTGGGCAAATAAGACAGAATTGGTTTCTGGCACCACTAACCAGGTTTCAGCAAGTTATAACCAAAGAGTTACAGAGATTCAGATACATTTAGGTTAGAGTGAAATCAAGTGTATGCTTTAGTTTTCAAGCATAGTTGTTGTCTACTTCATGGAAACTTCTGGCATAGTAGGTTTCAATTTCTAAACTTTGAGCCATTGTGCCAGGACTACCTGTATTCGGGTTGAGTTCACAGCAGGAGAAGGTGCCAGAATTTTTGGGGGACCTGACTGCAATTACGACGGTAATGAACACCGTGTTTAGAAGGATTTAGGAGCGAATATTCTCAACTACGGTTTGACCTGTTGCATTTCCTGCCGTTTTAATTATCTGAAGTCTTATTGTGGATACTTGAAGTTAATTGCGGAACCTTTACTTTTGGACAACAAATACTATAATGCATTTCCTTTATTGAGATTGTTCTACAAAAAGGAATATTAAGCCCTGAGTAAGTAGTAGGATTATTGCCATATATGACGAAACGCGTTGGCACAAGGGATTGGAGGATTTGAAAATTAAAGAAGAAGATTAACAAGAACTCAATCGATTTGTTTGCATTATTATCTGACTCATATCTCTCTTTCATTGTATTTATTACGAGTGCTACGAAAAATTGTGAATGTCATTGTGCCATGATAGTTTTGGGTCGTACTGCCTGTCAGACCATAATTATGTGATAATTAGGTGTGGGAAGCAAGATAGCGGCCATTTGAGGATGGCTGTTCCTGCTCTGCCATATGCCAGGCCCAGCAGTTTGAATGTGGTGTCCCAGTGAATGGCGGCACAGGATGAGACAGAGATCTTTCAACACATCGTCAGCTTTCCGGGTGCAATAATCTAGGCAGGCAAGTTGGTGCTGACACCTGTAACCAGAATGGGTATGAGATAACCTGTTTTGTGGCCACCACAGCTGAACTCCTGTGGAGGGAGTGAAGGCTGGTGATGCCCCCGTCGAAGGCGTCAAGAGGCTTGGAGAGCCGTGGTGCTGCTTTGCCACAAGTGGAGTCAGGCGTGTGACAGTCGGATCAGTCTGTAGCTAAACAGCTGGGGGAAAAGCAGAGTCCGGTGCCTGAGAAAGCGGAGATCTTGGTGACTTCTGCAGCTGCTGCAGGACCCATGGGCAATGTCTAAAAAGCCTACCCCAACAGCGCTTTCGAAAGGAGGTATGACCACTGTTGAAGTAGCAGTGGGCTCAGACCTCCCCTTGGTGAGCAGGGAGGTCGAAGGAGCTGGCCGACCCCACATGGAAGGAGTAGCAGAGCCCAGGCCAGAAGGTATGCTGATGGGCACCCTGGAGGAACCTGTGGGGCCCCTTGGTCAAAATAGAAGGATTGTAACTGCTGTAATTGAAGGGAATTCCTCAGAAGGTATGTCTGGAGGGTTCCTCGACAGATTGTGCAAACCGAATAGAGTTCAAATTATTTGTTGATTGAAGGTAATTTGCATCAACATCAGGGCCAGCGGGTCCCCATTGTCGCTCCTATTAAACATGGCTCAGGCGTGGATTCAGGCGATAATTTATTTTCTTTGTCAGATTACTACGACTGGTCGGCCAATGAAACCCATGAGAGGGGTTGCGTATTAAGTGTATCAAGCAGCAAAGAGGAGAGCCAGGGGGCCATGTGTCGTGAGGTTTCTAACAATAGCGCTAGCACAGTCAGGAGGAGGAAATCAGGTCTAGGGGAGAAGTCTATAATTGAGCCGAACATGAAGGGACTCCTTTGGGTTATTCTGTTCTGCTGACCCTGGAAGGAGATGGCCAGGGAAGTGGACATTTTCTACAAGAGGCCCCTGATACAGTCTCCTTGGAATCCATCTATCACCCTATTTCCCTCTTGCCTAGTATGGCCAAGGTGTGTAAAAAAGTAGAGACCAGACAGTTGACTGAGTTTATAGAGGGCGCAGGCCTGCCCCATCCGACCCAATCGGGATTCAGGGCTAACCATAGTACCGAACTTGCCTTGGTTGAAGTCTCAGAGGCTATCTGGGAATGCTTGGATGCTGGTGGGAGGGCAGCCTTGATTCTGCTTGACCTCTCAGTGGCATTCGACATGGTTCCCCACTCACTGTTGTTAACCCAACTGGCTGAGATAGGCATTACTGGCGCGGCTTGGGCCTGGCTTAAATCTTTTCTGGAGGACCGCATGCAACAGGTCTGGCTTCCTCCATCCTTGTCCTCACCCCAGAGAGTGGCTACGTGGGTCCCACAGGGATCTTCCCTGAGCCCTCTCCTTTTTATTATTTATGTTACTCCCTTAGTTCAACTGGCAGAGGACCTGGGTGCAAAAATCATCACTTATGCTGATACACGCAGATTATGTTCACTTAGAGAAAAAATGAGGATTCTATTGACTTTGCCCAAAAATGATTTATTACAGTTTCTCATTGGTTGTCTTCTGCGCAACTCAAGTGCAAAGAAGAGAAATCCGAAATCCTTCTCTTCGGGAAGTTTGCCTCCAACTTTAGAGAAACACTCTGGCCTTACCAGTGTCGACAGGCCATCCCGTAAAAAACCCGGGGATTTTTGTCCGAGGAGAACCTCACCTTCTCGACTCAGATTAAGAAGCTGGCCGGGACGTGCTTTTAAAAACTCTCAGGAAATTTCTTACCCCCCTGCCTAGGGTGGCAAGGGAATCGGTCACCCAGGCCCTTATTCTATCTCGGATAGATTATGCTAACACGGTCTATGGTGGCATTCAAGGTTATCTGTTGAACAGCTTACAGGTAGTCCAGAATTCGTCTGCCAGGCTTCTTCTTGACATTCCTGCCAGAAATAGCGTGAGACAACATCTGAGAGTGCTACACTGGTTGCATGTAACTGAGCTGGTGAAATTTAAATCCCTTGTTATAGCTCACTGCGCGCTCCACGCTTTAGGTCCAATCTATCTCCAAAACCGCTTTTCCTTTTATGCTCCATTAAGACTACTCTGTTCCACGCACCATCTCTTGTCTACGGTTCCCCGGTTTCAGTTACAGAGGATAGGGGGCAGCTCACTTAGTGTGAAGGCCGCTGTGGCCTGGAATGCGCTTCCGCTTGCCCTACGTAGCACCCAGGCCCCGCCCTTTAAAATAAAATTGAAAACCTTCCTCTTTAAGTAAGCTGGCTATGTACCTCCTCTCAAGGTTCGTGCCGGGACACTCTTGTAGTATCTGAGCGCGGTATAAGTGGGTATAACATAACATAACATCTATCAGAACATAATAGCACATCTGGAGGACACATGCTCTGAAAGTCGCAAAACACAATTGGCCTGTCATGAGATGCAAGGAGCTATCCGCCGGGTAGCTAAAACATGTTCAGAATTTTTGGATAGAATGGGGTGAGTGGAAAACAAGATTGTGACTTTGGAGAGTGAGGCAATGACACATAAGATAGCAACTGGGTCCATGGAAGCCCAAATGACTGTACCCAATAGAAATTAGAAGATTTTGAGGACAGGTGAAGACAGAACAATCTCAGAGTGCTGGGCATTCCAGAAGGCCTGGAGGGAGATGATGTGTGTAAATATGTTGTGGGGTTTTTTAAGGGCGCCTTTCTGAACTGGGCAAGAGGGATTGGAAGCAAGGGGTACAACAGGCCCACAGGTTTCCCTTCAGGCAGAAAGTGTTGATTACTCAGGAAGGGGGCGTACCTAGAGTGATATTGATCTACCTGGGTAACTTCTTGTTGCGCCAGGCAATTTCATATCCCACCCGTCCGGATCAGAAATGCTCAGGAGAAGGCTGCTTATTTTATGTTAGGCCAGATTTATGTCACTCTACAGTAGAGCGTCACTGGCTATTGCGCTAGCTAATGCAACCTTTTCAAGCTAAAGGTGCTCAGGTGTTTTTAATTAACCCGGCTAAACCAATTTTGCATGATAAATTTAATTTTTTCTCTTCTGAGATTAAAGCTAAATAATTTTTGCACGACCTAGGCTCATGTTGGAGACTACTGTGTGAATGTGACTGCTTATATGTAAAGGTATTAGGTGAAATGAGGGTATGGCTTTCACGCCGATAGTGTCAAGGGCTGTTTGGAACTGTTTAGATTGCCTTTGCTGGACAGGCAGTGATCAAGAATTTTCCAAGGGTTATGTCAGAAAAAAATCCTCTTGTAGTGGAAGTTCCAGTTGGGGGGTCTCAACAGGGTCAAAAAATAATGGAAGTTTGAGAGGAAACTGCTGCTAGATGAGGCATATAGAGATTATATGTCTAAATGGATTGTGGAGTTCTTAGAGGTTAACAGAGGGACAGCCTCGGGAGGGTCAGTTTGGGATGCTCTCAAGGCCAGGGATAGAGGGGAAACCCTTAGCTATTCCTTTTATCAGCAAAGTCTGGAGCAAGGGGAGACCCAGCAGAGGTATGAACAGCTGATAGTGGATGAAAGGGTTCTCATTGGGAACGTTGGTAGAGGGGAGGAAACATAGGAAATCCAGCAGGACATAGCGGTATTAAAATCTATGATTAATCAGCATGTTGGTCCGGAGGTGGCAGCCAAATTTCTTCAATATAAGTTGGAATGTTATGAATTTGGTGAAAATACAGGGCAGTTATTAGCCAAGTGTATTAAACAGAAAGTCTGAAAATCAGATAGTAGCTATAAAGGATCAATCAGGACAGGTGTTTGAGTCGCTAATAGATATCCTTAGGATATTTAGGAAGTTTTATGAAGAGTTTTTTTGTGATTTAGATACGGGTAAGGTTACAGAGGAAGAGAAAGATAAGTTAGGAGCCCTAATAACCTTGAAAGAGAGTAGGAGAGTAGGCCTTGATAATATCCCAGTGGAATGTTTAAGGTTTTTTTTCCAAGAGATCCACCAGGACATGCTACAGACTTTCCAACAAGCTCAAGCTGGGATAATTCCAGCCTTGTGAAATTAACAATATTATTGTTTAAAAAAAAAAAAAAAGAAAAACAGCTATACTGCCAGGATCATATAGGGTAATCACTTTGATTAATTTTGATGGCAAAATGTATGCTTAAGTATTGTCCAATAGATTGGGATAATGTACTGCGCTGTCAGTGTCATCCCGCCAATATGGTTTTATTCCAGGGAGAAGCACGACTGACCATGTTCGCAGGGTAATTACATTATTTTATCTGGCACAAGCTTCAGGATTGCCTCTTACCCTTGTTTAATTAGATGCCAAGAAGGTATTTAACCGTTTGTAGTGGTAGATTTTGTGGTCAGTTTTACGCAGGGAAAGCTTTGACAGTACATTTATCGGGGCCATTCAACCTTTATATCAAATACCTAGAGCTATTATTCGAATAATGGGACAAGATTCTGAAAGTATTGTTATATCAAGGGGCACTAAACAAGGGTGTCCATTTTCCCCGTTGCTATTTGAATTATATATTGACCCCTTTTTAGTGAGCCTGGGCGGAGTTCGCGGAGTTCCGATATGCGAAATTCTGTGAAGTGCATAAAAAACTGACCTGCGATACGCAAAGCTCTGCGAGCAGCGGAGTGCGTTAGATAAATGCCGTTCATGGTGATTTTCAATGCCAGGTGCTTGTCCAAACTGTGCAATCATCGCAAACGACACCATGCACAGCGTAAGAGGGCGCTGCTTCTTTTCTGCCGCTCGAGTAGATTTTTACTTGAGCGGCAGCTTTCTCAACGCGAACGGACGGTTTCTCAACACGAGCGGTGACGAGCATACGCCACCACTCGGAATGAGAAATCTGACTGCCCGCGTTGAAAAATCTCACAGGGAGGTTGATTTTCCACGCGCCAACTTGTTGTTGACGATCGCGAATGAGGAAATATCTCGCCAGGAGGTGGATTTTCCTCACTCGCGCTCGCCAACTTGATGTTGACGAACGCGAGCCAGGATAAAAACTCTGTTTAACGCGGAGTGTAGAAAACTCTGCAAACTCCACGAGCAGAGTGGAGTTCACTGCCCACGCTTACTTTTTAGCTAAATTGGAGTTGAGTCTCAGTATTACACCAGTCATTTTCAATCAGGTGAGATATGGGGCCCTTGCACATACAGATGATATAGCAGTGGTTACTATAGATCTCGCCACTCCACTTCCCAAGATTGAGGCTTTAGTTCGACAGTTTGGGCTTGTTCTGGATATAAATTGAATGAGAATAAAATGCAGGTTTTATGCACTGAAGGCACAGGATTTGAGAATCTGCGGGTGGCAGTGTATCTTGGTGAAAAACTTACAGCAGGTTTGGATAAGGTGGTAGAACTGAATGTAGCACCTATATTATATATTATAATATAAAACAGTATCTGGAAAGATTGGATCATTTGCACCTTTCACTTTGTAGGAGGAGTAACAATTAAAATGACCATCTTACCAAAGGTGCTATATGTTTTAGGACAATTGTATTGGAGTTTAGTACATTTTGGCTGTCTAGCCTGGAGAGTATTTGGTTAGGATTTTTATAGGGAGATTGGAGACTCAGGTGGTCAGCCAAGTGGATGGTCTTGCCAAGGCGGCAAGGTGGTTGGTCACTCTCTGGGTTTTTGCTATATTATTTCTGCATGTATGCTACAGCATATGGGCATACTGATCTCAGATAGTTCGGGAAGGATTAGTATAGAGACCCCTACTATTTATGAAATGATCTTGGGGAGCAAAGCTAAAGGCTGCTTGGTTAAGAACATAGAACCCAGTTATTGTAAGAAAATTTAATTCAAGATCCTAAAAGCTGCACACAGTGTTTGGCTACAGGTGAGATGGACATTTGGCAACCCCATGCTTAGTAATTATACACCCACGATGGGCGCATCAATTCTTCCATCAGTGTTTCAAGATCAAGTAACATTTAGGTGGGGACAGAAGTGGCTGACCTCTCTAGGGGATGTGTATAGCAATGGTCAACTCTGCTCCTTTATGGAACAACAGGGGGTATTAAGAATAGCTATGGGAAATTATCATTTTTTTTTACAGCTGCATGACTTTCTTGCTAAAAACATGAAGGATCAAAAAGCGGTTACTAAGCTCCTCTTAGTCTAAGACATTAAATGCAAAGCCAGGATTGGTACTATATATGAGCTGTTGATACAGGGACTCCCCGATGATGTTGAAGTGCAAAATGGGAACCAGATTGGGGAAGAAGGGGTTGCTTATTCAGCAGTCGCTGGAATTAGGGAATAGGGTTCTTTTAACAGCTAGCTTGAAAAGTCAACATTTTATGACTAGTTATAACCTTTAACATACACCTGCAAAGGTAGCAAATTGGGGCAGAAGGGTTGGGGGTAATTATAGTAGATGTGGCTTTCAATTGGCAGAAAGTCTTCATATGTTCTTCTCATGTCCTAAACTGGATGTTTTCTTGCAGGAAATGGGGAGGTTTTTGGGGTTCATTATAGGGGCGCAGGTTCAAATTACCCCTGCATTGATGACTCTCTGGGTGATTGATAGCATAGAAACGAATGCGGTCGTGAGATGGGAGGCAAACCTTTTATTTGCTGCTATGGCAATTCCTCGCTTATGTATCATATCGCAGTGGTAAAGTCCGGATCCCCTATGTTGGTTAGTTGGAGAGCTAGACTCTTAGCAATTTATAACATGGAAGTTTCTCTGTAATGACTTAAAACGCAGAATAGGAAGCGTTGGGGGCTTCGGATATAGGCTGCAGTTACTACCTGGTTGGAAGGTACACTAGGATAATTAGGATAGAGGGGAGGGATACCTGTTTGTAAACTCTTGTCCATTCCCTAAAAGAGTATATCTTTGTATACCCCCAATTTTTTATCAAATGTGGTATGAGTATTTATGTTTTTGATATATGTCTAATGGGTGGATGGGAAGAATGGTATACTGTTACATTGTTGAGCATGAAGGGCTTAACCTACTTTTTGTCTTTAATGTGCATAAAGGCTCATGAATGCAGGGCTGGCATCTGGTATGGGCTTTATTTCTTACGTCTCCTATGATCGGTTAAGCTTTCGATGGATGTTTATTGTAACTGTGAATGAAGTCTATTGAGACTGACCCTCTCTCTAGTTCTGTCTTATCTGATCCACTGAAGTCTTGAACCAAAGAAGAGCTATGTTTTTAGTTCAGAAGGGCACAAGCTACTTTCCTATCTTGACGTGTGGTAGAAGTAGGATGACGACCTCACTTGTCATCATGGACATTGCTTTCAGTCCTGAACTCTTCACACACAAATCACTGTTATCAGCTGTGTCAGTCCAAATAATTCAATGGAAGCAGAACATGACTAAAACACCCAATACATTAGGCTGAAACACAAAAGTCCAGAACTAGAAAATGTACCTGTAATGACATTGAGTGGGGTGTAGAGGCAGGCCGAAAATGCCGCTTCCAGGGTTAAAGATGCCAAATTATCAATTTGTATGACTCGATACTCCATTGTTGCTGCAGGCAGCCCTAGTGGATTACTTTCAGGTGCCTGTAAATGAACTCTGCCTTCTACTGATCTTTTAAACGTAAGTGTGAATTAAGCATTTGCTGGCAGAGGTAGCGTGTTGTCTGTGCCTAATATCAGTCATTATTGACTAACATGTTGCAACTTCGAATCTTAATAAGGTTTTTATTTTTATTTTAAATAGTACAGTATCCAATGAATGGAGTCAGTGGTCATGTGATGTCACTTCCTGTTAAGTCTTCTGTGCCAAAAGGCTACAGATTTAGCTAAAGGTTCACACAACTCTAGTGCTACCTTTTTATTAAAATAAAAAAGGAGCAGAGTGCAAAACACCCTTCCAACTGATTTTACATGGAAGCAAAGAAAGCTGTTAGCTGACAAGGATTTCCACATTTAATTGTACCTCCTTTGCATACATGTAGCATACAAATTATACATTTCCTTGCAAGTCTGCATTAACTAACATGTCTTAAATTTCCTAGAGATTTTTCATCACTATAACCTGAATGAGTTTGATTTAAACTCCCTAGGTGCCTATTAATCCATTCAAAATGTCCATATCAAAATAGGTGAAATATAATAATAGCACTATGCAGTGATAATAGGCAGGTCGTTTTCATGGCTGTGACATTTAAAAAAAAATAATTGTGAGAAAAAAATATTATGCCGGAAACCTAGTTTATTTGCGCCATTTTACACATAGGTGTTTTTTAACGGCTTCTACATCACTTCCTGATTCAATGTTCTATACTGATCACAGGTGACTGTTAGCTTGAAGACCAAGTGGTGCCATGTGTTCTATGCGTTAACAATTACATAGGTGAAAAAGGGATGTATTGTCAAAATACCAATTTGCAGATTGAAGGCGAATGAGTGCAAACAATCTGTGGTCCCCATGGCTCAGCTGACGCACAATATTCCTTCTTTTATTTGTAGTCTATCCAAGATTAATGTGATGAAAAAAAATGATTTAATCCCTCGTTAACACATGAATAGGTAAAAGGTGTCATTTTTCAGCTGAACAATGATGGGATTATCTTGAGAACTGATAGTTCGCTGGAAAATGTTATGTCGCCTCAAATTTTCATACAAATTAGCAGTGGATAGTATTCAAGATCAGAGCAACGAGAGGAGGAAAATCTGCATGCATGTTAATAAATATTCATATTTGCCAGCTCAGGAGATGAAAATCTAATCAAGGGGCCATTGATGCACCGGTTTAAATTATTTTTTCCTAACCACCACGTTTCATCTAAATTGGGTTTGATATGCAAATTAGTTTCACTCCAAGTCCTCCAGGCCATGGGCATGCTGGGAGAACACAGGAGGTGTCCAGTGGATCACTCGTCGCTTCTCGCATGTTCTCCTCCACGCACCAAATAATTAAAAATAATAACAAAAATCAGTAACATCTCAAGGGGTCAACCAACCGGTGGCGTATTTTTTTTTTTTTTTATAAATAAGCGTGTTTCGCTTCAGCTGTAGTTACTGCAGGGTTAACGCTCTCTGTTGTTGCTTTTGTCAACAATTAATGAAACATATTTTTTATTATTATTATTTTATATTTTTGGGGCTAACAAGCTGCACCTTTTCTGAATTTCCTCTGGGTGTTTTCTACCCGCCGAACTAAACAGAAATCCAGCTGAGCAAAACATATAATTTCAAAGAAAGCATTTATTTTTCATCTATTTGAAAGGAAGTTCCTGGAAAATGAAAGCGCCCTGAACTGAAACGGCAGAGGGAGTGTAAGCAGAGGGCAATATCCGGCGCTTAGTTATTGGAAACGAACATGCCGTGTAGTGCTATTAAATTGTTAATCAGAGCAGGCCCAGGACGATAGAATTTAAAATTGTACCCATTTACTCAACAGACCTCACAGCAAAAGTGCTTCCTCTAAGCAGGAGTCCAGCTGGTAGTACAGTTTTTGGTCGAAACCGGCTGCTGCCCATGAAGTAAATTTCCATTTCAACAAACCAACACGCAGCATTGTTTGTAGCTGAAAGGTTTTGTATCCAGGACCTGATAGACTCTTTGGCTTGATAATTAAAGGGGACATGCAGTCTAGAGGAGGAAAAAACCCAGTTTTCTTTACCCATTCCTGCATCGCTGACAATGAGTACCAATAGGTCCTCCAGAATGTTCCTTTATGTATTTCCTTGCATTGCATACAATTCTTTTAGAAATGTGAACCTTTTGTGGGTGAAACAAAGTATCGTTCCCGAGCACAGGCAAATACGTGTTCAAATCAATAATATCAAAGTCTCAGAAGAAAATTCAGTCCATGTACTCAAAGAACAGTCTTCTTCATTTTCTTGTTTTCCAAAGTCTCATTGCATGACGGTTCACAATACCAGGTAAGCACAAAGGTTGCAGCCAACACGTGTTTCGTCTTGGGTTAATAGCCCAACGACTTCCTCAGGGCAAATCTCATATTATACAGGCAATACGTCACACAATAGGTAAAAACTATACTTAATTTCGTATAGTTTATGTCTGAAATCACTCGTGTTCATCCAAAGTTCAGCGATAACATATATATAACTGATTAGAACTATTGGTCAAATATTTCAGAGACCATCTCAAGAGTAAAAGAGGTTCAAATATCGCAAAAGAGAGTACTCCATTTATTGTCATATGTAATTCTTATAAAGTCGTTGGGCTATTAACCCAAGACGAAACACGTGTTGGCTGCAACCTTTGTGCTTACCTGGTATTATGAACCGTAATGCAATGAGACTTTGGGAAACAAGAAAATAAAGAAGACTGTTCTTTGAGTACATGGACTGAATTTTCTTCTGAGACTTTGATATTATTGATTTGAACACGTGTTTGTCTGTGCTCGGGAACAATACTTTGTTTCAGGTTTATCCTCTGCTTGCCTTGGTAACGGAGGATCATTGGGACGCATGTGGCCGTTTCCCTTTCTGTTCCCTTGAGCAATTTCTTTCTGTGTTTTATATACAAATATTGCTTGTGCGCAAGAATAATCCAGCCACTCTTCTATGTCTACCTTTTGTGGGTGCCTGGCTAATAGGGGAGTAGACACTTTTTATGACTTTCTGTCAGTTTTTGGGCATGAGACTGATGTAGCCTCATCATGAAAGCACCACCAGGAGAGGAAGGAACGCAGCCAAAAATTGCTATTGCATGTGTGGCCCGGCAGGATTTCTTGTACCCCTGTGGAATTCCTAGACATGAATTACAAGAAGTAATCTATTTGCATTATTGGTCATAGAAAAGGATAGAATTAACAGTTTTCTCCCCAGCCCGTCCAGCTATACCCCACACTGCAGTGGAGCTCTGGGTAGAAATGTTTGTTCTTGGGAATTTTGTAGTGTCCTCCAGATGGGAGGAAGAAGAAATGATCTATCTCCTCTTCTCTGATAGTGCGGAACCATTGGACTGTTGGTATGTGGTACTGCGTGTGAATGCCACACACAGAAAAGCATACAAACCCGATGCTGACCATTGGCCAAAAACAAGTTTCCGTTAATCGATAATGTACCCTAAAATAACTAAATTTCAATCACCTTGCTACAATAGTCCTATTTAATGTTGAGCGACATCTTGAGAAAGCTCTGTGGCTCATGCGGCCAGAGCAAAACATGTGTCAGATGAATTTCCACCAATGAGAAAATAACAAGAATACCTTCGAAAAAGATTACTTTTCTAACTACAAAATATATTTATGAAATAAAAAGTGTGAACTCTACCACCAATTTTGATTCCAAGACCTAATCTTATGGTTCAACAAGAGAGTGCTTACAGCCCTTTCCCACATTTCATTGTCTGTTAGTTCTGGTAGGAGGGCCGCTCCCAGTTAGGAACATCTCTGAGCAACACGACAGCCAATTCAGAAAAGATATTTGACAGTTGCTACTTAGTCAAAACCAAAGACCCTAACATCTTAACTTCAATGATGTCTTTCTTGTCATGCATGTAAAAGTAATGAAGAATCTGCCTTTAGTAAGTGGTGAAAGTGATTCCTGATTTGCATGGCCATGCCTCCAAGCAAATCAGGCCCCCCACTGCCTGCCCCGCAGTATCGATGGGTAGAGACTTCTACCTATGGTGGATTTCCATCCGCAGGTGTTTCTACTTGTATCTGATGCCCAGTCTGTGAAGGTTGTGCCTTCTGAGTAGTAGCACTGCACACTACCATCTGTTAAGGACTGTCCATTTCTATAATGGTGTCAGTTTTCTTCACTCTCACCATCAGCAACAACAGGCATGTGTGGCTTGTATAAGAGTTAATACCAATGTAACATACAAAAACATTATAGTCTTCTGGTGACTAAACTTCATAAACCCTGATCTACGTCAGTAGCATTTTATGTAAGGTGTCTTGCTGTTGAAACCAACACATCTTACTGTGCATTGGCCACCTTTCACAAGGTGTTGACAGGGAAATCTATGGCAGCCCCTTAAATACACACGTTTAAGTATTTGCGTGTGCATAATTGTAACCAGGTGTGCAATATCACATGCATAAATTGAATGCATGTTAAAGTTTTTTGTTTACACACAGAGAAAACGTTTGTCCGTTTTGGGTACCGAGCACCCGCCCATGAAATAAGGGGTGATTTGTTCCTGTTCATACCCTGGAAGCACACCTACTTCTGCCATTAATAGAATTACATTTGCAAATGATTCCAAGGGTGAAACCACCTACATGGGATATAAGAATCCACTTAAACTTGAAAGTTTGCTCCTATACTTACTTTTGCAGGTATGGCCTCCTAGCAAACCCCATGCCACATCCTGATTGTGGGAAAGCGGAAATTCCTCCTTACTGAAGGAATTTCCTTATAAATAAATCACATTTTTCAAGGGTTCAATCTGTGATTCCACTATGGATTCTGTGTCTGTGAATAAGGATTGGGATCATGACCTGACAAATGCGTTTGTTGGCGAGCCTTAATCTAACTATAGTGTGCAAAAGTGATGTATTATTTGGACCCATTAAGGACAGTACTATTACATTGTGTCTGAGGCCAAGTCCACTCTCTTCTAACTAGTTAGTATAACTAAGTCTGGCCTATCCCACCTGCCTCATGTTTTCCAAAAACGTTATAATAAAAATGCATAGTTACATGCATACATACATACATGCATAAATACAGGGTCTTTGGTCAACCCACTTCATCCTTTGGTCTATTCAAGTGTCATTCACATTTCATTTACACCCACCACACATACAACACAGGCAGTTGGGCCGCCCTTCCATGTGCTTTCATGAAGTTCGAATGGCGCCATGTTTCCTGTTGGCATGCGCACAGCTACCTGAAAAGAAATAGACCTCAGTGCTGGGCTGGTGTTCCTGGAATGCTGGGCCCTCCTTTGTTATATTTTTTTTATATATTTTTGCCAATGATTTAGCATATTACCTGTATTTGCAAAGAAAAGATAACCGACGTTATGTACTTGCAAAGGGCAGCCCTATTGACTTTGTTAATGATATTTTAACCATGAAAATGAGAATTGCTTTTTTGTCCCACAGACATGCAAATCTCATGTTGGATTGCAAATACAGTATTTGCATGATTAGTTTTAAGTGCCTTAAGGTCACCCATTACTCTTTTTGCTCTGTATGTCATACATACCATTAGATTTTTAGTGTTTCATTTTTAATATCTCACTTAGCAGGGGTGCCTACACATTTGAAAGGCCGAATTACACACCTAATAAAAAGAGACTCGATTTCTTTGGCAGGCATTGGTGTGGAATCGGAAATATGACATTTCATCTATTACACAATCAGGAGTGACATTTAATTTCACAGGCAGGAACAGTTCTTGTTTTTCACTGTCCAAGCAATGTTTGCTGAACCTAATTTTAAATCTTGAAAAAACATCGGTCCTTTTGTAGTTATTGTGAGTTGTCTAACCTGTTTTCTGATTTGTGGACTGAATTTGCAAGAAATTCTCTGCTGTTGCAAAATAATGAATCCTTCAAAAGTCTAACTATATTTTCTGAAGAGAACTACTGCATTTCTTACAGTATGGGGATGAGGACACACATATTTACAATTGTATCCTGCTGTTTTTGATATATGAGCTCGATGTACTAAGCCCAGCTTGGGAAACGGAAGGTCGGTGTGTTTTTTTGCCCGCCAACTGGTTTGCGACTTTGGCTACCTTACGCGGTGTGACGGATGTACTAATCAGACACATCTTAAAATGCAAATTCACAGGGTGTCGCAGTGTGCAGCCCTTGTGCATATTTTGATATGTAGGGAAGTGGTGGTGTGAGGTGGACAGCATGCCTCCATACCTGTATTTCCATTCCCTTCCGACGGCTGGGGCCCGCAGTAGTTGTGAGTCTCCGTCCTCAGGGCGGAATCTCTGCAATGAGAATTCTCATTGCGAAGATTCCGCCCTGAGTGTGGAGACTTCCCCGCCAATTGTGGGGCCTCCGTCACGAGTGTAGAGGCTCTTTGTGAATCAGGCCCAGATTTTTTTTAACCCCTTCAGTGCCACGCCCTTTCCCCCTCCTGTGCCGGGCGTTGCATTAGTGGGTGGGGTTCATGACGAGATAGTCTCGTCATGGGCACAGCGCAACCATGCTCCATGACGAGACTATCTCGTCATGGGCACAGAAGAGGTTAAACGAGCCTCTGCCCTTTATATGGACAGAGTCAGGGTCTGCTCTTAAAAAATGGTCATATGCAGTGAATTACTTCCGGGGAGTTTGCATGGCTGATCCTCTAAGGCCGTCAGCCACCAGTTCCTAAGTGGGAGCTGCTCCATTTGGGCAGCTTCCACTTTGCAAGTAAAATGCCTCCTTTGATCACCAGATGATATGTGTTCAAAGGTTTGCAACCATAATAATGGCTGCAGAACCATTCATACATTGCTTTCCAAATCGCACAATGGTGGAGTTGCAGTTTGTAGTGTGTTAAAGAAGGCCTTTGCAAGATGCAAAGATTTTTTCAATTTACAAGTACATCACAGGCCATAATTTTGCTGTTGCAAAGCTTGTGATTTTGAAAATTACAGGATTTGCAGCCACAAAATCAATTCATACATTGGGCCTTTCTCCTGAGTGAAAATTTACAGTGCTTAATTTGTACAAGTAAGTGCTGGGGCCCAAAGAATTGCTCAGAATCCCTTGGCTGGCCCTATCGAAGGTCGGTGTGCCAAATACCAGGGCTGCGATGTCTTGATTTCACCTCATGGCTTTTCAATCTACCATCAGACACTCCCTGGTTCTTTATCTCACTCTTCCATGTTCCTGCTTTCGCCCTCTGGCACAGTTTTTTTCGTCTTTCTCTTCCTACCTCTTTTCCTTTTCTGTGTGTTCCCCTCTCTTGCGCTGTGTCAAAGTCTGATGAGTGAAAATAAGTGCTGGCTTCCGGAAAAGAGGGCTGTAAAGTCCACCAGCAACCATTGGCTCAAATTAAACTCCACAAAAAAACTCTGTTCTCTTCCAGTTAGTTCACTAGTTCTTTTAATGGAATTAAAATGCCTAAAAATAAATCATGATCTCTGGAGCGTTTGACAATGTAGCAGGGCTAAAATCATCTTTAAAAGATTGTATGATCAGAAATATGGATTAAAAATATAATTGATATTTTACTCTGCAGTGTGCCTGAAAATAACCGATTTTTCTACCCTACCCAATTTAATCACCCTAATCAATTGACAAACGTTTTGTGCACACAAGTGGATCTATCAGGCACAAGAAAAACTATATGAGGTTTAAAACTCAGCAGCAGAGAATCAGAATTAGTGTATTTTTAGAAGAGTAGATTGAACATACTGTAGTGAAGTTTCCTCCTTTGTATTTTTAGGGGAAGGAAATTAGGTGTTAAACTGGGGAGCAAAAACAAAAAGTAGTGCAACTCGTAGGTTTGTGGGTGTTCACCAACATTTACAAGCAGTTATCCATCAGAGATGAACATAAGAAGCTACTTCTGTTAAAATCAAAGCTTTTTTCCATAGATGGGCATGACTTTTGTCTGAAAATTCACAAAGAAATAAGGAATAAGTAGCAAGTACTCACCTAAAATAAATTTGAATTGGACCCATTGTTCCCTGCTCATAAAGCTTTTCTGTTGAGTTGTTTTATTTTACTCCTATCTTATATGTAAATTATTCGTTAATTTCAATGTCTGATTCGAAATGTTCAGGTAATACCAACTTTCCTCTAGGAATTTCTTACCAGACATATACTAGTGTTAGCAGTCCAGATCTGAATTGCATAAGAAGCACAGAGTGTTTAGGAAGTTATAATAAATATTGAGATTGACAGGAAAAATATAGAATCGGTAGCAGCGAGCTCGTACAGATTGATGCCTGAATATACTAAATAGAGTCTAGGAATCTTCTTATACAAAGATTCCTAGACTCTGTTTGGTTGCTAGTCAGTCAGCATGTAATCTAAAAGGATGTTGTCATTTGCATAGTTTAACTGACTGTCATTCGTTTTTGG
Source organism: Triturus cristatus (assembly GCF_964204655.1). Lineage (NCBI taxonomy): Eukaryota > Metazoa > Chordata > Amphibia > Caudata > Salamandridae > Triturus > Triturus cristatus. The sequence continues at coordinate 503,751,609 of NC_140593.1, forward strand.
CACATCACAGGAAAAGACTCATGCAGTACGAAGGTATAAGCGAAGGTCCAACATGCATACATTGTAAATCCGGGATGCTCAAAAGCAAAGTTTCTTAAATCCATTAACAATGTATAGTCTCTAGAACATTGGACTATTAACCAATTTTTTCAAAATAAGCTTGAATCCACATTAAGTATAGAACAGTCCTAAATTTAAAAAAATGTCAGGAATACCAAAAGGTTGCAATTTTTACTGTAGTTCCATATGGACCCTTATTAAAGACAAATACAAAATAAATGTACAGAGAATACAATATTGAGCACAAATGTGTAACAGGCCCATAAAGATGATTAATGCACACAAGACATTTGTGCATCATTCATTCATTTATTAAAATCCCATTTATGAAGCATGGGTATGACCCGTCACATTCAACTGTACTATAAGTTGCCCAGAAAAATTGAAAAGAGACTCTGGACTCCCAAGAATGTTGGTGGTACAACTCAACCAAACACCACAGAAAAGAGTCTACAGCACTAGTATTTACCAGTCATAATCTACTTTAACACCCAGGTCGGGAAATTCACCCAGGCTTTTCCTAATTTAATTGAGGCTGTGACTTCCATCAAACTATCCAGAATAAAGAGAATAGAGGTACTTTTGTTATTCTGTAAAGAGCCACCTGGTTCTCTTTCTGTAAAGAGTCACCTGGTGACATAGCCACCATACATATACATAAGGAGATGTGAGGAATGTTTGTGAATAGTGCAAACCACTGGCAATTCTTCTAGGTAACATTTTATCCCATCATTTTTTGCCCACTTTGACACACTAGACAGAGGCCTGCCTTTTGCAAATTAATACTGCCCCTAAACCCCATCATACTAACCGTCCTTCCTGATAACTCGCTGTTGAGGCCTAACAAAGTCAAAACTGGTCTGGGTTTGCTTGTGTTCCCTTCTGGGTTTGCGTGTGTTCCCTTCTGGAGAGGGCCTTGCCTGGCAGTTTGGGATGGACTGTTCCAAGGAGGAGGAAGGTGAGTAATGATATGAATAGGGCGGAGCTCTGTCTAGATTGGCATAGTGAGTGAAAATCGGTGAGTTGGAAAGCCACCTATAGCAATTGCCAGTAGTTTAGACATTAAACAGGTGTGCAAAAGTGCCTAAATATCTAAGATTGTTTATTGCTCTTAATAAGATCTATAACTAATTTATCAGTCGTATAACAAGTAGAGAATAATTCAAGTTTGTCTGATCAGAACAATACTTCTACACCATCACTTGCTAGCCTTTCAGACACCAAAACACTGATCTGGATTTCTGTGTGGAGCTGTAAAAGGAGGAACCATGGGGGTTATTCGATGATAATGATCACTCTGCACCCAGTATTCACCCAGTGATAAACGCAAATTTTACTCACAAGAAGACAAAAATCACCATACTTTGTGGATATCACTTTGCAGTAAAAGTGGGAGGAGATTTGTTCAGAGACATCTTGCAAGTGATATTGTCTAGCCTATCAATCAAGACCAGTTTTCATCTCTTAGGTGACATGCTGGGGCCCACTGAGCTTCTAAACCAATATGTACCTTGAATAATGAACTGTTTTCTGACAGAAAAGGTTGTCTATCCACTGCCCAAAGATCGAATTGAAAGAATCCTTGACTACCACAGTTTATCAATCAACCTCCTCAACATACTCTCTGACCAATAGATATTCTATTAGTAATCACGTCACTGAAGTGGACAACTGGAACATTTACTACATTTTCCTGTTATAGTGTTCATTTAATGGCAGCGACCCAAATTCCAACCAGTATATTGATAAATAAACTGCCTGTAAGCCAGATAATGGATGGGTTTTATCTTGTAAAGGAAGGGAAGGCGAGCCTTGGACAACTGTTGATGTAGTAGGGCTATTTTGTAATATTGATATTTTCATGAAGTATAAGGGTGAGGTCAGGCAGAAACCTACCTTCTAAATATACTTTTATAATCAATTGATCATTTTGGTTTCAACTGAGAGGAAGGGCAACAGGATTTTAGTTAGTATGGAGAAACACAATAACTGTTTCTGCTGGCCTTACTGGGGCACCGTCACTCCTGCTCCATTAGCTGATTGTTGTTCTCTAAGGGATCTTTTTGGTTTCCAAATAGTCAACACCCTCTGCGTGATATTTCACAAAATTCCTGCTCAATGGAGAAGAACGGGGAAATGGGAGTGCGGGCCATAGATGGTGGGACTTCAGCTTACTCTTGAGGCACGTCATAAATGCCCCTCCTTCTCCAACTGATGGATGAACCATTCTATTGGATACTGAATATAAATAGTCCCAAACTCTGCATCACTTCTCCATGTGTCATTTAATATCACACAATCAATGAGCTAGAATGTTGACTTGAGAACCAACCATTTCATTTAATATTTTAGATTTGTGTTGGTCTGATTAAAGCATGAATGCTATCAATAGTGATTTCTGAGAATTCTGACTAAATGTTTCTAACGTGCTCCATGTTTAAAATGTTAGGTTATTTCATCAAAAGGTTCACTCTGACAATTGTTCACATGTGAGAACGCTCTGGGCTGGTTCTTCAATTTAATACTGGTCAATAGACCTTGATAGTAGCCTAAGAGGAAAAGGGGGTAGCAACAAATTTGAATCTTAAGGTACAATGTGATCATTAGGACCACACAATTAAAGTTTGAGTAAGTAATTTGAGGTTAAAAGGTTTATTACCAACTCAAAGCCGACTAATATAAATCATTCTCAAGTGCATGCTATAAAAGTACAGGATTGTCAAAGGAAGACAAAAGTGATGTACAATATTGGTCCTCAATAGCAAGGAGCATATAAGTATTTCAGTGGCAGCGATACAAAAAATAAGCAACAGGATTTGAACACTAGATGAATGGTTTCGATCCTTCTCCCCATACATGGAAATGATTTTCAGCATCTACTAAACTTACACTGACCAAAGGATAGGGGAAACCCTATTGAATCACGGAAGCAAGAAAGATGTCAGCATCAGAACCTCTATAGAAGCTCTATAGGTAAGGAGTCATGTATAGCATAAAACCACACATTCAGAAATGACAAGAGAGGTCTGTACCTCTGAAAGTGTCAATGGAATCTGACTAAGCCCAAGGTGGGTTCACTAATTAAAATGCACAAAGAACATTTGAGATGTATGACCTCATACACATCATAGTACTTTTTCAGTTCCCAAGAAAGAAATTGGCGCTTTGAACTCTAACCCCATATTCCAATCTCCGCTTCCAAGGCATCCTTGGATTCCTCCCTTCGTCTGATAGAACCAACTGGTAACACTCTCCTTGTTCTTCATTAAATTCATTCGACCTTGCTAGTTTTTCCTTGCCTCACTATCTCTGAAATACAATGTGATTTTCACTACCTAATGAATGCCTTTGGTGTGCACCTGCAGAGGAGAAAAACATTCAGAAAAACAACTTTCACGCTAGTATAACTTTCACGCTAGTATTAAATGTCTCAACTGAAGCTTAGGGCCCAAAACCACACTAACTTTACAGTTTTCTTTAAATGCATAATAATTCTATAACCTACATATAATACAATAAATGACATCTTTAATTAAGGTATCAACTATATTATACTGTTCTTGTGTAGCCAGCACAATAAACAATACATATATTATTATTATCCTAAAATGGCAACCGATCACAATTTGTAAAGAAAGCATTGAACACACTTGATTCATTTTCACTAATCCCTGGCGAATGCAATGCATTAAATGCATTTTAGCATCCCACCGTACATTAAACCTATAGAAGATTAATAACAGCAATCCGGATGTCTCTGAAAAAAGGAAAAATGTTAATATGTCAAAACACACAATAAATGCACCTTCTACACCTTTAGTCCACAATATCTCATTAGTATTATTGTATCACATGAGCACATAGGGCCAAAGGTAAATATATATAGGGTCTAGCCAAACATAAAAGGAGCCAAAATGATGCTACTCTGCATACAAAAATCTTTGTGACCATTAAAAATGGGAACATAGTCAATGCACATGTCTCAAAAGATTAAGTACACTTAATAAATATTGTTTTCTTTCATTTGTTCATTAGACAAACCTAGACATTTTCTGGTGAAAACAAAATCAGAACTAAAATGTGCAGTTTTTCAAGAACTGAAACACACATATGGTATTTCTGTGTTTTACTTGTCAATTCGAAATATATACTGCAACATTTTAATGCAAAATACTTTACTTCTGTCCTTCTGAGGCCACACGTGATATAATCAAGTTTTTCATAGCCTAAATCCCAACATATTTGCACTTGCTTTTAGGTAACAGGAAGAAAGTAACTTCTTGATGAAGACTGTTTTTTTCTGATCCTGCTGTGAAACCTATTTTCATTGTGAAATTGATCAAGTTGCCATAGCAACTGATAAACAGGTTATAACTCGTTTTTTATTGATGATCTCAGTGGCAATTGGGAAGAAGTTAACCAAATACATTTTTTAGTAATGATCTTCACGATATGTGTCTGATTTCAGGTGATAAGGCTGCAACCTGCTTATAAATGTAATGCCGCCTTAAAGCAATGAAAAGCAGAAACCGTCCTAAGTGTATTTAATTATTTATATACTAGTCTTCCAAGGCGTGCTCAAGGGGAGATTCCTCGCAGCCTCGTGTGTGAAGCAATATGCATGTGAATTATGAAAGCAATTCAAGCAGAAAATGTGAGCTTTTAATTACTAATTATAATCAATTTGAGGGATCTGGAGTTATGAATATGTATATCAACTTTAATATGTAGCAATACAAATAGCAGTGCAAGGGCATGCTTTTAATGAAATGTGTGCCAAGGTGGGTGCTTTGAGGCAAAATCTCTCCTCCCGCAATTCAAAGCAAAAATGATATGCTTCGTAAGTTACCAGAACACACAATGGTATGGCAAGTGATAAAATAGGGAGGAAAAAATTAAAACATGTAATATAAATGATACATATCTTATAATAATTTACTGCCTGTGCAGTGTGGATGGGCTTGTCAGATAAATAATACAATCAAGTCGGATTTTCAGAATAACCAACTCAGATGCAAATATTCTCTACTGAAATTCATTAGATGTAAATTTTTCTCATGCATATTGATTGTAGATATCTTGCGAACTTGACAGGATTTTACTATTTGGAGGTTACGATAGCCTATCTGAAAACAGTACGCTTCTTTCCCAATGTTTTGCACCACAATAGCAAGCATAGGCTGTTTGGATTTGGAACACCTTTTTTAATAATTTCAAGCAATCATTAAGATAAAGGCAACATGTATTTCTCAAAGAGGTTAAATCACATATGATTTTCACCATGTTTGGTTCTCGTCAACATGCTGCAATTTACATCATTTCAGAGCAATAAAGCATGAGAGGGGGGCAAGGAAGTGAAATTCAGTGGTATGGTGAGAAAAAAAGAGGAATACTTGTAAAGTTTTTCTACATGAATAAAATGGAACACATATGACACTGTCACACCCATTTGGGCCATTAGCTCTGCTATGTCATTGGTTAATACTTGGGCAAAAAAGATTGTTAGGAGGCTTAAGGACAAATCTTCCCATGCCTTTGTAATGTGAGTAATGAAACAGTTTGTAAACATTTAGAAGTCCTGGATGAAATACAGGAATGTACCGCAGAACACACTGCCAGAAGTTAGGTTAAGTAATGCAAATGGCAGTGAATGTAGGGAACCGCCTCTCATAGAAAGTGAGGCCAAAATAATGAGAGAGTGCATGAAACTGGTATAAGTGAGTCCTCAATACATGACTGGGTTGGGCTTCCTGCTGTAAGTGGTGATGTCTCTAAGATGTTTGGCAAAGAGCCTCCTGCTTCATTCATCAGAATTGGTAGGAGCCATTGTTTAGCACTTGAGCTCTAGTGGGAGGTACTGAGTTGGTTACATACTACATTTCACAAGTTTTCACAAAATTGATCCTCAAATGGTGATCAGACCTTCTCCAAATCAACAACCCATGTTTATCATCATCCCGAGCAACCTGCTACAAAGCCCTTTGTTCTAGAAATGCTGCTGTGGAATCTGTTTGCATGTAGAGACAAGGATTGGTGTCTGGCCCTATAAAAGTGGTAGGCTCCTGCCAGGACAGAGGATATCTCTTCAAGTAAATCAAAACGTGTTACACATTGCAGGAGTGCATGTGTGAAGACACATACCGTTCCAGTTATTAGAACAACTACAATTCATAATCATGATGCAACCCACCTTGTGCAGCCATCAGGATGGCTCACCGAGATAAATGTTCTCGGCTGGCAAATGGGCAGATGTGCTTATCCAGAGTTCAGATCCTCACAAACGTGAATCAGCCTTTCATCCTGGGGTCAGTAAATTGAGAACTATTTATTTTTAGTTTTATATAGCTTGAACTTGAACCAAAGGTATCAGAGCGCTTTACATGAGCAAAACTTGCATTACAGACGAACACATTAATTTTTAGGCACGGGGAGATTGCGATTTGCCCAGAATCACAGGATGTTTGAGCCTCCCCCCAGACTCGAACCTGGTTCCCCAGCTTCAAAGTCAGAAGCTCAAGCTGCTAAGCCACATCCCCTCCTACTATTAAATTGGGTAATCGTAACAATTGTTAATCACTGTTCTCAGAACCAGCAGAAGTGTGGTGTGAAGCACTTTATTAAAAAACACAGTTATTATTATTATGTAATAGAGTAACAGGCTACAAGACCTGATGTGAGTAGGTACACTGTACACCACTGAGCTTGGTGTCACATAATCAAATGATTGGCATCTCTTTTCTAAAAAATCCAACAATCCACACATTGATTCACACCTAAAACTAGATTGCTGATCTTCACAAGCAATGACTGTGGTATGCTCTTTCCCCAATGTGCCTGTTATAAGACTTAACCACAATTTATTTATTGCACATGGAACAAAAAGTCAGCATTTGGACTGATGGAAGAGGAGAGACAGGGAAATACACTCATTAGTATCAGGCATGCTCTGAAAGGATCTGCTGGAAGGCACCAGAGGCTTCCCCTAAATTTGTATATGTTTGGCCTGAAAGTTGTCCATGCATCCTGCTTGCTCCTTGGCAATAGCACTGTAGATTGTGTTGGAGGTCAAATTTCACTATTACGGAACACATAAGCAACATCATATGTGTTTACAGTAAAGAGTTATAAACTGTGTGACTAAATATACAACTTTTGCCAGTGCCTAATTTGTAAAAATATAAGTTTAGGGGCCCAAAATGTTTCCTTAGGAGCTGATGACTGCGCCGCCTAAACTTTATTCCACCACACACATCTTTAATCCTCCATGATATTCTTCATGTCTCCTAATCTCACTTTTGTGGGGTATTTTTCATCCCTTCTTTCTCCCCTTGTCAATGTTTCATATCTTTCTCTTCCTCCTTCTTCTTTTCTTTTCTCCCTTTTGCTCACTTGATCTGGCTCAATGACTGAATGCAAAACAGTCCAGGTCCCCATAAGTAAGTGCCGGTTTCCAACACATCCCAACACCTGCAGCCGCCGAAACAAATTAAGCACTGATTTATCTCTACGTCCAATGAAAGTTATCAAAAATTCAATTCTTGGACTTTTGGAACAAAACAATATGGCAGCTAACCTTTAAACATAAATGTGTCTTTTATTCTTTTCTTGGGTTACCAGCAGATCCTTGATGAAGTTACAAAAAATGTCTTTTAGGCATGGGGTGGGGAGAAGTAGCGGTTCCAAAAATAATAGTTTCACTGCATGTAGCCACCGGGCTCTTAAACTGTATGTGTGTTGTTTTCTGTCATGAAGGATGGTGATTCGGCCATAATTAGAGGAAATGGTGATGAAAAGCCCACAGTAGAAACAACACTGTTGAAAAGACCGCACACTGGGAGTAATGAAAATCTGACATTTACCCGCTGCTTGTGCTGTTTGAAGCTCCTGTCCATTAGAGCTAAATTGGTCAGCCATGCTCCTACTCAGGGTGTTCCAAGAGCGCCTGATATTTTGTCTTTTTTCTGCGAGAAAAAAAAGAAACTGGAACACTTTCCTGTCAGATCCCTTTCTTTCAATGTGTATTTTTTTCTGATGACTGCAATAGTGACAATAACATGTACAGTGCATTGAATAAATAAGTGAAAACAATCTTTTTTTAGAGGTAAAGGAATTTTAATGGGCACAATTTTCGTGGTTGGAGGCTTTCTATCTGTACGACTGGGTTGGTAAATACATTAGGTGAGTCTTCATTTTGTGATCCCTGGTTAGGGATGCATGAGAACTTAACAAAGCGACTGGCAGTAGCGGTTGGCACAGATCGGGGGTGGCGGGGCGGACAGCGGGGATAAGGGGATATTTCAAAAAGAAAACACGTACCTTACCACCACGTCTCACCTCTCATCAGGAATGGAACAAGAAGCAGGCAGCCAGGCTCCCCTGACCAAACCCAATGCTGCAATGCAGCGTTGGATTAGTAAGCACCCAGGCTCCCCTGACCAATCACAACGCTGCAATGCAGCATTGTGATTGGTCTGAGCACCGTGGTTTGGTGCTCAGGCAGGGACTGGGGGCATGGGCATGTTCTCCACGCAGGCTGTTGAAAGCAGCCTGCATGGAGAACATGTGCCACTAATGCTAATCTGCTTAAAAGAAGCGGATGGTCCACCAGACTGAAAGCAGCAGACGGATCTAGCATGAGCAAAAGGCCACCCGTTTTTTCTTCTGCTGAAATCCAGGCATTGTCCCAGAACTCAAAGAGAGTGATTTCTGTGCCATTTTGGGCCTTTAGCCCAACTGCAGAGGAGATAGACACATGGCTGCCTCAAGATGGCTCTGTAGTTGGGAGCCCACAATTGTGGCTAAGACCACCAGTTTGGTGATTGATTGATATGTAGTTAGGCAAGATCGTAGGGATGAAATCCTTTTTTAAGAACAGCATCACACAACCTCTTTTAGAGGGTCTGATTCCTTACTCAAGATAATTAGATGGAGACAGATGGCAGCATCTATAATAGGAGGGAGCTGTCTAAGAGTTCATTCTTGATCAGGGTCAATGTGAGCATCTGTGTCAGGTAAGAAATAATGACATCAACTTACTTTATAGAAATTGACTGCAAGGTAAAGACAGAACTCATGTCATTATTATAATGAGACCAAAAGAAAGGCTGTTTACGAGTTGCAGTCATCCTTTGCCTTATTTTGTTTATTGAATTTAATAAAAAAAGAGGATATAGTATGCACTATGGACTATTAAGGGTTGAATTCCTGCATAGCAGAGACAAGAAGAGGTGGCATCAGTGACCATTTGAAAGAGCACCCTGAGGTGACAATCAGCTACATTAATAGGTTTGGTCCAGGGTGCTTCTTTTTGCTTCCATGGTGGCCATTTAATGCTTTCTGTTCTTTGCTAAATGGTCTCTCCTTGGGCTTGTTGATGGTGTCTCCTCCAATGCAACTCTAATCGCTGATTGGCCTGAATCATTTCTTTTAGCAGTATGTTAAACCAGAGGGGCATATTAAATTGCACCCTGGTTTTATTTGGGGCAGATGCTAAAATTGAGGTTATATGTAAAGAAAACAGCACGTATGTATATTTGCTAGGCCCAGTCAAGCTGGTTAAACTGTCTTCTAAAGTAGTAAGCTTTGACTCAACCAGGTGGCAGAAATATTGTATAACTGTTTCTTCAGTGGATATTATATAACTTAGGAGATCAAAGGAAGGTGGGAGCAAATAACTGGCGGTCAACTCAGATGTTCTAGGTTACAATGTAAGATCAAATATGATTTAGTCAAATACAAATAAATCTTAAAATACATATTATGCTAGAATGTCATGGCCTAAATATTGTCTGACTAAAATATTGTTTCCTGAATATCATACACAACAATATTATTCCATTGTAGTTAACAATAAATGTCTACACACATTTGAGTGATATTTTTGTAAATATTATTTAGGCCACGATATTTATGTCAGACGATATTTTTCTTATGGATACTACGAAATACAACCCTTAAAATTGCATAGCAAAATCACTAAAACAGTTCAAGACCTACTTAATTTTACAGCAATTCTGTGTAGAATATAATCAGTTCATTTCCTAGTGTTGCAATAAAATATGTACTGTAAGACATATTTCTGCAGTTAAAATATTATTTACTGCAAAGCACATGATTAAAGAATGTAATAGTTCACGAGAAAAAAGTGCAAGTCTATAATGTCTAATATCTGATTGGTTCAGGGATGCTGTAAATTGTTATTTCCCATTGTTACTATGCAAATACAAATAAATAAAATGCCTAGATTAAAGAATATAATAGTTCAAGATAAAAAAAGTGCAAGTCTATAATGTCTAATATCTGATTGGTTCAGGGATGTTGTCAAACGTTGTTTCCCTTCGTTACTATGCAAATACAAATCAATAAAAAGGCCTATTGTAATTTGCAATGAAACAGAATCACATATACATGGAGTACAACCACCATGTGGAAACTCCCTTGGAGGAATACGCAACAAATTCAGGAACATACCTACCCTCGCAGGGGTTGCCAGACAACTCACATAATCACTCCTTTCCTGGGGTAGATAATTATTCTTTATCTCCCAATGTCTTCATAAATATATACATTTCAAAAGATATTGTCCTCGGGTACCTTTTTTCCGTTCCCACATTCCTCTCATTTTCATATTGCAGGGTAATATTAATACTATCCTTCTTAGTTTGCAATTACGGCTCAAGAAAGGCATCTGGTTATTTGATAAAGATTTGATCAAATTAATCAATTTTATGTGAGCAAACCTTTAAATATTTTAAAAGTTGTTGCAATATGTAATATGAAAGGTCTGCCTTGGGATTCAGCTACAGTGAGTTCTATAAGGATAATGGTGCCAAGGTGATTGGGCCGCATATGCAACATAAGTAGATTGTATTGAAGATTCAGCTGTAACCCTTTTCATTTCAAGTTGAAATATAGTTGTCTTGCTTTAACCTACAAAATCTGCACCATAATGCAGCAGATGGGTATTTTATCTTATTTTTTTAAAACACAGAATCAGTCTATTTTTCTCCTGTGTGAAATAGAAACTTGAATATTGCAACATTTATTTGTTAAGGTCCATCTGTTGTTAATGAATGGTTTCCAGTTCATCAGGCAATCATAGGATATACCCAACAGATAAAACCAGAAACCCTCGTTTGACAATTTTAGGGCAAACCTCTTCTAACTCTTCTCATGCCTACTACCCTTTTAGTTTTGCCTTTATTCTCTGTCCATGATATTTATGCTCTTTTCCATTTTGTACTATTTCAGCTAGGACTTCCTACATTGAAAATGTGTGCAGAAATCTCATCCAAAGGCTGAGGGAGCAGGTGAATTGCTAGAACCCATAATCTTTAGGAGCAGAGAAGAATAAAAAGGCTTGATTGTCATTGGTAGCCAGAAAAAGAAATCCCTTATTATGGAAATGGAGATTTAAATACAAATTCTGATTTTTGCTCCGAAGAAGCCCCAAGGTTTGGTCTGACCACCAGATTCTCATTGATGGGGCTGAGCTTCAAAAACCTTGTTCACATGCACGTAACCCTCCCTTGATTGCCAGTGTAGGACTTGGAAGTTTTTGGGCATATCAGCAAAGGCCAAATGCTTCTCCAGCCTTCTTGAAGGTGAAGACACACCAGCGCCTCCCCGGTAAATAACTTCATCCCTTTGACCTCTAGACCCTTGCCTCAACCTCCAGCAGATATTTCAATAGGTGATTCGCTGCTAATCTAAAATACAATCTCATTGAAACTAAACATGCAGAAAGGACCAGGAGACAAACCTATTTCCCAGACTCAGACCCAAGCTATTGATGCTAGCTGGAGCATTATAAATCTTGCCTCTATGATGCTAAAGCTGTGGTCTTTTCCTCCAAGCTTGTATTTGCAATCTATCTGGCCTAAAACCTCCCAAGGTGGTACGCTCCTTTTCTTCACCTGGCTGCATGGCCCCTCTAATTACTCCTTCCAACACACAATGTGAAGACCATGTCCCGAATGTTCTCAAATCATTTGCTCTTATCATGGCACCAGGAGGGAGGCGAGGACATCAATGCTACTTTGAACTGTGGACATGTCCCTGACTTCTGTAAAAAAACAGATGTAATTTCTCTTGTACTCACGAAATATGATCTCTATCCCAGTGATCTTAAGAACGTTAAACTCCCAGGCCTCTGCTCCCAGTCTTTACTAAAATCATGGAGCATTTTTCTAGTCAAATGACTTGCACAAACTCTTGAAACTGATGACCTTCTTCATTAGACTGAAGCCAACCTCTGGATAGACCACAGCATGGAGGCTACTTTGGTTAGCGCTACTGATTTCATCTACCACTCCAGAGATCTTGGCAGCCCTGCTGGCCTCTTGCAATATTCCACTTGAACATTGACTACAGAATAACATGCTACCGGAATATTATAACCAAATATCGAGGATCAAAATATCGACAAGGTACATATTTATAGCTAATTGTAGGTTTATTTTACTTAACTTCACATATAGGGGCCGATTCCAATCCTGGAAAAAGGCTGTACAAATCGTTGTATGGAGCGTTTTTCCCGTACAACTCGTACCCGGTAAACTTTTCTTACAACCTAGGAAGTACGATTCGTACAGAAAGCCTCTCTCCATACAAATCGTACAAAAGACCATACAGCTCAAATAAACCAACGATTCTGATCCGGAACAGTTTGCACGCGACGTCTGTATGTATTTAACCAGCGGTTTCCAGCCCAGCAAGTACGATTCGTCCCTACGGCACTCCGTACGGCTTTTTTCTTACGGGAGCCAAAAACAGCTGTAAAAGCAGAGTCCCCAGGGGTACGAGTCGTACAGGCATACATCCCCGTGCGTTGTGTATGTACGGGGCGTACCCCAACATCGCGTATATGTACTGTGCGTACCCCCAACATCGCGTACCCCAACATCGCATACCCCAACATCACGTATGTACACACTGTACATACGCGATGTTGGGGTACACGATGTTGGGGTATGAGATGTTGGGGTACGCAATGTTGGGGTACGCGATGTTGGGGTATGCGATGTTGGGGTACGTGATGTTGGGGTATGCGATGTTGGGGGTACACACAGTACATACGCGATGTTGGGGGTACGCACAGTACATATGCGATGTTGGGGGTACGCACAGTACATATGCGATGTTGGGGTACGCACCGTACATACACAACGCACGGGGGTGTATGCCTGTACGACTCATAGTCCTGTACGACTCGCACCCCGGGAACAACTTTTCCCGGGATACGAGTCGTGCAAAGTTCGCTTCGTAGCGGGTAATAGCATTCCCCGTGTACGGGACTTTTTCCGTACAAATCGTAAATCGGAAAGCCGGTCCGAACCGTACTAGTACGGTTGGACTGCATTTTTACAATTTGTACGGAAAAGTGTCCGGGTCCGTTTAGTACAACTTTTCCCGATCCGATTTGTAAGGATCGGGCCGATCCGTACAAATCGGATCGGGAAAAGTTGTATTTTTCCCGTACGAATCGTACTTCACGGGTCGAACGGGACTTGTGCGATTTGTATGGAAAAAATTACCGATATGAGTCGGACGGGAAAAAAAAAATACAGGATCGGAATCGGCCCCATATTGTACCATAACATTATATAGACCTTTCCGATATGTAAATGTGTAGTTTAGAATAGTAACTTTATACCTACCAATATGTAATTACCTTCTTAATGTTTTGGTCCTTGTTTTTGCCACCTTTTTTGGGTAGCATGACGTTTCTGTTGTCACTATTTTGTCAGACAATTCCTCTTACTGTTGGGGGTCTCAGCATTTAATAAAGTTGATCACTCTATCCTAACCAGCCATCTGAGTAAGATCCACCAAAATTAATCAGCCCTAAATTGGTTAATTTTCTTCTTGCAAAGTTCCTCACAAACTGTCTCCCAGCCCCTGTTCAATTTCACGGAAGGGCTCATCTGATGTGGAATTCTAGAGAATTCTACACGCTACCCTATTCTGTTCAACATCTCTTTCCTGCCCCTGGGAGAACCGATTAAGAGGGGACATTCCTGTAGGATCTGGTTCCCTAAACTCCAGGACTATCTTCCACTGGACCTTTGTCAAATCTCGTCCTACTAGATCTTCCAAAAAAAATGAAAACCCATGTACTACATCGAGGTAGCCTTTCCTTTTCGTTTTTGCTCTTCGTCCTCTTTCTTTTCTCCGGTGTATTTCTCCTTTCTCTCTTTATTGTGTGCATGTTTCTGAAGTTCTAGTGCCAGGGTGCCTGCAGGCAACAGTTAGCACTTTAGAAATAAATAAATACGTTTGTTTCTTATATTCCCGTTCCTGCTATTATGGAGCAAGCATCTTATTCATAATAGATTATGGTAATGGCTACAAATTGGACACTTCAGGCTATTTTAATATTACTGTGGGTTCAAAAAATGTCAGCCTGTCTAGGGAGAAGTCTGTGAATGTTTGACCAAATTTCCAGAGCCGCAGTGGGAGCTTGAGGGCCCCTGTTTACCCAACAGTCGGCCTTCAAAATGCTTTGCATTGCTCATCTGACTTTTTATTGTCTGAGTCTTTTGAAATTTCTCGTGGAGAGACTCCGCCTTTTCCCTCCCCAGCCATCTTTAATCTACCTCTTTGCTTCTTCTCTGTATGTCTTGCTTTAGTCATTTTTAAATATGGAGGCAGAGTGTTTTCTATTTTCACCCCTCACTTGCGGAATGCACTGCTGCTTTATTTGAGCTAGGCAATCAATCACATCACCACGTGAAAAGTTTTTAATCTCATTGCTTCTTGTATCACATCTTACCCTGTTGACGTCTGTTCTATTTTTTCTCTTTGTGATACTCTGTAGATATGTCTGTCATTTCAAATGTGTGATCCTCAGCATTCACAAAGAAACCATTTGGCCCTTTGGTGCTGCAAACACATATTCTATTCTATTTTATTAACATTTCTTTAATACCACCTCCTTCCATATGCCAGTGACCTCCCTAATAATTCTTTTCTCTCCTATTCCTTTTCCACTGTCACTTCGTGTAATCTAGGTGCAACCTATGGCACATATCCCACTTTCTCTGCTCATGTATCCATCAGTGGCAGCTAGCATCTATGGGGGGGGGGGGGGGGGGAGCGGGTGTGCACAAATAAATTTACAAAAATTAAATAAAAATTTACCGAATTCAACAGGACATTCTCACTCCAGACCTCCTCATCGCGACTGCAGCCCGGCCACCAGGAAAGTCCCTTGATCAATCCTGGTACTGCTTTCATGTAGCATGAGAGCAGCACCCTGATTGTAAGGAGTGGCCTCACTCGGCACTCCACAGTGCTTTGGAGGCCTGAACATGCTCTATCCCAGCTGTCTTAAGAGAGCTGTGTTAGAGATTGTTAAAGTGTGCCTGTGTGGCTGGCTGTCGCAAAAAGGCCGGCCAAACAGACATGTGCACTTTAAACAGTGCCTAGACAGCCCACCCTCCTCCCTACTGCTGTCACTCAGCAGGCCCACACCGTCCTGACACTCGGTTGGGGACAGGTGGATGAAACATAAAATGGTAATGAATTAGCAATTTATTTTTCATCTCAGGGCATTTATGTGGCGCAACGTCCTCCACTCCAACGGACGAGCCGCCCCTGATATCCATTGTCTCCTGCATTTGCTTGTGTCAATAGAAACATCTGGAAACTCTATTGTCATTTCTCCTTTCTTGCCTGGGTCATTGCTCAATTTTTCTTCTAGGTATCCCTCTTCCTACTCTTACAACCCTACAATTGTTTTTTCCAGTCTGCTAGCCATCTTCTTTTGAAGCTCTTTTATGCCCTTCTCCAGCTTCTCTGTAGAGATTCACTTCCATGTCACTTCTCCAGATTTAGCAATCTGAAAAGAAAATAAACTAGTAATGATTGTCTTCAGGTTTGCTTTCTTTGTTGTATCTTATTTTTGAATGTTTGCATAGTCATGTCTCATACTATATTTCATGTCTGTAAAGTAAACAAAAAAGTGATGCGTGTGATGTGTGTGTAATGCTTGAATTAATCTTAGTCCAGTCCAATCTAGTTTTTGATCAGCTTTACACTTTAGGTTTAGATCCAGCCATGTGTAAATCAGCCTTGACCCTGCTCCAATAGGAACAGTCAGAGTCCAGTGGGCAAAATAGCAATGGACTAGTATGCAGCCCCGATTAATTACATCAAGCATTCCATTCATCACTTTTTGTTTTCCTGACTGCAGTGCCCTAAGTGTGATGGGTAATCAAGAAATGAGTCCTGCACTCCCTGGGCCACTGGAACCAAGCTTCACCAGACTGAAGAGGCCCAGTCAGGCCAAAACTGGTCTTGGGTTATTTGTGTTCTTGTTCAGCGAGCTTATGGTTTGGCAGTTTGGGTTTGACTCTTCCTATTGGAACAGGACCGAGACTGATTTCCATATAGCTGGGTCTAATCTGAGGTGGCAGAGTGGGCAAGCAAATGATGGACTGGTGTGCAGCCCCAGTAATTACCAGCGTCTGAGATTCATTCAAGCATTCCATCCTTTACTTTTTTTGTTTTTCTATGTATTTCCTTTCTTGTCTCTTTTTTTCTACTGCTCATTATTTTTTGAATGCCACATAGGGCTGGCTTGTTTTCCCTCACCCACTCTCCAAGAAAAACAATGTTTCTTATACAAAAATGGAATGAACCGACCTTGCCAGCCAATCAATGTGTTGAACGCCTTTCACAGTCTTCTCAAACACCATCAACTTTCAACTTCCTTCAAATCTCCCAACAATCACGCTGGTGTATTTTCTGAAAATACATTATATGAGAAGTAGGGCTTGAGGGGGGCTTAAGGGGCAGTGCATTAGGAGTACTTAAAACACAATATTTTTCAAAGTAACCAACCTTTTGTAAAAACTTCAAAACAGAGACAGGAGAGTGAGTGTATGCTGTTTTTGTCTGTGTGGAAGTCCATACCCTAGATGAAATCCAACAGACACCTCACCATACCCAACTGAAAGTACTTGTACCCAACTATTTAATACAGGATACATTTTTTCAGGGGGGATGTAACATCCCAGACACCCCCCATGAAGCTACGTCCCTGCCTGCCCCAGAAGGCAAGGAGGTATGAATGGCCCTAATTAACTAGGAGACATGGTGACCTCACCACCAGGAAATGTATAAAGGCCAAAAGCTGAGGCTAGTTACTTAAAGGTCTGAAGTATGACGCCAAATAAAAGTCTTTTCAGAATGTATAATGCGTCTAATTATTTTTCTGAATCAGCCAGATGCTGTGATAATGGCTTTTAGACCTGTTCGCCAGCTGGAATTAATTAAAAATAGCTTTTAGCAAAACTGCATGTTTACAAGTGTGCATCTTCTCACTTGTAACACAGCACCGAAGCTCGTGTTACCTTTATGAACATAAGTGTGCGCACAGCTTACATTTCAGGGTTAAGCACTAGGCAGCTACGCCTAAGATTTTCATGAAAAGGTTCAGCTAACTTACAGAAGGTTGAAAGCAGCTTTTTAAATGTAAAAAGAGGTCCAGCGTTTGTTTTGTACATTTTCGCCTAGCAGGGCTTTTCTTAAGTTCATCTTGCAGCATTTGTTCATAATGTGAGGGGGGGGGCTTCCTTGGCAAGTGTACATTTTGAATTTCACATTAAAGCAGCCTAAGCCACTTGTTAACATTTTACAGCTGATTTACAAAAACATTAAATATGCAAGTGTAATTGTTTAGGGAAGTGCACATGCACGTTGGAACCTGTTTGGCAAGTTAGGATTGCCCAAAAGTCCAAAACACTAACTATTCACAGAATGAAAATAAAAAAAATCAAGGGATACACGAAAGAAGGGTCTACTGTGCCTGGCATAAAGTGACATTGGCTTGATTCACTGGTCTTTTACCCCGAAGTGAAGTGAATGTGAGTGTCATCGATGTACATTTGGAAGTTCACCTTATAGTGCTTGAGAAGCTGTGCCACACTGCGGATGTAAATATGGGGCAACATTTCCCCTTGGTGATGCCATATAATACTGAGAATGTGGACGACTCCAATGATTCCATTTATTTGTATGCATGCTTGTGTCCAACATAGCAACGCTGCATTATAAATTCTTTCTTACAAAAGCTGGCCTGGTTCAAAATAGCGCTATCATCATACAGTTATAAAAAAGTACCCCACAGGGGTTCCTAAATTGCACAATTACCAGGAAGTACTTTTGCCAAGGTGCTAGTGTGGTTGGACAGACAATATGAACACTTCAGGGAGAAGGGCATGATGAAGAGCTGTGCTCTACTCATAGGGCATCTCTCATCAAAGGTAGGGAAGTTGATGTTGCAGATTCAGTAAAAGGCTAGCGCTTTGTGCACCATCCTAAAAGTGTGGTATCTCACAATCGCCCACTGAACCCACCCAAGTCTACATTTGAAGTAAGTTTAACTTTTGGCCCAGTCTTATGCTCACATCTTATTGTCTTCTGTTTGATCCAATCCACTGAATTTGTCACTTATATTGTAATGTATTGGTAGGGCCACTAGAAGTTTGCGATCTTGTGGCTGCTGCATTTTCCTCATAATTATGGATTTGCCACATTTGCCATATAATCCACCATCTGCTGAATAATCTGCAGATTTTAACAAAATAATTGTTTCTAACTTAACCGGATCAAAGGTTACGTAAAATGGAGCAACATGTGTTGTTGCACAGTTAAAAGCCCTTCGCAAGGGTTGATTGGTCACGTTTCTGCTACTCATTGCTGAATTTGGGTGTCAAACTGGTACTAATTAGACAGATTGTCCAGGCCCTTGTAAAACTGCGCCTGAACTACGGCAATGCCTTATATTCCGGTTCGCCCCAATATGTGTTAAAAGGGTTACAGGTCGTCCAAAATGCCATTGCTCTTCTCCTCATCAATATCCCAAGGCACCAGTCCACCAAAAAGGCTTTGGTGGAACTACACTGCCTTGCGGTGGAGCGGTGAGTGCAATTTAAGGCCTTATGTATTATGTAAAGTGCCCTTCACAACAAAGGCCTCTCATTGTTAAGACCCTTAGTCTCCCCATATATCCTTGGTAGGGTCATACAAAAAGACCCCGGCACTCTTCTTCAAATTGAAAACAATACACATTTGTTAGAAATTAATCATATAAGCTGCAAAAATAATAAAGAGAAGAAACCAATTGGCATAAGGAATGTCATGAAACATACAAATGTGTGCTGTGAGCTCAGTTTTAATGATTGTCAAACACAAAGCACTTCATCTAGCGTGTAACATCATATATCAGATAAAACATCAATCAGAGAAGATTTTTTTCCGTGGGTATATATATCTCAATTCTTGCAGTTCTTATAAATGCTAGAGTTTGACACGTAGAGTGTTCTCTCTGAAACAGCCAACGCGCGTTTCGTCACCACCGTGACTTCCTCAAGGCTTCAGTTATGATGGTTGTAAAAGAGTTAGCAATGGCTATAGTAGGCCCGATCCCCTAGATTTCTCCGAAGTCCCTAGAAAATATCTCGATGACTCCGGATAATCACTGTCTCGTAAGGTTGCAAAAATCGAAGCTTGTTTGACTTCTTATATGAGGTAGAGAGTATTGTTCTATATTAGGGTTGTGTAGAGCCTCCAAAATCCTGGAGAGTGTTGAGATCCAGTAAGCAGTAAGTAGTTTGGTGCGATTTGGCAAAAAATACTCGTTATAGTTTAAGAAAACAGGTTCTTAAATCCAGAAGTGATAGATATCTCTGTCATTCTATCCGAATAACTAAAAGTGAAGTCACCAGCAAGCTATATAAGCTCTGCTATTCGTCAAGTATCCCGTAAATTCTTCTAATTGCAGGGAACACTTCCGGGACATAATTGGTTTTTAAACCAGACCTCAGGCGGGTCTATCTGATGCAGGAAGGCTACGGACGGGAGGATTCTAAGGACGTCACAATTCACAGACTGAAGGACCTTATCATGGTGCCTTAGAAGAATTTACGGGATACTTGACGAATAGCAGAGCTTATATAGCTTGCTGGTGACTTCACTTTTATTTATTCGGATAGAATGACAGAGATATCTATCACTTCTGGATTTAAGAACCTGTGTTCTTAAACTATAACGTGTATTTTTTGCCAAATCGCACCAAACTACTTACTGCTTACTGGATCTCAACACTCTCCAGGATTTTGGAGGCTGTACACGACCCTAATATAGAACAATACTCTCTACCTCATATAAGAAGTTGTCACGGCTCCCCGAGTCTCCTTCAGGATCTGGGCGATGCTTAAAGGGGTCCCCCTCCAGACATCCCCACACTCTGATTGAATAAGGCTACAGAGTGTTGAGGCGATCAGGTGAGGGAAAGGAAAGGGTAGGATCTGCGTGGGAAGGGACACCTGCAAAACAAAGAACATGTGATTACTATCTTCTCTCACTGTTCCCTACTCTCATAAGGTCTCACTAGTGGATTCTCATACCTGCCACTGTGGCTCCCTGAACTCCAGTCTTCTCTCAGAAATGGCAGGGCACTATATATACTGCAAAACAAAAAGGCAAACACTGTAACACAGGAATCCCTGACAATTCATTCCTCTACCCCTTCCACACGCCTTCGTCCTCATACGTACCAAACAACTCCTCCCCACACGCCTGGTATTTATGAACCAAAGAAAAAATAACAGAGCAGTGTCTTGGAGAACCCTTTTTGTCAGGGCTTCTCTCTGGCTTCTCTCTCACACCAATAGGTCTCGAATACCTCGATGTCGAACCCAGCTCCCACTCCGTGGTTTTACTGCAGGCTCCAGATATTCATCAAACAAAAAGAAAGCACTGGGCCGGCTCCACCCACATGGCTGCCCGGTGGCCCCTAACAAGAACACAGCTATAACAAAGAACTCCAGCAACGGTTTAGTTCGCCGTGTGCTCGTCCCCGGTTTACCTGACACGGTGTGCGGGTTTCCTGGCGAGCTGCTCCGGAGAAGCTGAGAGAGAGGGAGGAACTCCCCGTCAGTTGAGCCTCAACGGCGCCTTGCCGCGAACCACGCCGTTATCCGGAAGTGTTCCGTTGAAGAGTCCTGGGAACCTCGGCCGATAACCCACGGCGGTTCCCAAACGGTTTTCACGAAAGTCTCCTCCTGGCAGTGGAGGCTTGAAATTGTTGAGCCGCAGCAGCTCACAACTCCGCTGCTGCCTCCTGGTTCCAGAATCACGAACAACGCGTCCGGGCGTTGTTCGTGTCTATAAAGTCATTAGCCCCTCCCCTCCTCTGGGGTTGCTGGGACTTGTAGTTCCGTCGGAAAGATACTCGAAACAATGTAGGCGCCCTGGCTCTCAAACCCTGACAGTACGCCCCCCTCCCCAGCGCCTCCTTGACCCTGGCTTCTCCGGATTGCGGGCATGAAACCTACGGACCGCCTGAGGGGCATGCACGTTTGTACTCGGTTCCCA
This sequence comes from Triturus cristatus, assembly GCF_964204655.1. Taxonomy (NCBI): domain Eukaryota; kingdom Metazoa; phylum Chordata; class Amphibia; order Caudata; family Salamandridae; genus Triturus; species Triturus cristatus. The sequence goes on from NC_140593.1 coordinate 503,773,053, forward strand.
TGAATCATCCTCAGACGGGTACCCCTTCCAAGAGACCAGGTACCACAAACGACCGTGCCTGTATTTCGAGTCCAGAATGCGGCGTACTTCATACTCCAGCTGGCCGTCCCGTACCATCGGCGGCGGCGTTCGGCTCCTGACATTCCTCGCTGGTTTCAGAAGGCTACAGTGAAACACCGGATGTATTCGTAAGGAGGCAGGCAGTTTCAACTGATACGCCACAGGGTTAATCTTTCGTACCACCGCATACGGGCCAATGTACCGGGGATGAAAGACACTGCGCCACCGAAAGCGGATGTTCTTCGTGGAGAGCCACACTCGGTCTCCCACCCGGTAAACCGGCCCCTCTTGTCTGTGACGATCGGCCCATTTCTTGTACTGTTGCTTGGCTCGTCTCAGGGTGGTCTGGAGTTTTGTATGGAGCAGGAGGAGTCTGTCCACTTGTTCCTTTACCGCGGGCTGATTTCGTACGTCGCGAGGGATCACCACCGGCAGCGTTGAGGCATGAAAACCATGATTAGCTCGGAAAGGCGTTTCTTGAATAGAGCTGTGCCAGGTGTTGTTGTACGACAGCTCCGCCAACCACAACAAGGAAACCCACGAGTCTGTCGCTTCCTCTGAAAAACAGCGCAAGTATTTCTTGAGAGTTTGATTGAGGCGCTCTGTCTGCCCATCAGTTTGCGGGTGAAAACTGGTGGACAGAGCGGCCTCCACCTGAAGTGCTTTGCACCACATGCGCCAGAATCTTGCCACGAACTGGGGGCCCCTGTCGGAAATGATCACACGCGGTAGGCCATGCAAACGCACCACCTGTGTCAAGAGCATCTGTGCTGTTTGCCCTGCCGTGGGAAGGTTCTTGCAAGGAATAAAATGTCCCATCTTAGTTAGGCTATCTACCACCACCAAGATGGCGGTAAATCCTTGATCCTGGGGCAGGCCTAGAACAAAATCCACACTGATTGTGTGCCATGGTTGGGGCGGTGTCGGCAACGGCAACAGTTTCCCGCTAGCCTTGCCGTGTCCTCCTTTAGCCCGGGCACAGGTCTCACAGTGAGACACCCAGCGCTTGACATCTGCCACCATACTCTCCCACCAAAAATGTCTACGTACCAGGTGCAGCGTTTTCTGGTTCCCAGGGTGTCCGGCCAGCATCGTATTATGACACCAATTGAAAGCCTGTATCTGTAGCTCTTGTGTGGGCAGAAACAGCCTGTCCTTGTGGAGCGGAATGCCGTGTTTCAGGACCCGACAGGGGTCTTGTTTCACCCAACGCTGCCACCTCGTCGGGGATCTACTGGCTTTGACTTGATCCACGAACTTCTCCGCTGTGACCACACACACGACCTTCTCCGGAGAAACTATGGCTTCCAAGGGTTGTTGAGGCACTGCCTCGCTTTCTCCGATCCTCGACAGGGTGTCTGCTTTTCGGTTATCCGAGCCGGGACGAAAAGTCACCACAAACTCGTATTCAGCAAAAAACAACATCCAGCGGAGCTGTCTCTGCGATAGAAGCCTTGCCGTTTTCATATATTGCAGGTTCTTGTGATCTGTATATACGGTGACCGGATGAAGAGCCCCCCATAAGTAGTGTCTCCACTCCTGGAAGGCCCTCTTGATTGCCAACAGTTCTTTCTCGGCGACTGAGTAATTGATTTCCGCAGGACCTAGCTTTTTTGACAAGAACGCCACCGGATGTAACTGGCCTGTCTCCTTGTCTCGTTGAGACAACACTGCCCCCACAGCAACGTTGGAGGCGTCCGCCTCTACAATGAATGGAACGTCGATTTGGGGGTGTCGCAAAATGGGGGCTGTACAGAAGGCTACTTTCAGTTGATTAAAGGCTTCCATGGCTTCGGGTGTCCAAATGAAGACGGCCCCCTTTCTCAACAACCTTGTGATGGGAGAAGCTAGTTGAGAGAAATGGGAGATGAACCTCCGATAATAATTGGAGAACCCAAGGAAGCACTGTACTTCTCTCACACAGCTAGGCACAGGCCACTCCTGAACCGCTTTCACCTTCCTCTCAGCCATCCTAAACCCCCACGGACTCAGATTCACTCCCAGGAACTCCACTTCCTTAACTCCAAACTCGCACTTGCTAATCTTGCAATAGAGCCGCTGTTCTTGTAAGCGTTGGAGAACTAATAGAACATGACTCACGTGTTGTGCAGGTGACACTGAGAAGACCAGAATGTCATCGATATAAACGATGACAAATCTGTCTATGTACTCTTTCAAGACATCATTTACGAAATATTGAAATGCCGCCGGGGCATTACACAGCCCGAACGGCATCACAAGATATTCGAAAAGACCGAACCTGGTTATGAACGCTGTTTTCCACTCATCCCCCTGGCGGACTCGGACCAAATGATAGGCCCCTCGGAGATCGAGCCGGGTGTAAATGGTGGCCTCTTTCACCTGGTCCAGCAACACGGGGATGAGTGGCAACGGGTACCGATTCCTGATGGTGTTTTTATTCAACATGCGATAATCTATGCACGTTCGAAGATCGCCGTTCGCCTTCGATATAAAGAAAAGGGGGGATGCGGCGGGCGAGCGGGAAGGGCGAATGAACCCCAGGGCACAGAATTTGTCTATATATTCCCGCAGGTGTTTGGTCTCGGGCTCCGATAAGGCATACACCCTACAAGAGGGCATTGCCGCCCCATCCACCAGGTCGATCCTGCAATCGTACTCGCGATGAGGCGGCAGGCTCTCCACTTCCTTTTCGCTAAATACACTCCGATATCGGGCGTATTCCGGCGGTAACTCGGTCTCTTTTTCAACTGCCGTGGCCACTTGCCAAATCGGGGCCAGGGCAAGCGTATGTGAGACAGACACCCTATCCCTCATACACTGCTCTAGGCACTCTGTTGAGTTGAAGCAAATGGTTTTGTTTCTCCAATCCATGGTCGGATTATGTCGCCATAACCAAGGCATCCCCAAAATTATTTCGTATTGAGGGGCCTCAATGATGTTCAACCGGATATCTTCCACGTGATCTTGTTTCTCACCGTGGAGAACCAGTTCTATCTCCTCCGTCTGTTCGGTGATGGGACCAGAGGCCAGAGGAGTCCCATCCACTGCTAACACTTTCTCAGGCTTGAGAACTGGAACCCTACCCAAACTCAACTTGCGTACCATCCCTTCATCCATAAAGTTGCCCGTGGCTCCTGAATCAATCATAGCCAGAACCGGATGTGAGGTTGATCCGTTCTTCAGGAGCATGGGCAGCACGATATGGGTTTCTGTCGTCTTGTTCTCACCCCCGCTAGTGAAGGCAATCTCCACTCTGTCGCGCCGGCTTCGCTATCGGCTTTTTCTGACGGAGCGACTTCTCCCCTGGCAGTGACGGCCACCCTTTTTCCCATGAAACCGGTAGGTCTTTTCTTGGGCTTATGGGGGCACTCCCTCACATAGTGGCCCTTCTTCCCACAGTACATGCAGAGTCCCAGGGCTCTGCGGCTTTCTCTCTCGGTTTTTGACAACGGAGGCCGAAGTGCTCCCACTTCCATAGGTTCAGGTACGGTCTCCCGAACTGCCTGCGGGGCCCGCCTGTCGGGCTCCCATCCTCCTGAGACCCTCTCACCTTTTCTCCTATCTCCCCCTCTCTCTGTGATCCTATGATCGAGACGTAGCGTTAGGTTAATTAAATCCGTACAGGTCCTGGGTTGGGGATCTATCTGCGCCAGTACGTCTTTAAGGTCATCCGTCAACCCTTGATAGTACAAGGCCATTCTTTTTTCCTCGGGCCATGCTGTCTCCCCCACTAGTCTGTTGAACATCGTCATATACGTTACCAAGTCTTTCTTGCCCTGGCGCAATTCCAACAGCTCTCTGTCTGCACTAAGAGTGGTAGCCCTTCGGTCGAACACCCGTTCGAACTCCGTACGGAAGGCGTCCCAGTCGGTCAGTAATGGATCATCGTTCCTAACCAAAGGAACCGCCCAATTGGCGGCGTCCCCCGACAGGTACGATACCGCAAACGCTACCCTTGAATGATTCGTTGGGAACGACGAAGGACGACACGAGAAGTGAAGCGTGATTTGTGTGAGAAAGGCCTGTATTTTTAAAGGATCTCCCGCATACCTCTCGGGACTAGCTAAAGGAATGGGCGGGGGTACTGTGACCTGAATTGGTAGCTGACCAGCCCCCACATCAAAAGGGTTCCTAGCCTGTCTATCCACCCTGTCTCGTAAGGCTGCCGTCTCTGCTCGGGAGGTTACCAACTCTTGTTGCACGGCCGCTAAGGCTTGCAGCACAGTTTCTAATGTGGCCATCTAAGCTATGAGCCCAGACCGGGAGGAGAAACTATCTTGGGTTCGTGATTCTGTCACGGCTCCCCGAGTCTCCTTCAGGATCTGGGCGATGCTTAAAGGGGTCCCCCTCCAGACATCCCCACACTCTGATTGAATAAGGCTACAGAGTGTTGAGGCGATCAGGTGAGGGAAAGGAAAGGGTAGGATCTGCGTGGGAAGGGACACCTGCAAAACAAAGAACATGTGATTACTATCTTCTCTCACTGTTCCCTACTCTCATAAGGTCTCACTAGTGGATTCTCATACCTGCCACTGTGGCTCCCTGAACTCCAGTCTTCTCTCAGAAATGGCAGGGCACTATATATACTGCAAAACAAAAAGGCAAACACTGTAACACAGGAATCCCTGACAATTCATTCCTCTACCCCTTCCACACGCCTTCGTCCTCATACGTACCAAACAACTCCTCCCCACACGCCTGGTATTTATGAACCAAAGAAAAAATAACAGAACAGTGTCTTGGAGAACCCTTTTTGTCAGGGCTTCTCTCTGGCTTCTCTCTCACACCAATAGGTCTCGAATACCTCGATGTCGAACCCAGCTCCCACTCCGTGGTTTTACTGCAGGCTCCAGATATTCATCAAACAAAAAGAAAGCACTGGGCCGGCTCCACCCACATGGCTGCCCGGTGGCCCCTAACAAGAACACAGCTATAACAAAGAACTCCAGCAACGGTTTAGTTCGCCGTGTGCTCGTCCCCGGTTTACCTGACACGGTGTGCGGGTTTCCTGGCGAGCTGCTCCGGAGAAGCTGAGAGAGAGGGAGGAACTCCCCGTCAGTTGAGCCTCAACGGCGCCTTGCCGCGAACCACGCCCTTATCCGGAAGTGTTCCGTTGAAGAGTCCTGGGAACCTCGGCCGATAACCCACGGCGGTTCCCAAACGGTTTTCACGAAAGTCTCCTCCTGGCAGTGGAGGCTTGAAATAGTTGAGCCGCAGCAGCTCACAACTCCGCTGCTGCCTCCTGGTTCCAGAATCACGAACAACGCGTCCGGGCGTTGTTCGTGTCTATAAAGTCATTAGCCCCTCCCCTCCTCTGGGGTTGCTGGGACTTGTAGTTCCGTCGGAAAGATACTCGAAACAATGTAGGCGCCCTGGCTCTCAAACCCTGACAGAAGTCAAACAAGCTTCGATTTTTGCAACCTTACGAGACAGTGATTATCCGGAGTCATCGAGATATTTTCTAGGGAATTCGGAGAAATCTAGGGGATCGGGCCTACTATAGCCATTGCTAACTCTTTTGCAACCATCATAACTGAAGCCTTGAGGAAGTCACGGTGGTGACGAAACGCGCGTTGGCTGTTTCAGAGAGAACACTCTACGTGTCAAACTCTAGCATTTATAAGAACTGCAAGAATTGAGATATATATACCAACGGAAAAAAATCTTCTCTGTTTGATGTTTTATCTGATATATGATGTTACACGCTAGATGAAGTGCTTTGTGTTTGACAATCATTAAAACTGAGCTCACAGCACACATTTGCATGTTTCATGACATTCCTTATGCCAATTGGTTTCTTCTCTTTATTATTTGGAGCTTGCAGCTTATATGATTAATTTCTAACAAATGTGTATTGTTTTCAATTTGATGGAGAGTGCCGGGGTCTTTTTGTATGTCTATATTACGGGCCATGTGTGACCTGTTCAACTGATATCCTTGGTAGTGGGATATCTGACCTCGAATCGGCACCTTCCTTACAGTGTGTCTTTTAGTTGAATATACATATTGCATTGAACTGCCCCATTATCTGATTTAAATTGTCTATGTGATTGTGTGACTCATTATCCACCACTACCTTGTGTATTGACTATCCTTGGTAGGGTCTTCAGATCATCCTTGACACACCAGCTGAATGGTGCCAAAATTCTCAGGTCTCTGTGGTGAGGCTGCTCAATGGAATAGAATAAATAGGTGAAACCTTTGCCCAGATTGTGTTAAAATGTAAATATAAATTGCAAAATAATTATGTAATAGTACCACAAAATGTGCCACATTATGCTGCAAAATTTACCTTTTTTTGTTGCGTAATTTATTTAGGCCTGCAGCATAATTTGGAGCTCCCTTGCCACATAATTCCAGTGGCCATGTCTATAGTATGCTGAATCTCATGTTTAAAAAAACTGCCACAAAATGCATGAGCCTGAACAATCCTTTTAAACCAAGGCACTTGTCGACAAGCAAGGCACAGTGTGCATCTTAATCAGGAGAATATGCTGATCTTTAACAAAATATGGATCCTCTGCAGAATTAAGCTCACAGAGCCATCTGTACAGGAATCATATCCTGAAGCTAGGAAGGGAAACCTTAAAAACAAAAGGAATCACAGGACCAGATCAGCAGAGAATCACCCAAAGGCTGACAAAGCAGTGGCTTTACCTTTCATTCCCATTGAGTGCACGTATTAAAATAAGCCAAGCTTAGAAATCTAGGCATCCCCAAAAAAATCTCCAAATTAAAGGGATTTGCTGCATAATCATTTGCATGCCATTATTTATAGAAAGGGGGCATCCGGACCATGGTGGTATCGCTTACAACATGTTTGTGCTCTGGTGCTCATCGTCAATAGCAGGAGATCTCATTAAATGGTTTGATGTACAACGTTATCTTGATCCAGAGAATGAGAATGACAGCATGCAAATGCTGTGTCGGATTTGATACAGCATTTTCTGGGCCCGCTCGCTTCCGATGGACCTTTTATTTTCCACCTGAAAGGTGATGGGAGTTAACATTTACGTCGATCAAATTCAGTTAACAGTGTAACCCATTTGGGGACACAATAAGGACCAGCTAGGGTTGAGAAGGTTAATTACAAATTCAGAATCAAGTTAAGATACACAACTCTTAACACCATGCTATAAAAATACAGAATAGCAACAGGAAGGCCCAACCTCCAGAAGAAATTGAGGCAGACCAATATAAGGCAAACAAGAAGTTCAGTCACAGCAATACAAAAGATTAGTAAAAGGATTTGTAGCTCAGAAAACAGTCTCATGTTTTGTTTTCTCTACATGGGTAAATCTAAATCAGCTAAAGTAAAGTCCCAGCCTAAAGGATGGTCCTAAAAGTCTTCACCTAAAGTAAAGTCCCAGCCTAAAGGATGGTCCTAAAAGTCTTCACCTAAAGTAAAGTCTCAGCTAAAAGGATGGTTCTAAACATTCAAGGGATCTCAAAAATCGGGAATTTCCATAAAGAAAATTAGAACTAGGCAGGAAATAAGTAGAAAGGTGTCAGGATTTCAGAAGCTCAGTGAAGAGGTTTCTTGGGTCAGGTAAGTAATTGTTAGCCTAAGCAACACACAACAGAGAAGGAAAGCATAGAGGTCTGAACCTCTCAAAGTCCATGGAAACGTTCTCTAAGGGAACCTGAAGGGATCTGCAAGGAATGTTAAAGGAATCTGAAGGGATTCTGAATCTCCAACAGTGTGAAGACTAAGCTATAACTAGGGCTAACGGTTTATGGTATTTATTTTTTGAACATTTCTGTCTGTATTTATCTATATTTATTTTTTGGCCATCTTATTGGTATATTTCCATATACATGTTTGTGTTTTGAGAATACATGTAGAAGTAAAATGGTATATTTCTGCATTTATTTAACTGATAAACATGCACTCATACGTAGATGCCTACCTCGTTTTAGCTGAATAGGCAGCCAAATATAACAGAACACTACACCCACAGGTAAATATTAGCATAACATACAAATATTTATTAGCATATGCCTATATTTAGGGAATTGTAATGTGTTCTTTAACTCTCCATGATGTCTTATCTGCTCAGATATTGACCAGAATTCATGAAGGACAGCATGGATTGTCACTCACAAGAAGCACAATTTTCTGTAAGTTTCTGCTGTAAAAAATAAATACAGACAGGAAACATGTTGTTTTCTGCCTATATTTATCTGAAACAATCTGTAAAAACAGAAAACTGGGAGCCTTAGTTGTAACGCACAAGAGTCTTCTTCGGCAACAACCCTTTGCACGAATCATCAGGGGTCTACTGTCTTTCTCCACTTCTCAAGTTGTAGACTTCAACAGTTGCAAAGTATCCCGCACAGGACATGGGAACGACATTGTCTTCTCACACACAAGCCAGGTTGCAACATTGCTGAATAGGCCTTTCTATTAACAATCTGGCTCTCCATGTTCTTTCATCAAGGTCTTCTTCTCAGGCTCATTCTCTCCATCACTAGTACAGTAATTTATCTATTGTTCAACTAACTATGCGTGCAAATACCTGCAAGAAATATCCTGTTAGCAGAAAATGAAACCCAGTATTTATGCAGCATGAAGAATTATAGGATTATATTGTCACCTTAAAGCATTAGCAAGAGTGCACATTTAATATGCATGTGCACATTTAAACACAAATGAATCTGAATGATCAGTACATTTGGTTTACTTTACATAGGGCATAGAGTAAATCCTTTGGATAATCATGTGTAAGTATGGCTAAGAACTGCAAATAAATGAAATATATGAAAAATTAAAGCACACATTACATAGACTTGTCATTTCAAGAGTGATCACATTCCACATATATGAGGATGGTTTCTATTCAGTTCTGAACAGTAAATATTATTCAATGTATTAAGCACTCTACTAAGTAAGAATGGCTCATTAATTTCTCGTTTAATACAGTTAAACACATTGAGTAAATTCCCTAGTCCTACAGTAAATGCACTTTAGCTATAATGTCAAGTGCAACACTTAATTTAAGATGGTTAGACCATAGACGAATCATGTGCTAAATGCACATTCATGTCATGTCTCTGTTATGAAGTTGTGACCTATTTGTGACATGTAAAAGTTAGGCAAAATTTCACAGCATCAGTTTTGAAATGAATATTAAACTTCTGACAAATCAGAGGCCTTTGTGGCTTCCTCGTTCAGTGAAACACTCGTTTATCAGCAAGTTGAGCACCCGTGATCTGAGTGAAACCTGCATTTCACAGGTTGCAATCTAGGCAATGCCAATGTTGTGGTTTTTTTTTCTAACTGATAAAATAAGTGCTATTTAGCGGACAACAAGATTACATACGGTTTAAGTACATCAAAGTGTGCTACCTAACTAGTTATTATTATTAGCATCATCCTCATCAATTATTATTATTTGCAATTGTAGTAGTACAGACATAAATAAGGCATAGCTATGTGCCAAGGGCACTAACACAGTATGTAGGGCTCAGGGCAATGCCAGATGCCAGTACACTTGTAGGTGTAATTTATGGCCACAAGACTCCTGCTCTGTCCCCTGAATCCTCTGGCCCTTGGTTCCCCAAGCCCCACAATGTTACTGTCTTTCCTTCTGTCTGTGTGGTTTGGTTCCAGGGAGGCAGGCTGGCAAGCAGGCAGATTGGCAGTAAGACTGGCATTCAGGTCAGCTGTAAATGTTGCAGGTGTTACATGTGTGGAGCCATGTCAATAGGTCTTTCTGGTTGGGCGAGGCTCCTGACACCCAGGGGGCCCAGCAGACCTTCTTCAGGTGATCCAAATCCCTTTTACTCCAGGAGGGCCAATCTTCATTTTGTTTGTCATACCGCTCCTTAAGTTCCTTATTTTTTCTTTCTCTCTGAGTGGGGGTTTGGGTGAAGTGGAGCGATGTGAGTGTCAAAATATGGGGTACTCTGCAAGTGATGTGCCTCTGTTGCTTACTTAGACATGGGAGTGTGAAGTGGGGGACGGGAGGTGAGCTAAAGAAACCCTCCTTCCCGGGCTGGAAGAAATCCTGCGGTTACTATGCTGGCTGCTGCTGTGAGTTAGCAGCGAGCACACGGATGGGCAGATGGGTATGGGCACACGCAGTGAAGTGCTGACGCAGACACCTGAGGGGATGTTGGTAGGAGCGCTGAGATGCTAAGGAACAATAATACTCATTATCGTACTATCTCAAGACGTGACTTACAGCGTCATTACATGTTGGCCAGAGTTTGCGGTGGCTATACCAGACGGCTTCAATGATGTATGTATGCATCACCCCTGCAAAGCCTGGTCATTACCAGTTTTTCACTGAAATGGGGAGCAACTGAACACCCTTGGATTTACCTAGTGCTTTTCTGAGCAATTGTTCACCATTTCAGCAAAACAAAAATGCTAAAGGGGGATAGGAATGGGGTGTTTCATGGGGGTCAGAGGTGATGGGCACACTTGTGACTGTCTTGCAGAGGCATTCACTTCTTTCCCTGGGCTGCTTCAGCAGTGGGCCTGGCTGTGGCAGCCCCAGGCCCTGCAGCCTCACTGAGAGTCCACTGTCTCTAAGAGGTCCTGCCATATATTCTCAGACTTTAGTTGAACATGTGAATCTAGTTAAACCTGCTCCTAATGTTAGACTTTACACCGTGTAATGACAAAAAGGAACAAACTATTTCTACAGATATACCACCCCCAGGAACATGATTGCAGTAGGGGCTGTCCACAAGAACTGCTGACACGCTGATATGTAGTTCTGAAATGATTTTATTGGTCAATCCCAATAAAGTAAATACATTCAGAAGAGCTCACGGAAGGAGCGACTCATGAGGTCCAGAGCCAGCAGCAACTGCCTCAGTCAGAGCAGAACATACATGACATAACCACATTCTAACCTAGAATATTATCATTTAAAGGAACAGTAAAGAATAACATGTAATACAGAATACTACAATGATGCTGTGGCGACCCTATTTTGTAAGAGGGTTGGCTTGGACGCTCATTAGTTATGGTCGCTGTTTAATGTAAAAGTTGTGTCTGGTTTTCCTTATAAGTCAAATGTTTGTGGAACCCAGCTGCCTATGGTGGACTATTGAAGGTAATATATTATCATATTCATTTTGCACTATTTAAGTCTAGTCCGATTCACTTTAGTAGTTTGAAACTGGGGTATGCAGCTTATACTCTACAGCTTACAGCAGGGTTTCTGGTTCAGGTAAAAAAGTAATTTACTGGGCTCTGGGACCTTAGCATATCAGAAGGACATCGTGTTGACCGTGTTGGAGTCTTTGATTTGGGTATGCAGAGAATGCGCTAACCAGATTTGCTATAAGAATAGAGCTGATGATGAGCAAAGCTGATAGGCAAACCTAGGCTTTAGGTTCAGGTGATAAGGAGGACTAATCGACTAGATTTTCTCTATGCTTAGTGTATCTTACGGGAAGAACTAGTGGCGTTCTTCAAGGAAACCTCATTTACGTAATTTGTTTTATATTTTTATTTTTTTTATATAGCGTGAACTAGACCCGAGAAATCAGGTATCAGAGCGCTTTACATGAGCACCAGTTTCGTTACAGAAGGACACATTCATTTTTTTGTTAGGCACAGGGAGATTAAGTGATTTGCCCAGAATCACAGGATGTTTTAGCGTCGTTGCCGAGACTGGAACCCGGTTCCTCAGCTTCGAGGTCGACCGCTCTAGCCGTAAGGCTACATCCTGGTCTCTACTAGTAACTCAGATATTCTTGTAAAAAACTGTACTCATTCGCCACCTCCAGCCCCCGGAGTTCAACTAAACTATCATTTGTTAAAAGTTAATTGGCCATGAAGTTTGGTATATTATCTTTCCTTGATGCCACGTATCTCTATAAAAAAAACTACCCTCCTTCTTAAGTTAACCAGATTGCATTTCATGTTTCTATTTTGTACAACCAGCTACACGTGAGTTCACAATATATTTGTGTTCTAGTACGATGCACCTTTACATGTTTATTTACGACTGTAATTATTTTAATACCATGTTGGAGTGTTAACCCAATTTTAAAATACAGCGTTTTGTTCTAAAGGTGTATATTAGAAAACAATTGTGAATCCAATTGCAAAATATATAACTATGCTGAGAGCAGGCCGCGACTAAACTGTGTTTCCGGTATTCTTACGCTTTTTTATGTAATTTGTGGGCATTGAGATATGTTTTTATTGGTTGTTTTATATGTAGTTTCAGAATACTACAACCAACTCATCCCCTACCCAGTCTGGTGGCATTTCAAGTAGGCATTGCATGTAGTTGAGGTCGTCTGCTGACAGAGCTACAGATCAAAAATCTAACATTTCAGTCACAACTTTATTCTCCAGCAGGGTTTCAGAATTTGATGGGACTCAATTAATTCTGTTTATGTCCCGCCATCTTTTAATTTTCAAACGCAAAGGCGGAAGGCACACCTTCTTTGGACAGTACCAATGAGAATGTGGACAAGTATCACAATTTACGGACATGGAATAGACCAAAATTCCTCATAATTCAGCTCCTGGTGCCCACAAAATATGTCACACAGCCCCGCCCACATCCAACAATGTAAACAAAAACATACATCATATTTGAAAATTGAAATTGAAACAGCAGCGCAGTAAAAAAAAAAATAAGATAGAATTTGGTGCTTTCAAATTTACATTCAGCCAATCTCACATTTAACTAAATCTTTTCATTTGTTGATTTTCCACTTATGTGTAGGGTTGTACCCTGACCAGTTTTCTTCCGGTACTACTAGTATTTTTATGTCCCAGCCGGTACACAAATAATCAAAATCACCTAAAGCCAGAAATTCTAGCCTTTACCCATACATACCTTAAGCATCAATTATAAATACAAAACACTTTTAACTGTTTTCTACAGGTGCCGTAATGATCCATGCGTAATAATTAAAATTGCGTGCGTGTAGGTTGAGTGGAACGTCGCTCTCCCATTTACGTAAAATGTCATGACCTCACGAGCGCCTGATATAACGCGCGAGCAATATTGGGCACACCAACATAAATTGTGTTGCCCATTAGTATATTTCCAGCAGGCGCACCGCAAAGTTTCTAATCATAATATTTCTGATTTTACCCGCTCCGTAGGGCTCGCGCGAACTCGGTGTTTAATCTACACCATCTACAATTACTTTCCCATTTCACACCAGGTCAGGTCATCAGTATTACAGCTCATCTTTGAGTAAATGACTTGTAAATTATATAGGCTTCAGTGTGCTGCTGCCGGGTCGGCATGCCAATGCAGGCGATATTACCATGGTTACCAGGGCTGGAAAGTAAGGTGATTCACAATTGATCCTTTCGTGGCCTCTTCAACTCACAGTATGAAAGGAACTGGCACTCATTGTGGAGAATTTAATAGGGATTTGAGGGTTGTTTGTGTGCATGACATTTTAAGCAAAGTCGCTGTTAGCGAAGGGGCCCCTATGCAAGCGATATATGCACCGCTGCGTAAAATAAGCATGGACGTGTTGCATGAAAATGATGGGGTTCAAAGGACTGGTCGCTGTTTCGCTAAGTATCTTTCCCGTGGGCTTGCGAATGCATGCTTGCGTTAAGCTCCCACAGTAAAAGCAACAGAACTAAAGCCCCTTTGAAAATTCGAGTGGCCGACAGAATCAGGCGGGAAAGCTTAGCTTTGATTGCACGGGGGAGATGTTGACGATGATGTAGGAATCAGATCAGAATCTTGAACCCTTGTTCTTCTACAGAGAGTTCCATGTTGAAAGGCAGAGTTAAACCATGGATCTGATATTCACACTCAGTGGCAAAGCAAAGTGATGGGGCCCCCTGCAGAGAAGGGAGAGTGGCCCCTGGTTCTACCATATCTCAAAGATATTCCATGGAATGGGCTGAATGGGGGCCCTTGGACCGTTGGGGTTCCCCTGAGGCATTGGGGGCCCTCCAGTGCAACAGGGTCCTGCGGTACACCCCAATATTCACACATTAAATTGTATCTTGAAGAATAAAGGATTCTAGTTATGAGTGCAGTTTTTTTTTTCCAATGCATACATTCACAGATGATTGCACAGGGATATAAATCACAGGTGTCATTGTAATTACCATATCCCCTGCATTTT